>NC_090296.1:189196327-192066327 GCF_039906515.1 Pseudorca crassidens
CGATGTGAAATGAGCTGTGCTAGATTGAATAAAGTTGTGCTTTCTTGTCTCCACATTTATAACTGTTTAAGTGATATAGTAGATGAAAATATTGGTGGTGGGAAGAGAAATAAAGGCATGTAAGGATGGTTTAAGTTTCGTGTAGCTCCTTCCATGTGTATTTTATTTTCATTGGAGATGCTCATGATCAGGCAGGACAAGATGCCTCATGATGCAGAACAATGTAGGAAGCGAATGGCAGAAAACAGTAAGGGAATAATTTTTGGATGTGTAATTGTCCTTGAAAAACTTTTAAAAGTACTCTAGGAAGAGTAATGAAATCAGCTCTTCAATACAAATGTTGGATACTTGGCAACTCTCTATAGATTCTTATAGAGTCATTCATGTTGACAGTCTCTTCTCTACTGTTTCCAGTCCATGAAATATAACTGATTCTATTCTAGTTATTCTCCTGAGCAAAAAGTAACAGACACCCTCTGCTCACCACTTCACTAGCTCTGCATCTTTTTAAGGTTCTAATTCTTCTCTATTTGATTATCTCTTTTCCATAATGCATAGTATTAGTATATGTAGTTTCTTGGTACACATAAAACAGTAAAAAATGATACAGATAGAACAGCTGTCTTCCACAGTGCATAGTACCAGTATATGTAGTTCTTGGGTACATAGAAAATAGTAAAAAAAAAAAAAAAAAAAAGATATAGATAGACTAGAGAGTCCAGAAATAAACTCTCATATGTATGGTCAAATGATGTGCAATGAGGCTGCCAAGACCTACCATTCAATGAAGAAAGAACAGTCTTTTCAGCAAATGGTACTGGGAAAACTGGGTATCTACATACAAAAGAATAAAATTGAATGCTTACCTTACATTACATACAACAATTAGTTCAAAATGGACCAAAGATTCAAACATAAGAAGCAAACACTGTAAAACTCTTAGAAGAAATCATAGGGGACAATATCTATCACATTGGATTTGGCAATAATTTCTTGCATATGATGACAAAAGCATAGACAACAAAAGAAAAACTGGGTAAGTGGGGCTTCATCAAAATTACACATTCAGGACAACAAAGGGCACTGCCAACAGGGTGAAAAAACATCCCACAGAATGGGAGAGAATATTTGCAAATCACATATCTGATATGGTGTTAATATCCAGGATATATAAAGAACCCCTACAGCTCAATAACAGCAAAACACTGAACAACCCAATTAAAAAATAGCCAAAGAGCTGAATAGACATTTCTCCAAAGAAGATATACAAATGATCAACAAGTACATGAAAAGATACTCAACATCACTAGCCAGAAGGGAAATGCAAATCAAAAACACAATGAGATACCACTTCACATCCATAAGAATGCAATTATAGGTAAAAAATGAGGAATATACAGTGCTGGGGAAGATGTGGAGAAATTGGAACACTTGTGCATTGCTGGTAGGAGTGTTAAGTGATGTAGCCACTGTAGAAAACAGTATGGTACACTGTCAAAAAGTTAAACACAGAATTACTGTGGAATCCAGCAATTCCACTCCTGGGTATATACCCCCAAATATTGAAAGCAGGGATTCAAACACACTTGCACAGCAACGTTCAATGTTCAGCAGCATTATTCACAAAAGCCAAAAGGTGAAAACAACCTGCATGTCTATCCACAGAAGAATGGATAAACAAATGTAGTCTATGTATACAATGGAGTATTTTTCAGCTTTAAAGAGGAATGGAATTTGGCACATGCTACAACCATGGATAAACCTTGAAGACATGTTAACCGCAATAAGCCAGACACAAAAGGACAAATATTATATGATTCTAGATAATTATATGAAGTATCTAGAATAGGAAAATTTAGAGAGACAAAGTAGAATGGTGGTTGCCAGGGGCTGGAGGGAGGAAGGGATGGAAAGTTATTGTTTAATGAGTTTCAGTTTGGGACAATGAAAAAGTTCTGGAGAAGGGTAATGGTAATGATCACACAACATTGTGAATGTACTTAATGCCACCAAATTGTACACTTAAAAATGGTCGGGGCTTCCCTGGTGGCGCAGTGGTTGAGGGTCCACCTGCCGGTGTGGGGGGCACGGGTTCGTGCCCCTGTTGGGGAGGATCCCACATGCCGCGGAGTGGCTGGGCCCGTGAGCCATGGCCACTGGGGCTGCACGTCCGGAGCCTGTGCTCCGCGATGGGAGAGGCCCTAGCAGTGAGAGGCCCGCGTACTGCAAAAAAAAAAAAAGGTCAAAATTGTATAAAATGGTAAAAAACATAAAAAAGTATAGATGGGGAATTTTCTTGGAGACATATTCTTTTTTCTAGCTTTGGCAGGTAATGCTTATCTACCCACTTTTTATTGTTGTGAGCAGGAAACAGGAGTTGTGTATTGCCCACGAGACTTGCTACCTGCTGTAACCAGATCGACTTTATTGACTAACTTACCAATCAATAACCTGCTTTAAAAATAAAGTGAACCCAGTTAAATAATTAATTTGTACATTTAGATATAGCCTGCAGATCTTGACAGCAGTTTTAGAACCAATTAAATCTAAATATCTCTTAAAACTTAACAGTATGTTATTATCTCCTTATCAAAACTGGATTGAAACAGTAAGATCCTAGGCAACGCGCTGGGTAGACACGAAGAAAGTCAAGTGAGACGTATGTACGAAGCTATATGATTTTATGTACATGCATATCCTATCTCCCCAACCAGATTTTGCGTTCCTGAGTGTATAGAAACACTTGGGATCCCTCACAAAGCTTAGCACAAAGCTTTGGATTATTAACTATTCCTCACTCGTTCATCTCCCCATGATTTACCAAATAATGTTCTGCTTGAGGTGTTGGATGAGAGTTAGGGAAACAAAAACGAAAACACAGAAAACAAAACAAACAACCACCAAAATCTCTTGCTTTACTAGCAGAGACCAACAATTACAGTCCTGCTAGTACATTGATGGGGTGAGCAAGGGTGTTAGGGGAAAACCCTGCTCAATCAAGTATATTTGGATAGGGCTTCCCTGGTGGCGCAGTGGTTGGGAATCTGCCTGCCAACGCAGGGGACACGGGTTTGAGCCCTGGTCTGGGAAGATCCCACATGCCGCGGAGCAACTAAGCCCGTGAGCCACAACTACTGAGCCTGCGCGTATGGAGCCTGTGCTCTGCAACGGGAGAGGCCGTGACGGTGAGAGGCCCACGCACCGCGATGAAGAGTGGTCCCCACTCGCCGCAACTGGAGAAAGCCCTCGCATAGAAACGAAGACCCAGCACAGCCATAAGTAAATAAATAAATTAAAAAAATATATATATATATATTTGGATAAGTGTTTTGGGGGAATGTAATACCCAGAATGTTCCACAGGATCAGCAAGAGTAGCCAGACAAGTGACTTCATGAAATGGAGCCACAGAAGAGTCAAGGTTACCCAGGCCCCCGGGGAGAGGCCAGACCCAAGTGCTGGAGGTACACCTGCTGCCCCAGATTTCTGCTGTCTACTCATCTCATGAGTCATCCAAAGTGTACTTTGAATCACAGAGATGAAACATGACTTCTGCACACATATTACGCAGAAAAGGTGTTACAAACTTACTTTCAGAAGTCCTTAGTTAAATTTGCCCTTTACCTTTCCTCCCCCGACCTAATTATTTCTTTGAAAATGTTTTCTAGGCTCCACTGTGCCGCCTGGTTACACGTGACAATCAGAGTGGGGGAAGGGAAGGGAAGTAAAGGCAGATGATTATGGATGAACTGACAAGACAGAAGAGTTGTACGTGATTTGTAATTATAATGTTTTTCTTCCCCAGAACTTTAATAACTTAGGCTGTATTTCTTCTTCACTAATTTTGTTACCAATAAATATTTACTAAATTACCAAGGTGTCTTCATCTTCAGAGAGGAAAGACCAGGTCTAACTGTAAATAAATCAGTTTTTGCCTGAACATGAATGAACAGCTTAATTTAACAACACACGAATACATTCACACATTGCTCCACCAAGGCCTTCAATTGTAAATATTAAGTATTATGGCATAAGTTTCTTAGATAAGTAGCTTAAAGCAATTTAAAGTATGAGTGGGCTCTGATGAAAGTTTTAGATAGGCTGTGATGTATTTATACAGGCAAAATGGAGGTGGAATTGACATGTCATTAATTTGAAAAAGGCATTCATTTTGGATGTAAATAGAAATGAACTGATTAAAGTGGTATGCCGTATGAACAGAATAAGGACACCAAATATTGACTTTGAGGTCCTGGTATAAAACATAATTTTTTATGCTTTTATTTTTATCCATTTATTCAATATACATTAACTGAACACTATGCTATTGCTGAGGTCACAAATGTGAATGAGATACACCCTGGATTCTGGGGTAGACACTAATACGATGCACATAGTAGAGTATGGGATGAGTGAAATAAACAGAGTACTTAAGACAGGACAAAGATAAGTTGGTAGGTAACGTAAAGGAGTTTTATCCAAGGATGTGACATTTGAGCCAGCTCATGATGTATCTCTAAGAAAGAAGAGAGGGAAAAACCTTGCAGTCAGGGAGAAAGTGGATCTTAGAGTCGCTGTTAAAAAATTATAGCAGTTTACAATAAACTGCCTAAATGGTGACGATGCTACCATTCATGATTACGGATAATTTCCTAAATGGCCGACACAGCTCAAAGCATTTTATTTGTATTATCTTTTTTTTAGTCCTTACAGTATGTCTGTGAAATAGATTCTTGAATCAGTTTTCTATTGTGTTCCACCCCCAAACTTGCTGGCTTAAAACAATCACCATTTGTTTAGCTCATGACTCTCTGTGGGTTTGCAATTCAAGCTGGAAGCATTGGGTGATCCTTCGTGTCCCTCAGGCTCCTTCATGAGCCTCTGGTCAGCTGCTGGGTCATTTGGGGGCTGGCTGGTCTGGAATGGCCTCAGCTGTGCTGTCTCGGCTCCGTGTGGTGTCTGGTTTTCTGCGGGGCAGGTTTCTAAGAGAGAGTGGGTGAATAAAAGATTCTTGAAGTCTACGTTCAGAGAGGGCACACACGATCATTTCTTCTGCTTGTCTATGGCCTAAAGCAAGTCACAAGGCCAGCCCGACTCAAGGGGAGGGAAATTGACTCCACCTCGGGATGGGAAAACTTGTAAAATCACATTATCAGTGGGGCACAGGTCCAGGAGGAGTATCATGACCAAGGTTACAAACAATCTTCCCTAGCACTCTTATGGTTTCCACTTCACAGATGAGGAAATGGAGACATAGCCTAAGAGTCTATAAATAGGTGAGACATGACTTATGCATTGAGCTGTCTGATGCCAGAACTTGGACTATGAAATTCATTAAAAAAATAATATGGACTGGTGGATGGCCAGAGGGACGGGTAAATGGATAGAGGTGTGATAAACCAAATAGTGTATAAAGTGAATTGCAGAACCTAGGTGGCTAGGATCCTCTCTAAAATTCTTTCAACAGTTCTCTATATTAGAAATTTTTCCTAGTAAAATCTTGGAGAACAAAAACTTAGATTCTGGGCTTTTGAAACTAGGATGTGAAATAAGGCTCTAGGTTTGAATCTAGGCTCTGCTGCTTGCTAGTTGTGTGATCTTGAGAAACTTCCAGAAAGTTCTCAAGTCTCTGTTCCCCAATCTGTAAACTGGGGGAGAGATTGACATCTAATCCTAAAAGTGCAGATTAAATAAGCATTAGCATTCAAATAATATGAATATGTAAAGAGCTTTTCACATTGTGTGGCAGGCATAGCGCTAAGCATTTCACATGAAAACATTTCAATAAATAATAACTTTCAGGTAAGAACATAAAACACGCTTGGAATCCTTTCAGTTGTTAAAGTTTTCTCTCAGGATATCTACAATAATTCTTACCTGTTATATTCCAACCCGATTGAACAGTCATGTATATTTTTACTGAACACTTAGTTATTTGCCGATTGACTTCAGAATGAGAAGCTCTCTTATTTGACTTACACATTATATTTTTTAAAGAAAGAATTAACAAGATACAGAAAAATTTAGAATGCTAAAAATTTTAAAACAGTGTATTTTTTGAAGAACCACTGTATCCCAAGATGAAAAGATGCTCATCAGAATTTTATTTTAAGCCATTTAATAGAGGCTTAAATAATTCAAATGTAGATATTGAGAAAGTCTTTCACTCAGCCTTTCTAAGGAATGAAGTACCAACACATACCACATCATGGATGACCCTTGAAAACACTATGCTAAGTGAAAGAAGCCAGGCAGGCATAAAAGACCACATATTACCTGATTCTACGGAGATGAAATGTCCAGGATAGGCAACTCTACAGAGACAGAACGTAGACTAGTGGCTGCCTAGGACCAGGAGTGGGAGGAAGGACAGGAGATGAGGTACATAACTAAAGGCATGGAATTTCTTTTTAAGGTACTGAAAATATTCTGAATTTGGCTCTGACGATGGCTCACATAGCTGTGTATATGTGCACATAAAAAAACTCCTCTGAATTGCACAGTTTAATTGTGTGATATGTGACATATTTCAATAAAGCTGTTACAAAAGAAAGTCTTTGACCAAATATATATAGTAATGAACACTGTAATGTGTAAGTGCTCAGTAGTTTTTTAGTTCACATGTTTTTCCTCCCAAATATATTCTTACTAATACAGTATTTCTCTGTGAGGCTCACATTTAAAAGTACTATTTTAAAGGAGACCACCTTTTTTCTCTATTTCTTTCACTAACATATTTTTCTGTAGATCAATATATTATTCTAACAGCTTATCCATTTAAATTAATCTATAAGATTATTATAAAATTCTAAAAGGTTTCTTGTGAAATACGACATGAATCTGTGCCATTAAAATGGAACTGTAAGAGAGAAAAACAAACATCCAGGTAAAAGGATGATTCAAAATGACTTCCTTTTCAAATTAAAATAGGCCCCCTCAAACATAATAATTTTAAATATAAAAAGTAATTCACAGTATTTTCATGTATAAACCTATCAGTGCTGTTAGCTGACAATATATTCTTACCATTGAAAGTAAAATAAACCTAAAATTTAGTTTCTTTGCTTTTCCATATCATAATACAAAAATATTTATTTTGACAAAGATAAACAAGGAAACTGAGAAGGGAGAAAATCTGGAGCAAAGATAAAACAAAATAGGATTAAATTATTCCTCAATAAAGAGACTAGAAATGTAGATATCAAGGAGAGAATGAAGATTTCTGCAAAATTCATCAGCATTAACTGGGTCTACAAATATCACAGGATCAGTACCCCAGACGGTCCGCTTGGCCTCCACTCTTCCTCCTGGTAAAGCTTTTCCAAGTTTGCTGAGTGATGTCAATGCAAAGTTTTCCCAAACTTCCTGGAAGTTTTACAAGCAATTCACTGGAGATACAAAAAATATCTGGGGCTTTAGCCAACAGCATTCCTCTGTGAATACTGGCTCTCAATTTGCTTTTTATTTTTCTTAATTAGGGTTATGCAATCTTAAAGATTTACAGTTAAGGAGACAAGCAAAATATAAAATTTAAAGAAGAAGTAACAAATATGAAAATGATCATTCCTTTTAACCCTACTGTGGACAGGATTTTTTTATTCTTATGTAGAAACAGGCTGTTTTTTTCTACATGAGCATCCTTTTAATTAGCTCTCAGATTAAATCTTAGTGGAGCCTATTAAATGAATGTTTTAATTTAATGGGTTAGTGGGGGGAAGTGTAATTAACGACATTTAAGCAAAAGGGCATAAGTCCTGAACTGGGTGTGAAAAAGGCAAAAGAAAAAATCATGTCTTATTTCTCTCCAAAATTCAATTTTTTTATCACCAGTGTTTTATTCATCGGTTTTCCTTTTTTCGTCCTCGAATTCCATTGTCTGGACACGTCTCAGTGTGAGTACTAAATATGAGATCAACTAGGCATTTGCTGCACCTCAGACAAAATCTTATTCTGGGTTATTAGACAGTGTCTGATGGTACCAACTTTTCTCACGGGTTTAGCAAGCACAGTCTCTGGGAGAGGCTTTTTTGGGGGAAAGATTGGCCAGGAAAAATGCGTGTCCTTCTTGACAGCCCTTCCAGGTTGGATGTCCCTGAACGTATATGGGGTGGTGTCCCTTTAAGCACAAGGAAAGGGCAGGTCCCGCTGTTATCCTTGACCCTCTGACAAAATAGTCAGGCGCTGTTTGTAAAAGAGCCAAGTAATTAAAAGTATCCCAGGGTTATGGTGAAATAGGGCAAGTAAAACACACTCCTGGATACCAGCTCTCTTTCAGGACCAGCTCTTTTGTATTTTCTCTCTATTTTGTTTTCTTCTTTATTTCAATTTTTCATGGCACAGTTTCCCCTCTCTGACATTGTTCTTCTCTGTCAGTTGGCAAAATGATAAGCTCCATTATTACTGCTTCTCTAGCTGGAGGCCTGGAGCTATTTGCTTCCAATCCTCAAGTCACCCCAAATTCCTGAGCTGTATTTTTTTTCCCTCTCAATTTCAGGAGAAATTATTAAATAGAATAGGAAAGGGTATAGGAATAGAGTGATTCAGTTACACAGGGAACCGATGAGACATTTCTCACCATTTCATGTGTTTTCCTTTATGATGATGTTTCTAGCAGAAAGGGAGGCTTGGGGTGCTCTCCTTGGCTTCCTCCAGGTTGACCATAGATCCCACTTAACCCAAAACCATCTGGGTATATGCATGTTGTGACGGCTTAATGATTAATCGTTTTTCTCTCCGCTCTCAAAAGTGTCCTGAATTAGATGATAGTGGTCGCCCTAGTTATCTCTCCTGTTGAACTGTTGGGTGACTTCCCCATAAATAGAGAAATTAGTTCTAATTTAGTTTAGAGAGTTCACAAGCCATTCTCTAATTAGTCACCTTCACTTCTGTTAGGAAATAACTATTTGTACCATTAGACTTTGAGATCGAAACAATTTGTTCCTGTTCAGATACTCCCCATATCTCTAAATGGTAGTATTTGGGAGCAGTAGAATACACAGGCTTTGTGTCATGTAGTGTGGGTTTGAATATATTATGCCACTCAATAACCTTGGGCAACTCATCTAACTTCTCTGAGCCTAAATTTCCTTTTGTGTCATATGTACCTAAAAAATGATTTCCACTCTGGATTATCATAAAGATTAAATAATAGATGGTTATAGTTGTGCAATTATTGTAATCCATATATCCATCCATCCATCCACCCATCCAGATGTTTTATCCTTCTATAGATTATTTAAGCACCATGCCTAACACTACAATTCAAAGTGATTTAAAATAATAAGAATGTATTATGTTGCTTAGACAAAGCTCTAAATTTAAATAATGCGTGGTTAATTTATTTCTTAAGTTGATTTCATCCTAAGGCAGGTTCCTCAGGATTGCAACCTGGCTGTAGCAGTTCCAGGCATCACACTCACTCTCAACATCCAGAGACAGAAGAAAGTGCTGCCTCTATCTTGTGTCTCTATCCTATGTCCTTGTGAGGAAACTTTACCCAGAGGCTCCACATCACATTTCCTCTCCCTCCTTCTTGGCCCGAATTATATTGCATGCCAATGAACTTGTCTATTACTGGTAAGGAAAACAGTAACCTCAAGATGAGTTGGCCAAGGGACTTCCCTGGTGGTCCAGTGGTTAAGACTTTGCCTTCCAATGCAGGGGGTGTGGGTTTGATCCCTGGTTGGGGAGCTAAGATCCCACATACCTCGTGGCCATAAAACCAAAACATAAAACAGAAGCAATACTGTAACAAATTCAATGAAGACTTTAAAATTGATCCACATCAAAAAAAAAACAACTTAAAAAAAAAAAAAGATGAGTTGGCCAAGATGCCCCTTCCTGGTTGGAGAGAATTGGGAGTCTGATTAAATTAGGGACCTGTGTGCCTGCAGGAGGATGTGCATGTGCCCGGGATGGATATAGCCTGGGCATCTGGGTATCTGAATTCCAGCCAAGGATGTGACATCAGATTTCTTTGTGAACTTGAGAAAGTCATTTTCCCACCCTGTCTTCCATTTATCTCTGTGTAAAGTGTGGTGTTGAGTTCCTAGTAGTAGAAGGTCTCTTCAGCTATTAACATTGTGCTTGGGCTACTCAAAAACTACAGTCCTAAATTCACATGGACACCCTTCCTATTTTATAATCTATTTCACTTTCCCACACAATTTTTAGATACTGATGAACTGATAAGGGTACTAGAATAAGAGTTAGAAGACCTGGTTTCAAGCCCAGATTCACTGAATAATGCTGTGACTGCAATTCATTAATGAAAAACCTCTCGGTAAGCTGTAAAGAGCTGTACAAATCCAGATGATGGTTAGACTGCATTTGACAAACTGGTATGATTAAAAAACACACTTTCTTTTTCTACAATTCTGGGTCCCTTTTGGAATTAGTTTGCATGACTAGCTTGGGGATGGTACAACACTCAGGACTGTACCTTGAACTTGTTTCCACAACTGCTTTTTGCTCCTCCTGGAATGGGGGTGTTAGAGAGACAGAAAAGGGGAGTTTTGCTTAATTAATCCACTCTTCCCAACATGTTCACTTTTACAAATGATTTTCACATACCAAGTTTAACCTTAGAACACGAAGATGTTTGCATGACTCGTATAAAGTTATCAGATCAACAGTAGTAGTGACAACCTGCTGTTGCCCAGTACCACGCTTTTTTAATTGAAATATAGTTGATTTACAATGTTGTGTTGATTACTGCTGTACAGTGAAGTGATTCAGTTATACATGTATATACATTCTTTTTGTAATATTCTTTTCCATTATGGTTTATCATAGGATATTGAATCTAGTTCTCTGTGCTATACAGTAGGACCTTGCTGTTTATCCATCCTACATATATAATAGTTTACATCTACTAACCCCAACATCCCATTCCATCCCTCCCCAAACCCCCTCCCCCTTGGCAACCACCGGTCTGTTCTCCATGTCCGTACCACGCGCTTTCTATCATTCTTTGTCCTTTAACATCCAGGTTGAGACGTGGCCTTTAGGAAGTGACCACCCAGACTCCACTTTTCCCTGGAAGATGTGCTGTGGCAAGTGTGAGGGTGTGGTTGCTTCTTTCCAGCAACATAAGAGTGAAGGGGGAGGGGCAAGGAGTGTGATGCTGTGTAGCGCCACGCACCTCCCTAGTGGAATTCTGTTGCGTGAGGAGGCCGCATCTCCAGGAGATGCACATTGTGGGCTGAACACTGAGGGACCAGCGCACTGACTGAGTCGAAGTGCTTTGTGTCTCGGAAGCTCAGCTTCCTCATGGAAAAAAAGTGTGTGTGTGCACGCATGCGTGTGTGTGTGTGTGTGTGTGTGTGTGTGTGTGTATGCATGTTAAGGGCTGATAGGGCTTGGGGTGGAATGTGAAAAATAAGTAGATCTCCAGCCTCTTCCCAGAGCTAGCATTCTAACATTCCAGGTCCTTAAAGAGCTACCCTGCAAAGGGCGAGCAGATTCAGGGAGAACTGCATTGTGAAGAACTACAGTTTCAGGATGCTGTGGACCAAATGACAATTAGAGTGAAGGACACGTGCTCAGACAGCCGATAACTGTGACCAGCGGGGCACCATGTGGCAGTGCTACGGGTGATGGGGCAGCTGCCGAGAGCGGCGCCAGCGGCAGGGAGGCTCCAAGGGGTCCACGTGCCCACCGAGGATGCTCTGGATGTCGCTGACAGGAGCCACCTTCAGGGCTGTACCTGGGACTGTCACAGAGGACAGCAGGTTGAGTTCATGCCAGGAGACGGACTCGGCATGAGCCTTCCCTATCTGTTGTCTTTCTAAAAAGTGCCCGGATTTTTCTTTATGCTTCATCTTCTTTTCTTCTGATTTTGAATGTCTGAAACCATCTTAATAAAGGATCACATTTCACCTTTTTTTTTTTTTCTATCCAGGTGGGTGAGGGTCTTGAAAAATAAATCTTGTTAAAAAATTAAACCATATGTATTTATTCAGGAAGCTCCCTGAGAAGGTCAACAAGTGGCACTGAGTTCTCAGCTGTCACAGTCCTTGTTATCAGCCTCGTCATTTGTTTTTTTTATCCTCTTTCCCGTCTTCTGGTCATTTTTCTGCTCATTAGCTACTTGAGCTTAGGGTGAACAAGAAATGAGATGGAATTTTAAACCTGTCAAATTGAAGTCTGGTTAACAGCCTTGTGGAGGTATAATGGGCAGAGAGGAAGGAATAAATTCTATTATCTGGTAGGAATAGTAGCTGCAATAGAAAAATTAGTCTTAACTTACTTTTCTTTCCCTGACGTTGGTAACTGATCGTGGCACAGTCTCCAGTATCACCTAGGGGTGAATCCAACTCTTCAAAATATAGGTTCAAAGAATTATAGATACCAGAGCCCCAAGAGGGCATACCTATCAACCACACCTCTCAATTTATAGATAAGGAAACTATGATCTGAAGATATAAAGAGACTTACTTTTAGGTTTAGAACCGTTGCCATTTATGGAAGGCTAGTGAGGTTTGAGGTCACAGTCCAAAACCCCAGTGTGACAGCCCTTCCACCATGCTACCTTGAATTGCCAAGGGTCAAAGTGTTTGTGACAAAAAAGACCCAACTGGAGCACATTTATCAAAGACCACTGAAAGCAAATTTGTTGTTAAGGCTTTTGTAAGTTATCCTTCCCCTCAGGGTACCAAGGGTATCTTTAATCTCTGTATTTCCAAGGCCAACCATAGCTCTGATGTGGAGTAGGTTCTCATTAACTATTTGGTTAATGAAATGAGTATTTTATGTTGTGTTCAGTTAAAGATTTTAAAACTATGTATCAAGTTTTCATAAATAAGTACCCGTAGAATTAGAAATATTCATATTTTTAGGATCCAAAAGAGTCAAGTTGTTGATGTGATTGTCCTTTTTCATGACGCGATTTTATTGTCACGTATGAGGCTATGTCCTTGGTCCTTCCAAGTTATCACAGAAGCAGCAAGACTGCTCAATACATGACAAACGTTGTGAATAGAGTTTCCTTTTCATTCTTTTATTTTTATATCTAATACTGAGAAGGTAATTATTGAGCCAATAACAGCCCATGACCCTCCCAACAAGTTTTTCTTTGGATTATGTCACCATCGTGATTTTAGTATTTAACTGACATTACAACTCAGTGAAACAGTAACCTGGATTTTTTGACATCATTCTGTAAGAGCATCTCGGTGAGCTATAAATTGCACAGACTTTAAATCAAAACATAACTGGCTTCAAATGTTTGCTCTGTCACACACTGACTGTGTGGCCTGAAACAACCTTAGTTTCCTCACCTGGAACAATGGAGCTTAGAACCATCCTTGCCCGAGTCAAGAACAGAGGGTTCTTTTGAGGATTAGATTTAAAAATCACATGAAGTCTTAGAAACATCCCATGAGGCACGCTGCCTGGCACATAGCAAATGCCTAATCAATGTCTGATGGATAAATAAGTGGTGCTCAATAAATGCTCTTCTTAAAGTTCTTAAAGTGGGAGCCATTTGTCTGTAAGCAGAACTTGCCAGATAAAGTACCATCTTTCCCTTTTTTCCCTCTGCCTCTGCCGAGGTGGAGGAGTGATCTCTCCCCTGTCAGAGAGGTTAGGGGAGAAGACAAACGGGAAAGACATTCTCCGTTTAGCCCTCAGCCTATTCGCACTGGGCTGGGTGAAAATGCAGCGCGGCTTCTGGGGGGTTTGCTCTTTTGTTGGACCCTGGGGGGAAGAGATGAGTTTTACATCTGTTGCTGGCTGTGTAACATTCAGCTAAAGAGGTGCCTCTCCGCTGGAAGACGCTCAGGCATCCTGGCTGTCGGTCAAACAGCTCTTCCTCTGTATGCTCGGGTTCGCCCCGGAGATTCCCATCTGAGATGTTGGCTATTGCAGCTGTGAGAGTGAAAGCAGCTGATAGAAGAAGCAGAATGCAGAAACTGAAGCCCTCACATCCCCAATTGCACGATAAACCCTCACAACCCTAATTGCACAATAAAATAGGGAAGGTTGGGCTTAGGAGACGTAGAATGTCACTCCTCGGGGTTTGGCGGGGTCCCTCACCAGCCGCGCGGCACCAGGCCCAGAAGGGCCCAGCCACTGGTCTAGGCTTCAGGGAAAAAACAGGCAACAGCAATGCCCTGGTCACTCCCCCAAAGCCTCTGGGGGTTTCTTAATAGGGATCTCTTGGGCTTTGAGTCGAATGCAGTCACAGTGGTTGACCGTCTAATCTGCCTTTCAGAAAGAGTACCCTGCACATCACGGAGGGAAGACGATGGAAGGCCCCTGAATCCAAATCCAGAGGCTCACATAACAGGGTTTTCAGTGGGTTCCCAGATCTGAGGCATGAGGCTGCCGGGGGCGGGCGGCAGAGAGGTAAGTCGAGGCAGCAGCGCCTCCTGTTGTATAAATCCCAGCCCCTGCAGAAGGGATCCTGCTCCAGGGAGAAACGACGATTTGGAGTGCTCAGCTTCGGGGATTTGGCCTTCTGTGGAACTGCCCCACTGACGCTGACAGCTCCAGCGTTCCCAGTGTGCAGCAGTGGGATTAGAAATCCTTCTCCTAGCCAAGATTGCTTCCAACAGCTGAACTCAGAGCCCTCTCCCCGCCTCCCACCTCTGTTCCATTTCTTGCTGGAGACCATCTGAAAGGGGAGTTTAAAATGACTAAATGTCTTTTGGGTAAAGAGCTTTGACTTTTCCAGACTGAACTGCCAAAGACCTTCAGGAAATTAAAGAAAGAAAGAAAAAGTGAGATGCTCTGTCTGGTGAATGGCATTTCTCGAATTTGGTGGCTGTAGGGTAGTATTTGCCTTGGCACACAGAGTTAGAATGCTGAGCAGTAGAGTGAAAATGGGGCGACAGGATAAGCGCAATGAGAGGAAGCAACTCCATTGTGAGATAGCTGGCCTCTGAAAATCGGAGAGTTCGTTCCCCCAGAGGAGGGAAACAGGAATATTACCTCATTGCAAAACAGTCACTAAAATATAATTGGGTGCTGCACAGATGACAGAAGCTCACAGCTAGCAATGTCTAACTTCATTTTCAGTGAAAGTTAAAAGCAAAATCAATACCCTGATGAAAAGCAATAATACAAATTAGAGAACAATGCAGAAAGCTTTTCTGGGAGGGTTTAGAAGAAGGAAGGAAAGAAAGGAAGAAAGAAAGAAAGAAAGAAAGAAAGAAAGAAAGAAAGAAAGAAAGAAAGAAAGAAAGAAAGAAAGAAAGAAAGAAAGAAAGAAAGAAAGAAAGAAAGAAAGAAAAGAAGGAAGAAAGAAAGAAAGGAAGGAAGGGAGGGAGGGAGGAAGGAAGGGAGGAAGGAAGGGAAGGGAGGAAGGAAGGAAGGAAGGAAGAAAGAAATAAAGAAAGAAAGAAGGAAGGAAGGAAGGAAGGAAAGTAAGAAAGAAAGAAAGGAAGGAAGGAAGGAAAGAAAGAAAGAAAGGAAGGAAGGAAGGAAGGAAGGGAGGGAGGAAGGAAGGGAGGAAAGTAAGAAAGAAAGAAAGGAAGGAAGGAAGGAAGGAAAGAAAGAAAGAAAGAAAGAAAGGAAGGAAGGAAGGAAGGAAGGAAGGAAGGAAGGAAGGAAGGGAGTGAGGGAGGAAGGAAGGGAGGAAGGAAGAAGGACTGCTTACCATGCTCTTCAGATCCTGTTCTTGGAAAAATGCAGCTGGACGGGGACTTGTTAAACAGAGGGTCTTCTTGGAGACACAGCAGAGGATGTGTGATGCTCATGAGCTGGAAACTTCTGGCCCAAAGATCCACATGCCTGTCGATCTGTATTAAACTAGAACAATGCGGAAGCAGCATTAGTCCAGCTCATCCACACACGCACACCAGCACTTCACACCTTTTCAAATGTATGTCAAAGAAAAACGGTTAAAAATATTTTTAAGTAAATACATATTAAGCACATATGAAGTTCAGAGGTAACTTCCCTGGATTTTGGTGTAGGACGTGAGTGGATTGACAAAGTCATTATTCTAGTAATTATTCTAGTAATTATTCTCTATAATTATAGAGGATCAGCTAATTTGAGGCTATTCTGTGCATCATTTTCCATGATCCTGCTCTATATTTTTTGACTCAATAGATCGTCATTTAAATTCACTGAATGATGAAATACCATTTTACTTATAGGTTTATCAAATTCTGCAATGTGGCCAGCTCAGTGCTGGAGGAAAGGCAGTCCTTATCTTACAGGTGGCTGGAGAAGGAATTATTGTACATGCAATATGTAATGAATGTAGCTTGTGGGAGAAGGTACTAGGGCACTAACTTGGCAGTGGGAAGGGCACCCCATAGGAAGCAGCCTCTGTGCTGTACCTTGGAGTCTGAGTCAGAGTGAAAGTGGAAGGACACAGCTCCAGCAGAGGGACAGAGCTTACAGACAGACACGTCAGACCCAAACATCAATGCAGGTGATGGGCAGACATCACTGGGTTTTGTGGTGAATATCTATGATCAGACTTAAACATTATTTGGCAATGTGCTCCTTGAACTTTAAATTACTTGAGGTGGTCTTGTTAAAATGCATTTTCTGATTCATCAGGTCTTGGGTAGGGCCTGCAATTCTGCATTTCTAAGGAGCACCCAA
Source organism: Pseudorca crassidens (assembly GCF_039906515.1). NCBI lineage: Eukaryota > Metazoa > Chordata > Mammalia > Artiodactyla > Delphinidae > Pseudorca > Pseudorca crassidens. The sequence goes on from NC_090296.1 coordinate 189,212,890, forward strand.
GAGATTTTGCTCATCTGAGGAGGACACTTAGAGTACAGATAACCCAAAACAGCTCCTGCTAAAATACTTAGAAAATCTGCATAAACTATTAAATTAAAATTTAAAAATTCTTTTAAATGTGTGGCTGAGTCCCCAAGAAAATAAACAAAAATCCTCATGGGCCATGAGATAGCGAGCCTGGAAGGTATAAAATAGAGAATAGCAAGCCAAGGCAAAAGCAACCGCTTTGGCAAGATGTGCTAGTCATTGGGACCTAGGAGACATCCAGAGCAGGAGACAGGGCCTTGGACCCCCTGGGTTGAATTCATATCCTTGCACAAAGCCAGGACCTCTGAAGGGTTAAACATCTGTCAAACTGTGCACTGGAAAAATTCTCCCAGGGACACAAGGGAAAAAGGAAGAAGCTCATCCTATTCTATGTAGTAAGTGGAGTTAAAAAAAAAAACTTCTGGGACTTCCCTGGTGGCGCAGTGGTTAAGAATCCACCTGCCAATGCAGGGGACATGGGTTTGAGCCCTGGTCCGGGAAGATCCCACATGACGCGGAGCAACTAAGCCCGTGCGCCACAACTACTGAGCCTGTGCTCTAGAGCCCGTGAGTCACAACTACTGAGCCCACGTGCCACAACTACTGAAGCCCACACACCTAGAGCTCGTGCTCTGCAACAAGAGAAGCCACCGCAATGAGAAGCCCGCGCACCGCAACGAAGAGTAGCCCCACTTGCCACAACTAGAGAAAGCCCGCGTGCAGCAACTAAGACCCAACACAGCCAAAAATTAATTAATTAATTAATTAATTATTTTTTAAAAAAAGCTTTTGCTGAGAGTTTGGAGTTATTGCCTTTGCCTCCTATGGCTGTGGTTTCCAATTTATATACCCCTCACTCTCTTGGAGGCCCAAAGCTGAGAGATAATTAAACATGGTTCTAGGTCAGGGATTGATCTCAGGTGCCCTCTGCCTGCAGCGGCCTGAAGCAGGATTTCAGTTCCGGACCAGAGACTGAGGTCAGGCCACAGCAGTGAGAGCACTGAATCCTCTCAGAGCAGTGAGAGACCAGTGGCCAGTGACAAGGCCCTGACCCGTCAGCTGTGTAGAAATGAATTTCCACATAAAGACAGAAAGTAGGGAAGCAAGTAAAGTGTTTATTAGGAGGAAAAAGAGTACATGTGGCTAGATACACAGGTGGGCTCAGAGACAGAGTCGTGCCCGCATGGTAGCTTGAATCACTTATGTGGGGCATTTCTTCTGGGTTTCCTTTGGCCAATCATCTTGCTTTGCCTGGTTCTGAGTCCGTATTTGGTATATCTCAGGGTCCTCCCATGTGTGCGCGCACATCTCTTAGCCAAGATGGATTCTAGCAAAGAGACCTATGGGTAGGTTGATAGCACTTACTATGGGGTGAGGTCCCCTCTCTTTTGATCTCTGAGGAGCCTTTCTGCGCATGTGTAGTCGGGAAGGTCTCCTTGACCTTGAGAATGAGGTATGTGATCTCTATCTTTTATCTGGGTAGGGCTCACCTCTTCTCTCGCTCCTGCTAGTTCGGAGTATCTGTCCACAGAGGACAATCCCAGCTGTTCCACCTGTGGCCCATTTGTCTCCTGCCTCATGATAACCCCTGAAGCCAAGAGTAAGCCTTACCTCCTCAAGTTGTGTTGAAGGAGAATTCCACAGACAAAATGCCAGTGAAGATGAACTTACAATGGGAAAGGTATGAAAACTACGAATGGGTGATATACCATGAGAAAACACAGTAAACAGCAGGGTTGTCTTCCAAGAACTTCAAACAATAAAGCTCTTTGAAGCTACAAAATAAACATGTTTAAAATGATTAAAGATACCAAAGAAAGGATAGGCATATAAGAACAATCATAAGGATATCTGAAGTGTCTTATCTGCTCTTCCTATAAAGTAAGGCCCAAAAAACCAGATAAGGAAAGTCATTGCCCCTGGGCAGCCCTGAACATCTCTTGGTACAGAGATGTACCTTATCCCAATTTGTTCTGCCGGCACTTAAGATCTGAGTCCTGGTCGCAGAGTGAAAACGAACCGATGTTTTCCCCCATTGAAGTGAGTTTCACTCAAGTTTCCAGAAAGATGTATTAGATAGGCAATTATTTTTGATTTTTAAAAAGCTAAATATATTAGAAACATTTTGCTTATTGTTGTTTCCTAGGGAATCAAAACAGTTCAGTAAGATTACAACTTCCGGTAAAAAGGTGTTTATCATCTTCATAAAAAAAAAGAAAAAATCTTGGATACATGAATGTTAGCAAAATAAAACTCAGCAGGTCTGATTTGCACATATATATTTAACCACTCAATGCCATCTTCAATATTTTTTCAGTCCTTCCTTTCGTCATCTTTGTGCCTTTGTTGCCTTTTTTGTTTCTAACGTGGTAGAATTTTATGCGTACCTCTACGAGGGCACTGAAATCTATTGGCAAACTTAGGCCTACGAGCCAAATCCAGGTCACCTCATGTTTTGTATAGCCTATAAGCTAAGGACGTTTTTTAATGGTCAAAACCAATCAAAAGCATTCTATTTCAAGGAACGTGAAAATTATATGAGATTCAAATTTTAGCATCCATAAATAAAATTTTATTGGAATACAGCTCATTCATTTCCAGCAGAATTGAGCAGTTTGAACAGAGACTCTGAGCCTGAAATATTTACTAGCTGGCTCTTTACAGGAAAAGTTTGCTGACCTTTGATTGTTGCCTTTCATCTTCTTTTCTCTCCTACAAGTGGTTAAAAACAAAAAACTTAGCACTGATTTGCAAAATAATTTGCTTTCTTTACTATACACAAAAACTGGTATGCAGAATGTGGTGTACTGGCATGCTGGCAGCAGAGCTTGCAAAGGGCAAGAGAGTAATGCTGGTTAATATTTAGCATATTAAAGAGAGATGGTGTCTAAGCCTATGGGACCCTCATGTTATGCTATTTTACAAAACATTCTATCCATCTCCCTTAAAAATATGAAGTTGGTGCTATTTGGTTACCTGATTTAAAATACAGCATATAATTGAAAGAACTAATACTATATATTTTTGAAAATATTCCATAATTCACATTTCCTATTCATTCAACCTGGGCATTCCCCCTAACAATGAGTATGAATTAATTATGCTTTGCTATATTGGTTTTACATGGTTTTCTGCCTTCTTCTCTAAATATAGGCAAATCATTTTTATTCATTAGTGTTCTGAAGAAAGAAATTTTAAAAATTAATTACACCAAAAGTTACTATGAGGTTTCAATTTATATAATCCTTAATTAACTATGTATGGATTATTCCCTGTGAGCTGGAGGGAAAAAAAAAAAAAACCACTGAGAAGACAGAAGGCAGGGTTTCAGTCCTTGAGAATTAAAACCTTTGTTAATGACAGGAAAAAAATTACATTAAAGACACAAAGGTGAAACAAACTATCAGAGAAAACACAAAAAGAATGCCAGCTGTCTGAGTTGACCAGTGTAGACCCTCTTCCTTGTTCATACAATATGGTCACCATGGAAAAGATTTAACAAGTCGCTTGACTTAGATAAAAATTGTAATTAGTGTCAGCTTTAGAAATATTGATTAGATATCTCACAGAAATGTAATTTAATTATGGTGGGCTTCACAGCCAAGCACTTGCTGTCAAAAGACATGACCGACTCACCCCATTTGTGTCAAGAGAAGCGTTGTTTCCGTAGGTGAGCATTCCATGTTTCAACACAGGTTTGGTTGGAGTATGTTAGGAGTATCAACATTTTTGAGTAATTCTCAATTGAAAAGAAGCTTTCTAAATTCTCATACTTCTCAGGGAACTACTCAGTTATTAATAAACACTCCAAGGTTTGCATCAAGCACAGAAACAGCCACACTTTTTTATAAATAACTTTATCTAAATATTAGAACAACACAATCTGTTTTCTGATATTTTCAAAGTTACTCATGCTTTCAGTTCTAATCCCCCAAGATACCCAACCCCAATAAAACAATAACTTTGGACTTCTGCTTCCTGAGGCTTTTTACAGATTTGCACTGGCAGTCACCTCCGCTGAGTTCATTCCTTGGGCACTATTTTATTTTATGGAAGCACAATCGTAGCCCTGTTTGTTCTGCACCAGAGATTTGACAGTCTGTGGACTACGTCTGCTGCTCTTTTGTAACACAGTAAGGTATATTGTAAGCCTCTGGGTGAGAGTTATTAGGTTAGTGCCAGAGCTTATGTGTTTGCCTGTGCTGGGAATAAGATAGGAAAAAAACCCGGCTTTGAATGCTTTTGCTTAGTATTTCTGTTTTGTCTACGAATGAATCAGATTTGTATTATGCAATGTTTCAAGGGGAGAACCCTTTATTTTCCCACAGAGTTTAGAGTGCTAATTTTGCCACTCAAACGTGCTTTCACTCTTGAGGGAGCATCTATTGGATTGAGTCTACAAGTCAGGATGGGCAAAAGATTCTATTGATTTTGAATGACCACCCACGTGGAGTAATTTACATCTCTGGTTATTTGCTGTGTGGTGGAATGAAGAAACCTCTTGACAAGACAGTGGCATAAATTCTGGTGAGGAATTAGCCATCTCGATGGAAGGTGCTTGTTCCACATAATGTAATTATGTAGTCTAGAAGGGGTTCTGCCTTAATAAGACTCGTAAGGCTACCCCGCATTTTTTTTTTTAAACATCTTTATTGGAGTATAATTGCTTTACAATGGTATGTTAGTTTCAGCTTCACAACAAAATGAACCAGTTATATATATACATATGTTCCCATATCTCTTCCCGCTTGCGTCTCCCTCCCTCCCACCCTCCCTATCCCACCCCTCCCGCATTTTTATGTGAATTATCATGTCATACCATCTTGATTTCTTTTTCTTTGTCTTTCCTTTTCTTTTTAAGTCTATAACTTCAATACTCATTTTATCTTTTTTTTTTTTTTTTGCAGTACGCGGGCCTCTCACTGTCGTGGCCTCTCCCGTTGCAGAGCGTAGGCTCTGGACGCGCAGGCTCAGCGGCCATGGCTCATGGGCCCAGCCGCTCCGCGGCATGTGGGATCTTCCCGGACCGGGGCACGAACCCATGTCCCCTGCATCGGCAGGCGGACTCTCAACCACTGCACCACCAGGGAAGCCCCCTCATTTTATCTTTTTAGTTTCATTTTTCTTATCCCCTTTTTTTCTACATTTTTTTTTCCTCTTGCCTTTGTTTGGATTTATCCTTTTTTTGTTTTCTTAATTTTTAAATTTTTAAAAAAAATTTTGGCCACACTGCAAGACTTGTGGGATCTTAGTTCCCCGACCAGGGATCAAACCTTCACCCTCAGCAGTGAAAGTGCGGAGTCCTAACCACTGGACCACCAGGGAATTCCCTAACATTTTTTTCTGATTCTATTTTTCCACTATTATTTGTAAGATATCATTTCGTTTAAATTCTTTTGATCATTGCCATTGAAACTGTAAGATGCATACTTTAAAATGTGTAAAATCAATCAGAATCTTTACTCTCCCTTAAACAATAAAAGGACCTTAAGATATGTTACTTCCAGCCACCATCCCCTTTCTACTTTAATCCAATAATGTTATTCAGACTTAAACTCTATAGAGATCTTTTTTTAAACCTAACCAACTAAATATTATTATAATTGAGTTGTATAGTCAGCATTTGTTTATTCTTACATTTTAAATAATTTAATTTATTCACAATTCCTTCTAGAATCCAAGGATTTCCTTTTGGGGTCATTTTTCTTCTTTATGATTATCCCTTACATATTCTCTTAGTGAGGGGATGTAGGTGATTTTTGGAGTTTTCAAAGGGTCCCCAGTAAGTTGCACACTTTTCCCCTGCTATGTTCTGACAGTTGAGAAAGAAATATTGGGTAAATATAAAGAACACAATATTTCCTTGACTGCAAGAGATGCTGTATAATGGTGGGCAAAGGTGATATTCTTGGTGGAGTTGAACAGAAGATTGCCTTCTGTGGGCAACCTGCTCCCAAGTAGTAAGAGGTATTAACTCCGTAAAGCTGTTTCTTTTGAATTTCCCTGAATTTTCTTTATTAAAGGGACAGAAGGAGGTCTAGAGTTACACTAATTTAGATCCCTTTGGAGGGCGCTATCATGAGTGAGTGATGTATCACAAGTGAGCAAATAGTGTTTCCCATTAATAATAATAAACTCTGTTTAGTTTACGTTAATCTCCTTTCAGTTTTGAACGATTGTGTTTTGAGAATGCAGCTCTAGATTGACAGTTATTTTTTCTTAGTATGTGGAAGATATTTTACCACTCTCTTTCATCTTTTATTACTGCTGTCGAAAGTAGGTTATTAATTTTTTTTTAGTTCACTTTAAGTAAACTGTGTTTTTCCTCTGGATCCTTTTACATTTTTCCTTTTGTCTTTCATGGTTTGTACTTAGACTAAAATATTCTGAATGTGTTCTTCCTATTTATCCTGCTTTTAATATTTTGAGCATTTTAATGGAGAATACCTGTCTTTCTTAAATTCTGGATAGGTTTCAGCCATTATCCATTCAAATATTGTTTATTCATCATTCATCACCACACAAAGCTCCATTTTTCTTTAATGTTCCTTCATGTTTTCTACCCCCTTTTCCATTTTATGTTACATTTGATGCAGTTTTTCTGGTTTTTAACTTCTTATTCATTAAGCCTCTCTTCAATTGTATCTAATCAGCTAATTAATGATTTATTGGGTTTTAAATTTCACTGTGTGTGTATGTATATATATATGTAATGCATATATATGTGATATATGTGTATATATACACATATACATATATATAATTTCTAGGCATTCTATTTGTTTTGATGTTTCCAGTATTTGTGATATTTTGATAGCCTTTTTTCATGAATCTTCAGTTTGAGTAGGACCCAATGGGGATATCTCATCTCTCTTTCACCTAACATTGGCTAGATGAACTCAACTAAGGCAGTAGTATCTACTTTTTTTTCTGGCTGTAGATTTTTCTTCACATAGATGTCTCCATAGAGCCACTTGACTTCCTCAGATCATTATGTCTGAGTTCCAAGAAAGAGTATGCCAAGATATAGAAAAGTGGAAGCTCCCAGTTGCCTCAAGCCTGGCCCAGAAACTGGCACACTGTCGCCTCCACTGGTACTGCATTGTTCAAGCAAATCTGAGCCCAACTTCTAGGAGAGGACTTTGACCCCACTTCTCAATGAAAGGAAAGTCAAAGAACTTTGGGACACGTTTCACACTTCCACAGGTGCGCTGACATCACATGATGTAGTAGTGTCACGTGACATGATATTATTCATTTTAGACTTTGAAAAATCAGAGAAATACAGAATAAAGAAATATCTTTTTAGAATTTTAAAATGGACAGTTAGAATTGCTAAAAACAGCACTGTTTTTCTGGCATAATGGTCCTGGAGGTTCACTTTGGGCTACGTATATAAAGATTGATGTACATAATTCTACGTAGCTTCATCTTTGCCAGAGTTCCCCTCCCCCTTTTGTCTTCATGTGATACAGTCCACTGTTCTTAAACATAACAAGCGTTTATACATTTGTCATAAAAATATACTACTTTCATTTTATCAGGAACATGACAGCATCCCTAGGAACTCAGTGAATGTTTCTGATTCATTGGAGAAACAGCACAGACAGTACAATATGACCTTTCTAGAAGGAGATCCATTGTTGAATGAATGGAAAATAGCAATAAATCCAATTTGACAGTAGAGCTCATTTTTTGTCATGAAATACTTAAACATTTTTCTGGAGACTTGCCACTAGAACTGTTTGATATTTAAGAGTACTATTAAAAATTTTAGAGCTACAGTTTCTCCCAGGCATCCATTTTAAGGTCTTAAGAATGAATGGTTTTATGTCCAGATAATATTTTCTAATTCCATTCTAGCCTGTCTTCTTTTACAATAGAGTCTCTTGAGTTGGGAGTTTGAGTGCTAAATTTCATCTTGGGCTTCATGTTTTTACTAGATTTAAAGATGGCTTTGCAGTTGTCCTGCTGACAGGGCTTCAGAGACACAATTATAAAAAGGCAGTCAGTTGGTTGGTTACACGATCACGGAAAGCAAAACAGGGCTTTGGTGCAATTTAAAGCTGAGCATCCTGAAAAGAGCTTTCTAGAAATGACTCATAAATAATCTCCAACAGGGCTCCAGTCAAATGATGACAAAAATCTTTTAAGTCCCAAATATGTGCAAATGAATCCCAATTTGGCTTTGAATTATGTTTTTCCTTTTATTTGATTCATTTTGAAAGTCAGCATAGTGTCATCATTGTTTCTTTCAGAAGTAGCAAATACATCTAAACTTGGACATATGGAATTATTGGGCTTCTGGTGGAGGAATTAATCCCCCCAAAGCTTGAAAACTTAAAAGCCAAACTTCTGGCATATTTTCAGCTAGACTCTGAGGCATCAGACTAAGTGGATCTTAATTCCAGTGCACGAATATAAATCTAATAGAGAGGCTATTTATGCATATTATAAATTATTGGTGAACAGTGTATGAAATGCAGTCTGAATTATCCATTGAAAATCCACATCCAGGTATTCAGGATGAAGTACTATGAGTTGTTATGTATTCACTACCTAAGCGCTCTTTTTCCATGGGAAAAGAAACATACATTTTCCATATGTGGATCTAACCAGGTAGAAAATTATTTTGCAGACACACTGACAGATGAGGAAGTTTCCCCCACTCACAATGACGCCTCTGTTCAAGCATTGCTGTGAGTTGCATTTAGCCTTTTTCACTCTAGTCCTCTTCCCTAATTCTTTGCTAATCTAATATCTCAAACTGATCATATTCAAGATAAGACTAGTCTCCCCCATTTCTCAACCTCTCACTCAGGTTAGAACACTCAGAGACAGGCTTTGAGTCCTCTTCCTTTCTCTCCTCTCACCTATGCAACCCCATTGCTCTTGACTTTGCCTCCTAAGTGTTTTAAAGTCAGTCATTCAGTATCGATTTCTTCTGCGACTGACGGAGTACAGCCTGTTCTCGTCTTGCGCTTGGACCAATGCAATAGGCTTCTTGTATGTCTCCTGGCTTCCAGATTCTCCTTAGTTTTTTAGTATATCCTTGTCACTGGGGTTAGGCTGTTAGCTTTTAAAAATACAAATCTAATTGTGTCACATGTTCATTTATAAAGGTTTTGGAATTTCCTATTGCATACTACAGAATTAAATCCAAGCTGCATGGGCTAGCTCTGCATTCCCATCGTATTTCCTGCCACCTTCATCCACATGCATACCAGGCAGATTCTCTGCAGTTGTGGTTTGGTTCATGTTTTCCTCTGCTTGGATTCTATCTCAGTTCTTCCCTGACATTGTCCTATTCATCTTTCAAACTCAAACTTCAATATCACCTCTTTTCAAAGTCTTTTTTGAGGCAAAACAAAGCCATTCCTTTATTTTTTTTTTCTTTTAATACCCTCAGTATTATATTTTCATATGTGATGAATATTTACCTAGTAGTACTGAGCACTTCCTACTTAATGACCACAGTGTCTTAGTCTGGGCTGCGGTAACAAAATACGGTTGAACTCAGTGGCTTAAATAACAAGCAATTTATTTCTTACAGTTCTGGAGACTGAGAAGTCTGGAGTGAAGATGGGTTTATTCTGAGATGTTTTCTCTTGGCTCGTCGGTGGCCACGACTGCATAGTGTGCTTAAATGACCTCTCATCCATGTTCTCAGAGAAAGTGCAAGATTTCTCATGTCTCTTCTTATAAGGGCACTAATCCCACTAGGAGGGCTCCACCTTCATGACTTAATTACCCCAGTTACCTCCCAAATGCTCCATCACCAAATACCATCACATAGAGGGATTAAGGCTTCAACATAAAAATGTGGAGGGGACACAAACATTCAGTCCCTGACACACAGCAACCTTATTCTACAGATGAGGGAACTGAGGCTCAAGGAGTTTATGCATGTCACACATGCAGCAAGTTGCAATTCTGAATCCGGAACCTACTGTCTAACTATTTTGATAAATTAGCTCTGTAACTCCCTTGGTTCACCTTGTCTTCTGCTCATCTTCATATCCTGATGCCTAGCACATAGGTGATAATTGCCTTAGGCCAGGTTCCTGGGTAAAAAGAGTCTTAGAGACATGTGTGCAGAGGTTCACTGGGGAGGGCATCTGTGATCAATACATGTAAGGGAAAGAAGGAGGCATGGATGGACAAAGCGAGGAATTGAATTGTGATGCATTTGCAGCAAAAGCCTCAGCTCATCACCCAGGGAGCTCTGGAGCTAAGATGGCTCTTAAGATTCATCTCACCTGGAAGGCAAGTGAGCTGGACATTTATATCCCTGCTTTGACCAGTTTTTGGGTGTGAGCTGTCACCAGGGTGTAAACTTGTGCAAGGTTATTTCCCTTCGAGAGTGGGCCATCCACAGCCAACACTTTCAGCACGTGAGGGAGAGAATTCCTCAGTCCTGCAAGGGCCCTGGTGTTCCCTGCAGCACCCACACTCGTTATTTTTGCTATGTGTCTCCTTTTATACTCTCCAGTGGATCGATCGAGTTCTCTTTCCTATTTTATTTCCCCTACTTGTTGGGAAGTTTTACATTCAATATTTTTAGTAGATACGCTTACAGTTTTTAAAATGCATGCTTGACTTATTTGCATTTGAAGTTAATCACTATCTCTTTCCAACTCCCAACTGACACCCGGAGCCTCACAACACTTGAGTTCAATCACCTCCTATTGTCTTATGTGATATTGTCCAGCACTTTCCTTCCCCTGTGTTTCTCTACATTCGCTACATGGCCATCGTGTTGCTGTTGTATTGTGTAGATTCCCTAAGATGTTACCATTCATCAGTTCTTGTATCTCACTCCCTTTTCTGGGTTCAGTTTTCATCTTCTCGATACATCTCCTCTAGCTGTTCTTTCAGTGAGGATCCATTAAACATACCTTGTCTCAGTCTTCACTAGTCTGAACTTCTTTGGTTTGCCCCACCCTTGTTGGTGAGTCACCTTTTGGCAGATTGCAGAATTCTAGGATGGTAGTTATCTACTTTCAGCCCCAGGAACATATCATTCCAACTCTCCTGCCTTTGACGTCTTCAGCGGAGATCAATTCCTCAAGAGGGATTCATTGAGAGCTATCAGCCCCAACATCCAAGTAGCTGGTGGGGAATGAATGCCCTGGCTCTCTGGGGGTGGTTCCTGGTGGCATACCATACCATCCACTAGAGTAAGTCATCTATTACAGGGGAAAAAAGTAGGGAAGGAAGAAGATATGGAGAAAACTCCCATTTAATTGTTTCATATTAAAGTTAGAGCTTGAGTGATTCTGCAAAGGCCCTTCTGCCAGAAGTCTTAAAGTCAGTGGCCAATATACTAATTTTTAAAATTCCTTCATTTTCTGGCAAGTGTAATAGCATCTTCCCCCTTATCTCAAATGCTTCAGCCACCCCATGAAGCAACATAAGAACTAGTTATTTTTCCTCTGATTTAGCAGAGGGTAAATTTTATTTTCATATGAACTCAAAAGGGAGGGCTTGTGATAACATTTGTAACCCCATTCAACTGAAATAGGGTTAGACTTTAAGGAGAAAAACAAGTTCCTCATTATTAAAGCCCGGATAACCTCAGCAAATTCAGCATATTTAATTATTCCATTCAGTCCAGGAAATTTCCTTGGAAGAAACTCTGAGACTGGTATCGCATTATTTTGGTGAAACAGAATGGGAGGAAATGCTTCCTTGAATAGACAGTGTGGTGATGGTCGCAATGAAGGAACATGACCAAAGTTTGTCATATTTTCTCTTATTCAGGTTTTGTGGGTGCTGTCCACATATTCTGTGATCACTAACCATGAATATTTATTGAGTGTTACAGTATATAGAGTCTATCTTATAATTTATACCCTACTGCTTCCATAAAGGCTTTGAGACAATTTATATAAACACAAGATTTTAAAAAATTGAATGAAGTTGAGTGAAAAAAATGAGAGTCAATTAGTGTGAAAGTTAATATACACATATACCCACACCATGGCTTGACAGAGTTAATAAAGTTGGACGCCATCATTGCTCTAGGCTTCCTGATGACTGATGAGAAGAGAAAGTCAAACAGGTACCACTACTACTTTTATGCTTTAGATAATGACATGAAGCTGTTTTTCTAGTAGAGAAGTTCGTACAAAAATCTTCTGTGGATCTCCATTTCCCAAATATCATCTCAAAATTAAAAAAAAAAAGAAGTTTAATGCTATACATTATCTAAGGTGCTATGCTAGAAATAGAAATTTATATAATATTTTTGCCCATAAAATAGGAACTTAAAATTTGATTTGGCAGGGAGGTAAAAAAAAAAAAAATAAGAAAAGGACAGATGGGAACTTTCACATCAAAATGGCAAATTGATAACAACAATTAATTTCCCTTCTCATGGAAAGGAAAACCTCATGAAGGTGTTAAAATGCAAAATTACAAAAGCTGCAAACTTTGAGTAAATATGTGTCTTCACTGACAATTCTTCCAGTTCTATAACCCAAGATAGAGCAGAAGGCGAAAAGGGAAAGTCTTTTTAATCCATTGTAACTATATACATCTCACTTTATAAATGTGTTACCTACATCAAGAAAACCTGATTGCTCCTCATGGTTTTTCTTTGGTCTTTCTCAAAGCTATCCATTCTTCTTTAACCACACTCCCTGGTCCTTCAGTTATGTATTGATCTCACTTCACTTTGGTGGTCTTTGGAAAGATGCCCTTATGACTTCTTCTACCACATCTTTCAGACAGCTGCAGAATGACCATTTCAGAAGTCTCAGGTCAACCTTCAGATGAAGTTGAAACTCCACATGGCAACCAAAACTCTGTATATTATGTGCCTGCTTTTCTAATCTCATCACCTAGGATTATTCCTTTGTAACTTACACGATAATATAAATTTTCATGAAAACGTGCATGTTTCTGGGTCACTGCATATGCTGCTTTCTCTGCTTGGATGTCCTTCTCTCTTGTCTACATGACTATCTTCTACTTGCTCTTCAAAGTGCATTAAAATGTCCCTCCCATGAAGCCTTTGTGACACCCCCTCCCCCATCTAGATCAGTGCTCTGGGCACTGCATGACAATAACTCTCTACACAGACCTCTAACAGTTGCCATTCTCGTGGTTCACAAGTATGCCCATCAGACCATCACCTTCTAGTGTTTTGAAACTGTTCTCTACTACATAAGAATTTGCTAAATCCATGGAGAAAAGAAAAAGAGTAAATTCATACTAGTATTTTGGCTCTAATGAATGAGTGCTGGAAGAAGGGGTCAAATTGGCCCAAACAAAATTTAGGATTGGTTCTAGATTTGATTATTCCAAGCATTCCATAATTACCTTTATTAGAAGTAGCTGAGAATAAATCTATTCTCTAACGAATAACCTTTCCATCATTTCATGGATCTCCTTTTGGTTCTCTTCTTAGATATATTAACTGTTGTATCAACTTCAGCAAATCAGTAAAATTCCCTCCTTGTTCGTCATGATATGAAAGGGCCATGTGAGAGATTTCTTCTGTAGGTCTTTTTTCCCTCCAGCTCAGTCAGTTTCTGTAACATCACCATATCAGGTTGTGCTCTTTCATAAAAGGATTTCAAGAGACTGCTTTTTAAATTTTCCCCTCACCCTGAGCGTGCCTTAGCATAGGTTTAGTTTGATGAAACCTCGTATATCTATGAGGATTTGTTCACCTACATTCCAGGAAGGCATTATTCAGGCTCTGGAGGAATCCAGGCTGCTTTCACAACGCCTTCCTTGTTGCTGTGAGGTGCGGCTGGCAGCAGACACATGGCAGCGTGGTTCATATCTACAGGGGCTAAGTCTCTTCTTAGTGCTTTGGAATAACTTAAGGCTAAATAATATTTGGTTTTCAATGGTTGCCATAGAAACACACTGAGATTAGGTGATTCACATCATGATTTCTGACAGCTGACCCAAAGCAGACTAAATAATTAAAAATCCACTTTTTTATCAGTGAAAATATCTTAGAGTAGAAAGGTAATAATTCAAGTATAGCAAGAGTTAATGCAGATGGGATGGATCATACTTTCCCTAACACACTTCTGACTTCTGTTCTGGCCTATATCATACTGGCCTCCCAAGACGAGAGGGTTTTTCTTTCTTTCCTTCTCCCCACCCCTTTTTTTTTTAACTTCTGTTCTCTGTCATGTGGGTTGGTGAGGACATTTTTATTTTGAATTAACCAGGCTCTTAGGATGTGAGATGAAATATTATTCTCTCATCAGGCTGCCGCCATCACACAACTTCGTGTTTTTACCTAAAGAAATAACCTCAGTAAGACTATTTTTAAAAGTGCCTGTGTCTAAATATATACTCCAGTTAATCTAGAAGATTCTTCAAGAGAAAAAGTTCAAATACAGATTGATTTTATTTCGTCATCTCAAAGCAATCCAGAAAATAAAACAATAAATTACGCATATGGCTATTGAAAAATCTAGGTTTGCAAATTAAATACACAGCATAGCATTGCGGATTGGAGGTTGAGTCATCACAGGTCGTGCTTTTGCTACTCTGGAATAAGTGTTTTCTGAAAAAGAAAATTGGCGCAGTGATGAGACGTGTGGGGAAGGAAAAGGGAATGGGCATTTATCGTGCATCTGTTACTTGCCAACCGCTGCTATAAGCTCAAATTTAATGTTCATAAGACCTGTATAACAGGTCATTTTTAGGCACATAATATAACAGAGGCACCAAATAAAAACTGGAAGTCTACTTCTCTGAACTTCTAATATTTTTCACGAAATATTATCACAGTTAACAATTTTGTGGGTATCATTAGGGAAAAGAATATGTTTTGTATAAACCTGTGTACCTAATGTACTTTTTTTTTTTTTTTTTTTGCAGTACGCGGGCCTCTCACTGTTGTGGCCTCTCCCGTTGCGGAGCACAGGCTCCGGATGCGCAGGCTCAGTGGCCATGGCTCATGGGCCCATCTGCTCTGCAGCATGTGGGATCTTCCCGGACCGGGGTAAGAACCCGTGTCCCCTGCATCGGCAGGTGGACTCTCAACCACTGCGCCACCAGGGAAGCCCTAATGTACTTTTTATATTCTCAAATAAAATCATACTATTTACCTCACAGTGCACCTTGATTTTTCAACTATTAAATCATCAATCTTAGGGATTATTTAATATCAGCATACATATCTCATTCTTTTTAACACAATGTAGAATTTTATTTTATAATATATTTTATTTGGCAATTTCCATCCTGATGTACACTTAGGTTATTCTGTATTTTTCCTACTCTAAATGACACTATAATAAACATTCTTGTTCATATATCTTGAAATTTTCTAAGTATATATAGAACCAAATGCTCAAAATAAAATCGATGGGTCAAAGGATATCTTTGTTCAAAATTGTGTTGGATTCTGTCAACTTGCTTTTCAAAGTTGGCATAACAATTTTATACCTCCCAATACCATTCCGCGTATGTTAACTCTAATTCTATACCCGTTTTATTGATGCAACTCCAGAAGATTTTTGAAGATCAAGGATCTAAACAACCTGGTAAGAACCCTGCTCAGCATGACTGAAAACCTCTGGACATATCAAAAAGATACCTCAATAGAGTTTAGATCAATAAGATTTTAAAAAGGGGGGGCATAATTAGACAGTGGTATCAATATGCTGCATAAACTAATGAAATCATGTTAGTTTGTAAATTCTATATTAGATTTTAAAAATTTCTTGAGAAGAATAAAACTTTAAAGCCAGTTGAGTGCTAATGGAGACATTTTCCTCCCAGGAGAATAGAGAAGAGATTGAATGAAGAAATCATGAAGAATTATAGACCCCAAAAATGTATTGTTTTAGTTGCATTTGATTTAAACCGGGGCATTATGCCTAGGAACCTAGAAATTATAAGAAACTAGAAGAGGATTGTGATTCTCCAGAAATTTACAGTTAAACATTCAAGAGTCAAGAAATAGTTTCAGAAAACACTGGAAAAGACCCTCCTAATCAGTGTGGCCGTCAAATAAATAGCACCATAAATGAATGGTCAGCAGTTTAGATATGAGAGTTGCCTTAGACAAGGGAAAGCTTTACAGAGAAGATAAGATTGAATAGGGGCCTGAAGAGACTCTAGACTCTGAAGAGGCCAGGCCGGCAGGGAGGGTACTCCTGGGATAAAGCAAATCCAGTGACTTAATCTGACTATTTCACAACAGCATTATTTAATAGGTTAGATCCTTCAAACTGAGTTGTTTCGAGAAACCCATGTTTCTGTTCTTAGGTTTTTTGATTCTGCCTGAGGCCAAGTGCGGAGGGGGTTGGTTTGTTCACTTTCTCTTTTTTTTTTTTTGGTGCAAATACAATTTTGTGGACCAGCTTTATAGATGAAAACCGGCAGAATTTAATAAAAACTTCAACTGTCTTTTTATCACAATGTATTGCATTGTATTACGCTATGTTATGGTGTATATTTTATGTTCCGTGACTTCTTTTTTGTCATAGGACCTTGTGACTTTTATCAGCAATGTTAGAAAAACACTGCCATATGTACTTGTCTGATGAGAGCATAAGGTCAGCCTGAAATAAAGATAGAAATCAAAAACTCTTAAAAGGTCTTCATTTATCCAAGTTACCCTTCATACTACACCAAATTTTTGTCACTAGACTCTCTTTTGTATTAGAGTAAGGTCTAATTATGGCCCACCGCCTGTTTTTGTAAAGCCTACAACTTAAGAACGTTATTCAAATGGTTGGAGAGAAATTAAAAGACCAATATTTTGTGACACACGGACATTGTATAAAATACAAATTTCAATGTCGATAAAGGTTTTGAAACTTACTTGTCACAATAGCAGAGTTGAAGAGCTGTAATAGGATTTGTATGACCCACAATATATAAAATATTTGCTATCTAGCAATGTACAGAAAAAGTTTGCTGACCTCCAGGTCGGAGGATGGATTTTGGAAACTCACAGTAAAAGTGCTGCCCGGGGCTTCCCTGGTGGCGCAGTGGTTAAGAGTCCGCCTGCCGATGAGGGGGACACGGGTTCGTGCCCCGGTCCGGGAAGATCCCACATGCTGCCGAGCGGCTGCGTCCGTGAGCCACAGCCGCTGAGCCTGCGCGTCCGGAGCCCGTGCTCTGCAAAGGGAGAGGCCACAACAGTGAGAGGCCCGCGTACCGGAAAAAAAAAAAAAAAAAAAAAAGTGCTGCCCGAATGGGTAGCAAGACAGGGGAACGAGGACCACTTGAGACCCACGTGAGCAGCTTCCTGAATTTATACAGGAGAAGAGGTGCCTGTGATAAACATCAGGGTCTCTCCCCCTGCCTCCCATCAGCCCTGCTATCTTCAGCACAGCTCATCAAGTAGGTTCAAAGTCAAAGGTATTGGAACCAATTTCCAATCAGCTCAAAATTCCCACTCTCTCATCTGCTGTTTTTGGGCCCTGCTCAAAACCTCATCTGGTCAAAATCTTCCAACTTTCTAGATTCCTTCTGGGAACTTCCTTGACTGCTGTCCCTACTTGGAAAAGTTCCTCTCCTCCAAGTTTCTTTGCCCTGAATATGCTGAGAAAGGTTAAAACATGAAAACCCTAGACCAGAGGTTCTCACAGCCTGGTCCAATGGGCCCTTAGGGCATCTCTGCAAACCTTTCAAGAGGTTCATAAGATCGTGATATTTGCATGAAAATACAGAGATGTTATGTGCTTTCCCACTGTGCATCTTCTGATACAAAAGCCAAGGTGGGCAGAACTGCAGGTGCCTGACTAAGCATGGCAGCACCAGACTGTATTAGCAGTCTCTATTCCTTACCACTGTGCACTCTCAGTAGGAAAAGAAAACCCAGTTTCTCTTAACAATTTCCTGGGGGAAGTAGTAAAAAGTATTGCTTTTATTAAATCTCAATCCTTGAGTCCATGTCTTACTCTTCTGTGTGATGAAATGGGAGGTCCACATAAAGCACTTCCGTTGCATGTCAAAGTGCAGTGGTGTCTCCAAGAAAGCACTTGTGTGACGGTAGGAAATGGGTAATGGTGGGCCCTTTCGCATGTGAGACACCTTTTTACTTGAAAGAATACCTGACAGACTAAATACGGTTATTCATACCTGAATATTTGGCGGACATTTTCTCAAAAATGAACAAGATGACACTGTCACTTCAAGGAAGACAATCGATAATGTTGGTTGCCTGTGATACAATTTGAGCTTTTCAAGAGAAAATTAGAATTTTGAAAATCTTTTGTCTACTGTCATGATCTTGACAGCTTTCCAATACTTCAAGACTTTTCTAATAAGATCCATGATGATATTAATGAATGTGATTTTTTTTTTTTTTTTTTTTTTTTTTGCGGTACGCGGGCCTCCCACTGCTGTGGCCTCTCCCGCTGCAGAGCACAGGCTCCGGACGCGCCGGCTCAGCGGCCATGGCTCACGGGCGCAGCCGCTCCGCGGCATGTGGGATCTTCCCGGACCGGGCCACGAACCCGTGTCCCCTGCATCAACAGGCGGACTCTCAACCACTGCGCCACCAGGGAAGCCCATGAATGTGATTTTTTAATATTACATTATGAAATGTGTTAAACTTCAGAAGAGAGGTATAGCTTAGTGAACGGATGGATGCCATTATCATCAGTACTACAAACCATGCATGGGTCAACTATTCTTTCAAAATTCAAGACCAATGGATTTCGATGCAACAGATGTGAAAAATTCATCAATATACTTTCCTATTACCTATTGCAGCTAACCTTTAAGAAACGATTTGTTGAGATTTGCTGTGTTGCCACAATTATCTGAAAATGATTAAAACTATTACTCATTTCCCAACTACATATCTGTGTGAGACCAGGTTTTAATATACTTCAACCAAAACTACCTATCACAACAGATTGAAAGCAGAAGCAGATATGAGAATTCAGCTGTTTCCTATTAAGCCAGACATTAAAGAGAGTTGTAAAAATGTAAAACAATGCCACTCTTTTCTCTTTCTTGTTTTAGAAAAGGCAGCTATTTTTAGAATGTTACTTATACCAATATGTTTATTACCAGGACTTTATGACGGTTATTTCTAAATAAAGTAATAAATAAATAATAACATTTTCTGTTTTAATTTCCAAGATGATAAATACCGACAGATACAACCCACATCTACAAAAGCTCTTTGGGATCCTCAGTCATATTTAGGATTGTAGAAAGGTCTTGAGACCACAGAGTTTGAGAATCACTGTCTCAGGGGCCAGAGAGAGGAACTGAAGCAAGAGGAAATGAGAATCATCTTGATTAGAGCCAAAGTGGGGACAAGTCAGCTGTGGTCGAGGGGGTGGATTAGGAGTGGGCTTAACTTGCAGGATATGGAGACTCTGGGGATGTAAGGGGAAGGAGAATTCAGGGAGCCTGCCAGAGGATTGTGGACCAGGTTTCGGCAGGGTAGGCCCTGTGTCCTTGTACTGCTGCTTAGAAAAATCTGGTTGGAGATTATTTTTTTATTGAGATATAATTGACACATAACATTCTTTTGCATGTGGCTGTCCAGTTTTCCCAAAACCATTTATCGAAGAAGCTGTCTTTTCCACATTGCGTATTCTTGCTTCCTTTATCAGTAGATTAACTGAACATATATGCATGGGTATATTTCTGGGCTCTCTGTTCTATTCCATTAATCTCTGTGTCTGTTTTTTGTGCCACTACCGTACTATTTTGATTACTATAGCTTTGTAGTACAGTTTGAAGTCAGAACATGTGATACCTCCAGCTTTGTTCTTCTTTCCCAAGATTGCCTTTGGCTATTTGAGTTCTTTTGTTTCCATACAAATTTTAGGATTATTTGTTCTTGTTCTATGGAAAATGTCTTTGGAATTTTTATAGGGGTTGCACTGAATCTGTAGATTGCCTTGGGGAGGACGGGTGTCTTAACAATATTAATTCTTCCAATCCATGAGCACTATATATCTTTCCATTTATTTGTGTCTTCTTCAATTTCTTTCATCAGTGTTTTCTAGTTTTCATTGTACAGGTCTTTCACCTCCTTGGTGAAATTTATTCCTAGGTATTTTATTCTTGATGTAACTGTAAATGGGATTATTTTCTTAATTTCTAGTTCTGATAGCTTGTTATTAGCATATAGCAATGAGATAGATTTTTGTATGTTGATTTTGTATTCAGCAACTTTACTGAATTTGTTTATTAGTTCTAACACTTTTTAGTTCTGGTTTTCTACATATAATATCATGTCATCTGCAAATAGTGATAGTTTTACTTCTGTCTTGGATGCCATTTATTTCTTTTCCTTGCTCGCATTATTTTTCATAGTACCTCTTAGGTAGGAGGCCTTGGAAAACAATATCTGTGGTCTTTCTCCATCCCTCTGATTTAGGAGAACAAGTTTGTAGAAAATGAGAGCCTTTCTCCCCCCATCTTCCAGCCACAGTAACGGGAAGTATATGTGTCTTCAACGCGACTCTAAGCTGTGAAAACTTCAGGGAGATCTTGCTTGCCCTTAAATTTAATCCTACAACGTTGTTCATGTCTAAAATACAAATAACAACAATTTGTAATTAGAGATAAAATGCTTAAATCCCATATATGATCAGGACCCCTCGATTTCCATGTTCTCTTCTTTTAATCCCCTTTCTGTTACTTCTTTTCTCCTCATCTGTTCTGGGGTACATAACTCTGTATGTTGCCTCAATTTCTTTCATGGGATGAGGTAGTTTACAAATAATGATAAAGTCAGCAATGTAAGAAATAATATTTTGTACACCAGTTTAATCTAAACTGTAATCAATGATATTCAACTCTCTCCTATTTCCACCAAATATTTTGCCTTTTATTCCCTTAATGTTGAAAATACTACAGTTTGATATTTTTATTCCAGTAGTAAAATATATATATATGGTGGTGAAAATATTAAAAAGGAAAAAAATACAGGACCTTTCATATGAAAGTAATGGATGTTGGTAAACAGAACCGCAATCTATTAATAAGTACTAAGTGTTTATTCATCGGCCTTTAGGATGTGAATTTCTCTTAATGAAACCATTTGGTGATATATTTAAATTGTGCTGAATGTGATGGTTGGCAATGGAAAAATGGTAAAATACAAGCTTATCAGGCCACCAGAGGAGTAAGCTTGGGCAGTAACAACAAAAAAGTGGGTGTGTACTGTTCTCACTGTCTTCATATTTCTCTCTCCCCCCATTGAGGGGATGACGAAGATGATGCTGTGACAAGTCCTGTGTATGAAAGTTACAGGAAGTAGAAAAGGGTATGAGCTGTTGAGAGTGATTTTGTCTCACTTCTAGGAAAAGGGTCAGAAGATCATAATTAGACCAGAAAAGATTATTCCATTGGTAGATATAATTGCTAATTTTTTAGCAAAACTGATTAAACTTCAAATTCTTTGTGAAAAATGTATTCTTTTCAAACCAATTTCTCACATTTTCAGGCCCATTTGTAATTATTCTTTGCTTTTTGAAGCTGAAGCACTGGGAAATGAATCAGAGCCTGTGTGTTGGGTAGTATTTTGCACAATCCAGTAATCCACCTGGAGCCAGCCTTTCAGAAGCTTGGGGTGCTATGAAACTAGATGAGTCTTTTCTTTTACATTTAAAAAAGTTTGTAGCACTAGGTAAGTCATATACCTGTCACATACACATGGTCTGTGTCTACATGATGCCAACACAACCATTAAGAAAGTGAAAAATTGGATCAACCCACTGACTTATTTTACTGAACTCAATTTTTTTCCTTCACATTTTCATTTACTTTTGCTCCTTCCCTTACTCGGTGAAATAGGTTCAAATACCCAGTTTGTGTTTTTGTAATAGGACTTTTTATTTTCAGATCACTGATGACATGTTTCCCACTTAAAAAATGTTAAGTGAGTGATTCAGTTGACTTTATTTTTGTACTTTATATGCTTTAAAATATTTTTAATGGATGTACGTTATGAGTTCAAAGACTGATTGATTTATCCTCCTGAGGGTTTCTAAACTGACTGAATTTCTTATTTATATGATCTCTGAATGTGCAACAAACACTAGGTGTGTCTCCTTTGCATTCCTGCGAGCATTCTGTTTATGAATGGGGTCTTGTCCCATGTATGCAGGTGGGAGGTGAGAAGTTCACAACCCATCACTACTGAATGCCAGGCAATGCTTTGGGAGGCAACACATACAGAGATTGAAAACCTGCTTTAAAAAAAAAGAATACAATTTCAAATTCATTATCATTTTTGTATACTTTCATAGACCTAAACTGTAGAAAAATGGACATAACTGAATCTGAAATCTCCTCCATCTATTCCAATTAAACTGTGTTTTCTTTCACTTATTCCAGTGGCATTATGCTATTCTCAATGCTTGGTTGCCTTTTATGCTACAAAGGTATTTGAAACCAACTTTTATGGAAAAATACAAGTATCTGGTTTATATCATTAAAATGCCCTTAAGTCATGCCCAGGGCTGAAGTTGAATAATTGACAATTAAGTAATTTTAAAATGTTATAATTGGCTTACTATCTTAAACTTTAATATTTTCAATCTAAAAATACTCATAAATGTTGATGTCATTTTGAATACAAAGTAATCTCACTATACTTTAAATAAAACTCATAGTTTGTATATGACCAAAGAGTTTGCTGGGACTGTTCACTTCTAAATAGGTTGTTTTCATGTTATCTAGAGGCAAACTAAGACACTTTCAAACTCAGACTCTTTAAATACATAGAAGACTCTACTACAGCCAAATACGAAGGAAGTAGGGAAATTAGTTGACTTGGGTCAATGTGACATAGAGTTACTTATACATTTTGATTTTTAAAAAATGTTTTTAAAATTCCAACACACATTCTGAGAGAAATGAATGATTTTTATGAATAGACTTTTACATGAAATAAGAAGGTCTACCTGAGCGATTCTAAAGCCTGAATTTTAAGTTCCTGGAGCTCAGGAATAACTGGAATGACAATGTCAGGGCCTGCACTTACAGTACCTTGCTTTAAAGAATGGCCTAGTTGCTACATTGGTCAAGTCTTTCCAGGAACCAAAGATCAGGGAGAAGGTAAACCTAAGAACTTAGAATAAAGTAACCAAAATGAATAGATCAAACACAACCTGTAACTAATCTGCGTGTTCCACAATGGGTAAAATCACTTTGACATCTTTAAGTCATCGAATTAGTAAAGCTATCTTTCTTGTAATGAAGACTTTGAGATTGCCATTTAACTTCAACCTTGAAATATTACCCTCCAGTATAATCAAACATTTAGCCAAAATTAACATTTTTAAAAAAGGAAACCTGGTTTGCATGGTTAAGTACCAATTAAAAATGATAGAAAATTCTTTATAATTTTATAGCTATTATGAGAAACTGAGTTCCTAGTCGTATGAAAATATTGATGCATACTTAACTTAGTTCATACATTTTGCTAAAATTAAAGAATTATGTCATGTCATATATCCCAACATACCTTTTTGTTGTTGAATTAATTCTTTCACAATAAAAAAAAAGTGATAATGATACCTAGGTCCTAACTACATATTATATATAAAAAAACTAAAAACATATATATAATTGATGATGCCTTTAGTAGAGAATATGAATAACAGAGCCTACAGCTTTTGCTTCATTAAGATAACTAATCAAGCTGGTCTTAAAGCTTTTTTGCTTTTTTTGAGCTCTTGTAGTTTTTAAATTCTGTTTCCAGTCTGGTTTGGTTAATATCTCAAACTTCTTTAAAAAAAGATTTTTTACAGAATAAAATTGATTTGTATTATCCCAAATGGAAGCATCCTATCTTTATAATAAGTTATTAAAAGCACTTTAATTAAGAACCTGTTAGAATACTTAGACTTTATAGGAAGACATCTAGGAGAAGTTATATTTTATCAATTTATTTAACTTCATTAAAAAGAAAAATTAAACTTTGGCTAGTATTAAGATCAACAGTAACATAAAACTTTAATATGTATTTTGATGCTCAAATGTTATTGTAGCCTGAACCTGACCACGCATTCTTTGATTTGTAATTTGTTTTTACCTCAATCTTTGTTCCATAGATCAAAATAGAAACGTTTTGCAAGAATTATTAAACAGCAGCTACCAATCTGTTGTTAAATTCATAATAATGTGAAACATATGGATAGATCCCCTTAAGTACTGGAGTTCCACAATTCAAGGCAGAAAAAGTGAGGATGGAGATTGGGAGGTTTATTGCTGAGTTCATCACTTTTCAGAGACGAGACAGGTCTAGTCCAAAATCCAAACATGTCCATTTATCTCACAAGAGAATTTTATTGCAGATACCAAACTGTGTTAATTATGTGTTATAAATGTTGTCTTGCAGGACTGTCACCAACTTATATTTTCAATATTAGTTTTCACATTTCTGTTTATCTCCTTTCTTGGTGTGTAATTGTTTAGCAAATTGCTTCAGTGATATGTAAGGCTTGAAGGTAGTTATTCCTACCTAGTACTATTTTGAGATTTTAGGAGACTCAACAAATAAGATGTCTTTCTCCATCCTTAGTTAAAAATTTTGAGAGATGGGAGGGGGGATGGGGAAAGAGAGAGAGAGTGAGAGAGAGGCAGCAAAGCTAGGTGGATGGAGTTTAAATCTGCGACGGATGAAAGCCGAGATTCAGGTAAGACTATGTATTGCATAGTCTTATGCAATACAGAGGATGGACTTCCCATCCTCTGAACACCTGAACTGAACCTGCCCATCTAGGACAGGCTGCTGCACCCATGGCCAAAGCCTGTCCTTTCACCACTTTGGGCACTAGGAGTACAGCTGACTGCGATCTCCCCACTAGCTCCACACAGAGGAGCAGAAGAGTGTCCGGCCCCTTCCCCCAAGCCCACTGCTCTGTTGGCAAAAATCTTTCAATAATGTCCCAATCTCTTAGGATAAATTGCTTCTGTATCCTCACATGGCTTCAGTGCGAGATCCAGCGCAACTGAAATTCTGGCTCATTTTCATGGTCATTGTGTATGCTGGTCTCTCCTGGACCACACTCTTCTCTGACATCAGATTACAGCCTAAGTGTCACCTCCTTGCAGAGATACTCCAAGGTTTCTATAAAATGGGAACTTGCCCATCACGATGACTTCACATTTGATCACAGACACTTGCTTCACTGAGCTCTGTTTCAGAGTGTGTTTCCTAACACCAGGGACTGTTTCTGTCTTGCCCACCAGCACACTCCTAGTGCTTCATCTGCACATGATAGACCTTCGGTAAATGGGTATTTAAATATACGAATGAACAAGCAACTGAGCGCACGTGTTGGTGGGTACAAGAGGGTGAAGCCAACAGTAAGACAGAGGCATTGTTTCTCAGAAATGTGGATGCAGTCATGTTGATCTGTTGATTTTAGTCCCCCTGGGATTCACTGCATACATTTCCAGGGTGCCAGGTTGATGGTGTAAATGTCCAGTCTGTGGCCTTAAAAGATGATGGGGCAGCCAGCTCACCGTGGGTAGAACCCAAGGCCTTATCCTTTACAGCACAGTATGTAAGGAGACCAGTATGAACATACAGATGTATATTTTTTTAAGCTTTATTGAGGTTACATAATTGACATTTTCAGCTGTAAATTTTTAACTAGTGCAATTTATGTAAAATTTGGTGAGCTAAAGTATGCAGAAAATCATTACCATGTGAGGGGTTAATAAGTAATTTTTGACGATCACTGTTGCTAGAGCAGATTGCCCGGTTTTAATAAACTGCAAAGAAAGGATCAAGAATCCTTGATATTACCCCAACTATTTTAGTAAGTTAATGTTTTTTCTTCTCTACTCCCTGGCGCCTGCCAAGAGCAGGAGGAAAAAATCTGGATTACTTGGCATTTATTGGGTAAACAGCATTTCATTTTTACACAAACGTTGACATTAATTAAGTCTTCTAACATCTGGGATGTAGGTAAGTGTTCTGCTAATTTTGCGGAGAAGGAAATGAAATCCCAGTGGCCTGGCAGAGTGCCAAGGTGCAAGTCGACGTCAGGACTGGGAGTGCTACTTGGGAATTTTCGGCTGTG
Organism: Pseudorca crassidens; assembly: GCF_039906515.1. Taxonomy (NCBI): domain Eukaryota; kingdom Metazoa; phylum Chordata; class Mammalia; order Artiodactyla; family Delphinidae; genus Pseudorca; species Pseudorca crassidens. The sequence goes on from NC_090296.1 coordinate 189,238,920, forward strand.
AATCTTCTGTTCAACTAAACGAAACTCATAAGAGAAAAGTATGTTGGGGGTATATTCCTGTTTTTGTGTTTCCTATCAAACCTGGAAGGCCCAATAATCTCATGAGAATTTCTGTTTCCAATCTCAGTTTTATAAGGAAGTGAACCACAGTAAGTATCACACAGGAATCTCCAATGTCATACACTCATGTGAATCAGAATTTTGAAAAATATTTTTACTTTCTACTCCTTTTTTCTCTATATTATATTATTTTACTTTATTTTTGTTCCTTAAAAGTCTATTTCAACCCATGAAACCCAGCCCTTGAAAGAAAATCATTGTGATTATAAAATGAAGGCTATCTAAATAAATGTCACACCTTTCTTTTTTATTTCTAAAGCCATTTTGTAGTAGGTGCTATTTTGGTCATACGGCACAAATCAAAAATATTTTTTAAAAAACCACTTATCTATCTTGGAAAGAAAACTTCCATCGTAATTGCTTAAAAATTTAGTGTAAGACCTAAATAAGTCAACTCAAATGTCAAACAGATCCACCCACCCCCTTTTGTTCCCATAGTTCTTCTGATTTATTCAAGTTCATTGGGGACAGAGGGAAGTTGCCAAGGATGGTAATGGTGGGGACTGAGGCAGCCTAGACTCTGGTGCGCTACCACATGGGCTCCAATTGTATGTCTGTTGCCAACAGGCTAAGCGACCCTGGGAGAATCTTTCCCCTCTTGGTGTTTCGATGTCCTCACCTGTAAAATGGGTATGCTAAGAGTACCCACCTCATGGGTTATTGTGAGGATTCAATGCATTAGTCCATGTAAGGCATTTAAAAAATCATTTACACTTAATAAAGGTAAGGCATTTAGAAAGACGCCTGGCACACAGCTACACCATGTAAGTATCGGTTATTAATAGTGTTTGGGATGTAATTGCTATATCTTGTACTTCTAAAATTAGCCCTAGATAAATGCTCTCCATGCTGTAGAACACATTAAGGGCTGAAGAGGAAAAGAGCAGGAGGGAGAGATGCAGTTTGGCAGAAGGCCAGGTTTCCATTCGTAGCTTATTTCTGTAACATTTCCATAAACTTCCCTTGAGTACAATGAGAAACTGTGTAAAGCGATACTCCTGGCTTTGAATGAACCCACAGCACAAGAGAATTCACACAGTAAAATTGAAGAAGCTGGCTAAGAATGTACAGCTACTTTTCCCTCACAAGAATGAATACAGGAAAATGTGGACATATCATTTTTAGCATATTTTAAAATTGCTCTCAGACAGTAGCCAATTTTGATAAGCATTTGGTAGGGGAATGGCAAGCATGACTTTACATTGTGTTGGGTTTCACAAAAGCCTGATACCTGGGAACAAGCAGCCTTTATTCTGTCCCTTCGAAGATGAAGATGGCTGATGAAAGGTGCGCCTTGATAAATAAGAACACGTTTGTAGGGTGCACGCTTTAACACTACAGCTAGGTGCCCCAAGGCAGAATTTAAGGAAGAGGAAGCATAATTTTTAAATTTAGTAATCATCTATAGGCTTAATAGTTAAAAATACAGTTCCAAATTGGGGGTTGCTATTTAATTTTAGATAGCGTTTGAAAGAAGTGTACTGAAAAAAATTGGAAATCTGAGCGTATTTGATGTGCTTGTATATGTTACAAGTGTAGAGAATCACGTAAAGTTACACTGAAAAAATTCTATAGTATATACGTAAAAGTATATAGCATTGTACCACTTTAGAGAAAATCTAAACTTGGAGATATCATTCTGTTTTTAATCTCAGGGACAAATAAGCTAGTGTCTCCTTGAGTTTCTACATTCCTCCATAAGAGCTGTGAAAAACACTGATTTTAGTGAGCTAGAACACAGAGTATTTGTAGTAAAAAAAAAAAAAAAAAAGGCAGAATTCATCAAACTAAGATGAAATTGGCCTTTGTGACACAGGGCTCTATCTTGATTAGCTGGGTGACTCTGCAGCACCACCAAAACACTGGAAATAAAGGTGCTGTACTCAGCATTCATTTCAGGATTGTAAAATTTCCAACAAAGTTGTCTCCAGGCATGAACATTCAGATGATGAATTAGAAATATACCGAATCATTCCATGCTATCTTCTCTGGGGTTTTGCTTAACAAACGTCACCTTCCAAATGGAAAACCCTTCTTGTGAAACTTCTGGTAAGTGGATCTGTGCTTTCAAAGAGCAGTTCTGGAGATACAATAATTTTTTTCTAATATGCCAATAGAAAAAAAAATCCTTTAGCAATGGTATGCAATTTTTAGAAAGCAAACACGATTTCAGTGATTTAAGCACCATTCAAATTTTAGTCAGTTTGCAACTGAAGTTGAATAAATGCAACTGCATAGGCATGAAAAACATAAATCTTACCACTTCATGTGGTCCAAGAGAAGGCTTTCCTGGCTGCCCTTTGTTAATAGTTAGATAATGATTCTACGCAGCCTGAAAACAGAACTCCTTTCAGACTTGCCCACTCATGTAGTCAAGCCTTCTTTCCAATAATTACATTAAATTAGCTAAATATCCATAGAAAATGCAAACTTTCATTGGAAAACCTGACCCAGTTTGGAGTTTGCTCTCTTATAAACGCTCAGTTGAAACTGGGTCTCTTTGGAGCTATCTTCCCTTAAGTTCATGTAGCAGGTTAGGTGGTCTGTGGGGCTGCACTGGTAGCATCACCTCTTAGAAGCGTGGGATCCTGGGCCACCACCTGATTTTCTGAATCAGAATCTGTTCTCACAAGATCCCCAAGGAAGTCTGAGAAGAGCTACTCTAGGTAACTAGCGCCCAGACAGTGGCCAGTTCATGACAGGGGCTCCGTAAAGGTGCTGATCAGTTGGCTACATGAATAAACAATTTCGCAGGAAACTGGCCATTAAAAGAGCTTGAGGCAAAAAAAAAGAAAAAAATAACAGTAACATACTTCCATGAAAAATTCTAATCAGTGCGTAAAATTTGGTATTTTAGCCTGAGGCAATTTAAGGAAGTTCAATGGCAATAATTTCCAAGGACAGTATTTAAAGCAATCTCATGCTGAATGAAGCAGGAGTTCTTTCATACCACGTGAGATGGAAAATCATCATTTTCTAGTAACTGGGAGGAAAGAAGGAAGGACCCCTGGATGGGCTTTCAGAGACACCTTTAAGTGGAACGTTCACCTTTACAGTTGGATGACTGACACCCTGCCACATTTTTAGCATGCTTTTTCCTGCCAGGGGTGGTCATAAATTCTGACCACAGATAATTTAATCACGATTAGTGCAGTAAATGAAGATGAACATATAGTGTTCGCCTGTAATTTGAAAATGACCTTCCCAGACCTTCTTCAGTAGCGCGCAGACTTGGAGCAGCTCCTCCCCTGGGGAGGACCCGTCTGCACCAGGCAGGTCTCCTCCCCCAGCTACTTTCTTATGATACATAACCGAACTCGGGGTGCTGCCTGGCTGTGGACCAGCACAGAGCCAGCTGGCCATCGGGGGTTGAAGCCAGGGCCCAGGCCTCTTAGGTACAGGACTCCAAGGAGCTTTGCTCCCCAGCTGTTGTGTGGGCCAAAAGAGGATTAACTCTCCAGTGGCAGAGACCAGTGTGCAAACAAAGGATGTGGCCCAGTACACACACTTTCACACTCTGCTGTGAGCACCTTCATCCTTTAGGGTTGGTCTGTGTCTGAAGACAGTAGAGTTGGTTCCGGCAGTGAAAAGCTGGAAAAAGGACCTCGGGTCTTATCTTCTTCGGAGAAAGAATTCAGCAAAGAGACCAAGATTGTGAAAAAGATGAAAGTATTTATCAGAGGGCAGCTTAAGCTGCTTATATGGGGGCAGTTTTCTGGGCTGTCTCTGGCCAATCATCTCCATATTTGGTACTGATGTGAGCGTGCATCTCTCGGCCAAGATGGATTCCAGCTGGCGTCTTCTCCCTCCTTTTATCCTTCCCTGAGACTGAGGGGCTTCTCTGCACATGTGTCAGGAGGGAAATCCACAAGAATGCACCCAGTCAGGTCCCAGTGCTCCTACTGTATCCCATCTCGAAGCATCCCCAGGAGACCAGTTGCTGCGGCGCAGCCTGGGGCCTATCTATCTCCTACCTCAGGGTTAGTCAGAGAAGCTCAAGGAGAAATCACAAACTCACCAAGCTGTGTGTGGCACACAGCCTGAAAAAATGCTTGTTGTTAAGAATATTGCTTGCTTCTGTGACAACTAATATAAAGGCTGCTTTTGCATGGTGAAAGCTTTTCCATAATTTTTCTTTATCCTACTAATCGTATTTAACCTTATACTAATTGCCTTGTTTAAAAATATAGGCTGTGGTGAGAATCAGATCAAATAAGGATGTTATTGTGCTATGTCTTTTCCGAAACTGGTTAGCCAAGACCCATTCATATATTTACAGAGAAAAACGTAAAGATTCCTCTTTTTGATATTAAATAAAATAAAACCAAACTAAACACACATATAACAGAGCCCGGACACCCTCCATGTGTAGCTGCTAAGTAAAATGAAGTATTCAACTTTGATTTCCCCAAATCAGGAGCTTGGGAATAGCCTCTCCTTAATCAGAGTCCAAGTGCAGCCTGGTCTCACATGCTGTATCTGGTGCACAATGATGCCCCCCGTGCCCCCCACCCCGGCCAGGCCCCCAGCCCCACCACCAAACTCCCAGAAGGGCCATCAGCGTTCCCATCAGGTGCATCATGGGCCATACTTCTGCTCAGCTCTGCTCAGGCTTCATTGCAGCAAAAGCTCACAAATCTCTATTTTTATAGAAACAGAAACTAGGATTAGTGAAGAAGGTAACGTGTGCAAAGCTCAGGGCTGCCAGGAGGTAGAGCGGGGACGTCACACCCTCTTCTCGTTACACTTTCCCCAGCACCGCCACAGGATGAAACCAAAGGCACCTCCGCTCCAGATGCGAGGTGATCTCAAGTTCATTGTGCCCATTCTTGCAATGGTGGGAAAACAAGATGCTGCTGCGTGAATGTTGCACTCTGTCCAAAGCCAACTCCATTGATTATAGAAGAGAATCGTCAATATCACTCATCCACATAGCACATGTTGGGAACTTGCTGTCCTGCAGGCCTGGGCTCCGTACATAGAAAGCTACAAGAAGGACTCAAGTAGCCCCTGACCTTCTGTCAAATGGGAAAATCCATAGGTTAACTGATGTGGTGAGAAATAGTGTGATTTTAAAATACAAAGCACTGGGTTATGAAAACACAGAGGAAGACCTGACTGACTATGCCGGGGTCACCCTGGAATACCTTCTGGGGACAGTCAAGTTCGAATTGTGTCTTGAAAGGATGAAGAGGAATTTGCAGAGCAGGTAAATGAAGAGGACAGGCTGAGAGAGTGGCAGGCACTGAATGTGACGGTCTAAAAAATAAATAAATAAAAAACTATTTTCCATGAAAATTGAGAATCTGAATTGGATATGCTGTAACGGTAAACTGCAACCAAATTTTGAAGACTTACTACCAAAAAACCCTTAAAATAGTTTAGACGCGGTATATAATAAAGTGTTATTAAAATTAAAAAATAAATAAACAGATGGTGAATTGGGGGAGTTATAAATAGCTTAATCCCGGAAGGACGGAGCTCCATTCCAACCTCACAGACCCTTCGTTGATAATCTAGCTGAATCACTCAGGTCTGCATGATTTGGAAAGAAGAAAGGGTACGTTTTGATTTGGGGGTGGTCCTGGTTGGAGAAGAAGGATCTGGGAGTTCCTGAAAGGAGACGGGCTACTGGGAAGAAACTCTTGTCTTGTTCTGCAAGTTACTCGTAGTGTTGGCCCAAGCCGGAGCCGATTCCTGAATTGCGACAAGATTAACCTGATCCTGTCGATCTTCTCTTTTTGTTATCCACTTAGGAGTTCCCCTGTTGGTGTCAAGTTCAGAATTCAGCTTCACACCTGTTTCAATCAATGGCCTCTAAGGAGGAAGGGGTTGAATTTAGGGGATCTGAGACAGGGGATCTTGTTCAATTCATATCTCCCATATGAATTCATAAATACTCAGTTTATGTAAAAGTGATATTAATAATTAAACACCAACATCTGTAGGACGCTGGCAGTATCCGGGCTAAGCCATCAACTACACCATTGCATTTGGTTCCATCCGTAATCCCATTCCAGAGGTACTAGGTTTATCTCCCATTTTCTAGGAAAGGGACTTGCAGAGAGGTTAAGAAACACGCCCAGATAATGCAGTTTGTCAGGAGCAGAGCTGAGATTTGACCTCGAGCCTGATGGAGTGTCCAGAGCAGGTAACTTTTGCTGTCCTCCATGGAGCTGACTCTCCCACTCTCTCCAATTACCCGGCAGCCTTGGTAACATTTATTCAACACAATTAAATAAACAGCGAACGTCTCTGTTACTGATGACACTTGTTTTAAATAGTCATCTCTTTCACAGAGTTTTGCCCACTTCACTTGGTTGAGCTAAACAGAATTCAAATATATTCAAAGGAACATTGGCTACAGTGGACGATTTATGACTTTGCCCAGGTTTCTTAGTTTACAAACTGGAAGAGGCCCTGGACTCACTCAGAAACCCTTTCAATGTTTGAAAAGACATATATATAAAATGCCATTACTTTTATCCCTTTAAGTTGTCTAATCACAAGTGAAAATAACCAGGGTGAGCTTTGATAGAACAGCCCATTTCAGGCCTAGGATAAGACACTTTGGAGCATAAAATTAACCCTGTGGACGCTTAGCGTTCCCAAAGTCTCTTGGGCATTTGCTAGCTGAAACTGTAGAATAATAGTGCCAGGTTCTTAAATTTCCATCACTAGGTTTCTGGAAACTAATTTGGATAAAGTAAGAACATTTTCATGTGTTTTCCCAGCCGGTGAAAGTCGGATGTTAGCTACTTAAATGACTTTCACATTTATATTTGTTTTAAAAGTTATTTTCCATTTAAATATTTTTCTTATATATCCCCTGATATTTTCCCACATTTTCCCACAGTTATTTGATCAAAATGTAGCTGAATTTATGATGAAAATATTTCAAGGCAGAAGGTACAAACATTGGATCAGAGTTTTTAGATTTTTGTTTCTTTTCACTGACCTAGGCTGTTTGATTTAAAAAAAAAAATCTATGACAGTAGTATAAAAGAAAAAATGTCATGTAAGCCTGAACTTTATGAATGCCTATGGAAATTTTTCAGAAAAGGCAACCTTCTCCTTTAACTGCAAGAACATAGCTCCTAGATTATATGGAATTTAAGGAGCAGCTTGCCTGAAACACTTGAAGAAAAGTTTCCAATCTCTTACATTGCAGGGCCACTTGAACTGTAGGGACTGGTATCGTTTGCAAAACAGCCTCAGAATGTTCTGGCCTGAAAGGAAACTAGCCTTTCAGGACAGCTTGTGTGATATGTTTCAACATTAAAACGAAACATTGTCTGTTTATATGGACTAAAAAAAAATGTCTATTTAAAAATTAAACTTCAGGTTTTATCTTGCCACAAGCTCTAAGACCACAGTCTGGGAGAGTAACAATTTTCTCCACTTACTCTGGTTTGTACATAATTTTCAGTTATCTGAACTGATGGTTATTTAGTCCTGAGAGGACAGCCCCATTATTATAGAGATGTATCTTGGATGTTTATTTATCTTTAAATTCACCCTGCACTTTAATTGGATTCTTTTTTGAGAAAAAGAACCTGCTTTTTTATTTTTATTTATTTTATTTTATTTTGCGGTACGCGGGCGTCTCACTGTTGTGGCCTCTCCCGTTGCGGAGCACAGGCTCCGGACGCGCAGGCTCAGCGGCCATGGCTCACGCGCCCAGCCGCTCCGCGGCATGTGGGATCTTCCCGGACCGGGGCACGAACCCGTGTCCCCTGCATCGGCAGGCAGACTCTCAACCACTGCGCCACCAGGGAAGCCCGAACCTGCTTTTTAAAAACTGCTTTAAATATTACTGACATCAAAATATCTTGTCAGGGGGTGAACACGGCTGTTGTAACAAGAGGATCAGTGGATTTGATTCCTAAATGTGCTTCCTTACAGAAGGATGTTGGCATACTTTAATGCGTGGAAGGTACTTAATATCTGTTTTGATGGGCAGAATAGAACCCTTTATATTCTCACAAAAGGTCGTTCAACAGCTCAGTTAATCTAGGGTTTGTTCTATAGTCCTGAATCTACAAACTCTGCCAATTTTGAACATCATAAGTAAATAAAAGACTGAAGACATCCTAACTCTCAAACAGTCTGAAGCCAAGAAAAAGAACAAAGAGAAAAGGAGCCAACTGCAAACGTAATTACACACCAGTGTTCTCTGTGTACATAGTTATCTACCCTGGGCTCTCTGTGTCCATGATGACATACCCAGTTATTCTTCATGTACAGAATGACATATCCAGTGTTCTCTGTGTACACGGTTATAGACGCAGGGCTCTCTGTATTTGGGGTTTGGAAAGAAACAGTTGCACAATCCACTTGGGGAAGCTTTGCAGTTCCAAGTTCATCTTTGGCACCATCTACTATTTCTATTCTATTTCAGCCCACCATTTTCAGCTTAGCTGGGAGAGAGAAGTGAGTTTCCAAACAATGTAATTTTAGGCTATATTTCTCATCTACCAATCAGGAACTGACAGCCATGACAAGCATGTCTTCACCTCTCTACATTTTTATTCATGTCCTTTAGGAATAACTCTCCCACGTTTAAAAAAATCTCAGCGGCAGTGAGATACACAACATACACACCTCTCTCCGTTCAACCTCTAGATAATCGAGATAATAACATTTGAAATCAGAAATGGATGAAAAGAGAGCACATATTTTATACTCTGAATTTACATAAATAAAACATTTTATGCTCACCATTCATGAAGATAGATATTCAATTTACACACGTCTCTTCTTTAAGGTTCATCTTTATTACCCGCAACGCTAATATCCAGGAATGCTGCATTCTCTTGAGAGGTTGACTATATTAACACCATAATATTGCTAGACTCTAAACCAGGTCAAATTTAAACAGAGTTCTGGTTAAACGTGGGGTATTGACGTGTGCCAATCTTGTCTTCCTACCAAAGCGTAAATAAAATGACAGAAAAGGAATTTTTCCAAAAATCTATTCACCCATAAAGATAATGGGGAGATTTCAGCAAGCAACACCTTTACCCTAATTTTGGACAGAGTTGGAGGAGAGATGCATGATTTAGCAAAGCAGTAGAAATTATACATTAATTTCTCAAACATTATAATTTGAGTCAATCTGTTCCACAGAACCTCTGGAAGAGTCATCATTTCAAGAGGCATTAGTAAGAGTTACTCCCTTTCCTCCCCCAGACTTAAAACCTCTCCCCCATAGAAACCTGGAAAAGCCCACCCTGGAGAAACTGTGTGGTTAAGCAAACAAACAGATGAGCTCTCAATGTAGATATCCGGAGTTCCCCTCAGGGAAAAGGCCGATGTCCTGCTGGGCTCCCCTACAGCAGCTCTCATCCAACAATTTCCAGTTGCAGGCTCAGGGCTTCTGACCAGCTCTTACTGCCTCACCCTTAAATATGAAATGCCAGCCCAAAGCACTAGGCATTTAAGGCAAGCCTTAAACTGGAAGGAGTAAAACCTAAGCAAATTCAGAAAAAGAGGAAAGAAGCAAGGAAGGGGAGGGGGGCAGGGGAGGAAGGAAGGAAGGAAGGAGAGAGAGAATAAGGAAAAAAGAGAAAGAAAGGAAGCCCTTGTGACTGGTCCAGGAGTTTGGGCAGGCATGAAGCAATGACTAGAAATTGGATTAGGTATTGGGGCTCAGAAGCTGTGTCTTTCTTTCTTCCTATAATATCTAATAAAATGCTTCAAAATGTTCTAATGTTCATTGGAATTGAATTTTAGAAAGATTCATTTACAAGAGCTGTGTACATGGACCCAGGGAGACACTTTTTAGAGACCACTGTATACTCTATACACTACTTGCACTTTCTTAAAATACTTCTAGGTCAGATTTGTATTTCCGTTCAGAGAACAGCAAATTGTTCAGGAAATCGTTTGTTCTCAGAAGATGGGGCCCAAGCTGGTATATGCTTTTTGTTCATATTCTTTTCCCCCTAGGTTTCAATCATTGTTCCTCATCTTGTAAGCTCTAGTTTTTCTTAAATTAGTCTTTATACTGTTATTCAGTCACAAGATATTTTTCCTACAAAGAGTCACTGGAGCCCTGTTACTACTGCCAGATCTGTGATGCCAGCACGTGATTCTGCGGGTCTGCTGTCACTTCTGGTACCCACCTCCCTAAACCTGAATCACATCACATCCTGAGTGAGGCCAATGATGTCTGGAAAACTCAAAAAACAAAAACAAAAAAAAGATTTTTTTAATTTTTTGTATTTCCAACAAGACCCTGGGCTGATTTGTTCCTGAGTATCTATGTTTCTCTCGCCCTTCGCCTTTCCTGGCTGGAACTGAGGGACAGTCTTTCAGCGTTCCTGACTCTCCCATGAGTTCAGTTGTTCCAAAGTGACCTAAGGTGCCTTGTGCCTTAGGCTTAAATCTAGGAATCACTGTTGTTCCTACTTTCTGGTCATTATGGCTTAGACAAATGCAGCAAAATATCTTTATAAAGATGATTTATGTTTTTCAGGTTATGTTTTCCAATTACATGATATTTTGAATTCAAAATATCAATCAATATTATCATTTGAGTTTACTGGAAATTTTGACTATATACTTTGTTCAACTAATTATATTATTTTTATGATAATTACAACTAGAGTTTGTCTTCTTCCAAATGTATTTGAAATAAATGAAATTAAATATAAAGAAAAAAATGGGACAATTAGGAACAAAAATATATTAATTCAATTTGAAGGAAGCAGAGAGGAAATATACGACTAGATACTCAAGATGGTCCCATGAATACAGTTCACTTCTGAAGCCAGCTTTCAGTTTCCTGGCTGCTAAGTGAAAGGGAAAACATGTCATATTGGACAGATTCTACTTCCTGACAGATGAAAGCATGCACATTTGTCTGCAGAAGCAACATTTTCCTTAACTTAAACACCAATAGAAATTTTCTGTCTAGCCTTATAGAAGGATTTTTGAGTGAGATAATAAATGATGTTTTCCACTAAAATTTAATAAAATTTTATGAATAATCCTCTCTTTAGTTAGTAACAGTTCAAACAGTTTGCATTACCTATTTTTCCCACACTTTTATCTGGATAATAAAACTAACTCAGAGGAATAATGTAGGGCGTGATATCTTTCATCTTGACCTATACTTTTTGATTTCCTGCTCAGGGGTCCAAATGAGGAGAATCAGAATCAAATCTGTTAAGTGATACAAATGAGATGAGCTGCCAAAGATTGGGATTTCCAACCCCTACAGTGTGGGTTCAGCCACAGTCATAGACAGTAGAGTGGAAGAGAAACTGAGGATGGGCAAAGCCGGTCCTCTCATTCACAAGTGAAAAAACTGAGGCGGGGGAAGATGTGAACCTGGTGGTCCAGGGGGCTGGATGTGCCGCTCCAGCATCTAGACAACCTCACTCCTGTCTCACAGCAGAGGATCACATGCTCTCCGCTCTCCATCCTCACCACCAAGCCTTATCTTTCAACCCCTGAGAAGAGATGACACATCAAATTCAGGAATTGTAATGAAGCTCAATATAGTCAGTAAAATCCAAACTTTGTAATTTTGCTCGAAGTTAATGTGACATGTGTCTTTTATAATCTTCTCATATTCAAAGTTCGTGAATTTTGGGAACAGTCTCAACTTAATGTAATATCATCTTTTCAGTAAAGCTGATTTATATAGCATATAACTAAAGGTGATTCACCTTTACACAGGCTTGTAACACATCCCACAAATCAGAAAACAAAATGATTTATCAAACCATATGCCTAATTCAAATTTAGTGGTTATCCTCATGACACATATTAAATATTAGGTTTCGTGATATTTTCTTCCAATTAGCAAGAATCTGTTTACATCAGTATGCTGTTTCTTCTACTTCACCCAGCTTCAATTTGTCAAAGAAGTGATCTAGAAATTTCAGAATGAGGTTTGAAGGATTCCTTGCTTGTATTTTCTCCTTTTCCTTCTTCTCATCCTCACCTCCCACCCCACTCCAGTGCAAATTTCCTACAAAGCCTGTTCTCTGTAGAAGCCTGTAAAAATATCTCATTACCTCGCTGCATCTATTAAACAATTGGAAATGAGCAAGTTCTGACATTAAGATTCATTCCCACTTTTTAGTGCATTCTGTCTGCTTGGAGTATAGCAATTCATGTTCCTCACAAGAAAGCATGGGAAGGTCACTTGTTTAGTTAAAAACATGACACTGAGCCGCTGTCCCTCGAAAGCCCCCAAAATAGAGACAGCTCTGTTTGCCGATATTCACCAAGGCACAGATGCAGGGGTTGGTTATTTAGGCCACTATCCAGAGGGATTATTAAAATTCTCTTGAGCAGAATTTTCCAAAAAACAAATGCATTTCATAAATGTATATTAATCTGTTCAGCTTCAGATAATGAAAACACAGAACTCTGGTAGGAGTCAAGTGGCTGGTGAAGCCCAAGCCCCGCCCCCAGGAATGTAACCGAAGGCGCTGAGGTGTTGGAATGCGGCCTTGGTGCTACAGGGGAGGTATTTTGAATGCAGAAGAACAGATCCAAATCAGGGATCTTTCCATTCGGGAATGGCAGCTAAGTTCTGGTCTCTGTGTACCCTAAAGGACAGGAGAGGACACCCTGGCTCATGCCTGTACTTTCAGACCCAGCCTTCCCTGGGACAGAATTTTTGGTAAATGCCTCAGCCGTTGGTTGCTAGTGAGGCTGTGACGCATAGTGTCCTTGGTCCCCCCCTTGCTTACTGGCTTGCTGGGTCCCTGCTGACCGCCACATGCATCAGGACAGGGCTGCCCCCTGGTTCCTGAGCACAGACTTAGAGTCTATTCGCTGGGTTCTCTGCAGAGGCAGCCCAGGCTCTGCCTCTGAAAGTAGAGTCAGGCTGGGTCTATGTCAGTTGTTCACTTACTGATGTCCAACGTGTATGTGTTTCTGTGTTTGAAGAGGAGAGGTTTGCACTGCTCTCACGGAGATGGGGCCATTAAAGACGTCTCTTTTGGATTGCCGCCACGTTGGAGTATCAGATCCAAAGGTGTGGTAAATGACTACCCTACCCACAGTGCATATTAACAATCCGTTTCCAGAACTTACCTTGGGTTGTCTAGAGGGTCTGGGAAGGCAAAGGGTAGAGTGGAAAGTCTGCTGAGTGGGGAGTCCTAACAGCTGTGTTTAGACCCTACCGGCCCAGGTTGCTCGTGAGCTTTAGCGACTGACCCAATCTCCAAGAGGCTATTTCTTCTTCTGCAAACAGAGAAAGTAACTACCTGTCCTACAAATTTCAAAGGACTCTCCTTTCAAAGTAAATAGATAACCAGATAGAAATGAATTTGCAAATATTAAAGCTACAGGAATTTAAAGAATAGATTATATACTAAACATAATGGAATCATCCTGAATATTTTAAAAATACAAAAAACAGAATATTTTATAGATTAAACTGATTTATAATGAGATGGATATAAATGGAAATATATTATATTAGGTCTATGATTTAGACCCATAAGAATATTTTAAAATAGGTTTATTTTTGCTGACTTGGAGCACAAAATGATGTACTTTTCAGTAAAATACTATAATTCTTATATATTTTCCACAATGTGACCACGTATAATTGCTCACAGGTCTTACAAACTCGTTTACGCTGGAATTTCTGTTTTGTTACATCCTGGTTTTCCCCTTTGGTTTATATACAACATCTGCATTCCATGTACCCTGGGGCAGCAGGACCACTGACTGATAAGATAGATAAATTTGAGGCTGGATATAAATCAGACTGATCTTTACCTAGGATAACCTCTAACAGAGAAGCAACCTTTAACCTTCTGGACGATGACTAGATCCAGTTCCCTCCATTTGCCCAGAAATTAATCCAAACTGATCTGTGTGCATTCATCTCAGTGACTTTCTACCGAGGCTGTTTCTCGGTTGTTCCTGCTGGAATGAAACCAAACCTCTTTATTCGGGAATGTTCCATTGGTAAGGTTCAGAGAGGAGAGCTTTAGTTTGCAGACCTCACACCAAGTGATTACACAAGTGAGACAGGGGCATCCATCCCTCCCGCCCAGACATCTAAGTAGGCTCTTCCATTCTGTCACTTAGCTCAGTGTTGACCTCAGACCCCATCTGCAAACTGAAACATGCCGAGTGTACCTTTGGTGATCCTTTCTGAGTTGCCGCTACAGCTTTTAAATATTTAGGGTCAAATGTGTTTTTTCAAGTGTAACCTGTGTGACCTGTGTCATTTTGTTACTATGATCAGTAGTGGAAGTGACAGTCTTGGCAGTAAGGACAGAGGAGGAGGAGAAGTGGCAGGCACTACCTACCAGATGCCAGACTCTGTGCCGGGAGCTAAACGTGAATTACTAATAATCTCAGGGAGGTGCCACAGATTCGTTTTCATCATCCTCATCTTGTCCCTGAGAAAACCATCAGCTGACTTGAGCCTGCATTTCAATCGAATCCAAACCCCAGAGTCCTTCCAGCTCTTAAAACAGCTAATACAGCTCCATAATGACGAAGGAGTCATAAAAATATATCTGGCTTGCCTGGATGGAGGCAGATAATTCTAGAAGCTTGCAGAAACTAGGAAGGCTCCTGCTCTCATGGGCCTCTGCATCCTTCCTTGCCCTTCTGCGTGACCCGAGGCTCTTTCAGACCGTGTTTGTGTGCGGCGTTGAACAAGAAATTGTTCTAGTGGCTGGCGATTTGGTTGTGTCTGCCGCTCCAGCCAGAACTGTTACAATGTGACTATCAAAGATGTGCATGATGAACGTGGCTTCCTCTTCCTGGGGGTGGGGTGGGGGGGTGGTCAGCAGCCCTGCCTCTGTGAGCCTTTTCTCTGGGTCGTGTGTATCTTCCCCAATGGTCTTCTGCAGCAGTGGAAATCTACCATGCTCCACAAGTGTCCCCCATGGAGGGAGGCCCTAGGCACTGATGGATTTGAGATTAAAAAGATACTAAGGAAAAAATGGCAGGAAGACAGCTCTGCCTCAAGCACTGGGACCTTTAATGCCCTTCACAACCCCAAACCTGATTTGCCTACCTGCCCACTGACTACACCTGGATGGAATGGGAAGCTGGTGTGGGTTGGTGCGTGCTTTAAGACACCCAGAGTTTCTTAGGGCTTTGTTGGATAGCTGCCACACAGCCGTAGCTTTCTGTAGGCCATGGCCACGATACATTCAGGACAGAACGCCATGAATAAACTCCAAGTCAATTTTATTTTGGAGAAGAAGCCAGGAGAAGAAAACGGAAGCCTTCCTGAAAACAATACGTTAAAAGAGAAAAGATAATCTAGCTATAGCACAACCTACCTTATGGCTACTTTTATATGACGAAACATGTTTCATACAGTGGTAAACTCTATAAATTATGAAACAAAGGTACATGTGATAAGTATGCAATTATGACAAAAAACTGGACATCATACAAGAGTTAAGTAAGTAACATGCGATGATTTTATAGTTCCTATATCCTAGGGGTATCTCAGAGAGTATTACTTGAAAATCTCATAGTTCAGATGGCTATCGATAAAATACAATTTGAACTATGAAAATTAGTGCCAAAATTGTGAGATTCTTTGCTGTCAGTAATTAGTTATTTAGACAACCTTTTATACTTAGATCATGTGGACTGTAGAACTTCTAGGAATCGAAAAAGGTAATTTCATAAGTAACTTTGGAAACCAGCATAGCATATCTGGGGATAGGAATATTACATACAAACTTATATATCTAAATGAAAACATGACAGATTTTTGTGGAGTCAGTCTCACTGCTTTAATCAGATTCCAAAATGTAAAACTCTTTCAACCAAATGAAACTAAGTCACACTGGTTTTTAAATGTGTGCTTAGTCTGAAGAATTCTTTGAAAGGAGGGGTCCAAGTAATAGATTCAGTACCTTTCCTTTGCTGATTCATCACTACCTAACGTCCCCTCTTGCATCGACATGGATTTCTTTATCGACAGGTTACGTTTGCATGATTTTGGCTCATACAAAATTATCACTGTTTCCTTTAGGGAGAAAAATGAAAAGTAAAAAGACTGCTTGACTGTCTTGCTGAGCCTCGTTTAATGGATATTGGTAAAATAATCACATAACTACTTTACTTATAAAACCACTCATAACTTGAGGCAAGGCAACGGCTTAGTTGGCTGCCAAAGGTTAGAAACTACAAAATCCACAGAAAATGTCCTGATTTTGTTTTCATCATCTCCCAAACTATTAGTACGTTACTCGGTTCACTGAATACAAATCCATGATAGGGTAAAGAGTAAAATATCTCTACTGAATTCCAATTACGTCAACTAAATCAGCCTTTTCTTCTAAGTTAAAAGTTTTTAATGGCTAAGACCCACCGCTCACTCACATTATTCACAACCTACTCTGTGTCGTATCTGGTGGTCTCTTTGTATACAAAAGTAAGGAAGATTGAGTCTTTGCTCTCAAGATGCTGTAAATCTTTGGGGGTCATGAGGATTCTTCTTTTCCAGAACAGTTACCCCTTCATAATGATAACATTTAACAGCAAGAGCAATAGGAACGGCAGCAGTAACAATAATACTTTTATTTCAGTTCAGCTTTCATTTCTCAGTAACAAAGATATTTCTGTCATGTGTGTATGCATGTGTGTGCACACAGGTGTGTGTGTGTGTGTGTGTGTGTGTGTGTGTGTGTGTGTGTAATCCAAGGAACTGGACTTGAAATGTAATTCTCAAGGTCTGGAACAATACACAGCAAATTCTGAGGGATCCTGAGCCAGTTACTTGAGTTCCATGTCTCTGTTTTTTACTTAATGAGGATTTCTTTAATAATTAATTCCCACAGGTCTTGTCCTCTAAGTCTGTTTGCCAGCAATATTCTGTTGATGTCTTTTTTTTTTTTCTCAGTGCTTTAAAATGTTTATTTTTAAGTAGTCTGTTGATGTCTGAGGGTCAGTCTCTAACAGATCTACATTGCAAGGATTCAAAGAAACAGAAGACATTTGTGGACTAAGTTGGGAAACTACCGCAAGGACAGCAGATCAGTTTTATCACTTTGCTTCGGTCTAAAACAGATTGTGTTTTCTCCACACCCCCAACAGAAAATAGTATTACTTAGCAATTCTAGGCACGTCTTTCTTTCGAGAAATTCCTTGAAAGTCCCAGAATAATTGTAAATGAAATTCATAAAGAGGGAAAAACACAGTTATGAGGCGGGTGTACATCAGCATGTGGGCAGGATTTAGCTGAGCCCCTTTTTCCTATTGAAGAACTGATCAGACGACTTGACAGCTGGAGTTTACATGATTGTTGTACAATAAAACAGCACTACTGCTACCTTTTGCTGTGCTCCAAATGCCAAGTGCAATTTTGAATACTTTTTCTCCTTGATAAAAATATGCTCTCTTCATAAAAAGAGAAGATAGACACATCTTAGAAATGAGTGTGCTCCTACAGAATGCAACATGCATAAAAAATTAAAGCGAAATTGAACTTGTGAAATATAATTAAAAAAGAAAGGAAAAACCTATTGAAGTTTAATGGCTGGATTGTAAGAGAAGCCTTACACAACATAGTGGGCCCTATGAGGTCTGAGGTAAATGGATTGCAGGATGTATGGTTGGAGCTCAGCTGTGAACACTGTGATATTTTGAGAAAAAAGGATTGAATGCACATGGCTTTGTTGAACCTCTCTCAGAAATCCTGACATCCTAACATCCTAACATTTCGGATGCCAAAGATGGCATTAAGAAGTGCAGAATACAAAATAGATGTAATATCCAAAATATATAGTATAATGAAATTACAGCCCTTGCTTTGGTTTTTATTATAGTCTCGCATGTTAAACTCTTATTTTTGGGGTGAATGGAAAGAGAAACCCAAATAAATTTTCCCTTTTTGTATAGGGCTGTGATGACCTGATTTGGAACTTTCGTGAAATTGTGAGTAGATTAAATAGATACTTTTAGTTCTAAACCAGCTAGAGCTTAAATTTGAGTTTGTGTTTTTCCTGGGCTCTTAACTGCTCCAACACATACTAGAACCTGTTTACAGCTAAGGCATACCGAATTCAACAATATAGTAATAAGTAACCTAATTTTCTCAGTCCCTTTAATAACATGAGTAGTCTCAAATTCATTCGTTTATTAAATCAACATTTTTGTAGCACCTATTGTATACCAAACACTGCTTTAGGTGTTAGGGATACTGTAGTAACAAAACATGTGAATGTCTTGATTACATTCTTTAAAGGGGATAGAAGGTTTTAAAAGGGGGATGGTAAGTAATTAATAAATAATGTTAAAGGGGAAAATAAAGCAGGGGGAGGGCATGAAATGTTAATAGTGGGAGTTAGAATTCTGCATTTGATAGCTAGTCACTGCGAAGGTAACTTTTGAGTAAAGATCTGGAGGCACTGGAGCTAGCCACATGGATATTTGTTGGTAGGGCATTCCAGGCAGTAGGACAGCATGTGCCAAGGGCCTGAGGTAGAAGTGTGCCTGGAGTTTGAAGAACAACAAGAACACCTGTGTGGTCAGAGTCAATCAGAGGACAATAAGGGATACTGGCAGAAACATGACATAAACCAGGCTTCAGAGGGCTAGTGGTGAATAGAAAAGTCTTTGGCTTTGACTTTGGAAGGAATGGGAAGTCTACATCATTCTTCAAGTATTGCAAACCTCTTCTGTGAAGAGCTAGATATTTAGGGGGACAGACAGTCTTTGTCACAACTCCCAACTCTTCATTTGTAATACCAAAAACAGCCGGAGATAATACAAAAATGAACGAATATGGTTATATTACAATAAAAATTTATTTACAAAATTAAGTAGAAGATGGGATGACATCAGCAAGATGGCAGAATGTGAAGCTACAGGACCTCAATTAATGACAATATATAAGCTAGAATACCTCTGTGAGAACTGTAGAGACAAGTTGAGAAGCTATAGCACCCAGGCCATTATAAAATCAAGAGGGGATTCCAGTGAAAGGGATAGGAAAATTTGCATCATTTGTTGTATGTGTGTTCCCCTCCCCCAGCAGCCTAATGCAGGGCAGCTTAGAGGAAACCCCTTGTAGGGGGCTCCTTCCTTGGGATGGAGACAAAATAATGGACCTCGCATCCAACATTATGCTTGTCTGAGGGCTGCCTGAGGGACTGGTTTCTGTCTCACCTGACTCAGAACACTGACGGAACCAGTGCCAGCGTTTGGGAGCTGCTGAAAGCAGAGGTAAGCATGCAGCACATTAGCATTGCTGTTCCTCAAGCAGATACCAGGGGGAGCAAGATGTGAGAAGAGGCTTGAGAGGTCCTAGAACCTCCAGCTGGGTTGATAAGTGAAAAGTTATTTTTCCCTGCACAAAGAATTTTTTTTAAATTCCCAAATCCCAACAAAAGATCACAAGGCATAGAAAGAAATAGGTTAGCCTGGCCTAATGAAAGGAACAAAATAAAACTCCAGAAACTGACTCTAAAATATCAGATCCATGACATACCTGACAAAGAATTTAAAGTAAAGATGTTCAATGAGCTAAACGAGAGCAACAGACAGACAAGGAAACAAAACCAGGAAACAATGAATAAAATGAGAGTATCAACAAAGAGATGGAAACTGTATAAAAGAACTAAACAGAAAGCCTGCGGTAATTAGTACAATAACGGAATGAAAAACTCATTAGAGGTTCAACCACAAACTTGGTAGGAAGAAGAAAGAATCAGTGAACTTGAAGATAGGTTATTTGAAATCATCCAGAGAGAGGAGCAAAAAGAAAAAAAATAAAAAGACCTATAAGACTTATGTGACGTTATCAAGTGGGCCTAACATACATTAGGAGGATTCCAGAAGAAGAGGAAGAGAAAGGGGCAGAGAGCTTATTTGAAGAAATAATGGCCCCAGACTTCCCAAATCTGGGGAATGAAATGGACATAGAGATTCAATAAAGCTCAAAGAAATAGACAAGGAAAAATCCAAAGAGGATCACACTGAGACAGTATAATCAAACCGTGTAAAGTCAAAGTCAAAGAAAGAATCTTGAAAGCCGCAAGAGAAAAGTGGTTCATCACGTACAAGGGAGCCCCCATAAGACTATCAGGGGATTTATCAGCAGAAACCTTGCAGGCCAGAAGGGAACGGAATAATATATTCAAAGTGCTGAAAGAAAAAAAAATGCTGTCAACTAAGAAAACTGTATCTGGCAAAATTGTCCTTAAAAATAAAGGAGAAGTTAAGACTTTCCAAGATAAACAAAAGCTGAGCGAGTCCATTATCACTAGACCTGTTCTACAAGAAATACTAAAGAGAATCCTTCAAGTTGAAATGCAGTTGTGGTAAACAGCAACACAGACCTGTATGGAACTGTAAGATTCTCTGGTAGAGTGCGTGTCACTTTGGACTAGCCACATTTCAATTGTTCAATAGCTACAAGTGACTAGTGACTACCATATACCATGCTGTACTGCATAACTCTAGAGGTTAGAATGTCTAATTTATTCCTTCCTTCCTTTTTCTTTTTCTCCCTTCCTTCTTCCCTCCCTCCTTTCTTTTCTTTCCTTCCTTCCTTTCTTTCTTACTTTCTTTCTTTTTCTTTCCTTATTTCTCTTTCGATTGTCTAGCATGGGTTTATGCACTTATGTTTGTAAATTACATTGTACTGACAATCATGAGAGCTCACAATAAATCCAGATTAAATCAGTGCCTCTGAGACTAAATTTTAAAAAGTAGTAGAGGAGGTTTGGCCCATGGGCAATAGTTTGCCAACACTTCTATCGGTTACATTTGTGATTTCATTTGACAGTTGAAATAACTAAGTCCCAGCACAGTGAAGAAACATTCCCTAAATAATCTAACTAGTCAGAAATGCTGCTAGGACTCAAATTCGGGTCATTATGATTCCAAATTCTTTCAACTACATTATGTTTCCTTCATAAAGACCTTTTTGTTTTTGTAGACCAGTGGTTCTTAGAGTGTGGTCTGTGGAACTCTTTCAGTGGTTTCATGAGGTCAAAACTATCCTCATAATAATACAACCTCTTTGTCTTTTTCACTGTGTTGACATTTGCAATGATGATGCAAAAGCAATGCAGGGGAAGGGAGTTATGACCCTGCTGGCACCGAAGCATAAATCAGGGCAGCAGCACCAGACTGTACTAGTATTCATTGCATTTCCACCAGCACAGGGATGTAAAAAGCCAGTTTCCTCTAAGAATGCCCCTGATGAAGTAGTGAAAACTATACATTTTATTAAATCTCAACCTTTGAGTACATGTCTTTGCAACATTACATATGACCAAATGGAAAGTACTCATAAAGCACATATGCTGCCTGACACAGAATGACTTCTTTTTCCAGGAAAAGCACTTGAGTGATTGAGTTGGGAGCTGAACTAGCAATTTTTTTCATGAAACACCATCTTACTTGAAAGAATGACTGACAAACTATGGTGTTCTTTTTTTTTGAGACAGAATTCTTTTCTGCTTTATTGAAGTATAACTGACATATAAAATTGTAAGATATTTAAAGTAAAAGATGTGATGATTTGATATATGTATACGTTGTGAAAGGTTTCCCCCATCAAGTTGATTAACACATCAATTGCCTCACATTTAATTTGGATATTTGGCTGACATTTTGGGGGAGAGAAAAAAGAAGTGAGGCTGTTACTTCAAGAAAACAGCTGACAGGATTTGCGGCCAATGACAAAAGCTTCCAAGTGAAAATTAGAATTTTGAAAAATGTGTGTCTGCCACTGTGGGCTTGACAGCTTCCCAATATTTAAAGACCATTCTGATGAGATCAGTGGCAAATTTAGCAACTGTAATTTCAAAATATTAAATAGTGAACTATGTCAACATTTGGAAGATCTGCATAACTTAGCAATCAAATATTTTCCAAATTACCAATGCTTGATGTTGCAAAATCATGTGTGAGTTTAAAGGTTCTTTCAAAGTGTGAGACAGAACGCTGGATTTTAATGTGAGTGAGGGCAGTAGATCTGGGTTTCAGATCTACTTTGCAATTAACATTTAAGAAACTACCATTTGTCAAGTTTTAATGCAATATCTAAGAAAAATTTCCATAAAGAGTTTTAGTAGGTCATTAAATGTGCCTCCTTTTTGAAATTACATATATATAGGTGAGACTGGATTTTTCATATGCTTTAAACAAAACAACATATGACAACAGATCGAATGAAGAAGTAGGTATGAAAGCTATGATGTCTTCTATTAAGCCAGACATTGTAAAAATATAAAACACTGTCACTCTTCTCCCTAATTCTTTTTTGTTTCGAAAAATAATTATTTTTCATAAAAAGTATGTTCATGCATTTATCATCTTATTTTAAATGCATTAATATAATTTTTTAAATTTCTCAGATTTAATTTCTAATATTGTAAATATTGTTTGGTATAACCCTCATAAACTCAAGCTGATCGTGGTCTTCAAGAATCCTTAAGGGTGGTAAGGGGATCTGAGATAAAAAAGCTTGAGGATTACTATTGTAGACAGGTGCAGAGGGTGTGTGTGTTGCACAGTAAACTCTCAATTAACTAGAGGAAGGTGTGAAGATTGTCTATTAACTGGCCTGTGTTTCCTTAGATCAAATTTAAGAGGAAAATAGAAATAATAAAACAAACCAATGTTGAATGTCGTCTCAATATAAAGTCAGCATAAATCGCTACGTATATGATTATATGTGATCAACTCTGATCCAATATAGGAAAGCAAAACTTTCCTTCCTACTTACAGGGGTCGTTATAAGAATAAACGATGACATAGAAAAAATGAAATATTAGATATACAATCTTTTGTTGCACATGAAAATGCAAATTTAAGTCAATATGATGTATGTTGAGACATTTCACAAATGTTGATCATCAGAAAAATTTCATTATGTAACTGATTAGCTCCTACTATTTGCCAGTACTGTATTAAACTCCACATATACACAGATGATGAAGACATATATTCATTATATTGCTCTTATTTATGAAAGATTTTCAACGATGGTTTAAGCAATATAAAGGTCTATATTCAGCCCTTAGTTACTTAAGCAATTTTATTTCTAAGTCTTTGGGTAACACTTCCTGCATCATAAATTGATGAGTCCTCAGAGCCTCACTGAGCATCTTTACATTTCTAACCATCTGAAATTGTATATTTTGTGTCATAAAACAAATTATATCCCCTCTGAAATTCCAGATTCTTTTGACATATTTCTTGGAGAGAAATAAATAGCTCCTACACAGGAAACTAACCAATGAAATAAACAGTACTAAGTGACCAACAACAGTAAAGCTATAAAACGTCTTTGTTTGCACCTAGTCAATTTTGGCCCTGGACAGAGGGGTGCTTTTTGCTGTAGATTCATTCACAATGGTTCCCTGGCCCTAAAACACAGGGCCACGCGCTCCTTCTACCTCTGTTCTGCCAGGAAAGATTTTGCTTTGAATTGTGGAACTGAAATCTCATATTTAGCCCAAAGGAGAAGATATTCTTTTGCAGACTCTTGTTCTGTTTTTCCCTCTTTAGAGCTTAAAAGTCAGGTTTGGGGTTATGCTTTATTTTGTTTTTAGAAGGACACAACGTAGCATTTTTTTTTTCTTTTCATTTTTTAACATACACAAAGCAGAGGTCTGGCAAATGCAAACATGAGAAAGTGGAACTCCTGGGAGTGACAGGAGAGCTATAAAAGAGCTCTAATTTTGGAAATATAGTTTTAACATCTTGAGTTTCAGGGGGTTTCAGAACATTCAGAGAATTGTTTGAATAGTTGGACGATTGTCTATCAGTTCAACCCATGGCCCCCAAAGCAATTAAATGAGTCTGAGAATTGCAACTTCATTCACTGTAAGAAATCTGTGTCAGAAGGTATCAGAATATAACTCTTATTAGCTATCTTTACTTTTAGGAACACCTTCCAAAGAACTGAAACCTAATCTGCATTGATTAATTTATTTTAATTATGGGGTTTGATTGCAAATAAATACTTTGCAGACAGGAGAGAACTCTTACTAAGGACCTGCACAGAATCAATAGAGAAATGCTTATTACAGCCTGGAGAACAAAAGCCACAGGGTTCCTGATGAGTGTGTGAGTCTTGAACAGTTTCTTTTCTTTTTTTTTTTTTTTGAATTTTATTTATTTTTTATATACAGCAGAGCTTTTCTTTCTGTGCCGATAGCTCATTAGACAGATTAATTTTCCCCGTGATTACAACGCCCACCAAAGGGCCAAAGCAGAGAGAAAATCCACCTTTGGTTGCTTTCAAATTAATCTGCAACACTTTGGGCCTCAGTAGGCGCCCAAGGCACAGTCTCACCCACGTTATTTTTAGTTGAAGGCTATTCTTCTGTCACAGGCAGCAAGATTGAAAACTGTCCTGACTCTGAGCAAACCTGGTTATTTCAGAATACAGGCTCTCACAGCATTTCCCTCTAATGGCCCAGATTAGAAAAGAAAGGTTGTTTATACGTTTAAAAGGCCAAGGTCTCCTGAACCATCAAAGCAGTGGCTTGTGGTTTTAGAGCAACACAACTTCCTGCTGAGTGTAATGGGTGAGCATCTCCAGGCTGTGCTGGAGCTGGGCTGCCACTGGGCACTGATGCTAATTGGCCGTCTGCGAGGGCCACTCAAGCAGTGTATGGGCCTGAGCACTTTGTTTCGTTTGGAGTGAAACATACCCTAAGTAACAAAGGACCCGTACACCTTCAATGCCTCCTACCTGGACATTTTTCTTTTCAGTGGATGGACTTATAGATCAAACACCATCTTGTCACCTCCCATTTCTATAGTGGCAACTCTTTATAATATTTAAGGAAAAAAAAAATAATTCTTTGAAATTTGAATTTCACTCTCTGGAAGGATTTGTAGGAGAGAGAATACGTCAAATGTGTTTTATTAATCAAATGTTTGCTTACAGAAAGAATGCATGCAGGCATGAACACCCCCTCCCCGAGCCTGGTGACCTTTCTGACATCATGGGCAACTTGGGACTCACTTACGGTGGCTCCCAACCCACTCACCCCCTGTTTGTTTCTTCTATGTTTTGTGCACAATCAGGGAAGGTTACTTACCTGTGTGTTTGGTTATCGTTCCATAATGCATGCTCCGTTTATTTCCTTGAAATAAGCCCCCGTCCTTAACGAGCTCATAATTATTGGGTAAAACAAGAGTTCGCTTCTCAACGCATCTGCGTGCACAGCGTCCCATGGCATCCATGAGAGACTTTTGTCTGAAGAAAGGAGGTAAAGTCACAACAAAAAAAGGCGCCGTCATTTATGTGAGTCTTAATCAACCTGTAAATTCAAGGGGCTCTTTCTATATGAGGCAAGAATAGAACTGAAAAAGCTATGACTGGAAACTAAAGCTGGGCTATAAATATAACCTCATTTGTGAGATAATTAACCAATAATGAGGCTGTAATATTAAAACTACTTGTAGTTGTTTACAGCACACTTAGCACTAACAACGGATTTTTTTCTAAGTATGACTAAGTCATTTTTTCTTTCTAGGCCTTTGTATGGAAGGGACAGAACGGTTTCTAAAGCACCTTTCTATTAAAATTTTTGTGATGGTTCTATGATGTATGCGGGGTCCAAAATATTCCTATAATGTTGGAGTTTTATTAAAGTCAAGATTTAATCATAAATGTGGGGACAATGCAACAAAATAATTTGAGTCAGTTTCTCTTCTCAAATGTTAAGATAAACCCAGGTAATTCTTTCCTTAGTACCAAATACAATTATCCCGTTTAAAAAGCTGTCGCCCTCTCATCTCTGCGTCCACATGTTTTAAGAGTTGAGACGCTCAAGCTAAAATTACCTTAAATTCATGCATTTAAAAAAAAATTTTTTTTTGCCACACCTTGAGGCTGGCAGGATCTTAGTTCCCTGACCAGGGATTGAACCCAGGCCCATGGCAGGGGAAGTGCCAAGTCCCACCTTAAATTCATGTATTTTTAAAATTAGTCATATAGTATATTTTAGGAAAAGGAAGAAGTGTGTTATAAAATTTAGGAATTTTTGTTGGCGGGATGAACTCTATTACTGTTTACCAAAATGTTAGCATGATTATTATAAAAGGATATCATTTTCCATCATGTTCCAACCCAGCTTTCTATTTGGGAGTCTAAAAACCTGATGCATGCAATTCCCTCCAGGTGTGAGTAAGGCTGGGGTCTCCAGCACTGATGGCCGCCTTTGTCCTGTATGAGCTGCATTTTCAGCAAGCTTCTTTTCTGTCCTTTCTCTACCGTCTACCAATGAACAATCAGTTTTAAAGAAATGTACATTTCCTAATGGAAAAAAATGGGGGCATGTGTTCATAAGCTTTACATTTTTTAATTGGATTATATAAATATAATGTGTGTGTGTGTGTGTGTGTGTGTGTGTTGATTGGTTGGGGCTAGGTAATAAATAAACAGAAGTAAACAGAGGTCAAGTAACTTCACTTGTGGCACATGGATACTTAGCAGTAGAGCATGGATTCAAACTCCAGGCTGGGTATTGGCCTATAACTTATTTAAGATCCTCTTGGACCCAATTTTTATTCAGATATCAAAAGAAAAGCAAGTACTTTGTTACCATAACATATGTATTACCTTGTAGCCTCATGTGTCTGTGCACAGTGTATCTCTAGGTAAGCCCACCAAAAATTATGAGATGGGACCTTGGTGAGGGAGCCACTTGGGAACACACTTAACTCAACAGAGGTGATGTGTGTGCTGAGAAAAATAAATGGTGCGTTGTGTACTATGCATGGTCCCAAGCAGCCCCACCATCTTTATGTTTGTGTATCATCCTCTTCAATCACTGAATGTCATGATAAAATCCCAGCTCTGTAGGATGTTTGCCCAATACATACGAGATGCCCTGCCACTTCCCACGTGTGCACAGTGCTCCAGTATTGGCCAACTCTCCCTGTGTAACCTTAGCTCTCTGATGCCCTGAATGTTTTTTAAATAGTTCTCTGCATCAATGTTTTCATTTCCATGCATTTGCACTGACACCAACCCCTGCTGTCTGACTTTAACCCCTACCTCCGCTGAATGTGCTCACAATAAGATCAGAAGCGCTCCCATTGCCTTCTTCGGCTAGATGGCTTTCAGCCTCCTGCACTCTTGACTTCTCTCCCCAGGCTCTCTCATGCGGACTTTGGTGACACAATTCTCCTTTGTTCAGCATTTACCCTTCTGGGTCCTCCTTCTTATTCTCCTCAATGCCTTCATATCTCAGTGCCGAAGAGAACAAAGGTTGATTTCTCAGTGAGGCTGTGTAGTCGTTGTGTTGTCTCATTCTCTTCTGGTAGCTGGGCAGCTGGGCCAGCCTCTCTGAAGTGTGCAGGTCGCAGTGGCAGAGGGAAAAGTGAGCCCAGAAAAGAACAGACCGGCCACTAGAACTTCTGCCACTTCATTGCTGTCACATTTCATTGGCCAAAGTGAGTCACGTGACTGAGCGTGACTCCCACGGGGCCGGGAAATACAATTCTCTTCCTGAGAATGGACGGAAAACAGATATCGGTGACGGATCCTACCACCTCCTTGCTCTCTTTTTGTCCCCTGGCTTATTGTTGCTGTTTCCTGCTGTGGATCTCCTCTTTTCTTAAGTGTAATGATCCTTATCGTAGAGTTTATCCTCAGCCAGGGATTGAAATCCTCCTGGAAGCTGATGAGTCCAGAACTTCTACCTCCAATTTTCATCTCTCCTCTGAATTTCACTTTGTCCAAGTGCACATCCATCCAAGTTTTAGCGATCCAAGATGTAACCCTTAGAGCTGCATGGAAGAGTGAGAAAGTGAGATAAGGCTGAGCTAGGGGTGGGCAGGAGTGGGGTGGGACGATTCCAAGGTTATACTGATAAAGCATTCATATGTTTGGCAGGTTTACTTTTCAACTGGAAGTTTTATGGTAATACTTTTATCTGTAAAATGGTAATGAGATAATTCCTACTTCATAGGAAGGTTCTGAGGATGGAGTTCATGGGTGAAATATGTAAAATGCTAAGTATGATGGCTGGCTTATATATTCATTTTTTTACCCTGGAGTTTTGGCACTGAGAGGGAGTCTGACCCTGTACTTCCACCGATGAGAAAAACGAGGTCACGAAAAATGCAAAGATTTGCACAAAGTTGACAGCTAGCTGGTGGGTGGACCGGCTGGCACTCAGCTTTCCCAACGCTCCACTCATCCGCATTTCTGGGATACCATATTGCCATTTTTTCTATGAGCTATAAAAATTCAAGGGCAGAGATGCAGACCACTGTCATCAAGTCATAGAGTAGGTTTTCTTCTGATGGTACTCCAGTGGTAGAATTTGACATGTTTCATTATAAGTGCTACCCCACAGAGGAGTCATGTGCTGGAGAGTTTGCAGTCCATTGAGGGAAGCCAAGATCTTGTGGCAGGATTTGGTCTTTTGGTTTAATTTGGAAAGTTGCACAAAACTTTCTGGTCTCCCACAAATTAAAGTAGAGTTACTATAATTTAGTTCCTAAGTGTACTATGTAAAATCAAATTATATTACATTACTCTTGCTGTAGCTATCCTTAAAAACATTCTTATTTTTTTAAAACCAATGTCACTATATGGAAGAACTCAGAACTTGTCAAATGCAGCCAAAGTTTCTGTTTGTCATAAACACAGAAGAATGTCTTGAATGTAATAAGTTGCTGGGGAAGTCTGTTTTCGTCTGCTGTGACCAACTGTCCATTATACCCGTGTCCGTTATGGACGGCATATAATTTAAGGGCAGTGGTTTGTGAAGAATGAAGCAAATGCCAAAACTGGGAGAGAAACCGAGGTATTCTGTTAACCAAATACATCTTAAAATACTTTTAATTTTTCAAGAACCTACTAATCTCTGCATACTTGGCTTTGCAAAGTTACAAAATCAAAATACTTTATTCAACTAAAATATATACTTCATGGGGGAAAAAAGAAGACTTTTTTTCCCCATTGGAATACTTAGTTTAGGAATTTTGTGTTGAGAAGATTCCAGAGAAATGTATTGGGGTTTAAGATGGAAAATACGATCTAATAAGTTATTTAAATGCAGACTAATTGAAACTATGAGAATGTGGAAGGAAAATATATTGAAATGTTAATACTTACTTTCTTTTCATCCCCATAGAATTAAGAATAAAAGCTCTCTGTTTTGGGTTTTTTTTTTTTCCCTTGGCTGTGTCACATGGCATGCAGGATCTTAGTTCCCCGACCAGGGATCGAACCCGTCCCCACTGCAGTGGAAGAACAGAGTCTTAACTACTGGACCGCCAGGGAAGTCCCCTTTGTTTTTCTATATTTTGATTTTTCCATTCCAAGAAATCTTTCCAGCTCTTTTCTTTGCCTCTTGTAGAACGTAAACAGGGATTTTTGGAGACAATCGCTCATCTTTCTGTGAAAGCATAGAAAGATGATGTAGAGTGTGTGGGCACGGAAAAGAGGGATGGGAGGTGAAAACAGGAGCAAGAAGTGACATTTCTCAAGACAAGGATGAGGGCAGATGTCTGCAGGTCCCTACAATGTTGGAGCCTGTTCCCCATGCTATTCCACATTCACATTCAGGTCCTCAGAGGGACGGCTGGGTGAAGCATCTCAGAAGGGTGAGCCCAAGGCACAAGGACTGAGCCTCAGCAAAACTTCCAGTGGCCATTATCACCCAGGAGCAGCAGAAGTGCTGGCCCCGCAGGCTTGGGCAAGGGACACAGTAGGAGTGATCAGTATGGTCCAGAGATCAGAGGGTCCCTTTTATATGTTTTGTGCTACTTTGCCCACCTGGATTAAAAAAAAAAAAAAAAAAAAAACTGTGAAGGAGTTTTAAAAAACTGTGAAGGTAGACAGGGAACCCCAAAATGACAGGTTGAAATTCCTGCTAATCTAAGGGGGGCCTGGAATGAAATTCCCAGGGGAAAATCTGATTTAAAGAGAGATCATCTAGGGACTTCCCTGGTGGCCCAGTGGGTAAGACTCCACACTCCCAATGCAGGGGACCTGGGTTCGAACCCTGGTCAGGGAACTAGATCCCGCATGCACAACTAAAAGAGCCTGCATCCCACATGCCGCAATGCAACGCAGATCCCGCATGCAGCAATTAAGGTCCCGCGTGCTGCAACTAAGACCGAGTGCAGCCAAATACATTAAACAAAACAGAGATCATCTATAGAAGCAGACAGATATCTGCAAAAATGGATGACTCCAAAAATACACATACATAAAGCATATGTTTTACCCAATTTAATTTATCTTCCAGTTTTGTTGAGTTTGAATAGTTACTGTTTTCCAGAAAATTAAGCAAAAAACTATAAAGTGTGTTAAAAGTTAATTCAGAATGTTGAAAATATAAGTATGTCTAGCTTTATTTTTGTTAATTTTTATCGTATTTATTAAAGTATAAACTGCATATCATGAAATTCACCTTGTTAAGTGTAGAGTTTAAGTTTTAATGAAGAATACAGCTACGCCACCACCACGGTCAAGGTCTATAACATTGTCATCAGCCCCAAATGCCTTCCTGCCCTTTTTGTAGACAATCCCTCTGCCTAATCCTAGCCCTAGGGAACCACCGATCGGCTCCCCATTACTGCGGTTTTCCCTTTTCTAAAATTTGCCGTAGGTAGTCATTTATGTTCTTCTCTTACTTAGCGTAATGCTTTCGAGATTCATCTACCAGCAGGTCGATAAAGAACCATGAAGGGTTTGAATGTCCGCACTGCTTGCATGCTCACAGGTGAGACAGTGGCATAGATTCTGACAGAAGACACTAGGCACTAGGGTCACGGATGAAGGACTTCCTCGGGACACAGCAGGAAGCACAATCTTCGTCATGCTCTCCTTTCCCTCCCAGTGCACTGGGTGCGTGTCATAAGGGACGAACCCCGAGCTTATGACTCTGCCAGTGACCCTGCTAGCAAACCTGCCTAGCTTCACCCTGGAGGAAGACATGACGCTGATCACGGTAGTCAGGAAACAGAGCGCTACAGTGCAGACTCTGTCCTCCATCTCTGTCTTCCCAGGCTGTTCTTCATAAGCAGCCTTTAAACGGCCGTCCCAAGAAGTATAGAAACCCCATGGAGAGTGGTCTTCTAATAAGGCCATTCCTTTTATGGCTACATAGTATTCCACTGTATGGACATACCACAGTATACGTCTCCTAACTTCTGGCAGTGTCAGCTTCACTGAACTGTGTCTGTCTCCTGAACTCAGCAAGACATCCCAGCTCTGTCTGGGTTCTCCTCTCTGCCTGGCAACCTGAAAGCTTGGGAGTAAGCTTGTTCCCTTCGTCTTTCCTCCTGTGCTGCACGATACTTCACGTCTGACCAGAGCTTTTTCATATACAGCTGAACTTCCTTATTCACCAAGTCCCTCCTGCTAAGACAATTACTTGCAAAACACATCTGTAGCCACAACATCGGTACGAGCAGTGCTTTCCCATCGTTTGTAGCCACGCTTTCCCAGCTGAGGCCCAGTGAGTGGACACTCTGTCTTCTTTTAATCCTCATACCATAAACAAGTGTCCTTTTGCCAGTCTATTTAGTGTCCTGTTTTTTGCCTTTTGTGGACTTTTTTTTTTGGTTGGCTGGCAGTGATTTCACTGCTTAGAATGGCTCTCAAGCATAGTGCTGAAACCTTATCCAGTGGTCCTAAAAACAGGAAGGCTGTGATGTGTCTTAAGGAGAAAATATGTGTATTAGATAAGCTTCATTCAGGCATGGGTTGTACTGCTTTGGTCATGAGTTCAAGGTTAATGAATCAACAATATATGTGAAATAAAGTACCTTGAAAAAGAAACACACATAAAACAAGGTTCCCTGTTGATGGGTTGATGAAAATGTTGTTACCAGAGTCTCTGGTTTTATTCCTTCTTCATTATCTGACATACGACAATATTTTCCATGACCTAAAAGAATACGCATACATACATATGCGTTAGGAAAATTTATTTCTAAAGAACAAATGTGCATTTAAAATTCCTAGCCAAAAATAAAATAAAATAAAATTCCTAGCCAGGATTTCCCCGGCGGTCCAGTGGTTAGGACTCCACGCTTCCACTGCAGAGGGCACGGGCTCGATCCCTGGTCAGGGAACTAAGATCCCACATGCCACACAGCATGGCCAAAAAAAAAAAAAAAAGAAAGAGAAGAAAAAAATTTCTAGCCAAACCTCTCCTTCCCTTCCCCCACAACAACACTAACATTAAGTAACTTGTGTAAATACGTGCCATCTCTGTTTCTCCTTCCAAATGTATTGCTATACTAGACACGTTGTTATATTTCTAATTTCTTGACACATCAGTGATTAGGCTCTAAGCTAGACACTTCCCACATCTGCAGTCAAAGCGCAAAAATGGTCGCAGTCTCCAGACATCCCCACGCTAATGATCGTCTCTATTTAGGTCTGTCTGTGTAACTAGATGTTTATCTACTTTGTATTCTTGAAAACTGGGTCTTGTCTTTACCAAACATTAGCTTTCCCCTAACATGTAGCAACGAGTCCACTGTTCTAAAGAGTGGTATCTGTATGCCACAGCTCGCTCACACACATGCACAGTGCCACAATCCTGGAAGGCCTTAAGACTGGTGTGTGTGTGTGTGTGTGTGTGTGTGTGTGTGTGTGTGTAAATCAGGGATGACCTTATGTGCATATAAATTACAGGTACAAAAGTGACGATCTGGATCTTGGGAGAAGATCCCCTTCCAGACAGTCTGAAACCCTCTATTAAATCATTAATTCCTTCGAGTTAATAAGTCTGCTATTTTTATTTTATTTTTAAATTTTTTGGCCATGCCACGGGGCTTGTGGGATCTTAGTTCCCTGATCAGGGATCGAACCCTGGGCCCTCGGCAGTGAAAGCCCAGAGTCCTAACCACTGGACCGCCAGGAAATTCCCAATAAGTAAGCTATTTTTAAAGATCGAGTAACTGTGTATTATGTCCAAACCTTGCAACTTAGCTGTATGATAAAGTACTGTGGGAATCACATATTCTGATTTTCAAGGAGAGCTCTATGTTCAACTAGTCTGTCTTTTTCATAAACTCCCCACTAGATGTTTTATTCCAGTGTTCGTTTCAGAGAATAAGGTGCCCTAAAACCAGTGTAAAGACCCCAACGAGTTTCCACAGCCATTTCCCTCCAAGTAGAAAATGCAACTAGACAGCAGAGGAGACAGAAGTGGGAAAGTCAAGGTGAGCAACAAGAGTGGATCATTGTGAGGAGGAGGTGGCACATGAGGACGCAGATTAGAAACGAAGTGGATACGGGGCGAGGCGGGGCCGGAAGGTAAATTGGCAATTTTGAATGGCATGTAGAAAGTCCACGCTTACATTGCTAGAGCCCAGCCAATAGACAGCTGTCAAAACACACCCACACATGTCTGCCTCTCACACATGTGATAATGGAAATTCATTCTACAATGCAATGCTTGTAATCAATTTCCAGGGGTTCCTGAAATCTGTTGTTACAAACTTGCTTAGCATTTTGTTGGCCTTATGCCATGTGGGGTGAAGCATGTGTCCACAGGCTTGCATATCCCTGACCAGAAGTATGCGGAGAGGATGTGATTCCTCTGGTCCCGCCTCCTCTCCCTGTGGTTACACGGATGACTGCAGAAGGCAGCCAGGGTCCTCTGTGCAGCTTTCTTCAGGCACCTGAGCACAAAAGACATGACAATAATTCAGGTACCACGGCTTCCCTGGTGGCGCAGTGGTTGAGAGTCCACCTGCCGATGCAGGGGACACGGGTTCGTGTCCCGGTCTGGGAAGATCCCACATGCTGCGGAGCGGCTGGGCCCGTGAGCCATGGCCGCTGGGCCTGCGCGTCTGGAGCCTGTGCTCTGCAACGGGAGAGGCCACAGCAGTGAGAGGCCCGCGTACCGCAACAATAATAACAATAATTCAGGTACCAAAGACTACATACTATATGCAGTTATATGAAGTTCTAGAAAAGTAAAACTTAAAGTGATGATAGCAGATCAGCCGTTGCTAGGGGTTCGGGGATTGGGGATGGGGACTGACTACAATGTTCTAAATCATATTTTTGGTAGTGGTTGCACTACTAAAGACATATGTCAAAATTCATCATGTGGTCTTAAAATTGGTGAATTTTACTGTAAATAAATTATACTTCTACTGGTCAAAAAAAAAAAAAAAAAAAGACATGACCATAATTATGTGGCACTCTTTAAATATCCTGAATTTAAACGTCCTGAACAAGCATCTCTGGTTCCTGGTTGAGGGGCGTCCTGGAACCAGGCCTCTCACTCATTTGTCCTCACACTCTCTGGACCCTGAGAGCTGAGCTGCATAACTGGGGACGGCAGTGACAGCTGCAAGATTTAACCTGTTGGGCCTATAGGCAATATATTGGAAAGAGAATCAGATTTCTATTTAGAAAAAAATTGTATGGGGGCCCAATATTTCACCTGATTAAAGGCATGGGATTGGAGAAGTCCATGTCTATTCCCGGCCAACGGTTAGTACCTTTTGAATGAGTCCACCTCCTCCCATTCTCACTGTTCCCACTTCCCAGCCATAGTAACCTTTCCCCCAGACTAACATGGCAGCCTCTTCATAACTTCCTGATTCTCCAGGCCGAGGTCAGAACGGCTTCCCCAGCATTTGTTCAGGGTGGTCTCCTTCCCTCTCTGATCAAGTCCAGCCAATCATGATCCGATTCCTGCCTTATATCTAGACTCTGCCTCCTGATCATTATGTCCCAGTTAAACTGATCTTTTGGTTCCAGGTCGGAATGGCCTTGAAATCTAGGACTATATTTTAAAATACCCACTGGATATTTCCCCCTGGAATTCTCACAGCCATCTTTTTGTTGTTGCTTTAAATTGTAGTAAATATATTTAGCATGCGCTTCCTTCTCTTAAAGTCTTAAATACCTTAGGCATCTTAAATTTACGTAGTCCGAAGCTCAGGTCTTTATTTTCCCACCAGAGCCGCTCTATTTCTATCTGCATTATTCATTTATGCCGCGAGTCTCTAAAGCTGGAAACTTCAAATCTAGTTTTGATAAACTCATCTTCACCCAATCAACCATCAAATTCCCTCAATTCTACCCATAAGAGTCTTGAATCCATTTTTTCTTCACATGCTTTTAAATTTTCTTATTTTGCATGTGTCTCCCTGGTCACCTGTAAGGTTTTTGTTTTTGTTTTTGTTTTTGCGGTACGCGGGCCTCTCACTGTTGTGGCCTCTCCTGTTGCGGAGCACAGGCTCTGGACGCGCAGGCTCAGCGGCCATGGCTCACGGGCGCAGCCGCTCCGCGGCACGTGGGATCCTCCCGGACCGGGGCACGAACCCGTGTCCCCTGCATCGGCAGGTGGACTCTAAACCACTGCACCACCAGGGAAGCCCCTGTAAGCTCTTTTAAGGCAGGACCACCGGGCGCTCAGATCCACCCCTCATACTGGAGTAAACTTGATCAACAGTCGTAGGGAGGCTCCACAGAAACATCAAGGGAGGACTTGGCAGCACTCACGCTTTCTAGGTGATTCATCAGTTACAAATTTTTCTCTTTTATGGGACATGAACCATACAAGGGGACCCCTTCTGACTCGACCTTGTTCCTACCACAAAGTAGGCAGTCTGTTAGTGTTTTGTATGATAAAGGAATTTGGAATCTCCTAATCATAGATTAGGAGGCTTATTCTTTATTAAAACACATAAGAATTTTTTCTTATTTATGAAGCAATAAGCTCTGAGATTCCATCATCAATAAGACCCAAAAATCAAATTTTAAAACCAATACTGCGGATTTCCCTGGCAGTCCAGTGGTTAAGACTCTGCACTTCCACTGCAGGGGGCATGGGTTCAATCCCTGGTGGGGGAACTAAGATCCTGCGTGCCGCACGGCACGGCCAAAAAATTAAAAAACCCCAAACCCAATACTACCATCACTATAAAGAAACACCTATGATATTGTCAACTAAAAACTTGTACAAAATAACATCCATATTATAATCATATCTTGTAAAATTGAAGGCATATTCCTGGGTATATAGAGAGAGCTATTTGGGTGACTGATCTTGAAGTATTGGCGGTGGTTATCTCTTTGTTGTATAATTTTATTTTATAGCTTTGGGGAGGGGATACTTCTTTTTTAATACAGCAGGTTTTTATTAGTTATCTATTTTATACATGTTAGTGTATATATGTCAATCCCAATCTCCCAATTCATCCCACCACCACCATCCCCGTTTTCCCCGTTTTCCCCCTTTGGTGTCCATACGTTTGTTCTCTACATCTGTGTCTCTATTTCTGCCTTGCAAACTGGTTCATCTGTACCATTTTTCTAGATTCCACATATATGCATTAATATACGATATTTGTTTTTCTCTTTCTGACTTACTTCATTCTGTATGACAGACTCTAGGTCCATCCATGTTCCTACAAATAACCCAATTCTTTTTTATGGCTGAGTAGTATTCCATTGTATATATGTATCACATCTTCTTTATCCAATCATCTGTTGATGGGCATTTAGGTTGCTTCCATGACCTGGCTATTGTAAATAGTGCTGCAGTGAACATTGGGGTGCATGTGTCTTTTGGAATTATGGTTTTCTCTGAGTATATGCCCAGGGAGGGGATACATTTCTTTATTTAAAAAATTTCTTATAACAAGTATATATTGTTTTTCTGCAACTAATAATGCTTTAAAAATACATATTGTATCCCTTTAATCAGTAATGTACTTGCCAAACTCCTGAAAGATCTCTTCTTTTGCCCATTACTCTTTGTAATGTAAAAGAGGCAAAGTTGATGATGGTCCAATATTTTAAGCAGTGTCCTTTCATCAGGAGTGTGAATGGATGGTCGTTTAACAGTTAGCAGAGTAAAGGATGAAGCTGGAAATTGAGTGTTTCATGTGAGGAGCAGGAAAGATAGGTGTGTCTGTGTTTGCCTTCCAATGGGATGGGTGCATTTGTAATGCATAAAAGAGTGAGAATGAAAGAAAGTAAAAGTGTTGACAAGTGTTTTTCCTTTTCTGAAATTCCAATGATACTGACACCCTTGTCTGAGCAAATAACACTTGTATTAAAAACAGAAAAGAGGGCTTCCCTGGTGGCTCAGTGGTTAAGGATCCACCTGCCAATGCAGGGGACACAGGTTCAAGCCCTGGTCTGGGAAGATCCCACATGCCGCAGAGCAACTAAGCCCATGCACCATAACTACTGAAGCCTGCATGCCTATAGCCCGTGCTCCAAAACAAGAGAAGCCACCGCAGTGAGAAGCCCGTGCACCACAACGAAGAGTAGCCCCTGCTCACCACAACTAGAGAAAGCCCACGTGCAGCAACGAAGACCCAATGCAGCCAAAAATAAAAAATAATTAATTAATTAATTAAATTTAAAAAAAAACAAAACAGAAAAGGGAACTGAAGAATAGACCAAATTTGTTTGGCTAAGATAAATCAGCTTATAGGATCAGGTGGAGATCTGTCAATATCATGGAGCTTCTTTTTCCTTCTCTCTCTACACTTTTAGAAAAATTAGTTTAATGAAAAGGACATAAAATATTGTGCTACAGGGCCAGGTAAATCTGAAAACACACACACACACACACACCCCCCGTTACAATGAAGTTTTTTTTTTAATACAGACTACTATCTCTAGTAAGAATAAAGTTTGTGCTTTAAAAATCATGTCCTGTATATCAATATATTCAGAGCAAGTTGTAAACTGCTTTGAGTTTTCTGACAATAACAGAGGATACTGTTCACCAGAAATAATACCCATTAACTTAATAACCAAGGGTCAACCATTTGGTTAAGAAATGGGCCCAGCTGTGAGAGATGGTGGTCTTATAGCAGTAATACTTTATATCTTCTCCTCTTCCCTGGTTATTCCTCTCTACATACAGATTATTTAATTTCTCATGGTTATTAGATTTCATTTTTAATAGTCTTGAATGAATAGCGTGATGTAAAAAAATAATAATTTGTGCTCTTTCATGAAAAAAAATATCTTGCCTAGTTAACTTTATAATTTGTGGTACCATGGTGATTTAAAAGTGTGATGTTAAAATCCCCCTACTCGTAGATTACTGTTTTTGTTGAATTTGGTGGGAGACCAGGACATTGGAGAGGATTTCCCATGACCTCATATAGTCCTTTTCTGTGTGAGAACCCCAAGCAAGAAATACTTATGCTTAGTAACAAGAATAGTTACAAATTCTGCTTACAAATTAGATAAAAATTCTCCTATTGACTTTGAACTGTATAACAAACAGCATTCCCCTTTTCTTTGGTTCTCTCAAGGTTACAGCCAGATATTCAGCCCATCCACGGTGCTGGTAAATGTTTCATAACTGGATTTCTGGGGAAAAGTTCTGATTTGTGGTATTTGCCAATTTTTCAGGTGTAAATTCTTCGACCAAAACTGATTTCGAGCTACCACGATATTGTCATAACAGGTGGAGCTGGGAAGGAAAGTGCACAGTTGGATTTGTGTAAAGGGATAAGAACCAGCTTCACTGCATTGCCAAACCCACCCACCAGAGTGATGCCCTAATCATATGTGTTTCTTGTATTTTCCTGGCCTCACTTTTTCTACCCTTCTTTTTTTATTTGTTTGATTTTTGTTCACCATATTTTTATCACATCTAACTTTGGATGGTTTATATATGTTTAAACCACCTGAAATTCTTTCTCAAATATAATACAATAAAACAAACACCAAAAGACATTAACTAATTAGCAGGAAGATTCCGTAATACACAACTTTTGTGATACTGGTCCAAATCTAACTTTCACTTTGGTTTGTTAGCAATAACCACTGGAAGCAATAGCAATAACTATTAATTCCCATGAAGGATTCTCTAGTCCTTTTCTTCAGCTCCTTCTTCAAAAAAGAATATGAACCTGGTTCATAGCCTACTATGCGCATTAACTTATTTCTCTTCCCACAGAAGTCCTATAAGTCAGCAAGAGAAGATACTACTGTCTTCATTTTGTGGATGAACATACTTCAAAACTCTAAAGACTTTACCTAGAATCATAGAACTTTTAAGTAGCAGAAGCTCCAACCCTGCTTTTGGGTCATCAAGACCCCAAAGAACAAATCACAATGCCTAGCACTTTCTCCTAGGAGACTGGGGTGCCCTAGATGCTTTTTGGGGTTGGTTATTTTTCACAGGAAGTGAAAACTTGTACTGCTGTTAAGTTTTAAGCATTGCTAGGACCGGGAGTCCTGAAGATAATAATGATGTTTTTTAATTACAATCTATATTGTTGCTTTTAAATGATAAAATAATTAATCAGAGGAGAATCATAGAGCTAAGCGTCCTATTGCAGGATGATTTTGCAAGGAAATGACTGCCAACATATTTGATAACTGCCTAGTGAGAAAGTGGAGCTGATTAGTACCTTCCAAAGGGCTGATCAATTCTGCATAACTCATGTAAGCTGTGGAATCTGTAGATGAAATGAGTGAATGAGAGTAGACGAGCATTCAGATATAACATCTTGAGTTAGTCACATCTTAGGGTTCTCTATGGGGGGCTGAGAAGCATTACGTGCAGGTAGTGAGTGGTCTGCTCACCTTTTTCCAGGCCACTACAGCTTAATGGCCCCAAAACTACTCTGACGTGGGTTGCTGAACTGCATTTTCAAGTGTGTTTACAGCTCCAGTATTGATTGCTCGATTCCATCCAACTACCCCTTGCAATAAACAACCCTGGCACTGTTGGAAAGCAGTGATACATTATTTAACAGTAGCTAATCAATATAAAACAAGCCTCCCTTTTGTTACAGCCGTATTATTGATAGACTGCTTCTCCGTTTTAATTTTTTATTATTTTGCATTGATTTCTGAAACTCCATTCTGTAGCTTACTTTTTTTCCATCAGGAACTGTGAGCTGAGTCCTACCTGACTAGAAATCTAACATCCTTTTTGAATCACAAATTACCCAACTTAATGAAGAAACAATTAGCTGAGAGTTTTTAAAAATCATTCAACTTTGCTCTAATCAATTTTAATGAGTGTGACACATTAAATGCAGGATTTGGGGGAGGATACATATAGAAAAATCTGAAAAGACAGATTTTTGCTGCTGTGTGTGTTCCGGGGAAAAGGGTCTCCAATTTTCCCATTTAGCCTGGGTGAACGTGTGGGAAACTCAGGAGTGGAAGTACCATTCATACCAGTGCGAATCTGACCTCTAAGTTGTGTTCTGTCAATGGAAGAATAGGGTTCTTTGGGTTTTTTCTTTTCTTTCTTACTTCATTCCTTTTTTTCTTTTCTTTTTAAATCTTAGCTGAGTTGTCTAGAATAAAACATTCATGGCAGCTGCATTGGGCACTGCTGCACCTGAGCACTAGCTGTAATCAGCTAAACGTAAACTAAGATCTTACTGTCTATCTATATAAACAGAGTGAGCGAGGCGGTGAGGTGCAAGGGAACACAGGTACGTGTGGACTGGGCAGCTGGGTGAAGTGGGCTGAAAGCAAACGGAGAGATGCTGGCTGGTCCACTCACCAACTTTGGTGTTTTCAGTTATCCTTTCTGGCCTATTATAAAATAATAACAACAAAATATGTCACAAATGAACCTACCAACAAAACAGAAACAGACTCATAGATATAGACAACAGACTTGTGGTTGCCAAGGGCTGGGGAGGGGAGGGAGAGGGATGGACTGAGAGTTTGGGGTTGGTAGATGCAAACTAGTACATTTAGAATGGATAAACAACAAGGTCCTATTGTATAGCATAGGGAAATATATCCAATCTCCTGGGATAAACCATAATGGAAAAGAATAGGAAAAAAGAATGTATATATGTGTATGACTGAGTCACTTTGCTGTACACTAGAAATTAACACAACATTATAAATCAACTCTACTTCAATAAAAAATTTTTTAATAAAATAAAAAAATAAAGTTGGGTTCCTAGACAATTCATAAAAGTTGAAGATTTATTTGCTAAAGATATTTCTTTTTGGTTAGCTATACCCATCAATAGGTATTAGTTCTTTAATACATGTTTTCTGATTACCAAAGAAATTCCAGTTCTTTGCAAAACTTTTTGAAAACACATGAACAGAAAGAAAATACTAATTGCCCCTACTCCTACTTAACAGATAAAGACAAAGTTGTTAAAATTTTATTATGCGGGGGGCTTCCCTGGTGGCGCAGTGGTTGAGAGTCCACCTGCCGGTGCAGGGGACACGGGTTCGTGCCCCGGTCCGGGAGGATCCCACGTGCCGCGGAGCGGCTGGGCCCGTGGGCCATGGCCGCTGGGCCTGCGCATCCGGAGCCTGTGCTCTGCAACGGGAGAGGCCACAACAGTGAGAGGCCCGCGTACCGCAACAACAACAACAAAAAATTTATTATGCGTAGCCTGCCATTCATTCACTCTGTCTCTTTTGTCTCC
Organism: Pseudorca crassidens; assembly: GCF_039906515.1. Lineage (NCBI taxonomy): Eukaryota > Metazoa > Chordata > Mammalia > Artiodactyla > Delphinidae > Pseudorca > Pseudorca crassidens. The sequence continues at coordinate 189,280,365 of NC_090296.1, forward strand.
CTATATAGAACTAATCCACGTGACTTGGATTGAAAATGATGCTGAATATCATGACCAATCCCTACAGAATGTTGTGTACGGTAACAGAGACCAGGCTATGAATTATTTTAGTGGTGTTTTCTTTTTGTTGCCATTTTTTTAAGAGACACTGTAGTGTGTCGTAAGACACTGATATTCAATTGTATGTTTGCTGTGTTCAATCACAGTTCATTTGCTAAGGGACAAGTGTTGTCGATATTTATTCACCAGTATAGGGTCATGAATTCCAAAGCCAAGTTATTAAATACAAAGAATAAAAATAAGCCAGAAATGGAAATGTGAGCTCTGGATAATTGGAAGCAGGAAGCCAGGAGATCAGAAGCAGGTGGGCTTAGGAACCAGGACAGTTGAAACTCACAAATCAAAATAAGCTATGAAAAGAGAAATCAAAGGTCCCTCAGAAAGGAAAAAGAATCTAGGTGTAGGTTTCCAGTTGGCCCTATGTTTTCTCCATCCCAATCTTCATTTAGCAATAGTCACCACGCACTGAGCACTAACCATACGCCCAGCATCGGAGCTGGCTTCTAGAAAATGAGGCCACATTTATGTGCAGCCCCTAGAAAGTACACAGTGCTTTAGGATTTGACCTTTAAATCTCACGTTGACTCAACTGTGTGCATTCCCCCTTGTTTTTTTTTTGTTGTTGTTGTTGTTTCTTTTAACTTTTTATTTTATATTGGCATATAGTTGATAAACAATATCCTGTTAGTTTCAGGTGTACAGCAAAGTGATTCAGTTATACATATACACGTATCTATTCTTTTTCAAAATCTTTTCCCAATTAGGTTGTTACATAATATTAAGCAGAGTCATGGAAATAAAAATAAATAAGTAAACAAATGGGACCTAATTAAACTCAAAAGCTTTTGCACAGCAAAGGAAACCATAAACAGAATGAAAAGACAACCACAGAATGGGAGAAAATATTTGCTAATGATGTGACTGACAAGGGATTAGTCTCCAAAATTTACAAACAGCTCATGCGGTTTAATATCATCAAAGCATTCACTCGTTTTTAATTCTTAGTTTTCTTTAAGAAATGAACAACGTCCTCTATACCTATGTTTGTGACTATCTCAATGTAAGCTGTCTTACATCCTATGGGAATGAAGCCCAATAAAGCAAACGCAAGGTAGATCTGCTCTAGAAACTGAGGAGATGCTTTCCATTCACAAAGCAAGGAAAGTCTCATGGGAGAAAACCTCTAGTAAGTGCTACATGATGCGGGTGAAGTGATGGAGTTATAAACCTCGCAATGTGTCCTGTGGGCCTAGCCTTGTTGGGTCACCCAAAGATGCCTAATCGTAATCACTGCCACCTAGCCGTCTGTGGGCAGAATTTGGTCATTTGTTTTTCATTTATGGAAGGGGCTTTAACAAATTTACTGACTTAAAGAATTTCAACAGTATTTGTAATTTTTAATTGAGAGAATTAACGCAAAAATTGGAAATGTGAGCAATTAGAAAGGCAGTGCTTCTATGTAGAGAACCATCAAATTAATCATCAGGGCTTAATACCAGGTGTGAATTACCTGAACAGGATCCTTTAACTTAGAACTTTAAAAAGAGGAAATAAATCAGGTTAGATGAACCCAAACTCTTATGGATGAAACTATTTCTCTTAGATACAAGTGTAATTCATTATTATAAGTATGAGATAAATGTGGTTTTGTTTAATATCTTCTCACTAGGCAATGGGAAAACTTCTTAACCTCATGTGTCTAGAAGTAAATTTCAACACAGCTCAGTTCTCTTGTGAGTTGTCCTTTCCTTGAGATTCTTGTATTTTCCTGCTGATTGGCAGCAGTAACTTCTTCATTGAAATTATTTTCCTTTTTGTTTGTTTGTTTGTTTAAATTACGTAAGGCATAACACACCTAAGGTAAAGTACACAAATTTTAAATGTACATCTCAATATATTTTTACCCCTGTGGAACACCTGTAAACACCCTTGTAATTGCCATCCAGATCAATATATAAACATCGCCAGCATTGCAGAAGGCTTCCTTTGTACTGAGTCCTAGCCCCGTGAAATAGTTTTGCTTCTTGTTAAAATTTATATCAATGGACTCATAAAATAGGCAGTTTTAATTTGTCTGAATACTTTCACTCATATGATTTCTGTGAGATCCATCCTTGGGTGTAACTGTTGTTCATTCTTTCTTGCTCCTGTATAGTAATTCTATACATGAATATACTGTAAATTGTTCATCCATTCTGCTATAGATAAATAATTTGAGTGGGATCAAGTTTTCAGCTATTATGAATGTCTTGTCAGGTTTGATTTTGTTTTATCTTCACTCATTCTGTTGGGTGTGCAGTGTATCTCACTTTGGTATTGTATTTTTATTTTTTAATTAATTAATTAATTTTTATCTACTTTTTATTGAAGTAGAGTCAATTTGCAATGTCATGTTAGCTTCACGTCATGTTAGGTGTACAGCACAGTGATTCAATTATACATATATATATTCTTTTTCAGATTCTTTTCCCTTATAGGTTGCTACAAAATATTGAGTAGAGTTCCCTGTGCCATACAGTTGGTCCTTGTTGTTTATCTATTTTATATACAGTAGTGTGTATATGTTAATCCCAAACTCCTAACTTATCCCTCCCCTGCCCCCTTTCCCCTTTGGTAACCATAAGTCTGTTTTCTACGTCTGTGGGTCTGTTTCTGTTCTGCAAGTAACTTCTCCTTTTCGGATGACTGGTGGTGTTGAGAATCTATCTTCGTGCCCGCTCTCCTCTTCCATGAAGTGCCTGCTTAACTCCTTTTCCCATTTTCCCACTGGGTCTTCTGTCTCCGTGATTTGTAAAAGCTCAGTATTCAACTGTTGCAGAGCTAGAATTTGATGTTTCATCCTACATTTTCTCTCCTCTTGGCACTGCTGCTATGTCTGCTGCTGTTGCATTTTTTCCTCAGGTCTGTGTTTCTCTTGCTCTTTCCCATATTTCCCTCCTGGTTGATTTGTCACTACTCTCTGGGTCATGTGACTTTTGTGGCCACTTGCCAAACTTCCCAGTCTTCCAAGGAACTCTACTACAAGACTGCAGAGCCCAGGGCTGGTGAGTCCTCTCACGTTCCAAGGGTTAGCTTCTCATTCGGGGTTCCCTTAGTAGCATCACTGGTTTCACTGCTGATCACATATTTTTTTAATTGACTGACCCCATTGGTTACAATGGTCCATGTCACCAACTGACTGATGGACGAACATAGCCCTTAGATTTTCCCAGAATTCCGGGTCTCAATGTTCTGAGCCTCTGCCCTCTATTGACTGAGCAGTCTAATTGTGGACAGTAAGAAATAGCTTCTAGAAGAGCCCAACAGAACGGCTAGTCACAGATAAACACATAGCTTTTTATTAACTTCTTTTTCATCTCTCTTCCTTCAAGCCCCCTCTTGTTATAAGTCACTCACAGATTTTCGATGATAGATATCAGAGCTTCTTCCAATAGGAGAGATTGATGACTTTTAAACTCCTTCATATTCCCACTTTCCCTCACTCAGCAGAATTTACAAAAAATATAAAACAAATGGAAGCCATGGTTTCCAAGGATAAATTCTATTTGTGACACTAAACTTAGAACAAAATGATTCCTCTTCAGCAGAGAAGGCTATAAACACAGATAAGCAGGTAAACCGACACAAGAACGCAGGACCCACGGTGGCTTAGACATTGACAGGCCCCAGGAAGGACAAAAATACCCCTCAAATGCCAATCCTGACAGCAAGTTGCCTGTCAATATGCAAAGAAAAATCATTATCTTCATCAAAACATACTTGTATTGAAAACTCAAAAAATAAAACCCAAACAACATACTTTTATTAATGAAGATACTGAGATCTCAGTGACAGTAAATTGCTCAAAGTCAGTTAGAAATTGGTGGGGCAGGAATTTGATGCATAACGCCTGTAAACACCCTTGTAATTGCCATCCAGATCAATATATAAACATCCCCAGCATCCCAGAAGGCTTCCTTTGTACTGAGTCCTAGCCCCATGAAATAGTTTTTGTAAGCATCTCCAGAAGGATGCTCTTTCTACACCTCAGGAAGCAAGCTACTCTCTATTCCTCCTTACTTTTGTTCTTACATCTCTCAGAGCATTTAAAGCACGTACTATGATCGACTTTTCATATGTTTGTGGCCTCAGACTGTGAACACACACCAGAGATGGGTCTTATGGTTCCTTTTATCAGAGACAAGATCCTTAAGAAAGTTTGTTGACTGAAAAAGTGATTATGACATGTATAAACCCCGAAGGACATGCCTTGGGCTCTAATAAATTTGTGCACCCCTACAAAGGTGGAAAAGTTTCTTCTGAACAGGCAGAATCAGACAAGATAGCTAAAGAGCTTCTAGTCCTGTTCATACACTAGGCCCTCCCGTAAGGCTTATCTGCATGAAATCCTAACAAAACACTTAGGAGTAATTACTATTATTTTTCTCATTTCAAAGATGTAGATGTGAAAGAGATCCAGATATGTCTGACTCCAGAAAAAGCACCAACCCTTAACCATCATGGCTGCACTGAGGAGGTTTTAAGGCAAGATTCAAATTGAAATATAGTCCTAACGGGTCATTAGAGTCTGCATAAACTGAATTGGGGAAAGTGGATTCTGGTACAGCTAACGGCAAAGTAGGAAAGCAGGTGCACCAGAAGCATGGGTTTAATTCATCTTGGAAGGACCGAGGATGCCTGTTGAGAGAGGTGGGAGAACGTGACTGTAACGCACATGCTCTACCGTCTGACCGCAGATTTGCCTCTCTGCTCTGCCAATTGCTGTTTAACTCTCTGCAGGTGACTTGACCTCTCTGTGTTCTGTTTGTCAACCTCATGGGTTTTTTATGCGGATTAATATGTATGTATATAGAAGGGCTGTATCTGGTATATGGTTAGTACTCCGTGAGCCTGGCCATTTTATTATTATGAGCATTAGTATTACTTTAAAAATGGTACTCATTCAAATTTATAGGTTTTGATGTATTCATCAACAAACTTGTCTTATTTTTATATCTGTACTTCTTTTGCCCTGAGTTTCTACGGCTTAGAGTCAATGCATTCTAGATTTGAAAATCTCTTAAGATGATCTATTTCAAAGTTCTCCTTTCAGTACAAGAACATCAGGCAAACAGGTGAGTGACTTGGCTACAGACATATAGCCTGGGCTCAGGCTCAGTGTGAGATGATGGGAAAGAGAGAAGTAGTAAATGTATATCACACAGAGAGCAAACCAAAACCCTAGCAGCGACAGATGCTTCCTTTTCTTGAAAAGATCTGATTTCAAATATCTGTTCAGTTGGAAGCCTGGCTGTCATGCTCTGTGTCTGAATTTCCAGGCAATTGCCAACATCTTTAAAACTAATTTTAAAAGTTGCTGGTTTTGCCTGCCCTGCTGCCATCATTCACACCCTACAGTATAGCTGTTTCGATGAGGATCCTTGTCGATAGAGTTCGTTCGATTAAAATGACTTAACCCAGGCAATTAAGGTTTGAAGAGGTTTTCGTGTAGAGATGGGAGTTCATGTCCAGTGATGTCATTGACACAGTTTCCTTCCCTGGAAGGAAAAATCCCCAAAAATGCTTCTGGACTTAACCTCGTAAAGTGCCTGGTCAACAACTTAGCTTAATGAGTTATCACCTGGATTTCTGTAATGTGCCCTTCTCCCAAGTTTTCATCCTGAAAGGACCTCCCTTTTTATGTATATGTATGTATATGCACATCTATAAGCTGCGTGGAGCTCTACACATATGTGTATATACATATAAATACATCCTTGTATAGTCTGTTTCCAAGGGGCTCAACTTTTCTTCTTCATGGGTCATAAAAATTAAATCATATTTATCAACAGCCATTACATTTGTTGTAGCCTCAGTGTTTTCCTCCTTTTATACATCACAACTTAACTCATGGGATGCATGTTTGGTAACCTGTTTTTTAAAATATCTGCGATCTGTGTCATGTGTGTTGACTCATTTTCATGATATAGGCTGAAGAGTAATTTTGAAAAATGTCCCGCCTGATTAAAATGTCCTTTGCCTAGCCTAAATATACAATCCTCAAGTAATAATAACAGAAAAGAGGAAAAGACAAATGAACTAGAAAATATGAAATCACTCTGATGAAAAATCCCCACTTAATGGAGCTTGTATTACTTTATAATTCATGATAAGAGAGTGAACATGTGAAATACTGTTTTTGATGCTACTTTTTGATGTGATAAGAATATATTATCACACCTTTTCCTAATTTTAACAAAAGTATACTTCAGTATCTCCACTTTGTAGCCTAGGAAATGAGGAGGCTTAGAGAGATTATTCAGGTTGTAAGTTTTACCTAATATGTGAACTATGTGTCAGTTTATCAGAATTTTAATATGAACCATGAGATTATAATAGAAGTATATCAAATATTTTATAGGCCAGAAGTCAAGTATATGTTTAAGAGGGTTTCCTCCATAATCCTCCAGCCCATTTTGCATTAGTTGTCTTACTTGCCTTTGAGGTTTCATATTGTTTCCAATTTTAATACTTTCTATTAAAATAAGATTAGGCAGTTATACAGATAGAACTTTTAAAAAATTATCTCCACCCTTGATTTCCATTTTTCCTCCAAACTCTTCCTCTAGAAACTATAAAATATTTCTAAAAATTCATGTATTACCAATGAAAGCCATTAATCAATTACCAAACTAGTTGATTTCTTAAGCAAATTCTTAACTAATGTATTCCATTAAGAAGTCTAACCAGATTGACACAGCTAAATGTCCACTAAAATACTCAACCAGGAGGTGAGAGGTATTAGTCAATACACATATCGTGAAGAGATAGGATTTATTGTTTAGTTCCCTCAAACTGCTTCATACATATACGGCCCATGAGTGTAAAAACACAAGCCGAAAACCAAAAGCAGATTGTCAAGTTTTCTTGAGCCTCTTTTGATAGCCTCCTTTCTTTGGGGACAGTATGGCTAAGGCTTCAACACTGGGATGAAACCCCAGGCATCTTCTACACTGGTTGTCACCATCCTCGCTGATATGGTCAGGATGCCTTATTGCACAGGGAAGAGTAAATTTATAGAGGCCAGGGGAGCAAAGCATGTTCACTTTCTGTGTACATATACCTTCTCTATTTCCTGCCAAGACTAGAAAAAGGTAATTAACATCCCTTCCCTTTCTGCTAAAACGAAGCTTTTAAATGAAAATATTTCTTTTCTCAAAATCATGAGTCACTTTGCTGTGCACCTGAAACTATCACAACATTGTCAATTGGCTATAGTCCAATATAAAATAAAAAGTAAAAAAAAAATCATGTATTTGTTGGCTCTTCTTAGCCAATGGAAGTCATGTATTTAGGATAGATTTAGGACATCTCTCTAGCTAAATGTTATTGGCAGGTACCATCATAATTAAGCAATTATAGAATATGGTATGAACAGAAAAAAATTCTCCCAAAAATATAATTCCCTAGCTCTGCTTGTAATCTAAAGCATGTACAATCATATCTTGGATGTGACGAGAGCTGATTTAATGTGATTTTCTCTCTCAGAGTAATACATCCCAACAGAACCTTAGAAAAATGAAATGTCTATGCTATGGAACAAGTCAAGATTTACATGCATGGCTAATTGGGTGTAGTTATGCACAAGGACCAGAGTTAGAGACATATCTGCTTGCACGTGCCCTTGAATTCATATTAAACTTCCTTTGGGGAGTTTGTGTATTTCACGGGCATTTAAAATTCTCTTCCCTGATTGTCTTCTCAGAGTGTTTTTACAGAGTCAGCAGGGCATCCCTCCCCCTGAAACACAAAGGGACAGTGAGACAAATGACTCATCCAGGGTCACCAAGTGAACTGCAGACAAAAGTGAGGGTAGAATCGGATCACTGAGGTCAGAGCACAAGACTGTTCTGCTTTCTCTTACCCACAAAAAAAAGTGTTTCAGTAGATTTAATAATAAAATTTGACCTAAAAGCAGTAGTATAATCCTCCATGGCCAGGGAATAGAACATTTAACATAAAATTAGCTTATAACGAGCTAATTATTTCAATTTCCCTTTCTTTGCTTATATAATGGAGCAAGGGCTAATAAACAGTAAAATTACAAAAGTGGACAAGGGGAAGGAAATACAGAACTCAAGTCCGTGCAAATAACCATCTGAATAATCAGAAAGTTGGCTGTAGTTAGGAGCAAGGACAATGTAGCCTTTACCAAGCAAATATTTAAAGGAAAGACATACTAAATAAAATGTATATTGCAATGCTATTTCCTTACTTATAGAGGCTGAATTTGAATAAATGAACCTCTTCTAACTTACATCCTTTTAAGAGCCAGTTGGCATTCCATATCTGCGAGCATCAGAGACCCCTGTGAATTTGAGCACTACGGATCTACTGCAGGCTTTGTAGGCTGGTGGCTCCAAACAAGATTTTAGTCTTTGCCTCGCTCTGAAAACTTCCTTTTTCCACCAGAGTTACTGCGCTTGCCAAGAGTGACATAACCTTGAAATTATTTGTTACATTTTCCAATGAACAAACCCAGCTTGTTAAGGAAATGGGCAGCCTATGTCATTAGCAAAGAGTACAATAGTGGACTCAGAATTCAGCCTTAACTGGTGGGTCCAGAGCATTTGTTGTTTCTGGGAAATCACTCTGATTTTAGAAACAGTCCTGCATTTTAACTGCGCTGGTAGGGGTGTGCTGGCCTCTGGAGGTTGTTAGGGAAGCATGCCACCCTCCTGCACCACGTGAGAGCCGGGGTTCACAGGCTCCTCAATACATCCCCACCCAAGTATCACTGACTCTCATTTTAATTGCCCTTACCATCTATTAGTGGTCTTTCTCTGAACTGGGTTTGTTGGCAGTGAAATAAAATCTTGACGGCAACTGCTATTGATTTTTTCCGATTATACATTTAATACACCCCTACAGTAGACAACTTAAAAGTCCCCTCAAGAATCAAGTAGAAAACCAAATCACCGTCTCACCAGCCAAAGACACAACAATGAACACACAAACGCGTACAATTCTCCAACTAGAAGTAATGGTCATACACTCTATGTGGTTTGATTCAGGATCATAGGAATAGTTATAAAATGACACAACGCCTATTTGCTTCACAGCATTCACAATTTAACCAGAAGAACCATTCACATTCTCTCTGTATCTATATAGGTGGATAGTGTGATATACGGCGAACAGATTCATCCCAGAAATACCATCATGGAAAGTCTTGATTTGGCGATGGACCAACATGTGGAATTAACTTACAGAAAGTTGGTGCTTTCTGTTTTTCCTTTAAAATGTATACTCTTCCATGCCCTGGCTACTGTAAATAGAGCTGCAATGAACATTGTGGTACATGACTCTTTTTGAATTATGGTTTTCTCTGGGTATATGCCCAGTAGTGGGATTGCTGGGTCATATGGTAATTCTATTTTCAGTTTTTTAAGGAACCTCCATACTGTTCTCCATAGTGGCTGTATCAATTTACATTCCCACCAACAGTGCAAGAGGGTTCCCTTTTCTCCACACCCTCTCCAGCATTTATTGTTTGTAGGTTTTTTGATGATGGCCATTCTGACCTGTATGAGATGATATCTCATTGTAGTTTTGATTTGCATTTCTCTAATGATTAATGATGTTGAGCATTCTTTCATGTGATGGACCTAGAATCTGTCATACAGAGTGAAGTAAGTCAGAAAGAGAAAAACAAATACCATATGCTAACACATATATATGAAATCTAAAGAAAAGAAATGGTCATGAAGAACCTAGGGGCAAGACGGGAATAAAGACGCAGACCTACTAGAGAATGGGCTTGAGGACATGGGGAGGGGGAAGGGTAAGCTGGGACAAAGTGAGAGAGTGGCATGGACATATATACACTACCAAATGTAAAATAGATAGCTAGTGGGAAGCAGCTGCATAGCACAGGGAGATCAGCTCAGTGCTTTGTGACCACCTACAGGGGTGAGATAGGGAGGGTGGGAGGGAGGGAGATGCAAGAGGGAAGAGATATGGGGACATATGTATATGTATAACTGATTCACTTTGTTATAAAGCAGAAACTAACATACCATTGTAAAGCAATTATACTCCAATAAAGATGTTAAAAAAAAAAAAAAAACTCTAGAAAAAGCAGACTAATCTATGTAACAGAGGCAGATGGTTGGTTTCCAGCAGGTGGAGGAAGCATCCGGAGCCTAAGGACACTTTATCCATTATCTTGAGTATGATGATGGTTTCTCAAGTGTATACATGTAGTAGAACTTATTAAAGTGTACACTTTAAGTGTAATTTATCATACGTCAATCATAGCTCAATAAAACTCCTTTTAAAAACAGAAAAGCAAAAAACAAAAAGCAAACAAACAAAATGTATATTCTACTTTAGCTTTTGATGTGAATTTTGTTTTTGAAGAGGTCGTATTTGCATGTTCCCCATAGAGAAAACTACAGGGAAAGGTATATTTTGAAAACCTTTCCTTCCATTTTTATCTCTGCCCATCTCATTATACCTCCTGCCCTAACAAGAAATGACCTTTACTAGTTCTGCATGTACTTTTTCAGTTTTTTCTTTGTATAAATACACGATTGTGTCTACTTATTTTCTACCTGCTTTTCATTAACAGTAGCCTGCTATATTGATTTTAGACACCTTGCAGTTCCTGTAGAAATTTCCATAAAAGTATATAGAGAACTTCAGTGGAATATATGTTCAGATATTCAGAACTTCCATTCCTGTGTGTGGAAGTCCTATAGTTTAAGTGATTCCTAGAGAAGGACAATTCTTTACAGTATTTTGTGGTTACAAACCATGCTGCCATGATAATCTTGTGCCAATGCTATTTCACTTTTGCAGCTATACGTTTAGGATAAATTCTTGAGTAGGATTGCTGGATCACGGAGTAAATTCTTTGGTAATTTGGAAAGATATTACCTTTCATAAGGATTTTAATATTCTGTAATACTACCGGCAATGGAAGCGTATGCTTTCCTTCAGTCATACCAACATTCTTTGTTATCAAACATTTAAGCTTGTGATTTTGATAGGTGAGAAATTATATCTCATTGTAGTTTCAGTTTGCATTAAACTTTTAAAAGAGATTGAACATCTGTTTTACATGTTCACAGATGTGTTGTTTCTCTGGAAAATTATTTGTTCTGATCTCTGCCAATTTTTCTATTAGGTTCTTCCTCTTCTCAATTTTTAGAGCTCATTATTTATTAGAGAAATTAACCCTTTATAATAGGAGTTGCACATTTTTTCTTTTTATTTACTTACAGTATTTGTTTTGAAGTGTGGGTTTTTTGGTTTCTTTTGCTTTGTTTTGTGTTTTGTTGTATTTTGTGTATGCACTTGCCTTGAGTTTTTATGTGATCAAATTTATCAGTCTATTTTCCCCAGAGCTTAAATTCAATCTTAACCAAAATTCTGTCCAGTAGAATATATTAAATATTTTAATATTTTCTCTTTCATAAAGTATCCACTTAGAATAAGACACTTTTGATGAAAGATAATGCTATCTCATCCTGAAGAGAAGCATTGCAAATTCTTAATTTATTTAAAATTTAATCTCGTATTTCCTCTTAAATGGAAGTGTTAACGCTACAAACCCTTGGAATTTGACTATTTCAGTGTCTAATCCCACATATACAGTTCTAAGTTTTCCATGATCATGAATATTTGATGAATTTATATGTTTTTGCATTATGGAGATATAGATCTCAATATCAATTCCCAATGGTCTAAAATAGCTCCCTTGGAAGATGAATATAACTCAGAATTTCTGATATTGAATTAACTGCAGAAAACCATCTGGGGATATACATGGATAAATGTCTCACGTATTCATAGTAGAAAGGCTAAAATTATAAAAATGATAATCCTATATGCTAGTTTAACACTTGCATCACTTTATGTTCAGTACACAACTGGTGATACCTCGAGTTCTGGAATATCGTGGAACCTTCCGTCTGCTCTGGGCACCTGGTACAGTCGTGTGTGCGGGTGTGTGTGATGTGTGTGATGATGTGTGATGCAGCTTATTCAGCATCAGCTGCCTTGGGTTAAAGTCTGAACACATCTTAAGCTCTGCACGTCAGGGGTGTTTAGGACAGCTCAATCATTTATTTAGCCAGTACTAATACTGCTCCCTGGCGGGTGGATTCAGAGCTAAGCTCCAAGGCTCCAGCTCTAATTGGAGAAATCTGATAAATTCCCACAGCGTTCCACTTGGATACGTGTTGCTGTTCTGCTATGGGTGATCTCTGCACCGCTCCCACCCACGACAACCCTGCTGGTATAATCCTGTCCTACAAACTGCTGTGGTGGACAGTGTATCTTTGGACTGATTTGATGGAGTCAGATTTTTCTTTCCTAGCCTCAGTGGAGACATTCTGCCCCGTTCAGTTTCCTATTTTGCAGGAATAATGGACAAGGCAAAGTGGTGATAAATTCTGACAGTAAGCCAAGTTATATTTTCTTGTTGCATGAAAAGAAAATACTCATCCTAAAAGCGTGGTTTTCGTTCTCCCTTTTAAATTACTTGAAGAAAGCGTGTTTACCCAGATGCGACCCCCTGGGTCTCCTTTGTCACCTCTAGCAGCCTGCTCATCCTTTCCCACAAAAGCCTCTTCATTAACTCCTTGTGATGTGTGAAAGATCTCCACTAACATGAAACTGTCCTACAAATACTCTATTTCTTCACCTTGGTTAGCAAACATAACTTCAACTCTATTCAAGGTGATGGGTGCTTTGTCTGTACTCACTCATTTTCGTGATGCCATTTTTTTTTTTTTGGCCATGGCATGCGGCCTGTGGGATCCTAGTTGCCCGACCAGGGATCGAACCCGGGCCCTAGGCAGGGAGAGCGCGGATTCCTAACCATTGGACTGCCAGGGAATTCCCTTGTGACACCATCTTTTGATAAAAATCACACATTAGTTTCTATCATTGAGTGTATAGTATACACTCTGCTAAACATTCCACATACCTTCTTTCATTTAAGACTCACAACAATCTTATGAGACAGACGTTCTAACTGACTCCATTGTATGGATGAAAAATTGGAAGCATAGATCGTTTAACTTACTTTCCCTAAGCTGCATATTTAGCAAGAAAGCCCAGTGAAAACCCAGGTGTATCTTACACCAGACGGAGCCCAATTTGTCACAGTAATATCCATGTATGTAGAAATAATATGTTCAACAACCTGCTCTTCCCCCACCTAATGTATCTCCAAGGGGTGTGTGTGTGTGTGTGTGTGTGTGTGTACCTTCTTTGTTCTTTTAAAAACATGCATCACAGTTGTCTACTGACAGAATATTCTAGAATATACTATCAGTCATGGAAGCATTTCTCTACTTCATTTGCTTTAAGTTTTACTGACATTTCAAACAAGCTGCACAGGCCACTTTGATGCATACGTCGTTTCATACTTGTGTCTCTCCCTTCTCCTAACAACAGTTTATGCGTTACTATTTTCTTGTTAAGTCCTGGCATAATCAAATTTTAAAACTTTACCAAACTGCATGGTGAACAAGGGTGTGTGTGTGTGTGTGTGTGTGTGTGGTTTGTGAGCAGCTGTCTTGACCGTGGTCATGAGGAAGGTGAGCAAATCATCTCTGGGTAATAAATTAGTCACTTCAAATCTGTTTTCTGATGAAGCCAATGTGTAACCCAGGAAGGAACCACTAATGAGGTGCTTAACCCATCTGCCCAGGGGATGGCCAAGCCTCTTTTTGAGGCCTTGCGGGATTGAACAGCATTAGAAATAGATGAACGATGGCTTATTCTGAATCCCCTGCAGGCCGAACTGGTCACACAGAGAGCATGCCCTGTCAGTGGGCTGGCGTTCATTGAGCATCTAGAGAACAGAACGCCCGTCGGACGTGCACAGCTTTTCCACAAGCCCAAGTACATGCTCAGCCCTGGGCTGCCTTGTTCAGCCTAAGGTGTCTGAGAATTTGGTGTTAGAGTGGGTGTGATTCAGTATTATGATATATAACTGTTTGTTTTGAATACTGTCCAACCTGTGTCAAATTAGTTTATTCCATGGGGCATTGTTTTAATGGAATATTTCTTCAAACTTGAATTCACTGTATGTTGACATTAATGCCTCCTTGACAGTTCTTTGGACAATCCAACATGTCCACACCTCTCCAACTGCCTCTGCCCTCCATTGAGCTGAAATTCCATGTCTTTTCTTATCAGTAAGGAATTAAATCCATCACTTTCAAATGGAAAGAACTGTATCAATTTCAGAAATAACTCTTTCTTTTTTGAAAAGGGTATGATTTCAGTGTGAGCTGATTTTCTCAATCTATGGAGCACCAGGAAAGAGTGGTGTGGGTGAGGTCATCATATTTGAGGGTGTAATCTGAGTGTAATATGCAGTTAAAATCATGAGGGCAGGTAATCGCTCTAGATGGAAAAAGCAAGTGGTATCGTGTATGCAGGATTTAAACTGCAAAGGGCATGACTGAAAAATCCCTCCTAAAATGAAGAAAATGTTTAAAAGAAATATCATCTCTGGCTATGGGTAATTCAGAAAGATAATAACACAAAATTCTACTCTATCTATATTATAGAATCATATAATGGATTCTATAATAGAGTATATAATAGAAGCAAAATGTAAAGCATTGATTCTCTAATCTCTTTATTTTAGAGATGAGAAAAAGAAGATGCAGTGCAATAATAGTAGTAGTAATAACAATAATGTAATAGCTACAACTAAAACTTCTTGAGCACTGACTGTGTCACAGACACTGCTATAAGCACATTGCATATATTAGCTTATTTAATTCTCTTGATATGAGGTCAATAACATTATTATTACCCATGGAAAATCTGGAGCAGAGGGTTAGGGAACTTGCCTAAGCCACACAGCCAGGAAGAGACAGGCTCCAGTTTTGAATCCAGGCAGCTGGACTCCAAAGTCCATGTTCTTAACCACCACGACCACCATCACCACACACACACACACAAACACACCTGTGTGTGTGTACATGTATATATGCATATATATTTAATATATCTCCGATGTCTTCAGTCTGTGGCCCTGTCCTTAAGATCTCTGTTAATATTAAACAAAACCTGGCTTGGCACCGCCCCCCCAATTACATATATCATGGAACAAAGGTTATCTTAGAGTTTCTATTTTTTGAATCAATTATTTCCAGTGCCCCTTCCAGAATTTTTTTGATTCCTAGGAACTTAAATACCCATGGTCACCATAATCCTAAGAACGTTAACATCACGCATGGCAGATCTCCTGCTCCTTTTGCTTCACTCTCTACTGAAATTGACCCCCTTTAAGAGTGAAGAGGGATTTGCTGTTGTGAACATAAAGTCATCTTTAGGAAACGCGAGATGACAGACTATGGAAAATCACTGCAGGCTATTTATCTTTTCTTAAGACCTATCTCCCCTCTTTGTCTTTCCCTCCCCTTCTCCCACCCTATCTCTTTGTGGCAGGCTCTTCTTTCTGAACCCCAGGGGGTGTGTGTGATTTTTTTCGTACCCCATGGTTGGAAGATTTGACAAATGGATCTTGTAATATACCAGGGTGGCATGTAGGGGTTATTTGATACCATAGAGTTCCCTCTACTTCTTGCTTCTATCTGCTGACGCTCTGCTTCACGAAAAGGAATGGATGTTTTCTCCTTCTTGAGTACAGGTGTGATCTTAATATTTGCAGGTAGAGATGCTGCCACCTCACACCTTTTCTTTTTTTCACCTCTGCCTCTCTTCTGCACCCTAACTGCCCACTGGAGTTCCAATTGCTCCCACCAAACGGATAATTATCCTATGGTCAACCCTTCACACCTCCCTACTGGTGGAGAGTTTGCCTTTAAAAAGCTGACCCACAGATGAGGACAGCACCATTACTGGCAGTGGTCCAGGGACATTTAGGAAAGCACCCTGAAGCAGGACAGAGTGAAAGAACACAGAGTTGGAAGTTTACACAACTATTTGATGAATGTGGGGATGAGAGTGAGAAGTACTGTTTACACCTTTGCAGGGAGCCCTGCACTGATGTGTTCTACAGTCCCTACCAATACCCTTTCCTCTGTGCACACTGATCCCAACCAGTCCTGGGAGCCACACTGTTCCCCACTGAAGCTGATCTGTGTATCATAGGAGAAAGGGGTCTAGGGTTTCTGACCCTTCCTGGGACTTGTAACTTCTGCTTTTCAGGCCCGAGTCCTATGCTAATATAAAGTTTCTTCCGTTCATATTTTGGTGGCGCTACAATGAGGTCGGAAAAGCCCATCACTGGTTTGTTTTTGTTGGTGGTGTTGTTTTTAATTTTTATTGGAGTATAGTTGATGTACAATGCTGTTGTTAGTTTCAGCGTACAGCAAAGTGAAGCAGGTATACATATACACATAGCCACCGTTTTTAAGATTCTTTTCCCATACGGGCCACAGTATTGAGTAGACCGTCCCTGGTTTTACTTGTCATCTCTTGCTACTCCATTGAACTAATTTTTCTGAAGGAAGCCTCATGTATTCTTCCATGAGGAAAGCATATCCTTTTGTTAACATCACTTGATCCAACACCTTGTTTAATGGCAGCCCTAGGATTACTGTGCTACAGGTATTTGCTTCCTTCTGGAGCATGAAGGACCATCTGTGGGTCCAGGGACTTGGGCTAATGGTCTCAAGTTTTTCACTGAATGAAAAGAAGGGGTGTGCCCGATCATCCCACAGGGATATGCATGTTCTCACACATGACACACACTCACACCTGCACCCACATTCACAAATATACATTTTCAATATATATTTGAACTCCATTTACATTTCTAATTTTATATTCAGAGGGATAGGAGTTTGCTTGCCTTAAGCAAGAACAACTTATGGGAGATTGTTCAAAATGGAGGAGTAGAAGGACGTGCTCTCACTCCCTCTTGCAAGAACACCGGAATCACAGCTAACTGCTGAACAATCATTGATAAGCAGACACTGGAACTCACCAAAAAAGATACCCCACATCCAAAGACAAAGGAGAAGCCACAAAGAGATGGTAGGAGGGGCACAATCACAATACAATCAAATCCCATAACCACTGGGTGGGTAACTCACAAACTGCAGAACACTTATACCACAGAAGTCCACCCACTGGAGTGAAGGTTCTCAGCCCCACATCAGGCTTCCCAACCTGGGGGTCCAGCAATGGGAGGAGGAATTCCTAGAGAATCAGACTTTGAAGGCTACCGGGATTTGATTGCAGGACTTCAACAGGACTGGGGGAAAGAGAGACTCCACTCTTGGAAGGACACACAAAGTAGTGTGTGCATCGGGACCCAGGGTAAGGAGCAGTGACCCCAGGGGAGACTGAATCAGACCTACCTGCTAGTGTTGGAAGGTCTCCTGCAGAGGTGGGGGCATGTCTGTGTGTCACCGTGAGAACAAGGACACTGGTAGCAGAAGTTCTGGGAAGTACTCCTTGGTGTGAGCCCTCCCAGAGTCTGCCATTAGCCCCACCAAAGAGGGCGGGTAGGCTCCAGTGTTGGGTCACCTCAGGCCAAACAACAAACAGGGAAGGAACCCAGCCTCACCCATCAGCAGACAAGTGGATTAAAGTTTTACTGAGTTCTGCCCACCAAAGCAACAGCCAGCTCTACCCACCACCAGTCCCACCCATCAGGAAACTTGCACAAGCCTCTGAGATAGCCTCGTCCACCAGAGGGCACACAGCAGAAGCAAGAAGAACTACAATCCTGCAGCCTGTGGAACAAAAACCACAATCACAAAAAGACAGAAAAGATGAAAAGGCAGAGGGCTATGCACCAGATGAAGGAACAAGATAAAACCCCAGAAAAACAACTAAATAAAGTGGACATAGGTGACCTTCCAGAAAAAGAATTCAGAATAATGAGAGTGAAGATGATCCAGGACCTCAGGAAAAGAATGGAGGCAAAGATGGAGAAGATGAAAGAAATGTTTAACAAAGATCTAGAAGAATTAAAGAACAAACAGAGATGAACAACACAATAACTGAAATGAAAAATACACTAGAAGGAATCAATAGCAGAATAACTGAGGCAGAAGAACGAATAAGTGACCTGGAAGACAGAATGGTGAATTCACTGCTGTGGAACAGAATAAAGAAAACAGAATGAAAAGATATGAAGACAGCCTAAGAGACCTCTGGGACATTAAATGCAACAACATTTGCATTATAGGGGTCCCAGAGGAGAAGAAAGAGAGAAAGGACCCGAGAAAATATTTGAAGAGACTATAGTCGAAAACTTCCCTAACATGGGAAAGGAAATAGCCACCCAAGTTCAGGAAGTACGGAGAGTCGCATACAGGATAAACCCAAGGAGAAACACTCCGAGACACACAGTAATCAAATTGGCAAAAATTAAAGACAAAGAAAAATTATTGAAAGCAGCAAGGGAAAAACGACAAATAACATACAAGGGAACTCCCATAAGGTTAACAGCTGATTTCTCAGCAGAAACTCTACAAGCCAGAAGGGAGTGGCATGATATACTTAAAGTGATGAAAGGGAAGAACCTACAACCAAGATTACTCTACCTGGCAAGGATCTCATTCAGATTCGATGGAGAAATCAAAAGCTTTACAGACAAGCAAAAGCTAAGAGAATTCAGCACCACCAAACCAGCTCTACAACAAATGCTAAAGGACCTTCTGTAAGTGGGAGACACAAGAGAAGAAAAGGACCTACAAAAACAAACCCAAAACAATTAAGAAAATGCTCATAGGAACATACATATCTATAATCACCTTAAACGTGAATGGATTAAATGCTCCAACCAAAAGACACAGGCTTGCTGAATGGATACAAAAACAAGACCCATATATATGCTGTGTACAAGAGATCCACTTCACACCTAGGGACACATTCAGACTGAAAGTGGGGGATGGACTGAATTTGGTAAAGTTGCAGGATACAAAATTAATGCACAGAAATCTCTTGCATTCCTATATACCAATGATGAAAAATCTGAAAGAGAAATTAAGAAACACTCCCATTTAGCATTGCAACAAAAAGAATAAAATACCTAGGAATAAACCTACCTAGGGAGACAAAAGACCTGTATGCAGAAAACTACAAGACACTTTTGAAAGAAATTAAAGATGATACCAACAGATGGGGAGATATACCATGTTCTTTGATTGGGAGAATCAATATTGTGAAAATAACTATGCTACCCAAAGCAATCTACAGGTTCAATGCAATCCCTATCAAATTACCAATGACATTTTTTACAGGACTAGAACAAAAAATCTTAAAATTTGTATGGAGACACAAAAGACCCCAAATAGCCAAAACAGTCTTGAGGGAAAAAAATGGAGCTGGAGGAATCAGACTCCCTGACTTCAGACTATACTACAAAGCTATAGGAATCAAGACAATATGGTACTGGCACAAAAACAGAAATGTAGATCAATGAAACAGGATAGAAAGCCCAGATATAAACCCACACACCTATGGTCAACTAATCTGTGACAAAGGAGGCAAGGATATACAATGGGGAAAAGACTGTCTCTTCAGTAAATGGTGCTGGGAGGGCTTCCCTGGTGGTGCAGTGGTTGAGAGTCTGCCTGCCAATGCAGGAGAGATGGGTTCGAGCCCTGGTCTGGGAGGATCACGCATGCCGCGGAGCAACAAGGCCCGTGAGCCACAACTACTGAGCCCGCGCTTCTGGAGCCTGTGCTCCGCAACAAGAGAAGCCACAATAGTGAGAGGCCTGTGCACCGCGATGAAGAGTGGCCCCCGCTTGCCGTAGCTAGAGAAAGCCCTCGCACAGAAACGAAGACCCAACACAGCCAAAAATAAATAAATAAAATACTGAATACATAACTATTTAAAAAAAAATGGTGCTGGGAAAACTGGACAGCTACATGTAAAAGAAGGAAATTAGAACACTCCCTAACACCATACATAAAAATAAACTCAAAATGAATTAGAGACATAAATGTAAGACCAAACACTATAAAACTCTTAGAAGAAAATATAGGAAGAACACTCTTTGACAAAAATCACAGCAAGATCTTTTTTGACCCACCTCCTAGAGTAATGGAAATAAAAACAAAAATAAACAAATGGGGCCTAATGAAACGTAAAAACGTTTGCACAGTAAAGGAAACCATAAAGAAGATGAAAAGACAACCCTCAGAATGGGAGAACATATTTGCAAACGAATCAATGGACAAAGGATTAATCTCCAAAATATACAAACAGCTTATGCAGCTCAATATTAAAAAAACAAACAACCCAATCCAAAAATGGGCAGAAGATCTAAATAGACATTTCTCCAAAGAAGACATACAGATGGCCAAGAAACACATGAAAAGCTGCTCGACATCACTAATTATTAGAGAAATGCAAATCAAAACTACAATGAGGTATCACCTCACACCAGTTAGAATGGGCATCATCAGAAAATCTACAAACAACAAATGCTGGAGAGGGTGTGGAGAAAAGGGAACCCTCCTGCACTGTTGGTGGGAATGTAAATTGATACAGCCATTATGGAGAACAGTATGGAGGTTCCTTAAAAAACTAAAAATAGAATTACCATATGATCCAGCAATCCCACTACTGGGCATATACCCAGAGAAAACCATAATTCAAAAAGACACATGCACCACAATGTTCATTGTAGCACTATTTACAATAGCCAGGTCATGGAAGCAACCTAAATGCCCATCGACAGACGACTGGATAAGAAGTGGTACATATATACAATGGAATATTACTCACCCATAGAAAGGAACAAAACTGGGTCATTTGTAGAGATGTGGATGAATCTAGAGACTGTCATACAGAGTGAAGTAAGTCAGAAAGAGAGAAACAAATATCATATATTAACGCATATATGTGGAACCTAGAAAAATGGTACAGATGAACCGGTTTGCAGGGCAGAAATAGAGACGCAGATGTAGAGAACAAACGTATATACACCAAGCGAGGAAAGTAGTGGGGGGTGTGGTGGTGGTGTGATGAATTGGGAGATTGGGATTGACATGTATACACTGATGTGTATAAAATGGATGACTAATAAGAACCTGCTGTATAAAAAAATAAAATTCGAAAAAAAAGAAGAAAAGCAAGATGAAGAAAAGTATGAATAATATGACCCTGTTTTTGTAAAACTAACAACAATAAAAATATTTCACGTACATGTAAAAAAAAGAAAAAAGGACAACTTACGGTGATAAATCTGAAACATGTCAGATGGCAAGGGAAGTTCAATCTCATGGTAAAAGAATCTCCTAAATGAATTCAGTAAATTGTAGAATCTCCTTCTTTTTTAAGGTTGAAGGTATTTACTTGTATGTATATATCACATTTTCTTTATCCTGTCGTCCATCAACACTTAGTTGTTTCCGTACCTCAGCTATTGTGAGTAATGCTGCAATGAACATGGGAGTAGAGATACCTCTTGAGACAGTGATTTCATTTCCATCAAAAATATGTCCAAAGTGGAATTGCTGGATCATATGGTAGTTCTATTTTTAATTTCTTGAAGAATCTCTATACTGTTTTCCATAGTGGTTGTACTATTTTACTTTCCCACCAACATTGTACAAGGGTTCCCTTTTCTCCATTTATCCTCACCAGCATTTGTTATCTCTTGTTCTTTTGATAATAGATAGCCTAATAGGCGTGAGGTGATGTCTCACTGTGGTCTTGATTTTCATTTCCCTCATAATTAGTGATGTTGAGCACCCTTTCATGTACATGTTGGCCATCTGTATGTCTTCTTTGGAAAGCTGCCTGTTCAGGTCCCTTGTTTATTTTTAATTGAGTTATTTGTTTATTGTAATTGAGTTGTATGAGTTCCTTGTATATTTTGGATATTGGCCTCTTATCAGGTATGTGGATTTTAAGTATTTTCTTCCATTTCATAGGTTCCCTTTTCATTTTGTTGATGGTTTCCTTTGCTGTGCAGAAGCTTTTCAGTTTGATACAGACTCAGTTGTTTATTTTTTGCAGGATGGGCCGAAGAAGCTGGCCCACCATGGAGGCCCAGCCATCTTAGACCAGACTCTGAACTGATGGCCTTTCCAAATGAAGGCAGGGGTCCCATCATGCTGTCATTGGTCACTATGTGTATTTCTTTTTTAAGGGAGATTTAATAAAAGAGAATAGAAATGTCATTTTGGAAATGCTAGCTTTTACTTAAAAGAAACATTCATGGTGTATTATTTATGATTTCCCATCTTGTGTTCCAGACATGAAGTATTCTTTAAGAAAAATACACATGATTAGGAGACAATTTTAATTGTCACTTTTGAGCTCTTAGTCAAAATTTGTTATACCTTTTTCTGTCACTAAGACTTTTGGGGTTCAGCTGAATCTTCTGGTCCCTCTCGTTCCCCTCTTCGGCTTCTTGAAGTTCAATTCCCTGGGGACAGTGCTGGCACATCATGTATTTACCAGCAGAGAGGACTCCTTGATGGTTTCCCTGCACAAAATGAGCAGCTCTCTTGTCAGGAGGCTGTTTCATCCTCTCACAGCTTGGCCATCTATTGAATAAATACAGGCTACTGAAAGTTCAAAGTATAAACACATGTGAAAACATGCAGGGCTACTCTGTATGGAACCCTGCGATTCAAATGGCTCTTGAATAATTTTATGCCATTTGGAAACATCTTATGAGGCACAAAGTCTAGCAAACATGGCATCTTAAAGTTTGCTTTTCTGACTATTTTCTCTGAAAAGTAATAGGAGTAATTTTCTTGGCAAAAGCTCCCACTATTCCCCTTTCATTTTTCCTTATCTTTTCTGTACTCTCTCTCAGTGATGCCTCTTTCCGTACACCTTCCTCTCCTGGGGAGGTGGATTAGAAAGAAGGAAGGAAGGGGGGGAGGAAGAAAGGAAGGAAGTAGGGAGGGAGGGAGGAAGGAGGGAGGGAAGAAACTTTTGGGGTTTGGTCTTCAATACCGGGGAAACAAGTCATATCTAAATTGGACATGTAGGTCCCATTCCTTGGGTAGAAATGTAGGTCCCATTCCTTGGGTAGAAACGGTTTCTTGATTTTTTTTCCTCTACTGTTTCAAAGCCACCTTTTCTGTGTGTCTGCAATAATGGTCTTTGGGGGAGAAGTTAAGCACTGCTTATAAACATGGGATCCCAAGAGACTCAACATTTGGCAAAATCTCATTAACACTTTTGTTTCAATTCTCTATGTTGGATACATTTAGGGTAAGTTTTATTGGAAAGAGGCATCATTAACTCACCGTCTTGCCCTTTTCCCTGCTGCTTGTCCTTGTCAACAGCAAATGATGAATAAAGTATAAGATGCAAGTCCAAACAGTCACACCAGAGCAGGTCGTCTCGGTGGTGAACATCACCTCCTTTCCCATTTGCTTGCCTTATTTTTTCAAACATCTTTCTTATATGACTTGTGAACCAAGAACAAAGTATTTTAAGTCAAGTAATACAGACCAGTAATTATATCCAGTATCCCTTTTATTTTTCTGAGACTTAGCCTCTGAGTTGTTATTTTATCTTTGCGTTCATAGTTACATGGAAAACATTTTATAGAAGAAAGTCTACTGGCTATTTTAATATCCCTGGCAGTCAGGTACAGTGCTTAGTACAACAGAAACACAGAACATTTTGTGACGACTCCTCTATGCCAGCCACTGTTTTATATCCATTAAATCACTTAATTATCATAATTTATGAGGTGGGCAGCAATATTAAACCAAGGCACAAAAAGATAACTTACCTTAGGTTACACACCTAATAAACGGTAGAGTCAGAATTAGAACATAGGCCATCCAATAGAGATAGGAAGTTTGTTATTTTTCCTCCCCAAAAAACATATTTTAAGTGCTATTGGTAAAGTCCATTGCATCTTTCCACTTCACCATGCTTTCTATTACATCTGCCCTAAGGTCACCCTAGACATTTCGGGGATCTAAGAAGTTGAATTGGAGATTTAATTTTAGGCTTAGTGATATGTTTACACAGTTCACAGTTACTGTTGGGTATACGTAAGTGTCTACTAGCTCTCCTGGTTTAGAAATGAGTCCTAGTAATAACCTTACTGTCCACTCTGCCAATTCACTTGTCACTGTTACACAAAGAATGTAGGTCAGCGTGCACTAGAACAGGCCCACCAGTGCCCTGTGTACACAGCCCGAAAGTAGGCCACAGGTACAAGAAACAGATTTGAAATGTACATAGACAGAAGCTTGTCTTCCAAACCTTGCAGCTCATAAATTAAATAAACTTAGTAGAGTTTTTCCTAAACTTGACAGCAATCCTAAAAATTCACTTTACATTACCATTAACAAGTTGCAAAGCTGAAATAAATCTTTTCTAAACAGTGAGAAACAAGAAACACGTTTTGATCAACTGTGCCAGGAGGAAGACTAATTTATCTTTCTACACTCTGATAGAAAATGCTATGGAAGTAACAGAAATCAGCAATCAAAGGGTACACAGCCAGAAACATATGGGGGAAAATTGTTTCAATGAAAATGTTTCAATTAGAAAATAGAAACATGCTGCTTTTCTAGATTTTATGTTCATAAGCTTTCATAAATAACTTGTGATTTTTTTTTACATTTTAAGTAAGTATTGACTTTATACCTACTTTTGTAGTCTTAATTCTGTGTTTTTTAAAAAGAGCCCCCAAATCTATAGTAGCTTCAGGTTGGTAGGATTAAAAATACGTTTGCTGGGAGGACCAACATGTACTTATGTACATATGTTTTATAGCTCACGACACAGGATTATCATTAACTTTTGGATCTCTTTCTCCTTTTCCTTTCAAAATATTGCTCAGTGACATAATGGAGTTTCTTTAACTGACTAGTCCCAAGGAGAATCGAGAAGAAATTCTTTCAATGTGAACTCTTTTTAAGCATACAAAAAATAATTCCCTGGTTACCTAATAAAATATGGTAATCCTGTGTCATCATGTTTTTCAGTGAGATTTCTGGGATTTAGGGATATTCCAGAGTGACACCATAGGTGAAGGTGAAGAAGGGGATCCAAATATGTGGGGCAAAGGTCTACACAGCAAATACTCAACAGATCCATCTAAGCGTTAAACCGTTTAGAGAAGACTTTATTTAATCTTATTAACTTTTTCTTGGTTTATCTATCTGAATAGGCTCTCTATTGGTCCAGACATTGCAGGAATGGTCTGCAATAATATTTATTCATTTAAATAATTATTATTTGTCTATTGTGTATAAACATTGTCCTAGAGGCTGGTGATGCACCAGTGAACAATCACACAAGGTGTCTTCTGCCCTGGAGCTTATATTCCATGGAAGAGTAGGATGCCTTACATGGGGATTAGGCACAGGATCCTGGCTCTGCGCACTCAACGATCCTCAAACACAACCTACCTAAAACATCCTCAGATGGCCGTTCATACAAGAAGCACAAAGCCACACTTGAAAAATATTCAAATGAAAATACACACATTCTGTCATCAGGATCAGTATACCAAACACAGGATCTTGCCTGGGTCAGTGAAGGATGTCATCCTGTGAATTTTATACCTTTGCTCCACCTGCCTGCCTCCCAGGATCCTTACCACCTTTGAAGCTGCTCGTGGATTCACGGTGCTCTGCTGAAGATATGTCAGATCTTATACAAAATTTCAGTTTTATCCCTATGATTCAAAAATGAATGAGACTCAGACCCCGTATCTCTCCCACCTTATCATTTTTCTCTGAAAGATCTAGTAGGAAAACTGAGGTAGCAAAGCATCCATTTTAAGACTAAGATCAGCTACTAAGGGAAGATTCCAACATCTGAAATATCAGGATAACATTATTAATGATAACATTATTAATAATGTTAATTATTATTAACAACACAATCTGTTGTCTTATGCCAGCCTCCATCCTGCTCAAGGGATACTCACTGGTGGTAGAGAATGTACCCTCTGCCACGGCTTCTCTGAGTAAACTCAGGAAGTGTATAAGTCATAAGGAAAGTGCTTGACGTCGTTCATTGTGGAGCAAAGTGAGAGACATAGGATAAATCTAAGTTGTTTCTTTGCACTGCATGTAGGTATCATCCACTCTCTTGTTATGTGTTATTCCACTGATGATATTATTAGTAGAAGTGCATGTGTGGCACTGGTGAAGCAGTGGAGATGTAGAATGTAATTCTTTCCGAAATTTCAGTTCTTAGTGACAAAGTAATTCTCAAAAGCAATACAAATGGAAAGAAAGAAAGAAAAAGGAAGGAAGGAAGGAGGAAAGAAAACTAGCCTAATAGGCAATTAAGAAAATGCAACTTGGGCTTCCCTGGTGGCGCAGTGGTTGAGAGTCCGCCTGCCACTGCAGGGGACACGGGTTCATGCCCCGGTCCGGGAAGATCCCACATGCCGCAGAGCAGCTGGGCCCGTGAGCCATGGCCGCTGAGGCTGTGTGTCCGGAGCCTGTGCTCCGCAACGGGAGAGGCCACAACGGTGAGAGGCTCGCGTACAACAAAAAAAAAAAAAAAAAAAGAAAATGCAATTTAAGCAATAATAACATACCATGTTCTACCTTTCAAACTGCTGAAGAATTTAAGCGCACACACAATGTTCTAGGCATCTACTGCTTATAAAAATCCAGCCCAAGTTGAGTGGCATAAAGGAACCATCATTTTATTACGTTCATGCGTTCTGTGGGTCAGAAATTCAGAAAAAGCAACAACAAACACAACTTGTTTCTGCCCCACAGAGTCTGGGAGCTCAGCTGGGAAGACTCATAGTTCACTGGTTGACCTCAGATTGAATGTCAAGCAAATATCTAGAGATGACCTCTTCATGTGTCTGATTTCCTCACACAAAGGCAGCTAATTTCCAAAAGCAAGTGTCTAAGAGAAGTCAGATGGAAGTTCTCTTTTTTGATGACCTGGCCTTGGAAATCACATTGCATCACTTTTGCCAGTCAAGATTCCACCCACGTGCAGAGAAGGAACAAAGACTTTACTTCTTGATGCGGACAAGTGTCAAAGTCACATTGTCAGAAGATTATGGGTGATAGGAGAGATTTTGCAGACATTTTTGTAAAATGCAATTGGCCACACACACTAGTCACCAATTTTTTTGAGGATTTAGGAAACTGAGAGCATAGTGGTCCCTGAATACCATGGGGGATTGATTCCAGGACACCCCCATACCAAAATCTGGGGATGCTCAAGTCCCTTATATAAAATGGCACAGTATTTGCATATAACCTACACACATCCTCTTGTATACTTTAAATCATTCCTAGGTTTCTTATAATACCTAATACAATGTAAATGCTGTGTGAACAGGTACTGGTGAGTGGCAAAGTCAAGTTATGCCTTTTCGAGCACTCTGGAAATTTTTTTTCTGAATATTTTTGATCTGCCACTGGTTGAATCCATAAATGCAGAATCTGGGGATAAGCAGGGCCAACCGTAATTACAGTTTCGTGCTATCAGTCTGGTCACCTGCTGTACTTAACAGAAGACTTAAAATGTATCTATCCCTTGACAAACTAATTCAAGGTTTCCAAGCACTACATACTAAAGAAATAACCATGGCTGCTTCTATAGTCCACAGGTGCCGTGGCTCACCTGTGTGTGCACAGTGTGCCCTTTCAAATCATATCTGAATGACTGCAGCACACACCTCCAAACTGTAAGGGGAATACAGGAAGTTAGGTTCCTTCACTTGTCCCTGCCCCGACCCGGGTACCAAAGGTTATGTCCCAAGCTGCTGTCAGCATCAGCTCTCCATCCTGTTCCTGACCTTAGATGAATTCAATGATGCAGAGTTTAAACACTTAGTAATGATGGAGGTGGCGTTACAGGTCATTGTAGTTACTTTCAATGTGATTTTTTTAAATGTTCTAAATTTACCTTGGCTAATGCCCTTGTTATCAGAAAAAAAGTTATTAAAAGGAAACCAAAAATTTTCAGTTCTTATCTTACACTAATCTGGGGCCGCAGAAGATGTTTTGGTCCCTACCTTACAATGATCTTGCCAAAGGAAGTTAGATAGATAAGATAGATAAACAGATAAAAAGGTAAACGATGAATAAACAGATTTATGTATAATCACATGTATAGATGTGTTTTACTTGGCCCATAGTAGCAATACATTTAAAAAATCTTTTTATTTGTTGCTAATGTTTACAAATTGGGGGATTTTACAGTAAAAGGTATCTGGGTTTTCAGATTTCCCTCAGATAGGAAACAGCATGCTAGCATTGTGTTTGCATTCCCAGTACCTCCTTGGAAGGGCCAGGGATTTACAGATTGCAGCAGGGATGGTCCCTAACCAGCTTGATGATACCTTACCAGCTCATTTCACTAACATACACTACATTCCTAGCCCCTATACACACTGCTGTTTGTGACTCCGGACAAAAACGATATTTAGCAAAACCTAGATAATACACGAAATCATTGTACCTCTTCACCTGAATGTTTTGACATCATTTAGAAGAAACATAAACAGCACATTTTCTCTTGGTTAAGAAAGCAGAATTTAAATCAGTTCCTCAATTCTAAGGAACTGTAAAGTTTACAAATTAAACTTAGTGTTTTCTTCAGTCATTCGTCTCTGTACTTCTTATAGTCTTTTAAGCTCTGCCTTCCAATTGAGTAATTTATTATACACTTTCTTGCACTGCTTGCTGTTTTAAGAGTTAGTCTTCATCTTTCTAGCAGACTCAAAAGTCACTGAAGGCAGGAACCACGTCAGGATACTTGTTTTCTTGAATGTAAGTATACAATATATTCTTGTTAGTGATCTGATAAAATCTATCATTCTAGGCACTGGATAGATATTCTGGGAAAATGTTATTCTGGTCATTGACAAGGCCTTCCCTCTTTGGGAAAGGTCAATTTTTATTCCCAAAAAGGAAGAGAGAGTAAAATAAGTCTCATATATGTTATAATCCAAATCTGCCCTCCTGCATTCATTTTTCAACCCAACAGCTTCTCAAGATAAAAACAGCACCATAGATTCTTTCCTTCTGTGAAAAAAAACCCAAGTGAAAAGCTCTCAGTTGGTTCCAGCCCTACCTCTTTCTGATGTCACCATGATTTGCATGCCAAAGGGAAGCCTGCAGCAGAGTGGTCCTCTCTGGGGCTGGGTGTAGCCCGGAGCTGGAGACTGACAGCTCTTGGTCACGGCCCAGAGAAAAGCTGGCTCCTTAAGCATCCCTGGCACTATCACCGGGCTCCTCGGAAGAGGCTAGATCCTGAGGGCGAGAAAAGAGATGAAGGTCAGGGAGGTTGCCAGTTGCAAAATGTAACTAAAGGCAGAGCTAGTTTCTGCTTTAGGAAAATTTACTGTGGAGGTGCTGATAGAATCCTTAAGCGCCTCTTCCTTTTGCCTTACTTTCTAACTGACGTGGGGTATTGTAATTTTAGCATCATTTTCTTCTCTCAGATGAAGATATGTTTAAGAGCTAGGTGACAGTTTTCAAATGGACGAAACTCTCTATAGACAATACTAGGGGATGCTTTGTAGCTACCATTTATGAAAAATACATTTGTCAAAATTATAGGTAACTGACTTGACACAGAGGCACCTGACCTCAGAAGGGAATGCAAATGACAGTATCTTTCTCACTGGAGCAACAATGTCTTCCTTTTCATGTTGGCTTGAATGAACACATTGACCTAGAACAACATATATTTACCAATGAGTGATGCAAAGCTCTGAAAAAATTCATGACAAACAAATGAGAAAAACGACAGGGCCATGGCCAGATAGTTTAGTGAGCTTTGGTGACGGGCGATAGGATTTATATGATTTCTAGAAGCAATCCAAACATTAAATAATAAACTTTTCCAGTTACTACTCTCTTTATGCAAAAATATATATGATGAAATGCTGAAATAAACTTGATTAAATTTGATCTTTCTAGAATAACCTCTCAAAATAGATACACTCACAAACTGACCGACAGACATGCATGTGCCCGTCCTCTCTTGAACACACACATGTGTACACCTGGCGGGGCTTTATGAGAGAGACGAGTACATTGACTGGCAGGTGGCAGCAAAGGAAGAGGGAAGAAAGGGCTTAGATCAGGGTTTGTCAGCTTTGGCGATATCGATGTTTCAAGCTGGTTCATTACTTGTTGTGGGGACTGCCCTATGCACTGGAGGATGTTTAGCAAAATTCTTGGTATCTACCTACTAGATATCAGTGGCACGCCTTCCATGCCAGTTGTGAAATTCAAAAATGTCTTCAGGCATATTGACCAGGGTGACATCACTGAAATGGCAACATAGGAGACCCCAGCCTCTGTCCTCCTACAAAGATCAACAATCAGACAGCTGCCAACGACTGGAAACAGCCTGGGAAAGCTCTCTAGGTCATTTAAGAAACTTTAGCAACACAATGGGAAAATCTTTTTTAAAACCTAAGAATAACCTCACAAGAAGAGAAGGAGAACACCTTCCTTTTGCCTTCATTGGCCCGTGCCCCAAGCCAGGTCTGCTGAGGCCCAAGAGGGGACTTACTAGCTACAATGAGCTAGCATAGTTGATTCACAGTGTTGTGTCAGTTTCAGGTGTACAGCAAAGTGACTCAGTTATACATACATATATAGCTATTTTTTTAGATTCTTTTCCCTTATAGTTTATCGCAAAATATTGAGTATAGTTTCCCATGCTATACAGTAGGTCCTTGTTTTTTAATCTATTTTATATATAGTAGTGTGTAACCGCTAATCCCAAACTCCTAATTTATCCCTCCCCCATCCCTTTCCCCTTTGCTAACAAGTCTGTTTTCTATGTCTGTGGGTCTATTTCTGGTTTGTATATAAGTTCTTTAGATTCCACATATAAGCAATATCATATGATATTTGTCCTTCTCTGTCTACCTTACTTCACTTAGTATGGTAATCTCTAGGTCCCAGTGGGTTCTTAATGAGTTGCTAATATGTATTTTCTTTTTCGGTTTTAGTGGCCATTTATTTACTTTGAGTTTTTGAGTTTGCAGTGCTGCCCTGGCCACGTTAGCAAAATGGCACAACGGAGGCCTGAAAAAGTGTCTGGATGTTTCTTCTGGCCCCCTTTTGCTCATTTGCCTTTGCCATGAGGAAGATGAGCTTCATGGATTGAAATTATTCGATCAGTAATTTTGACCAAACCGTCGAAATTACTCCAGCCAAATCAGACAACACCTGGTCAACTTCCAGTCAGGAGAGACTCCAAGACCTGCTCAGTTGAGGTCAGTCTAACTCACTGACACTAGAATTGTGGACTAGGTAAACGTTGTATGGATGTAAAGTTGAACAGCCATTTGTTATATAGCATTATTGTGTCAATGGAGAACTGATACATTTATTAGACCCAGTGAACTTTAATTGTATGCTAGCCATTGTGTACAAAACATTCTAGAAGCCTCAGATTATGTTATCCTCCACCAGAGGGGGTCAACACTTGACTCTAATAGTCAGAGATTGAAGGTTCATTATATTAATCCAGTCATGAATTTAGCTGGCTCAAGGCTGGGTTTAAGTTTTAGTAAAAGTGCATTTATCTCTGGTCTGTCCCTGTCACCAAGAGCATGGATTTGGAGGACTTTTACTTGCCTTTGTCTCTTCAGTACCTAGAAACTGCAGGAGTTTCTGCTTTGTTTCTCGGAGGTTTTCTTCTTAGGTCTCTAGGCTGCTTCCCTGAACAGCTTCAGAATGTAGCAAATCTCTTCAAGGGGAGATTTGCTATGATTTTAAAGCTCCACAAACCTCTAATTGTGTCATTCCAGCTCTGCACAAGCACCAAGGCTCTGCTAATTTTTAACTCCCCCAAACAGCGTCCCTGGCAAACCCCCAGGAAAAAGCAACTGGAGATGTTCGCTTGGGATTCATGCCTTTAGCAAGGGGTCCCATCTCTCACTCACTGTTGGTAGAGGGCTCCCCGAAGGCCTTTGTCTCCTAAGCATGGTGAGACGTACATCTTAGAGCTATTAGGCCTTTGCTGTTCAGTCACCATTTCTGCTTCAACCTTCAGTGTTTCAAGGCAGAAGCCAAACACGTGTCTGAGACCCCTCAAGTCTCTGACTTTGTCGCCTAGATCCGCAGGATTACCAAAAGCTGTGCTGGTGTCTGTGTCCTCCGGGCCCACACCCAGAGTCAGCTAACAACCCCGGAGACACCTGGGGATTTTCAGCACTGGTCTGGTCTGGAAACTCTACCATACCTGCAAGTACAAGTCCAGGCCAGGGTGTTTAACTGGAGTAAATTGAATGGATTTCTGAAATTTTTATGCACAGAGACAACTTAGCTGGGTAGACGCTCAAGGCATCTTTCCTGTTCTTATTAATACTGACTGAAATTACTTATGGAAATTGAAAAAAATCAGTACAAGCTTCCACACAGCTTAAAACCATCTTGAAGATGACTCATAATTTAAGGATAAGAAACCTCTGAAAGCAAGCTTATACTTCTGGGGGAGAACAGTCTCTATGTGTCACATAATGTGATTTAGGGAGGAAGAGCCTTTTTAACTTGGATATTTAGCTGAGAAGGAAATAACAGTGTGAGGGGCAAACTGAAGAAGGAGTGAGTGGACAGAGAAAATGTTTGGTTTACTCCTTTTTATCAGTATGTTGGGTATGAGAGATAATGCCCTGGCCACCCATTGTTCAGGTCCAATTTCCTTTCCAAGCGTCCTGGAAACTCTCAGTGAAACATTTACAATTGATGGAAGTTAAGAAAGCAAGCAACTTAGTTTTTTGATTTACAAAAAACCTCATACCGTTTGAACAATATGATTCACTGGATTTCCTCTTTGCCTTTCGAGGTCACATCCTGCATGCTGTACGAGCCGGAGCTGGAGCCGTATCACGGTTTTGTTGATTTGCTGCTTGTGCGCTCTTACATTCCACCTCTGCAACCTGCCCCTCGCTTAGACAAAATCAGTCTGAATCCCAGGATCTGGGGGCTAAACAACCATCATCTCTTCAATGCCGTCATCTTTTTCACAAAGGAACCAAAAATCAATTTCACCCATGAGACATTATCCAAATAATGGCAAATGAACCAAGGAAATTTTTAAAAGTTGCAAAATCTCTAAAGAAAAATGTACTGCAACATCTTTAATGGTTTGCTAAGGCTGCATTGGCAGGAGGAGAGCTGGGACAGCACTAGGACATAGAGTTTAGAGCCAGAAAATCAGTATCTGAGTCCAGAATGTGTAGGCCTGGACACACTCTATAATCTCTTAAAACTTGTTTTAAGAGGTAAGTTATGAAGTTGTGATGGAAAGATTTAAACATGATAAGACAAAATATGCTATAATACATCTGTTTATCTGGAGTAAATATATTGAATATAAATTAAAGTACAAGAATATTAATTTAGCTCAGTTCTATGGCGCAAATAACGCACACTTGGTTAAAGACCATACTTTATGTGCATCAGCAGACAACCATGAGCTTGAGTAGTTCAGTGGTTGGATGGGGCCGGGACTTGGAGCGCTTTTTAGGAGCAGGTGGGAAAAATTCACATAGAGTTGTCAGCACAGCCTAGCTACAAAGTGTTTCAGAAAACACCCGTCACCAAATAGGGATTTTCCTTTGACTACTTCTCAGAAGTTTAATTTCTTGATATTCCTTTGGAGGAAGACAGCTTCAAAAATAAAAGAAGGTAAAAGGCCTGATCCAGAATTGCAGAGACAGGCAGCCAGGGGGCCTGCTAGCTTACGGAGTCTCATCTTTCAGGAGACACACAGGAGTTATACAGGTTGTGTCTAATGCTAACACTTAGAACAAACAGGAACATAAACATTCCTGCAGAATTGTGGACTATGACGTATTTTAAGATGCAATTTTCGCTTGTGAGTGTGAAACATGAATAAATTAGTTTGGAAACCAGCAGGCAGTGGTGAGTGTTTTAAAATATTAAAGATTGTATTTTTACAAAGGAACCATCTATAAAAGTGATTCTGGGTGTATAAATACTTTAAGTATATCATTGTACTTATCATTGCATGTATAATACCCAGTCAACTGAACATTTATTTTCTAGGACTTAGAGAGTTAGGGTGAAATAGACCTTGACCCTGACATATAAGAGTTTATAGTCTCACGTGGCAAGTGAACATAGTGGTAGAAAATTTCAATAAATATGGTGGGGGAATCGGGGTCCTATAAGAGAAGTTAAGTCTTCAGAGAAGTGAAGCGTTTTATGCCATAGAAAGCGTAGAGGAGAAGTTAAGATGCAACAACAGGCTTCTAGGGTGAAAGGGTGCCTGAGTTTGACAAATGAAGAGGGTTTTGGCCGGGCTAAGGGTCAGGGAGAGAAGTTTTGCATTTGCACATCTGTAGTGTACTGGGGAGAGAAGAAGAAAAGACGGGAAGAAACAGGCAGTGACCAAAACACAAAGGTTTATGTCTAAACATAAACTTTTTAGAAACTTGTGCAGGAAAGTTGATAGAGGCTTTATTTCTAATAGCCCCAAACTGGAAACAACCCAAGTGTCCATCAACAAGTGAATGGTGTCTGTGCAATGGGACACTGGTCAGTGCCAAAGAGAATTCTCATGTGACAAGTTGAACAGATCTCAGAATAATTATGCTGAGTGAAATGAGCCGAACACAAAGGATGACATCCCATATGATTCCATATACACCAAATTTTAGAAAAACAAATCTACACTTTGAGAAAGAAGATCCCTGGTTGTCTGTGGAATACTACTCAGCCATAAAAAGAATGAAATCTTGCCATTTCTGACACCATGGATGGAACTGGAGGGTTTTATACTTAGTGAAATAAGTCAGACAGAGAAAAATAAATATTGTATGTTTTCACTTATATGTGGTTCTAGAAAATAAAATGAACGAAGGTAACAAAACAGAAACAGACTCACAGATACAGGGAACAAACTGGTGGTTACCACAGGTGAAGGGGATTAAGAGGTATGAAGTACTAGGTATAAAATAAAGAAAGTTACAAGGATGTTATGTACCAGCACCAGGAATATAGCCAACATTTTAGAGTAACCTTCTGTTGAGTATAATCGATAAAAATATGGAATCACTGTTGTATACCTGAAACTAATATAATATTGTAAGTTAACTATACTTCAAAAAGGAATTTTAGAAAACTTTTTTCCTTACGAATGTAGATGCATAATGTTAGAATATAATTTTAAATTTGATTTTTTCCATAGGATTGGAGGGATTTTTAACTTCTTCTTTCTTTCTGTTAGTTCCCCCTCAATATTATGTAGCGTACTTGCATTCCTTTAAATTGGGAGAGAACCTGCTTCCACAGCAGCTGTTGGCATCCCTCTGGGGCTGCAGCTTCCTCTCCCGCCAAGGCCCGAGGCTGCCCGCAGAGGAGCTCCAGCTCAAAGCCTGCTTCCTTTTCATTCTTGCAGAAATAGCTGTAGAGTAAAATCTTCTGGGGTGTTTTTTCTGGAAAAGGAGAACAGAACGTACTCTTAGTAGTTGACTGTGGAAAACACTGCTCTAGCTGACTTTAAAAATTCTGAATTGCATGCAAGGAAACCCCAGATTAACAGGGGGAGGTTTCATAAGGTTAAACACCTCAGTTGAAATGTCATGGGTGTGGTGGAAATATATGTGACTGACTTCTTCCAATTACTTCATCAGATTCTTATTTTACTATTATTAATTAATACTTCATAAGTCACATAACTTCCTCCTCCCTTGTCCCCTCCTACCCTTTCCTCCCCCCTCCCCCCTCCCCTCCCCCTCCCCCTCCTCCTCCTTCTTCTCATAATCATCATTATCTAGCTTTAAAATAAGATGCAGCATTTGGTCACTCTTACAGGAAGCTTTCAGTCTGAAGGTTCTGGCTGATGTCACATGCAGGACTAGTCTGGTATTTTATGTCCAAAGTGATTATTGTTTCTGTATCAGTTGGAGGTGGACATATTGAACTCATTTCTCCATAATGTGAATTTGAAAATGTGTTCTTGGGGAAAAGAATGCATTCAATTCAATGCTTCACTCTCTGCCTTTCCTAATTTTTGCTGAGACCAAGAGAGTATAAGAAAACCTGACAGATGAATAACACATTTTTTTCAGAACCATGTCCACAATTCATTTGGCTTACTCAGTAACCATATAAAAGGCACAAGAACAGTGTTGATGTCCTTATTCCCAAGGCCTTCAATGAGGCCCAAGATGCTGAATTAGTTCACTAAAGTCACCAGTTCACCCGGTGAAGAGTCAAGGATTCCCAGCTCAGATCCTTCTACCCTTTAGAACTCCACCATTTTTTCAACTATAAGATATCTGAGCTGACCCCACAAAATGTAGTTTCCATGTAAGTGAATTATTTGCAGCATTTGCATCTTGGACGGTTTCTGGTCACAGAGAGTTTCAAGGGAGCTAATGTTTATTGAACCTTCTAAATGTCAGTGGTTATTTTATGTAATTCTTACCATGACATGTGAGATAATTATGATGATGTCTGTTCTACAGATGAGAAACCATGAGACAAACTGACGTGTCTGAGATTGTGCGGTGTTTGAATGGTAAGGACGGAATTAGACCCACTCCATGTCCTGTGTCACTGACCCCACAGTCATTGGAGGCAATGCCAGAGATTTTATTGAGCATGTTGGGATTGTCAGAGTTAGGAAGGATGGGACTGAGTTATTTGCCACACCCTGATATAAATCTTCAAGTCTCAAGTGCTGCAAACTCAGCTTTGCATAATCTCATACAAACATTAGTGGAATTCAGGAACCTCATAGAAACAGCTAGAGAGATGCTCTTGCCAACCCGTCATCCATTCATGGGCTTTCCCAAATTTGAATTACTAACATTCCAAAGTTTCCCTCAAAATGCCTGACTATTAAAAATCTTAAGATGTACTTTCTAGACTGTATGCCCCAGATTGGGGGGTCTGGGTCTTCTACGTAGCTAGTGCTTAATAAATGTTGATTGCTCAAATGAATGAACTTTATTTTTCTGAAATTAGAAACCATGAAAGCCAATAGAGCACACAGTCAAAGTATGTTAAGCCTAGATGCAGAAGTCAAGAACATTGCCTACTATTATACAAAAAGCCGTTGTCAGACGTGAGCACGAACTTCTGACTTTCGATTCCCTGGCTGTAAGCAGTAGTCAAGAGAGTCGTGCCACGTCTGTTATTTCGCGCGATAACTCATGTGTAATAAATGGTCAATATGCACGTAAACATGAATTTAGTAACATGTCAGCTGTAAGCCCCCAGGGTTTTCTTCGGAAAAAGGGAGACCCATATACAAGATCATTCTGGGTCAGATCTCACTAACACTCTGGCCATTCATGCATGTGTCATTGGTCCCACAACCTGTACATTTTCATTGTCGCTTTCAGGCCATGATGAACAGGCTTCTGTCTCACAGGTAAGTTCCCAGGAGAAACTGCATATTGTTCATAATGCAATGTTTGTTCCAGTAGATTTTTAAGATCTTTCTCTCTCTTCCCTTTCCTAGCTTCTTAAGCATCTCTATGAATACCGTAAGAATGTTCTCTGTATCAGGTCATCATGTAAATCCTGCCAGCATTTCTTGGATAAGAACCAAGATTTAAGTGCTACGAAAATAGAATATTTCAGTTTATTAATGGATTAGGTAATATAATCTTTCATAGGATACAACTACAGTCTAAAATTGTATTTTAGTCCATGGCTAAAGACACACAAAAGAAGTTATAATACCTATAGGTCAATAATTTTTTTTGGCTTCACAAATTTATCTTTCAAAGTTTTAACAAGATAATATTGAATATATACATATTGGCTCAATTTGTACTCATTCTTTAACTGAACATTTTAATTATTCCACAAAATTTAGCACTTCCAATAACTTATTTTGTTCTACTTTATTATCTTATTTTACCAGGCTCGTATTTGATTAATTCATTTAGAAATGAATTTATGGTCCATTATGTACAAGACCAAATACTTGACACATGGACTCAGAGTTGTTGTTTGATTCTAAAGACAAAAAGTGTCTCTCATTATTAAATAAAGAAAAAAATTCCTAAGTTTGTTATATTTTGTACTCATACCTATCTGTGTGTATATTATGTGGTATGCATATACCTATGAATTTTCTGAAAAGGATTCTTCCGTACAAACAACAACAATAACACAACACACGAGGAAAACTACATTCTTTTCAACTTTCTTATAGTTTGGGGTAGGAATTTCACTTTGTTACTCTAAAATCTTGTAGGACATTCACACATCCAGATTTAAAATAAATTGGTTGGATAGGCACACAACAAACCATCAGATAAATGAGACTATTTGATTACAGAATTCTTCTCTTTTCAACTTTGTGTCTCTAAGGCTAAAGCATGAGATATATTCTGCATCATTAAAAATGTATTCCTCAAATGAGAGTGACATGGCTAGGTGTGTATTTTAGAAAGACTCCTTATTTCAGAATGTTGAATGGAGACGACTCAGATTGGAAATAGAGGGCAACATGAAAGGATTCAGGTGGCCATCGATGCAAGGTATGTCGTTGGCTTAGACAATGGGAGTGGCCATTTGCTTGGAGAGGAGGAGACAAATTTAAATATTATTTAGAAGTCACACCATATACAAAAATTAACTCAAAATAGATTAAAGACTTGAATGTAAGAGAGAAGACTATAAAAATCCTAGAAAAGAAATATAGTATATCTTTGTGACTTCGGGTTAGGCAAAGTTTTCTTAGCTATGCTACCAAGAGCACAGGCAACAAAAGAATAAAATAGATAAATTAAAATTTATCACAATTAAAAACTTTTGTGCTTCAAAGACTACCATCAAGAAAGTGAAGGGCTTCCCTGGTGGCACAGTGGTTAAGAATCTGCCTGCCAATGCAGAGGACATGGGTTAAAGACCTGGTCCGGGAAGATCCCACATGCCGCGGAACAACTAAGCCCGTGCGCCACAACTACTGAGCCTGCGCTCCAGAGCTGGCGAGCCACAACTACTGAAGCCCGTGCTCCACAACAAGAGAAGCCACCAAAATGAGAAGCCCGCACACCGCAATGAAGAGTAGTCCCCGCTCGCCACAACTTGAGAAAGCCTGCACACAGCAACGAAGACCCAATGCAGCCAAAAATAAATAAATTTAAAAAAAAAAGAAAAAAGAAAGTGAAAATTCAACTCAGAATGGAAGACGATATTTGCAAATCATATACATTATAAGAAACTTATAACTAGAATATATAGAGGATTCTTACAAATTAATAATAAACATTCAAATAACTCAGTTTAAAAATGGTCAAAGTATCTGAATATACATTTCTTTAGGGGAGATGTACAAGTGACCAATAAGCCCATGAAAACATGCTCAACATCATTAACCATCAGAAAAAGGCAAATCAAAACCACAATGAGCTACCACTTTGCACCTTCTAGGATGGCTGTAAGAACAAAGACAGATGATCACCGGTGTTGGTGAGAATGTAGAGAAAATAAGCCCTCATCCACGACTGGCAGAAGCATATCATGATGAAGCTACTTGGAAAACAGTCTGGCAGTTCCTCAAAAGGTTAAATATAGAAATTTTTTATGACCCAGCAATTTCACTCCTAGGTATGTACCCAAGAGAAATTAAAACATATGTTCAAAAACTTATATTGATACAAGCATGTTTATTAGGGCTTTATTTATAATAGTCAAAAAGTGGAAACAGTCCAAATGTTCAGCAACTTATGTGGAGAAATATCCACATAACTGGCTATTATTTGGCAGTAAAAAGGATAAAGTATTGATGCACGCTACAACATGGATGAACTTGGAAAACATCAGGCTATGCATATTGTGTTATTCCATTTATATAAAATATCCAGGACTTCCCTGGTGGTGCAGTGGTTAAGAATCCGCCTGCCAATGCAGGGGACACAGGTTCGAGCCCTGGTCCAGGAAGATCCCACGTGCTGCGGAGCGACTAAGCTCGTGCGCCGCAACTACTGAGCCAGCGCTCTAGAGCCCGTGAGCCACAACTACTGAAGCCCGTGTGCCACAACTACTGAAGGCTGCGTGCCTAGAGCCTGTGCTCCACAACAAGAGAAGCCACTGCAGTGAGAAGCCTGTGAACTACAACTAGAGAAAGCCCTCATGCAGCAACGAAGACCCAACGCAGCCAAAAAATAAATAAAATTTTAAAAATAAAATGTCCAGAAAAGGAAAATTTATAGAACCAGCAAGTGGAATAGTGGTTGCCTAGTGCTGGGGAGTTGGGGAGAAATAGGGATGGACTGCTAATGGGTAAGAGGCTTCTTTTCGGATTGATGAAAACATCCTAAAATTGATCGTGGTGACGGTGGCACAATTTTGTGAATATACTAAAAAAATTTGAGCTGCACACTTTAAGTGGATGAATTGTATGGCATGTGAATTATATATAGCTAAAGCTATTATGCGAAAAAAGATTTAGAAAGCAAATTAATGAATCTTGATTATTTTTTGCAATGTGAAGTAAGAATAAGGGAGGAGGAGAAAAAAGGCTTTTTGATCAGTCACTGTGGTAGAAGAGAGTGACAAGGAACACGGGAAAAAGGAGAAGGTTCATTAAGGAAGATGGCTAGCTCATTTTGGGACACAGCAAGTTTGAGAAGGAGATAAATGCATAGCACTGAAGCCCAAGACCAATGTCTGGCCTGGAGATAGTAAATTTGGGGAAAAGGACCACATAGGTGGTAACTGAAGTCATTGTTGTAGGTGAGGCAAGGGCCCAGAGTAGAAAAGCCTTTGGAGCCCCAGGCTTTAGGAGGCACGGCTGAGAAGAAGCGTCACCTAAAGAAACTGGTGAGTTCTTGAAGTAGTTCATTTCTATTAGCTAATGGGTGACATCTGTCACGTGAAAAGTAGTATTTCAAGGAATTTGTGTGTCATTAATATGATTGGCTAATCTAAGTACTGGTAATGAAAATGGGGGCCTTAAAGTAAGGAAAAACACCTCTTTTTTTTTTCTTTCTCCAAGTGATTGATAGTTCGTGGTAACTGTGTTATTCTGGAATAAAAACAGCTTTAACACTTAAAATCAACATGATTTCAAAACCTAACTTTCTTAGTACCTAAAATTGTCCCTTGACTGAAGTTCTCACCACATATTTAAGTGCTACTAGATTATTTATTCTATTACTGTGCTTCTTTCTTTGAAAGAAGGATGCTGGGTCATTTTCCCCCCTTAGTATTCTGTATCTTAAAAGAGATAGTCTATAAATATAATTTTTATGTTATTAAAGCAATGATTTCTCACAAACAGGTTAATTTTCCAGAGGAGGTTGGTTACTGTAAGGTCTTCTATTACTGGATAATTCAGATTGTTTCTATTACAGCTTATTGTTTGAAGTTACTTCATTCGTGTTTATAATATGCTGCCTGGAATGCCCTGTTCCTCAAGATGAACCCACCAGGACTATTGACTTGGCAGCCAGCTGCTTTTTAAAACTAATGTACAAATAAGATAAGAATAATCAACTTAAATATTTACTTGAATACTTTCCAGAATAATTACGGAAAGTCTCAAACCAGAATAACAAAATTTGAAGAGCAATTGTAGATACATTTTGCTCTCACATACTTGTGAAGACAAAGGACAGAAAATGCTAATATAATGGTCTTCATCACTGTCACAGTATTGTTTAGAATATTTTAGAATACATGTCTTGTGCGTAGATACGTATTTCTGTTAACCTGTTTTCCAGAGGAAGTTTTAATTTTGCTTCTGGAGTTTTAAAAACAGGCTCAGAGCTCCAAATGGTAAGAGAAGAACTGTTAGAATGAGGCATGTCAGTGTGATGGTCCCTGATGGATATTTGCTAGGAGATCATCTGTCACAAATATTTTCAGAACTTGGTCCATATTAGGACCAAAGACCAGGAGCTTATTAGTTACAAACCGTCATTGAAATATCCCTTCCCCTTCAACCTAAAGTAACCCAATTGAATGTTGGTGTGTCATTATCTTGCAGCTTATGAGACCAATAGTGTCTCTTATCCCCAAATTCTGATCTGGAATATTACTTGGAATTTCACATTATCTTCTTTTTTAATACCAAGGAAGGTCTTGCAATGCCTCCCTATGGAGGGGAGTCATGAAGAGTCACTGTAGGATGAAAGTGTCTGGAACAAGTCTCACTCTCTACTTAGAGAAAGTGAGGACACCCTTTCACTACCTCACAATTTCTCATCTCCAGGGGAAACCATTGCCAAGATCTGGTGAGTAGGAGTCTCATGGAAAAGTGAAAGGAATACAAATCGTCCTCACGCTTCTCTTCATGGCTTGCAGAGATGCACCCAGGGCCAGGGTGCATTTGGACTATTATGGGCTCCTTTGACACTAGAGAGAGAAATTGAATCAGAGCAGATTTCAAAGTGAGGAAGTGCAGTAGCTTTGATCTGACCTTCAGGAGGGAGAGATTAAAGGAATATCTGTTGTTTTCCTTGTGTTGTGTCACCCTGGTCAGTAAAAGAAAGAGCACCCAGTTCTGGGGCAGGGCCTCAGTGGGGAGGCTGCCTTGGCCATGGTAGTTGCAGTCTGACGTCAAGCGAGTGTTGTCCCATTTTAATGATAAGGAGTCGGAAGGAGCTCAACTGAATACCATGAATTTGAGTTTTTATTCTGTTGGATGTGAGAAGTGAAAGACAGGAAGCCTTCTAGGAACTTTTCTTCATGATAACTCTCTTCCCATGAAGCAGCCTTTTTGATCAGTGA
This sequence comes from Pseudorca crassidens, assembly GCF_039906515.1. Taxonomy (NCBI): domain Eukaryota; kingdom Metazoa; phylum Chordata; class Mammalia; order Artiodactyla; family Delphinidae; genus Pseudorca; species Pseudorca crassidens. The sequence goes on from NC_090296.1 coordinate 189,323,039, forward strand.
TTGAAACATATACCATTTACATTTCCTAGGTTGGAGGTTTGAAGCTTTAAAGGCAGGCATTGACTTCTCCTCTCTAACTATGAAAGACCTAGATGGCAACTTCTTCCAATAGAAGGATGTTTGGTCTACATTGAAAATCTGTTGTTTAGTGCAGCCCCTTTCATGAATGATCTTCTGAATAATTTGCTGCAGCTTCTACATCAGGACTTGCTGCCATACCGTGTACTTTTAAGTTATGGAGACGGCTCCTTTCTTTAAACCTTGTGAACCAACCTCTGCTAGCTTCAAACTCTTTTTCTGCAGCTTCCTCATCTCTCTCGGCCTCCACAGAACTGAACAGAGTTAGGGATTTGCTCTGGATTAGGCTTTGGCTTATGGAAATGTTTTGCTGGTTTGATCTTCTATCCAGACCACTGAAACTTTCTCCACATCAGCAATAAGGCTGTTTCATTTTCCTATTACTCGTGTGTTCACTGGAATAGCACTTTTGATTTCCTTCGAGAACTTTTCCTTTGCTTTCACAACTTGGCTAACGGTTTGGCTCAAGAAGCCTAGCTTTTAGCTTTTTTTTTTGGCCTATCTTCGCTTTCGACATGCCTTCCTCACCAAGCTTAGTCATTTCTAGAATAAGAGACTAACTTTTATTAAAAGTGAGTGGCCACTTTTGCAGACCCAGCAGGTTTAAGGGAATGTGGGTGTTCAAGGTTATGAATTGTGTCTACTCAGATAACTTCAATCTCAAGTCTCAGAATTTCACTGATTCCTTATTTGGACCCTCACACTGGCATATGAAACCTGGCAGGACTGGAAATTTTCTCTGAAGCTTTATTACTTTTAAAATTAAATCTTGAGCCTGGTTCTCTGTTCTATTTGCCCTCTAGCTATAGGACAATCACATTAAGAAGATCCATTGGCTTTCGTATTTTGCCTGAATTAGTAATTAACCCCCTTAGGTCTGATATTATCTCTTTTGACAAATCATTGGTGCTTAGCAACAGCTACCGAATTCCCCAAGCCTTACAGTTACCATTTCCCTTTACACTGGCTACATCGCATCAGCCAGCAGATCTCCTTGCACTCATGTTCCCCCTTGGTTTACATTTTGAAAATTTAAAGCGTTAGACTGCTACAGCCCAGCAATAATTATCCATGCACCACGTACTTCAAGTGACAAGGACCCCATGGCCAGGCAGGCAGGTGCAAAATCACATTTTAGAGTCTGTTTCCTAAGAGCGCTCCTGGCATCAGGGAACAGAATACGAGACGAACAGGTCAGCTGTTCTGTGGAGGCTGCGGTGTGCTCCCTGGTCCTCTCTTCAGGACTGAGACACGCTCATTCCCTCAGTTGCCGAGATCAGTGCCTGCTGGTGGTTCCAAAGGGAGTCCCTTCCAAGGATGCTCCCTTTCTGGGAAAGGAAAAAAAGGTATGCCTCACCCAAATTTCTGGGCCCTTGTCAGCAGCAGCCTGCGTTCAATGATGACAATTCCATGTGGACCCAGGGACAAAGGCCCAGATCCCTTGCTTCAGTTGAGGTCAACTATGAAAGGCTACCTCTGCTCTGAACTCCCTGGGGGATTGGGTAAATCTTCAGGGGCAGCTGCATCACAGTTCAGCTCTTTCTGTCACTCTTACTCCCTTAAAGATACTGCTGCTCAGGCCTTCCCTGGTGGTGCAGTGGTTAAGAATCCGCTTGCCAGTGCAGGGGACACGGGTTTGAGCCCTGGTCCGGGAAGATCCCACATGTTGTGGAACAACTAAGCCTGTGCGCCACAACTACTGAGCCTGCACTCTAGAGCCCGAGAGCCACAACTACTGAGCCCGCGTGCCACACCTACTGAAGCCCGTGTGCCTAGAGCCCATGCTCCACAACAAGAGAAGCCACCACAATGAGAAGCCCACGCACCGCAATGAAAGTAGCCCCCGCTCACCGCAACTAGAGAAAGCCTGCATGCAGCAACCAAGACCCAACACAGCCAAAAATAAATAAAATAACATTTATTTTTTTCAAAAAAGATATTGCTGCTCAGAACACTTAACCAATATAGCTCCTGTACTCAAATATCTGCATCCCATCGATACAGACCTAAGACATGTGTGTTAACTTTGTGGGGAAATACTCTGACGAAATAGAGCCATAAGGGGATGAGGAAGGCAGGACTGGACAAAAGAGAAGTTGACCTATAGTGCATCCTCAAAGGTAGCTTCAGGCACGCCTATGGGGAACCTTGAAAGAGCTGGAATGGCCCTAAACTGTTGTAAAGGAGTGAGGCCAGTCACTGGCCATGGTCTGTCCCCTAGGAGAGGTCACAAACTTGACTGAGGCCGTTCCTGCATTCGGGAACACTTTCCAATGAGGGACACAGCTGTGGGCCATCAGAGACACGCATCTCTAGAAGCTCCTAGGAGCTTGGGGATGAGGCCACTGGCATCAAAGGGGATTTGGGAAGAGTACCACAATATTCACTATGGTGTGTGAATGTGTGCATTTTAATATTTCTATATTAGCTAACGAAATATGAAAATGTAAATAAATGATCAAAGATTATAACTCAGTATCAGTTTCTCTGCCCTTAAGATCTGTAAATATTCGCAAGCGCCCCATTGTAGTACTTGAGAAAAAATCCAGTGATCTCAACAATGTTTCTTGGGAAGGAGAGGAGCGTGTTCCCTTGGTTAGTTACGGCTCTGATCCGACTTCTGAGCCATCTCGCCGTGCCATACGTAAGGGTTAATTTTATGTGTCAACTTGTTTAGTCCACAGCACTCAGATAATTGGTTGAACACCAGTCTAGATGTTGCCGTGAAGGTACTTTTTTAGACGAGATTAACATATAAACCAGTAGACTCTGAGTAAAGTAAATCATCCTCCACAGTATGGCTAGGCCTCATCTAATGGGTTGAAGAACTTAAAAGAGAAACATGAATGTCCTCTGAGGAAGAGGGGATTTTGCCTCCAGACGGCCTTCAGGCTCCAGAGGCAACATTTCTCCTGTCCCAGGTCTGCAGCCTGCTTACCTCCTGCAGACTGTACACCGACCAGCCCCTACAATTTCATGACCCAAAGCCGGTTCCTGAAGACCTCTCCCTCTCCCTCCCCCTTGCACACATGCGTTGTTCTTCCCTGCATCCCGCCATGATACTGTCAATCACCTGAGCTAATAAGCTGAATACTCAGTAGGATGTGATGCTCCTGCGTAGAAATAGCCCACAACCTGTAATTTGAAATTTAGCAGAAAATGCCCTATAATGACACTACATTTTCAGTTCTATTGAACTGAAATCATTAAAATTTTATTTGAATTCTTTTAAAGTACATATCTGTGGTATATATATATATATATATATATATACATATATATATATATATATATAAAACATACATATATATTCATCCCTAACACACCACACCAGACCAAACCATGTGTCCCTTTTCAATACTACATCAACTGTAATATATAGAACTGAATCTTTTTCCTTGATTTTCACACACACACACTCACACCACAAGCACAGATATTCATACAAGGCCTTTATATAAGGAGCATACTTTACTGTAAGTTCAAAAAGAAATAATGTATTTTTGGCAACATAAAGTAGATTATTGAAATTTTCTCTAACATGTTTCATATGTAATGTTTAATTCAATCAGAGAAAAATGATAAATGAGCACATTTTTTTAAAAAGACAGTACAAACAGATCTACAGAAAATTCAGTTTTTTTAAAAAAATTATCTGTGACTAATAGGTCAAGAAATTAATGACAAGAACAAGTATAAGAACTTCATCATAGAACTGTAAATTATAAAAATGAATCCAATAGAAATTTTGGAACTAACAAACATAGTAGAAAAATTATCCAATAAGTGATATTAATATCAGATTAGATAACTGAAAAGGGAACTTTTAAGTTTAAATATAGCTCAGAAAAACTTTCTGAGTCTCTAGCACTGAGCAGCAAATGGATGGAAAAATATGGAGAAAAGCATAAGGAATGTCCAAAACATTGTTAAAGATCCAACATACATGTAATTAGAGTCTGAGGAGAAGAGAGAGAAAGGAACAGCAGTAATATGTGAAGAGAGAATTTTTTTTTAATTCATGGAAGACATTGTCACATACTGAAGAAGCACAGAGAATTTTAAGCAAGATACATACAGAAAAAGTCATAGCTAGGCAAAGATTGTAAAACTTAAGCAGCAAAGAAAAAGAATTTCTTAAAGTAGCAAGAGGAACAAGATAATTTAACTTCTAAAGGGCAATAATATGTATGGTAGCTGACATTTTTTTTTGAAATGAAAATCATAAATTAAAAAAAAATTTTTTTACACAGCAGGTTCTTATTAGTCATCAATTTTATACACATCAGTGTATACATGTCAATCTCAATCACCCAATTCAGCACACCACCATCCCCACCCCACCAAGGTTTTCCCCCCTTGGTGTCCATACGTTTGTTCTCTACATCTGTGTCTCTATTTCTGCCTTGCAAACCGGTTCATCTGTACCATTTTTCTAGGTTCCACATATATGCGTTAATATACGATATTTGTTTTTCTCTTTCTGACTTACTTCACTTTGTATGACAGTCTCTAGAGCCATCCACGTCGCAACAAATGACCCAATTTTGTTCCTTTTTATGGCTGAGTAATATTCCATTGTATATATGTACCACTTCTTCTTTATCCATTTGTCTGTCGATGGGCATTTAGGTTGCTTCCATGACCTGGCTATTGTAAATAGTGCTGCAGTGAACATTGGGGTGCATGTGTCTTTTTGAATTATGGTTTCCTCTGGGTATATGCCCAGTAGTGGGATTGCTGGGTCATATGGTAATTCTATTTTTAGTTTCTTAAGGAACCTCCATACTGTTCTCCATAGTGGCTGTATCAATATACATTCCCACCAAGAGTGCAAGAGGGTGCCTTTTCTCAATGCCCTCTCCAGCATTTGTTGTTTGTAGACTTTCTGATGATGCCCATTCTAACTGGTGTGAGGTGATACCTCCTTGTAGTTTTGATTTGCATTTCTCTAAGAATTAGTGATGTTGAGCAGCTTTTCATGTGCTTCCTCGCCATGTGTATGTCTTCTTTGGAGAAATGTCTACTTAGGTTTTCTGTCCATTTGTGGATTGTGTTGTTTGTTTTTTTAATATTGAGCTGCATGAGCTGTTTATATATTTTTGAGATTAATCCTTTGTCAGTTGATTCATTTGCAAATATTTTTTCCCATTCTGAGGGCTGTCTTTTCGTCTTGTTTATGGTTTCCTTTGCTGTGCAAAAGCTTTGAAGTTTCATTAGGTCCCATTTGTTTATTTTTGTTTTTATTTCCATTACTCTAGGAGGTGGATCAAAAAAGATCTTGCTGTGATTTACGTCAAAGAGTGTTCTTCCTATGTTTTCCTCTAAGAGTTTTATAGTGTCCGGTCTTACATTTAGGTCTCGAATCCATTTTGAGTTTATTTTTGTGTATGGTGTTAGGGAGTGTTCTAATTTCATTCTTTTACATGTAGCTGTCCAGTTTTCACAGCATCACTTATTGAAGAGACTGTCTTTTCTCCGTTGTATATCCTTGCCTCCTTTGTCATACATTAGTTGACCATAGGTGCGTGGGTTTACCTCGGGGCTTTCTATCCTGTTCCATTAATCTATATTTATGTTTTTGTGCCAGTACCATATTGTCTTGACTCCTGTAGCTCTGTAGCATAGTCTGAAGTCAGGGAGTCTGATTCCTCCAGCTCTGTTTTTTTCCCTCAAGACTGTTTTGGTTATTTGGGGTCTTTTGTATCTCCATACAAATTTTAAGACTTTTTGTTCTAGTTCTGTAAAAAATGCCATTGGTAATTTGATGGGGATTGCATTGAATCTGTAGATTGCTTCGGGTAGTAGAGTCATTTTCACAATATTGATTCTTCCAATCCAAGAACATGGTATATCTCCCCATCTGTTGGTATCATCTTTAATTTCTTTCATCAGTGTCTTATAGTTTTCTGCATACAGGTCTTTTGTCTCCCTAGGTAGGTTTATTCCTAGGTATTTTATTCTTTTTGTTGCAATGCTAAATGGAAGTGTTTCTTAATTTCTCTTTCAGATTTTTCATCATTGGTATATAGGAATGTGAGAGATTTCTGTGCATTAATTTTGTATCCTGCAACTTTAACAAATTCATTGATCAGCTCTAGTAGTTTTCTGGTGGCATCTTTAGGATTCTCCATGTATAATATCATGTCGTCTGCAAACAGTGACAGTTTTACTTCTTCTTTTCCAATTTGTATTCCTTTTATTTCTTTTTCTTCTCTGATTGCAACGGCTTGGACTTACAAAACTATGTTGAATAACAGTGGTGAGAGTGGACATCCTTGTCTTGTTCCTGATCTTAGAGGAAATGCTTTCAGTTTTCCACCATTGAGAATGATGTTTTCTGTGGGTTTGTCGTATATGGCCTTTATTATGTTGAGGTAGGTTTCCTCTATGCCCACTTTCTGGAGAGTTTTTATCATAAATGGGTGTTGAATTTTGTCAAAAGTTTTTTCTGCATCTATTAAATGATCATATAGTTTTTATTCTTCAATTTCTTAATATGGTGTATCACATTGACTGATTTGCATATATTGAAGAATCCCTGAGATAAATCCCACTTGATCATGGTGTATGATCCCTTTAATGTGTTGTTGGATTCTGTTTGCTAGTAGTTTGTTGAGGATTTCTGAATCTATATTCATCAGTGATATTGGTCTGTAATTTTCTTTTCTTGTAGTATCTTTGTCTGGTTTTGGTATCAGGGTGATGGTGTCCTCATAGAATGAGTTTGGGCGTGTTCCTTCCTCTGCAATTTTTTGGAAGAGCTTGAGAAGGATGGGTGTTAGCTCTTCTCTAAATGTTTGATAGAATTCACCTGGGAAGCCATCTGGTCCTGGACTTTTGTTTGTCGGAAGATTTTTAATCAGTTTCAATTTCATTACTTGTGACTGGTCTGTTCATATTTTCTATTTCTTCCTGGTTCAGTCTTGGAAGGTTGCGCTTTTCTAAGAATTTGTCCATTTCTTTTAGGTTGTCCATTTTTTGGGCATAGTAGTAGTCTCTTAGGATGCTTTGTATTTCTGTGGTGTCTGCTGTAACTTCTCCTTTTTCATTTCTAATTTTATTGGTTTGAGTCCTCTCCCTCTTTTTCTTGAGGAGTCTGGCTAATGGTTTATCAATTTTGTTTAACTTCTCAAAGAACCAGCGTTTAGTTTTATTGATCTTTGCTATTGTATTCTTTGTTTCTATTTCATTTATCTTTGCTCTGATCTTTGATTTCTTTCTTTCTGCTAACTTTGGGTTTTGTTTGTTCTTCTTCCTCTAGTTCCTTTAGGTGTAATGTTAGATTGTTTCTTTGAGATTTTTCTTGTTACTTGAGGTAGGCTTGTATAGCTACAAACTTCCCTCTTAGAACTGCTTTTGTTTCATCCCATAGGTTTTGGATCGTTGTGTTTTCATTGTCATTTATCTCTAGGTATTTTTTGATTTCCTCATTGATTTCTTAAGTGATCTCTTGGTTATTTAGTAATGTATTTTGAGCCTCCACGTGTTTGTGTTTTTTACATTTGTTTCCCTGTAATTCATTTCTAATCTCATAGTGTTGTGGTCAGAACTGATGCTTGATATGATTTCAATTTTCTTAAATTTACTGAAGCTTGATTTGTGACCCACGATATGATGTATCCTGGAGAATGTTCTTTGTGCACTTGAGAAAAAAGTGTAATCTGCTGTTTTTGGATAGAATGTCCTATAAATATCAATTAAATCCAATTGGTCTACTGTGTTATTTAAAGCTTGTGTCCCCTTATTAATCATTGGATGATCTGTCCATTGGTATAAGTGAGGTGTTAAAGTCCCCCACTATTATTGTGTTACTGTCGATTTCCTCTTTTATAGCTGTTAGCAGTTGCCTTATGTATTGAGGTGCTCCTATGTTGGGTGCATATATATTTATATTTGTTATATCTTCTTCTTGGATTGATCATTATGTAGTGTCCTTCCTTGTCTCTTGTAACATTCTTTATTTTAAAGTCTACTTTATCTGATATGAGTATTGCTACTCCAGCTTTCTTTTGATTTCCACTTGCATGGAATATCTTTTTCTATCCCCTCACTTTCATTCCGTATGTGTCCCTAGGTGTGAAGTGGGTCTCTTGTACACAGCATATAGATGGGTCTTGATTTTGTATCCATTCAGCAAGCCTGTGTCTTTTGGTTGGAGCATTTATTCCATTCATGTTTAAGGTGATTATCGATATGTATGTTCCTATGAGCATTTTCTTAATTGTTTTGGGTTTGTTTTTGTAGGTCTTTTTCTTCTCTTGCATTTCCCACTTAGAGAACTTCCTTTAGCATTTGTTGTAGAGCTGGTTTGGTGGTGCTGAATTCTCTTAGCTTTTGCTTGTCTGTAAAGCTTTTGATTTCTCCGTTGAATCTGAATGAGATTCTTGCAGGGTAGAGTAATCTTGGTTGTAGGTTCTTCCCTTTCATCACTTTAAGTATATCATGCCACTGCCTTCTGGCTTGTAGAATTTCTGCTGAGAAATCAGTAGCTGACTTCTTAACAAAAACAATGGAAGCCAGAAAATGTGTTAAGGGACTAAAAGAACAAGTATTAACCTCCTTGCACATCCCCCAAATACTAGAAGTGTTATTCAGAAGTGTGCTTCTAGATGGAGACAAGGGATGCAAGAAGGAATCAATTAAGAGAATATATGGGATAATCTAAATGAATATCATTTGTATAAAAATAATTATGTTTCATATCATTTAAAATGTGGAGAGAATACAAATAATTGAGAAACAACAGCACAAGAATCCTGAGAGGGAAAATACAGTTAGAGTTAAAAGGGTTTTTTTTTATTGTTTGGGATGCAAAGTATTGATTTATAGTAAGCCTAATAATAATTCAACAATGCAAACTCTAATGCCAAGAAAGTCACTGAAATGATAGAAGAATGCATAACTAACAAGCTAGCACAGGAAAAATGTGATTAATAAAACATATAAATTAATCTAAAAGAAGGCAACAATGGAGAGAGAAAGGAACTTGAAAAGGTGGTCAAGTAGAAGACCAATAGTAAAGGGTCGACTTTAGCTGAAATTAGAAAACGAAATGACAGAAAAAGATATGTCATGCAAGAGCCCCTCAAAGAATGCTGGCATAGCTACACACATAGCATACAAGGTAGATTTCAAGGAATGCACATTAGTATTGATAAGAAGGATACTTTATGAAGCTAAAGGATCAACTATCAGGAAGATATGTAATTCTACATTTGAATGCTCCTAACAATGTAGCCTCACAATATGTAAACCTCAAATTTTCAGAAATAAACAGACAAACCCACAGTCATAGTTGGGGACATTAATACACTTCTCTCAGTAACTAATAAAACAAGTAAACATCAAAACATACATATTCAACCTCATTAGTCACCAGAAATTGAAATTTAAAACCACAACGTAAAAGCCTACACACCCAACAGCTTAATTTAAAAAGACAGACAGTAATACATGTTGGCGAGGATGGAATTCACTTGTGCTGTTGGTTGGAGAGAAGACTGCAGCCATCACTTTGAAAAACTCTTTGGTATCATTCATTAAATTTGAATATACACATACTCCATGGCCCAGAGAGTTTTACTCCCAGGATATAGCCAACAGAAACGCATATCTTCATCAAGAAATATTATAGCTGCATGAGTTGTAAAAGACAAAGACAGCATATAACTGAGAATGCCCATCTCTAGCAGAAGCAGGAAATCAATTCTGGTAAATTCAATGAATGATTGTCATTAACAAGGGGAATGAATGATTAATACCATGCATAATAACCTAAATAAATCACACAAACATAATGGCACATGAAAGAAGCCAATAGCAAATAATTTAAATCATATCATTCCATGTATACAAAATTCAAATACATAGTGCTGTGAGTCAGAAGAGCAGTTATCTTGGGAAGGAAAGAAACAGTAGATAACGGAAGAGAACACAAATGGTGTCCCTGGGGTATAAAAAATAATAGTTATTTTTTTGACCTGAATGGTGGTTTAATGGTGATTCATCTCTGTGCTAAGCTGTTAAGCTGTACACTTAAGGGTTTTGCACTTTATTGTATGAATGTTTTCATTTTAAAAATCTATTTACAATATTAACTTAAGTACATAATGTACAAAAAAAAATATATCTATTTTCCTAATTAGATTAATCCTGTTTTCACTAAATCCTTACATCTGAGTTTATTTCTGGGTTCCTCTCCTGCACCCTCGCAGGGTGTTCAGAAATATTCTTCAGTAAAGGAAAGTCAAACTGAAGACTCACTGTCAAAGCATCCTACACATTCTCTGTATGACTTTCTGGACAGACGGTCAGTTTTGCTTAAACGTGTAAGTTCTATACAGCATGTGTTACAACTTACCAGGTTGTCTGAGTCCATATTTGGCTGTCCGAAAAAGATCTGGTCCTTTTTCAGGATTTCAGCCTTTTGCCTACACCACATGACTTTAAGTTAGCAAGAGGAATTATTCTTTCCTGCTTTAATACCTGAAATCTATTTGTAAATCCTCTAAAAAAATCTTGAGCATTATATTTTAAGTTCCTCCTGCCATTCACTAACAGAAATCTGTTTGTCTCCCATCTTTGATTATTTCTCTCCTATCAGCTTTTCCCTGCTTTCCCATCTTATTAGACTGGCTCTCCTCTTTCCAAATCCAGAATGTTGGGTGTGCACGTGCAGGTGTGTGGGTGTATGTGTGTGTGTGCACACACACACGTGGGGGTATGGGCTTCTGGGCAGTCAGAATCTTTCCTACAGTAGAGATTCTAGCATCCTTGAGTTTCTTTCTGGTTTTTGGCTATCTTATTACGTGAAATTGTTAGTTTCTGCTTTTATGGAAGGAACCACTCCCATTTAAACATACAATTTTTCTATTTATGTTAGTTTTTGTCTGGTTTGTGTTGGATAAAATATTTATTCTGTTTCACACACATATGTATGTATATGTGTATGTGTTTTATTGCTTCAAAGACTTTATCCATCCTAGAGGACAAAGACAGGTTTAACAGATGTCTGTTTTAATTCTCTGTCTGCAAAAACTACATTCAACAAAGACTTAAACGGGTGATTCTTCCTAGTGTAGAAATAAAGTCTATGCAATTTCCATAGAATTTGGACTATAGCTTTCAAAGTATTCTTCGAATTTTGCATAGGTGTGAATGTGCAATCCCAAATTAGTTATATTCTAGAGCAAAGGGAAGAGGGAAAGTGTGAGAAGGAGAGCGTTCTGGAAATGGCTATATTTTCAACTCCTTCCCGGGGTGGCAAATATATTTCAAGAAATTGCTTATATCATCTGTTCTTATAATTTGGTGCCATCCTTCAGCTTTAATATTTGTTTGAGAAACGCCTTGCATGCAGGCTTGGGGTAAAAGAAATAAAGGCTTTTAATTAAGTGATAATGATTGACTTGTTCCTATTTAGACACGCAAATCAGCACAGGAAGATTCACTGACAGTCCTCCAGCTGGGGAGCTGGGGATATTTTGGAAATAATGTTTGACGCTCCAGAAGGGCAGCCAAAGCTGGCTTATTCATAGGGAGTCTCCCCTTTGTTTTGGATTCTGTTTCTTCTAGTCCTTAAAATCCCACCCTTGTTGAGGATTCTTTTTCACATGAGTATGTCTCCATACAGACTTAAGGTACTGAAATCCCGCTTTTAAACAACAAACTTCAGCACAGACAGAAAACAAAATGAGGTACAAATAGGCTACCACCCTCAGGTAATTCATGGACATTTTTTCCAGAGTGATCTGGTCTACTTTCTTATTTAAGGAGAGAGATTTTGAGAGCTCAGATGAGCCCTTTCTTGTGTATCTGAATTAAGCACCTGCCCCTGTTCCCAGGGTTTGATTTATAGGACCTGCCTTTTTGCAACAGGTATCAGGTACATTCGGGTGTAATAAGATATGCCCTGGGGTCCTTCCTCTGATCTTTTCCCCCTTTCATTCTCCCCACACTCTCTGACTTTCCCTCCCGAGTCTCATTCAGAACCACAAGAATCGATCTTGTGTGCCAGGCCAGTGTGAGGGTTTGTCTGTGAAGCTCAGCTGTTCTTATAATTTGGTGCCTTCCTTTGGCTTTAATATTTTTAATATTTCTCAGTAGCCGGGCTTGCAACTGAGCAGGAAAACCGTGTCCCAACTCCCTCATGTTTGGTAGAAGAGGCCAGTATCTTACACACTAAGCATGGGTCTGGGACCACAGCCTCCGTGAAATGTCACAGCCTCTCCAAGCTCAGCTCTTGGGAAAAACACGACATGGAGGCCTGTATGCGGCACCCCTGTCTTGCTTGTAGTTTGCGAACTGCTCCCTCCCGGTCACCTGCCCACCTCCGCTATATACCCCCTTTATCTCTACCCTAAATTAAAAGTGCTTCCATGCTCCAGAATATTCTCTACACCCCTCCACCCCAATTCCTTCAATATTCATTTATTTGTGTCCCTTCTCTTATGATAAGAAATATGACTGAGTTAATGTAGTTCACAGGTTTGGAAAATAGAGAATCTGGGACTAAAATTCAGGCCTTCTTTTTTTGGCTGGTTTTTATTTTATTTATTTTTTCTAATATCTTTATTGGAGTATAATTGCTTTACAATGGTGTGTTAGTTTCTGCTTTGCAACAAAGTGAATCAGCTATACATATACATATATCCCCACATCTCCTGCCTCTTGCATCTCCCTCCCACCCTCCCTATCCCACCCCTCTAGGTGGTCACAAAGCACCGAGCTGATCTCCCTGTGCTATGCGGCTGCTTCCCACTAGCTATCTGTTTTACATTTGGTAGTGTATAGATGTCCATGCCACTCTCTCACTTTGTCACAGTTTACCCTTCCCTCTCCCCGTGTCCTCAAGTCCATTCTCTACGTCTGCGTCTTTATTCCTGTCCTGCCCCTAGGTTCTTCAGAACCTTTTTTTTTTTTTCAGGCCTTCGTTCTCTTAATCCAGCAGGCTTCTTTTTGATCATTTCCATGTAATTCTGAAGAGCTCTTTTCTCACGTCTACGTGAATATGTAACTGTTTCCAATCCCATTTTTGTTGTATGCCCTGTATTGGACCATAATTTGGCAATAAGAAAAGTGTGATCTTATTCTATAAATGTTCTACATCATCTTTACAGAGTAAAACACTTTCTGTTCTATTTGGAGAAAAGTTGTCAGAAGTTTGTCTAACTGGGTCTCATATGATCTAAACAGTTATTACCTTTACCAAAAACATTAACAACAACAACAGGAACCAAATTTGGAATTGAGAAATTCGTCAGATGTTCAGAAAAGCTGTGGAACTAGATTAACCTGGAAGAACGAGGACACTGTAATTGAAAAAAAAGCTTTTCTTGAATTTTAACTCTAGAATTTGGTCACCCCTAGTCTCATATATCTTACAGTGTCTTGGGGACAGCAGGTTATCATGACCAGACCAGCAGGAGAGTTTGTTGCATGAGCTCATGTATATATAACAGCTCCGTGATGCTGGAGACATTTATGAGGCTTATTATGTTTCAGCTCTTGTTTAACGGCAAGCCCCTACTTGGGCAGTGGAATCCTGCTGATTTACTACTTAGGAATAAATTACAGTTTAGAATTTGGATTTTTCATGGTTTTCTTTGTGTCAGCATAAATAAACTTAGCTAATAGGGCTGTGTCTCGTTGCCTATTAGACTGGCTGTAAGTAAAAGGCTTCCTGGCTTGTGAAAAGTATCAGCAAGATGAGAGGACTGAACTGATTTACCTGAAAGTATTTATCATCTCGAGGGCTTTGGGACGTAGATGTCAAATGCCGCCAATTCTCAGCATTTCCTAACTCATACTTTGAGCTCATACCTTTTATTTTTCCATCAGTTCTAATATTATTATTGAAGAAGCCATTATCCCTGGGGACTGGAAAGTCGTTCTTGATCAATTAAGGAGGCAGAGATGCCCGAGAGGCTGCTCAGGACCATCTCCATCTTTGTGTATTGTTCTCTTGATGGAATCTAGAGTGACGCCTCCACAAGCTTTGAGGGCAAGTTCACAATTTTGTAATTACTGAGAGAAAAAGTGGAATGCCATTTCTAGGTCTTCATCCAGAGTGATTTCTTGGCTCCAATTCCCCCATTTCATTTGCAGAAACGGCTTTTTGGTGTTAGTTAACATTCAAGGAATAGTTTCAAGTTTTACAACTGCAAAAGGGTCATTATTTTTATCAGTGTGCTGGAGGTTATTTTGAGTCTGACTACGGAGGGCCTGATTCAATAAAATCTCAGCCTGAGTCTCCCAGCAGGATGCTCAAACCATGGGAATTCAACGGGAGAGCCCACATGGGCTTCTATGATACTGAACCAGGGCTGAATTTCCATTTAATCATTCTCAAGAAATCAAAAGACACTTTGGGATTAAATGGCAAACCTTTTAACTAGGAATTCCTCAGCCAAAATGGCCAATTAGCATTTAAATTGCAGAACTGCCTTATGTAAGAGGGAATGAGTAACGGAAGAAATAAAATATCTTCCTTATTAGTTAAAAAGGTAAACCCAGAAACATGGAGTTATCGTGAAATAAGCATTCTCTCCTAGGACAGGGAAAGTACCACAGGGCTTTTGTTGCAAAGGAGAATAAAAAAAGACCTGAATTATTTACTTACGCTCATGCTTTTAGCTTTAATTGGCAAAATTGGCTCAAGTGAATGATATTTGAACCTGCCCTCTAATCATATATATATATTTTTTCTATGAGCTTGTTTTATTTTAATACATATATATATATTCAGATTCCACATATAAGAGAGATCATGTGGTATTTGTCTTTCTCTGTCTGACTTATTTTACTTAGTATAATGCCCTTTCTATCTCTTTATTGATATTCACTAGTTGTTTATGCATCATTCTCCTGATTGGTTTTAGTTCTATGCCCATGTTTTCCTTTAGTTCTTTGAGCATATTTAAGATAATTAATTTAAACAGAATAAAGAAAAAACAGAATGAAAAGAACTCAGGACAGTCTCAGAGACCTCTGGGACAACATTAAACGCACCAATATTTGAATTATAGGGTTCCCAGAAGAAGAAGAGAAAAAGAAAGGGTCTGAAAAAATATCTGAAGAGATTTTTATGGTAACTATATATTTTTACATAACGTTTTGCAAATGACTCGACAACTCAGTTTTTATGACTTCAAATTATTTAAAAAATAAGTTCTTTTATTACTGGAAAACAAAAAGAATACATTATATTTAGAAATGACCTACATTCAGTTTTATGTATTCATAAAATCTTTGGCCCATTGAAGTCTCCTTCCCAACCTAGTATGCACCTCAGGGGCTTGGAGGCCAAAGAGAATGGGAATTGGCTTAGGGGAAAAAACCCACACATTTCTGGCATGACTGCATATAAGGAAAACTTAAAACCTTCCAGAAATGTAGTTGAAAATGTCTCTTAAGAAATTGTTTATGATCTTTCCCTGTATAGGACCATCTAACTTTTAGGCTCTGCTTTCACCAAACTCGTTGAGTATGTAAATTTCAAATGTTGGTTCTCCACCGACATTTACTAATGTTGTTATTGTTATGTGTTTGTATTCCTCCTTTTAAAAAATTAAAATGGTACAGCAAATTAGATGGTTGTTGTTATACTTTGCAATGTTCTTCTTCTCCCTGTCAGGCCCTCCCCATGGTACCACAGATTCCATGGGATTCCATGACATGTCACACTTGGTGTAGACTAGCAGTTGTGGACTGGAAGGGATCTGCCCACTTCTTACTCTGGTAGCTGTGTTTTCAAAAGGGGTGATACAGTTAGGAAATTATAGGTCCATTTGGATTTTCACACAGATGGGGAGAGAATGCATTTTGAAGGTAAATATCCTGCAGAGGACCACCAAGGAATTCTTTAAGCACTCATTCAGACTACAAGAGTGATGGGTTTATATGTGACACTTCTAGGTAGTAGTTTTATTTTTAAAGGAAGTAAAATATGCATGAAAAGGAATGAAAATAGTGTCAGAGACATATTTGGCTTTGTGGCTATGTGCCTTTCTCATAAGGAGACTACAAGAACTCTGCCCAAACGTAGAAACTGGTCTTAGTTAAAGCTCTAGACCCTGTTTTAATCTGTTTTAAGCATGATAAAAATTAAACCATTCATATACTTTGAAAAAATATTATTTAAAAAAATGTCTGTTACTGAAGACTAGTTTAGAAATAGATACAAGAAATCCTGTTTCTGTTGACAGCACCGTCCTAGGCAATTATAACTTGAAAACTTAAAGTCATCAGTATTCAGCCCTACTTTTTCTTTGCTACTTAGGTCCAAGTGGTACTGAAGTTTTCTGATCTACACCCAGAGTTTCTTGGGTTTTGCTTTGATCCCTCCTTTGTATTCCCATTGCAACAGTTTTCACTTTATTTGGATGGAACTTTTCAGTAGCCTCACAATTTCTTATCTTCCTCTGATCCATGAATGTTGTCATCAACATTATCCTTTTGAAACAATAAATCTATCCTTTCACTCACTTGTGCAAAAGCATTTGTGCCCCTCAACTGCCTCAGAATAAAATGCAGTCTTCTTCCCTGGCATCATTCAAGTTGTGCCACAATTTGGCTGCATCTTTCCTTTTAAGGATTTCATTGCTACTCACTAATTAGCCCACTCACTTCTGCTGCTATGTATTTGCTCACTACTATGCATCCGTTTCAATGAACTATCCTGCCCCGCTATCTCTGAGGGCCAAAGTTCCTTATAATTTTCAAGGGCTAGCAGAAATGCCACTTCTCTAAGATACCCATCATCTTTCTCCTTGTAGCTATCCTAACGCTTTGTTTTTGTTTAATTCTTGACCATTGTTTAGCTTTTTAATATACATTTTTTGCTGAGAACTGTTTTACATACAGTAAAATGCACAGTTCTTAAGAAGATACTTCAATCTGTTCAAATAAATGCTTGCAACTGTGGAATCCACACCCTTAGGTGTAGTTCATTTTCTGTTTTACTGATTTTCACTCTACTGTTTCATTCCTTCTAATTGCTTTAGTGTGTATTTTTCTACTTTTTCTACCTTAAGATGTAAACTGAGACAGCTCTTTAAGACTTTTCTTCCTGTCTAAAGTGTGCACTTGATACATATCTCGTTATAAATATCACTGTTGCCGATTCCCCCCATTTTAATATGTTGTCTTTTTCTTTTCCTTCAGTTTAAATACATATCTAATTTCCCATGTAATCTCATTTTTGTCCCTGGGTTTTTTAAAACTGTGATTTTTAACTTTCACATGTTTGAGGCATTCTACAGATATCTTTTTGTTTTCGATTCCTACTTTAATTCCATTGTGGTCAGAAAATGAAGTCTGTATCATTTCAATAATATGAACTTAATAAGATTTCTTTTATGTCCCATCATATGGTCCATTTGTTGAATATTGCACGTGCACTTAAAAAGAATGTGTGCTCTACTGCTTCAATGAAATGTCAATCAGGTCTCAGTTTACTGAGAGTGTCGATCAGATGTGTATCTGTTACTGCTTTTTCTTTTACTTTTGGTTTACTTTTTTCATTAATAATTGAAACAAGAGTTAATATCTCCAAGTATCATTAGAAGACTTGTCTATTTGTCCTTTAATTCTCTCAGTTTTTGCTTTATGTATCTTGATTTTCTTTTACAAGGTGCACACACACGCCTCTCTGTGGAACTGACATTTCTATCATTATGAAGTGTCCTTCTTTATTTTGGGTAATACTCCATGCTTGGAAACATGTTTTCTAGCCACTCCAGCTTTCTTATGATTAATGTTTACATGGTACATCATTATTCATCATTGTACTTTTAACCTAGCCATGTCCTTATATTCAAAACAAAACTCTTGTTAAAAGCATATAGTGGGGTCTTGGTTTTGTTTTCTCCAATCCGACTATCTCTACCCTAAATCGGAATTTTTCATCCATTTACATTTAAAATAATTATTAATGAAGTTGGGTTTACTTCCATTATCTTGTCGTTTTTCCCCTACTTGTCCCATCTATCTTTGTTTCCTTTTCTTTTTTTCATTGCTTCTTTTAGATTAATAAATGTCCCTTTTGTTATCTTTTGTTTGGATTCCACTTTATCTTGACTATTGTCTCATTAGCTGTACCCCCTTGCTTTACTTTTAGGAGTTGCTCTATGGTTTGCAATATGCAATTAACTTATTGAAGTCTACCTTGTATGACTGTACGAATATTACATACCACTTCACGTATAAGGTGATACATTCACAGCAACATACTTTTAGGACTCCTCTCATTCTTGTCATTGTTGTTATATATTTTCCTTCTTCACCTGTTATAAACTCCATAATACATTGCTATTATTTTTTTAAAATACAGCAGTCCCCCCACCTTATCTGCAGTTTCACTTTACATGTTTTCAGTTACCCAAGGTCAACCATGGTAACTGGGAAAATTCCAGAAATAAACAATACATAAAATCTAAATTGATATGTAGCTGTTCTGAGTAGCATCATGAAATCTCATGCAGTCCTGCTCTCTCTCCTGCCTGGCAGAGGAATCGTCCCTGTGTCCACACCGGATGTGCTACCAGCCTGTTAATCACTTAGTAGTCCTCTGGGTTATCAGATGGACTGTTGCGCTACTGTGGAGAGCTTGCATTCAGGTGACTTTTATTTTACTTAATATTGGCCTCAAAGCACAAGAAGGGTGATTCTGGCAATGTGGATGTGCCAAAGAGAAGCTGTAAAGTGCTTCCTTAAGTGAGAAGATGAACGTTCTCAACTTATTAAGAAAGAAAAAAAAATCATAGGCTGAGGCCACTAAGATCTGTGGTCAGAATGAATCTGCTATCCCTGAAATTGTACGGAAGGAAAAAGAAATTTGAGCTAGTTTTCCTTTTGTATCTCAAACTGTTGCTTACAGTGCATGGTAAGTGTTTAGTTGAGATGCAAAAGGCATTAAATTTGTATAATATATGTTGAGAAAGAGCATATTCACATAACTTTTATTACAGTATGTTGTTATAACTGTTCTATTTTATTGTTAGTTATTGTTAATCTCGTACTGTGCCTAGTTTATAAATTAAGCTTTATAATAGGTATGTATGCATAGGAAAAAACATAGTATACCAAGGGGTCTAGCTGCCATTTCAGGCACCCACCGGGCGGGGGTGTCTTGAAACATATCCTCCACAGACAAGGGGGAACTACTGTATTCAGTTTGTTTATTTATTTATTTATTTATTTATTTATTTTTGGCTGCACTGGGTCTTTGTTGCTGTGTGTGGGCTTTCTCTAGTTGAGGCGAGCGGGGGCTACTCTTTGTTGCGGTGCGTGGGCTTCTCATTGCGGTGGCTTCTCTTGTTGTAGAGCAGGGGCTCTAGGCATGCGGGCTTCAGTAGTTGTGGCACGTGGGCTCAGTAGTTGTGGTTTGTGAGCTCTAGAGCGCAGGCTCAGTAATTGTGGTGCACTGGCTTAGTTGCTCCACGGTATGTGGGATCTTCCCGGACCAGGGCTCGAACCCGTGTCCCTTGCATTGGTAGGCAGATTCTTATCCACTGCACCACCAGGGAAGCCCTGTATTCAGTTTTTTTAAGCAAATTTTTAAAAGGGAAAATGTCTTTTCTGTTTACCCACATATTTCCCACTTCCACTGCTTTCATTTCTATGTGTAATCCAAATTTCCATCTGGCATTATTCTGCTTAAGCCTGAAGAACCTTATTTGACATTTCTTTTAGAGCAGGTCTGTGGTGATGAATTCCTCTAGCTTTTGTTTATTTTAACATGTCTTTATTTCAACTTCATTTTTGAAGAATGTTCACTGGTTATAGAATTCTAATTTGACATGTTATTTTTTCTTTTAGTGTTTTTAAGATGTCAGTCCAATGTCTTCTGGCTTGCATTGTTTCTGATGAGAAATATAATCCTTTCACTTGTTTTCTTTTCCCTCTATTTTTGATATATTTATTTTTTCCTACTGCTGTTTAAGATTTTCTTTTTATCATTATTTTTCAGCAATATGACCATGGTAGTTCTATAAGTGGCTTGTGTGTGTTTAATCTATTATTGAGTTTTTTGGATCTGTGAGTCAATATCATTTGAAGTTATTATTTCTTCAAGTATGTTTTCTACCCCAATTTCTCTCTCTTTTCCTCCTAGGACTCCATGTACATATATCTGAGCACTGCCATTTTCCCACTTGTCAGTGAGACTGTGTTCATTTAATTTTTCAGTATTTTTATTCCGTGTGCTTCACTTTAGGTATTTCCTACTGCCATATCTTCAGGTTTTCTGATATTCTTTTCTACAGTATCCAGTTTACTGCAAAGCACATCAAATGATGATTTAATTTCAGGTATTTTAAATAGAATTTCTGTTAACTATTTTCCACAGTTTCCATTTCTCTGCTGTGCTTGTCCTATCTGTTTCCTCATTATGCTCATCATTTCTTTTGTCTTTGTTTGCTAATTACAACACCTCTGTCATCTCTGGATCTATTTTAATGACTGTTTGGAATAAACTGTCTGTGATTATGGGTCACATTTTGTTTCTTCTTTGTATGTCTAGTAATTAAAAATAAAATTTTAGTGGATATTGTGAATGCTACTTTTGTTAAATGCCAAGAGTTGTTTTTTTTTTTTTTTTCACATGAGTATTGGTTTTGTTCTGGCAGAGAGTTAATTTACTAATAGTTCTGCTTCATTTTTCAATGACTTTTAAAGGTAGATGCATATAAAGTAGCTCTTATAAGTCTAGAATAGTCTCACTTCTAAATTGAGGCTCTGAGATCTCAGATAAATGCCTGGATTTTTCAGTGCAATCTCTGTGTGCTGCTTGTTTTTGTCCAACAACTTAAAAGATTTTTATGTAGATTTCTATGGTTTCTTCTCAGCACAGTTCCCTCCTGTAGTTTTCCCTTTCCTACAAATCCCGGCCTCCCCAGCAGCCCTGAAATCTGATTTTTGCCATCTCAGTGAGATTGCTCTTCCCTGCTTGGACATCACATTTTGTTTCCAGAACGTATCTCCAGGTAGAAGACTGGAGCAACCGTGGGGCACACTTCACTTGTTTTCATTCTCTGAAGGATCAGAGTACTGCACTGCCTCTGTCTCATTTTTATAGATATTTATGGTGGCAGTGTTACTCTGATATGAGTTGCTCAGTCATGGTTAGAAGGAGAGGTTGTTCTTGATCAGATTTTACTTTGCATTGTGGGTATTCTTGTATCAATATATGCCTCAGCTCTCTTGTGAGACTGAGAGCATCCGAAGGGCAGATTCTATGCATTACTCATCTTTGTTTATCCTCCAGAGCACTGTACACAGCCTATATACTATGTTAGTTATTTAATTTGATTACATTCAATCAGTAAATATTTTGAATGAGTAATAGAAATGAATGAAATAAAACATCACAGGAATTTTAGGGATACGTTAAAGACCTTAAAATGCATTACACACACCAGTTTTCTTTGACTCATCAGTCCTTTTATATTCTGCAACAATCATGAGGATACCTGAGTTTCTAACTGTCCCTTCTGCCCCCTCCTGATCAAAATCTTCTATTATAATCAGAAAGCATACGAAGAACTAAGAAACTCAGAGAAAACAATCACTGACGACTATTTGGTAGTGTGAGTGTTTATCAGGTGCCAACTGGAACATTTCTTTTCATCTTTGGGTTGCTCCGCAGACTGTTATTCTTTACAGCTGCTAAAGTCCAACTGGAATCATTTTTCCCAGTCACACAGGCAAAGTCAACATTACTGAGGACTGTGAGAGCTCAGCGGTCAAGGAAACCCTGATGAAGAAAGGCCAACACAAGAGAACACCCATGTTCCGTGTGATACGCACCCAATCAAAAATCTGTTGCATGTGAGCATAGAGATTTCCCTTTAAGCTAGAAAACCTACTTCATTTTCTCTTTTTAAAATTCTTGATCTTATCAATAGATAAGAAGCTAAAAGAAAGTATCACAGTTTCATATTACATAACTTCTAGAAAATTACTGAACTGTTATGAAGCAATTGCCCTAGTGATTTTAAATCGTTCCACTCAACTGAATTATTTAGACATTTCTTCTCTTGTCCTGTGATTCTCTCCTTGACCTTCCTGAACACTTGCTACTTGTTAATGTTCATACCTGTGTAACTCCTAAGGCCTCTTTTCTCTTCCTTTTTTCCTAAGAATACAACAAACCCTTGTAGGTGGAGCCCACACATTAGGTGCTGTAACTTACCTGGGCCCTTACTTCTGCTTCTTCCATCAACTCTTGTCAACTTTCTTGTAAATTCCACACAGCAATTGTCTTTTATGCCTGAACTATCTCCTGAATCCCAAAGTCACATTTTCTGCTACTTACTAAACTCTTTTACTTGGTTTCCAAGGAGAAATATTTCTTATATGTGTCAAGTCACAAACCAAGGAGAAACAATGTATTGTTTTTTTCTTTTGCCCTTCTTTCCCATTCTATGAACTAACTGAGGTCAGCTTTGTAGGACTGGAGCTCCAGAATTATGCTGACCCCTTTCCTTCCTCTCTGCTCTCACATTCTAGTCACTTTCCAATTCCTCTAGAGTCTCTGCCAAACGTCCTTGGGTATCCATCCTCCCCAGTGATGTTCATTTCCTTCCTGACTTTGGACTAAATCATTGTTCTAGGCTTCTATTGCATCTAAGGGGTTCTGGTGTCTATGTCACTATACCTATATGTGGCTTCCATTTTGTCATAAATTTCTTGATGTGAGTACTTAATGATGTTATTTTCTGCTTAAAAAATTAAAAACTTCAGTGTGTTTCCATAGCTAAGTTCAAGACCCTGAATCTGGCACTCAATGATTTCCAGGATTCTTCCTTAAAACAGCCTCTTTTCCTTACCCTCCATTGTTATATATGTCCTGTGTCATAAACAATGTGGACTATAGGCAGGTGCCTAATTTTCCCCCCAACTTTCCCATCGCTGTTCTGTGGTTAATGCCGTTCTGTTTACCAGACATGTCCTCCCCTTCCGTCTTCCTTCATATCAACCTGCTGAGGTCTTACATAACCTCTAAAAATGCCTCATTTTTAGATGGGTAGATGTACAGATGGGTAGACTGTCACACTTCTCTGAGATTCATTATTCCATTAAGGGCCTGTCTGAAGTGATACTTGCTCATTTGAACACATATTTATTTTTATTATGAACACATATTTATATTTAGTAAGCACATATGATGCTTACTTCATATAAATTTCTGTGCTTTTATTCCTTATATTGTACTTGTATTGCATTTGTGTTGCACTTGTGTTGGCCTTTTCTTGGCTCTTTGAAGGTTTGTACTAGGTTTTACTCATCTTTTAGTGTTGATATTATAGCCTTTATCATAGTGGATTTTGCACTATAGTTATTGCAGGTCTTGCCTCTCAAGGGTGGTGTTTATCTTGACATCCCTCATGATTGCCTGGTGCTTACCTTGACCACTGTGTCGAACAGTCATTTTCATCACAATTACTCCAGTCCTTTCTATAAAGCACTTCACTCAAGTCTCACACCACATTCAGAGCCCCGCGATTTGCGTGAATCTGGAATCATGCATTCTGCCACCTGTATCTTTCCTTTAAAGTCTTGCTGGCTGTAAAGGAGCCGAAACATAATAATGGGTTAATATGTTACTTCTCCACAAGTAAAAACTGTTGGTATTCAACAGTACTTTGGGTAGATAAGGAGTGACTGGCCTCTAGAGAATTTCTGAGTGGCATGCTGATATGGGTGATATTTTGGGGCTGGTACAATTTTCAGTACCCCATAAATCACATCCCACAAGTGGCTGACAAGTTTATCTGTGTCTGGGAGAGGACATGGACTAGTCATGTAAACACGCACCTACAGGCACTCACTCACAAATGCACCATGGCCCTCTGATCATTTGATTGCAAGATTCCAAAGAACAATAGGAATAGGAACTAAAGGGCTCACCTGCCTTCGGTTCCACAGGGAGCTGATAAGGGCTCAGCAATTGCATGAGTCTTGATTCATACAAGATAATTTCTTTTATTCCAAATCATATCCTCAATTGTCTTGTTATGAATGAAAACATTAATAGAAAATATAGAGAGGACTCAGAAAAGTAACCTCTAGCAAACAATTGGGATATTAATATCTTGAGAACCCCTTCATCTCTATCCTTAATTGTAAACTTACCTCTGTCTTTAGATTATACCCTAAGTTTTGTACTTAAAAAGGAATTTTAAAAAAAATAACAGGGTCTTTAGCCCTGGGTTTTTAGCCCAATCTTTGGGGGGAAACATTAGACCCTCAATATTATATACTATGGAAGTTTAAACTTTTTACTGCTTTAAGACCTGGTAGAATTCACTCACCCCCCAATAAAAAATGAAGACATATTGTATATTGTGGTGTAAATATAATTACATTAATATAATGTAAATATAAATTTCTCCTTCTCTTTTTACAACAACCCCTCCCCCACACACACACACTTACTGTTGGCAGTTAATACATTATGGAAGATAACCTTGGTGAGAGTAATCAGCAAATTAATTCAGAAAATACAGGCAAATTTTCCTTTAGAACTGTGAAGACCATTTTGTATGAAAATGACATTGTAAGACATTGATTCGGTAGGCAGTTGGTGACAATCATAACTTTATAAAAGGTCAGATAAATCTGATAGGCTCACCTTGTTTTGCTATAGTCCTAAATCTTGGGTCAGTATTACTGAAATTAAAAATGTTGGGTTAGTGAGCCATAGATAGAAATTTATATGCAAATAATCACTTAGGTAAATGATTTAAAAATCTTTGTCTTAAGAATATTTTAGAAAGTTACTGTAGAGTCCGAAAAGAGAACTAAATGTCTCACTGAGAACAAGTACAAGAAAAAATTCTCCGTGATCAGGAATTAAATGGTATAACTAAATGCCAAGATTAAAAACAAACACACACACACACACGTACGTGGGTCTATACAGTTTTTATTTTTGTATGACTTTGGAAATATTGAGAAAAGTTTCAGCAGCATTACCAGGTGCATCCTTATCAATATAAAGACAGTTTGTGTTTTTGTTGAAAACAAAACCAAATAAAAGAAACATGAAATTACAAAAGAATACATATACACCCACAAATGAAAGGATTTCATTAAGACATAATTCCATGACCATCCAGATTTTATAAGATATTTGTATATCTTAGGAAAAAAATGTATTCTTCACTACGTCTCCCTCCAAAGAAGAAAATGCATGACCTAAAATGTGAGTAAAATATAAAAAGAGGAAAATGAAACAGAATGAAACAGATTAATTTATTCCTTCACTCATTCACTTATTCAATAGATAGCTATTGAATATACACTATGTACCTGGCACTTGATATTATTAATGTAGCACCTAACATGAATTCTAATAGTAAAGACTTCTTAACTGTTATTTTTTATTGAAGGAATGGTTTCCTTTGTGCAGTTCATGTTTACATGATTGTAAATTCCATGAGGAAAGAAAGTATACTTTATATACCTCAAAATGCTGCTATTCTAGGGAATATATAAATATAAGATATGACTTTTTAAAGTAGTGTGAAATCAATTTGGATAGATAAGATTAGCACAAATACAAAAGAAAGAAAGAAAGAGAAAAAAAGAAAGAATGAAAGAGAAAAAGAGAGAGGGTGGGAGGGACAGAGGGAGGAAGGAAGGAAGGAAAGAGAGAGAGAGAGAAGAGAAAGAAAAAGAAGGAAGGAATACAGAAAGGAAAGGAGGAGAGATGGCGGATTCCAAGAAATGAAATTTAAAGACTAAGATGTATAGTACAGATTCTACATGGGAGGGGGAATTTCAAAAAATAAGTTGGGATGTGAGTGGAGACTTGAAAATGAACTATTTAGTGGATGGCATTCCAAAGTGGAAGAAAATATATGTGACAGAGACGGAAGGGGAAAAAAAAAAACATTTGGGATACACTGAAATATGATCTTTTTAAGGACTGGAGTAATAAGTTTGGAAAGAAAAAAAATGTGTTAGGACTTGAATGACAGTCTAAAACTTTGGATTTGTTCAAAAGGAGAGACAAATTGAACTTATTTGAGGAGAGAATCTTACCAAAACTTGCAAGCTAGATTTAAAAAGGAAAACCTTCTAGTTTGACATTGCCCTACTGGGAATGCTAGAAAATTAATGCTCAATGGCATTATAATAACACATTTTGTGAAAAATAAAATAATTTGGGCACACTGGGTTAGAAAAAGTTGGGCAGGTTTCTTTACTGCAGAACCTCTCAGAGCCCTTAATTTTCAAGTACACACTATTAAATCTCCAACCAGGGAAAATGTATGTATCATTTTGATACTTAATTGATCATGGGACACGGGAACGCACGCTGTGAAATGCTATTCTAGGTCTTCATTGAAACATTAAGATTCCCAGGATCTCACGATCATCTGGTGTGACCACCTGCTACATTGTCAGGGCCAGATGGTCCTGCGAAATCCACCGAGCATTTCAGACAGAAGACTTCATCCTCTCCAATGACAACTGTTCATTTATCTCCCAGGACGGCCGTTTCTGTCTTTACACAGCTCTAATATAAAGACAACCTTCTGTATGTTCTCTTTCTCTAATAATTACTCACAGTTCTATAGTTCTACTAATATCTCTTTTTTTAGAAAAATGATTTGGTATCATAACATTAACATTCACATCATTTCATTTAAACTTCAGCTGGATAATTGCTAGCAAAATTGTCCCAAGCAATAAGTTTTGGCCAAATTAATGAGGTGTAGTATACTGGCCTAACAATACAGCATGAATAGTAGTTTTATCTAGGTCTTTGCCATAAATAAGAAGTTGGAACTTCCTGTCTGCAATTATCATTATATATTTAAACATAGGCAGAAAGTTTATTTCTAATGACGGCTGAAAATTGAGCAATTCCAATTTCCAGAATGGGTCATGAAAAGTACTCTGATTTAGCAATAATTTTATCCCCAAAATAGACTGTGCTCCATGGCATCCAACTGTAGTGTGGACAAAGTAGGTCATGGTGTACCTCCTTGCTGTCTGTCAGGTGGACCGTGGGATCCCAGGTCTCTGGAGGTCTCTGTCTTTGTATGTCACTTCTCTGGCCCGACGGGAGCTTCAGAGATAACCTGATTTTACTTCTTTTTGCTGGGAAAGATAGAATACTTATCCACTCCACGTACTTGCAGTTTCATTTCTGTTTAAGGATATTGCTTTGACACCTAGAGCACAGCAAAACTGTGATGGAACTAGGGACTATCGAAAAGAGAAAAATACGTGCCTCAGAAAAATCGGCAAACGTTAACCTCATAAAATGGGGTGCTTTTTGATAACACTATTTTGAATTATTTCATGTTTTCATAAAATATCACCGTGACTATCTCAAATGTGGATAAGTGTTTTATCATGCGATGATTACAATTTGTAAAGAAGATTTCCTTTGTAACCAAGGGGTTATATCTATGGTTATATCTACAATTCATTTTAAGAATACCAGGATGAAGATAAAACAGAGGATATCAGCAATTACTTACCTGGAAATATCCATCCAAGTAAAAATATTTTAATACCAATTTTGTTCATGATATTTATTGATTCAGGTTACATGATTTTATATATTGTATGTAAAACATATATGATTATAGATAATATCATCTACGCAGACAAAGAGAAAATGATGGTTTCACTTCAAGGATGAGGGAAATTTGAAAACCAGAAAATCCAAACTATTTGTGTGACTTCATTAAACACCAGAGGAAATTCCATGGGTAAAATAATAATGTCGGGTCTCAGCAGAGTGCCGCACGTGGACGCACTGTACCAATCTGTTTATTTGGATCTTAGTGATGTTTATTATCAAACACTCCTGCTTTTCTGAAAAATGGAAACTTTTTAAGTCATCATGAAAACAGCAAGAAGCCAAATAATTATTGTAATGATGGCGATCGCTGGAAATGCAATGGGCAATTTCATAAGAAATCAAAGTCAGAGTATTTTTTGGCCTGGTAGGCTAATGCTTTCTGCAACCGTAAAATTTGGCTGCAACAGGGCAATACAATACTGGTGAGAAAACACTGGGGCTGTGACCACTTTTTTAAAGGAGAAACGAAGCAGCCAAAGGAACATAACCAATGCATGTAAAGCAGTGAATGTTTACCCCCATAACAGTTGAAGAATCGAAGTTATTTTGGATAGGAACCGCGGCCTGCAGACGCGAGTATGCCATTTGTGTTCATGTGCTCAGGCGCTGAAAGGCCTCACCTGGCAAGTGTCCGGAGGCCGGCAGGCAGTGCTGCCTGCACTCTTGGCAGTGATCTCCTGGGCTCACGTTCACGGTGCGCAGATAGATCCTTCTCATCCTGCTTTGGAGGGGACGGGACCAGGAGGCATCGCAACACATGTCAAGACAAAATAAAACAAATGCCATGCCCTGCTTTTCTTCCTCATGTATCCACTTGATATCCATGTATCTTCCTCCCATATCCACTATTAAATCCTAGAATTTATAATCTTAATGAGGGGTCCCAGGGCCTCGAGTTCTGGAAAGGAGTGCTTTCCAGCAACTTTTCCTTTTCCCTTTCCTGGCCTCTCTCTTGGCTGACATAGTAACGGTTTATTTCCATGAGAGACTCTGAAAAGAACTTGACTTTAAAATATTAAGTTTGTTTTTCCTCCTGCTCTCCTTGGATTTCTTTTCTAAGAAAATAGAGAACAAAAAATATATGCTTGGTGCAAAGTCATTGTTTCCTTGAACCTAAAAGTCTTAAAAATCCACATGCTGGTCTGGAAGTTTGGGGATGAGCAACCAGTTTGATTTTTAAAATTTTTTCTTATTTAAGTTGTATTTTCTCTTCAATAGAATTAATCCTGCCACAGTTTCCCCTTTTGTTGACTTGTGAAAAACACGTTCCCCTTTCGAGTTCAAAGTCTCTGTTTCAGGGACAATGTTCTTTCTGTCAGTTGATAGCAATCCACAGGTCACATTAACAATGTGCAGATCCAGACGTTTAATCCCTTTGGAGTGAAATTATTTTGAATTTCACGCTTTTAATTGTGTTTTCAGAAACAACTTGAATTTTGGGGTTGTTTTTGCTTTTTCCTTCAATAAATAAGAGACCTTTGAGGGCAAGAGTGACTTTTGTTTTCACCGAAGAGTGAAATCCTACTTGGTCACTTCTCTTCCAGGACTCAGATAAAGGTCGCTTCTCTTCCAGGACTCAGATAAAGGTTATCTCCCTCAGAACTTCCAAATGGCAATTTCACCTGTGTGGTCAGTAACCTTGTTCTGATGGCTTAACTTTTGTCTTGGTAAACCTAGCGGCACCTGTGGTCACAGTGTTGTCATCTGCATACGATGCACTCAGAGGAAGTGGGTAATAGCATATTGCTAGCGTCTGCGGGGGGACTTGTTATTTTCTATGCACACAGTGAGCTTGTTGGGCCATTTAGTTGAAAATGCCTCAGCAGTGTTCAGAATAGAAGTATGTGTATCTAATTATGTGCAAATGGATATCAGATATATTGCAACCTCAGGTACTTAGGTGTGATCCTGAATACCTGGCGGGAGCTTTCTCAGTGGGGACCAACCTGGACGCGGGCATGGGGGCACCTGCAGGACTGTGATGACACAACCAAGAGAGGACACGGGTCTCCCAGCCCTCTTCAGTCCTCAGGACTCGGGAGACGGCTTTCCCAGCTCACATGCACTTTTCTCCTAAACTTTTGCACAATGAACGTCTGTATTTTTTTCCATGTCCTTTCTTTCCAATCCCAGTTGGCACTGAGGGGCTATGTGCAGTGCCCCTTTCCTACTGTAAAAATTCTTCCACTTTCTGGAGTTAGTTGTGTGCCTTGTCAATGTTTTCCTCCTACCTCCCATGACCCTTTTGCAGGATGGTGCATTTAGAAGGCCAGAAAGGGCATCTGAGGGGCTACCTTGGGAAAAAGGCACTACCATTTGCTGAGCCAAGACCTGAGAAGGGCCCAGATTGTTACACCAAGTCTCGTGATCTCCCTGCCCTGGAGCGTCCAGACTCGGGAAACCCGGAGCTAGGAAGAAAGGTAACTGCAGTCCAACACAATTCTTCTGTTGTATTCAAGGGGCCCAGAGAAGTGAAATCATTTGCCCAAATCCCCACACCTCCTTTGCTGGAGAGTGAAACCAAAAATAAAATCATCCTCATCCTAAGAACCTGCTCCTGCTGAGAGCACAAATGCTTTTGTATTTGCATTCACATCTCTTTAGCTGCAATGTATAAGCCCAATTCTATTTCTACTTTCAGTAGCCAACTAACAGTTGTTCCCACGTGCAAGTCCACACAGGACGTCCTTTTAAATACATAGATGTCCCATTGCACAGCTGTCCCCCAGAGCCCCCCACCCCGCCCCAGTCAAGTGTGTTTAGTATTAGAATTCCCTGCTCTGTGGGCTAGGCATACTTTTTGGAATGATGCAGATTCCAATCTGTTTTCTGCTCACTGGACAAGGCGCCTCTGAGACAGTGTGGGAGGTGACCAGAATGTCAGGCGGTATGGAAGCTGTTTGCGTCTGGCCTTGTGGCCTCGGCTCAGTGAGCCAAAGGGAGCTGCATGCATCAGTGGGAAGAAATACTGAATTACTTGCAAGAAAAGTATGTGAGAAACTATTGCACAAGACGCAGTGATGAGCAACACAGGGACCCCGACACTATTCTGAAGCAGATGCTTCTAGAATTCTGGTGCCGGGAGGAGAGGCAGAACATCCTTTAAATTTCTTTTGAGCCCTTCTGTTTTCAAAACAATGGAAGCAAAAATGTGGTAAAATATCCTGTAACCACAGGATACCACAGAGACATAGCAACATACCACATTTCCGAGTGCTCTTTCTTGTTCAATAAGTTCTTTTCTACTGCAAATTATTCACAATTTTGTCCTCCTTTTTTCTAAACTAGCTGTAATAGTTTAATCTCTTTTAAACTGAGTCCAGCTCCAACTGGTTCAGGAGAATTTCTCCAGCAATTTGCTGTCCTTGATCACAATTTTCTTTTTCCTCTTATTTTGTTTATCTAGACCATTTTGACACAAACTTATACAATCTTGCAAAGAAAATATCTTCTTTCCTTATCTTTCTCTTCCAAATCCTCCAGCATTTAGATTTCACTTCTCTTACTGCACTTTCATTTCTGGGTTTACTAGTGATTTGTGATCTGTGCTCACATTCACCTCTTCAACTAGACTGCAGTATCCTTGGGGGATATAACATCCTTGCGGCCACATCTGTACCCAAAAGACTCCATGCAGTGCTTTGATGTCATATTACTTCATATTACTTCAACATATGCTGCAGAACAGATGAGGCCTAAATTTGTCCTGGGGACTGTATTCTATTCCATTTATCTGTGCAGCTATTTTTATGCTGATATAATGCTGACTTGATTAACATAGCTTCGTAGTAAGTCTTGAAATTAGGTAGAGTGAATCCTCTACTTCAACTTTATTTTAAAAATTGCTTGACTATTTGCCTTTCCGCACACATTTTGGAAACAGCTGGTCAATTTCTACAACATATCCTATTGGAATTTTGACTGGAATTGTGTTGAATTTATAAATCAGCTTAGAAGCAACTGGCATCTCAGCAATTTTGAGTTTTTCCAACTATAAACATTGTATCTCTCTCTCTTTGGGGGGGAGGGTCTTTATTGATTTCTTTCATCAGTGTTTTATTTTGTCACCATATATGTCCTTCAACATAATTTGTTAGATTTATACCTGAGTTTCATATTTGGGGTACTTTAAAAATTTCAATTTTCAATTGTTCATTGCTAGTATACATAAATATGATTGAGATTTGCATATTGACCCCATATCCTGTGAGCTTGTAACCTCAGACATTACTTTTCATAGCTTGCTTATAAATACTTCAGAATGTTCCAAGGGGATAATTATATCATGTGCAAATAGACAGTTTTCTTTCTTCCTTCCTTCCATATTCATTTTATTATCATTATATTCTTTCTTTATTGTGCTGTCTTGGACCTACAATATGATGTTAATGGGAGTAATAAGAGTAGACAGCTTTGTTTTTTTCCCAGTCTTAAGGGGAAAGAATTCAGTCTTTCACCATTAAGTATGATGTTAGCTACAGGTTTTTTGTAGATTCCTTTTCTCCAGTTGAAGAAGTATCCTTCTATTCCTAGTTTGTTGAGAGTTTTTATCATGCTGAACTTTGTCAAAATTTTTTTCTGCATCTCTGAATTTTTCATACATTTTTTCTTATTCGCTAGGTTGACAAGGTGAATTACATTAAATTTTTAATGTTGAACCAGTCTTTCATTCCTGGATAAGCCCTACTTGGAATTATGTATTATCCTTTTATATGTTGCTGGACCTGATTTGCTAGGGTTTTGTTGAGGATTTTTGCTGATTCTCTAAATCTCATTTCATTTTCCTCTTTCTGGTCAGATAGAAAGAAAGTCATTCTTTCCCAACCTTCCTTGCAGTTATTTTTGGGCCAGGTGATAGTTCTGGCCAATTGAACAGAAGTGATTGATATAACTTTGAATTTGAAACATGGGTCGTCTTTCTCTCTTTTAACCTCTGCCAAGGTGATTGGGTTGCTGTTGTGGACTCTCAAGATGGAAACAGATTGGACCACTGCTTGGAAGGCGGCCACTCCGGAGAGCTCTTTGATCTGCACACATTTTTGTTGAATGGATAAGAAATTTTGTTAATAGGTCACTGAGATTTGGGGGTTACTTTGTTAACGTAGTATAAATTAGCCTATTTCATAAAGTAAAAATATAGGATCTCAATGGGTTACTACGTAAGAAGAAATAAAATAAAGATGATTATTATTTTAGGTGAAACAACTCAGTTTAAGATCATGCATCTGTTGCCTTGAATTGTGACCAAACTCAATTTAACATTTAATTTAACTGTTTGGCAATATATATACATATATACATATACATATACATATATATATATATATATATATCTCCTAATGAGTCACTGCCATCCCAGACTTAGTCAAGAATAAGAAAAGAGTATTTTCCAGCACTTTAAACTTTAAATTTAAAAAGAACATTTTTCTACAAACACAACTCCTAGAGCAGTTGGTCCATTTCCGAAAGATAGAGGAATACAGAATTAAGATTTCCAACACAGTATATACAGAGAGATATACAGTTAGCTAACTTTGACCCTTGTCAGATCTAAAAGTGACCAGAGAGCACATCTCATGATCAGATAAGGTCAGTTAGGCAAAATGAACTCTCTCCAAACAATTTACATGAGTCAGTTACTGATCACACTTAACAGCTGGAAGGAACAACAGGCAAGTGTACTCTAGTCGATTTATCATTCCACCCCAAGTAATTTTTAAACTTAAATCTGTAACATTTGGCCACTAAATATCATATAAAAGAAGCAGATGGACAGGTAAGCTTAACGAAGTGCCAACAATCCTACATAGTTTATGTTGCATTAAGAAAATGAGAGTTGATGATAGCCATCTTTTTATAGTTTATATGCATTAAATTTTAAAAATTAGAGTAAATGTACACGGAAATTTCTGCCGAATTATCAACTGACTAGTGAGGTATTTTTCTTAATATATGTTTAAAAAATGGAGTATGTGTAATATGGAAATAATTAAAGTCTCAAGAACTAGTATTTCACATAACATACAAATTTTATACTGTTGTACAATATTACCTTTATTAAAGTATCTTAACTTCCTAGAGAATGGATTCAAGCATGATCATTCTAAAGATTTTTTTCAATAACCACAAAAACATAGACACAAAGGAAATTTTTTGATAATTCTATCCCTTTTATTTAATCTTTTAGTGGATGAAGCTTCTACATGTAACCAGATTGGCTGTTGGGATAAGTATAGTTCTCAAACGGACTTGGAGGTTCCCACATAAGACAACTTCATGAGCAGTTCCACCAGGCATCAAATATACGTATATTCTAAGGAATACCTAGTTTGTAGGGAAATCAGTGTCATAAGCACTGCTCGTACATATATACACACCACTTGGGAATACATGAGCAGATGTTGAACTTGTACTGCCTCAAGACTGTAAATCTCAGTAGCAAGAAAGAGTCAAGCCCAGTTCTCAGAAGGGGTGGGCCTGGGATTGCCCAGCATACATTTTCCAGATGTTTCCCCTTGTCTACCATTATCACCTTAATTCTGCTAGGTTATATTTCTCTTTACTTTTTTTCCAGTTTCATCTAACTAGAAAAGCCATCCCCCCAAATTTAGACGTTCATAAATTTTCCTCAACCTGTTACTTTCATAAAACGTAAAGTTATAAAAGGTCACTTGGGCTGGTGAGAATTTGATTGGAAAGGAGTATGCCTGATCTCCCCTCCCACCCAAAGGGAAATCTCACAAAATCCTGGGTATTTGAGTTTGTTATGCATATCAAAAAAGTTCATTGTAAAACACTTTCCTGGAAGTTCCTAAGATTAAAAGTGAGCTTTTGGTGGTGGCATCAGGGAAATCAGGTCAGACCTTCATTAGCAGTTAATTACCTTCTAGACTTTTCTTTTTGTGCTCTTCCCCTCTCTTCCTACTTCTTTCTCCCCATCAAATCCAAATTTGGAGTCAAAGAAGCTATCAATCTCCTATGACATTAAGGTGTGACTACAGGCAGGTTAATCCTATGGGATTCTGTAATCTTCAAGAAGAATTTGTTAACCCAAATAAATATTGACCTTTCTAGACAGAGATGTCTTTATGAAATGGACATTCTGATATTTGCATTCACCACCTCTTCTCACTCTCCACTGTCAGCAGGAGGTAAGATACGTATGTCAGCATCATTCAGTAATAGGAAGAAATATTATCCAGTCAGTATTCCTGTGTAAGGGTAAATACAATTTACAAAAAGTTGGAAAGCCGAAAGTCAGTCACATTATGTTAAGGAGTTCTCTGGGTGTGGATTGACATGAAGAATGCTCCGAACCACAGTGAAGAAGCAGAAATGCGGATGCTGTTAATACCACAACGCACTACTACTCACATGACTCCTATGACTGCTGCCACCACTAACGTTTTCATCACCACTGATACTATCCAAACATTGTACGGCACTTTATAATTTATTTCTTTAAGTGAATTATTTTATTTAATATCAAGTTGTTTTTAAGTGACAAGAACTAAAAGCAGGGAAGAAGCGTTGGCATAGTCGTAAATTCAAGTGTGCCTTTTATTTTCCAGTAGCGAGAGGAGAGAGTTTTTATGCTGCAAGCCCCTTGCTGGAATCCTAGCTCAACCGTTAATATTTGGTCTCTATTCTGGCTTTAATCTCAAAATAGCAGAAGCTCTGAGCAGCTGACACACGTTTTATGCAAACCCTGCAATTAGGTCCATTGACTTGTCTTGGTGGTGAAAATTCTAAGTGAAAGGCCAGCTTAGAACTAATGCAGTTCAACCAGTGCAGTCTAAGACCCGGCTGTACCTTCCATAGACAATTCTTGATCTGTCTCTGGTCGAACTTCTCAAAACTATGACTTGCCCTCACTTAATTTGGCCAAAATGAATAGTCGTCTGTCATTCATCAACGTCAAAGATCTTTTTGAACCTCTATATGCAGCCCTTTCAAAAGTCTCTTGGCATCAGTGATTCTTTATTTCCCCTCTTCCCTCCCACCTTGAAGACTGAGCCTTCTCTTTCCACCTCAGCTGCATTCCCTACAGCCTGTTCTTCCAAAGTTATGGCCTCAATCCTTTTCTGTCTTCCCTAGACACACTCTCCTTTTGAAGATCCAGTTTTACGCCTTTATCTATCTCTTCAATTATTATGATAAACAGTTTACATTTTCGTTCTTGAACTTTCAGTTTTCCTCCAATATTTCCAGCTCATACAACATCATTAAATATTTACTGAACATATCCTATAATTGTGGAAGTTACAGAAGAACCATAAAACATATGCTTTGGCTTCTAGGAGCTTACACTTTCAAGGAGGGTTACAAAGACCAGATACATGATATACTTACTTTAATAAGCAACTTTCTCCTCAAAAGCAGCTTGTATCAAAAAGTAACTGGTCATTTCCCTATATTCACTAAAATCTCCATTCCCTATGCCGTCCACTAAACTGACTTGAGAATTGCCTATTGACTATTTCCTCTTCAAACTATTATAGACAATCAATACATGATATTCTGCTGATACTTCTTATGAAGTCTGCTTGGATTCAATATTTTATCTCTACTTAAGCTGTTCTCCTCACATTTGGATTCTTGACAGAGCTTTCCAATGAATCTCTCAAGTTTTCCAGCCTCCTCTTCCAAACCAGCCTGGTCACTGGTGCTAAATTAATCTCCTTAAAGTCCTCTTAAATGTCAGGAGACCCTCCCTTACAAAAGCATTATGCCTTCCTATTTTCTTACATCACCTTCTCATACACCAAAATCTATTTGTTCAACATCACTTTACTTATTACTTTGGTTTAATTCAAATTCTTATGTTTTTCAAAACCTGATCAAGATTTAACTTCTCCAGGAAGGTTTCTCAGGTGGTCTGCAGACCACATGGTCTTCTTCTGATCCTGAATGATGATTTATTTGTATCGATCTATATGATCTCTAGTTGTTTCACACAAAACTCTTTTGTGTCTCAATCTCCATTCCTAGATCTTTTTATCCCTATTTAATATTTTTAATTTTAAAATTTATAATAATGTAAAGAGAAAATGTTTACTATTAACATGATTTCTTTACTACATTGATTTGTAAAGAATTTTAAAATATAAAACACCTTAATAATCATTTCATATAATTTACTAATTTACCGTAAGTTATTCAACTTACCAAAATGGCCTACTCCACTCTGATCTTGGATGCTATAAAAGTCATCTCGGGGCTTCCCTCGTGGCGCAGTGGTTGAGAGTCCGCCTGCCGATACAGGGGACACGGGTTCGTGCCCCGGTCCGGGAGGATCCCACATGCCGCGGAGCGGCTGGGCCCGTGAGCCATGGCCGCTGAGCCTGCGCGTCCGGAGCCTGTGCTCCGCAACGGGAGGGGCCAGAACAGTGAGAGGCAGTCATCTCGTAAGCAATGTCAATTCTGCAGGCAGTAAAATATTTTCAGCATTAAGGAAGCTCAGATTAGACTGACAATGAGATTCATTTGTGAAAATCATCATTCACATTCATATCATATTACAAAAATAGAAAACATACATCTGCTAAAATTGCCGTTCTCATCTTAACTGACTCATGCAGATGGAGTGAGAAAACTATAATTTCCCAACAGGTTCATGCATCGGTTTGTGACCTTGGCTGAAGTCACATGATCTTCCCACTGTTGCAGTCTCTGGCACATGCATCTCATAGAGTGCCAGCTGTAGGTCAATGGACATTTCTGAGAAGAACACAAAGTTAAAGATCCATTTCTCAAAATGTGTTGGCATAAAACACATTAAAAATTGATGAATGGGTTGTGTTGGGTCAAACTAATCTTTGGCTTATGAATTCCTTTTTTCTTCCCAAATGAATCAGTCAAGATGGGAGTCTTATTTCTTTTCCAGCAGATATATGTCATTGCTACAAAGAAAAACAATTGTTGCTGTACTAAAATGTACCATCACAAATACCATTTTTTTCAGACAAAACAGACTTTATTTCTTTCTTTCTTTTTCAAAATACTTTACTACTAACAAGTATATATATTTTTTTATTTTACTTTTTTTTTTACATCTTTATTGGAGTATAATTGCTTTACAATGGTGTGTTAGTTTCTGCTTTATAACAAAGTGAATCAGCTATACATACACATATGGAAGTTCCCATATCTCTTCCCTCTTGCGTCTCCCTCCCTCCCACCCTCCCCAATCCCACCCCTCCAGGCAGTCACAAAGCACCGAGCTGATCTCCCTGTGCTATGCAGCTGCTTCCCACTAGCTATCCACTTTACGTTTGCACAAATACCATTGTTAATAAATTAATTCAAGACCATGCTACTATATCTAAATATAAATATAGAAACATAAAATATAGAAATATTTATGTCTAAATATAGAATTTCTCATTATATTTTTTGCTTGTAGTCTCTGTAATACTCCTTAATGTAAAAAACAAATTGTGAACATATTCCAGGTTAGAAAACAGAGGCCCTACAGTTGAGGGTTGAAGCCATTTGGTTTCTCTTCCAAATTGAGGCAATTTACAAATAGGTGTCAAAGCAGACCATCATCTTTTAATTATGTGGTAAATCGTGTACTCTGAAAGCTTCCCAGTAGACTGCAGAGACAGGATGCCCTTGGCAACAACACAGTTCCATGGCACAGTTGATTAGGGTCTTAAACATGGTAGGGCGGGAAAATTAGAAAAGAAATACTAGAAAATAACAGATAATTGTAATAACTGGGTGTCTTGGCTCAGTGACTATTGCAATCATAATAAAACCTTAACCCCCTACTAGTAGATTGTATCTTTTTTGGAACACGGTTGCTTATTTCTTCATTTTCCTTGACTATCTGCATTGATGTCTGCACATTAGTTCTAGTCTGGGTGCTTTATCACTTCTTTCCTCCCCAGGGACAATCAAGCAACTGTGTTTTTGGTCAGGACACTCTGTGGTGACCCAGGAGGGTGAGCTATGGCATCCAGCAGCCCAAGCTTCCATCTCTTCTCCTCCAGGCTACTTCACTATTGGGGACCCACTTGAAATTCAAGACCAGCAGAACTTAGGTCAGTCCTCTGGGGACACCCTTGAGGAAGGTGGTGTACAGTGTGTAAGCTCTACTGTTTCTTTCCCTGGGGGAAGCTGAGAGCTGGGCTTTTTCACCTCCTCGCTCTGTACTGGAAAGGAGGGGAGGTATGGCATCTGTGATCACAAGCTTCTGTCTCCATTCTGCTCCAGGCTACTAGACTGAGGTGGACCCATCTGAGCTCCAAGACTGGCAGAACCAAGGTCAGTTCTCTGGTGAGCCCCCTTGGGAAAGTCGGTTCACTGGATGTGCAAACCAACCCCTCCTTTCCATGGTAAAAGCCAGGAATTTGATTGCACGACACTGTGCTCGGGGTCAGGCATTCCTGTGGGAGGCTATTCCACCTCTCCTTACCTGCTTATGTGGGTCTGGTTTCATGGTTACCTGGAGTGCAGGAGTCTTTCATTTGGTTTCTGGATTTCTCTGAAACGAACCTTGTCCATGAACTGTTGATTAATTCATGGGGTGGAGGATGGTCTGGGTCTTTGTACTCTGCCATCTTGCTGATGTCACTTTAATACTCCTTTTAAAATATGAAAATATTGAGGATCATTTTTTTAAATATCAGCCAATCATTCAGATCCTGTCTTACTGATAGATAATGCAGCTGCTTAGTTAGTGCCCTCTCTGTTTGCAATGGCAGTTGACCTCTGCAGACTGTCCAAGCCCAGCCTGAATAGGAAAGCCGTCTCTCAGTAAATGTGTGTGGTACGTGCGTCTCGCCACCTCTTATTTCGGCCATACATACAAATGTTTTGTATTTCAACATGTTCATCCTACTCATGGCCCTCTTCATCAGGACTTCATTCTGCTGTTTATAGAAATGATTTCTAATTCTAGTAGCATTACGATGGCAGGGTCTGTACTTGAAGTTCTCTGTGTGTTACAAAATTCACTGTACGTTAATGGCTAATGATTTCCAAAGTATGACACCAACATGTTTGCCAGTAGTTAAACGTCCCACCCCCACCCCTAAATCCTAAAATTAGCAGCACCTATGTTATTAAAATGTGTCTTTGGAAGGAGAACAACATGGAGCTGTTCAAGTCACTATGTATATACACAGGGTTGGCAGGAAGATGAAAGTGCAAATTGGAAATCCCTGAAAGCTTTGATGAGTTACAGCTGGGAGCCTTGGCAACATTTTACATTGTTAGGAATTAGATTCTGATATTCTTTGTGTGAAAATAGTAATCTCTGAATTGCTTCTGTATCTTTTTAAGAAGGGAGTTCTCTGTTACCTCAGTTGAATTTTTAGCGACCATAGTTTGAAAAGAATTTATGTTCTGAATAGCTCTTATGAGATCCATGGGATTGTTCTTTTATTTCCCCCTTTGCCTGTAATCTTTAAGAAGGCTATCTTAAAATTAATGCGAAATGTGTCTGAACAACAATCTGCAATCCACTCTTACTTTCACACTGCACATGACATTTAAGGAGGTAATCATCAATTTATCATGGTAATATAAGGGACAATCAGAATATGTACATTTGAGGGGCGCAAAGGATTGAATGGGGACAAGGTATATTATACAACTCAATATACAAGACTTTTGACAGTTCTAAACAATAGTTGAAGTATAAAATAACTTTGAGATTAAAAATGAACAAATTCTGACTAGTGTAAAACAGAAAAACAACCAAAGACAAATAGCTTAGTTTGAAACAATCCCAGGTGGTTTTATATCATTTTGCCTGGTAAAAGGAACAGTGGCATTGATTTCCAAGGTCTCTTTAAACCTTCCTATTTGATTACTCCGCTTTTCTTCTTTCAAGGGCACAACATATATTTTGAAGGCATGGCTGTAAGACACACCCTCCATCTACCTCCTTGGCTCTTTTCTTTGTCTGACGTGGCTCCACTATGGAGGAAATGATGCCCCTGTAGAGCTGACATGTTGCTTGATTTGCTCGCTAGTCCACAGTTAGATGTTTGAAAAGATTCTGAGGTTGATAAAGCCAAAGTAAAGGTATAGGGGCATGAGAAAACATGTCTGTTTTTGAGCCAAAACAGCATTACGTTTCTATAATAGTCCTAATTCACAGGTTGGTTCCATTCTGTAGTAAAATTCATTTTAAAATTTTATGGATGCATTCATGTAATCTTTCCTGATATTCATTTTTAAGGCAAATTTTAAAATATTACCAATTAAGTAAAATGGAAATGAATATGACTCAGAAATATTATCAGAGGGTATGAGTTTCCCTGATTATTTTTTTAAATTTTGTTCAATGTATTTACTCGGCAAAATTTAGGTAAGTAAAAGCAGTTGTCCTTTTTAAAGTTTTGGATGTTTCATCCAGCAATCCCGTGATGTTTGGAAATTAGCAAAATAACTTGATGTAGTTAGTAAAATGTAAAAACTTAGATGTGGTACCTCCACTGCCCACATTTATAAAATGGGGACAATTCCACTCCTGCCAAGATCCTGGTAATGTTTAGCTACTAAATTAAATAATGAACCTAAAAATTGGTTTGAGAAGGTTAACAGCATTTAGGTGTAAAATAGCATGGATATCAAATTTTTCAAAAAATTACTTTTATCACTGTATCTCTTGAGAAAATGCACAAGGAAGAGAAAAGAATATGGATTTTAAAATTCAACACCACTATTCAATGACCTGAAATATGATTTTCAAGTCATTTCCTATTTCTGATCTTTGTTTCCCCGTATGTAAAAGTTTATGATATTTGCTTATGTAGATTTATATGAAGATTAATGAACAAGGTAGGTAGCAGAACCAATACATGTCTTCACTCTTTTATTTCAGTTACTATAAAGTATATGAAAGATAGGTTACTCTGCTTTAGGGCACTGCCATTTTAGAGACCTAGAATGGTAGTTTCTGAAACAGCAATATGCACTGGAGACACAAAGCTAAGAATTTGTCTTACTTATCTTTTTTCCCTAGGGCCTAGAAAAGTGCTTGGTGCATAAGAGACAGGCAATAAATAGTCAGTGATCCAAAGAGCAATTGTTTAAAATGGTCAAAATATGTTTGTGAAAAACTGACCTTGTATCATCCAGTAAATGTATAACATAAATACGGTATTATAAAATAGACCTTACACAAATTAATTGAAAATACAATTAATTGCATGTTTTCTTTCACTCTGAATTTATAAGGCCTCTGGGGAAGACTTAAATTAAATTCGTCAAAGAAAATTAACACAATATACATTTTTTCTTGATGAGTTTTTATTTTATTTATTTATTTATTTATTTTGCGGTACGCGGGCCCCTCACCGTTGGGGCCCCTCCCGTTGGCTCCGGACGTGCAGGCACAGCGGCCACGGCTCACGGGCCCAGCCGCTCCGCGGCATGTGGGATCCTCCCGGACCGGGACACGAACCCGCGTCCCCTGCATCGGCAGGTGGACTCCCAACCACTGCGCCACCAGGGAAGCCCTCTTGATGAGTTTTTAAATGATTCTCTTCACTATGACGGAAAGATAATAGTGTAAAGCAGGATTTCAAACCCTGTCTCCCTCCAAACCTAGTAAAATAAACCACCACCACCTGGAGAAAACAAAACCTGTATCAAACAAACAAACTTAAGTACTAAGTGGGCAGCTTGGGTAAAATCAAGGATAAACCCTAAAGAGTAAGAAATCCTACACGTCACCTGATGGCTACAGCATTAGCAGGAAGGCATGTCAGGTCTTGCCATATTCTAGGCATATCAGACATTCAGTGCAACACATCGACTTGGGTATTTTAAGCAGAGAGGGATTTAATACAAGGAATAGAATATTCTTGTAAGGACTAAAATAATAGGAGTTGGGAGTACGAGTGGGTCTATTTTGTTTAGCAGTCACTGCCATAGCTGCAATCGAAGGATCTGGAAGTCACTACCACGAGTACATCCACTCCCCAGACCACCTGGAACCTCCTCACAGTGCCGGTGAACAGGAGGCGGATCACCGAGGCTGGTCCCCACAGTTCACCTTAATGTTCACATCCCTGGGATCTTGCCTGCCAGAAGAAATAGCAGCAGAATGATAGATTTCACCTCAAAGATGAATCCAGATGTAGCATGAATACATCCAATTTGCCTACTTAAACCCACCTACAAAGGAATCTGGGAAATGGGTGTTAGTTTTTCAGCTTCTACAATACCATAAGGCACGTAAGAAGAGTCAGAGATGGATGTTGACTGCCGATTGACCATATTCAGAGCTCCAGGATACGGTGGTAACTGGAGAACAAGCCAAAGATCACTGGAGTGTGATATTCCCTTGGCAAGGGCAAGTGAAGAGATCTCCATAGACGACTTAGATTCCCTAGCAAGGTCTGCCTTCAACCCAACCACGCGCTTTTTCTTTCTCACTTCCACAAATTAGGATATAAAAAAATAGTCCAATAGCATATGCTCAAGACACAAAGTTAACAAACAGAAGTTACATGAATTCCTAAAAATAAATCTTCAAGGAGGGTAAACAAATTGCCCAGGAGTATTCACTCACAATTTGCTACTGTAAATAGAAAATCTGAACAGATATGTTACCTTAACATGAGCAAGATGAAATGAATGGCATGGTAACCATGCCAATAAGAGTATAGTCTTCCCATCCTCACCTCCTCAAACAAAAAAGGAACATAGCATAATAAAAGAAAAATGAAGAACCCATTCTGGAAGATACAGATTTGTTTTTTGAAGGAATAGACACAGATTCTCTAGAAATATTCTATATTATGGGATAATTATTAAGCATATCTCAAAGACTGGATTATAAGGCTATCCAGAGAGACTGCAGACATAAGAACATAAATTGCAGGTCAAGTGATGCCATCGAAAATCAAATAAATCAGTTAAAAGGTAAAGGAAAAGAATACACCATGTGCAAAGTGAAACTTCTGGCATGGATGCAAGGCTTGTAGAGCAGTGATAAATGCTGCCAGGATACAAGGTGGAAGGAATTAGTGAGAAGATGAAAAATATTGAGAAT
This sequence comes from Pseudorca crassidens, assembly GCF_039906515.1. Classification (NCBI taxonomy): domain Eukaryota; kingdom Metazoa; phylum Chordata; class Mammalia; order Artiodactyla; family Delphinidae; genus Pseudorca; species Pseudorca crassidens. The sequence goes on from NC_090296.1 coordinate 189,366,745, forward strand.
ACATGACGAAAATTCAATAAAAGGAAAAGTTCCTTGGAATAGACAGCTCAATATAATGAAGAGAATATGTTCTAGAAGACAGTACAGCAATATTTTCTGAAATATAAATGTATTAAACTTGTAGGTAGAAGGAAAATAACATATACCAGCAAAAATTGATAAGAAAATGATATAAATAACACAAAGAAATATTCATAAATCTCTGGGGGAATAAAGTTATATCCAGGAACATCACTGTCTACTAGCTCATTCAAGCACCAAGAAAAATAAGCAGATAATTCCAACTGTGAAAGAAATGATAAAATGTAGTGTCCATCTTAGAAACAGACAAATCAAAATGCATAATTGAATGGAGAAAACTGTAGCTACAGGATTGGTAGTAAACATTCAATGCATTAAAATCTGCAACTGAGACTAAGTAATTGAGGATATTATGGTGAACAAGCACAATGTAAATTCCACGACACATGACAAGATGAAATTAACATACAGAATTCAAATTAAATGGTAAAATGACAGAAGTCCATGGGCTCTGAAAGTATTGGAGGTGAGGCTTCAGGAAGGGAGAGCCCAGGTGGGCCATGGGAGCGTGCACACCAGTGAGAGCGTAGACACTGTGCAGTAACTGGCGTGAGACTGATAAGAGACAGCTGATCAGACAGCATTTCGTTTCTACATATAATACATTACACAATTTTATTTTCTGATAGAATTCTTATACTGTGTGGTATTAGTGCTCACATGAAGGATGGATCAGAAGGATGGGTTCTGGTCTCTCACAGCCAATATTTGTGGGAAGAGGGTGTAGAAACTGAGTAAGCTAAGGCTGTATTCTGTGAAGCAAAATCCCTGAATGAAGATTGCAATGCTTTCACACATACATTTACATAGATGATACACTTACGTTGTTTCCTTGTAACTTCTCCTTGCATCCCAGTTTCCTTTTGCTTTGGGTAATGGATTAAATACAGGAATTGATATTGACACATGTGATATTCTAAATATCAAAATAATAATGGAACCATGTTTGTTGTTTTGAGGGCAAAGGTAATTTGGTGACCGTCGTGCTTCAGGGGGCTCCATGAGGCGTGGCCAGCAGAGAGGTAGACAGTGGAACTAAGACCCTTTGCAGTAAAACAAGCAATGGAGGATGCAACTTGCTCACCTTAGCGGTGAATTTGGGTGTGTGAAACAAAATAACTACAGGATAAGCCAACTTCTAGTCATGACTTGGGTAAAAAGGAAACACAGAAAACTCAAATAGTAAATGGAACAAAAAAAGCTGATAACTTCCATGGATGATAATAAAAATAAAGAGATCAATTTAAAAGTAGCCAAACTCAGTTCTTTCCTGAAACTTACAAAAAAGCTCTGGTCTTCAGGGAGGGACACTAATAAAAGCTCAAGGGTTGCAGAGGAATAAGCAATTTAGTAAAACAGAAACTTGGAGTAGGAACCAAGACAGAAACAATGTCACATGTACTGTGATCCTGGGGCAGAAGAGAGAAGTCTGGGGAAAAGAGATGGTAAAAAAAAAAAAAAGAGAGAGAGAAGATGAAAAACCCACTTTAAATATTTATAACTGTAAATTATGTATCCACAAATGAAAGCAGCTTTTTCAGCTGAAATAATGACAGAATAAATGGAATTCTAATGGACCCAAAGAATTTAAGAGCTGCTTAAGTGCCTAACATCGTACCCAGGAGTAGCTCTGGGAATAAAGATTATATTTAATCTGTAGTTTTAATCTATTTTAATTCAAGAAATTGAGCAACATAAAACTCATTTCTTACCTATTTAAAAAACGTACTTAAAAAGCATTAGTTGACAGATACCTACTTCAATAGCTAAAATATCCTTTTAAAATTATGCCAGAACTCTTTCTTCCCCCCTTAAATCTTCATTATCCTGTAGTATAGCTCACTATCCTGCTTGCTTTGGGCAAAAATGACTCATACCTCAGGTGCTAAGGAAGCTGTTCATTCTACTGCATACATACATTCCGTATTATTGCGTCTACTGCATACATACATTCCGTATTATTGCGTCTACCGCATACATACATTCCGTATTATTGCGTCTACCGCATACATACATTCCGTATTATTGCGTCTACCGCATACATACATTCCGTATTATTGCGTCTACCGCATACATACATTCCGTATTATTGCGTCTACCGCATACATACATTCCGTATTATTGCGTCTACCGCATACATACATTCCGTATTATTGCGTCTACCGCATACATACATTCCGTATTATTGCGTCTACCGCATACATACATTCCGTATTATTGCGTCTACCGCATACATACATTCCGTATTATTGCGTCTACCGCATACATACATTCCGTATTATTGCGTCTACCGCATACATACATTCCGTATTATTGCGTCTACCGCATACATACATTCCGTATTATTGCGTCTACCGCATACATACATTCCGTATTATTGCGTCTACCGCATACATACATTCCGTATTATTGCGTCTACTGCATACATACATTCCGTATTATTGCGTCTACTGCATACATACATTCCGTATTATTGCGTCTACTGCATACATACGGAATTACTAATTAAGCCAACTCTGCATGCATGCATTTGGAAACTTAATTAGTAGAGTTGATTTTTAAAATGAATTATTTCTTCAAATCACCTTGTCCATAAAATATTTGTTCCTATGGGCTGCAATTCTAAGAATTTTAATCATAATCTCTTTTTCAAAGTAAGACTCTTTCTCAAGCCTCTTTTCATTAAGCAAACTATTTATTTGAACTGTTTGGCAAGCAAGAACAAATCCCATGCTCTACTTAGTAAAAAATAACAACAACAAAACACCTTTAAAGTCAGAGTTCATGCTTTCAACCCTTGTAAATAAATCCACAGTGTGTGTTTGATGCGTTTGTGTGTTTCCAAACACAAAGGCCAGGATTTGGTCCACTTTTCAACTGAGAAACATCGGGCCAGAAAGAAGGTGGAGAAAGTGGGAACCAACGGAAGATGGTGAAATACTTTCAATTCCAAAGCTCCCTTCTCTCCAGTTTCTTTATCATCTACAATGTGATTGAAACTGTGTTACCACTGTAGCTCAAAGACAGAGATCCCCCCTGCCATCTTGGCCACTCACTGGATGTGTCCCCTTGGTTACATACCACATTAGGAGTTTGAATAACACAGTCTCTCAATTTCTAGAGCTTGATGAATCTGGGGTGCTCACTTCTCCTGCATTGTGAACATGGGCTTATCTACTGAAATGGCTTTACCTCCAATAAGACAATTTATAAAGGTTAATAGGGTGATGTCTATAAAGGAACTGAATTGCTCATAGCACATTCTTCACTTCCTGGCTTTGTCTGATGTCTTACAGGTTAAGTATGGTGTAGACATTGCCCCCCTATGTCTGGTTATCATATCCCTGCTGCACACATGGGGGACTAGCCCTTCCAGCCCTCTTACACATAGTTTGAGGTGGTAAGAAGCCTATTCTTTCCCTGCACTATAAAAGGCCTGCATTGTGACAATGGAACCATGGATTGGAAAAGCCTGGACCTCTGTATCGCTCACTGAAGCACAGCTGCCTTGGACAACCACCAGGCTTACAATGGACAGGTTCTCTATGTAAAAATGCACATCCAGAGATTCACTTAGCTCTTCCCCAGGTCTATGGGGCTGCAAAGATGAAGGAATGAAACATCTGTCATTGGCTGATGTCTTAGTCCATTCAGGCTGTTATAAGAGAACACCATAGACTAGGTGGCTTATAAACAACAAACATTTATTTCTCACAGTTCTGGAGGCTGGGAGTCCAAGATCAAAGTGCCAGCAGGTTTGGTGTCTGGTGAGAACCCACTTCCTGGTTCACAGACTGCCATCTTTTTGCTGTGTCCTCACATGGTGGAGGGGCAAGGAAGCTTCCCCAGCCCTCTTTTATAAGGGCACGAATCCCATTTATGGGGGCTCCACCCTCATCACCTAATCATCTACCAAAGGCCCCACCTCCTAATACCATTACCTTGGAGATTGGGATTTCCTCCAAGGTAAATTCAAATATGAATTTGGGGGACACACTTATCTATAATGCTCAAAAGGAAAATGTCATTGACTGTCATGAAGCTACATGAGAAGGATTAACCAAGGAGAAGAATGAAGGGGCTCCAAGCAGAAGCCTCCAAGGCAATAAAGAGACAAAGAAGTGGTGGGAGGTCTAGCTGAGCGACCGGGTTTATGAGCCACACTCTCTCCATCAGTTGCCCCGCATCTCATCTGGCAACTTGGACCATCACTTCCCACAAGTTCATGCATTCTCTTCTTTTATTAATTTGTTTCTTCTACTCAAAACACTTTTAAAATACTATAATTCTTAAGGCCACAGATTATTAAACACACCTTCCTCTGACCTACAATATGGATGAAAAGCGAAAATATTGTCAATAACAAAATTTCTTTGTGTAGAAACCACTGATAAAGAATAAACTATATATTTTATTTATTTATTTATTTTAAATTTTGATTGTATTGGTTTTGGGGTCACCAAGACATTGTGAAGGCATATGTACAGAACTAGAAACTCAGGATTTAAATTTTAGCTTTTATTGTTTTTGAAAATTAATATCATTAATATTATTTTTGGCTGCTTTGGTGACACTAACCATTTCCTTGGTAATTTTGTTCTGGTTATCTATTGTTGCCCAACTACCTAAAAACAAGAGGTTAAAAATTACCACCATTTTATTAAACCTCACAATGTTGTGTGTCAGGAATTCAATCAGGTCTTACCTGTTGATTCTTCCCTCTCAGGTGGCACCACCTTGAGTCACTGGGTGGCCAGACTCATCTGGAGAGCTCAAGAGGTTTCTGTGCACATGCCTGCTTCCAGAAGCATCTGGAAGCATGGATGTGCTGGATCCCTTCATGTATTCTTAGGGCCTTGCCATGGGTCTCTCCAGCAGGGCAGTAAACATTTACAAGGTGGTTCAGGGCTCCAAAATTCCAAGGCAAAAGAGGCCAATCTTCTTAAAGCCCAGAACTGTCACAGTGTTACTTCTGCCATGCTCTAATGGTCAAAGCTGTCCCAGGCCAGCCCTGGGGTGAGGGTGGGGACAGGCAGAGAAACAGACCCTACCTCTTAATGGGAAAGTGGATGGGAAGGCATGAAAGAATCTGCCTCAGACCAGAGGATCACACAAAGAACCACACGACAAACGTGGAAGCATAATTTCAAGTCACACTTGGGAAGCCTGAAGCTTGATTTAGTTCTACAAAATAAACCAACGAAACAAACTAGCCCTGCTCTGCATTCCACTCAACAGCTTTTAAGTGTCATGAACAAATGCAACATTAAAATTTAATGCTTTGTTATTAGAAAAAACAAATGAATTCAATCTTTGAATCCACTTGTCCTTCAATATTTATCTTACTATTCCTTTCTCAGAAATCATTTACAAGAGTTCTGTGTATGATCATCTGTTTCCATAAAAGAAAAAAATACTATTATCCAACATGTCCAAAGCTATGATGCATTCTGATGCCAAAGAAAGGCCTAACATACTAAAGCACAATAATGTCAATTATATCAATCTAAAGAAATGAGGGTGAAAATTTACAAGTATCTGCAACATCAGAGATTCATATGAATTCACGAATTCATGAATTAATAAGAAACACTTTCATCACACCTTTGTAATGTTTCTCTCTAGTTGCTAACCCTTGTGGCATGTTTTGATGCCACATTAAAAACAAGAGGGAAATTTTGAATTTAGAAACAAAAACAGGTTCTTTAACAAGATATGTTTTACATTTAACAAAATATACATATACACACACAAACACCACACACACACATATATAATAAATCTGTTCAGTATTATCATTTCTATGTTTTGTCATCAATATTACCATATTATTTTTGTCCAGGGCAAGTTAATCTCTCATTTCCATTGTATAATATATGATGATGGATCATACAGGGGAAAAGCTATTCTTTAAAACATATTGTTTATATGACACAATAAAAGGAATTCTATGTAAAATACAGGCTATGATTTCTCAGAAACAGAATATAAAGGACATTTGAAACTCATACTATGCGTACTAAATATTATTGAACGCTTTAAAAAATGTCTGGTTATTTTTGTTATTATTTCAGCCTTATATCTGGATCATGAATGATTGATTTAAGCATTAAAGAGAATATTTCAGAAATGTAAATTTAAGACCCACAAATATATATATGTGATATATGTATATATAATTAATAAAAAGGGATTTTATTAAATAAAAACTTTCCACCAAAAAAGTATTATAAATGTAAGCATTTATATATGGAGTCATTAAGTGTTCTCCATTGCAAATCAATGTGTGATGTTTAGTTTGGAGCTATAATATTCATATATATATTTCAGTGAAGTACCACACAAATAACATTTTTAAAATGCATTTGTATTAATTAACTATTTGTAATTAATCAAGTGCTTGCCTATATAGCCATTATTTTTGATGTGTTGTTCCTTCCTATGAAGTAGGAATAATTATTATCATTGCTATTTTATAGAGCACAGAGAGGTTAAGTAACTTGACCAAGATCACACAGCTAGGAACTGCTGGTGCCGAGATACAATATTAAAAACAGGGTGTAAAGCATTAAATACAGTGCTATAAAATAAGAAAAGGCACAAATCCCTTCTGTAACTCTTTATATAAGGCCTATGATCAAAGACTTGTTCATTTTCTTATTAAATCAGAATGATAAATGCTTCCAGAGCTACTCACTAACTTTATATATAGTAACATTTAATCTGAATCACACAGGTAGCACAGGACACACTGTAAATTTCTTTCCCTTATTAAATTCAGATATCTTTTCATTTTTACAAAGGAGAAACATTATGATCTATATGTATAAAACTTACATTCTTTAGGATAATATAAAAATATATTTATTAATAATATAAGAGGTAATCCTTGAAGGTTTTCCACATAGTACAATATGTGTTAAAAACCACTGATGTTCAGAATGATTTTCCTTGGAAATTGCCATTAGATTTTAGTTATTTTTTAGCAAGTACTTACTGAGTTCTGACAGTACCCGTGACAGTTCTGAGTACTACCAGTCAAGAGCTGGTTAAGATTCACCCTTCTAAATAAGAGCCAGTTTGTCCCAGCCTCAAGAATGAGTCATTTCCATGTTGTTATTACTGAATGAAGGTAGGCCTTATGTGACAGGAGTATTCATTCAGCTTTTATTTCGTGATAATGTCTCTATTATAAAAGACTCAAAAGAAGTAGAGATATTTTACCATCTGTAGATAGAAGAAGAGAGAGATTCTCCAAATGTGATTGAGGTAATTTCCCTTCTTTCTTTGCTTCTTTTTCTTTTCTTTTGCCTCATTTAAGTGGGTTAAGAAGGAGAAAGCAGGAGCAACAAATATAGACTCTTGAAAAAAAAATGATAACTTTAATAGATAATGAGATTGGACAATAGCTTATTGTAGAAGTAAGTCTAAGAGGTTCTTTTGTTTGTTTTTAATAATGGAGGAGACTTTAAGATATTTGAGAATGATGGGAAGAGAAACTGGGAGTTTCTTCAGAGGAGAAATATGGGATAATTAATAGAGCAAAGAAGTAAGAAGAGGTGACAGCTGGAGCCTCAGAAGAGGATCTCTTATTGGATAAAAATAGAAACAGTTATTCCTCTGAGACAGGAGGGATATAGACAAGGTTGTAGTTGGAGGAGATTATCCTTTTAAGAGATGAAATGTTCTCTGCTAATGAGCCATTTCTCCCCATGTTTTTAAAATCTAAGGGAAAGGGGAATTCAGGGGAGAAAGCAGGGAACACTGAAGCTGATTTTCCCTGAGGGCATCTGTTTACCAAGAAAAACTTGTACTAACAGTTTTAATGGTAAGACAAACAGAAATGAAGTAGAGAGTCTGTCTAAGTGGGGAGTCACAAAGGAGACTGTTGTAATGCTGTGCTGGCTCACCCAGGATCCACCCTCAGTACAGGGGGAGCCTAAAATCTCACCCTCTATCAAAGGGGTCTCAGGGACTAACTAACTGCAACAAGCCCAAGAAATGTCTAAAGTCTGTATTTCTTGCAGAAGAGAAAGGCTCCCAGATGAAAAGTCTCAGACCCTGTAATGAATACAGAGAAAGAAACTGGCAAATATGTGGGTAAATCTAAAGTACTGGCCATACCAATAATGGTAAAGGTCTGTGAGATTATAAGAGCAAACAGGACAGAAGTAAAATAAATGACAAACATAAAAGAATGTTGAGAAGAGATTAAAAGGTTTAAAGTGTTCTAAAATTCATGTGTTGGTTTTGGAGGATGGTGAAAGTATTAAAATTAAATTTTAATAATAAAGGTTGTAGTAATATATAAAAAACAGAGTCAAATTTACAGATACTAATTTTTAAAAAGTAGAATGATTGAAAACAGCTAATTCTAAAAGAAACATTAAAAGAGAGGAAAGGAAAATTGAACAGCTCTGATAAATAGAAAGCACAAAAATGATGAATTAAACCAATTGTATCAATAATAGCAAATATCACCAGATCCAATCCTCTAGGTAAAGGACAAACATTATTAGTTAGGACTTTTTTTTTAAAGATTCCACCATCTTCTGTCTTATTTAAAACATAATGAAACACAAACACTGAAAAAGAAAGGATATTAAAGGAAATAGCAGCACTAAAATAATAACCATAAAAATCTGGTGAACTTTTATTAATAGAAGACAAAACAGACTTTAAACAAAACACAAATAAATATTTTTAGAAATAAAATGAGGAACTTATTAAAGATAAAATCTAATGTACCTCAAAACAGAGCATCAAAATGTATAAATAAAAAACTGATATAAAATAAAACAACCAAACTAAAAGATTTTAGCATATTTCCATCAGCAGTTTTGAGAACAAACATTAGTAAAAGAAATTTGGAGACCACAATTAACAAACATTGCCTAAACACAGTATGGAACAGAATTCTTCATCCAAGAACATTCTTTTTGAACATATGTTGCAGAATTATAAAAACTGACCATTTCTTGGAACATAAATCAACTCTCAAGAAATTTCAAATTGAAATAATATAGGACATATTCTATAGTCTAAGAATACAATTTAATTAAGATGAAAATCAATTACAAAAACTAGAAAACTTCCCACATGATTGAAGATTAAGAAACAGAGTTCTAAAAAACTTATTGATCCCAATAATAGAAATGACAGTATTTTGAACTGAACAATAAATAAAATGCATATCTAAATTTATGGGTTGCAACCAAAATTATGGGCTTGGTAGTGCATATATGAAAAGAAAATATAATGAAAAACTAAAGAAACATGTATCTCAAGAAATTAGAAGAAGAATAGAAAGAAAAGCAAAATAAACTTGATGAAAGGAGAGGAAAGGGAATATCAAAGGTAAGGACAGAAATCAATAAACTAGAATTTGTACAATTAATAGGTAAAATCAACAAAGTAAAAAGATGGTGTTTTGAAAAGGCTGATAAAATTGAAATACCTCTAACAATATTATTCAAGGAAGACAAGTGCAGGCAAAATAGCCTATTTCAGAAATTTATGAAGGAACACTCAACAAATATTGAAGACACTGAAGAGGTAATGAAAAGACATCATAAAAAGCTTTATGCCAACATTTTACAATTTCAATGAAATGAAAATGTTCTTTAAAAAAAAACACACACACACAACTTAGCAAAATTGACCTAAGAAGAAACAGAAAACCTGATTAGTCCAAAAATCATTAAGAAGTTTGACTCATTATTCAAAAACCTTCCCTCAGGGATGTCCCTGGTGGTCCAGTGGGTAAGACTACGCGCTCCTGACGCAGGGGGCCCGGGTTTAATCCCTGGTCGGGGCACTAGATCCTTCATGCCTCAACTAAGACCTGGTGCAGCCTAAATAAATAAATAAATATTTAAAAAAAAAAAAAAAGCAAAAACCTTCCCTCAGAAAAAACTCTAGGCCTAGACGACTTCATCAGAGAGTTTTTACAAACAATGAAAGCGGAAGTGAATAAAATCTAACACAGACTAGAGAAAAGATAGAGGAAATAGTTGGTGGCTCATTTTCTGAGGCTAACATAAACCTAGGAAGTAAAATGCAACAAGGGCATAAGGGAAAGGAAATTACAATTTCATGTCATTCATGACAATAGAGGCAAAAAAGCAAATGAAAGGAAAGCAGACTTAAAAACAGAGTAAAAAAAAGGATAATATACCATGACCAAGCCAGGTTTACCCCAGGAATGTAAAATTTTTTTCATATCAGAATATTAGTAGATATATTTATCATGGAATGTTTAAAGTAAAAATCAATAAATTATCTCAATATATACAGAAGTTTCTGATAAAATTCAAAATCCATCCATTGTGAAACCAAAAACCAGAACCTCATAGCAAACAAATAATTGAAAGTAGCTACTTCCTATAAAGCATATCTACAAAAACCTTACAACTGACATCATACCTACTGGTAAAACACTGGCAGTGTTCATTTTGGGGACGAAAAGCAAAATAAAGATGTGTAATGCCACCATTTCAGTTCAATATTTTATATAGGTCTCACCTAGTGCAATAGTTCCTTGCCTCCTCCAAGCAAAAAGGAAAAACAAAGAAAAAGGAAAAAGAGCAAAAATGTGTAACAAAATCCACAGAGGAATTATTGCTAATATTAGTAAATTATAATTTGATCTTAGAATTATTTAAATATTAAATCTACAATTAGAAATTATTAATTTTAGTAAGTTTGCTGGAAAAGAAATTAATAAGCAAAAATCATCTGTATTTCTGCCTATCAGCAAATGCTAAAAGGGCAATAACTACAACTTTTACAATAGCAGCAAAATTTTTAAAGTAATATGTGCAAGACTTCTATAGAAAAAAATTATAAAACATCATTAAGAGAAATTAAGATCTATATAAATTGATACATAAACCATATCCACATTGGAAGTCTCATAACTATTAAGTTCTTGATTTCTCCAAAAATATGTTATAGATTCAAAGAAATTACATTGAAAGTATTAGTAGTTTTTGCTTATTTTTGCTTTTGCTTTTTAATGGAACTTGATAAACTTATTTCACAATTTTTATGAAAGTGCAAAGGACAAAGAATAGTTAAGACATTCTTAGAGAAGAAGAATAGCATGGGAGGACTGCCTTTTCACATATCTAGTCTTACTATACTTATAAAGCCAGGTACTTAAGAACGTGTAGATGTGCCTCAGAGAATGAAAAATTGAAGAGAATTTGTATTTGAAATTTAGACATCTCTTTGGAACTACAGACTCACATCTCTGAGTTTTTTCAGTATTTCCAGTTGGAAGCCCAATGAACAACTCAAACTCAATATAACTAGTATTAGATTTCTAATTATCCCCCCAAAACCCAACCCAGACTCACTCTTACTCACCCTTTTCTTTTGTAAACATACCAATCTATTCGTATATTTTGTTGGCTCTACTTTTAAAATACGCAGCACTTGACCTTATTTGTCTACCTCCATTGGAACCATCTGGTTCACACTATAATCATATGTATGTGTACTTGTACAATATCCTCTTAATTAATCTCCCTGATTCACTTCTTACCCCAGCCAGTAGGATCCTACGAAACATAAACCTGATTCTTCAAGACGATGCAATGGCTTCCCAAAGACCTTATAATGGCCTGGAACCCCACATAATCTGTCCCTCATTAACTCAATGACCTCAGTTCCCACTAATATAGCTCTAACTCACTTTGAGACAGCCACACTGGTCTCCTTGCTTTTTCTTTGATCTTGCCAGGCATACATCGGCCTCCTAGTCTTTGCACTGGCCAATTACTCTTTCCCTGGAGAACCATAGTAAACTTTCTAATCTCCTTCAATTCTTAAACATTACCTTTTCAGTGTGTTTGCTCAGATCATGCCTGTTTAAACTGATACCCCTTTCCATTCCAGAATTACTTTTTCACTTTTTCCATAATGCTTATCACTTTATTTTATTTAGACAATTTACTTACTGCACTCATTTTTTCTTATCTGATTCTCCCTATAAAACTATAAAATCAATGAAGACAGAAAATTTTATTCTGTATTGTTTTTTGATGAATAACATGTACCTAGAACAGGGTGCATAGAACACACTATCTACATTGAAGTGAAGAGAGTCCCAAAGATAAAGAATAATATAGAGAGAGGGACCTTCAAGATGGCTGAGGAATAAGACGTGGAGATCACCTTCCTCCCCACAAATACAACAGAAATACATCTACATGTGGAACAACTCTTACAAAACACCTGCTGAATGCTGGCAGAAGACCTCAGACTTCCCAAAAGGCAAGAAACTCCCCACGTACCTGGATAGGGCAAAAGAAAAAAGAAAAAACAGAGACAAAAGAATAGGGATGGGACCTGCACCAGTGGGAGGGAGCCGTGAAGGAGGAAAGGTTTCCACACACTAGGAAGCACCTTTGTGGGTGGAGACTGCAGGTGGCAGAGGGGGGAAGCTTCGGAGCCACAGAGGAGAGAGCAGCAACAGGGGTGCAGAGGGCAAAGAGGAGAGATTCCCATACAGAGGATTGGTGCCGACCAGCACTCACCAGCCCGAGAGGCTTATCTGTTCACCCGCCGGGGCGGGCAGGGGCTGGGAGCTGAGGCTCGGGCTTCGGAGGTCAGATTCCAGGGAGAGGACTGGGGTTGGCTGCATGAACACATCCTGAAGGGGGCTAGCGCGCCACAGCTAGCCAGGAGGTAGTCTGGGAAAAGGTCTGGAGCTGCCGAAGAGGCAAGAGACCATTGTTTCGGGGTGCGCGAGGAGAGGGGATTAAGAGCACGGACTAAACGAGCTCCAGAGACAGGCGTGAGCCGCGGCTAAAAGTGCAGACACCAGAGACGGGCATGAGACGCTAAGGCTCCTGCTGCCGCCACCAAGAAGCCTGTGTGCGGGCACAGGTCACTCTCCACACTGCCCCTCCTGGGAGCCTGCGCAGCCCGCCACTGCCAGGGTCCCATGATCCAGGGACAACTTCCCCGGGACAACGCACAGCGCATCACAGACTGGTGCAAGATCATGACGGCCTCTGCCGCCACAGGCTCGCCCTGCATCCGTACCCCTCCCTCCCCTCTGCCTGAGTGAGCCAGAGAGCCCTAATCAGCTGCTCCTTTAACCCCGTCCTGTCTGGGCAGGAACAGACACCCTCAGGCGACCTACACACAGAGGCGGGGCCAACTCCAAAGCTGAACCCCAGGAGCTGTGCGAACAAAGAAGAGAAAGGAAATCTCTCCCAGCAGCCTCAGGAGGAGTGGATTAAATCTCCACAATCAACTTGATGTACCTGCATCTGTGGAGTACCTGAATACACAACAAATCATCCCAAAATTCAGGCAGTGGACATTGGGAGAAAATGTAGACTTGGGGTTTGCTTTATGCATCTCACTTGTTTCTGGTTTTATGTTTATCTTAGCTTAGTATTTAGAGTTTATTATCATTGGTAGATTTGTTTATTGATTTGGTTGCGCTCTTCCTTTTTTATATATATATATATTTTTTCCTTTTTCTTTTTCTGAGTGTGTATGTGTATGCTTCTTTGTGTGATTTTGTCTGTATAGCTTTGCTTTTACCATTTGTCCGAGGATTCTGTCTGTCTGTATTTTTTTTTTTTGTAAAGTTTTTAGCGCTCCTTATCATTGGTGGATTTGTTTTTAGGTTTGGTTGCACTATTCTTTCTTTTTTTTATTACTTTTTTATTTTTAATAATTTAAAAAATTTTTTAATTTAAATTATTATTTTTTTATTTTTTATTTTCTTTCTTTCTTTCTTTTGTTTTTTCTCCCTTTACTTCTGAGCTGTGTGGCTGACAGGGTCTTGGTGCTCTGGGCAGCTGTCAGGCCTGAGCCTCTGAGGTGGGAGAGCTGAGTTCAGGACATTGATCACCAGACACCTCCTGGCTCCATGTAATATCAAATAGCAAAGGCTCTCCCAGAGATCTCCATCTCAACACTAAGACCCAGATCCACTCAACGACCAGCAAACTATAGTGCTGGACACCCTATGCTAAACAACTAGCAAGACAGGAATACAACCCCACCCATTAGGAGACAGGCTGCCTAAAATCATAATAAGGTCACAGACACCCCAAAACACACCACCAGACGTGGACCTGCCCACCAGAGAGACAAGATCCAGCCTCATCCACCAGAACACAGGCACCAGTCCCCTCCACCAGGAAGCCTACACAACCCACTGAACCAACTTTAGCCACTGGGGGAAGAAACCAAAAACAACAGGAACTACAAAACTGCAGCCTGCGAAAAGGAGACCCCAAACACAGTAAGTTAAGCAAAATGAGAAGGCAGAGAAATACACAACAGATGAAGGAGCAAGGTAAAAACCCACCAGACCTAACAAATGAAGAGGGAATAGGCAGTCTACCTGAAAAGCAATTCAGACTAATGATAGTAAAGATGATGTAAAATCTTGGAAACAGAATGGAGAAAATATAAGAAATGTTTAACAAGGACCTAGAAGAACTAAAGAGCAAACAAACATTGAGGAACAACACAATAAATGAAATTAAAACTTCTCTAGAAGGAATCAATAACAGAATAACTGAGGCAGAAGAATGCATAAGTGACCTGGAAGATAAAATAGTGGAAATAACTACTGCAGAGCAGAATAAAGAAAAAAGAATAAAAAGAATGAGGACAGTCTTAGAGACCTCTGGGACAACACTAAATGCACCAACATTCGAATTACAGGGGTCCCAGAAGAAGAAAAGAAAAAAACAGGGACTGAGAAAATATTTGAAGAGATTATAGTTGAAAACTTCCCTATTAAGGCAAAGGAAATAGTTAATCAAGTACAGGAAGTGCAGAAGAGTCCCATACAGGATAAATCCAAGGAGAAACAGGCCAAGACACATATTAAACAAACTATCAAAAATTAAATACAAAGAAAAAATATTAAAAGCAGCAAGGGAAAAACAAAAAATAACATACAAGGGAATTCCCATAAGGTTCACAGCTGATCTTTCAGCAGAAACTCTGCAAGCCAGAAGGGAGTGGCAAGACATATTTAAAGTGATGAAAAGGAAAAACCTACAACCAAGATTACTCTACCCAGCAAGGATCTCATTCAGATTCGACAGAGTAATCAAAAGCTGTACAGACAAGCAAAAGCTAAGAGAATTCAGCACCACCAAACCAGCTTTACAACAAATGCTAAAGGAATTTCTCTAGCAGGAAACACAAGAGAAGGAAAAGACCTACAATAACAAACCCAAAACTTAAGAAAATTGTAATAGGAATGTAAATATCAATAATTACCTTAAATGTAAATGGATTAAATGCTCCAACCAAAAGACACAGGCTTGCTGAATGGATACAAAAACAAGACCCATATATATGCTGTCTACAGGAGACCCACTTCAGACCTAGGGACACATACAGACTGAAAGTGAGGGGATGGAAAAAGATATTCCATGCAAATAGAAATCAAAAGAAAGCTGGAGTAGCAATTCTTTTTTTTTTTTTAACATCTTTATTGGAGTATAATTGCTTTACAATGGTGTGTTAGTTTCTGCTTTATAACAAAATGAATCAGTTATACATATACATATGTTCCCATATCTCTTCCCTCTTGCGTCTCCCTCCCTCCCACCCCTCTAGGTGGTCACAAAACACCGGGTTGATCTCCTTGTGCTATGTGCCTGCTTCCCACTAGCTAGCTATTTTATGTTTGGTAGGGTATATATGTCCATGCCACTCTCTCACTTTGTCACAGCTTCCCCTTCCCCTTCCCCATATCCTCAAGTCCATTCTCTAGTAGGTCTGTGTCTTTATTCCCGTCTTACCCCTAGGTTCTTCATGACCATTTTTTCCCCCTTAGATTCCATATATATGTGTTAGCATACAGTATTTGTTTTTCTCTTTCTGACTTACTTTACTCTGTATGAAAGACTCTAGGTCCATCCACCTCACTACAAACAATTCTTATATCAGACAAAATAGACTTAAAATAAAGACTATTACAAGAGACAAAGAAGGACACTACATAATGATCAAGGGATCAATCCAAGAAGAAGATATAACAATTGTAAATATTTATGCACCCACATAGGAGCACCTGAATACATAAGGAAAATGCTAACAGCCATAAAAGGGGAAATCAACAGTAACACAATCATAGTATGGGAATTGAACACCTCACTTTCACCAATGGACAGATCAACCAAAATGAAAATAAATAAGGAAACACAAGCATTAAATGATACATTAAACAAGATCAACTTAATTGATATTTATAGGACATTCCATCCAAAAACAACAGAATACACTTTCTTCTCAAGTGCTCATGGAACATTCTCCAGGATAGATCATATCCTGGGTCACAAATCAGACCTTGGTAAATTTAAGAAAACTGAAATCGTATCAAGTATCTTTTCCGATCACAATGCTATGAGACTACATATTAATTACAGGAAAAAAGCTGTAAAAAATACAAACACATGGAGGCTAAACAGTGCACTACTAAATAATCAAGAGATCACTGAAGAAATCAAAGAGGAAATCAAAAAATATATAGAAACAAATGACAATGAAAACATGATGACCCAAAACCTATGGGATGCAGCAAAAGCATTTCTAAGTGGGAAGTTTATAGCAATACAATCCTACCTCAAGAAACAAGAAACATCTCAAATAAACAACCTAACATTACACCTAAAGCACTTAGAGAAAGAAGAACAAAAAAACCCCAAAGTTAGCAGAAGGAAAGAAATCACAAAAATCAGATCAGAAATAAATGAAAAAGAAATGAATGAAATGATAGCAAAGATCAACAAAACTAAAAGTAGTTTCTTTGAGAAGATAAACAAAATTGATAAACCATTTGCCAGACTCATCAAGAAAAAAAGGGATAAAACTCAAATCAACAGAATTAGAAATGAAAAAGGAGAAGTAACAACTGACACTGCACAAAGGATCATGAGAGATTACTACAAGCAACTATATGCCAATAAAATGGACAACCTGGAAGAAATGGACAAATTTTTGGAAAAGCACAACCTTCTGAGACTGAACCAGGAAGAAATAGAAAATATAAACAAACCAATCACAAGCACTGAAATTGATACTGTGATTAAAAATCATCCAACACACAACAGCCCAGGACCAGATGGCTTCACAGCTGAATTCTATCAAACATTTAGAGAAGAGCTAACACCTATCCTTCTCAAACTCTTCCAAAATATAGCAGAGGGAGGAACACTCCCAAACTCATTCTACGAGGCCACCATCACCCTGATATCAAAACCAAACAAGGATGTCACAAAGAAAGAAAACTACAGGCCAATATCACTGATGAACATAGATACAAAAATCCTCAACAAAATACTAGCAAACAGAATCCAACAGCACATTAAAAGGATCATACACCATAATGAAGTGGGGTTTATTCCAGGAATGCAAGGATTCTTCAATATATGCAAATCAATCAACGTGATACACCATATTAACAAATTGAAGGAGAAAAACCATATGATCATCTCAATAGATGCAGAGAAAGTTTTCGACAAATTTCAACACCCATTTATAGAAAATAGGCACAGAGGAAACTTACCTCAACATAATAAAGGCCATATATGACAAACCCACAGCCAACATCGTTCTCAGTGGTGAAAAACTGAAACCATTTCCTCTAAGATCAGGAACAAGACAAGGTTGCCCACTCTTACCACTATTACTCAGCTTACTTTTGGAAGCTTTAGCCACAGCAATCAGAGAAGAAAAAGAAATGAAAGGAATCCTCATCGGAAAAGAAGAAGTAAAGCTGTCACTGTTTGCAGATGACATGATACTATACATAGAGAATCCTAAAGATGCTACCAGAAAACTACTAGAGCTAATCAATGAATTTGGTAAAATAGCAGGATACAAAATTAATGCACAGAAATCTCTTGCATTACTATACACTAATGATGAAAAATCTGAAAGAGAAATTAAGGAAACACTCCCATTTACCATTGCAACAAAAAGAATAAAGTACCTAGGAATAAACCTACCTAAGGAGACAAAAGGCCTATATGCCAAAAACTATAAGACACTGATGAAAGAAATTAAAGATGATACAAACATATGGAGAGATATACCATGATCTTGGATTGGAAGAATCAATATCGTGAAAATGACTATACTTCCGAAAGCAATCTACAGATTCAATGCAATCACTATCGAACTACCAGTGGCATTTTTCACAGAATTAGAACAAAAAAATTCACAATTTGAATGGAAACACAAAAGACCCCGAATAGCCAAAGCAATCTTGAGAAAGAAAAACAGAGCTGGAGGAATCAGGCTCCTGGACTTCAGACTAAACTACAAAGCTACAGTAATCAAGACAGTATGGTACTCGCACAAAAACAGAAATATAGATCAATGGACCAGGATAGAAAGCCCAGAGATAAACCCACGCACATACAGTCACCTTATCTTTGATAAAGAAGGCAAGAATATATAATGGAGAAAAGACAGCCTCTTCAAGAAGTGGTTCTGGGAAAACTGGACAGCTACATGTAAAAGAATGAAATTAGAATACTGCCTAACACCATATACAAAAACAAACTCAAAATAGATTAAAGACCTAAATGTAAGGCCAGACACTATAAAAGTCTTAGAGGAAAACATAGGCAGAACACTCTATTAACATAAATCACAGCAAGATCCTTTTTGACCCACCTCCTAGAGAAATGGAAATAAAAACAAAAATAAACACATGGGACCTAATGAAACTTAAAAGCTTTGGCACAGCAAAGGAAGCCATAAAGAAGACGAAAAGACAACCGTCAGAATGGGAGAAAATATCTGCAAACAAAGCAACTGACAAAGGATTAATCTCCAAAATTGACAAGCAGCTCATGCAGCTCAATATCAAAAAACAAACAACCTAATCAAAAAATGGGCAGAAGACCTAAACAGACATTTCTCCAAAGAAAATATACAGACTGCCAAGAAACACATGAAAGAATGCTCAACTACACTAATAATTAGAGACATGCAAACCAAAACTACAATGAGGTATCACCTCACACCAGTCAGAATAGCCACCACCAAAAAATCTGCAAGGAATAAAATGCTGGAGAGGGTGTGGAGAAAAGGGAACGCTCTTGCACTGTTGGTGGGAATGTAAATTGATACAGCCACTATGGAGAACTGTATGGAGGTTCCTTAATAAACTAAAAATAGAACTACCATACGACCCAGCAATCCCACTACTGAGCATATACCCTGAGAAAACCATAATTCAAAAAGAGTCATGTACCAAAATGTTCATTGCAGCTCTATTTACAATAGCCAGGACATGGAAGCAACCTCAGTGTCCATCGACAGATGAATGGATAAAGAAGATATGGCACATATATACAATGGAATGTTACTCAGCCATAAAAAGAAATGAAACTGAATTATTTGTAGTGAGGTGGATGGACCTAGGGAGTGTCATACAGAGTGAAGTAAGTCAGGAAGAGAAAAACTAATACCATACGCTAACACATATACATGGAATCTGAAAAAAAAGGTCCTAATGAACCTAGGGGTAGGACAGGAATAAAGATGCAGATGTGGAGAATGGACTTTAGGACATGGGGTTGGGGGAGGGTAAGCTGGGATGAAGTGAGAGAGTGGCATGCACATAAATACACTACCAGATGTAAAATAGATAGCTAGTGGGAAGCAGCTGCATAACGCAGGGAGATCAGCTCAGTGCTTTTTGACCACCTAGAGGGGTGAGTTAGGGAGGGTGGGAGTGAGGGAGACTCAAGAGGGAGGAGATACAGGGATATATGTATATGTATAGCTGATTCACTCTGTTACACAGCAGAAACTAACACACCATTGTAAAGCAATTATACTCCAATAAAGATGTGAAAAAAATATATATATTATAACGTCAGAATTGCATCATGGTGGGAAACAAATGGACATTTCAATAAATAGTGCTGTTAATTTCGTGTCCATTTATGAAAAACATACAATTTGATCGCAACCTCACGTCAGCCACAAACAGCAATTCCAGGACCACTAAATTGCCTAAAGATGAAAGGCAGAACAGTGAAACTTTTACAATACAATATAAAAGAGTGTCATTATTTCTTGATACTACACAGAAAGCACTAGTTATGATGTAAAAGATTGAGAAATTCCTAGCTTTAGAATATTCTACTCCTCAAAAGTCACCCTTAAGAGAGTGAAAAGGCAAGCCACCAATTCAGAGATGATATTTAATTTATATAAAAGTAACAATGGATTACTAAGAATCCAGTATTTATAAATAACTTCTACAAATAGAAGTGACAACTCAAGAGAAAAGTGGCCAAATCCTGAACAAGCTGGACATTCCCCACAACCTCAGGAGGTACCGCATCACCACGCTCCTGGTGCGCTCCCAGAAACCCAAGCTCCCAGTCCATCAAAGCCATAGGCAGCTCCCGCGGCCCCAGGCTCCAGGCAGACTCCTACAAACCTAAGCTTGCCACTGGGCCCAGCGCCAGGCTGGCCTCTGCAGAGTTAGCCTCCAAACTGGCTCCTGCGAACCCAGGCTGCCGACTCACCCCCGCACCAGGTTGGCCCCCATGAGCTGGCTCACACGCACCAAAGCCCCCTTCAGCCCCAGTGCCAGACAAGCCTCTAGGGGTCTGGGCTCCCAGTAGGGTCCCACAGACCCAGGCTCATGGCCCAAACTAGCACAAGGCTGGCACCTGCAGGCCCAGTCTCAAGGTGGGCTCTAGCAAACCCAAGCTCCCACCCCACCTTCGTACCAGGCCAACCCCAAGAGACCCAGACGACTAGCCCATACCACTGGTTCCCAGCATGTGGTCGGCTCCTGTGGACCCAAGTTCCAGGCACTGGACTTGTCCCCATGGATCCAAGTACCAGGCTTGCCCGCCTGCTGATGCAGGCACCAGACCTTCCCACCTACCAGCGGCAAGCCTGCCTGCAAACACCACCAGACAGCCCACCCAGAATCTCTGAACTGGCTGATCAGTAAAGCGATTTGCCTGCCAAAGCCAGTCTGTGAAGACTGGAACAGGTTCCTACTTCTTCAAATGCTCATGGACCACTGCAAGGCCACAAGAATCATGAATAATTGAGGAAACATGACACTACCAATGGAAACTAATACAGCTCCAATGAATGACCCTAAAGAAATGGAAATGTATGTCTGTCTGACAAAGAATTCAGAATAATCCTCTAAAGAGTTTCAGTAAAATATAAGAAAACACAGATAGACAACTAAATGAAATTAGGAAAATAATGCATAAACAAAACAAGAAGTTCAACAAAGAAAGAGAAACCATTAAAAAAAAAGAGAGAAACCCTAGAGTTGAATACAGGGACTCATCTGAAGAATTCATACAGAATGTACAACTTAATAGTGGAAAAACCCAGATCATTTTTTTTCTTAATGGACTGAGGATATGAATAGACATTTTTCCAAGGAAGACATACAAATGACCAACAGGTACATGAAAAGATGCTCAACATCACTAACCATGATATAATCACATATCATTACTAATTATACATAAGTATATATAGAACACATGGCACATATATGTAATAAATTATTAAGAATCAGAAAAATGCCAATTAAAGCCCTATAATACACAATTAGTTGCCACTGAAAGTTGGCCAGGATGTAAAGTAACTATTACTGCTTGAGAATGTTTAAACAAGTATAAGCGCCTTGGGAATCTGTTTATTATTATTCAGGAAATTTGAAGATACACTCTCTTGAGTTAGCACTGAACTCTTGGGAACAAACCCTGGAGAAACGCTCTCATCTGTACACCATGCATAACGTAAAAGAACTTTCATAGCTGCATTTCTCATAAGCAGCTTAGTGAAGGGTAATGCATGTGGAGACATTATTACTGGAGATTCTTGAGGGTGACATTGGAAAATAAATAGCAATGGCTAGAGCTTCTGCCATTCGTGATCTACCAAAATTGTTTTTCTGGCAAAATATACCACATAAAAAATGTGACATTTACCGTGACATGACATTTAGGTGTAAAGTCAGTGGCATTAAGTATATTCACTTTATAGTCCAACAATCATCACCACATACTTTCCGTGTTCCTGACCTGAAATCTATACCCATTAAACAATAACTCCCCATTCCACCTTGCCTCCTGTCTCCATACAGAAGGAATCTGAATATTCTAGGCACCTCATATAAGTGGAATCACACAATATTTGTCCTTTTGTGTCTGGCTTATATCACTTAGTATAATACCTTCAAGGCTCATCCATGTCGTAGTATGTGTCAGAACTACCTTCCTTTTACTTATCCCATTATATGTAAATACCACATTTTGTTTATCCATCGATCTGTCAATGGACATTTGGGTTATTTTGGCTATTGTGAATAATGCTGCCATGAAAATGGGTGTATCTGTTTGAATCCCTGCTTTTAATTCTTTTGGGTACATACCCAGAAGTGGAATTCTGGATTTCATGGAAATTCTATGTTTCATATTTTGAGGAACCGCCATACTGTTTTCCATAGTGGCTGCACCATTTTAGATTCCCATCGGCAACGCACAAAGATTCCAATTTCTTCCCATCCTCACCAACACTTGTTATTTTCTGTGTGTGTGTGTGTGTGTGTGTTTTAACAATAGCCGTATTAATGGCTCTGAAGTGGTATTTCATTCTTTTTGTTGCATTTCCCTAATACCAATTTATTTTTAAGCAGGAACCTTTACAATCCCCAACCACTGTCCCCAACCCTTCTAACCACTACTCCTTTCCTTTTTTAAAGCAATTAACTTTGTCAGTAGCCACATGACTCCAGAATCTTCTGAGCAGATTTCCTCCTTAGTCGATGGCACTTTACCAAAAATGGCACTGCATATGCCCAGTCAAAGAAAGAAGGTTCAGTTATTCACCTAGTTTCACAGCACACGTGATAACTCTGCTTAGGTCCCTCCTCTAAGGTGTAATATGCCATGTATTGAAAGGAGAAGAGTAAACCTTTTTTACTTCAAGTTGTTATACTGCACACAGAGCAAGTGAAAGATACTGGAAAACCTCTTAAGGATTCAAGGTTCTTTTGACCTTAGCTTGAAAATAAAAAAGAATTAGAAATATTTTCTTGCTGGTTCAGAGCCAAAGCCTCTTGGCCAGAACAACTTTGTGAAGTTACTTTCGGCTGAATGTGAGGCAAGCCTCCAGGGAACGTCCCAAAGTGCTGAGGACATGGCGAGTCCATCACCTTCTCATCTGCTGTGCACCCATTCACAGGCGACCCGGAGGACGTTGTCACCTTGAACTGGATCCAGTTTCGACAAGGTGACTGGGTGTGAAGCTAGGGGAGAGTTTCCCCTCTCAGCCCAGCAGGCAGGGTGTGGGAGCTGTAACCTTCCTATCAGTTTATTTTAAAACCCTGATAGAAGTCAGCACATTTTTAAAACACTTAAGTCTATTGTTTCCTTCTTGGGGGAAAAAAAAAGTGCTAAAGAATTTTAAGCTTTTCTAGCAGCACCCTTACTCGTAGCCAAATTAAATTTCTTTCCTTCATAGATTCCCGGAGGCATCATTATAATGAAAAAGTAGGCACCAGAAAAACATTTAACCCAGCTGTGTCTGGAGAAAAAGTCACTTTTTGGATGACCCATGTAAAAATCTCCACACATTTTATTCTAATCACAGCTCTGCAAGCCATTCTCATCTCCAGTGGATACTAGTGAACTACTGCCCTCTAAAGGTCATGACCTTGGGCACCAGTAAGTGTTTATCATTAAAGACAAGGCTGAAATAATACTGATGGCTGCTTTTCAGGAGTCTGAGCTTGAAGGCTGCAGAAGTGCCCCTCTCGCTCCCCTCATGCTCGCCTACATAGGTTTACTCATGAGTGTCACTCATTTCGTTTTCTCTGTTGTCTATCCCTAGGTTTTCATAACTTCTGCTTCTTTGGCCGCTTTATCTCTTGGGTTTCCTCATTCATTCTGGACTAATCCCTTTCTTGCTTCTTCCTGTCCTCAGGAAGGAGGAGAGGAGATAAATGCTACCAGGGTTTTAAGGGTGTCCTGGGCTGGGGGGATGCTACTGCTCAATTCTAGTTCATTGACTACCTCCTTCAACAGGTTTAACTCTCCAGAAGGATAAGGACTGCCATATTTGCAAATGGTTCCTTTGAGCCAAGACCACTGTTTGGCATCTATTAGGCTGTTGCTAAATTATTAAGTAACTTACTTCTGTAAGAAATAAAATGTTGTTCAGTTCTCTGGTACTTTTGCCATATAGTTATTTACTTAGCTTTCTTTCTAGGACTTTTCTATTAAAAGCTCACATCATGATGCTTCTTTTTTCTTCCATTGTCTTCAAGAGCTCTTTGTTTCAGCTGATTGCTTGCTTTGGCGCCCCCTACCCTTTCTTATCTTCACATTTCCTGAGAGGCCTCCTGCGGCACCACATTTGGTAATCATTGTGATTTGTAAATTTGTCTATACGGGCCATCTTCCATCTCACATGATTAAATGGGCAAGTAGCTCAGCTGCAGACTTGCCCTTTCGTGATGCAGATACAGACAGAGATACAGACGAGAACAGAAAATAGATTAAAACCTCTTTCACATAGTATTGTCTGGGGAAGGACCCACATCAATGGAAACTGACTTTGACACATGAAATTAGGTTTTGCAGGATATGAATGTGGTTCATAACATGGTCACATAGTTGCTTAGGAGTGACATTTTATCTTAGAACATCTTTCATTTTTCGATAAACTTCCTTTTAGATTTCTTATTTTGCTTTTCACACCTACCCTGTGTGGTAGCTAAAACAGGTTCGAACATCCTTATTTCACAGATAAAGGTACTGAACACAAAGACGTAAGTACATCTCCTCTATGGGCACCTGGTATATTGCTTCACGTGTAGTCGATGTTCACCAGAGCCTCTAAGGATTTATTCATAGATCAACAAACACTGATTGAGCCTCTATTCTCATAACAGATATCTTGCTAGGTGTTGGAATACAGAAAATAATACCAAAAAATCTAAAAATAATATCACTTGCTCTTAAAGTGATCAGAACCTGTGAGGAAATTGCTAACAATAATGACATCATAAGAATGCCTTTCAAATTACTATTAAGCTGGGACGAAGTGAGAGAGTGGCATGGACATATATACACTACCAAATGTAAAAATAGATAGCGAGTGGGAAGCAGCTGCATAGCACAGGGAGATCAGCTCAGGGCTTTGTGACCACCTAGAGGGGTGGGATAGGGAGGGTGGGAGGGAGGGAGACGCAAGAGGGAGGAGATATGGGGATATATGTATATGTATAGCTGATTCACTTTGTTATAAAGCAGAAACTAACACACCATTGTAAAGCAATTATACTCCAATAAAGATGTTAAAAAGAAAACAACTACTATTAGTCATTACATTTGTGGTGGAATACAGTGTCTGTTGAGGGAAATCATAAAGATTTTGTTGTTAGGTTGCAACTGGTAGGGAAAACCCCAGTTAAAAGCTGAGAGAACAGTGGGAAAGGCCTCAGAAATACTCCCTAACCTCAACTTGGCTCACTGAATGCAGAGACATTGTTCCCTGAAAAGGTCAACCATAAGGGAAAGCTGACCAGGAGTGAAGGGACATTACCCACATGGATAAAGAGATGTGCATTTGAAGGAAAAGAACTTCCCAGTGTTTGCCATGTTCCATGTTGCTTCATTTTGGTGGGGTCATCCATTTTCTTCTTTTATTTATTCTCCAAATATTACCAGGTGTTTCACTGGCCCAACATGACCTAGTTTTGTTCTCATTTCTTTGGCTGAATATCTTACAAAGTGATGTGACCTTTTATAACAACTTTTGTCACCTGTTTGAGAAAATCAAGCGCGAGCTCCATCTCTTGATAAAATAACCGTGCTGCGATTCTTTGTTGCTTATTAGGGTGATTACACCTCACTGAAGAAGAAATACCATTTATTTTTTAAAGAACAGAGTTGATGTTTGGGAGAGGTCAATTCTTTTCTCTGGAAAACTGCTAAAAATCCAAATCCACATCTCACTTCACCTAGAGTCAGAATGTCTCCTCCATAAAAACCCAGATTGTAAAGAATCCAAGTGAAAGTGGGCTTAGAACCAGGAAAAATGTTACAAATCTGCCAGAGAAGCCACTGTGAGCACGATTCGTATGAGTCATTAAACCAAATAATAATAATAGAACTTTCTTGGTAGAACTCTTTATTCTTCAGTGCCTTTTTATATGTTTCTAACTTGTTTTCAGATCTATTGTTCAAGGGAGGTAAAACAGATACGGGGATATTGAATTGCCAGGCAAGGAAACTGAGATGCTTTGCATAAAATCCAATATTCAGCTAATAGCAGGACCCCAAGACTATTTTCCTTTCAGGCAATATCTGTGTGGGTTTTTTTTTTTTCCTTTTCTACTTAGACCAGTTGGAGCCAGGAAGCTGACATCTTATACCAAACTGCTATCCCTTTTGGTAACTCTACAAAGTGGTTTTGCCTTTCTTTTTTTTTCCAAACTCTTTAACAAAAATGTCTGCCCTTTTCTACTTCAAGCAGTATAATTACCAGCTAGTAATTCAAAAGATATTTTAAAATCCAGATAAATATACTGATTTTTATATTTAATTCTTAAACTTGCCAATTATACAATTAATGCCTCAGTAGGAAGAACTGCCACGTCTGAATTCCTGAAGTCATATGATACATTTAGACACTACAGTGACTGTGCACTTTTGGAATGTATGAATGGTCCATAAATTTAATTTTGAAGGAACTCAACACAGGAAAATATGTTGCTTGTAAAGGCATTTCCCCACTGTTAAAATATATAAAATAGCTTTTCTATCACTCAGGTTAGTATTTGGCATCAAAGTTTTAATCTTTATTGTGACAGTGAATGAATAAACACAATTCTATTTCCAAGGACAGAGGCAACTCAGGACGGCACATCTTCATCGGCTGATTGAGGCTGGTTTAAAAAAATTAAGTATGGGTCTTCCCTGGTGGCGCAGTGGTTGAGAGTCCACCTGCCGATGCAGGAGACACGGGTTCGTGCCCCGGTCCGGGAGGATCCCACATGCCGCGGAGCGGCTGGGCCCGTGAGCCATGGCCGCTGAGCCTGCGCGTCCGGAGCCTGTGCTCCGCAAGGGGAGAAGCCACAACAGTGAGAGGCCCGTGTACCGCAAAAAAAAAAAAAACAAAAAAACTTAAGTATGTACCAAAATGATGAAATTTCTTTCGTCAAAAATCCATTTCTTTTAAAGCTAGTATCCAGCCTTTCCCTTCTCTCTCTCATTGCTAACCTCTAGCCCCCTCCCCCATCTGATTTTCCTTGATAATAGACGAAGAGTAGGATCGTTAAAGGACTTTTCTGAAAATATAATTGGCATTACTTCTTTGCTCTTAGGTTGACTTCCGACTCTCCAGAGCTGAAAAATTATTCCCCTCTCATTCTTTATGCCTCAGCAAAACTCTGTTTTCTGACCTGCTGGTTCTGGCACTGTCCAAACACATCAAGGCCTGGTGGTCTGGCACTCTCGCCTGGACTGGAAATTCTTATGGAGTGTGTTTTTCCACGTCCTTTTTCCTCCTGTAGGCAGTTCTTACCATGCCTTGTTAAAAGAACTAGTCAAAGTGAGGGGCGTGTGTGTGTGTGTGTGTGTGTGTGTGTGTGTGTTTTCTCTATCCTTAATGCCATGGATGAAAAGAAAAAGATTTGAGCACTGCTGGTATCCAGACGGTTGCTATAAAAAAGAAAGGCAGTGGCTGAGAATCAACAGAAAACTTCCATCCTCTCCAGGTATCATCACTACAAATGTCTCCTTTGCTGTTGGGTACCCGTGGCAGCCATACCTCTAGGGAGACTGAGAGGTTATCCCTGTGACTTTTGAGTAGTCAGTTGTAGATCATGGAAATAATAGGTCATTGCAAGCCAATCACTTTGAATTTTAATATTTACTGTTCTCAGTTTATGTGTCCCTGAACTATATAGTTGCTCCTTGCCTCCAAATGACTGCCGAGAGGGAACTTCCACTGGCCACACAATCCGTTCCCTTCATATTCTCACTGCTTGAGTGGATTGTACTTAAAACTCTGTATTTGTTGTTGTTGTTAAAAATCATCATTCCCTGCTTTTTTTGCTTCTTTCCTATCCTGTTCTTTCAGGGACCAGAAACTTGCATGATTCAGGGTAGAGTGAGTCCCTGTATTCCACCTGTCTTCACTATGAAGCTGTTGAATATTGCCTCCAATACTGCCCGATTTTCACACTGTTGAAGTGTGACAGCTTCGTTGGCTAACTTGTGTGGTTTCTTTGAAATGTAAACTTCATAATTTTATGTCTTTACACTGAGATATATTAAAATATTTTCCTACAGAAGGATTTAACTTGGTACAAAAAATACTCTCTGGGGAAGAAAGGGAAAGTAGTGCCCTCATTTTAAAGAGAAGGGGACTAAGGCTTAGATAATTTAAGACATGATTTTTGTTAGACGTCATATTCTAAATCCAGCTTTCTACACTGTCACATGATTTTTACTAAATATTAGTGTAACAATGACAAACCTACTGTTGGTTTAACTTGTCTTTCCCCCAAGACAAGGATGGTAGGATGCACATGAGCCGTGGGATGAGACATCGGAAATTGAGACATTTACTCTCTAACATTTCTTCGTTGCTATCAGGAAAGCATGAAAATTGCAAAAGGGTTCTCTTCAGGGAGAGAACATAATAAAACGTTACAAAGACGACACTTTGTTCCACGGTGGGTGTGGTGGAGAAGACAGCTAATATTTTCAGCCAGTGTCATGCAAGTCTCTTGTACATCGTTTCATTTCCTTTCTGCCATAAGTTTGTGAGTAGATTATTAGCTCCATTTTTAACAGATGTATGTGCTGATGTCCCAGCAGGTACTTAGCATGCCTAAGGTCACACAAATAAGAACGGCCAGATCCTGGATTTGAACCCGACTCTTCCGACTCCAAGGTCAGCTCTGTAGAGCAGACGACATAGGGTGAGCAGTCTACAGCAACCAGACAAAACGTGTGAGTGACAGCGAGGTCTGCCACCTGCTTAAGGCCCAAAAAAGTCCCCAGTGCCACGTTCCTCTCCTTGGTCTGACACCTCTGACTGCCATCAGTGTGCCCATGACACATATCTGTGAGAGAGGAAAACTGGGACCAATAAAGGGTTTCTTTTGACATTTCTATCCTTTAAGTATATGTGCTTTATTTCTTTATGGTTAGGGACTATCTTGGACTCCTCTCAATATTTGACCATAGAAGCAACAATTTAGCCATAGCTTTGGTTCTCTGCCTATTTATCTCTCGATCCCAGCTCTTGGTTACTTTTTACTGTATGCTGGGAGAAAAGTAAAAATTAAACATTTATTGAATATTAGGATCAGTATGTTTTGAAAGCAATCATATTTATAGTAGAATCTGAAGCATCGAAATGAAGTTAGAGAGAAAAAGGAGGTATTTTGATGGCATGAACTAAAAATCGAGAAAAATTTAAGGAGATACTCAGTGTATGTTGGTAGAAAGACCACAGAGATGACATGGGAGACCTTGGCTTCTCTAATTTCCATGAAACCAATGAAGTTTTCACTAAACTATCTAACGGAAACAAAAAAATCTTTCAATTCTACTAAAATCCATCTTTTTTACGAATGTTGTAGCAACTTTAGAGACTGAAATATTTTTCAACAATTTCTCCTGTGAAATTCTAATAGCTTCTCAGAGAAATCATAAGCTCTGTACCCACCCAGAAATAATAACAGAAAAGGACCAAAAGTTCACACTACTAAATGAAAAAGAAATGGGATCCCTTTTTCCATGAAAAATCTGTAGCTAACTTATGTCTCTGAAAACATTTATCTGAAGTAAACAATCTCTACTATTTCCTTAAACATTTTATAATCTTAATTGTAATGTCAAGCATTTTGATCTCAAAAATGCCATTAATTAATTTCCTAAATATCTACTACATGTAATACACTAACAGAATTATTTTACTAAGTTGTACACCTTTTTTAGAAAACGCCCAGGATTATTTCTGTGGAGCCTTCTGCTTCCCAAGACTCTGCCTCCCTGACTATCAATTATCCTCTTCAAATAATCTGTCACAACAAGCTTTTGAAAAAAACATTGTGCTCAGTATATCCAGACTTCCAAAAATGTAGGCACTAAGGTTTCAGTTTTAAGTTGAATTTCTTAGTATTTAAATCAGTGTGCTCTAAAGTATTCTATACATTCATGATGAAGGATGCTTCAAAATTGTAGATAAAATTAGTAGTCAATATTTATTGCTCATTGTCAATGTTCCCAGAACCATACTAAATGCTTCATGTATATGTTTTTATTTAATTCTCACTACAACCGTATACAGTAGGAATGGTCAAGGAAACTAAGAGTCCATGAGTTTAACAAAGTTACCTAAGGTACAGGGTAGAACTAGGATTTGGACCAATGCTATTCCGACTGCAGTAGTCTGCATAAAGACTGAAAGTTCTATTTCAGGTCTGATCCCAAGACACATTTCAACTCATCAGGTTGTGTTTTGGGGTATCCACAGCCATTCTACCCTAATTCTCCTTCAGTACACTTGAGTTCTATCACATTTTCCCTCTGTTGGGGAACCTAAAGCCTTCCGGGTGGAAATTCTGTCCACTCCTTTGAATCCCACAGTGGCTGCGTCTGCTGAAGTTCATTCTGACTGCAACAACTTTGAGATAAAATTGTCCTTTGACAAGTCTTTTGTTAACTTAAACACCTAGGTGAACTAGGAGACAGCTTATAATAGAAAACCATTATTTTTTAATAGCATCCTTAAAAAGTCTTCTTTAAAGGTGAGAGAGTTAGCTGATTTCAAAAAATAATTTGCAGATTTCAAGAAGGATTAAAAAGCCATGCACAAGAGTGCCTCTCACACTCGCAACTGAGCTAGCAGTGTTATTCAGAAGTGGTTTCTACTTAGGAAAAACCAAAAATTACCTAGATTCAGTCAATGTGTCTAGAATTTTGTTAAACTTAAAATGAAGATTCTCTTGTAATCATGTGTTCATTTTCTTATACGGATAATGCAGAAAAATCACACTTTTTCTTAGAAACATGATAAGGATTTGAATGCAGTAAACAATATTTTCAGTTTTCTTATCATTTTCTGGTCAATGTATCGGTGCAATATATGAAGAAAACTATTGAGACTCAAGAACATTCTATTTTGAAATGAAGTGATTCACGTTGAGCTTACTGAATGAAAAATACATATCGACAAGTGGTTTGGGGATATTAAAAAAACAAAGGAAGAACCCAAAACAGTAAATATTAGTAATCACGGAAGTGGAGACATATATTAATGCATAGATTCCATATGGGCAAACTAAGCCCATCCTCTTCTTCCCCTAAAATCTTCTCTTCCACCAGCTTCACTCTCTCCCTTATGCCCCTCCATTACTTGTGATTCAATCTCTACCACATGTCTAAAATTCACCCCTGTTCTTGCTATCCCTTCGATCTAGACATGACGCCTTAATTTCTCTCTTAGAATAAACTTTTAAAGGCCAGTCTTAGAGGAAAGAGGCACACTAACAGGTAAGTGTGTGAGGTTAGACAGCAAGAGTTGAGAAAATTCTTGAGTGATGGGATATGATTATCCAGTGAAAACTGGTAAGAGTGAGGGTGGGTAGTAACTCCCAAATCATCCCGCCTGAAATACCATTTGGAGTCTCTGTCTTTTAAACCCAGTTGAGGACACCTCTTCTGGGATTCCCTGGGCCAAAGGATTCTGTGATTCCTTGAGTCCAAAGTGATGCTTTTCTGTTCCGTGATTCCTTACAATTTGTTTTTCTTCCATTGTAGCACCCATTACATTTGTTCTTTATGTTTGTCTTATTCTACTAGTGGCATAATAAGCTCCAGGAAAGGATCTGGTCTTTTTTGATATTCTCCCCTTCGGTGTATAATACAGTAAGTCCCCTACATACAAACCTTCAAGTTGCAAACTTTCAAAGATGCGAACGTACATTCCATCAACGTCAGGCGTGTACTCACTGCAAACTGCAGCTTGCCCTCCGTCTCCTGTTGCTGACGATCCTTCAGCTCTACCATCTCCCACCTCCTCTCCCTCCTCCAGTCAGTAACCTTCCTTGCCTGTTCACTCGATGCCAGCCCCTGGATGCCAGCTGTTGTGCTGTACTACTGTCCTTTTCCAGGTACTGTACTGTAAGATTAAAAATTTCTTTATTTTTTGTGTTTGTTTGTTTTTTATGTACTATTTGTGTGAAAAGTGTTATAAACCTATTATAGAACAGTACTCTATAGCTGATTGTGTTAGTTGGTTACCAAGGCTAACTCTGTCAGACTCGAACAAATTGGACTTAGGAATGAGCTCTTGGAATGGAACTTGCTCATATGTAGGGGACTTACTGTATTATTTTTGAAATACATTAAGCACTCTGTGTATTTTAATGAAATTAAATTGGAGCAACCTCCCCACACCTCTGTTCTTTTATCTGTGAAATGTGATGGATTATGTGTCTCGTGTCCATCCTATCCATAGAATTCTAGAATTCCATGACTACGAATATTCATAGGTACTAACATATCAGCGTATTTCTGACAAGAACATTACCACTTCTTAGAGAATGAGCAGCTTCACTCTACTGTGCTGGTGTCATACCTAATCCATTCCCGTTTTCTCCATTCTCTCAGCCCCTTTGCCTTCCAGCAACATTAGCCTTTCAGCTTTATATAGACTTTTAGTCTCAGGCTACGCTTTTCTCTCTCCTCCTAAGGTATCATTTGGGGATGATCTCCAGTGAGGAGCCTTATTTGCACAGCACAGTCCCAGGGTTCCCCTTCCCTGCTTCTGTTCCGTTACAGAACTTTCCCTGGTTCTACCTTCTTCTTCTTCTTTTCCTTGTAACCCCTAAATGCATCAACCAGACAGAAACTATAACGGAGCAGGCCCCTAGGGGGCCTTCCTGGGATACAGCCCTCCCCCACGCCCTCTGCTGGAGCTCCTCTCTGAAGTACCCAGATAATAGTATCTGATGGACACTTCCCGAGTTGTTTCACAGATGCTAAAGCCACCACCAAATGGAAGAAATTAACTACTTGATGGTCACAAGCCCCCAGACCTACTGGCGCCTAAGGATTGATAATGTTAACTGCTCTGTTCCCTCACCATCAACCAATCAGAGAACTGTGCACGAGCTGACCACACACCCTGCAACGCACCACCCCCGCACCTGACCTTTAAAAATGTTTTGCTGAAACCCTTCAGGGAGTTTGGGGTTTTTGAGTGCGAGCCACTCATCCTCCTTTCTTGGACCCGCAATCAACCTTTCTCTGCTTCAAACTTCAACATTGCAGTTTGGCCTCCCTGTGTGTTGGAACGTGAACTTGCGTTCGGTCACAAAACTTCTGCATGAAAAGAAACCTCAGTCTATGTTCACCCTGTTTTCACCTGACATTCACCATTATGAAAATGGGGTGATTTTAAAAATTAATATAAAGAACCAGGGAGTACAGTGTTTCCAACTTGACAGGGACCTTTAAAACTTAGAGAATTGAACACCTGCTGGTCATTGTGTACACGTTTTCTGAGGGCAAGGCATTTCACTAGGCTCCACGGGGATGTCATGGTTAATTTTAGTGTCAACTTGACTGACCACGGAGCACCCAGATTAAACATTACTTGGGCATGTCTGTGAAGGTGTTTCTCAATGAGACTGGCATTTGAATTGGTGGACTTAGGAGAGTGTGCTCCCCAATGTGGGTGGGCATCCCCATCCAGTCCATTGAGGGTCTGACTAGAACAAAAGATAAGGGAAAGAGGAATTTGCTCTCCCCTTTTCTGTCTCATTATTTGAGTTGAAACACCTCATCTCATCTTCTATGGCCCTTTGACTGGGATTTACACCATCGTACCCCCTGGTTCTTAGGTCTTCAGACTCAGACACCACTGGCTTTCATGGGATTTCTCAGCCTCCATAATCACAAGAGCCCATCCTTCGTAATAAATAAATAAATACATAAATGATAAGTTAAAAAAATCCTATTGGTTGTTTCTCTGTAGAACACTGACCAAAACAAGTTTTGGTAATGACAGTGATTCTAGAGGAACAGAATTTTAAGGATGAGTTTCTTTTTTTTAATATTTAATTAATTGATTAATTAATTAATTTTGGCTGCTTCGGGTCTTAGTTTTGGCAGGCGGGTTCTTCGTTGAGGCGTGCAGGATCTTTCGTTGTGGCGTGGGCTTCTCTCTAGTTGTGGCGTGCGGGTTTTCTCTCTCTAGTTGTGGCACGAGGGCTCCAGAGCACGTGGGCTCTGTACTTTGTGCCACGTGGGCTTAGTTGTCCTGTGGCATGTGAGATCTTAGTTCCCCGACCAGGGATCGAACTCACGTCTCGTGCATTGGAAGGCTGATTCTTTACCACTGCACCACCAGGGAAGTCCTAAGGATGAGTTTCTGAATTGGCTCTGGGGTTTCTAGGTTTGCTCTCTAGTATAATTCGATTTAAAGATGCTAACGACTCAATTTCCAGTAGTAAAGAGAGCACCAATAGTGCATGGGGTGAACTGTTACGGAGATACGCAAAATACCTGCACGGGATACTCATCAACCACTTGTAAGGAGCAAGGAGCTGGGTGACTCTGTACACGAGACTTTTGAACATTCTTGGAAAACGCATGCATATAATGACATTGGTTGTTTGCTCTAATGTTGCCGGACAAAGTGGTGAAAGAAAACAATGAGCTCAGAGGTTCAAACTCCCAGCTCAAGCGCCTTCTTTAGCAGTGGAAGAAGTCTCCTCAACCCCGGCAGGAGTGCCTCCCCACCTCCCAGGCTACTGACCTCTCCACTCAGTGGCATTGGCCTTTTCATCTCAGTCTGAGGGCACCAATCCTGCTCTCTCCACCTCCCGAGACAGCTGCCACAAAAGACAATGCTCACTTTCCTCAGGACCCCTCTTTCCTTTCACACCTATAACTAGAGTCCAGTCCCTGCAGGCTCCTAAGGTGAGGTACAAGGTGAAACCCACGAGGATCAGTGTTATGCGCCAACAAAAACAGCTTCAGTTTCTAATTTATACAGGCAGAAAACCAGGGAACTTGTTTGGGAATGGACACTACGGATGTGAGATTATAGTAGAAGGAACATAACATCAGGCTGAACTTGTTGACAGAAGCTCACAGAGCAGAGATTCAGCATTGAATGCTGCACTTTGCAGAGGGGGAACAGTACAGGAATGGCTCTGACAGTTTGGTTGGTTGGTTGCTTGGCTGAAACCTGGACCACAAGGAGTCAGTACCTTTCAGGGCTGGGCCACGTTCTCCAGAAGATTGCATATGCTCTGAATTAGCTCCACTATATGGCACTGTTTCTCTGATGGCCAGGATTCACTGAATCCAGGAATCAAGGGGTGGAAATGGGATGAGCCACTCACTATTACCTCTAGTGACCCAGCAGCAAAATTTTGCTTCTTGTTCCCATGACTTTATGCTCTGATGGCCTGACAGGTCTTGGTTCCAGAGAAGGAATGCTTCCACCAGAGACACAGTGATTCCATTGAACTGCAGTTAAGACTGCATCCAGCATTTTGGTCTCCTCATGCCTCTGAATCAACAGGCAAAGAAGGCCAGTTACTCTGGTTACTCTGTTGGCTGGGATGAGTGGTCCCCACTACTAGGGGGAAACTGAACTACCTCAATGTAAAATTCAGTGTTGTTTATTTTACATGATAGTATTTTGTAAAATTCAGTGTTGTTAATTTTACATGATAGTATTTAAGTTACAAAGACATCAAGAAGAATAAACATCACTTGAGAACTAGGGCAGGGGTTAAGTTTGTTTTTGGTTCTATGTAGGATAGTTATGTCATGTTAGGCAGAATTATGACCTTGCTGTTGTCTTTATTTGGAGATTAAATATGGTTGAAGGAGATATGTATGGATGACAAATTGTGATGGTTAATTTTGTGTCAACTTGACTGGCCACAGGGTGCCCAGATTAAACACTATTTCCAGGGATGTCTATGGGGGTGCTCCGGATGAGATTAGTACTTGAATCAGTGGACGCAGTAGCATGCTCTCCCCAATGTGGGTGGACATCACCCAACCCACTGAGGTTCTGAATAGAACAAAAGTCAGAGGAAGAAGGAATTCACCCCCTTTTTTTCTGCCTCACTGCTTGAGCTGAGATATCTCATCTCATCTTCTCCTCCCCTCATAATGAGAATTAAACCATTGTATACCCTGGGTCTTAGGCCTTTAGTCTTGAACTTGGCCTGAATTATACTATAGTCTTGCTGATGGGAGATGGTGGGACTTCTCAGCTTCCATAATCACATGAGCTCGTTCCTCATAATCTCTCTCTCTCTCCATATATCTATATCTATCATTTATCTCCTATTGGTTCTGTTTTTCTGGAGAACTGTGACTAACAGTGGGGATAAATACTGACACCTGTATTCTATCCTCAAGCAATTTGTAATGTAATTGAAGGAAATTTAATTGACATTCATGGAGGTAACATTTAAAAAATAGGAAACTAGTACGCATCTGATAAAGTATTAAAAGGGCTAAGAAGAAATAGAGATACTAGAGGTGTTAAAGTGCTTATGCGTGACATATATCTGTTTAATTGGGTCACCTTTATATTTTAGTGCGTTGAAGAAAGGCTTACGTTTCAGACAACTGCTCATCTTCTCAGAGCAATGAAATATACTGGCTTTGAAGGCAAACGTTTTACTCTTTTAGAATGGTTTTCTAAAACTCTTTACTATAGATTCAGCAATAATTTAGATCACTTATAAATCAAATCTTATTTTCCTTAAACGTACAAAAGACTCATTTCCATCTACTACCGAGAATTTTCTCGGAAGCAATTGAGGTTGTTGGCTTCTACGAATGCTGTAAGACAACAGGGCAGCGGTGGGCTGGAGCTGGCTCATGCTGGCTCAAGAGAGCAGATTGTTGAATATGCAGGAATTTTGCCATCTGTTTGTTAAGCTGTGAATACCTTGAAATTGGCTGTAATGGGAGTTTACACTACGGAAATTGGCAAACATCACAAATGATTATTATTTTTTTTTCTCCCGTGGAGCCAGTTTTCTGGCACACCATTGGATGGGGATGTCCCAGAGGAGAAGCTAGATTTGCACCTGACCCTCCCAAGTGCTGGAAAAACTGAAGCAGAAGGATCAGTTAAAGCTAAAGGAGCTGTGGATCTGAATGCTGATCCTGTCAGCCAGGTGAGCCAGGACATAAGTCTCAACCTGTGTGAGATGCAAAAGCACCTCACGTCCTGCTGCAACCTCTGGCCTAAAAACCATTCATCTCAAATGACTAGAAGCTTAAGAAAGCTTGTTATTTTTCATTTCTTGGCATATACGATTTCTTCTATTTTGAAGTGTCCCTTATAATTTTAATGTTCTTCTTCCAAACCCTCACTCTCATCCCCAGACAAACACACACACACACACACACACACACACACACACACACATCTTGAGGCATCATACTTCCTTTAAATATCGCACCTCAACTCAGAACACATCAGGAGGCTTTGGGGATCATTAAGTATTAGCCATATCCCTCCCCATATTGAATAGAGACATTTTATTTAACACAGTGTGAAGAGAACCACAGGGCAGCACCCTCTCCTTTCTCTGGTTGCCTGAATTCGCTACAGAAATATAAACATTAGGGAAGAAGGAAGATGGGTGAGGCTATGCGGTTAAGCAAATCATTTAAAAAATCCATTTTGTTTCCTTTTTCCAGAATAACATATGTAGACCTTGTGATATCAGACCTCATACCATAGGGTCAGAGAAGTGAGTTTTATAAAAACAAGTATCCTATACAAATTATAAAAACTTTAACTGTGACATTTGTGGAGCCACTGAAACATCGCTAATAATTACCCTGAGAAGCAATGCTTGAAATCTGCTGCCCTGGGAGATTTTGCCATTGTGATCACTTGCCCTACCCTGAAGAGAGCTGTTCTGTGCTATTCATCAGAATAATTTAATACCATATAAGCTCATTGTAAGTTAAGTTTAAGCAGCAATGAACTTAAGCAATATATCTCCAATAATGGAATTTCAAGCACTGCTACAAACTGGAGAGGAGACATTTGCTGACTTCAGGGGATTTTCTGTTACCATGAAACTACACAGATGGATGGATGGCTATGTAATCCTACAATATCCTGTCTCTGTAAGTAAAAGTAAGTGACTTATGTGCGGGGAAGGTCACATAATTACTGATAAATAAGAAATTATTTTGGAGAAAATCAAGAGATGATAAATTTGAAAGGATAAACTATCCACACACACCAGGATTATCTCGGAAGCACCTCATGCCAAGCAAAGTAATTATCCACTGTTTAAAATAGTGTGTTAAATTACTCACAAGTCATCCAAGAAAAAATAATTCTACAGGGAGTTTCTGACACCAATGAAACAAGGATATAATCCACTGAGGAATCCTCCTCCGTAACATGTACCAATATTGGCTTCTCTAGTTTAGTGTGGTTCTTTTTCTCTCTCTTTTTTTTTTTAACCCACCAATACCACAAATCTTGGCACTACACTATGTCTTCAACTTACTAATGAGGTAGCTTCTGAAAATTTATTTATAAAATCATATGTTTTGAACTTCTAATTAATTTTTAGATAGAACCAATGTTAAATCGTAGTGCAGTCCTCAGACTGACTCACTAAAAAATAACCCATAAAACGTCTCAATTCAAGCGCAAAAGACACCAAGTGAGTGCTCTCAACGTCTATACATGCTTCCTGAGTAAGGGAGTTTGGGTCCTCTTACATTTTGACCTAGGAATCAACAAGCTTAACCTTTGTTGAGAAAAAAATAATTTTTTTATAGTTACAAAAACTGATGACTTGACATCATCCAGTAGATTTGTCTTCGTAGATGGAGAAGTAGCTTCATGCCATAGTTTTCAGTTAGAATTAAAATGCACCATACTTCTCGTTGCCCTTGTCCTTGACTACCACTAAAAATATAAACCAGGAATATTCTTCTTCTACATTCCTCCTCTATCTTTGCCATATTATTCTTGCCCAAACTCATTCTTCCTTTGCTTAAGCCCAACCAAGGCTTTCGCCTAAATAGCCCTCCTATTGCAATCAATTTGCTCTATATTCTAACTTTTCATTACATCCTATCTCTTTTCTATGGCAGAAACCTGGCTATTCCAAGGGAACATATCCTTCCCTACAGCCCTTTCCAATGTAAGTTACTCATTATCTTACTTTCCAAACAATAAGACCAAGAATAAGACACAGAGCTGTTACTTTTCTTCCTTACATTTGCTACTACTCAGTTATTCACTAGTAAGCTTGGACAAAATACAAAGAAAAAAAAAGAAAAAAGAAAACAACCTCATATTTTTGTCTAGAGTAACAGAAGCCTTTCCTTGCCATCTCCCTACTTTTTGGCCTTTTCTTCTTTTATCCCTGGCTCAAGGATGGCTCTCCAGCCTGAAATATCTCTTGGGCCAATTTCTATCCAACTCCCTAGTGTAACCACTGAAGTCCTCCATGTGGATGACCTCCACTCCCACTCCACCGTACCGACCCACTCCCTGGACTTCATTGTGATCTGGAATTTCTCCACCACTGATATCTTGTACTTTCACTCTCACCCTGGTTACTTTCTTACAGCTCATTCACTTTCGTATTCCCAAAAACCTACTATTCAATTGCTCCAAAACTTTCTCTAACACACAAAACAGATAAATTAAATACAGTTCCCAGACAACCACCAACTACATTTTACCCCGAACTGCCAGCCTTGCTTACCCAGCTCCCTGGGTGCATTATGTACTCATTGTCTCCGCACTGATATGACGTCTTGAATTTTTATGTACAATATCTCTGCAAAATCTAACAGCTGGAACATTCTCTTTTCCACTTGTAACCCAAGGCTGTGAAGAAAAATCAAATAATCATGGAGACTGAAGATCCTCAGGTTGGGACTTTCACTTGGAACTTGGCAAGCTCCTTCTTGTATTTCTAAATTTCAACTTAAATGAATCCCTTTTTCTGTCCATAACTCATCTCCTTCTCTGCAGTAGATAATGTTTGCTCCCTCACTGAGAAAACTGGGACGATTGAGCAAGAAGTTTATCAATTAACTTCCCTGGTACCTACAAATAGGACTGACTTACCTATGAGGTACTGTGCCCAGAACCCCACAATATTTTTAGGAGCTCACTCAAATGTTTTAATTTCTTTTAAAATCAGTAGAAAAAAGAGAAGTTTTAGGTTGAAGAACATGTTTCAGTGTATTATATTATAAATTCACCTTCATATAAAATATAATTTTTTCTTTTTTTTTTGCGGTACGGGGGCCTCTCACTGTTGTGGCCTCTCCCGTTGCGGAGCACAGGCTAGGACGCGCAGGCCCAGCGGCCATGGCTCACGGGCCTAGCCGCTCCACAGCATGTGGGATCCTCCCGGACCGGGGCACGAACCCATGTCCCCTGCATCGGCAGGCGGACTCTCAACCGCTGCGCCACCAGGGAAGCCCTCAAATATAATTTTTTAACATCTTTTATGGTGACCATGAGGACAAAATTCCAGGGCATGTGAAAGCCCCGAGGCAACCGTGCCTACAGACTCACTGTCCTCACAGCTGGTTGTGGTGGCAGCCTCAGTGACCACGTCTTCATCCTCCACCTGGGCTCTAGACCTGCCTTGCTTTCCGCTTTGAAGATCTTCCAGAGTCCTGAGAGTTCAGCTCTTCTGCTCTGGCAGCACTGAGCCCTTAGCATGTACAGTAGTGAAAGTAGTTCTCAAAAACCACCACCAACCATGAATTAGTGAATACAAAAACATTGCTCCCAGGGATATACAGATTTAGGTTCCTGGGAGTCTCTGGCCATAATATTACGTCAACTGACCAATAGACATTCTTGTTTTAAGTGTGTTTTCATTTAATGACGCCTCATTTGATATATAGTGTTGAGTCATTAGCGTGAAATCACGGCCAACAGCACTGTCACTCAGGACTCACATAGCTGACCTTCATCTTTCCTCTATAAGGCACATCACAGCCTCATGCTCAGAAACACCAGCCCTTCAGCACTTCACTCAGGGGCCACTCGAAACAGTAAAATCACCACCAAAAAGCATGAACACTGTGGCACTGTATCGACCAAGAAAAGGACACTTGTTTACAGCATGAGAGCTGACGCAAGAAGGCCATGTCGCCTTGTTGAAACTCAGCGAGGAGCACAGGCTTTGGGAGAGTCAAGCTTCCCCCTCCTCTGGGCTGATGCACAAATGGTCAGGAGCATTGGCTTTGGGATTATAAACGTTTGCAGTAGGTAAATTAATGGGGATGCAGGTGCACAGAGAAAAGGCCATGTGAGGACACAGTGACAATGCAAGCCAAGGAGAGGCCTCAGGAGCAAC
Organism: Pseudorca crassidens; assembly: GCF_039906515.1. NCBI lineage: Eukaryota > Metazoa > Chordata > Mammalia > Artiodactyla > Delphinidae > Pseudorca > Pseudorca crassidens. The sequence goes on from NC_090296.1 coordinate 189,408,263, forward strand.
CAGACCTGCCCACACCTTGATCTTGGACTTCTAGCCTTCAGATCTGTGAGAAAATAAATATCTGTTGTGTTAGCCACCCAGCCTGTGGTATTTTATTAGGCAAACTAATGTAATAGGCTCAAGGCTTTCCTCGTTTTTACGTTTCCAGGGCCAATGAATAATCTTATGTGTTTATTTTATTTGACTTAGTGGTACTGGATACACTCGACTAGCTATTTTCTTCTTAAAATTCTTTCCTTTGTTGCCTTCTAGTTTTCCTTCTCCAACTGTATTCCTTTCTGTTTTTCTTGATGAGAGTCTCTTTATCCACTGGGCTCATAAACACTGCTGTCACCTAAGGACAAGCCAGGAACCAAGGTCAGGAACTCCTGACCGCAGTTCATAAGCTCTGCAAGATGGGCCACCTCTGACTTGACCTTGAAGCACTTCCCCTTGGTTAATTATGACTGAGCCACACAGGCAACTCTGTCCTTCAAACTGACTATTCTCCCCTGGGGTTTTTTTGCACTTACTGCCTCTCTGCCCTGGGCAGTCACCCCAGGGTGGTGCACGGCTGACTCTGCCAGGGGGTCCTGAGCACCCCTTCCTTCAACTAGACCCTCTATCACATACTAGATTGAAAACTATTTACCTTTGTTCTGTTTATCCATTTATTTAATTATACAGTGTTTACCTCGAATATTAGGTCCATAAATGAAGAGTTTTGAAAGAATGAAGCTGTGATTTTCAAATTGAGAGGCTCTGTCCCAAATAAACGTGTTTTCTTTTAACATCAATAACAAGTCCAAAGGTCCAATATTTTACATGATTACGATAAATGTATCCTATCAAATAATATCAGAAAATCCATTTAAAAGTACTAAATAGAAGTAAAAATGCATGGAATATACATAGATCTTTTATACATGTATTTATACATTCCAATAGGCTTATTAAGTCCCTGTTATTTTCCAGTCCCTGTTGTAGATACTGGGAATACAGAACATCCCTCCTTACTTCCGTGAGATGTGACTAGACTCTCCTTGACCAACTTTACTCAGGTTCCTCTAGCCTTGTTCTCCACTAGCCCTCAACCTTGGGCTTCTGTAATTATTCTTGCAGATCCCAGATATAGCAAGAATCCTGCTAAGTCAGTTTAGAGAAAATCCTCCTCCCATCCTTGATGTCTAATCAACCTTGGTATCTGATCAAATTTCTGACCCTCTCCCTCACCCCCCGTCCCCAGGTGATGTCTCATCAACCCTGGCCTGACTTCAGCAAGAATCCTGTTAGGTCAGTTCAAACTTCCCTTGATGCTTCCTCTTAGTAATTTTCCACCCACTGACCACCCCCCGCCCCCCAGCTGCTCCTTGGCTACAAATCCCCACTTGCTCTCCTTGTATTTGGAGTTGGGCCTGATTTCTTTCCCCTACTGTGGTAGTGTGACACCTATCTCAATAGTGCTGAAAAAAGACTGCTTTACTGCCTTAACAAATGTGAGAAAATATTTTCCTTAACAAATAATAAAGTTCCACTTAAAAAACTGATATATAATGATCTCTTTTTAAAAATATGTAATTCATTTTTAATGTTTCCTTGAATTGACAGTGTCTGCTTTTTAACGCTGCACTTACAGTTATATTGAAATTTCGCTTTTTTGAAAATCTGTGTCAGAAAAACTTAGACTAAAAGAAACCAACACGTTCCCCTTGGCTCAGAGGTGGAAGAGTTTTACTGCCCTTTCTCCACTTTATGTCTTTGTGCATCTGTGCTCTCATGATTCTAGAATCCCTGGCATGAAAAGTCAATTATCATGTGTATTCTTTGGGACCATGTATACTACAAAATACCAAGTTAAAAACAATTTTCTTTTGGATGAATGTGACCTAGTTAATGGTTCTATGTGGACACGAGAGTTATGTCCAGGAAGTAAGCGGTACCTCTGACCCAGAACACAATATGGGGGAAGAGCTACTGAGCCCTTTCCTGGGGACAGTCCTCTGCTTTCTAAATCTTCACAGGGAAAAGCCTCATTGGATGGATATAATTAGGGCCCTGACAGTTGTTTCTGTTTTTTTAAAAATGTAGCTAACATTAAAATGTTTATATTTTAATATTTACTCACATTTTGTTTTACTTTTTTCTGAAGCAAGTGATATTTTCCAAATAAAGTTTTGAAATATTTGCTAAAAAAGACTGCCCAACAAAAGATGAAATAATCAAACAAAAACTGTATCAGTGCACTCTTTCATCCTCCGATGGGCTAAGGTGGATAATTAGCAGAAATTATTTTCCCTAAAAAAGCAAGGTATTTTGTCCTACAACATAATACTGAAGGGCTTCCTAGATCTAGAAATCACTGCCCCTTGCCATACATACATGAATTATGCACAAATAGTTAAATTTTATTTTTTGTTTGTTTTTATTTTTTATACAGTAGGTTCTTATTAGTTATCTATTTTATATATATTAGTGTATACATGTCAATCCCAATCTCCCAGTTCATCCCACCACCACACTCCACCCCTCCCCCTCAACTTTCCCCCTTTGGTGTCCATATGTTTGTTCTCTACATTTGTGTCTCTATTTCTGCCCTGCAAACCAATTCATCTGTACCATTTTTCAAGATTCCACATTTATGCGTTAATATACGGTATTGGTTTTTCTCTTTTTGAGTTACTTCACTCTGTATGACAGTCTCTAGGTCCATCCATGTCTCTACAAATGACCCAATTTTGTTCCTTTTTATGGCTGAGTAATATTCCATTGTATATATGTACCACTTCTTCTTTATCCATTCGTCTGTCGATGGGCATTTACGTTGCTTCCATGACCTGGCTATTGTAAATAGTGCTGTAGTGAACGCTGGGGTGCTTGTGTCTTTTTGAATTATGTTTTTCTCTGGGTATATGCCCAGTAGTGGGATTGCTGGGTCATAAGGTAATTCTATTTTTAGTTTTTTAAGGCACCTCCATACTGTTCTCCATAGTGGCTGTATCAATTTACATTCCCGCCAACAGTGCAAGAGGGTTGCCTTTTCTCAATGCCCTCTCCAGCATTTGTTGTTTGTAGATTTTCTGATGATGCCCATTCTAACCGGTGGGAGGTGACACCTCATTGTAGTTTTGATTTGCATTTCTCTCATAATTGGCGATGTTGAGCATCTTATCATGTGTCTCTTGGCCATCTGTATGTCTTCTTTGGAGAAATGTCGAACAAATAGTTAAAATTTAAAACAACAATATGTAAAAGTGTCTCCTTCCAATCAGCTTTATCCTTTCATCTTAAAATTCTGCATATATATATATATATATGCGAAACAATATTTTCCCTTTCATACAGAACACCTAAACTGATATCATGGTATTTGCAGTTGAATACACAGCTCTAAAAAACTAGTGATGGTGCTTCAATCACTACAGATTTAATAAAAATGTTGAATCCTGGTGGATAAAGGATGTTGCAAAACACCTTAATGAACAATGCGTGTAATTTCTTTTATATCATTAGTTGTAAAATCTCCCTCAAATGTTATTAGTATTAAATATTTTAAGAAGCTTTAAAATGCTCTAGTTTTACTGATTGAAGCAAAAATCGAGGTACACTTTTGCAGTTTTTACACCTATGTAGTCATCCTTTTTCATAACCACTTATTGAATCTACTTAATTTTAACTCATTGGGAAAGAATCAGTCGAGATTCTCTCTCTCTCTACTTCCCCACCCACCCCAACAGCACTTTTCCAGAACATGTGTTTTAGAGCAACTTATAGGACGCTAAAATCCTCTTGTTCATTTTTCAATTGTGTAGCAATTTGTATAATGCATCCTGAATGATTTCCTCCTAGTGGAACTATTACAAATTAACCTGAAAAATACCCAAATTATAGTTTCAGTCCTTTAAAGAAATACAGAGCTCACATTGTGCTCTGTGCTGCAGAAAGCAATCATTATGCCATGTATCCTAATCTGTTAGTCTCCTTGAAAGTGAGCTGTCTACCTCCCCATAGAGTTTATGCACGTTTCCTTAGTAAACACATTTCATCAGGAAACAGCTACTCTCTTGGGGCATATCATCATGTCTTCAAAACTCCGAAAGAATGAAAAGTGCAAGGCAGTATGGCACTATTCACTCCGTGCAGACACCTACAAATGTTTGCAAACATGAGCTTGGCTGTAATCCTCCCTATGGAAGTGCACAGAACATAGGGCAGCCTAAATCATGACAGCGTGTGGGTGACAAAGGCACTTCACCTTCATGAACAAATACTAATTTTGGATGCACCTAAGAGTGATGAGTAGCCATCAACAAAGGGCACATGCTGTTTGTGGTTCCCCTTTCTTTCATTCTGGGCTTTGCTAAAGCTTGCATATATTGAAGGAAAGGAAAGCAGTATACTGCAAAATGAACACATTTTCAAACTTTTAAAAAATGAATAATACTATTTCTTCCCAACATCCAAGGGCCTTCAACTTAGAAAATATATAGCTATCTTTCCGAGCTTAAGGAAAAATTTAAATAATGTGAGCTATTTTGCTATTCCCTTTCTCAGAACTTGGATTTTTTTTTTTTCTTGTGTGGGGGAGCTTCTTTGGTCGGAATTTTTGCTTCTTATCAGTTTGTATGAATTTGCTCTTGCATTTCAATTTCTCTTGTAACTCTTTTATTTTTAATTAATTTATTTAATTTATTTATTTTTGGCTGCATTGGGTCTTCGTTGCTGCACGTGGCCTTTCTCTAGTTGTGGTGAGCGAGGGCTACTCTTCTTTGCGGTGCGCGGGCTTCTCATTGCGGTGGCTTCTCTTGTTGTGGAGCACAGGCTCTAGGCATGCAGGCTTCAGTAGTTGTGGCTCGCAGACTCTAGAGCTCAGGCTCAGTAGTTGTGGTGCACGAGCTTAGTTGCTCTGCAGCATGTGGGATCTTCCTGGATCAGGGCTCGAACCCGTGTCCCCTGCATTGGTAGGCGGATTCTTAACCACTGCGCCGCCAGGGAAGCCCTCTTGTAACTCTTGTGACTTTGTTTGCCATTTGCTTTAATCCCTATTTAACCCATGAAAAAACCCTAGAGAAAACCTCCTGTAATACATGTCCTAGAACTTAACTAACTTAATAAGGTATTTGTCTTAAGGATTGGTTTTCAAGGTTGAAGAGGCAGTCTTTCCTTTGCTAACTTACGTGATTTGCAATGCTTTGGGTTTAATTAGGTGACAGAATAAGTTGACCATGGTGATCAGGAAGTGTTTTGATCCAGATTATTGGAATGGAAATTCTACTTTGCTTTCCCAGTAAGTTAGAAGCCAGAATCTTTCACCATTAGATCTGACAACAGGAATTTATTCCCTGTCCCCTGATATAGCTTGTAAGGAGCAACAGGCCAGGGTGTATGTGACCAGAGGTTATAACATTCTGATTCATTATGCTGCAGTCATGAATCTGCCCTGTTAGAGACAAGCTCCATCCATCCATTTAGCTGTCATTCCGACCATGAATGTAATGCTGTTATGGTGAGGGCCAAGTCCACTGCTCATGCCAGATGTTGTTAGGAATTCAATCCATCCTACATATGAACACTGGCTCCTTCAAACAACAAGATGTTGAGAGAATTACATATCAAGTTGTGAGTTTTCTTGGCATTTAATTATCCAGCTCAAAGAAACATACTCCCTAATTGTTCCTGAGGTTACTGCCTAGGACATAAGAAGAAGGGATTTTGTGAATTAATGGTATGATATTGGCAGCAATGAAAACATTTCAAGTTATTGCAATGTCTCTTTTTTGGTTGTTTTTATTTTTTTTGCTTACTCCTAATTCCTGTATGTCAGTAGAAATTAACCATCTTTTAGATGTGATGTCACTGTTAGATAAAATTTGGGGGAGGAAATTCACTCATAAAATAAAATGTATCTATTTTCATTTCATGTATTATATTACAATTCTTGTTCACATATTAATATAACACGACTGCAGAGATAGAAGGAAACTTTTTTTTTAATTTGAGTAATCACAGCTAGAACTTGGTTCCACTGACTCATGGTCCATTGCATGACATACTAGAAATTAATTTTTCCCACTCAAAAATTATGTTGAATCAGTGAAGAAAGGACTGCATGGTTATTGCTATTGCTTTTGTTTAGATGTTTCTCACTTTCATAAAGGAAATGGACAGTTAGAAGGACCATATGCTTTTATAACTTGGCCTTCTCTAGCTGGTCTTTGGGAAAAATTCACCTCCCTTAGCTAAGGATATGAATTCCTCCAGTCTGCTCCTAGGTTTTCTCCTCAGCCCTATTGACAGCCGCTCCCTCCATCTACCTGATGTACCAGCTTCTCAGAATCCTGTGCTGACCTCGTCCCTTTCCCTGGACACTACGTCTTGGCCGGTGCTGACAATGTCTACTCTGGATGCCTTCCTCCTGTGTCTCTTGACACTGATGTCCTAACATCTCACATCTCAAGTTTTCACAAGGTTTTTCCTTTCTTTTTTTATTGAGATATAACTGACATATAATATTACAACATAATGATTTGATTTTTTTTTTTTTTTTTTTTTGCGGTACACGGGCCTCTCACTGTTGTGGCCTCTCCTGCTGCGGAGCACAGGCTCCGGACACGCAGGCTCAGCGGCCATGGCTCACAGGCCCAGCCGCTCCACGGCATGTGGGATCTTCCCGGACCAGGGCATGAACCCGTGTCCCCTGCATCGGCAGGAGGGCTCTCAACCACTGCGCCACCAGGGAAGCCCTTTCTTGTCTTTTTGACAATAACCATTCTAATAGGTGTGAGGTGATATCACATTGTGGCTTTAAGCTGCATTTCCCTGATGATTAGTAATGTTGAGTACATTTTCATGTAACTGTTGGCCATCTGTGTTTCTTCTTTTGAAAAATGTCTATTCAGTACTTCTGTCCATTTTTTTGATCAGATTGTTTGTTTTCTATTGAGTTGTATGAGTTCTTTTAGTATCTCGGATATTAACCCCTTATCAGATATATGATTTCCAGATATTTTTTTCCCATTCTATAGGTTGCTTTTTCATTTTGTAGATGATTTCAAAACATTTCTTAAAAGGAAACGTGTAGCTTTTTTTAAGAAAGGATTACATAACCCCATTATCAGCAACTAATTTACAGGAGCTTGCTGGAGTCACCCAGGTAACAATTAACAAACATTTCAGCTCATATAAAATGACACCATTTAGTATAATGTGATTTTATGTAATTCCAGTTCAAAATGGGTTGTCAAAATTGCCTCTATCAATCTAAATTCTGTCAAAATTACATCGTTATTTCAAAATAAAAATATTTGTGTAATTTGAAAAAAAATGTCAAGGTCCTCCAAATTAAGATTTATTTCATACTGTAATTCTCTTTTATTTTATTTTACTTTTATAATTAATTTTCATTGGAGTACAGCTGCTTTACAATGTTGTGTTAGTTTCTGCTGTACAGCAAAGTGAATCAGCTACACGTATACATATATCCACTCTTTTTTGAATTTCCTTCCTAGCACTGAGTAGAGTTCCCTGAGCTATACAGTAGGTTCTCATTAGTTATCTATTTTATACATAGTATCAATAGTGTATTACACGTCAATCCCAATCTCCCAATTCATCCCACCGCCTCTTCCCCCTTGGTGTCCATATGTTTGCTCTTCTCAGTCATTTTAGTAACATTTCTATTTTTGTGTCTATCAAACCTCTGAGATCCTCACTGATAAAATTTCTACTCTATTTCATATATTTGCTGCTGGGCTACCAAAAAATATTTTAAAAAGTAATATATTCATCCACTTTGGGAGTGCACTCGTACATTCTCTTGACTACTTATTGACAACTTCTTAGAGGTACCTTACTCTAATAACTAGAAGTCCCATGATCTTTGGAGGTGGCCAACTGGATATATTCTTGACTCACTGTAAAAAAGAGAGGAATGATGCTGTGCTCCCAACTTCATTATATTCAACAACATCATGCATTCTAATCAGACACTAAGTAGGATTTTACAAAACACAAGATGCTGGTAGATGGCTCTTGTGTGAGATTAAATGACCTTATCAATTATGTGTCAGTAAAATCTTCTGATCCAAATCAGATTTAAAGTGTTATTAGTGAGACCTTTCATGAACTCCATCTGTCATGAAACACAATAATATGCTAGAGTCCAGGTTACTTCTGGTTTCAGCTTCCAAATGAAAAGATGCTCAGCATCATTTGTCGTCAGGAAATTGCAGTGAAAACAACACTGAAAAAATACTACATGCCTACTGTAATGGCAAAGAATCAAAAACAAGACAAAAAAGAAAAACCTGCAGTGCCATTTCTGGTGTGAATACAAAGCAATAGGAATTCTCATTTGTTGCCAGTGGGAATGCACAATGGTACAGACAGTATGGAAGACAGTCTGGCTGTTTCTCACAATTTTAAACATAATCTTGCCACACATTTCAGCAATCACATTCCTAGAGATCTGCCCAACTGGTGTGAAAACTTATGTCCACACAATAACCTGCACACAAATATTTATAGCAGTTTTAGCCATAATCACCAACAACAGAAAGCAACCAAGATGTCCTTCAGTAGAACTGGTGCGTCCATACAACAGGCGGAACGCAGAATGTGACAATGTAATTTAAATGTCTGACAAATGTCACTGAAGGCAGTATGGGAATATGCGCTGACCTAAGTAACTTTGGAAATGAGTGCATTTTATTAGACTAAGGGCAAAGGAATTGGACAAAAACCCTCTAGTCAAATTACTGATATTGGTCCCCACAGGGTTATAGGTTAACAATTCTGAAACTGTTATACTTGTATATTGAAATTTAACAATTAAGTAAATGGATGGTTGGTGGCGAGTTTTCTCTCTGTTGTAATGGAAAGTTATAGATAAGCAATGGAAAGAGACTAGGATGTAGTAGTAGATTATAGAGTAGTAGATTATAGAGTGCAAACATCGGTATGAACTCACATGTAGCTTAATGTAGACACAGAATGGTTACGCATGGACATATCTAAGGTGTGTGTATATGTGCAGATTGGTATATACACATCTAATTCCTTGCTAAGTCAACTGAGAAGGCCCAGAATTAGTGACACCCCAGAAGCAATGAGTGCACCTAGATCTTTGTTTCTAATGTTATTCTCCAAAAGAAGAACCAAGTCTCTTTGGAGAAATGACATTCTGGTACTGGGAGAGGTAACCTAGAAGATGAGCCTGGAGTATCTTGTAGTACTGTAAAGAAAAAAGTGCTCCAAAGAAGGAAAAAAAAACAACACCACCACAATCATGGGGATATGTCAAACAGATACAAGATCCAACTGAAAGATCTCCCAATGGCCAAAGCTAAAACAATTTGAGTAAGAAAATAAAGAGTATTGTATTATAATCCAAAATATAAAATAAATACACCTGAGAGCCCTTATCTGATGTAAATAAATGATTGAATACATTTAAAAATAGAAGAGAAAAGACAAATCTCTTGTACAGAAGAATTCCCAATAATTCATGTAGATACTCTGCCCTGCAGGAAGTAGAGCATGACTCCCCACTCATTCAGTGCGGGTTGTGCCTAATGGCTTTCTTCCAAAGAGTACATTATGGAAAGACTAACCTTACAGAATAGAAAACTGACAAACAAACCTCAGACCGCTGATCAAGGTTAACTTTAAGTTAAATTTAAATGTACCATTCTAATATAAAATGTTAACCATGGAGGAAATTGGGTGTCGGATATAAGGGAACTATTTTTATCATCTTTGCATTAATTCTGTAAATTGTTCCAAAATAAAACTACTCTAAAATTTTTAAATTACTAAAAATGATTCCAGATACACCTACTTAATCTAACAGTTCATTATTGAACTTTTAATATGCAAAAATTTGATGAAAATCCAAAACTACATATTTTCTAAGACTATTGGACCATAATAAAACATAAAGGGTAAAGTTTATTTCAAATTTACGGAACTGACATATAGATCTGTTCAACTTGTTGATAGATATCCCATACCTACCAGCTATCTCAAAGTATTTGAGGGAATCTTTAAAACTAGAGCATATCCTAAGAGTATGCTGATAGTACTCTCATTTAACTTTCTGGGTTGTAAATAGAAATAAAAGACAATTCAAATGTAATCAACCTCAACAAGTGTCTTTTATGAAATAAATAAATGGTGACAACAAGGTTTTATAGATTTTAAGCATAAGCACAGTGCGCACTTTGATCAGAATTAAAAGGACCTTTTGTAAAACAACATTGATATTCACTCATTAATCAGAATTTGTTACATTACTTTGGCACAACTCACTTGAATTTCTGCATTCAGTGAAAGCTCTAGAATATTTATGTGCTTCTAATAACCAACAATTTTCCTAAACCAGAATTCAGGAAAATTCTGTTAGATTGAAACCCTTTTAAAAGACCTCTTAATAAGTAAATAACAAAGGCAGCAAATGAATAAGCAATCTCCTCTGCTCCTGGAATGAACATTGAAATTGTACTTAATAATGAAATAGGCATCATCGTCAGAGTGAAAATATCTAATTTTATGTACATTTGCACATGTGATTCCGGGGTTGGTCAGGTGATTTGGAAAGCCTGATATTCTGTGATTTCAAAGGTATATGTGTTCCTCTTCTTTTGCTCCCTCTCCTTCCTCCTTTTCTGGCTGTCATATCCCTAGAGATCCTAGTTCCCAGCAGGTAATGGTCATACTGGGTGAACAGTCCTATGTATTAGTAATGGCTTTAACCATTTTACCGATTTCAGTGGCAGTCATTTCAGGCTATAGAATTGAGGCCACCCTCAACCTCTGACTTGTGTTAAACGATTAAATTAGCAGCCACTTTAGGATTCATCATCAATAACAGTTTCAACTGATCACACTCTTGATAAAACTTCTGATCCAAATAAGCACAAAGATGAACTGAGGTCTGTGGGCTCCCTCCAGGCTGCTCAGTCACCCTACTATTGAAGAGTGGATCTGTTTAGGGTTAGGTATCAGGGTCTACCTCCTGAGATAATTATTTTCCGGGACTGGTTCCTGTCTGGAATATGTTCTCTGACACTCACACTGTTGGGGCTCCTTTCACCCACCCCTAGCCCCATCTCACCCAGACTCTGGGTTGCTCCACTAAACCTCTGCTGCCATTTCTACTTCAATCATGCCACCGGGAAAACTGTTTTCTCTTGGTTGTGCCATCATCCTTGCTTTTTTGTCTTCAATGAGGATCTATCATTAGGACAAAGAGAAAAAGAGAGGAGAGGGATTTGAGCATCAGTGGTTTGTACATTAACCTTGTCCTGTCGCTGTTATTATTAACCTCTGTATTGCAGGTGAGAAAACTTTGATTTGGGAAGGTTAAATAACTCACCCAAGGTGACAAACTTTTGTGCATTTTTCCTATATCGTGATGGACGTAGACAGATTGCATTGCATTTCTTCCTGCTTGATGATGTCACTGAGATTATAATCTATCAAGTTTTCAACAAATATTTCTGAGTACCTCCAAGATACCAGGTATATTAGGCAATGGGAAAAAAAGAAGAAATCCCTGCCTCCTCAACTTGAAGTCTACTAAACCGAGAAGCCAAATCAGAGCAAAACTAGATACAAAAAGAACACCAAACTCCCAGTTTTATTTATTACTTTCAGAAAATTTCATGCTAAGGAAACAAGTCAAGGACGACTCTCATGTTTCTGGCCTCAGCAGCTGGATAGATAGTGACACCATGTTCAAAAAAGAAGGAAGGAACAGGATAGAAAGCCCAGAGATAAACCCATGCACAATGTTCACCTTATCTATGACAAAGGAGGCAAGAATATACAATGGAGAAAAGACAGCCTCTTCAATAAGTGGTGCTGGGAAAACTGGACAGCTATATTTAAAAGAATGAAATTAGAACACTCCCTAACACCATACACAAAAATAAACTCAAAATGAATTAAAGACCTAAATGTAAGGCCAGACACTATAAAACTCTTAGAGGAAAGCATAGGCAGAACACTCTATTAACATAAATCACAGCAAGATCCTTTTTGACTCACCTCCTAGAGAAATGGAAATAAAAACAAAAATAAATAAATGGGACCTAATGAAACTTAAAAGCTTTTACACAGCAAAGGAAACCATAAGACAAAAAGACAACCCTCAGAATGGGAGAAAATATTTGCAAACGAAGCAACTGACAAAGGATTAATCTCCAAAACTGACAAGCAGCTCATGCAGCTCAATATCAAAAAAACAACCCAATCCATAACTGGGCAGAAGACCTAAATAGACATTTCTCCAAAGAAGATATACAGATTGCCAACAAACACATGAAAGAATGCTCAACATCACTAATCATTAGAGAAATGCAAATCAAAACTACAATGAGGTATCACCTCACACCGGTCAGAATGGCCGTCATCAAAAAATCTACAAACAACAAATGCTGGAGAGGGTGTGGAGAAAAGGGAACACTCTTGCACTGTTGGTGGGAATGTAAATTGATACAGCTACTATGGAGAACAGTATGGAGGTTCCTTAGAAAACTAAAAATAGAACTACCATATGACCCAGCAATCCCACCTCTGGGCATATACCCTGAGAAAACCATAATTCAAAAAGAGTCATGTACCAAAATGTTCATTGCAGCTCTATTTACAATAGCCAAGACATGGAAGCAACCTAAGTGTCCATCAACAGATGAATGGATAAAGAAGATGTGGCACATATATACAATGGAATATTACTCAGCCATAAAAAGAAACGAAATTGAGTTATTTGTAGTGAGGTGGATGGACCTAGAGTCTGTCATACAGAGTGAAGAAAGTCAGAAAGAGAAAAAGAAATACCATATGCTAACACATATATATGGAATCTAAGAAGAAAAAAAAGGTCATGAAGAACCTAGGGGCAAGACGGGAATAAAGACACAGACCTACTAGAGAATGGACTTGAGGATATGGGGAGGGGGAAGGGTAAGCTGTGACAAAGTGAGAGAGTGGCATGGACATATATACACTACCAAACGTAAAATAGATAGCTAGTGGGAAGCAGCTGCATAGCACAGGGAGATCAGCTCGGTGCTTTGTGATCACCTAGAGGGGTGGGATAGAGAGGGTGGGAGGGAGGGAGACGCAAGAGGGAAGAGATATGGGAACATATGTATAACTGATTCACTTTGTTATAAGGCAGAAACTAACACACCATTGTAAAGCAATTATACTCCAATAAAGATGTTAAAAAAAAAAGGAAGGAAAGCACTCATTTTATTTATTTATTTATTTTTGCAACTTCTTGATTTGACTTCTGAGCTCACTTTTAATGTATTTTGTGTGATTAGGTGAAATGCTCATTTGTTCTTTGGTGATCAGATCTTCTTTGAGATAAATCAAATTAATATGTGATCTTGACTTTTCAAACCCGTTCATTTCTATAGAAGGTCTATATTTGTCTCATTTAAACACTGATTTTTAAAAATGCTGTTATTTCTTACAATGGTCCTATATATTTTGTAGTTGAAAAGGTACACATAAGACGATATTATTTCCAACTCCCATCTCCTAAATCTCTGTATAGTTGATCTCATTCTGACCCTAAACTGATGTTTGCAGCTGCATCTCCACACATATTTCAATTCTCAAACCAAATATAACTTCCTAGAGTTATTGGCTGGATAAGCTGCCAGAAAGCAAAAGAAAAGAGAAGTTGAGGAGAGGAAACTAGTCCTATGAGATTATTGATTCCAGATGTTTCAATTACTCCATTTGGGGACTTTATTGACTTAAGTTACACAAATCCTCCTCTATAAATCTCTACTCAGTCGAGTTGGCAAAGATTGTATTCTGTTTCTCCCTAAACACCTTTATAAGCCTTTACTAGAGTTCACACCTAATAGAGGAGGGAGCATAAATGTCCCGGCCACATTAAATCTTACGGAGCTTTAAGAAGACACAGTTAACTGATTGAATTCTTGTCTGCTGAGAGGGGAGGTTTGTCAGTATAGCTCAGCATTCGAAGGCATTTCATGTTTTTCATTTTTTCACAGAGCAGTAAACCATTCTCCAAATTAAACTTAATTGAAATGATGACTCCTAATAATTATCTCCTAATCTCAAAATTTTTATGCTGTAACTCCAAATCAGCCTCCTCAGTACGCTCCTTCACGGAATTTAATAGAAAGCCCAGGAAATGCTGGGCCCACATATTTTAAGTAACGATCAACACATTTATTTTAAATCAAATGGATTGGCTGCACCAATCCTGCATTATCTCTCGTGTAATTAAATATGAGGAAATAATGTTGTCTTAAGTCCATGATTTTGTTGTTTTTGTCTGAAAAAGTCTTGATGAAATGGACCAGATTTTCAAAACTTTTCATAAGGTCATGCCATTACTATAAATTTCTACAACAAGATTTTTCGTTATTTCTTAACATACTTAATACAGAGAAGTATAACAAATGATTATCTAATGTATCGTCACCATCCAAGGAATATATGTATCTTATGATGGAGATTACGATACACGCCTAACTCAAGTGGAATGACAGACCTGATGTGTAAGATCAGGAAGATCCAGAAAAGTGACCCCAAAAATCCTCGTTTTTGAGAAATTTAAAGTTCTTTCCTCGGGGCAGACATTCTCTGGCCTACTTCTCTAAGATCAAGAGAGGGCTCGCTGTTAACCTAGTTGGAGATAATGTACAAACTGAGAAAGATAAATCCTGTCTCCGTACAGAGTGACATCAGCCCTGTGAAGTGTGGGAGCCCCAGTGAAGATTCCCAGTCCTGCAACACTGGACAACCAGTGGGAACTCAGAGAGGTACAATAATTTGGAACCAATCTCTTCCAGGTGGAAACACCAGATTATTTGATTTAAAGGGCAATGTTCTCATTTGGCTCAGGAATGCAAAGCCTTCATTTACAAGATTGAGTTTGGGAAAAGGGCAATGAAGAGCAGTAAAAAGAATAGCATTGTTCCTTCATCACCTGGCAACTGAGTGAAGACTGGAAAAAATGAGCCTCCAAGGGACCAGGACTTGAGACACAAGCTGAGTTGGGAAATGGTCAGCCTTTTAGGGGACTCCAGCAGATCTTCACATGGGAAGAGGGAAGGTGGCAGAGCTGCAGTGTTGCTTTGAATACACATTGACAAGGACATCCCTTGAGACGTGAATAAGACGAAGGAGCCCAGATAATAGAGGGCCTCTATTGAGTGCTGCCTAATAGATCAATTAAATATAATGGAGAGCACAGAAACAGACCCATATAAATATAGCCAACTGATTTTTGTCAAAGGAGCAAAGGCAATACAACAGAGCAAAGATAGCCCTTTTAATAAATGGTGCTGGAACAACTGGAGATCCACATGCAAAAAAAAAAGACACAAGCCTTGTACCCTTCACAAAAATTGGCTCCAAATGGATCATTAACCTAGTGTAAAATCAAAACTAAAAACTCTTTGAAGAAAACACAGGATGAAACCCAGATGACCTTGGGTAAGGCAATAAACTGAGACCCAATACCAAAGGCAAGATCCATGAAAAAAAAGTGATTATTTGGACGTCACTAAAACGTAAAACTTCGCTGCAAAAGACACATCAATACGATGAGTAGACAAACTATAGACTGTGGGAAAATATTTGTAAAGGCGTATTTTACAAAGGACTGATCTTTTTAATACAAATAGAAAAAGATGTCTTAAAACGCAACAGTAAGAAAACATGTTAAAAATAGGTAAAAGACCTGAACAAGACATCACCAAAGAAGCTGTACAGATAGCAAATAAATATATGAAAAGATATCCCACATCATATGTTATTAGGGAATTTTAAATTAAACAACGAGATGCCACTATATACTTATTAGAATGGCCAAAATATGGAAAATTAACAACAGCAAATGCTGACAAGGACGTGGAGCAACAGGAACTCTCATTCATTGCTGGTGAGAATGCAAAGTGGTACAGACACTCCGGAAGACACTTCTTACAAAACCAAACATACTCTTACTGTGTCATCCAGCAATCATGATTCTTGATAATAACCCAAAGGAGTTAAAAACTGAAGTCCACACAAACACCTGCACACAAATGTTTGCAGTAGCTCTATTCATAATTGCTAAAACTTAGAAGCAACCAAGATGCCCTTCAGTAAGTGAATAGATAAATAGACCATGGTACCTCCAGACAGTGGAATATGACTCAATCTTAAAAAGAAATGAGCTATCTAGCCATAAAAAGACATGAAGAGCCTTAAATGCATATTACTAAGTAAAAGAAGCCAATGTGAAAAGACATCGTGCTGTACGATTCCAATTATACAACATCCTGAAAAAGACAAAACTATGGAGACCATAAAAGGATCAGTGGTTGCCACAGGCTGAAAGGCAGGGAGGGATGAATATAAATAGAGAATTATTAGGTCAATGAAACTATTCTGCATGATAGTATAATGTAGTGGATACATGTCATTATCCATTTGTCAAAACTCATAGAATGTACAACACCAAGAGTGAACCCTAATGTAAACTATGGAGTTTGGGTGATAATGATGTGTCAAGGTAGGTCATCAGTTGTTACAAATGTACTGTCTGCTGCAGTGTTTTGATAGTGGAGGAGGTTATGTGTATGTGGCAACAGAGGTTATGTGGGAAATCCCTGTACCATCTACTCAGTTTTACTGTGAACCTAAAACTGCTCTAAAAAAGAAACTCTTTTAAAGGAAAACTTAAGAGACCACTCACTATTTGAGGATTGATCTAGCACAAGGTATCTAAACTGAAATAGTGAAAAAAAAGTTTAGAAAGTTATATCGAATCCAAATTGTGGTAGTCTTTGGATGCCAGAAAAAAGATTTTGATTTTTTCATTCTGTGAGCAATGAGGGGCCACTGAATGAACTATTTGTGCAATGGCCTTCTCTAAGATAAATTAAGTAATCAGAGTAACCACGTATAAATCTGTGAATCCCAGATTCACACTTCAATTCATTTGCAAAGGGATTTACTTTTAATAGTATATTTCAGAATGAATTTCAGAATGAAAGTTTACCTCGGTTCACTGACAATAATTATGAGTCACCCATCAGTTGATTTAAAAAATGCTTATATGGGCTTCCCTGGTGGCGCAGTAGTTGAGGGTCCGCCTGCCAACGCAGGGAATGCGGGTCCATGCCCCGGTCCAGGAAGATCCCACATGCCGCGGAGCGGCTGGGCCCGTGAGCCATGGCCGCTGAGCCTGCGCGTCCGGAGCCTGTGCTCCGTAACGGGAGAGGCCACAACAGTGAAAGGCCCGCGTACCGAAAAAAAAAAAAAAATGCTTAGATCATTTAGATTTCTCTACAGTATCCAAATTAACAATTCTGGATGGAATTGAATCAGTGTCTTGTCTCCATGTATTTTTCAATTTTTCTGTTTCCACTGTAGTCGTGCAAACATGTAATAAAGGGAAAGTTAATCTTCAAATGGTGTTTTTATAGTGTTTTTCGAGACTTGTTGGGTATACATAAGACATCAAACAATTAGAGCTTTAAAATGTCTTTAAAATCATACTACTTATTCACATAACAATTGGGAAACTTATAGGTGCTTCAGAAAATTGAGCTATTTCAAACATATAGTACCTATAGTAGGCATTTAATAAATAGCTGTTGGGCTTCCCTGGTGGCGCAGTGGTTGAGAGTCCACCTGCTGATGCAGGGGACACGGGTTCGTGCCCTGGTCCGGGAAGATCCCACATGCCGCGGAGCAGCTGGGCCCGTGAGCCATGGCCGTTGAGCCTGCGCGTCCGGAGCCTGTGCTCCACAACGGGAGAGGCCACAACAGTGAGAGGCCCGCATACCGCGGAAAAAAAATAAATAAATAAAAATAAATAAATAGCTGTTGATTGTTTAATTGGATAACAAACCAATTTCCATTTTTTTAAATGAAGTGCTATTTCATCACCAATCAGTAGAAGGAAAATATATATCCAATAAATCTTAGATTTTAACTTCTTTTGTAATTGGTAGATTATTTTATTTTAATGTGATTATAATTTGTTTTCTTTTTTCTTCTAAATTTACACTTAATTTAGTCCTGTAACTAAGGCATTCAATTATAAATTATATAATTTCCATTTCATCAACCCAATGGACGTTAACTATCTATGCTACAGACACTGGCTTTGTGTAGTTCTCCTAAACAAAACAAAACAACTCTGTCTGGTGTGCCCAGGTGTGACATCATTATTACCAAGTCACTTGTCACTTCATCAAGGTATGATGTCATCACCAAGTCACTTGTCACTTCATCAAGGTATGATGTCATCATCACCAAGTCACTTGTCACTTCATCAAGGCCCCAGTCAAGTGTCAGCTGAGATTTTTCAGAGCTTGAGAATAGTGAGTAAACATGCCTGTGATGAAATGTTCAGTTCATGGTATCCTGTACAGTGTACATTGGAAGGAAGCTCTGAGGCAGAGGGAAGAAAGGAGATATTATGAGATGCATAAGGATTACATGAAACGATGTATGTGGAAGTGGTTCACACAGGGCCTTGTACATACTAGATACTCAGTAGATTTTGTTTGTTTATTATCCTTTTCCTTTTTCTCAAGTAACAGGAAGAGAAAGTTCTTTTGCAAGATGTTTGCATGTTTGTTGGTGGAGACTGGTCCCATTAGGTTACTTATTTCACATTTTAAACATTTATTAATTAGTAATGCTAATTTATGCCTACATGGTGTCAAAATCCGTAACAGAAAATTTTTTAAGTTATTCATGTACAGCTAGAGTGTCAACATACACTTAAGGATGTTTTTATTCCACCAAATTATCATATGCCTATAATAAGTCTAATGTAACATGGGAACTATAGAACCTGTGACAATGTTGCCATCTAATATTTCAATTTATAAAAGGTTTACTGTACTTGGAAATATTTCCAAGGTGAGTAACATACCAAAGAAATTAACTTACTGAATATTTTTAACCTAAGGGCCACCTAGCCATAGCTGCCACCCCATGAGTGCAGGTGGAGACTTAGTGGCTCTGCTTGGCTGTGGTGGAGATCCCCTTCATTCCTTACTGCTATGGGCCCACCCTTTCTTAATAAGAGCTTAAAGAAAAGAAGAAGAATTCACAGGTAGAGGTGAACTACATAGGGGTCAAAGATATTCAGCTCTCTGTGTCTCCGCTTGAAATTTTTAATCGAATTCCCAAGGTTTCATTTAGGAGACCACAGAATGTCAAATATCCAAGACTCAATATTTTAATTTATCTATTCTAAGCCCCAGTTTCCTCAGGAAGACTCTAAAAACAAAATGTGTTCACTTGACAGTTGAATTTATTTCTGCCTAATCACCTAATCAAACACATCACTCGAGAATCTAAAATATTTATTTTGTGTTATTTTCAGTAGTCTAGAGCAATGCAGGTCCATTACTTTAGCATTGTAAACACAAATTTCACTCCCTGAAAATTACTTAGCTGAGTAATGGAATTGTCTGATATAGCTGGAAACTTGGCTGTTCTCTCATTATTCACATGTGACTTAGTGTTCCAGCAATTCTTGTTCATACATGTCAGACTTGGTGAACAAACGTTACACACAATGAGGAAAAATTTCATGTCCATCTGTAAACCCATATCCTGGGAGTATGCAGGGAGGTGGAGAGGCTAAGAGGGAAACGCCAATTTGTATTTTCCTCTTGAGGGGATATAAGAGTTAGTATGCCACACTGGGCGCTCCACTGCTTTTCACGCTACACATGAGACTACTGCCCCCTTCAAAATACTAGAGCATCTGGGAAAGCATTACATGTAAGAGGAGGAGAAAGCGCTTTAAGGTCATGAAGTTTTGATAAGACTTTTGCTGTGGTAAATGTATGAAGAGGGCAAACATTTTGACACTCAAAGAGCTATGAAGTAATTGAGACATTTTGGTGATAACTGACTCAAAATAAAAGAGAAACAACTAGTATCATTGGCCAGCAACAGCTCACTAGGTTGCAATTGAACTTTTTTTTTTTTGCTAAAAAAATCTAACGTGAATATGAGAAACCACTTAATATTTTTAACCTGATCTGGAAACATCACCAAGTGGACTCAATTATACCTTGTGTGGTGGGATATGTTCTTGAAGTGCTAGTGGCCTCCAAGTACAATAAGCAAATCATCCCTGAGACAGTGGACCAGCAAGGTCCTCAGACCAAAGAAAGATGCTCAAGTCATGTTTTGATAATGATGGCAAACTCAAGGGGAAGGAGAGGCAGTAGGTTCACAAACTTAGGAACCAGAGCAAGAAGAATGGAAAGGTGACAATACCTGGATCTAGCATCACACAGTGTTCATGCATTGTTTTCCTGTGTCTGCTGTATCAGCCTTCCCTGCTGATGGTGTGGTTTCCAGGACCAGAATGTGGGGCAGACCTGGGTTCAGTGAGAACCCTGAAGCCAGCACGACGTCCCCCAGCAGAGAGGCACCGCTCAAGGTCTCCTGGCCAGTAGCTGCAGGTCACTGACGACTGGCTGAGCAGCTCTGGATTTTATCTGTGTGTCTCAGGTAGGAGATACATGGGGCCAGAGTAAGTGTCACAGAAGATTGATGACTAGTGTCTCATGGCTGTTTAGGGCTTACTTGGTCCTTTTCTCCCTTCTTAGCTATGTTCAGCATATTTAGGCTGAACTTACTTTATCCATGTCTAAGGACTGTCACAAGCTACTTACTATCTATACTTAGTTTTATCCATCCTCTTAATTTGTTTCTCCTAACTGTTATAGAAGAATTCGGTAATCTGAAATAATACAGCAGTAACACCCTTCTGGGCTGAAATTTCAAAATAGCCATGGTGTCAAATGGATGCATCACAACGTAAAAACGTGGATTTCTCCTGTTATAACTCAGATCCTTCTGTGAGTGTTTTGTATGTTCTTGGACCTCCCAGGAAGATCACCTCCCACAACCTCTCCCCATAATATGAGTTATGTAGCCAGAGGCTAAAAGCACACCGAGCAGCTCATGGCATACAGCGTTTCTCCTCCTTCTGTTCTCCTCCTCCTCCTGCTTTTCCTCACCTTCCTCCTCTTCTCCTTCCTCTTCTCCACTTGTTTGACCTCCCTGCTAATTCGGATTTGGAAACTTTTGGCTATATACCTGCAAATCATTTACCTACCAATTTTTTATCCAACTGTAATGCATATATCTTACCTCATGTGAGTAACAGGAAATAGAAACTCAGTAGGGACTAAACTAATTAAAATTATTCCAGTGAACTGAGGAGCGACTGAAATGTTGAGGGCAGGATGCTGCTCCAGCCATCAGGTAGATGTCCTTGAGGGTCTGCTCAGTCTGCTTTTGACAGGGCCAAGCTTAGCAACTCTGGCTGAGGATAAAATGTCCATCAAGAGTGTAAGAGATGCCAAAAGATATGGTTAGTTTATTAAAAGAACAGGTAAAAAAATCCTAAAAAATGAATATATTCTGTGTACAACAGATTCTAGATCTGTATTAACACAATTGGATATGCTGTTTAAAAGGACAAGGCAAACATATTAGGAGGAATATATGCTTCTCTGCCTTTTAGGGTAAATATAGTAATTTCTCAAATATGCTAGGAAAGGAGTGTAAAAAAAATAAATACTGTGTAGAATTTGTATTTCATGTTCAAACAATGCTCACCTCCTTTCTCTTCTGATTTTTTTCTTTTTGGTATGTGTTTTTAATTTAACCAGAACAAGAGAATGAAAGTGAAATCCTTACTTGGGACCTTTTGTATTCCTGATTTAATTCAAAATATTTAAATATCAAACATTTAAATTTAAATATAATCATTTAATTAAAAAATTTAATTGAAATATTTGAACCATATTTGGAATAGGTATTTGTAAGTAACAGGATCTCCAAAGATATAGAAATCTAGAAAGAACTTGCATATATCAATGCATAAACTGCAATAACTTCAGCTGAGCTTGAGGATATAGCTTTTTAATAATACTGGTAAGAGAGCCAAGTTTACCTTCTCTTTACAGACACTTCTTAGATAACAATATTTGACAGAAGGAAATCTGAAATTTCATCTCCACCAATCATTCACTCAAGACTGAGACCCTAATATTTACTTGCCAGTAAATGAATTAATTGTATAGCCAGGAGTGAGTTTGTGGGTTTTCTTTCTTAACTAAGCATTACACATGTTTGAAAAGAATTTTTAAAATTTAATTAAATTGTTTTCATTTTGTTTTTATTAGACAAGATGATTTTTGTTTAAGAAAGAAAGATCATACCTACACCCCATGAAACATTACAATTTTAAAACCCATTTCCTTTGAGAAATTAAGCATATCTACGTTAAAACTATTGTGATAGTGGTAAACAAGAGTACTCTCCTGCTCGTTTTCTTATTATTAGCCAACTAAAACAGGCTTCATGTGCTCTAATTAGCAGCCACACAAAAGATTCAAATTCCTGCTGTAGGAGCAGAACGTTTAATTAAGTTACGAAAGACAGTTTGCAATTAATTATATTCCGTCTACCTTATGTTATTCATTTATTTGTCAAAAGGCAAACAAAGTTGGTTGTCTAGATTATCACCAACATGAAGCTCAAAACAAATAAATATCTTCCTAAGCGAAGGGGTGTGGTCATAGTTCTTTCTAATTACACTGTAATCTGATTTGAACTAACCAATCTGAGATAAGGTAAAGTTCAATTCTCCTGTCTATGCCTATAGCATCTAGCGCATATTAGGTATTCAGTAAATACTGGGAATAAAGAAAGAAAGGAAGAAAGAGAGGAAGGAAGAAGGGGAGAGAGAAAATCAAGAAATAATGAATCAAGTGGATAAATAATTGATCATTTGGTCCTCTAGGAGTGTCTTCTAAATAAATTAATAGATTTGCAGAAAGAATACTGGATTGCAGATTGAGCCTGTGTTCTAGGTATAAAATGTCTCAAAGCATAATAATATTACACTTTATATAATGTTGTGCAAGTCACTTTACCTTTCCTGCTTTTAATTTCTCACTGAATTTTTCTAGATGTTTAGGTAGAACCTGAAACTCAATATATTCTAAGATTTTATCTTTCTTTTCCAATCGAACCCACCTTCTCTACTTTCTCTTCTATTAATGAATTATTCTGTAGTAGATTCTTTACAAAAACGGCTGCAATTTTTCTCCTCCCTAAATCAATAATCCTTCCATCAAAAAGCATAATCTATTCCCACCTTTTGACTTGCTTTTTGTTTGTTTCTTTGCTTTTTGGCCCTGTGACTTGCTTTGACTAATAGAATGTGATTGTGTGCTAAGGATTACAGTTTTTGCATGCTTCTGTTAATTATCTTTGAATCCTGCCCAGACTCCTTCTGAAAAACCCCTGACTAGCCTGATGATGGATAAAAAACTACATAGAACAGAAACTAGGCCTCTCAGCTCAGGCCATAGTAGATTAGTCAGCTGACACAGCAACTGACCACAGTCACATAAGCAAGCCCAGCCAACATCAGCTGAATTTGGCCCAGTTGAGCAGAAATGTCCAGTTGACCAAGATATTCATGAGCAATAATAAATTACTGTTGGTTTAAGTAATTTAGTTTTGGTGTGTTTTGTTACTCAGCAAAAGCTAACTGAAGCACATCCTTCCTGAAACATGAAGCCATCCTTTATTCTTTCTTCCCTCTGGTCTCTACGGGTCAGTTACCAAATCCTCTTTATTTTAATTAAAATACAATTTATCTTGCAGTCCCCTGATAGTCTCCTAATCTGGCTTTCCATTATTTGTTGCCTGGTGATGTCGATGGCTTCTTACTGATGTTCCTGTTTCCAATCTCTCCCTCCCCCAGTTCAATCACTTAAATACTATTTCAATCTATGGATCTAATTATGTGACTCCTCTCCTTATAACGTCTCCATTGACTCTCTTTTCATACATAGTAGGGAAGTCCAAAGGCCTTAAAATGGTACATAAAGCCCTTCCTGTTTTTATTTCCACCTCTCTCACCAGATATATAACAAATTACCGTCATCAACGTCCTGTTCTCCCATAACACAAAACCACCTTTAACTTCACAATCACATTTCTAAAGCTACTGCCCATGTTGTTCTTTTTGCCTGAATCCCCATATCTGCCTTGTCTACCTGTTGACCTTTTACTTATCCTGCAACATGTATCTCAGAGATCATCTGCTCTGGGAAGTTTTCCTGATTTCTTTCAAACAGAGTGAATTACACCCTCTGTATTCCCATGGCACATCTTTCTAACCAAGAACTCTCATTCTCTATTTTATTCACTTGTTTCTGTGCTATTGTCTCTCAGAATAAGTGAGCTCTTTAAATGCAGAGATTCTACCTCAACCACCTTTTAACCTTGAGAAACAATCACAGTGTCGGGCATATAATAGGGACTTGATAACTTTTTAAAAAATGTACATATGATCAGCAATATTAAGCCAATTCATCTAGAAATTTTTTTTAAATCTCAGTTTATGAAGTTAATTTTATAGATATTTGAAATTTGCACTTAATTTGCTTAAGTAAAGCCTTATTTTCATTTCATATAAATGTAAAAGAACAGTATAAGGGTGACAAATTTTCCTACAGATTTATTTTGGGTGAATCTGGCTCAATATTACTTATAATTCCAAGGCATTTCATTGTTTCAGAAAACTGTAGGCAAAGAAACACTACTAATAACAGACTTTGCTGTTAATTAAAGTAAATTGTGTGGATACCAGGCTATAGCCCTTCATTATAAGCAGGTTTTAATAACAACATATCAGTGTTTATGCTGTAGGTAAAAAGACAAACTATAATATTTTGCTTCATAGATGGACATTCTATAGATCTTATGGCATCTGGAGAAGTCTATTTTTCTTTTAGCTGATTTTCTGTTGAATTCAGATAAATCATCACTGTACCGTTACTTTCATTCATTCAACAAATATTTCTTAAGCACATACTATGTACCAAACACTGTTCTAATCCTTCAAATCAATCACCCTCCAAAAAAGTAATCTTATTACCTAAATTAACTTATGAAATAAACCATGCATGTGTCTTTGTTTTTCCCGTGTTTTCTTTTTTCTTTCTTTCTTCTTTCTTCGGTCCTTTCCTTTAACTATTTTTTCTAAGAATACTCAAGCTTCCATTTTAGTTTCAGAAACTCAGGATATTCTCAGATGGTTTTAAATTCTCAAACTCTCTTTCATGCATACTAGTTATTTTCTACCCAGGATTTTAATGCATATAATTTTTAAGAGAGATAATTACTTCAGAAGTCTGATTTCAGTAGCTATAACTCATATCCATTGATCTTAGTTAATATGACATATCAGTCATCATTTCTAAATCCTATGGCTGGGGAGTAAATTAAACTTTCAAAACATCAGTATCATTTAGAATTCCCACTGAGAATATGAGTGTGCTCAAAAGCAGAAAATAACATCTTTATATACTCATTATTTATAAAAGATTAAAATTATCATCTTGAAACATCAGTGACTATAGATATTTATTTCTTATAAGTTACTCCAAACAATTGGGTCTCATATTGATATGGAAATTGCACACAGTTCTAAAAGCAAATCACATTTGCTATTTTTATCTAATTTTAAAAGAATGAGAATTCAAGAGTGAATTATTGAGGAAAATAATGTGATTCAATTAAGAGCTACTGAATACAAACATTACGTTCAAAATAAAACTAATGTCATGGGCAATTCTATTACTTAATCACTAGATGAAAACACTGCAAAAGACAGTCATTCAAGCCTTTATAAAGATTCTTACTGGCACAATAACTATACCAAATTTGTCAAAAGTCCTGTTTGGTGAATCATGTAGGTTCCCCCTGACCAAAGCAGAATAAAACCAGTATGCTTGTTCATTTTAAGATCAGTAAAACAACAGTATGAATTGTTAAATAATCATGATTGATGATTTAATTTTTCTGAGCAAAATGTACTGTGAATTCTACTTCAGTTTTTTCCCGTCTTTTTTTTTTAGGTAAGAAGTGTATTTATTTAGAGAGAAACACACACCACAGACAGAGTATAGGCCATATGAGAAGGTGAGAAAGGCCTTCCATCTTTAATACAATTACCCTATACGTTAAATGGGATTCAAATTGAGACCCAACAAATTATTCTTTTGTTTAATATTGGAATGGAGTTTCAGAAGCAAATTTCTAAGTTTAGGTTGATATTTTAAAATATTTTTATAAAACGTCATAAAATAAGGTTACAAATTCCTTGGGCCTTTTCTCTTTCACATTTAATGTGAAGATTTTTAAGAAGAAGGGCAATTCAATCCAATTGAATTATTCTCAAATGACTGTTGTTATGTAACTTGACTCATAGTTAAACTGGAGTCTATTCCTGTAATTTTTCTGACCCCTCTCTCAAAACATCAACACACTCCGAGATTATAGGAAGAATCCACTTCAAATCTGAATTTGGCCTGAGTTTCACACAGTTTGAATATACTCCTATTTGAAGGCATTAAAAACAAACAAATCATTATTTTGCTTGTCCTTTTTGGAGTCTCTTTCCTGCAAGCAATGTTTAGGATCAACTGTGATCCTAAGTTCCCATACAGCTTGTTAAAAAGAACAAATTTATCAGTGCTTGGCTCAGGGACAAAGTGCTAAAATAACAGATGGACTCAATATCAAACTTTACAAAGGAACTACATAGGAAAATCAACAGTTCTTTGTAATGATTGATGATGACTGTGTAAATGCCTTTTTATGCTCTTGGCATTTTCTTCTTTTGAAAGAGTCTAAGTAGATGCCACAAGTGGTTGTTGTGAAGTAGCTCCAAATAGGCATTAATTGAGTTCCATTCCGGGCTGTGATCAATTGTAAATCAGCATTTTGTATAATAGTCACAAAAGAAAGGTAAAAACAGAAGTAATAACCTGGCTGTTTTAATTAATATATTTTGAGAGGATTCAGCATTCTTATAATCAGACCCCCCCCCTGCCGCCCCTGCCCCCACCCCCTACACACAAACATCTGCCCTCAGCTTCCCAGGATTGCTATAGACAATATTTGGTTAAATCCATGTTCAGTGATCATCATTACGACTATGAAAATACTGTTCACAGCTAAGCCATAAAGCACTCTGATTACATTTCCTTTCTTGTATATTTATGCATTTTTCCAGTTACTAATTTTGTTCATTAATTTGCTTAATTAACTTTAAACCTAACACTATGTTCTGTTAATGTACATGTTGTATGCATGTATTTTAACAAAAGAAACATCTCCTGCATCCTCTTTCCATTCCCTAGCTCCAATTTTTATTGTTTTTTTTCCTCTAAATCTAATACATCATAGTCATCCTAAATTCTCTTCTCCATCATCCAGTTTTTTCCTTTGTTTTTAAAATTCTCTATGTATTGGATTTATGGACTACATAAATTGTTATATTTCAGATTACTCATTCTGATGAAACATACTCTCCAGGATTGTAAACTTTTAGAGGCCTTACAAGCTTCTATCAATTACTTATTATCAAATTTGTAGAATGGCTTTGTATAGAATTCTAGGAGAGAAAACATTTTCCCTCAAAATTAAAAGTGTGATAGAGAGCATTCCATTGTGGCAGAGACGAGGCCAGTGTTCATAAGTTGCTTCCTCTTCCTCCTGGGCACAAGTGACACTGCATTTCCCAGCCTCCTTTGCCTGAGACACGGCCGTGTGACTCAATATTGGCTGTGGAATGAGAAGCAAATTGATGCAGAGACACCTATAAACTTCCGCATGACCTTCTCTATTCTCTCTCCTCCCTAGTTTGAAAGCTGAATACAGAGAATTCAGTAGTGGATTCCAAGCCCCTTGGGTTAGTGGAGCCTCCAAATGGAGAAGCCTGGATCCCAGAGTAACTGTCCGTACTGGAGTGCCACCAACTCCCATTCGTATGACATGAACAACAACAACAAAATTTTACTAGTAGGAGCCACTAAGATTTTAAGATTCCTACAGCACCAAACTTATTCCTGACTCAGGTGACAATACAAAAATTTTAATATTCAGAGTCTTCAGTAGAATCAGCATAGGAGACAACTATATTTCTAAAAAAATCCTTTGGCTCAAAGACAAATACATTGACTTTTCCAAAGAATTCATACAAAAATGCAAGTTATTAATTTCACTTGATTTTTAATATTATTTGCATTATGAAATATAATGTACACACAGAGATATATAAATAGATATGTAGAGTTTAGAAAATAACTATAAAGTGAACACTCTTGTAATTCCCACTTTGGGCAACATATGGAACAGTGACACCCCAGGAGCCCCTAGCATACACCTTCTTTATCAAGTCATCTAGAGGTAAGTACAATCCAGACTTTATTAAAATTCTTTCTCTTTTTTCTTTCTGGTTTAACTACCTATTGAATGTATCCCTAAACAATATGGTTTTGTTTGAACTTAACTTTTAATCACTGAAATACTTCTTATATATCTTATTCCTTTTAATCAACATTAGACTTACAAGGTGTGAGGATCTGTCTATGCAGCTGTACATGGGAATGTCTGTTCATTTCCACTGCTGTGTATTCAAACATATGGGGATTTTCTAACAACAATTTAGTTATTAATTTTCAGCATCACTATCTTTTGGGTAGAGAGCATTGTCAGCACAGGAATTGGAAATTTGTTGGGACTTACTGAATGGCTCAGTACAAAACTAATTTTTGTAAAGGTTCTATTTGTGCTTAAAAATAAATAATCTAAAAAAATGGTACTGGTGAACCTAGTGGCAGGGCAGGAATAAGGATGCAGAAGTAGAGAACGGACTTGAGGACCTGGGGTGAGGAAGGGGAAGCTGGGACAAAGTGAGAGAGTAGCACTGACATATATACACTACCAAATGTGAAATGGATGGCTAGTGGGAAGCAGTTGCATAGCACAGGGAGATCAGCTTGGTGCTTTGTGATGACCTAGAGGGGTGGGATAGGGAGGGTGGGAGGGAGGCTCAAGAGGGAGGGAATATGGGGATATATGTATACATACAGCTGATTCACTCTGTTGTACAGCAGAAACTAACACAACATTGTAAAGCAATTATACTCCAATAAAGATGAAAAAATATATAAAAATAATATGTATGCTTCAGTTATCAGCTGCAACATTCTAGATACGTTTACAAAAACAAGTTTGCTAATCACGTTGATTAAATCTTCCACGGTCTCCTGGTTTTTTATTGTTTGATTAATTTCTGAGAAAGCTTGTTAAAATCTCTCATAGTTGTGGATTTACATATTTTGCTTTAAAGTTTGCCAAGTTGTACTTTATATGTATTTTGAGTGTCTGTCATTAGATACACATAAATTTAAAATTGTTATTTCTTCTCTGTGACTTAAAACATTTTATCATTATATAATTATTATCATTGTTATATGAAAAAAAATTTTATCATTAAAAACTATCTTAATTTCTAATAATGGTTTTTGCTTTAAAATTAATTTTTGAAATTAAAATAAAGATGTCATACCCTTTCCATTGTTTTACGTCTTCTGAACAGCACACACTTGGTTTAAGAAATGTCTGTCTTCTAACTGGAATATTCAGTTATTTTAACTATGGTATAAGTAAACATTTTTATTTTGTCCTTGCATTTATTTCACCTAGTCTACATTTCTCATCTTCTTTCTTTTGGATGATTTATACCTATTTCTTTATCCTTTTAGATATTTTCATATATTTTATATTGCTAATTTCCCTTCCACAGGTTTTTCAAATTAAAATTCTGTTTCTAAAAGGATTAGTAACTATTTCAGAAACCAAAACCTGCATTCTTAAGTGCTCAAAGGCAACACTTTTTCCAGCTTTTTTGATATATAATTGACATATAACATTGTGTAATTTTAAGGTGCAAAATATGATGAGTTGATACAAGTATATATTGCAAAATGTTTACCATAATAAAGTTACTTAATACATCCTTCACCTCACATAATTACAATTGTGTTGTTATTGTTGTTATGGTGAGAACATTAAAGCTATATACCCTTATAGCAACTTTCAGGTATGCACTACAGTATTGCTAACTACAGTCACCATGCTGTACCTTAGACTCCTAGAACTTAGTCTTATAACTGAAATTTTGTACTCTTTGAACAACATCTCCCCATTTTCCCCACCCCTCAGCTGCTGGCAACTACCATTCTACTCTTCGTTTCTATGAGTTTGATGTCTATAAAATTCACATATAAGTGAGATCATATAGATTTGTCTTTTTCTGTATGACTTATTTCACTCAGCTTAATGTCCATAAGGTCCATCCATGTTGTTGCAATGGCAGGATTTCCTTTTTCATGGCTGAATAATATTCCATCATAGCACACTTTATCCTTTCTTCTAGCGATGAACACTTAAGGTTGTTTCCATGTCTTGGCTATTGTGAATAATGCTGCAGTAAACATGGGAGTAGAGACAGCTCTTCAAGAGAGTGATTTCATTTCCTTTGGGTATACATCTTGGAGTGGAATTGCTGGATTGTATGATAGTTCTATTTTTAATATTTTGAGGACCCTCCATACTGCTTTCTATAATGGCTGCACCAACTTACATTCCCATCAGGGTTCCCTTTTCTCCACATCCTTACCAGAACTTTTATCTCTTATCTTTTGATAACAGTCATGCCAACAGGCATGAGGTGATATTTCATTGTGGTTTCAATTTGCATTTCCATAATGATTAGTAATGTCAAGCACTATTTCATATACCTGTTGGCCATCTGTATGTCTTCTTTGGAAAAATATCCATTCAGTTCCTCTGCCCATTTTTAATTAGATTTTTTTTTACTTTAATTTAAATTATATGAGTTCCTTTTATGTTTTGTATATTAACACCTCATCAGGTATTTGGTTTGCAAATATTTTCTCTCATTCTGTATGTTGCTTTTGTTGTTATAGTGGTTAACTGTTTATTTACTGTGCAGAGCTTTTTAGTTTGAGGACTAGTGTTAATTCTTCTTTAAATGTTTCATAGAATTTACCATGAAGCCATCTGGTCCTGGGCTTTTCTTTGTTTGGAAGTTTTCTGATGACTGATTCAATTTCCATACACATTATTGGTCTCTTCAGATTTTCTATTTCTCCATGATTCAGTTCTGGTAGGTGGAGGCCAGAGCCAGTAGCCAGGGCCAGGGTCAACTTCAGGCTCACTGGCAGCTGCAGAGGTATTGTCTTTGGGTATGCTCTCCTGTGGCTAGAAGATTTCCTCATGGGTACACACAGGGCAGTGGAGACTAGTGTGGGGAGTCAGGCTGGGACTCCGGGTATGTTAGTGTAACAACATGCAATCAACATCAAGAAAAGGAAGTATGCAAAGACACAGGTGGTACCCTCATCCTCTGCCATCTGAAGCACACATGTAACATTTTATCAAATAAGAAACAGAAAACATACTAGCAATGGCACTTTTGTATTCTGAGAGACCACCTGTGAGGCCAAGTGAAACATGCAAGTGTTTATTTTTCTTAGTTACTCCATGAACAGAAAATGAAAGATGCCTAGGGCAAGAAACTGTTTTTTATCCCTTCTCCCAGCCCCCCTTTTTTTCCATTTCCTTGTCCCTTGAGCCCACATGTCAGGAGTGATTTTTTTCCAAAGAAATATTATATTATACCAGCCAATTTCCAAGAAATTAAACATAGACACAACATCATAAAATCAAAGTGCAAGGAAAGGATGTTTTTTTCAGAAGCAAAAATGGAATCAGGAGGATTATTTTTTGCCCTTCTCTTTCCTCTGGCCACTACCAAGGGTAAGTTGCAGGGAAAAAAAAAGAAAAGAAAGAAAGAGGAGGAGGAAATAAATAAAGAAAAGTCAAAGAGGAGATGAAGAAAGAACTGAAGGAGTAGCATTGTGTTGTGAGAAGAATACTCTGTTCCATTGCACACAATAAAACGCACACCTTCCCAAGAGCAAATACACTAGGCCCTGGAGGGGTCCACCTTGAGCTCTGCACCAGCTGCATGTATGGCAATCTTTTGCTTTGGTTAAGGATGGTGCATAAACTCTTTTGAGAAGATCAGGTTAACCAGGCCAGACTGGACATCTCCTGTGAATACCCTGACAGATGCTGGTCACTACTGCCTTGTCTGGCTATAAGCAGCTGCCTTTGTAGAAACCATAAAGGTGGAAGAGAAACCCTGGGAGAATTACAGAGAGAACATAAGCACATTTCTTTTCAGAGGGCTGTGAATCATTCCTTCTCATCATTCCACCCTCACCCATGAAACTAAAAATCACAAACTTCTATCTCTACAGAGACAAGAGGCTTTTCCAGGGGTCTGTGTTAATAAATTCTAATTTTTGTTAATGTGATTGCTGACGTTACCTGTTCCAGCTATCTTTATTTTAATTGCTGGCTTTCTAAAGATGCTGTGTGTTAATCTAACTTTCTGTTTTTGTAGAAGGTGGTTGTTCTTAATTAGAAAAGTGGGTTCATTATCAGAGGCATTAAAGTTTATTTTTCATACCAGAAACATTACCATGAGAGATTTTTCATTAGTATTTATGTAATATTAAAAACAAACATTATTATCATATTTGGAAATTCCCCAGTTGTTTGGCATATGAAGAATGTCCAAATTACTGTTTAAAAATTTCAGCCTATGTTTTAGTGTCACATAGACATGACACTAGATATTTTGCGTTTTAAATTGTTCAAAGTTTCTTGAAGTGAATACCACTTCCTAATTCTCAAGTGGTGTTCGATAACTTCACTTAAAAAGGAAACATAAACACGGAGTGTTTTGTTGCGTTATACCTTGATCCTTTATTAGAATATCTGCACTTCAATTCTGGAAACTAAAGCTCAAATGACAAAGGTTTTAATAAGCATTTCTTCTGTTCATATCTGAGATCCAATAGCTTGCAGAGAGTCATGTATTAAAATAATCATGACATTAGTACTCTAAATTTGGACTTGGATTCTAATGAGAATTTTTTTCATGTAAGCAGTTGGAACTTCTTGTTATGGGACTGTAGAGCTAGGTTGGGAGCCTTGGCAGACCTGGGATCCTAGCGCTGTTATCCTAAAAACAGCATCAATTATGGAGAACAGGAAAAGACACACCCATAAGCATCAGCCTTTAACATGTGGTTTTGTCTTCTGTAGCTGCGTTCTATACATCAGAAACAAGTAGACAGATACAATGATAAATTCAGTGTGTTTTACTCCTACTTGTTAATCTAAGCCAAAGTGGAGTCAAAGCAATAACTGACATCTTGCGTTTGTCAATTAATTATCAAATGTCTGTAATATTCCTCCTACTGTTGAGTCATGTTATCATTAACTTGTGCACTCTTCAACTTTTCCATATATTATGATCTGTTGCCCCAACTAACTGGCAAGTACTTTGAAGGCCCTGGAGACTACATTTTCCATAGTTTCCATCTTCACCATGCCTATAAGTTGGCTTGGGTTTAGTGGCTCCTTAAACTTATTTGATAATTAAACTAAACAACTATATGATTTAACAGGAGTAAAACCACATTATCAGAAGAAGTGGGTCTTCAAATCATTTAAGAAAAGATCTTCTAGACAGTAACCTCCCCTTAGGGTGGAGATGTTGCACTTAACTGATTTCCTTCCTTAATAGGAAAATGGCTCATTATTTGAAATACCAGAAATTTAAACTCTCTGAACCTCAACACAGCTATTCATTTCCTCTATGCCAGGAATGAGAGTTGCTTTTCCTGATGTATTAGGACAATCAAGTTGTCCATGAAGATGGAGTTTAATTACAATTTTAATAGCACAAAACGGCACTGCACCAAGCCAACATTGTGATAGAAATTATAATATTTATTTTATCAATCATAATTTTTCTTAATTTCCTAATTTTAGCATCATCAAATGAACATCCCTAGCTATGAAAAAATGTTGGCTGGCAAGGACTAAATCATTCCCTACAGACCAGTAATTATGTACCATAACCTCATTTCAGTGGGATAAAACGGGCACCAAGAACCTAACCACAGTAACCAGCAAAGAGGGCAGCATCAATTA
The DNA here is from genome assembly GCF_039906515.1 of Pseudorca crassidens. Classification (NCBI taxonomy): domain Eukaryota; kingdom Metazoa; phylum Chordata; class Mammalia; order Artiodactyla; family Delphinidae; genus Pseudorca; species Pseudorca crassidens. Next base: position 189,442,238 of record NC_090296.1, read on the forward strand.
CGCCACCACAGGCTCTAAAGTAGCAAAGAACAAGACAACATCAATTACTCAATCTTTATCTCTAGAGTCAAGCCGCAGTACTCCTTGAACGCACAGACAATGTGTGTTACTCTGGGTGTTCTGTTCCAAATCACAGACTTGCTTGAAGAGTTATAAAATAAACCTTAAGGAGTTGCTGTGTTTATGACCACCGAACAAGGGTCAGAAGTGGAATTCTGGGAGCTGCTGAAAATTTACTTCATGATATTGCATAAAACTGGCCTCGAGGGAGAAGAGAAAATGGAAAATGGCTCTAATTTCATCTTTCTCACTTGAAATTATGGGCCGGTTATTTACAGTCCCGTCTCAGTCAACTGACAGCAAATCTTTTCCTATGATTGCAGAACGTTTCCTGACTTGAGTGAAGTGAATGTGTTAAGGGAACACATGGGATAGGGTGAGAGTTCAACACTGAGGAAAATGCTTCCATTGATACAAACTCATGACAAGACTTGATGATATGGCCATAAAGCAGGTCCCCACACTGAATTATTTAACTCTGGAGTCCCCTGAGACCTAACACATGAACTTGCAAAGTGTGAGACTTTAGGGTCTGGTGACAAATGTAGTCATCAAGAAATTCTGGAATTCAGTGAATTCTGTCAGTGTGGCTTCAACAAGAGGGCTATGCAAAATAAATTTATCAAATGCAGGACTATACAAGTCAGGAACTGTGATGGGCTGAAAAACCATTAAACCGTTTAGGACTGTCTAGCACAGCTAATAGGAAGCTGAGATTTACCTCATACAAGGAAGTCATGTAGAGCCAAGATTTTTGAGAACGCAAGAGATACTAGTTAAAAACAATGAGTCCACAGCATAGTTTTATCACAAGCAAGATATTTCTCTTTAAAGAATGACTCTGGTGGAGTATCAGAAAAGACAGTCACCCAGAACATCATTCTCAAACATATGGTTTTGTCTACGATAGCTTGTTCTTTGTATTAAATATGTAATTCATATGGCTAATAAAATTATAGGATTTTTCCTTGACAAGCAGTATGAATTGAACTTTACTATTTTACTATTATTAAGGTATTGTTGAATGTTAAAATAAATCAAGTACAGGGTCTGGGAGCCATCCTTGTAAGCCAAGCATAGGGCCAGATCCTGCAGCCTTTTCAACAACTTTACACTTTGCCTGGTCATAAGTCTCTGCCCAACATATTTAGAGCCATGTGAGTAATCATTAACTAAAGACAATATCTATAATGTCTCCAAAACAGAAATATATACATTTAATTTCCCCTCAAATCAACAAATGAGTTAACAAATGGGTAATCATTCAATACTATAGTATATGAAGATACAGGTAACAAATGGAGAATATTTTGAAGCAGGGAAATACTGAAAAATAGTAATTCCTTTGAGTTATAACTTTTTTAGATGAAAAACTATAGTCCAAAATGGGCACATCAAAAGTAAGATATAAGGACTTCCCTGGTGGAGCAGTGGTTAAGAATCCGCCTGCCAAGGCAGGGGACACGGGTTCGATCCCTCGTCCGGGAAGATCCCATATGCCACAGAGCAACTAAGCCCATGCACCACAACTACTGAGCCTGTGCTCTAGAGTCCACGAGCCACAACTACTGAAGCCCACACACCTAGGGCCAGTGCCCTGCAACAAGAGAAGCCACAGCAATGAGATGCCTGTGTACCACAAGGAAGAGTAGCCCCCACTCGCTGCAACTAGAGAAAGCCTGCATGCAGCAACAAAGACCCAACGCAGCAGAAAATAAATTTATTTATTTATTTATAAAAAAGTACGATATAAGTAACTAAAGACTATTTTTGATGCCACACCACCTGGCATCACCTCAGGTGACGTGACCCTTAAGTAGGTTTCATAATCAACTAGAACCTTCCTTTTAAAATGCCAATTTTAAAAAAAATTAATGAAAATATGTGCAATGTATATCACAAATATTTGTAACTTTTCTCAGTGGCTCAAGATTTAAAACTTTTTATGTATAAAATACTGTTTCATCATTATATTAGCTATAACTATGTTTTGCAACAATATTATCCACTGTTGGTAGGTGGAGGAGGCATGAAATGCCCCATTGGAAAGCGCTCTCTTAGGAGGGCTGCATGTTTCTGGACAGTTCCTCAAACCAATCTGAACAAGACAGATAAAAATCTTTTCAGAGTGAAAAAAGAGTTGTGTAATTGCACATTCTCTTGCTTCCTGAAAAAAAGGAAACCGAGGCTCAGAGACACTGAGATACGCCTTCAGCCACACAGCCACCAAATGGAAAAGTTTTAAGTCAAACAAGTCCTCTGACTCTCAGCCCAGGGCTCTGTCCAGCCCACCGCACACTCTTCAATGACCTGTGCTTAAAGCAGAGCAGCACCATGTCACCTGAGAAGGTCCTTCGCCACCCAAGGATCCAGGCTGCCCCCTCTCCAATTTATGCGAAATAAAATTTGCCACCTCTTCTTTATCACCGTTACGCTTAGAATCTGATTATTTATTCAACACACAATTATGTCGGTGGTGCTGATGGTGACCTCAACTAGTTACTCAACTTCTAAAAGCCTCAGTTTTTCATCTCTAAACTGGCGGTAATAATGGTATGAACCTTCTGATCCTTCTTGGGGGACCATTTATTTAAATATGCACATATACATAAATTTTCTGTATATGGTATGTAATGATAAACATGATATACATATGAAAACACATAGATTACTTATAAATATATAAGTGTATCTATAAATTATATATATATTATATGTAATAATATATGTAATGTGCTTATCACATAGGCCCATGGTAAAGATGGCATAAACATCACGCTTTGTTAATAACTAGTATCGAGCTTTGTGGCAATATTGTGCCTTTTGGCTGTCTGAGATGCTAGTCGGTTAAGGCTTTTCACCTGGCATATCAGTGTGGATGAGTCATAAGCGTGAACCACTCACAAGACTCTGAGAGTTTGCATGACAGAATAAACACTGACACGAAGGATCAACAGTATTCCAGGCTGTCCTGGAAGACAAGCAGTGTTTGACTCTGGGCTAACCAATGGGATACTATTACCAAAAATAAAACAGTGTGCTGGTAAATTAACAGCAAAGTGAGAGATGCAACTGTGTGATAAATGTAAGAAATTCTTCATATAATGTAGCAAGATACATATTCGAAAAAAACCCCGAAATCATCAAAATATTCTTAGCAGCCAAAAGCGAGAAAGTAGAAAAAGTAATTATTATGTTTTTAATATTAGTCAAACTTTTCAAATACATACTTTAGGAACTTCTGTTTTAACAAATAATATTGGAAATGTGTTGATAACGAGTGAGGTTTAGAAAACAATAGTTATGAAATTTCACCATAGTGGCATTTTCCTCCTGCACTAAACTGTTGCATTGAAACAGAAGAGTATGTTGAGTATTTTCCAAGTACCTAAAACTAGAAAATCAAGCAGGGCAAAAGAAGGAAAACATAATCTCTGCTCTCTGAGTTCCAATATTCCTCCTACTGCATAGCATCTGTTTGGAGCTGAGTCATCAGATTTAGCAAATGAATCTGAGGACACTCAGAATACTTTGGATTTCAGATAAGCTAAAACTTTTTTAGTATAAATATGTTCCAAATATTGTATCGGTCATTCTTATACTAAAAAAATTTACTCATTGCTTACCTGAAATTCATATTTAACAAGGCATCCTGTAGTTTTATTCCAGCAGCCCTGTGTTGTGGATGTTGTTTGGTTTAAAGTAATTCCAGCTGCTGTAGATGAAAGTTCCTATTTGGGCAGCTCTCCACTCAGGAGAAAGAACAAAAATCCCCTCTACATTGTAGCTTCATTTCCAAAACCCTGACTTGCAAATGTGACCTGGGGTGTCTCCATCCTAGACACCTGAACAGGGAGCCTCACTCTTAGCTGAGCAGGCCAGGCTAGGACAGGACTTACATCCCTTACGCTCACATTTCATTTCCTAGAACTCAGATGCATGGCCCCACTTACCTTGGAAATGCAGTCTATCCTGTGGCCCCAGAAAAGTGGAAGCAAGTCGAGTTATTGCCTAGCAGTCTCTGCAGTAATGCTGAAAATGGTACAGAAAATGAGAACTGTATTAACAGAAGATCATTACACTGTTTAGACACATTGAAGAAAACAAAAACCACATTACTGTGAATTCTAACAATGAAAAAGTAATTTATATGAAAGTTTAAAAGTACATTTAGGAGTGAATTACTATTTACAAAAATAAGTCAATTAAGACACAGATATGTGACCTACATATAGTTAATTATCAATTGTATGTATAAATGTACACAATACACACGCTCTTATTCTATTCATTAATGTCCTTAAGGACTTCCAGTGGAAAATGATACCACTTTCCCGAGAACCCCCTTATAAAGTTGTTTGTATTACCAGTTGTATTTGAAAGTAACAGACTGCATATCTTTAGCTCACCAAATCATATTGAAATTTTTCAGATAACTGCAATGCTAGTATAAAACTTCAACCAAGTATGTGAAAATGCAAAATAAATGCATAGATAAAATATAGATTGAAATGAATGACCTAAGATAGGCAACTAAAAACCAGAAACGGTAAAATAGAGAATAAAATTTATAGTTAGGATTCATCAATTTAGAGAACATAAGTTAAAGAACACTTGCTGCAAGTGATGTTTTAAAAATATGTGTGGAAAGAAAAAAATGTAGGAATAAAAAGCCAAGAAAGAGGACATAAAAACCAGAGGAAGCTAAGATGAATCTTCAAAGTAAAGGTCAGCAAAAAAGTGGGAGGTGACACAAAGAGTCAAAGGAAGAGGTCAAAGAAATAAATGAAAACTAGCATTGAGGTTCCTCAAACATATAAGCAGGGAGAGAAATGGGAAAGATGACTTTAAAGAATCTTTAACGTTAAACTGCTGCTTTTTCATTAATTTTAAGTATGAGGAAGAAATTTAATTTTGATTCAGAAAGACATCTGAAATACAAAGCTAGATAAGCCTTGAGTAGAAATGGATGACAGAAAGGGTATTTTTAACGATACAAGTAATTAGCTTCCTGTTGGCTATCTGTTAACAAGAGCTTTTGCAGTACTGCCATTATCTAATAACCTACTATTATCGATTTTCAGAGAAAACACATTATCTGCAGGAAAACTTTCTGAAAGTCACAAACAAGCATGAAGAGCCCAGAGACAAAAGATTTGTAAGATCTTTAAAAGACAGCTAGAGGTAAAAGAATGAGCAGTGGGAGATCACCAAAAAAACTCATCTGCCTAATAAATGCTCCATAGAACAAAATCTATTCAAAGTTTAGCCCAGAAACCAGCCTCAGCATCGTGCTGCTACAGAGCGCAGCTGAGACCTTGCTAGAGCAAGCCACAGGTCTGCCCCAACACAGAATTATTCACACACAGTCTGCCCCCAGGATGTGCAAAAAGCACTTTAATAATCAAATCCAGTGACAACATAAATATTTCACCATGTCACTCTCAAGGTGCAAGCTGGTTTGTCTTCTAGAATAATTCAGGGAACAAAACATGATTCTGTATAATAGAAAATGTATTGGCCTAATACTGTATTTAAAAACAAAAAACTATAACTGCTCTCATTGAAAGATACAAGTTGTTCAAGACCCATTCCTCATTTGAAACTTAAAAGCAGCCCTCCAGATAATGGCATACAATCCTGAATCATTTCTAGCTTTCAGAGTGTAAAGTCACCTTCAGATGTATACAAGTCTCCATATCTATCCATTTGGGATGACATTTTTTTAGCTCCTAGTGATTAATAATGTAATCTCAGGAGAGACAAGTGAGACAAAGCAAATACAAGAAATTTTTAAGGATAATTCTATGCAATCTTCCGTTCTCTCTACCCAGTTTAATATTAATAGCAAGATAGCACATCCTACAAAGTGAGGTAAGTAGAAAAACTCTTCTCTTGTCCTCCACCCATTTCTTCTCTCTCTCCTTGTCTCTCTTACACACACACACACACACACACACACACTCTCTCTCTCAAAACTCAACTGTCCTGTCCTATTATATTTAATTCAGAGCTTTTCTAGGTTCATGGAACAAGATCGCTTCTCTTTGGCCCCCAGTTCCCTCCTTTTTGGACCTTTCACTCCTATGGGTCTTGCCCCTTTGGTGGCCCAGTGTCCTCCATTTGACCTACATTATCTTATTAATACTGTTTCTTTTGGAATTTTCCTGCCTTAATCAAACTTCATTGTTCTGAGCCTCACTGTAATTTGAATTATATGTAATGATGAAAAGAAATCTGAAAAACATGTAATAAGCCAATGTTTCATAACTGATTAATGCTAACTACATGGGAACAACTTCATTCTAACTGGAGATTTCTGGAGCCACAAAACCCTAATCGAAAGGGTGGAATGTATGCGACCAGATACGATTTTACTCTCTTTAACACAGGAGTTGATCAGTCTGGTCCAATTTCTTATATGGGACTAAATTTGAGGAGAGAATTGCTAGTCATTGCCTGACAGCTTACAAATTCTGCTGGCACAATTTGGAAATATGTAAACGTGATACAGGAAATAAATTATGAGACAATTGTTTCACACTATAATTCTCAAGGTTTGGGAAACATAATTATTATTAGACAAGAACATGCCAAATTTCCTAACTTTGCAGCTGGTATGAGTTAAGATATACCAGCCATGTGTCAGCCATTATCCTAAGTACTTTATCCATTATTTCACTTAATTTTTACTACAACTCTTTGAGATATGTACTATTGTCCTCATTTTGCAGGCGAGAAAACCCAGGCTTTCTTGATGAGAGCTGGAAGGTGCTGAGCTCCTTTTAAAACAAGACATTTAAGGCTACTGACTCCAAGCCAGGCTCTGCCCTTTGCTGCAGTGCACCTGACTGAAGGGCGGGGGTCAGGGGTGTGCACCCTTGTCTCTGGTAGAGAGCTCTCTCTGGCTGTTTACCATCCAACCTCACATTAAGGAGGCCACTTATATCTTACTGTGTCTGAGCACCAGATTAGGTATGTGAAAATCTAGTCAGTTCCTCAGATAAAATGATCCTCTGTGGGAAAAAACGCCCTATTTTCTAAAATTCTTACTCCCTTCTGAAGATGACTGAGCATGGATCACACAATGTCCTGGGGATTGTTTATATGAGCGTCAGGGTTTATTTTGAGATCATAAACACAGAAATTCTTCTCAAATATTGAACAGAAAAAGAAAAAGATTAGGTAATATTAAAATATCATGACAAATTTAGTTTTCTTCTACTGTCAAAACAATTTCCTTAATGAACGATTTTAACCATTTAACCACCTAAGTTTATCTTGCTCAGGTGACAGAGATCTTATATGAAAAATATTACTATATTTAGGTACCTTTTCTTTTCTCCTGTGACTGTTATTAAAACCCCAGCTATACAACCCAGGGCTTAAAACTCTTACCTTCTTTTCAGATGGAATTTTTCTTCCTTATGTTAATTTCAAAAAAAAAAAACCCCAGTAGAATCTATAGATTTTGAAAGCACATTTTTTGCAAATGGTACTCAATTCAAAATAATATTTATCTCTGTTTTTAAAGATAAACATGTGGTAAGTGACATTTAGTGCTAACACTATGTAAAGTAAACAGCCGCCGTCCTGCAATTACAAATCTATTTCCTTCATTACTGCTGATGCCTCAAGCCTTAAGGAACACCAGGGAAGACAGACAAAACAAAACAAAAACAATCCATTTCCCTCGACATTTCCTGCTGAATAATTACTTCCTGTGTTTATCTGATACCTGCTTCCTTAGGCCTATTTCTATATGTTTTGCCCTTATAAATGGCCAATGGAAACACTGAATGGAAAAAGATTTATACCAATTGTTGGCAAATACTTTGATTGGTTTCATTTTAAAATGGAATTAGAATTAGAAAGACGATACTACCCTTTTACTTTCGGTTTATGATAAGTCATCTGAGATGGAGAACTGAAATGAAATAAGTTTTCAAGACAAGTCCACCTAAATATTTAACTTTTTTTTTTTTGTCTTTGCAAGTAGTGGCACTGGTGTTTATCTGATTGTTTTTTCTTGTTTGCATGCATATACATGTTCATGTTCTTACCTGTTTATTCCATAAAAGCCTTGTTTTCCTTCCTTTTTTTGAATAAATTGATAAAACATATCTGTGACAATGTCTTTTAGAGTTATGAAAATACTATTTTTAACGTGTTGGTACACTTTCTGTGCTCTCTTTAATTCATTCAGAATGATTAATATAAGCAGAAAAACTAACTCTAAAATGTCTTGTCTTAAAAGTGCCCATTTCTCAGAGAGATAGCCCATTGGCCTCCTCTTTGAATTACTGCTTTGGGTTATATATGTTACTGCATTGAAAGCATGCCTTCTCTTCAGCAAGAGGTTTCTAGAGGCACCTGATTGGGCTCAAGTAAAAATGCAGGTCCCCCAATGTTCTGGAGCCACTGCTTCGCAAAGTAATGCATAATAATACATGTTATAATGACTAATTAAAGAAGTTAAACCTGACTTTTTAGTGCAGAACTTCTCAGAGTCTGTAACATAGTAATACAATGAAAATTTCCAAGTACTGTCCAGTGAGAAGTAACAGGAGGCCATTTTCCCCACATGTCCTCATTCACATCTCTAGACTATTGTTCTTCCTAAGCTAAATTGGGAAATGTGTCACAAAATAATAGCTCTTCAAGGACAAACTGGGACACTCTGCAAAACCTTAGGAACCTCAGGCAGTGGCTGAATGACCCTGGCAGGAAAGGGAGAGGCGGGGAGGGGAGGGTTCTGGGCATCTTCCCACTAAGCTGAGCATTTCTTCAGCACTTGCAGGGTATGTGGTCCATTAGCAATAAAGATGTGCTTCTGAAGCTGGTGTCATTTGTGCAATATGATAAGGAAGGCTATTGGTCATTTCTATTTGTATATAAAGGGGAAAAAACTTTTCTGGCAGTTGCATCATGTTTTACAGTGCAAATCAGAATTTACAAGCTAATTAGTGGTCAATAAAATTGAGGGTTGCTATTGGTAAAGAATTTTATTCTTTAGCCATAATATTAGGGGAGAAGACAAACCATGGATAATATTACATTGCATTAATGGCAAAGCAATGTGATCAACAGGAATCAAGGTTTCTAGGTACCCATGAGTTTACTCCTCAGCGTGTCATCACTTTTAAAACTTTTCCTAAAGTGTAATTAGGTATGGAGGAATAATCAAAAAGTAGAAATTCTGAAAATCCTGGAATTCTTGTTGGGAAGGCAACACTAATTTCATTACTAATGAAGTTAGTCTTCTCAAGTTCAAATCACAGATAACAGCTTTCCTTTCTACTAAATAAATGGGAATTATTATCAGTTTCAAAGCTGAATTTTATTGATAAACTTGTGGACTATTTCCTAGTAAAGATCTCTTACTTTGAAGAGGATTAACTTCTTTGTAGACATTGAACTAATTTAAATTCAAAGTATTATTTTTCTTATAATTTTATTAAAATGTTTGTTTTTAAAATGTTTTTAACTTAATCTTTTAGAATCAAAGTTAAACAATAAAACAGAAGCCATAATATCTTTTTATGAACAGAAAAGATTTAGACATTAATATTTTTATATTCTTCAATAAACAGCAAATTCCTAGTTTTTACTGCATAGTAATCAACTGCCTAAATAAAGGTAGCTTTCTACTTTAAAAAAAGTATATGGAAAGTGATTATTTGATCATTTTAATTCAATTCCTTTATTTTAAAAATTGCCGATATTTATCAAATTTCCATTGATATTACAGCTAAGTGCTTTGCATAGCTTATTTAACTAACTTTGAAATTACCTTTGAGCGTAGATATGCATTTTATCCTCATGTAACAAATGAGGAAATTTATCATCTGAACTACGTTTACTAAGCTGGTAAAGAATGGAGCTATGACTAAGATTTGGGTGGTTTGACTACAGGGTCTACTTCCTTAAACGCTGAGATCTATACCTCCTATACACAGAATACCATGCCCTGGCATCATCACCATGGATGGACAATTCAGGTGCTGTTGGAAAAGTATCAGGTCTTCAGAAATCTATATCTCATTCATGAAAGTAGCTTGTCTTGGGGTTAATACTGAACTAAAATACACAAATTAGCCTACATGAAATATCACACATCTTCTCTGTATTGGATCACTTAAATGACAAATAATGTTAAATGTGAGTTATAGAGTCAGATGGCCCCCTTCCTTCCTTCCTCCCTCCTTTCTTTCTTTCTCTTTCTTTCCTTTCTTTCTTTCTTTCTTTTTCTTTCTCTCTCTCTCTTTCTTCCTTCTTTCTTTCTTTTCTTTCCTTTTATCTTCTGCTTCTTCATTTTTTTTCTTTCTTTCAACATATATTCATTGAGCACTATGTTGCACCCAGGGCATGATACTGGGTTAGAACTGAAATTAAAAACATCAAACAAAAGATTATAGGGACTTCCACTGGTGGTCCAGTGGTTAGGACTTTGCCTTCCAATGCTGGGGGTGAGAGTTTGATCCCTGGTTGGGGAGCTAAGATCCCACATGCCTCGAGGCCAAAAAACCAAAACATAAAACAGAAGCAATATTGTAACAAATTCCATAAAGACCTTAAAAATGATCCACATCAAAAAAATCTTAAAAAAAAAAAGATTATATTTAACCTCAATGAAGGCATTGTCTGTTACAGGAGTACAGAACTATGAAAAATAAGTGAAGTATTTATGTGCTGTGATAGACTACTGTAGAACCTATATAGGAGGCACCCAAGAAGGAGGCATTCACTCCACCTTACTGAGGGAGCAGACGGAGAACAGGAAAGGGTTCATCAGGAGGAAATATCCCAAATAAGGCTTGAAAGATGAAGAGGCATTTCTCTCTAAAAAAAGAGAGAAAGAGCATTCTCGGCAGAGGAAAACGCATAAGCAGAGGTACGGGACCTTGTATCCTAACTGCAGAAGAGCAACTGGCTGGGTGGGGCGGCACAGAAAGGAAGAGAGAGCACAGAGAGAAGAGACCAGAGAGGTAGAGGTGTCAAGTTACAAGTGGTCTTGTTTTTATAAGGATAAGAAGTTTAGACTTTGTCCCTTTGGTACAGGGAAGTCGTTAAAAGATTTTAAATAAAGCAATAGGATGACCAGATTTTCTTTTTAGAACACAAACTATGGCAGGAATGAGTCAGGACTAGAGGGAGAGAGAGAACAGATAACAGATTCTTGCAATGGGTAGGGTTAGAGAGGATAAGGGGCTGTAAGAGGGGCCATGAGGACCGAGGGCCATGATGGAACTGTTTACGGATTGGATGTGGACAGCAGTGGAACAGGAAGTCAGTCATTATGTCATAACAACCATTATGCTTCTGCACCTGTCCTTCTGACCTAGTAAAGTAAGTAATACTAGAGGGTGACTAGGTTCTTGGAAAAGAGGACTTTGAGCGTTCATGTAGGATGTGGTTAATAAACGTTTACTATGTGTGCACTCATTTCTGCTGAAGATACAAAAGATAATTAGACATGGTTCAGGTCTCCTATCATATTAAGTATGCCCAATAAGGCTTTGGATATATTTGTGGAAGCCACAGTACAGCAGATACACAGTATGAACTGCCATGGAAGTAGATAAGAGTACTCGTGAGAAACATGGCAAGTGAGAAGGGTTGGGGACAAGAATAGAGCCTGTGGAACTACAACATTCATTGCCACGTAGGAAAACACGGCAGCGGGGCCGGAGGTCAGCAACCACGGGAGAGTGCAATCAAGAGCAACACAAAGGAGAAGGTTCCTGTACCTAAGAGGGTTCCCACAAGGTGAAAAGGAGTCGAGTCCAGTGGGGTCAGGATGTTAGTCTGCAAAGTTAGTGAGAGCAGCCTTAGGGAACATGTGGAGTGAGGCTTATCACACAGGACACATGAGAGACAAGGAAGTGCAGGACATGAGTGTAGACCATTCAGCTGAACTACTCGCTGACTCTCCTGGGACTTTACATGGAATATTCTGGAAGGGATGTAGTCATTTTTTTTTTCTATTAAGAAACAAAATACAAACGAAAATCTCAATACAAATATCTGACCTAGCTAAACTTTGAGACTAATTTTATCTGAGGAAAAATAAAATAAAATAAAACCTTTTGCCAATACTGTGTAGCGTAGCCCTAAAGTTATCTTATTATAAAACTATTTTAAAAATGATCCTTGGAGAAAGAGATGAACGTGATGAAGAGGACACTACAAGCCACAAAGAGATGAATTTTTAAAAACAAATTTAGGCCCAACATAAATATTTACAAAACATTATTATGGACAAGATTTCTGATTCTTGAATATATGTGTCAAGTTATATTACTATATAAATATTATATATAAATATATATTATATATAAATATATATAAATATAATAATATAAAATATTATATATATATAAATATATATTTATATATATTTATATTACTATATAAATATTATACATAAATATATATTACTATATATTTCTTTTAGGGCTATAAATACTCTCATTTGATCAATAAGCTCATTAAGTAGTATGACGGCTATTCAGGGACACACGGAATAGTAGTCAAGACATTAGGATTTCCTTGTAATTTTAGTTTAAATAGACATCCGTGGGATTGTAGTGTATGCCACAGAAACACATTTACAAATGACCGGGGCCCCTGCCAGTCTGGGGCTAAGTGGATTATTAACTGCAGTGAATTCCCAGACAATTGCTCTTTCTTGTGGGAAATGCAATGAATAGCATCCTTATTTTGTTCATTCACAGATATCAGCGTAATTTCTCCATCCATGCTGGGTTTTAAACCTACTGACAAGAAATGTGAGTAGAACTCCTTGACGGAACTGTTCAGTGGAATGGTTATCACATAACAATATTTTTCGGGGACACTGTAGCAAAGTGTAACATACTTTCAAGAAGGAGTCAAAAAAACCTGATTTGAGAACAAGGTCTTCCTTCCTTTTGCTTTCTTCCTTCCGTGAAAATGCAGCCCAAAACTCTGAGTGAGAAGATGGCTGGGGAAAGTGTGGGAGTGCTGGGATCAGAACCCCAAGGGGAGAGAGACCAAGCAGCCCAGAGACAGCTGGACCGGAGGCCAGGAGAGGAGGGCAGAGGGCAGGGAAGGAGCCCAGTGGAAGGCAGAGTCCACGTGAGGCAGAGACCTGAGGTGGTGACCCACCGGGGTACAGCCATTGGCAGCCATTGGTTACAAACAGACATCTGAGCAAACAGTAAAAATACCAAAGATATGGGAGACATGTTTCTCACTGTAGGAGAAGCGAGTTACAAACATGGAAAAGGGAAACACTAAAATGGACACTTTAGTGTTGAACTGGAGTTACCAGTATCAGTGTGAACCTATAGTTTTCAATATATAACTATAGATATAAAAACATGCAAAAATATAAATGCTGATTGTGGGTGTATACATACATTTTCCTGCTCTAGATTTTGCTTTCTGAGTATTATTCTCCATGAAAAAGAACCAGGGCTCCTTAGAGAAATGGACGATTCCAGGGCTGAGGCAAGGAAAGTACAAGAGTTGTCAGTTTTATAGCAATTAGATTAGAGCTTCCATTAATTTAGAAAGTGAGATTTGCTTTGGTCATGGGATGGCTCTGCCTACCTCACAAGACTGCTGTGTAAAAGGGATTATGTATAGAATATACTTTTTAAATTATTTAAACCCATATAATTATAAATGAAGGTTAGCATCAATATCTGTACTACTCATAAAACATGCCCTGAATAGCTGTAGAATACCAGGAGGGTTAGACCAGTGGCCTAGCTCCCCAGTGTCTGTGTTCTGACAATGGCCCCAGGGGATATTAGGTAAGAATATGTGGCAGTTGCTTTCCATGCCATTAAACTCATAAGCCCAAGAAGGTCCGTAACATACTTTGCTCAGACCTATCCCCTCTCAAATAAATAAAGCAGGCCATATGCTATTTTGCAAATACATTAGTAATTTAAATCATGACTAAATTTCTTTTCAGAGCAGTTTAATTTACAGTTTTAATGTGCTGTTTTGATGATTCATTTCTGTTCCTCCTCGATTTAAAAGTAAAAAAAGAACACATATGATTTCAAAGGCTTTAGGTATATGACTGATCCACTCACTTTAGTTCACCAACACAATAAGCCACAGAATTTTATTGTATGGATCATTGACATGGCCGATGATACTGCCTCCCGTGGAGCTATTGTGACCCATCTTGTCGATGGTAGCTTCCTCATTTTAAAAGCAATGCCCTCTATGGGGTCGCTGATCCAGAATGTGTCTCAAAGAACAATAGAGAACCATGGATTGATTCTGACTTTTTTATTCCATTGTCATCATCAGAAACTTCTAAAAGTCAACTCATCCTATTAGAGTCGCATAGCCTATAATAGATATGCATTTGAAGCAGGTCTGTTTCAACTCAAATTATTCGGCTTTTCCTTAAATGCACACGACAAAACGAAATTGAGAATAGCTGTTATTTAACGTACAAATATTTAATGTGGATACTCAGTTCTCAAGGTGAAAAAGTCAACAACCACAGCAAGAAAAACAAGCCAGTGTTTCTCAATTTATGTATTTAAATATAAAATCATTTACCTTAGTTGGCATACTAATAATTCTCACCTAGTTTATAGAATTTACATCAGTGGTTCACCAGAGCAGCAGCACCTGGAAACCTGTTAAAGTTCAAATTCTTGGGCCCCATCCTAAGACTCACTACATCAGAAACCCATAAAGCTACGTTTTAACAAGGCACCCAGTGACTCTGCTGGACTCCCACTCCCTCCACATGGAGACCAAGTTTAGATTGGTCTGGACCAGCAGTCTCTGCTAAAGTGGTTGTATCTTTCGTGAAAAGATATGGTTGCAAGCACTCTACAATCATTCTGTTACCAATCTTTAGAAGCCAGTCATAAAATGCACTGATTAACTGATTATTTAAACTAAGAAAGAAAATCTTCTCTAGCTTTCTTCTTCCCAACAGCAGATGACGCCTTTAGCTTCAACTCACTCCTTCATTCCACAATGATTATCCAATATCATTCGGCCTGCTTCTACCTGGATATATATAGTTTGTTAGTTGGCTGCATTTGGACATTTAGTGGAAACATCATACTATGAGAACACTGTGTAAATTTATGTAATAGCATTTTTTTCCTCAGGGTATCTCCAGCCCCCATTGTATCCAATTTACTCATTTCCTATAAGCTTCTAATTTTCCAGGCTCTCCAATTATGAGATTCCGTTAAGCTGAATTTTTTTTCTCTATCACTATATGCTTTGGAATCTTTTCTTTCCACAAACTCAAACTGGTATTAAGTCATGGTCCCTCTGCATCCTAGAAAGAGATCAGCTCATTCAAATTACTATTAATGGCTGGTAAGTTTCAATGCATTATCCCAAAGCAATAGCATCTACATTTTGTCACTTGCCATTACCTTAAATCAGTATAGTTATGAGAATCACAAGTATTGTAAAGACCTTGGAGTGAGATTACCTACTGTCATAATACATAAGTGATTTAACTCATCCATTACTTAAGTATATATTCCAGGTATTGTCCTAGAATAGACAATAGAATTTAGTAGTCATATAAAAGAAAGAAAATGGCACTCTCCTTGTGATCAGACAATGGTGGTAATAGACATGTTCCTAAACCTAAAATAATAGTCCAATATATGGAAAGATTTATGTCAGCCAGACTAAGAAGAATCAGACAGTTAACTTTAAAAAGCGCCTTTAGAAGGGACAGAAAAACAGTTCCTGAGTCATCCCATCTCTCAAAACACCATCACAGTAACTGCCAAAGTTACAGCCTGTGGTTACCTGCACGTTCTTTGAGATTTGGCTCACCTGCACTGTGGCTCCACTGATGAAAACACCACCTCAAATATGTTTCATAACCAGTGCTGAGCCGGGTTTCTATGGAGTCATGTCAATCCCAGAAAAAGTACATTTTTCAGCTAATGGGCAGAAATTAATTAACAAAAGGATAACACTTGGAAGGAAGTATATCCTATGTCCTTTGGTGTCATTTAAAAAAAGATTTGGTGGGCTTCCCTGGTGGCGCAGCGGTTGAGAGTCTGCCTGGCGATGCAGGGGACACGGGTTCGTGCCCCGGTCCGGGAAGATCCCACATGCCGCGGAGCGGCTGGGCCCGTGAGCCATGGCCGCTGAGCCTGCGCGTCTGGAGCCTGTGCTCCGCAACGGGAGAGGCCGCAACAGTGAGAGGCCCGCGTACCGCAAAAAAAAAAAAAAAAAAAAAAAATTGGCATCAATTACTTCTATAAATTTTAAATCAAATTGTGTAAACTTGATGATGGAAATTGTCTAGTAATTATCAAAAATACCAGAGATAAACCAATATACAATAAGAAAATTTCAAAAAATATTGTCATATTTTGCCATAGATACAGTCCATACTTTGTAATTTAACTATCTCAATATTGACTTAATATTTCAGTGACATTTTGTTATTTTTTAACAATAGAGAAAGACAAGATACTTCCGTCAATAACACTATAACAGGAGCATTTCAGAGAAAAACAACTAACAATTCATGGTCAAACTTAAATAAGGACATAAAATTTCAATCAGACTATTATTTAATGAAAAGACAGGCAAAACAGTCAAGCTGTGAATCGTGTGGGTGTAGGTGAAACAGCTCTTATATGAGATCAGAGGTGTAAAGAACTCCTTTGCCCTTATAATGTTCTCATTATTGACCGCAAATATTACAAAGTCAGGTTACTTCAAAACTGTATGAAATCAGTCAGCCACTATTCAGCTTATCTTTCTAAAGCCAAAATACTACTGAGGCCCTTTAGCTTCAGGACTACTCATTTCCATAAAGACAATGATGAGAAAGGTAAACTGAGTATCTCAGGAGACAAATGTTTGTCCTGAATCCCTATTATCTCCTCTTATTATAATGTTTAGACATCTTAAATAATCTGGGCAATTGTTTAGTTATTTCATTTTTTTATATAAATTTATTTTATTTATTTTTGGCTGCACTTGGTCTTCACTGCTGTGCACGAGCATTCTCTAGTTGTGGTGAGCGGAGACTACTCTTCATTGTGGTGCACGGGCTTCTCATTGCTGTGGCTTCTCTTGTTGAGGAGCATGGGCTCTAGGCATGCAGGCTTCAGTAGTTGTGGCATGCGGGCTCAGTAGTTGCAGCTCACGGGCTTAGCTGCTCTGTGGCATGTGGGATCTTCCTGGACCAGGGCTCGAACCCATGTCCCCTGCACTGGCAGGTGGATTCTTAACCATTACACCACCAGAGAAGTTCCTATTTCATTTTATATCAGTAAAGATGGACTCTAATGATTGAAATCTTATGTCTTATAGGCCAAAAAAATGAATGCTTAAATGCAGTATATATTATAAAAAAATCTTATTTGATTAAAAATTTTATTGGAATATTCAGGTATACTAACATGGGGAGATACCTTGAAGATGTTAAGTGAAGGTGGAGGACAATGAGGGCTTACCAGATAACCAGGTGATGGACTCCATGTTTCAGCCTATTTCTAGCCAGTGGACTGTCAGTGAAGGTGATGTGTTTCATCTATGAGCAGGATAGGTAAGAGCCGGTATGCCTCTTAGGTATTTCTTACTCACTAGTGCAGTGGCCTCTGAGGTCATGTGTTCCAGATGGCCTCAATGAAATACAGAAGAACCTCAGTGAAACCACATCAAACTGACATGACTGAGAAATAAACATATGGTGCTAAGGCACTGAGCTTTCAGGGTGTGTGTCTTATAAAAGCTGGTACAAGTTATCCTTATAAATATTAAAATGAATGAGTCAAATCTGAGGAGAGTATCTAGTGTATGACTCTATCTTGTACAGTATAAAGCCTAGAAATGGTCTTAAGGCGTAAATTTAAACCTCTGAGTAGTGCTGAACACTAGCCTGTAGAAGCTGGGGGTCAGGAGTGAAGGTCAATGAAGGGCAGATGAGCAGGAGGATGACAGACTTCTGTTCTTAACTTCATACAAATCAATGAATCTTATTTTGTTTTACAATGAACACAAGTTATTTTTATACATTTAATCTATTTTTAACAGAGTTTCTTACCACCATTACCATAATAATAAAAAATGCACATATCTGGCTTCCCTGGTGGCACAGTGGTTGAGAGTCTGCCTGCTGATGCAGGGGACATGGGTTCGTGCCCCGGTCCGGGAAGATCCCACATGCCGCGGAGCGGCTGGGCTCGTGAGCCATGGCCGCTGAGCCTGCGCGTACAGAGCCTGTGCTCCGCGACGGGAGAGGCCACAACAGTGAGAGGTCCGCGCACCACAAAAAAAAAAAAAAAAGCACATATCATGAGACTAAACTGTACACCTCAGATGTGAGGAATTGGGAACTTTCTGTATAAAAAGTCTAAGCAGAGTTAAATAATTTGATTAAAGACAACTATGCGTTGTCTACATATAACAGAGTAAATCTAATCAAGAAGCAGAATGCTGAGAATTTGAAAAAATATTCTGGAAATCAGAGCACTGTAAGGTCTAGAAATTCCAAGAGAAGGTGTATTTCCTGAGCCCCAAAAGAGACAAAGTTTTCCAAAAATGTAACCTAGGCTAAAAGCAGTGAATGACTCTTGACTAAATGGCTCAGCATATAAATGATGAAGATGACAATTTCATCATTTTAGATAAAACTTTTAGATTTTATATTCCTGAAACTCAGATTTTGAAAATTCCTAAAAATACGTGAAGCCAAGAAGAAAATGCACAGATACTTGTATCGGAGAAAAAAGTGAAATGGACTTGCCCCATCTTCACACTTGACAAATGCCCAAAACCCAGAGGGAATGGGCCCAGCTGCTTATCCTAGTGTTTTGGCTCACAGGGCTTTCCTGAAGAGAAGCATGGAATTTATAAAAGTGTTAATTCAAATCCCTAACATTTTTACTTCTCCTTCCTCCACATTTTATGTATTGTCACAACTTACATCTATATATTGTGTATTTATTTATTAACATATTTTTATAGTTGTTTTTAATACTTTTGTCTTTTAACTTTTATACTAGAATTAAAAGTGATTTACTCACAGTTACAGTATTATAGTATTTTGTGTTTGTCTATATACTTACCTCTACTAACAAGTTCATACTTTCTTATGCTATCATGTTGGGTTTTTTAGCATCCCTTTGTTTCATTTAGTATTTCTTGTAAGGCAATCTAGTAGTAATAAACTCTTTCAGCTTTTCTTTGTCTAAGAGTATATATCTCACCTTCATTTTTAAAGGACAGTTTTGCTAGGTATAGTATTTTCTGTTAGTAAATCTTTTCTTTCCCAACTTTGAATATATCATCCCACTCCCCTCTGGCCTGCAAGGTTTCTGCTGAAAATGCACTGGATTTATCATGGGAGTTCCCTTGTACGTGACAAGTTGCTTTACATGTAAAGTTGCTTTACTTTGGCTGTTTTCAAAATTCTCTCTTTGTCTGTGACCTTTGGCAATTTGATTATAATATGTCTTGGTGTGTGGATTTGTTTGGATTCATCTTTTTTGGTATGCCTTGGGCATCCTGGATCTGGACATACATTTTCTTCTCCAGATTTGGGAAGTTTTCAGCCATTATTTAAGTAAACTTTCTGGTTCTTTCTCTCTACCTTCTCTTGCTGGGACTCCCATAATGCACATATTATTTTTCTTTATAATGAGCATTAATTTCTTAAGCTTTCTCTACTCTTTTTTATTCTTTTTGCTCCCCTCACTGAACTATTTCCAATGCCTTATATTTGAATAAATTGCTCCTTTCTTTTACTTGACCTAGTCTGATTTTAAATCCTTCTAGTGAATTTTTCATTTTGGTTATTGTGTTCTTCAACTTCTTGAAATCTCTTTAGTACTTTAAAAATTTTTTCTATCTCTGTTGAAGTTCTCAGTTTGTTCATGCATTATTTTCTTGACCTTGGTAGGCATCTCTATGACAGTTATTTTAATTCTCTCTTATTAGTATCAATTGATTTATTAATACCAGTTTCTGGAGATTTATCTTGTTCTTCTGTTTGGAACTTATTTATCCATTTCTTCACTTTCCTTGACCTCTATGTTGGCTTCTGTGCATTAGACAAAGTAGTCACCTCTCCTGGTCTTCACAGACTGGCTTCTCTTTACCTATCCTGGGAGAAGCTGGAAGTGAGGGTTCTCTTCCTGATTGTACAGTACTGTGTCAGCAGTAGGAATTCTGGTAATAAAGTGTCTTTTTTCTCCCTACTGGCTTCAGTGAGTCTGTTTTCATGTTTGCCTCAGCTACTAAAGCCTTTCAATTAGTTTTTAGATTTATCATAAAGGGAATTTGTCCATGAGTTGTTGCTGAATCAGTGTGTTCATTGGACAAAAGAAGATTCAGGGCTTCCTAATCTACCGTCTTGCTCATGTCACTCCTATTTTCTATAACCTGTTTCATCCAAACACCTGAAATACCACAAAATGAAAATATATAATTTATTTATTACTATTTTGTGACTATTTATCATTGCCTTGACTATTTTGTGACTATTTATCATTGCCTTATATATAATTTATTTATTACTATTTTGTGACTATCATTGCCTTGATTAAAATATAATATTAGCAAAATATTTTAATATTAAATAATTAGAGAAAGCATGATATAAATGTTATACAATTCTATTTTAATTTGTGCATATTAACTTACACATGCACTCATTTTAATGTTACAGTCATAGTACACTCATTTCATGTACTATATACTATTTTAACTTATTAGTCTATCATATACTTTTAAAAATTTGTACACATCCCTCATAATTTTCATTTACAATCATTGAATGCCATTCTATCAAACATTTCAATTATCTTAAGTGGGCTATTTGACCTTGACCATTCCATGATGTATGAAAAATACAGATCCTCTTCAAGGTATGATCTAATTCTAATTTTCATTTCTAATTGCATTTTAAAGTGAGAAAATTATTTTCCCAACTAATTCAAGCTTGCTTTTCTTTTTTCTTTTTTTTTCATTTTCTATCATGGAAACTACAGAAAAAGACTCTGATTTGGGCTACTATTCTCTTAATGAAGAGAAGTGATCTTAGTTATGCAAGAAGTCAGAAATTATACAGTAAGTGTAGGCTACAGAAAACACCACAAAGCAATAGAAAACAATAGGCCTGATGCTGCTTCGCCTTTAATGCTTATCATCCACTTACAGAATCTAAACACTGTAGATTTTTTCCCCCTGTGGTTATCAGTACCTGCTTCTTAAACATAAGAAAGTGAGATGTGGCTCTTGCGGTGCTGATATCTGATAGAAGCAATCATGGTGGAACGCTACTTAAACATTTAATTTTTCAGGAAGTTTTACCTGTTTTACTTCTCTCCTACTATTACAAAAGTGTTCTTGCAGTAGGGATACACTTCATGTCTGGTTATAGACAGAAATCAAATCTAGAAACATAACAGCTTCAAGGGGAATAAGTTCACATTTTAAACACGGAATTTGGTTTTATATTAACCATATATTATGTTATCTCACTGTATTCATGAAAACCTAGGAAAGGCCAAAAACAATATGCACTCCTGATGTTCCCAGACATAGCTCAGTACGTTCCTCTCACCCTCTTCCACCTCAGACACGTGTACTTTACTGCTACAGTGCACAAGAGCCAAAACAGTGTACTTTTACCAGAAAGCATCACGGTTTCTCCCTCTGTGTCCCAAATTATAATACAGACCGTAAAATGGAAATCTGAGGGTTCTCATTAATCAAAACTGATTGTCACTTATCTTCCACATCCTCTTACGATGGTGAATCACTTCACTTGCTGTCACAGTCTTACTCTGTCCACCTAATTCCTGGCCTGGGAAACAGACCAGCTCCAGCTGAGCAGGTGGTGTAGCTGGAGCCCTGCAGAGATGCTGAATGCCACAGAGATTTCAAGGTAACTCTGCTTTCACATGGTAATTCATTTTGGTTACATAGCTAGATAATTTGTTCTCAGGCCCAATAAACCAAAGAAAAATAACTCAGAGCAAAATAAAAATGATAGAAACAGAAACCAGATACTCAAACCTTGAAGCATACTTATTTCTTATTTCCTCTAAGGGCATATTTTGTCAATGTAATCTTTAATATAAAAAATAAAGCAACATATTCTAGTACCTAAATGTATCAGTGCTTTCTTATTTTGCCTTTTGTTCTTAAGAACTAAATTGATTTGCCAATCAATGTAAAAATTTCCTGTAGTATGTGCTTAGAAAGCTGAAAAAGTATCTGTGTTTCATTAGCCTCTGAAAACTTAGATCTGTTTAATTTGTCCATATCTGTAATTTTTTGAAGAGAAAAAAGTCAGCCTTCACTTAACATCTGTCTAAAACATTAGCTACTTTATAAATTACGTGTTATTCAAAAGAGCATATTGGATTATATTTCTCAAAAAAAAAAAAGATGCAGCACTCTCCTTGAAAATTAATGTGTGGCATTGGTATTAAATGGACTGAACAGCACATTCACAGATGTGTTTGCTAGTGATCAGGGAAAAGATGAGGGCAACAGAAAAATCCCCAGAGTACGCAGGAAGGAAACGTTTATCAGCAAATTCTACCCAGCCCCTAGGCTTCTGCCCATCTTCATCTCATGGCATATGCACAATGAACAGAGTCAGGTTCTGAACAAATCTTCTTAAATCAAATCTGCACTTTGTTACATTTTTCTAAATTATTATCACAGCAGCCTGGTTCTGCACTGGGAGCAAAGGAGTGAGTATAAGATCTACCTTATACTCTGATAAACCACAAGGTAGAGCTTTGCCCTGGTAAGCTCAGACATGGCGGACCAACCTGGGAATTGAAATCTCTGATGGAAGGCGAACAGGAGAAAGTTCCCAGCTTTTTACCTTGGGGAATCCTAAATGTAGGTGGGCAAGGAATATGATTCAGACCTGACTGTCTAGAAAATACGATGGCTACTTTACTAGTATTTAGATAAACTTGCCTCCGATTCTGCTTTGCTTTTCCAAGGCTGATATGTTTCTTTTATTCTATCTCTTAATGTCCATTTACAGAATGTAAGGATTCTATTACCTTCTCTCACAACAGCTTTTTCCATAACACTTGTTTCTCTCAAAGTAGTAGCAGTAGTAATTAATATTTTGTATTTTTGTAACTCCTGTAGTTTTCAAATGGAACAAAATGTATTCTTTCATTTATAGAACATATGGTTAATCATATCCTAATGGAATTTCAATAAAAGATACTATAATCATTATACTACAAGATAAATAGTATAAACTTTCTGAGTACATTTGCCAAAGTATTATTATGTTAATGTAGTTCATAAAAGGAATAAAATAAAAACACAAGACTTTTGAAATATATGATCTTGATTTCTATATATATTTATAGAAATATATCATCTTTAACATAAAACAAAAGGGTTATGAGACGTAGCCTCAAAGTCAATCTCTTTCAATTAAACTTGTATGACCTTGATAAGGCACTTAACCTCTAAATGGTAAACTCACCCACTTTATACATACCGGGGGTAAGAGTGTGTGTTTCACAGGACTGTAGTGAGAATTAAATGAGATAATGAACCCAGAAACAACTGCACATAGTAAATTCCTAGCAAAGGCATTGAAATTCCTAATTTACAAAAAAAATGATATAACCAAGAGAATGTATATATTAAGAAAAAATAAAGTGAATTAAAGAAAGGACAAATGATTCATAAATTTTACCATTCTGAATCAATGCTCTATCCTTCCACATATCAAATGATTATGTTTAATTTACTCTATCCTTGAATCCAACTCCCTCTTTTTTTAAACCTGAAGTTCATTACAAAATCACTTTTAAATCATTATTTTTTTTTCCTGAGTAAGCAACTCTATGACTCTTCTCCCTAAGGGGCTGACATTTCACTTGTTTACATAGGAAGGTGGTCAAGACCATTACAGTGTTTATAAAAGGCTGAGTTTCCTTTTGGTTGATATATTGACAACATGATGCATGCAATGGTTTTGTAGATTTTTTTTCTACCCACAAATTTTCCTTTTCCAAATCTAATATGGATTTGGATCTTGTTTATCCTTCAGTGTTTTTCTATGGAAAAAAAAATAAGACCACTATACTTTACAAGATGGACGTTTATGAAGAACAGCACTGTCAGGGAGAGACTGAAAACCTCTCTCTTTTTATTTCCCATTTAATATGACCTATCTTTCTGCAATATTGTGGGGAGAACAGAGGATAAAGGCAAAGGGAATGTTTTAAAAAGTCTACACCAGCTTTTAGTATTTAGGTTGAACTGTATCTTATTTTGGAAGACTTACATAAAAGAAGACTTCTCCCTTGTCCTCAGTAACTCATTCCACTGCCTAACAGCACACCCTATGTAAAATCTCTTCCTTAAAATTTGGTTTGATTTCTCTAAGTCTATAAGATTTTTCTTGTTATTATGTGATGCAGACACAAGTAAGTATAATACAATGTGATAAGTGTTGTGATGGAGATATAACCAGTGAAAACTATATCACAAAACAGAGATAAAATATAGCTATCTTATACTTTATTCCAATTAAATTAATACTGGTTTGAGTCCACATCGCAAAATCGATGCAAACCTACTATCTCTATATAGGATTCCCGCAAACTTCTAAAAGCATCAAAAGCCAGAGATTGGCACAGTCCTAATACTGGGGTTCAGCTCCACTTCACAGTCACAGACAGAGAGACACAGACTGGTGGATCTGCAGCTGCAATTTATTTTCCAGTAAAATGATAATTGCCTTTGACAATGGGCCCTACACACTTGACTGTGGATTCTTTCATCCATTCATTTAACAAATGTTATTGATTGATGTGATGTTCGAAGCCCTGTTTCAGATGCTGGAAACATAACAGCTAGGAAAACAAAAGTGTTTTAATTTTATAAACCTCATATTCCAGTGAGAATAGTAATTATTTAATGTTTCTTTTGGGTCAGACACTATATATATATTCTGATTTACTCTTTTCAATGAAGAAAGCATTAATATTATTCCAATGTTATGAACGAGCAGAGTGAAACACAAATAGCTTAAACAATTTGCCCAACTTTCCATAGCTAGTAAGAGGTTGATTTAAATTCACACAGTCTAGCTCTAGAGCCAATGAGTATAACCTGTATTATCATGTTATTCTGCTGCTAGTATCAGTCCAGTGCAAAATTTTCCTTTGAGCCCAGTTATCAAGGGAGGACAGTCTGCCATCCTGGATCTTCAAGGGGGAAACAAGCCTCTTCCCTCTAAAGGCCAAAGAGAGACCAGGAACTAGCAGATGTCCAGTGTAGTGTGTCTTACTACTACAGCACCAACTACTACTTACTTACTACTACAGCACCAACCCCACCAGGGCTGTTGGGTCTAGATCTGGGGGGGCATCCATTCCTTGTGGCTCTTTTCCTCCTAGATGATCCAGACAAGTTCTCCCTTCCAACCCCTTAAACAAAAGAGACTTTGGAAAACAGAATACCCATGCACACCAGTTAATGTCACCATCCTGGTTGTCCCTAAGAGGTCCCCAACCTACACAACATAAACAGGGCAACTGCTCTCACTTTCCAAACAGTAAACTGTCTTCAGTGTCTCAAGGATACTTTAATTTCTTGTGGATTATGCAATGACTTTCTTTATATAAAGAAAAACAAATAAAAAGAGTAATGGAACATTTTTGTAAAGTGTTGTGCAGTGTAAAAAACAAGCATCAAGTTGGTTACAACATCAGGACAAAATTCATTTGGAAAGAAATGTTTGACCTTGGGCTTGAAGGATAAGTAAGAGTTTCTAATTTGGAGAAGTAGGGAGAGAAAGGCAGAGGGAGGAAACAGCATGAGTCAATCATGGTTGGCCAGTTGTATGGCAAGATTCTCCTACACTCTCAGATCTTGGAGGCAAGGATCGTACCTTCCCTGTTGACCTAGACCAATACCAGGCACAAAGGCATGCAGTAAATATTCCGTGTTAAGGATGAATAAATGGACATTGTTAAAGAATACAGAGAGACACAGAAAGACTATGGGTAGAAAGAGTTCTAAAAATGAAGTACTGAACAGGATGTGAAGTACATTATAGCAAGAATTTGTGTCTTCCAGGCCAGTAGTTCTCAAAGTGTTGTTTGTGGCACTCTGGGGCTCTTTGAGACCTTTTCAGGGCATTCATGAGGTCAAAACTCTTTTTATAATAATGCTAAGACAGTATATTCACTTTTTTTCTCTCATTCTCTCACAAGAGCACAACGAAGTTTTCCATAGTCTACATGACATATAGTGACATCATTATTTTAATGGGAAAGTGGTGTGTATTTATATTCTTGTCTTTAAAATGTCAAGTTTTAATATCTAGTATAGTAAATGGAGATAGACTCACATAAACCAAAGTTTCTTTGAGCTCCTCAATAGTTTATAGTAGTGTAGAAGTCTCCTGAGACCAAAAAGTTTGAGAATCATTGTTCTAGGTAAACCATTACATTTTTGAAGTGAGGTGATGATATAATTATATCAGTGCTATTTTTCTATGCAGTTCAGTAGAGGTAAGACAACTAAGTTTGATGGGTCTAAAAATCCATTATCTATTTATTCTTATGTCTCAATGATGCAGTTACATTTTAATTGTTTTTAATGAGAATTCTACATGGCCACCTTAGATGCAGCTTTGAAATGTCACCCATGACCATAAACTCAAGTCAAGTAAATGTTTAGCCACTATCTATGGATTAAGTTTCGTCTACTCTGCCCTTTCAGGAATAAAATTTCCCTTTAGGAAAGTCACTCTGGGTAAAGAAGGTGATTGTCTTTACTTATAAGTTCTACTTCAAAGTACATATATTTGTGGTAACATAGGAGGCCATTAATATTTTTAGCTTGAAACCTCCTGCCCACACTATGGCATTTATGGGTCTTGCTATCTCATCTGAGCAAATTTAAAGTATTTTGTAACAGTTATTCCAAAGTGCTTTATGCCCTCTGGTGACCATTTGAAACTTTGTTCTTTCTTTTGACAGATTCCTTACCTCAAAAATTTTATATTTGCTTAACTTTGAATAGGCAAAATCTAATTTTGAGTGCTATGGTATTTGGGCTGGAGTTTGGGAACTTCTTAACCTGATAACAATAGGGTGCTTGCTATGTAATATTCGTTTTCTGAATTCATTTTCACCTCACTTGGATACTTTTAATTTTCCATTTTCTCTTAATATATATAAGTCAAAGGTATCAAACGAGTCAGTGTCAAAAACAGGGCATAGAAGATGTCCTGTTGTGCAGTGTATTATCAAATACCTACTTTCATTTACAATAACCCTCCAAAAAGAAAAAAAGGATCATGAACATTATAATAATTATACTGCCATGATCCATTATTGTTTATTGAGGCACAGATTGAGGTTTGTGCTTCTCTGTTTCTCTAGGCTCATTAGAGATAGAACTGATTGTCAAACACTCAAATTAACGTTTGCTGTAATCTGCTTCCACTATGACAGCTTCCAAGTAGTTTATCAACTTTACCAAAGAATTCACAAATAATTTACCTAAAAGCATACTCCTTACAATTTCCCTTCAAAACAAAAATAACTATTTGGTCTTTCTGTCATATCCATGTCACTGTCCATGTACATGGAATGACTAAATACAATGGAAAACAGACCTATAATTCAAGATTTTTTCCGACGAGATTAAATTCACACTCAATTCACTATTGACAGAAGCATGAAGTTTCTTGACACTATTGATTTTTTAATTAATCGATTGTTAACTGCATACCCTTTGAGTTTAGTGAAGATTGCAAGTACTTTTCTAATAACTCAGGGGTAGATAACATTTAAGCTCCAAATTGTAAGAGTTGTCTCTCATTCTTTTCCCCACTTTCTCTCGTTACTCTTGAAGTAAAAAGAAGATGAGGGATTGAGTTGAACTGAGGTCATTTAGTTTTTAACATCTGAGAGTCCTCACATATTTTATGTTATAAATTTAAATGGAATTATCATATACGGCAGATACCAGAAAATAAAAAAGAAGTACCTAGGATTACTCCTGAGAATGAAGTCATCCTGATTAATTTTTCCTCATAAATTGGTAATTAGAAAATCTTTTTGTGCAGTTTTTGATCAAGACAAAGTTTCGTTATACACAACTGTGTGTCAGGATACTTTGATGGGGCTTCGTTTCATTTCCTACTGTACCTCAATACCACCTGTGTGGGAAACCTGTTATATCTTTTCTATATACAACAGGATTAGGAAGGTGGAGGTACAGTTGTGGAGCGCATCACTTCAGCACTAGTTTGATTACCTTGTTGAAGTATCTATCATGCCTTTAAATGAATGATAGATGTTACTGATCAAACAATAGAGAATCAGTGGGACCCTTTACAGTATATCTTTAGTTTCTTACTTCTATTCTTTAACAAGATCTTAGTACTGGAAGCACTGTGTGTGGGATGTGCTTGTGCTTGTGTGTGTATGTGCGTGTGTGTGTGAGAGAGACGGAGGCAGAGAGAGAGCAAAAAGAGAGAGAGAGAATATCAATAGGGAGAACGAGAGAGTCTTGGTGAAAGATATAACAAACATTGCCATTGATTAGAAAAAGTATGCTTTATACATGTCTTTCATATATGCCGTATAATTTGGGGGTTTCCCCAAAAAAACCCTGTGAAGAGATGAAGTGAGACATTATTATTCCTATTATCCAAATGAGAAACTAAGGAAGAGCAAATTGACTTTCATCACCCAATAAATCAGTGGCAAAGCATGGGCTAAAGCCAAATTATCCTTTAAACTTACTTTTCTTTGCAATGGGTATAGGAGGAAGTAAACATGATTTCACTTTTTCGAGAAGACATGAAGTAATAAATGTTTGGAGATTTATCCAATGCTATGCAAACTTCCAGAAATAAGACTAGAACTTCAGATCTTCTGAATCTACACTCCATGATCAAACAATGCAACAGTTATTTTCTTTTTTTTTTTATAATAGTTTTTTTTAGAGAAGTTTCAGGATCACAGCAAAATTAAGCAGAAAGTACAGAGAGAGTTCCTACAGCTAGTGCCCTGCATAAACACAGCCCCTCCACTATCAACGTCCCTGGTCACTGTGGTACATTTGTTACAACTGATGAAATAGTGACACCTCATTATCAAGGTCCTTAGTTTCCAATAGGGTTCACATATGTTGTTTTACATTCTTCTGGGTTTTGACAAATGTACAATGGACATGTATTGACCATTACAATATCATACAGAATAATTTCACCGCCTTAAAGGTCCCTGTGCTCCATCAATTCAGATTTTTTTTTACCTTCATTAACTCCTTTTCTATTGGTCTTTCTTTCTTCATGTAGATCTAAGTTTCTGATCTATATCATTTCCCTTATTTCTGAAGAATTTCTTTTAACTTTTCCTCCAAAGTAGAATGTGAAACAATTTGTTACTTAAATATGGACATGATAATTAATATTTATCTTATTTAAATATGGATGTACTATTTAAAAAATCAAAACAGTTATCATTATATTTTATTAAATCCTGTTAAAATAAAAAGCAGTAGGGCTTCCCTGGTGGCGCAGTGGTTGAGTGTCCGCCTGCCGATACATGGGACATGGGTTCGTGTCCCGGTCCGGGAGGATCCCACATGCCGCGGAGCGGCTAGGCCCGTGAGCCATGGCTGCTGAGCCTGTGCGTCCGGAGCCTGTGCTCCGCAAAGGGAGAGGCCACAACAGTGAGAGGCCCGCGTACCGCAAAAAAAAAAAAAAAAAAAGCAGTAAATTCGATGGAATTCATTTTCAATAGTAGTGTGTATGTGCTCTTGGGGGTGGTAGAGCTGCACTGTAAAATTTCTTTGAAAAAACAAATTCATATGACCAGCAATTGACCACAAGCTTGCCATGTGGACATTGAGATTTTATTGAGGAAGAAATCAGAATACTAAGCAAGTTGTACTAACATCTTAAGAATGCATTTATCTTAAAATCGTAATTAGTATTATTCCTGCATCTTCTGGCATACATTTCAGTTTTCTTCCTCCTTCCTTCCTTCCTTCCTTCCTCCCTCCATTCTCTCCTTCCTTCCTTCCATTCTTTCTTTCCTTGTTTTTAACTGATCTGAAGTTCTTGGTGAACCATCATTATTCAAGCTAGCAGAGGGGAAAATAAAACCACGAATTTTTAGTTCAAATTATAAATGTTATCTTATTTGGGGCACTTTCCTGGTGGTCCAGAGGTTAAGAACCCACGCTTCCACTGCAGGGGGCCTGGGTTTGATCCCTGGTTGGGATCTAAGATCTCCCACAAGCTGTGCAGTGTGGCCAAAAAAAAAAGTTATCTTATTTTAAAACTTAACCATGTTTTTTAGATCAGTTCTTAGATTTGATTTTTCAGATTTTCACCTACTCTCTTTCTTCCTCTTCAATATGATATCACCATGTAAAGATATCATGGCCTTCATCTGAGTGTCAACTGGTGTAATTCTTGTTCCTGGGTATATGTTGGGTGTTGACAGGGGAAGTGGGGTTGGTGGGCTGTTACCACAGATTGCCCTGCAGGCGCCCAGCAGTAAAGGTTGTGACCTCCTTCTCAAGTCCGCAGGGCCAAGTGGTCTCCAGGCTCTACCGTCCTTTCCATCTTGACTCTGCTGCTGAGACAGAACTCATAGAGATTCTTCTGTGACTTACACCTGACCCTCTGCCCAGGCAGTGGCTTAGCAGAGCCAAATCACAGTCTCCCTCTGCCTATATATTTTATACATTCTATCACTGATTTTACTTTAATGTCATTGATCCCTGGGGTATATGTGGGGCAGGAGGACAGCTTTCAGGCAATCTTTTCCCAGAATACTAAATAAGAAGGAAAGCAGAATTACCTCTGTCCCTGGTATTACCCTCAGCCTCTCTAACCCACCTCCCCTTTCCGGGACTTTGGAAATATTATCAAGACGTATGTTTTGGGGTTTGCCTCTCTTATTTTTATCGCATATATATTCCTTCTAACTTGATCTTCTCTAATGAATAGCTGTATTTTTTGGGAAGTATGGTATTGAGAATGACTGATTCTCATTCCACCAGCACTATTATCACACTGGGATGGGTTACTGGTCCGGAAGGATATCAAACAAAATAGTTTTGAAGTTATGCCACACTTCTGATTCAAGTTCCATCATCTTTGTGGCAGTACAAACAAAAACACTATATTTTATAAATTTGACCATTAGTTATGTGTTGTGTGTGTGTAAGCGGGGATGTAGTGGTGATTTCTCTTCTTTTTCAAGATGAATGATGGAATTACAACTACTACATTTTTTGACTTTTTTTTTTTTTAGTAAGGAGGCACACTAAAACAAGAATTTATTCTATCAGTGCAGCAACGGGTTAAGCTCTATAAAGTTATAAATTTTTCCCATATAACTTTAGCCCTGGAAAACTAAATCACAATGCTGACTAGACACTAATAGAACTACCCTTTCTTCTCTCCCTCTTTGGTAATTGTGCTTTGTATCTGCTATGTTGTTCCCACACAGCTTGAATATCCACTTTGTAAGGTCTGTTAGAATGTAACCAATGTGACCATGGGAGCATAGTTGTGGTAGGAATGGTTCCTAGTGGTGTAGGTTTTGTTTGTTGGCATGTGTTTTCTAGGCCCAGACCATAAGCTCTGATTATTTTATTTATCAATGGAAACTCTGTGCCAAAAGTTGTCACACTTAGCCTAATGAGTCATTTTTTAACCTAGATGGCTTAGCTATTTGAGAACACTCCCACTCACATATCTTAAATTAAATGAATGAAAGCCATTCATTTAGTTATCATTTCTTTTAATGAATCCTTGCCATGGGAGAAAGAGGGAAGCAAACACATGTTAGGCAACAGTATGGCAAAGCAGAAAATGAGACATTCACAGATGAATTTGTGAGGAGGAGGGAGAAGGGAAAAATGATAACAACACAGAAAATTCTTTTTTGTAGATTGAAAGGGGCTTGAGAGTAAGAAAATGGTTGTGGAAGCCAAGGTTTCAAGTTTAGTACTTGAATTGTACTTTCAAAACAACTAGAACTTAAGACTTTAAACTGTTTTACTATAAATATAATTTCAAATATGTATCTTGAGCAGATATAACATAGTAGGTAAGGAAAACATAGTTGAATCTCTTGGCAACTAATTCACATTAAACGTGAAAAACAAAAATTTTGGATTCTCTGAAATCTGTGAGTCACTCCTTAGCTGGTTACTTGGGCCTGTTTACTATCTTCTACTCTGAATTTAACTAACTGAATTGTATCCTACGATTTAATCTTCTAAACCTTTTTCCATAGTAAAGTGAATTATGTGTGTGTAAATATATTAAGAAAATACTAGCTACCTACCTGTAGAAACTAATATAATGTTTTCCACAATAGCATACTTTGAATGAATTTAATTTTCAGGATACCATAATATTTACTCATGAGCATCTATCATGACAAGTATTTCACTAAGAACACTGTCACTGATTTTTCTCAACAATATCTTGAAGTGACTATTATTATTCCTGTATTATATTTGGGTAAGC
Source organism: Pseudorca crassidens (assembly GCF_039906515.1). NCBI lineage: Eukaryota > Metazoa > Chordata > Mammalia > Artiodactyla > Delphinidae > Pseudorca > Pseudorca crassidens. The sequence continues at coordinate 189,474,834 of NC_090296.1, forward strand.
TGAGGCTTACCTAGTTTAGGTAGATTTCCCAGGAATGTACACACTTAGAGACAAATTCAGAATTCATTCTGAGTATCAACACTTCAGCTCTTTCTGCCTATAACGTCCTATTTCCTTCTTATTTCATTTCCTCCATAGAGAAGCAAATCAAGTCAACAGATTGTTTACCAAGGAAAAATGCTTGCATTTTGTGACTCATTTTGATACCATGGTAATTTCAACTTACAAACATCTCCATTGATTTTTCAGGTGGCTATCGCAAGAGTTTTAAAATGTTGTGATTCTTACTCTACACTATTTCAATGTCTGTTGTCAGGATCATTGTTCTCTATTTAAATTCCCATGATCATAGAATTTAGAACCAAAAAGGGCCTTTGTTTTATTATAACCTAATAACCTAAGTTTATTCTTCATGGGGAATTGAGGTTCTTAAGTCAATAGAGAGATTCTTAAGTCAAGTATTCACCTTCAAATTCCAAGAAACAAAAGTTTCTCATATAATTTTCCTGTTCTTCAGGTCTAGATTAAGGAAAACAGTAATTTATTTTTTATTTTATTTATTTATTTATTTTGGCCACACTGTGTGGCTTGCACAGATCTTAGTTCCCCTACCAGGGATGAAACCCAGGCCCCTGGCAATAAAAGTGCCAAGTCCTAACCACTGGACTGCTAGGGAATTCCCAGAAAACAGTAATTTCATAGCCTGGTCTTCATATGCTTCAGATATTTCTTGGATCCTCTGTAAGCACTTTTTTCCATTCCATGGTGACCTTCTGTATTTATCCCATTTATGACTTATGGTAATTTCCCAGCAAGAACTTGATAAAGATTAAAAATGTTCAGAGAGATGAATAACATCAATCCCAGAAATATACCTCCCAATCAAATCATGACTCCTGCACAATGAAGCTCTTAATATTTGACTTTGGCGTAAATGCTGACATTTAGCTTTGTTTATTATTTCATACTTCTAGATCAGTAATTTTTAGTTCAGTAAAACAAGAGAACAGAGGCTCAGGAACTTCCTCACAGAAATAAGTCTCCAGGAATGTCAGTGATTTAATAAAACATACCTAATATATATCTTTGAATATAGACATAGTTTATATTCTATTTAGATATTTCATTTGTGTCTGTTTTGATAAGTTACATTTTTCTACATTTCTCTGTCATCTATTTCTTGGCTAAAATTGCTCAGCTGTTAAACATATCAACCTTTTTTGCTTTATTCCTTAATATATCTTGCACAGTTATTTTAAATTTCCTGTCATAATCCCAATTTATGAGCGACACATGGGTCAGCTTCTATTGACTATTTTTCTTCTTAAAGACTTAGGGAGGAGGATTCAGGTGTGTAGTTAATTGATTTAATCAATTATTTTTTAAATCTATAAATAAGTTTCTTCAATCTCAATTCCAAATAAATCTGAATTATCGGTGGAGACTGTAATCCTCCAGATTTACATGCTCTTTTCCAAAACTCTTGAGTCAAAATCTCCACGAGCTGGTCCAGGCATGTGTGTTCTTAAAAATGAGGAAGAAAAGAAAAACTTTACAGATAATTCTGATGAATATCAGTGGTTGAAAACCACTGTGCTAAATTAATGAGCTTAAATGACTTTTTAATACCAGTATTTGTGCAGTCATATACCTGTAACCAATACATATTTGAGGAGATTTTCTACCTCCAAAGTTCCATCCGTCTGTATAGACAGCAGTTTTCATTCTTAAAGTGAATTCCTTTAAATTCTTTATTCTAGACTGATCTCCTCTGGGTTTTGACTGCTCTAATGGAATTTTATTTAAACTTATTTTATTTTACAATCTAGTTTTACAGACTCATTCAGATCCCCTCAAACCAAAGAAATTGCCTGAAAAAAAACTTCTATTTAAAACAGTTAAAGCCAATTGCATTTTATAATTTCTAATGAATACGGGGGGAAAAGTTAAGAATGAAACAGGGCTACAGAAGTAATACTTGTAGTTTGGCATTGTCAAACACTTTTCATTTTATTAATTGAAATGACCTCAAAAATTAGAACAAATGACTTTGAGTTATGGACAGAATAAATTCTTTCATTTGAACAAACGCTAAGCTACCACCAGTAAATTGAGTTTACGTGCATAATGCACTAATAAAATCCACTGCTAAATCATGTTGAAACAGCTTTTATTTCATTATAATAGCAAACAATTCAAATTTTAAAATTTCAGTGAGGTTTCTCTGCATATACGTGCATGTAATTCTAGAAGGATAATTAAAATCATTTGCATTTAACAAAAAAGTTAAATGTTGCAAGTATCTCAATATGAGAAAGTGTTCAAAACAGAAAATGAAGTATGGGAAATTTGCACTGAGAAAAACAAACAGCTGAATAATATTCAACAATCGACAGAGTGCTAGAAGTTGAGGGCACATGGGCTGTGACTGGCACACATGATTAGCAGAGATGCATTGTCCCTCAAGGTCTAATTAGGTTCTCTATGCTGGGAGACAGAACTCAGTGCACATAATTATCCATTGTGTATTAATCTCTGTTTTGAATATTGCTTTTGTTGAATTTAATTATGCCTGGAAAATGAGAAGTGTTATTTCATCTGTGTGATCCTATCGAGTGGTCATCAGCCAAGAAACACCAATATTTAAAAAGCATTGAAAAGCTGGGTGTAAAATTAGTGTTCAGAAAAATCTGGTCTTCTGATGTCACAGTGTTTGAGCCTCTCCTCACTTCTGCCACCTTTTCTTTTTCCTAAGATCCCCTTGCGTGAGTGATCCATGTGTTTTGATCATTTGTTGTTTAGACTTGGAAACTTCAGTGTGTGGCAATTCTGTGATCCAATATTAAAGGAGAGATATAAAAATTCTATCTATAAACGCTATTGTCTAATACACTGAAACGCTCTTGTTACTTACTAGCTTCTGAATGAACCATGTTTTAAAAATTAAATATCCTACAGAACTGAGAGCAAAAACAGAAAACAATAAGGTTTTCTAGAGTCCCAAGCAAAACAATGGCAGATTAATATTTCTGTGGAATTTTTAAAATCTCACCAAGGAATTTTCCTGCCTTAGAGTGTTCCAGCTTGTCCCCTTAGCATCATCTTTTTAAAAGGATAAACTAGAAAACATCAAAAAATATAAAAACAAGATTTATAAATAGCAGCCCTCCATGACTAGAAATAGTCTTTGTTCTTCAAGTAATAGGGAAACAGCTACCCAGGATTCAACTCCTGTTCCACTTCTATCAGAGAATGGCCCACATATTTTTTAGAGAATTTCCATCCACACAGTCAACAAAAACCTCTACTTTTCCAACTTCCTAACTCCCAGAGAAACAGAACTAGATAGGTAGGTAGATAGACAGATAAATAGATATCTCTTACAATGGACTGGCTCACATGATTATGGAAGCTGAGAAGGCCCATGATTTACCATCTGTAAGCTGGAAACCCAGGAGAGCCAGTGGTACTTCAGTCTGAGTGTGAAGACCTGAGAACCAGGGGAGCTAAGGGTGTCATTCCCAGGCTGAGGGCAGAAGAAAACCGAAAACCAATATTCCAGTTCACACAGGCCGGCACAGAGAGCAAATTCTCTCTTCTCTGCTTTTTTGTTCTATTCAAGCCCTCAATGGACTGGATGGTGTCCAACCACATTAGGGAAGGCACTTTGCTTTACTCAGTCTACCAATTAAAATGCTAATCTCATCTGGAAACATCCTCACAGACGGACCCAGAAATAATGTTTAGCCGAATATCTGGGTACCCTATAATCCAGTCAAGGTGATACATGAAATTAACCACCCCACGTGACAAGCAAAACATTCAGTCAGATGAATAAACAACAAAAACTAAAGCAACCTCACTTTAAATTCTTTTGTTTGATCAACCAGTACACAACTTGGAAGGTTTTCCTACAATCATATCAATGAATAAAATCTGTTGTTTTATGTATATTTTCTCATCTTATCAGCCTACTGAGATTAGGCCTATGATTCATGGGACTTTTTTATTATGTATATGTGTGTGTGTTTATTTATTTGCAATAAGTGCCATATTTTACCTTTTCTGTAGAGATGATATTGAGAAGGATAATCTAAAGATCCAGTGAATGGTGGAAGGATTCATAAGTAGTAAATGCTGTGCTTCTTACTTTAGATCCTATATTGTAGCAAGTGAACTAGAAATACTTAACAGGCTTTTAAAAACTACTTTCCTTATTACCTGTATTATATCCAACTGTATAAACTTTATGATAGAGTCTGCCCCAGTGAGGCAGTCAATCTTGAAGTCCAGACCTGCTCACTTATATTAACTTCAGTTGACATCTGCAGTCCATCTGCAATGATTTTAAACTCTACAAACATTTGAATGCTAATTCAAATATTTGAATGCTATTCTCAATCTTATTGGGCAGCATGATATTTGAAACAGGAAGAAAACGACAGACACATCAGTCTAGAGATAGATACAGTACTCATAGGTGCTTGGCTTATGGGTTCCTAAGTTGAACTTGGACATTCTGACTATTAGAATATGTATAATCATTACTAATCTAGCAATGGCCATACAAATTACATGAGGAAAAAAATTCATTCTAAGTATTATAGGACTTTTCTTTCCTCTTTCCCTCACAGTATTCTAAATGTTAAGTGCTATCTGCTTATTTGATAATTTATACCCCTTTTTTCCAAACAAGGATTATAAAGGGCTGACAAGTAGTTTAAAAATAGTCAAGCATAAAGAAGATGTGGCACATATATACAACGGAATATTACTCAGCCATAAAAAGAAACGAAATTGAGCTATTTGTAATGAGGTGGATAGACCTAGAGTCTGTCATACAGAGTGAAGTAAGTCAGAAAGAGAAAGACAAATACCATATGCTAATACATATATATATGGAATTTAAGAGAAAAAAAATGTCATGAAGAACCTAGGAGTAAGACAGGAATAAAGACACAGACCTACTGGAGAACGGACTTGAGGATATGGGGAGGGGGAAGGGTGAGTTGTGACAAAGCGAGAGAGAGGCATGGACATATATACACTACCAAACATAAAATAGATAGCTAGTGGGAAGCAGCTGCATAGCACAGGGAGATCATCTCGGTGCTTTGTGACCGCCTGGAAGGGTGGGACAGGGAGGGTGGGAGGGAGGGAGACGCAAGAGGGAAGAGATATGGGAACATATGTATATGTATAACTGATTCACTTTGTTATAAAGCAGAAACTAACACACCACTGTAAAGGAGTTATACCCCAATAAAGATGTTAAAAAAAAAAAAACAGTCAAGAGAGTAAATTACAACTTCAAAACAATCAGAATAGAAAAAAAGTTAAGGTAAAGTTAGAATAAAAATGAAAAGTTAGGCCATAAATTCCTATGTACTGGCCGGAACTAGGCTATATTTCATTCATTCTTCTATTTATTTTGTTAAAATATACTAATATTTACTGAGGGATTTATTATAATGCAGTATTTGTTATAATTCATTATAATGCAGTACAAAATATTCTCAATGGTCTCTTAAAAAAAACAAAAACAGTGTTCCACTGAACTTTTTCCTAAAAGGAAATGTACTACTTGTTTTTTAATCTCTAGAGGCATCACAATTTGCAACTATTTTGGAAGTTATTATTAGTCCAATAGCTTTTAAGGTCACCCCATCATTACTACATGTTTAATTACATGTTAATTTTTTTACAATGCTTTTGAACATTCTTTCAATCCACTTATTTATCACCCTTTTCACTACATATATTGCTAAGATTCTGAGGCTAAAGTTGTCTTTGCCTTCCTTCCTTTACAGAGATTAGCTAAATTTCCTCCTCAGGGCCTGAGAAAGAAGAGGCTGCAATATAAACCTTTGTGCATACTGAAAAGTTGGCAAAGTCTACAATGAAAGTGAGTAACTGTGAATAAAACAAGAAAAACTATATTTAATAACAAGTGTTATGCATGATATCAACTACTCTAAAATTGGTTTTTTACTTAATTTCTTCTGGGAAATAAAGCCTCTTGAAACAAAGGAATTCTTCATTTGCATTGTTGTTATTGTCATTCTTGTTCTGTTTTCATCATCCTGAAAAAGAGCTGCTTTTCTTTTTACACATTTTAGATAGACATTACGTATTTATAGCTATGCCTGTCGCATCAACTAGCTCAGTGACCTCAGTGATACTGATTCACAAGTTATTTCCTACCCATAAAGGTAGTGTCTGATTTTTTCTTTGGAGCAGTGAAAACATAGAGAAGGATCTCCTTAAACCTAGTGATTCAAGAAGCTGAAGTTAAATACCGTTGAACAGATCAGGGTTTCAAAGGTAAAAGTCCTTACTTGTTCAGACCTGGCTTGAAAAGTTTAGGATTGCTCTGAACGTCCTCACTGATATCACAATAGTTCTCTTTGTTTTTCCTTACTTAGTGATTTACAGTCCTGATACCCTGATTCTAACCACACTGAGAAAATTTATTCAAATTTTATAATTTTGATTCAGGAGAAATATGTAGAAAGCAGAAAATCTTATTTTTTGCCAAGCTAGAGTCCCCCATTCTTGCACTCCACCACTCTTTTTGTCATTACATATTACATTTTGTTGGGAACTATCCAAAAATCTCATCTCCCATTCCAACCTTCAAGAATAGTGTGAATTTTTTTTGATTCTCTAAAAAGAAAGTAGAAAAATATTTTTTTTTCCTTCTATGATTTCAATCCTTTTTTCAAAGTGAACTTTGTCCCAGTTCACTTTCTAACCTACCGCTGAGACCACCAGAGACATTTTCTAACTATGGAAAATTCTTTTTCCATAAAAATTGTCCCTGCAATAGATACGTAGAGAAAAGCCTAATATCCAAAACCCCGTGTCACCTGACCCTATATACTACATGATCCTCTGCTCTGTTGCATATACAATATAACTTTATGTGACCTATTTTCAGATTAATTCTGAGTATATATGTATATATTTTTCTATGAAATGATGGATACAAAATATATATTTAACTGTTTTATTTCACAGACATTTGTAAATTTTAGTTGGTTTATATTTATCATCCCAACTTGGTCAAACTTCTCTGGTATAGAACAGGAGTCTACAAATTTTTCCTGTAAAGAACCAACTAGAAAATAATTTAGACTTCGTGGCCCAATAGGCAAAATCAAGGATATTATATGGGTACCTATAGAATAACCATTTAAAATGAAACCATTTAAAATTTTTAAATCCATTCTTAGCTTGTGGGCTGTGCAAAAATAGGCAGTTGGCTGGATTGGGTCCATAGCTATAGTTTGATGACCCCTGATACAGAATCTCATAACACTGTGTACTTCTTATTCATGCATTTGTCACAGCTATGTGCAAATGTAATTAATTACTTTCTTTCCTTGCGGGCTTCAGTCTCCATGAACTTGGGAGTTATATTTGACCCCAGGGCTCAGCACAGTGTTTGGTTTATAGTAAATACTAAAGAGTTTTGGTCTCTTTCCCATCTCACTCCTCCTGCACAGGGTGATGTCCTTACGGGCAAGGCCAGGGCTTACTCATTTCCTCGTTCTTATAACTCTTACAAAGATTTACACATATTAGAAGGAATGTGTGTGTGTGTTTTTTAAAGAATGAGTAGACATAAATAAATTTTCCCACCCTTTAAGGGCAGGCCAATGTGCAGAAACATCTCTGTATTACAGTTCTGTTATCAGGGCTATGGGGAGAGTGATCTGACGACACAGTGTTTCATCTATGTGGAGAGCAGGATCATTGAAATCATGATTCAACTCAAACTGCTGGGCACTGATTAATATTATTTAGTTTCTTTTACTGGTAGGTGTCAAGTTAATGGCTTTGAGGATACTAAGTATTTTAGATATATAAACCCAAATTTCCCCCCCAAACCCAAAAAACCCTATCCACATGCACAGGAAGATGCTCCCTGTCACTTTCTCTGGAATCCTCAGAGCTGGCCCTGTAGTTATGGGGAACTGAGGAATTGCCAGCTGTTTCATTTCAGAGAGGGACAGACATATGGCATGACCCAGGAGGAATTAGTTACTGAAAATATTTGTTGGGCTTCCCTGGTGGCTCAGTGGTTGAGAGTCCGCCTGCCAATGCAGGGGACATGGGTTCGTGCCCCGGTCCGGGAGGATCCCACATGCCGCGGAGCCGCTGAGCCTGCGCATCCGGAGCCTGTGCTCCGCAAAGGGAGAGGCCACAACAGTGAGAGGCCCGCGTACCGCAAAAACAAAAAAAAGAAAATATTTGCTTTTTTTCATATTATAAACCTACCCAGAATAATTAATATTGCAAATATTTAATCATATTTTCTTTGAGATGGAATACATCAATTGAGGTTGAATGGTTGAAGGCATTTTCTTATATCGAAGGCCTAATGACATTTTTATTTTAAATCATGTTTTCTTAATTCTTTCCTTTCTTTGCTCAGTTATTCCATTTTTCCTTCCTCCTCCTCTCACTCTTTATCTACCTCTTCGTTTCAACATATTACAAAGATATGAGAAAATATATATATATATTTTGTCAGGTATCCAGGGGATACATGAATGATCCATTTGAGGTGAAAAGCAGATGGGAAAAGCATGTGTTTCTCTGGTTTTCATCCTGACCTCTGTACAGCTGCTCCAGATAACACTAAAAATGGATGACTGGTGACTTGGAATGAGGATAAACCATCTCGAAGTGAAGAGCAGACAAACCTCCATGGGTGATGTAGATTCCCAGCTGCAAGTGCAAAAACTATTTCGGTCAACCGTTTTCAGGTTATCACTGACAACTGATCATTTCTTTCTTTCTTTAAAAAATTTTGTCCCGAAGATTCAGGAAGGATCATTTCTTAGGATTCACCTTCCTTAGCAACACCAAGAGCTCACTGCTTTGTTTCATAGCTGTGGAAGCTTGACGTTCATTGTAGGCTGGGCAAACTAAGCATCAAGATTAGTTTTCTGTTTCAACAGAAACCCAAGTGTGAGGTGGTGCTGGTACTTCTAGGATGCCAGACAATGTGTTAGCTAAAGACACACCAAATACCAATAGTAAAATGTGAGTCTAAGATGTGAGTTTAAGATGACTCAGGAACTTAAGGCTGCTGGTGAACCATCTCAAACGTCAACACACTGAGGTACAGGGAACAAAATCGGTTCACTTCAGAAAGTTGAGGAAGAACATTATGAGGGTTTCTACAATACTGAAGATTAAAAGAAGCATCTCTGGAAACAGAAAAATTGAGTGGGGAAATTGTGAAACTGTTGTGAAAGTTTGGTTCATTCATTTGCTAGGGCTGCTGTAGCGAAGTACCACAGACTGGAGGCTTCAACAACAGAAATTAATTTCCTCACAGTTCTGGAGGCTGGAAGTCCAGGACCAAGCTGGCAGCAGGGTTGGTTTCTTCTGAGGCCTCTCTCTTTGGCCTGTAGATGGCATCTTCTCCCTGTATCCTCACATGGTCTTCCCTCTGTGTGTGTATGTGTCCCAATCTCCTCTTCTTGTCAATATGCCAGTTGTATTGGATTAAGAACCAACCATTTACCTTAGGTGCTTATTTACCTTAAATACCTCTTTAAAGGCCCTGTCTCCAACTACAGTGACATGCTGAGGTCCTAAGGTTAGGACTTCAACATATGAATTTCAGGTGAATACAATCCAAACCATTAACTGTTAGTGTACAAAGAGGTACACAGGACTTAATATAAGGTGCTGTAAATCTGGCTTTCAGCTTCCTGGTAGTTCAAGCATAATAAGAATTTGATCAGTTAGAAGAAATTTAAAGTGATCACTGATAAGTATGACATCTTAAAGAAAAAGCATACCTCTTCCAGTGACAAAGCCCCAATAGGTGTTTTTTCCTCAAAGAGCTACATAAAGACAGACACAGTAATTACCCTTGCTGAAGTTGCCTACAGGTATTTTCCCCCCTGAGGAACCAGTAATACCTTGTGTTTATTGACTACATTACACATAAACCCTGGAGTCAGAGTTATGTTCTAGGAAGATAGAATAATTCAGATTTTCAAGAGTTCAAGGCCTTTGGATGACAGCCTTAATTGGGGCACAGAAATTGGGATTTGTGGAATAAGGAGTCAGGAAACAAAACCTCTTTTATTTATTTTGTGGAAATGAGCTTTGCGGTCTTTTCTGGACATCCTAGGGGAGAAACAAGAGAAGAAAATTGTGTGTGTGTGAGTGTGAGTGTGTGTGTGTTTCTACTGGCAGGTGGTGAAACAATATAGAAGTAGAAGTAAGCACTTCCATATATGAGGTCCATTCTGCCTGCAGGGCCTTCCTTTACCTTTGAATTATTCAAGGCACGAAGAAATTCCTCATGCCTCCCCTGCTTGTTGGGTCACTGAAGAGACTGATGAGCCTTCATCTGGGTCATGGCTTAGAAAGCTCTCAGAAGTTTTAATAGAGATTTATAATGATCACACTTGATTTGGGATTAAGCTTTTCTGACAAATACAGAAAAGATGTATTTAAAAAGTGAATATGATTTTTTCTATTTTCCAGTGTTTGTCGTAAATGGGTGTACAGCTCATGGACACATGTATTTATAGTTTAATCCTTGTTTGAACAAGTGAGTTTTGTCATTTTATATTATTTATATCCTTCTGACATTTGAGCATTACAAAGAATAACTCCTGGACCCATGAATAGCAGATGGTTCCACTGTCTAACTGCTTGAAATGTAAATGATTAATTTCAAATGAATGTATCTTTCCTTTCATTACATGTAGCTAAGAGCCTGGGGCATAATTGCAGGTTTCTGCTCATGTATTAGGGCGGATACAATTTACCCAACATTTCCTGATATTGAGTTGAAATTCCTACATTTTCTGTAGGACTATGTTGTATTTTTCCAGTGCTTGTTATCTGTGTCTGATTTGATTTACATGGTCACATTAAAAATTCCTACACACAAGTATCAGAAAGTCAAATCAAACTAGTTTGAGCATTCACTGGCTTACCACACTGAGAGGTCTAGGGGAGAATCTTCAGGCCCAGGGAAATCCAGGAACTAAAATAATATTGTCAGGTCTGTCTCTTTCTCTCAGTCTCTCTGCTCTGCTTTTTCTCTATGGCTTATTTTCATATGCATGTAGATAGCTGTTGGCAGCCCCGGACCCACGTTCCTAGTTACCAAGTTCAGCACACAGATTCTCTCTTATTGTCTCTCTCTCTCTCCCTCCCTCCCTCTACCTCTCCTACTCCCCTCTCACTCTCTCTTGCTCTTTTTTTTTTTTTTCTCTCTTTTTTTCCTTCTCAATTCTATTAGACAATCCTAGGAAAAAATATTGGTTTATCTCTGCTTAGATCACATAATCCTCTCTGAGCCAGCTGTTAATAGAGTTTGGGGATTCTCTGAATGGTCCAGCGTAGATTATATGCCTGGTCCTATGGCCCATCAGGACTCTTGGGAAGGTGATAGGTAAGTCTCCCAAAGAAGGATGCTTTGACATGCACATTGTTTTCCATATATACCCTTCCAAAAATATTCCTACCTAATATCAGAAATTATCCTATTTACAATAAGAAATGCAACACTTGTCTTATCTTTCTGGCATTCTTTCTAAGCCAAGATACTGGGTAATATATACACCTTTTGAGTCAGCTCGGATGTGGCTTCTCATGGTCTAGTAACTTATAGCTAAATGACCCAGTTAACATAGGAAGGGGAATATGGAAAGCCTACTTAGCACTTCCTTGACAATGTAGCGACTTCTTGGCTAACTAGTTTGGCCACCTCAGTTCCGCCCCTACCTGTGCCCCCTAATGCATCCTGTCAGCAATCCTGACCATGCGGGATGTGCCTGCGAGTGTGCGTGTGTAGGGGTGGAAGACCTCAGTCAGGTAAAGAGTGGGTAGCAGGTACTGTACAATTTAGGTTCCCCATTTCCTTTACTTAACTGAAGTCTCAGTATTGTCTTACTTTGAATTTCCTCTCAGCCTTTGTTAGTATCAAGATTTCCTTGAAACAGAAAATTAATCTTTTGCAATTTCTCAACTCACTGGATGAAGTCAACTGGGGATGGTTAGGCTACAATAACTAAACTACTTTTCACTAATGTGTTTCAGAGTATGTTGTCTGTTAATTTAAATTTATTATCTAATGTAATTGTAACACACTATACTAGATTATAACGTAATTTTGTGGGGAAAATGGTGCTTTGTATTTTAGATAGTCTAAGACGCCACATTTACACATTTCATTTCTTGTGGTTCTTGATCTCTCTTCTTCACATAAAGTGCCTGACACTCTTTGGTTTTGTGATACTACTCTCTTCAAATGTTTCTCCCAACTAGCTGGCCGCTGTTCTTGGTCTCCTTTGCTTTTTATCTGTGGGTGTTTCATGTTGTTCATCCTTAGGGTGCTATTCTGGATCCTCTTCTCTACTCATTCTATGCAATCTCCCTCAGTGATATCATAAAATAATGATCCTCCCCCCAAGAAAAGTTAGCTCCAAACCACAGAGCTAACTTTCACGTGGCTGCCCCAAAGGCTTCACTGAAAAATTTATCATCAAGAATTAGTGGAAATTTGTATGGGTAGTTATGTTACAAACCCAAATAATATTTTATCCATGTTACAGAGAAACTTTCTTTCATTCTTTGGGTCTAATGGCATTCTTGTGGGGGCAAAAACCTAAGGTCTAGTAAATTATGAGAAAACCTAGTCACTCATCACAAGCCAGAGGGTGTCTAATATTTTCTGTTACACAATTCTCTTTGTGCATCTCAACAAAGGAAACCACAAATTACTGACACCGTTAAAAAGGGAAAATTTTGCATCGGAAGATATTTGCCTCCCGTTTAAAATCTACTAACTTCATTCCATTCATCGATATACAGTTCCACCAGCTGAGATTTGCAAGGAATGTTTTTTATCATGACTATAGGAAAGCAGGAAGCAATAAATCTTTCTAGTCATTTACAAGGGGAAGTCAACCAATAAAAGTAAGCACATGACGTGAAGGACCAGCATGTACCAGGACACTGTCCGCTCCTGCTTTTATTGCTTTTCCCTCCTTTGGCTGTCCTCTGCTGTCACTACTGTCTCCTCAACAGGCAAAGCACAGAGTTTGCCCTCCTACAGGGCAAACTGTTTGTTCTCTTCTGTTGGAAGAGAATTGCTGGTATATGTAAACTTCTCCCAATACCACAATTAGAGGGATGATATCTATGCTTCTTGAAAAATAGTGATTATTCATTTGGAATAAGTGAGGGGATTTCAGGAAGGCCTAGTAGTGGAAGAGTAAGCGCAAAAGGGTCAGTAATTAAAAATAGTAAACTGCTTGAAACTTCCAGGTCAAAACAGTTAGAATTATTCAAATTTATCTACCCAACCAACAATGTTCTTTAATTAATTAATTGTTTTATCGAAGTGTAATTGACATATAACATCATACTAGTTTCAGGTATACAAGGTAATGATTTGATATTTATATATATTGGGAAATGATCACCACAATTAGTCTAGTTAACATCCTTAACCACACATAGTTACGGTTTTTTTTTTCTTGTTTTGAGAACTTTTAAGATCTACTGTCTTAGCAACTTTCAAATATAAATACACTACAGTATTAACTATAGTCACCGTGCTGTACATCAGATTCCCCAGGACTGACTTACTTTGTAACTGGGAGTTTGTACCTTTTGATCCCCACGTGTACCCATGTCACCCACCTCTACACCCTGCCTTTGGCAACCACAAATCTATTCCCTGTATGTATGAACTGGGCTTACTTCTTTTTTTTTATTAACAGGGAATTTTCCATGTCCTTTTAAGATTATACTAAATGGCCCATAGCATTCATTTGAGGGGACTGTATTAGCAAATGTAGGGCCCACGAGACCAATGTTTTGGATTACATGTTTATTTACTGGTCTTCATCTGCTTCAAAAAAATCAAAGGACTTATTTTTTAAAAGGCAAGGAAAAGGACAGTAAAAAAGAAAAATAATTGAAAGACAGAAAGAAACATTATAGAAAACAATGGAAAATACTTCCATGAACCTGAAGTAAGTTGGTTACTGAACTGTATGTTTTAATTTAATTCTAAACTTTCTGGCAGCAATAGCAAAAATAGGAAGTATGATGGGCTCTGTCATTTTCATTGTCCAATAAAAACCTGCTTTGGGGGAAGAAATCCTTTCCTGGTCTTAAAGTACAAGGACTCATTATATGGATCTTTTTACGAGGGACATCTACTAACACAATGAGCAATGATGTGCAACAAGTGGTCCAACAGATCACGACTGTTTTCCTTGAGGAAGTGTGTCTCCCTCAGCTCCACCCAAGATGTTCCGGTGACGGCTGCTATGTTTTTCCTTGACCATCCCATGTCACTGGTTTAGAAGGAAACTGATCAAACTTATTCTGGGTTTTGAACCTGGGTAATTAGTTTGTGGTTCAAGCCATAGAATATTAAAATGAGAATAATCAATGTTCATGTTTTCCACAACATAAAGGAAGTGAGCATGAAAAACACACTGAGAGAAACCAATCCAGAAGAGATGAAGATGACACTGTCACCGTTGAGGTCATAGTTCAAGTCTCCCCCGAGGTTCTGCCAATCCCATTTTCCCTGCTCTTAGTGGTTCAACCCTTCCTTTGGACTCAGCAGACCAGTCCATTCTCCCTCTTGTCTACAGTAGGTCTACTTGAGTTTCTGTCTTTTGCAACCAAAAGGATCATGGTAGTACATCTACAAACAAAGTTTTGAATTTTTGGTGCATGTTTTAATTCCCAGCCTGCTACTTCTCTCTGCTTTCTAAAAAGCCATACACTTCATTTTTAGCTGTTCCTAGCTTCTTAAAAAGTGTGCTGACTGGAATGAGAATTGGGCAGGAGAGAGTGTAAATAAACTAAACAGAAAGGCCGCTTTCAAAGTACATGTCCTAGTTCTGGAGAGGAAATAATGTGGACCAGGGAGTACTTAATAGATCACAAATCTGCCATCAGTCACTGTTGTTTGGTGCATATTTGTTTTTCCTATGAGGATTTTTATAACGCCTTGGGTATAGTAAGTTTTCCTTGAATTCTTTCAGAATGAACACACACATGAGGCATGTAGCAACTAGTTAGCATTGCCATTGTACACTTCAGGTTGGATATAATAACAACCTTGCTTCATATGCATTTTTTAGGCACCATGTATGATCACAATCTTCTCGTGGCATATAATTCATCCCATCCTATCCCTCCTCTTTTTTCTGTAAAGGAGGGCATGAACTTAATGCTTGATGCTGATTTTATCATCTTTTGGTCTGAGTAACATCATGCTTTACACCTGCACATGGGAAAATTCACCAAGAGCGTGTCTTGTCAAGAGTCCTCATTTCCAGGCGGCCCTGACTTCCACGCCCATCCACTGTGCCCCAGACCGATACACACCACTTAGACGTTGTATATGACAGTTGGGCATGCCTGATTTGTTCATCCAAGAGAAAATCATATCGCCTAGAAAGAATTTCTTTAAGAATCCAGAAAAGAGCTGGATTGCCTTCAGTTACATTAACTTCATGAGCAGAGTAGCTTTTCTTTAGTTATTTTTAGTACTTCTAGGTCAAAATAGGAAATAGAAAAGTGTGAACATTTTTATCAGTTTGAAAAAGGAAGTCGTTTAGTATCAGGCTCTTATTTCTTCCCTTCTCCTGTTATGTGAGTCCCTTTGTTGGGGTCTCAAAATCCCACTTCTCTTCCCTCCTGCAATTCTGTTCATGGTGACATGGCATTCTCCCTAAGGCATAAAGCATCGATGTAATAAGGTTTGTGTGAATGGAAGGAACAGAGGAAAGAAAAGCATGTGTAAGACATGAAGAGTCCCTGAACATGTTGGCACATTTTCACATTGTTTCTGTATTTAGATGAAAACTTTGTGTTTTTCATATACTGTTCTAAACTCTTGAAATTTGCCCTTGCTTCTTCCCACTCTGCTTAACTGGTATTTTCACTTGTGTTACTTCTTTTTGAATTGTTTTAAGTATTTCTACAAACACGGAGTGTTTTTGAAAGACTTTTTCAGACACACCTAAAAGAAAAACTAATATTTTTGTTCACTTCGAACTTGCAACATTTTAACACATATTTTCTTTTTATTAATTCCTAGTTACGTCTAAATTTCAAGTGACCTAAATTTTGATACATGTGAATTCTGTTTTAAAAGAAAAAGCTAAGTGATGTCACCAAAATGGCAGATTAGGAGCCCCCGGCCTCCAATCCCTGAGAAACAGCAACAGTTCGGCAGCTATCCACAAATAAAACAGTTCCGCAAGAGCTTAGGAGCCCGCTCAAGAAACTTCAGCAGCACGGTGGAACCAAAGAACCTGAAAATAACCACACCGAAAGAAAAGAAAAACAGCTTCATTTTTGTCTGCACATCTCATCCTCACGATGGCACTGCTCAGACCCAAGCAGGAACTCCCCAGATTGAAAGAGATCCTCTTGCTAGGAAGGGGAGCCTGGGGTGAGCGACCAGCTTTCCCAGCCTTTGGGGGCACCTCAAGAAGGACCCATTTCAGTTTCACCCCCTTCACAGAGCAGCAAAGCTGAGATGTATAGGGAAGGCAAAGAACACGAAGAAGGACAAGGGCCGTCAATGTCAGCTACACAGCAGGAGCAACCTGGTTCCCCAGTGGCCTGCTCTGCAGAGGACAAGGACGCTTGGCACTGAGGAAACCAAAGGCCAGCACAGCTGTCCTGGACCTTCTGCAGATTTCCCTGGGTTTTGCCCCACGGTACCCATGTTCATGGAAGCCAGCCACCTGAGTCCCTCCCTGCTCCATCCCACACCTGTCTCTCATAGCTGGGGACCCACACTGGCGGATGACCCAGGACTCTGTGACCCCCATGGCGGCACATTCAACCTGACTCCTGTCGCTGGACTCCACTGCTGTTGGCTACCATGGGAAGGCCCTGAAACATAAGATTGCATGCTGACAGCCAGGGTCCCCCAGCTGCCAGTGCACCTGTGGTTGCCGCCAGCCCTTGCTGGCACTGGCCCCAAACGCTATGCCTAGTACCTGCCAGCATTTGCCAGGCAGGTGCAGCCAGTCCCCACACCTGAGCATGTGCACATCACTGCTCCAACCACCACCACCAGACCTGGTCCATAGCCACTGGGCCTGGAGGCACTACTGAGGGCGCAAGCACCCTTTGTCCCACTGACTCACCGGAAGGACCACACAATTTTCGATGCTGTGAACGCTGGTGGCCTGACCCAACAACGCAGCTTGCCTCCCCGGACCTGGAGTCCCCACATGCCACTGCCCTTGGTGCCCTACGGCACTCGACCCCGGCTCACAGCAGGCTCCAGCGTGCTGCCACCTGCACAAGAAGGTATTTCCCTTCAGAAGTCAGTACAGAAGTCTGGAAGAGAGGAGTCCCTCTTCAGATGCACAGACACCAATGCAAGGCTAAAAGGATCACAAAGAATCAGGGAAACATGGGACTACCAAAGGAACACAGTAAACTTTCAGTGGCCCCAAAGAAATGGAAATCCGTGAATTGCCCCATAAAGAAAAGCAAAAAGAAAAAATAATGAAAAGAAATGAAGGAAGCCTAGAGAACTTATGTGACACCATTGAGAGAAACATTCTAGGTACCACGGGAGTCCCAGAAGGAGAGGATGGGAAGATGTGAATTATATCTGTATATCTATCTATATCTATATATGCACATATATATAGACATAGATATCTATATCGATATAGATATTTTACTATAGATATCTATAGTAAAATACAACTCAGCTATAAAAAAGAAGGAAATACTGCCATCTGTGACATCACTGATGGACCTTAAGGGTATTATGCTCAATGAAATACATCAGACAGAGAAAGACAAATACGGTTTGATGTCATTTATATGTGGAATCTAAATACATTGAATACTCACAGATACAGAGAGTAGAACGCTGGTTGCCAGGGGCTAAGGGGGCAGAAACAGGAATATGTTGGTCAAAGAGCACAAACTTCCCATAAATTCTGGGGGAGCTATTTTTTTTTGCGATAGGCGGGGCTCTCACTACTGCGGCCCCTCCCGCTGCGGAGCACAGGCGCCGGACGCGCAGGCTCAGCGGCCACGGCCCACGGGCCCAGCCGCTCCACGGCATGTGGGATCCTCCCGGACCGGGGCACGAACCCGTGCCCCCTGCATCGGCAGGCGGACTCTCAACCACTGCGCCACCAGGGACGCCCTCTGGGGGAGCTAATGCACAGCACAGTGACGATATATAACAATACTTTACTGTATGCTTGAAAGTTGCTAAGAGAATAGAGCTTTCATGTTCTCACCATCCATAATGGCAACAAAATGATACCTATTGATATGTGAGGTGAAGAATGTTTATCTAACCTAATCTGGTAAACATTTTGCAATATAACGTGCATCAGATCATCACCCTGTACACCTTACACCTTAAACTTACATGATGTTATATATCAATTATGTTTCAGTAAAGCTGGGAAAAACAGAGGGTTTTTTTTCAGAACTATTTATCTCCAGGTACATTTTTTTATTCTCGAGTGGAATAAAAGAACAGCACTGAATGAGCTATAAGAATAAATATTGGAGAACTTGAATAATTGTACCAAAGGTCTATATAAACGTGATTTCTGCTAAAAACAGTAGCAAGAGCAACAAGATTGTACTCTCAGGTAAAATGGAATAGATTTAAGTATTAAAGTTAGATGGTGGGCAATCTGTCTGAAGGTGATGGTGGGGGCTGACTACTATGCATGCTAGAAAATACACCTAATGCATCACGCCAGTCCCTTGTTGTAAAAGTCGAGCGCTAGAGAAAAGCACTGATCTCTCACACTTCTCATTCACTCCTCTGGAAGACTTTCTCCTTTGCCGCATCCCTTTCCCTGTGCAATACCAGTGTGGCATCACGTTTGAGCAGAAAGAACACTGGGTGGAAGACTGCAGATATGACTGTAGTGTTGGCTCCATTACACCTTTATGCGCAACCTATGTCATTTAGTTTTCGTTGGCTCCTTTAAATAAGAGTAATGGCGCATATGATCTCTTAATTCTTTACGTATTCATGAATCATAAGTACCAGACACTGGGTATATTGCAATGAACAAGACAGTCCCTGCCCTCATGGAGCTTACACCCAAGTAAGAGAGATCAGCATTTTAAAAAATTGCAACAGTATACTGTGTAATAAAATTCAGAGACTATGAATCACTATGATAACATAGTGATGCTACATCTATACTGGGAAACCAGATATGGTCTTCTCGAATAAATGATATTTTGTACCTAAAATCTAGTTTAGAGTTAGATAGGGATGGGGTGGGGTGGGAAAGTAGGAGACACAAGAACATATATTTTATGTATAGTGAATATTATGTGTAAGGGTCAGAGGCAAGAAGCAGCTAGTAGTCACTTTTCCAGGAATTACAGTCCTTTCAACTTCTAAATTCTTTTAGGTCTTAGAGATACAGCTCTAGTGCCATACCGCTTTTTCTAAAAGTTACCCCTAAAATCTCTAAACCTACGCTGACCTTTCTCCTTCCTGAAATTCCACTGACATTTATCACTGAGTCATAGATTTTTAGCATTTAATTAGTTTTTGCTTTGCCTTATCAAATCATTTCACATGTGTACATCTTGCCTTCCTACTGGTATTTTTAAGCTCCGCATAAATAGGGCTGTGTTTTGCACTGCTTTGGTGTGCGCTACAATGCCTAATCACAGTGCTGGGCACCCAGCATCCATTGAGAAAATTCTTGTTGAACTCATTGTTTTCCTTTACTCTCAGTCCAGGCTTCCTGTCACAGCATTGAGGCCAAGAATAATTCATGGTTTGAAACGTTGGTGCAAGGAACAGCAGTAATGTCTTATCAAATTTTTGGCACCTGCCATCCTTCACCTGGATTTAGGAAATGAAGAGAGTCCTGATGATACCACCAATTTCCTCTTGCAGTGTTTCTAGAGGAACTCTTCTATTATCCTTAAGTATCTCTGACTGACTACATTAACATCTGAGCTCCTCAAGAAAGATACCACAGAAAGTTCTGCTAAAATTGCCAAGAATAACAGTGGTTTTTATTTGGGTAAGACTCTCCTTTCAAGGTATTCAGAACCTAAGTATATAGCAACTTTCTCAGGCCTAAATCATTTCTCTATGCTAGAATAAAGTACTAACTGAGAGACGAAGAAACCTACATATAAAGGACAAAAATCTTTAGATCTTTAAAGGAAACCAGCTGGCCATCAAAGAAGGAAAGATATACTAAAATTCACAGTCTCAAATTAACTGTATTATAAGGTTTTATTTCCCTCTTATTTTTGCTTCGGGTGGAGACAGCCAAACTGATGGCCTAGGGATTAACAAAACTGAATTTTAATCTGAGGCACTTTGCTATCTTTCGGTCTATATACAAACACCTCTGTGAAGTATTTTTATGTGCCTATACAGAACAAGGATCTGATGCAAGTATATTGTAAAATAAAAATGTGAAGCTCAGATGTATCTAACATTTTACGGTTTAAGCATTCTTCCCCCTACTGTTACATCAATGTGCTGCAAATACATGTGCAAAACATACTCAATAATTTGTAGCATATTTTTATACAGAAATTATTTCCCAACCATTCCCAGCTGACTCTGCTTTATATTGAGATTTTTATAATTAAATTTGTAAAAATAAAAGATTCTTTTGAAAACAGATTAAAGCAGATATGGTATTTTACTTTATTATTATAAAGGCAATTGCAATCTATAAACTTGGTGTCCCTAGGCTATTGACAAAAGTCTCTAAAAACTTTTGGATGTGACAAAGGTCACCTAAGTTGGATTCCACACAGCTAAGAAAAAAGAAGGCAGAAACAGTCCTCGAGGATTCAGATGCCTGAGAAAGATTTAAGGAGTTTTTATACTTTGATAGAGCTTTTAAGATATGTTTATCTATTTTTCTTTGCTCTGGCCACATACTGAGAGGGCTTGCAAACTGTTTACTGAAGAGTATGGATGTGTAAGTTTTTTAGAGTAAAGTAGCTCCTGATTTCTAAACAGTTTCTGTGGTTGTTATGTTAAAAGAAGAAGAAGGAGGAGGCAGAGGAGGAAGGGGGGAGGAGGGCGGAGGGGAGGGGAGGGGAGGGGGGAGGGGGGAGGAGAAGGAGAAGGAGAAGAAGAAAAGAAAGAAGGAAGAAATAAGTCTTTCCGAGTAGTAGGAAGCTGTCAAAATCTACTTAATGGAATGATCTGTAAAAGAATGTTTTTCCTTTCTCTCCAAGAAGCAGTGGTTTTGCTGCCTGCTGATAGCTTTTCTATCTAGAATCTGTTCATCTTCCACAATTTGAAAAACTGAAATGTAGAAAAGTGTTCTGTACAGGTGGCAGATTTGAAATTATTTACTGTGCTTGAAATGGGGGACATTATAATACTTTATCTCCTCCCACATTTACCTTTGAGTCTACTCAGCTGCATCTGATTTAATAAAGCTCAGAGCGGATCAAATCAGTTTGATTTGAATACTACAGAGGGGAATGCATGATAGGGGCTGGGGTCTCTCCCTCTCTCTGTCTCTCTCTTACTCCCCATGTCTCATTCTTTGAGTGAAATACTTTTGGGGTGATCAGCTACACAGTTTATTGGAAAGTAGTAGTTAATTTTTTCCATTGTTAACTAAGGGTATATTCCTGAAGTAGAGTATACTAAAATTTACTGATGGGAAAAAGTACCTCAGGGTATGCAAAATGGAAATAAAAGAATATATTTTCAGTAAAAATTTACAAATATCAAGTTTCTTTTTTTTAAAAATGAATCTCCTTTGATGGATCTGCAGATTAGAACTTGGCTGATAGCTGAAAGCATAAACAACTTTTTAAAATGATAATATTTTTAAGTAAACATTTTTAAGTAAAGCAAAACCAAATATAAGGTGCAAAGATTATAAGTGCAGAGTTCAAAGAATTTTCACAAAGTGACACACCTGTGCAAGCAGCACAGGTCAAGAAACAGCATTAAGCCCCCTCACCCTCCTTCCCGGCTTCAGTCCCTGCCTCACTCCAAAGCTCTTTTCTAATTTCTAATACCACAGGTTAGTTTTATTTTTCATTTTCTAAAAAGTGGGATCTTGCAGTAGTATTCCTTCATACCTGGCTTCTTTCACTCAACATTTTCTTTGTGAAATGCATCCATGTTGCTGTGAACAGTTCTAGTTTATTCATGACTGTACAGTATTCTGTGTGACTGTAGCATAGTTTATCCATTGTCCTGTTCACAAACATTTGGGTAGTTTCTGGTTTGGGGTTGACACTGATAGTTCTTTGGTGATTATTTTAGCATATTTATGGCAAAAATATGTCCACATTTCTCTTGGGCAATGGAACTGCTGAGTCATAGGACTTGTTTAGTAAATATTTCCAGTTATTTTTCAAATTTGTCCTCCTGCATACAGTGCATGTGAATTTCAGTTGTTCTACCTCCAAACCAACACAGTATATGTTTTCTAAAAAAAATGTTTGCCATTCTGATAAGAATATAGAAATGTCATATTTGAATTGTCATTTTTCTGGTAGCTAATAAAATTGAGCATCTTTTCATACGTATGCTGACTCTTTGATTATCCCATTTGTGAAGGCTTCAAATTTGGGGCTCATATTTCCATTTTGATAGTCTATCTTTTATTGAATCCTTTAGCTATTCAATTTATAGATATAAAACATCTTCTTACATTCTCTTGCTTGAATTTTCATTATCCTAATAGTGCCTTGGATGAACAAAATTTCTCAATTTAATGTATTCCAATTTATCAAATCTGTCCTGTTACAGTTAAGTTTTATATGTCCTATGTAAGAACTATTTAACCCAGGGGGGGAAATTATATTTATTTATTTAAGTATTAATTATATGTCTCAAAATACAGAAAAAGGATGTTTAGCCAAGTAGTCTACGTAGTGCTATATCCATTGTTGTACGTTCAGCGTCTATAAAATTTGGTCAGAGCAATGTGCATTGAAAGAAGTCTCATTTCTATAGAACTATGAATTAAATATAACTTCCTCTAGGACTTAACCTACACAGAATGTTGTAAAATTCAATGTCAGTCATTTTAGTTCTTTTCTTATCCCTTGTATAGAATCATATCTGAATTCTGAGTTTAAGTGGTACCAGGGAAAGAATAAGAGTGATACAGCCTTCGTCCATAGGGGCACCGTCCTTGCTTTTGTCTTACTGACGAGCAGGTGTGGTGCGTGCTAGGCCCAGCTCTCTATCCTTGGGTACTGCTGCTCAAGAGTGACCCTCTCACCTTCTCTCTTTAAGACATCAATCTCTGTTACTTCGCTCCTAGTCTCTCTCCACTCTCATGAAAAGCTAAAAATATCTCAGATCTAGTTGGCTTCTACCTCTGCTAGTCAAAGTGCTTTCCTTCATATCCACGTACTTTGAGATAAGGCAGCACCAGCTCCTTCAACAGATGTTAAGACACTGGTTGAAGAGAGGTTCACCTTTCTTCCAGAACAATACTGGAGAGATGAAAATGGTAACACAACTCTATCTTTTTTCTTCACACTATATGCCATTAAAAAAGAAAATTCAAACTATGAAAGGATTGTACAATCACATTTAGGAATAAAATTAACTATGTTATTTAGTTATTCACAAGAAAATATTCAGAACCTAAAGTATCTTTTTGATCCTTTCAAAAGAAACAATACCTAATATCATAAAGCTAGTAATGAGTAAAATATATAATGTATACATATAGATATACATATAGGTAGGAGATAGACAAAATGTAAAGCTTAAAATCGGATTTCCTTCCTCATCCCCGACCATGGATATCACCTTTGAGCTAAACAAATTTTACTGGTTAATTAAAAAAATCTTTTCAGAGTATTTTTACTTGTTCTTTAAATAGCTGTCAGGCAAATGTTGAATTAGAAAATACAATGGTATTGATTTTCATTTTTAAAAATTTAACTCCTATAAGTATGTCTCAGGTTAAAAACAGCTAGACATTCTCACAACTGCAGGGTGAGATGAAGTAAGGCCTGATCTGCTGATTCTTTATTACATGACTCGACTGAAGCTGGAGTCATGATCACTATTGTCTTCTTAGGAGAAGAAGTACAGTTCAACCAGAGTCTCTGGTCTCAGTAACTGGCACCTTCCATTATTCTTGTTCTCAGTTACTCATGGTTTTAACTCCCTGGATTCTTTTTTTTTTTTTGGCTGCACCATGCAGCATTTGGGATCTTCCCTGACCAGTGAGCAAACCCATGCCTCCTGTTGTGGAAGCGCAGATTCTTTGCCACTGGACCACCAGGGAAGTCTAACTCCCTGGATTCTTGCTTGAAAAACTCTGGGTTTTCCTTCTGTCCACCCGTGGCTCGGATCATTTTATCTCCCCTCCCTACCACCTTCTTCAATAATTAATTTTAGAAAAATTTCACTAGCTTATTTTAAACATAATGTTATTTTCTAGAAGAACTTGAAGTTTTTTTTAATTTAACTTGATAGCTAAATTGACTCTCATTTGACAGGACTTATAAATAAGACATAGGATAGGATAGAAACGAAAATCAGCAAATATGCAGAGAAGATAATATATTCTTTTAAAATGTTGTTTCCGGGGTAAAGCCATGATATTCTTCACTTCCTCCCTTTCCTTAAATCGTTCGTTACTTTTGACAAACAGTAAGAATTTTTCAGCTACAGGTAATATTCTGTTTATCACTGAAGAAAAATTCAAAATAAATACGCTGTATGTTTTGGATCCGTTCCTGAGCAATCACTAGCTAGCAGCTAACACAGAAAAGATGATATATATTTTGGGGATTTGTTTGTATTTGATAAGCCATTTTTCTTCTTTTTCTGCAGTTCTCAAGCCTCTGACCTTTCTTTGTCCTCACTCTACTCCCTCATCATGACAGACAGAGCAAACAGGACCCTGTGCTGGGAACGGAAAGGACACTGAGGGGTTTTAAAAGGTTATCTCCACCTCCCTCTGTGTTTTAAACAACTCAACCTTAAATGCTGGATTTAAATACACACACACACACACACACACACACACACACACAAAGTGCACACACACACGTACACACACGCGCACGTTTATGCTGCTTAAAAAGGCTAAAAATGCAGTGTGAACTGTGATTATTTCTTCCAGTAATTCACATAAGTATATCAGTATACTCTCGTTGTTCTTGAGACCTTGATGTGCCCCCACTTTGAATTTCCAGGACTTCGCTCCTTTTAGCCTGGGCTGCCATAATATTAACATTTCTAGCTCCCAGCTCTACTTCTGAATATGTGTTTATTCCCCTCTACTGAATCACTGCAAGCATTGAAAGCACCAGCTCTGTGGTTTAATTACTGCTCATGTGTTATTAAGACAGTAACTATGTCCATGTTCATTATAAATTTGCTTTTCTCTTTTATATTTTTCATTCATTTTCCTGAGATCTTGATGATGTTATACAGTAACCCCATACTTTTTTTTTCTTTGGTAGAGTTATGGTTGCTGGATTCTTTAAGATCAGTTTCAGCAACTGGATGGTAAAGATAAATTCCCATTGTAAAAATAAAATGAAAGAAAGGAAGAAAAAGAAAGGAAGGGAGGGAGGGAGGGGAAGAAAGGAAGGAGAAAGAAAAAGAAAAGACAAAGAAAGTAAGAGGTGTGGTGGAGTTTTCTATACATAGATTAAATGTACCAAATAACCCTCCTCCTTTCCTTTATATAACCCATAGAAGTAAAACAATTAACTTCTGTGTATGTGTTTGCACCACTGAAAGCCCCCCAGACTCCTACCTTTGCCCTAATCAAGAATCATGTATATCCTAAAAATGAGAAAGTATAATTTAAATAAAAATATTTTTAAACAAATAACAGTGTTTGAGTACAATATGATAAGAAAACTGGCTGTTTCAAAGCCAAGTAATTATGGGAACTAATTCCATAAAATCATACTTAAAATATTATTTAAAGATGAAAATTAAAGAGGATAAATCAGCACAAGAAGATCTACTGACAACATGGAAGCTTTAAAATACTAATAGCGCAGGTATACACAAAGCAACAAACTGATTTGCCACCTACCTCTATTTTGAAACACACATTGACATAGTAGAGGCAAAGGAAGCTAGAAAAACAATAAAGTCTTTTATTAAGCTTTAAAACAGGAATAAACAGTGAACTTGCAAATTACTGTCTTACAAATCAGACAGTAATACTTTTTGAAATAACAGAACACATATTAACAGGATATTTGTGAACATTTTGAGAACAATGGAATCCTGAACTGCACACAAGGTGGGTGATTAAAAAAAAAAAAACTCGGCCTGTAAAAAAATAATAAGCTCTTGCATAAAGGGGAAGGCATTCATTTAATGAGAAAAATAGACATATAAATGAAATATAATCTTGGATGTTTACAAAGCACTTTTCCCCCAGGAATTCAAAGCATACTCTTCTTTAATGTGTCCTATGCCTCCATAGCTTTGCGAATCAGAGATCTGTTGTTTTTATTTATTTGTTTGTTTTGAATTCTGTTTACAGAAAACACTTAGGATGTCTGGGACATCTAATATCTACATTATGTTTAAGCAACTTTTATCTATTCATTGATCCATAGGGAACAGTCATCCCTTCTTCTAAATGTTTAGCTTCCTTCCATTCAAAATACCTCCTTCATAAAGTCACTAGGACCATCCTGGCTCACCAAATCTCCTCCTCACCTCATCTCCCTTTGATCTTACTCTCTATTGTACATATCTGATACATAGTGCTTTATTTCACGTGACACTAAGTAGACAATAAAATTAAAAACATATAGGAAAGTTCAATGAATGACATAGTAGAATTCGCTGTGACTGAAAAAAAAAAAGAGATCACTGATTCCTAGTGAATAGCAATGATTTTCACTGCAATCATTCTTCATACCAATTGGTTTAATGGCACATTGCAAGAAGACTGAACTCACACGGAACACTGCATGCTGGTCCCAGGCCCAGTCTTAAAAATGTTCAGAGGAAGAGCCTGAAAATCATGGAGATAATTCTTCACGTGGTAACTGTAGTGCCAATAATAGAGTGGGATGGAAAGGAAGATATTTGATCAGCAGTTAGCCAATAAGGAGACAAATCAGCCTGACAGAATCAGCCCCCTTCGTGTCCTGGCCCACACCCCGACATTCATCTCCGACTCTCCCTGCCTGCATCTCAGGAGAGGCCGAGGCCCTTCTCTTAAGGCAAGCCCCTCAACCTTTGCTATTGATTTGATCCAGTTCTTCTCAAGGACTTTGATCCACTAGCACTCTTTCACCCATACAATTTAAGTTCTTCCTTTTTACAGGCTCCATCTGAATAGTCAATAAAAATGTCCCTGAAAGAATTATCTACACGTGTCCTTGTCACTTCCCCTTTATTTGTCTTTATCCCAGAACATTTAGGATTTTAAGCTGTCTGGTTAGGGTCACTAGTAATGAACTCTTTTCAGTTCTTATCTTCCTTAAGTTTCTTGTACCATTTTTAAAGTAAATATTTACTAAATTATAACTCATATATAGAAAATTGCACAAATTACAATATACAGCAAAAAGAGTTTTTTACAGAGTAAAAGCTACATCTGCCTTCCTTCCTTCTTTCCTTCCTTTCCTCCTCTTTCTTGCCCGTTCTCCTCCTCCTCATCTTTCTTCTTGTTCTCCGTTTTTTTTTTTTCTTTGCAGTACGCGGGCCTCTCACTGTTGTGGCCTCTCCCATTGCGGCGCACAGGCTCCGGACGCGCAGGCTCAGCGGCCATGGCTCACGGGCCCAGCCGCTCCGCAGCACGTGGGATCTTCCCGGACCGGGGCACAAACCCATGTCCCCTGCATCGGCAGGCGAACTCTCAACCACTGCGCCACCAGGGAAACCCTCTCCTTCTTCTTAATTATCTTTTTTGGAGCTTCCCCTTCTTAGCTCCTCCTTCTCTCTTACCCTTTCTTTTCAGATTCTGTTGTTGAATAGCTAGGTGTTTACATCCACATTCTGTTCTCTGATCTTTTTCATCAAGACCTTCAGAGTGATCTGATCAATTTCCATAACTCTAATAGTTATCTAAGCCCTGATGGCATCAACATCCTGTCAGTTGTTCTCCCAACCCCACAGTTGTATAATCCAACCATCTCTCCAACTTGATACTTCATAAATACCTCAGACTTAACACCACCAAACTAACAGCTTAATGCTATGGGTTCTAGAAGAAGACGGACTGTGTTGAAGTCCTGGCATTGCTGCTCACTAGGCATGTGACCTTCAAAGGTCACTTAATATCAGTGTTTTCTTTTTATTATGAAGACACACCATGTATTACTTTGTTGTGGCTGATGTAACAAATTATTACAAACTTGGTACCTTTAAATAACAGAAATTTATTTTCTCACAGATCTGGAGGCCAGAAGACTAAAGTCAGTATCACTGGAACAAAATCAAGATGTAAACATGGCTTCACTCCCTCCAGAGCCTCGAGAGGAGAATCTGTCCACTGCTTCTTGCAGCTTCTGCTGGCTGCTGGCATTCCTTGACTAGTGACCCCATCACTCCAATCTCTGCCTCTGTGGTCCCACTGCCTCCTTTTTCTGTCTGTGTCAATATCCTCTGCTTCTGTAGGACAAGGACACGTGCCATGGCAGTCGGATGATCTCCCCATCTCAAAGTCCTAAATTAACCACTTCTCCAAAGAATCTTTTTCTAAATAAGGTCACATTTATCAGCTCAAGAGATTAAGGCAAGGTACGTTGTGGGGGCCAGAGTTCTGAGGCCAGCATACTCTTTATGATGATTATACAGCTGAGTTTATTATGTAAGTTTGGGGCCATTATTCAACCTAATATAGACGATAAACCTACTTCGTGCAGTTGTCTCATGGTTAAAATGGATAGCTTCAAATGTAAAACTTGGAACACCACCTGAATAGAGTAAACACTCACTGTTAGTTGTTTTTATTGTTCTCATAAAGCTTCCTCTTCTCAGATACCCCTTCTCAGGGAAAACCACGCTGCGACCATGTTCTTTGAATCCCATCTCCTTAATATCCCACCGACTTGGTTTCACCCTCATCATGTCCTGCCCGCCACTCCACCTCACACTCCTCCAACAGACCCACTGCAGCCAGAGCACTACGTCCAAAGTAAAGACTGGTCAGGACTGTCCTCAGCTTAATACCTCTTTTATCTTCTCTTTGGTCTGTTTTATCTCCACCCCATGTTATCATGGCTCCCACACCATCATGCCCCCCACCTTCCTGACTCAAACTGGAATTCAAGACTCAGCTTAGATGTCATATTGCCCAAGAAGTCTGCTCCCTTCCTTACTCACGGTATCCTAAGGAGACTTCTAGTAGACATATTGACATTTATTCTTTCCACAAACTAGTATGTGCTTGGCACTGAGAACACAAATGTAATAGGGAAGAACAAATCTGACTTGGTACTAGATCTGTTTCTTTTACTTTAACCTTTGTATTCTATTGCCTTTGCTTCAATGTTGCCTATAGCCTGAAATGTACAAGATAGTCTACTCCTAAGGCTCTGACCTTTAAGGGTGTAACACTTTCCCATTCATACAGAGTTAAAAAGTTGCAGAACAGAGATTAACATTTGTCTTGCGGGAGGTTTACAGGAACATCATGACCTCACCTAAGTGGACAGCTGCAAGAGCAAAGGATTCCTACAGGGAGAAGTTTGCAACAGCTAACCACACCCCTCCCTCACCTTGCCTTTAAAAGTGCTTTGCTGAAACGCTTCAGGAAGTTCGGGGTTTGGGGGCACAAGCCACCTATTCTCCCTGCATGGCCCTGCTATAAACCTTTCGCTACTCCAAACTCCGACGTTTCAGTTTGTTTGGCCTCACTGTGCGTCGGTACACAAACTTGTGTTCAGTAACACAGAGAGAATAAGACACAGTACAGTAGGCGAGGCAACAATCGTGACAGGTGGGAAAATGGTCCTTCAAAGGAGCATTCACTTCCACTGGCTTCCCTGGTGGCGCAGTGGTTGAGAGTCCGCCTGCCGATGCGGGGGACACGGGTTCGTGCCCCGGTCTGGGAAGATCCCACATGCCACGGAGCGGCTATGGCCGCTGAGCCTGCGCGTCTGGAGCCTGTGCTCCGCAATGGGAGAGGGCACAACAGTGAGAGGCCCGCGTACCGCAAAAAAAAAAAAAAAAAGGTGCATTCACTTCCTAATCCTTG
The DNA here is from genome assembly GCF_039906515.1 of Pseudorca crassidens. Taxonomy (NCBI): domain Eukaryota; kingdom Metazoa; phylum Chordata; class Mammalia; order Artiodactyla; family Delphinidae; genus Pseudorca; species Pseudorca crassidens. The sequence goes on from NC_090296.1 coordinate 189,505,037, forward strand.
CAATCTTTAATTATTAACCTAAATGGTGAAAAATGTGACTGGTCTCCAGAACTGTCAAAAGAATAAATTCAGATTATTTTAAAACCACCAGGCTGTGGTAATCTGTTACAGTAACCCTAGGACATTAATACAACAATGCAGGAGGTCAGCATGACTGGTCAGGAAGACTTCTCGGAAGAAGTGCTGACTGAAGCCAATCTCTCAACTTGAATAAGAACTAACCATCCGGTGGAAAAGGACACACACATCCTCTAAGACACAAAGGGAGGCAAGAATGCATGAGGTGTTCAGGAAACTACATGCATTTTGGGACTGCTGAAATCTTATGTCAGGAGTATCTACCAATGAGGCTGGAGATGAAGCTTAGAACAGATCGTGGAGAACAATTTTTCCTTTCATAAAGATTCAGGACTTTATCCTATAGGTTACAAGAGCCACTGACACTTCTGAAACAGTATTCTATTTAAAATGGTAGCTGTATGGTGGCTGCATTGCAGTGGGTCAAGATGGGTTATAGGGAGATCACCTAGAAAGCTGCGAGGATGGAGAAGAGGGGACAGATTAAAAACTTTTTAGTAGATATAATCAGTAGGACTTAATGACTGTTTAGCTGGGTTGGAAGAAGCACAGAAGAGAAGAGGAAGGAGGAAACTGAGGTTTCTAGCTTCAGTGACTGCTTGGCGGGGGGTGAGGAATTAAAGGACTTGCAGGTAGAAATACTTGATATGTAGTTGAATATGTAAGTTCAGGGTAGAAGTTTGAGAGTTGCCAGAATTTATAACACATTATTACATGTATGTATTTTAATGGCCTTCTCTCTCTCCAAACTGAAAGTTCTTAAGGAAAGTGTCTATGTCTTATTACTCTTACTACTCTTCATATTCTCAGTCCTTAGCAGAAAATACAGAAGACTTCCATTGTAGGTTTAATATGTGAATTACTATATTGATTTGCATATTGGTGTTTTTATTATGTAAAATTAGATCTATATTGAGTGAAAACTACTTAGTAGAACTTCTCTTTGTAGAAAAAATTCAAAATAACTGATGCCGTCTCTGGATTAAATGAAAAAAAATCTTTTCATTATAAATTAGAAAGGAAAATTATGTAGCGTGCATACTTTTTTAAAAAGTAAAGTTACACGCACTTCCCTGGTGGCACAGTGGTTAAGAATCTGCCTGCCAATGCAGGGGACACAGGTTTGAGCCCTGGTCCGGGAAGATCCCACATGCTTTGGAGCGACTAAGCCCGTGAGCCACAACTACTGAGCCTGCGCTCTAGAGCCTGCGAGCCACAACTACTGAAGACCGCGTGCCACAACAACAGAAGCCCACGCACCACAACTACAGATGCCCGCGCGCCTAGAGCCCGTGCTCCGAAACAAGAGAAGCCACCGCAATGAGAAGCCCACGCACCGCAATGAAGAGTAGCCCCCGCTCACCACAACTAGAGAAAGGCCGTGCGCAGCAACGAAGATCCATTGCAGCCAAAAATAAATAAATTTTTTAAAAATTGATTAAAAAAAAAAAGTAAAGTTACAGGAAATGGGAAAGGAATATTTAACATCAAGGAAAGCTTTACAGAGACAAGTATGAAATAGGAGGTAAAAGCAAATGTTTCCAATCAGAGCTATTTTCTAATTTATGCTATTTTAAACTGTTTTATAAGACACGGAAATTGAATAAAGTTAATAAAGTTAATATTAACTTTATTATAAAGTTGAATAAACACTGAATATTAACATTGAATAAAGTTAATATCTGTACTAACAAGGGATGGAAAATGAATAGTTGGTTGTTTTCAGGTTTGATTTCTGAGATTCTAGGAATTCCCTACTTTGTTTTCCTTCGTTCCAAAGGCAGAACATATAATAAAACACTCCACCTACATCAAGCAACACTAAATAAAAACAGCCACAGTCAGGCCAGGAAGATCTCTTTCAAGGATTAAGCTCAAATCAAAGATTTGTCTGACATACATATACCTTTTAATTATATCCACTCTTCATTGCCCCAATCATATTCTGTTATGAGATAACATATTTCACACAAAAAAGACTTTCAAAAACATATACACATTATTAGACTTAATAATTAGCCACCCACAATTGTGCTGATTAGTTAGATTTCACCCTTCCCATGTGTTAAGGTCAAGGCTTAGCACGGAGAGATGTGCTCTATGACTGCAAAGGCAGAGACAGAGTGGGGAACAATGATTATACTCAAGCAATCAAAACAAAGCCAACTGATATGGTTTAAAGATATTTTTCATCGCTAGTAGAATTTTAGTGGTAAATTTTGGTGAACTTTTCCTTCACAGATAACAAATGAAGTGGAATAGTGACCCTAGAGGATATTCTAAGCTCCCCAAGAGTAGGGGCATTCTCTAAACCTATAGTCTTTGAGCTGCCCTGCAATAAGGATTGTGCGCAGCAACTTTTCCTAGAATTGCGGCTGCCTTCAAGTCCCTCGTATAAACAGCAAAGCCTGGCGTGGGAAATGTGGTCGATAGAATATTTGTTGAATGATACAAAGGAATTATTAATGATTACTTCACAGAGCCAGCCTAGAGACAACTTTGAGAAATACCATAGACATACCCAGAAACTTAAGCATTGAAAATAATATATAAAGGTTATGACAGCAGCAACTGAAGTAAAAGAAGAAAAGAGATCAGCTCTGTTGTAAAATGACTGTCATAATTTATCTGTGAGATTGAATATACTACTTATGAACAGATGGATCACAGAGAAAGATTATAAAGCGTAACATTGGCTTAAAACTGCCCTTTCGGGCTTCCCTGGTGGCGCGGTGGTTGGGAGTCCGCCTGCCGATGCAGGGGATGCGGGTTCGTGCCCTGGTCTGGGAGGATCCCGCGTGCCGCGGAGCGGTTGGGCCCGTGAGCCATGGCCGCTGAGCCTGCGCGTCCGGAGCCTGTGCCCCGCAACGGGAGAGGCCACAGCAGTGAGAGGCCCGCGTACCGCAAAAAAAAAAAAACAAAAAAAAAAACCTTCCAGGACCTTCCCTGGTGGCGCACTGGTTAAGAATCCGCCTGCCAATGCAGGGGACACGGGTTCGAGCCCTGGTCCGGGAAGATCCCACATGCTGTGGAGCGTCTGGGCCCGTGAGACGTGGCCGCTGAGCCTGCGCGTCCGGAGCCTGTGCTCCGCAACGGGAGAGGCCACAACAGTGAGAGGCCCGCGTAACGCAAAAAAAAAAAAAAAACAAAAAAAAAAAACTGCCCTTTCTCTTCTAACAAGAATGAACATTGTGGATATAAATACACACAAGTATTATAACTAATTATAAGTTGATAATAGAATTGGTAGTTGAATAAATAGTGTTTGAAAATTAAGAAAGCAACACAATTTGAGCACCCGTTCTTTTGACAACTGTGTTGCATCAGGTGTTACAGGGTAAGGATTTGCCTAGAGTCAGTAGTACTGTAAGGACATATCCTGCTTCATGTCCTTCTGGTGATGGCGGGGTGGGGGAGGGGTAACCTCTTCTAGCCTTAGCTTCTCAATCCTCCTTGAGACTGTAATCTATGTAGTATTTTCACTTTCATGTCCCTTAATCAAGCTCAAGTATTCCAGCCTGCTTCTCCTTTAGCAGATTCATTTAGGTGAATGTATATTTTAACTTGTTTTCTTGTGTATTTTCAATATATTAGCATTTAACACTATTTTGAGTGCAGAGTGCATGTAGTTATGTAATCAAATACATACGTATTTAATTTGTGTGATATTAAGATAACTTTCTACAAACCATAGTAAGAGGTTTTCTTAATATAATGGGTTGGCAAAATTCATCTTATATTTTTAGAAGAATGAATATATTCTAATAAATGATAGATGTGAATACTGAAAGCATAATAAAATATTGAAACACAAATAAAAGAGATTCTTGTAAAAGTATGCATAAAAGAAAGCTGACATTGGTATGCAATGAAATCCTTAAGGACTCACAATGATGATGACACAGAAAATAGGAGAATGAAGAAAAAAATTTAGAAAAAATTCAGTTTTTCTCTCTGTACTCTACTGACGTGCCAATTCAAAGGAATATTAGCTAAAAGTCAAATTTATAATTTTAATTATATGATTTAAAAATATAAATAATAAAATAAAACAACATCATTAGTGTAAAATATGACTCATAAACAATCAAAATTTAAATTCGGGCATTAAAAAAGGATAAATACACCTAACTAAGTTGACATTCAAATAACGTTTCTTAAGAACTATGCCATTATTGTGAGGGAAAGGAAATTGAAAAAATAATTTTACCAATCCCAATCCTAATTTACAACCTTATTAGAAAATCACTTTTAAATTAAACTTTTTGCACCCCAAATAGTGATTTTTCAACTTGATAACTTTCTTATTCACATATTCACTTAGGAATGACTTCATTTTCCAAGAATTAAAATCTATCTTCAAAACGTGCAGGTATGTATTAATTAAGGTTGTTGCAAATAATTCTTGATGGAGTTCTGAATCTTTCAAAGAATTATTTTTAGAAAATTTTGTGAAAAATAAATGTCACTTTGATAAAATATGTCCTTCCAAGGTAATTCCATAGAGAAACATGTTTATTCAACTGTATATGTTCTTTGATGTTTGTGTCCTTAAAAGCAATTAATAATAATTACTTTTGCATAGATTAGGATTGCATGTACTTATTTTTAAATAATAAAACTAAAAATTCTAATTTTTACCATTTAAAATTAGAAGATTCAGTACATATTTTTTATTGTGGTAAAATACACATAAAATTTACTATCTCAAGCATTTTTTAAGTGTACACTTCAGTCATATTAAGTATATTTGTACTGTTGTGCAACCAGTCTCCAGAACTCTTCATTTTGCAAAATTGGAACTCTATACCCATTAAAAAATAATTCCCTATTCCCCCTTCTCTTAGCTCCTGGCAACCACCATTCCACTTTCTATCTCTATCATTTTAACTACTCTAAATACCTCATATAAGTGAAATCATACACATTGTCTTTCTGTGACTAGCAAATTTCACTTAGCATAAGACCTCAAGATTCATCCAATATTGTGGCATATGTCAGAATTTCTTTCCTTTTTTTTTTTTTTTTTTGCGTTACGCGGGCCTCTCACTGCCGTGGCCTCTCCCGCTGCGGAGCACAGGCTCCGGACGCGCAGGCTCAGCGGCCATGGCTCACGGGCCCAGCGGCTCCGCGGCATGTGGGATCCTCCCGGACCGGGGCACGAACCCGTGTCCCCTGCATCGGCAGGCGGACTCTCAACCACTGCGCCACCAGGGAAGCCCTCTTTCCTTTTTAAGGCAGAATAACATTCCAGTTTATGTAGTTGTATTTATCACATTTTGCTTATCCATTCATTCATAGATGGACATCTGAGTTGCTACCATATTTTAGCTATTTTGAATGATGCTGCATGTACAAATATCTCTTTGAGACGCTGCTTTCAATCATTTGAGTATATGTCCAGAAGTACAATTGCTGAATCATATGGTAATTCTATTTTTAATTTTTTGAAGACCCACCATACTGTTTTTCACAGTGGCTGTACCATTTTACATTCCCACCAACATTGCAAAGGATTCAATTTCTTCACATCCTCATCAACACTTGTTCTTTTCTTTTTTTTTTTTTTTTGATAGTAGCCATCCTAATTGGTGTGAGGTAGTATCTCATTATAGTTTTGATATGCATTTTCCTAAAGGTTAGTGATGTTGAGCATCTTTCCATGTGCTAATTGGTCATTTTTACATCTTCTTCGGAGGAATGTCTATTTGTCTTTTGCCTATTTTTGAATCAGGTTGTTTTTTATTTTGTTAAGAGTTCTCTATGCATTCTGGATATTAATCCCTTATCAGATACATGATTTGCAAACACGTTCCCCATTCCATGGGTTGCCTTTTTACTCTCTTCATAGTGTCTTTTGATGCACAATTTAAAAAAAATTTCCATGAAGTGCAATTTGTCTATTTTGTCTTTTACTGCCTGAGCCTTTGGTGTCATATCTAAGAAATCATTGCCAAACCCAATGTCAAGAAGCTTTATTACATATGTTTTTGAATTCGTGCAAGTCATCAGCATTTTTTTCCATTGAATTCATTAAATTTATTTTGTTATTTAACTAGATTTACTAAATCTGATTTCTAGACTGACTTTTAAAACAGCTACAACATTCTTCTATAGTTTTCTCATACTTCAGGTTGTCAGAAGTAAAGAAACTTCAAGTTGTCAAGTTAAAGAGATGCTTTAACCTTATACTTTTTTATTCCTTCTCTCCTAGGATCACTGTACAATTATTCTAGCTCTTATATATATATTCTAGCTCATAGTATGAGTAGGTGAATGACGATGATCATGGAATTATCTAAACCGGTTAAGACAAGTGAAAAATACCAATAACTACTATGTATAAGAGTTAATATCTTCAGGCATTAGACCAAAGTAAACAAAAATAAGTGAAAATAATTTCAAAAAGTAAAGAACAATGACACTGTCCTCAAAGGATTCTAACAGATAAGAGTTTCAAGGAAATGCCTCTAGAACTGAAGGAAAAGTAATAATTGAAATGTAAAATGCAGTGGATGATTTAAACTGCTCTGCAAAGTAGATGCAGTTAAAAAGAGAATTAGTAACTCAAAACTAAGTGAAAAAATTATGCATATCTGAATAAATTATGCACAATAAAGTAGAAAGAGAAAAGGAGTTTCCAGGGATTTCGATCTCTTTTCCTCCTTGGAATTTAGAACAGTGTCTGGCATGTAATAAGGTCTTAATGAATATTTGTTGAACGAATTAATGAACGTACTCAAAGTACACTTTGCTTATATGTTATAAAACATGTATTGTTTTGTGTGCAATTGTTTAATACTTTAAATTTGGGTTCTTTAATATTTAGTGACATATTAAAGTTCTCCTTTTTATTTTATCACTTTTACATTTCATATAGTTCCAAGAATTTACCCATCCATTTAGGCCAGAGGTCATCAAACTACAGCCTGTTGTCCATTTTGTTTGGTTTGTGAGTGAAGAATGGATTTAACATTATTAAAGAGTTGTAAAAAATGAAAAAAGAAAAATAAATAAATCACAAAGCCTAAAATATTTACTATTTGGCACTTGGCCAACCCTTGATCTAGGCTATCAAATTTATTAACACATAGTTATTCAATACTAATAATATGTCACTCTCTGTTGTGTTATATTCTTTTACTTTCTTTTGCATTCCAAAGTTTTCATTTTCATCCCTCTTTTTCTGAAAAATTTTGTTAAAAGTGCGTCTTTGTTTACAATTCTTTTTTTGACACAAGTATTTCTCTGAGTCTGTGACTGTCCTAGCAAATAATCAAATCCAAGGTAGGGAGAGGTCATGGGAACCTCTGATCAGTAGCCAAGTCAGACAGAAGTTGGAGTAGCCTGGGCACCTGCTACTTGCGACTTGCATCTCAAATGGGAGGGACACCTTGTGGGACTGAGCCCTTAACCTGTGCAGTCTGCACTAGCACCCATTAGTGTCAGAATTGAATTGAATTATCGGACACTCAGCTGGTGTCAGAGAATTGCTTGGTGGGGAAAACCCCACACACATCTGGGCTCAGAAATGTTTTGACTGCGGTAGTAATATAAGTAAGGGAGAGAAATGCACAGGAGGAGTGTAGATTTTTCCTATTCAACATCATTAGGAAGTTTTTTGTTTGTTTTTCTCCCAAATGATTTTTCTAATTGTGGTAAAATACACGTAACATAAAATTTATCATTTTATCCATATTAAAGTGTACAATTAGGTGGCATTCAGTAAATTTACAGTGTTTGGCAACCATCACCACTATCTTATTTCGGAACTTTTTTAATAGACTAGGTTTAGAGCAGTTTTAAGTTCACAGCAAAATTAAGAGGAAGTTACTGAGATCTCCCATATAACCCTTGCTCCACCCATGCATTCCTTCCCCATTATCAACATCCTCCAGCAAAGTGGTACATTTTTGTTACAACTGATGAACCTACACTGACACATCACTATCACCCAAAGTCCATAGTTTACATTAGGGTTCACTCTTGGTGTTATACATTCCATGGGTTTGGACAAATTTATAATAGTATGTATCCACCACTGCAGTATCCTACAGAATAATTTTACTGCCCTAAAAATCCTCTGTGCTCCACCTGTTCATCCCATCTTTTTCCCTAACCCCTGGCCACCACTAATCTTTTTACTGTCTCCATAGTTTTGCCTTTTACAGAATGTCATACAGTTGGAATCATATGGTACATAGCCTTTTCAGACTGGCTTCTTTCACTTAGTAATACACATTTAAGTTTCCTCCATGTCTTTTTATGGGTTGATAGCTCATTTCTTTTCAGTTCTGAATAATATTCCATTGTCTAGATGTACCACACTTTATTTACCCCACTGGAACAGAGGAATGACATGAACTGGTTTTAACAGCATCACTTCTGTTGCTGTGTTGGGAACAGACGACAGAGGGCCAGGGCAGATGCTGCGGCACATCCTGCACAATCCAGGCAGGAGGTAGCGGTGGGCTGGACCAGAGTGGACGTAGAGGGGGTGGTGTAAATGGTAATAGTCTTGATGTTTTGAGGGTACAGCCAACATGATGTGATGATGAATTAGAACTGAGATGTAAGTGAGACCACTCGGTTGAATTTTTTTTTCCCTAAATAACATTTACTGCTTTCTCCGAGGTAGTTTAAGGGTTTCTTGAAACTGAAACTGCTGGTTGGCCTTTTATTTTTTCTTTTAATAGTAAAAACTTATACCACTGTATACATGGTGACATGTTCTTTAGGCTCCATCCATGATCCTTGCTAAAATGGTCCATATCCTATTATCTGACATTTTAATATTTACTACATGAATTGTCTTAATTTTTACCCATATATAAGTGGGAAAGAATGAAGAAAGGGAGGGTGATACACTGTAGGCTGAAATTTGTTTGGGTTCGTGACCTTGGGTTTCTTCCTGACTGAAGCCCAGCGCTTCCTTCGCCACCTCACTGCAGTGGGTGGGGAAGTTCACTAACTGCAGTGTCTGTGTCTAAGTCCATCTCTCGAAGGGTGGGGCACACTTAGAAAAGTCAGGTAAACTTCAATGTGTTCATTTTCCAAAGTTATTCATTCAAGGAATTAAAATGGATATATTTAAGTTTCATTGACTCTCCTCATATCTCTGAAAATGTGTAGAAGGCACCCAGCCAGCTCTGGGAGGAGTGGCATTTTTTTAAAAGGGGGGAGTCCCAGGATACAGACTGTCACTATGGGAGGGAACCCTCGGGCTCATCCAGCGTAAACCCTCCTTCACAGGCGTGGGCACCTTGCCAAGGCCAGCCCGCTCACAGTGGAGCCCGGCTTTCTGACTCTGACTCGGGGAACATTCCAACGATAGAAAGCATAAGCGCACTCAGAGGGGGCTCTGAGCAGTCAGAAATGAGAAAAGAAAACCTGATCATTTTTTCCACCTTAAAAAAAAAATAAATGTACCACCACATTCTGACTTCAGTAACTGGCCTTCCTTATGCCATGAACGTGGGTAGTTACATATAATGTATTACTATCATGAAACACCAGGCCTTCAAAACCAAATGAGCTGCAATCTTTGTTAAAATACATGTTTCTGTGATAACCAGCCTTCATTAAAAACTTAAATTGAAACAGTAAGTTCCAACTTCTTTCCTCTTTCTGAACACACAGAAGAGTATAATTCAAATAGATTTTTGTCTAGAATAAATCACCAGAAGTTAATTTTATGGCATTCTACTTACAAATAAAAATAGGGTGGGTCCTAGCTACTTTTTACTATATTTAACTGGAATTCCCTACAAGATTTTTCAAATTATATTTTTAAAGTGTCATTCAAAAGGTTTTGTGGGGAAGTGAGCAAAAACACAAACTGATGTCTATTTCCTCTCATTTTCCATGTGTTTCCTTTGGTTAAATAAATACTCTAAAAATATAAAATGCTTCATGTGTTAGAAAAACTCTCTGGAAGACACACATATTGTTTGCACTCAATTACTTCACTGGCAAATTTATAGCAGTGGCAGCTGGGGTGATAAATCCTGCTCAACCCAAAACTACTGGTCAGACTATAATTTGGTTGTAAAATGCAACATCATGAAAGCAAATTGATAAGAAACATTTTCGGTCAGTAAACATCAGTTCCCCAGGGACATGGGCACCCACTTTGTGTTACCCTTTCCACCCCTGAACTTTTCCACAGGAAGCAACCTGGGCAGGGACAGCCATTTGGATGGCAGAGAGTTTCAAGCATTGTTTTGCACTACAGGGACATTCAAACCCTCATACTGCAATGGATAAACAAGACAGTCTTAAATGGAAAAAAATATAGTGACCTGTCAAAAAATGTTCACCTTGATTGCCAGCAGTAGGTTGCAGTGAGTAGTTTTAAGAGTCCAATTTGCACATCATACTGAGAGTAAGTGCTGCCATCTGAGGTTTTTTTCGAGTCAGGGAGTGATTTACAGGACTACAGAGCACCCCTGAAGATGAAACTGCTGTAATCTTAGGTGTAAGCAAATGTAGATTTCACCTATAACGATAAGAATCTTTACCCAACACATCGATGGAAACACATATAACATCCCTTAGAAGCAAAGCTCTGTTTAGCAAGTTGGCTTGAGTTCGCTCCACTGGGCTACAGGTATTGAAGGAGCTGTTTATCTGGGTGTGTGGTATCTCTAGGATGCTAGGGTTCACTAAATTCAATCAAGCGGCTGGACCACAGGCACCTTCTAGGACTACGCCACTGAGCTCCAGGTCTGCTGGAGCTGTTGTGTCCTTATCACCTACAAAACCGAACCTAGAGACCTGGAAAGAGTCTTCTTCCTGGATGAGGAGGATCAGGGGCTACATCCTGGCTCGTTTAATAGCCGTGTAGCAATTCACTCCTTTAGAAGCATTTACTGGGAACTTTTGGAGACTGAGATGTTGCGACAAGTCTGGGAACACAAAACATTTACTGCACAGAAGTGACATACAGACTTGCAGGGGGAGAGGGAGGGAGGGAGGGAGGAGAGATTAGGGAGAGGGAGAACGGCTCACCACAGTACACAGGGGATAAAAATCCATGCCCTGGAAAAATATCTTCGTTGATCCAGTTCTCTTTACAGGTGGTAGTGAAGTAACAGGGAAAAAGATAAGTAGCCTCAATTCGTTCATTTAATGGAGGCATTAAGTTATTTAAAAGAGAAAACCAGGATAATCAGCTATTCAACTACTTTAAAAAATATATTTTATAGTCATGTCTTCATGCTTTAAATATTTTGATTCAACTTTAAAATTTCTAAAAAAACACATAATGTAAACCAAATTTTTCTTGCTCTTCAAGAAAATTACAATTATGATGTAATGATGGTGATGATAGCATTTACTATGTGCTGGCCAGTAGGCTGAGCTCATCTGTATTTTCTCATTTTGTTCTCATAGCAACCTTAACATGCAGCTATTACGGTATTCAAATTATGTGGAGGAGGAAAGTGAGTCTCAGAGCGTTATCGACTTGGGACTGCTGTGACAAAACCCCAAACATGCTTGACTCCAAAACCATGCTGCTTATCACTGGACCATAACATGGTGTTTCCAGAGCTGGGTAACGCTATCTGTGAAAATACTGAGTCCAAACAAAGTCCTAAAGTCTCATGTGACCTAGAATTCCAGATTTTAGAGCCAGCAGTGACCTTAAACTTCACTGAAGCTGACCTGTTCCAGTAACTATATACACACTCACTTGCTCAAGCTAGAAATAAGGGCCTTTTCCTCATTTTGCTCCTGTCCATCTAATCTGTCACCAATCTTGCTAATTTGACCTACAGAATATTTTCCATTCTGTTTATATTTCTTCAGCTTCCTGGTAACTGCCTTAGTCAAAGACGATACTGTCATCTCTAACCTGAACTACTCTCACAGCCATTTAACTTTCTCCTTAAATCCTCTCACTCTCCCCAGCTCTGCTACTCGAAAGTGTTGTCTGTGGACCAGCATCAATGTCACCTAGGGGCTTGTTAGAAACACAGAATCTCAGACTCTCAGGCTCACTTCGGACATGTAGAACTAGAATCGACATTTTCAGGTCTCCAGGTGACCTCTGCACATTGCAGAAGAGTGATCTCTGAAGTCTTTTTGGCAATTTGCTAGGGGTGGGGGTAGGGTGGATGTGGGGGAGGGAGGGGGGAATGCAACTCCTGGATTTATTAAAATTGGTTAAGAATAAACCAGGGTGAGAAAAGCAGGTCTGCAGTACCACCAGAAGCTTTGAGGCCAGCAGACTCAATTTAACCTTTTTGTTCAAATCATCAATTCCTCCCCTCCTGATATCATCTTTTATTTGAGGCACCCACCTTTCCTCAGGGAAAGCTGGACAGAGTGTATGTAGCTCTATCCTTAATTACTATTTTCTTCAGGGGCTTTGGTTCTTTTTCTTCTCTTCCTTTTTTTTTTTTTACATCTCCACCATCAAAGTGCGGGCCCTCGTCGTCAGGGCAACTGGTCCTGGCATTTTCACAATTTTCCCAACACTGTAATTTTGCTGGCTTCCCTTTATTCTCACTATTGAAAGAATGAATATCACTCTACAGTTCCTATGGCTTCCCTCTGATTTGTCCGTCTCTCTGTAAGTTTGCATTGCTCTTCTGGCTAAGCATTTATACTAACTCATCTTCTCTCTACTGGTCGACTCTGTTTCCTTTCCTACCCCTCTGACTTCTAACGGAGTCCTTCTCTGAATTCCTCCTCTGACTTGGTATCAGCATTTTAAAATATGTTTGGGTCATCACAATTCCCTGCTTCCGGCTCTTCCACTGAATTGCACTGCACGTGTATTTCAGAAAGTTTGATCTGGCTCCTCATAAACTTTGCAGGGATTCATCCTCACCTCCTTGCTGCTGGCAAGTCTGGTTTTGTTTTGCTTTGCTCTCCTCTGTCACTTACTACCTCTGAACACAAAGGTCTCTTTTCGTTCCTCAAACTCATACATATGCTCCTACATGTTGTACCTTTTGTCCTCTTCATATTTCTGTCTAACCGTCACCTCCTTAGAGAGAGCTTTCCTCTCACTCTGCTATCCTTTCTCAGAGAACCCTGAAGGTAACACAGTAGGTAATCATCTCTAAGCATGCATGTATTTGTTTGTTTAGACTTGAGATCCCATAAAAACAGTCTGTTTCTATTTTGCTCATCACTGTATATGCCATGCAGATTGTAATCTATCATATCTATCTATCTATCTATCATATCTATCTATCTATCTATCATCTACCTACTTCTTCTAAGGAAAGGATCCAATCCAGTTTCTTCACTTGACAGATGAGAAAACTGAAGTCCAGAAGGGTTAAGTTGACTGGATAAAGGCCACAGTTTTGGGTGTAGCAGAGCCAGTTTTTCTGTCTCTCAATGCAGTATGCTTTTCATTACACCTCCACTGTGCATATATAGACTCAGCAATCTAAGACAGAGCCCTGCTAATTGGAAATGACTTGGGAGATGTCAGCTTTGATCGCATAGCTCAACTCACCACTGTGAAGTGATCATGGACACTGGACTCCACTGGCCAACAAAGGCAGCAGTGTGAAAACGGCTGTATTTCATTGACTGAGGCCAGGAAGTCTGAGATAAATAAAGAAGGAACACTTTGCACTGACTCATGAATCCACTCTCAGCGAAGTTGGTGGAAGTGAAAGGAATAGTGGTAAACCAAAATCTGACTCACCAGCCACCAAGTCTGATTCCTCCTACTGGGGCATATCTGCTCTCAGGCTCCACTGGCCCACTTCTAAGCAAGTCAAGAGATCCAGTATCACACTCTGTCAGCCTCCATCAGCCTTGCTGGGTGATGGCTGTGGATGAGGTGCAGCGAGGAATGTGCCCCTCCCTTCCTCTACACGCAGGAGAGGCAGATCCAACAATGCAGGAAAATGAGGTTGAAGAGAACATTTTTTTCCTAAGAACAAAAAATAAAATAGTTTTTAAACACCAAACTGTGGGATGCACTTAATCTTACTTACAAATTTGCTCATCAAATTAAGAAAATGTCTTTGTTCTAATAGCATGTTCTAATAGCATGGATGGGTCAGGTCAACATATGTCTATTTCTCCAAGAACGAGCAACAACAAGTCGAATAGAGTAAGAGAGGCACTGTGCTCAGGAATTATAATGCCAACACCACCACTAAATACTAAAAACAAGGAAAATATTTCTCCTAAAAGGACCCAGTTTATGATCTTGAGAGCCAACATAGAACAATGAAGACAGTATTTGAAGGCTTTTGGCAAAAGTAGGTAAAAAGTCAGCATAAAACCAGTTACATTGCTAACCTAATTCATCTAGGGCATCTCCTGTGCTTCCTGCCGAGGGCCATGATTTGGGGGCTGGGTTAGCATGGGGTCTAACCTGGCATGTGATAAGCATCGTGGGTAAGCGGCTGCAGCTGTGAGAGTCAGTACATTGCAATGCAAAGCAGCAAAGTTGGAAATGACACGGACTGCATGTGTGCACCTCTGCCATTCATCATCTGTTGCTGAAGACCCTCTCCTCCACTGAATCAGGCAACCACCCTTGCTCTAAACCAAAAGCATATGTGGTAGGCACGTCCTTCTCAGCAGTGATAAGGACGGTTGCTTGTGTCATGGGATTGGCCATTAACAAACTCAACACATCCTGGGGGTGTCCCTGCACCGAGCAGGCCCTGTAATGAGGGTTAATTGTGGGGTTAATAGAATGATAAACTTTGCTATCCTCAGCAGCTGCAGGTAATACTGTAGCACAACCATTCACATATGGAACTAATTTAGGAGCTGCCCCAACCTAGGCACCTTTAAGGGCTAATAATAGAGAGCACATAATTGCATGTGTGGTATAAACAGCCTTTTAATTATAGATCCCAAAAGCTCTTCTTCCTACTACATGATTCAGAGCATTCATGACTGGCCAGTACGTGATTTCTGAGGAATTAAAACCAGATTAGGAAGAGTATTGCAGCCAAGCATGCTCTTCTATGATAAAGCCTAATGAGGGTTAATTGAACTTTCCTGTTCACCAAGTGTTTACTCAGTGCTTAGCGTGTGTGTGTGTGTGTGTGTGTGTGTGTGTGTGTGTGTGTGTGTGTGTGTGTGTGTGTCTCTCACTGGTGAGAGGTTAGACAGTTCCTGAAAAACCCTGCCAGATATATATTGCTCTGTTTCAGTCTGAAAGATGACACCATTAATACAGACTACTAATTCTGAGCGTCTGTGCAGACCCAGGCAAGAACAGTAGTTTTCACTTACAGAGCACAAAAGTACAAAACAGGCAACAGAGAGTCAGTTTAGATTTCTTTTTTATGAATGCTAAAATCCATGGAATAAACCATAGAGAGGATAAATAGCTTTCCTTGGCACTTTCCTGACTGTTAGCTTCAGGCTGGTAAACAGATAGGATGGGAAGAGTGGTCACGGAATAGGCTCTCCCCATGGTTGTATAGTGTGTTTATCTACTTCCCCAAATGACACAGGTGGGAAGGACACGACAAAGGATGTGGCTGAGCTTCCAGAGGTAACGTTGAACATTTTGTACAAACAGTGAGTGGTAGCATTTGTTCCACCAAAGAGAAGATGCTATGTTGTGGTCAAAAACAGTGAACTCAGTGGAGAGTTACAAATTCCACTTCAAGCAGAGTGTACTCCATACTCCTCATGTCAATTTGCCAAATTACTTGAGCTCTCTGGATTTCAGTTCAGCTATTTAATAAGATCATTCTTTAGACTGATTACATGATACAATACTTCTCCCAGATTTTCAAGAAAATGAGTTAAGTCATTTGCTTCACTGCAGACCACAACATTTTGGGACAAAGGAATGATGTCTCTTTATTAAAACTCTATGAAAAAGACATCCCTTTGTTTCAGGATTTATTGGTTAAGTACGTTTAAGTCAAATCAATGATTTTATTATACAACTTATTGGGACATTTTATAAGCAATTACTTTGAATGAACATGTGCAGTTTTACAAAAACTAAAGCCTCTTTTCAACCACATTCAATAAATACCTAACGTGCTACTGTTTCTAAATTGAAATTCAACATCTAAATTGAATCTCCATTCCTTGTGTCTTCAATTCTGTTTTAAATCTTACAATAGCGTCTAGAAATATTAAATAATTTTTGAACTTCTATGCTCGGACCCATTTATGACATTCTTTCCCATACACACATAAACTAATTCACTTATTGACTTATCCGTTAATTCATTCAACAAATTTGCTTATTGGTTTTTGCACACTGTGTGTTTGGCACTGTTCCAGGAGCAGGGTGACTCTGAAGAGAACAAAATAAAGTTTCTGTTCTTGTTAAGCTTACATTCTGGTCGGGGGTGGGTAAGCTGGAGAAGGAGACTATGTATATAATAATACATATAATCATATATAAATGTTTATATATCTCAATATATATGTATATTTACATATATATGTGTCTAATTATGTATGTATGTATCTAATTACACATCTACCTAACTTCAGATTGGTGGTTACTGCTAGGCCTCTGTGAAATTTTTAAAAGGTTCCCCTTTTCGGCAAAAAAAAAAAAAATCTTTTAAGGTGTTCTTCTGGGTTGACTTCTTATGGAGCGAGAGGAAAGGGCTGGGTCAGCAGAGTGGGCGTGGCCCTGGGCCCTGGCTTGCCTCCTGCCCCAGGGCCCATTTGTCAGGCACAGCTGGGACCACCATACCTGGTGGGCCTACTGGGAATGATCTGTGGGAAAGCGCTGTTTAACACAGGCCGTGAGGGAAGGACTCTCGGATAAGGTGGTATTTAGGCAGAGACCTAGGGGACTAGGAAGCAGACCCTGCAGGTCTCCGGAGGAAGTGCATCTAGGCTGAAGGAGGCGTTTTCTCAGAAGAGCAAAGGAGCCAGTGAGTCTGGGTCACACTGAGTGAGACGGAGCAGGGAATTCAAGTCGTGAAGAGACACTGACAAGCCTTTGGATTTTACGTTATGTAAAATGGAAAGCCACTGACAGGTTTGGCGCAGAGAAGTGATACAATCCCACTTATTTTAAGAGGATCCCTCTGAGCTATTGCACAAAGGACACACAATGCGGGTGGCAGCTGGAAGCAAGGAGGTCCATACGGAAGCTATTGCAACAGTGCAAGTGAGAGGTAATGGTTTGATTAAAGATAATATTGGAGGGACTGATGATAATTCGTCATAACCTGCATATGTTTTGAGGAAAAAAAATGAAAGAATGTATATATGAGAGAAAGAGGGGAGTCAAGAAGTTTCAGGGTTTAGGAAGAAGCAAATGAATGAACACAGAGTTGCCACTGATGGAGATGAGGAATACTGGCGTTTGGAGCAGGGTCTGTGGGAGAAATCAAGAGTTTGGTTTTGAACATACCAAGTTGAGCTGCCTCTGTAGCTACCCATGTGGAGGTTACAAGTAGGCAATAGTATCTAGAGTTCAGGAGAGAGGCTGGAGCCAGAAAGCACAGTAACGGCCTCGTGTTGTTACCACTTAGGTAGATCAAGCCTTCCAGCCGGTTCTACATGACCCTGTTCTGGAAGATTTTGTTATCTGGAGTTTATTCACACACATTCAGTAGCATTTAAGAAAACCCCTTAGGTAACTGAGTCTTTCAATTTGTTTAGAGAATGTGGAGGCTCTAAAAAGTTGTTTTGCTTTCCTTCTCATTAAAAAACATGACTATTCTTTCAGGGCTGCAAGTCAGCATGTGAGATGTGATGAAAAGCATGTTCCCAATTAGGAGGCATTCCAGGGCCTTCAGAGAGAGGGTATACCATTCTTCCAGGAATATGCTAACCTCCAAAAGGTCTGTGTCTGAAAGACAGAGTGTGACACAGCCTGTTCTCCCTTCTCGCATCTTCCAAGCACATCCATCTTTGGTGCACAGTCCAAATCACACCTCCTGCATCAATAATGCCTTTGACAGCCATGTTAATCACGTCTGCCTTCTCCTCTGATCTCCTACATCACCTAGTCTGTAAGCTTATACTTAGTCTTTTCTGACTGTCCCATGGCCTCTGTTTGAATGGATATGCCCCTTAGTATGCTTGTGCCTTCCCGAAGCTAATCTCTTGGCCTCAGTTTCCTCATTTGTAAGGAAGCAGAAAGCCTAGCATGGACTCTATGACGTGAACCTACAACATGCAGCCTTGCAGATGTGTTATGTTCTAACATTAGTGAAAAGTGTTCTATGTTATTGCTCAACAAATGATGGATATAATTTCATGAATATGTACATATAACTATTTTTACTTCTTTAGTATTTTTATGAATCTTGTCTTTCTTTTCCCATCTTTATGGTGACATATCATGTAATAGCATGCAAGAGCTCACATGTTGTGAGAAGAATTAAAAGTGAATAAATGAAAGCGAGACTATTTTTGAGGTAATTATATATTACCTCAAAAGAATAAAATATATCCTTTTGAAATGGCAACTTACTTGGAAAATTTTGGAGGACTCACTAATTTGGCAATACCTATGCTGTAACCAAAAAAATAAAAAAATGACTACATCAAGTAAAAGCATTCAAAGAAATTAACCTTAAGGATTTTTGCATGAATAGTAGCTAAACTCACATTTTAAAAATTTATTAGTCAGAATATATAATAGTAAAGGAAACTATCGGTAGTTAAAATATAAATCTTGTGAAATTAAAAAGAAAAACATTGGAAGCTAAAAATTTTCACTAAATGACTCAGAAGGAAAAATTGCATTGGTAAATGAATTTTTCTTCCTGAAATAAGAAAGACATGGCAATTCGAATAACTTTTCTCTTACAGTATATCAAGACACTTACACTGACCTTCAAAGTAAGCTGGACTTAAAATAACCTGAGACCAACTGCATTTTCATCAGAGCTATGCTGCTCTATTACCTTAACCATCATTCATTGTCTAAGTCAAACAGTTTATAGAGAGAGAACATGAATTCTAACCCCAAGTCAGGGCTGCTATCAATGAGTTTGGAGGTTTACATTCTGTTGGTGTGAGGTCACTATTTGCTGTCACTGGTGATCAACGACCCAGCCCTGGGCTGTCTGACTTTAGCAAATTTCCCAGTTTTAACAGGTTTACTTACAAATCTTAGAAAATGATTTTCTATTGAAATTCACCAAATCACATTTTGGTGATTTAAAATAGCAAACTATTTTCAAAAGCAGTAGTAATCTAAATTGCCATGCAAACAGTTGGTGTTTTAGAAACAGTGATTGATGAAACAGATGGGAAAGGATTATTTCTATAAATAGAGACTTAAAACCTTTTAGCAAGATCATTCATATCACCCTGCTTAATCTCTTACGGCAATTGTTCTAGTCTTCTGGCAATCTGACAATCTCTTCCAGTCACTGTGAAGGTACTATTTTCTTCCCCACATTAATACACAAAGAACTGGGAGTACTATGGTTAATATTTTACTGAATTGTGGGAAAGTAGTAGGTTTTCCTCAGTCCCAAAGGGTACTGACATTTTAACCCACTTATCTCTGATTTATTCAAGTTCTTGACAGTGCCAAAAGAAGGATGCATTTTGCCTGAAGGATCTATAGTTAAGGCAATTTGACATATGCTTTTCTTCTCTCTGAAGGGGGTGGTTCCAGCTGTACAATTGCCATTTCATGGTGCAGCAGTCATAAGATTATTCCTTAGATGGTGAAGTTTTGTGCCACCACAGAATTGTGAAGATCTATTAAAACGGTAAAATGACATTTAACGTTAAATTCTAAATTTTGTGGAAAAGCACTCAAAACTTCAACCCAAAATTGTAATCAGAGATTATCTGAAGGAGGAACTGGGGGAAATGCCCAATGATACACGATAGGGTAAATATAAAGCTAAGATGCTTATTAGCTATTAATCTCTTTTGTCAATGTATTTCTCATATTGACTGAATTTCTCCTTTAAGCGGCTAACTATAAGAATGGACACCCCCAAAGAATTTTCTTATCATTTTACAAAAGATAAAGTAATAAGAAAATTCATGATTATGTGATGTACATGAATTTATGAACCCATGATTTACATGATTAAGCTGGGTACCCCTCAGTTAAAGGGTAATAGAGTCCTCGTCTCTGGCTCTCCTATTTGGTCACCAGAGTAGCATCCCAGGACAGGAAGTTCCTGCATGTGGTCTTATTGAAGAGTGATGGGTTTTGTTTTCAAATAAGCATCACAGATATTCTCACAAAAATGTAGTGCCAAACTGCTGCATGATACTATGCAATTCAACTTGCTGTGCATTTCCCAGAACTACCACACGTATTCTTCACAGTCCAGGCAGCTGTCAGGCAAATGTGAGCTCTAGGTTATAAAGAGACGGGACAGAGAGTGTGAAGGGGCTGGAATAAATCCATCACCGATGCCGGAAAAACAGTTCAGACACCATGCCTTCTTGACAAGAGGGTCAGCATCATGAACTTCGTGAATAAAAGGACGAGTCTATGGCAATCCTAGTCTCTAAGTTTTCACTGGGAGGTGTTTTGAAAGTTCTTAAAATGATGTTTTTCAGCCTTAGATGCAGAATAAATGGAATGTGCTAAGAGTTCAAACAAAATGGATTTTTTTTGGCATCAGCTTTTAAAAATGATTTATAATAAAAAGAAATGCAAACATAATGTTGTGTCTTCATTTTATTTATCATCCTCAGGACCCTCAGGAAATATCACATAATGAATGATTTTTCTTTTGAATTGTATTATTAAAATGAAGTTACTGCATTTCATATATATATATATTATACATATATATAATATATATATCTTAAAGTAAATGTTGCCACCTCTGTGTATCTACCTTCTGATACTATCAACTAATTTCAATACTGCATCTTGATCAAATCATAGTGGTAATTATTTTATTGTCATTTTATAAGCCTCATAATTATCACATGACTATAATTTTTAAAATAGGAAAAAAAATCACATTGCTTAAAAACATTCATAAAGTGCTACTTAAAATTTAGATTTGGCTGTTTTAAAGATAAAATCATTCCCTAAAGAATGAGAAAATTTTAAGTGTGAGAATATTCTCTTGAGGAACACTGCAAAAATTTCTAGAAATACGGTAAGCAGTAGCAATATTACTAAAATTGCAAAAGCTCTCTAGGTAATTAAAGACAAAAAACCTCATTTGAATGTTAAAGTTCCACTGCATTTGTTGAAACCTAAGTTACATTCCTGTATATCATCCTTCATTTTTGGTGCAGAAGGTCCCTGATACAGATGCAAAACCTACAGCTTTTCGAAGAGTGACATCTGGGTCACTAATAAACATAGAACAGGATGAATGGGCCAGAGGTACTTCTAGAATCCACTGAAGCTTCAGTCTTCCCACTTGCCTGGAGTGAGACCTTTTGTTTCTTCAGAGTAGCAAAGGTTTCCAAGGTGCCAGTCTCTTCAGCAGCTAAAATCCAAAGTTTTTCTCTTCCTGCACCCCTACGTGTCAACAAGCGGTCGGGAGTTTGGGTTTGCATGGCTTTGGTTGTGTTGCAGGAGGTGTGGGAGGGGAGCAGGTAGAAAGGAATGATCTGCATGTAGCTCCTTCAGTCATGAAAGGTGTCCAGGGAGCCGCACAGACAGGCAGGCCAAGAAGAAAGCCAAGGTGTTTCCTGTCTTAACAGAGCTGGGCTCCTCTGGCTCTCCATTCTCTTTCACCATCTCATTTATGATTAAAAACTAAAATATAGTTTTAGTGTGGTTTTCATTCCCCCACTGTCAACACCACTTCTCAAAAAAATGTACACTTTTTGGATGAAACATAAACTAGGAAAGTTACAGTTCCCGACCATTCTCATTACATACAGCTGCCCCTTTTCCTGCCGTTCGTTCCTTCATCACACTTTACACAATTATTTTTTTCATAGAGCTCAAAGGAAATCAACGTTTTATTAAATGCTTTATTTTTAAAATTTTTTTTCAAAATGTAACAATGGAGCACATCCAAAGAATTTATCTTAATCCCTAATATATGTAATAATTTCCAATACACCAGAGAAGAAAACTGTCCAGTCAACACTCCTCTGAGTGAGCTGTGACAGGAGCTATGAAGAGGAAGATTGGAAAGAAAGGGCTCAGATTTATTTCTATATCATCTATTTGACTTCTCGGCTAAAATAGAATTAGTTTAAGTCACCACAAAATCAAGTTATAGTCTAAAGAAACAGTATTGATTTTTCTTTCCATCATTATACACATGTATATTTAGTTTATTTTAAACCAGATTTCTCACTTTCATTTTCTAGCACAAAAAAGTACCTTTTAACAATTCATACTCATGGAAGATCAATCTGGAATTTTCAGTTTCCTTACTACTAAAGTCATTTTTAGACCTCTGATATTGGTGAATCACAGTCATTTAATTAATAAATTTGGGGAAACATTTTCTCATATTTTCTAATAGTTTTACATTTTAGAATAAAAAGAGTTTAGCCCTTTAAAATGTTTTCTACTTGATGAATGTCTTCTTTTTTCAATTTTATTTTCTAGTTCAGGAATGTGAAACAGCTCAATAGGAAATACAGTAAGTATTTGCCTGTGGATAACTGGCCTCGATTGCTATATTAGCCACTAGGGAAAGTGAGCATGATGACCTCTTCTAGATGTTGTTTTAGCATATCACACACCTACTTTGTAATCTACATAATTGCTAGTGTCTGCAACAAGCTTGTTAAAATAAATGTTTCCAAGTGTCAGGATCAAGGTTCTTTTTAAAAGGCTACCAATTGCAACATCTAATGAATATATTCAGAGGAAAGGGAGGAACGCTGCTTGTGAGGAGTAATGGAATGTTGAAATTGGATGAAAGCCTAGAAGATTACACAGGTGTCCCTGCTAGTTGATGAGAGAGCAAGGACCAGAGCAGCAAGATACATCTCCATCCTACTAGAAATTATTCACTAGAACTGTACACTTCAATATAATTACTAAATATCCAATACATGCTGGGCAATGTTCTTGTCACTGGCAAATAAAAAATGAAAACATAATAATCTCTAAAAAAACCCCAAGAAAGTCAGATACAAAAGCCAAGAGAGAAAGGAGTGGCCAAGTCAGTGAGTGATGTGGAGACCCTGAGTGGGGTGAGGCCAAGAAGTGTACGTGGGGCTGGAAATACGGAGGTGACCTTGACAAGCAGGTTTAGTGTCCTGCTCAGAAGGGAACGCAGCATGTGTGTAGGTTGAAGGAACTATGGGAAACTCCCCAAAAACAAAAACATGAAAGAAACCAATCAGAAAATGGGCAACAGGTATAAACAGGCAGGTTTACAGAAAATGAAACCCAAAATACCTCTAGAAAAATAAAACATGGTTCATCCTCAGTAATCAAGGACACAAATGAAAACCATGAGATGCCATATAACTTCCATTAGATATGGTGCTTGCAGTGGAGGGGGTGTCTGAGGACAACAACGCATATTGGGAGGATATGAAGAGAGAAATTCTCATAATTGGGCTAGCCGGAGTGTAAATTGCTACAATTTGGAAACCAATTTGGCAACATATTGACAATTCAAAATGTGCCTGTACAATGACCCAGAAATTTCCCTGCTGTCTTCCCTAGAGAAACTCTTGCACATATACACCTATACACATGCATCAAGTTCACTGAAGCATTGCAATAACATACACGGAACAGCAATCTTTGGGAGAACAGATTTTTAAATTATCCGGCCACTGCCTGATTCTGGTCCCAGACGCAGCAAGGCAGAAACCTCAGCTCTTTTACCGATTTTCGTGTTTTGGATCTATTTCTTTGCTGTGGGGATATCTGCCTTATATTTAAGTGTGGCTATGTCCTTTGGTTTTCTATTTTTATATTTTATTCATCATTGCTGTTTTTATCTCTACCCAGAAGCACCAAAGCCATATTATCTATATATAAATATTCATCACTCAAAATTAGGGAAGCATCTTTGTAGACTAGAAATGGAAAAGAAAAACGCAGTAAGTGGAGATTGAAGGTGAAGATTTACTGCACTGTGTGTCTAGCAACGGGAAGACATGGCCTGGAATTCCATTTCTGTGGGAGTGAGCGACTCTGAGTATGCCTCACATATCCTACAGGGCCAAAACCTGTCTCACTCTGTGAAACTGAGATTCAGAAAGGCATCCCACCAGGAAATGGAGGCAGAAAGGGTTGCTCAGGCTGCACCAGCAAAGACCTTCTCCCTGGTGGTAAATGAGAGAGAAACCCACACATACACATGCGTATACACACATGCACACTCAGAATTTAGTCTAATGTGATAAGACTGTGTACAGAGACTCATAGGTGAAGAAAAGAACATCACCTTTGGGAAATGTCAAACCATTTGCTGAGCTGAAAGTTGAGTTTATAATGGGCACAAACAGCTGGCTTTCAATTAAAATGGGCATTAAGTATGATTTTGTTTTTCTCTAAGTGCCTTAGTCAGCTTGGGCTGCCACAATGAACATCAGAGACTGAGTGGCTTAAGCAACAGAAATTTACTTTGCACACTCTGGAGGCTGGAAAGCTCTGGTGAGGGATCTCTTCCCAGCTTGTAAAAAGTGGCCTTCTCACTCTATTCTCCCATCGGGGAGAGAGAGAAAGCTCTCCAGTGTCTCTTCTTACAAAAGCACTAGTCTCGTCAGCCCAGGGCCCTGCCTAATGACCTCATCTAACCCTAATCACCCCCCAAAGGCCCCATCTCCAAAGACCATCACATTGGGGGTTAGGTCTTCAACATACGGGTTTTGAGGGAACAAACAGTCCATAACACTGAGTTTGATTTGATTTTATATCCCAAATCTACCAGATAATGGAAAGTAAATTTCAATCAATTTTGAGTAATCTTTGCCAACTAATGGTATATCCCCCCATCATTCTGTTTGCTGGGTCTAAATTCCAAGAGCTAACAGTATCAGGGCTTGAGAGAGGTGAGCATACAGGGACATCGATACTCGTTATCTCTCCAGATGACATCTTTGAAATATCCTTATTCTGATCATGTCCGCAGGGTAGGTCTCAGCTGCTTCATTCTTCATTCTTTTCTTCATAGAACCTCTTAGTCTTGTGTGCTTTCCCCACCCCCTCTGTCTCCCTCCCCTCCCTCATCCCCACTCTGTTCAGTAACTTCTATACTCCTCTATACTGTGCGTCAACATCTGTCTGCCGCCCATTCAGTGTCAGATACGGAGAACCTGACACTCTCGTAGGCCTTTCCTCCCGGACATTCCCTGCAGCTGTCTCTGCACTGCCACTCTCAGTATGTCACGGGCTTGCATCCCAGGAATCGAGCTCCTTGCTCTTATATTTCCTAAGACCAGCTGCATAATTTGTAGAGGCCAGGGCAAATAAAAATTTAGAGTTCCTTGTTTAAAAAAATATTGGAAATTTCAAGACAGCAACAGCAAATCATTAAAATAAGTGTGGAAAGCATTTAGAGCAAGACCCTGGGCTGGTGCATGCCCATGAGGATGGTCCTGGTGTTTCTGTTGTTTCTCCATATACCCTGCCCATATCCCTACACACACACACAGACACACACACACACAGAGTGTGACTCAACTTTGAAGAAGTGGACATAACTCAAGCTCAGGGAGCTACTAGCGTTTAAGTTTCTCTTGCCCTCTCACTCCTGTCTGCCATCACCCCAAAGTAAGGACTCAGGGGACGTTGGGGAGATGGTTACAAGGATTACTGGGGAGTGAGGAGAACACCATATTCTTCCAAAGGTTTTGCTTTTGTGTTCCACAGCTATCATAACTCGAGTTGAGATATTTAAATTATTCTTTCCTCCCTCTTTTTTTTTTTTTTGTTATTCCTTCCCTAGGTTAGAAATGTGAAAAGTTTTAGAGGGTAAAGTCATGGTAGACAAGCAACTCTTGGGAGGTGTGCTTCAATTAAGACCCCAAAATATCTCTTGCTACACTTTCAAACAATATGAAGGGAGGTGGCATGAGATAAAGACAGAAAGGTAAGGAAGAGCCAGGGGACTTTCAGTTTTAGCTCTAACATGTAAAGAGCCTGGAAGTTGTCCCTCTCATCTGCATAATAAGAGAATAAGTTGAACAAACCGAGTATCAACCACTTTTCTTGGACTCCACTAGAAAAGAAGCCACAGGGGAAAGCACCACCTTGAAATCTGGAGAGACGGGAGCAACTCAAAAGTCAAAGCTGAGATCTGTTTACCTGGAGCAGAAGCCACTGAAGCTGTAAACTTATAGGACTGAAAAGGCCATTTTAAAGAACAGATGGAGCATGTGTGGACTCGTGGGAGAGTGAAAAACTCCTGGAGCTGCAGGTCTCACTGGGCCTCACAGTTGCCGACTAGCTCCTCATGAGGTCCTCCTGAGAAGCCAGGACGGTTCCCTCTCGCCTCTGGCAGAAGGGGAAGAGAAATCCTTGTAAAATGCACCAGGCTTCCCCATAACAAAGGCTTACCCTCTACAGGAAAGGACTTTGCTAGAGCTTTATTCCATTTGGGGGAAGGGAATTCCTCCTGTTCTAGCCTTCCTGTCTCACTTGACAGAAAAACAAAAGAACAATCAACAAACAAACAAAAAATACAGGACTTCTGCTTCTGAGAAGACACAACACATCCATTTTCCCCTTTTTTTCCTGCTAAATACCTCTAAAATCTCTGGAAATTGTATATAAAACAAGGTAAGAAGCCTCTGAAAAGTGGGGAGAAGAAAGCTGGTCAGTTAGGAAGGTTGGGACACGGGGAATGATACAGTGGTAAGTTCCTGGCTTTACTTTTTGCCTCATGCAACCAAGACTTGGACCCGAAGAAGCCAGGAGACGCCAAGGGTCACAGACAACAAAAGCTCCAACAAAAACCTGCTCGCCTAACCAGAGGACCACAAAAGGGACAACACAGCAAGACCGGAAACTTTCGGAAAATACCTCTTTATTACACACAAACAGCAGGAAAACAAACAAACATCCGGCCCCAAACCTACCACCACCAGCAAAAGCCAAGTGGAGAGCCCAGACTTCCACCCTCATTAGGCTGTGCGGGGGTGTTCCAGCGTTCCCGCCTCCCACCCCGTGGTACTGGTGGAGACCACATGGGAGCCTAGAGTTCTACTCTCACCCAGCAGTAACAAGATGATCCTTACCCTCCTGATGGATTGGTGTAGGGGGAGACCCATTGGAGAGTCAAGTCAGTCACCACTGCCCAGTGGCACCAAAGCCACTCTCTCCATAGTGTCAGTGGGAACGACACGGGGAGCTGGAATTCACCCCTACCTACAAGGTCATGTAGCAAGGCATCACTGAAGCAGGACCCTGTTAAGTATTTCACAGAGGTCATGGTTGGGGAGGACATACTGAGGCACAATTCGATGCAGAAAATGTCGAAAAAGTGAGTCAACCATGACGGGTGTGAGTCACAGATAAAGGTTTCAGAGTCAAGTGCTAATTGAAAGCAAGAAGGGAGGATGTGACTGCCTAAAGAATTTGGGTAAAAGTGAGAAAAGAAAAGGGGTAGAACTAAGGTTAGCTAGGTTCAATGGAAGGGATACAGGATAACGGAACGAACGGAGCGACTTCCTTCCAGAACATGCATTATAGAAGCCCCGGAGCACACTCCCCCACAGTCCCAATGACTTCTGGGTGCTGGGATAACTCTGGTACAGTGCATTGATCTGTATCCTTAACTTGTCCCTGAATAAACTTTTGTTATTTAATATGTGCTACCTTCTCTTCCATTTCTTTATCTCCCCTCCTCCCCATGGGCGGGGGAAGGGGTAAGGGGGTGTTTAATCAAACTTAAAACAGAGGCTAGAAAGAAATCATTAATGTTAATTCTGTTCAAAAGCTAGAGAAAAATCCTTTTTAAAAATTCTGGATACTAATGTAGTAAATTTATTTTAATTTATTTTCACCTAAAGGATTTTATGTTTCTTTGAATTTTCTGAAGACTTTTTCTGTGGTAAAGTCTTTTATTTTTTATCCTTTCCAGCTTTACTGAGGTATAATTGATGAATAAAATAACACAGTTAAAGCGTACAACGTGATGATTTGATATGCACACATTGTGAACAGTGAAGCATTCTTAAGATTAAATAAATGGAGTGATCAGTTTGACTTGAATCCTAAATTTTTAGCTTCATCTCTACATTTTAAATGCCTCCACTCTACCTGTTCAATAAGGTCTATTTTTAGTTAACTCAGGATTTCTCATGACTCCAAACTGTTACCTACCAAAAATTCCTAAATCCAAAAACTTTCAAAAAGCGAATGCGTCTTGTTGTCATGCATTTAGTCTCAGCTTAAATTCTTTAAAGATGGCCACTTTAACTTGACCGTGTCTTTTAATGAACATACTAAATAATGAACGTGCCATATAATTCTCTGCATAGGATCACAAAGCTTGAGAACTGAGCTGAATGTTGTACAGCT
Organism: Pseudorca crassidens; assembly: GCF_039906515.1. Lineage (NCBI taxonomy): Eukaryota > Metazoa > Chordata > Mammalia > Artiodactyla > Delphinidae > Pseudorca > Pseudorca crassidens. The sequence continues at coordinate 189,533,442 of NC_090296.1, forward strand.
AGTGATAGTAATCAGTTTCAGGATATCCCTACTCTTTGACTGAAATGGGGAGTCCACAGTCCTTCCTTTGTGACTAATATAGAATTTGAAACTAGATACCCAGAGGTAAATAGGAAATATTTCAGTCTACTGAGCTTCTTCATATTAATGACTGAAGCAAAAAAAGGAAGGATTGATTGTGCTTCTTTTACAGGAAATGAAGCAATGGGAATTAGCAGGATTCCAAGCATGTGTAGAAATACCACAGAGAAAAAAATAATAAAGCAATGTATTTGCAATATCTACCAGGGATCTGAAATCTAAGACAGGTAAGGAAGACATATGCAAAAACAGATTATGGCTACTGCAGGATTGTTAGCTTTCAATAAAGCACAATTTATTGTCTGTTTTACATCAAAATGGATTTCCTCTGGAAGAAAAGTACCCTCTTGCTTTCTGGAGCATAGTATGTAAGAGAAACATTTTAATTTTAACTCCCTCAGTGACAGTGACCCCTCTGCCCTCTCCATTTTATAAATTATTGACAAAGCATCAGGAAGATTCCAATTGTGCAACAGCTAATTGGCCCCTCTGGTCATTTCTCAACAGCCCTGAAAAGTTCATTGGTTTTAGATAAAGACTTTCCCAGAGTTGCAGGCTCAGGCATTCCGAGAGTTTGAATAAGTTTGTGTTCTTTATTTGCTTTTTAAATACAACATTTTGAGGCCAAGGCTTGGCAAAGAACTATGAGGTTGGGATATTTGCTGGCTAAGGAAAAAATGAGAACTAGAATTGGTATTTTAAATGGAATTAAATTTGAAATGTATATTTTAAAGCAAAAATAGACTTTAGCTGATTTTAAAATAAGGGAAAAATGAAGGTTGATATAAAATGAATGTTGATGGAATTAAGTTATGAGGAAAGACTTAAAGGTAACAATATTTAAATAAAATATTGTCATCCTCAAGCAATATCTTAAAATGTATTTTAGAAGCCTTAAACTGGTATCAAGATTTTGGCTTTCAGGATACATTTTTTCTATCTATGCAAAAAATAAAAAGAGCTTTTGCTGTGAATTGGTCAAATGTAAGATGAAAATGCTTACAGCTTGTATTTGAAATGGAGTATTTTCCATTCTCTTTTTGGAATTTTATTTTGGTTGAGAATTGCAATGTCAAACCAACACTTTTCCTCCTAGCTCTGTTACCTGTGGCCTCTGAACTGCGTGAGGTACATCACTGCACCTGTGGAGTAAGCTCTTCACACAGAATGAAGTTAATCCAAGCAGATGGGTGTTTCAGTCCACAGACTAGACTCACAGTTGTCCACGTCTACAACTAAAACCGAACTGCAATTCTCTGCCAGGCTCTCATTTCCATATACATTGTTTTTCCACTACAGTGCTGTTACTAAATTGTGGTCTTTGGTGGGGGTGCAGGGGGAATGTGTGTGTGTGTGTGTGTGTGTGTGTGCACACAAAGATGAGCAGAAGAGACTGAAGCAATTTTTCCCTTTCTTACCTCTGCAAATTTTTTTTTAAGAATATTATTTCAGTTGTTTATGACAATTAGGTCTCAGAAGCTGTATCAAGTACTTTATTATAGTAGGATATGTTCAAGAACTTCTGCTTATCTCAGTATAAGATATACTCTGGGATGTAACTATTTTTTTCTATTTTATCTTCTTCTTTAAACCTTTTGTTTTCCCTACCTGTTGGGTTTCTGTTAACTGACAGGTAATTCATGCAGATGGAAAGGGAACACAACACAAAGGGAAATTTAGGGGAAAAAGAAAAATTAAAGAGGGGAAAAAAGAATGAGAGGGAGAAAAATATTTGAAAATTTAATAAAATTAGATTTCCATTCAGGTCCACAGCATTTTTAAAAAGTTTCTCAAACATTCTTCTAGGCAGTATATTTTCAAAGCAATGATTTTCAGAAAAAAAGGAAAATAAAAGGGGGTAAATTTTATAGTATCCCAACCCTAATTCAAATGAAGATTTTTTTAAACTCTAAATAAGAATATAAACACATCTGAAATTATGTACATAATGTATATCAAGGAAAATCAAACAGAGGCATGACTCATAGTCTTAGAGTTAAAAATGGATGCATTTAGGAAACAAAGGTAATTATCCAGTTTTAATCTAGACTTCAAACTGTCATTTGGGAATCTTCCCACCATTTCAAGCTATATCATACACTACACAGTGTAACGTTAAACATAGTACACAGTTTATTATTCTTCATTTCTCCAATATCTACTGCATACATTCAGGACATATAAAGAACAATTGTATTTTTATTCTTTCTTGAGTTTTAGAACTGTAATTACTGAAAGTAGACACTTATACTTCTTATTTACCCTAGCATTTCAAACCTTTCCAAAATTATGGACACATTCATATTTCCATACTTTCAGTTAAAAATCAACTCCTCAATGTTCTGTTTGTTCTAAATGAGGAATTTTGTTTTGCACCTGGTTTGGACCAAAGTGTCATAGGCTACCACATTTCCAGATGTCACCCTTACCCTCATTACAAAATCTGGTGGTGGAAGGTTTGTTTTTCTGTGCTTTAGTTTTTATGATCTCTGGTAGCCAGAGGTCACAAATAATGATTCTATGTGCATGGTATATGTTGTCCTCAAAAGTTGTGTCGTCAGAAAGGAAGACTGTCCACAAGAGGAACTGAAATAGAGTACCACGCATCTCTACACATCAGGGGGTGGACCCCAGCCCTGCTCTCAGGGCAGTCAACGTACACGGTCACGTGTGTAACAAACCGCGTCTTCGCGTACAGAGCTCACGTTGAACACCATCCAAACTTTGCTTTGCACCTATTTATACAATTTTCTTTTTTTTTTCTTTCTTTCTTTTTTTTGGGGGGAGGGGGGGCACACCACGTGGCTTGCGGGATCTTAGTTCCCTGACCAGGGATGGAAACTGGGTCCTCAGCAGTGAAAGCATGGAGTCCTAACCACTGGACCGCCAGGGAATTCCCTATACAATTTTCAATACTGGAAAATCCTATCTATGATTCACAAAACATCAAATCACCAGACACTGTTGCTATATTACTTTGCAAACAAAGTTGTGAGATCATTACCAGCCAGAAAGTAGAAAGAAAACAAATTTAACAAATCATTCAATTGTCTCTTAACTTGCTCGGTAGCACTGATTACTGTAAGTCAAAGTGTCACTATGGTAGAACACCAATGCATCTCTGTACTAGAGAAGCTATGAGGGTGTATATGATAAACTGGGGAAAAAATTGCAAATTCAAAAGTGCAGTATTTTCCCACCTCTGTCAGCAGCAGAAGAGAACTTTTAACCAGTGCTACTTCTCTGTGCAACACCAACACGTAAATATCGATTCTATGCTATACTCCAGTAAAAGGACCCCAGACTCCTTGAGTCTAGTAAATTTTTTTTTTTTTTTGGTCGTAGCATGTGGGATCTTAGTTCCCTAACCAGGGATTAAACCAGTGCCCCCTGCAGCGGAAGCACACAGTCTTAACCACTGGAGTGTCAGGAAAGTCCCCCAAATCACCATGAATTGAAACATTTTGTTGTAAAACATCAAAGTTACTTTGCAAATTTTAGGGGAAGTATGAAGAAGTGTCAATTTAAAGACTATCCTACTAATGAATCTGTAAAAGTCTGAATCTAAAATAATAAACAGTAATAGTTCTATTATGTTTTATTTGATAATGAGATATATTTTGTTAATATAAGCACTAAATTTAATCAGAAAAGTTGAAAGTTTAGAAAAGCATGAGCTCATAATGATCCTCAAAAGAAAGAAAATGTTCATATAAATTGTTCACAAAGAAAGTTGTAATATAAGAGCAGATATAATAGACACATGAATTGGAGCATTCATTAAATGTGAATTTTATTTCTTCTGTAAATATGTTTATAAATGCATTATTCACTATTTAAAAATTCCTAGAACTCAGAGTTTAATAAAGAATTTTGTCTCTCATGTCACAGTTCAAATCTAGCTTTACTCACATTCCAATAACTAGAATTCAACCACCTGACCACAACTAACTATAAAAAAGATGAGAAATACAGTTCAGCTTTGTGCCCCAGAAGAGAATGGAAATTGTGTCTGAATAATTAGCCAAGTCCTGTCCTAATAAGACAGTATATTTCTACCTCTGTAAACAAGGAAAAAGGCATACAGGGACTTTTGAGTAACTTAAATTGTTCCAGAAAAATAAGTACTGTCCCCTAAAGGAAGGTTTGGCAAAATTTTTTAGTAAAGGGTGAAATTTTACTTTTTGTAGGCCATAAGGTCTCTGTTGAAACTACTCAGATTTACTGCTATACTGTGTCAAATGAAGGAAAAACAACAACAACAACGTAAGAGCTGTGAGTTTCAATTTTATTTGGGGACCTCTCTGAGGACTACAGCCCAGGAGACAGCCTCTCAGACAGCTCTGAGGTACTGTTCCAAAAAGGAAGGGGGAAGAGCCAGTATATATATTAATTTTTCGGCTATGGAAATACATGTGGCCAAGCACACATCATGGTAAAAGAATACTGTTAATCACAAAAAACAGATCTCTCAGGTTAATGATTTTAATGATTTTCTATGTATGGGGAAAGGCAAGAATCCAGGGTCATTAAAATTCTTCCTTCAATATGCATCTTACCTATCTAGGGGCTGTGTATCTGAAACACAGACCACTTCCTCCTGCTTTTCTCCATACTGAATTCCCCACAGGCTGTACCGTCAAGGGGCACTGCATGGGTTTCGACTTAACCTTTGATGTAATCACATGATGAGTGAGACTCTGTTTACGTGTGCAAAAGTGGCCATAAACAATACCTAAATGAATGGGTATGGCCATGTTCCAATAAAACTTTATTTATAAAAACAGGTGTCAAGCCTGGGATAGTTTGCTCACCCTCACCCTAACTGAAGGATGACTGATCAACAATGATTGACACACGTATTAATTAGTTACAAAGAGAGTTCAAGCGTTAGCACTAGTCATCACACATAGCAAATAAGTAGAAAGAGCATTTAACAATGTTCTAAGAAAACCAATTAGCCAAATGTCTTAAAATGTAGAGATAACTTTATCTCCTAGGGGAAAAATTCTCCAGCTAGATCTAATAGTAATAATTAAAATTTTTTTTAAATATAGTTTTACTAGTGGCAATAGAGCATGTCAATATAATTACAAGAAAATGGGTAATGATAAAAGCATATCATTTAGGGATGAACCATGGGTTGCATAAAACCAAAGCTAATGTAAAGGCATAGATGTTAAGTATTATTGATTTGGCACAATTTAGGTGTAACAATAAATTAGAAGTTCAGCATGATGCTCAGTGACATGGATTTAAATAACTTTGACACGCTTGTCAGGACCTGGGCCTTGAAAAGAAATAACTGATTAATAACCCAGATCTTGAGAATTGACTTATCTAAGACAACACTTATTTTTCATTTTATTCCAGTAAGATTATTAAGACCATAGGAAGATAAAGTTAGACAGGAATAAAAACAATGGCAAGGAAGATGCAAATTTAGGTAAGTGGCATTTATAAATAATGCTTATCAATAACATTGTAGACTCTGTTATAAATATTCCAATTGGTTTTATAATTACTTTTTATAATTTGTCTGCTTTTAAAATGCTAAAGTTGTTAAGAGAATATATGTTGGAATTGTGATTTTAATTAAAAATTTTTAAGTGATTATGTTTGTTTCCAGTAAATGTGTAAATGTTAGGGAAATTTTGACTTTTTAAATCCATAAAGATTTATGATATGTTTTAGTAATGTGTAACTATTTAAAGGAACTGATTAATTTTTAAAATGGTAGTTGACTGACAAATCAATAATACTGGGTACTATACGAAGTTCAAATGTTTTTCTGTATTGTTTTCACCACAACCTTTTGGCAATTAAATAAGCTATTACCTAACTGCAGCACACAAAATATACCAAACACAAAAACCCTATCATGAACTAAATGTATAATATCCTTCATAAAAAAAAATTTACATTGTATCATCAGCACTTAAACAGTTAAATATTTTTAAAACCGCTCTCTGTTCACCAATAGCACCTCTCCATCTATAGTTTATTTGATGAACCCTGAAGATAGTTCATCTTTACCTTAGCATTTTTAAGCACTTAGTATACTGAATGGTATTTTAAGCACCTGATTTCAACTAAATCAACAAGTAACGCTCAGAGCAGTTCACGGTGTTGAGGGGGTCTGAGTAATAATTTTCTGTTCTTCATTTCTAAAATTGGCGGCAGGTTTGAGGCAACCGTGAAAAAATATTTCCCATGAGGCAGAATAGCTGCTACTCTGATTACATCTGCTGCTGTTGAAATTATTACCCAAAGGAGAGAAATGATTTGTATTTGATTATTTCTATATAGTACACCTCTTATCATGAACTAAGATCAGTAGAGGGAGAATACCATAGTTTTCATAAAAAATAATTTTGCTTTAGTTTATTAAATAAATATATTTCTGTATCAGTGTAAGTATCTGGAGATACATACTCATCACCCCATCCTTCCACCTAAGAAATTTTAAAATACTAGACTGAAGCTAACAAATGACATGAGAGAATTCCCGACCTTCTTTCAGTTCTATACCAGCGCATAACAGACACCTTATTTTCTCATATGCTAAGATGATTGGGTTTTGGTCAACTGGAGATGTTCATCCTAAGGTGATGTCATAATTTTCTGTGATAGAGAGAAAACTGCCTTTAGAGAGAAACCTAATCAAAGGCAATTCTCTACTCTGTTCTTGACAACCCCCAGCACTACAAAGAAACAGCCTTTATCCCGGATCCACAGATGAGGTGGTTATTGCTTTCTCCGAGCCCTGTTTAAGGTTTTCATGAGAGGCATGGGTTATTTAAAGGTTATTAAGTTATTTAACTTAAAATAGTTAACCACTAATTTTTACATTGTGGTAACATACACGGCCTTTTAGGCATTAGAGATTAAAAAAAAATAGCCTCACTCATGTATTTCAGCGTCATAAATTCAGGGACTACTAAACTGTAGTGTCGGAATCACATGAGGAAGACAAGCCTTGGGTCCTCTCTATTCTTAGTTTTAGAAGCTCATCAAGGTCTTTGTTACAGGGTTTTCCTCAATGGCTCATTTCCTGAAAATGGGTCCTGAAGATCTTTATAGGGAAGCTGCAGTTCCTGTGCTTAACGCAAATAAGGAGAAAACCCTAATAAGGAAACATAAGATGTTTTCCATTAAGATTTTTAAGAGACATGAAGCATTTCAAAGAATTATGCAAATATATCATGCTGTGTGCCATTTAGCACATTTTATTATCTCACATATTAGTGTAATTTAGTGCTTGAGCAGTGGAAACCTCTGCCAGAGTTGTTGAAAGCATGAGGCATCTGTAGTCAAAATGCTGACATTAGCAGCCTACAAAATGTGGACAACTGTAACCATAAATTACAGAAATTACCAAGAAGATCCTTCCAGAGTAAGGCAGAGATCTGATGAAATACAGATGTCTCTGAAGTTCCCTCATATGCGCATAATTTCATAGCTGCACATTCTGATATTCTGAAGATTTTATTCCCATTCCTTTGGGTACTAACACTTTTAATACTTCCTTGGTCAACAGGTGGAGATGGCAGTAAAAGATATAAATCATTCCAAACATGATATTAAAAACTTATCCTTGCTCATTTTAATCAAGAGCTCCATGCTTGCAAAAAGTTAAACTGAAATACAGGTATACACTGCCATAAAAGAGAAAAAATAAACGATTGTTTCTTTGCAAATATATGAGATATATCCTGCCCCTCTTCCATTGTAACAATGAATTACAATTTAAAAAGAGTGAGAAGAAGGAGAGGTGAAGTCAGTTTATTTAGTCTGCTTCTCAGTGTTTCCTGAAGCCAGTGACCAAGCAGAGGCAAGGGTGTGTGAGCTGCGCCCTTACACAGGACCTTCCCTTGGAAGGCCTCTGCACTTGGCTTAGGCTCTGCTTAACCGTTTTTGAACAAGGTGTTCCTTGTTTCATTTTTCAGTGGCCCCACGATACACAATAAGCCCTGTCGGTGGAGTTCCGGGTCCTGTGGACCCTAGGGAAGTCTATTTCAGAGGCATCCGGGATTTGAGAGCAGGGAAAAAGAGAACTGAAGAAAAATGAACTGACACTCAATGTGCACTTTTTTAAATATTCGGACATTTGCAATTTCCTGTATGGGGCAAGAAGCTGAGAACTGTTAATAGAGAGCTGCTTCTAAGAGGGCGAAAATTTATCAGAGATTCAACAATCTGACCATTCCGAACAGAAAAAATTGGATGACAGGCCTGTTGAGGTAGCCAGAGGCTGCTATTTCTTTGGGTCCACCTATAATTCTGACTGAGGTCTGGGCTTGGACCAGGCAGATGCTGCTGCTGAGGAACCAGCAGAGCTGTTGGTGGTTGTGGGGATTCTAAGAAAGACAGGAGGCTCAAGGTCCTCACCATCTGGCTGACTTTCCCCTCCCAACACTTACTGAAGTCTGAAGCTTGAGGGGCTGGAGGATAAAGAGTTAAGACAAAAGTCTCTGTAAATCACAGGGTCATTTCTCAAAGCCTAAAGATGCAACAGAAACAAAGATTCACTAGGTGGAGGGTCAGCTCAGGATTCACCAGACAATGATGGAAAGGCCTGTGAGTGACACCTGCTGGGACAGATCTGACAGAAGGGCTTGCAGATTTGCTTTTCTTCAGCTGCTGCCTCTGTCAGACCCTGAGTCCGCAGGCCCACTCTATTCCACACCGACGCTTGGACAGCTCAGGTTTGAAAACTCCCTTTCCCTTGGGCCGACTGCTTTCCAGCCTCCTCATCCTTCCTAAAGGAGAATGACCTATGTGTCAGCAGGACAAAGATCCAGAAATGCATAGAAGCTTCACTGTAAGCCTCAATCCTTAAAGGGACTCAACTGCCAACTCCAAGTGAAGAGAAGGGGTGAGCAGAAAGCAGGAAGTCATTACAGTAATGAATCACCAGCTGGGCTTTGAGCTCCTTTACCACTGATTTATTTTTTTTTAACTTTTTATTTTATATTATAGCCGATTAACAATGTTGTGATAGTTTCACGTGCACAGCAAAGCGACTCAGCCATACATATACATGTATCCATTCTCTCCCAGACTCCCCTCCCATCCAGGCTGCCACATGACATCAAGCAGAGTCCCCTGTGCTATGCAATAGGTCCTTGTTGATTACCCATTTTAAATATAGCAGTGTGTACCACTAATTTAATGCAAAGCTTTATTATCTTCACAATTTACACTTTTGAAAAATCATTTAATCTTCACATAAATAACTATCTTTGTGTTTTATCACAGAGGAAATTATAGGTAGCAAATCAATATTTTATTTTGGCAAACTTGTACCTTACAGCTAAGGAAAACTAAAGTCTTATTCTAAATTAAGGCAGCATTAAGTAAAGAAATGGCATTTTTCTCCTTTTCGTGACTACAACACTTAATGATTCAATACTTTCTCTGCCCACTTTTGTCTTTTAATATTGATAGGCTGTTTTTCTGCAATAAGCATTTAAATAGGAATTAAAACTTTACCATTTTCTTTGAAAAGTAATAACGAACTGACTTGAAATTTATAGTTTCCAAGTTTGGAAATTCTTTGACATTTCATTTTCCTTTATCAGAAGTGAGTGGGATATTTGTTGCTGCTGTTTTCTTTTTGTTTATTGATCCTAAACTAAACATAATAGAGTCCCAAAGTTATTCTCTTACTCCCCTTTCAGCAATCAGACTTTTTCTGATTTCTAGATTTCACTTGATATATATATATATATTTTTTTTTGCGGTATGCGGGCCTCTCACTGTTGTGTCCTCTCCCGTTGTGGAGTACAGGCTCCGGACACGCAGGCTCAGCGGCCATGGCTCACGGGCCTTTAACACATAAATCTTGTTATAAAAGTATTTGGAAAAGTATCAAAAAAGTTAAGGAAAGCAGAGAAAATAAAGCTTAGAGATAATTCCATCATCCAAAATTAGCACCAATAATATTTTGGAATATTTTCTTTTAAAATGCGTTTTAGGATGGTTTAGTTATATTTCCATGCCATTTTCTGTGTCAATAAATCGTTTTTCTAAAAACATAAGTTTAATGTGTAAATCATATTAATTCTTATATACTTGCTGTAGTTAACAAGCTACCTTGTTGTGAGGCATTTAGATTATTTCCAACTATTTAGTACCCTAAATAACACTGCAAGAAATGACCTATTACTCATTTAATTTGAATTCATTTGTGTACAATGATGTCAGGAATGCGGAATAAAACTGGTCCTGCTTCAACTCTCGAATTTTCCTTTAGAGATGATCCTCAGTTTGAGTTAGAGGAAGAAGGTCTTTTCCTGGTTGATTACGTAGCACTCAGAAATTCCTTACTTATGTGCTTTACAAAACAAAAAGTAAGATGGAGTGTGGCAGGCAAAGTCAAGAACATGTTTATTAAATGTGAAAGCAGCCTGAAACATTTCACTCACAGTCAGGTTGGCTACCTGTGATCTAACCCTAACCCTAACCCTAACCTCTGCTTGTCTGAATATTTTTTTTGGGGGGGGGGGAACTAAAACAAAATTTCAGAAGAAGCATGAGCTATTTGGTGTATGTCTCCAATAATTAACAAGTAGAAGATACATTCCTGCATTATAAATAACTGTTACGAATTTATCCATGACCCTGGGGATAAGGAATAGTATATTTCTTTATTTTTCTATTTCTAGTCATATCTGATTTAAACACACCACTTGCCAAAGTGAGAGAGAAATTCAATATTAGTTCATTTAAACTTATAACTTAATTCTGGAAGTTAAAGCATCACTTCCCCCAACACTGGGAGAACTCCCTTTCTAAATCAATCTTCATCTCTGATCTAGCTTTCACTCCTTATATTCATGGTCTCACTGTGGAGCACTTGTCTTCACAATATTGTGCACTGCTTACGCTTGTCTGTTACCCCTGAATCCTTTCCAACCCTTGTCTATGAGAGAAAAAAACATTTTAACAGTCATAGAATGCCTCTGCTTTTTCAATCCACACTTTGAACTGAGAATTGTGGAATTTAAGCCAGTCGTCTTCTTTTGTAGTGCTACAAAGAACTGGATTTCTGCTAGGAGATCCTTAGAGAAATGAGAGGAATACAGAATCAGTTACTTGACCAAGTTGGGGCTATTGAAAGTAAAACTATTTACTCGGAGATGAGACTCTGCTAGCTCATGGCATGCAGTCGTGAATGCTGGTCATGCCATCATCAGTGAACACCAACCAGTTAGGAAGTGCCCACTGAAGGACAGACTTGGGGCCAAGTGACAAGAGGAATGTGGAATTTGAGCTAGTCAGTCATGACTTCCTCTTGGATTATATTTAATTTCTCTACTAAAAAAATTAATATGAAAGCAATCACCTAGCATTCAGAATTCAATTACATAGTTAGAGAAATTAAATATCATAGACTTGCTCGTTTGCTAAAACCTTCTTTTGCTTTTCTCCTCTTGATATGGATGTGGCTCATTGCTTCTATTGAACACGGCACAACAAGTCAGTTCAGTCCCTCTCCTGGCTTTCTTTATAAAAGTTGCATATCTCAGAAATGAACAAATAGACTAGTTTTAGCTTACTTTCCACCTCTTTTATTAAAAGTTACAAATCCCCTTTTTTTTTAAGCTACCAAAAAACCATAGAGGATATTCTAGTTTTATGTTTGCTATGTCTTTTACAAAGAAGAAAATAAACAGCTAATGAATTGGATGTCAGAGTCAATTTCCTAAAGGATTGAGACACTTTTGTTGAAATCTCTGTGCATGTAGGTGGCATGGTAAATCCTTTAACAGACCTGGTACCTACACCTTGCTCTAGAACATTTTTTCCTCCACCTGCCTCTTTAGCTTCTGTTTTAGCAGGTGTGGGTGGCTTGTGGTTGAAAAAAATAATGACCCGCAAAGCCCCTCATCTTTGACACTGAATCTGTCACTTGAATCACCCTTACGTTATAAACTTGACTATTGACAAAAAGTTTCAGGGAGAGAATATCCCCATTTGCTTTGCTTGTAAGGGTCTCCTAATTAAAAAAAAACAAAGAAGCTCGATTAAACAAGATTTTAACTTCTCCATATCCAGTAAGAATTTCAGAGACAATTCATCTCAGGGATTTTAAGCTTGCATTCACGTGTCCTCTCTGGTCTGGTCCTTAAGCAATGTGCATTCAAGAGCTAGTGCCCCACTGGTATTCCACTGTGTGTGTATGCATGTATGTGTGTGTGTGTACGCACAAGTAATATAACTGTGTTGCTTTTTAAATAATTGTCTTACCCAATTTGACAGTGACTCTGTTGTGTTTCTCTGTTGATGACAAACATTACACCCATACAAATACATTCACACCCAGTGAGAACTCTAGGTTTTCAAATTGGATTTAGGCTTTCATTTCTTTTTGAAACTTCGAATTAAAATTATATCATCTTTTCAATATATTAACTTTAAAATATTCATGTGCCATTTGTAAGAAAAATAACAGAAAGTGTAAAAGCAAAGTGTCTTTATGAGTCACAAATTTTTATTTTACTTTAATATTCCTTAAAATAAAAATAGTATTTCTTCCATGAGGCATTTTATAATGCTTTAAGATTTCATAATTTCAAATACAGAAAGAATAATTTTTAAACATCTAATTAGATTAAAATTTTATTTTATAAGATTTACACGAATATAAAAGTACTATGGATAAATAAAAACTCTAAGCCAATGTATATAAATGTATAGCACATTTAATAAATGCCTGAACTTAAAGAAGGTCTGCCAGCGGTAAAAGCTACACTGTAGAATATTTGGAGACACCTATTTAAATCGTGCCTGATGGCAGGTTTTTTTCTTTGTCTGGCTGTGCTGGGTCTTCGTTGCTGTGCGCGGCCTTTCTCTAGTTGTGGCGAGCAAGGGCTACACTGCATTGTGGCACGCAGGCTTCTCATTGCGGTGGCTTCTCTTGTTGAGGAGCACGGGCTCTAGGCGCACGGGCTCAGTAGTTGTGGCTCACGGGCTCTACAGCGCAGGCTCAATTGTGGCGCACGGGCTTAGCTGCTCCGCGGCGTGTGGGATCTTCCTGGGCCAGGGCTCGAACCCGTGTCCCCTGCTTTGGCAGGTGGATTCTTAACCACTGCGCCGCCAGAGAAGTCCTGAGACATCTATTTAAAGGAAATACTTTTTCTTTTGTATTTCTTATTGCTTTTGCACTTATTTTTCTGTATATATTTTTGAAATGATCATATTCATGCAAAGTGTTTAGCACACTGCCTGGCAGACAGAAAAGTTTTGCTATTATTTATATCCCCTCACAAATGTTCAGTTATAACCTTCTCATATTCAGAAGTAATTTCCTAACTTTAGCTAATTCTACTGATAATATGTGGAAATAGTTTCCTAAAAAAACACATAACTGACGCTTTACAAAGATGAGGATTGTATCATACACACACAGAACAATAATCCTGCTTGGTATTAGGTGATGCCTTTTTAATCTGTGAATGTGGAATTATCAGAATAAATTACTAGAGGAGGAGGTTTATATATAATATACTCATTTATGTATTTATTTTACTTAATTTACTTATATAGTTTAATTTAATTTACTTATTTTACTTAATTCGTAATCTTGTGTAGTGTAATCTTGTATATTTCATGCTTTTCTTGACATTGATTTTAAAAACTATGTTTTTCTATTTTATAAAATTTAACTTGAAATGGCAAATAATTAAATAATATCTTCATTAAAATCAGTCAACAAAAATGGAAATGAGAAGTGTAATAAATTGAGAAAACTAGAAAAATAAAGCATCTTGAACAAAATATGAAAAAATAAAAGTTATACTACTCTACAATTAAAAACAACTCTCAGATTGTTAAACTATTTTATGTTATGTTGTAAATGAGACACCCTGAGCACACGCAGAAAGGATTAAATTAGAATAATAAACAGCTGTGATTGTGGATATATTAAAAGAAAGAAAAAAGTTTTAATTGAGTAAATGTATGACTTATAATTTTAAAATGTTGTTTTATTAAATATCTATTTAAATATAAAAATAAAAATTTGTAAAAAGGCCAACATAAATATTTCTGATTTTTAACAGATTTTGTGGGAAAAGAAACATTATTAAATTATAGAAAGCATAAATAATTGTTGTTTTGATAAAAAATCTAACTCTGTACCTTCTAAATTACAAATACAATTCTTTTTTAAAAGCCAACAAAATACTTCAATTTTTTCAATTTATTTAAGTGGCAGAAATTACTATAAGGAAATAAAACTAGATTTAATAAACAACCTATAAATAAATAATTTACCATTTGGAAAAGCTTAAAAATGTTTCAAAACTTTATAAGATTAAGAAATATGATAATGAACTAATTATTAGAGAAATGCAAATCAAAACTACAATGAGGTATCACCTCACACCGGTCAGAATGGACATCATCAAAAAATCTATGAACAATGAATGCTGGAGAGGGTGTGGAGAAAAGGGAACCCTCCTGCACTGTTGATGGGAATGTAAATTGGTACAGCCACTGTGGAAAACAGTATGGAGGTTCTTTAAAAAAATAAAACTAGAACTACCATATGACCCAACAATCCCACTACTGGGCATATACCCAGAGAAAACCATAATTCAAAAAAACACATGCACCCCAATGTTCATAGCAGCACTACTTACAATAGCCAGGACATGGAAGCAACCTAAGTGTCCATCAACAGAGGAATGGATAAAGAAGATGTGGTACCTATATACAATGGAATATTACTCAGCCAGAAAAAGGAATGAAATTGGGTCATTTGTAGAGACATGGATGGACCTAGAGAGTGTCATACAGAGTAAAGTAAGTCAGAAAGAGAAAAGCAAATATTGTAATAATAACGCATATATGCGGAATCTAGAAAAATGATATAGATGATCTTATTTGCAATGCAGAAATAGAGACACAGATGTAGAGAACAAATGTATGGATACTAAGGGAGAAAGGGGTGGGGTGGGAGGAACTGGGAGACTGGGATTGACACATACATTATTGATACTATCTATAAAATAGACAACTGATGGGAACATACTGAATAGTACAGGAAACTCTACCTAATGCAATGTGGTGACCTAAATGGGAGGGAAGTCCAAAAGGGAGGGGATATCAGTATGTGTCTGGCTGATTCATTTTGTTGTGCAGTGGAGGCTGACACAACATTGTAAAGCAGCCATACTCCAATAAAAATTAATTAAAAAAAGAAAAGAAATATGACAATGAGAAACACACACACACACAGGTGGAGTGGTGCCAAACCTTACAACACAGAAATTTCAAGACTTTCAATATTTTTTTAACAGAACAGAATAAATGAGTTATCCATTCCAAGAAGTGAATAAAAGATCAGAAAACATGCTTAAGAGTAGGAAATTAATAAAGAAAAAGCAAAAATGGTGATTTAGAAAATAAAAAATACAAAACAAATTGTAATACTTTAAAAAAATTTTTCTTAAAGAAATAATCTCAAGCTAGAATAATCAAGAGGAATGAAAGAAGACATACATGAAAAAACGATGAAGGGGAAGATGTGAACACTCTTACTACAAATTAAATTAATTTTAAGGAACTTTTTTTATGAACAATAAACATGAGTGTCATTCACTCATTGAGCCCGGATTCATTTTTATTGTTTCTGCCCAGCACTTGTTTTGTACTTTCAGAGGCCTCAAGTATTTCTTCAGTTTTGGAAATGTTGAGGCATAATGTAAAGTATAAAATTAGTGTGGGAATGGCCAATTTTTTCTTGTTTAAATATTCTCTACGATTAGAAGAAAAACTTATCCAGGTGGACCCTTCGTAAATATTTGTTGAGTGGATGAAACTTCTCTTTTTGTTTTTTCTCATGAATTTTTTTTATTTTTATTGGGATACAGGGGATGGGCTGAGAAATATCTCTGCAAGTGATGCCCCACTAGGGAAATGTCCATTCTACTCTTCCCAGGATAATGTTTAGAACTTTTTCTTTTTGTTGGAGCTGCTGCTCTTGCTGGCAGCGGCCTCTTCGGGCCCACTGCTGAGTGGCTCCTCCTTGGAAGAGAATTTCCTCTTTTTTGGGGTGGGGGTGACGTTCTTGTTTCCTGACTCTCAGGGTCACTAACTGGTTCCTCTTTAGGGAAAGACTTCTTCCTCTTGGGAAGACTTCCACTGCCAGCTGTCTCTTCAAGATCATTACTAACCAGCTCCTCCTTGGAAAAAGATTTCTTTTTCTTGGGTTTGGAGAAGGAGACAGATGGGTCTTCCATTCCATTCTCCTGAGGAGCCCCCTGGGGCTTTTGCTTTTACTTCTTTTTTGTGAACCTTCTCTTTAAATATGCTTCTCCTTCATTCTCTCTGTCCTCCTTTTGGAACTTCTATCAAACCTGTTAGATGCTATCTTCACTGGTCTTTTTGATCTTTCAATCTCTTTATCTGGATAAACTCCTTATTATTATCATCAAGCTTCCTAATTCTCTCTTTGATTGTATTTCTTGTTTTTATGCTTCTTTTTCTTATATAATTTTCATTTCTAGAGCTGTTACTTATTTATACCTGTCTGTACTTTATTCTTTTTTTGCATGCTACTTCAAAATCTCCTGCTCTTTTTCATGGGTTGTATTCTTTTTTAAAAATCCCATTAAGAATTCTTAACATACTCACTTTAAAATCAAATGTAGACTGCTATAATATTTGTAATGTTTCCTATGGTGAACTCAACTCCAGAATGCTTGTATATATAAGTATTTTATTATCTCTCACAGTTAACTTTCCTTTCACATTCTGTAATATTTTTGCACACTCACCTTGAATGGGAGGTACTGTACTCATTCTTAGTTATAATGTTTCAAACAGAATTCATCATCTTTCTCCACTATTCTACATAATGTGCAGTTTCTCTTGGATGTTCTTTATTAATTGTTTAACCAGGGACCCTTGTCAAAAACAATGTATCATTGACTCTTCCAACTATTGTATCTCCTTTCCTATCTATTGTCCAGTTATTGATTTTTAACATTTTGCTATTTCTGTTCTTCCCATCTCTACATAACCCACCTGAGATTAGCCTTCTATAAGCAACTTCAAATTTCAGTCCACACTAGCTGTGAACACTACTCAAATTGCTGTTGTATTCCCAGAACATAAATTTACTTCACATGTAAATTTGAGTTATATGAATTTTACAAAATGTATACACAATTTACAAGCAAAAGTGAGTTATATGCATTTTACAAAAAATTCCATAAAAGATAAAATGAGATGATGATATATGTTGGAACGCATCACAATTTTTCTCCAAAGTAATTTCCATTAGAATTCCCTCCTTCCAGAACCCTCCTATACTGTTGGTGGGAATGTAAACTGGTGCACCCACTATGGAAAACAGTATGCAGCTTCCTCAAAAACCTAAATAGAGTTGCCATATGATCCAGCAATCCCACTCCTGGGCATATATCCAGGCAAAACTACAATTCAAAAAGATACATGCACCCCTATGTTCACAGCAGCACTATTCACAATAGCCAAGACATGGAAACAACCTAAATGTCCATAGAAAGATGAATGGATAAAGAGGATATTGTACATATATACAATGGAATACTACTCGGCCATAAAAAAGAATGAAATAATGCCATTTGCAGCAACATAGATGGACCTAGAGATTATCATACTAAGTGAAGTAAGTCAGAAAGAGAAAGACAAATAACATATGATATCACTTATACATGGAATCTAAAATATGACACAAAGTTATCTACGAAACAGATTCACAAACATAGAGCACAGACTTGTGGTCACCAAAGGGGACTTGGGGGTGGGGAAGGGATGGATTGGGAGGTTGGGATTAGCAGATGCTAACAAGTATATATACAATGGATAAACAACAAGGTCCTACTGTTTAGCCCAGGGAACTATATTCAATACCTTGTGATAAACCAATGGAAAAGAATATGAAAAAGAATGTGTGCATATACATATATATATATATGTATATAACTGAATCACTTTGCTGTACAGCAGAAATTAACACAACACTGTAAACCAACTATACTTCAATAAATATTTTAAAAAAGAATTCCCTCCTTTCTAACCCCATTCAGAGCTCTCCAATAATACATCATAAATGAAAATTTTAGTTCTTTTTCATCTTATCTGTTTACACAACTTGCATTAAAGTTCAGGTTCATTGAGAAGCATATACCAAGATGAATTAGGAATCCAAGACATCTATTGGAGGAGTGAATAGGAGAAGGTGGAAAAGTCTTCAGATTACAATGTCAGCCTTACACCTGAGGAAGGAGAGAGGGAAGGAAGAAGCATGGACTCCACACAAAATGATCATGGATAACAATAAATTATCAGTTTTGTTTGCTTTCCATACCAGTGTTGATCAATTATTTATCTGATTATCTCCCTGTGTAAAACTCATATTGATTATATTGCCATGAAATGCAATTACACAAACTGTATACTCTTCTACTCTAAAGGGGGAAGTTATACATGGGACAGAGACTTGAACTACAAATACTATCCTCCAATTCCCTTCCAAATTCTGGATACCATAACTGTATTGTGAAAAATGATTCAATAGTCCTGTTTCACTTCACTCTTCATACAGACACCCTTCATATGGTTTCCGAAGTGCAACTCTTAGCCATATCTTATGTTCTTTTGACTGGAGATTTCTACCTTTCAGAAAAAAAAGTGTTCAAATCATGATTAACTCTTGCGTGGATGGACCAGAACCAGGGCAAACGGAGACCAGTTTTTGTGACCCAGGCAAGATAAAATCATTTCCTCTTTGATGACTCAAATGATATATGTATTGCATATTTCAGGGGGCTCCGTAAGCATAATTCTCCCCCAATATGTTGGTATTGTTTCAAATCAAACTGTGTAAGTTTGCTCTTTATTAGGATGAGGTTTTATAATTCTCAAAGCATTTTTAGGAACATTTTCCTCAAATGAACCCTGAATCAACCTTGTGAGATAATCATAGGTGGGATTATTACCCCCGTTTTACAACTGAGTAAGTGGAGTCCAAGAGCTGTTCAATTTTTTGAGCTGGATTTTGGTCCACCGTTTCATGTAACCAAGCTTTGATTCCCTGTGCATTTGCCTATCAATTTTGCAAAGAATTTAATGACGGTTATAACATGTAAATTAATTAATTTTTCTCTTTGCTTGACAACCAAAACAATGGGAATTATGTGTAATATGCTTGGAGTATCTACAGATTATTTTGACTGGACAAGCACTTTCTCAGACATCATTCCAAGAACTAAAGAAAAATGATGAAATGTTCAAAAGCTACATTATAGTGCTTTGGGAGGGAAAAGAGAGAATGTTGCAGTATGTTTTCATATTTTACCTACTCAAGCTACATTACAGGAGATGTTTTAAACAATGGATAAAATCTCTCTTACAGTCCAAAAACAATGAGCCAAACCACAATTTTCCAAGGATATCTGAAATAAATACCTACATACAGCCTCCTAGATATGATTTTTTTTCTTACCTAGTTTATTAAATGTGTCTGCTTATAGCTTTCTTACCTACTCTACCTACCACCTTTTAATTAAATAAGATGATAAAATTTCATCTTAGTGCAGAATTTCCTTTGCTTGGCCTTGATGCTTTGTTCTGCTGCATATCACCTGCCTTGGCTTTCTATTGTATGGCTGTTTACACAGGGATGTGCTGTAACTCAAGAATAAGCAGAAGGTGCTTTCATTGTTAGAAATCAAATTGGTTTAACCTGTGATTGGGGTAAAGGCGGCCCCAGCTTTCTGATAACTGTGCTCCCTGCTGAAAATTGCTAGGTTGCTCTTTTTCTCTTTTTTCCTGTCACTTTAACTGGGTTTGGAGGTCTTTACAAGTCCAGAGCACTACTACTTAGGCAACCAGTTTTCTAGTGTGAATTAATAGGCCAAATGTATTGAGCAGAACCGACCTTTGCTTTTATATGTAATGCCGTTGCAATTGATGTGAACTTCTTTAGCTAGGTTGCAGGTATTGGATTACTTCATAGTCTTTATTGCAATCAGCAGGGTGTTAATTTGATTTTTTTTAACTCCTGAATTCTGTCATTCTCATTACCAGTTTCCTAATGAAAATCGATGGATAAAATAAATGAAACCTAAATATCATAATCCTAAAAATCCTACTATTTTAGAGTTCTATAGTCATTTGCTTTTGGCATTCATTGAACCATGTCTGGCTTGTAGAAGGATAAACAAGCATTTTTTTTGCAACAGGTATAGAGTACAAAATACAAAACTAATCACCAATTGTGTACGTGCTCAGAGTAAGCATTCATCAAAGGACATACTATTCCTTAGCATAAATTAGGCTTATGGAAAATATTTGTAGCACAGAAAATATAACTAAAGTTTAGAAATCTATTAAATTAGCCGAATGGTACTTAATATTTCTGATGAAAATTTGGGCCTATTATGAAACTGGTTATTTTATGCTTAAATAACTTTAATTATTTCTGTAATTTTCTGAGACAAACATTTTCAACAGCTGCTCTTAAAAACTGGAGAATTGGAAGGGGGAAAATGCTATTAATAACTGCTTCCTGAGAAGCATGTTTACAAAGTTCTCTGTTCTCCTCTCTTCAAAATAAATATCTTGGCTTCCCATTTTAATTCTGGTCATCAGAATTACCTAAAGTTTTCACTGATAATATCATCAAGCCCTGAAGGAAATTCAAGATAATACAGCGATATCCTTAGTTGAAAAGAGTATGAGAGTATGATTTTCAACCCTGCAAATGTAAAGGTAAGAAAAATTATCCTGGTAAACCAAAAGCAAAAGGAACATAATATTCATATATCCTATGTAATTCAGAGCACTTACTTCAGGTATATGAATATTTGTATAAAAGACGTTTATTCATCGAAAATTTTCTTGAAATTGATAAATGTTGGCTACACAATAACATCCTTTAGTCAACTGACTAACATAATATCAGTTTTCACCAACATCGGATCAAGAAAATGAAAACGTTAACAATAATTGCACGCTAAGTATGTGTGAATAAAAAACAGCAATGTTTAGTCCTTTTAAGTTATGCCACATTAACATACAAATATGTTATTTTCAGTTTATATGGAGAATTAACTAGTATCTTGTATTTTCAGGACATGTTGAATAATATTATATTGATTATATTAATAAAGTTATAATAAATGCTAACATCAAACTTTTGTTATGTGCCACATACAGTTCCTTGGCCAAAATGAACAGAATTTTAGCTGCAGATTTATAGCTAGGACTAGTCATTCAGGCCAGACATTAAACAACTAATGGATACCAGACAACAGTGTGTATGTATTCAAAACTGGGCTCCTTTTCCCTTGCTTAATGCTGTTTAAGCACCCTTGCTTAATGGGTGTCATTAGATTTACAGATCCTAGTATCTTACCATAAAATCACACCCCACATTCGAGAAATTCATTTTTAACAATTCTAGTTACCTAACGCCTACATTTTTCTCATCAACAACTACTTAGGTTGTTTCAAAGCTTAACCCTTTTGTTTGGAAATAGATCAAGGTCAGTCACACAGACAGATGATTTACGATTAGGGCAGATTGAGCCCCCCACCTCCTACCCGCATCCCGCCTGGGAGGCCAGGTTCGGCTGTGGCACCAGGGAGGGAGTGGGTTCCGGGTTTCAACGAAAAATATGCCAAGTGCACCGGGTTCCCATTCTCCATCCCCACCTTTCACCCTAAGCGGAAGACTCCCAAAGCCGAGGGCTGGCATTCCTGGATCAAGGTCATTCTGCGAATGCAGAGCGCGGAGAGAGTACAAAGCGCGGCCGGAAGTCACTGGGGTGGCTGAGAGGCAGCTCACAGACCAGCTGCGTGAGACATTGAGAGCATGACCCCTCAACCCAAGCCGCCCACGTGCACCAGCCCCAGAAGTGGGCCTCAAACCCACGGTGCCCCGAGCCAGGGTCCAGGCCGCAGCTGGCGCCGCGTGTTCCACCGGGCAGTGCGCCTCCTCGCGGATGCAGGGGAGGCCCGGGAGCCCGCGGTTAGCGTGCTCCTCCTTTTCCCACCACATACCTGGTCTTTACGAGGATCTGACGGGGGTGTGAGCGTAACAACGCCAGGAGGCAACGACTCCCCTGGGTCAAGGGCGACCCGGGCGCTCTTCTCGCCGCAGGCCTCGACCGCAGCCCCATGCTGGGCCGACTCCAAAGTCCAAATTTCCTCCTTCAAACTTCTTGTGGTGAGAGACGCGGGAACTGAATCAGACTTGTTCTTAGAGCCCACGACCTGGCGTAACCCCTGCCTCCGGCGCCGGGCCTGGGCTAGCACCCCGGAACCGAGTGTGCATGAGGCATAGCCGGCGCCGTCCGGAGTCCCGGAAGTGCCCCCACCCGGCGTCCCGGAAGTGCACTCCCCCGGGGCCGAGGGCTCGGGCCGCTGGCTGGTAGTGGCTTCCCGTTCCAACTCGAGGCCTTGCCCGCTGGTTCGTGGAGCAGCGAGATACTCCGGGTTGAGGTACGTTTTGACGACTGAGTAACGAAATGGTCTAAAATGAATTTTGAGTTAGAGTTTTGAACTCTAAGGCTGCACATGTAAAGCTGTCCCCCGAGTTCTTCTTGGCCACTAATCTAAACGAATTTGATAACTTTTGAGTTATGCTTAGTTGGAAATTTTCATCCATTCTTACTGCTGTGGAAGTGGTAAGATTTTTTTTAATGGGAAGCAGATATTTTGGGCAATTTTATATATATATATATATGTCCAACATATATGTCTAACGTATAGATATAATATATGTCTAACGTATATACATAGTATATGTCTAACGTATAGACATAATATATGTCTAAAATGAAATGTAATTTTGGACAGAAGAATCACATTAATTTTTTAAATTTTAAATTGATCCAAGCCTCTAACTGAAATTCATTTTTCAACAGCTCTTGCTGATTAAGTTGATCCTATTTTTAGTTTTCATCTGAGTTGGCCACTTGAAGCCTTAGAAGGCTTACAGGAACTCAGTCTGTTAGTTATCTTTTACCAAAATCATAGCCTTGTTTGGTCTTAAAATTGATCATACTCTAAGGCCCTCTAATTTTGAGATGGAGGAGAGGTGAAAACTTGGTACAAACATGTATTCACCATTTTCAAGGACAAATAATTGGGTTACTTAAACCAATAATCTTCATTTCTGCCCATTTTAAGAGAGTACATTGCTTTCTTGCCTTTTTTTCTTTTCTTCATATGTATTGATAAAGATGTGGAGTGTGCACTCTTACTGGAAGTTGCCTGAGCTGATATCTTTTTCAGGAATTCTTAACCTGTGGTTCAAGTACCCTTTGGGGGATGGTTGTCCATGGATAGATTTCAGAAGATGGGGGCATTCCCTCAGTTGGGTGAAAATTTCTTTGGTTTGTGTGTTAAGTGTATTTTTTCTGGGCAGAAGATCCATAGCTTTCACCAAATTCCCAAAAGAGCTTGTAACCACCCAAAAGTAAGAGCCATTGGTTTTTATGATGCATAGGTTGCAAATGAAGGATGAACTTGGAGATGGAAACTTTTGTAGTTCTTTGTAACAATTGGACAAGATGGCAGCCCTGTAAATTTCAATCTACCCTTAACTTTTAGAAACCTTGAATTTTCTTTAAACAAAATAATCTTAGACGTCCCTTTTATGTCTAAGTTCTACCTAGTTAGGCCTTTTTGAATTATTATCCACGAGTCAGTTTATGTATAACACATTAAATTAATAAATGAAGTAGACAAGATTTATTTTAATAGTACCTATGCATGAAATGTCAAGTAGGAGATATAGGCAAATACTTTAATGATTCATACCCAAAAGCTTCTTTAATCAAAATAAAACAATAACAACAATAATAACAAAATATTATCTGGCCCTGATTAAACATTCAGAAAATTTAATGTGAATTGCTTCTCTCTTCTCTCTCTGCACATATGTAAATGCTTGTGCACATTCCAACCATGCCTAGGTTCCCAAATTTTTCTTTTGAAAAGTTTTCCATTTTCCTTAAAGTTTAATGACTGTCAAAGTGGACGAAACAATAGATAAGGGAGGTGGGACCTTCTGACTGAGTCAGACTGTGCTATCCAGGAGAGGAATTCAAGACCAGATGGTATTTATCTCCTGTAGAGGACCCAGGATAGAATTTAAATTTAAATACTTAGAGGCCTTTCGCCTTGAATAGCAGACTTTGCCCATTTCCCACACTCACAGCTCCCCAGCTTACTTCCAACCTTGTCTGAGAGGATATCTTCCATTAATTCAAGAAGAAGTATAATATGTGGTTTATTTAGAATTTGCACAGAGACTTCTATTTAGAGTACCCACTGCAGCTAAGATTTGGCTCTGGTCCCCCAAATAGCGTGAACCAGGCAACCTCAGCAAGTAGATGCAAGATACTAGCAATTTATTTCATCTCAGCTCCCAAGTGATCACCAGATGATAACAACCCTTGGACACTGTTAATCTCTGCTTGACTCCAACTCGTGACTGCAAGGTAAAAGGCAGGACATTGTCTCTGAGCAATTCGCGTGCACTTCCACAGATTGCTGGTTGGGCCAATGTAATTGAAGCCTCTTCTCCAGTGGTTACTTTAAAAAATTCATATCCGAAGTCTTTAGTCTTTGTTGGACTGGAAGGTAGGAGGGCTTTAACAAGAAAAATGCCTGAAGGCCAAGATGTGGGAGCTTAGGATCCAATAAAAATTAGAAAGGTTGAAAAGGTAACCATGTGTGTTCCCTGCCCAGTAAACTTTGAACAACATCACAGTAACTATGACTAGAAAAAGCCTCTGGAAATGATAAAATATAATGTGTGCGTGTGTGTCTATGTTTACTTACCTGTATATACCATTGAGTGAAAAACTGTTTCCGTGAATTGGCTGAGGCTGGGGCTCCCACCCTGGCGGTGCTCTCCATGTTGGGGAGGCCTGGACAGAGCCACGAGATAATCTCAGAACCATCACATAATCTCTTGTCCTAGGCCCAAGATGAAAAATTTCCTTAAGATCAAGACTTGACAAGCATCATTTTTATTACAATAAGATCTTCCGAATATAAAAAATTTGAATATACATAGATTTTGTTCTGTTTTGCTCACACCTATGAGACTTATGCCTCTATTTTATGAAAACTTTACACTTCTTCTCAATGATTCTAATTAGACAAATTGAGCTGAAAAAAAAGTGACACAGCAGAGAAGGTAAGGGACTCCTTCCACGCATTGTTTATACAGCGAAAGGAAACAGGCAGAGGTGCTTCCTTCTGTCTGGTGGTGAAAATTGCTGAGAGATGGGTTAGTGGAAAGACAGAGCTAGAGCACCATCCTCCTTTGCCCCGTGTTTTCTGCATACATTTATCATCTTCAGCACTAAGACCACGCAACCTTTTGTTTTGAGAAGGGTTGAGAAACACTGGATCTGTGGCAAGTTTAATAGGTTAAAGTGTTCTGAAGCTTCTCTGTACCGTTCATCTAAAATGGCCTACATATTGGGGCTATTGTGGGATCCCTGAATTTCGATGAAACAAGTACTTTTAAAATTTGAGTTTAATTTGTAATTCAAGTTTAAATCATAACATCATTTTGCAGTATGTGTCATGATAGTATATGTTGCTGACTCAGTAAAGGTTCTAATTTGAATATTACTGGAATATGAGAATTTTAAGTTCTATGCTAAAATCTGGAGTATTTCAATTCAATTCAATGTAATCAACATTTATTGAGACTCCAGTAGGAGCCCTTCACTAATGTACTACTCCAAGTTTTGAGGATACAATATGGTCCCTGCTCACAAAACCAGACCTGTAGGCAAATAAGGTACCATATATTAAGGTCAAGAATAGAATTTTGCTTCAGATAAAATAGCAGCTCAGATGAGGGAATGGTTGACTTTTCCAGGAATCACTAAGATTAGAAAGGGCTTCTGTGGGGATTGATATTCAGGTCAGTTTTGGATAATGAGTAAGAATTCACATGAATCAGGAGAAGACCTTTTGTGATGGAAAGCATAGTGTGTGCAAAGGAATACGCACATAAGGTACCATGTAGATTTTTAAAGCAGTCAAGTCGTGGTTGGTAAGTGGCAATGATAAGGAACAAAAAGTAGATTCAGAGTGGTTCATGAAAACCTGGTAGGTTTTCAGTATAATTATTTTTATAGAATAAACGGAGACTTGAATGGAAATATAAAATCTTCAATTGCTGTTAGAACTTCTCAATGGAATTACAAAACCTGTTTAATTAACTGAACTTGCTAGCAGCAATTCTCCGTGTGATAGCACTAGGTAAATTTTAAAAAGTGCAGAGAAATTGGGCAATGCATAAACAAAAGTGGACTTATAATCAGAGAACCAGGAGTGAAGAGTCCTAGCCTTCCCAGCCCTATTTCATATTAGCTATGGAATATGCTCAAATCTCTTAGCTTCCCAGATGTTATTTCACATCTGTACAATGGGTTAATGATAACCTGTTCTGGGGGGATTCGCACAACTCCAAAGTTTATTTTGAAGGTCAAATTGACATGCATATAAAGTCATCTTTTAAATTCTAAGTTTAAAATATTTTATTCTACAGTCAAGGAGACTGTGGCCCTAACAAATTATATGTTTATAAAAAGTTAGTGTGTATTAACAGCAAGAACTGACAATTAAAACCATAAACTTTGTATTCTTATCCCTGTGCTTTTCCTTTGTTCAAGCAAAAATATGTATCTCCTACACACCTAACTGTCCTACAGGGCAGGGGACAAGTATACTGAGTTTTAATTCCTGTGGATAGCAGGAATGCTCCCTACAAAACCCAACCCGTACCAAAAATTTTATATGCCTAATGCATTTGCTTTCAGAATAACAATGTATTTGTAAGGCACTGGGGAGTAGCAGAAAGAATGCTCTTCCTCTCTCTGCCCCAGAGCAACTTGAATTTTTTCCACCTCAGTTCACTCTGGCAGGGAGTTCATTTCTGCTCCCATCACACCCCAAGCACCATTCATTCAAGGCTGTTACGTGGAGGAGATGAGAGAATTATATCAAACGAGGGTAGCAAAATATTCTCACACACATTCATAGGTACGTACATATTTTGACCCCACTGTCCTGAATTTCCTCATTTATTCCCATCGGAAGGAATTTCTCCAGCCCAATTCTAACAGTGTATTCTTGGAATTTCTTATCTAGACCTTTCTCCCACTTTCGTCTCCGTATCTAGGTCTGCCATGTTCCCGCTCCAAACCTCTCGTGTTAACTTGATATTCCTCTTCATTTATTATGCAGAGCTACAGCTAGTTCTTTCTTTTACCTTTGTGGTCCTGGTTAGGCCTGAGTGAATGTAGTAACTTCACATATCAGTAGAACTTTTACACTATAAAATGGGGAGTTTGAAAATGTTTAGGGCAAACATTGAGCCACTAACCCGAGGGAAAAAAAAAATGATCATTTTTAATAATTTAAGTTAATCATAAAGTCTTGTGAATTAAGATGTTTTTAGCCTTTCAATTCAAAGGTAATAATAACTGAGCATGCGTTTGTCCTTTTTCCACATCTATCCATCTTTATTTATTGTATCTGTGGTCTCTGCTAACTCATTGCAAAACTGAACTCCTATCTGCTCACCCATGTTTTGTCTTTATGGATCAGGCAGGACAACTGTGTATAAATTCACAAATTTTTTTGGTAACTTACTCTACTGTTAAACAAATCTTCCTGAAATTTGACCTAAACAATTCATGTCATATTCCTTCAGGAAAGATGAAGAATAACTAGAGTGTTCTCAGTGTAATTGTCTTGATGGCAATAACAGATTCTATCCTTAATATGGTACCCTAGACAAACTGGCCCTGATTTCTTAAACTGTGTCTTTTCAAAGGTTTAATGTTTCATTTCTCTGGTTTCTTTACTCATTTCAGATGTCTTATAGCTCTGTGTATAATTTGAATCCTAAATATCAGCTCAAGATCCTCCTGAGGACCCTGCTGTGTTTTTCTTTTTAATTTTTTATCTCTATTTTAATAAAAATAGAGATATACTTTGTATATGTACAAAGTACATATTTGTGTAGGTACTGTCCTTTTTTTTTAAAGTGTTATTCTCACGTGTGGCCTTCAGGGATATTCAAGCTGTAATTGGAAGGATTCAGATGAAATGAAAATTTCATTTTGATCATGACTTGGGATTTTGTGTGTGTGTGTGTGTGTGTGTGTGTGTGCACGCTTGTGTGTGTGTTTATGTGCCTTTAGTATTAGAAGTTATAGGGAATCCCTTCTATTGTTTCTTTCTCTCCCTTCATTTCTCACCTTTTATACTCAATAAGGGATTTTTTTTTTATATCTTAGGTTAACTTATTTTGTTTTTCATTATAAAATCATAGGCTCTCAGAGCCAGAAAGAACTTTAGAAAGTATAGCAGAATGATTGATAGAGACAGCTCTACAGTTAGATTAAATCCTTTTTCTCAGTTTCTAGTTATATGATCTTAGGCAAGTCGCATAAGTTACCTCTGTTCATTTTTCTTATTTGTAAAATGGGGAAAATAATGGTGCCTGTCTCTGAGATCAGATTGTGCTAAGGGTGAATTAGTTTGTGTAACAAGCATAAATCAATGCCTGGGACATAGTAACTATTCTTTCCTCTGCCTCAGTCTCTCTCTCTCTCTGTTTCTCTTTCTCTCTCTCTGTCTCCCTCTATATATAGAACAATATGGGTTTGAACTGTACAGGTCCATTTATATGTGGATTTTTTAAAATAAATACATGTTATAGTACTACATGACCCTGATGGGTTGAATCCGTGAATGTAGAACCTCGAATATGAGGGCTGATTGTAAAGTTATACATGGATTTTCAGCTTTGCAGAGGGTTGGCACCTCTAAACCCCACATTGTTCAAGGGTCAGCTGTGTATGTGTGTATTTATATATAAAATCTTCAGTCCCATAAAGACCTCCTATGTCATATCGATCCTCATTTCCAAAAGTAATTAGCATTTTATTGTAGTTCACTATAATGATTTGCACGCACAAAGCTTGTATAATTTGCAAAGTATTTTACATATGTTACCATATTCTATCCTAAGAAGAATTTTGAGATATTTGTGGACATACAACATTTATTCCTTATGGTAATAATGTAAACATTCTGATAAATGACTATACATTGTGTATCTTGAATATATCACTAAACTTGGAGTTTTTTATGAAGTTACCATGTATCCTTCATAACTAATAGTAATATTTTGACAGAATTCAATATTACTTGAATATTTTGCATAAAAGTCATGATATAAATAGTTTATATAAAACATTTATGTTTCCACATCCTATTACATTGTTCCTACTGTAAAAAATAAAAAGATGGACTAAAAACATCATATTTTTTCAACACACTGAAGAGCTTTGGATGCAAAGAGATCTAAAGGAAATAAATTCTAGCGAAAAACAAGCCCTTCCAAGAGGGTCAGCAGTCTAGGGCAGCTGAGAGTGTTGCCAAGTCTGAGCCTGTGCTGGCAGAGAAGCAGGCCTTTCATGGGTGGAGGAAATTTGTTTCTGTCAAGAAAGATCACTCATAGGCTTGGAATTCATAGAATCCCTATATGCAGAACAGAGTTAGTTCTCCCTGCCTACCTGCTAGTTCTCCACAAAGGATAGAAATACATGTTAAAAAACAAGAAAGGTTACTAACGTTTTAAAGCAATTAGTGATATCAATATGTTGACGGATTTATAATATATGTAGAAGTAAAATATATGGCAATATTAATAGGAAAGGATTGAGGGGTATATAAAATTATAATATTAAAAGTCTTACATTATTCATGAAGCTGCAAATTGCTAACCACCAGAAATATACTACAAAAATATATAGTTAAAAAGCCAATAAAGAAGGTAAAGGGGAATAATAAAAAGTTGATTAAAAGAAGATAGAAAAAGATAAACAAAGAACAGATGGGATAGCCAGATAAAAAAAGATAAAGAACAGATGGGATAGCCAGATAACAAGATAGCAGACTTAATTTCAGCCAAATCAGTAATTATTTTAAATATAAATGGACCAAATTCTCCAACTAGAGTGATTTTCATTAGATTGAAAAAGACCTAATTTTTATACTTTTTCTTTTTGTAATGGAGGGCTTTACTTGAAAGGTTGACAACATGAAGAAAGATCCAAAATCCAACAAACCATTTAGTTAAAATGTTACTTTTTTTGGGAAACAGAGTACATATAGTACCACAAAGTATAAAAAATGCAGAAAACAGTTTATATGAACTTTTTGACTGTTGACAATGTCATTGTTAAGAATAAAACTAACTTAGTTTTGAGGTATTTTAGAATATGGATTGGGCATTTTTAAAAAGTGAAAAAAACTACAGACATACATGAATTCAGTATTGACTCAATCTATTCTGTTCATAGTATGATAACAACTGACGTTTAAACTGGCTACATTTTATTCATAACATATCCAAGGTAAAGATGATGCCACAGAAAGTTTTTAAAGTTCTAAAATAAAACAGCATGCTTACAATGGCTCAAAGCTGCATATGGTAAAAGTACTTCTGGAAAATGTAGTTATCTAACATGGGCCTAGCTATATTTTTATAACTCTAAACTTCTATATGAAAAATAAGCAATCTACTCTTAAGATTTCACTGATTCCACTAATTCAATTTTAAGGATACTAACAGAACTTTATAATAAAACACTTCCAACGTGACAACATACATAAGAAAGATATAAGAAAAGGTTTTAATTCAAACCAAAACCTGCTATAAGTTTTAAAAAATATTCACTTAAAAATTAGTTGAAAAAAATACACTTAAACACTAGAGTACCGTTCTGAAGAAAAGCTTTTTATGACTTCAGTGACACATTATTTTTAAGCAGCAGCAGTCTTAAACACCTTTATATCCTTCAAAATACTGTTGACAATTTGTTTTTTAATAACTGCATTAGGTGCCACAAAAGGGACTCTTGTTCTTTGAGAGTCA
The DNA here is from genome assembly GCF_039906515.1 of Pseudorca crassidens. Classification (NCBI taxonomy): domain Eukaryota; kingdom Metazoa; phylum Chordata; class Mammalia; order Artiodactyla; family Delphinidae; genus Pseudorca; species Pseudorca crassidens. The sequence continues at coordinate 189,564,514 of NC_090296.1, forward strand.
GCTTCCTTGTTATTGTAGGAGATACTGCCAAGCAGGAGCATTAGAGTCGTGTAGGCAGTACTGAAATACTGCGCTACTGCCATACTGCTGGCGTCTGGAAGGGCCTCCTGATGCGTGGGGTGACAGTTACACATCTGAAGAGTCACTCCAATCAGTCTTGGTTACTAAGCTGCTTTTCAGTGTGCTGGATTCATCCTGAGGTCCTTCTCCCTTTGGCCCTTTCAGGTTAGTTGCACCCCAGGCACTTGGCACTTAAGTAGAATTTGACTCATTCTTCACAGGTGGAGGTTCCTTCTGTTCTCTTCCAATTCTTCTCCCCAAAGATTTCTCTTCCTCTAAGGATGATATGTCCCAGTCATCATCGTCCACATCTGCACACTTTAGATCTTTTTGTTCTTTTTTGATGAACGCCTCTGCAACATTAAGCCCACCAACTGGCTTATTCACATTTCTGTGATTTGAAACTGTCTTTTCAACTTTTCCAGTTAATGTTTTAATGGAGGTTCCTGTGGGCTTGGGAGAAATATCAGAGTCCTTAAGTTCACCTCCCTCAGTCCAGTCAGTGTCACTTTTGACAGTGCTCCTTCCAAAGCTACTCTTGTTGCTTTTAGATGACAGCACAGGAAGTAAGTCTGGCGAGGCATAGGCCTGGATGAGGTCCTCATCGTCCAGCTCTTCCTCTGAACTGAAGGGAGGGGTCGCAGTAGTTGAAGACTTTCTGGGAAAATGATCTTCTGTGATATTTTTCTTAACTTTTGGAACAGATGTCCTATCAGTAAAAACAGGTCTTTGTCTAACCAACTGTCTGCTTTTGGGAGGAAGATGTATTGCTTTGGGTATTTCTCCAGGTGAAAGGGTGTCCACTTGAGAAGCACTGTACCTGTCTGTGGACAGTAGTGTTCTCTCCTCAATTTTACGGGTGACCTGACGTTCAAGGAATTCACGAATTTGCTGAATGTTAGGTACTTGTCATTCCTGCTCATGTCTTGCTGATACTATGGTTCTTAGCACTCTATTCAAGTGGTCACTTGGAAAACCACATATATCTGCATTAATCCCCAAGGTTTCCAGTAACTCCACTAAACTCTCCTCCAAGACTGTTCTTATTTCCTTAGCGAGGGAAGGGTTATTCTTCAGTTTTCCTTAAATGTATCTTGTTATTTAATTTCTGTTCATTTTCCTTTCCTTTTTCTTCTTCTGAAAGTTCTTCTATTCGTTCCAGTATGTGCAATGAGAATGCCTGTTCATGTGCCATTGTTAGACTTGACTTAGCATCCAAAGTCTGTGGTGCTGCGGTATTCATAGGTACAGTTGGGGTAGTTGGCTTAGATTCAAAAGTTTGCCAGGTTAAAGGATTCCCTCTGGCTTCACTGACACTGTTTAATGGTTTACTGGTAAACTCTTTAATCTTTTGTCTCTGAGTGATGATCAGCTCTTTCTGCTCCTGGAGCCTCTGCCCTAGCTCTTCTATCCTTTTCTTGTAGAATACATTACTTGCATTTAGATCATCTATCATTAGGCTTCGAAGTTTCTCTATATGTAACAGGAGCCGGCTTTTCTCTTTCTTGTGTTCTTGATGAAGAGCCTGAACTCAAGCTCTCCACTTGCTTTCCTGACTATCAAGAAGTTGCATCACATTTTGGAAATCCTGCGGTTGCTGAGGACGTTCTTCTTTAAACTCATTTGCATCTTTTAACGTGCCTATGCCTGACTTGATCTGCATGTTGGACTTCCGGACTTCTGACAATTGCTATTCTAATGCTGAATTCTTAGAAGTTAGTTCTTTAAACTCCATCATAAACATTTCCTTGACTTTTTCCATTTCATCAACTAGTTTCTCCTTTTCTTCTTTCCATCTATCAAATAACTTCAGAAATTCTTCCTCTCTTGTTTTCTACATTTCATATTCCTTAGAGAATCTGACTGCATGGCCATGCTGTGCAGCCTCTAGCTGACACTTGGTGAGCTCCTTCAACGTGGCGGTCTCATTCTGGAGCTTGTCAGTCTGTACCCTTGTCTTATACTCTGCAAGATGGGAACCTTCAGGGTGGCAGCACTGAATATGACTTTGTAGAAAAGCTTGGTTCATAAAGACCTTTTCACGAAAACGGCACTGGTAATACCTGGCTTTGGCCTCAGTCATCAGCTGCTGGGTGGAAATCAACTTTTTCCTGCATTTACACTCTTCCTTGAGTAACTTGATCTCACTGGCCTGCTTGGTGAGGAGTTTCTTGCTCTGCTCGCACTAGGCCAGGCCCAGGCGCAGCCACTCCTCCAGGTTGTGCAGCTGCGAGGTGAGAACTCCTGTGAGTGTAAGTCGAGTATAAGTCTCTTATACTTTTTATAAGAGACTCACTTAAGAACATATATAGATTGAAAGTTAAATGATGGATAATAACATGTAAACTATAAGAAAATTAATGTAATGTAAAGGAAAATTAAAATTAAAACCACACTGAGACGTGACTATCCATTAGAATGGCTAAAATTAGAAAGATGGACAAAACTATGTGTTGTCAAGAATATGGAGCAACCAAACTCTCATATACTAGTTGTGGGAATGCAGACTGCTACACGCTCATTCAAAAACTGCTTGACAGATATTATAACTAAACGTATTCAAGAAAAACTAGTGCATATGCTCTAAGTAAATAAATAAAAATTGCCTGTACTAAATGGTTCAGAGCAGCAATGAGGTATCACCTCCACCAGTCAGAATGGCTATCATCAAAAAGTCTACAAATAATAAATGCAGGGGAAGGTGTGGAGAAAAGGGAACCCTCCTACACTGCTGGTGGGAATGTAAATTGGTTCAGCCACTATGGAAAACAGTATGGTGGTTCCTTAAAAAACTAAAAATAGAGCTACCATGTGATCCAGCAATATCACTCCTTGGTATATATCCAGAAACTATGAAAACTCTAGTTTCGAAAGATACATGGACCCGTGTTCATAGCAGCATTGTTTACAATAATGAAGACATGGAAGCAACCCAAGTGCACTCCAACAGACAATGGTCTTAAGAAGATTGTGTGTGTATATACACACAATGGAACATTACTCATCCATAAATAAGAATGAAATATTGCCATTTGCAGCAACATGGATGGACCTAGAGAATATTATGCTGAGTGAAATAAGTCATACAGAGAAAAACAAATACTGTTTGACATCACTTATATATGGAATCTAAAATATAATACAAATGAACTTATATACAAAACAGAAACAGACTCACAGATATAGAAAACAAACTTACGATTACCAAAGGGGAAAGGAATGAGGGGGGAGGGACAAATTAGAAGTATGGGATTAACAGATACAAACTACTATGCATAAAATAGATAAGCAATAAGGATTTACTGTATAGCACAGGGAATTATACCCAATATCTTATACTAACATATAATGGAATATAATCTGCAAAAAATGAAAAACAAAACTGAATCATTATGCTGTACACCTGAAACTAAAGCATTATTGTAAATCAACCATACTTCAATAAAAAAAAATTTATTTCTAAGTTCACCATACAATCTTTATTTCTTCCAATATTTCCTACATTTTGCTGTAATTAACTTTTCTGAAACATAAATATCTGATTATGTGTCTTGTCTACTCAGAAATCTCTACAATCTCTTCATGGCTTAGAAGGAAAATTATGATGCTTGGCACATTGTAGATACCAATTACCAGTCCACATGCACATGCCTTTCCTTCACCCCCAGTCTTCTCTTCCATGTTCACACCAGTTCTCAGTGTCACAGTCACATGGAATTCATTGTTTCATGAGCATAGCCATACTTTTTAACTTGCATTTATTTAAACCATCTGACCACATGGAATTGCCTATCCCGACCTGAAACTCAGCTCAGAAAATTCAGTGTTATGCCTTCCATGAACATGTCTTTAAACACTTTTGAAATTAAGTAGCACTCCCGTGATCACACAGCCTTTGCTGTATATGTAGTAATCTAGCACTCACCTTGTGTGGAGTGATCTAGTATTCACCTTGCTCTGCTTTTTCTTTTTCTTTTTTTTTTTTTGGAGAGGGGGGGCGGTTAGTTAATGACTTCTCTCTCATCTATTATGAAAGAGTATTGTCTTTTTTTTTAACATCTTTATTGGAGTATAATTGCTTTACAATGGTGTGTTAGTTTCTTCTTTACAACAAAGTGAATCAGCTGTACATATACATATATCCCCATATCTCTTGACTCTTGCGTCTCCTTCCATCTCACCCTTTCTATCCCACCCCTGTAGGTGGTCACAAAGCACTGAGCTGATCTCCCTGTTCTATGTGGCTGCTTCCCACTAGCTATCTATTTTACATTTGGTAGTGTATATATGTCCGTGCCACTCTCTCACTTTGTCCCAGCTTACCCTTCCCCTCCCCATGTCCTCAGTCCATTCTCTAGTAGATCTGCGTCTTTATTCCCGTCCTGCCTCTAGGTTCTTTGTGACCATTTTGTTTTCTCTGGTTTTGTTTTTTAGATTCCATATATATGTGTTAGCAGACGGTATTTGTTTTTCTCTTTCTGACTTCACTCGTATGACAGACTGGGTCCATCCACCTCACTACAAATAAATCAATTTCATTTCTTTTTGTGACTCAGTAATATTCCATCGTATATATGTGCCAAATCTTCTTTATCCTTTCATCTGTCGATGGACACTTAGGTTGCTTCCATGTACTGGCTATTGTAAATAGAGTTGCAATGAAAGTTGTGGTACATGACTCTTTGAATTATGGTTTTCTCAGGGTATATGCCCAGTAGTGGGATTGCTGGGTCATATGGTAGTTCTATTTTTAGTTTTTTAAGGCACCTCCATACTGTTCTCCATAGGGGCTGTATCCATTTACATTCCCACCAACAGTGCAAGAGGGTTCCCTTTTCTCCACACCCTCTCCAGCATTTACTATTTGTATATTTTTTGATGATGGCCATTCTGACCGGTGTGAGGTGATACCTCATCGTAGTTTTGATTTGCATTTCTCTAATGATTAGTGATGTTGAGCATACGTTCATGTGTTTCTTGACAATCTGTGTATCTTCTTTGGCGAAATGTCTATTTAGGTCTTCTGCCCATTTTTGGATTAGGTGGTTTGTTTTTTTTTTGATGTTTATCTGCACGAGCTGCTTGTCAATTTTGGAGATGAACCCTTTGTCAGTTGCTTCATTTGCAAATATTCTCTCCCATTCTGAGGGTTGTCTTTTCATCTTGTTTATGGTTTTCTTTGCTGTGCAAAAGCTTTTAAGTTTCATTAGGTTCCATTTGTTTATTTTTGTTTTTATTTCCATTTCTCTAGGAGGGTAGGTCAAAAAAGATCTTGCTGTGATTTTTGTCATAGAGTGTTCTGCCTATGTTTTCCTCTAAGAGTTTGATAGTGTCTGGCCTTAACATTTAGGTCTTTAATCCATTTTGAGTTTATTTTTGTGTATGGTATTAGGGAGTGTTCTAATTTCATTCTTTTACATGTAGCTGTCCAGTTTTCCCAGCACCACTTATTGAACAGGCTGTCATTTCTACATTGTGTATTCTTGCCTCCTTTATCAAAAATAAGGTGACCATATGTGCGTGGGTTTATCTCTGGACTTTGTATCCTGCTCCATTGATCTATCTTTCTGTTTTTGTGCCAGTACCATACTGTCTTGATTACTGTAGCTTTGTAGTATAGTCTGAAGTCAGGAGCCTCATTCTTCCAGCTACGTTTTTCTTTCTCAAGGTTGCTTTGGCTATTCAGAGTCTTTTGTGTTTCCATACAAATTGAGAAATTTTTTGTTCTAGTTCTGTGAAAAATGCCATTGGTAGTTTGATAGGGATTGCACTGAATCTGTAGATTGCATTGGGTAGTATAGTCATTTTCACAGTGTTGATTCTTCCAATCCAAGAACATGGTATGTCTCTCCATCTGTTTGTAACATCTTTAATTTCTTTCATCAGTGTCTTATAGTTTTCTGCATACAGGTCTTTTGTCTCCTTAGGCAGCTTTAATCCTAGGTGTTTTATTCTTTTTGTTGCAATGGTAAATGGGAGTGTTTCCTTAATTTCACTTTCAGATTTTTCATCATTAGTATATAGAAATGCCAGAGATTTCTGTGCATTAATTTTGTATCCTGCTACTTTACCAAATTCATTGATTAGCTCTAGCAGTTGCCTGGTAGCATCTTGAGGATTCTATATGTATACTATCATGTCATCTGCAAATAGTGAGAGTTTTACTTCTTCTTTTCCAATTTGGATTCCTTTTATTTCTTTTTCTAATTTGATTGCTGGGGCTAAAACTTCCAAAACAATGTTGAATAATAGTGGTGAGAGTGGGCAACCTTGTCTTGTTCCTGATCTTAGTGGAAATGGTTTCAGTTTTTCACCATTGAGGACAATGTTGGCTGTGGGTTTGTCATATGTGGGCTTTATTATGTTGAGGTAAGTTCCCTCTATGCCTACTTTCTGGAGGGTTTTTAATCATAAATGGGTTTTGAATTTTGTCGAGTGCTTTTTCTGCATCTATTGAGATGATCATATGATTTTTATCCTTCAGTTTGTAAATATGGTGTATCACATTGATTGATTTGCATATATTGAAGAATCCTTGCATTCCTGGGATAAACCCCACTTGATCATGGTGTATGATCCTTTTAATATGCTGTTGGATTCTGTTTGCTAGTATTTTGTTGAGGAGTTTTGCATCTATGTTCATCAGTGATATTGGCCTGTAGTATTCTTTCTTTGTGACATCTTTGTCTGGTTTTGGTATCAGGGTGCTAGTGGCCTCATAGAATGAGTTTGAGAGTGTTCCTCACTCTGTTATATTTTGGAAGAGGTTGAGAAGGATGGGTGTTAGCACTTCTCTAAATGTTTGATAGAATTCACCTGTGAAGCTGTCTGGTCCTGGGCTTTCCTTTGTTGGAAGATTTTTAATCACAATTTCAATTTCAGGGCTTGTGACTGGTCTGTTTATATTTTCTATTTCTTTCTGGTTCAGTCTCGGAAGGTTGTGCTTTTCTAAGAATTTGTCCATTTCTTCCATGTTGTCCATTTTATTGGTATACAGTTGCTTGTAGTAATCTCTCAGGATCCTTTGTATTTCTGCAGTGTCAGTTGTTGCTTCTTTTTCATTTCTAATTCTATTGATTTGAGTCTTCTTTTTTTCTTGATTAGTCTGGCTAATGGTTTATCAATTTTGTTTGTCTTCTCAAAGAACCAGCTTTTAGTTTTATTGATCTTTGCTATCATTTCCTTCATTTCTTTTTCATTTATTTCTGATCTTATCTTTGTGATCTCTTTCTTTCTGCTAACTTTGGGGGTTTTTTGTTCTTCTTTCTCTAATTGCTTTAGGTGTAAGTTTAGGTTGTTTATTTGAGATGTTTCTTGTTTCTTGAGGTAGGCTTGTATAGCTATAAACTTCCCTCTTAGAACTGCTTTTGTGGCATCCCATAGGTTGTGGGTCATTATGTTTTAATTGTCACTTGTTTCTAGGTATTTTTTGATTTCCTTTGATTTCTTTAGTGATCTCTTGGTTATTAAGTAGTGTATTGTTTAGCCTCCATGTGTTTGTATTTTTTACAGATCTTTTCCTGTAATTGATATCTAGTCTCATGGCGTTGTGGTCGGAAAAGATACTTGATAAGATTTCAATTTTCTTAAATTTACCGACGCTTGATTTGTGACCCAAGATATGATCTATCCTGGAGAATGTTCCATGAGCACTTGAGAAGAAAGTGTATTCTGTTGTTTTTGGAGGGAATATCCTATAGATATCAATTAAGTCCATCTTGTTTAATGTATCATTCAAAGCTTGTGTTTCCTTATTTATTTTCATTTTGGATGATCTGTCCATTGGTGAAAGTGGGGTGTTAAAGTCCCCTACTATGATTGTGTTACTGTCGATTTCCCCTTTTATGGCTGTTAGTATTTGCCTTATGTATTGCGGTGCTCCCATGTTGGGTGCATAGATATTTACAATTGTTATATCTTCTTCTTGGATCGATCCCTTGATCATTATGTAGTGTCCTTCTTTGTCTCTTGTAATAGTCTTTATTTTAAAGTCTATTTTGTCTGATATGAGAATTGCAATCAAGCTTTCCTTTGATTTCCATTTTCATGGAATATCTTTTTGATCCCCTCACTTTCAGTCTGTATGTGTCCCTAAGTCTGAAGTGGGCCTCTTGTAGACAGCATATATACAGGTCTTGTTTTTCTATCCATTCAGCAGTCTATGTCTTTTGGTTGGAGCATTTAATCCATTTACATTTAAGGTAGTTATTGATATGTATGTTCCTATTACCATTTTCTTAAGGTTTGGGTTTTTTATTGTAGGTCTTTTCCTGGTCTTGTGTTTCCTGCCTAGAGAAGTTCCTTTAGCATTTGTTGTAAAGCTGGTTTGGTGGTGCTGAATTCTCTTAGCTTTTGCTTGTCTGTAAAACTTTTAATTTCTCTGTTAAATCTGAATGAGATCCTTGCTGGGTAGAGTAATCTTGGTTGTAGGTTCTTCCCTTTCATCACTTTAAAAATGTCCTGCCACTCCCTTCTGGCTTGCAGAGTTTCTGCTGAAAGATCAGCTGTCAACCTTATGGGGATTCCCTTGTATGTTATTTGTTGTTTTTCCCTTGCTGCTTTTAATATTTTTTCTTTGTATTTACTTTTTGATAGTTTGATTAATATGTGTCTTGGCCTGTTTCTCCTTGAATTTTTCCCGTATGGGACTCTCTGTGTTTCCTGGACTTGGTTAACTATTTCCTTTCCCATATTAGGGAAGTTTTCAACTCTAATCTCTTCAAATATTTTCTCAGTCCCTTTCTTTTTCTCTTTTTCTTCTGAGACCTCTATAGTTCGAATGTTGGTGCGTTTAATGTTGTCCCAGAGATCTCTGAGACTGTTCTCAATTCTTTTCATTCTTTTTTCTTTGTTCTGCTCTGTGGTAGTTATTTCCAGTTTTTTGTTTGCCAGGTCAGTTATCTGTTCTTCTGCCTCAGTTATTCTGCTACTGATTCCTTCTAGAGAATTTTTAATTTCATTTATTGTGTTGTTCATCGTCATTTGTTTGCTCTTTAGTTCTTCTAGTTCTCTGTTAAACGTTTCTTGTTTTTTCTCCATTCTATTTCCAAGATTTTGGATATCTTTACTATCGTTGTTCTGAATTCTTTTTCATGTAGACTGCCTATTCCCTCTTCATTTGTTAGGTATGGTGGGTTTTTACCTTCTCCTTCATCTGCTATGTCTTTCTGTGTTTTCTCATTTTGCTTAACTTACTGTGTTTGGGGTCTCCTTTTCGCAGGCTACAGGTTCATAGTTCCCGTTGTTTTTGGTGTCTTCCCCCAGTGGGTAAGGTTGGTTCAGTGGGTTGTGTAGGCTTCCTGGTGGAGGGGACTAGTGCCTGTGTTCAGGTGGATGAGGCTGGATCTTGTCTTTCTGGTGGGCAGGTCCACATCTGGTGGTGTGTTTTGGGGTGTCTGTGGACTTATTATGATTTTAGGCAGCCTCTCTGCTAATGGGTGGGGTGTGTTCCTGTCTTGCTAGTTGTTTGGCATAGGGTGTCCAGCACTGTAGCTTGCTGGTCGTTGAGTGGAGCTGGGTCTTGGCGTTGAGATGGAGATCTCTGGGAGATTTTTGCCGTTTGATATTACGTGATGCTGGGAGGTGTCTTTTGGAGCAATATCCTGAACTCGGCTCTCCCACGTCAGAGGCACATGCGTGATGCCCAACCAGAGCACCACGACCCTGTCATCTCCATGTCTCAGAATGAAAGGGAGAAAGAAAGAAAGAAAGAAAGAAGGAAGGAAGGAAGGAAGGAAGGAAAGAGAGACAGGGAGGGAAGGAGGGAGGAAGGAAGGAAGGGAGAGAAGAAAAGAAAGGAAAGTTATTAAAATAAAAAATAATTATTAAAAATTTTTTAAAAATTTAAGTAATCAAAAAAAAGAAAGAAAGAAAGAAGAGAGCTACCAAACCAAAAAACAAGTCCACCAATGATAACAATCACTAAAATCTATACTGAAACAAAAACAAACCTGACAGACAGAACCCTAGGGCCAATGGTAAAAGCAAAGCTATATAGACAAAATCACACACAGTAGCATACACATACACACTCACAAAAAGAGCAAAAGGGAAATATATATATAAATATCGTTGCTCCCAAAGTCCACTGCCTCAAGTTGGGATGATTCATTGTCTATTCAGCTATTCCACGGATGCAGGTACATCAAGTTGATTGTGGAGGTTTAATCCGCTGCTCCTAAGGCCGCTAGGAGAGATTTCCCTTTCTTTTCTTTGTTTGCACAGCTCCTGGGGTTCAGCTTTGGATTTGGCCCCGCCTCTAAGTGTAGGTCACCTGAGGGCATCTGTTCCCCATCCAGACATGACGGGGTTAAAGAAGCAACTGATTCAGGGGGTCTGGCTCACTCAGGCTGGGTGGAAGTAGGGGTACAGATGCGGGGTGAGCCTGCGGCAGCAGAGGCCAGCGTAACGTTGCACCAGCCTGAGGCGCGCCGTGCGTTCTCCCGGGGAAGTTGTCCCTGGATCCTGGGACCGTGGCAGTGGTGGGCTGCACAGGCTCCCCGGAAGAGGGGTGTGGAGAGTGACCTGTGCTCGCACACAGGCTTCTTGGTGGCGGCAGCAGCAGCCTTAGCGTCTCATGCCTATCTCTGGGATCTGCGCTGATAGCCGCGGCTCGCGCCCGTCTCTGGAGCTCCTTTAAGCAGCGCTCTCAATCCCCTCTCCTGGCGCACCAGGAAACAAAGAGGGAAGAAAAAGTCTCTTGCCTCTTCGGCAGGTCCAGACTCTTTCCCGGACTCCCTCCCGGCTAGCCGTGGTGCACTAACCCCCTTCAGGCTGTGCTCACACCGCCAACCCCAGTCCTCTCCCGGCCTCAGCTCCCAGCCCCGCCCGCCCCGGCAGGTGAGCAGACAAGCCTCTCGGGCTGGTGAGTGCCGGTCGGCACCGATCCTCTGTGCGGGAATCTCTCCACTTTGCCCTTCGCACCCCTGTGGCTGCACTCTCCTCCGCGGCTCCGAAGCTCCCCCGCTCCGCCACCCGCAGTCTCTGCCCGCGAAGGGGCTTCTAGTGTTTGGAAACCTTTCCTCCTTCATGGCTCCCTCCCACTGGTGCAGGTCCCATCCCTATTCTTTTGTCTCTGTTTTTTCTTTTTTCTTTTGCCCCACCCAGGTACGTGGGGAGTTTCTTGCCTTTTTGGAGGTCTGAGTTCTTCTGCCAGCGTTCAGTAAGTGTTCTGTAGGGGTTGTTCTACATGCAGATGTATTTCTTATGTATTTGTGGGGAGGAAGGTGATCTCCACATCTTGTTCTTCCGCCATCTTGAAGCTCCTCCCCAATATTGTCTTTTTAATGTTGATATTCCCTGCTGTTTCACAGAGTACTGTGCACATATTTGTAAATTAACTTTCAATTGAATTAATCTTATTGGTGAATTCACCTATCAATTATCCTTTTCAAGTATTTTCCTTTAGAAATGTCTTTACCTTGATATATGCTAATTTCTAAAAGAAAACTGAATTTAATTTTGACCATAACATTTTTCAAAACAAAGTAATGGAAAGTACCATGAAATTCTAATGCTAGTTCTGAATAACACTTTAAATGGTACATCAAATGTAAAAAAAACAAAACCCAATTCCCCTGAAAGCCAGAGGAAGAAAAAAAAATCCTTGATAATGCTATAACTAAAAACAGAGGAAATTAATACAATGCACAATTTTAATCCCAAGATTGCCATTTTTTTCCCTGGCTTTGGGACAAAATGAACACATTTATAAACTTTGCTTCTTGTTTTTCCTCATATTGACCTTACACATAACATACTGTGCAACTGAAACAACAAAGGAGCAAAATGATGCTTGAAAAATGCAACACTTTCTTGCAACAATTCCTTAGGTGAATTTTAAATTGAAATGGCACCATTCTGTAATCACTAGGAAAGATCCTGAGTGTGCCAGTATTCCTTTCAGTTCAGATAAACATTGATAAGATCAAAGCCGGCTGTAGGTTATCTGCCTTTACCGTGCCTTGACTGAATCTCAGAGTGAAATCATGCAGTTTTTCTTTATTTCGGTTAAGCCTTTGATCTTTTTAAAATACAGGCATGTCTGGCTAAGAAAATAGCTATAGAAGGCAAAAAGACATGCAAAAGAAAATGTTAACCACCAGTTGTGTTGTTAAATGGGTTCAAGTTTAGGGTTTTGACAAGTATTTGATGTAAACATGAATTCAGCTTATTTCCTGTGGAGCATATAGGTCTCCAGGCATTTATTTTGGATGAAGTAAATACCTAAATCTCTCTAAATTTTTAAAAGACCTCAGTAATGTAAGTAAATGGTGTTCTTTTTAGTTTGGATTTCTGCATGTGATTCTATGTGGAATCTTAGGAAAGAAGGAGTAAAATAATAAAATTAAAGGCTATTTAAATAACAGTTCAGTGTGCATCTTAGGCAGAAACATAATATTCTGCTTTTTAAAAAGGTGTAAGTTAGTATTCTTTTTTCTTTAGTTACTGATAAACATTTCTATTTTCACTTAATTTACTCCCGGTCCCATGTACTATATTTGGAGCTAGAGTTTGGGTTGAAGGAGAGGAGAGCAAATCAATTTATAATATGGTTTTAATCAATAAATATATTACTCAAAAGTGTGACCTTTAACTCTTAGTTAAAAAACCCATACCTAGCAAGATGATTAACAACTTTTTATACAAACAAGTGCCTTACAATACTCAAACATTTAAAGTGCACTAAAACCATCTTCAAAATTATTGGCAATCAGCATATCATGAGTTCACTTTTCCAAAGAGGCAGAAGTTACTCCTTTTACCATGGATCTGTCTTTTCTAACTACCAGATGAAATAGCTGCGTATAACCACCTGCAAATTTGACGTTTTAGTCTCTTTATTTGCTTTTGTGTTATGTTTACTGTCCCCCTTATATCAATCAGTAGTTCTATTCTTTATATATCTCTCTTCCTTAAAAAGTATGCCTTCATTTAAATGGAAAACATATTTTTAAGGGAGACATTTACTCATGCCTAGACTTGTGGGTTTTTTTTTTGTTTGTTTTCTTTTTGTTTTTTTTTTCCTCAATTGCTGATCTGCCCCAAGGAAATGAATGTTGCTCTACTTATGATGCTGTTCTTTTTGTTGGATGTCTGCGGTTTATTACAGCTGGGGATTTTATAGGTGTCCACACTAAGCCTTTTCCTTGAGAGCAGAGATTACTTTGCCCAGTGCTTTGCTCGCAGAAATATATTTTAGAAATCAAGACAATATCTCAATATCTCTCTGGTTAATTCTGATTTGTTTCCACTGTTCACAAAGAGTGATTCTAAGCTCTTCTCATGGTCTGAAAGCTTTAAATCATTTCATGAAACCCTACTGTAAATACCACCACAAAACACCTACAGAGACATAATTGGGTATTTCACATTGCACTATTTTTGCTTTTAAACCTCCTTGAGATCAATCAAGTTATCTTTCATAGTAGAGATAAACTCAGAATAAAAAAGTGGGCATAGTTATGTACCTTGAGAGAAGAGTGAAGAAGGAATGGACACACATTCTCTGTCAGTAATGATTATTTTGTTGTTTGTTTTTTAAAATCTGTCTACTGCCCCAACCTACCAATGGACAGTGGTCATCTGATCGTAACAGCGCTGTGTGATAGTTCAAATCCCATAAATCCTCTTTATAACATGAGAAGAAATTAGGGCATTCTGCAGTTAATAGAATGTGAATATTTACACAGCTCAAGTATAATTTTCCAAAATCTTAATAATAGAACGCTCATACAAATACATGAACCTGTGTCAAAATTAGTTTTACCCATTCATAAAGGAACCAGTGAGATGGGAAAACTGGTTAGAAAAATTCTGCAGACTTTTTTTTCAAAAACAAGAATTTTAGAATAAGGTAGCTAGATTAGACTCAAAACTGGTTACTATCTTTCAAAAAAATGGTGCTGTGAAAACAAGCATCCACATGTGAAGAATAAAGTCAGACTGTTACCTTACACCATACACAAAAAATAATTCAAAATACGTCAAAGGCTTAAATTTGAAAGCTAAAACTATAACACCTTTAGAAGAAAACATAGAAGAAAAATCTTCCTAACCTTGAATTTGACAATGATTTTTTGGATATGACACTAAAGACGCAGGGAACAAAGGAGAAAATAGATAAATTGCACTTCATCAAGATTAAAATCTTTCGTGCATCAAAGGACACTGTCAAGAGAATGAAAAGACAACTCACAGAAGGGGAAAAAATATTTGCAAATCATATATATATATATATATATGATTATATCTAGAATATGTAAAGAACCCTTACAACCCAGCACAAAAAACAACTCAATTAAAAAATTGGTAAAGGACTTGAATAGACATTTCTCCAAAGAAATACACAAATGGCCAATAAATGCATGAGAAGATGCTCAATGTCACTAGCCCTTAGAGAAATGCAAATCAAAACAGAGAGATACAACTTCACACCCTTCACAGTAGCTCTTATCCAAAAAAACAAAAAACAAGGGAAAAAAAACAATAACCCAGAAAATAACTAGTGTTGGTGGAGGATGTGGTGTAATTGGAACACTTATGCATTGCTTACAGGAATTTGAAATGGTATACCTGGTATAGAAAACAGTTTGGTGGTCCCTAAAATAGTTTAATGTAGAATTACTGTATGATTCAGCAATTTCATGCCTAGATATATATATAAACAAAATGTTTATCCATATAATAGAATAGAATTCCACCTTATAAAGGAATGATATTCTGATACGTGCTACAACATGGATGAAACTTGAAAACATGCTCAGTGAAATTACCCAGACACAAAAGAACAAAGTAATATGATATACTTAGAATAGGCAAAATCATAGAGAGAGAAATTAGAATAGATGTTCTCAGGATCTGTGGGGAATAGTATATTATTGTTTAATGGGAACAGAGTTCCTGTTTGGGATGACGGAAAAGTTCTGAAAATGGATAAGGATGATCGTTGTACGATATTGTGAATGTACTTAATGCCACTGAATTGTTAACTTAAAATGGTAAAAATGATAAATTTTATGTATATTTTACCACACACACACAAGAAAAAAAAACCCTTCCCAATTGCACTGTGTCTGTGGTGACTGAATATAAATGCTAAACTTCGTTAGGAAAAAGGGAATGGAAAGTTGATATAATGCAGTAACTCTCAATAATATGTATGTTGAAATGTATTCAGGGCAACTTTTCTGAATGTCAGCCAACTGCTATCAGTTGTGAAAAAAACTGATCAATATCCCCCAGGGTGATAACCTCAGGCGTTGTCTTTTCCTAAGAGTGGAACCTCAGGTGGTTGTCTTTTCCTACGAGTGAGAAATCTGCACACTAACATATATCAATAATTTCTTAGTATGTAGTATGGAATCAAATAGTACATAGTAAAGTCAAAAAAGAATTAAGTAATCCTTTGGTTGCTCTGTTAAGTATTACCCCAATATAACACTGAAAATACATGTCTCATATCAGAGTTTTGGTTAATTTTCCTTAAAAGTCTTCTATCACAAAATCATTTTAGTTAATACTAATTTGTAACTAAGTTCCTCCTGCCAGTTCCTTATTTTGATCATCAAAATATCAAAACATTACTCTTGGTCAAAAAAAAAAATGGTCTTACTATGGTAGGCCTTGATAATTTACTTGGATATAGAAAGAGGTTGTCAAACTTGCGGGTCAAGCCTTCCCTCCTCAAGGTTCTCAAGTATACTAAGAATTCATGGCTTTCTAGAAGTGACTTCCTCATCCCTTTGAGGCTGGAACCATAGAACAGGTCCTTCCTAGAAGAACCTGGTAGGCATTGGATCAGCATTTAAAGTGCAATCCTTGTCTGTTAATGGTGAGTTTTCATATCTGATAAAGGAGATGTGTAGCCTTGGATGTCCAGTTAAATCACAGGAAAAAAAGGACACATTCTTTATGAAACTATGCAAATAATATGTTGCCATTAAAAGTAAGGAGATGCTGTAAAAAATATTGTTTTGAATTCTCAAAGAATACTGAAAATCAGATACCATTTAAATAATGCACTTCAGTTCTTATAACACACAGTCTACTAAATTTAGGATCAGAGGTAAATTAGGAAAAGAAGGAAAGGGCTCTGTCATATATCCATCAGAAAAGAAAACATTGAAACCACGTCACTATTCTAAACAATTGCTATCCACACATAACTTCCCTCGTGAATACTTTTCAGTCCTCTGCTTTCATAAAGTCATCTGCTTCTGAACCAAAAAGAGAAGCCCTTGAAATAACAAAGGTTAGAAATAACTAGTATGGTCACTATTTTATAGCAGAACGTTCAAACAAGTGTTAGAGGGAAGCAAAAACCACCTAGAGATGAGACTACATGGCTGTGGTTAGTTTACTACAGTAACAAGAATATGACAATAGAGGAGAGTAAAGTTGTGCATTAGTGTGCAGTATTTCATTATTTTATAAAGATTTCATCAATGTTTCACCTGAGGGCATGAACATACCATGGCCTTGACAGTCTCCAATCTGTTAGGTAATATATACAGTCTCTGAAACGTTTATGTCAATAGTACTTTACTTCTGTAAAATTAACCAGGAAGGGTGAGCTTTTTAGATTTGACAACTGTCTTCATGCAACTCATAAAGATGTGTGAAGCTAGTGAAAAAATATGCCAAACAAGTCTAGCTTCTTTTAGCATCACTTTTTATAGGGTGAAAATCTTTATGACTTTTCCAGGAGTCCTCTAGAAATCTAAAAGATACTTTTTTTGTCCTAAAACAAATCCTAAAAAATTATTTTTCTGAATTCTATATATAATTTTGGGTAGGCAAAAATAAAAAATGTTAGCAGAGGATATTTAGTCACCTGATTAAGACAGGAGGTAAATGCTGAGAATGAATGGGAGCTGAGCTATCTAATGCTCAAAGTTAAAAGGCAGCATTAAACTAAACAGAAGATGTTGGAATTGTAAGGAAGTTTATCCCCTTCAAAGTGAGAAATTTGGGCTGTTTCAAGCATGTTAAAATATCAAATTTCCTATAGGAAGATTCCCAAATGGTAAATAATGATCTTTTATTACTTCTTACAGCCGAATGAATATTACCAGATTAATTTTGTCATTTTAACAAATAAAGAGAAAATCTAAATTTTAGTCTTGCTTTAATATAACATTTGGCACCAAAGAATTCAAAATGTTTTCATAAAGCCATTTTAGCCACATTATAACACATATCATTTTGTCTTTTACACTTGTCATTTGCAGCTATTATAATCAAAGGAGAATAAATACCATTTCCTCAGACCTCCTACAACTTGCTATAAACATTCAAGTTTTTTCCTTCACTATGCTGTTTCATATTTTGAATCCTTACAAAGCCACTTTATCTTTTGAAAGCAAAAATACATCCTATTCCCTTGAATACATATTATTTGCCATAAATATTCTAGTATAATTGCAACTACTCCTATTATAACTTTTAAACAAAATATCTGTCCTTCACAGAGAGAACAGGGAGGTAGAGAGTTAAGAAGCCTGTCATACTTACTGCATACCAGTGATGAAGTAATCCCCTAAAGCTATCTACATACCTTTTATAACTTCATAAATAATATAATTGTGTCACTCTGCAATTATAGCAAGGTTTTGCTGTTATATCTTCAAAAATTTTATGTTAATTAACTCAAGTATTCATTCAAATTTTTAAATTAAGCATTTTGGAAATTATATTTAAGCTAATACTTTTCAAAACATAATGACTGCTGATATGAAAATTGGCAGAATAATAATTTAATTAAATTGAACAAAGTTTTATATCTTTCTGTGTCTCATCTTAAACATGTGGAGTAATATTAAATTATCTAATCATTAAACAGAATACGAGGTTAAGAAAGGTCAAGTTAACTATTATCTTAATGAAGAACTAAACTCAAATCTTATATATTTAAAAGGACAAAATTGTATTATTGCCCAACCTGATAAAACCAGAGGACACAAATTTAGCTTTTCTTTTTAAACCAAAATTATTAAGCCATTCTTACTAGTCCAGGGAATCACCTTGATCCTATAAATTCGGATTGAGTTAGCAATTTCTTTGAGAAGGCTTTTTTTTTTAACTAGGAAAATTATATCTCTAAATTTTCTGGTAGCTGCGAAAGAATATTATATGTATGTAGCTGCTCCTTAATCTCTATAAATTAATCAGGTTCTTTCAGCATAGGAGACATTATAATTTAATTTATTAATATTCTCTGGGAGTAGGAAAATATTCCACATGCAACACAATGAGAGCTAAAAGATTTTCCTAATGATAGACAAGCATAGTTTCCAGTTTCATAATCTCAGTTTTACTGTCTCAGATACAGAAAAATTTACAGCACAGAACACAAAAACCCTTCCAGGCCTCAAAAGGCTGTTGTCTCCCAGTGGGCATAAATAATTCCTTATTTTATATAGACAACCAAACTAAAGGATTAATGAGATCTAGAATGAGCACCCATCTCTTCAGTAGGTATTGCCAAATGGTCAGACCAAAAAAATCAGATTTCCAGTCATTGCTGCCACCAGTGGGGAAAACTTATGGGCTATGTACCAACTAAAAGCAGAATTGAACTTAGTCAAGGAACAGAAACGAACAAAAAACCCACATACACAGTTAGGAAGAGAGAGAGTCAGAGAAGGCAGCATTTCATTTCCACTTCACAGTTGGGATTCCCTCCAAGGGCCGAGTAAACAGGCCTGGGAATAGAATGCACAAGAGGTACACTTCTTATGTAAATATAAAATTAACACATGTTAAATTCATGTATTTAATAACTCATTCACTATGTATTGAGATGGTAAACCTAGTGCCAATAGCATATGAAGAAATGGGTATTTATTAACCTTTCTGTAAAAAAATTAGAAATTTAGAATAAAATTGCTAGGTTGGATAAAAAACTCTTTGTACAGGATAGCAAAACTGAAAGTTTTGCAACTGTCTTTTCTACCAAACAGAAATCTGCAAGTTAATATATAACTTCTATGTTGCTGGGCTCTAATCTAATCCTCCTAGTTAATTGAATAATCCTTGAATTGCTCTGTGAAATAATTCCTGAGCATAACACGAAAAGACAGGTCTCCCCACTTTTGCTTTATTTCCAAGATTTGGATACTTCTCCTTTTTATGAAAGAAACTGTAAAAGAAACATGAGATGTTTTTACTATAATATAGTGCTTAAGTTTGAAGAAAATTCTAGATCTTAAAAGTCTTTTAATCACTCATTCATCGTCATTATTCAAATCACTTCTCCTCTGAGACAGTTTTTCAGTTTTTGAAATGAAGATGAGATCAAGATGATTTTGGGGCTCTTAAGGTTTTTAAAAATTCTGATATTAGCTGAGCTTCTTAAATTTTTGTAATTATATACGCTGACCAGTAATTAAGCTTTTCTGTTTTTTTGGTGTTTTAAGTAGTTAGAGGGCTTAGATAAACTTGAATCAGGCCAGTGGCTTTCCATTAGAGAAGAACAGAAAAGAAGGAGAAATATTATTGACACTGTTCAGATCAGTGCCCACAGGGGAAGGCTAGACCCTCTTGATAAAAGTATCAGGAAAAAGCCCAAAGGCAATCCAACCTTCTCACTAGATTCTAATCCCTGATATCATCCCCCCACCCCGCCCCCACACCATGACGCGCGCGCGCGCGCGCACACACACACACATCCCCCTCCACACTTTCAAAGAAACCCTAAGGCTGTAAGGAACAGAGTTTAAAAGTTATTGGTCTATGCAAAGTTAAATACAGGGAGTCTGTTGTGACACAAAGTATAACTTTGTCTATTCCATGAATCTAAACAGCTTTCTGTTTACATCAGTCTTAATTCAGTAATTTGCAAGCTCCTCAAAATTATTCTCTCTCTCATTCTCCTTACCTCCCTCCCTTCCTTCCTTCTCCCCTTCCTTCTTTTCTCCCTTCCTTTTATTGAATGTAGTCGTAAGTATAATGCAAGAATTTCCTACAAAATTGAAGATAGAATTTCACTGTATTCCAGTCTTCTCAAGTAGGCAAATTAGACAGAGAAAGGTGTTTGCTAGTTAGACATCTAGAGTCCATGCTCCTTTTCTACTCCTCTAATCTATACTGTGCTATGAGAACGTGTCCCCTTTTGCAGGGTGCATAATTCCAGAGTCCAAATCTGAAGCTGTCCTGCCTTGAACTCCTTTGGACAAATCCTGACCTGGCCTCTGCCTGAAGTGACCTCATGTAATTTGGTGCAAAAATAGTAATATGCTGCTTACAAGGTGCTCAGATCACACTGAAGAACACGGGCACACCAATATCTTTCTAAAATCTAAATTTCTGAATCTCACCTCAAAAATGTTGTGGACCTATATTTGATAAAGGGGAAATAATGCAATTCAATATTACAGTACTTGGATGCCTATAGGAGATGACTTGTATATACAAAAAGAGTGAATTAAAATATTAATCTCACTCACTGTATAAAGGAAAATTCCACACATGGCCTCTCTCCTGCTCCGGGCCAAGTCTCTGGCTCAATGATGTATCTTGTATTTTCCTTAGTTTTTATAAAGAAGGCCCCCACAGTAAATCCTACTTTCTTTATTCTTATTAACTGTTAATTCCCTTTCACCCTTGGAGGTATTCTTCCCCACAAAACCCAATATATGAGAAGAATTTCTTTTTTTAAAATCAGGGATGTAGTGAATGGACTTGGGCATTGGGGTTATACAGATCTGGGTTACTGAACTTAATATTATGACATACTGTGACTTTTTTTTTTTTAAGTATCTGTTTTTAAGATAACTCTAAGAGAACCAAAATCTAAATTACCCTAATTCTTTTCAATATCTCTTTTCTACCAAATTCCCCAAACACAGGTAGAGGTTGGTCTAATCCTAATCTGTCCCTTAGGTACAGAGGTATAAACATTCTTTCCTCCCTGTAATTCAGAGAAGAGTTTACTGAATAAGTTACAGAGCTCCTCAATCCTATCCCTACAATGACCAAAGAGACTTTATTGTGGGCATGGCTGACATGCTGGATAAAAAACTTGGGAAATGAGTAGAGAGAACAGGAAGACTGTGGAAAATAAAAAGTTTCTTTCCGCAGTATAACAAAGTGAGAAAGCCAGACTTTTTAAAAGTTAAAGTTCATTTTTTCCTAGGTTATTACCTCTGAAAGTAGCACTATCTTGTTTAATTTGGATTGTAATAAATATCTTCAAAGATTTCCACCAGTTTAATGAAGTAATAACAGGCCAAATTTGTTCTACCATCATTAACAATCGTCTCTGACAAAGGGTTTTAAACCCAGGAGCCAACTCTGATCCATTTTTAGCAGATGCTTGGAAGAATGCATTTTAAAATATATTTTTATCTGTATGAGGGCTCTTAAAAAGAAAAACAAAAATTACTAAGTCGTTCTTGAGTTGTTGTGAAAAATGAATTTGTTAATACCTGTGAAATTCTTAGAACAAGACCTTTTACATGGTAAGAATGCATTCCATTTCCATTTCTCTAGGAGGTGGGTCAAAAAGGATCTTGCTGTGATTTATGTCATAGAGTGTTCTGCCTATGTTTTCCTCTAAGAGTTTGATAGTGTCTGGCCTTACATTTAGGTCTTTAATCCATTTTGAGCTTATTTTTGTGTATGGTGGTAGGGAGTGATCTAATCTCATACTTTTACATGTACCTGTCCAGTTTTCCCAGCACCACTTACTGAAGAGGCTGTCCTTTCTCCACTGTACATTCCTGCCTCCTTTATCAAAGATAAGGTGATCATACGTACGTGGGTTTATCTCTGGGCTTTCTATCCTGTTCCATTGATCTATCTCTTTTTGTGTGAGTACCATACTGTCTTGATTACTGTAGCTTTGTAGTATAGTCTGAAGTCAGGGAGCCTGATTCCTCCTGCTCCGTTTTTCGTTCTCAAGATTGCTTTGGCTATTTGGGATCTTTTGTGTTTCCATACAAATTGTGAAATTTTTTGTTCTAGTTCTGTGAAAAATGCCAGTGGTAGTTTGATAGGGAATGCATTGAATCTGTAGATTGCTTTGGGTGGTAGAGTCATTTTCACAATGTTGATTCTTCCAATCCAAGAACATGGTATATCTCTCCATCTATTTGTATCATCTTTAATTTCTTTCCTCAGTGTCTTTTGATTTTCTGCATACAGGTCTTTTGTCTCCTTAGGTAGGTTTATTCCTAGGTATTTTATTCTTTTTGTTGCAATGGTAAATGGGAGTGTTTTCTTGATTTCACTTTCAGATTTTTCATCATTAGTGTATAGGAATGCCAGAGATTTCTGTGCATTAATTTTGTATCCTGCAACTTTACCAAATTCATTGATTAGCTCTAGTCGCTTTCTGGTAGCATCTTTAGGATTCTCTATGTATAGTATCATGTCATCTGCAAACAGTGACAGGTTTACTTCTTCTTTTCCGATTTGGATTCCTTTTATTTCCTTTTCTTCTCTGATTGCTGTGGCTAAAACTTTCAAAACTATATTGAATAAGAGTGGTGAGAGTGGGCAGTGTTGTCTTGTTCCTGATGTTAGTGGAAATGCTTTCAGTTTTTCACCATTGAGGATGATGTTGGCTGTGGATTTGTCATATATGGCCTTTATCATGTTGACGAAATTTCCCTCTATGCCTACTTTCTGCAGGGTTTCTATCATAAATGGGTGTTGAATTTTGTCAAAAGCTTTCTCTGCATCTATTGAGATGATCATATGGATTTTCTCCTTCAACTTGTTAATATGGTTTATCACATTGATTGATTTGCATATATTGAACAATCCTTGCATTCCTGGAATATACCCCACTTGATCATGGTGTATAATCCTTTTAATGTGCTGTTGGATTCTGTTTGCTAGTATTTTTTTCAGGATTTTTGCATCTGTGTTCATCAGTGATATTGGCCTGTAGTTTTCTTTCTTTGTGACATCCTTGTCTGGTTTTGGTATCAAGGTGATGGTGGCCTCGTAGAATGAGTTTGGGAGTGTTCCTCCCTTTGCTATATTTTGGAAGAGTTTGAGAAGGATAGGTGTTAGCTCTTCTCTAAATGTTTGATAGAATTCGCCTGTGAAGCCATCTCGTCCTGGGCTTTTGTTTGTTGGAAGATTTTTGATCACAGTTTCAATTTCAGTGCTTGTGATTGGTCTGTTCATATTTTCTACTTCTTCCTAATTCAGTCTTGGCAGGTTGTGCATTTCTAAGAATTTGTCCATTTCTTCCAGGTTGTCCATTTTATTGGCATAGAGTTGCTTGTAGTAATCTCTCATGATCTTTTGTATTTCTGCAGCGTCAGTTGTTACTTCTCCTTTTTCATTTCTAATTCTATTGATTTGAGTCTTCTCCCTTTTTTTCTTGATGAGTCTGGCTAATGGTTTATCAATTTTGTTTATCTTCTCAAAGAACCAGCTTTTAGTTTTATTGATCTTTGCTATCGTTTCCTTCATTTCTTTTTTATTTATTTCTGATCTGATTTTTATGATTTCTTTCCTTCTGCTAACTTTGGGGTTGTTTTGTTCTTCTTTCTCTAATTGCTTTAGGTGCAAGATTAGGTTCTTTATTCTAGATGTTTCCTGTTTCTTAAGGTGGGCTTGTATTGCTATAAACTTCCCTCTTAGAACTGCTTTTGCTGCATCCCATAGGTTTTGGGTCGTCGTGTCTCCATTGTCATTTGTTTCTAGGTATGTTTTTATTTCCTCTTTGATTTCTTCAGTGATCACTTCGTTATTAAGTAGTGTATTGTTTAGCCTCCATGTGTTTGTATTTTTTACAGATCTTTTCCTGTAATTGATATCTAGTCTCATGGCGTTGTGGTCGGAAAAGATACTTGATACAATTTCAATTTTCTTAAATTTACCAAGGCTTGATTTGTGCCCCAAGATATGATCTATCCTGGAGAATGTTCCATGAGCACTTGAGAAAAATGTGTGTTCTGTTGTTTTTGGATGGAGTGTCCTATAAATATCAATTAAGTCCATCTTGTTTAATGTATCATTTAAAGCTTGTGTTTCCTTAATTTATTTTCATTTTGGATGATCTGTCCATTGGTGAAAGTGGGGTGTTAAAGTCCCCTACTATGATTGTGTTACTGTCGATTTCCCCTTTTATGGCTGTTAGCATTTGCCTTATGTATTGAGGTGCTCCTATGTTGGGTGCATAAATATTTACAATTGTTATAACTTCTTCTTGGATCAATCCCTTGATCATTATGTAGTGTCCTTCTTTGTCTCTTCTAATAGTCTTTATTTTAGTCTATATTTTCTGATATGAGAATTGCTACTCCAGCTTTCTTTTGGTTTCCATTTGCATGGAATATCTTTTTCCATCCCCTTACTTTCAGTCTGTATGTGTCTCTAGGTCTGAAGTGGATCTCTTGTAGACAGCATATATATGGGTCTTGTTTTTGTATCCATTCAGCAAGTCTGTGTCTTTTGGGGGGAGCCTTCAATCCATTTACATTTAAGGTAATTATCAATATGTATGTTCCTATTCCCATTTTCTTAATTGTTTTGGGTTTGTTATTATAGGTTTTTTCCTCCTCTTGTGTTTCTTGCCTAGAGAAGATCCTTTAGCATTTGTTGTAAACCTGGTTTGGTGGTGCTGAACTCTCTCAGCATTTGCTTTTCTTTAAAGGTTTTAATTTCTCCATCAAATATGAGTGAGATCCTTGCCGGGTAGAGTAATCTTGGTTGTAGATTTTTCTCCTTCATCACTTTAAATATGTCCTGCCAGTCCCTTCTGGCTTGCAGAGTTTCTGCTGAAAGATCAGCTGTTAACCTTATGGGGATTCCCTTGTGTGTTATTTGTTGTTTTTCCCTTGCTGCTTTTAATATGTTTTCTTTGTATTTAATTTTTGACAGTTTGATTAATATGTGTCTTGGCGTGTTTCTCCTTGGATTTATCCTGTATGGGACTCTGTGCTTCCTGGACTTGCTTAACTATTTCCTTTCCCATATTAGGGAAGTTTTCAACTATAATCTCTTCAAATATTTTCTCAGTCCCTTTTTCTCTTCTTCTTCTGGAACCCCTATAATTTGAATGTTGGTGCCTTTAATGTTGTCCCAGAGGTCTCTGGGACTGTCCTCAGTTCTTTTCATTCTTTTTTCTTTATTCTGCTCTGCAGTAGTTATTTCCACTACTTTATCTTCCAGGTCACATATCCGTTCTTCTGCCTCAGTTATTCTGCTATTGATCCTTTCTAGAGTATTTTTATTTCATTTATTGTGTTGTTCATCGTTGCTTGTTTCATCTGTAGTTCTTTTACGTCCTTGTTAAATGTTTCTTGCATTTTCTCTATTCTATTTCCAAGATTTTGGATCATCTTTACTATAATTATTCTGAATTCTTTTTCAGATAGACTGCCTACTTCCTCTTCATTTGTTAGGTCTGGTGGGGTTTTTTCTTGCTCCTTCATCTGCTGTGTGTTTTTCTGTCTTCTCATTTTGCTTATCTTACTGTGTTTGGGGTCTCCTTTTTGCAGGCTGCAAGTTCGTAGTTCCCATTGTTTTTGGTGTCTGTCCCCAGTGGCTAAAGTTGGTTCAGGGGGTTGTGTAGGCTTCCTGGTGGAGGGGACTAGTGCCTGTGTTCTGGTGGATGAGGATGGATCTTGTCTTTCTGGTGGGCAGGTCCACGTCTGGTGGTGTGTTTTGGGGTGTCTGTGGACTTATTGTGATTTTAGGCAGCCTCTCTGCTAATGGATGGGGTTGTGTTCCTGTCTTGCTAGTTGTTTGGCATAGGGTGTCCAGCACTGTAGCTTGCTGGTCGTTGAGTGAAGCTGGGTCTTGGTGTTGAGATGGAGATCTCTGGGAGATTTTTGCCATTTGATACTACATGGAGCTAGGAAGTCCCTTGTGGACCAGTGTCCTGAAGTTGGATCTCCCACCTCAGAGGCACAGCACTGACTCCAGGCTCCAGCTCCAAGAGCCTTTCATCCACATAGCTCAGAATAAAAGGGAGAAAACTTAGAAAGAAAGAAAGAAAGAAAGAGGATAAAGGAAAATAAAATAAGGTAAGGTAAAATAAAATAAAGTTGTTAAAATAAAAATATAACTATTAAAAAAATTTTTAAGTTAAAAAAAAAAAAGACAGAACCCTAGGACAAATGGTGAAAGCTAAGCTACACAGACAGAATCTCACACAGAAGCATACACATACACACTCACAAAAAGAGGAAAAGGAGAAAAAATAATAAATCTTGCTCTCAACGTTCACCTCCTCAATTTGGGATAATTCGTTGTCTATTCAGGTATTCCACAGATGCAGGGTACATAAAGTTGATTGTGGCAATTTAATCCACTGCTCCTGAGGCTGCTGGGAGAGATTTCCCTTTCTCTTCTTTGTTCGCACAGCTCCCGGGGCTCAGCTTTGGATTTGGCCCCGCCTCTGCATGTAGGTCGCCGGAGGGCGTCTGTTCTTCGCTCAGACTGGACGGGGTTAAAGGAGCAGCTGACTCGGGGGCTCCGGCTCACTCAGGCCGGGTGGAGGGAGGGGTACGGAGTGCGGGGCGGGCCTGCGGCAGCAGAGGCCGGTGTGATGTTGCACCAGCCTGAGGCGTGCCGTGCGTTCTCCCGGAGAAGTTGTCCCTGGATCCCGGGACCCTGGCAGTGGCAGGCTGCACAGGCTCCCCGGAAGGGGGGTGTGGAGAGTGACCTGTGCTCGCACACAGGCTTTTTCGTGGCGGCAGCAGCAGCCTTAGCACCTTATGCCCGTCTCTGGGGTCTGCGCTGATAGCCGCGGCTCGCGCCTGTCTCTGGAGCTCCTTTAAGCAGCACTCTTAATCCCCTCTCCTCGCGCACCAGGAAACAAAGAGGGAAGAAAAAGTCTCTTGGCTCTTCGGCAGCTCCAGACTTTTCCCCGGACTCCCTCCCGGCCAGCCGTGGTGCACTAGCCCCTTCAGGCTGTGCCCACACCGCCAACCCCAGTCCTCTCCCTGAGCTCCAACCGAAGCCCGAGCCTCAGCTCCCAGACCCGCCCGCCCCAGCAGGTGAGCAGACAAGCCTCTCGGGCTGGTGAGTGCCGGTCGGCACCGACCCTCTGTGCAGAAATCTCTCCGCTTTGCCCTGTGCACCCCTGTTTCTATGCTGTCCTCCGCGGCTTCGAAGCTCCCCCTCTCTGCCACCTGCAGTCTCTTCCCGCAAAGGGGCTTCTAGTGTGTGGAAACCTTTCCTCCTTCATGGCTCCCTCCCACTGGTGCAGGTCCCGTCCGTGTTCTTTTGTCTCTGTTTATTCTTTTTTCTTTTGCCCTATCCATGTACGTGGGGAGTTTCTTGCCTTTTGAGAGGTCTGAGGTCTTTCTGCCAGGGTTCAATAGGTGTTCTGTAGGAGTTGTTCCACGTGTAGATGTATTTCTGATGTATCTGTGGGGAAGAAGGTGATCTCCGTGTCTTACTCTTCCGCCATCTTCCCCCTCTCCAAAAAGAACATTTTATAGTAACAAATAGTAGAGTCTACTCTGTGTGAAGGTTAAATTGATTCCATGCACAATTTGATATTTAAAGTTGTTTAGAAGACCATCCCCAAAACATCCATCAATATAGAATACTGGACTTCCGGATATAAAGCCACCATTAGACCCACAACATGTAAAGAACTTGGATACTATCAATCTCATCCTTACCACAGGAAAATGCTGAAAAACTTGAAAATCAATAACTTTTCTAGTACCCGTCACAGAACTGAGGTCATAGTGAAAACTACCATCCCCAAATCTGTAGAAGACAGGTGAATTCAAAGAGTCACAACCAAGACATGCTTTCGTAAAGAAGTCACTGGAGCCAGAAAGTGGTAGGAAGACTTAAATGATAACTTTGACAAATTGATGGACGTTGAGAGTGGACTAACTTGAAAGAAGACTCCTGAGGAAGAGTCTTGTGGGAAGAGGTTTCCATCCTCCATAGGTTTTTTTCTCCAGAAACACTACCTCATTCTCTTGGGGAAGAGCCAAGTAAAATGCCCTCATGGCTCTAATAGAGAAAGGGGAAAATTAAACATTTTGATATTTCCAGAACATTCTCTAGGGGAAGACTTCCCCATCACACTTGGGGGAAGGGCATTTCCCTGACTGTAGCCCCCTTTAGGCTTCTGATTTTACCTAGGGGCTGGAGGGGGAATTAAAGAAACACTTTTGAAGGTCACAGTGCGAGACACATGCCCACTAAGAGACTTGAGTTGTAATCATAAGATTATAGAGTTTTTACCACCATGCCAATAGGGCTACAGTGTAAAAACAGTGGATTACAACTGAGAGAGCTGCACATTTCATGGTCTATCTCAGGATGAGTTCTTAGGGAAACTCAAAGACAACAGGGGAGGCAAAAACAAGTACATTAGAGGAATTTGAAATCTCTGGCAGCTAATGCTATAGCAAACAGTAAAAACTGGCACCCAACTCCTAGCCAGATTAATACAAAACTTCACACTAAATACCTATTTATCTTAGTTCCTATTACCCAGTAAATCATGTCTGGATTTCAAAGTAAAGATACAAACCATGCTAAAAGGCAAAGAAAAGCACAGTCTAAAAATATAAAGCAGGCATCAGAAGCATACTCAGATATGACACAAATTTTGGAATTATCAGGCAGAGAATCTAAAATAACTAAAATATGTTAAGAGCTCTACTGGAAAAATTAGCAACATGCAAGAACATATGGATAATATAAGCAGAGAGATGGAAACATTAGGAAAAACATTTGTTAAGTGCTACAAGTCAAAAATACTAGTATAGTCTTCTGCTTTCCAGCTTTACATGTAAGAAACTTAGAAGTCATCACAACAAGAAAGAAGCTGAAAAACAGAAAATCAACACCTTTTTAGATCCATCAGACAATTGAGGTCACAGGACAAACCACCACACTGAAAACTGGAGACACAGGCAGATACAAAGATGCACAGTTTACTCAGAGCAGAAATGCCCAGAAACCACTAATGGAGCTAATGTCAGTTCTTTTTACTTAGAACAGTGTTTTTATTTTCTAGTATTGCTTTTTGATATTAGGATGACCATCACTCTGCTTATATTACCTTGTAGTATACTTTGTAAAATATTTTTTGCCTTTCAACAAGTTATTAAAAGACATTTTCAAAGGTAAAAATCAGACTTTGAAGAGACAAGAGCAATCATCAGACCTGGACTGAGATGTGGCAGCAGTGTTGGAATTATTAGACTGGCAATTTAAAATAACTATGACTAATATGCTAATGGCTCTAATGGAAGCCAATGTGCTAGAGCAGATGGATAATGTAACCAGAGAGATGGAAATTCTAATATCAAAAAGAAATTCTAGAAGACAAAAACCCTGTAACAGAAATGAAGAATGCCTTTGATGGGCATTAGACTGGAAATGGCTGAGGAACTTGAAGATATAACAGTAGAAACTTCCCAAATTGAAAAGCAAAGACTAAAAAGACTGGGGGGGGGGGGAAATCCCAACGTAGAACAGTATGTCCAGGAACTATGGACAATTACAATAGGTGTAAGATAAATTTACTGGGAATACCAGAAGGCAAAGAAATAGAATAAATATTTGAAGCAATGATGACTGAGAATTTCTCAACGTTAATGTCAGATGTCAAACCACAGATTCAGGAAGCTCAGGGAAAGCAAGAAAGATAAATGTCAAAAATCTATACCTGGGCATATCATGTTCAAACTTCAGAAAATCAAATACAAAGAGAAAATCAAAAGAAACCAGAGGAAAAAATACCTTAGCTATAGAGGGGCACAGATAACAATTACATTTGACTTATCTTCAGAAATGATGTGGAAAGATGAGAGGAATGGAATTAAATATTTGTGTTGGAAGATAAAAACTCATCAACCTAGAATTCTATATCTAGTGAAATGATGTTGTCAACCAAAAATTGAGGAAATTTGTCATAATAGACCTACCTTACAAGAAATAGTAAAAGAAGGTCTTCAGAGCAAAGGAATATATAGGTCAGAAACTTGTAACTACATTAGAAAGGAAAAATATGAGAGAAGAATAAGTCAAGGTAAAAGAAAAGCTTTTATTTTTCTTACTTTTAATTGATTTCACAAAACAGTGTGTTCTATATAATAATAGCAACAATGTATTAAATGATTATAGTTCATGAATAAGTGAACTGAATGACAGTGAAGATATAAGGGACAGGAGAGATGAATTAGGGATACTTTGTTATAAGATACTAGCACTCCCCTGAAGTGGTATAGTCTTGTATGAAAGGGTTAGTTGTGGATGTATATTGCAAACTTTAGGGCAGCAACTAAAGAAGGCAAAATAAGGAGCATAACTGACATGCTAACAAAGGAGACAAAATGGAACCATATATTACGCTCAAATTCTGTAATAACTTATATAGGGAAAAAATCCGAAAAAGAATGGATATATGTATATGAATCACTTTGGTGTACACCTGAAACTAACACAACATTGTAAATCAACTATGCTGCAATATAAAGTTGAAAAATTAAATAAAAAAGGAAGACAGAAAAACAGAAGGGCAATGAATAGAAAATAATAACTGTAACGTCATTGAAGTATTTAGACATCAATTGTTTAGATACACCAATTAAAAGAAAATGACTATGAGAGTGGATGAAAAAAAGAGACCCAAATATTTGTTGTATACAGTAAATCCACTTTAAAAATAAAGACACACGTTGATTGAAAGTAAAGGGATGAATCAAGATATACCAGGCTGACAGTGATTAAAAAAAAAAAAAAAAGCTGGAACACCCATACTAATTTCAAACAAGGCAGACTTCATAGCAAGGAAAATTATCAGAGATAAGAAAGGCATTACATAATGATAAAAGGGGGCTATTCTCTAAGAAGACATGACACTTCTTAATGTGTATGCACCTAACAACAGAACATCAAAATATGTGACACAAAAACTAAAAACTGCTAAGGGAAATGAGCAAATCCACAGGTATAGTTGAAGAATGACTTCAGTGTGCCTCCAACAATAATAAACAGTTTCGTCATACAGAAAACCAGTAAGTTTATAGTTGAACTCAACAGCACCATTAATGAATTAGGTCTAAGTGACATTTATACATTATTTTACCCAACAATAGCAGAGTAAGCATCCTTCTTGAGGTCACATGGGATATTCACCAAAATAAACCATATTCTACAACATAAAAAACACCTTCACATACTTAAAAAAACAAAATGCAGTATACGTTCTTAGACCACAGTGGAATTAAACTAGAAATCAATAATACAAAGATAGGAAATCCTAAAATACTTGGATACTAAATAGCACACCACTAAGTAACATATGCGTCAGGAAGAAACCTCAAGGTACTTTTTAAAAAATACTTTGAATTAAATGGAAATGAAAATACAATTCATCAAAAGTTATGGGATGCAGGGAAAGCAGTGCTTAGGGGAAAATTTATAGCACTAAAACCATATTGTGGAAAAGAAGAAAGATCTAAAATCATTGATCTAAGTTTTCACCCTAACAAAGTAGAAAAAGGAGTAAATTAATCCAAAATAGGAGAAAAGAAACAATAAAAACTAAAGGCAATGGCATTTTTCACAAAACTACAACAAAACATCTTAAAATTTGTACAGGGACACAAAAGACCCCAAATAGCCAAAGCAATCTTAGGAAAGAAAAACAGAGCTGCAAGAATCAGGCTCCCTGACTTCAGACTATACTACAAAGCTACAGACATCAAAACGGTATGGTACTTGTACAAAAACAAAAATAGAGATCAATGGAACAGGGTAGAAAGCCCAGAAATAGAGGAATGGCAGCCTGAACTCCACCACACCAGGGGTTTTTTTGTTTTGCAGTACGCGGGCCTCTAACTGTTGTGGCCTCTCCCATTGTGGAGCACAGGCTCCGATGCGCAGGCTCAGTGGCCATGGCTTACGGGCCCAGCCACTCCGTGGCACGTGGGATCTTCCCAGACTGGGGCACGAACCCGTGTCCCCTGCATCGGCAGACGGACTCTCAACCACTGCGCCACCAGGGAAGCCCCACACCGGGTTTTCTGAGCAGCCGCAAGCATGAGGAGGGAGGGGAGTGTGGCACCAGACATAGCACTGGGTTCAACACCAGGATTGGTTTCAGGTAGGAAGCTTTCGACACTACACTGGGACCATCAGACTGTGCCGGCACCGCACCCGAAGCTGTAGCAGGCACTGCACGCAGGTGCTCAGCCAAGTGGCTGACAGGGTCTTGGTGCTCCGGCCAGGTGTCAGGTCTGAGCCTCTGAGGTGGGAGAGCTGAGTTCAGGACATTGGTTCCCCAGACACCTTCCAGCCCCACGTTCTATCAAACAGCAAAAGCTCTCCCAGAGATCTCCATCTCAATGCTAAGACCCACCTCCACTAAACAACAAGCAAGCTACAGTTCTGGACACCCCATGCCAAACAACTAGCAAGACAGGAACACAACCCCACCCATTAGCAGAGAAGCTGCCTAAAATCATAATAAGTTCACAGACGCGCCAAAACATACCACCGAACACAGTCCTGCCCACCAGAAAGACAAGATCCAGCCTCAACCACCAGGACACAGGCACCAGTCTCCTCCACCAGGAAGCCTACACAACCCACTGAACCAACGTTACCCACTGGGGGCAGACACCAAAAATAATGAGAACTACGAACCTACAGCCTGCAAAAAGGAGACCCCAAACACAGTAAGTTAAGCAAAATGAGAAGACAGAGAAACACACAGCAGATGAAGGAGCAAGATAAAAACCCACCAGACCAAACAAATGGATGGGAAATAGGCAGTCTACTTGAAAAAGAATTCAGAATAATAATAGTAAAGATAATCCAAAATCTTGGAAATAGAATGGAGAAAATATAAGAAATGTTTAAAAGGACCTAGAAGAACTAAAGAGCAAACAAACAATGATGAACAACAAAATAAATGAAATTAAAAATTCTCTAGAAGGAATCAATAGAAGAATAACTGAGGCAGAAGAACGGAGAAGTGACCTGGAAGATAAAATAGTGGAAATAACTACTGCAGAGCAGAATAAAGAAAAAAGAATGAAAAGAATTGAGGCAGTCTCAGAGACCACTGGGACAACATTAAATGCACCAACATTTGAATTATAGTGGTCCCAGAAGAAGAAGAGAAAAAGAAAGGGACTGAGAAAATATTTGAAGAGATTATAGTTGAAAGCTTCCCTAATATGGGAAGGGAAGTAGCCAATCAAGTCCAGGAAGCACAGAGTCCCATACAGGATAAATCCAAGGAGAAACACGCCAAGACACATTAAACTATCAAAAATTAAATACTAAGATAAAATATTAAAAGTAGCAAGGGAAAAGCAACAAATAACATACAAGGGAATCCCCATAATATTAACAGCTGAACTTTCAACAGAAACTCTGCAAGCCAGAACGAAGTGGCAGGACATATTTAAAGTGATGAATGGAAAATACATTCTCCATGTTATCATCAGGATAGATCATATCTTGGGTCACAAATCAAGCTTTGGTAAATTTCAATATTAAGAATATTGAAATCGTATCAGGTGTCCTTTCTGACCACACTGCTATGATACTAGATATTGATTATAGGAAAAAATCTGTAAAAAATACAAACACATGGAGGCTAAATAATACACTACTAAATAATCAAGAAATCACTGAAGAAATCAAAGAGGAAATCAAGAAAAACCTAGAAACAAATGACAATGACAACATGATGACCCAAAACCTATGGGATGCCACGAAAGCAGTTCTAAGAAGGAGGTTTATAGCAATACAATACTGCCACAAGAAACAAGAAACATCTCAAATAAATAAACTTACACCTAAAGCAATTAGAGAAAGAAGAACAAAAAAAAACCCCCAAAGTTAGCAGAAGGAAAGAAATCATAAAGATCAGGTCAGAAATAAAAAGAAATGAAGGAAACAATATCAAAGATCAATAACACTAAAAGCTGGTTCTTTGAGAAGATAAACAAAATTGATAAACCATTAGCCAGACTCATCAAGAAAAAAAGGGAGAAGCTTCAAATCAATAGAATTAGAAAGGAAAAAAGAGAACTAACAAATGACACTGCACAAATACAAAGGATCATGAGAGATTCTGACAAGCAACTATATGCCAATAACATGGACAACCTGGAAGAAATGGACAAATTCTTAGAAAACTACAACTTTCTGAGACTGAACCAGGAAGAAATAGAAAATATAAACAGAACAATCACAAGCTCTGAAATTGAAACTGATTAAAAATCTTCCAGCAAACAGAAGCCCAGGATGAGATGACTTCACAGACGAATTCTATCAAATATTTAGAGAAGAGCTAAGACCTATCCTTCTCAAACTCTTCAAAAATATAGCAGAGGGACGAATACTCCCAGACTAATTCTACGAGGCCACCATCATCCTGATACCAAAACCAGACAAAGATGTCGCAAAAAAAGTAAACTACAGGACAATATCACTAATGAACATAGATGCAAAAATCCTCAACAGAATCCAACTGCACATTAAAAGGATCATACACCATGATCGAGTGGGGTTTATCCCAGGAATGCAAGGATTCTTCAATATATGCAAGTCAGTCAGTGTGATACACCATATTAACAAATTGAAGGAGAAAAACCATACGATCATTTAATAGATGCAGAAAAAGCTTTCAACAAAATTCAACACCCATTTATGATAAAAGCCCTCCAGAAAATAGGAACAGAGGGAACTAACCTCAACCAAATAAAGGCCATATGTGACAAACCCACAACCAGCATCATTCTCAATGGTGAAAAACTGAAACCATTTCCACTAAGATCAGGAAAAAGGCAAAGTTGCCCACTCTCATCACTATTATTCAACATTGTTTTGGAAGTTTTAGCCACAGCAATCAAAGAAGAAAAAGAAATAAAAGGAATCCAAATCGGAAAAGAAGAAGTAAAACTCTCACTCTGCAGATGACATGCATGATACTCTACATAGAGAATCCTAAAGATGCTACCAGAAAACTACTAGAGCTAATGAATGAATTTGATAAAGTAGCAGGATACAAAATTAATGCACAGAAATCTCTTGCATTCCTATACACTAATGATGAAAAATCTGAAAGAGAAACTAAGGAAACACTCCCATTAACCATTACAACAAAAAGAATAAAATACCTAGGAATAAACCTACCTAAGGAGACAAACGACGTATATGCAGGAAACTATAAGACACTGATGAAAGAAATTAAAGATGATACAAAAAGATGGAGAGACATACCATGTTCTTGGATTGGAAGAATCAACATTGTGAAAATAACTATATGGATTGGAAGAATCAACATTGTGAAAATTACTATCCAAAGCAATGTACAGATTCAGTGCAATCTCTATCAAACTACCAATGGCATTTTTCAAAGAACTAGAACAAAACATTTCACAATTTGTATGGAAACACAAAAGACCCCGAATAGTCAAAGCAATCTTGAGAAAGAAAAGTAGAGCTGGAGGAATCAGGTTGCCAGACTTCAGACTATACTACAAAGCTACAGTAATCAGCACAGTATGGGGCTTCCCTGGTGGTGCAGTGGTTGAGAGTCCACCTGCTGATGCAGGGGACATGGGTTCGTGCCCCAGTCCATGAGGATCCCACATGCTGTGGAGCGGCTGGGCCCGTGAGCCATGGCCGCTGAGCCTGCGCGTCTGGAGCCTGTGCTCCGCGAAAGGAGAGGCCACAGCAGTGAGTGGCCCGCGTACCGCAAAAAAAAAAAAAAAGACAGTATAGTACTGGCACAAAAACAGAAATATAGATTAGTGGAACAGGATAGAAAGCCCGGAGATAAACCCACGCACATATGGTCACCTTATCTTTGATAAAGGAGGCAAGAATATACAGTGGCGAAAAGACAGCCTGGTTAATAAGTGGTGCTGGGAAAACTGGATAGCTACATGTAAAAGAATGAAATTAGAATACTCCCTAACACCATACACAAAAATAAACTCAAAATGGATTAAAGACCTAAATGTAAGGCCAGACACTATCAAATTCTTAGAGGAAAACATAGGCAGAACACTCTATGACATAAATCACAGCAAGATTCTTTTTGACCCACTTCCTAGAGAAATGGAAATAAAAACAAAAATAAACAAATGGGACCTAATGAAAACAGCTTTTGCACAGCAAAGGAAACCATAAACAAGACCAAAAGACAACCCTCAGAATGGGAGAAAATATTTGCAAATGAAGCAACTGACAAAGGATTCATCTCCAAAATTTACAAACACTCCTGCAGCTCAATATCAAAATGACGAACAACCCAATCCAAAAATGGGCGGAAGACCTAAATAGATATTTCTCCAAAGAAGGTATAGTGATTGCCAACAAACACATGAAAGGATGCTCAACATCACTAATCATTAGAGAAATGCAAATCAAAACTACAATGAGGTATCACCTCACACCAGTCAATATGGCCATCATTAAAAAATCTATAAACAATAAATGCTGGAGAGGGTGTGGAGAAAAGGAAACCCTCTTGCACTGATGATGGGAATGTAAATTGATACAGCCACTATGGAGAACAGTATGGAGGTTCTTTAAAAAGCTAAAAATAGAACTACCATTTGACCCAGCAATCCCACTCCTAGGCATATATGCTCAGAAAACCATAATTCAAAAAGAGTCATGTACCACAATGTTCATTGCAGCACTATTTACAATAGCCAGGACATGGAAGCAACCTAAGTGTCCAACGACAGATGAATGGATAAAGAAGATGTGGCACATATACACAATGGAATATTACTCAGCCATAAAAAGAAACGAAATTGAGTTATTTGTAATGAGGTGGATGGACTTTGAGACTGTCATACAGAGTGAAGTAAATCAGAAAGAGAAAAACAAATACCATATGTTAACACATATATATGGAATGTAAAAACAAAAAATGGTTCTGAAGAACCTAGGGGCAGGACAGGAATAAAGACTCAGATGTACAGAATGGACTTGAGGGCATGGGGAGTGGGAAGGGTAAGCTGGGACGAAGTGAGAGTGACATGGATGTATATACACTACCAAATGCAAAATAGATAGCTAGTGGGAAGCAGCTGCATAGCACAGGGAGATCAGCTCAGTGCTTTGTGACCACCTAGAGGAGTGAGATAAGGTGGGTGGGAGGGAGACGCAAGAGGGAGGAGAAATGGGGATATTGGTATATGTATAGCTGATTCACTTTGTTATACAGCAGAAACTAACACACCATTGTAAAGCAATTATATTCCAATAAAGATGTTAAAAAAAGAAAAGAAAAGAAAGCCCAGAAATAAACCCATGCAGCTATGGTCAATTAATCTATGATGAAGGAATCAAGACTGTACAATCGAGGAAAGACAGTCTCTTCAGCATATGGTGCTTGGAAAACTGGACAGCTTCATGTTAAAAAATGAAGTTGGAACATTCTTTCACACCACACACAAAAATGAACTCAAAATGTATTAAAGACCTAAATGTAAGACTGGATACTGTGAAACTTTTAGAGGAAAACATAGGCAAAACACTCTTTGATGAAAGTCGCAGCAAGATCTTTTTTGAGCTGTCTCCTAGAGTAACGAAAATAAAAACAAAAATAAATGGGACCTAATTAAACTCAAAAGATTTTACATAGCAATGGAAACTATAGACAAAACGAAAAAACAGCCCACAGAATGGGGGAAAATATTTGCAGTCGAAGTGACTGACAGGGATTAATCTCCAAAATTTACAAACAGCTCATGCGGCTCAATATCAGAAAAACAAACAACCCAATCAAAAAATGGGCAGAAGACCTAAATAGATATTTCTCCAAAGAAGACATACAGATGGCCAAGAGGCACATGGAAAGTTGCTCAAAATTGCTAATTATTAGAGAAATGCAAATCAAAACTACAATGAGGTGTCACCTCACACCAGTCAGAATGGCTATGATCAAAAAATCTACTATCAGTAAATGCTGGAGAGGGTGTGGTGAAAAGGGAAACCTCTTGCAGTGTTAGTGGGAATGTACATTGATACAGCCACTGTGGAGAACAGTATGGAGCTTCCTTAAAAAACTGAAAATAAAATCACATGATCATATCAAGAGGAGCAGTAAAAGTGTCTGATAAAATGTAACTCCCATTCATGCAAGGAATAAAGGGGAACTTTCTTAATTTGGTAAAGAATATCTACAGAAAACCCACCGGTAAAATAACACCTAATGGGAAGAAACTAGATACTTCCGGGAATTCCCTGGTGGTCCAGTGGTTAGGACTCCATGCTTCCACTGCCGGGGGCACAGGTTCAATCCCTGGCTAGGGAACTAAGATCCTGGAGGGGGGAGGAAAAAAACTAGATGCTCTCCTGCTAAGATCAGAAACAAGGCAAGCATGTCCCCTATTAAAACTCTTATTTAATATTGTATTGGAAGTACATGATCTAAATATACCAATTAAAAGACAAGTACTGTCAGCATAGATAAAGAAACAATACTGAATTATATATTGTCTACAAGAAAACCACTTTAGGTATAAAGACACTTATAGGTTAAAAGTTAAAAAAAAGGGAAAAAGTAAATATGCTAATACAAATTGAAAGGAAGCTCAAGTAGCTGTATTGATTTCAGACAAAAGAGTAAACAGAAAGTGACGTTACATAATAATAAGGGGGTCAATTTTCCAGGAAGAAATAACAAAACTATGTGTGTATGCAACTAACAACCGAGCATCAAAATATGAAGCAAAAACTGATAGAACTGCTAGGAGAAATAGACAAATATTATAGTTTGAGACTTGAACATGCCCTTATAAGTAAATGATAGGTCAAGTCAGAAAATCAATAAGGACACAGCTGACCTGAACAGCACTGTAAATTAAATTGATATTTACAGAATAATCCATCAATAACAGCAGAATACACATTCTTCTCTACCTTGTATGGAACGTGAACCAAGATACACCAAATTGTGGGCCATAAACACCTTTAAAAATATAAAAGAATAAAAATAAAACAAAGCATACTCTCAGAACAAAATAAATTGGAAATAAATAACAGGAAGAGGGCTTCCCTGTTGGCGCAGTGGTTGAGAGTCCGCCTGCCGCTGCAGGGGACACGAGTTCATGCCCCGGTCCGGGAAGATCCCACATGCTGCGGAGCGGCTGGGCCCATGAGCCATGGCCACTGAGCCTGTGCTCCGCAACGGGAGAGGCCACAACAGTGAGAGGCCCGCGTACCCAAAAAAAAAAAAAAAAAACTCAGAACAGATATCCTCTTTTCATTTACTTCAAAAGAATAAAGAGGGCATCCCTGGTGGCGCAGTGGTGAGAGTCCACCTGCCGATGCAGGGGACACGGGTTTGTGGCCCGGTCTGGGAAGATCCCACATGCCGTGGAGCGGCTGGGCCCGTGAGCCATGGCCGCTGAGCCTGCGCGTCCAGAACCTGTGCTCCGCAACGGGAGAGGCCACAACAGTGAGAGGCCCGTGTACCGCAAAAAAAAAATAAATTAAAAAAATTTTTAAAAAAATAAGAAGAGAGAAAATCTTCAAATATTTGAAGATTAAACAACACTTCCAAGTAACACATTAGACTAAGGAGAAGTCTTAAGAGTCAATAAAAATATTGTGAACTAAGTGAAAATGAAATTAAAACTTACCAAACTTTGTGGGATATGGAAAAATCCGTACTTAGAGGGAAATTTATAGCATTAAATGTGTATATTAGAAAAGGAATAATATATAAAACGAATAACCTAATTTCTACCTTGATATTAGAAAAAAAAGAGAAAATAAAAAGTAAGCAGCAGAATAAAGATATAATAAAAAAGTAAGGAAATACCAGTGGGTTTGGAAATAGGAAAACAATAAAATCAATCAAACCTAAAGCTAGTTCTTTGAAAAGATCAATTAAAATGAAAAACATCTAGTCAAGCCAAGGGCAAGAAAGAGGACACAGATTGCCAATATTTTAAATGAAAGAAGGGTCATGACCACTGATTCTGTGGACATGAAAAAGACTTGGATTTGAAGGGCATTATGCTAAGTGAAATAAGTCAGACAGAGAAAGACAGATGATGTATTATATCACTTATATGTAGAATCTAAAAAATACAACAAACCGGTGAACAAAAAAGAAGCAGACTCACAAATATAGAGAACAAACTAGTGGTTACCAGTGGGGAGGCAGGGGAGGGGCACTAAAGAGTGGGAGGTGGGAGGTACAAACTACTGGGTGTAAGCTGGGCCCAAGGATGTGTTGTATAATATGGGGAATACAGCCAATATTTTGTAATAACTGTAAATGGAAAGTAACCCTTAAAAATTGTATAGAATTTTTAAAATAAAAAGAAAAACAGGTTTAAGGAGGAAAAAATGGATAATAAAGGAACATTGTGAAAAATTCTATGCCCACAAATTTGATAACCTAGATAAAAAGGACCCATTCCTTGAAAGAAACAAACTTTTCCACTCACACAGGAAAAAATAAGTAATCTGAATAATCTTATACCTACAAAAGGAATAATTAATATTTATTCAATACAATAATTAATAACCTTCCAGAAAGAAAGTTCCAAGTCCAGGTAAATCTTGTCAAATATTTAAAGAAAAAAAATTATACCAATTTTGCACATTCTTTTCAAGAACATAGAAACAGAGGGAATACTTCCTAACTCATTTTATGAGGTAAGCATTATTCTGATACCAAAACTCAGTAGAGACATTACAAAAAATTAAAACTACAGATCAGGATTTCTCATGAGGGATGGATTTAACAATCCCTCACAAAATAGTAGCAAATTCAGTCCAACAATGTATAAAAAAGAAAGTGTATCACAGCCAAGTGGGATTTATTCCAGGTAGGTAGGGCTTGTTCAACATTAGAAAATGAATCTGTGAAATCCACCAGATCAACAGGCTAAGGAAGAAAAAATCATGTGATTATATCAACTGATGCAGAAAAAGCTTTTGACAAAATTTATTCATCATTTTTAAACTCAGCGAACTAGAAAGAGGAGAATTTCCTCGACTTGATAAAGAACATCTAAAAGAATACTAGCACTAACATCATACCTAATAGTGAGAAACTGCATACTTTCCCCCAAAGATCAAGAGCAAAGCAAGGGTTTTTTTCTCTCACCGTTTGTAAAATGATACTGCCACTTTAGAAGACAAATTGGCAATTTTTTACAAAACTGGAGCCTTACCATACAATATAGCAATTGTATTTGAAAATTATGTTCACACTAAAACCTGCATGTGACTCTGTTTAACAGCTTTATTCATAATTGCCAAAACAGGAAGCAACCAGGATATTTTACAATAGATGAAGAGATAAACTATGGTACATCCATAAAATGAAGTATGTTTAAACTACTGTCAGGGGTTCAGTGCGGAGTTTTAATAGGTAAAGTCTAGGAATTATTTGGGTTAGTGAAACTATTCTGTATGATACTGTAAATTTGAAACATGATACTATGCATTTGTCAAAAGCCAAAGAACTTTATAGCACAAAGAGTGAACTTTATACAGATTTTTAAAATTTTAAGTAAGAAGTTGTCAGAATTATACACACACACACACACACACACACACACACACACACATTGCATTTACATACCCAAATCTAATATCTCATCAAAATGCCAGCCCTTATAATTGCCTAAATTTAGAATATTAATTTGTTTATATTAAAACCCATTTTTTCTCTACATAAAGATATAAAATGCAAAGCAATAGCTTTTTTGTATTTAAAATTCTCTTAAATATGTATATAATCTTACAAATTCCAGTTTTGAATTTCTCTCAAATTTCGGTAAATCTCTATCAGATGGCACATCCTATGATTTCATTAAGTACTGTTTCTTCTTTTATTGAAGTAACTATTAAAATATCACTTTCTCAAGCAGCCTTCTTGGAACATTGACATAGAGATGACAACTTCCACCAATGAAATCTAGAGGAAATAGGAAACTTCAATGACCTCACACAAGTTGAGCAAAGAATGTCTAGATCTTTACCTGAAGTATGCATTGAATTCTTGACAAAGATGAGAACAAAACTAAATTTAAAGCACTTAATTTATAATAATAATGACAATCTCAATTTAAGGACGTTCATGGTCCACGTACAGCACTATTCATGTTGCCTACTTTATGACAAACTTTGAAGATAACTAACCCCACTTCAGAATTGCACATGAGAAACCAACATACTGAAAAAAATGGTAATCTGCCCAAAATCACACAGCCAATATTCCCAGCTTTGGGAGCACGTCTCTCTGATTTCAAGCTATCATTCTTTCTGTCACATTGCGCTGCCTTACAAAAGTTAATTATTTTAAAAAATATTCCTATTGTTCACTTTCTTTAAGAATCTTCCTATAATATATATGGCTTTATCTAAACTGTCTGAAGAGTTTAGAGATCAGGGAAAATTATAACTTGAGATTGCAGGGTTGTTTGTGTAGCCTTGGCTGCTGAAATGACCCAGAGTGAGGTGACTGGGGGCAGGGGGAGCACATGGCCTTTTCTTTCAGACTGATCTTGACCTTGTGCAGCTGGGGGGCATGTTGGTTCCAGCCAGGGGAAGGCTTGTGTGGGATTTCAAGCAAGAACAGTCTGTGTACATCAGTTACTGAAAAGATAATGTCTTATTCTTAAGATATTTGAAGAGGGAGACTCCCAAGCCCTTTGGAGAGATGACAAGAGGCCCCACCTGTGGGAGTCCACGGTGCATGAAGTGGGATGCGCTGATAGGTACCTGAGCCAGAAGGAACACCTTCTTAGAATGTGTGCATCAAGCACCGTTGCCTCCCAGAGTGTGCTCGTTGTCTGGAGAAAAAGCACTTCTGCAGTTGTTTGATCTGTGATGTGTTCTCACACTTATTTTTCACCAAACGCCGATTTTATTTGAGAATTGGGAGTTGAGAAAATACTCAGATGCCTAAAAGCCCCTGTACCTTTACATTTCCCTGTACTGCTTGTGACCTGTGTTCACCACACAAATGTGATAAACACAGTGCAGACCCTAGGCAGTAAGATGATTCTCAGCCAATACATGAGAGACATTTTTGAGAAAAGAAAAATCATCAATTTAATTATATGAAACTAAATGATAAATTCTTTGAGGTTTTCTCTTTTTTTTAATTTTCTTGTGCAGTAAACCAACATAAAGCAGAATTAGTTAGGAGTTAAATCATGTTTGGTCTTGTGTACGTGAGAAGGAGTTTGGATTTTATCCTATTGGCCTTAGGAAACCACTGTTAGGTTTCAGTAGAGGATTGATGTTAAAAGCTTTGATTTTTTTTTTTTAGAAAATCACTCTGATGATCAGATTGAAAAACCTCCTAAAATAAGTTGATACAACTACTCCTCCTTCAGCCTAACTCTATTTCTGCATTCCAGAGTTTTCTGGAAGTGGTAGCCTCCATGGAATCACAAAAGATACTCCCTGCTCCTCCAAATTATGATAGGACACTTTTTTTGTGGGAAGGGATAAAATTCCAATACTAGCCTCCTGAAATTCAAGCTTGTAGGGATAGCCCAAAATAAACTTAACCATGGTACAGTGTCAGGGAAAAATAATTAAGTTTTGAAATGGAATTGTGCTGAAGAGAGGGGTAAGCTAGAGATGTATCCGTCACTAAATCAGGTACTGTCTTGTGGCTGAAGAGGTCCTCGTGAGGAGTGGAGAATGGCCGAGAGTAGGACCCACTCTGACCTGAGAACGTGCTGGACCAGCAGAGCCTTTCCACTGAGCTGAGATGAGAAAAGAAGACCAGAGTCCAGGAAGAGAAGAACAGGTTAGAAAACAGATGTGCAATCGGTTGAGGCAAACAATAGAAAGCGTTGACTACAAAAATTGAGAGTACAGAGAGTAAGTTGTTTCCTCATACTGGCAACAGGGCATGGAGATAGCCTGGGAGCTAAAGGCATAGGGTTGAGTGAGACAAATTCAGCACCCCATATTTCATGAGTAGAAGACTCTGTTATTCCCTGTGAAGTTGGCAAATGTAGTCAAAAAAGGCAAACAATGCGATACAAAATACTGATTCCAGTTGTATTCCTAACATATGAAAGGAGTATTAGATTGTACTCTAATCTGTGCCAAATGCATGGTTGCAAAATGGATTGTTAATGTGCTAAGTGAGAATAATCTTCATAACTATGCACATAACACCATGCTAACGTGGGTTTTATATGTTTTATAAACATATAAAGCTCTACCCATTGAAATCTGTAATGTGTGGGAGGGCATCTACAGTACTTCTTGTACTAAAAATACTTGAGACAATTGGGAATTTTTAATTCTAGGACACTATTTTAAAGGAGTAATTTCTGCTCGTGTAAACATTTGTTATATCCTCTGACTTTCTTTGGAACTCTTTTCACCATCTTGGGATATTGTTACTGGTAGAAACAAAATCTG
Organism: Pseudorca crassidens; assembly: GCF_039906515.1. Taxonomy (NCBI): domain Eukaryota; kingdom Metazoa; phylum Chordata; class Mammalia; order Artiodactyla; family Delphinidae; genus Pseudorca; species Pseudorca crassidens. The sequence goes on from NC_090296.1 coordinate 189,608,920, forward strand.
TTTTATCAAGATTCTGAAAAGCATGTTTAAACATTTTTCTTTCCTTTTTCTTTACAACATAAAGATTCACATTGTGAATTATACAGCTTACTGACAGAGGGGGTCTGTGATGAAACTAACAAGAATTTCTCTAAACTCTTAATGAAATTAAACACTGAGATGTTAAGATAAACAAGAAGCAAGATGTTTGAACATGAGAGTATTAGGACCAAGGGTTCAGCCTAAGAAAAAATAAATGCATTTTGTAAAAACTGCAGTTACCTTAATGAGTAATGCAAGGCAAACAGTTCAAAGGAGTGAATGCAGGCATAGGTTAAATTGGGAAAAGATTGAAGAAAATGGAAGGGGAATCTTGAATGGTTCACCTCTAGCTAAAGTAACAGGCATTTTCTATAAACCAGATAGACTTTTAATGGTGATTCTATTTTCATCTAAAGCATCTGAATAAAAAAAAAAAAACAGTGCACGAACATACAGAAGGAAGTAGAACTGGGGAATGGTGAGATAACTGATGTATCATTTCAGGAACTTAGAAAACTCAGCAATTCTCTGGGTTTTTAGCAAAAAAGAAAATATTTGTTTTTAATCATGTGTGTAAAAGGTAGCTGTTGTTTCACTAGTAAACTCATGTAAAACACAGTAAACTACCACCTAAATCTAAAATGCAGCATGTGATCGAAGAGCTTCCCCACAGAATGGGTGGTATGAGCGCTGCTGCTGACATGACTATAGCTCCTTCCATCTCCTATGGCTGGTGGAAAACACGGGTTCAGAATGTAGGTTCAATTTTCTTTTCTGTGATTATCTAAACTTCAGGTAGGTAATCACAGAAAATTAATGAAAAGATAAACAGCAAATTGTTCACAGTGATTATCTATGTGGGATGATGTTATGAATGACTTTATTTTCAAGTTTTCTCAGTATTTTTCCAGATAGTCAAAATAAACTGTGTGTGTGTGTGTGTGTGTGTGTGTGTGTGTGTTTCTTCCACACATATAGTGGAAGAAACAATGTATATGAGGAAAAACTGTAAATTGATAATGTAAGAATCCAGTATCAATTTCTGGTGCGTCAGCAGAAAAACATGTTGATCACATTCAAGAATCTCCTGGCTGCAACATTCTCAGGTGATGGGCTAGGACACACACCTCTTTTTCAAAGTCAGATCAGGATATCTATGGCTTACTAGCTTTGTTGGCCCCTTTGATATACAAGTTCTTAAATCCTTTACATTTATTTTTGGAAAATTAAAAATTCATTGAGTCCTTTTATTTCTGTGATATCTCAATATTCTCAGTTCCTCTCTATTTTTTTTGTAACCATGTCATTTGCTTATACAGAGTTTGAAAGTACTCATTGCTTAGTTACTCATCATTTCAGGGAAACAGGTAAAATCACTTAGATATGTACTTAGGGACTGATTTATAAGATAATTATCATATAATCAGGGAGAACATTGTTCAGTTATGGTGCAAAGTATAGAATGATATATTTAATTACTCTTTCTTGCTCTTTATTGAGTTAATAAAATTCTTTCCTTCACTCTGCGCCTGTTCCTCTACTTCCTTCTCATCTTTTCTTCATTTCCTTTTTCTTTTTATTTGATGCCATATAGTATAATATGGTGAAAATGTAAGATTACTTTTAAAATGGAAAAAAGGAAAACATAAGAGGAAATGACATTAACATATTTAATTTTAGTTATATTTTCTGTAAATAAGTGGTTATGCTAGTTATAACTTACTATTATAACATATTGGCTATAAAGAATGTAAAAGATTACAGAAAACATAGGGAAATGGGCAAAAATTTGAACATATGTTAGATTTGTTCTAGAGATGTATAAACTCACTATCTATAAGCCTTATATGAAACTTATTGAAGAAGAAAATCAAAAATAAGAAAGTATACATATTAAAGGATGCGTGGACAGATAAATGGGTCAGGACTCCTTGATTTGTCAAAGTGACAAAAGGAGATTAATTAACTAAACAAATGTGTCTTGAACTACGTAGTCCACGTCAGGCACTGGTCTAGGCATTGGGGGTAGAGCAGTGAGCAGAATGAAGTCCCTGTTCTCATTAATTGTACATTCTTTGGGACTGTTATAAATACGTTGATGAAGCTGATATCTCAGTGAATTTCATGAACCCCAAACTTATTTATTGACCTTTACCCAAATTTGTCATCCCATACTACCTGGCACACAATTGATGCTATATGAGATTTTGTTAATGAAATATATGTCATAATAATCGCTAACTGAGCTGTTTCATTTTTTCATTTTAGAACATTAGGTTTTCAACTTCTTTACTCTAAAATCCTACACTGTGAATTAAAAATAATCTTATATGCCTCATAGATACTTCTATAGGGATTTGTGTCCATCTCAGTGATATAGTTTACAATAAGTTAAATGTGGCTAACAGCAGAACTGCATAGGATTACGGAATTTGAAAGTCGCTACTTTGTCTGTGGTTTCCTGTTGTTAAAAATGTCAAGTTTTGCTTGACTTCAATTCAAAACCATACACATTTTTCAAAATTTCACTTGACTGTTTTTCTCAAATACTTGCTAATATGCCAATACTTATTTTAGTTTTTTTTTTGTTGTTGTTGTTGTTTTGCACAGCGTAAATGACTATCCTCAAAAATTATGGGAATGTCCAAATCTAGAACACCTTCCCATTTTCTAAGGATCTGTTTTAGAATTACTTCATAAAGACAATTTTCTGTTCAGCCATGTTAAAGTATAACCTAAAGGTTTTAGCAAAAATTAATGGGCTTTTTAACAATTCAGCCAGATTCTAAAATTTGGAAAAAACAGATTTCATCCTTGCCTGAAACTCCTTCCTGGAATTTTGTGTTTAAATTATCCTTTTTATAATTAGAAGTGAATATTGTCAACTAGAGGAAGCATGGAATATTGGAGAAAAGTAAAAGAACACATAATTCAGCACTGGTTAAGCCTTTCTTGGTTTGGGAAATTTTGAGAATGATTTTTGGAGGCTTGCCTAGAATTTTAGGGATGCCAATAAATGTTCTGTAAAATAGTAGGTACTCCATTTCATTCTGGTAGAAAACTTTTTAAATCTATACCAAAGTCAGAGCAAGCTCAAGGTCACTGCTGGATTTAGGCCTCTCACAAGAGTTATATTTTTCCATAAGGCTTAGGAAAGAGAACAGATTTTAAATACAGTATGCAAAAGAAATCTGCATTCTGGCATTCCGAAGTATCTCTTTGCACTTAGAGTGCTTATCTGCAAAGCACAGTGTTTCATTTCAATGGAATATTTGATACATGGGCTCAGTAGGTCTCCCACTCATATTTTACTTTAATTATGATGCTTACAATGTACAATCATTTCCTTTATTTATAAATAGCCTTTGTTAAAGGAAATCAAAGTCTGACAAAGTTTAGATTGCAATGCTTTTTTAGTATTAATGGTGACATCAAACATTTACTCTTCATGCCCTGTTAACCCTTCAGTCACAAATTCTAGCCTTAATGGCCATAATACATAACCCTCTTTTCCTGATGTGCTAACCTAAACTAAGGTTGACAAATCTAAAGAGAGCCTCCTTTTGGTTTAAGCTCTTGGGCCTACATTGTGTTTCTGTCACAGGAGTGATGGTAAGAGGGACTAATTAAAAGTCCAATGAATGTGCCAGGGTTAAAATCACAGGCTCTGCTCATTAACAGTCGTTTACCTATTTCCAGAGAATTTCCAGAGAATTCTTTCCGTGTCTGAAAAGAACAAAAACTGAAGGGGGGAGGGAGAAATAAGTTGAAAGAATCATTTATAAATATTTTATATTAGAAATGTGATTTAAAAAAAAATTCACAGATACCCTCAATGGAGGAAATGAAGTCTAAGTAGATTTTCAAATACTGCTTTTTTTTATTATGTGTGCATGTGTATCTGTGTGTACATCTGAGTGTGTGTGTGTGTGTGTGTGTGTGTGTGTGTGTTTTAAAGGGGGAATATCCTCTCTAAATCTAAAGAGTAGAAGAAGAAATAGGAAAAACAATCAAAGCCATTTTGTTAATTGTCTTTTTCCTGCTGTTTCCATGGTAATACTGGCTGCCAGACTTCTCTGCAGAGTGACAGTCCAACAATTCACACACTACACCCTTTCAAGCACAATGAATGGCCGTGAAAGAGGCCGAACAGGCACCATTCAGGAAACATGTGATATCTACTCAATGCACTACCTTTCATCCACATTTTCCAAATTGCAGTTAATTTAATTCTAAACAAATGGCTAAGGGGGACAAATGAGGATTAGAAGGAAAAGAACATCTTGAGCGCTAATGGGGCTGGTTTGTGTGAAGAACAATATAGCACTTTCTTCTGTTGCCAAGAAGGCTGGATGTAAAGATGCACTTTCCCTCTGCATCTGAGGCCTTCGTTTAGACGCTGTGTCAACAATGAGAACCACGGCAGAAAATTCCCTGGCAATACAGAGTTTATGTAGGTTTTGGCTTTCCATTTGGAAACACATTTGATACAGTACGAAGTAATTTCATTTACTAGGAAATTATCACATCAGACTTTCTACTGGCATTTAGGAGCTACTAGTTTTTGTAAGGTTATATTTTCCTCTATTTTTAACATCCTTTAAGGTTCAGGGGAGGGAAAGCAGTGAATTCAAAAGTTCTTGTAACAAAATACAAGGAATTATCTTTATTCAGTCTAGAGTTGCATGTGATTTCTGTGTTTAAATGTCAGTAAAGTAGGCCACAGTCATTTAAAAAACAACACAGACCAAGAAAAGGTGGAATGGTGTCCCTGCGAACTATTTCATGTTATTTGAATGAAAGAATCATGAAAGAATTCTCTCTCATGTTCATGTAAGTCTTCATATAAATGCCTCACAAAACTCAGGATAATTCATTTTAGATACAGCATATGTAAATTGATATTTCTAATAAAAAAAAAATTTAAGGTAGGACTTTTTATTCCATTGGTGAGCTTTATGTGTTACAGTGTCATGAACAATTTGGTTAGAGGTACACTAGTCAGATACCAACCTCAGTGTTCCATATTCAGTGTCATAAATCCGTCTCTAAGCACATTTGTATTTCATCTGTCACATGTAACTTTCTAAGAGACCATACTTATTTATTTATTTCCTGATCCAGGAAAATGAATCCAAATGAATTTGCTAATAATTCTTCGTCTCCCTTACAACATAGTTCTGCTTGAAATATGAGCCCATCCATAAACTTATCTGCACCACTGTGATGATTACATAATTCACGTTTAATCCAAGTGAGTTATTTGAGAGGTACCACATTGGTCTTCAGAGAATTTTTGACTCTACAGTAGTTTCAGAAGAATACACTTTTATTCAGCTCTGATTTGTCTGCCATCAGATAATCTGTAAAGAAATGAGACTTGTAATGACGTCGGTTTCTGAGTAGATTAGTCCTAGGGCTTAAGTATGAAATTGCCCTAAATCTTCTCAGAAATTTAAATGACACCAGGATCATAGTATTTCAGACGTTTGACAAAAGTCTTAAAATTCTTCCTTCTTTACTAGTTTCTTCTACTTTTTTCTCTAGTGTTTGGGACCCTTAGGGTTGACAACCTATAGTTGTTGAAATGCGCCAGACAAAAGGTCATTTCCCTCACGTAGATGAGCTGGGATCAGATGTTACCTTGTGAAAAAGTTGTGTTTGATGCAGAGATTCAGGTGGGGAGCCAGGACTCCTATTATTTCTGAAGGTTTTGATCTGCTCGATGGAATCTTGATGTTTCTTGTAAAGAGGGATAGAAATGGATACTTTTAGTGAAGAGTGGCTTTTAGTGTCTAGGAGGCTGATACTATCATTTCAAGGCTGAGACTCAAAAGCATCCAGCTCTGGGCAGGGGCCAAGGGGGCCCCCATTGTAGAGTGTGGCAGACAGACCAGCCTCCCCTCGCGCTCCCAGCACGCCCTCAGCTTTGCTTTCTGTTTTCAAGCCTGCATTCCTATGGGATTCAAACATACCTTGGGGATTTTAACTGCTGAGAGAAGTGGGAAAAACCTGTGTTTAATCACTGTCAAGCCCACCCCTGCATGCTATTGTACATCTTGGGGTAGAGTCATTGCACTATTATTTTTTAAATCCATGAAGTTCAAACAATTCTACTTTTTTGTAATATTCCATATAGAAAAAAAAGCCTATGGTAAGTATTCAGCTGTTAAGTATTTACAGCTGTTGATGCACAGGTAAAAGACAGTTAACTACAAAGATAGTGTTACAATGCCTGAGGAAAGCACACTGTCCACAACGAGAGGGAGAAGACAGGCTAGTGACTCAGTGGTGCTTATCTAGCTATATACCCTGTCTATCTATACACCTTAGTAGTATCTCTCAGGGCTCTTTCTCTTTAGGAAAGAAAAATTTCCTGGACTGGGTTTCAAATTTAAAAATAAATAAATAATGACATCATTTTTCACAAAAGGAGGAAGAAAACAATAAGGAAGCACCAGGAATGACCAGTGGCAGGTCGTCACATGTCCCACTCCTATTTGCAGAGGTTCATTTTCTCCCAATAGAACAAGTCATCAAGTTCTTCTACAGAGGATACCAGTGTCCTAGAGACCCACAGGTGGATAGAGAGACTGAGGAAACTCTTGAATAGTGAGCCACACTGAGTGAATATTTGTCTAAGTGCATTTCTTCTGAGGAGATGGTCACAGTTTTACCCACATCTCAAAAGATGACATTACCCGAGGGTGGGGATGTCCCTGGCTTGCAGGGTATTAACAGCATTGGTGCTAAAACCACTGTGTGTTACATGAGATTTCCTTAGTTTCATTTCCCAGAGGGCCTGAAAATGCTCTCACCATAAAAATGAACAAACTTCCACTCAGTCCAGTAAGTTCCTTAAAAACAAAAACACATGGTGTTTGTCATGTATTTGTTTGGAATGGGTGTCCGTGACCTGTTTCTCACACTTGGTCCAAATAAAGAGAACAGTCACTAAACTCAGAAGCTTCCACAAGTGCTGGTAATTCGCGAGTGATTTCAATGTTTTTATTAACCCTGTTGAGCCACACAAAAGTGACACTGAGAATGAAGATACAGTGTCTTGTGTTACTTTGGGACACAGATATGTGTCTTTAATTTTACAATGTCACTATTCGCAGAAATGGACCTCCTGGCATATTTAAACCGTATTTTGAGACTAATAAAGAACAGCTGAAAATCTTCATCTTTAGAAAAGATGGAGGAAAAACAGGAATGAATCACACGGCACTGTCATTCTGGGCATATTAACTCCCTATAACAGGGAAATATGGGTCCCTTGGACCATCTCAAAAGCTCCAGCAAACGCTGACCAAACAGCAGATGTCTGAACTTAACTTGTCATCTTTAAAGACAGTATTTAATTATTTCCCTTCATTCAGGCAACAAATGGCTCTTTTAGCAGGGACCGTCCATGTTCCTCAAATTCTTTCTACCAGCGAAGTGCTGGTATTCGTATGCTGTTTTAGAGGAAGATATCAATTACCGTTGGTCTCAGTAGCCATGTGTCTATTCTAAAGCAATTAGGATAGCAAGAACTCTTGATTTTTCTCTTATCTGGACATCCAGTTACTCGAATATACTTTCAACAAAGACATGGGATGAAGACCGCAAACTCCAAATCTGCCCTCTTTCTGGCAGATGGTTTTGAATATCTCAATATAAAATAAAGAGTCTCTAAAATGACTGGTCCAATATTAATTTTGAATATTTTTCTCATTTACCAATATTCTACTAGTCAACTCTTAGTTATCTAGGTTTTCATTTTCTGTGGAATTTGTTGTTCTTAGCTATTCAGCCATTCTGTCATTTTTAGGAGATAAATAAAACAGAATGAAACAAAAATCTGTTGGAGTTTCTATTTTGCTCTAATTACTGATGAAGACCAAATTTTAAAAGTCATCAAAAGTGAACTTTTTACGTTATCAGTTCACTTTATTAATGGTCTTATTCCTTTTAAGAAGCACATACATGGGTTTGCCCTTGCCTAGGCAAGGTTCTAAGCGACTTGCATACATGAACTCAGTTAATCTTCATGACAACCCCTTGACACGGATGGAATGACTAACCATATTTTTCAGATAAGTAAAAAAGGATTTACAAACTTTAACTTATTTAAAGTCACAAAGCTCATGAATGCTACTGCAGGATTTGAAATCAGGCAGAGTATCTCAGATGTTCTGAGCTTTTAACCCAAATGTTTGCCTCCTATTTACTCCTATGATTACTTTGTCTTAATATTTGTTTTTCACTAAATTAAGGTATTTTCCCAAGTTTTCTTTGATTTGTATTTGTTTGTGTGTCTTTTTTCATCATTTAATATTCATCATTTCTTTGTTATGTTTTAGATATATCTTTTATAAATAGCATGTTGCTGAATTTTTTAAAAGCAAATCTGATAATTTATGTGTTGTAACTGGCAAATTTTGTCATTAACAATTATGGTGACTACTGATAGATTTATCTTTACTTACTTTGAGCTTTGTATATGTCTCGCTTTTCTTAGCTTTATTTATTTTTTTAATTTTGTTTTTGCTTCTTTCTTTTTTGTTATTTCTTGATTCTGCTTTGCTTGTTTTTATATCTTATCTTTTAAAAAATGTAACAATTTATACATTATAATCTTATTTTGTGTGAATGTATTTACTTAGGTTTACTGATCATTACCATTTGCTTTACTCTCTATTCTTCCTTAAATCTGCCTCTTTCTCATTTCTTTCCTTCTTTCCTTCCTTCCTTCCCTTCCTTCCTTCCTTCATTCTTTTCTACCTTTCTTTCCTCCTTCCTTCCTTCCTTTTTTTTCTTTCTTTCTGTTCCTTTTCTTTCTTTCTCTTTCTTCCTGAAATACATCACTTAGAAGTTTTGTATTGTTCTGTTGGTGGTAAGCACTTTCAGTTTTACCATTCCATTATCTTCTCACTTTTATTGTTGTTGAGAAGTATTCAATCAATTTGCTTTAAAGAACTTTAAAAACATATGATATACCTTAACACACATGGACAACTTGGAGCAACACATAACAACACATAACTGTAAGGGGCTATTATTCAATGTCAGTATCTTAGAAGAATGATACATTGTCACACACTTTTCCTAAACTAGCTCACCAGGTAATCCAGTTAACTTACATAAGAGAAACTTGATTATAAGCCACAATGCCAATATACAAATAATAATAATAACTACGATAGTTGGCTGTTTCTTTTTCCAGGAACTCTTCTAAGGCCTTTTTAGAAATTAATTAATCTAACCATTTCTATGATGTGTCTGGGTATAATTTTCTTTGTATTTATTCTGTTTTGGTTGTGAAGTCTTTCTTGAACTTATGGATTCTTGTTTTTAATTTATTTTGCAAAATTTTCTGCCATTACTTTTCAAATACTTTTTCTGTCCCGTTCTCTTTCTTTAGATCCACAAACACATACGCTAAATATTTTCACTGTCTCATTTATCTCTACATTATTTCCAAATTTTTCTACCTTTTAGGCTTTCTGAATCTCAGCCCACATATTTCTTCTGATCTTTGAGTTTACCTATCTCTTCAGCTGTGTGCAATCTCCTGTTAAATTCATATGCTGGGTTTTTAAGCTCAGTTATTGCATTTGAAAGCGCCAAAGTGTCCATGAGATTCTTTTTATACTTTCTAGTTTTCTGTACCTCCTACCTTGGCATTTAATTTTTTTTTAAATAAATTTATTTTATTTTATTTATTTTTGGCTGTGTTGGGTGTTTGTTGCTGTGTGCGGGCTTTCTCTAGTTGTGTAGAGCGGGCGCTACTCTTCATTGCGGTATGAGGACTTCTTATTGCTGTGGCTTCTCTTGTTGCGGAGCGCAGGCTCTAGGCATGTGGGCTCAGTAGTTGTGGCTCGTGGGCTCTAGAGTGCAGGCTCAGTAGTTGTGGCACACTGGCTTAGTTGCTTCGGCATTTGGGATCTTCACAGAGCAGGGATCGAACCCATGTCCCCTGCACTGGCAGGCAGATTCTCAGCCACTGCGCCACCAGGGAAGTCCCCATTTAATTTCCTAAACATATTAATTATAGTTATTTTCAAGTCTGTGTGCAATAAATTCTAACGTCTGAATTTCCTGTTGGTCTGTTTTAGGTTTGTTTTTATTATCTATTTCTTCTCTTGGTTTTAAATTGTATGAAGTTGTGTCCTGACAAGATTGGTAATTTTATTGAACTCTAGACATTGTCAATGAAAACGTTATAATACGCAGATCTGAATAATGCTGTTTTCTTCCAGAGAGGATTCACTGTCACTTCTGGTGAGCAGTTATGGTTAGGGACAGATTAACTTAAGGTTAATGAGCACTGATCCACAGCAGGGCTTCCAAATTTGTAAGAGCTGATCTATTTCTGATTCACCTCATTTAGTTGCATATAGTCCTTTGAGGGGTCCCAGCTGATAGCCTGGGGTGTTAAAATGTTCCCTTCTTCTTCTTGAGCTGTGAACACCAATTTTTGTCTTCATAGCTCCATATGATTTTTGAAAGCACTGCCAGCTTCTGAGTATTTCAGCAGCCTCATCAAAAATAAAAAATATTCAATATCTCAGGAAGAAAAGCAACACAATGTAGGGCTCACATCTCTGAACTGAACTCCAGAATCTCGTCCCCACTGTCCACAGGTGTTCACTAACTTGGTAACTCTCTGATGTTTTCAAGCACACCCTCACACACACACACACACACACACAAACACACACACACACACACACACACACACTATTCTGCATCTTGGCCTGCATTCTTAATTACTATACATAATTTAATGCCTGCCTGTGTCTGGATAATAGACAATCAATACACTGTTAAGAGAGAGGAAGACAAATATATTTCTAAAGAACTTACTCATGTTTCGGGGACTCTTAAGTACCTTACATATATTATCACACTGATTAGTAAAATCCCTAGGAAATTACATTTACAAATGATAACTGAGTATGGAGACATTAAGCAACTTGTCAAAATTTGCATATCTTCAAATGGTCGAGCCAAGATTAAAAACCAGGCTTGTATGAAGGAAAACATTTCATTGTCTTCTTGGTATTAATACTCTCTATTCTTTATCTTTTCTTTTTTCTTTTTCACTTCTTCCCCTCCTCTCGGTCTCTCCCCCCTTTCCTTCCCCTTCCTTTTTTTCTTTCTTTATAAAATATAAGGAGAAAACGTGATCCAAAGACATTCTTAGCCTGGATTCTGACTAGCCCAGGTACCAGCACCAGTGGCAGTGGACATTATGATGACATTGGCTGTCTGGTGAATTAGGATAGGGGAGGCTGGGTCTGCTACATCCCACGGAGCAGCTGCACCATCTCAACTGTTCCCCACGTGATCCCTGAGCACCACACGTCCCTTCTTCTCCCTGATCTCCTAGTCTCCCAGCTTGCCACAGGTCTCTCCACTTATTCTGAGACCTTAGTTTAGGTACCAACATTATCTTTGACTGAGAGCTACATCCACTTCCTAAATGTATCCATAATTTCCGTTTTGCCAGGCCCCAATCCATTCTCCAAGCTACAGCCAAATTGATCTTTGTAAAATGCAAAACTTTTGATGGTGTCACCTACCTGCCAAAAGCCCTCAGTGACCTTACATACCCCTCAGAGTAGCCCTCAGCAGGGAACTGAAAGCACTTTATGGTCTACCCGCTTCTCACTTGTCATTGGCTCTGCACATTTTTCATAGCTCTTTAACATGTCATGTCCCCTTTTTTATTCATTTTTTTCTCACATATTTTTTTCTTTGGCCTTGTAATGTCTTTACCCCTCCCTGTTTTATCTTCCACAACTCCTCCATTTGTAATATCAACTTAGTCATGACCTCCTCCAAGAAGATTTTTCTAATCACCAAAGGCAAGATTTCTACGTGCTGCCACAGGTCTCTGTGCAGTCCATATTATCAGTTCACTGGTCCTGCTGTCCTAGAGTTTCCTATTTACTCGATTATATCCTAGTCACCATTGTGCCTCACAATCAGCATGAGACCTAAAGAGCCCTCGTTAAATGTTTATCTAATAAATGACTGAATAAACGAGTGATAAAAAGATAAAGATGCAGCAAATTACCCATAGTGGTACCTAATTTATATGCAAGAAAAACTCTTAAACACGTATATACAAATAGGCATACTAGTAAAATAATTGGAAGATGATATAGCATAATATTTATAATAGTTATAAATGTTTTCATAAATCACTTGCATAATTCAAACAGTCACATAAAAGAGATTATAAGTGCTACTCCTAATTTTATCACATCTGGGATTTCCAGTGCTTTTGCCTATCACCTTCTGGAGTGGCATTGTGCTACTGGGAACTGAACCTTAATCTGATTTCATAAATTATACTCAACAATTATATATTTAATTTCTATCATGTTGTTATCACTTGACTTGTTGCCATGGTAGAAAGGAATGACTTTACAACTGTTTTTGAGTTGCTTACAAACTTTTGGAGAGAAAAAATATTAACATATAGATAAAAAGTTAAGGGTTTTTCTACCAGGTAATCAGGAGGTGTGTATAGTTGTTTGTAAAATATTCAGAGGTTGGACTTTATATATTTTAATACCTTTCCATTCTACTCCTCTCTCTGAGCCAATCTCTTCTGCTCCACTGTACTTCCTTTTGAGGCATAGAATCCTACACTTAAAAAAACTGAAATAACTTCAAGAAGCATACTATTTGAATGTCTCCTTCAACATTATCACCAAGTGGTTGCATTTTTCAGACCTGAACACCCCCAGTAATGGTAACTCAGTAGTTCTCAAGATTCTACTGTTTTGTGCTATCTCCTGTAGTTTCCAATCACATTGTCAAGACCAAGTCCAATCCCTTTTCGCCTGTTGACCAGACAATATCTGAAGATAAATATTTTGTTGCTTCTGAATCTCCTCTTCTTATTATTCTAAAATCCTTAATCAAATCTAGACAAGCATTAGCTGACTCGCGGGGTTGGCTTTTTGAAACCATGTACAAGTGTATATATCTCCACAATAAAATTTTTCTTCTTAGATTCTGGCCTGTCTCTACTCATCAAGATATTTTATACGTATAATATATTTATATGTATAATATATTCACCTAATGCCAGTACCTAATACTGGCAATGACTTAAAAATAGGTACCATTATTATCCCGATAGTACAGGTGAAGAAATTGAGGTACCAAGAGGTGAGATGACAAGTGTGCAAAGATGGAATTGAAATTTGAGACCATTTGGCTCCAGAGTCCATCCAAATGATATAATGCCACTCTGCTCTATGATGCTGTGAATAGTTGTACACTGTGACTACAATCGCAATGACAAACATATAGCTTATTATTTTCTCTCTGTGATGGTCAAAGTTTATCAGGGGATTTGTGCCTCTATAGCTACAAAGCTAGTGGGGGGCTTCCCTGGTGGCGCAGTGGTTGAGAGTCTGCATGCCAATGCAGGTGACACGGGTTCGAGCCCTGGTCTGGGAAGATCCCACATGCCGCAGAGCAACTAGGCCCGTGCACCACAACTACTGAGCCCGCACACCTGGAGCTTGTGCTCTGCAACAAGAGAGGCAGCGACGGTGAGAGGCCCGCGCACTGCGATGAAGAGTGGCCCCCACTTGCCGCAACTAGAGAAAGCCCTCGCACAGAAACAAAGACCCAACACAGCCAAAAATTAATTAATTAATTAATTAAAAAAAAAAAAAAGCTAGGGGGAACATTATCAAAAGATTCTTCCAGCAAGCTCTACTATACAACACACTTCTGTCCCTAACTCCTACTTATTTTTAAAACATTAATTCAATTAGACTATGTCTTGCAATTATTTTTGCATTTTTCAACAAATTCCTAAATCATTCCGTAATATGTTTTTATATAAAAATACATATGCATATTTTAAAATATAACTATATGTTAAATTCTAAAAATTTAAATATAAAGCCATATTTAAATAAATGCACTAAGAAAAGATTAGATGAAATATCTGAATGTCTGTAATGAAGTTGTTGCAAATGGATTTGGGGAATATTACTTTTTTTTTAACATCTTTATTGGAGTATAATTGCTTTACAATGTTGTGTTAGTTTCTGCTTTATAACAAAGTGAATCATCTCTATGTATACATATAACCCCATATCTCCTCCCTCTTGTGTCTCCCTCCCACCCTCCCTATCCCATCCCTCTATTTGCTCACAAAGCACCGGGCTGATCTCCCTGTGCTATGCAGCTGCTTCCCACTAGCTATCTATTTTACATTTGGAGAAAATATTCGTAAATGAAGCAACTGACAAAGGATTAATCTCCAAAACATACAAGCAGCTCATGCAGCTCAATATCAAAAAAACAAATAACCCAATCCAAAGATGGGCAGAAGACCTAAATAGACATTTCTCCAAAGAATATATACAGATTGCCAACAAACACATGAAAGGATGATCAACATCACTAATCATTAGAGAAATGCAAATCAAAACTACAATGAGGTATCATCTCACACCAGTCAGAATGGCCATCATCAAAAAATCTACAAACAATAAATGCTGGAGAGGGTGTAGAGAAAAGGGAACCCTCTTGCACTGTCGGTGGGAATGTAAATTGGTGCAGCCACTATGGAGACCAGTATGGAGGTTCCTTAAAAAACTAAAAATAGAACTACCATATGACCCAGCAATCCCACTACTGGGCATATACCCTGAGAAAACCATAATTCAAAAAGAGACGTGTACCACAATGTTCATTGCAGCACTATTTACAATAGCCAGGGAATATTACTTTGTAAGTCTATTAATTTGGTGAAGTAGCCAGGGGAAGCAAAATAATATACTTCCTACTTATGTTTCAATTCTGTCTGTTTTGAAATTTGAAAGAAATGAGAGGCAATTAGGAAATTTTACCATACTATTTAACAGTGAAAGTTGGTATTTTTCCCATTATTGTGATTCAAAATAAATATAATGCTTCTCCTCCATAAAATCCAGTGGAAGAAGTTCAGAAACGGAACAGGAGATAATTGTGTCCTTGACAGGGACAGAGTGACATCGTGTGGAATAAAAGAGAACAGAACTACCCCACAAGCTCTCCCCAGAAGAGCACAGCCTGACATAGGAGACGAATGGCAGACTTTGTAAGTTCAGTCACCTTATCTCCCTAAATTCACCTTAGAGGAGAATGTGGACATGTTCAAGCAGGCTGACAGCAAAGAGGGTGTATGCAGTTAGACTGGAATATGTAACATTTTGTAAGAACTATTTTATACTCGAAAAAGAATAAAGCCAGTGGTAAGACATTATGATCCATATACATCTGAGATGTATATAAATATATAAAGAATTTATACTTATATAAATATATATTTATATATTGTATATTTATACATTATATAAATATATTTATATTTATAAATATATAAAGAACCTTCCCATTCCTCCCCCTGGCCCCCAACACACATAGCATAGTTTATCCATACTTGGATCTGGAAACTTCAGAGATCTAAAAGCACTTAAAATAAAACTCACAGCTTAAATAATTACTGAAAGAACTTTCTTCTCAATTAAATACTCTTCAGAAAAATTCACAACAATGTATTTTATTCCAAGTCCACTAATATAAATCAATTGTTCCAACCAAGAGAAGCCGGGAAATCACTGGCAAAGATGCATTTGAGATTGGATTTGGGGAAGAAATTTGACTTACACATGTTTTTGAAGAAAGATATATGCAGCATCGGGGATTGTGCATATGAAATTTTTTTCACTTATTCAACAAATATTGATGGGCATATATTACATTTTAGGCACTGTGGGAAGTGTTGGAGACACCTCTGTAAGATAGAAGTCCTTGTCCTTGACTTTCTGGCAATATAATGAGATGCCAGAAAAATGAATTGAGCAATGTTTAAAATATGCATCAAATTCCATTTTAGCATTTGTGGAGAAGATCAGAATATTTTTCTATAGATCTAATAATAGGGTAAATTACACCACTCTTTCGCCATAAAATATCCAGAGAGAGATGTTTAAAACCCAAGTCATATTACACCTCTCACCTTAAGATGTTACCATCACATTTATATCAGTTGGAATTCTTACTGGGTCTTCGGTGCTGTCCCCCATTGGTCACTCCCAGCCTGAGCCAGTCTCTGCTGGCCACAGGCCTTTGCACAAACTCTGCTGTGCCTGAAACGTTCCTCCCTCATTTCTGTACTTCTGGCTCTTATTTTTCAAGACTAATTGTGACTAGTGATGCCATATCCTCACAAAGGACATTCTCTGACTCTCCAACCTAGTGCTTCCCCCTAGACTCTATATATCACTTCGTTCCATTATGACTCTCTCCTTGGCACTTATTGGTCGCTGCTAGTTTTTATTTGTGTTTATATTTTTTATGTGGCTCCGCTAACAAGAATGGAAGCTCCCAGTGAGAGCTCTTTTGTTGTTAGCCGTACGTCTCTATCATTTGGAATGAAGGTTCTCCACTCAGAGGTGTTCAATAAGTATTAACTGAATGAATAATGTTTTGATCCTTATTTATTTATATTTTTATTAATTACAGACAACTTCTTCCAAAGAAGAGACTTTGAAGCACTTTTTATTCTGCTGTTTTCTCCCTCCCTCCCTCCCTCTCTCCTCCCTTCTTTCTTTCTTCCTTCCTTCCTTTCTTTCCTTTTCTTCCTTCCTTTCTTCCTACCTTCCTCTTTTCTTTCTTTCTTCCCCTATTTTCTTCCTCTTTCCTTCTTTTCTTATGTCTTTCCCTTACAGAAATATGAAGATTTTCATGCTTAGCGTTTAAGGAAAAATGACAACACCAAGTCAAATGTCTTTATATTGACTGAGTTCTTAAAAGGAGTATATGGAAGTAGGTCTCCAAACACCATGATGAACTGTTGAAACAAATAGCAAAGCTAGCATATGTATACCAAAAAAGGCTTGCACAATCATATTTTTTTCTAGTGAGAGCGAAGAAACAGAGCTGTTTTATTTAGAACAATGCAAATGTATTAGGTATGATAGACTTTTTAGAAAGTTTTCATACCTTTAATAAAGAAAGGGGTTGGGTTTATTCTGTGATCAGTAAGTGGTACTTACGGGGCAACACCTTTTAGCAAAGTACAAGAAAAAAATAAATTTTACAAATGAGAAAGATATGCTTGAAATTTAAATTCTGCTTATCCAGTGCCAACTCTAATTAACTGGTGGTAGCTGCCCTGAGTACTGTGTATCCAAGGATTCTGAGGTCATGTTCAATCTTTGTGGGTAGTTCTGTAATTGAATAAAAATGCCTATGTAAGCAGCTCCCTGAATTAAATTATCTCAGTTGAAATACTTAGAATGATTTCCACTTTCTCTAAAGGACTTGGCTGATACTAGGGCACTTCCCAGGTGTTCTGTTTATATAATACAGTAATTAAAAGCACAGTTATTGAAAATGCATTGAAGTACACTACACTTGGGAAATCTTATAGATAATCTGTGAAATTACCTAGTTTTTCCTGCTTAGAATGGTACAGGGAAACACTGAGATGCACAGAGTGGATGGATGCATCCAAATTTTGAGTTGCCGTATAGGAGACTGTTCAGCTATCTAGTCTTATTCTTAGAGATAGAAGAGAACAATGATTGCAGCATAATACTGAACATTCCTTTGGTCCTATATTCTATACACATATAATGAGATACCTTTTTTGGCCAGCATGCCACTTGAGCTTGATTTCAAAGATTAATTTCTGCCCTTGTGCTTGATAGAGACATTTGTTGGCAAAATTATCTGATATGAATGTGGGCAAGTGGATAGAGGTATTCTGAAATGAGTTGCTTTAAAATAGTAAAATTAGACTAAATAGCTAAGTAGTCTATAAATTTGAACATAGTACTTGAAAGAGAAGCATGCAGCGACTTCCCTGGTGGTCCAATGGTAAAGAATCCACCTTCCAATGAAGGTAACGTGGGTTCAATCGTTGGTCGGGGAACTAAGATCCCACATGCCGCGGGGCAACTAAGTCCACGTGCCACAACTACAGAGCCCACGCACTCTGCAGCCCGCGCACCACAACTAGAGAGAGAAAACCCGCACACCACAACCAGAGAGAAGCCCACATGCTACAACTAGAGAGAGAAAACGCACGCGCCACAACTAGAGAGAAGCCCGTGCGCCTCAGCAAAGAGCCCACACGCCACAACAAAACATCCCGCGTGCCACAACAAAGACCTGATGTAGACAAAAAAAAAAAAGCAGCTTGTATTTATTTACTGGGCATAGTGATTGAGTCAACGTCTGCTAAGTTAAAGTTCATAAATGTTATATAAAGAGGTAGATGAAATCTACATCCCAAATCTACATTGAACTTCACATTCAAGAGGATACATTTTAAAATAACTTATCTCTGTGGATCCAGAAATTGTGAAAATATGTATATTGAACACTAAAAGTTATTGAACAGCTCTTAAATACTATAATTCAGTTCTGATACTTCTATCCAGCCTCTTTTTCCCTTTGTGTTTGGAGAAGGAATAGGCTGAGGAGGATGTGGCCGGGAGGCAAATATAGAAAATGATGGAGAAGAATTTAGTAAATGTTACTTGCATACAAGAGAGCAATACGGAGCTTTTTATTTTAGCTACTTAATTCTTGGAATTTATTCTTAAAATTGGTAGGTCCTCTAAAAAGAACTTTCATAGTTTTGAAAACCAATGTGAAATGGAATATATTGACAAGGTTCAGTTTCACCATCCCTGGAACTTTTCATTGCTGATTTTGGTGACCTATAATTTTCAGTGAAGACATTATCAATAGCTTGAAATCTGAGAAAAGATAACCCTGGACTTAGGCTTGCCCCAAAGAAACTCTGTGTACTACAGAGGAAGAGATGAACTAAGTGAATATTTGCAATTTCTGTTTATTCACAAAAGTGCATTTGAATAACGTCAGCGTATTAATTATTCAATCTTTAATTTCAATATTTTGATTTTTTTCCAAAAAAATCTACTCCCAAGTACTGGTTAATAAAGAGAGTCTAAGTTATAGAACATTTTTAAAATAAATTTATTTATTTATTTTTGGCTGCGTTGGGTCTTCGTTGCTGCATGCCGGCTTTTCTCTAGTTGTGGTGAGCAGGGGCTATTCTTTGTTGCAGTGCACAGGCTTCTCATTGTGGTGGCTTCCCTTGTTGCGGAGCATGGGCTCTAGGTATGTGCGCTTCAATAGTTGTGCCAAATGGGCTCAGTAGTTATGGCTCGCGTGCTTAGTTGCTTGGCGGTATGGGGGATATTCCCAGACCAGGGCTCGAACCAGTGTCCCCTGCATTGGCAGGCAGATTCTTAACCACTGCACCACCAGGGAAGTCCCTATAGAACATTTTTAAGGGGGAAAATTTCCTTTTTCTCTCGAGACTCCTCTCTATGTATGGCTTTCTTTTATTGTGGGGCATCTCCTACTGCCAGGGAAAATAATACCAAGATACATGTGTTTTTGGTTTCTTCCTACAGTGCAAGTCATAATAATTTTAAAAAGGTAGTAAATTCAAGGATAATTGAAGAGGTTTATAGCATTTAGACACACATTTGCTGCAATTGCAAGAGCAGGGATTTAATATTTGTGGTCTAGTGATTCAGAGATTTGGGGAGAAATAGATATCTGTAGACATTTCTAAATATGTGTAAATATAGATAACTTTAAAATCTTGCTCTTCAACTCATTCTTTAGACATAGGAAAAACCCACCTAGTTTCTTAAAGGATACCTCAATAACAAACTTCCAAATTTGAGTATTGGTATGCTGTCTTCATTAATTAATAGATAAGCTTCAAGAAATCTAGAATTTATGCCTAAATGGCTAGTCCCCAAGTCTGAGAACCTTAATTATCCATTCATAAGTCTGAATAAACTGAGTAAAATTTGTATGAATTAATACCCATATAGTAACAAGGCACTTTACTTTCCAATTGATTTAAAACTTGAGGTTTTAGTAAAAAGTGTTTGGCTTTATCTTCACAGTAACATTTTTGGCATTTGAACTAAATCTAATGAAGGCTAATTATTTTGACGTATGTGTATGGATTAATATTATTTCAATAATTTTACTAGTATAAAAACATTGAGGACTTCCCTGGAGGTGCAGTGGTTAAGTATCCACCTGCCAATGCAGGGGACATGGGTTCGAGCCCTGGTCCGGGAAGATCCCACATGCCGTGGAGCAACCAAGCCCATGTACCACAACTACTGAGCCTGTGCTCTAGAGCCTGTGAGCCACAGCTACTGAGCCTGTGCGCCACAGCTACTGAAGCCCATGCACATAGAGCCCATGCTCCTCAACAAGAGAAGCCACCACAATGAGAAGCTCGCGCACCGCAACGAAGAGTAGCCCCCACTCGCTGCAACTAGAGAAAGCGTGCATGCAGCAACAAAGACCCAACATGGCCAAAAATAAATAAATAAACAAACAAAATAAAACAAAAACATTGACTGGCTGTTTACAGAGAATTATCCATAAAATTTTTTTTGACAATTCAGGAAATGTAATATTTTCAATTTTGAATTCATCAGCAAAGGTGAAAACAAAATACTTTTTAAGTGAATCGCCAATATTTTGTCTTCTTTTTTAAAAATTTCACTTTTATTTTATATTGGAGTATAGTTGATTTACAATGTTGTGTTAGTTGCAGGTGTACAGCAAAGTGATTCAGTTATGCATATACATATAGCCATTCTTTTTCAGATTATTTTCCCATATAGGTTATTACAGAATATTGAGTAGAATTCCCTGTGCTGTATAGTAGGTCCTTGTTGGTTATCTATTTTATATATGCAGTAAGTTCCCTACATACAAACCTTCAAGTTGTGAACTTTCAAATATGCGAACGTGCGTTTGCATATCCAGTCATATAAGTTAGTTCACGTGTCTGACGTACATTGTCACATGCGTGCATCCTCTACAAGTGGTTGTGCTTTTGTGTATCTTACTGTACAATACTGTATAGAATAGAGCAGTACAGTATCTTTATTTCAAGCCCAGGCTATCTGGAAGCAAGTGTAAAAGCAGCAGTGATGAAACTGGTACTGCTACCAGCCCCTGTATGCCAGCTGTTGTACTGTACTACTGTACTTTTCAAGGTACTGTACTGTAAGATTAAAAATGTTTTGTTTTTTGTGTTTTTTATGTATTATTTGTGTGAAAAGTGTTATAAACCTATTACAGTACAGTACTATATAGCTGATTGTGTTAGTTGGGTATCTAGGCTAACTTTGTTGGACTTACGAACAAACTGGACTTACAAACGCGCTCTCAGAATGGAACTCGTTTGTATGTAAGGGACTTACTGTAGTAGTGAGTATATGTTAATCCCAAACTCCTAATTTATCCGTCCCCCTCACCTTTCCCCTTTGGTAACCATAAGTTTGTCTTCTATGTCTGTGAGTCTGTTTCTGTTCTGTAAATAAGTTCATTTGTATCATTTTTTTAGATTCCACATATAAGTGATATCATATGATATTTGTCTCTCTCTGTGTGACTTACATCACTTAGAATGATAATCTCTAGGTCCTTCAATGTTGCTGCAAATGGCATTATTTTATTCTTTTCTATGGCTGAGAAATATTCCATTGTATATATGTACCATATATATACATATATATATATATATATATATATATATACACATCTTTGATGATTATCAGGTATAAAGCATTTTTCTTCAGGAAAGAGGATACTGTCCACTGTTTTCAATTACATTTTCTCTGTTTGCAGCAAGGAGAGTGAATTGCACTTTCCTGTCAATATTGTCTTCCTCAAGCACAGCTACTGTTATTTACTGATTAGGAAAATAATGCCTTTTCTTTTTTTAAAAATAAATTTATTTATTTATTTAGGGTGCATTGGGTCTTCGTTGCTGCGTGCGGGCTTTCTCTACTTGCTGTGAGCGGGGGCTACTCTTCATTGCAGTGCACGGGCTTCTCATTATGGTGGCTTCTCTTGTGGCAAAGCATGGGCTCTAGGCGCTTGGGCTTCAGTAGGTGTGGTGCACAGGCTCAGTAGTTGTGGGGCACGGGCTTAGTTGCTCCGCGGCATGTGGGATCTTCCCGGACCAAGGCTCGAACCCGCATCCCCTGCATTGGCAGGCAGATTCTTAACCACTGCGCCACCAGTGAAGTCCCTAGGAAAATAATTTCTGAATTTTTTTTTTACAAAGTTCCGTAAGTTAGTAGGGGCAGAAATTCTGATCCATCAATATGGAACATTCATTTAAAATTCTATTAATTAAAAATGGCAAGACATAACAGAATTATCTGGAGTAATAGTAATACCCCATGTTATGATAGGGGTTTGTGTTCAGGTGCATGCATTTGTCAAAACTCATCAAGGGTACATTTAAGATTTTTTATTGTGTCCACTGAAAAAAAATGCACAACCTAAAAGTTGAGAATTATGTTTTATTTCGGGCATTACTGAGGACTATAGCCTGGCATGGAAGCCTCTCAGATAGCTCTGAGGAACTATTTCAAAGAGGTGGAGGGAAGAGCCAGTATATACATTATTTTTTTGGCTATGGAAATACATGTAGTTGAATTTACATCTTGGTAAAAGATTACTGCTAATCACAAAAAACAGATATCTCAGATTAAATTTTTAGTGCTTTTCTATACATGGGAAGATGCAAGAGTCTGGGCTCATTGAAATTATTCCTTTGCTATGTACCTTAACTAACTATAGGGCCAGTATCATGTTTTCCTCTGTCCTGAATTCTCCTGAGGGCACACCCGCTGGGGGGCAGAGGGTGAGGGTGCAGCTGCAGTGGCCGATGGCTTGGTGGCCACGACACCCTTTGTTTACTGAAATGGCAGGAAACAGTCTTTCTCCACAATTGTATATAAGTTTTACCTCAGAAGAAAAAAATAAACTACAAATAATTATGGAATTCTTATTAATGATATGTATGTTAAGGTATTTAGGGGAATTTGTAATAATGTCTATAAATTATTTGAATCAAAAATGCATTAAAGGGCTTCCCTGGTGGCGCAGTGGTTGAGAGTCCGCCTGCTGATGCAGGGGACACGGGTTCGTGCCCTGGTCCGGGAAGATCCCACATGCCGCGGAGCGGCTGGGCCCGTGAGCCATGGCCGCTGAGCCTGTGTGTCCGGAGCCTGTGCTCCGCAACGGAAGAGGCCACAACAGTGAGAGGCCCGCGTACCGCAAAAAAAAAAAAAAAAAAAAAAAAAATGCATTAAAAAGATGGGTTGATTGATGGATATAAAATGTCATGATAAAGCAAATATATTTTAATGCTATTGGTATAATCTAAGGAGTAGATATTGATTGTTCACTGTAAAATTGTTTAAATTTTTCTATATGCTTAACGTTATTTATAATAACACTTAATTTTTTTTTAATTACAACTAAAAGAAAAATTGCATATTTGTATCTTCCTAAAGAAGGCTGCTTTGTTCCTTTTTTAAATTATTTATTTATTTGTTTATTTATGGCTGTGTTGGGTCTTTGCTGCGCGTGGGCTTTCTCTAGTTGCGGTGAGTGGGGGCTACTCTTCGTTGCGGTGCGCGGGCTTCTCATTGCAGTGGCTCCTGTTGTTGCAGAGCATGGGCTGTAGTCGCACAAGCTTTAGTAGTTGTGGCACGTGGGCTCACTAGTTGTGGCTCACAGGCTCCAGAACGCAGGCTCAGTAGTTGTGGCACACGGGCTTAGTTGCTCAGTGGCATGTGGGATCTTCCCGGACCAGGGCTCGAACCCGTGTCCCCTGCATTGGCAGGCAGATTCTTAACCACTGTATCACCAGGGAAGTCCTGGCTGCTTTGTTCTTGAAGATTATTTTTAAAGATTTAAGGAGTACTTGATTAAATAGATCAAATTGTTTTGTCAGTTCAAACAACTTACATTGTTAAGTAGATCAAATTGTTAGTGAGACATACTTTGTATGACTAATTATTAAACTAATTTTTCCTGTAGGAAAATAATATACAGATGAGGGTTTTTACCTTTAATCTATCTGTGTAGCTTTGACCCTGTGGACCGAAACTGAATTAGCATTTTGGTTTCTTGCCCTTCCATTGACCCCAATTTTCAGAGGTTTAGAAATTGGCTACAAAACTGGTTTGGATTCTGAAACTTGGCACCAAAACCTAAAACCCAAGACCAAGCCGTCGTTTTCAGTTTATTTTCGAGCTTATTGGCAAGAAGTCCTAACTTTCATTTCTTTGCCTTAGACGATAATGCTAAGGATGTCAGGACACAATGTCCCTCAGGTGATGTATCAGGAATACCTGAAAACACGTGCAGTAGGATGTTGGCCTTAGGAGTCCAAAACTGCTGAAGCAGGAATTCAGAAATAAATGAGGGGCAAGAAAGGTTTAATTTTCAGGTATGAGGTATCATTCTGTTTCATTCTTACTAAATTCTCCATGGATGGATGAATTTTCTGGCCAGGGACTCAATATGTCAGTAAGTTGATTTACCATCTTACTATTTTTCTGTGTGAACATTTTAAAATAAAGAGAAAGAATTGTAATGTTAATCATTTGTAGATTCAGGTGGAGAAGGTGGATCAGTTATTTCTTCTGATTTATTTTTCTTTTTTTTCCCATTTTTTTTACTTGCACATTTCCTTCCTATTCAGTTGATTAACACTTTATATTTCTTAAGATTATCCTTCTATTGAGATCCTTACATTTCAATCAAGGACCCTGGGCTGGTTCTGAACTGTGTAGGAAACAAAATACTAAGTCAGAAATAGCTGTCTGCCCCTAAGAATTTACCCAGAACAATAAACCAAAGTAAAGACAAAAGCTAGAGAGAAAACAATAGGGAAGGAATGAGTTTGATGGGCCTATTCATTCAATAAATATCAGTTTAGCACTTCTGAATAGCCAGTTTGGCATGAAGTGCTTTGCAGGGAAGTGCAGAAATGAAGATATAATTTCTATCTTTGAAAAACCAATAAACATGCTGTGAAAATTGAATAAACAAGGCTTCATACTGAAGAACCATACCAGGGTTGCAATAAGACACTTGTAAGTAGTCAGCAGGCAAGTTGACTGCAAAGACTTTTCTAGTAAGAATGTGTAAAATGATGAGGAGTGAAACCTAAGAATGAAGAGGAGCTATTTATGGGGCAGAGGCGAAGTGAAGACAAAGGAGGAGATGGGCCAGCAAAGACCATTGCTGAGGATGTTTAAGACTGACAGCCAGTATCTGTTAAGCACTTACTTTATATCTGTTAAGAAATACTTTATGTGCATCATCTTGTTTAATGCTAAAACAGTTTCATGTAGTAGGCG
Organism: Pseudorca crassidens; assembly: GCF_039906515.1. Taxonomy (NCBI): domain Eukaryota; kingdom Metazoa; phylum Chordata; class Mammalia; order Artiodactyla; family Delphinidae; genus Pseudorca; species Pseudorca crassidens. The sequence continues at coordinate 189,634,203 of NC_090296.1, forward strand.
CTGTAATTCTGTCCATTTTACAGACAAAGCAACTGAGACTATGGAGTTTAAGTAACGTTCCCAAGGTTACGTGGTTAGTATGAGGTTGATTTGAACAAAGATTCATAGATGACTGCTCTAGTTTCAGAACCCAAACTCATAGGATAGTCAATAGTTCCAGATGCTCTAATGATGCTGCATTGGGATGGACTGAAAAGTGAAAGAGAACACAAATAACAGGAGTGGAAAGATATAGAACATGAGATAAAGGATTCTATGGTTATAACAGTTACAATAAACAGCAGTAAAGCCCTAATTCACAAAACACCGTAACAGTGAAGAGAATGTCAATTCCTAACTTTCAAATATTCTCTAAAAATGCTTAAAAATGATTAAGTGAAAAATAAAACCTGAGAGCCTCAGCAAGATAAATCCTCCAAGTTATGCTTTCTCCACCAAAATTGGTTTAAGAAATAACATCTTTCAGACTTCCCTGGTGGCACAGTGATTAAGAATCTGCCTGCCAATACAGGGGATATGGATTTGATCCCTGGTCCGGGAAGATCCCACATGCTGCTGAACAACTAAGCCCGTGTGCCACAACTACTGAGCCTGTGCTCTAGAGCCTGCGAGCCACAGCTACTGAAACCCGCGCACCTAGAGCCCGTGCTGTGCAACAAGAGAAGCCGCTGCAATGAGAAACCTGCGCACTGCAGCGAAAAATAGCCCCCGCTTACCACAACTAGAGAAAGCCCATGCACAGCCACAAAGACCCAATGCAGACAAAAATAAAGAAAGAAAGAAAGAATTTTTTTAAAAAAAGAACATCTTTCTTATTATATAGTATATGTTTGGTTATTTCAGGATAATCTACTGGGTGACAATGGTAATCTCTTAGTGGAAAATTTGTGCTTCTGTCTACACATTATTTCATTTGATTATCCCAAAGTTCATCATTTCCTATCTCTCCTGTCTTCCTCTAGATTTTTTATCCCAACTACTATCATTGTGTTTGGAGAGTCCCCAGTACTTAGACCAAATACGGTAATTCATATGCCAAAAGGTATATATCTTCTAATTGATATGTAGAGGAACTGTAAAAAAAATAAAAGCACACAGTATATACTGTTATCATTTTTCAATTATTTATTCATTTATTTTGACACTTGATTGTCAATTCTAAGCTATCTTGGCCAATAGAAACTTTCATTTGTTTCCTGTGTCCCTTTATTATATGTCCATCAGTGTCTTTGCTTATTTTTTTTAACACTACTTATTTTCTGGCACTACATAATGCTCCAGGCTCACCTTATATATTTTCTGCCTCACTCCTGGAATCATCCATTTCTCCAAGAAATCTTGGTTCTTCTGGAGAATAGTATTAGACACCAAGATCTGGGTGCTAGGCGTGCTCATTCCTACTAAAGTGTTATAACCTTCTCCACTGGTAGAGAAGAGAAAAAAATGTATATATACCAAGTCGTATATATACACATAAATATATATATGTTTCTGTATGTAACCATCTGCGTCCAAATTAAACTGAACACGAGTTCCTTCTGATATCTCCAATCCTAATCTATTATCTATGGATCATTCTAGCCTTCTCCCTTTGTGTATCTGTAACCTCCTACTCGCTTTATCAACATTATCAACTACAGTGCAGTGCTTCTGTGTAGCTCCTTTTACCTTGATTTTTGAGACTCACTCATTTCCAAAGTTAAATAACTCTGTCAGTAACTTTTCCCTACTCTTTTCAGTGAGGTTGTTTCATACATTTGTAGTACAGTTAGATTGCTTTGTTAGATTGTTTTGTTACATTCTGCAGTCCCTCCTAAGATCCATTGAACTCCTAAATATTTTTTTTAATTTGTGTACATTAAAGTTCACTATCTGTGTCAGTGAGTTTTGACAAATGCATACTGTCACATACCCACAATTATAGTATCATGCAGAATAGTTTTACCCCGTAAAAAGTCCCATGTACTTCACCTATTCAATACCCTTTCTGCAGCTTAAGTCTTTTTAATTAAATCTCCTTCTTAAGAAGGAGGACAAAATATTGCCCTTTATTTTGGCATATATGACTATATAGCCTTCATCATCTGACTTATGTTTACTTTTCCAGACATATCTTTAGAGTCATATTCAAAGGCAACCAAACATTGTGCATTCCATGCAAATCAAGCTATTTGTATTTCTTAGAATGTTTCATCTTGACAATTAATGTACACTAAATACTTCTCTGTCTGTCAAAACTGTTCTTGTAGACATGAAAGCCTGGAAATTTTCCACACATTCTTCAAAAATGATCTCAAATATTGCGACCATCAAAAAAAAGCCTCCTTGATAACATAGAACACGTTAAGTAACATCTTATGTTTTTTCATTTTATTTGTCATTTTATTATCCTTCTATATTGTTATATTTCTATTATTTTGCCCCCTCACTAGAATTTAATCACCTTGAAGAAAAATAGTATATTATTCATCTCTATACAACGAATAAATGAACAAGTGAGTGGGAGAATGAATGAGTCAACCATACATATTTATTTCTGATTTTACCTTCCAGAAGTTGAGCTTTTTGGAAATTGAGGCTAGTCTAAGGCTAAAATGTTAAATCTCATCTTCCAAGGGGAGTTCTAAAGGATCTGGAGTCTAACCACCTGCGGATCACAAGGTCTAGTTATGGAAGGCTTGGATGTAAACTTGATATAAACTGTGTTCCCTTAAAGTTGCTGCATAGTTTCCTTATTGCATTCACTCATTAAGTTTGAAAAGGTGCTAAATATCCCCATATGACTGCTTAGCCTGACTTTTATAAGTATACAGGTATACATATACAACTCTAAGAATGATTCCTTGGCCAAATGGTGAATTTGGATATGCTGTACGATTACAGCCCCTTCCATGAGAATCCTTTTGTCCTTACTTTCACACTCTCAATACACAAATTTAGTACAAATATCAACATATTAGGTAAAAATGTCACCATATTAGGTACAAATTTCACCACTGAAATTCCGTGTTCCAAAGGCATCAAAACAAGTCAGTAAAGGCAATTTAAATTCTTGTAGTACATCACAAGACTCCCTCTCTATGTCACTTAGAATCACTACCCTAAATGTTCAGTGTGAAGTTCAAGTGCTCAACAGCTGAATATTTTTTTAATAGATCTTTAATGGAGTATAATTGCTTAACAGTACTGTTAGTTTCTGTCGTACAACAAAGTGAATCAGCCATATGCATACATATGTCCCCATATCCCCTCCCTCTTGAGCCTCCCTCCCTCCCTCCTTATCCCACCCATCTGGGCCATTGCAGAGCATCGACTTGATCTCCTGTGCTATGCGGCTGCTTCCCACTAGCTATCTATTTTACATTCTGTAGTGTATGTCTGTCAATGCTACTCTCACTTTGCCCCAGCTTCCTCCTCCCACCCCATATCCTCAAGTCCATTCTCTATGTCTGCGTCTTTACTCCTGCCCTGCAACTAGGTTCATCAGCACCATTTTTTATTTTAAGATTCCATATATATGTGTTAGCATACAGTATTTGTTTTTCTCTTCCTGACTTACTTCACTCTGTATGAGAGACTCTAGGTCCATCCACCTCACTACAAATAACTCAATTTCGTTTCTTTTTATGGCTGAGTTATACTCCATTGTATATATGTGCCACATCTTCTTTATCCATTCATCTGTCGATGGACATTTAGGTTGGTTCCATGTCCTGGCTATTGTAAATAGTGCTGCAATGAACATTGTGGTACATGTCTCTCTCTTTTTTTTTTTATGTTTAAAGAATATTTAATGACATGGTAAAGTGTCCAAAATATAAATCACTGCGAAAAGAATGCAACATAGAACTGTACACAATACACACAATAATTTCAGTTTTATAAATATCTGAACATACATAAATCTAAGGTAGATACCTATATAGATATAGATAAATTAAAATTGATTAGAATGTTAACCACAATTATCTCTAATTTGGGGAATACATATAGGTGACAAATATTTTTGTTCTCTGATTTTTGGTATTTTCCCAATGTTCTGTAATGAACATGTGGTAGTTTTATAATCATGAAAAATATTTTAATATTTTATAATTAAACCAAAATATTGACAAAGTTTTATTCATGTCTAGATTCTATAAAGTTAACATAGCTTTGGTAGTAAACCTGGCAAAGTTAGAACAAGAAAAGAAACCCATAGACCAATTTGTCCCCAATTGGTATTCCACAGAACTCTGTCCCTAGGTATCCCAGAAAAAAAAGTTTCATTTCTATATAACAGCTTAATAAATGTATAACAGCTTAATGAAAACAGAATTTACTATAACCAAGTATATACATTCCTCCAATGTAAGAAGTTAAAATCTGGAACTCTACTGGATCACTAAGAAAAAAACAGAAGAAATTCAATAAGATGCTTCACCCATTCTAGATTTTATATATTTGGGTACACTAAGAAATAAAAAGATATTTCTTTAACCTGATAAATATTATATCAATTTTAAATCAATGACTAGCATCATTCTTAATAGTTTCTTTAAAAAAAATCAGTAGCATTCCTTCAGACTAGCAATGACCAGTCAGAAGATATAATGAGAAAACACAGACACACACACACACACACACACACACACACACACACACACACACTATTTTAGTTGGAAAAAAAGCAGGATATAAATAGGATTTATACCCTGAAGCCAAACGCTCACATAATCACAGTGTTTGCATACCCAGGTTTGGGTTTGACCTCTTCAGCCCTGCTGCACCTGCCATTGGGAGTCCATCAGTCATGTTGGTAAGTTTCTTAGGGATGTTTTTTAGTTCACCCACATGGGTATCTAACTTAGTGAGGATGTTAATTTTTCTATCCATAAACAAATCAAAACATAGATGTTTGGGGTTTTGTTTGTGGCAGCAGCAGAGATTGAGGGCAGAGGATACCTTCTAGATAAAGAGGGTCACTATGAGCATGGATTGACCATTACTAGACCAGATATGGAGACCCTAGAGCGTGATGCGTTCGGGGAAGAACTTGCAGTTAGCTTAAGGGATGTGAGTGGGTTGAGGAAACAGGCTTCCCTTACACCCAAGGGTCTCTTGGAGTCTCCTGCCTTTCAGAAAACACACGTCTAGGTCAGCTTCCAGCCTCTCTGGGGCTTGCTGGCCTAGTATTCAGGCCCTGGTTTAAAGGGATGAGGGCAGAGCAGCTGGCTGGCTCAAGATGCGTGGATGGGTTGGGAGGCTTTCCCTGCCCCAAGCCCTGTTGAGGCAGACCCCTAGTGTCTTCAGGATCTGGGAGCTTCCTCCAGGAATGGCCAGCCTGAATCTGACTTGCCCAGGGTCACATGCCTAATATCCAGGCCCTGAATCTGAGGGAATGGGGGCCTGGCAAGAAGCAAGCTAGAGGAAACTGCGTGGATTTGGAGGCTCCCATGTCCCCAGGCTCTGGTAGTGCCATCATCAGTAACTTCTCTTGTTTGTTTGTTTGTTTGTTTTTAGTCTCTCAGAAAAAATTTTTTTAACATCTTTATTGGAGTATAATTCCTTTACAATGGTGTGTTAGTTTCTGCTGTATAACAAAGTGAATCAGCTATACATATACATATATACCCATATCTCTTCCCTCTTGTGTCTCCCTCCCTCCCACCCTCCCTATCCCACCCCTCTAGGCAGTCACAAAGCACCGAGCTGATCTCCCTGTGCTATGTACCTGCTTCCCACTAGCTATCTATTTTACGTTTGGTAGTGTATATATGTCCGTGCCACTCTCTCACTTTGTCCCAGCTTACCCTTCCCTCTTCCCGTGTCCTCAAGTCCATTCTCTAGTAGGTCTGTGTCATTATTCCCGTCCTGCCCCTAGGTTCTTCATGATCATTTTTTTTTAGATTCCACATATATGTGTTAGCAGACGGTATTTGTTTTTCTCTTTCTGACTTACTTCACTCTGTATGACAGAGTCTAGGTCCATCCACCTCACTACAGATAACTCAATTTCGTTTCTTTTTATGGCTGAGTAATATTCCATTGTATATATGTGCCACATCTTCTTTATCCATTCATGTGTTGATGGACACTTAGGTTACTTCCATGTCCTGGCTATTGTAAATAGAGCTGCATTGAGCATTGTGGTACATGACTCTTTGAATTATGGTATTCTCAGGGAATATGCCCAGTATTGGGATTGCTGGGTCATATGCTTTTCTCAGGGTATATGCCCAGTATTGGGATTGCTGGGTCATATGGTAGTTCTATTTTTAGTTTCTCAGGGAACCTCCTCGCCATAGTGGCTGTATCAATTTACATTCCCACCAACAGTGCAGAAGGGTTCCCTTTTCTCCACACCCTCTCCAGCATTTATTGTTTGTAGATTTTTTGATGATGGCCATTCTGACTGTTGTGAGATGATATCTCATTGTAGTTTTGATTTGCATTTCTCTCATGATTAATGATGTTGAGCATTCTTTCGTGTGTTTGTTGGCAATCTGTATATCTTCTTTGGAGAAATGTCTATTTAGGTCTTCTGCCCATTTTTGGATTGGGTTGTTTGTTTATTTGATATTGAGCTGCATGAGCTGCTTGTAAATTTTGGAGATTAACTCTTTGTCAGTTGCTTCATTTGCAAATATTTTCTCCTATTCTGAGGGTTGTCTTTTCATCTTGTTTATGGTTTCCTTTGCTGTGCAAAAGCTTTTAAGTTTCATTAGGCCCCATTTGTTTATTTTTGTTTTTATTTCCATTTCGCTAGGAAGTGGGTCAAAAAGGATCTTGCTGTGATTTATGTCATAGAGTGTTCTGCCTATGTTTTCCTCAAAGAGTTTTATAGTGTCTGGCCTTACATCTAGGTCTTTTATCCATTTTGAGTTTATTTTTGTGTATGGTGTTAGGGAGTGTTCTAATTTCATTCTTTTACATGTAGCTGTCCAGTTTTCCCAGCACCACTTATTGAAGAGGCTGTCTTTTCCCCATTGTGTATTCTTGCCTCCTTTATCAAAAATAAGGTGACCATAGGTGCATGGGTTTACCTCTGGACTTTCTATCCTGTTCCATTGATCTATATTTATGTTTTTGTGCCAGTACCATACCATGTCTCTTTTTGAATTATGGTTTTCTCAGGGTATTTGCCCAGGAGTGGGATTGCTGGGTTCTATTTTTAGCTTTTTAAGGAAACTTTATACTGTTTTCCTTAGTGGTTGTATCAATTTACATTCCCACCAACAGTACAGGAGGGCTCCCTTTTCACCACACCCTTTCTAACATTTATTGTTTCTAGATTTTTTGATAATGGCCATTCTGACTGGTGTGAGGTGATACCTCATTATAGTTTTGGTTTGCATTTCTCTAATAATTAAGGATGTTGAGCATCTTTTCATGTTCCTCTTGGCCATCTGTATGTCTTCCTTGGTGAAATGTCTATATTTAGGTCTTCTGCCCATTTTTTAACTGGATTGTTTGTTTGAGCTTCATGAGGTGTTTATATTTTGGAGATTAATCCTTTGTCTGTTGTTTCTTTTGCAAATATTTTCTCCCATTCTGAGGGTTGTCTTTTTGTCTTGTTTATGGTTTCCTTTGCTGTGCAAAAGCTTCTAAGTTTAATTAAGTCCCATTTGTTTATTTTTGTTTTTATTTCTGTTACTGTAGGAGGTGGGTCAAAAAAGATCTTGCTGGAACTTCCCTTGTGGTGCAGTGGTTAAGAATCTGCCTGCCAATGCAGGGGACACAGGTTTAAGCCCTAGTCCGGGAAGATCCCACGTGCTGTGGAGCAAGTAAGCCCATGCGCACAACTACTGAGCCTGCGCTCTAGAGCCCACGTGCCACAACTACTGAAGCCCGTGTGCCTAGAGCCCATGCTCTGCAACAAGAGAAGCCACCACAATGAGAAGCTCGTGCTACGAAGAGTAGCCCCCACTCGCTGCAACTAGAGAAAGCCCGCTTGCAGCAATGAAGGCCCAATGCAGCCAATAAAGAAATAAATTTATTTATTTTAAAAAAAAGATCTTGCTGTGGTTTATGTCAAAGAGTGTTTTTCCTATGTTTTCCTCTGAGAGTTGTATAGTGTCTGGTCTTACATTTATGTTTTTAATCAATTTGGAGTTTATTTTTGTGTATGGTGTTAGGTAGTCTTCTAATTTCATTCTTTTACATTTAGCTGTCCAGTTTTCCCAGCACCACTTATTGAAGAGGCTGTCTATTCTGCATTGTATATTCTTGCCTCCTTTGTAGTAAATTAGGTGCCCATATGTGCGTGGGTTTATCTCTGGGCTTTCTATCCTGTTCCATTCATCTGTATATCTGTTTTTGTGCCAGTACCATACTGTCTTGATTACTATAGCTTTGTGGTATAGTTTGAAGTCGGGGAGCCTGATTCCTCCAACTCCGTTTTTCTTTCTCAAGATTGCTTTGTCTATTCGGGGACTTTTGTGTTTCCATACGAATTGTAACATTTTTTGTTCTAATTCTGTGAAGAGTGCCATTGGTAGTTTGATAGGGATTGCATTGAATCTGTAGATTGCTTTGGGTAGTATAGTCATTTTCACAATATTGATTCTTCCAATCCAAGAACATTGTCTATTTCTCCATCTGTTTATGTCATCTTTGGTTTCTTTCATCAGTGTTTTATAGTTTTCTGAGTACAAGTCTTTCACCTCCTTAGGCAGGTTTATTCCTAGATATTTTATTCTTTTTGTTGCAGTGGTAAATGGGAGTGTTTCCTTAATTTCTCTTTCTGATTTTTCATTGTTGGTGTATAGGAATGCCAGAGATTTCTGTGCATTAATTTTGTATCCTGCAACCTTAACCAAATTCATTGATTAGTTCTAGTAGTTTTCTGGTGACATCTTTAGGATTTTCTATGTATAGTGTCACGTCTTTGGCAAACAGTGACAGGTTTACTTCTTCTTTTCCAATTTGGATTCCTTTTATTTCTTCTTCTTCTCTGATTTCTCTGGCTAAGACTGCCAAAACTATGTTGAATAAGAGTGGCGAGAGTGGACATCCTTGTCTTGTTCCTGATCTTAGTGGAAATGCTTTCAGTTTTTCACCATTGAATATGATGCTTGCTGTGGGTTTCTCATATATGGCCTTTATTATGTTGAGGTAAGTTCCCTCTATGCCCATTTTCTGGAGAGTTTTTATCATAAATGGGTGTTGAATTTTGTCAAAAGCATTTTCTGCATCTACTGAGATGATCACATCATATGGTTTTTATTCCTTAATTTGTTAAAATGGTGTATCACATTGATTGATTTGCATATATTGAAGAATCCTTGCATCCCTGGGATAAATCCCACTTGATCGTGGTGTATGATCCTTTTAATGTGCTGTTGGATTCTGTTTGCTAGTATTTTTTTCAGGATTTTTGCATCTATGTTTTATCAGTGATATTGGTCTATAATTTTCTTTTTTTGTGATATCTTTTTCTGGTTTTGGTATCAGGGTGATTATTTTATTTTTAATGAAAGCAATCAAACACAACTGAGGAAACAGTGCAGCTTTCTTTACTAGATCTTCCAAATAAAAGAACCAGTCATGCCAAGTTAAACCAGGTATTTCTATAGACCAAAGTAACACCTGCATATGGAGCAGGCTTGGTGTTATTTACCTTCCCTGCGCTGAGCTCAACAATTAGCCAGAAGACAAAACTGTGCTTGGAAAATCCAGTCAAATAAAATGAACCATTTAACCTAATAATGAAAAGAATGATTAATTCTAGGGTCCACTCTTAGAAGACCAAGGTGCTTCATTTAGGGATAAATGAAAATCTTCCCCAATTACTTCTAATCATTAACCTTCTTAAATCAATCTAACCATTTGCCGTGAACTTCTTGAATAGGAATAGAAGTTTTCCTTTTATTCTCTGAAATGGAACTGATTAGAGGTAGAAATTTCAATAAACAATAATGAAGAAAAGTTTAGTGGGGGAACCTATTCAAGTATTTTTCTTAGGAAAACTTCATCAAGTCAGCAGGTTCCACGTCAAGAACTGAACTTTTCCATGTTTGTCTGAACCAAACCTAGAATGTACTCTTTGAAGTTAACTCTAGTATTGCCAATTTAACAGTAATCTGCAAGAGCACCAGTGTATAAATAAAATCAGTAAGTGTTTATTGGCTGACTACTCTTGTTCTGGGTGACAGAAGTAAATAAGAAACTCACAAATGTTCTCAGTCAGAAAAACACCAGTTAGTAGTCACTGAGTAGTGAAAATGCCACAGCCTCTGACCTAGGTGTTAGTCACTTAGAAACAAAGGAGACAGTCTAGAGGGAATATGACGTTTGGCCTCAAGGAGCTCATTGATTGGAATCAGAATGTACACAATTATCTGTAATAAAATGTTTTGGCATGGACCTTTATAATAATCACATATTCCCAAGAGCAGACTTTATAGAAAGGGATCTTGGCATTGGAATCATGCCAATGAGATTGTAGATTATAGAGCTAGGATTTATTTTTTATTTCAGTTTGCATCCATCTCTACCCCCCTTCTCCTAACAACAAAAAAGATTATTTCTACTCATTCTCTGGGTGTGATTTGTTTAAAGTCCAACAGGTGTGATGAGGGGGGATGCAATCCTTTTGAATTAGGCTTCAAAAATACTCTTCCTTGAACTAGGAAAGAATAAAGAAAATGAATGTTATGAGGCAAAATATTAAGAGGCTCAGATTTTGAAAAGTTAGGGGAAAGGAGGTGGCAAACTAGGGTTTAGGAAACAGCAATACTAATTTTGTTGGGAATAAATAAATATCAGTATCTTCATCGTTTTTGAACTGCTAATCTCCTTGATCCTTTGATAATAAAGAATGAAATAATGTTTTGCTGTCTTTAGTTGATTAAGGCAGAGCATTTAGACTGTGATTGTTTTCATATAAAGCACAAAAATATATTGTATTAAAATACCTTTATGAAAGAAATACACCAGGCTCAGTGGTTAAATGACTTTTTTCCTTTAAAAGTTAAACGAATTTTCATTCTCATTTTATGCACATGTTGAAGATAAGATTTTTGCAATTGCTCTAACACAAATACTGCTAACCTTCGTTACAGTAACATTGCTCTTTTCTTTGGAATAAATGAAGCCTCAAAACCAGTGAACCATTTCCTGCTATGTGTTGTTCTTGCAGTTTCATTACCTCCAGATCCACTGCCAGTTTGAAAGCTCCTGTGCATAAAGCATCGCCAAGCTTGAACGTATAATAAACCTTCTGTAATATTCTTGGAAACCAAAGACACTGAGCCCAGGGAGTGAAGCGTTTATATGTTTAAGTCAGGTATTGCAATTCTCCTAATCTCATGAGATTCTAAATAACCATTGGCTGAATAAAGCTGTTTTCTGCTGACATTAAAATTTCACCCAAGTCTGTCAATATAAAAATGAGAGGCTCCAAAGTAGAAGGCAGGGTTTGCATTCACAGAAGAGTGAGAAAACTTGAGTGGTGTCATGACTGAGAACAAACACTCTTAGGCTGTGGCCAGAAAGCACAAACCCAAGAGTTTTAGTGGGGAAAAAAAGAAAAAAATATTGAGCATACATTTACATGAGACAGTTTTTTTCAGGGATAAATCTATGCTTTTGTGCTTCCTTTAAATCACTGAAAAACATTTTATTTTCTCACACAACCTTCCAGTCTGAGTAAAGGAAATTAGCGAATATAGAAATGTTTATCCTTGGTTGTTACAAGTCTCTGGCATCTATTGCAAATTTTCTTACTGTTATAATTTGCGTTCATTATGGCTCACAAATTACTCACTAGTCAAGTAGGATCCAGGTCTCAGACCTTAGACGAGACATGGAAAAACTGATCAAGCAAGCCTGGGTCCCTTCCTATTGCAAGAAAATATTAGGACTGAGGTTAAGGTCGAAGTTGAAGCTAGCGGGAGCGAGAGTTTAGATGTCCTCAAGACCCTAAATCATCATCTGGCTTTCTTCCCGCCACTGCTGGAGCAGTAGTCAAAAAGGTACAAGCATACATAGTACTCTTCTAGAAAAACCAGCAGTAAGAACATTTCAGATAATAGACATCATAAGGCCCGAGAAAATTCTGCTTCTACAGAAATACCATTTTCCTTATTTTTTTCAGACTGTCAAGGCAGTTTCAGAAGTCTAAGAAAACACATACCTGTTATTCGAATAACAGGATGCCTCACGTATATGTTACCGGTCCTGGTAATATGTGTGGGATTTTCATGGCTGAACCGACCTCTGCCTGACTCAGTTTCCTATTCTGTACAAAGGGAATAAATCAGAACTCCAGAGGTTTAGGGACAGACTTAGCTCCTGTTCTCCTATTCTTGCAAAGTAGCCTCAAGCACTGTTTCCCAAATCCACCCTCCTTCCCGAGAACACCTGAAGTTTCATTTATGTCCACTGTGAACTGACCCCGAAGGTTGGTCGAGATACTGGCCCTTGCACTGTGAGTCACCTCTGCTTTCCTCTCCTCCTCCCACCGTCTACATCCGAAGGTCCGAGTTGAAGCTGTTCAGGAACCAGCTGACAGTTGAAAGGAGTGGTGGCCTGTTGGAAGGTTGTTATTTTTCCCCACCCCCATCATTCTTCCTTTCCCTCTTCTTCCCTTCCTCAAATGGCTTGGCTGCTGCAGCATGAGACAAATAGTTGAGCTGTCTGCTCTCTGCATGAGGTGAGGTGAGGAGGGAGCAGTGACCGCCAGGCACCAGATTGATGGTGTGTGGAAACCAGAGCCAGGGCTGCCAGCAGCCAAGTGCTTCTCCGCGGGGATCCCACATAATACACTTTCCAGATTTCTGGGCCTCCATCCAGCCACACACTTCTGTGCCTGCAGCTCTCCCTTCATGAGAAAGGGGTGGAGGGGGAAGGATGGGGGCGAAGGCCTGTGTTTGCACTTGCTTACTTATTTACAACCTTAATAAATGTGTTTAACATATGTTACTTTAAGAAGCAGCCAGGGAGAGGAAGGCAATCTGACTATCTCTTTCTACAAAGCCTCCACTCATCCCCTTCTGGGGTGGATGATTAAAGTTAGATAAGGGCCAGTCTAAAAGCGTGATGTCTTCCAGGGCTGACAGCCACTGAGGTAGGCTTATGTGAACACAGTGAAAACACCACTGATAAAGTCTCCTCCACTGTCAGTCCTGCTGCCACAAGCAATTAGGATTCCTATCCTAGACCATCACCTCTGCGCATAACTGCTGCTGTCTGGAAACACAGTGCTTCTGGAACATGCTTCACTTTGGAGCTCCAGAGAACTCTGCAGCTGGGAAAAGACTTACCTCCGAGGCCATAGGGGGACTAGATTATGTCCTTAGGAATTAACTGAGAATATCACCTTTCCCAGCATCACCTGGTGTGGAATGCCTTTCTCTTCTCCAAAGTTCTTCAAAGCTAAAGTTGAAGCAGGCAAAATAAAAGTACAAGTCAATGAGAAGCAGTTGAGTGAATAGAGTCTTTTGAGAACAAATTGCATTTGTGCTCACAGGTGAATTTAAGCTATCGGTATAATCAAAAGTACAGAGACATTACAAGCTCAAAATCATGTTTTTAAAAATTGTCCCTACAGAGATGAGGTCTTCTTGCTCAAGGTCTCTGACTCGACATATACATTTTTCTCACCTCTTCTGAGACACCATTAAAAGGACACAGTAAATGAATTAAAAGTCATAAATCCATAATAAGAAAAAGAAGGGATTCATGGTGAAGATGGAAAGTAGATAAAAGGATGGAAATGATTAAACCGAAATAAAATACGAAATCTATAATGCAAGAGGTGGGGACTACATAGACAAGGAAACATGTTTAATGAGACATGCAGAGAACAACAGAGGGTGGGAGTGAAAACACGGTGTAATATTAAAGGATAAATTAATTCCTTTAAAATATAGAGGAAATCATAGATTCCCTATTGATTCCTGCCTCTTCCCAACTTGTGCAGACCAGGAGTTTACCTCCAGGCAGCACATTGGAGAGTTGTCCTCTATAAAAACTGTCAAACAGTTTTGGAAACTAAGACATCTTAGATGGATATTGTCATTCTAGAATAAAGCACTAATAATTCTGGCATCTTTGAGAACCTCAAGGGTAAGGCCAGCATCTTTCTCACTCATACTAAAGCAAGTTTTTTTTTTAACATCTTCAGGCTTCCTCTCTGTCATCCTCATCTCTCAGTATAAAATATAAAACAACAATTAAAGATGACTAGATATTTGAAGCAAGCCTCCAGCATGAAAATAAAGACCTAGATAAAATTAACCTCAAAAGAAGCAAATATTCATGGAAATGGACATTTTAAAAAATCAAGAAAACCCACCTCTACTCAGAAAAGTTTCAGTAAGTAATATGTGAAGGAAGAAAAGTCAACCGTAAGAAACAACCCAAAAAACTATAAGAAAAAAGAGTCAGGATTTGTTTTAAGGATGATTAAAATCAATAGAACAACAAAAAAAAAAAATCAGTAGAACCCTGGGAAGATAAAATGAGGACCTCTCCAAGAGCTTAAGCTAAAGGACATAAAGTGTTAATCCAGAAAATTTAATATCTGACTAGCTAGTTTTCAAGAAAAAAAAGTAGGGGAAAAAAAACAATTAAAAAATTACCAAAGAAATAATGGAAGAATTTCCCCAAATCTTAAATAAAACAGATTACTCTATGTTTTCATATTTAAAGGACACTTTAAGTGCCATTTAGTAAGAATTTGTGAAAGACGTACACCTAGAACTATTATCAATTATTAAAGCACTGAGTATATCAAAACAAGATGCTAGAAAGTTTCACAGAGAAAAAACATCTTTTAAAAGAAGATCAGTCTTGCATCTAATTTTTTCACATAAACAATATATCCTAGAAGATAGAGAACAGAATTTTTTAAAGTATGGAGGGAGGGATATATTTAAGAAATTGAAATTATATTTTTAGCCAAAACATGCATCAGGCATGAGTATGAATAAATTTTTTTTTTTAAGATTTGTAAGTTTTATCTTACAAGCATCCTCCATGAGGAAGGTTTTGAAGTTGTACACTAGCAAAACAAGGCTGGGAAACAAGAAGGAAAAACATGTAGCATACAAGAAATGCTGGTCTTGCTTAAGAGTCCACTTAAAAAATTCTTAGCCATGCTGGAGACCTACAATTAATCTTTCCAAATTTGATCTAGAAGCCAGTTGCTTCTAAGAAGAATGTTTTCAATGTAAGAGAAGAGTATAGTACAAAAGAAGATTAATATTTGTAGGAACTTGGAAGAAGTTAGAAATAAATGTGGTATTGATTTTATCTCTCAATAAGAAAAAATAGAAGGCAATCTCAAATTCCAGGAAAAACAAAAACATGTCCAAGAAAAACATGATCTAAGTATGAAACAAAATAGAATGCGACTTAATATAAACAATTGATAGGCAAGAATGACAGGGAAATAATTTTCTTTGATATTAGAAATACCAGTTTTTGTGTGTGGCATAAGGCTTATAACAGCAGAACTGAAGAGAAAGAAGGGTAACAATAGCACACTGCTTCATCCTTGGTAAAAAATATTCACCTGATCATCATCATGTAAACATTTTGTTGGCTGTCAACTTTTAGAATCAGGATGAAGGACTTGATTTTTGTTATAGAACAGAAATAGGATGTGACAGAATTTGGAAGTAGAACTTGAGTGGAGGAGAGGTTACATTCAGAAAATTAATGTTCTCATCTTAAAAAGCAGCATCTCAAAAGACACCATGGAGTGTTGATGAATTTTAAATGTACAAAATTATCCATAGTTATCCATGTAGTTACAAAGATATCCATTAAAGGAACTAAAATCAGTAATATAACAAAATACAGAAGTAGAAGGAGGAATTATTGAGGTATTTGAATAAACAAAATTCTTATCTATTGGGACAGAAATGTATGAACATCAATAAATAGTGATATTTTTATAACTTGAGGATAATCACAAAATACTGATAACAGAAATATTTCAAAATAATTGCATTTCCTATAAGAATCTGTTCTGTAATTAAGAGTCTGGGCGAGGTGGTTACTTTTATACTACACGGCATAAATTAATTTTTAAAAAGTGTAACAAAAATAAGTGTTTATGGATATGATTAAAATGTTTAATTTCAACATGACCAAGTCCACTGCTTTTATTCTCCACCTTCCACTCTCCCAACACTTACCATCAAAAGTGTTTAGAGTATTCAAACAAATACATGAAATTGAACATTTAGCCATATTAACAATACAAATTTGTTCAGCCACTTAATTTTTTTCTCTTGCTGACTTCACAGCTGTCAATCAGCAGGAGAAATCTCCCAACTATTCTAACATCAGCTTCCATACGGTTGATTTTTTTCATCTTTAATGACTCCTGAGGGAGGTAGTAGATTTTTTTAATCAAAATTGATTTCAATATTTTGATCATCTTATTAAGCACACACACAAGAAAGCCACAAAATCTATTTTCTTTCCATCACACCTTCCCTATTCTTAAAGCATTTTTGTCTCTTGAATAATATAATACTGTTTACCTTTCCTTCTTCCATTCTAAGGAGTATCAGTAAAAATCGATGTCCACTACAGCAGTGGAACTCAAATGCCTTGTTGACAGGGCCTGGCATCATATCAATATATTAAGAAGGTAAAATTATTAAAAATACAATAACCTTCATATTTTAAATCATAACTTGTCCATTTATTCTCTGCTTTATTTGTTAACTACATTCCTGATCATTTGGGCTTGTCTTGAAAATTTTATTTTTATGCCCTTTAGCTAAGTCAAATTTATATTTCTGGAATGTAGTTCATTAATTCTAAAACACTGTCAATTTTCAAAAGTGTTTTTGACATGTCCTCGTGTTATGGGAAATTGTCTAAGGGAAAGCTAAAGGGAAAAAAACAGAAAACAGATACTTGGAGTGGATTTTTAAAAATTACTTATTATGGTTACTCATTTCAAACTTTTAACACTTTCATCGAACAGGAAAGCGTGGTTTTATCTAGACTATGATTTTTAGTTGCTCCACTATTTATTAAAAATGAGAAAAACATAGGGTATTCTAAGAGCTACTTGCTTTCTGTGTCAATTAAAAGAAAGCATTTTATTGTCCTTATTTAGATAAGATTTATTTTTTAATGTACTGAAATGTATTATAATTTTGTTCCTTTGGTAAATGACTTATTAACGGGAACTGAACCTAAATCCTGAGTAGATTGAGAACATGTCAGTTGTTTTCCTGCCTTGAATTTTGAAAGTTAATTATTTTTGTTTCCCACTAGTTCTTTTTAAAACTGCTCTACTTCTTTCCACGATTATTTTACTGAGAACATTACACTTCATTTTAAAAGCCCTTGGGGGAGAAAGTCTTTTCTATAGGGATTATTTTAAATTTAGTAACATATATTAATGGAAATGAATAAACTGATTGGATATAAGGATGAGAGGACAAAGTATGACAAAACAGACTTTCAGTTTACAGTTATAATATATCTTGTTTAAATGATACTCAATTGCTGCCCTCTCTAACCTGGATTGTGGCAGTCAACTTTTAAATAGCTTTCCCACTGCCAGTGTGTTTCCAAACATGGCCCATCTACCTCACATTCTTATCAGTTATTTATCTATTTCATGAAAACCATTGTGTCATACTCCTGTGTAAAAAATGTGTTAACTCCCAATGATAATGGGGAAAATTCCAATTTTCTTAGCAAAACTAACAAGGCCCTGTAGGATCTGTACCCAACTGCCTCCGACCTCATTGCCCTTTCCACTCACACCAGATTTCTCAAGAGACCTGTTTGTGCTTTCTCCTTTTTCTTACTGTACATTCACTGCTTAGCACAAGGCAATCTGCCTTCCACTTTTATTATTGTACTGAAATGTCACCAATGACACTTTTCCTTCCTAAAGCACTTTCTTCTGCTGCTTTTATTGACACAACTTCTGCCTGGTGTTTCCCTGTCTCCTTAGATGCTCCCTCACTGTCTCCCTTGGGTTGATTCAGTTGCAAGCAACCATTTAAAGGTCGGCAGCTCCTCAAAGCTTAGGGGTCAGCCTTCTCCTCTGGTCCCTGATCTCTTCCTAGGTAATTGTATCCACATCTACAGAACAATGACCATGTACATACAGTTGACTCAGAAATCAGCATCTACACACTAGGCCATTGCACTGGGCCCTGGACCCTATGATCAAACTGCCCACTTGACACATGTCCTTGAATGTTGCAAAAGATCCTCAAAATAAACTTGTCCACAACCTAAATCAGAAACTCGTTCCAAAGCCTAGTCTATTTAATATAAGTTGCTACTTGCTATCCTGTTTTGAGAAGCAAAATGCTCTGGAGCAAGGCTTGATACTTTTCCCTCATCACCCCCTACTCCCTTAACCAGTAAATTAAGGATTTAATTATCTATCCAGGGATTCGCAAGCTGCAGGTCCCAAGTTTTGATATAAGTTAAAAGGGTCAGGACCATCATTTTTTTTTCTTTTAATGAAAAGGAATATAGTAAACTAAAGCTGAAAGAGTTCAGTGTCAATTTTAAGTCACAAATATGTATTTTCATTATAGACTTACACGTGCATGCATACACTGGGTTGAAATGGAAAAGAATATTTCTTATTCTAGACCATGGTCAAAATTTTGTTTCCTCTTCTTCTTTCCACACCTCTATCCACCACCACCATTCTAGTCCAAGTTACCAACAGATCCCTCATGGACCAATAAAATAACCTAATGGATTTACACTATAATCTTAGCACAGTGCCTGGGACATGAGAGCCACTCCATTAATATGAATGAATGACTCTAACTTTACCTTTTCAGTTTCACATCCTACTGGTCTCATTCACAAGCTGTAGTACTTAATCACATCCAACTTCTCTCCATTCTGTAAATATGTGTGTCACGATGTGTTATGGGGCTAGGGGGAGCGGGAGTGGGCTCTTGTCTAACACTTGGAAATGAATTGTCCGAGGAGAGACACGTACTGATGTAAGGCAAAAGACTTTATTGAAAAGGGGTGCTCTAGGGGAGAACAGCAGGGTAGGGGAACCCAGGAGGACTGCTCTGCCTTGTGGCTCTCAGTCTCAGGTTTTATGGTGATGGGGTTAGTTTCTGGGTTGTCTCTGGCCAATCATCTTGCTCGTGCCCATATTTGGTCCAACTCAGGGCCCTTTCTGGCACACATATCTCTCAGTTAAGTTGGTTTCCAGTGTGAGGGTTTCTGGGAGGTTGGCCCCTCCTGAATTTCTCCAGTTGGTTTTGGTGCCAGCTTGTCAGTGCTGTGTTCCTTATTGGCACCTCCTGTTGTGAGATGACTCATGCCAGCGTGCCTGACCAGGGCAGGTGGTCTCGATCAAGAGGTCCCTAACAAACATACTCATCCATGCCATACTGTTTTCTCCATTTTATTTTATTTTATTTATTTGTTTAGAGTGAAAGCAGATTTATTCAGGGAGATACGCACTCCATAGACAGAGTGTGGGCCATCTTGGAAGGCGAGAGTCCCCAGGGTACAATTCATAGGCTAACAAGTGGGGAAGGGGAGGGGATTTCCAGGAGCTGTCATGGCGGCTTTGGGCATGTCATTTAGATACTAATGTATTCTAATACAATAAGCATATAATGAGGCTCAAGCTTTTGTGGAAGCTGAATCTTCCGCCATCTTCAGCTGTTTCCTGCATTTTATTTTATTTTATTTTTAATTTGTTTTTACTTATTTATTTTTGGCTGCGTTGGGTCTTCGTTGCGGTGCATGGGCTTCTCACTGTGGTGGCTTCTCTTGTTGCAGAGTACAGGCTCTAGGCTCAAGGGCTTCAGTAGTTGTGGCTTGTGGGCTCTAGAGTGCAGGCTTAGTAGTTGTGGCACGCGGGCTCAGTAGTTGTGGCATGCGGGATCTAGGCGCAAGGGCTTCAGTAGTTGTGGCACTCGGGCTTAGCTGCTCCACGGCGTGCAGGATCTTCCCAGACCAGGGTTCGAACCCACGTCCCCTGCATTGGCAGATGGATTCTTAACCACCGCGCCACCAGGGAAGCCCTGTTTCCCGCATTTTAAATGCCAGGTGCCCCTCATACACAACTGAAAATCTGTGAGGGCAAACTGGTCCTGCTCAGCAATGTATCTGGTGAGTCATGCAATAACTGGCAGATAATAAATGCTTCATACATAGCTTTTGAATGAGTGTAGGTATGAATAAAATGGTGTTAGAAAGTTGAATAATTTGAAGGGAGTCAAAACTGTTTACTTGACAACACAATTACACAGCTGGTGGTTTGGAAGTCAAAATAGTTTGTAGGTCTTGCTATGTCTACATGTAAAATTTAAAATTCATGGGGCTTCCCTGGTGGCACAGTGGTTGAGAGTCCGCCTGCCGATGCAGGGGACACAGGTTCGTGCCCCGGTCCGGGAAGATCCCACATGCCACGGAGCGGCTGGGCCCGTGAGCCATGGCTGCTAAGCCTGCGCGTCCAGAGCCTGTGCTCCACAACGGGAGAGGCCACAACAGTGAGAGGCCCGCGTACCGCAAAAAAACAAAAAATAAAAACAAATAAAATTCATGCTTCTTTTGAAAAATCAAACTAATTTGCTAAATAACTCAATGGAAAATCTTAGAAATGTACAAAATACTTGCTCGTATGATTTTATAAACTGTTTTGTGCCAAATTCTTCATACTTTTTGCTTTCTCAATGCAATGAGATGTGTGTCTTATTTAAAAGCTTTTTGTTTCTCCATTAAATTATCTTATATTTCCATTTTACCTATATTCTGCCTTTCAAAACCATTACATTAACCTTTACTTTTTAATAAATTTTAATACTAAGGTTGAGAAACATAATTTGAACATTGGAAGCACATGGTATTCTAGACGTTATGATTTTACTGCATAAAAGAAAGAATAAACTGTCCCAAACAATTTTACTTTTAGTCTAGTTCTAAAGCAATTTTCCTGGATTGCAATGAGTAAGGGTTCAAAGACACGTGAGGCCAGTTTGAAGTAACTTAAACTTCATGGATTTAAGACTTTGAATTAACTTCAAATCTTCCCAGAGTAAAATATGCTTTTTTTTTTTTTACTCTTTCAAAAATTGCTTTATATTTTTAATTTTTTTTTTTTTTTGCAGGTAGGTGTATCAAGGTACATTTAATTTTAAAAATAACTATAGGGGGCTTCCCTGGTGGCGCAGTGGTTGAGAGTCTGCCTGCCGATGCAGGGGACACGGGTTCATGCCCCGGTCCGGGAAGATCCCACATGCCGCAGAGTGGCTAGGCCTGTGAGCCATGGCCGCTGGGCCTGTGCGTCCGGAGCCTGTGCTCCGCGGCGGGAGAGGCCACAACGGTGAGAGGCCTGCGTACCGCAAAAGAAAAAAAAAAAAAAACTATAAAACTTTGAGAAATATTTCTGAACATGAATTAGCTCTTACAAAATGATTTTGCAAGTTAGCTGTAAGTAAAGAATATATATTTATATATATATATAAATGTATAATTTTCCTTACACTCTATATGGATTTAAGAATTTATATTATGTTATATATCATGTATTGACTGTGCTCTTATCATCTTAAGAAGTCTACAAGAGACTGAAGAGTAAAAGAATCTACTTGTACAAAACTGATAACTTTCAATGTGTCTGTTTTGTCTTTGTACCTGTTCTTGAGTGCGTAAAACAGTAGTGATTCTAGCTTAAGTGAACAATAGTAATTCAGGAACATTAGGCTCTCTTTAATACATGCAAATGTATGGACTGTTTGTTTAGCATGGCTCAATTCAGCAATTTGGTCAAACGTGTTTCCAACTTTTATGCTTGATCCATTTGTGTCTACATTCTGCTATATCCCGAGTGCCCTCAGTTTTATTATTTGCTTTGATTTTGTTTTTTAAATAAAATTCTGACCACTACACTCCCTTTTAAATTATCCAGTAGCTCCCTAAAGCTTCCAGGATCATGTCCAAGTTTCTTACATGATATGTAAAGTTTTTAACCATATGGCCCCAATTTTTTATTCCAAACTTTTCTCTCACTAATCCTTATACATTCTGTGTTCCTTTCAACTCCAATCCTGTTTGTCTCCTAAAACAGTTCTACTTCTTTGCCTTTGCGCATGGTCTCTGTGGAATGCCCTCCTTTTTGCCACAGGATGCACCCAGCTTAATCCTCCAGGGTCAGTAGTGATGGTTCTTCTCTCTGGACCTTTTCTGTTTGTCTCCAGCAGTCAGGCTCAGTGGTTAGGAGCTCTTCGTCTGTTCTCCACAGCACTGTTTCAGATCCTTTATAGCACTGTCACTGCATTACATGGTACTCATTGGATTGCATCACATGACAGTGTTATTCTTTTTCTGCTGCAAATTCCTTGTGGGTAGAGAATTTGCTTTATTCATTTTATATCTAAAATATTCTATTTCTTCTCATATAACGAGCAATGAATCTTTAGTGAATTGAATGATGTGTGAGAGAGTAAGAAGAAAAAATTGGGCTTGAAAATTACACAGTAATATATCTTACTTCTTACCATTTTCATAACTTCTGCCTATATTTTATTGATAACCAGGCCTTGAATATACATGACTAGATAATACGCGTCTGACATCTTGGGGAGGCTTGTAGCAAATTAATCTTCTAATTGTTTGTTTATATTGTTCTATTTGATCATCACAACTTAGTCTCCAACATGGAAAAGGCAAGGAATTTCATCTACATGACAAATGAATAAACAGGAGATAAATGGGATGTGTTAATAATGGGATTTGTTAATACTCTGTTAAAAACATGATAAATTTTTACTCTCTGTGATAGTAACAAAATGAAATAAGTTGTATTCCTAGAGTTTACTTATAAATTAAACACATTATTACCACTTTATTTCCTTATCTCATCTCTTTAAGAAAAATGTGTTACTTTAAAATGATCTATCAGTATAATTTTATATTGCAAGAACAATAAAATTATTCTTAAGGCAATTAGGGGTTTCACTGTAATGGCAACTGTAAAAACGGTTTCTCATTCACTGCAGGGTGTGTGGCACAGACCTTTAATACAGCCAATGTCACTAAGAAGTTGAAAACACAGTACTACAGAATCAGTGGAAATCAAACAAACAAGTGTCCATCCTCTTTTCTTTGTCTAACATGTTTGGATATTAGTATTGAAAAAGCTCTGTAACAAGTTGCAAATTATGTGTGAAATGAATCAGCTCTGCTCAGCATACAAGCAGAGTATAAAGCTACTTATGCAAATATAGTTCTGCTGTGTTAATTGCTATAGGACTCAGATCACATATGGCAGAAGGATAACCAAATTTAGATGACTTATACACTGATGTCGCATTGAACTCCCTCCAAATGTCCCTATGAGATAAGAATTGTTATTAGTGCCAATCTTAAAGATGAGGAAATTGAGCAGAAGACCTAAATAACATGGCTAAGCTAGTAAGAGGCAACGTCGGGGTCACCCCTCAGCATGCTGTCCCTAGATCCTGTCCTCTTCACCACTATTCCACCCAGCTTCTGACCACCTCTACGAGTTCTCATGATGCGTGCACGGGTCAGCGGGTGCAGTGGGTGGCGATGCATCACATCGCTGCACTGACACCTATGGCACACTAACAAAGTGGCTGTGGGAAATACCAGTGTCCTTAAATAGATGAACCCTGCTGGGACCCCCTTAGAGCAGATACCCCTTGTCTGCAGAGAGCAGAGAGCAGATAGCCCTACCTCACACCAAGTCCTAGAGCCTCTAAGAAGACTCTTCGCTGTTGCTCTGGTGGGCCAGCTCTTAAACACACACAGTTTGTACACCCTACAAAGGGGATTTTTCTCATTCCATAGAATCTATATTACTCAGATCATCCCGAGTAACCCTCATAATTGATGGCAATCTGTCTGTCTACTCACACATCCCTGGAGAGACAGAAAGACACTTATTTTGCATATATCGTTAAGACTTTTCTTTTCCTCTCTCTAGCCCTCTTTGTAACCCACTGAGCCAAGAGCAACTGCCCTGAGCCCCTTCCTGCTTATAGTTTTCTTCCTAAGCAGTGCCTGTCCTCACGGTCTCCTCTAGAGTCTTCCCTCTTTCTGTCACCCAATATCACTTGTTCTGCTAAATACCAAGAAAAAGAAAGACAAAAGTCTTGAAACCTGCCCTGTGCTACGCAATTTCACATACTTTCAGGAATCCAGATATTGGGGAGCTTCCTGATGAACTCACATAGTACACTAGGGGGCAGAGCCAATTGGAATTCAGGCCACGCTAACCCCAAAGCCCATTTGCTTCCCACAGTCCCACTAAGAATCATCCTTTAAAGGAGGGGAACTTATGTAAAAATATGAAATATTTATAGGTCACATTTATTTTTCCTCTTAAAAATGGAAATCATTGCATTATATTTAATAGGGAAAACTATATTCCTTCAGCTTAGATTTATTCCTTTTATGGAATAAAATTATGTGTATTAGATAACGGGCACTGTTTTGTAGCCTCTAGCATGTAAATAGCTGAGATTATTTAATATATTACAACTCTAAGTCTGTTTTCTTATCTTTTATTTCTCATCTTTGTATAGTATGTAAAGTGTACTCTTCATTTTTGGAAAAAAAGACAAAAAGACCCTCAAGATAATTCCTCCTGTTATAGAAGATGAATTTGGAGGAAAGCATTGGAAATTACTTATTGAAGTTGAAGTTGCAGAGCAGTGACTGAAGGTAGGTGGTGACATCCATTACCACACTCACCAAATAATTGCAGAGTGCGCCATCCCACTGGACGTGGCTGTAAGGAGATGGTAAAGATGCAGTGCTTGTCTTCCCCCTATGAAAGTCCTTTCCTTTCTCTTGGCTATAGAACCACCTCTCTTTTGGAGTTAAACAGGGGAACAGAGAAGCCTAGAGAAGCCCCACACTGAAATGTTCTCGCAAACATCTCTAGGTGTTCCAAACAGCAATCTGCTGTGTTGAGTTGGCTCCTGGGGCCTTGAGGTGCCAACCTAATGCAGGTGTATTGAACAGAGAAGCCTTACTCCCCAACTCTTAGAATGAACACCTTCCAAACCCACGAGCTTGAGTCTGTGGCTTAAGTTGCTCAAATAAATGCATGGGCCTACAGACATATTTCATGCTTTCCTATACTATGCTAATTAGATAGTGAATTCAAGTTAATATGCTAATGACCAACAAGAACTTAAGGTTTCATGGTGTTCAAATAATGTTCACATTTATACAGGGGCTTCTGCCTAAGTTCAAAAGAACAAATAATATAGAGGTTGTTACAGGAGGCCAGGCTTAAAGTAAGTTTGTCATTTTCAGCTTTATATACATTTAATGCAAGAGTTGATTATAGGAGGTGATGGTATCCATGTGTGAACAATATTCAATATTATGGCCACACAAACACACTCAGGCATACACACTTCTTATAGTAATTAACTCAAAGCGCCCAATATGTTCAATCTCCTATAAAATAGGAGATTGATTGATCAAAATACTCATATGTATGAATCAGAGGTAAGTATATAAGTGGTAGTAATCTAAGTGATGTTAGAAGTAATAATTGCTATTATTATTATGTTATTAGAAACGCTTCCTCTTTAAAAACTATATAAAAGGATGCTATAATTTTGTGTGTGTGGTTTTTCTTTTAAGTCAAGAATCTTCTTCAGCATAGTGATATATAGACCTCAATGGTTAAATTATGGTGTTTCACATGGTTGGATATATATCACAGGGAGGGTGGGGAAGATGCATGAAGTTGTAATGCTAACCAATAATAATTGTGTTACATTATCACTTTAATATGGTTTTATTCACAGTTCTTTTACATGTTCAAAAATATTTCAAGCAGGCTGAAAAGTATAAGTAGGCAACAATATAAAAATTATTCAGATTTGTCCAATTTCAATGTTATTTTTTGTGATTTCAAACTTTACATGTAATATCTTAGAAAGTGGAACACACTGATATTATACTGGAAATATCATAAAATATGGTCCCTATCCTGAGGGTCTTGGTGCTTTAGTTTGAGAGAAATATGCGTAAAAGAGAAGGGTATGGAATTCAGTGTGATAGGAATACAGTATAATATTAGAAGCATGTGCTAAGTGTAGAGGTGAAGCAAGTGGGATACAATCTACTCTCCTCCATCAGCAATGAAGAGTAACCATTATTCCTCCCCAACTCAATCTGCGTTCAACTCCCAGCAGTTTCTACCCTCTGGGAAAAAAGATTGAGTTTGACACTTTCTAAAATCCATACTCTCCAGCATCATCAGATATCCTTCACTGTCCCCTCACACTAACTTGAAATTTGTATGCTGTTGAAGCCCCCTTCTTCCACATTTGTCTGTGTTTTCAGATTGACCTGTTGTACTTTCCATTAAGTACCTACTGGCAATTTTATTGTTCTACTGTCAGGGCCATTTGAGGCACCGATTCCTTTATTCTGCTTTTACCTCATAGATGATGATACTGAATGGTGTCGTAGCTGTTGGTAGTTTGTATTTTTAGGTTCAGGAGAAATTCTTGTCACCTGGCTTTTTTGTAGATGTTATTTACAGGTGTTTCTGTCATTACTCTTACTCTGTTACTGTTTGTTCATCAGCGTCCCATAATCCTTCATTTAATTTTTTTTTATTCATTTAATTCTAAGGGTTAGATTTACACATTTGGTCAAAGCTGTTTACCAGTCTAGGAGCAGAAGTTTTTAAGTATCATTACTCTTTTCTCTGTAGGCAACAATTAGAAATTGACATCATTCCCACAAGGAAAAATATAACTTCTTAAAAAAGAATATTTTATACAATTTTGTAGTGCAACTACAACTAAATAGGCCATTTAATCATTTTAATCCAACAAAAAACATTTTAAGAAAAATAACAAAAAGAAAAAAATGGAGGTAGATTACGCTTTGTAGTGATAAGGCATTTCTTCTGGGAACCTAAACACTTTAAAATAAATGCAGTTAAATGTTGAAAAATTATGCATTATAGCCTGAAAATAAAAATCTACAGTACTACAAAATTCATGATCCTTTACACGCCCGACATAAAACCTTGGCATCGGCTGCCATGGTTGCAACCTAAGTCATACTTTCAAACGAGCCATATGAGTTATAAAGTCTCTCATAAAAACACAGCATTTTTTTTTAGTGACCAGAAAATGAAAACCTAGCTCTCTTCAATTCACCTCTATCCTTTTTCTCTTAATTTTATTAATGGCCCAAAGTGGGGATTAATGTAAAGTATAGTATGGCTCCATGATGGCAATAGACATTTGTTTTCTATGAAGTTAATTCATTTTCCAACAATAACAAAGCATTTTCCAATAGCGGAGTAGGAAAACAGAGGGGTTCTTTATATTCCAGCAGGATTTTTAGGTCTGTGCTCCTTTTAGATATCACTGAAATTAATATTGCCTGACAGCTTTAAGACTTGAGGGCTGATTAAGCTAGACAAGTGGTGGGAATAACAATGAGTTGTTCTTTATGGATAATTGGAACTGTGGTAACTTTTTCACTTGACATTCGGCATAGCCTGTTGGATGGAGTGTAACTGGGAATGGAATATTTGATCTCTTTGAGGAAAGTATAGTATTTTATTCATTTTTAAATGCTCAATACCTAACAAAAAGCCTGGCACAGAATAAAAGCTAAAAATATTTGTTGCATTCAGACTGAATAAGTAGATGAATGAGTGCATGAACTAATAAATAGAATTCACTTTTCACAAAGGAAACATTATCCTCTTCATCTATCCAGATATTGAACATAGTCCTTGGCAACTTGCTATCTGATATCCAATATACGATCACTTAAAGTAGAGTAGTCTACTTTGAGAATGCTGAATTTTGTGGTTAGAATGAACATAACCCCTGTAAGGCACCGTGCCACGCATAAAACAGAAAACAATACTGTGGAAAAATA
The DNA here is from genome assembly GCF_039906515.1 of Pseudorca crassidens. Classification (NCBI taxonomy): domain Eukaryota; kingdom Metazoa; phylum Chordata; class Mammalia; order Artiodactyla; family Delphinidae; genus Pseudorca; species Pseudorca crassidens. The sequence goes on from NC_090296.1 coordinate 189,662,064, forward strand.
TTTTTCCCCCGAATGTTTCCTGTGCCCACATTCTATTTTAAAACATGATTGATGACCAATTTTGCTGAAGAAAGCTTAAAATAGAGAATTTGACAATTCAGCTTCTCGTATTTCTTTCCAACAGATGGCTGCTTTTCTGTTTGGAGTACCGTCATTTCTTCTTTGTCAGATGAAATTCAATGTAATAAGAGATTAGATTTCTCTTCTTTTCTCTTGATTTTTAGTACTGCAAAATTACTAAAGAAAAATTCAACACATAGGGAAAATTTGTTCAAAATGAATAATAACACTCTGTTGCAGTTTAATTAGGGCCATACTCCTTTGAGAATGGCAAGCAGATATTCTGCATTTATAAGCAGCTTTGTACAAATCCAAATGACCTGGAGGCGAAGACTACACGAATCAATTACATTCACTAAATATCCCAAATCTCGGTTTTGTCCAAAGGTTCAAATGCCTCACAAAAGCTGGCAGAAAGTCACAAGACACTGTAAGTCTGAAATCTTATTTTTTGTTCACATCGTGAGCTAGAAATACTAACTGGCACCAAAAAGTACAAAAAATGAACAAGAAAAGGAGACAAAAAAATAAGTAGATTATTTTATCTGAGTAGCAAATAAGCTAGCTACACACAGGTGTGAAGTTTATTTTCCAATGGGTAAAAATTTTAACATTAAATTCTAATGGAAAGATAGTTTGTTCATGCTTTAAACTATATCAAAAAAAAAAAAGACCAACACCCATGGCAACAGCAATAACCAAAGAGGTTAACATTTAACCTACATAATTTCACACTGTTTTAGATTTTCAAAAAATTATATTTTTTGTTAATGTTCCCCTAAATGCCTATTTTATGTATTCAGCCATGTCAGAAATTTACTTACTTATTTTTAATTTTTTTTCAATACCACAATAAGTTTAGTGAACATCCATCATCTCATATAGATACAAAACTAAAGAAGTTTAAAAAGTTGTTTTTCCTTGTGATGAGAACTCAGGATTTACTCTCTTAACAAATTTCATATATAACATATAGCAGTGTTAATTATGTTTACCATGTTGTACATTACATGCCTAGTACCTATTTATCTTATAACTGGAAGTTCGTACTTTTTGACTGCCTTCAACCAATCCCCCCTCCCCCAGCTCCTGTCTCTGGTAACCACAAATTTGATCTTTTTTCCTATGAGTTTGTTGGTTTGTTTCTGAAATATAATTGACCTACAACACTGTTAGTTTCTGTTACATTTGATATTTCTATACAATTCACAATGATCACCATGATAAGTCTACTTACCATCTGTTACCATACAAAGATACTACATAATTATTGACTATATTCTTCACACTGTACATTTCATACTTGTAACATTTATTTTGCAGCTGGAAGTTTATGCCTCTTAATCTCCCTCATCTCCAACTCCCTCCCCTCTGTCAACCATTATTGTCATAGGTACAGAGAATCTGTAACTGTTTCTCTTCTGTTATGTTTTGTTCATTTGTTTTGTTTTTCTAGATTCCACATGTAAGTGAAATCATATAGTATTTGTCTTTCTCTGTCTGACTCATTTCACTTACAATAATACACTCTAGGTCAATCCATGATGTCATAAATGACAAGATTTTATTCGTTTTTATGTCATATTATGTCATATATATATCACATTTTATTTATCCATTCCGTATCTTGACTATTGTAAATAATGATGCAATGAACATGGGAGTGTATATATCTTTTCTAATTAGGATTTTAATTTTCTTCAGATAAATACCCAGGAGTGGAATTTCTGTATCATATGGTAGTTCTATTTTGAATTTTTTGAGGAACTTCCATATTGTTTTCCGTAGTAGCTATACCAGTTTACATTCCCACCAACAGTGCCCAAGGGCTCCTTTTTCTTCATATCTTCGCCAACACTTATTATTTGTTGTCTTTTTGTTAATAGCCATTCTGACATATGTGAAGTGGTATCTCATTGTGGTTTTTTTTTTTTTTTGCGGTACGCGGGCCTCTCACTGCTGTGGCCTCTCCCGTTGCGGAGCACAGGCTCCGGACACGCAGGCTCAGTGGCAATGGCTCACGGGCCCAGCCACTCTGGGGCATGTGGGATCTTCCTGGACCGGGGCACACACCCGTGTCCCCTGCATTGGCAGGCGGACTCTCAACCACTATGCCACCAGGGAAGCCCTCTCATTATGGTTTTGATTTGCATTTCCCTGATGATTCGTGATGTTGAGCATCTTTCATGTGCCTGTTGACCATATGTATGTCTTCTTTTAAAAAAATGTTTGTGTGTGTGTGTGTATACACACACACACATATATCTGAAAAAAAATTCAAAAACATACATGCACCCCAGTATTCATAGCAGCATTATTTACAATAGCCAAGATATGAAAGCAGCTAAAGTGTCAATAAACAGGTGAATGGATATAGAAGAAGTAGTATATATATATGGAATATTAGTCAGCCATAAAAAAGTGAAATTTTGCCATTTGCACCAACATGGATGGACCTGGATGGTATTATGCTTGGCAAAATAAATCAGAGGAAGACAGAGGAAGACAAATACTGTATGTTATCACTTATATATGGAACATAAACAATAAAACAAATGAATGAATATAACAAAACAGAAAAAGACTCACAGATATAGAGAACAAACTAGTGGTTACCAGTGAGAAGAGGCAAAGGGGGGGCAAGATAGGAGTAGGAGAGCAATAGGTATAAACTACTATGTATAAAATGAATAAGCCACAAAAATATATTGTACAGCACACAGAATATAGACAATATTTTATAACTTTAAATGGAGTATGATCTATAAAAATATTGAATTACTATGCTGTATACCTGAAACTAATATATTGTAAATCAACTATACTTCAGTTAAAAAAAAAAATTCAATCTAGTTTAAATGTGAAAAAATATTGGAAATAAATAAAACTGTTACTGTTTGCAGTTGACATGATATTAAGAAAATCCTATAGATGCCACAGAAAAATCTACTAGAACTCAATGAATTTGGTAAAATTGCAGGACACAAAATTAATATACAGAAATCTGTTGAATTTCTATATAGTAACAATGAAATGTCAACTTGCAACAGCAATTAGTTGGAACAAATTCATACTTTAACATCTCCTTGAGGTGATTATGATTCCCATAACTCTAAAGGGCCTCTGTCGAATAATTAGAATAAAATATTTTGCCTGACACCAAAACCTGGATCATTTCTCTTACAGCCAATTATACGTGCTAAATAGACAATTTTTCCTTTATAATTGGTCTGGGAGTATATCAGACCACTATTTTCAAAGTGGGTAATAGTAAAAGTGTCACTTTCTCACCTTTTTTGATCTCTCATGTTTGTAATCTGAAGCTGGTATCATGCCTTGTACATGAGACATATTCATTAAATTTCTGTTGAATTGAACTGCTTACAAAATATAATCCCAAGATGTTTTTATGCAATGGATTATTTCACCATAAGCATTTTTTTTCTCTCTTCTCCACAGGGTAAGATAAGACAGAAAGTAGTTCATATCCAGATGATAAATATGTATAAATTTTATGTTTTGTGTTTAGTATGAAGGAGAAATCTTCATCATTATCAAATGTTGCAAACAAAGTAACAAAGTTTTCTGAAAGGTTTTAAGAGAAAATTTTCAGTTAAGTAGAAAATTTCATACAAAATATTGTGATATATTTTTAAGTTCCCTTTTCTGTTAAAAGAGAAAAGTCAACAGGTCAAGAGAGAGTGAAAATTCATTTTTTAAATTCTTCTCTATGCTCCAAACACATCAGATTGATACACAGAATATTTTTAAAGTAAATGACATAGAACAAGTAAAAATAAGATTAATATCACCTTGGATCAAGTGTTACACAGAGAGAAGGGGGCATTAACTATCAGCTAATTAAAAACAAGTAGAGAATGTTAAAAACTAGACTCCTTGCAAAGACATATGCATCCCCATGTTCATTACAGCATTATTTACAGTAGCCAAGATATGGAAACAATCTAAGTGTTCATCACTAGATGAATGGATAAAGAAAATGTGCTGTATATATATATATATATATATATATGTATGTATGTATACACACACACATATATATATACACAATGGAATATTATTTGGCCATAAAAAGGATGAAATCTATGTTGTCATTTGCAACAACATGGATGGATCTTGAGGGCATTATGCTAAGTAAAATAAGACAAATATCATTATAATCTCAATTATGTGTAGAATCTAAAAAGAAAAACAACAAATAAAAAAACAAGGTCATAGATACAGAGAACAGATTAGTTGGCACCAGAGGCAGGGGGTTGGAAGTGGGTGAAACAGATGGAGTCAAAAGGTACAAACTTCCAGTTATAAAGTAAATGTCATGAGGACATAATGTACAGCATGGTGACTGTAGTTAATAATACTGTACTGCATATTTGAAAGTTGCTAAAAGAATAGATTTTTATTTATTTATTTATCTTGGGCTGTGTTGGGTCTTCATTGCTGCGTGCAGGTTTTCTCTACTTGGGGCGAGCGGGGGCTACTCTTCCTTGCGGTGTGCAGGCTTCTCATTGCAGTGGCTTCTCTTGTTGCAGAGCACGGGCTCTAGGCATGTGGGCTTCAGTAGTTGTGGCACACAGGCTCAGTAGATGTGGCTTGCAGATTCTAGAGTGCAGGCTCAGTAGCTGTGGCACACGGGCTTAGTTGCTCCATGGCATGTGGGATCTTCCCAGACCAGGGTTTGAACCCACATCCCCTGCATTGGCAGGCAGATTCTTAACCACTGTGCCACCAGGGAAGCCGCAAGAATAGATCTTAAAAGTTTTCATCACAAGAAAAAAATTTTGTAACTATGTGAGCCAACGGATATTAATTAGACTTACTGTGGTGATCATTTCACAATATATACAAATATCAAATTATTATGTTGTACACATGAAACTAATATAATGTGGTATGTCAATTACACCTCAATAAAAATTTGACTCTTAAATGGGCTAATAAGGCCAAAAGTACCCTGTTTGTGGTGGAGAACTAAGAAAAATCTACTACATAAGATAAGGAGTTTCAGGGCTTTCCTGGTGGCGCAGTGGCTGGGAGTCCACCTGCCGATGCAGGGGACGCGGGTTCGTGCCCCGGTCTGGGAGGATCCCACATGCCGCGGAGCGGCTGGGCCCGTGGGACGTGGCTGCTGGGCCTGCATGTCCGGAGCCTGTGCTCCGCAGTGGGAGAGGCCACAATGGTGACAGGCCCGCGTACCGCAAAAAAAAAAAAAAAAAAAGATAAGGAGTTTCAGTCAACCTTTCCAGACCTTGAAACAAATACAAAAATGTATGTGATTTCTCCTCTGCACTGTAGGGTTTATAAAGCTGTGAGAGAAAGAAATGAGATCAGCACCCAAGACTTGGGCATTCACCTTCCACGCTCAATAATTGTATTGTGACTTTCCCTAAGTATCTGCTGGACAGAAACCCCAAGGTCCTGTCCTGGCCCGGTTCTGAGCTCTAAGTGGCCGGGTGGAGTAACTAATATCCTTATCAGGAAAGGTGAATTCAGAGAGAATGTGAGGACTTCCACACAAAAGCCCTTTAACTAAAATTGTAAAGTGCCACGATAGACGCTAACACTAAAGAAAATCAGCAAAGAGAAGAATCTTTTCTCGTTACATGCAATTAATTGAGTAATCTGAAAATTACTTTAAAATAAATATTATACATACACAGACATAAGGAGACACCAATGAAAAGATGAAGGAGTGTCTTGACCAACCTGAAAATCTAAATTTTAAAAGTTATTGAAAAAAGTGTACTTATAATCAATCTATTAGTTAATTAATTTACACATGAATATTTAAAATCACATATTACACAAATACATTAATTTGGAAATATTACATTTTCACTCATATTAACTAAAATAATTTAATACAAATTTGTCACATGTGTCTTCAAATATATAACAAAAGAGAGTTTTGTCTACTCGGAAATATAAATGATAAAGCATGTAGATAAAAGTCAACTATTCAATTACAAAATTTATTTAATTTAGTTACATGTAAATATTCACATTGCATATTATATAAAATAATTGAAAATAGTCCTCTTTCCACTCATATTTCACAAAACAAATGTTCTCCAGTGTCTCACATGCATTTTTAACATCTCTTTTCTCATTGACTTAAAGACAGTTATCACTATTAAACAGTTTTACCTAGCCCATCATCTTCAGTTATATCTTCATTATTTGAAATACAGTACATTTCTATTACTGTATTATCTTATTCCTAAAAATTGTATCCTGAGTCACAGGTACTCATTCCCAACACACTAGCAGTTTGTTGTTTTTCATGTCTTATAGGTCTTTACTTGTGATTTATATAACATAAAAAAATCAGCATATTCTTTTTATGTGGATCTTAAAAGTTTTCCAGCTCTTCTTCATTGGTAATAGTATCATTATGATTTCACCACATATATACGTATAATGTTTTTAGTCTAATATTCTTCTCCCTTATAAAAGATGTTAGACTTTATTAAAAACTTGACAATATGGTAGACACCCAAACCAAAATGCACTGCTACCAAATGCTTAGGTGGTAAACAAACTACACTAAGAATATATTTAAATATCTGGGGGGCAGTCACAATTAGGGCAAATCTTAAGAGCCAAACTGGCTGAAACCACAAAAGAAGATCTGGGATTCCTGAAATAGCTATATTCTCAGTGAAGCCTGAGTAAGAAAAAAAATGCCCTCTGTACAAAGAGGAGTAACAGGAACCAGGCTTTCTCTGATCTATCTTAGAGCAACTACCATTAATATTACCACTAATATGACTGAAACAAATGACTATGAGCACCACTTCTACTCCAGTATGATTGTCTATGCTACCAGTCTAATACTACAGTAAGTACTACTACTAATATATTGTCATAATCATAATCATATGTATAAGCAGAAGTATAGAACACATAGGAAACAAGACATTATAGATGAGAGTCAACAGAGAATAAAACAACAAACTTAGTCACTCTGCTCATGACTTCTGATAATGAGATGATCAGGTAGAATTTAAGATAGTTATGTATGAAATATATGTTTCCTAAAAATATTTTTTCTGAAAAAATAACAAAGGGGTGATAAAAAGAAATATAAAACAGACCAAGCAGATTTTTTTCGGCTGTATTGAGGTATAGCTGACAAATAAAATTGTATATTTTTAAAGCGTACTTGAGATGATTTGATATATGTCTATACTTTGCACAATGATTCCCACAAAAGATTAACACATCCACATCTCTCATCGATATCTTTGTGTGTGAGGGGTGAGAAGACTTAAGATCTACTCTATTAGCAAATTTTAGGTACACAACAAAATTTTATTAATTATAGTCATCATGAGGTATATTAGCTCTCCAAAGCTTATTCATCTTATAACTGAAGCCTTGTACCCTTTAACCAGCATCTTCCAATCTCCTTTAGGTGTCAGTTCCTGGTAACTGCCATTTTACTCTCTGTTCCAGTGTGAAATATTTTTAAAGTTAGATTCCACATATGAGATCATAGAATATTTGTCTTTGTCTGACTGACTTGTTTAGCTTAGCATAGTGTCCTCTAAGTCCATCATATGTACCTCTAATTTTATCCAAATGACTGTGTATTCTTCCTTCTTGTAGCTAAATTATATATGTATATCTCACATCTTCTTTATCTATTCATCTGTCAGTGGACCCATAGGTTGTTTCCATATCTGGACTATTGTGAATAATATTGTATTGTACATGGGCATACAGGTATCTCTTTGAGATACTGATATCATTTCCTTCAGATATAACCCAGAAGCATGATTGCTGGATAATACAGTAGATAAGCTGTTTTTTTTTGTTTTCTGGGTTTTTTTGTTTTGTTTTGTTTTGTTTTAGAACCTGCATTCTGTTTTCCATAGGAGCTGTATCATTTTGCATTCCCACCAATAGTGAGTAAGGGTTCACATCCTCACCAACAACTTGTTATCTCTTGTCGTTTTGATAATAAAGCTATCCTAAGGGGTGTGAGGTGATAGCCCATTGTGGTTTCAACTTACATTTCCCTGATGACTAGTGATGTTAAGCACATTTTCATGCACCTGATGGCTATTTCTATGTCTTCTTTGGAAAATTTTTTATTTAGGTTCTTTGCCCTTTTTTAATCAGATTTTTTGTGTGTTTGTTTGGGAGTGGGTTGGTTTGGTTTGGGGGTTTTGTTTTTGTTTTGATTTTTGGTGTTGACGTTTATAAGTTTTAGGGAGTGTGATGCCTCTCCAACTTTTTCCTTTTCCTCAAGATCGCTTTGTCTATTCAGGGTCTTTTGTGGTTCTATACAAATTTTTTTACTGTGAAAAATGCCACTGAAATTTTGATAGATATTTCACTGAATCTATAGATGGCTTTGGGTAGTATACACATTTTAACAATATTAATTCTTCCAGTCCATGAACATAGGTATCTTTCCATTTATTTGTGTTAGCCTCAATTTCTTTCATCAATGTCTTATAGGTTTTAGTGTAAAGGTCCTCCTGGGTTGAACTTATTCCTAAATATCTTATTGTTTTTAGTGGTACTGAAAATGAGATTATTTTCTTAATTTCTCTTTCTATTAGTTCATTGTTAGTGTTTAGAAACACAACCAACACTATCAATTTATTTACTGATTATAACAGTTTTTTGTGGGGGTGGAGACTTCAGGCTTTTTTATATGTAAGATTATGTCATCTGCACACAGACAATTTTACTTGTTTCTTACCAACTTGAATATATTTTATTTATTTTTCTTATCTAATTGCTCTGGCTAGGAATTCTACCACCATGTTGAATAGAAGTAGCAAGAGTGGGCATCATTATCTTTTTCCTGATCTTAGAGGAGAATCTTTAAGTTTTTCGCCATTGATTATGATGTTAGCTATGGACTTGTCATATATGCCCTTTATTATATTGAGGTACATTTCCTCTATACCTAAGTTGTTGAGAGTTATTATCATGAAAGGATGTTGAATTTTGTCAAATGATTTCTCTGCATGAACTGAGGTGATCATATGAGTTTTATCTTCCATTTTGTTAATGTGGTGTATCACCTTGATTGATTTGCATATATTGAAATATACTTCATCTGAGTGATAAATCCATGATTACGGTGTAGGCTCTTTTTAATGTGGTGTTGAATACGGCTCAACAATATCTTGTTGGGGATGTTTCCATCTAAGTACAACACATTAGAGATTTTGAACTGCAATTTTTTTCTTCTTATAGTGCCTTTATCTGGCTTTGAATGAGGATAATGCCAGCCTCATAAAATGAATTTGGAAGTGATCTTCCACTTCAGTTTTTAAGAAGAGTTTGAGAAGAATTGATATTAAGTCTTTAAATATGTGATATAATTCAACAGTGAAGCCTTCAGGTTCTGGTTTTCTTTGTTAGGAGATTTTAATTACTTCTCCAAACACCTTACGATTATTTGTTTCTTCATATTTTCTATTTATTCATGATTAAGCGTTTGTGGGTTGTATGTCTTTCAGAAATTATCTTTTTTTTTTTTGATTATCCAATTTTTTGGTGTATAGTTGTTCATAGTAGTCTCATGTAATTCTTTGCATTTGTATTAGTTGCAATGTTTTCTCTTTCATTTCTGATGTTTAAATTTTGAGTGTTCTCTCTTTTTTTTATTAGTCTAGCTAAAGGTTTGTCAATTTTGTTTTTCTTTATATAAACAACAGCTCTTATTTTTGTTGATCTTTTCTATTGTTTTTCTGATCTTTATTTTATTTCTGCTATGATCTTTGTTATTTTCATCCTTCTGCTAATTTTGGGCTTGGTTGCTCTTCTTTTTCTACTTCCTTGAGATACAAAGTTAGGTTATTTATTTGCAATCTTTCTTTTTTCTTCTGTGTGTGTTTATTACTGTAAACTTTCCTCTTAAAACTGCATTTGCTGATCCCATAATTTTTGGTATGTTGTGTATTCATTTTTATTTCAAATTTAATCTTTGACCATCAGTTGTTCAGGAGTATATTGTTTAACTTCCCTGTATTCATGAATTTTCCAGTTTTCCTCTTGTTATTAAGTTCAGGTTTTATACCATTATGGTTAGAAAAAATACTTAGTTGGACTACAACTCTTAATTTTGTTAAGACTTATTCTTTGACATAATATATGATCTATTCCTGGAAAATATTCCATGTAGCCTTGTAAAAGACTTTTATTTTGCAGCTGTGGTTTAGAATGTTCTGTATATGTCTTTAGGTCCCTTTGGTCTAAAGTATAACTCAAGTCAAAAGATTTCCGTATTGATTTTGTTTTTGTCTGGATGATCTATCCACTGTTGAATGTGGGTCTTAAAATCCACTTCTATGATTGAATTATTGTCTAATACTTTCTTTAGAGCTGTTAGTATTTGCTTAGTATATTTAGGCGACCTGTTTTTGGGTACATACATATTTACATTGTTTTAGAGTTAGGTGATTAATACACCACCATATTACAGTAATATAGTATTATAAATTTGCTTATATACTTACTTTTACCAGTGTGTTGTATATTTTTGAATGTTTTCATGTTACTAATTAGCATCTGTTCATTTATTCTTGAGGAATTTCTTCCAGTGGTTCTTGTAAGTCAGTTCTAGTGGTGATAAATTTTCTCACATTTTCTTTGTCTGGGAAAGTCTTTTATCTGTTGGACAACTTTGCTGGGTAAAGTATTTGGTTTGCAGTTTTTTCTTTCAGCATTTTGAATATAACATCCAAATTTCTCTTGGCCTACAAAGTTTCTGCTAAGGAATCTGCTTATAGCTTTATATCTGGGAGATGTTCATTTTGTAATGAGTCATATTGGGGACATATTGTCATATGTCCCCATATAGCATATGACATATAAGCTTCATGAATTTGGATGTTTAAATCTTTCCAAGTCAGCGATTATTTCTTTTTTTTTTAAATAGATCTTTATTGGAGTATAATTGCTTCACAATACTGTGTTAGTTTCTGTTGTACAACAAAGTGAATGAGCCATATGCATACATATATACCCATATCCTCTCCCTCTTGAGCTTCCCTCCCACCCTCCCTATCCCACATCTCTAGGTCATCGCAAAGCACCGAGCTGATCTCCCTGTGATATGCTACTGCTTCCCACTAGCTATTTTACATTCAGTAGTGTATATACATGATGCTACTCTCACTTCGTTCCAGCTTCCCCCTCTGCCCCCTGCATCCTCAAGTTCATTCTCTATGTCTATGTCTTTATTCCTGCCCTGCCACTAGCTTCATCAGTACCATTTTTTTTTTGGATTCCATATATATGTGTTAGCATACGGTATTTGTTTTTCTCTTTCTGACTTACTTCACTCTGTATGACAGACTCTAGGTCCATCCACCTCGCTAAAAATAACTCAGTTTTGTTTCTTTTTATGGCTGAGTAATTATTCCATTGTATATAAGTGCCACATCACAGATTGAGAAAATACAAGAAATGTTAAACAAAAATCCAGAAGAACTAAAAAACAAACAGATATGGACAACACAAGAACTGAAATGAAAAATACACTAGAAGAAATCAATAACAGAATAACTGAGGCAGAAGAACAAATAAGTGAGCTGGAAGACAAAATGGTGGAACTATCTGCTGAGGAGCAGAATAAATAAAGAAGAATGAAAAGAATTGAAGGCAATCTCAGAGACAACACTAAACACACCAACATTCAAATTATAGGGGTCCCAGAAGAAGAAGAGAAAAAGAAAGGGTCTGAGAAAATTTTGAAGAGATTATAGTGGAAAACTTCCCTAACATGGGAAGGGAAATAGTCACCCAAGTCCAGGAAGCACAGAGAGTCCCATACAGGATAAACCCTAGGAGAAACACACCATGACACATATTAATCAAACTAACAAAAATTAAATTCAAAGAAAAAGATATTAAAAGGAGCAAGGGAAAAACAAAAAATAACATACAAAGGAATCCCCATAAGGTTATCAGCTGATTTTTCAGCAGAAAGTCTGCAGGCCAGAAGGTAGTGGCAGGATATACCTAAAGTGATGAAAGAGAAAAAACTACAACCAAGATTACTCTACCCAGCAAGGATCTTATTCAAATCAGTCAATGTGATACACCATATCAACAAATTAAGGAATAAAAACCATATGATCACCTCAGTAGATGCAGAAAAAGCTTTTGACAAAATTCAACACCCATTTATGATAAAAACTCTCCAGAAAATGGGCATAGAGGGAACCTACCTCAACATAATAAAGGCCATATATGACAAACCCACAGCAAACATCATGCTCAATGGTGGAAAACTGAAAGCATTTCCTCTAAGATCAGGAATAAGACAAGGATGTCCAATCTTTCCACTCTTATTCAACATAGTTTTGGAAGTCCTAGCCATTGCAATCAGAGAAGAAAAAGAAATAAAAGAATACAAATTGGAAAAGAAGAAGTAAAACTGTCACTGTTTACAAATGACATGATACTATACATAGAAAATCCTAAAGATGCCAACAGAAAACTACTAGAACTAATCAATGAATTTGGTAGGGTTGCAGGATACAAAATTAATGCACAGAAATCTCAGCCATTATTTCTTTAAATAAGCTCTCTGCCCCATTTTCTCTCTTTCCTTGTTCTGGATTCAGTAGATAACACATAGATTATTTCCTTTAAGCAATCCTATAATTAATGTGTTTTTTTTTTCACTCTTTTCATTCATTTTTCTTTGTTTTCCTCTGACTGGATAATTTCAAATGACCTCCCTTTGACTTAACATTTTCTTTTTTCTGCTTGATCAAGTCTGATGTTGATGCACTTTATTGCAATTTTTATTTCATTTATTATATTCTCTAGCTTCAGAGTTTTTGTTTGATTCTTTTTTGTGATTTCCATCACTGTATTAAACTCTCATTTTATTTGTGTATTTTTCTCCTGATTTTATTTAGTTATCTTTCTTTGTTTCCTGTAGTTCACTGAGTTTCCTTAATTCAACTCTTTGGAATTATTTATCACAGATCTTGACTTCTTTGGGGTTGGTTACTGGAAAATTTTTATGTTCCTTGGGTGGTGTCATGTTCCTTAAAGGCTTATATAGCTGTCTTCACATTTGAAGAAGGAGCCACCTACTCCAGTCATTACTGACAGCTTTGGTGAGAGAAATACATTCTATCAGTCCTGCAAGGAATTCTGAAGCTTTCTCAGACCTTTACTATGGTACACTTGTTCCACATTTCTTGTTCCCTGTTGGGGGAGAATTATTAATTTTGAATGCCTTCTCTCAATCCCGAAAATCCAGCCCAGGTGCAGACAACCTCCCACTTGCTTTCTCTGAGGCAGTGATTAATGCTCGTTTGTGTGCTTTCTCCCAGTCCCACAGACTTTGGTTTGTGTTTTGCACGTGCTTACTAGCCACCTGCAACCACTTGCACTTGCCTCCCTTGGGCCCCGTACAGGGAGCTGGCCAAGGTGTGGGGATCTGTGTGGAGTGCTAATGGTGCTCCTGGGCGAGTTGAGGATATCCACAGACAAGGTATTCTGGGGCCTCATAGGAGGGCTTTCTTATGGGGTCCATGAAAAGACTCTTCATATTTATCATGTTCTTTAAGAGCCCTGACTGCAGACTTCTCAGCCCCTCTGTACCCTCCAGTGTTACAATACAACTCCGCACTCTAAATGAATTGAGAAAGAATTGTAGTTCATTGTCAGCATCCAACATGGATGAGGGAGACAGACGTTCACTCACACAACCTAATTTTCCCCTGTGGGAGCAATTTCATGCCAAGAAGTCCTTGGCACTGAGCTGTGCTGCCTTGAAGGATGGTTCACACAGGTAATTTGAAACTATTCCTCTTACCCTCTTCAATGTATCCAGTCTCTGGGGTTTTTTTGCTCCAACTCTGTGCTGGAATATTGTCACAAAAATCCTGGACTTCCAAAATGTCACTCTCATTCAAGGGTGATTGTCGATATTGGCTTCTTTGGGGGGGGAAGACAGTAGAAAATCCCTCTTTTGACATTTTTCTGATGACACTCCAGACCAAGAAGTTTAAAGAAGAACAAAAAAGAAAATATAAAAATGATGGGGGGAGAAAAGAATACAATGAAATAATCGATTTAAAGAGCTGAGATTAAAAAAAGAAATGTCAAAAGAGCCCAACTGGAAATCCTAAAGATGAAGAATACAATAATAGTACTAAAGAATTCAACAGAGATATTCAATAACAGACTTGACTAAATAGAATAAAGAATAAAGAACCAGTGAACTTAAGGTAGATAAGTTGAAAATATCCAGTCAGAAGAGCAAAAAGAAAAATGAATGAAAAAGTATGAAGAAAGCTTACAGGACTTATGGGACTCCACCAAAAAAAAAGTTGGGGGGGGGGGTTGAGAAATATAAACACTATGGGAATCCCAGAAGGAGAAGAGAAAGAGAAAGGGAAAGAAAGTATATCTAAAACAAAAATCGCTCAAAACTTCCCAAACCTGGAGAGAGAAATGGGAACACAGATTCATGCACCTCATAGAACATTTAAAATGTTGAGCCCATAAATCACAACAATATTTTTTTTGATTCATCTCCTAGAGTAATGGAAGTAAAAACAAAAATAAACAAATGGGACTTAAAAGCTTTTGCACAGCAAAAGAAACCATAAACAATGGGAGAATGGGAGAAATAGAATGGGAGAAAATGTTTGCAAAAAATGCTACCGACATGGGATTAATTTCCAAAATATACAAACAGCTCATACAGCTTAATATAAAAAAAAATCAAAAAATGGGCAGAAGACCTAAATAGACATTTCTCCAAAGAAGACATACACATGGCCAACGAGCACATGAAAAGATGTTCAGTATCACTAATTATTAGAGAAACACAAATCAAAACTACAATGAGGTATATCACCTCACAGAATGGCCATCATTTAAAACTCTACAAAAAATAAATGCTGGAGAGAATGTTGAGAAAAAGGAACCCTCCTACACTGTTGGTGGGAATGTAAATTGGTGCAGCCACTATGGAGAAAGCATGGAGATTCCTTTAAAAAATAAAAATAGAGTTACCATATGATCCTGCAATCCCACTCCTGGGCATATATCCAAGAAAACAGTAATTTGAAAAGATACATGTACCCCAGTGTTCATAGCAACACTATTTACAATAGCCAAGTCATGGAAGCAACCTAAATGTCCATTGACAGATGAATGGATAAAGAAGATGTGGTACATATGTACAGTGGAATATTACTCAACCATAAAAAGAATGAAATAATGCCATTTGCAGCAACATGGATGGACTTAGAGATTATCATACTAAGTGAAATAAGTCAGACAGAGAAAGACAAATATCATATCCACTTATATGTGGAATCTAAAAAACTGATACAAATGAACATACTTACAAAATAGAAATAGATCCACAGACATAGAAGACAAACTTATGGTTACCAAAGGGGATAGTGGGGGGTGGGGGAGATAAAGTAGGAGTTTGGGATTATCACGTACACACTACTATATATGAAATAGATAAACATCAAGGACCTATTATATAGCACAGGGAACTATATTCAATATCTTGTAATAACCTATAATGGAAAAGAATCTGAAAAAGAATAGATATATATGTACATGTATAACTGAATCACTTTGCTGTACACCTTAAACTAACATAGCATTGTAAATTAACTATACTTCAGTGAAAAAGTAGTTAAATTTTTAAAAGTAACCCTCCAAAAAGACAGTTCCATATGTATGTAATTTCTTTGGATTGGCTGTCTTCTAGCACTTTTATGTAGATGGGTCAGTTATCTAGGTTTTCTTTTGGCAGGTACCTGATTGTTGAACTGCATAGGGGAAACAAAGAGTAACTGAAAACAAAATTCATGATCCTCGGAAAGCACTATAGACGTACCACATACCTTATTGAGGTGGTGGAAGATTGTCAAAGGGTAAATGGTAGTAGTTGTTTGTCAGGTTCCCAGTGAGAGAAAAAACAAAGGAAGTTTCACAGATCAAGAGCAATAATATTGCCTATATTGAGATTAGAAACGTCCTGGTATGGAGCATGGACTTGCATTTCTGCCTTACTACCTCAGATCCCCAAGCTCAAGTGCAGTGTCATGAAGCTGTAATTGGCAAGAGTAAACTCCTCAGGATAAAGGGGGTTAAATGTACCTGCCATGGATACCTGGGTAAGCAGTGCACACTCTCACTTCTTATTAGATGTCTAGCCAGAATCAAAGTCCCTGGATTAATATTTCATCATATCAGGGCCAGACGTGTTTTGCATCCTCCAGACATGCCTAGTAGCATACCTTAGGCATCTGGGCTGGCCTCAGAGTCTTTTCAATGGGTTTCAAGGCATTCACACATGTAAGAGAAGCAGACAGTTTTACACAGTGTTTGAAATAAAGGATCTTCTAAACACTCCTCTTGCCCCAACGTATTTACCCAAATCGAAGAACCTGTCCTTCACTTTTGGTTTAAATGTTGCTATCAGCAGGTCCTACTCTACCCTGCATCCCTTTTCCTGTAAAGAGGGCAACACACCAAGATGAATACTAACACGCTAAAAACTATTTTTAATCAGAATTATTAAGATTATTATCTTCCAAAGATAAAAGAATGAGCAAGGTGGGTGGAAAAGATGATAGAAGAGAAAGGACTGGGAAGAAAAGGTGAAGTACACTTAGTCCTCCTTGTCTGCAGATGTGCCTCAGTTCTCTCTTTTATCTCTCTGAAGGCAGGCAAATGAGATTTTGTGTGGGCGAATGTGTGTGTGTGTGCGCATGCGCGCATAAGAGAGAGAAGGAGAGTGAGAAGATATTGCGTGAGTGTCCGAGCCTCTTTCAGAGGAACAGGCTTTGCGAGTTTCCATTTTCTTCAGGAGCCCAGTGTTTTTAGCAGCCCTGGCACGGTTCTGAGTGAGGAGGCACCGGAGACGCAGCAGTTGTGCTACGGCTGCCCCGTTGCAGCTGTTGAATGGCTGTACTCCCACCTGTGCTACTCGTGGGGTCTTTCCTACGTGAGTTCTGGTAAACTTGGCCCAGAAGAAGCATTCTAGGAAAATACAGTATAACTCTAATGATTCACCAGTTACTAGTCAATCGATTGAATACACATAAATGTATGTATGTGTTTTGTCTGTGTATTTTCAAGCTGTTTTATAACATTCGAATGTGGAACAATGGTAAGTACAATGGACTTTCTTAAGACTTTAGTAATCAGTAATAGCAATAAAAGGCAAAAAAGGAGGAACAAGAATAACAACTAAAATTCATTCCAGGGCTCACATTTTACCAGGCAGGCACTGTTAAGAGTATTAGCCCATTTAACCCTCCCAATCTTGCAAGTAAGGTTTTACTATTTTCCCATTTTATGGATGATGAAACTGAGGTAAGGTTTAACAGTAAACTACCTCTATGAAAGCACATATTTAATATTCTTAGAAATAGGTCATTCTGTGAAATAGCAAAAAATATTTTTGCCTTTAAAATATACTTACAAATTTCAACTCAATAGGAAATAAGTGCAAAGACACTGTGCTGAGCTCTGTATGTTTTAATAAGCTTAGAAAGTGTCTACTCTTGAGGAGTAAATTGCAACCCAGTAGTGCCCAAGCTTGTGTTCAGAATGGATTTTAAGAAGGTAGATGTCTCCATGCAGAAGATAAGCTCAGTTTTACTAGCCCAAGACAACTCCTGGACTATGTGAAAATGCAAATCGCTAGTATTTGTATGAATATACTTACGTCTTCTTTAATTGCTTGTCCTGAACCATATATAGAACTGAAATGATTTCCCTCAGATTCTTTGCGTGTGATGGTATCTGAGTTCATCATTTTTTCGTTAGGCATTTCTGCCAGTTTGTTTGACTTCTCAAGGAAGCATTGTCTTGACAGCGTCCGGGGTCATCCTCCATAGTGGAGCCCATTAGAACAGTGCAGACACAAAGAGCACACCGAAGAAAAAAGGCAAGGCTGTAATGGGAATAACAGTGGTTTGGATAATCCAATTTACCTTCTTCTGGGGAGAAAAGAAATTCAACCTCATGGATAGAGTATCTTTCCCCAGAGTAATTCCTGGATGTTAGACAAGTTTATTCACTTAAAAAAGATGACTGTGAGTACAGAAATGCCATTTAAGACGTACAATGGAGGCCAAGGAAAAGAAACCATCTAGTTTATTTTCAGGACCATTATTAATTCCTACGGAATCTGTAAAGCAACACTTTTATAACAATGTAATTTAAAGGCTATCTCATGATATTACATCTTGGACTGAGAGGGTAGTAACTGCTTGCTTTTTTTTTTTTTATTCAGTGTTCTGCACAATAATTTTCCTGAAGTTAAATGCTGTGTTATATAATATTTTATTTTTTACTGTTAAAATCTTCATTTACAAGAGTTTTTAATAGAATTATAATAGTGAGAAATCAATGTTAATATAATCGAAGGACTGATTATGAAAAGGGAATATTCACTGTGTGAATTTGCCTAGGTGTTTATAAGAAAATTCAGTGACATGGATTTCATCATGAATTCAACTCACTCTGAGGAACATTTCCTAAATGCTTACTCTATGACAATATGAGCTAAGTATTAAAAAAAAAAAAGAGAGAGACTCACTATTTTCTCTGAGCTCTGGGTATTTATGGAATGTTAGATAATGTAGGCTTTAATTTTCTTATCTGTGAAATAAGGAAATTAAACTAAAATTAGAAAGAAACAGTGGAGGCATTTCTCTGAATTTTGTATGCTTGTGCTCCTATTTCTACAATTCAGCTTCCCTTCTACTCCAAACCTCACTAATAAGCAAGAACTCTCATGAAACATTAGAAATCATCTAATGGAAATGTATGTGCACAGCTTGCATCACACTACTACAAATGGATGACTTTAGAAGTTGTTTGGTTGCCAAAATGTAGCTTGCATGGAGGTCACACAGACTTAAAACTTATTATTAGTTACATTTATCCACACTACTAATAGAATAGTGTCCACACTACTGTGTTGCTTTGGAAAATAGCCCCAAACCCACCAGCTTCATATTTTTGGACTCTCAGCCTGGAGATGATTTTACTTGTTCTCCAACTTAGATGTGTGCTAAGGCCAAATAAATTGTTTGAACAACTTTAAGGAGCCCAAACTAATAAATTAATAGGCTGTGCCTAAAAATATGAGATTTTTTTGTTTTATTTAATCACTGGGATTAAGCAATTCTAGTTGTCCAGAGGTACTAGGTATTGGATCATCTCAGTGAAGAGCTTGAACAAAACAGATACTGTAAAACTTGGTCTTTATTGCTAAAAATGGAAAGTCTGAAGATTGGAAATTTGACCTAATATTGGCCTCAAATGGAAGCAAATTCAAACCAGAGCATAGGGATGGAAGACGTCCATGATGTCATTACCATTCCAAGTCTATTGTGAAACGAGGAAAATCACCTCCTGATCTCAGCTCGATGCCTGAGGATGCAAAGTCCAAGGGGAGGCCTAGGTTCTTTCTTTATCATTGCTTTTGTATTTATCCCTAAACTTATTCTGAACATGTTTTTCCAAAAATACACAAATATGTGCTTCAGTGTACAAACAGGTGATAAAGGGAAAGAAAAGGGCATGTGGAGGAGTTAGAGGGACCAGTGTTTGAAGCCTATTCCCACTTACTTGCTGTGTGACACATATTTAATCTTTCTGAGACTTCATTTCCAAATGTATGAAAGGGAGACTTTCGCATGGGCAGCATCTGACACAAAGTAAAGCTGTCAGAAATCATTGCCTCCTTCTCTCCTTTCTATTCTGCCACCTGCTTCTACACTGCTA
Source organism: Pseudorca crassidens (assembly GCF_039906515.1). NCBI lineage: Eukaryota > Metazoa > Chordata > Mammalia > Artiodactyla > Delphinidae > Pseudorca > Pseudorca crassidens. The sequence goes on from NC_090296.1 coordinate 189,681,915, forward strand.
CACAGTCTGATCCCATTCCCAGAACCATCTTCTCCACGGCATTGGCACTAGTGAGACTTGCTGTGTTTTGTTACTTGATTAATACCTTATAGCCATAAATAATGCATCCACCTACTTGGAGATTGCTGCATTCCAGGCTGCTGACTTATCTTGAGAGTCACAGACAGCCCAGCCTCTCTGGGGTCAATAATGGTGGGGATGAGCTCTGAGATCCTGGGGTAAAGCAGGTGGGGTGGACGGTGGGGGTGGAGATAAGTCTACATGAAGCAGAGCTAGTGATGTTGGTCAACCAGAAATTAGAGAGCAAAGGAAGAAGCAGATGCAGTTTGCAACTAGAGTGAGAAGAAACAAGCAGAAAACAGGAGATCAATGTGAATATATTCTCTCTTTTTGTGTGGATGATATGATGAGAGGCTAACTATACATTACCTGAAATTCCTTAATGAGATCAAATAAAAAGGGGCTATGGATTACTACCTCCATCTAGAGATTAAACAGGAGGTTCATACTGGCAGAAGCCCTGTACGCAGAAGTGGACTATCTTGTGATAGTCCTGGGTGGGGAAGCACATCTTGAGGAAGGCTGCTGCGTCAGTGTACTTGTATTAGGGTAGGACCTTCCTGTCCTTCCAGGATTAGATATTGTTTTGGGTATCATGAATTTATGGGTAACTTTATATATGACATTCATGAGACCAAATCTGCTAGGGACTGGCTTCAATTGGCTTCAGAAGTGCAGGGAGCAGAGGGGAGTATAAGAGAAAGATGGGTCTTGGCTTTCTGTAGTTCCTTCACAGTTACAAGGTAGTGATTTTCTGCAACTTGTTTACAAAATATATGCTTTAGAAAATGAAAATGAGATCTAGCAATTATGGATTCCAGTGTTCATGCTAATATGACCTGACCCAGATGGTGAATTGGCGAGAATTGCTAGAGTAAAGTTGACGCAGGAGAGTGGGACTTAGTTGTGAGTGGTCTCAGTTGCAGATTATGGCTAATTTTAGAACCCAGTGGTCTTTACTAAGGAAGGAAGTGCAAATTTCACAATTATAAACAGCAAGAGAAACGCTGTTTTTAGGTTCTTAACTTCAGGAGTTTCTGTTTAGTTTAGTAAAAGAATGCTTACATTCCATTGATACTGAGGGTCCAGGATAACTCAGTTATGTAATGAAGTCCCAACTGATGATGAAACAGTATCCACATTGGCTTTAGTGACAATATTGTTGAAAAGATAAAAAACACAACCATAAGACACGTGATCCCTTGAAATAATGGCACTGTGTCTCATCAGCAATATAACTTCCCAAATCATAAGGGATGGGAGGGAAGAAGTTTTGGTGCAGGACAGAGGCTACGGTATGAAAGGAAGATTAATTGAAACAAATTATTTAAGTCTTCAAAGAGTATAGAGTATTTATAGTTCAGATTTACCCATAGTTTAGAGCACAGAGCAAATCCTGTCTTTTCCATGATGCTTTCTTGGACTTCTTACTAATGTCTTCCATTATATTTAAAAAAAATCTCAGTTATAGCATTTTGCATAATCTAGTTTGTGATCCTACTTAATGCTTTATGATAATCTTTTCTTCTTTAGAGCAGTGCTATCCAATGGAAATATAATGTGAGTCACATTTGTCACTTAAATTTTTTAGTAGCCATATTTAAAAGGTAAAAAGAAATGGAGATTTTTTTTTGCTTTACTTCAATGAACATTTTATTGAAGTTTATTATATTGTATTATGTGTTATGTTATAAACTTTTTATATACATATAGAAACATTTACAGTCTTAGGTGTGCAGCTTGAGGAATCACCACTAAGTGAATCCGTTTATGTAACTACCACCCAAATCAAGAAATAGAACATCTTGGAAGCCTCGCTTATGTCCCCTCCTAATCATGACCCTCTCTCTTCTCCTAAGAGGTAACTCTGTCCTAACTTCTAACACCACAGATTATTTTTACCTATTTTTGAACTTCATATAAACGGAATCATATAGTACATATTCTTTCATATATACATTCTTTCACAAAACACTGTGTTTGTGACATCCATCTACCCTACTGTTGATTTTCAGTGTTGTATACTTATGCCATTGTGTGAACAGACCACAATTTATTTATCCATTTTAGACCATTTTGAATCGTGCTGCTAGAATCATTCTTCTGCATTTCTCCTGGAGCATGTATGTGGGCTTTTCTTTGGGTATTTATCGAGGAGCTGAATGAATACATACTTCAGCATTCTTAATTTCAGTTATCATATTTTTTTATTCTAGAATTTCCATTTGATTTTTTTTACAGTTTCAATTCCTCAGCTGAAATTTTCTTTCTTGTTATCTGATTTTTCAAATATATTAATAAAGTTATTTGAAAGACCATGGATCATAATTCGAATACCTGACTCCCCATGGTTGGCGATATTAATTTTAATAATGTTTTTATCTTATCCAAGATCTTATCATTTCAGAATATAATCAATATAAAATTATTTTATATTGATATTTTATAATCTTTTTTCATACTAATTTGATAAAACCCAGTGTGCATTTTATAATTATAGCATGTCTCAGTTTGGACCAACCATATTTCAAGTATCAATAGCCACATGTGGGTAGTGGCTACTGCATTGGACAGCACAGCTCTAGAAATGAGCTCCTGTCTGACTTCTTTATTATTTTCAGAATCTCCTGTAACGCCATGAGTGACATGGCACATAAGAGACACTCAGTATAAAAATACATTGAATTAAACTCATCTTAGCTATTCGTGATGTGAAGTCAATGAGACTCTATCAGGAGATTTAACCAGGTAGAAAGGGTGTTTGCCTCAAATAGGAGCACTGATCTGGGCTGAAATCCTCCAGTCAAATGAAACTTCATGAAGCATATGAAGACAGAAGCTTGCTAGTAGAAGACAGCAGAGCCCGGGAGCTGGTGCTGGGAACTTGGATGACAGCCCAGTGCATTTTGCCTTGATGCCAGCGCTGAGTGAGCTGTAAGCCATCCCTTCCTGGACTCTGGATTGAGTATCTGGGCCCTGGAGCATCACTCCCTCACTGCATATCTGTTCATGGACCTTGGGCTAACCTTCCCTTTCCCTTTCCTTTGAAGTAGCACTGATTCTTGCACCCTGGGTGAGGAAAGGACACTAAATAGTATCCTTTATCCCTTAAGCCCTAAGTGATAACCAGAAAAGTCCAACAGAAAAGTGACTGGTGTTAAGTTGCTTCTTTCAAAGAGTAGTTCTCCAAGCCTCTCCTGAAGCTAATGTGATAATATAGCTTTACTCGACCTGAGGTCTTAGGCCTAGGTGTCAAAAAGCCAGAGTGTGCTGCTGTGTTGATCATGAGCTGTAATTCCACTGACAGTTTCTCCAATTTATAGATCCTTGTCTCGGACTCAAGAGACTCGTTTGAACTCCCTGATGGCAAGCTGACAGTTTGCCAACAATTCGTTATTTTGGAGGCCAGTTAAGGCTTCACAGGAGCACAAGCATTTAAATACATTTTAAAAAATCTCCAGTATTCCTCAGACCTTAGTTTCTTTAATACTTCTTTTGTTTACTTGCTTTACTGGTTGCCATAGAGCTCACAATATACATTTACTACTAATCGAAGCGCACTTACAATAACACTATACCACTTTACCAGCAGTGTGAGTACCTTATAACAAAATAGTTCTACTTCCTCCCTATTTCTCCCCCTGTCCCTTATAGTACTGCCATCATTCATTTCACTTGTATATAAACATATATGTGGTATTTATATAAGCATACACAACCAAATACATTGTTGCTCTAATTATTTTGAACAACCTTTTACCTGTTAGATCGATGAAGAATAAGAAAAATGAGTTTTTATTTTACCATCACTAATTCTTCTTCAATGTTCTTCCTTCCTTTATGCAGATCCAAGTTTCTGACCTATATTATTTTCTTTCTCTCTAAAAAAAAACTTCTTTTAACATTTCTTGCAAGGCACATCTACTGGCAGCAAATTTCCTCAATTTTTGTTTGCCTGATAAAATCTTTATTTCTCTTTAACTTTTAAAGGATAATTTCATAGGGTACAAATTCTAGGGTGGCGGGGTTTTTCTCTCAACACTTTAAATATTTCACTCCAGTCTCTTCTTACTTGCATGCTTTCTGAGGAGAAGTTGGATATAATTCTTACCTTAGTTCCTCTACAGGTAAAGAGTTTTTTCCTCTGGCTTCTTTCATCTTTGATTTTCTACAGTTTGAATATGACATGCCTAGGTGTAGTTTTGGGTTTGTTTTGGGTTTGTTTAGGAGTTTTTTTGCATTTATCCTGCTTAATGTTCTCTGAGCTTCCTAGATCTGTGATTTGATGACTAACATTAATTTGGGGAAATTCTCAGTCATTATTGTTTCAAAAATCTCTTCTATTCCTTTCTCCCCTTCTTTGGAACCAAGCAGAACCCTGCAGGGCCCTCCCTAAATACAAAGGACCCTCTATGTCCCCTGCCTCTTGTTTGTAGAAAGCTGAAGTCTCCCAGGCCTCCCAGAGTCTCAAAAGCGTAGGCTCAAGTAGTTAATGATTAGGACCTTAGAGTCACAGAATCAGTGTCTGATGAAATAATGAGATTAACAGTATTGCACATAATTATATCTTTGTGGGCGTTAGAACAGCTTGCTCTGCCCATATATGTAAGCAGGAAACTAAAATTGTCAGCAAAGAGATGCTGGAGACCCATGTCAACATCTTCCACTCAGAAAATATGGTGCCCTATGTCAGCACAAAGAAGTTACAGAAGATGGACCTAGCCCCTAATCCCATAAAAATGGAATTGATGTCTGACAAGTGGGGACTTGTAAGCAGCTCTTTTGCCCCTTTCCTGTTTGTCTATGTCTGTTCCCCGTAAACCTTAATTATAAAAATGAGATCACTAGGTAACATTTAACCTAACTCCTGACTTGTGCTCTACTGAATGTACACAATGCCTTTCCTAACCTGTCGACTCCTTTCCTGGATTAAAAGGAGTATGAATGAAATCCAGTAGTTAAAGAATAACTGACTCTCTACCCCAGCTTCCCCTTAGCAAATTTGCAGGCAGACCATGCAGGCAAGAGAGCGTCCAAAGGAAGATCAGGAGAAGTCAGCAGTCTGCACACAATGGAAAAATGATGAAGAATCTGACCTCCTACCTTAATGATTAACTGAGATTGTTTCTCCTTTTTCCCTTTAAAAATTGTCACGGCTGAGCAGAATCTTTGGAGTTGGTGTCCAGACATGAGTCCAACTTCTCCCCAGATTGCTGGCTTTTCTGAATAAAGCACCTTTCATTTCTACCAACACTTACCCCTCAATTATTGGCTTTTGAGCATTGAGCATCCGAACCTGTGTTTGGTAACATCTTCTCCTGTGTATTCACATTACTTATGTGTTAACTCCTTCTGCAGTTTTCTCACAGTCCTAGGATATTCCCTTCTGTTTTGTTTGTCTCTTTGCTTTTCAGCTTTCAAGGATTCTATGGATAGAGCTCCTAGCTCTGATATTCTTTCCTCAGCCATGTCCAGTTTACTAGTAAGCCCATCAAAGGCATTCTTTATTTCTGTTTTAATGTTTTTGATCATTAGCATTTCTTTTTGGTTGTTTCTTAGAACTTCTGTCTCTCTGCTTACATTACCCACCTGTTCTTTGTGTGTTGTCTGCCCACTAGAGTCCTTAGCATATTTATCGGAGTTGTTTTAAATTCCCAGTCTGATAATTCTAACATCCCTGCCACATCTGGTTCTGATGCTTTCTCTGTGTCTTCAAATTGTGTTACTTGCCTTTCGGTATGTTTTACAATTTTTTTCTTAAGACTCGGACATGATGTACTGGGCAAAAAGGAACTGCTATAAATAGGCCTTAGTAACGTGGAGGTGAGGTGTGGGGGGGATAGGAGACACTCTATGGTCCTGTGTTAGGTCTCAGTCTTTTAGTGAGCCTGTGTCTCCAGACCATGAACTTCACAAGAGTTTCTCAGTTTTTTTCTCCCCCCTTAGGTAGGACAGGATGGCTAGAGTGGGCTGGAGTTGGGTGTTTCCCTTCCCTGGTTAGTTAGACTGTGATAAAACCCCAGCAGGTTAGGCTCTGGTTAACTAGTTTTCCCTGCGGGCAACCCTTGTTAAGAAGAACAGAATATCCAGGCATATTTCAAAGTGGCTCTTTCCCTCTCCCCCAGCAGGAATGCTTGGGGGATTTTTCTCCTATATTTACTATGGGAATCTGGTTATATTCCTGGAGGTAAATCTCACAGTATTGACTATGACTGGGTACCCCTGATGCCTTCTAACTCTCAGACTTGTCGGCACTGAGCCTCCAGCAGTTTGTAAATTATAGTGCTGATTTCCTACCCCAGCATTGGAATCTGCTCTGGTGAGCTGAGACTCCCTGTATTTGCCTGTCTCTCTCTCCAATCTTGGGAGCAGCTGTTTGCCCTGGGGATTCAGGAAGAGTTAATTTTCCAGTCTGTTTAGCTTTTTACTTATTAGGGTGGAGTGGTGACTTCCAAGCTCCTTATACACAGAACTGGACACTTAGTTTCTTTTAAGACACTATAATATTTTATGATATGATATTGATATATTCTACCTGTGGTAAAAATGAATAAATAATATATAGATCTTAATAGTCTCATCAGTAACATTCTGAATTTCATCTCAATTTGCTTTCTGTTTACTTCATTAGAGACTAGACTTTATTCTTCTTTTTAACTGTTTGAATCCCTGTGCTATCTATTGCTGATTTTGTCTCTCCGATTTGCACATTGTAAAATACATCCTCATTGAATTATATCTTCATGGAAATTTCAGTTTTGTGACTAATAATTTTAGCTTCTATTAGTTGTTTTGTATTTCTTTATTTACATTTAAAATGTCTTAGTATCATAGAATTATAGTCTGTCAGAATCTTGGAAATTTTCTGGTACAATTTCTTAATTTTATATCCAAGACATTAAGACACATATAATTATGCTTTTTGTGCAGGTTCATGCAGCACACATTCATAATCCAAACTAGAACTGACTTGCCATTTTGCTCTGAATAAAAGCTAACATCATGCAAGACGTACAGGACTGGTGCCTGGCATCTCTGGTTTCACATAGAATACTTTCCCCTGTGCTGGGCCACTCCTGCTGTTCCCCAGACACCAGGTACATGGGCTGCTGGGGGCCTCTGCCTGGATGCTCCCTCTTCACAGAACTTTCTTCCCCCACTTATCTGCACAGGTAATGCTACATCTTCTTCAAGCCTTTGCTCATTGTCACCTTCTCTATAAGACTAACTCTCACCACCCAGGTTTAAATTTCACCTTCCCATGCACACCACATCTCCCTTACTAGGCTCGCATCTGTCTTTTTCTTTTTACCACTTTTGAACATACCATATCTGATACTGAACTCAGGTTCAGCTGCTCACCACCCAAAAGCCAATAATCACGGGGCAAGTGTCAGTAGCAAGGAAAGTGCTTTATTCAGAAATGCCAGCAATCTGGGGAGAAGTTGGACTCATGTCTGGACACCAACTCCGAAGATTCTGCTCAGCCGTGACAATTTTTAAAGGGAAAACAATCTCAGTTAATCATTAAGGCAGAAGCTCAGATTCTTCGTCATTTTTCCGTTGTGTGCAGACTGCTGACTTCCCCTGATCTTCCTTTGGATGCTCTCTTGCCCGCGTGGTCCACCTGCAAATTTGTTAAGGGGAGGCTGGGGGTAGAGGGGCAGCCATTCTTTAACCACTTAATTCTTTATTCTTATTCCTTCTAATCCAGGGAAGGAATCAACAGGTTAGGCAAGGCATTGTGTACATTCAATAGAGCAGAAATCAGGAGTTAGTTTAAATGTTGCCTGGTGATCTCATCTTTGTGATTAAGGTCTGAGGAAACAGAAATGAACAAACAGAGCCACTTACATATCTTCTCTTCTTTACAGTCTGTCTCCCTTACTTAGCATGTGTGTCCCACAAGGGCACAGGCTTTTGTCTACATCTGTTCACTTATGAAGCCCAAGGCCTAAAACAGAGCCAGGCACCTGATAATAACTTTGCTAGCATTTGTTGAATGGATGAATGACTGAATTCCAGTTGATTGATTATTTAATTTTTATGGCAACTTCATTTATTAAGCTTATACCTTATAAGAGCATTTAATTTAATAGCATCTAACAGCCATTTTAAAATGACATTAGCAAGCAGGAACGACTGAGCTGGAAAAAATAATGAAAATTAATGTGGTCAACATAAATGTAGGTTAAAGTATTCAAATTAGTTATTTACCTTAGTGAGAACAACCTGGGGGATTAGGGAACAGAAGGTCGATGTGTAAATTCAGTTCAGGAAAGTAGTTCTCAAAATGTGATCTTACCTGTCAAAACACTGCTTGTATTAACACTAAGAAGTCATTTCCTTTTTTCCCTCTGATTCTCCCCCAAGTGTACAGTGAAGTTTCCTTGAGACTACATGATGTGTAATATCACAACAGATTGAATGCACACACAGATCTGGGAATCCAGCTGTCTTCTATGGAAGAAGACATAAAAGCAAGTTACAAAAATGTAAAATATTGCTTTTCTTCGCACTCTATATTTCTTTTATTTTATCAGTATAGTTAATTTTCATTACAATATTATTTATAGTGACATGTAATGGTATCATTATTTCAAAATTAATTAATATATAGGTTTTTTTTAAAATCTTCAGCTTTAATTTCTAAAATGGTAACTATTAAGGGATATAACCCATATAGACAAAAGCTCTTTGAGGCCCCCCAAAATTTTTTTAAAAGTGTAAAAGTTTCTTAAGACCGAACTTTGAGGAACACTGATCTACAACAATACTGAGCTGCTTTTACAGAGTTTAATGACTGTATCACTGAGGTATTCTGGCCAGTTTGGAACATTGGTCAGATTAAATATGGACAGGCATGAATTTCAAGACCTTACTTCAAGAGTGAGGTAGTCAGACAGCCAATAAATCAGAAGAACACAGTGTAGTGGCTAAGAGTTTGGACTCTGAGGCCGGACTACCTGGGTTTGAATCTTACCTCTACTAACTTCCTGGTTGTGTGCATTTTTCTTATCTATAAAAAAAATCGTAGATATGTCATACAGTTGTGAAAATTAAATGATTTAATATATGAGAAGCATTTAAAACAGTGCCTAGCACATATAAACACTATATAAATTTTAATTACTGTTGTTGTTACCGTTATTAGTTTCTGCAGGCATAATTTGCACTTCCTGAAAAAAAGCAGTAACAGGAAAGAGTCTTATGGGGCAACATCATAGTAAGAAGGGCCAGTAGACAACTAATAAACACACAAATAATAACAAATATTATTGGAAGTAATGATAAGGGCTGTGAATAAGATAACAGTATTGGGATGCAGAATTACCAGGAGGCAGATGTCTCTTTTAGCTGGAATGATCAGGGAAGACTTTTGAAAAAAATTTTTTTTTTTTTTTTTTTTGCGGTACGCGGGTCTCTCACTGTTGTGGCCTCTCCCGTTGTGGAGCACGGGCTCCGGACGCGCGGGCTCAGCGGCCGTGGCTCACGGGCCCAGCCGCTCCGCGGCATGTGGGATCCTCCCGGACCGGGGCACGAACCCATGTCCCCTGCATCGGCAGGCGGACTCTCAACCACAGCACCACCAGGGAAGCCCTGCTTTTGAAAATTTAACATTTGAATAGAGACTGGAATTATGAGCAAGGAGGAAACCACATGAAGATCATTAAGAGAATAATTATACAAGGAAAGGTGAGCATCAGAGGCCCTAGAGTGGGAATGGCACTGACATGTTCAAGAGGCAGCTTTTAAGGTAATTGTTGCTAAAACAATAAATTCTGGGAAAAATGGAAGGAGATGGGGTTAGTACCATGGTACAAATTAAATATTTTCCTGCATTCTGTGGAAAACTGTTACAGGGTATTGAATGTGGAGTGACTGGAAGGGAAGTCTGTAGGGTGGAGGATGACTTTACAGGTGAAGGGGGAGGTGAACAAAGGCGAGGAGGCTGGTTAAGAGGCTGTGGCTTAGAGATGACAGTGGCTTGATCTGAAGTTGTAATAGTAGGGACGGTGAAGTGGTCATATTTTATTGTATGTTTTGAAAGTAGAACCAGTAGGATATATTGGGTTGGCCAAAAGGTTTGTTCGTTTTTTTCCATAAGATGGCTCTAGTAGTACTTAGTTGTCTTTAACTTCATTGGAAACAATTTTGTTAGATTGTATGTAACAGCCGTCATATCAGTGTGCATTTAAAAAAAGACGTATCAAAATTGGTGAATTTTTGTGTAGCCATTTTAATATTGAAGGTGGAAGAAAGAAAGCAACATTTTCGGTATATTATGCTTTATTATTTCAAGAAAGGTAAAAACGCAACTGAAACGCAAAAAAAAAAGATTTGTGCAGTGTATGGAGAAGGTGCTGTGACTCATCGAACGTGTCAAAAGTGGTTTGCGAAGTTTCATGCTGGAGATTTCTCTCTGAACGATGCACCACGGTCAGGTAGACCAGTTGAAGTTGATAGTGATCAAATCGAGACATTAACTGAGAAAAATCAACATTATACCATGCGGGAGGTAGCCGGCATACTCAACATATCCAAATCAAGCGTGGAAAATCACTTGCACCAGCTTAGTTATGTTCATCGCTTTGATGTTTGTGTTCCTCATAAGTTAAGCGAAAAAAACCTTCTTGACCGTATTTCCACATGCGATGCTCCACTTAAATGTAATGAAAACGTTCCATTTTTATTATATTTATTTTTTGAAAACATTCAATTTTTAAAACAAATTGTGACAGGCAATGAAAAGTAGATACTGTATAATAATGTGGAACGGAAGAGATCGTGGGGCAGGTGAAATGAACCACCACCAGCCACACCAAAGGCTGGTCTTTATCCAAAGAAGGTGAAATTGTGTATACAGTGGGATTGGAAGGGAGTCCTCTCTTATGAGCTCCTTCTGGAAAACCAAACAATTAATTCCAACAAGTACTGCTCCCAATTAGACCAACTGAAAGCAGCACTCGACGAGAAGCATCCAGAATTAGTCAATAGAAAACACGTAATCTTCCATCAGGATAACGCAAGACCGCATGTTTGATGACCAGGCAAAAACTCTTACAGCTTAGCTGGGAAGTTCTGATTTACCGCCGTATTCACCGGACATTGCACCTTTGGATTTCCATTTATTTAGGTCTTTACAAAATTCTCTTAATGGAAAAAATTTCAATTCCCTGGAAGACTATAAAAGGCACCTGGCACAGTTCTTTGCTCAAAAAGATAAAAAGTTTTGGGAAGATGGAATTATGAAGTTGCCTGAAAAATGGCAGAAGGTAGTGGAACAAAAGGGTGAATACATTGTTCAATAAAGTTCTTGGTGAAAATGAAAGATGTGTCTTTTATTTTTACTTAAAAACCGAAGGTACTTTTTGGCCAACCCAATAATAAAAGGATTAAATATAAGTGTAGAGGAAAGAGAGAAATCAGGAATGATTTCTAGCTTTTGGACTTAAATACTGAATGAATAATAGTATTGTTTATTGAGATGGGGAGTTTGGAAATAAAAGAAATTTTAATAGAAAATCAGTAGTTTTGTTTGGACTATGTTGATTCTGTGACATCAAAAAAGAATTTCAAGTAAGCAAGTGTACAAATGAATTTGAGATGCATGAGAGAAGCCCAGGCTACACTTCACATTGCAGAGTCTTAGATTACTTAGAAAGAAGTATAACATATAAAAGAATGGTAAGGACAGGATTCTGGGCAAGCCAGTATTTAATAGTAGAGGACAATTTTCCAGCATATGAGTTGAGAGGAGCAACCAATAAATTATAAAGAAAACGAGGAGGGTATGGTGTCTGGGACTCCAGCAGATCAAAGTGGCACTTTCCAAGGAATGTCTATAATTAATACTACCAAAAGCAACTGAGATGAGGACAAAGAATAGACCATTGGCTTTGTCAAATATTAATGATTTTGTTAAAGTTTGTTTGAGTAGAATTGTGAGGACAAAGGCCCAACTGTAGTGATTAGAAGGTGGTTAGGTGAAAACAGAAACTTCACACAATTCTTTTGCAAAATTTGGGGCTGTAAATCGGGAGATTGCAGGAGCTAGACACGAGGTCTAAGAAGACTTTCTTAAATGTGAGAGTGAGGAAAGAACAGGTGATAATGGGTAGTGAAAAGAATCGGCAAATTTGAAGTCTCAGTGAAAATGCTGGAATGGTTATAGTACAATAAATGCTTTGAAATAAAATGTGAGAGTCCAAGACTGTCTTCACATTTGAAATCAAGGTTTCAGAAGCAGTGCAGTCATTGGTCATGACCAGATCTGGATCCTTGTGAGATCCTTGGCATCATGAGAGATGAGCTGGAGAAAAAGTTCACTGAGGATACGGAGTTTAAGGACCTGAGGGGCCAGAGTTTTAGATGAGTCATATATCTGGATGTCTGAGATCACCAAGCTTCCGGGAAGGGGAAGACAGGGGCTGAGAGATGGTAGAACACACTGACGAGGAGAGGAAATGATGAAGACTGGCACCGCACACTTCAAAGGAGCTTCTGTTTCTGAAAGGCCAGAAGATCTGGAAGTAACAAATAGAAGCAGAGATCCTATCAACTCCACAAGCACATCTTGAAGCATGAGGGAAGAAAAGAAGAAAAAGCTTTTATTTTCTAGGACTTGAAGGGAAGGAGTGGCCTCAGGGGACAACTAAGTTTCCATTGGAATAATAAACAGAAGTGAATGCTTAGAGGAAGAGAATTTGCTTTTAACAGACCAAGAGAACTAAGTGGAAGATTTGGGGAGGAAGGTCTGGGAGTTTGGATAGAACACATGATTTACACAAGGAATTGGGAACATGAATCTACATGATGACAATTCATCTGAGAGTCTTGTTTTTCTGACAATGACTGAGGAGCGGAGAGATGCGAGGAATGATGGGTTTCATCCTGGAAGTCTTTGAGCTAAAATGATTGAGAACTCAGGGAACCTGGAGAGAAGTGGATCCAGAGCACATGGCAATTGAGTGTCTCGGCGGGGGTGGGGGGGCGGGCACTGTCTAACCAGCAGGAAGTCTGGAAGTCAGGGGCCTTCCCTGGACACGCAAGCTGAAAATGTCGAGGCTGCTGGTCTTGCTGCCAGACAGGTTTTCAGCACCCGAAGGATGAGAAACTCAGGGCAACTGGTCTGGAACAGAGACCATTACTGAGACATTTGGGGTTTGAGAGCTGTACAGTAATGTCAATGTCCCATCTGGGGAACTTCAGGAAGGCAGTGCTTTTCCAAATGTTTGGGTATAAAAATAAAATCTGGGATATAATTATGATCCTTGTTCTATAGACAGTGAGGCTGCTGTTAAACCACTTCAACAAATTCTACTTCAATATTCTGGACAAGTTCTCGACCAACAAATCCAAATCTTAGAATCTCAGATAGTTATGTGCTTAGATGGTTAATATCATTGCTGCTACTATGACACTATTTGTAGTTTGAAGTAAATGTCTTTTCCTCTGTTTCTCTCAGGAACGTTTTGGTGAGACGTATCCTTTCCTTTCCTTTCTCAATTTTAAGATGTCAGTGGAACAGTATTAGCTCCTCTATGTAGAGGACCTGAGACTCCCGGGAGGGAAGTGAGAGGCAGATGACACAAATTCCCAACTGGTAAAGACCAGCAGCCGTGGGCCAGGTTGAAGGGAAAGAACGAGCTCTTCTGCCACTTGAAAGGTTCTAAGAACGTGCATCTTAGTAGACACTGCAAATAGGAATCCGGGGTTTTCTGAGCAAAAGGAGTAAGTGGAGGATTCACACCCATTGTTTCTAAGTCGAGGTTTGGAGACAGGGAAGCAAGAAGCCCTGATCCAGACTGCAGACTCTGATCAGTATTCACCCCTGAATGTGTGTGGTGGTGGCAACAATGAATCAAGATTCGAGGCTGGGGACCCGGTTGGTTTTGGAGGTTCCACTGTTTTAGTAGCCTTCTCAGTTTAAGCTCTCGCCCCTGTACTTTCCTCAACTAAGAGTTTCAGTAGTCTTTCCGCCGTTACCCCAGGGGACTTGCTTGGCAAAGCTAACAAATCAGGCTGCTTTTACAAATCAACAACAAGGCCTGCTAGGTTTCTGCCTCTGCCCAGGGCTGCCAGGTTCCTAACAAGCACCAGGAGATGGAAGGAGGCAGATGGCAGGAAGCACACTTGGCCCTTGCGCTAGAGAAAGAAGGATTGCGAGGCCCCTGCTTGCTATACAACGCTTTCCTCCCTTCATTCTTTTCGAGGAAAATAAACCAAGTAGCCCTGAGGGGAATTGAAACATACCTTAACAAAACAGAGTTGGTGCATGAAGAACTATATTTAAACTGCATTTTCTGTTGGAAAGCAAGCACTGGAGAAATATCCTTTTTACTCTTGTCTGTCCTCTGCTTCCAAATGAAGGAAATAAGAAAATGTCAGGAAGAATACAGAGCTGATCTCTACAGATTGGGCTGGGTTAGAGTCCAGTGTGTTCTGTGAGCAGCTTAATCAATAGTCCCAAAGACTCCTTGACTACTCTGTGTATCTCACATTGTATCATTTTCCATCTCAAGGCCAAGTTCTAAGATGTCAGTCTATGTCTGCCTAATTGACTGTGCCCAGGAACCTCTGACACTGAGAATTACTGCTAGTCTAGTCCAATGAAAATGAAGAATTATATTGCTCACAAGGCATTAAAAAAAGAATTAAAATATACTTTAAAAACCTAAAACTAAATTTTAGGTAATATTTTCTGATGATCTTGGTAGTTTGAAGTGAATCAGTTACCAGGCATAGACCTAAGTATTATTTTACATACCAGTATTTGGGACTGCAGGCATCTGGATAGGATTTACATTTTTCACTAATATTTTTATGGACCTAGTGGATCATCTAAGAGTTTTAAACAGCGTTAAGGGCTACTATCATGCAAATATTTTAAAACTAGATTTTTTTCAAGGTCCAAGTAGCAGAAGGAAGTGAAGATTAAGGAAAAGGAAAAGGGTGTTTCAGTAGGAGTCAATTGGATAGTAAGAATGGACTGAAAAGTAAAGTGCAGAATTTGAAATGATATTCAGCATCCCTAGCTTATTCCAACACTTGCATAATGATCCAATATACTCATTGTAATAACCTATGCTTAGTATTAAAGAGATAATCATCACATACGATTGTAAAGATCTTTCAATTTGAACAACATGAGATGAGTATTCAAACCTCTTCAAATCTCATATAAATTATGAGACCTAGGGGGCTTCCCTGGTGGCGCAGTGGTTGAGAGTCTGCCTGCCGATGCAGGGGACACGGGTTCGTGCCCCGGTCTGGGAAGATCCCACATGCCACGGAGCGGCTGGGCCCGTGAGCCGTGGCCGCTGAGCCTGCGCGTCCGGAGCCTGCGCGTCCGGAGCCTGTGCTCCGCAACGGGAGAGGCCGCAACAGAGAGAGGCCCGCGTACCGCAAAAAAAAAAAAAAAAAAAAAAAAATTATGAGACCTATATAGCTCTGATTGCCTAACCTGTCTGCCCAGCAGAATCACCTGGCAAATTAAAAAAGTGTTCCTGAACCTCCTCACGACCTTCAGTTTGGGCACCTAGGAACCTCATTAATTCAGCGCTCCCCAGAAGATTCTGCTAAGCACTCACATTTGAGAAACATTCCAGCATAGAATTCCGATCTTCCTCTTGCTTCTGACTGGGAGCCTATTTGCAAGTCAGGACTGGCATTGCAGCACGTGACCTGTACAGTTACATGGACTCAATCCTAGGAGGAACTCACATGCAGTTCAATGCGGGGGGCCGGGGGGCGGGTCGCCATCTTGAAATTCTTAATAATTTTTGAACAAAAGGCAGAGCATTTCCATTTTGCATTGGGTGCACATACTATGCAGCCAGTCTTGCCCCTTGTGTTTTTCTCATCAGCAGAATCACTCTTGAAAGAAGCAACCAAAGGGTCCTAGGAAAGGATGAGTCCAGGAGACTCTGAAAGCTCTACTAACCCAGACTGTTACTAATACACCCACACTTTAATATAACAATTCTCCCACACTGGTGGGATTCAGGGCGTCTCATCTCAAGGAAGGAAGGTGGCTCCTGCCCCAGCTGAGAGTTCTGATTGTGTTTGGCTCTCTGCAGTCTCCATTGCCCTGTGTCACCATCTTGTTCCACCTCCCAGAGGACACTCCTAAGATCCCTGTGGTCAGTCTTCCTTCTCTGGAGAGTTCCTCACAGCAGGACACGTATTCCTGTCAGTTGCTCCTGCCTCCCTTCATGAGAAGAGTGATAAATTCTTTGTCAGTATGTGTTTTGCAAATATTTTTGCCAGTTAATATCTTAATTTTTCATTTTTGTAAATGTGTCTCATAGAAACAAAATTTTTATTTTAATAAACTTTATCATTTCATTGATTTCCTTTTTGTTAGGTCCGTTATAAGAACTCTTTTGCTAACCAATGCCACATAGATTTTATGCTATATATTCCACTAGAAATGTAATAACTTGGACTCTTACATTTAGGTCAACCAACAATTTTGATTTTTTTTTTGTGCATAGTGTGAGTTAAGAGTCAATGTTCATTTTATCCACACAGATATACAATAATTCTAGCAACATTTCTTGAAAAATATATCTTTTCCAAATTGAATTACCTTGGCACTTTCTAAAAAATCAATTGTTCACTTAATGGTGAGTCTATTTCTGGATTGTCTATACTGTTTACACTATTCTATTGATCTATATGCCTATCGTTATGTCTATTCTTACTGTCTTGATTACTGAAGCTTTATAGTAAGTTTTGAAATCGTATAAGATAAATCCTCCAATCATGTCCTTCTATTTCAAAACTGCTTTGGCTGTTTTATTTATATATATATACACATTTTTTTTCCATGTAAGTTTTAACATTATCTTGTCAATTTCTTCCAAAATCCTGTTAAGATTTGATTGTGTGGGACCTCCCTGGTGACGCAGTGGTTAGGAATCCGCCTTCCAATGCAGGGGACAAGGGTTTGATCCCTGGTCCGGGAAGGTCCCAAATGCCGCGGAGCAACTAAGCCCGTGTGCCACAACTACTGAGTCTGCGCTCTAGAGCCCAAGAGCCAGAACTACTAGATCCTACATGCATGCCGCAACTAAGGAGCCGGCAAGCTGCAACTAAGGAGCCTGTGAGCCACAACTAAGGAGACTGCCTGCCGCAACTAAGACCCCAGCGCAACCAAAATAAATAAATTTTTAAGAAAAGAATTAAATGCTCTCATTATTTAAAAAGAAAGATTTGATTGGGTAATATTAGCCTCATAAAGTAAGCTGACATATTCCCTTATTCTCTCTTTTTGAATAGTTTGTGTAAGAATGATAGTATTTATTCCTATAATATTTCTGGACTTCAACAATTTTTTATTGAAAAGTTATTTTTTTTTAATTGGAGTATAGTTGATTTACAATGTTGTGTTAGTTTCAGGTGTACATCAAAGTTATTCAGTTATACATAGATATATATCTTTTTTTTCAGATTCTTTTCCCTTATAGGTATTAAAAAATATTGAGTATAGTTCCCTATGCTATTCAGTAGGTCTTTGTTGGTTATCTATTTTATATATACTAGTGTGTATATGTTATGTCCCAAACTCCTAATTTATCTCCCCACCCTTTCCCCTTTGGTAACCATAAGTTGCTTTTTTGTTTTTTGTTTTTGGCCACACAGGGTGGCACTCGGGATCTTAGTTCCCCTACCAGGGATTGAACCCATGCGCCTGCAGTGGAAACAAGGAGTCTTAACCACTGGACCACCAGGGAAGTCCCCATAAGTTTGTTTCGTATATCTGTGGGTCTATTTCTGTTTTGTATATAACTTCATTTGTATCTTTTTTTTTTAGATTCCACATATAATGATATATGATATTTGTCTTTTTCTGTCTGGCTTACTTCACTTAATATGATAATCTCTAGATCCAACCATGTTGCTGCAAATGACATTATTTCATTCTTTTTTTATGGCTGAGTAATATTCCATTGTATAAATATACCACATTTTCTTTATCCATTCATCTGTCGATGGACATTTAGGTTGCTTCCATGTCTTGGATATTGTAAATAGTGCTGCTGTGAACATAGGTGTGCATGTATCTTTTCGAATTATGGTTTTCTCTGAATATATGCCCACGAGTGGAATTGCTCGATCATATGGTAACTTTAATTTTAGTTTTTTAAGGACCCTCCATACTGTTTTCCATAATGACTGCACCAATTTTCATTCCCACCAACAGTGTAGGAGGATTTCTTTTTCTCCACACCCTTTCCAGCATTTATTATTTGTAGACTTTTTGATGATGGCCATTCTGACTGAAGTGGTACCTCACTGTAGTTTTGATTTGCATTTCTCTAATAATTAGTGATGTTGAGCATCTTTTCATGTGTCTTTTGGCCATCTGTATGTCTTCTTTTTGATTATAAATTAAATGTTTTAAATCACTAGAAGACTATTCAAGTTCATTTTTTTGTTTCTTCTTGAGTCAGTTTTATTATAAAGTCTTTTTCAAGTAATTGTCCATTTAATGTAGGCAGTCAAAATTATTGGCAAGAGTTTTTTAATAATCTTTTCACATTTTTGTATATCTGCAGGATCTATAGTGATGTTTCCTATGTCATTTCTGATCTTGACAATATGTGCCTTCTCTATTTTTTACTTAACCAGTTAAGCTAGAAGCTTATCAATTTTATTGATTCTCTCAAAGGACCAGCTTTGGTTTCACTGATTTTTCTCTTTTGTTTTTTCCTTTTTTAAATTTCATTGATTTTTACTATTATAAAATATTATATGTATTATTTCCTTCTATCTACTTAATTGGGTTTAATTGTTATTTTAGTCTAATTTTATAAAATCAATCCAGATCATTGACTTGAAATCATTATTTTTTCTAATATATGCACTGCATTTAAATAATAGGTTTTACCCCAAGCACTGTTTTGACTGTGTCCTAAAATTTTTGCTGTAATTCCATTCAATTCAAAATATTCTCTAACTTCCTTTTTGATTTTTTACTTTGACCCATGGAATATTTATAAGTGTGTTGTTGAATTTTCAGATATTTGGGGTTTCCTCATTATCTTATTTTGGTAAATTTTTAATGCAATTGCATTTTGGTTAGAGGTTATACCTGAATGATTTCAATCTTTTTATTTATTTTATTTATTTATTTTTTAAATTTTTTGGCCGCGCCTCACATCATGTGGGATCTTAGTTCCCCAACCAGGGATCAAACCCATGGCCCCTGCAGTGGAAGTGTGGAGTCTTAACCAATGACACCAGGGAAGTCCCTCAATCTTTTTAAATCAATGGAGTTTTTATGACACTGCATATGATCTAGTCTGATAAATATTTTATGTGCCCTTAAAAGGTATGTGTAATCTGCATGTATCATGTTTTATATTGTGCAGGTATCATGTTTTATAAACATAAATTGTCAGTGTTGTTGATTAGATGGTTCAGATCCTCTATATCTTTCTTATTTTTTCCCCTAATTTGACCACAAATTTCTGAGAGGAGGGGTTTATTCTCTTTAGTGCATTGAATAGTGGCCCCCAAAAGAGATGTTAACTCAGAACCTTAGAATGTAACCTTATTTGAAATAAAGGTCTTTGTAGATATAATTAAGGTAAGGCTTTTGAGATAAGATTATCCTAGATTAGAATGGGACCTAAAACCAATGATAGACATCTTTGTAAGAGACAGAAAAGGAGAACACATACACAGCTGGCAGAGGCCATGTGAAGATGGAGGCAAAGACTGGAATTATGTTTCCACAAGCCAAGGAATGCCAGGGACCACCAGAAGCCAGGAAAGGCAAGTGAATATTTCTCCCCTAGAGCCTGCAGAGAAATCATGGTTCAGCTGAAACCATGACTTCAGATGTCTAAACTCCAGAACTGTAAGAAAATAAATTTAGGTTGTTTTAAGCTACAAAATTTGTGGTGATTTGTTCTAGAAGCCCTAAGAAACTAACACACTCTCCGTCTATGATTGTGGAATTTTCTATTTCTGTGTTCAATTCTGTCAATTTTTGCTATTTGTATTTTGCAACTCTTTTAATGATTGCATAGATACTTAATGATTGTTATGTCTTCTTGTTTAATTAACCACTTTTTATTAGGAAATGTTTTATCTCTATTAATACTTTTCATATTAAAAATGTAATTTTTTTTCTGATTTCTATATAGCTACTCCTACACACATAAGCTTACTATTGGCATGGTAAATATTTCCCATGCATTTACAGTCAACTATTTGTGTCTTGTAATTTAAAGTTTGCTGTCTTATGGACAACATATACTTGGGTCTTGTTTTACTTAAATACTTTTAAAATTTGTGGTATTTTATTGAAAAATTTAGTCCATTAACATTTAATGTAGTCATTCATACCATTAGGTTTAGGTGTATAATTTCAATATCTGTTTCTTCTATGTCTCTTCTATTTTTATTTCCCCCCATCATGTGTTTTAAGGAATATTTAAATAGCTTTTAGAATTTAATTTAAATTTACTGTTGATTTTCAGCTATACTGCTTTTCAATCTTTAAAAATGTGGTTGGATCATAATATACATCTATAAGTTTTCACACTCCACTTACAGTAAATATTGTACCAAGTCATTAAAAATATAGAAAGCTTGCCCCAATATTCAAATCTGTACCCCCCCCATCCCTTATGTTATAATTACTTTATGTATTACACCGATATACTATATAAACCTCACAAGGCCATGTTGTTGTGTTTGTTTTAAGCTCTTCTACGAAAGTGCTAGGAGGGACAAAAAATTAAAATGTACTGATTGTTTTCTACTTAACCAGATATTTACCATTTCTAATGTTCTTCCTTCTCTTCTGATGATCCAAGATTCTATCTGGTGTGATTTACCTTCAATTTGAGTAATGATTTCTTATAGGGAAGAACTGTTGGCAATGAATTCTCTTAGGTTTTTTTTATCTAAAATTGTCTACTTGTGATTTTTTTTGTTGAAGGATATTTTCAATGTATGTAGACTCTTAAATTTTCAGTTTTTATTTTAAAGTATTGTTCCACTTTTATCTGTTCTCACTGATTTTTAACAAGAAGGTAGCTGTTAGTGAGAGCATTGTTCTCCTGTATATAAAATTTCCCTTTTCTCTTTCTGTTTTTGAGATATTCTGTTTATTTTGACTTTCAGCAATGTGACAACAACGTGTCTCAACCTGGATTTCTTTGTGTTTATTCTGCTTGGTCTTCATTGAGACTCTTATATCTATAAATTTTTGTCTTTCATCAAATTTGGGGTAATAGTAGACATTGTTCCTTTAAATATTTTCTGTTCCATTTTCTCTCTGTGCTGCTTCTGAAATTCTAACTACATGTATATTGAGCTGTGTAGTATTATCTAAAAAGTTCCTGAGGCTCTGTTCATATTTTTTCAGTCACCTTTTCTTCTGTTCTTCACATCTACTGATCAGTATTCAGGTTCACTTACTCCTTCCTCTGAATCTCTGATTGCTGATTATAATTGCATCCAGTGAATTTTTTAGTTCAGATATTGTTTCTTTTCAGTTGTAGTATTTCTGTTTTGTTCTTTTTTATTGTTTCTGTTTCTCTGCTCGGGTATTGTACCTTTTTATACGCTTCAAGCATATGTTACCTGACTTCATTTAGGGTAGTTAAAATGGCTTATTTAAAGTGCTTTTCTGCTAATTCCAGTTTCTTACTCACTGCAGTGTTGGAATAGGTGGATTTTCTTTTCTCTTGAAAATGTGTTCTATTTTCTTGGTTCTTTGCATGTCAGTAATTTTCTTTCTTTCTTTCTATCTTTCCTTTTTTTTTTTTGCCACGCCACATGGCTTGTGGGATCTTATTTCCCTGACCATGCATTGAACCCAGGCCCATGGCAGTGAAAGCACCGAGTCCTAACCACTGGACCACCAGGGAATTCCCCCAAGTAATTTTTAATTGCGTCCTACACACTATTAATGTTTAATTGTAGAGAACCTAAATTGTTTGTTTTGGGGTGGTTTTTTTTTGTTTTTTTTTAATATTTATTTATTTATTTGGTTGTGCTGGGTCTTAGTTGCAGAAGGCGGGCTCCTTAGTTGTGGCTCGCCAGCTCCTTAGTTGCGGCATGCGAACTCTTAGTTGCTGCTTGCATGTGGGATCTAGTTCCCTGACCAGGGATGGAACCTGGGCCCCCTGTATCAGGAGCACGGAGTCTTACCCCCGGCGCCACCAGGGAAGCCCCTGTTTTGGGGTTTTTTGATAAATGTTTTAGTTTTTGTTTCAACAGACAATTAACTTTGCAGGATTTGAATAGCAAACTCTATTTCTTGGGCAGCAGCTCTAGTGTCAAT
The DNA here is from genome assembly GCF_039906515.1 of Pseudorca crassidens. NCBI lineage: Eukaryota > Metazoa > Chordata > Mammalia > Artiodactyla > Delphinidae > Pseudorca > Pseudorca crassidens. The sequence continues at coordinate 189,704,287 of NC_090296.1, forward strand.
TCAAATCTTTTATGTTTAGTTGAAATACTTTAGTCTTTTCTGCAAATATGTGACTCAGGAGACAACCATAAATATGGGTAGACCAAATTATGGGATTCTTTCTACAGATCTTTTTCTTCCATTATTTCCTCACTCTCTTAAGCCATCATGGTTTCCCAGGCTATATTTTTTTCTGAGGCTTCTTCTGATGCGTTCAGAAGAATGCATATTTCCCATTGTGTCTTACCACTCAAGTGCACTTAGCTCCAGGCGAAAAGCCACAGCTGGGAGCTTATTTAATCCCATCTCTTCCTCCCTTCCATCAGAGTCTATCTAGTTCTGATCATTCTTCATTGTCTTCAGATTTTTTTTTTATTATGTCTGCATTTTATGGTTGTTTTCTTTAGGGAAGGGCTTTTGTTAGGGCTTTAGACCATCAACACCAAAAGCAGAAGTCCACATATAATTTATCTTGGATTGAGCCCTTTTTACAGGTTAAGCAATATGTACTATATATATAGCAGCATATTTAACACAGACCATATTTCTGTAGTACAGGTAGATTAATCCCATTTTCTAGATGAGGAAACTGAGTCTCAGGTAAAGCAACTTGCTGAATACCATACATTTAATAAGAGTTGGAGATGGATTTGAAACCCTAGTTCTCTGAATCCACTGTTCATGTCCTCAAATTTCGCTGTGATGTGCTGGCCAATATTCTAGCTGGTGCACTATTGTAAGGAAATGTTATTCAGTATTTGGTACATATGTACAGCAACAGAGTAAAAAGCTATGATTCTTCTTTATAATGATAGAACTTGAGGTTGCAAGTGAAGTAACTTTGCTCTTTTATATTTTGGCTGGAGATTGGTTTCCTATAAAATTTCAGAAGGAAAGCATATTTCCATTGGTTTATATGAAGTGATAATGAGACAATTTTTATTCTGTTAGGGGAAAAAATTTAATTATGCAGGAATTCTCTATATCGTAACCATAGCTAAATTTGCCCATGTCTGAAGAGAGCAATTATGGACTGTCATTGTTCTCTTTTGCATACATTATTTCCCTACAGACAAGAAAGAAGACGGGCAGAGCCAAGCGATGTCCTCACCCTCAATAGAGAAAAGTTCTTAACTAGCCAGTACTTCTCAGTGTTCTTGAACCTGCATTAGTATGCAAATAGTTAACTAGTTCATCCGCAAGGCTGAGTCAGGAAGGACCTGAAACAGAAGGGTTAAGTCATGGTGAATTACAGGAGTCAGGCAACAGAGCAAAAATATTGTGAGTAAAGCTTCCTGAAGGCATATGTTATACATGGACCTTATGACTAAATGATTTAAACAAAATGATTCATTTTGTCGAAACAGTTCATCATTCCTGACTCCCCTGTTCACAAAAGCTATTAGATGTGGTGATAATGAGAAATTTCCTTCCGCATATTTGCTTATCTCAAGAAGTTACTTGTGTTGGTAAAAATGAGGAGCAGCATCATTAAGTAAGAAGGAATAATATTCAGCATAAATACAGTTTTATGAAAGATGCCAAATAAAAGCTATTCCAGATGAAATCTATTTAAACTTATAATAAGTTAATTAATGTAAGTAGTAAATGCAATTATAAGAAATGCTGGAGTGTTGCGAATAATTTCTAGTTTAAGATGACATATGGTAATGTTTTTGCTGTAGTACAGGTTTATTTTTTTAACAGATTGGAAGTTTGGCAGGAATATCAATGAGCTTCTCTCTCAGCCCCGACCCCCTGCACACATACACATTTTCCTTCTTGGCAGCACTGCTACCAAATCTCAAACTCTACGACAAAATTAGTGTTTTATTTTGAAGAATATCTGGGTCTCCAAGGTCTACACTTGAACCTGGATGATGGGCTTATACTAAACATTTTCCTTCATCTCTTAAGTAAAACCCTCTAAAGAATATTCATTTTTATCATTCTCCCTGATCATCTGTTAATGTTGCATTTTCACAGCAGATAAAGTGAGAATCTCAGGGTCGCTGTTCTCACCATAAGACAATGTAGATGCTCATTCAATTTTATTATTATTATGTTTTCAGTCCACAAAGGAGATTCAGGTATCAGCTTATTTTAATCACACAATGTTCAGAGATGCTGGTGTCAATTTTTTAGACTTATCACCAGTAAACATAGCAAATCCACCTGCTTTGTCTACTATTGTGAGTTCTAGTTTTTGGTTTACATAACGTAACTCATATATAAAGAAAACAATATATATTGCAAAAGGGTTTATATACATTCAGTCCAATAATAACACAAGCAACCCCATATCTACCACCTGGTTTGAGAATTAGAATATGTTGAATTGTGTGACCCCCCTCCCCTGAGATTACCATTATCCCAAGTTTTGTGCCTATTTTCTTGCTTTTTAAAGAAATAATTTTACCACCCTAAATATACTTTTTTTTTTTTTTTTTTTTTTTTGCGGTACGCGGGCCTCTCACTGTTGTGGCCTCTCCCGCTGCGGAGCACAGGCTCCGGACGCGCAGGCCCAGCGGCCACGGCTCACGGGACCAGCCGCTCCGCGGCATGTGGGATCCTTCCGGACCAGGGCACGAACCCGCGTCCCTTGCATCAGCAGGCGGACTCCCAACCACTGCGCCACCAGGGAAGCCCATACATATATTTTAAAACAGTTCAATTTTGCACAGTTTTGAACTTTATATAAGTGAATGAGTTGCTAATATTCTTCTGTAACTTGCTGAAGAATATTAAAGTAATATTTAAGGTTTTTAAAGCTATTTTCATAAAAGGATTGGCATTTAATTGCTATTTCCCATATTAACTCTGGTTTGGGTTTTGTGGTTGTGCAAACCTCATAAAATGAGTGGAGTTATGATTCCTCTTTTATTTTTTCTTCTCTATTTTAAGGTTTGGCTAAGATTTAACAATGCATTTCTCACATATTTGATGAACACATAAAATCAGTTAAGCTTGCTCTTTCCTGGGGAAAAACTATTTAACAATTAATTCAATTTCTGTATTATGGGACATTTTAATTTATTTCATATTGAGTCAGTTTTGGTAATTTATATTTTACCTGAGACATTTATTTTCTTCTAAGTTTTAAAATTTATTACCATAAAGTTTGTACATGATTTCTTGTTTTTAATCTGTTGTATCTACAGTTAGGTCCCTCTTTTTTATCTCCTAATGTTATTTATATTGCCTACTCTCCAGTTTTATTTTGATCTTACTAGATTTCTATCAATTTTATTAGTCTTTTTAAAGAATAAATTTAGCTTCTTTTGAAGTTTTGTACTCTATTTCCTTAACATCTATTTATTTTTAAATTTGTCTTCTGTGTCTTTGTGCTATATTTGTTGTAATTTTTCTAATTTTTTGTTTCCTAGCTCATTAATTTTCTACCTTTCCTCTTCTTTCTGATAAGATTTTGTCTGAAAGCTTCTTTCTAATACTGTAAGCTTTAACATATTAATTACTTCATTTAGTTGCCATAGTAATTTACTTTATTATGAGTTTGTTTAAAATGTTTTTAAATTTTCAGACATATGAGGTTTTTAAAAGTTATCTCTTTATTATGGATTTCTAAATTAATTATGTATGTTAATGAGTTTTTAAGACTCATAACCTAGCACAAGACTGATTTTAAAAATGAAGCATGGGGGGCTTCCCTGGTGGCGCAGTGGTTGAGAGTCCGCCTGCCGATGCAGGGGACACGGGTTCATGCCCCGGTCTGGGAAGATCCCACGTGCCGCAGAGTGGCTGGGCCCGTGAGCCATGGCCACTGAGCCTGCGCGTCCGGAGCCTGTGTTCCGCAACGGGAGAGGCCACAACAGTGAGAGGCCTGTGTACTGCACAAAAAAAAGAAGCATGGGGAATTCCCTGGCGGTCCAGAGGTTAGGACTCTGTGCTTCCACTTCAGGGGGCAGAGGTTGGATCCCTGGCTGGGGAACTAAAATCCTGAATGCTGTGGGGAGTGGCCAAAAAAAAATAATATAAAAAAAAATGAAGCATGAAAAGAGTATCTATCATCATGTAACAAGTATGATATTCTTTTTTTCAAATATTGATTTATTTATTCATTTGGCTACACTGGGTCTTAGTTGCAGCATGCTGGATCTTTGTTGCCACATGCAGGATCTTCACTGTGGCATGAGAGATGTTTTTAGTTGCAGCATGTGGGATCTTTAGTTACGGCATGTGCGCAGAGTCTTAGCCACTGGACCACAAGAGAAGTCCCAAGTATGATATTCTAAACAGGATTATTACAGGATTATTATTATTTACATATTCATTCATTCAAGTATTCTGTAACTTTCTCATTTGCGGTTTGCTTGAATTACCAATTAGATATACCAAACTTAAAGATGTATTACAAACTCACTTTAAGATGCTGAATTTTTCCTTATTGTTTTTAGTTCCCTAATGTTTGCCTTGTATAATTTAAGAAATTATATTAAGTTCATACAGATTTTAAGTTATCTTCCTAGTGTAATTTATCATGTGTGTTGGACATACTTATATCTAATAATGTTTTTGCTTCAAAGCCTATTTTGTCTAATATTAAAATATCTATTTAGCTTCCTTATATGTGATATTTGCCTATTATTTTTGTGTAATTACCTGTCATTTTCTTTCAATCATAATATACTTCTTATTTTAGTTGTGTCTTTTATAAAAAACATAACTCATTTTTGTTATTAACCCACCCAATTTTTAAAAAATTTTAACTAGCAAGCTTAGTTCACATTTATTTCTTTTTTATTTTAATTTCTATTGGTTTTGTTTTTCTGATTTTTCTTTTATCTCTTCTGACATTTTTTTTGTATTGATTATAAGTTTTATTTCCCAATTCTGAAGCTACTGGAAAATTCTCCATCTTTTTTACTCCTTAAATTCTACTCCTCTCCCCACATTCTTTCTTCTCTCCTAGAACTCTAGTCAGAATCCTGTTAGACACTTACAGTCTGTTTGTCAAGAACTTTGACCATTCTTCCCTGTTGTACTGTCTGTATGCACATGCTTCTTTCTTAATATCTTCATCTAAATTCTTCAATCCATGAATTTTCTCTTCAGCAGAATCTAATTTTGGTCTGCAATCTAGCTATTGAAATTTAATTTAAATTATGTTCTCACATTCCCAGAACATCTATCTTCTTCTTTTCTAATTTACCTGGTCATTTTTTATTTTTCTCATATACATGTATGGGCTTCCACATCCCTGCTTTATTTCTTTAAACATATCCTATATAGCTATTTTATACCTGTATTCACTAATTGCAGCATCTGCAGCCTTGAGGGGTTCTGTTTGTCTTTTGGCTGTCTCTCCTTAGTGGTATCTTGCTTTCATGTGTCTTGTAATTTTTAATCAGGAGCTTATTTTTGTGTGACTTTGATAAGTGGAATCTTGAAGTGTCTGGGTGGGGTAGTGATACCTATGGAGATAATTTCCCTGTGTTCCTACCTTGCACCTGGCCTACATTAAATATATTTCTAGGCTGGAGGTTTACCAGAGCACATAGGTGGTAACGGTTGGAATCTCAGACCTTTGTGAGAGTAAAACTGTCACTGTGAATTTTCAGAGCAGATATCTAGAATGTTTTTTGTTTTACACCAGAATCAAGGTGAAGATCAACCAATCTTCCTTTGCTTAGAAAATATTTTTCTACCTTGCCCTTCCATTGAGGGTTTAGTTTGCTGAGCCTTCCAATACTATGAGAGTCTTGGTTACAAACCCCCCCACTCCCCCCCTACCCATTATGTGGACCAAGTGTTTGTCTCTTGTTCCCTGTGTGGTCAGTGAAGTGTGCGGCACCTGGTAACAGGAAAAATTCTCACAGCAGAAGTGGTTTCAGTGCCTCATCAGCACACTGATATGCAGCCCCCTCTTTGTTTTGAGACTTGTATGTTTTCCTAACATTTTGAAGTGCTCAGCTATATATTTAAAGTTATCTTTTTGGTATTTTAGTCAGAATTCTTAGATCTTTGGTGGTGGGAATATTTTTCTTTGTGAGTCCCTACTCCATCATTGCTTGAGTGGAAATACAATAAGTATTTATCAATCAGGAGATCCTGAATTTTCATCATGTTTTTCACCGTGAAGATGCCACAGTGCTTTGAAAGAGAAAAAAAAAAACCCCTACATTTCCTACAGCTCTGGTGTGTACTAACCACACTGCCTTGCGTCCTGCCTTCCTTTTACTCACTTTCCTTTTCCACTTGACTCCACATGATTATATTCAGATATATCAAACTGACATTTCCCTCCACACACAAAACACACACACACACACACACACACACACACAATATACTCACCCAACTCCTTCAAAAACTTACATTCGTGTCAGAACAGAGAGAAACCCGTTTGTTGTTCTTTTACTGACCTATTGTAAGGGCGCCATAGTGAATTTAGATGAGCCAAGAAGCTTTGATTTGAATAATAGCTCTGTCCGTATTGGCTATACAGGAACCTGAGTTTGTGATCCAACCCATATAAGCCTAGGTATCCTTTTCTGGAAAAATGAGGAGTGGAGCTGGTGAAGGAGGCGGTGAGGAGTTGTTCCTTCCTGTCAAGTTCCAGTCATGAAGGGCGGGGGCAACTCTAGGGTCTGCTACCTGGTGTGTGTGTGTAACTGGAGGTTTTGTACTGCACACTTGGAAATTGCTGGGAAGGGGAATTTTAGTTATGCATTTTTTGGTCATGATAAATAAATAATAAACATAAATTTAAGAGAGGAATACTTAAATAATCTCTGAAACTTTTCAAATATAATAACAACTGAATCTATAAATCTGACATTTGAACAAGCATTGAAGAAGTTTTAAAATCAGGGTTCATACGATCCTACAACTTACATGAGTTTGCTCCTCAATCAACATCTGTTAGTAGAAGCCTTGCTTTAAAAACTAAAAACAGAGTTACCATATGATCATGCAATCCCACTCCTGGGCATATATCCAGAGAAAACTATAATTTAAAAATATACACCCCAAAGTTCATAGCAGCACTATTTACAATAGCCAAGACATGGAAGAAACCTAAATGGATAATATATAATGGAATATTACTCAGCCATAAAAAAGAATGAAATAATGCCATTTGCAGCAACATGGACAGACCTAACAATTATTACACTAGGTTAAGTAAGTCAGATAGAGAAAGACAAATATCATATGATATCACTTATATGTGGAATCTGAAAAAAATACAAATGAACTTATTTACGAAACAGAAATAGACCCACAGACATAGAAAACAAACTTATGGTTACCAAAGGGGAAGGAGAGGGAGGGATAAATTAGCAGAATGGGATTCACATGTACACACTACTATATATAAAACAGATAAACAAGGTCCTACTATATAGCACAGGGAACCATACTCAATATTTTGTAATAATCTATAAGGGAAAAGAATATATATTCACTGTGCTGTACACCTGAAACTAATACAACACTGCAAATCAACTATACTTCAGTTTAAAAAAAAAGAAAAGAAAAAATGCAGAAGCCTGGCTGAGTGAGAAGCACCACGTCTCGTGAGCAGAAGTGGTGAAATGGCTATAGCTTTCTGGGCTCCCTTTGTGGCACATCCCAAGGTGAAACGCTTGTGCTCAACTTCAGAAGCTGTTGCCTTGGAAAATGTTATTTAAAACCTTTCACTTACAGGTATCTGCATCTGATTAATCAACTCATAAACACTAAGGCCTAGATTCTGAGTTGGTCATTAATGAATAAATTAATTGTATGAGAATAAATGACAGTCTGTTCAATAGAGTTCTAAGGATCTGAGACAAAAATATTGGTGGAAGGGGAGTGTAAAATGCTTGGACAGGTGAAAACCCAGAAGAGCTGTGCATGGAAATTGTGCCATTTTTTTGCGGACCAACTACCCAGTTTTAATGCTCAGTGTACCCTGGAGCATTTTGGTGATTCATTTTCCCCCGAAGTTGTTGCTAAGTAGAGCCCTCAAATGTCTTCCCCTTGATCGGCTCTCTCCCTTTCATCTCCTGCTCTCCATTAGCTGAATCTCTCCCAGAAGGAAGGCAGGGCTCTGCCAGACCAAGGCCAAGGGCTCTGAGTGCTCAGACAAAGCCTCCAGGTTGTAGCTCCCTCCCGGCTCCTGGGAGGCGCACTCCATCCAACACCACAGCGGCCAAAATGGAAAGTGGGAAAAAACAATCTTCTTTGGCAGGAACAGTAGGGCATGCACTGCCAAGTCTTATGAATTCATGTCAGTGAAGACTGGCATTTCTTGAAATTCTCCAAACAAATAAAAGGGAGAACGTTGCTGCATTTGCATGCAGAACATATTCAGTCCAGACGACTGCTAATTTTCTTCCAAGAGTCAAAACACAAGATCCTGACATCTTGCAGATTAGCCCCTTGTCACATTGTTTTTCTCTGTCCTGTCTCCTATTTATTCCACTGGCAGAGGGGAACCATACTTTACTTTCCTAAGAAGCTACTCTCCTAAAATCGAAGACCAGACTTTGTCATGAATTTACAACAGGGATGTGCTCTAAGACCATCGCAGGAAGAAGGCATTCAGGAAAGCAGGTCTGGGTGGAAAAGCCCTCATTAGTGCGCAAACACTACTTACTTACCCAAGGCCGGCCTGGGTGTTTTCGTTCCTGCTGATACAGATTTCAGAGATGGACTTCAGTTAATACAGTACCTGGAAAAACACACAGCGAAGTCCAGATGTGCATTGCATACAAGAGAGTATGCATTAACTTTTTACAAAAACGGATAATTAGGACTCAGGTTCACTCTCAGGTTACACACTGGATCTGCTCTACAGAACAAACTGGTCAATCAGCATAAACCCAGGATCCCCGAACCAAGACAAATTAAGCCAAGGTTGAAGAGACAGGTTATAGAAAAAAATTTTTTGAAAGGAAAAATGGTCATAATTATGCTAATTTTAAACAATTGCATTAATAATCAGATAGTCTGAGAAAAGTTCAGGTACCATATAGTGGCCTAATACGGAACTTGTATAGAGAATGACGGACTCTAGAGAATGAAATATATCAAGTAGAAATAATTTCTAGGTCCTCAATGTCCTGTCTTTCATCATTGATGCTAAAACATTTCTACCAACCAGGATAATAGGATAGTTGTTTTAAGATTTTTACTGCAAATATCTTGTTTGTTTCTAATATTTTCACTACTTTCTAATTTGTAACCTACTTCTAAGGTGAATACTACTTACATGCTTATTTTAGAGGTAAAGCATGAATATTTTACTGAGTATGCTTATATATGTACATCACTGAACTAGGTACTATGAGAGGTAATGAAGGATAAGACATGATTTCTAATGTTAATGAGATTAGTACTAATAGAAGAGGGGGGCACATTATGAGTGGCCAGCATCAGAAGAACAATTAATTGGAGGGGATCTGACACAGAGGCCAGTTCAGATGAAGGGCTGGGTGTCCCTAAATGTAAATTATTTCCTTTCTCATAAATCTCACTCTAATCATATATAAAATACGAGAACTGGTTTTAAACTTTAATGAGTGATTGTGTGACTGAACGTGTATTTGGAGTTCCCAGAATCTGTGTAACACATTAGTGTGTTATTTTCATAACACTCCCACTAGTGTCCCACATAAGGGGTGGGGAAAATGCCATCAAATATCGCACAGCGCGTCTCCAAACCTTTTAAACCGACTGTCGTAATCTCTATTGAAAAGACTTCTTTGAGGCTCATGCCATTCAGCTCTGCTGTTTTCTGTTTCTCCTTGTCACAGTCATTTTTACACATTAGCTTTCTCTGCGTAACAACTGACCTAAAACTTAGTGGCTTAAAGCAAAACTCATTTACACAGCTCATATGTCTGCAGGGCAGCGATTTGGACTGTGCTCACGTGGGGTTTTCTTCTGGTCTCAGCTGCACTCATTTCCTGCTGCGAGGGTGCCTGAGGGATGACTAGACCAGGCCGACCTCAGATGGCACAGGGTATTTCTGCTCCATGTGGACTAGTGCAGCAGACTAGCCGGGGCTGGCGGGGGGAGCTGGGAAGAAGCAGGAGAAACAAGTGGAAGAAGCAGTCAAGGGTTTTGAGGCCTTGGCTCCACACCATCAACTGCACCACACTCCATACATCCACTGATGCAAGTTATGAGGCCGACACAAATTCAAGGGGAAGGGAAGAGATTTCTCTTCTGCCTGGGAAGGTGGGAAGGGCTACAGTCACCAGTGGCATGGATGCAGGGAGAGATGCAGCGTGGGGTCATGTCTGCATCTCTCTTACCTGATCTTCTGGTCCCTCCTCCCCAGTCCCTGAGGAGCCCTTGGAGTCATGGTCCACGTCATCTCCATGTCCATCATCTCCATCCTCTGACTGACTTCAGGATCTCCATCCAGCCTTCTATTTCCCAGGTTCTGAACCTCTTCATCACCAAAGCCTCCCACCTCCATGTCCCTTTGCTCATCTGCTGCCTTACCACGCCCTGAACTTCGTCTACACTGGAACAGATCCACCTCGGAAATAGTAGAAGTGAACACTCCATTTCCTGACAAAATCTCAACACTTTGCGCTCTCATGATGACCTGACCCTTTTCCGTGGGCATTCTTGGCCTTTCTTCTGGGCCTTTAAAACTTCTCCCCGTATATCAGTTCCCTTTCTGGTCACCTCCTGTGCTGTTCAATTCTATGCTACAACATTTCAATCACTCTCCTGGTTATATCTTCAAATTCTTTCAAAAATACATCACGGCAGGGACTTCCCTGGTGGCGCAGGGGTTAAGAAGCCACCTGACATTGCAGGGGACACGGGTTCGAGCCCTGGTCCGGGAAGATCCCACATGCCGTGGAGCAACTAAGCCCGTGCACCACAACTACTGAGCCTGCGCTCTAGAGCCCGCGAGCCACAACTACTGAGCCCGCATGCTACAACTACTGAAGCCCGCGTGCCTAGAGCCCGTGCTCCACAACAAGAGAAGCCACCAAAATGAGAAGCCTGCACACTGCAACAAAGAGTAGGCCCCGCTCGCCACAGCTAGAGAAAACCCATGCACAGCAATGAAGACCCAACGCAGCCTAAAATAAAAATTAAAAAAAAAAAAAAACATCACAGCAATGTGGCAGCTTAGGTGTTGTTCCCTGAAGAAAAAAATACGGCCACAACACACCCCAATATTCAGCGGGACATTAGAGACAAACCTGGGCCCACAAACCACACATCTCACACTGGGGCCTGTGCAGAGTCAGCCCTGGCCTGCTTTGCCGTTCACATTCTTCGACCTCTGCCACAGTGGTTGTTACTGTCTGGAGTTTATGGAGCCCTTACATGTGTTCCTTGTTTATTGTGGTATTTTAGCTCAGCCAGGGCATTAGTAAAGCAAAGAAGACTAAGCATATTTACAAAGGGACATAGAAAGGAAACTTTTTTCCTATGAGCTTTTGGCAAATAAACTTGAAACAGCACTAGGAAAATTCGATGGTTTCCACTCCACCCTCCTAAGCCTCTTACCATCCTAATCTCGCCTCACCTACCTGAAGAGGGCTGGAGGAGCACAGTAAAGCCTTGGCTATTTCCTGAGCCAGTAGTCATTTTTAACTTCTCAGAAATAGAGGAATAAAATACTAACAATATATAAAAAGCCATAAACACAGAAAATGAGTTTCTATTCATGGAGGCCAAAGTGGTAAAATGTGGCATTTGTTTAAGAAGGACAGAGTGAGTTCCCAAGTTACATTAGCTGTAATTGAATGTGTTGAAATCCTCAGACTGGTAAAATCTTCTGGTTATACAAGGGCAAAACCTCCTTGTTGGGAATGGACCTCATTTTCTCCCTCTGACGCTAACTGCTACCAGGCGTTCATTTCACTTTAAAAAAATAAATACACTGTGTTCTTTTACCTCAGACTTCACTATTTTATTTCAAATTTTTTGTAAACAAATAGAGCATTGAAGACAGAGGAGAACACTTAGGCCCATGAAAATGATCCTTTTATCCATATCACAGTGCTAATAAATTTTATACTCAACTGGAACACAAATCTTCAGCATCTACTTCCTCTTCCTGTACTACAAGGTCAGAACAAACCCAGTTATGTATCACTTTGTTAATATACTTGTTTTCTTTTTTTGTATTGCCCTTCTTGGTAGCTATATACCTAAACATCACAGTCTAAGACAAAGTGAATCAACAAGCAGAATAAAACAAAAAAAGAAAACAATATTCCTCCTACTCTCCTGCCCCTTTCACTTTATTGCTCTGTACCGTTTTTGGTTTTTTTTTTTTTTTTGCGGTACGCGGGCCTCTCACTGTTGTGGTCTCTCCCGTTGCGGAGCACAGACTCCGGACGCGCAGGCTCAGCGGCCATGGCTCACGGGCCTAGCCGCTCCGCGGCATGTGGGATCTTCCCGGACCGGGGCACGAACCTGTGTCCCCTGCATTGGCAGGCAGATTCTCAACCACTGCACCACTAGGGAAGCCCGCTCTGTACCTTTTAATTTATGCATTCTTGCTCAGCCCCGAAGGCAGAACTATCTTAAAGGGAAATGGTCATCAGTGAATGATTACTCCAGCATCCTCTGATGACTCGCTGAAGGGTCAGCGACCCAATCAGCAGAAATACACCCTTTTAAAAATAACTAAAATATGGCTAACAAATGAGTCTCCAGTGAGGAACAGAAGGGGAATATTACAGGCAATCACTAGCTTAGGAACAGGCTACACTATAAACCTTTGTGTTTTAATTAGCTATTTTAAAAAGAAAAGGTTTTTAAATTTTTTCAAATGAAGAATATTTTGTATCGTACTAATTCCCAATATCAACCTTAGAACAGTGTCCACAGAGATGGACAGTATTTAACCCAACTCTGATCTCCAGGGTGGTGGATTTCAAAATCAGGTTCAGGTACCACTTACATGGAAGCACTTGCAGAGGGAGTTGCCAAAGACGATGCCTGGACCAACAACAGACCCGCCAGGTCATGCTTCCTGTGGGAAAGCCCTGGGAGATAAGGGTGGAGGGGTGGGCTGGGAAGAGAAATTGTGGAAAACTAGTCATGTATGGCATCATTCTAGGTCATTTGCATCTCAGATATTGTGGGGATTTTTCCCAGAGAGTGGAGTTGGTAAGTCTAAAAAGACCTGCCTCTCAATCACACAACGGATGCATTTATAATTTGAATAGTCATAATTTGGGTATTGCTTCTACATGGAAACCTCAGTATCTTTTAAGGAACACATCCGAGCTCTTCAACACTAGCCACTACTACATTATACATACTTAGAATCTGGGTTTTAACATGCATAAGAAACTTAAGGTAAAAAAATTTTTGAATCACAATTCTCAAAGAAACATGGCTATGAGCTCTAAATGACTCTGACAGGAAACTAGTGCTAGACTTGGAAATAATGCCTCAGACAACCTCAAGCTCGAGGCAAAGAAGGAAATTTTCCGCTGGCATAAGCAGTTTTCAAACTTCTTTCCTGTCTATGCACCACCATCACTCCAAACCCACCCCTCACCTCGACAATGGCAGCTTTATAGAGAGAATCAAAATGCAAATTTGAATCATAATTTAAAACGAGTAGTTGCAGAAAACAAGGATACTGGAGACTCTGTTATAGCAATGAAAAAGAATCATACCGAGAAAGTAGGAAATAATTAGTGAATGTAGGTTACCTGCTTAGAATTAAAAGTAATTAAAAACTTTTAAGTGTAAACTAATATTTTTATTGGTGAAAAAAGTGAGGTTCCAAAAGCTGATTTTGTTAAACTACAAATAATACAAGTCTTTAGTGGTAGAATTGTTCTTAGAACCTGACCTTTTAATAAATGGTAGCTTTCAGACATAAAAAGGCACCTATTAAAAAATATTAAATAATTAATAATTATTTAACATCTTATCGATTAAATAATTAAATGGGGGAAGATATAAAGAAATCACATAATAGAGTTGAGCAAAAAAACAAATTATGAGAAGGGTAATATCTAATTTACTGTCCACTGCTGGTTATTTGAGAGTGATTAAATTAAATTGTATATTTTATGAAATATTTAATGAATACCAATTGGCATTGATACATTGCTATATTGACTATTCAGAACCTATTTTCAGAAGTAAAATTATTTCTAAAAGTGAGCTATACATATTTATTAAAGCAAAAAATTTTACAGCCGTTACTTGCTTTGAATATTAAAAATAGAAAACAGAATAATTATATATATATTTGTATTTTATCCATTTATTAGTATCCATGTCACTAGCATTTTTCTGAAAAATATATATTTTCTTAGTATGGTATTTTACATACTTATCATCTGCTTTCTTGAGAAATGAAAAGCCAGTTCTGACTTGATTTTTTTAATTAAAATGTATTTTTTCAGATAATTTCCACTGGAAGTGGTTATTGCAGAAAGAGAACAAGTTACAAACAATAAAATAGTTATAGATTTAGTCCACACAAAGCCACTACAGCAAGATCTTCTTAGCCTTTGTTATTTTTTCTTACACTTTTAGTTTCCCAAGTTTCCCTCTGACTTTTCTACCTGATCTTGTGTGTCTCCCAGGCCCCTTAGAAAGAAAGGACCATGCACAAGTGGCTGAGGTGAGCTGACATGGGGCAGGCACCAGGGACAGCAGCAAAGAATGGGAGGATTCCTCCACCCCAGACTTTTATGTCAGCTCACAACCTGCTTACAGCTGTTGACAACCAGCTTGCTGTCCGTTAAACTGAGCAGTTAGATCAGATTTGGAAAAGAGACACAGGCTACCGTTGGCCCCCTTCAGATTTTTTTTTTTTTTTTTTAGTCTTTATTGAATTTGTTACAATATTGCTTCTGTTTTATGGCCGCGAGGCCTGTGGGATCCTAGCTCCCAGACCAGGGACTGAACCTGCACCCCCTGCATTGGAAGGCAAAGTCTCAACCACTGGACCGCCAGGGAAGTCCCTCCCTTCAGGTTTAACTACATACGCTTCTTGCATACTGTGAGACAAGCTATGGCAGAAGTTGGAAGTGAAAAGTGGACAGTAGCCAAGTCCATCACAGATGATTATAATGCAACAGTTAAATGTTATTTTCTTTTAAATGATAAAGCATCAAGATTAGTGCTAAATGGACAGACATGGTTCAGGAGGCATAAACCAATCCTGTCTAGGACGTCCTAATTATGAGATTTCTAGGACCAAGACCAGGAGAGGTTCTTGTCTGTGCCTTATTAAGGTGCTGATACAGCAAATGGTGTTTCTGGTATAATTGGCAACAACAAAGCATGCAATGTTTGGTATTTGTCCCACAGCGTCTTTTGAAAGAGCCTCCTTCCACCCTTTAAATATCCCCTTTAAGAATGAATCTGGCCTTGACTCTAAGGATTTTTTTTTTTTTTTTTTGCGGTACGCGGACCTCTCACTGTTGTGGCCTCTCCTGTTACAGAGCACAGGCTCTGGACGCGCAGGCTCAGCGGCCATGGCTCACGGGCCCAGCCGCTCCGCTGCACGTGGGATCCTCCCGGACCGGGGCACGAACCCATGTCCCCTGCATCGGCAGGCGGACTCTCAACCACTGTGCCACCAGGGAAGCCCGACTCTAAGGATTTTAAGATCTTAGTGTGGTTTCCTCTCAATCCGTTCCTTTGGAGGATATTTCATCAGAAGCCTCCACTAACTTAGTGAAATCACCTTGGAAGGTAACCCTAAGCTTTAGACAAGATTGCAGCCCCGGCCGAGACTTTGGTTTCAGCTGGGTGCAACCCTGAAGCAAGGACCTTGCTAACCTGTGCTCAGATTCCCGACCAAGGAAAACTGTGAGATAATAAATTTGTGTTGTTTTAAGCTGCTAAATTTTGATAACAGAAAATAAATACAATTTTAAATTAATAGAAATTTCAATAAATTAATTTTATTTATGTATGTATATATAATATATATGCATATATAGTAAACAGATAAAATGCACACAGCCTATCAGATACTCATGGGCCGTTTGTGAGGCCCTATACAGCATGCTGTAGCATATGTATTATATGCATACATACATACATGCATTACCTATTGGAGAAGCGTGGAGTTTCCTATGAATTTACCAGGTATAAATTTTTAAGACCAACCTGCAAAAGGGCTCATTCATTACTCATAGATGAAGCTTGGCAGATATCTGCCAGTGCAATAGATGGTGATTTGTTTTTTTTTTTAATTTTCTTTTATTTTAATCGAAGTATAGTTGATTTACAATGTGGTATTAATTTCTGCTGTACAACAAAATAATTCAGTTATACATATATATACATTCTTTTTTATATATTCTTTTCCACTATGGTTAGTCATAGGATATTGAATACAGGAGGACCTTGTTGTTTATCCATTCTCTATATAATAGCTTACATCTGCTGACCCCAACCTCCCACTCCATCCCTCCCCCAACCCTCTCCCCCTTGGCAACCACCAGTCTGTTCTCTATGTCTGTGAGTCTGTTTCTGTTTCATAGATAGGTTCATTTGTGTCGTACTTCAGATTCCACATATAAGTGATATCATTTGGTATTTGTCTTTCTCTTTCTGACTTACTTCACTTAGTATGATAATCTCTAGTTGCATCCATGTTGCTGTAAATGGCATCATTTCATTCTTTTTTATAGCTGAGAAGATGGTGATTTAGATTTAATTTCATAGTCTAGCGGTTAGCCTTTTATGAAGAATTTTTTAAAATAGAACAGTTGCATGTTCTACTCTGTTTTGCACATTATATAAAATATAATCCTTTTTCTACATAACAGAGTAAATATTATTCAGCAACAAATTAATGTGAATACAACACTTAAGAACAGACTAAAGCCTGTGGATTCTGCATCACCCATTTGTAGAAGTGTAACATTAGGCCTATGTTGGTGATATACCAAATGTTTTCTAGAAAATGCACGTGGATAAAACATTGCACAGCAATGTAACTTTGGGAAAGACAATGCTCTTTTCTTCCCTTGGAAATTTATTTGTAATATATAGCAGCATTCTAAAGATTCTGAGAAATCGTGTGAGTTAACACAGAGGATGAGATTGTTACTTCAGACACACAAATCAGAGATCTTTCCTGAGCTTTACAAATAATTGCTTAAAAGTGGTCAAATGGCACAAGTGAAACAGGAAGAAGGCTGAGGCATAGAGAGTGATGCCCCATGTGTTTCCTTCCCACATCACGTGCATGCTCTCTGACTCATAATATTGATGAGCTTTTAGAATCAGATACACATATTATTACCTCACAAACTTAGAGGATGTAGATAGTAAAATGACTCCATCTTGGATACCAGATAGTTTTATATTTTATATGACATTTCTGGAGGACACGCTTTTTAAACCCATAGATTCTAAGCTTGTTTTCTATAAGCAATTCTGAACCACAGACTTCCTAAAAGCATTTCACAGGTAAGGACTCTACTCCTGGCAAAGACTACGAGTCTATTTACCAGGAGGTTGGGTTTCAGCCAGGTTAACATGAAAGAATGAGTCTCCCACTCTAACAGTAATGGGAGAGAAATAGATCATGGGTCAGCTGCCTTAATTCCTTTCACTCCACACTGAAGTTTAAAAATATCTATCTGTTTAATTTGTTTAATCTAGTTTTCAACACCTTATTTAACTAAGGAATAATTTTCTAAATATTAATATACAAGGAACACATTTTGGGAAACGTTGGATTAAATAATTCTGAGATTCTTTTTAGTTATGTAATCATATAAGTTATTTGAAACCTCAGACAAGATACTTAACCTCTTTAAACCTCTCATTTCATATCTGTAATGATACTTATTTTTTGCAGAATTATAGTAGGTGTTAGGAATAATGCATAAAATACCTATTATAGTTTAGCATATGACCTGTTATACTTTGGCATTAAATATGTAGTAGCCTTTTGCTCATTGGTATTTGAGTTCAGGTATCAATTTGTAAGTTTTAATTTAAAAATAACTCTTCGTATTCAGTTAACTCAGATTCCACTCTCTCACTTTGTGGTTCTGCACTCTGAGATGTCCCTCCTTGTTTATGGTTGGCAACCAGTGTTTGCGGCTGAGTAGTTTTATCCACCCGCTTCATGCCAGTAGAATTTGGGGGAATCTAACAGCTTCTTTTCATTTTGTACTGTCTCTATTCAATTTAGTCCAAACAGACATGTTTCTGCTGGAACAGTTTTCTCAGAAACCTTGTGGGTCTTCCATGTATTTCACAGGAGTTCACATCACTGAACAAAAACAAGGCCCAAAGATTTTTTTCAAGATAATCTATTGTCTATCTTGGTGGCCTGCTGAGATGATTGAGCAACAACACACTAAATCTTCCAGAAGATTAAACACTCTGGTCTGATGGAGAGGTTCTGTGAAGAACAATTTTAATCTCTTGAAAGGGCCCTTTGTGTGATTGTGTGACTAAATACTTTGACGTTTTGACCTGTCGGAGGTTTTAGCAAAAGGTTGGATCATCACACATCAGTCTCTTCTCTATGCCATAACTTTGGCTGCCATTTCTAACTTTTAGTGTCTTTTGTTATATGAAAGGTCTTTCAGAAAGTCCTGGTTCCTCTTTGTTTAACATTTTCCCCCTAAATTTATCTCTCACCTTTCAGTTTACCATATACAGCAAAAAGAAATCAGACAGTGCTGTCAACAAAATTGTTTGGAATCTCCTTAGCTACTTAACAAGTTGCTTCTTTCCACATAACTGCAGAAGACAATTTCATTATGTTTTCTGCCACTAAAGAGCATAACAAGGATCCTTCATTCCTCTAGTTTTTGATAACATATTCCTCACCTCCTTCTGAACCCTCACCAAAGTGTCCATAAGTCCAACTTTCTACTAACAATCTGTTCAAGGCAATCTATGCTTTCTCTGTCACATGCGTCAAAATTCTTCCACCCTATTCTAAAGCTACTGCCACATTTTAGGTTTTGTTACAGCAGCACTTCATTTCCAGGTACCAAAATCTGTGTTAGTTTTTCACTGGTCCATTACGAATTACCACAAATTTAGTGGTTTAAATCAACATAAATGTATTATCTCACAGTGTCCTTGGTCAGGAATCTGGGCTGAAAATCAAGGTGAAAATCAAGTCTCAGCTAAAAATCAAGGTGTTGGCTGAGGCTGCAACCTTGTATGAGGCTTTGGGCTCTCCTTAGGCTCACTAGCTGTTGACAGGATCCAGTGCTCATGGCTGTAGGACTCCTGGTGATTCACTTTTTCAAACCAGCAGGATTGTCGCTGCTGTGGGCTAGGCCAGGGCCAACTTTACACAGCCAAGTAACCAAGTTGAGGGCAGCTAATCCATCATAATCACAGGTCCCATCACACTCAAGGGGAGGGAATATATACACTGAGGGGCGGAAACCTTGGGGGCCTTCTTAGGTTTCTCCTTACAACAAATACATTTGTATTTTTGTCTCTTTTACATGTTCTAATTCTGAGTTCACTTGTCTCCCACAGTTACTGTGGTTTTATCATGTTATGTTTTCAGATTAGGATAATTAGGATTAACTAGCATTTAGTTAATTCTCCTAACCTAGAGACTCATATCTACTCTCAGTTCAAACAAATCTGTTCTATCATGTCATTCACTATTTTCTTTTCTCCGTCTATGTGGTTTGTTCCTTCTGGAATCCCTAATGAAAGTGTTGTGAACCTCCTGGTTCTAACCTTCATGCTTCTTAAGTTCTCTTTTATAACTTTCTTATGTTGGAGAAGAATTTCTCAAGTTACATAAAAAATATTCTCAAATTTCACTGAGCTTTTAATTTGAATCTTTTTTTGATTTCTTTTAGAAATTTTCTTCTAACACTCAGTTTAATCAATTATAAAATGGGTAGATTAATAATTGCAGAGATATGGCATGGTTTAGAAATAACATTTAAAACTGTGAGATCGAGCTTCCCTGGTGGCGCAGTGGTTGAGAGTCCGCCTGCCGATGCAGGGGACACGGGTTCGTGCCCTGGTCCGGGAAGATCCCACATGCTGCAGAGCGGCTGGGCCCGTGAGCCATGGACGCTGAGCCTGTGCGTCAAAGCTGTGAGATCATGGCTTGCTACAATAGGTTTTCAAAATTTTCTGTTATCACAGCAGTTCAAAGGAAAAAGACAAAAACTCTGCTCCCATAAACTCCCATTCTAGAATCATTTTAGGGTATTTTCTCTAGTTGTACAGCGTGGCCCTTCTCTTTTATGCCGTCATTTTTCTATATCTGTTTACTGATTACGTTAAAAATAAACTGGCATTGAAGATCAGTGCAAAGGGTAGAATTAGTTAACAAATCATATAAGAATTTGCTTATTCATAGAAAAAAATTGGTTTCCTTTCTTACATCATACAAACGAAAGTAATTCCCTGTAGATCCAGGACTTCAATGTGAGCTATATTAAGAGATTAAATCTTTTAGAAGAAAATAGAATATATTTATTTTCCTGAGGAAAGAAAAGATTTCTTAAATAAGAGCCAGAAGAGTACATGTAAAAGTAAGGTAAATGTGAAAGTATTCAGTTACACTAAAATTAGAACAAACTACAAGAACATAATTACGATACATGTAACCAATTACAGTTTAGTACTTGGATCAAAGAAATCAAAGAATTTCTTTGAATCTATTAAAAAAATATAAACCCAATGAAAACATAGTCATTTCATAGCAGAGGACAAAGAAATGGCTAATAAAGATATGAAAATTTCCTCAAGTCAATTTATAATCAAGGACAGGAAAATGAAACCACAAAGAGAAACAAACTCGCATGTATTAGGCTGACAGAAAGTTTTGATGAGTGTTCGGAGCAATGACATCTCTCACGCACGGACAAAGGCTGTGTGAATTGGCATAGCATTGTGGAAGACAATCTGGCATTATCTAGAAAAGGTGAAGATAGGTACCCCAGAATTAAACTTTCAGTTCTAGAATAACCAGGAAAAACAATGCGTGTTCAAGACGTGCGCACAAGTGCACGAGTGTGCACATCAGCATTGCCTATATTAGAATCTGTGTGTAAGCAGCCCAGACGCACATCAACAATAGAATGAACGAAGAACACGTGGACTATTCACACAATGGAATAACATCTAGTGGTAAAGATGAAAGGACTAGAGTTTTAAGGAACCGCTCTGATGCATCTGAGGAAACCAATGACTGAGCGATAAACGCAAGTAAAGAAAATCATCCAGCATGTTTCCATTTGCATAATATTAAAAATAGGCCAAATTAATCATTATTTTGTTTGGGGATACACTTCTGCGAAGAAGAGAAAGTAGCATTAATGGTGAATGATTACAGAGACAGGAAAATATAGTGGTTTCAAGCACAGACTCAGGAATTAAACTGCTCTGGTTCCAGATCTGCCACTAAGTCACTGTGTGACCTTGGTCAGTTGCCCTACATCTCTGTGCCTCAGTTTCCTCATCTAAAAATGGGGTAATAATTGTACCGGTTTCAGATTATATATGGGTAGTTCAGTTTGAATTGCTCTACATGTTTGTTCTCTCTTGTTCAGACTAAATGCTGTATGGTTCTCACCATTAGTGGAGATGAGGCACGTAGGGGTACAGTCTGAAAGGAGCCCACGGGGACTCCAAACGCTTTCTCAAATCATCGCCATAAGGTGGTTGGCACATTCCCAGTGACATTTTATTCCATTCTTTAAACTGCACATATACACTGTGTACCTCTTTTATGAGTCCTACATCTTATATGTTTAGAGATACAAACATAAAGGTTTTAGACTATAAAACCATTTGCCCATTTCTTTCTCTTAAAAAGTATAATATACCATTTAAACTGCAAACTCCAGATTAGTGGACTATTTTATTTTTTCTTCTATTTCCAAGAATTGGTATTTAAATATTGTTGTTAAACTGACTTCATTCTAGACAGCACTTGATACACACACACAAATTGGTTTTTAATCTGTGTATGTGATTATGGTGACTCTTCTAAGGAATAAATGATTTCCTCTGGGCAGTGGTTCATTTCTAAGACTGTAAATCTATTAATTTACTCCAAGAATTTAGTATAGTTTGGTAAATTTGTATCTGGAAGGGACTCTATTTTAATTCATATTTAAGGAACTGAAGTACAGTGAAATTGTTCTCCAAAATGGCTTAGTTTCCTTTACAGCTCCTCCCAACACGTCGTTAAGATCTCAGGAAATGTGTGAAATCTCTTGCTGCTTTGCTTCAATGGCTGAGAAAACACAGGCAATCCATCCCTGCTTTTGTGTCCTGCCTTCAACCAATCTTCAGCCTTGTAACTCTGGTCTGCATTAACCAAAAATCTGTCCTGATATTTCACATTTGAACCTTCATTATCATATTGATAATTCCGTTGTCACCACTACCTGGTTTAGCTCTTTTTGTCCCTGGGATGCTGTTTATTGACCTTTTAGGATCTCATTCTCAGAAGCTTTCTTTCCAGCTTTGTGTAAACCTGAACTCAGCCCCAACCCAAAATCCCAGAACCAAGAGCTCAAGCCTGTCAAGAAGTGTGGTTTAGACATCAGGGATTTAGTCAATAATTATACAGTTAATGAACAACAAAGTTGAACCTAGGAGCCATCTGAACTCTTGTTTCACTTAGTGCAATTTAGTCGATCTGTGTGGTTTGGTATATTTGCATTAATTTGCATTATTTGCAATCTCCTCACTATTCTCCTCTTTAAATACTAACAAATTTCATCTGATAAGCAGCACATCTTAGAGGCTAAATATAAATTGGCTTAAAGCATTGGGTTTTGTGGCAACCAGTCCTGCTGATCATCTTAGCTTATCCACTAATACTCTCCCCCAGCCCATGCTGTTCAAACATACTGGCTCCAGTTTTCTGCAAAAACAACTCATATGGTTCTACCTCAGGGCCTTTGCACTCACTGCCTCTCTGCTTATAGTTCTGTTCCTAGATGTCCAGATGGCTTATTCCACCACCTCCCTTAGATCTAAGCTTAAATATTACTTTATTGATGAGGCATAGTCTGTTTATTCCATATAAGGTAGCAATCTTTCTCTCCCCAAACTTTCAATCTTCCTTCCCCTGCTATATTTTTTTTAATATCGATTGACTGATTGATTGATTGATTTGGCTGCACCAGATCTTAGTTGCAGCATGTGGGATCTTGGTTGCGGCATGCGGGAACTTTAGTTGCGGCATATCCGGGCTCTTAGTTGCGGCACGTGGGATCTAGTTCCCTGACCAGGGATGGAACCCAGGCCCCCTGCATCGGGAGCGCGGAGCCTTAGCCACTGGACCACCAGGGAAGTCTCCTCCTGCTATATATTTTTTCTACATAAAGTTTTCACCATCTGACAGAGTTTGTATTTTAACTTTGTTGGTAATACTTCTTCATCACCAGAAACATGTTCCACAAGGTCAGGGTTTTATATCTGCTTTCTAATTACCATACCACCAGTGCTAAGAACACAGGACTTGCTCAACAGTTAAGGGAAGAATAAAGAAGGTAGAAAAACAGCAAGTGAAAGTCAGCCGAGCTCATAACGGCCTGACATCCAGCGTCAGAAGCCTGCCTGCCATGTTATGTTGGGCGGGGGCCATCTGCTCCCTCTCACGTCTGTCACAAACTGCCTTATTACAGCGCATATACCACGATTTAATTAACAGACCTTGCCAAGTGGAAAAGAGGAGCGTGAGTAAGAAGTGTGAAAAATGGCGTTGTCTGTTTCTTACATGTCTTCATTCCTTTTGTCTCTCTGCATTTCTTTCCTCCTTCGTGTGTCCACCTCTCCATTTTACCTTTGTGCCCTCTCCTCCTTGCTCCTTTGCCCCTGTTTTTATGGCTAAATGCATCTGTGGCACTAAACCAAGCTGAGGGGCAGAGATTATTGAGGGTTGATGAGGCACGTAACAGGCACAGTTAATCTGTCCTGGAGAGCCTTGAAGGAGGAAGGGGGCCTTGCGGTGAAACTGGTTAGGGTATTCTGTAAACCAATGGCCTCCAATAAGCATTCGATTTAAACTGAGCAAGATATTGTGTAAGAATTGCTCTCAGTTTCTTAGAAACACCTGCCAATGAAGAAGCATTGTGATGAGTTACTTTAAAAACTGAGAGTGTTTTTCAATTAGCTTTGCTTCTTTTGTGAGGATTAGTTTCCCTTTCTGAAAAATATTTGAGTAAATGAGAAAAAGTGAGTAAGATTCAGCGTGTAAAGAAAAAGTTAAACCTTTAACATTGAGTGATTGCCTGTCAACTTGCACATTAGACAGAGGTTTATCATGGAATCAGATATGATGTTTTGGGGATACCATTTGTTAATCCTCCTGCCTACACTCAGGCACACGCTACCTGATCCCTGATCATTCTGCCGCTAGAATCCCATATTATGTAAATTCCATGGTGAGTAAATTTACTTCATAAATCCAGAATTCCTTGAAATGAAGAAAAACGGAATATCTAATGAGTTGTTGGTCATGTACCTAACTCTAAATTAGAAGTTCTAATTTAAAGAACTGGAATTATAATTGTGAGCAGGGAGTACAAACTCAGAAGCCAGTATGAAAGACCTTAGCTGTAAGTGCAAACCAATATCAGAAGCAGCTATTTGTGACAGACAAGAAGGAGTCTGTATACATTATCAGTTCTTGGACAAGAGTCTGGGAAATACAAGATAAATCCTAAACAAATAATTCTCTATTTCTTTAAATTTTTCTTTAAAGCATTTTATAACATTTCACACGAATCCATTGCTCTGTCTCAGGAGTTTTGTAAACTACCTAAAATTTTACATAAAATTTTGTGTTTATGTTTGGATGTAAATGTTTTTGGAAAGCGGGTCTATAGTAACCTTAGATAATTTTTATGAGCCCCACCCCCCACAAAAGTTAAAGAACTACTGCTCTATAATCTTTTGGAAATTTGGAAAAAATGTGAGAGGAGTGTCTGGCTTTCCGTTCATTGTGGTGTTTTTATTTGACAGAAGTCCAAAGGGCTGCCAAAGTGAAAGTTCTTTGGTTACAAGAAACAAGCCCAAATGACCCAGCTGAAGCCGTTCTAAGATGCCTGATTGGCAAACAGAAAGAGAATCTAGTTGTTCTAAACAGAAACTTAATTTATGGGATGAATATCATGGATTTCCTAGAACTGACTGGAAGTCTAAGGAGCCAGTTTTAAAAATATGGGCAACAACTGAGGAGGGCCATTGGAGGAAAATCAAAATCCAAACATGAAGAGTGGTCAGGGCCACGTTGTTTCTAGTGCAGAGCCCTGCGTGATGTGGCAGTGCTTCCAGAACACCGGGAATCACCAACTCTTCAGAAACTTGAAAGAAATGCAAACGGTCCCAATTTTTTAATCAGTTGATTCTTTGCAAAATCAACCTTTACATTATAAAGGTTGATAGAAACGGAAATGTTGATAGATGTCATTGACAGCAATGGAAATGTCGCTTACCAATATTCTGCACAGTATCTTTTTGCATATTTGAAAGTCTATTGATAGTTAAGGTTGTTCTTCAAACCTATAGACTAATTATTTCCATGCAGTTTGAATTTCCAGATAATGCAGACAATAAATATTAATATACATGCTTTTAAGGAGTTAACAATAGCAGTTCAAACCATGCCATTTCCAAATTATCTATATTTCACATAAATAAAATTCTAGTCCCCAAATTAAAGAAATAATTCCATCATATAAGTGAATGCAATACCAGTCATCATTTAGATTCAACCCTTTGAGACCACTCTCTACTAAGATACACAAAAAAATAGAACTCAAATCAAATCATCATGCAAAACAAAGGTCAGTTAAAATTTTAAGTGAGAAAAAGGAATGTAACAAGATTCTTTTAAAGGTTCAGATAAAAAGTGTACCTATTAAAATAATATAAGAACAACTATATAACTAGATAACGCAACTGAGTACAGTGTTGAACATGATCACCTTAATATCTCACATAATGTTATTCTGGTCCATTACATTGATGATACAATAGTAATTGGTCCAGATTAGCAGCCAAGTTTCAAGCAATCTAGATCCTTGCTACTCAGAGTGGTCGTTGGACGGGCAGCAGCGATATTGCTTAGAAGTTTTTAGGAATGCAGAGTCTCTGGCCCCATCCCAAATTTATGAATTAGATTTTGCATTGTATCAAAATTTTCAGTTGATTCACTGAGTTGATGCTCGTTTAAATATGAGAAGCACTGCTCCAGTGGTCAGTTAAGTCCTTTTCTTAAAGGACTATGGCTTTAACTAGGAAAATAAGGGTTAAGAAGAATCACCTGGGAGCATTAAAAAAAAAATCCCCACACCTACCCTATGACCAGACTCTGCAATATTCTCAGAGTAGAACAGGCTTGGTAGCCCAGCACAAACGTTTTTTAGAAAACTCCCCGAATAAGCGTTTTAACCTGCCCTCCCTGGTTTGAGAATGTCTTACTTAGTAATATTCATCCCTTAATAACCATTTCTAAGTCCCTGCTCGGTCATGCTAGCTTAGAGCACAGGTCACCTGCTGGATCTATCCACTTGTATGACGTTTATCAATTTACTTTGTTACTCTTTAACTCATTTGCTGCATCTGTCAAGAAGGGATATAATAGCACCCACCTGATATCATTTTGAGATAATTAAATAGCATGTAAATATAACATGTTTACAACTGTTGTGATAAAATGTGCATCAGTGAGAAAGTCCGTGATGATGTTGATAGTGGTGGTGGTGACAGTCCTCCCCGGCACAAAAGGTTCCTGAATATATCTTGGTTTTGAACCATTTAGAGTGTGAGTTCTAGATTTTAATTACAAAACTACAACTGTTTTAACAATGTGATTGCTTTCAAATCATCATATCATGCACACCTGTCCTTTTGTTAAATAAATTTTGTTCAATAATACAAGGGGTTTTTCTTAAAGACTACTTACAAAGAAGCTAATTTATTAATTAAGATGATGAGCTGTTAGTGGCCCCTGACTACCACTTCCCAAAGTTTCCAATGAAAATACTCATGACAATATGTAAAGAAAGGCAGATTACAACCGTATATAAACTAGGGCACTGGGTCATTGTTCTGTCAGAAACGATGAGGATTTCTCATTGCAAGGTGGAGATAGAGCCAATGACAAAATACTGGGGCTGGTTAGAGAAGGGCGAAGGGGTCTTGTACACCCTGACAGGCTACACATCTCCTCAGGGATGTGGGCCTTCACTAACCATGTATAGAAAGTGCTTCCTATGTCTCTACCCACCCAAGGCTATTTATTTCCTGCCCCACATTTCTTAATAGTCCATTAGTATACGATTTTCTCCATTTATGTTAAAACCACATCCCACCGATGCAAAGCCATCAGGGATAGAAGTAGTCCTGCATTTTAACACTAGGATTGTAAGGAAAAGGTAAATAACAGGAGGTACCTGTGCTGTTTGGGCATGGGCTGTACTTTTTCTTTTTTGAAAAACATTTTTTTATTGAAGTATAGTTGATTTACAATGTTGTGTTAGTTTCAGGTGTACAGCAAAGTGATTCAGTTTTATATATATGTATATGTATGTGTATATATATTCTTTTTCAGATTCTTTTCCCTTATAGGTTATTACAAAATATTAAGTATAGTTCCATGTGCTATACAGTAGGACCTTGTTGGTTATCTGTATTATACATAGTAGTGTGTATATGTTATTCCCAAACTCCTAATTTATCCCTCCCCCCTTTCCCCTTTGGTAACCATAAGTTTGTTTTCTATGTCTGTGGGTCTATTTCTGTTTTGTATATAAGTTCATTTATATCATTTTTTTTAGATTCCACATATAAGCAATATCTTATGATATTTGTCTTTGACTTCCTTCACTTAGTATGATAATCTCTAGGTCCATCCATGTTGCTGCAAATGGCATTATTTCATTCATTTTTATGCCTCAGTAATATTCCATTGTGTGTGTGTATATATATGTATACACCACATCTTCTTTATCCATTCATCTTTCGATGGACATTTAGGTTGCTTCCATGTCTTGGCTATTGTAAATAGTGCTGCTATGAACTTTGGGGTGTATGTATCTTTTCAAAATTATAATTTTCTCCAGATATGTGTCCAGGGGTAGGATCCCTGGATCATATGGTAGCTCTATTTTTATGGGCTGTACTTTTTTCTTGCTCTGCTTTTTAAGAATGTACAAGTTACAGTGTGCTTCAAATCATTTATAACTAAATTCTCCCACATACATTCACATAACTAAGCAGGAACATATGTATTTTCATCTGTCCTTCAGAACTGCATAAAATCAATGACAAACACTAAGAATTTGGCTAGGAGCTGTGATAATCATTCAACCCTTTAGTTTCAGGTCTGAAATGAGGATTAAAATAGCAATCAGGTAGATAGTAATTGGAGCCCAGCCAAGGAGAATGTACCCATGCAGTTTATTGGCAATCACCAGGCCTAATTCATTTCAAAGAGAAACAACAGACAAAAAAATAATTAAAGCAATCAAACAACAAAATAAAAAAACAACTTTTGGGATTTAAAACCATCATAGAGCATAAATGGAAAAGAATAGTTCAGAAGAAAACCATACTTTTAGTTAAAAAATAAAAAGGAAAATTTTTTCATAAACACATTTAAAATTTTTGTTATGCACATTATTTATTTATTTTTATTTATTTTTTTGGCCACGCCACGCAGCTTGTGGGATCTTAGTTCCCCAACCAGGGATTGAACCTGGGCCCTCAGCAATGAGAGTGCGGAGTCCTAACCACTGGACCGCCAGGGAATTCCCTTAAATTTTTTAATTCTTATTTTATGTTGGAGTGTAATTGATTTATAATATTGTGTTGATTTACAATATTGTGTTAGTTTCAGGTGTACAGGAAAGTGATCTAGTTATACATATACATATACCCATTCTTTTTCAGATTCTTTTCCCATATAGGTTATTACAGAATATTGAGTAGATTTTCTAAAAGGAAAATTTTAGTCCAAGAAGTGCAATTAAATTTTAAAGAGCATGAAATTTTTGTTAAAAAAAAAACAAGAAAACATTCACTCTGTTGACATGAGGCATGAAAATTATGATGATCCCACTGAGGAAATTAAAAGGGACCTGAGTGATGGGTGTGCGTTTAGAAAGAGGTCAGCCAGCTGACCTGCCCATGAACACTTCGGCCAGAGCCTCCAGAAGTGATCGAAAGGGTGGTAAGGGGAGTGGTGACCTGAAGCTCAGACACTAAAGGAGGGAATGCGTCCTAGTTAGTGAGGACACCGGAGGGTAACACCCTGCAAGGGTCAAGTGTAATGGGGTGAAAAATATAGGCAAGAGGGGAGACCTACCACAGGGAACTGACAGTCAGCATGTTTGTAATGACAGTGTTCCGATGCAGTGGTTTTAAAGATTAAGTGATCTTGAAATTGGCATTCCATGTCATTTTTAAAGATGAGTGGTAAAGCAAATATTTTATTCAGATCTCTCTGTTTCATTCTGTCTCTCCCCCTTCCTTTCCATCATCTGTTCTTAATGTGGAAGTTTAAAATCCAATCTCACATCAGTTCCTTTTAAAAGTATAGTGTGAAAAGCTCCCCTTAGTACACCTGTGTCATCACCTGGGTTTTGCTGCCACTTGGTGGTAAGAAGAAGCCATGAGTCTTAGACACACTATTGTTCAAGTCAAGCCAGTGAACTACAGGAATATGTTCCAGGTTTAAGGGTAAGAGTACTTCATCGTAAATCCTTTTATATTTTGTAGGCAAAGGGCTTTCATTGTTTTACACGCAAGGTTTGTTGAATATACTTTTTAAAACAAAGTTTGTTATAAGCATTGTATAACTTTTAGTATGAAATGGACCATAATTTAAAAGTTTGGGCTAGCTTTTTGTCTGTCTTTCTTTATATTCTGAATGTGATATTGTATTGGAGGGAGCTAAGCATGAAATAAACTCACCCTCATCTGCATGCAGACGTCTTTCCCCTAGTGGAGCTGCACATTGAGGATGGGGAGGGCGAGGCTGTGAGGTCCATGAACTAAGCAGTATTTGAGCCAAAGTTCAGAAACTGGGGCCCTGAACAGTTTTTTGTGTCATGACAGCACTTGGAGGTCCTTCATTTCTAAAGCATCTGGTGGAAAATGACCCCTTATTGTAGTCCAAACACCATGCTCCCCTCCAACACAAAGCATTGCTTCATTTCCTTCATTTAGAATGTTGTTTCTTTTCAGATTCTACCCATCCCACAAGGCCTAGTTTTAAAATGTTAGCTGTCTTTATTTCTTCCCGTTCTCATCTCCCTTTAGCACTTGTGCCTTATGCTGTATTTTCCACTTGGTCACGTCTGTGATGGTGACAAAATCTTTTTATTTCTTTTGCATCAACTCATTACTTAATGTAGTCACTTAAATAGTACTAAGACAGCATGTACTAATCTGCAACGAATTTGTGCAGTAACTGAGAGTATGAATTTGGAAAATTTTGTAGCAGTATGACATTGCCACAGTGTTTTTATTACATTTTACAAAATGTAATAGGCCTTCACAATGGGTAGTTTGAGAAGCACCACTGAAGACAAAAGAAGATAAAACTTCATAAATGCTTATTGGATGATCCTTAAGGTAATAAGTAAACTAGGTATCCTATAAAGTGCTGTCCTTCACCAAAAAAAGGCAATAATTAATAACAGTAGTTACTTAAATAATTAAATTACAATGATTCATTTCTGTGGTAAGATTGAAGAATGAGTTTTCCGAGCCTGATTAATTCTTTCACAAAATGTTCGCTTATATAAGCACTTCACTTTTAATGGATAAATGTACTTTTATAAAATCTGAAGGAAAACACGTTTTGAAAATTCTTATCCTTACCTCAAAACTACTTTTTCTGCTGGTACCTCTGACTAAAAGACTTTAATATGTCAACTAAAGCCTTTCAGTCAGAGATACCCTACTTTTTGAAATTTGAGCCACCTTTGAAGGTCCAAATGTTTACAAAAGTAGTTTCCTCTCTTCTCTCATTGTATTATTATATTAATGCCTTAATTTGTGGTGATTTGTGAATATGTCATATTTTCCTTAAGCTTCTTAAGGTCAAGCTCATTTATTGTAATTTTGTATATTCCTTAATGTCTTGCCCAGAAGAAGTGCTCAATAAATGTTTGCTAAGTTAACACCATTGAATAAAACAAAACAATGTCATTTCTATTATTAATAATGATTGACTCTGCATTAGCAGGGCAGGAATCCTGAGGCATTTGTCTACAAGCATTTTCAAAATGACCAGCCAACTTTAGTACCAGAGACCAGGGTAAAGGACCTGGGTGAAGTCATTGGATGACCTTGGCTTCCTTAGACATGATTCAGCCCAATGGATCCAGATAAGAGAGTTTCAGAGTTGAAAGGGGCCATAGACGTCATCTAAATTAATAGCCAAACCAGAAAAAATATTTCAAGGACTACTTGGAAGATGTGTTAAGCTGTTAAAAGTGAAGAAGGCTAAGAATCTAAGAGGATAGTTGCTTAAGAATAATGCCGCCTCATAAAAGAATACTGCTGACCACTACAACCAAAGCAATACTTTTTTTTTTTCCTGCGGCACGCGGGCCTCTCACTGCTGCAGCCTCTCCAGTTGCGGAGCACAGGCCCCAGATGCGCAGGCCCAGCGGCCATGGCTCACAGGCCCAGCTGCTCCGCGGCATACGGGATCTTCCCGGACCGGGGCACGAACCCGCGTCCCCTGCATCGGCAGGCGGACTCCCAACCACTGCGCCACCAGGGAAGCCCAAAAGCAATACTTTTGATGAAAGTAGATTCATAGATCTGTACACATCTTCAAATATTTAAAACTGATATAAGCTTGATATGTGATCCAACATGTTTCTGTAAGATCTCCAACTTCTTTTTGTTTGAATGTTAAATGTATTCCTTAAGCAAGTGATTTGAAGAAGATTTTCATCATGCCTGCCTTCCCCCTGTCCTCCCTCAACTGAAGATGGGAACCCAGCCGTCTACACTGGCACAGGGTCCGCTGGTGCAGTGCCTTGGTGACATGGCGGTGGAGAAAAGCGCCGGGTCAGTCTCCAGACAGATGACCTCCTGTGAGTTTTCTGCTTTCACATGAAGCTTCTGAGAAAGGAGAAAGAAAAAACTCATAGGAAATGCATTGCCTTTCAAGAAAGGAGACCTGCTGTGCAGATGCGCACACCACTGTGGACAGAGTTCAATATTTTAAATGAATTTTTCCACATAGTTTATGTGACCTCATTTAAAAGACTGTTTTTGGACTCCCTGTTTCTAATTTATACCTATATCCTCCTGTTCACTTAAATTTAAGGAAATACTCATGTTAGCATTGAGAGCTGTGTCTTTATTTCCCTTTTCTCTTGTGTTCTCTGACTGTGTCGCAAACGGCACTGATGCTGCACGGTGACGTGAATCCAGACACACTGCACGCTCAGGGAAAGAGCTCCCCTTGTTTCGCTCAGCCACCCACTTACTGGTCTCACATTTGATAAGGATAAAAATAGAAACACGTGTCAAACACCATAGTCAAAGTACTTAAACGTGAAAGTTAAAAACACCTTAATTGATTCATGACTGGCAAGGTGACAATACACATATGATTTATGATATTCCTCTACAATCTCTATTTATAGACTACATGTATGCAATCACCTCAGTTACTTAGAATTGTGTTCATTTACAAGTGACAGATAACACTCAAGATAAGTGTTATTCAGTGGATTCAGCAAGTGAATTCAGCAAGTGTATTTCTTGCTCATATAGAATTAGACGTTAAGTTGACCATCCAGGTTTGGTGTGGCAACTCCACTTCATGAGTTATCAGGAACCATACTTCTCCAGCTCCAGCTAGAATATGGCTCATTTACTTATGGCCAAATGTGCCTTTGAGGAAACACAACTACCAACTCTGGGAAATCACAGACGCACAACAATTCTGCCCTTATCTTACCTTCTCTAATTTAAGTTCCATGGCCACACTGAGCTGCAAGGGAGGCTGAGGAATATAGTCTTTACCTGAATAATAATGCTGTCAGCTAAAAATATTGTTCCAGTTTCTATGAGAAAAAGGGGAGAGAAAGTTTTGAAAATAAATTAGAAATCTTTGACACACATTATCCCTTTCTATAACAGAAATGATTCCTGTTTAAGGAATTCTTTTAATACTAATGAGAAAAAATTTGGGAAATCCAACAGAATAGAGAACAAGGAGTATGAATAGGTATTTCAAGGTAGGGACAACACTAATGGATTAAAAAATATATAATCAGGTAAGCAACACAAAATAACACTTTACAGACACATTAATAAATTTTAGAAAGTTGCAGCATAACAAATATTAGTGAAAATGTGGGTAGGCAGGCATGTTCATGTTTTCTTTCAGGGATGCAGACTCATTTAGAGATCATTTTCTTTTTTTTAATGTATGTATATATTTTTATTTGTTAAGTATGGAAAGTGTGCTTTTTGGTTCCCTGTGTATTTTTTAATATTTTTAATTGAAGTATAGTTAATTTACAAAATTGTCTTAGTTTCAGGTGCACACCAGAGTGATTCAGTTTTATATATATGTATATATTTTTTTACGTTTTCAATCTTTTCCATTATAGGTTAGTACAGAATATTGAATAGAGTTCTCTGTGCTATACAGTAGGTCCTTGTTGTTTACCTATTTTATATATAGTAGTGTGTATATGTTAATCCCAAACTCTGATTTATCTCTCTCCCTTTTGGTAGCCATAAGTTTGTTTTCTATGTATCTGAGTCTATTTCTGTTTTGTAAATAAGTTCATTCGTACGATTTTTTTTAGATTCCACATATAAGTGATATCATATGATATTTGTCTTTCTCTGTCTGACTTACTTCATTTAGTATGATAATCTCTAGGTCCATCCATGTAGCTGCAAATGGCATTATTTCATCCTTTTTTTTAATGGCTGATCAATATTCCATTGTATATATGTACCAGATCTTTATCCATTCATCTGTCGATGGACATTTAGGTTGCTTCCATGTCTTGGCTGTTGTAAATAGTGCTGCAGTGAACATTGGGGTACTTGTATTTTTTTTAATTATAATTTTGTCCAGATATATGCCCAGTAGTGGGATTGCAGGATCATATGGTAACTCTGTTTTATTATTTTTAAGGAAACGCCATACTGTTCTCCATAGTGGCTGCACCATTTACATTCCCACCAGCAGAGTCGGAGGTTCCTTTTTCTCCACACCCACTCAAACATTTTTGTTTAACTTTTTATTTTATATTGGAGTATAGCCGATTAACAATGTTGTGATAGTTTCAGGTGCACAGCAAAGCAACTCAGCCATACATATACGTGTATCCATTCTCCCCCAGACTCTCTCGCTCGAGCATTTATGTAGACATTTTAATGATAGCCATTCTGACTGATGTGAGATGATATCTTATTGTAGTTTTTATCGGCATTTCTCTAATAATTAGCAATACTGAGCATCTTTCCATGTGCTTGTTGGCCATCTGTATGTATTCTTTGGAGAAATGTCTATTTAGGTCTTCTACCCATTTTTTGATTGGGTTTTTTGTTTTTTGTTCGTTTGTTTGTTTTTTGATATTACCTGTATGGGCTGTTTGTATATTTTGGAAATTAATCCCTGTCAGTAGCATCATTTGCAAATATTTTCTCCCAGTCTGTAGGATGTCTTTTCGTTTTGTTTATGGTTTCCTTTGCTGTGCAAAATCTTTTAAGTTTAATTAAGTCCCATTTGTTTATTTTTGTTTTTATTTCCATTACTCTAGGAGACGGATCCAAAAAATTCTTTGGCCTATTGGTTATTCAGTAGTATGTTGTTTAGTTTCCACATGTTTGTAAAATTTCCATCTTTCCTTTTTCGACTTCTAGTTTCATACCATGTGGTCAAAAAGATACTTGGTGTGATTTCAATCTTACATTTTCTAAGACTTGTTTTATGGCCTATCAAATGATCTGTTCTGGAGAATGTTCTGTGTGTGCTTGAGAAGAATGTGTATTATGCTGCTGTATGGTGGAATGTTCTGTATATGTCTGTTAGGACCACTTGTTCTGATGTATAGTGCAAATTCAAAGTTTGTTGGTTTTCTGTCTGGATGACCTACACATTGTTGAAGATGGGGTAATGAAGTCCCCTAGTGTTATTGTATTATGGTCTATTTCTCTCTTCAGATCTGTTAGTATTTGCTTCATATATTTAGGTGCTCTGATGTTGAGTGTGTATATATTTATGATGGTTATATGTTCTTAATGGGTTGAGCCCTTTATTCTTATATAATGAGCTTCTTTGTCTAGTTACCATTTATTTTTCAAGTCTCTTTTGTCCAATATATGTAGAGCTATCCCTGTTTTTTTTTGGTGTCCACTTGCATGAAATATATTTTTCCATACCTTCACTAAGATCCCATGTGTGTCTTCCAAGCGGATGTGTGTCTCATGTAAGCAGCATATAGTTGCATCCTGTTGTTTTTAATCCACCCAGCAACTCTGTGCCTTTTGATTGGTGAATTCAATCCACTTACACTTAGAGTAATTATTGGTAGGTAAGGACTTATTTATGCCATCTGATTACTTGCATTCTGGCTATTTTATCAGTCCATTGTTCCTTTTTCCCTCTCATGCTGCCTACCTTTGTGGCTTGGTGATTGTCCTTGGTGGTATGCTCTGATTTCCTTTTTTGAATCCCTAGGTTTTTGCTTTGTGGCTACCATTAAGCTTACATAGAACATCTTATAGATCAAACAGTCCATTTAAAGTGTTATCAAATGAACTTTCATTACATACAATAACTCTACCCTTTACTCCCTCCCCCTTACCTTTTTAATGTCATAATTCACCTCTTTTTAATATTATATTTATGATATAAATATTGTTTTTCTGGGGAAAGTCTTATTTCTCTTTCATTTCTGAAGGATGATTTTGCTGGAGAGAGTATTCTTGGGTGGCAATTTTTTTTCTTCCAACACTTTGAATATATCCTTCCCCTCTCTCCTGGCCTGTAGGGATTCCTCTGAGAAATCCACTGATAGCCTCATGGGAGTTCCTTTGTAAGTTACAATCTTTTTCCTCTTAATGCATTTAGAATTCTTTCTTTGTCTTTGATTTTTGACAGTTTAATTATAACGTCTCTTGGAGAAGGTTGTTTTGAATTGAGATAATGGGGTGCTCTATTAGCTTCATGAACTTGGATGTCCAAGTTTTCCCAGGTTTACAGCTATTGTTTCTTTTAAAAATCTCTCTGCCCCTCTCTTCTTCTGAATCTCCCATGTTTCTGATACTGGATTGTTTGATCCCATTGATCACATAGGCTTTTTTCCATTTTTTTTTTTCTCCTCTGACTCAGTTATGTCAAAGTTCCTATCCTCTAGCTCACTGATTCTATCTTCTGTTTTGTCTATTCTGCTACTCATGCTCTCCCTTACATTCTTCACTTCATTCACTGAATTCTTCAGCTTCAGAACTTCTGTTGTTTCTTTTTTGTATCTCTCTTTTAAATTTCTCATTTTGTTAATGTATTGTTTTTCTGATTTCATTCAGTTGTCTTTCTGTTTTCTTGCAGCTCATTTAGTTTCCTCAAAACAACTATTTTGAATTCTTCATAAGGTAAATCACAGGATTCTGTGTCTTTGTTTAACTAACTGGTGGCATACTGAGGATTTTGGGGGGGTGGGGGTTTTGGTGATTTTATGTTTCCTTGATTTTTCATATTCCTTGAAGTTTGTGTTGCTGTTTTTGCATTTAAAGTAGAAGTTACCTCTCAAATCTTTACTAGTTGCCTTCAGGTGGAATATGCTTTTTGTTGGTCCTGCTTATATCTGGGACTTTCTCTGACCTTGAATGAATACACCTGACCCATGCTTCTTGCTCCCTCTGGTAGCATGATTCTCAAGCTTGTATCTTTTCTTTAGATCTTACTACTCATCAGGCTGGCTGCTGGTTTTCCAGAAGGTGTCACTACAGCTCAAATTTGCAGTTTCTCCCTGCCCACAGACCCTGGCCTGTTTTATGCATGAACTTCCTGTTTGTTTGTGCTGGCTCTCACTGTCACACTCAGGAGTACCTAAGAGAGCTGGCTGCATGGTGGGTTTAACATGTGGTGCACTGGAGGTGTCTGCAGGCCAGGTGGGGCAAATCCTCAGGTAAGGTTTGCCCAGCAGCTTGTGGGAAGGCTTACTGCTGGAGTTCTGAAAGCATTCAGTAGTAACAGTGTCCTTTTACTGCTCTGCAATATTTCTTATCTACCCCTTTCTTGATTTCCTTCCGCTCCAGAGTTGTGGAGGTCTGCCTCAATATTCTGGGCACAGCAGGAGAGAAATGGGTTTCTCCAGCATTGCCCTGCACAGCTGGGAAGCTGGGCATTCTCTCACCTATCTCTCTTTCCTCACAGGAGAGTTCACTGCCAGCTTTTTTGGCCCTCTGCTGTTCTGTCTTGTGGAGGGGCAGACCTTGCAAAGTTCCTCTTACCCTCTCCAGTGCATCCAAACTCGTTTTGCTTTGTTTTATTTTGGTTTTGCTCTGATAGCAGGCTGAATCTTTGCCCAGGAAGCCTGGATTTCAAAAAAGACTCTCTCATCTGTGGCTGTCTGCCCAAATCAGTACTCTCCAGGTTTTCCCCAACTATGGCCGAGAGTGGATGGGGCTGGGGCTGCTTCACTGGTTCCTGCTGGTTCCACAGCCTGTACCAAGTTCTGTATGCACAGGTAGGCAAGACTCTTCCTGGGTCCCTTGGCATATGATGCCAGATGCCACAACTCCCACAGAGGCACTTTTGTTCATGGATAGATTCTGAATTTTAGGTCTCAAATTTGGAGAGAGGGGCAAAAAGGAGGGATGTTATGCCATTAGATGCTAACATTACTCCATTACACCTAGTATTTTAGTTCTATGAATTTTGTATTCTTCAGGTATGGAAAACCACATCTCACTTTTTATCTTTACTACAATTTTGTTTTTGTCATCATTTGTTTGGTTAATAGGAAAGGTAACCTACATTATAGGACTACAAGATAATTTTTGTGAATTTCTGTCCTAAGCAAAGTTTTCTTTCTTCACAATAATACAAAAAGATCCATTTATTGGATATCAGGTATCAAATATCATTGATATTATATATCAGCCCTTATGTCTTCTAGCCAGATTTACAACTCAATTTAATTCCAGATGTCTAGAATGTCTTTGTCCTTTTCTCTAAATTATTTGAATACCTTTATAAAATCTTAATCTGAACTACCCTATTATGGCTTCTTATAGGCCCCTTCGAATTTCTTGAGGAAGAATTACAGAAAATTTTAAAAGGAGAATAATATGAATGGCAAAGATATAAACACATGAAAATGTACTGATATCAAGTATAATGAAATAATTGCAACCTTAGACTACATTAAAGTAGCTTACATATTAATAAATTTTAAAACTTTACCACATACACATGGGAATGTGGGGAAAGGCCCTTGTGCATTACTGATGGGAACCTACCTTGATGCATCCTCTTTGGATGGTATTGTGACCATTTCAAAGCTGTGAATACGTTACCTTTGATTCAACAGTTCTTCCTTGCAGCACTGTGTGAACTAGAAAAAAAAAGAGATAAACTAAATGTCTGAATGTATGCATCTCTTCTTTCCTTTTGCTTCTTCCCTCTTCCTTCATTTTCTGCTGGAGTTAGGCTTTGTAATTTGTTGTCTGAGACACCTGGGTAGAGAAGAAAAGTGAAAGGAGCCTCCAGAAGGCAGAGGCTTTTCAAGTCCTTGGAATGTATTCAGTGAAGGACACTAACTGTCCTGGACGCAAGAGGGCAAAGGGAGAGCTTTGGAAATGGATCAAGGCAGAGTCCCCTCCCTCTACACCTGCAGCGCTGTGAGGGGTGTGAGGGAGGGCTTTTCCCCAAGCCTGATGGCTGCTTTGTCCCCTGGTTTTGCAGGACCAGCCCTCAGAGAGGATTCACAGTCTTCAGGAGGATGTCCTGTTTCAAGTCTGGCACAAAAACAGCAGAAAATTCATAAGTGGGAAAAGAACAGAGAAAATTCACC
The DNA here is from genome assembly GCF_039906515.1 of Pseudorca crassidens. Taxonomy (NCBI): domain Eukaryota; kingdom Metazoa; phylum Chordata; class Mammalia; order Artiodactyla; family Delphinidae; genus Pseudorca; species Pseudorca crassidens. The sequence continues at coordinate 189,743,235 of NC_090296.1, forward strand.
TTTAGTTAGTGATCATATTTAGCTTTTCATCAGCCTGGTTGGAATTAAGCTGATTCAAAGGAAATAATTCATTTTTTAAATGCACTTGAGTTTTGTATTCTGGAGTGTACACACATTAGTTTGTATACTAGAACTCATGTTGTCTATATGCCTTAAAATGGAGGACTAGAGACTTAATTAAAGAAATTATTGAAACATCCCTAGAAAGAAATACTCTACCACTTGTAAAATCCATGTGGTATATCTACACTTGCTCATAGGGAAAGTGTTCAGGGCCCCATGCTCAGTGAAAAAAGCAAGGTTTAAGATTTGATGAATATAACACATATACTTCTATATATGCATTGATATATTTGATATGCATAGAATATTTTTGGACTATATAGGAAACTTAACAGTGATGACTTGTTGAATGGAGCAATGTTGCAGGAGATTGAATTTTTTTTTAAATGTGGATGTTGTGAGATTATTTTTATAATATATTGATATAATATATAATAAATCAGTGCATGTCTTTATTTTATAATTTTCTGAACTAGTTCATAATAAGAAGCAATATGAGAAAGTCATTTTTATATTTCCTTGAGTAGGCAAAAATTTTAGCAATAACATGTATTTTTTATAAATACATTTTAAAATCATTATTTTATTTATAGTAGATATAGAGAAAGTTCACAAATTGTAAGTCAAGTAGATTATTATTTAGAATGTGCCTTACTTGAGCGTTGGAAATATTTACATAAGTAACTATATACTTATGTGACCCTGTATAGATGAATAACATGACTTATTTAGAAATCACAACTGAGGAAAATAATTGTATAATAATTACAGGCATCATACTTCATTTTATTGTACTTCTCTTTATTGTGCTTTGCAGATATTGCATTTTTTACAAGTTGAAGGTTTGTGGCACACCTGCATTGTCATATGATGGTTAGAATTTTTTATCAGTATAGCATTTTTTTTTTAATTGGAGTATAGTTGTTTTACAATGTTGTGTTAGTTTCTACCGTACAGTGAAGTGAAGCATTTTAATTAAGGTATGTATATTAGTTTTTTTAGACATAATGCTATTGTACACTTAATAGACTGCAGTATAGTGTAAACATAACTTTTTAAATCATTTTTTTAATTCTTAATTTATTTTAAGTTTCTAAATTATTTTTGACTGCTTTGGGTCTTCATTGCTGCTCGCGGGCTTTCTCTAGTTGTGATGAGGAGGGGCTACTCTTCCTTGTGGTGTGCAGCCTTCTTATTGCGGTGGCTTCTCTTGTTGCAGAGCACAGACTCTAGGTGCACGGGCTTCAGTAGTTGCAGCACGCGGGCTCAGTAGTTGCAGCACGCGGGCTCAGTAGTTGCAACACGCAGGCCCTAGAGCATGTGGGCTTCAGTAGTTGTGGTGCGTGGGATCAGTAGTTGTGGCTCACGAGCTCTAGAGCACAGGCTCAGTAGTTGTGGCACATGGGCTTAGTTGCTCTGCGGCATGTGGGATATTCCTGGCCCAGGGATCGAACCCGTGCTCCCTGCATTGGCAGGCGGATTCTCAACCACTGCGCCACCAGGGAAGTCCCTAAACATAACTTTTATATGCACTAAGAAACCAAAATATTTGTGTGACTCTCTTTATTATGGTGATCTGGAACCAAACCCACAATATCTCCTAGGTATGCCTGTATATGATAATTAGTTGAAAATATTTATTCTAATATAATCCTGTGGACCTTGTAGGCTGGTTCTTCCTGCCCTCTGGTGGCCATTTCTCAAAATGCAGACAAAGTTGTGTTAAGATGACAGTTTAAACTGTTAATGTAACACAGGTATATGCATCAGGCTCCAAATTTTAGATATTTGATGAGCCTGAGAAATCATCTGACTCGATTTTCTCATTTTGATTTTACTACATAATCACAATATCTCGATTACATAGGCTTACTTCACATTACAGACATAAAGTTGAATTTTGGCATCTCTTGTCTATGTGACTTAGATATTAAATCATCCATAGCTATAGTAACTTTCTGTAAAATGTTTGCAACTATAGTATAATCTGAGGCCCTATAAATATCTCGTAAGGTATGCTTTTCTAATTAATTAATTAATTACTTTAAAATTAGTCTCTTTCCTACTGTTAGGAACTACATACTCTACCATTTGAATTTCACAGGTAAACACAGCAATGCTGAGGGTAGCCAAATTAACTTAGTAACTGGTAGACCCAGAACTTGAAAACGGTCTGACTCCTGACGTTGTGTCTTCCTTTTCCTTCTTCTGTTTCAAATCTGTATAGTTAATTAAGAATAGATTTTAAATTATTTAATTAGAATAAGTTATTAGTGTATAGCTTGTGAAGTATTATATAGCATATTTTAACATTTGTTTATCATATTTATCCTGTGCTAATATATATGTCAGCCTCAAAGATCTGGGCTTTTCTATAAAGTTTGAGTAACAATATTCTATTTTGGATCGATGATGGTGGGGAGAATGGATTCAGGTGAGAATAAGACTAAAGGAAGAAACTAATGTTGCAGCAATGCAAGTATTTCATACACTACTTAAAAGGATTTGAATTATTCTAAAAATAATTTTGGAGGCAAAATGCTTATTATTTCCCCTAATTGATTAAAATAGGATAAGGAAAGAGAAGTTTAGCAAATGGGTCCTGATTTCCTTGATATCATAATCAATGGTATAATAAATGGAACAGGAACCACAAGGGACTGGGCAATAGGAGAAAAAATAAAATAATGCTACTGGAGCATATTAAACATGAATTGCTTACAGGACCTCCAAAGGGAACTATCCAGCAAACATAGGCAATGTGTCTGGAGACCAGGTAATATCATTCTATCATTGGCAGGCATTTACTCCTCAGCTACCTCTCATTCTTTATTTACTAAAAATCTTTTAATAATAAACATATAAACAAAGGATTTTCGTTATCTAAAAATTGGGCTTCTCAAATTCTGAAGATTAGTGATACAGTACACATTAGTACTTTTTTTTTTTTTTTTTTTTTACCACTATGTACTTTCCCATTCTTTTTAAAATCAAAGTTCTTTCACTTGGCCGGCCTGGAGAGGGTTGTATGTCGCTCCATCCCAGCCAGCTGGGAGAGGCTGTGTGTTGCTCTATCAAAAAGAAGGCGGTGTGTTGCAGAGGTGGAGATCGAAAGCACCTAGTAACTCAGAAGAATGAATTGGATTCTTAAGAACTGAAATTTGGGAGACAATGAAGAAGTGGGTAAAGCAGAAGTAAAAATCAGAGCTGTGTACTCTTGGGTAAGATGCATTAGGAGTTGGGCACAGGAGCTTGGAAGCAGGTTGAAAACAATGGGAAGATTCTGGACTGTGCAGTCTGGCATCAAGGCAATTCCTCGTGATCAAAGCAAACCCCAATAAGAGAAGTTCTCAAGATTGTCTCTCTGCGGGAGATTGGCTACTGTCTCTGCTAAGCCTCCTGAGTTACTCAAGCTAGAACATAAAGGCAGGACGCATCACCCCTCTCATTAATGAACACATCACTACCCACCCCCTTCACCAAAGAATTACAGTATCTGCACTGAGTTGGTCCTTTATTCCTTTAACTTTACAGATGAGCAGACTGAGGCACTGGGAGAGGGAGATCCTGACCCCAGGTCCCCCAGTAAGTAGCACATGTGTCAGGACCAGAACCCAGCTTTCTGTCTTGTGGTCCAATGCTCTTCTTCCTCCCTACTTGGTCCTGAAATAAAAAATATTTTATGGAACCCCTTGTTCCATAAATTCCATGTGGAAGGAACCCCAAAAGACCAAAAGAGTTCAGGGAAACTCATTCAGATGCAAATACAATGTATCTTAAGGTAGGCAACGCTTTTCAATTAAACAATACATTGGCATGCATGTAATTTCATTTTTCTCTCATTTTAACGCAATGTGGTCACTGCCAACAATGAAGTGGACTGAAGCAAGGTTTGTCTCCGTTTTTAGGTGCTCCTGGTCATGGAACGGAGGATGAACCCCACTGCGTTCTCAATGACCTCCTTGCCCACAAGGTTTAGGAATTTGGGGAGCTCTGGCTCTGGTTTTGTGCCTGAACCATCTGGCTTTCCCTCGGGCTTGTCATCTGAAAAACACGACAGAATCTCAGGGATGATTCTCAGCTGGAGGAAAGGGAAATTTCTTTCACTGCAGGGAGCCCCAGAGCCTTTTATACCCCCTCTCACTAATTCTATAGCCTCAGATAATTATCCTTATTGTACATTTACTGCCTGCCTGGTTAACGTCTTCACATGCATTATGTCATTTATTCCTAAAACCGAACAGACCAACAGATATTGCTACTTAGGTAGACATTGGTCCCCTTTCCAGATGAGAAAACTGAAGCTCACAGAGGTTAAGTCACTTGTTCAGAGTTAAACAGCTGGTAAGTGCCGGTGCCGGGGCTGGAATTCAGAATGCCTGGTTTTAATGTATTTTTTCTCATGGAATCCCTGGGCCTGTGGTCATGATAATAATGAGGATGATATAATCATAGGTAGCATTTACTGAGCACACACCTGTGACAGGCAATCTACATGCATTATTTTATTCTCACAGCAACCCTACGAGGGAGGCAAAATTATTATCCCAAGTTAAACGTAAAGAAACGGAAGTTGTGAGAGGTTTAGGAGCTGGTCAAAGTCACAGAGTTGATAAGTGACAGAAACAGAATTCAATCCCATGTCCATCTGGTATTAAAATCTGGATTTTTAAGCACTCTGTAATGAGCTACATTGTGTTTGACAGAAAAGTTATGATCTAACCACAAGTGTGTTATAAGATTGAAAGTAGTATAATGATGATTAGGAGAAGTTCTATCACCTGTATATCATCTGATAGTTCTGTAGATAATGATTTTACATCTACTGTGTAATTTCACACTTGACCAGTCTTGTGGAGTATGCAGATTTTAGCTCACTGGACTAAGAAACTTAGAAGATAGGGCTTCCCTGGTGGCGCAGCGGTTGGGAGTCCGCCTGCCGATGCAGGGGACGCGGGTTCCTGCCCTGGTCCGAGAAGATCCCAAATGCCGCGGAGCGGCTGGGCCCGTGAGCCATGGCCGCTGAGCCTGCGTGTCCGGAGCCTGTGCTCCGCAACGCAAGAGGCCGCAACAGTGAGAGGCCTGCGTACCGTAAAAAAAAAGAAAAAAAAAAAAAAAAGAAACTGAGAAGATTAAGCAACTTGCAGAAGATCTCACAAATAGCAAGAGAAGATGGAACTGGAGCTGCAGGTCTCTTACTCTTGACATTTAACCAAGTGCCCACATATATGGACATGACGCGCACATAAAACTCAGAGCAACCACGGTGACCAGAATTGCTTTGTTTTCGTTACAGGAAGCAAAAGAAGGAAAAGGCCTATTTGTGACGTGCAGGTACTGGGATGTGCGTTCATCACACGGCCTGATCCTTATTCAGTTCAGTGACAGGAGTACAGTTTTACAGGAAGGAAAACAGATACTCAGAGGAATTAAATGACACACCTAAAAGCACAAATCTAGAAAGTGGCTGAGTCAGGGTTGGAACCTACATTTTTTTTTTAACTCCACAGACCATGTTATTTATATGATATAATACTGCCTTCAAGCAATTGTCCCTGGAGACATTCACCAGGTGCAAGCCAGGGATTCCTTGCATGAAGAGTGAGTTCCTTTTTTCTGTGTTTCTACGTGCCTACTTGCATAACAATTTAATTTTATCAACTTTTTATTTTATCATGACACTAAATGCTAACTTTTCAGTATGAAAGGAGCCCTGGATTGGAGTGTGTGTGAAGGTTGAATCCTTGGCCACCGCCCTTGGATCACATATATAATGAGAGGTATTAGAGTGTGGTGGGTCATGTTTTGGAGTCCTACATACCTGAGTTTGAATCGTGTCTTCAACAAAAAATTCACCATGTGACCTTGTAAACAATACTTAACTACTCTGTTTCCTCATTGTGTTATTGTCAAGATTAAAGGATACTTTATATATCTCTATTATATACCATATATGTATGTATATATATGCATATACATATATTATATAAACCACTTAGGCTTACCAGGCCTAAGGTAAGCCCACAATAGATGCTCACTGTAGTATTATTACTATTATTAATAATAATAGCAACAGAATGATTCATAGTAGCTTTCTCCTCTAGTGCTTAGAGATTATGAAAATTTTGAAAGGCTGTTAAAATATTAAGAAATTTGAAACTGTTGAAAAAAATAATAAAAATTAAGAAATTTGGCATACCAAAAACAAATCATCAAAATCAATAGTTGAATGTTTTCTCCTTTCAAATATAATATGGGGTAGCCTTTATTTACATTAACTACCTGACTGAGTTTCTTAGTCAATCTAAACACAAAGTTCTGAAAAAATACAGTAATGCTGATATTTATACAGTTTTTATGGTTTACAAAGTGATTACAAAAGCATGTTCACTTGACCTGGTGAAGCTGATAGTTATCCCATTTTACAGATGAACAAACTAGGTTCAGGCTGTGAACTGATTTAACCCCTTTCAGAGTTCATGAGAGACCGACCTGGGACTGGTCTCTAGGATACAACACTCACCTTTCACTTTACCACAGTGATGGACACATTAGTCTCTGAAGCCATCCCTGCAGTAACTCTGTGGGAGTGTCTGCCTGTGTGTCGTGCTGGTAGACAGTGGGTGGCTGAGGGTGTGAGTTCTGCCAAGTTACATTTAGAACGACTCAGAAGGCTCTCTTACTAAATATTTGCACTGTCTGGTTTTCTGACCTATCATTCTGAATGGAGACGAGTTAAGAGCTCACTGCTTCTGCAGAGCAAAAATTAATTAATGGGAATTCTGCAGGCTGCCTTGTGGTCCTCTATGTGCTTAGAACAGACATGAAAGAAGTAGATGCTTTATAACAGAAGGAATTGAAGGGCTTAGGTTTCAACCCAGGTGTGCCACATCTACCTGTGTCCATGCTCAAGTAACTTTCCCTCTGCAAGATCAATTTATTTACCTGCAAAAGGGAAATGATAATCTGCCTGTTTACTTAAAAGATTATGAGAACTGGATGAGATAATAATACATGATAACAATAACAGTTAATATTTACTGGGTGCTTATTATGGACCAGATACTTTTCCAATGTTTTGTCTCTTTTATTTAATTTCCGTGACAACTAAATGATAAAGTTAACTACTGATATTCCCTTTAAGTGTAAGGCCCATAGGCGTTAAATAGCATGCCTGAAGTTATATTTCTTTTTTTTTTTTATTGAAGTATAGTTGATTTACAATGTCTTGTTAGTTTCTGGTATACAACAAAATGAATCAATTATATATATATACATATATGTGTGTACATATATACACATATATATTCTTTTTCATGATGGTTTATTACAGGATATTGATGACCTAGTTGTTTATTTTTTATATAGTAGTTTGTATCTGCTAATCCCAGACTCCTAATTTATCCTCCCCCGTGCCTTTCCCCTTTGGTAACCATAAGTTTGTTTTTCATGACTGTCTGTTTCTGTTTTGCAAAAATGTTAATTTGTATCATATTTTAGATTCCACATCTAAGTGATATCATATATTTGTCTTTTTCTTTCTGACTTACTTCACTTAGTATGTTAATCTCTAGATCCATCCATGATGCTGCAAATGGCATTATTTCATTCTTTTTATGGCTTAGTAGTATTCCACTGTATATATGTACCACATCTTCTTTATCCATTCGTCTGTCAATGAACATTTAGGTTGTTTCCATGTCTTGGCTATTGTGAATAGTGCTGCTATGAACGTAGGGGTGCATGTATCTTTTTGAGTTATAGTGTTGTCTGGATATATGCCCAGGAGTGGGATTGCTGGATCATATGGCAATGTCTTTTTTAGTTTTTTAAGGAACCTCCATACTGTTCTCCATAGTGGCTGCACCAATTTACATTCCCACCAGCAATGAAGGAGGGTTCCCTTTTCTCCACACCCTCTCCAGCATTTGTTATTTGTAGACTTTTTAAAGGTGGCCATTCTGACCAGTGTGAAGTGATACCTTATTGTAGTTTTGAATTTCATTTCTCTAATAATTAGTGAAGTTGAGCATCTTTGCATGTGCTTATTGGCCATCTCTATGTCTTCTTTGGAGAAATGTCTTTTTAGGTCTTCTGCTCATTCTTTGATTGGGTTATTTGTTTTTTTGTTATTGAGTTGTACAAACTGTTTGTATATTTTGGAAATTAAGCCTTTGTCAGTTACATCATTCACAAATATTTTCTCACAGTCCGTAGGTTACCTTTTTTTTTGTTTATTGTTTCCTTTTCTGTGCAAAAGCTTATAAGTTTGATTAAGTCCCATTTGTTTATATTTTGCTTTTATTTCTATTGCCTTGGGAGACTGACCTAAGAAGTCATGGCTATGATTTATGTCAGAGAATGTTTTGCCAGTTTTCTTCCAGGAGCTTTATGGGGCCATGTCTTATGTCTAAGTCTTTAAGCCATTTTGAGTTTATTTTTGTGTATGGTGTGAGGGTGTGTTCTAACTTCATTGATTTCCATGTGGCTGTCCAGCTTTCCCCACACCACTTGCTGAAGAGACTGTCTTTTCTCCATTGCATATTCTTGCCTCCTTTGTCGAAGATTAATTGACCATAAGTGTGTGGGTTTATTTCTGGGGTCTCTATTCTGTTCCACTGATCCATATGTCTGTTTTTGTGCCAGTACCATACTGTTTTGATTACTGTAGCTTTGCAGTATTGTCTGAAGTCTGGGAGGGTTATGCCTCCAGCTTTGTTCTTTTTCCTCAGGATTGCTTTGACAATTCTGAGTCTTTTGTTGTTCTATATAACTTTTAAGATTATTTGGTCTAGTTCTGTGAAAAATGTTATGGGTAATTTGATGGGGATCGCATTAAATCTGCAGACTGCTTTGGGAAGTATGGCCATCTTAACAGCATGAATTCTTCCAACCCCGAAGCATGGGATATCTTTCCATTTCTTTAAATCATCTTCAGTTTTCTTTATCAGTGTTTTATAGTTCTTAGCATATAGGTCTTTCACCTCCTTGGACAGGTTTATTCCTAAGTATTTTTTTTATGCAATTTTACAAGGGATTGTTTTTTACTTTCCTTTTCTGATATTTCATTGTTAGTGTAAAGAAATGCAACAGATTTCTATATGTTAATCTTGTATCCTGCTGAATTCATTTATCAGTTCTAGTAGTTTTTGTGTTGAGTCTTTTAGGGTTTTCTATGTATAGTATTATTTCATCTGCATATAATGACAATTTTACCTCTTCCCTTCTAATCTGGATACCTTTTATTTCTTTTTCTTCTTTGATTGCTGTGGCTAGTACTTCCAAAACTATGTTGAATAGAAGTGGTGAGAGTGGGCATCCTTGTCTTGTTCCAGATTTTAGCAGGAAGGCTTTCAGCTTTTCACCATTGAGTATTGTGTTGGCTCTGGGTTTGTCATAAATGGCTTTTATTTTGTTGAGATATGTTCTCTCTGCACCCACTTTGGTAAGAGTTTTTGTCATGGAAGGATGTTCGATTTTATCAAGTGCTCTTTCTGTATTTATTGAGATGATCATGTGGTTTTTGTCTTTTCTTTTGTTGGTGTGGTGTATCACATTGATTGATTTACATATGTTGAACCATCCTTGTGACCCTGGGATGAATGCAACTTGATCGTGGTGTATGATCATTTTTATCTGTTTTGGATTTGGTTTGCTAATATCTTGTTGAGAATTTTTGCATCTATCCTTGTTTTATATAAGGACATTCAAGCTTGGAGAAGTTAAGTAATTTGTCTAGCATTACAAGTCATGAATGAGCCAGAGCAAGGAATTGAACTCAAGGACATGTTACTTCAAACTTTGGGGTCGTAACTACATTATTTTGCTCAGTGCTGCTACTGGTAAAAAGTCTGGGTCAAGCAAGTACCCTGTAGTCACCAGCCTGTTTTTGCACAAATTCATCTGTGTCTGCTCTGCTTTACCCACTGACCCACATCAGTCACCTCTGTTTGAGCTCAGTTTGATATATCAAAGGTGCAGGGTACAGAGTGCCTTCTTAATCCTTGGCAGAAAATGAGCTAGAGACAGGGCTGCAGAATTAAACACAGGATGGGATGCCTCATGACATTTGAATTTCAGATAAACAGTGAGTAATTTTTTTTAGCATAAGTATGTCCCCAATATTTCACAGGACATACTTTATGAAAAGAAATTTTGTGTTTAACTGAAATTTAAATTTAAATGGCATCCTGTACTTTTATTTGCTGAATCTGGCAACCTTACCTGGAGAGACCCTCATCAGAGTTTTCTTACATTAAACCTCAGATCAGAGAGTAAAGGACGGGACTGAGGGAGATCCAAGAAATGATGAAAGGGTACCATGCGAGAAGTTAAAATCATATATGGAAGGTGGAAGTTACTGAAAAGCCCCAATTCCTCTTTAATATCACATCTGGGGCATATTTCACCCCTGAATTCCTCCTAAGAAAATCATTAGCCCCTCTCTTGTTCTTGGTTCATTCTACCTAAAGTTTCAGACCAGCCATGGAAGGGATTCATGGGGCTGCAGGAAGGGCTCCCATTCCCATGGTGCCCATATGCTGAGAAGGGGCTCCAGTCTTTGTCACCCTAATCCCCTTTCTACACATCGCTTATAACTTAGTCAATCCTCATGCCACTCATCGATTTATCAAATTCTTATTCAGTGGACATTTCTTGAGCTTGCGCTATTTGCCAGGGGTTCTGCTAGGCCCAGGGACAAGAAGATGCAAAACACCAGTCCTCGACCTTGCCTTTGCTGAGGAGGCAAACATGTCACCTAACAACTGCAATTTAAATACGAGAAGTGCTGGCGGAGGTATGGACAGATTCCTACTGAAGGCTGTCGGGAGGGGTAACATTGCCTGGGGATGCAGTCATGGAGGTGTTGTGTGTTTGAGGCCTCGAAAGGTGGGTCTGTAGGTATTCACTATGCAAGCAAGGCATGGCGGAGACACTTTAGGTAGGAAGAATGGCATCTGCAAAGGCACAGAGGTGTGGAAGAGCAGACCGTATATAAGCCCTCAAATTCTTGAGTGTTGAAATTAGAAGGGAAAATGAAAGTGAGCTAACTGAATCTTGAAATATGTTTTAATTAATGAACATGCAAGGGAGATATAAAAGAGAGAGGGAGGGAGAGGAGGAAGCAGAGAACACTGTGGGGAGTAAGAAACCACAAATCACTAAGTATCAATATTAGCGCTCATAGCTCTTCCTCTGCTCGTTTCCCTGTTCCAGTCTCAGATATGCACATCACCATCCATCCAACTATCTGAAATGCAAGTTTTCTTTAACTCTTTTTTGCACCACGGAACTCATTTGCTCACACAGTCCTATCAATTCTCCACTCAGATATCCTTCCGATTTATCAAATTCTCTTCACGTCCACAGGAAGTGTCACAGTTTGGGCCATTGTCTTGACTATTCCAGTAGCATTCTGGTCTTTCTGATGTGTGCCTCCCCCGTCTCCTCAACATTGCTGTCATTTTTGTCTTTCTGAAACATAATATTGTTTACATCCTCTAATGGTTTTCTTAGAAGGAATTCAGGGGTGAAATATGCCCCAGATGTGATATTAAAGAGGACCTGGGGCAATATGTCGCTCCATCCAGGCTGGACAGGAGAGGGCTGTGTGTTGCTCTATCAAAACCAGCCAGACAGCTGTGTGTCTCTGTTCAAAACTGGCCAGGAGAAGGCTGTGTATCTCTCCATCAAATCAGCTGGGAGAAGGCTGTGTACCTCTTTACCAAAGCTGGCCAGGAGAGATGGTGTGTCGCTCCCTCCCAGCCAGCAGGCAGATGGCAGCATGTCTCCCTACATTTAAAAAGGCTGGGAGAGAGCTCTATATCTCTCCATCAAAACAGGCAGGGAAAGGGCTGTGCATCACTCTATAAAAACTGGCCTGGAGAGGGCTGTGTATGGGTCCATGGAGATGGACCAGGGGAGTGCACTCTGTTGCTCCAACCAGGCTGGACAGGAGAGGGCTGTGTGTTGCACTTTAAAAATTGGACGGTAGATGGTGGTATATCCCACCATCTCAGTGGTTAAGAATCAGCCTGCCAATGCAGGGGACACGGGTTCAATCCCTGGCCTGGGAAGATCCCACATGCTGTGGAGCAACTAACCCCATGTGCCACAACTACTAAGCCTGTGCTCTAGAGCCTGTGAGCCACAACTACTGAGCCCACGTGCCTAGAGCCCGTGCTCTGCAACAAGAGAAGACACTGCAATGAGAAGCCCGCACACCACAACGAAGAGTGGCCCCCGCTCGCCACAACTAGAGAAAGCCTGTGTGCAGCAACGAAGACCCAATGCAGCGAAAAATAATAAATAAATAAATAATTTCCATTTAAAAAAAAAAAAAAGACATGCCTTGAGAGGGGGCTGTCTATGTCTCCATTAAACCAGCTGGGAGAAGACTGTGTATCGCTCTATCAAAACAGGCCGGGAGAGGGCGGTGTGTCATTCTATCAAATACAGATGGGAAAGGATGGTGTGTCACTCTATTTTGGCTGGATGGGAATGGCAGACATGTCGCTCCATCCTGTTTGGCTGAGACGGGGCTATGTTTTGCTGTATCAACACCCGTCGAAGTGTATTGCTGTGTGTTGCTCTAGCAAAACCAGCCAGTAGATGAAGGTATGTCCCTCCATCCAGGCCAGCCAGGAGAGGGCTGAGTTCCCTCCATCCCAGCAAGCCGGGAGAGGGCTGTGTGTCACTATCACGGCAGACAAGGTGAGGGCTGTGTGTCACTCCATTAAAACAGGCCTGGCAAGGTTGTGTTTTGCTCCATCAAAGCGTGACCTGAGAGGGCTGTGTATCTCTCCATCAAATTGGCAGGGAGAAGAGTGGGTATCCCTCTATCAAAACAGGCCAGGAGAGGGTGGTGTGTCACTCTAGTGTGGCAGGTAGGGAGAGGGCTGTGTATAGCTCCATCAAATCCAGATGGGAGAGGGTGATGTTTCACCCTATTTTGGCCAGACACAAGAAGCAGGCGTGTCCCTGCATCCCATTTGGCCAGGAGAGGGCTGTGTGTTGCTCTGTCAGAGCTGGCCAGGAGAGGGCTGTGTACCATCCATCAAAACCCTGCTGGGATACAGCTGTGTGTCTCTCCATCAAAACCAGCCTAAGGGGTCTGTTATGGCTCCATCAAAACGGGCCAGGAGAGGGTGGTGTGATGCTCCATTCCATCCACTTGTAAGAGGGCTGAACGTCGTTCTCTTCCGGCTGGCCAGCCAGGGGCTATGTCAATACATCCAAAAGAGATCAGAGGAGAAATTAATGAAACAGAGACTCAAAAAAGGTCAATGAAACTAAAATCTGGTTCTTTGAAAAGATAAAACTGAGAAACCTTTAGCCAGACTCATCAAGAAAAAAGAGGAGAGGGCCCAAATCAATAAAATCAGAAATGAAAACACTGCAACTGATGCTACAGAAATACGAAGGATCATAAGAGACTACTACGAGCAACTATAGGCCAATAAAATGGACAACCTAGAAGTGGACAAATTCTTAGAAAAATACAATCTCCCAATACTGAACCAGGAAGAAAAAGAAAATATGAACAGACCATTTACCAGTACTCTAATGAATCAGTAACACACGAAAGTCCAGCACCAGATGGCTTCACAGGTGAATTCTACCAAACATTTAGAGAAGAGTTAATACCTGTCCTTCTGAAGCTATTCCAAAACTTTGCAAAGGAAGGAATTCTTCTTACCTCATTCTGTAAGGCCACTATCACCATGATACCAAAACCAGACAAAGATATCACAGCAAAAAGAAATTTACAGGCTAGTATCACTGATGAACATAGATGCAAAAATCTTCAACAAAATACTAGCAAACCGAATGCAACAATTCATTGAAAGGATCATATACCATATCAAGTGGCATTTGTCCCAGGGATGCAAGGATTTTTCAATGTCCACAAGTCAATCAGTGTGATACACCACATTAACAAATTGAAGAATAAAAATCATATGATCATCTCAATAGATGCAGAAAAAGCTTTTGATAAAATTCAACATCCATTTATGATAAAAACTCTCTAGAGAGTGGGCATAGAGGGAACATACTTCAACATAATAAAGGTCGTATATGGCAAACCCACAGCTAACATCATACTCAACAGTGAAAAGCTGAAAGCATTTCCTCTAAGATCAGGAGCAAGACAAGGATGTCCACTCTCGCCACTTTTATTCAACATAGTTTTGGAAGTCCTATCCACAGCAGAGAAGAAAAAGAAATAAAAGGAATCCAAATTGGAAAAGAAGAAGTAAAACTGTCACTGTTTGCAGGTGACATGATGCTATACATGGAAAAATCATAAAGATGCTACCAGAAAACTACTAGAGCTCATTAATGAATTTGGTAAATTTGCTGGATACAAAATTGATATACAGAAATCAGTTGCATTTCTATACACTAACAACAAAATGTCAGAAAGAGAAATTAAGGAAACAATCCCATTTACCATCACATCAAAAAAGAATAAAATATCTAGGAATAAACCTTCCTAAGGAGGCAAAAGACCTGTACTCTGAAAACTGTAAGACACTAATGAAAAAAATTGAAGATGACACAAACAGATGGAAAGATATACTGTGTTCTTTGATTGGAAGAATCAATATTGTTAAAATGACCATACTCCCCAAGGCAATCTACAGATTCAAAGCAATTCCTATCAAATTACAAATGGCATTTTTCACAGAACTAGAACAAAATTTTTTTAAATTTGTGTGAAAACGCAAAAGACCCTGAATAGCCAAAATACTCTTGAGAAAGAAGAATGGAGCTGGAGGAATCACACTCCCTGACTTCAGATTATACTACAAAGCTACAGTCATCAAAAGAGTATGGCACTGACATAAAAACATATTTAGCTCAATGGATAGAAAGGATAGAAAGCCCAGAAATAAACCCACACACTTATGGTAAATTAATCTTTGACAAAGGAGGCAAGAATATACAATGGAGAAAAGAGAGTCTCTTCAATAAGTGGTGCTGGAAAAACTGGACAGCTGCAAGTAAATGAATGAAATTAGAGTTGGCTGAGAGAGGTCTGTGTATTGCTCCATCAAAACAGGCCTGGAGAGGGCTGAGTGTTGTGTTTTATGTTTTGGAAATACTGCTAAATTCAGTGACATCAACAGTTTAAAAGAGATCAAGCAGGATTCAATATTTTCCACCTTCTGCCTTTTTTTTTACAGTTTTTGAAATAATTATTATAGTATTTTGTTTAATTAATTAATTTTAAATTGATATAGTTGATGTACAATCTTATATAATTTTTTCAAGTCTGCAACATAATGATTCACATTATTTAAAGTTTATACTCCATTTATAGTTATTATTAAATATTGGCTATATTCCCTGTGCTGTACAGTATAGCCTTCCAGCTTATTTATTTTATACATAGTAGTTTGTACCTCTTAATCCCTTACCCCTATATTGCCCCTCCCTACTTCCCTCTCCCCATTGGTAACCACTAGTTTGTTCTCTATATCTGTGAACCTGTTTCTTTTTTGTTGTATTTACTAGTTTGCTTTGTTTTTTAGATTCCACATATAAGTGATATTATACAGTGTTTGTCTTTCTCTGTCTGAGTTATTTCACTTAGCATAATACCCTCCAAGTCCATCCATGTTGTTGCAAATGGCAAAATTTTATTCATTTTTATAGCTGAGTAGTATTCCATTGGTATGCATGTGTGTGTGGGGTGTGTGTGTGTGTGTGTGTGTGTGTGTGTGTATATATATATATATATATATATATATACACACACACACACATACCACAAAATATGTGTATGTATATATATATATGTGTGTGTGTGTATGTATATATACATACAACTTCTTGTTTATCCACTCATCTGTTGATGGACACTTAACTTGCTTCCATATCTTTCCAATTGTAAATAATGCTGCTATAAATTCGTGTGCATGTTTCTTTTCAAATTAGTGCTTTGGGTTTTTTGGAGATATACCCAGGAGTAGAATTGCTGGGTTATATGGTAGTCCTTTTTCTTATTACTACATACTGGTGGATGGCTACTTCCTAGTGGTATTAAATATTTTAGCCCCTTTTGCTTTCCTTCCTGGGGGAAAATTTTGTTTGTTGGTGTGTTTCTATTCAAGTTCATTTTCTGAAGTGTCTTCCCAAGTGGAGCCAGTTCCGGGGCACCTTAAGTCAAGCAACCATGAATTATGTATGCATGGTTACCATAAGACTTTGGTATCCTTTTCTTTTTAAATAATATATATTTTATTGAGATATAGTCAACATATTGTATTAGTTTCAGGTATACAACATAATGATTTGGTATATGTATTTATTGCAAGATGAGCACCACAATAAGTTTGGTTAACACACATCACCGCACATAGTTACAAAAAATGTTTTATGAGGATGAGAACTTTTAAGATCTACTCTCTCAGCAACTGTCAGATACACAATTCACTATTGTTAACTAGAGTCACCATGCTGTACATTACCTCCCCAGGACTTATTTCCCTTAAACTGGAAGTTTGTACCTTTGGACCATCTTCATCCATTTCACCTACTCTTCTACCCACTGCCATTGGCAACCACCAAACTATTTTCTGTATCTATGAGTTCAGTTTTTGTTTTTTAGATTCCAGATATAAGTGACATCATACAGTATTTGTCTTTCTCTGACTTGTTGACCTAAAACAGGCGGTTATTTTACTAGCAAAATGGTTTATTCAGGAACAGCAAAGAATCGCAATTCAGGAGTTGCAATCTATGGTGAACCACTGGCAAGTCTGGAGAACAAAGGAGAGGAAACTTCTCT
Organism: Pseudorca crassidens; assembly: GCF_039906515.1. Lineage (NCBI taxonomy): Eukaryota > Metazoa > Chordata > Mammalia > Artiodactyla > Delphinidae > Pseudorca > Pseudorca crassidens. The sequence continues at coordinate 189,760,096 of NC_090296.1, forward strand.
TCCAGAGGAAAATGGAGAGTTAGAAGGGGCTGTTATAAACAAAGAGCCCATTGAAGGGAACTGGGAGTTTGGTGAAGTGTAGTGGCTTTTTATTGGCTGATTTGTGACAGTTTATCATCGGCTGGGTGGTACCAGGCAAGGAGAAATTCTTCCTTTCTTCTGCTGTGTAGTAAATTAGTAACCTTCTTCCTATTGGAGATGAAAATGTACCTCTCTTCTTGTTGGGTCTGCAACTGACATTGAATGGTTAAGTGTAACAGCTCCCCCTTCTGACCCCCAACTCCATTTTAAATGAGGTTTCTGTTTATCAATTTTCACAGACTTATTTCACTTAGCATAATTCCCTCAAGGTCCGTCTATGTTGTCCTGATGGCAGGACCTCCTTCTTTTTCATGGCCATATAATATTCCATTATATATTTATCACATTTTCTTTATCCATTCATCCATCAATGACGCTTATGTTGTTTTCGTATTTTTGCTATTGTAAATAATGCTACAGTGAACATGAGGGTGCAGATGTGTTTTCCAGATAGTGATTTTGTTTCCTCTGGATAAATACCCAGAAGGGGATTACTGAATCATATGGTAGTTCTATTTTTAATTCTTTGAGGAACCTCTTTTCACGGCAGCTGCACCAATTTATATTCCCACCAACAGTGCACAGCAGTTCCCTTTTCTCTACGTTTTCCCAGACACTTGTTGTTTCTAGTCTTTTTGATAATAGCCATTCTAACAGGTATGAGGTGATATTTCATTGTGCTTTTGATTTGCATTTCCCTGATTACTCGTGATGTTGAACACCTTTCCATGTACCTTTCAGCCATTTTGTATGTCTTTTTTTTTTTTTTTTTTTTTGCGGTACGCGGGCCTCTCACTGCTGTGGCCTCTCCCGCTGCAGAGCACAGGCTCCAGACGCGCAGGCTCAGCGGCCATGGCTCATGGGCCCAGCCGCTCTGCAGCATGTGGGATCTTCCCGGACCGGGGAACGAACCCGTGTCCCCTGCATCGGCAGGCGGACTCTCAACCACTGCGCCACCAGGGAAGCCCTGTTGTCTAGTTTTGATATCAAGGTAATGATGGCTTCATAAAATGAGTTTGGAAGAACCCACTTATCTTACATTTTTGGAAAAGTTTGAGAAGGATTGATATTCATTCTTCTTTAAATGTTTGGTAGAATTCACTCATGAAGCCATGTGGTCCTGGACTTTTTGTTGGAGAGTTTTCATTATTAATTCAATCTCTTTACTAGGAATTGATCTGTTCAGATATTCTATTTATTCATGATTCATTCTTTTTAAGTTGTATGTTCATAGGAACTTATCCATATCTGCTAGGTTACAGATTTTTTGGCTTATAATTATTCATAGCAGTCTCCTATGATCCTTTGCTTTTTGCATGATATCACTTGTCCTTCATTTATAATTTTATTTATTTCAGTCCTCTCTTTTTATTGATTAGTCTAGCTAAAGATTTGTCTATTTTGTTTATATTTTTAAAAAACAGCTCTTATTAGTTTCATTGATCTTTTATATTGTGTTTTAGTTTCTATTTCATTTATTTCTAGTCTGCTCTTTATTGCCTTCCCTGTACTAACTTTGGGCTTAGTTTGTTCTCATTTTTCTAGTTCCTTATTAGCTTGTTTATTTGAGATCTTTTTTTTTCTTAATGTAGATTTATTGCTATAAACTTCCCTCTAAGGACTGCCTTTGCTACATTCCATAAGTTTCCGTATGTTGTGTTTCCATTTTCATTTGTCCTGAGGTATTTTTTTAATTCTCTTTTGACTTCTCATTTGACCCATTGGTTGTTCAGTCGTATGTTGTTTAATCTTCACATATTTGTGAGTTTCCCAGTTTTCTTCTTGTCACTGATTTGTAGTTTCATACCACTGTGGTCAGAAAAGATGCTTGATGTGATTTCAATCTCAATTTTATTAAGACTTTCTGTGGCTCAACCTGTTATCTCTCCTGGAGAATGTTCCATGTACGGTTGAGAAGAATGTATATTCTGTTGCTGTTTGATGGAATATTCTATAAATATCTCTTAAGTCCATCTGGTCTAAGGTGTCATTTAAGTCCAATGTTTCCTTATAGATTTTCTGTCTGGGTGATCTATCCATTGATGAAAGTGGGGTATTGAAGTGCTCTACCATTATTGTATTGCTGCCTATTTCTCCCTTTATGTCTGTTAATATCTGTTTTATATATTTAAGAACTCCTTGATATTCTTAACATTATTTTTAAAATGCCTTTGGATTCCTTAACATGAGTCAAACAATCAGAATATACTTGGTTCACTGGAATGTGTATAAACATGATATGTTTCCTACCCTTAACAATATCACAGGTCTAACCAAAAAGACAATGTGGAACTACAGGAAAATTGAAACTTTTTGAAGGGTCATATAGGATAGGAGATCTGTCTTGGCAAAATGTTTTTGAAGGATATTGCCACTCATTCCAGACCCATGTTGAGACTTGTCTTCCCTTGCTCTTGTCTTCTTTACCAGGTAGTGTTCATTAACTTTTTTTTTTTTTTTTTTGGTTGCTAATAGCTATTGTTTAGCTGCTGAGCTACAAAACCTATCACAGCAGTCATGCCAAAAGGTGAGGGTTTCTTTGGTCTGGCTTTTAGGAAGTTAGTAGAAAAAACTAATGTAGGACGTACTGGAGCAAAACAGGAGCAAAGAGCACTGAAGCCAGGCAGAGGCCACTTATACCTAGTCCCCATATGTAAGATTGCCACCCAGAACTATAGAGAGCAGTGGTGCGCTCTTCTTGAGAAATCCTGAAATCATGCCAGAACTGAGTTTTGTAGTGATTTCCTTCAGTCCCTCCAATTTTAACCCAAATGGACAGGTTGAAACTGTTTCCTGAGGCTGTATCAGCACAGCTTTCCTCATGTCACAGAAATTTCCAGAAGTTTGAGATTTAGAAGTAGAACCTGTGGTGGGGCAGTGGTATCAGAGCCCGCTGCAGGAGCACAGGGGAGAGGCTGGCATCCCATCAGCAACCACCTTCATCCTTGATGACACACCGCACACCTTGTTTAGTTGTTGAACAGGTTTCTCTAAATCAGCGGGAAACTCCACACACTATTAGATTATGCAGTGATCCAATCAGTCTCTGCTGAGAGCTGACGATATGGCCACCACTTTGCAGGGTGCAGTGATGTGGGAAGGACTGGGCCCCCATGCTTCCTGTCCTTGTGTCATTTAAGGCCCAGCAGTGTCTGGAGTAATACCTTTCTTGTAAAGGGGCAGAAGCTTGGTTTCGGTGGATTTGACTATGAGAATGGGAGACAGTGCCCTCTGGATTTTTCTGCCCTCTGTTTTCTATATCTGTGTTTTTGCATCAATTTGTCCTGCTAGGACTCCAACTCAGACCAGTTATTTAGTGCACGGGGCCAAGAATCCAGCAGTAGTCTACAAATTCACTACAGTGTCCATTTTTGTGGGTGAAATAGTATAATCCACTAAATCCCTACAGTTTTGATTCCACTGTGTCATCTGTGGGTGCTCTGTGAACTGAGAATTGAGTACTCACATTAGAAAAAAATGAATTTGAAATCCCAGTGAGGTTGTGCAAGTGTCTGGGTGGTGTGGGTCACATGTGTTCCAAATCCTGTTCTGAGCTATTCCGCTGACTTATTGACATTGAGCCACTGTGTCTTACATCAGCCTGGCCATTGTTAAACCAAGGGGTCCTGGCCAAACGTGTGGTAAACATTCCACTGCAGAATCATGATAGCTCCCTAAGAGGAATGTTAACTTTGGTTTCCATTACTAATTGAGAAGAAAGAATACCAGGTTAAAATGCTGCCTCCAGCATTTACTAGCTGTATGACCCTGAGAACTTGGGCAAGTTAATATAACCTCTCTGAACTATTGCTTTAGTTCATTATGAGTAAAATGGGGCTAATAATATTTACCTTGTAGTGCTGTAGTGGTTAAATGATAAAGTCCCCAGTAGAGTGTTGACATGTACTGTGGGCAGGTGATGGCTGCTCCACGGATGGTAGCTGTGAATGACTTAACGGTTAGTGTTTTAGCGCAGTGAGGAGTCAGAGAGAAAGGGGACCAAGGGGAAGACTTCATATTACTATGGAATGCGAAGGAATTCCTGATAAGGCAGGACAAATGGGAACCATTTCTGAAGGAAGCCATTGAATCTCTTTCTCATTAGATTCTTTAAAATAAGACAATATCCATCCGTTGAAAGAATTCACTACAGAGTGGATAACCCTCTGAGGTATACTTTGGGTTCTGGGAAATGTCTGTTAACAGAGGGATTGCTGTTGAAATTTACCCATGAACCCAGACCCTGACCCTTGTTATAAGCTCATCCCTAATCCTTCCCGCTTGGTGATAGACCAACTCACTGGCCTTCTGCAGTTTTGTTTTCAAGTTCGAGGGAAGCAGAGCTGATACTGAAGCAGCATTTATAGGTCCTTTTTTTAAAAAAAAAAAAAAAAAGCAAAACAAGATTGCCGTGGAAACTGAAGGCAAAATGACAAAACTCCAAGGGGGGCTATCCTTTGTTAATTGCTTATGAAAATATGAGAAGGGAACAGAAAGTTCAAGCCTGGTAAAATGATGGATCTGTTCCAGAGGAGGAAATGAAAGAATAGGTAACAACACCCTTGGGGAGGCCCCAGACAGCACTGTGGAAGCATTTGATTAGAGAGTTTCAGTTACATTGCCTCTCAGATTCATGCTGAGGTTAAAAAAAAAAGCTTGAGTTACATTGACTATTATATGATTAAACTGAGACTCTCTGGGGAGGAAAACAAAATGGTCAGCATACATGCTTCTTGGCTGGATTTTAAATCCCTTTTTAAAAATTACCTGTCATTTCTTCAAGGATTAAATAAGAAGGTAGAGTGTTTCCTAAGTTTCAGTGAATTCAAACACTTGAGGTTTTTTTCTATCTATCTATAAAAAAGACACAGCCCAGGTATTAAAAGCTAAGTGTAGACTGCACAGCATTATAAAACATAAAGTACTCTTATTCTTTACAGCTTCCTTTAAAACTTAAATGTGTATCAGAGAACGAAATTAAACCTCTATTTAAAAAGTACACCTTTGTTCAAAATGTTCTTTATAAGACTATAGGCCTTTCAGAACTAATTTTTGTAGAACTCTCATACTAAAGCAGTTTGTAAGAGCGGTAGGTTATTAAGGCTTCACAAGGAAAGTACTATTGTATGTAATTTCAAGCCACACCTAGGAATCAGTGCCTAGTTAGAAACTGGTGGAAAAGTGACTAATTCTTCTTTATGAGTAAAGTAAGAAAAGATATGTCAGGATGAGGGGTGATGTTTTGGTGCTATTAGGATGGTGTTATTTCTATGGACCAGCATCACCCAAATTCTGTTTTGGGACTAACAAAAGTATCCTCTGCAAAGTATTCTTGACCTGAGAGTGAGACTGAAAGAATAAAAACTAAACAGGAAACAAAACACAGGATTCTTTATATCTAAGGATAACTAATATTAGAAAATGTCACTCAAATGGAACCCACTTAAAGTTAGGACCAAAAACATCATAGTAGACAACATAAAACCTAGAGATTATCATATTAAGTGAAGTAGGTCAGACAAAGACAAATATGTGATATCACTTATATGTGAAATCTTTACAAATGATATAAATGAACTTATTTACAAAACAGAAATAGATTCACAGACATAGTAAACAAAATTATGGTTACCAGAGGGAATAACGGGGGCAGGGGTGAAAGGTAAATTAGGAGTTTCAGATTAACATACACACCCTACTATATTTAAAATAGATAATCAATAAGGACCTACTGTATAGCACAGGAAACTCTAGTCAATATTCTGTAATAACCTAAATGGGAAAAGAATCTGAAAAAGAATAGATATAAGTATACGTAAAACTGAATCACTTTGCTGTACACCTGAAACTAACACAACATTGTAAACCAACTATACTCCAATATAAAATAATATTTTTTAAATAAAAATAATAAAAAAACAGGTTTGATAGGTATGATTTTTGACAAATAAAATGAAAATTTATAAAAATGAGTTTATTTTGTTTTATAATTAACAAAATGATCTTATAATGACAATTGTGCACTAAATCATTTGGCTCAACCAAAAATAAATGGAGTGTTGATTTGAAGGATGTGATGGACTGTCACTTTGGTGGCCCTCAATGAACCATGCTTCTTTTTATCTGTACCCCTGTGAGTCGCTTCACACATTGATTCTGGTCTTGGCCACATGACTAGCTTTGACCAATGGAACATTAGTGATGAAAGAAGTGAAAGACTGGTAAATCCTTGGACCTTGTCTTCTTAGAATGCTTCTTCTTGGAACCCATCCACCACGCTATGAGAGAGCATAAGCAACCATATGGAGAAGCCCACCTGGAGGAGAATCGAGACCCCTAGCCAAGTCCAACTGGGCTCCCAGACTGTAGCCAGTACCAATTTCCATCCCTGCATGAGTCCATTTCTAAAATGAGTTCATTTTAGATCTTCTAGACATCCCGTCTCCAAGCCAACAACATGTGAAGCCCAGTAACCTCCTGGTCAACCCACAGAGTTGTATGAGGTAATAATAAATTGTTAGAAGCCATTAAATTTGGGGTGGTGTGTTATGCTGCAATAGATTAACTAAAGCAGAAACTATTACCTCCAAGTGGGGTCCTGCCATCACTTGTGGCATTGATTTTGAGTCTGGGAGAGGAATGGAGAAATTTGGAGGAATGATGAAGAGACTGTTTGGTGGAGGCCGAAAGATAGTGAGGAATATCTTATTGGAAGCTGAAGGAAAGAGAACTTTCAGCTTCCAATAGGATATAGGCAGAAAAATTAGCAAAACTATTGCAGTATTGCAGAAAAACTAGCAAAACTATTAGCCTGTGGACATATGGGAAATAGAAAGGGTACCTCATAACCTTGTGGATATGGCTAAGGAGAGTTCTGGACAGAATGTTGAAGGTGCCATCTGGCTTCTTTTAGATGCCTACAGTAAAGTCCAGGAGGAGCCTGTTGAGGCAAAGAGGGGACTATTTAGATTTCAAGCAGAATTTAGAAGAACTAAAAAAGCACTAGAACTTGTGGGCTTGATAACAAAATTGCATTCAACCCTAGTCTCTCCAAGAAAACATTTCTCAACCTAAGAAATGGCCTTGGTTTGCAGATGAAATACAGGGTGCTGTTAGTAAAATATGACCTCAGGGTCAACGTCTCTGTTAAGGCATCAGAAAGATTTAAGGAGTATCTCAATCATCCTCTCAGCTACACAAGGGACGTCTAAGAATCTTAAAGGTGTTTTCCCATAGCTTCCTGATTTGCAGCTCCAAACAGAGAAAGGGTTGTCTTGAAGAGATTTGTGAGTGTGATGATTTATCTAATAGAGTGGATTATAATTTGATACATAGAAAACTACAAAGTTTGTAATGTAATGTAAGCTACAGTAATCAAAACAGTATGGTACTGGCACAAAAACAGAAATATAGATCAATGGAACAGGATAGAAAGCCCGGAAATAAACCCACGCACCTATGATCAATGAATCTATGACAAAGGAGGCAAAAATATACAATGGAGAAAAGATAGTCTCTTCAATAAGTGGTGCTGGGAAAGCTGGACAACTACATGTAAAAGAATAAAATTAGAACATTCTCTAACACCGTATACAAAAATAAACTCAAGATGGATGAAAGACCTAAATTTAAGGCCGGACACTATTAATAGCTCATTTTTTAAATTGCTGAATAATACTTCATTTTATATCAGTTTGTTTATCTGTATACTTGTGGATGGACTTTTGGGTTGTTTCCTGTTTGGGGCTATTACAAATAAAGCTGTAATGACATTCATATTCAAGTCTTTGTACGGAATATGTGTTAATTCTCTTGGGTAAATACCTAAGTGAAATGGCTGTATTGTATGTTTTCCTTTTTAAGGAACCATCACATTGTTTTCCAAAGTGGTTGTACAATTTCCCTTCCCACCAGCAGTGTATACGCGTTCCAGTTCCTCCACATTCTCAACAACACTTGATATGATCGGTCTCTTTAATCTTTGCCATTCTAGTAGATGTTTAGGGGTAGCTCACAATGGTTTTAATTTGCATTTCTCTAACGACTAATGATGCACTTAGTTGCCATCCTGATATCTTTTTTGGTGAAGTGTCTGTTCAAGTATTCTGCCCATTTTTATGTTGGGTTTTTTGTCTTCTTACTGGGTTTTGAGAGTTCTTTGAGTATTCTGGATATACATCCTTTATCAGATATACGCTTTGCAAACATTTCCTTCAAGTCTATGGCTTGACGTTTTATTCTCTTAACAGTGTCTTTTATAGACGGAAGTTTTAAATTTTGATAAAGTGCTATTTTTGTCTAACCCAAGTAAGCAGAGGCTTTCTCCTAAAAGTTTCATGTTTTGTATTTTGAGTTAATTTTTGCCTATGGTGCAAGTTATGGATTGAAGATCTTTTTTTTTTCTTTTGCATATGAATATCACCATTTGTTCAAAAAACAATCCATTCTTCAATGAATCGACTCTGCATCTTTATAGAAAAACACTTTATTTATTTACTTCTGCACTCTCTATTCTATTCCATCGGCTCATGTATCTGTGTTTACACCAAAGCACACTATATTGATTACTATAACTTTACAGTAAGTCTTGAAACCAGGTAATGTTAGTCTTCTAAATTTGGTCTTTATTTTTTAAGTTGGTTTGGCTAAGTTCTTTGCATTCCATATGAAATCTGGAATCTGCTTGTCAATTTCTACCAAAAAGTCCACTGAGATTTTGATTGAGATTGCATTAAATTTGTAGATTAGTTTGGTTAACATTGACACCTTAACAACATTCAGTCTCCTGACTGTTAGCAAACTATGTGTGTCCATTTTTCACAGACTTCTTCCGTTTCTCTCAGTAATATTTATAGTTTTCAGTGTATAGTCTTTTCAGCTTTATTCCTAAGTATTTTATATATTTTGATACTACTGTGAATGGTATTGCTTTTTAAATTTCAATTACCAAACTTTTGCTGTTATATATAGAATACAATTGATTTTTGTATGTTGATCTTGTATTCCATACTTTGTTAAACTTGCTTATTAGTTCTAGTAGCGTTTTTTTGTGGATTGTATCAGATTTTCTACATAGATGATTATGTCAGCTATAAATAAATAGAATTTGTTTACTAAATGAGTTAAAACATTTCATAATATCACTGTCTTAGTCTGCTCAGGTAAATGGTTTATTTATTAAACCATTTTTATTGAAGTATAGTTAATTTATAATGTGTTAGTTCCAAGTGTACAGCAAAGTGATTCAGTTATATATATGTGTGTGTGCGTATATATGCACACACACATATATATACACGTATATATGCAGATTCTTTTGCATTATATGTTATTACAAAATATTGAATATAGTTCCCTGTGCTATATAGCAGGTCCTTGTTGGTTATCTATTTTATATATAGTAGTATGTATCTGTTAATCCCAAATTCCTAATTTATACCCTCGACTTTCCCTTTTGGTAACCATAAGTTTTCTCGCTCTGCCTGTGTGGACTCTGGAATCTGATGCTGGGGTTTGAATCCTTGCTCAGTCACTTTCTAGCTCTGTGATCTTGGGTAAGTCAATTAACCTCTCTGTACCTAAGTACCTTATCTCTAAAATGAGGACGATACTAATACCTACTTTGAAGTGTGGTTTGGAGAATTACTTAAGATAACATATGCAAAGTCCTTACAACAGTGCTTGGCCTGTAGTATGCACTGTATAAGTGTTAGCAGTTGTTAATATTATAATTTGGCAATGCTTGCTCGCTCTACGTCGGCTTGCCAGGAGTATAAACCGTTTCATATCCTCTCTCTTTTTTTCTAGCAACCCTGCAAAACACCTGCTAAATAACTGTTATGGACTGAATTGTGTCGCCCTCCCCCCACTCCCCACCCCCTACCCCCGTCCCGCCGCCTTCTCCCTGTCCAAATTCATATATTAAAGCCCTAACCCCCAAGGAGGCTATATTTGGAGACAGGACCTTTAGAGAAGTAATTAAGGTTAAATGAGGTCACAAGGTTGGGTCTTAATCATCTTTATAAGAAGACACACCAGAGAGTTCCCTCTCTCGCTACATGTACACAGAAAAAGGCCAAGTGAGGACACAGTAGGAAGGCGGCCATATAGGAGAGAGGAAGAGAGACCACACCAGAAAGCAATCCTGCTGGCACCTTGATCTTGGACTTCCAGCCTCTCACTCTGTGGTATTTTGTTACGACAGCCTGAGCAGACTAAGACAGTGATACTATGAAATGTTTTAACTCATATATTCCATGAGAGGCAAATAAGCAGTCCTGACATACAACGTCTGATGCCAACCTCGGGTACCATTTCCCCATTGTGGGAAAGTCTGGCATCTACCATGGTTGAGGTGGGGGAGTGCTGCAGAGTCATATACCATTGGGACTACTGCCCACTTGCTTCCCTCAATATAGCTATTTTTCCTACAAAATTTGTTGAAGCCCCAGGCTGACTACTAGCTATACAGGGGTTAGTTATTAACTGCGAGAGCTGTTACTCTTATTTCTTTCTTCTTTCAGGCCCATCACAGAGTCCACTAAGTCGCTGATCAGATTCTGGACTAGTGTGACCTCATGCAGGCTATAGCCTTCCATTCCCTCCCGAGCTGGGCAGGGCTGCGCTGGCTGGAGTCCTGGTCATTCCACTTGTTGGGATTCCCAAAGCCCTCCCGATTTGGGGGTCATGGGAGGTGAGGCCCAGCCTTGGAATTTTCTCTCCTGCTTCTCTATCCTCTTTTCTCTTACCTTTCCTTCCAGAATTCCCTAAGAACTCTTTTCCCTTCAGTACAGAGAAGAATTCAGCTGGGTTCCAGGGCTTAAACTTGCAGACACCCTGGTTAATAAGATGTTTGCAGAACAAAGAGCCTGCCATTTTAAGGCAGTTTTGCTTGTACATTTATTATAAATATATATTATATATAACATGTATGATATATGTACGATGGTATGTATATTATATGCATGATATTATGTATATGTGTGCTATATTGAATATATAAAAGATACATATTTCTAAGTAATATCCTTTATTTTCTTCTTCTTACTACATTAGGAACAATTAAAGAAAACTGGAGATAAAAGCAACCTCTGAGTTTAGAAATATAGAACTGTGAGTTCGGGTCTCCTCAGGTTCACTCACTGACTTGTGAAAAGCTGTTTGCAATTTACCTCTGAATTTATTTCTCAGGTGTAGGGTGTTCAGAATACGAAAGCAGTAATTATGTAAATCATGAAGTCAGGTGGCTGTAGGAAAATCAGAGCACTATGGCTTTGGCTTTTCAAATCTTTTATTAAGACTTTCCAAAGACCATCATTAAAAAATAAGCAGAGAGAGAGAGGAGGTCCAGAAAAGTTTATTAGATCACACTTAATTTCCTAGTTAACCTCTGCGAAGGTCAAGTCAGATTGCTATATATTTGACTCCAAATGAACTACATAGAAAATGCAAAAACATATACAGAGTAATCGTGGCAGTTGACAGCGCTCGTTTTAAAGAGGTCGCGGGTCTGCAACAGGCTTTGCGCCTGGAAAGCTTTGACTCAGTCATCTGCGCGCAGGAAGAGGGCTGGGCCGCCGCTCCCATCACTGGCTTTCTCGCGCGCTGCCCCCAGATACCGCGCCCGCCCCGGGGCGACGCATCCAGCGCAGAGCGTCTGCGGAGCGTCGCGAGCCCCCCACCACCGGCCGGCGTCCCGGCTCCGCCCCTCCCGCCGCGGCCCACGCCCCTGCCCCGGGGGGCGTGAGGAGGCGGCGGCCCGTCCTCCCCGCGCCGCTGTGGGGCGTCACGGGCTGGGACGGGCCGAGTGCGCCTGGCGGCGGAGAGAGCGGCGCGCGGAGCTGAGCGCCCAGGGCTGCGCTTCTCTGGCCGGCGGGGCGGCGCCGTGGGCCGGACGCTCCGGGCTCCTCGACGCCGCCGGCGGCCCAGCTCCGCCCCGGGCCTCCCCGCCCAGCGCCCCGGTAGTGCGCCCCGGGCGCAGCGCCCACCCGGCCGGTCGCAGCCGGCACGCTGCCCTCGGGGCTGCTCGCCGCGCTCTGCCTGGCCGAGCGGCTCGGGGCCGCCTGCGGCTGCCAGCTGCCTTCGAGTGGAGACCCCTGAACGAGGGCTGCGGCGCCCAGTTGACCGAGAGCGTCTCGTACGCCAAGGTGCTGGCGCTGCAGCAGGAGGTGCACGGCCTATACAGCTCCTGCCCCGGCAGTACGAGGCCGGCAAGGCGGGGCGCCTCTACCGGGCCGAGGTCAAGCTGCTGTGGACCAGGCGTGGGGCAGCGTGCTCGAGGTGCCCGCGGGCTCCAGGCTCCACCTCAGCGGCCTGGGCTACTTCTGTCACTCCCACACCGTGGTCTAGGATTACGCCTGTTGCTTCTTCCTCAGGTGAGCCTGCCACCTCCCGCCCATACCACCCCATCGGCCCATTTGCGTGACCAACTGAGGTCGCCTTTATCCGGAGCCGGATCAGGAACTCGCAGGGAGTCCTGTCCATGCGATGTTAGATGACGCCTTGGGCTCCTTCCCGTGCTCTTGGTTCTTTCCTGCTCCTCCCGTCGTGTCTACAACATCCTGGGTACCTCTGGCCAAGACTGTTGGAAAAACAGGGAGTGTTCCTGTGCTTTAAGAACAGAAGAGTGTTTCAGGCAAAAGCTCCAGGTGCTTTCCAGCAACAAGTAGCCAGCCCATTCCAGATAGCAAAGGTTTATGCGGGGGGCTCCGCGGGGAGACCCTGGTCGCAGTGCTTTGAGGAATATAAAGGTAAATCAGGCAGGACCCTCTCTGATTGAGTTCATGCAAGTTGGTCTGTGGTCCAGATGAAACGCTTGTGTGTAAGAATTCAGGTGACGGGTTAGACTAAGGTTTGAAATAACAGCAGGTGGAATCCTAGTATACTTGGAACTCTGTGTTTTAAACTGGATTTGGTGGGAGTAGTTTGGGATGGGTGGTGGTCACACCAAAGCAGAATCCCTTTGAAATCAATTGTTGGAATTCTGGCTCCTCTTTTCCTGTGGGTTTGAGCAAGTTACTGACCTTGTCCAGAATCTCAATAGCCTCACCTTCATAATGTGAGAAACAAGGTTGCTTGAGACTAAAACCCACTCACACAAAACACCTGGTGCAGGTTAGATGCGGACCAGTCACTATTCTGCACACCTGCTTAAATGCCAAGATGGCGCTGGTGTGGAATGCAGCCCAGCTGGTCTCCCGTTTCACCCGCGTGATCTCCCATCGGCTGCCGGCAGATCTCAATGCCAGGCTCTAACAAACAAATTTATGGAGGAGTGGCGGGGGGTAGGGTGCTGGATGGGGTCAGGGCCTTGCGGGGGTCACAGGGCTTTGAAGAATATAGAAGTGAATTAGGCAGGAGGCCCTGTCTGATTGGAGACTCCTGGAATCTTGGGCAGTTCCGTGAAAGTTGGGCTGTGGTCAAGACGAAACACATGTGGATAAGAATTTAGGCAATGGGTTTGACTGAAGTTTAAAGTAAAAAAACTGCAGGTGGAACCCTAAATGCATTGGTTGTCTCCAGTTGAAGGAGGAGACTGAGAGGAACCTCAGAATGGAATCGAATGCATCTATCGAGATAGCGATTGAATCTACAGCTGTGATGGGCGACAGATCCAGTCTTCCCAGTCTGTGGAGTAGGATTAAAGATATTTGGAATGACCATGACCTTGGTCTGCAGACTCACTCTTAGCTCTTTAGATTTCATGTCACTGAGTAACAAGAGTGAGTTCTGCAGAGGGCTGTCCGTAAGCTCATGGCAACATATTTTCCATGCTGAAGCCAGAATATCTAAGATTAGAATATGTGGCGTGCCTTGTGTTGGCTTGGGTGGCTTAGCTAGATTCAGTTGAATTTATTTTTAATTGCTGAAAAGTACAGTTTCTAAATAAACTCGTCAAGGAGTGAGACAGTACCTTCTTGATACAGAGAAAAACTAGACTTTTCATGTCTTTATTTAAGGAAAACACTGGGGACCCAGCTACAAAACTATTCAACAATGAAACTTCATTTTCCAAAGAAAAAAACCAGAGTACTTGAGAAGACGTTGTTTTCTTTTCCTATTGTATAATGAAATACTGTTTTGTCCACTGGTTCTGTGGTCAACCAACTCTTTCATCTTCTCTCTGACATGTTTATAGAACGTTAGGGCAGAAATAGAGTCAAATGGTAGTCTGATAGATTTCTATTTCACAGAGTTATGTTGCGCTGATGTGTGTTAACAGCTGCATACAAAGCATTCCTCCTCTGTTATTCTGGGACCCATTGAGAAGAGAACAGATTCTGGTCAACGTCACAGGAGAAGGTGGCACTGGAGACTCCCTGGTGAGCCCCGCATGCCCCCCATGGGCTGGAGAGTAACTCGTGTCTCTCCTTTTCCTTTTGTTTACTTCTTCATCTTGACAACAGGCATTTTTTGCGAGGCTCAATAGAAATGTTAACTAACTTTTATACTGCAGTTACTCTAGCCAGAGACTTTTTTTTAATGTAATCCTTATATCACCATCAAAAAGTAAGGTGCTTTTGTCATCCTCTTTTTATAGATTGTAATACTGAAGCTTAGGGAATTTAAGAAATTCGTTTCCTGTCAGACAGAAGTAGTAGTGGTAGGACTTGAACCTGGGTCATTGCAACTGGCCTCCCTTTCACCAAGAAACAAGGAACACACTGTCTATGAGAAGGAAGGCCACCTGGGAGATAACACAGATAGACAAACGCAGACACATGCACACACTCCCTCTGCCCCCAAACTCACCTTTTTCAGAAGCTTAAGGATAGACTCATGAAGTAGGAGGCAGAGAAACAATTAGAAATAATGAGAGCCGATGGAGACTGTCACAGTCTTCTGTTGACTCAAGATTCAAGATGGCGCACCCCATGGCTGTCCAATCTACAGCTCTGCTTTCTTCCTCTTTCTTGTTAGGATGGATGAAAATTATAACCTCTTGCCTCATGGAGTCAGTTTCCAACATGCCATCTTTCCAGACACTCAAGAGAACAGAAGGATGTTTTCCCAGTGGCAGCAATGGTGACTTTTTCCAGTGACCGGGAGATCCAAGAAGACAATTGGTAAGAATTGGTACCCTGTGCCAGAGCAAAATAATAGAATAGCTGCATTTTGACCCAGAGAGTCAAGAGTGCTCTTCCAGAAGCTCAGACCAAAGAGTATTTTCCTCCGTGCCCCCGACCGCCACTCCCAGCAGTTAACAAACCCTGCTCATAAACCTTCGACTCCTGAGGCTTTACTATTGGGCGTGGAGTTCCTCACAGTCAGGGAACAAGGTGGGATGAAGGTTGGCACGCTGTGCCTCAATTGCCTCTTCTGTAAAATGGAAACAATAGTAGCATCTACGCTATAGGGCTGATGCCATAGGTTTTAACTCTGTAGGAAATGTAGATATGTAAAGCCCTTAGCATAGCGCTTGACAGAGAAAGTACTCAGTACATGTGAGCTGTTATGACTACTACCATTATTATTATTATAATTGATAGCATAAGGCTACTCTGATTGATAGCATAGGGCTCCGAGGAATTTTCCAAGAGGAAAGAAAAGTCCTCAAGAAAATGAAATGA
Organism: Pseudorca crassidens; assembly: GCF_039906515.1. Taxonomy (NCBI): domain Eukaryota; kingdom Metazoa; phylum Chordata; class Mammalia; order Artiodactyla; family Delphinidae; genus Pseudorca; species Pseudorca crassidens. Next base: position 189,775,746 of record NC_090296.1, read on the forward strand.
GAGAATTATAGTAGCTAACACTTCTATGATTCTTATCTATAGCTATTAAGACGTAGAGGTACAGGGTGACCAAGGTAGTCGTGGAACGTAAGGGTCAGGATGATTTGGGGCATGAACATATAAAAGGGGTATTCCAGTCTGAGGCATTAGCCAGAGTTGTGGGGACATTCTGAGGACTGTCACTTTGCCAAAGCAGTGGCATTGACACAGTTGAGCTGGGACGATTGTGGGACCAGGTCAGGAGAGGTGGTGGCCCATGGCTCGCAGTCTCCCATCTGAGATGTTTTTAGGACCACATGACAGACTACTGGAGAGAGTTCTGATGTGGGTGTCCCCCAGGACAAGGACTTTTTTGTGGGTCAAGGAACCAATCTGAACATGTTGGGTGGCTTCCTTCTTTCCACCCATCTGTGCTGGCCTTGCAAAGAGTGTCTTTCTCTCGTCTGGTGGGTTGGCCTAGGGGGACGGCCTTGTTCTTCCAAACCTCCTTATCTTCTGCCCTAGGCTCCCTGGCACCTGGAGGCCTTCTGCATGTTCTTTGCACAGAACCTGTTCTCACGATGGGCAGGGGTGTCCAGCTAAGGAAAAATGTTGATTCTTGCTTCCTAGACATTATCAAGGGTCCCTTCCTCAGGCGTACCCTACTGACAGATCTAGACTGCTCTGACCCCTCCTCCATGGTTTGCCAGAATTTTCTGAACTCTGCTCCCAGCATGGTTCCAAGCACCTGTTTGTTTTTCTGCTCTTAATCTGTACTGGTACCCACTCCACATTGAGCTGGACCTACCAGGTGTCAGCCTGAGTATCCCTGGCTTGAGTCAGATCTTAGCATGTTCCAAATGAAATCTTTTTGGTCTCCGTCCTTTGCTTCTCCATTTTTATGGGAGTTTGCTTATTTTACTAAATCTTTGGTAACGATAGATTTGTATCAAAAGATAAGATGTTGTTCCAAAAACACCTTATAGCTTAGCCCCCAAACTCTTCAGGTCCATCACTAATTAGCCCTGTGGTCACATAATGAAGCTATTAATATTTCCCTGGAATTAGATATTCCATCATTAGAAAAAAATAGAACAACAGGACCATGGAGAATTGTTTCAAGGTGAAAGCAGTTCTATTTCGGGTGGTCAGATGTTGATCTTGGGGAGAATCTCTTTTCCCTTTCATCACCCTGGTCTCTTAGATAACAAGGGGTGGGTGTGTGCATTGCCCTGAGAGTCAAAAGCTTTGGGGGAAGAAAATTAATTCTTCCAGATTGCTGAGCTGCTGTGTAGCTGAATTTACGCGTTGGAACCAGTGGACCTTGCACTTTTCAACACCTTAGCTCCCTCCATTTTTATCCCTTGTCCTCTTTGAAAGGTACCACATCAGACCTCAGTTAGCTTGTTAGTTTCAGAATTTAAATTTAAACTAAAAATAAATTGGCTTTTTGGTAAATTTTAGCATTTACATTTTATGATACTCAAGAAATTTTTACTTCCTCTGCAGTGAGTAAAGTAGTTGTAAATGGAAGATCTCAGAGTTAGATGAAGAATTGACAATTACTTGCTCTTTTCTTCCCAAAAAACCCACTAAAACTTCTCTGCCTTTTCCTTTTGAAGGTGAACGTCTTATTTTCTCTCCTACCCAGAATAAATACATCACGTTACATCAGAAGCAGTCTGTTTTTCCTATGGTGGTGGGTCCTCAGTCTTAGGAGGGATCAGAGGAGCTGTTCAGGTCACCTTTTGTTTAAAATTTTATTTTATTGAAGTATAGTTGATTTACAATATTGTGCTATTTTCTGCATAGTAGAGTGATTTCATTATACATATATATACATTCTTTTTCGTATTCTTTCCCATTATGGTTTATCACAGGATACTGAATATAGTTCCCTGTGCTATACAGTTGGACCTTGTTGTTTATCCATCCTATAGATAATAGTTTGCCTCTGCTGACCCCAGCCTCCCAACCCACCCCTCCCCCTTCACCCCTCCCCGCCTTGACAACCACAAGTCTGTTCTCTATGTCTGTGAGTCTGTTTAGTAGATAAGTTCATTTGCGTCATATTTTATATTCCACATATAAGTGATACGGTATTTGTCTCTTTCTGACTTGCTTCACTTAGTATGATAATCTCTAGGTCCATCTGTGTTGCTGCAAGCAGCGTTATTTCATTCTTTTTTATGGCTGAGTAGTGTTCCATTGTATATATGTACCACATCTTCTTTATCCGTTCATCTGTTGATGGACATTTAGGTTGTTTCCACGTCTTGCCTACGGTGAAGAGCGCTGCTGTGAACGTAGGGACGTGTATATCTTTTTTGTTTTTGCCGCTGTTGTTTGTGGCTGCACCGTGCAGCCTGTGGGATCTCAGTTCCCCGACCAGGGGTCAAACCCCTGCCCCCTGCAGTGGAAGCATGGAGTCTTAACCACTGGACCGCCAGGGAAATCCTAGGAGCGTATGTATCTTTTCGAATTATGGTTTTGTCTGGATATATGCCCAGGAGTGGGATTGCTGGATCGTATGGCAACTCTATTTTTAGTTTTTTGAGGAACCTCCATACTGTTTTCCAGTTTACATTCCCACCAACAGGAGGGAGGGTAGGAGGCTTCCCTTTTCTCCACACCCTCTCCAGCGTTTGTTATTTGTAGACTTAATGATGGCCATTCTGCCGGTCAGCTTTTTGTTCCAGTTAGACGTTTGCTAATCAGAGCACGTGAACCTTCCGCATGCTCTGAGGCCTTTATGAATGGCCCTGGACGTTGCACGTTACACGGCTTCCCTGTATTCCAATCTGTATCTTAGAGGATGATAAATCCTAGAGGAACACTGCCGAGCTCTTGTCCTTTTCACTGCTGCTGCTCTCTAGTCCCCCAGTCAGCCTGATCGGTGGATCTGGGCCTTGGTTGTCAAGAGCGCGTTTCATTCCTTTCCCTCAGAGGTCTCACTCTCTCAGAGCATCACGTGAATCTGGGACTGCAGTATCAATCCAGAGGTTAAGAAATGGAACCAGAGGACGATCTTATGTAGGGAAGCTTTTTGTGATGCACACCCAGGGTGACATGCAGCTTCGTCCTCAGCAGGCAAATAAATCCTCCCATTCTCTAGTTCCATCCTCAAAACATCCCACCCACGCCTCAGTCAGTGGAAACACATTCTTGCTTTCAAAAGTTGCCGGGAAGTCAGCATCATCGTTACTAAGTATTCAGCGTCTCTGGTGCAGTATCGTGGTGTTACTGGGACCTCAGGGGACGTCTGTGGCAGGTCAGAGCATCCATCCCCTTTACTGGCAGCGTTCTCTCCACACCAGCCAAGAACGTTTTCCTTCCTCTTCTCGTCTCTGCTGGGTGAGTGTAACACAGAACAGAAGTCGGCTGTTCTCCCCTCTCTGCAAGTCCTGTCCCCTAGGACCAAAACCCAGACTCACCCACACTTACATCAGTCTGTCCTAGAATGTCATGGGGTTGAAACAAAATCTGTGAAAGACCTGCTGCCATTTTTCTTTTCCTCTTTTGGAATCTGGAAGGGTGGTGGGGAAGTTGTCATCCTCCGAACTGCATGGGAAGGATTGTCGACTTTTCATCAGAAGATCGAAATTGACTCTGACATTTCCAGACGCGTGACCTTGGGAAGGACCCTTTATTTCTCACAACTTCAGTTTTCTCATCCATAAAATGGGGCTAAAACCATGTAAACTGTCTCAGGTTGTTGTAAGGACCTAATTAGAGAATATGTTTGAAAGCACTTAGTAAACTATACAAAGTGATGCAAGGGTTTACGACTAAATTGATAATTACAGAGTATGGCTTTATAAAAAGTGATGCAAGGGTTTACGACTAAATTGATAATTAGAGAGCATGGCTTTAAATGTTAAAGAATACGTAGCTTTTGAAAAGCTGCTTGCTTCTTCCCAGGATGGTGGCAGAGTGGTGGCGGCCGTGCTGAGGGGGGATGTGTGTTAGAGACGGGAACGGTGATGGCGAAGCTGTCATGTGAGCTGTAATTCATTCAACGGTTCATTGGGTTCTGGCCAGGGAGCACGTCTTTAAAAATTCATCTGTTCAGTTATAAACATATAACACATTCAGGGGGGTTCCCAAATCTAAGTATAAAATGATAGTAGAGTTTTCTCTCCCACCTCTGACACCCGTCTACCCAGTTAGTTACACCTACCCTCTAAACAAGTAGCCACTGTTAAGTTTCTCAAACATTCCATGAGTATTTTCACCCAATAAGTAATTCAAATGTGATTTACTGTTGTCTCTGACACCAGCGGTACTTCACTATGCACATGCGCTTTGCTATGCCCTGCTTTATTCACAAGTAGAGCTTGAAGATCTTTCCATATCAGTGCATGTAAATTGCTCTAGATAGTATTCCATTGTATGAATGTCTCACAGTATATTTAATCAAGTCCCCTGTTGATGGGTCGTTACGTTGTTTCCAATCCATTGCTATTATTAAAGAGTGCAGATATGTATGACATTGTACATACCTCATTTTGTGGGATTGTTGATTCCAATCTTTAGCAAATATTTATTGAGTGCCTACCTTGAGGCAGCTACTGTGTTAGATACTAGAGTTTCAGCGTTGGGCAAAATACAAAGTCCCTGATCATGGAGTTTATAGTCCTAGTGTTGGTGGTTGACATGATCAAAAGACCATATTAATGACTTCATAATTTTATTTTTTAATTAATTTTTATTGGAATATAGTTGATTTACAAGGTTTCTGCTGTGCAGCAAAGTGAATCAATTATACATATACATATATCCACTCTTTTTTAGATTCTTTTCCCATATAGGTCATTACAGAGTATTGAGTAGAGTTCTCTGTGCTGTACAGTAGGTCCTTAATAGTATAATTTTAAGTGGAAATAAATACTCCAAGGAAAAGAAAGGAAATCAGGAAGTCTGGTGTAAACTTCAGGGTAAAGAAAACGTTTTCTGCTGAATTGATGCTGGGGCTAAAATCTGATGGAAGAGAGGTATCCTAGTTAATTTTGGGGTAATGGGGTCATGAGAGCAATCCAGAGAAGGAGAAGAATCTGTGCAAAGGCCCTGTGGTAGCAGGGTCCATGGTACCTTTGAGGGAACCAAAGAAACCCTCTGTAGCTGGAGGAAAGGGAGTGAGTGCGAAGGATGAGGCCAGAGCACAGGGTGGGGCCAGACCATGCAGGGATTGATAGATCCTGGTGAGGATCTGGGCTTTGTTCTAACGGTAACGGGAAACCTTTGATGTTTGGAAAGCAGAGGGTGATGGGACCAAATTCACATTTATAGAAAGACAAAGTGACAAGAGTGGAGAACTGGATTGGAGGGGATCCGGGTGATATAGTAATAAGTAGTGGTGGTTAGAAAGCTACCAGATAGATGTTGGTCTAGGATGGAGGCGGGGAGCATGGAGCGATGTAAGCAAATTTGAGAGATATTTAGGAAATTAAATCAGTAGATGTTAATGACAGGTTGAATTTGGGTGGTAAAGGAGGTGGGAGGGTCAAAGATACGTCCTGTGTTCCTGGCCGATGGCATGCCAGGACCAACACTGATAAATGGGAGTAGGACAGGTTTGGTAGGAGATTTGTGAGCCCAGTGTTGGACATCTTGAGTTGAGGTGCCCTTGAGCCGTCCATGTGAGATCTTGACGAGGTGGTTGCATCTATAACTTTGCAGCTTTGAGAAGAGCTCTGAGTAGAGCTTACACCTTTGGGTCTGAGCCATAACTAGGTGTCAGCTGAAATGGGAAATGGGTGACATTTCCAAGGGAGAGGGCTTAGAGTAAGAGTAGAAGCCCCAAGGTAGGACCGAGTGGTGTAGAACGCTAACACTGGTGGAGAAGGAACAGTCAGACAGATACGAGGAAAACTATGAAAGTCAATGGCACAGAATATCTCTGAAAGGATGAGTGATCGACAGAACCAAAAGCTGTTGAGAAGTCAGGATGAGGACTAAAAAGTAACCAGTCGACTTCGGCAGAGGTGAGGACAGTTCCATGGAGTGAGGGAGTAGAGTCTAGGCTGTGGAGGTGGGAGGAGGGAGTGGGACAGGAGGATATGGAGATGGTGGGGGTGGACGACTCCTTCAGGACGTTTGGCTGTGGAGGGTTGAATACAGATGAGGCTGCAGGTACAGGGCGCAGAACGGTTGAGGGAGGGGGTTTTGTTGTATTTAAAGATGGCAGCCATCCTGGTCAAACCATCTTGGTCCCTGTTTTCCTACTTATCAGATGCTGTCTTCCCAAGTAGACTAAACTACTCAAGGGCAGGGATATCTATTTTATTCACTGTTGTATACTGTTGTGCATTTTTATGGTGTCTTACACATTTATTGAATAAATTATCTCTCATCCAGAGAGCTCTGAGGCCTTAGGAAGCAGGGGTCTTCTCTCTCTCCCTCTCTATTTCTGTTTTCTAAATTAATATTTAAAATCCACATACAGTAAAAAATTTTTTAAATATTTATTTATTTATTTATTTATTTATATTTTGGCTGCGTTGGGCCTTCGTTGCTGCACGGGCTTTCTCTAGCTGCTGTGAGCGGGAGCTACTCTTTGTTGTGGTGTTTGGGCTTCTCCTTGCAGTGGCTTCTCTTGTTGCGGAGCACGGGCTCTAGGCGTGCGGACTTCAGTAGTTGCAGCACGTGGGCTCAGTAGTTGTGGCTCTCGGGCTCTAGAGCACAGACTCAGTAGTTGTGGCGCACAGGCTTAGTTGCTCTGCGGCATGTGGGATCTTCCCAGACCAGGGATTGAACCTGTGTCCCCTGCATTGGCAGGTGGATTCTTAACCACTGCACCACCAGGGAAGTCCGTATACAGTAAAATTTGCTTTTTTCACGTATAGTTATGTTTTGGCAAATACACATGGTTGTATAATCACAACTACAGCCACAATATAGAAAAGTTCCATCATTGCCAAAACCCTCCCCTGTGCTGTCGCTATATAGCCAGACCCTTCCCCAACCTCAACTCCTGGGAACCACTGATTGGGAACCTCAGTGTGGACTGTCATCCATAATGACTGTACCAATTTACTTTCCCACCAACAGTGTACAAGGGTTCCCTTTTCACCATATCCTCAATAACACATCTTTCAAATTTTGGATAATAGCCATCCTAACATCCCATTATGGTTTTGGTTTGCATTCGGCCATTTGCATGTCTTCTTTGGAGAAATGTCTGTTCGGGTCCTTTGCCCCTTTTAAAATCAGGTTTTGTTGTTTTGCTATTTACTTGTATGCATTCCTTATATATTTTGGATGAGATAGATGGCTTTCAAATATTTTCCCCCTATCCATATGTTGCCCTTTCATTTTAATTGATTGTTTCCTTTGCTGTACAGAAGCTTTTTATTTTGACACAATTTTTGCTTTTGTTCCTGTGCTTTGCGGGTCATATCTAGAATATTATTGCCCACACCAATGTCAAGAAGCTTTTTTCCTATTTTCTAGTAGTTTTATAGTTTTGGGTCTTACATTTAAGTCTTTATTTTGAGTTAATTTTTGTATATGTGTGTGAGATAAGGGTCCAGTTTCATTCGTCTGCACGTGAATCCAGCTTTCCCAACACAATTTATTAAAGAAACTATTCTTCCCCATTTGTGTTCTTGGCATCTTTACTGAAGCTCAGTTGACTGTAAATCTGTGAATTTGTTTCCGGGCTCTTGATTCTATTCTGTTGGTCTATCTGTTTTTAATGCTTGTACCATACTGTTTTGATTACTGTAGCTCTGTAATATAATTTGAAATCATGAAGTGTGTTGCCTCCAGCTTTGTTCTTTTCACAAAATTGCTTTGGCTATTCAGGAGATTTTGTAGTTCCACACAAATTTTAGAATTGTTTTTTTCCACTTGTGTGAAAAATGCCATTGCAATTTTGATAGTGATTGCTTTGGGTACTATGAACATTTTAACAGTATTCTTCCAATCCATGAACATGGGATATATCTCCATTGATTTTTGTCTTTCTCTCATCAGTGTTTTAAACTTTTCAGTGCATAGGTCTTTCACCTCCTCCATTAAATTTATCCCTAGCTCTTTTGTTCTTTTTGGTGCTATCATAAATGGGATTGTTTTCTTCATTTCCTTTTCAGATAGATTGTTGCTGGTGTAAAGAAATACGACTTTTTTTTTGATATGTTGATTTTGTATCCTGCAAATATACTGGATTCATTCATTCTAATCTTTTGTGGTGTCTTCAGGGTTTTCTACATATGGAATTGTGACATCTGCAGACAGAGAATTTTACTACCTTTGTTCTAATTTAGATGCCTTTTATGTCTTTTTCTTGCTAGTACTTCCAGTATTATGTTTAATAGAACTGGGAAGAGGGGGAAAAACTTTCAGTTTTACCAATTGATTATTATTATTTTGCTGTGGGCTTTTCATAAATGGCCTCTATTGTTTTGAGGAAGTTCCTTTTATATCTATTTTATTGAGCATCTTTTAGCATGAATGGATGTTGAACTTTGTCAAGTGCTTTTTCTTCATATTGAGATGATCACATCATTCAGATCTTTCATTTTGTTAATGTGCTGTATCACATTGATTGATTTGCATATGTTAAACCAACCTTCCATCCCAAGGGTAAATACCATTTATTCATGGTGTATAATCTTTTTGATGTGTTTTAGTGTGCTAGGATTTTATTGAGGATTTTTGCATCTATGTTTATCAGAGACATTCGTCTGTAGTTTTGTCTAGCTTTGATATCCAGTGAGGCTGGTGTCATAAAATGAGTCTGGAAGTAATCCCTCTACATCTATTTTTTGGAAGAGTTTAAGAAGGATTGGTATTAATTTTTGTTTGAATGTTGGTAGAATTCAACTGTGAATCCATTTGGTCCTAGGCTTTTTGCTTTTGGGAGTTTTTTGATTACTATTTGAACCTCCTTATTTGTTATTGGTGTGTTCAGTTTTACTGTTTCCTCTTGATTCAGTCTTGACAGGTTGTATATTTCTCAGAATTTTTCTGTTTCTCCTAGGTTACCAATTTGTTCACATAATTGTTCATAAATAGTCCCTTATGATCCTTTTTACTCCTGATGTATCTATTGTAATGTCTCTTTCGTTTCTGTATTTATTTATTTCAGTCTTTTTTCTTCTCAGTTTAAGTAAGGGTTTATTGATTTTGTTTCTTTCAAAAATTCAACTTAGTTTTTTTCTGTTATTTTCTAGTCTCTATTTATTTCTGCTCTGATCTTTATTTTTTCCCTTCCTGCTGCTAACTTTGGGTTTGTTCTTTTGTAGTTCATTGAGGTGTGTAAAGTTTGGTTGTTTACTAGAGATCTTCTTTTATAATGTAGTCATTTATCACTGTAAACTTTTCTCTTAGTACTGCTTTTACTGTGTCCCATAAGTTTTGGTATGTTGTGTTTTCATTTTCATTTGTTTCAACGTTTTTAAAAATTCCCTTTTAATTTCCTCCTTAACCCATTGGTTATTCAAGAGTGTGTTGTTTAATTTCTGTGTATTTGTGAATTTTCCTCTTTTCCAGAACTATTATTGATTATTCCATTGTGTTCAGAAAAAAATGCTTGGTATAATTTCATTCCTTTTAAACTTGTTAAGACTTGTTTTGTAACCTAACGTGTGATATATCCTGGAGAATATCTGTGTGTGCTTGAGAAGAATGTATACTCTTCTGCTGTTGGGTGAAAAGTTTTCTGTATGTCTGTTAGGTTCATTTGGTCTATACTGTTGTTCAAGTCTACTCTTTTATTTTAAATTTATTTATTTATTTGGCTGTGCCAAGTCTTAGTTGTGGCACACAGATCTTCGTTGCAGCGTGCAGGATCTTTAGTTGCGGTGTGTGGGATCTTTTAGTTGCGACATGTGGGCTCTTAGTTGCGGCCCATGAGATCTAGTTCCCTGACCAGGGATCGAACCCAGGCCCTCTGCATTGGGAGCCTGGAGCCTTAACCACTGGACCACCAGGGAAATCCCCTGTTTAAGTCCACTCTTAATTGATTTTCTGTCTAAGTGTTATCTCCATTATGAAAGTGGGATACTGAAGTCTGCTACTATTACTGTATTGCTATCAATTTCTCCTTCAGATCTGTCAATATTTGTTTTATATACTTAGGTGTTCTGATATTGGGTACATATATATTTATAATTATTATATCTTTCTATTGAACTGACCCCTTTATGATTATGTAGTGACCTTCTTTATCTCTGGAGACAGTTTTTAAAACCTACTTTGTCTGATATTAGGATAGTCACTCCTGCTTTCTTTTGGTTACCATTCACATGGAATATCCTTTTCCATTCCTTCACTTTCAGTCTCTGTGTCTTTGAATCTAAAGTGAGTTTCTTATAGATATCATACAACTGTATCTTAATTTTTTTGTATCTCTCCAGCTACTCTGTATCTTTTTATTGGGGAGATTAGTCCATTTATGTTTAAAGTGATTATTGATGCAGAAGGATTTACTGTTGTCATTTTGTAACTGGTTTTTGTTTGTCTTATAATTCCGTTGTCTGTGTTCTTCTGTCTTGCTATCTTCAACACTTTGTGCTATGGGTTTTTTTTTTTTTGATAGGTTTTGATTTCTTTGTGTTTTTTTCTTTTGTGTAACTTCTGTAGGTATTTTCTTTGCGGTTACCAAGGGGCTTACATAATATACTGTATAGTTATAACATTCTGTTTTAGGCTGACAACTACTTAACTTCACTTGCATACAAGAAGTCTTGTCTTTTACCTCTCCTCCTCACTGCATTATATGTTCCTGATGTCACAGTTTACTTTGAGTTTCACATATTCATTAACATTTAGTTGTTTCTAATGCTTTTGTCTTTTATAGTCTAAAGTAATACAGTATGATCTTTGTTTATATATTTACCAACTAGTTTCATGCTTTCTTATGCTCTCATATTTCTGATCAGTGTCTTTCATTTCAACTTGAACTGCCTTTAGCATTTCTTGTAAGGCAGGTGATAGACTTTCTTAGGCTTTGTTTGTCTGAGGAAATCTTTATCTACCCTTTGTTTTTGAAGGACAAGTTTGACAGAATTGTGTTCTTGGTTGGCAGTTCTTTTCCTTTTTTTTTTTTGACTGTATTGGGTCTTAGTTGTGGCACGCAGGATCTTCATTGAGGCATGTGGGATCTTTCCTTGTGCCGCGCGGGCTTCTCTCTAGTTGTGGCAAGCAGGGGTTTTTTCCCTCTCTAGTTGTGGCATGCAGGGTTTTTTTCCCTCTCTAGTTGTGGCATGCGGGCTTAGTTACCCCACAGCATGTGGGATCTTAGTTCCCCGACCAGGGATCAAAACCGTGTCCCCTGCATTGGAAAGTGGATTCTTTACCACTGGACCATCAGGGAAGTCCCTTCTTTCAGTATTTTAAATACATCATTCCACTCCTTTTGACTGGCAAGAATTCTGTGAAAAATCCTCCGATAGTCTTATTGGAGGGGGTGCAGAGTTCCCGTCTACGTAACAAGTTGCTTTTCTCTTGCTCCTTTCAAAATTCATTCCTTGCCTCTAACTTTTGACGATTTGAATGTAGTGTCTTGGTGTGGGTCTCTTTAGATTCATCTTATTGGTGTTCTCTAGGCATCCTGGATCAGGATGTCTATTTCTTTCCCCAGATTTAGGAAGTTTTCAGCCATTATTTCTTTCAACAAGCTTTTTGCCCCTTTCTCTCTCTTCTCTTTCTGAGTCCCCCATAATGCGTACGTTGGTCCACTTGGTGGTTCCCCATAAGTCTCTTAAGGGATCTTCACTCTTTTTCACCTTTTTTTTGCTCCTCTGCTTAGATGATTTCCACTGATCTGTCTTTAAGGGTGTTGGTGCTTTCTCTCGTTTTATCTGGTATGCTGTTGAACTTCTCTGTTGATTTTTTCAGTTCAGTTATTGTATTCTTCGGCTCTATGATTCCTCTCTGGTACATTTTTTATATTTATGTTTTGAGCATACAGATCCTGCCCATATGTTGCTAGATTTATACTTCATTATTTATTTGTATTCTACAATCAATGATACTGCTTTTAATGTTTTTATTTCTAATTATTGATTGCTTGTCTGTGGAAATACAATATTTTTTTATATTTACTTTGTAACCCGCAATCTTGCTAAGCTCACTTATTAGTTCTAAGAGCTTTTGTAGATTCCATGGCTTTTTTTTTTTTTCTTTCTTTTTAATGTGGTACGCGGGCCTCTCACTGTTGTGGCCTCTCCCGTTGTGGAGCACAGGCTCCAGACGCGCAGGATCAGCGGCCATGGCTCACGGGCCCAGCCACTCCACGGCACGTGGGATCTTCCCAGACCAGGGCAGGAACCCGTGTTCCCTGCATTGGTAGGTGGACTCTCAACCACTGCGCCACCAGGGAAGCCCTCCATGGCATTTTGTATTAAGTTATTACGTCTTCAATGAAGAGAGAGAGTTTTATTTCTCCCTTTCAAGTCTGTATGCCTTTTTTTCCTATTGGATTGGCTAGGACTTCCTGTATGAGGTTGCATAGGAGTGATGAGAGTGGACAGCCTATTTTAAGTATGCTATTTTTAGTTTTTGGTGTTCATGCCTTTTATCAGGTTAAGGACGTTTTCTTCTATTCCTAGCTTGGTAAGAATTTTAACCATGAATTGAAGTTGAATTTTGTGAGATGCTGTTTCTGCATCTGAGATGATCATGACATCTTTCTTCTTCAGTTTGTGATAAAGTGAACTACATTCATTGTCAAATGATGAACCACCCTTGTATTCTCAGGATAAATCGCATTTTTTATATATTGATGGACTTAATCTGCTAATATTTTGAGAATTTTTTACATTTATGTTCATGAGGAATATTGGTCTGTAGTTTTCTTATAATAAAATAATCAAAAAGTGGGCATCAGGATAATATTGGCCTCACAAAATGAGTTGGGAAGTGTTCTTTCCTCTCCTTTTTTTTTAGATGAGATTGTGTAGAATTGGTATTTTTTTCCACTAAATGTTGGTGTATTAGTCTTCTGTGGAAAACAAAATACCACATAATGGGTGGCTTAAACGAGAGAAATTTATCCTCTGTCAGTTCTGGAGGCCAGCAGTCCCAGATCAGGGTGCTGGCAGGGTTGGGTTCCTCTGGGTCCCTGTCTGCGGCTGGCACAAGGCCACCCTCTTGCTGCCTCTTCACAGGGTCATCCCTCTGTGCGTGAGCATCTTTAGCGTCTCTCCCTTTGTCCTCAGCTCCCCTTCTTATAAGGACACCAGTCTGGTTGGATCAGAGTTATACAGATCTTGAAAATGTTGAGATTTTTATTGTACAATATTAAAAAAAGTCCTTTTCATCAATATCACTACTGATCTCATCAGGAAAGTCTCAAAGTAATGGAAAAACGTCGAGCACAAAGTTTTCTAAAATTCTAATTTTTGCTTGAAAGCTCACATTTTATCCCTGGCAACAAATACTGCTTGTTTTCCTTGAAATGACAGACTTACTTTATTCATTTTCAAGAAAATGTCTATCACAAAGCGAGAGAGAGGCATGGACATATATACACTACAAAACGTAAGGTAGTTAGTGGGAAGCAGCCGCATAGCACAGGGATATCAGCTCGGTGCTTTGTGACCGCCTGGAGGGGTGGGATAGGGAGGGTGGGAGGGAGGAAGATGCAAGAGGGAAGAGATATGGGAACATATGTATATGTATAACTGATTCACTTTGTTATAAATCAGAAACTAACACACCATTGTAAAGCAATTATACCCCAATAAAGATGTTAAAAAAAAAAGAAAATGTCTATCAAACATTCAAATCTATAGTTTGTCATTCATTCTTTCAAGGAAAAATAGTCTTTCACAAGGAAAGCTACTAGTTCAGCTCAGAACGCCATCACCTAAGTGCTTTTCCTTGAGACACGACCATTGTACCTTGATAAGCAGCAGAAGTGCTTTGTGTCAGCTTCTGATTTCTTCACACAGAGTATTAAAAACATGTGTCCTCCAGGGTCAGGATTTAATTAATGATTTTTCACTGATTCATCAAGGACATTCTTTTTTTTTTTTTTTTTTTTTTTTAATTTATTTATTTATGGCTGTGTTGGCCTTCGTTTCTGTGTGAGGCTTTCTCCAGTTGCGGCAAGTGGGGGCCACTCCTCATCGCGGTGCGCGGGCCTCTCACTATCGCGGCCTCTCTTGTTGCGGAGCACAGGCTCCAGACGCGCAGGCTCAGTAATTATGGCTCACGGGGCCAGTTGCTCCATGGCATGTGGGATCTTCCCAGACCAGGGCTCGAACCCGTGTCCCCTGCATTGGCAGGCAGACTCTCAACCACTGCGCCACCAGGGAAGCCCCATCAAGGACATTCTTAAATTAAACTGCCTTCTTTTCTGCCCACACAAGGCACTGAAAATCGGTCATTCATTTGGCCAGACAGGGCCAGAATATGAAGTAGGTAGTGTTAGGATGGTGGTCTTTTTCATTTATTCAGACCTTCATAGTACACATATTTATTGAATACCTGCTATATGTCAGGCACTGAGAATACAAAAGAAAACAAGCTCCTCCTGCCCTCCTGGAGCTTATACTGTAGTGGGATGAGGGAGAGATAGTCAACACATCAGTCAATACATCAGCCCATTAAAAATGGCAGGTAATGACGTGTTTGGTCAAGAATTGAAAGAGGGTGGTAATTGACAAAGAGGAACTAGTAACTACTTTAGGTTGAGGAGGTAACCCCTACACTGAAGTCTGAATGACACAGTTCCAGCTGTACGAAGATCAGGCAGCAAAGCGTTCCAGGGAGAAGAAAAAGCCGGTGCCGTTGTGCAAGACAGACCGCGCTTGGCATGCTTGGGGGTTGGAAAGGTGTGAAGGGGAGTGATATTGGTGGGGAAGAACAGAATGAGATGAGTTTGGAGAGGTGAGCAGGAGCTGGACCATCTAGAGCTTTCTAAGCAAGGGTAAGGAGTTTAGATCTTTGTGCTTCGGGGAGCCGTTGAGGGGAGTGATGTGCCCTGAGTGACGGAGTCTGGGCCTAGGGGTCGGCAGGTGCTGGACAGGAATGGCTAAGTTCAGGGGACACTTGGAAGTGGGGTTCCTCCAGTGTTCCCTGATCACAGTCTACTCTTCTATTCCCACTTTTTAGGGCTTTTCCTCTTGTTCCTCTTCCTAAAGAGCCTTGGCCACCCCCAAGGTGTTGGCCTAGTACCCTATTTTGTGCTGCACAATTTACACTTTGTTTTGGGAATATGTGCATCTTAATTTACTAGTAATTTGACTCTTTACAAACAGAGTTTTAAAGTGGCAATTTGCCTCTCCATAGGGTTTTAGGATGAGCCTTGGGTTCTAACATTGATTCAGTACCAATTGTGACTTTGCATATCACTTAACCACTCTGAACTAAGGTTCCTTACCTGTAACATGGGTCAGATTATATACCTTCTTTGCTTTATTCATAGTACTGTAATAAAAAACAACTGAAAAGACATATTTAAAAGTACACAGTCATGATTACGTGTGAGACGTTGTGTCTTGGCTTTCATGCCCCGTGTGTACCCATTCTCCATCACGTAGCTCACAAGAGTGCGAATAAAAGATCTTGAGGCAGGCATGCCTTTATTCCATCAGTAGAGATTTTTGATACTTCCTACATTCCCAGCATTGTGTCGTGTATTATGGAGGATGTGGTACAGGAAGACGACCTGGTGTCTGAACTCAAGCATCTAGTTAGAGAGATACGGTTAACCCACGTGGAAAGATGGATACTGCTGCTGGGCCTAATGACCCAGTGGGAAGGATTTGGATAAGTGGCGAGAAGATGGAGTCAGACAGGGGAGAGCATGGAGGGAAGCCCACAGGTGAGGATGTGTTAGGACAGCAGAGCTGCATTCGGGGGGGTTGGAGGGCAAGTGAGGACACTTGTTAGCAGGTCCCCGCTGGGAGGTCTTGATTTGTTATCAAGTATGTGCAGTTCATCTGAAAGGAGGATTCCCTCCAGCATGTTGTAGAGGTGATGGCTTGTGGCTGTACTGCGCGGTCTGTCATTTCCTCTTGACTTCTGCCTTCAACTCTGAGCTTTATTGAAATACTTCCATTACTTTGAAACATTGGCTAATGCTCTGACTGTATAGTTAAAAATTAAAAAAAAGCTCACAAACTTCTTGTTTTGGAATAAATATAGATTTACAGGCAGTTGCAAAGAAATGGAGAGAAGTCTTTGGTACCCCTTGCCCATTCTCTCCAGCTGAACATCTTGTGTAACTAGCGCAACAGCAAAACTCGGTAATGACATTGGAAAATGCACAGAGCTGATTCAGATGCTACCAGTTATACACGCACTTGTTTGTGTGTGTAGCTTCCTGTCACGACCAGCAGAGTCAAGATACAGAACCGTCCCATCATCCCAGGCTCCCTCGTGCTACTCCTCACAGCTACACCTTCTCCACTGCCGATCCCCAAACCCTGGCGGCCACTCATCTGTTCTCTATCTCCAGAATTCTATTTCAGGTGTTACATGAGTAGAACCATATAGTTTATGGAACTTTCTGAGATTATCTTCCTTCACTCAGTATAATGTCCCTGAGGTTAATCCAAGTTGTTGTATTTCTTTTTATTTACTGAGTAATAGTCCATGTTATGGATGGACCATTGTTTGGATAACCATACACCCCTCAAGGACATTGGGGGGTTCCCAGTTATGAGCTATAATGAAAAAAAGCTACTCTGAACATTCATGCATAGGATTTTGTGTGGACAGAAGTTTTTATTTCTCTACAGTAAATGCCTAAGAGTGTTGTATGCTGGGTCATCTGATAAACCCATTTGTCATTTTAAAAGAAACTTGCAAAATATGTTCCAAAGTGGCTGAATCATTTACAATCCCACCAATAACTTATGAGTGGTCCAATTTTTTACATCGTTGCCAGCATTTGCTATTGTCATATTTTTGTTTTAGTCATTCTGATAGGTATGTTCTCACTGTGTTTAAATTTTTTTCAGATATAATTCACATACCATAAAACTCACCCTTTTAAAGTATATTATTTGATAGTTTTTAGTATATTCTCAGATATATGCAACCATCATCATTGTCTGTATTTCCAAAGCATTTTCATCCCTCCAAAAAGAACCCAGTACCCATTACCAGTCACTCCCAATTCAGCCCTCTTCCCAGCCCCCGGCAGCCACTATCCTCTGTCTCTATGGATTTGCCTGTTACAGACACTTCTTATAAATGAAACCTTATACTATATGGCCCTTTGTGAACGGCTTCTTTCACTTAGCATAATGTTTCCAGGGTTCATCCACGTTGTAATATGAATCTGTACTTCCTTTATATAGCTGGGTAATACTCTATTGTATGAATACACCACATTTTCTTTCCATCAGTTGATGGACATTTGGGTTGTTTCCACATTTGCCTGTTGTGAATAATGTTTCTAACAACATTTATGTACAAGTTCTTGTGCATCTGTGTGTTTCCATTTCTTTGGGGTATTTTCCTAGGAGTTGAATTGCTGGGTCGTAGGGTACTTACATGTTTAGCCTTTGGAGGAGCTGCCAAACTGATTTCCGAAGCAGCTGCACCATTTTCCATTCCCACCAGCAGTGTGTGAGGGTTCCAGTTTCTCTACATCTTTTTCAACACTTGTTATTATCTGTCTGATTGATTCTAGCCATCCTACTGGAAGTGAAGTGGTCTTTCATTGTAATTTTGTTTTTTCATTTCCCTGATGACTGATGATTTGAGCATCTTCTCATGTGCTTACTGGCATTTGTGTAGCTTCTTTGGAGAAATGGCTATTCGTCTTTTGCCCAGTTTTGAATTGGGTTGTCTTTTTATTGTTGCGTTGTCACAGTTCCTTACATATTTTAGAGACTAGACCCTTATCAGGTATATGGTTTGCCAGTATTTTCTCCCATTCTGTGGGCTGTCTTTTCACTGTGGTTTCAATTTGTGTTTCCCTGATGACTGCTGACGTTGGTTATCTTTTCACCTGCATGCTTTACCATCTGTATGGCCTCTGATGAAATGTGTTCATATCTTTTGCCCATGTTGGTCATTTCTTCTTACTAGAGCTGTGGCTGTAGACATTTTCCTTTAGAGTATATATGTCTTCAAACTCATCTCTACAGCAGCACTAAGATGGATCAGAGACACAACTGTTAAGCTACGCATCGCTATAGATTTTTTAAATTGTGATTAAAAAAACACGTAACATGGAATCTACCCTCAACAGTTAGGTATACAGTACAAATGTTAACTATATGCGTGTCGTTGTACAGCAGATTTCTAAGACTTCTCCATTTTGCACAAACTGAAACTCTAGACCCGCTGAATAGTAACTCCCCATTCCCCCCACCTCCCGGCTCCTGGCAGCCACCAGTCTGCCTTTTGCCTCTGAGTTTGACTACGTTAGGTGCCGTAAACCGGTGGAATCATGCGTCATTTGTCACTCTGTGAATGCTTTGTTTCACTTCACACAGTGTCCTCCAGGTTCATCCATGCTGTAGCCGGTGACCGTGCTATAGATTTGGATCCATGCGAGGCCAGTTCTCATTTTTAACTCATTAATAATCACGTTCTCTCACCATGACTCAGTTTCTCCATCACGGAAATCTTGGCCGTAACTAAACTCAGAGCTTTGTGAATAATCCGTACTCTCGTCCTGTGGACCGCCTCACAGATGGCAGTTACGCGCGCCTTTGCCAAAGAATCAGAGGTCAGCAGGAGAAAGTTCTCATCCTGGTTTGTTGAAGAGGCTTCACTGAGTGGCCTCATTTCTTCATTAATTTTTCATTTATTGCATAAGGAAGCTCACCCTTTAATCCCCAATCCATTCCAGAGTACCTCAGCACATATATCCTGAAATGCAGAGGGGAGGGCCAACAAGGGGTCTGGTTCTCAGTAAAGGGTCTTCTATGGCCCCAAAGGGAGGATGCTCAAGCTGGCCTCCATCTGGCCCCTTGAGGCACCCGGTTCTCGGGGAGTTGCCATGGAAATGTGCTCCAGTACTAGGAGGAAAAGGAATGAAGCATTCCGAGAGTCTCGCAGGCTAGGCAATGGACGTTCTGACGTCTGTTCCCCAAGTCTCCTGCAGTTGCTTTCTTTGTTGAGTTCTTCATGTTTCACTGTTCGCATGTGGACACAGAGGCTGAATGTGTTGACTGTCCTTGTAGAGGCTTTACAACGCAGCATGAGAGATGTATAAGATCTCTGCCCATCAAGCTGTGGATTGAAATGAGAAAGGATGATCGTTTATTGCCATTATCTCGGAAGCTAAAAATCTGCCACCATCTGAGCTCTCCTGTACGCATCTTAGCTCATGCAACCTTCTCTTGGGAAGGGAAAACGTATCTTTGTCTTTATGCTTTTTTCTTCCCCAAACCCCCTCCACCCTGTAGGCCCTTTGCTTCTGCACCATCCCATCCCGGGAGGTGATCAGCAGCTTCAACTCTCCCCCGTCTCAGCACACACTGTGGTTTTGCGCACAGGCGGGGGGCCCCTGGGGATGGATCTCGGTGGTCAGAACAAACACCACCTGTGAATTTTGAGCCAGAGGAGATTCCTCCAGTCTCCTCCATACTGCCAGACCCTCAGGGATGCTGTCAGGCTTCAGTTCCCATGGCTGGTTGAAATCAGCTGTGACCCCTGCAAGAGCCACACTTCCCCTGGGGGCCTAGGCAAACCCGGATGCTGCCAGCATGTTCTGGGGTCGGTGTCCCTGGAGCACACTCAAGGCCAGTCCATTTACTCTGCACAGACGCAGAGAGAAGAATGTCGGTGCTAGAAGGGAGCTGAAAAGTCTTCTAGTCAAACCTTAATGCACCATCACAGAAGAATTTTATAGGAAAACAAAGACCTGCCCCAGAGCTACAGCTCTTAGCAGGTGGCCAAGTGATGCTGTTTTTTTTTTGTTTGTTTGTTTTTTCCGGTACGCGGGCCTCTCACTGTTGTGGCCTCTCCCGTTGCGGATCACAGGCTCCGGACGCGCAAGCTCAGCGGCCATGGCGCACGGGCCCAGCCGCGGAGGTGTGGGATCTTCCCGACTGGGGCATGAACCCGCGTCCCCTGCATCGGCAGGCGGACTCCCAACCACTGCGCCACCAGGGAAGCCCAGTGATGCTGTTTTGACTTTAAATACAATAATCATAATTTCAATGATAAAACTATTAAAATATTAGTAGAAGCTAGCATAGGGTTCCAAAAGTGTGAAGCCTCTGTCGCAGCTTTGTAGTAAAGCAAAAGTCATAATACAGATCAAAGGAAGTAAACCAATGCATGTGTGCATACGTACATACAGTACATTCATACATACGTAAAAAGGAAGGACATTCTTGCACAGTGTCAGCTGGTAACGCTGCAGGTGCTTTCTAAATTATTTCTGTTTATTTATTTGCCCTGAGAAGAGGGTCATTTTTCAATCTCCTTATTCTGTGGCCAGAGAGAAGGGTTGATTTCTCAGTGTTCTGGGAAGTGGTTGTAGTTGTGTCTGGAGACCAGGGTTAGTCTCTGCTGTTTGTCTTTTTGTTTCCATCTCTAGGTTCTCCCTGCAGACCCGGGTTGGGCACCTGCCCGGTGCCCTCAGTTCCCACCTTTCTCTTTCTCAGAGTCCCATTCTCTAGGCCCCAGAGATTTCTTCTGCCCCACCTGTCCTTTGCTGATCTGTGTTGTATAGCCCCGAGGCTCTGCTAGACAGGTGAAGCTGATCCCATACACTAATTCCAGGTGAAGTGGTAAAGGAGATTAGTGGCATTATTGCCTTTCCATAAACATTTACATTTTAAAGCGTTAGATCCTTTAATTCTAAAAAAAAAAGAAAAAAGAGTAGGAGGGGAGAGGGTAGGGACATGATAGGGGAAGGGGATTAAGAGGTATAAATTCCTAGGTATAAAATAAGATACAGGGACTTCCCTGGCAGTCCAGTAAAACACTTCGCCTTCCAATGCAGGGGGTGCGGGTTTGATCCCTGGTCAGGGAGCTAAGATCCCACATGCCCTGCGGCCAAAAAACCAAAACAGAAGCAATATTGTAACAAATTCAATAAAGACTTTAAAAATGGTCCACTTAAAAAAAATCTTAAAAAAAATAAGATACAAGGATGTAATATACAGCACAGGGAATATAGCCAATATTTTATAACTTTAAATGGAATATAATCTTTAAAAGTATTGAATCACTATATTGTAAACCTGAAACTAATATAGTATTGTAAGTCAACTACAACTGAAAAACAGTGAGTGGAACAGGCCACTCAAGCAACAGTGGGAACGCAGCTTTTCTTTTCTGGGCAATGCATTGGGTCACTCAAACCACATAGTTGATACCATCCAGACACCATCCGTGCACAAGCCCAGGCCCAAGTTTGTTCCTCTGTCCAGTTCTTCCTAAGGAAGATTAAACCTGCTTTACTCCAGGTGTGTCTTTTATGAGTATTTATCTGTCTCTAATCTGGTCCTAAGCTACTAATGAAAAGGGATCCTCTCCTTTGGATCCAGTGTATTCCTTAGGATTAGGTTCAGGCCAAGGATCAGAAAACCCAAGAGGCTTAGGTAGAAGTTTGTTTCTCACTCTTGTGAAAGTCAGGTAGGCAGGCCAGGCTTGAATGGAATGCCCTGGGGTCTGGCCCTTCCATCTGGTTACTCCACTGTGCATGGTCTCCATGACTAACTCGACTCATGGCCTAAGATGTCCACTCCAGCTCCAGCCATCACGTCTGCATTCTTGCCAGTAGGAAGGAAAAAATGTTAAGAGGAGGACATACCTTTTCCCTTCATGAAGCACTTCCCAGAAGTTGTACATTATACTATTCTACCTACCACTTCTACCCACATCCCGTGGTCAGAACTTGTTCACATGGCCGCACTTGGCTCAAGGCAGCCGGGATACGTGGGTTCTCACCTGGGCAGTTACAGTTAGTTACAGCCAGTTCTCACAGGACTCTGTTACCGAGGAAAAGAGAGAACCAATATAGAGGGGCCACTGGCAGTGGTGTTTGGCTCTTCTGCTATTTAAATAACAAAATGAGTCTTCCCTCCCAGGGACCCTGAAAATCAAATGTGATGTTGCAGTCCATTCACAGCCCCACTGCTTCCCAGGTGTCCTCATAATGTCGCAAGAGATAAATGAACTGGCCTAAGGACAGGGACTTGAGCTCTGACCAGACTTGTTGGTCTTCAGTTGGTCACCAGGTGTTTATTTAGTGCTCCCAGACTTAGGGCATATAAGGGCAAACACTGTCTGATAATGACCTTCATTCCCATCATTAAGATTAAAGAGAGAGACCAGCTGCTCTAGGAAGAGTCCTGCAAGTACAGAGAGAGAGGGAAGGGGTCTGAGGTGAAGGGGGCCCCTCCCCTCATCATGTATGTGTGCTGCCTTCCTTCAGCACATCCGATTCTCATCCCCGCCATCCCTTTGATGAGGGAACCACCCTGACCCTAAGGTGACTTCTGCAGACATCTAAGCTCATTCATAACATGGATCTTATTAGCGTAACTCTCCAGGGATCATGTGATTCTGAAGTCCTTGCAGACCATTTCATTGCAGTCTGCTGTGAACCAGTAACATATGTGAAATGTAGCAGTTTTCCAAACTGTAAAGTCTTATTCCCAGGAGAAACAGTGTACTGGGGCTTGGCTTGGGGGGGAAAAACTCAGTCACTCTTTTTCCAGATGCCTTGTTTCTCTCTGTGGGTGTTGCTTCTGTAACTGAGATAGTCTGGTGTATTTATGCAATTTTCTTTTCTCTGTAAAACACAGCTGCCAGCAGGGTCCTGTGCTTTGCCAAAAAATCAGCCTGTTTTTAGTTAAGTCTGCTGTGTTTACACAGAAGTAAAACTGGAGATAGGGAAGGTCCTGGAATGGGCACTTAACCCATCCGAGCCAGGTCTATCCTCTCCAAATTTAAAGGCCTCCAGTCTTACTTTGATGAACTGTGCTAGTACATAACAGTCTTTATTTTCAGGAAATGGGGAGTTAGCCAGTTAAGATTTTTACTAAGTCACTGGCTATAAAGTTATTGATTTTGGTCACTCTAGATTGCTCAGGCTTTGATTTCATCATTCTTTTAGGTAATTATCATGATTTGGTTGGAATCTCTAGTGTGTCTCTGTGTGGCCCCGTGTGAGAGAGCTGACCTTCCCAGAGTGTCTAATTTATTCTTTTTATTTTATTTATTTTTTAAAATTTTTATTGGAGTATAGTTGATTTATAATGTTGGGTTAGTTTCTGCTGTACAGCAAAGTGAATCAGTTATACATATATCCACTCTTTTTTAGATTCTTTTCCCATATAGGTCCTTACAGAGTATCGAGTAGAGTTCCCTGTGCTATACAGGAGGTCCTTATTAGTTATCTATTTTATATATAGTAGTGTGTATATGTCAGTCCCAATCTCCCAATCTAATTTATTCTTAGAGACCAGCTGATATCTGGACAGAATCAATCCATTTCTACTGTTTATCACATACTAGTAATCTGCATTATAAAATAGAAAGCTTCCTTCTCCGGCAGCTTAAAAGCTGCAGTTGGATGGGTTGGATGGAAGTTGAGCGCTCGAGGAGGCATTTAGCTTACTCCAAAGAAGGGCAGCTTTTCTGTTGGAATGGGGAGATCAGAAGATGCAGATATGTTTAAGGAATGAGGAAGAAAGTTGAGGAGACTATTCTGCTCCCCCCGTCTCTCTTTCTCACACACACACACACACACATACATACATACATACATACATACATACATACATACATGGAAGTGTTTATTTCTCTATAAAGCAGGGAGCAAAGTCATCTGCCAGGAGTGAAGAAAGAGGCGGTAGGAGAAGGGTTTGCGCAGAGTGCTGAAGGCTGGCATCACAGTTGTGAGCGACAGGAAAGAGTTGACTTGAGACCATAAAGGAAGGGCTGGGCAGGGTTGAAGTTGGAGATGCTGAGTTTGTAGCGGAAGCAGTCAGCATCTGGGAATAGAAGGAGAGAAGGTAGGTCTTTGGTTAGATCTGGAGCTGCTGTACTGTTGGGGTTTTTATTAAAAGGACAAGAAGGCAGAGGGGTTGCAGGTATGAGAACATAGTTGAAGTTATGGGTCATTGATTCATTCATCCATTAAGCAAATATTTATGAAGCAGCCGTGGGAGACAGGGTGGCTGGCTAGGGAAGGAGGTGAAGTCAGGAGTAAACGGAGAGGTGAGGAGGTAAGAAGCCTCAGGAAGTCAAGGACCAACAGAGGAAGTGAGGGCGTGAGCAATCTGGAAGGATGACAGTGGAAGCCGGTGTGTAAAGAGCTCAGCATGTGTGCCAAGCGTTATTATAGATTTTGGGGTAAATTAACTCATTTAACTCTCACAGTAACTGTATGAGAAAGGACTATTCTTCTTCTTATTTTACAAGCATGGGAAGGTTAAGTAACTTGTCCAAAGTCTCCCCACTATTACAGAGCTGGAATTTGAACCCAGCTAGTCTGGCATCAGAAAGCCCAGGCTTTCACTCACTGTACTTACACTGCCTCTAGGAAGGTGTGGTCAGAATGGGTGCAGAATGTTAAAGGTGGAGTGGTTCCACGCGATTACCCCATACTGAAGACATCCATAGGAGAAAGGGGCTAAAGCCCGGTATAGACAAACATCCCTGAAGGCAAGATCGAGGTGCATTATCCGTGTGATTCCTGTGGGGAGAGAAGAATGGGCTAAAAGCATTCACGGGTGTAGGCTGGTGATTAGAAGGCCAGTGGATGACAAATGAAGAAGTGGAGATGGTCATACAATCAGATGGCCTGAGTCTGAAAGAAAGCTCCAGGGTTCTCATATGTGAGTAGAGGAGGAATAGTTTGGAAATGCCATTGTCGGGGAAAGAAAAAGCGAATCCCTTCTCCCAGCCCTGCAGCCTGAGGGACCGGGAACCTGTGTTCTTAGGGACAAGCCAGGCTTTAGCGAAGCAGGCAGATGGAAGGAGGATTGTCCCTGTGAGATGAAGGTGCTTGAGGATTGATTTTCTATACTGCAGAGTTCCAGGGATTTGGGACGGAGGAGGGTGTGGGGAGCCTGGATCAAAGCAAAAGAACACAGAGAAAATAAGAGTGGGAGCAGGGCCAAGGATGGGAGACGGAAGGGGCCAACATTTGGGGTGATGACAGACCTGGACAGATTGTTTGCCTTCAAGGGTCCAGGTAGGGCCCTGGTGTGAAGTTGCATGGGCCTCCATGCAGGCCATGGCCCAGGTCATGATCGTCGTCCAAAGGGCTCGGGTTGGCCTTCCATCTGAGCCAGGCCAGTGAACATGCTTTCCGCAGACCATCAGCTTTCCTTTAGCCGTGGCAACAAGCTGTGAATGGGCTTATTCTGAGGGACACTCTATCCCTGTCCAGCATAGAGCTCCGTGGCAGTCTGGTGAAATGTAAGGACCCCTTTTCAGAGTAATAATTTAAATGCATAAAATAAGATGCCCAGGGTTACAAAGGCAACCAATTTTATGTACATAGGTGATCAGAATATGAAAAACGAATTTGTGATATAGAAATATACATGCTCTATTATTGACACATTCTAAAATAAGAACTAGCTACAGGTCTAATAAAAATTTCAAAGTAATGATGAGCAAAAGGACTGAAATTGGGTCATTTATAGAGACATGGATGGACCTACAGACTGTCCTACAGAGTGAAGTAAGTCAGAGAAAAACCAGTATTGTGTATTAACGCATATATGTGGAATCTTAAAAAAATGGTATAGATAATCTTATTTGCAAAGCAGAAATAGAGACACAGATGTAGAGAACAAATGTATGGATACCAAGCGGGGAAGGATGGGGTGGGATGAATTGGGAGATGGGGATTGACATATATACACTATTGATACTATGTATAAAATACATAACTAATGAGAACCCGCTGTAAAGCACAGGGAACTCTACTCAGTGCTCTGTGGTGACCTAAATGGGAAGGAAATCCAAACACGAGGGGATATACATATAGCTGATTCACTTTGCTGAACAGTAGAAACTAACACAACATTGTAAAGCAACTCTACTCCAATAAAATTTTTTTAAAAGACATCAAATAAAATATGTAACAATAAAATAAACTGAATTAAAAATAAATGATGAGCATAAATAATTTATTGAGATATAAGGTAAAATGAAGATATCTGTAATTTCTACCAGTGACATAAATGCCAGGTACTGCTAATGCTGCTGTGGCTCGTTGAATGAATGTGTAACAGGGTGAAATGTGATATTTCAGTTAGTGAAGATAAATATGTGATATCTTCCCACCCAAATCCACAGTCTGTGAATTCTACTTACAGACCCTTTGGGGCGTGAGGACCCCAGAGTAAGAACCCCATAGAGGAAGCACACACATAGGACCTAATTCTTGATATGCAGACAGTTTAGGACTTCTGGCTTTTCCCATTCTCCTATAGATGCCTAAAAAGTTGAGAACTGTTGCTTTTGTGGGTGGACCTCATTCATAAAGGTTTGTGAATACAGTGTACTTGTCAGATCTGTAAATCAGATCTTCAAATCAATTTGTGCCCCCCACTATGTAGAGTCAAGTCTGGACCAGAGCCTGGGACAGACACATGTCATTGGAGTTCCACCGATGCCCCGTCCTTACAAGCCCCTCCTTTACTCTGTGCTCCAGATCTTCTGGAACGGGCTTTCTCAGCCTTAGCACTGTTGGCATTTGGGGATGGATACTTCCGTGTTGTGGGGCCTGGCCTGTGCATTGAGAGATGTTTGGCAGCATCCCTGGCCTCTGTCCACTGACGGCAGTAGCATTATCCCTTAAGTCATGACAAAAATGTCTCCAAACACTGTCAAATATCCCCGGGAGGTAAAATCACCCCCAATTTGAGAACTATCCTCCAGAACACGGTTTCAGCTGTTAACCCAATAGTAGTAGCCACTCTCTGCTATGGCCATTGTCAGCTGCAGAGGAAGACAGTTCTACTGCACGTGTCAGAACGGCATCCCGTCCCCTTAGTGTCACATTAACCTCTTACTAATCATACAGAGCAACGTTCACACATTGAAGGGACTTCTCATTCCAGTCATGGAAAGAGAACCTTTTATTTTCTTAACCATTTTTAAATTGAAGTACAGTTAATTGACAGTATTGTGTTTCAGATTACAGCAAAGTGATTCAGTTATATATAAATATTTTTCAGATATTTTTCCATTATAGGTTATGATATTGAAATGTAGTTAAGATATATTATATCTTATATCTTAAATATAAAGATATTGAAATATAGTTCCCTGTACTATATAGTAGGTCCTTGTTTAACTTACATAGTAGTGTACAGATGTTAATCCCAAGCTCCTCATCTGTCTCTCCCCCCATCCCTTTTGGTAACCATATGTTTGTTTTCTATGTCTGTGAGTCTTTCTGTTTTGTAAATATGTTCATTTGTTTCATTTTTTTAGATTCCACATATAAGTGACATCATAGGATATTTGCTTTCTCTGACTTAACTTCACTTACTATGATAATATCTACATCATCAATGTTGCTACAAATGGCATTATTTCATTTGTTTTTATGGCTGAGTAATAATTCCATTGTGTATATATATATATCACATCTTCTTTATCCACTCATCTGTCGATGGACGTTTAAGTTGCTTGCATGTCTTGGCTGTTGTGAATAGTGCGGCTATGAACACTGGGGTACATGTATCTTTTTGAATTAGAGTTTTGTCCAAATATATGACCAGGACTGGGATTGCAGGATCATATGGTAACTCTATTATTAGTTTTTTAAGGAATCTCCATACTGTTTTGCACAGTGCCTGCACCAATTTTCATTCCCACCAACAGTGTAGGAGGGTTCCCTTTTCTCCACACCCTCTCCAGCGCTTATTATTTGTAGACTTTTTGATGATGGACATTCTGACTGGTGTGAGGTGAGACCTTATTGTAGTTTTGATTTGCATTTCTCTAGTAATTAATGATGTTGAGCATTTTCTCATGTGCCTGTTGGCCATCTGTATGTCTTCTTTGGAGAAATGTCTGTTTAGGTCTTCTGCCCATTTTTTCATTGGGTTGTTTATTTTTTGGATATTGAGCTATATGAGCTGTTTGTATATTTGTAAATACAGCTGTTATCAGTTGCATCATTTGCAAGTATTTTCGGCCAGTCCATAGGTTGTCTTTTCATTTTGTTGATGGTTTCCTTTGCTGTACAGAAGGTCCCATTTGTTTATTTTTGTTTTTATTTCCGTTACTTGAGACGGATCCAAAAAAATATTGCTACAATTTATGTGAAAGAGTGTTCTGCTTATGTTTTTCTCTAGGAGTTTTATAGTGTTCAGTCTTACATTTAGGTCTTTAATCCATTTTGAGTTTATTTTGTATATGGTGTTAGATAATGTTCTAATTTTATTCTTTCACATTAAGCTGTCCAGTTTTCCCAGCACAACTTATTGAAAAGACTGTCTTTTCTGCATTGTATATTCTTGCCTCCTTTGTCAGAGATTAATTGACCATAAGTGCTTTGGTTTATCTCTGGGCTTTCTATCCTGTTCCATTGATCTATATTTCTGTTTTTGTGCCAGTACCATACTGTTTTATTTTAATTATTATTTATTTATTTATTTTACAGTAGGTCCTTGCTAGTTATCTGTCTTAAATATAGCAGTGTGTACATGTCAATCCTAAACTCCCAATCTGTCCTTCCCCGCTGGTAACCGTAAGTTCATTCTCTAAGTCTGTGAGTCTGCTTCTGTTTTGTAAATAAGTTCATTTGTATCATTTTGTTTTTTAGAGTCTGCATATGAGTGATATCGTATGGTATTTGTCTTTGTCTGACTTACTTCACTTAGTACGATAATCTTCAGGTCCATCCATGTTGCTGCAAGTGGCATTATTTCATTCTTTTTAATGGCTGAGTAATACTCCATTGTATACACGTACCACATCTTTATCCATTCCTGTCAATGGACATTTAGGTTGCTTCCATGTCTTGGCTACTGTAAATAGTGCTGCAGTGAACATTGGGGTGCATGTATCCTTTCAAACCATGTTTTTCTCTAGATATATGCCCAGGAGTGGGATTGCTGGATCATATGGTACCTCTGTTTTTAGTTTATTAAGGAACCTCCATACTGTTTTCCATAGTGGCTGTATCCATTTACATTCCTACCAGCAGTGTAGGAGGGTTCCCTTTTCTCCACACCCTCTCCAGCATTTGTTCTTTGTAGACTTTTTGATGATGGCCATTCTGACTGGTGTGAGGTGATATCTCATTATAGTTTTGATTTGCATTTCTCTAATAATTTGCGATGTTGAGCATCTTTTCATGTTCCTCTTGGCCATCTGTATGTCTTCTTTAAGTCTTTTGCCCATTTTTTGATTGGGTTATTTGTTTCTTGGATATTGAGTTGCAAGAGCTGTTTGTAAATTATGGAGACTAATTCCTTGTCAGTTGCATTGTTTGCAAATATTTTCTCCCATCCTGTGGGTTGTCTTTTCGTTTTCTTTGTGGTTTCCTTTGTTGTGCAAAAGCTTTTGAGTTTAATTAGGTCTCATTTGTTTATTTTTGTTTTTATTTCCATGACTCTGGGAGATGAATCGAAAAAGGTATTTATTTCTGCAATTTATGTCAAAGAGTGTTCTGCCTGTGTTTTCCTCTAAGAGTTTTATAGTATCCAGTCTTACATCTAGGTCTTTAAATTTTTTTTAAATTTTTTAAAAAATTTATTTATTTTTGGCTGTTTTGGGTCTTTGTTGCTGTGTGTGGGCTTTCTCTATTTGTGGCGAGTGGGGGCTGCTCTTTGTTGCGGTGTGCGGGCTTCTCATTGTGGTGACTTCTCTTGTTGAGGAGCACAGGCTCTAGGCACGTGGACTTCAGTAGTTATGGCACATGGGCTCAGTAGTTGTGGCTCAGGGGCTCTAGAGCACAGGCTCAGTAGTTGTGGCACATGGGCTTAGTTGCTCTGAGGCATATGGGATCTTCCTGGACCAGGGCTCGAACCTGTGTCCCCTGCATTGGCAGGTGGATTCTTAACCACTGTGCCACCAGGGAAGCCCACATTTAGTTCTTTAATCCCTTTTTGAGTTTATTTTTGTATATGGGGTTAAGGAATGTTCTAATTTCATTGTTTTACATGTAGCTGTCCAGTTTTTCCAGCACCATTTATTGAAGAGACTGTCTTTTCTCCACTGAATAGTCTTGCCTCCTTTGTTGTAGATAAATTGACCATAAGTGTGTGGGTTTGTTTCTGGGCTTTCTATCCTGCTCCATTTATTTCTATTTCTGTTTTTGTGCCAGTACCATATGGGTTTGATGACTGTAGCCTTGTAGTGTAGTCTGAAGTCAGGGAGCATGATCCTCCAGCTCCATTCTTTTTCCTCGTTTGTTTTTGCTATTCAGGGTCTTCTGTGTTTTCATACAAGTTAAAAAATTTTTTGTTCTAGTTCTGTGAAAAATGCCATTGGTAATTTGATAGGGATTGCATTGAATCCATACATTGCCTTGGGTAGTATGGTCATTTTAGCAATATTGAGTCTTCCAATCCAAGAATACAGTATATCTTTCCATCTCTTGGTGTTATCTTCAATTTCTTTCATCAGTGTCCTGTATTTTTCAGAGTACAGGTCTCTTGCCTCCTCAGGTAGGTTTATTCCTAGATATCTTCTTATTTTTGATGCAGTGGTTGCATTTGATGGATTGTTAATTTCTCTTTCTGATAGTTTATTGTTAGCGTGTAGAAATGCAGTAGATTTCTGTATATTAATTTTGTGTCCATTCATGAGCTGTAGTAGCTTTCTGGTAGTGTTTTTGGGATTTTCTATGTATAGTGTCATGTCATCTGCAGACAGTGACAGTTTTACTTCTTTTGTGATTTAGATTCTTCTTACTACTTTTTCTTCTCTGATTCCTTGGCTAGGACTTCCAAAACTATGTTGAATAAAAGTGGCAAGAGTGGCACCCTTGTCTTGTTCCTGATCTTAGAGGAAATGCTTTCAGCTTTTCACTGTTGAGTGTGATGTTAGCTGTGGGTTTGTCATAAATGGCCTTTATTATGTTGAGGTAGGTTTCCTCTATGCCCACTTTCTGGAGAGTTTTTATCATAAATGGATGTTGAATTTTATCAAAGGCTTTTTCTGCATCTGTTGAAATGGTCATACAGTTTTTATTCTTTAATTTGTTAATCTAGTGCATCACACTGATATGCAGATATTGAAAAATCCTTGCATTCCTGGGATAAACCCCACTTGATCATGGTGTATGATCTTTTTAATGTGCTGTTGGATTCTGTTTGCTGGCATTTTGTTGAGGATTTTTGCATCTATATTCATCAGAGATATTGGCCTGTAGTTTTCTTTTTATGTGACATCTTTGTCTGGTTTTGGTATCAGGGCGATGATGGTCTCATAGAATGAGTCTGGAAGTGTTCCTTCCTCTGCAATTTTTTGGAATAGCTTCAGAAGGATAGGTGTTAAATCTTCTCTGAGTTTGTTAGAATTCACCTGTGAAGCCATCTGGTCCTGGACTTTTGTTTGTTGGGAGTTTTAAATTCACAGTTTCAATTTCAGTACTTGTGATTGGTGTGTTCATATTCTCTATTCTTTCCTGGTTCCATCTTGGGAGATTGTACCTTTCTAAGAATTTTTCCATTCCTTTTCGGTTGTCCATTTTATTGGCATATAGTTGCTCATAGTAGCATCTTAGGATCCTTTGTATTTCTGTGGTCCAAATTGTAACTTCTTTTTCTGATACTGATTTGGGCCCTCTCCCTTTATTTCTTGGTGGGTCTGGCTAAAGGCTTATCAGTTTTGTTTATTTTTTCAAGGAACCAACTTTTGGTTTCATTGATCTTTTCCTATCTTCTTAGTCTCCATTTATTTCTTCTCTGATCTTTATGATTTCTTTCTACTAACTCTGGGTTTTGTTTGTTCTTTCTCTAGTTGCTTTAAGTGTAAGGTTAGGTTGTTTCTTTGAGATTTTTCTTGTTTCTTGAGGTAATCTTATATTGCTATAAACTTCCCTCTTAGAACTGCTTTTGCTGCATCCCATAGGTTTTGGATCATCATGTTTTCGTGTTCATTTGTCTCTAGGTGTTTTTTTATTTCCTCTTTGATTTCTTCGGTGATCCATTGGTTGTTTAGTAGCATATTTTTTAGCCTCCACGTGTTTGTATTTTTTGGCAGTTTTTTTTTCTTGTAGTTGATTTCTAGCCTCATAGCATTGTGGTTGGAAAAGAATCTTGATATGATTTCAATTTTTAAAAATTTACTGAGGCTTGCTTTGTGGCCCAGCATGTGATCTATCTTGGAGAATGTTCCATTTTCTCTTGAAAAGAACACATATTCTGTTGCTTTCAGATGGAACACTCTATAAATATCAATTATGTCCATTTGGTCTAATGTGTCATTTAAGCATGTGTTTCCTTATGGATTTTCTGTTGGGATGACCTGTGCATTGATGTAAGTGGGGTGTTAAAGTCCTGCCTACGATTGTGTTACTGTCAGTTTCTCCTATTGTGTCTGTTAACATTTGTCTTATATGCTGAGGTGCTCCTATATTGGGTGCATATACATTTAAAACTGTGGTATCATCTTCTTGGATTGAGCCCTTGGTCCTTGTCTATTGTAACAGTCTTTATTTTAAAGTCCATTTTTTCTGATATGAGAGTATTGCTATTCAGGCTTTCTTTTAATTTCCATTTTCATGGAATACCTTTTTCCATCCCCTCACTTTCAGTCTGTGTGTGTTCCTAGATCTGAAGTGGATCTGTTTTACACAGCATATATATGGGTCTTGTTTTTGTTTCTATTCAGCCAGTCTGTGACTTTCAGTTGGAGCATTTAATCCATTTACATTTGAGGTAATTATCAAAACGTAATTCTTATTGCCATTTTGTTAATCGTTTGGGATTTGCTTTTCTAGGTCTTTTTAGCCCTTCTTTTGTTCTTTTCTCTTCTGAAATGATGACTATCTTTAGTATTATGTTTGGATTCTTTTTCTTTTCTGTGTGTATATCTATTATGGAGTTTTGTTTTGTGATTACCATGGGGTTTTGGTATAGCAGTCATGTTACATGATTACTTTAAGCTGCTGATCTCAGTTTGAAATGCACTGTAAACACCCTGCATTTGTACTCTCCTTCCCTCATTATTACCGGTTTTGTTATCATATTTTATATCTAATTGTTTTGTGCATCCCTTAACTGCTTCTTGTGGATACAGATGATGTTACTACTTTTTTTGGATTCAGGAGAAACATTTATTTGCTGAGGCAGCCTAGTTGTAAAAATAATGTATAAAGTACTTAACTACTTGATAAGCTAACTTTTACATTAGAAATTTAAAGTAGTAATGATTCTACAGTATGCTCGGAACATCAGTAATAATTATAAATGATATTCAGACTACATCATCTACACTGGATATACAATTTCTCTAAAAATTGGTACAGCAATATTCAGCTTGGACAGCTCTTAAAAATAAGTTGGATAATCATTTGCCTCTATAATGTAAAGTAGCACTAAAAGACCACCCTTATCTTTTCCCCAAAGATCTCCCCTGTTTAACAGTCAGTTACCTGGAATTCTATCACTAACGATTTAGTCTTGTTGAAATAGATTGCTAGGCCCAAGATGGAGTCACTCCTGCTCAGGGTGATGCGTCAGTGAACGAAAACTTAGGTATCTTTTGCATCCCTGTAAATACTCCTCCACTTGGCCAGAAATGCAGTATATCCACTCAGCCAGTCAACACCAAGCCAACAATGGGCTCTGTACTTATCTGCTATTCCTTCTTACCCTAATCAAGGCCTCAGCCAACATGTTTTCTATGCTTTCTATTTCTATTTTTCTCTGCCTTGTTCTTTATTCTTTTTTTTTAACATCTGTATTGGAGTAGAATTGCCTTACAATGGTGTGTTAGTTTCACCTTTATAACAAAGTGAATCAGCTCTACATATACATATATGCCCATATCTCCTCCCTCTTGCATCTCCCTACCTCCCACCCTCCCTATGCCACCCCTCTAGGTGGTCACAAAGCACAGAGCTGATCTCCCTGTGCTATGCGGCTGCTTCCCACTAGCTGTATTACATTTCGTAGTATATATAAGTCCATGCCACTCTGCTTCGTCCCAGCTTATCCTTCCCCTTACCTGTGTCCGCAAGTCCATTCTCTACATCTACGTCTTTATTCCTGTCCTGCCTCTATGTTCTTCAGAACCGTTTTTTTTTTAGATTCCATATATGTGTTAGCATATGGCATTTGCTTTTCTCTTTCTGACTGACTTCACTCTGTATGACAGACCCTAGGTCCATCCACTTCACTACAAATAACTCAATTTCGTTTCTTTTTAGGGCTGAGTAATATTCCATTGTATACATGTGCCACATCTTCTTTATCCATTCATCTGTCGATGGTCACTTAGGTTGCTTCCAATACGTCCTGGCTATTGTAACTAAAGCTGCAATGAACATTTTGGTACATGACTCTTTTTGAATTATGGTTTTCTCAGGGTATATGTCCAGCAGTGGGATTGCTGGGGCGTATGGTAGTTCTATTTTTAGTTTATTAAGGAACCTCCATACTGTTCTCCACAGTGGCTGTATCAATTTACATTCCCACCAACAGTGCAAGAGGGTTCCCTTTTCTCCACACCCTCTCCAGCATTTATTGTTTGTAGATTTTTTGATGATGGCCATTCTGACTGGTGTGAGGTGATACCTCATTGTAGTTTTGATTTGCATTTCTCTAATTATTGGTGATGTTGAGCATTCTTTCATGTGTTTGTTGGCCATTTGTATGTCTTTTTTGCAGAAATGTCTATTGAGGTCTTCAGCCCATTTTTGGATTGGGTTGTGTATTTTGTTCATATTGAGCTGCATGAGCTGCTTGTCAATTTTGGAGATTAATCCTTTGTCGCTTCATTTGCAAATATTTTCTCTGATTCTGAGGGTTGTCTTTTTGTCTTGTTTATGTTTTCCTTTGCTGTGCAAGTTTCATTGGTCCCATTTCTTTATTTTTGTTTTTATTTCCATTTCTCTAGGAGGTGGGTCAAAAATGTTCTTGCTGTGATTTATGCCAAACAGTATTCTGTTTGACATAAACAGAAACAGTGTTCTGCCTATGTTTTCCTCTAAGAGTTTTATAGTGTCTGGCCTTACATTTAGGTCTTTAATCCATTTTGAGTTTATTTTTGTGTATGGTGTTAGGGAGTGTTCTAATTTCCTTCTTTTATATGTTGCTGTTCAGTTTTCCGAGCACCATTTTTCTCCATTGTATATTCTTGCCTCCTTTGTCAAAAATAAGGTGACCATATGTGTGTGGGTTTATATCTCGGCTTTCTGTCCTGTTCCATTGATCTATATTTCTGTTTTTGTGCTGGTACCATACTGTCTTGATTACTGTGGCTTTGTAGTATAGTCTGAAGTCCAGGAGCCTGATTCCTCCAGCTCCATTTTTCTTTCTCAAGATTGCTTTGGCTATTTGGGGTCTTTTATGTTTCCATACAAATTGTGAAATATTTTGTTCTAGTTCTGTTGAAAAATGCCATTGGTAGATTGATAGGGATTGCATTGAATCTGTAGATTGCTTTAGGTAGTATAGTCATTTTCACAATGTTGATTCTTTCAATCCAAGAACAGAGTATATCTCTCCCTTTGTTTGTATCATCTTTAATTTCTTTCATCAGTGTCTTATAGTGTTCTGCATACAAGTCTTTTGTCTCCCTAGGTAGGTTTATTCCTAGGTATTTTATTCTTTTTGTTGCAATGGTAAATGGGAATGTTTGCTTAATTTCCCTTTCAGACTTTTCATCATTAGTGTATAGGAATGCAAGAGTTTTCTGTGCATGAATATTGTATCCTGCTACTTTACCAAATTCATTGATTAGCTCTAATAGTTTTCTGGTAGCATCTTTAGGATTCTCTGTGTATAGTCATGTCATCTGCAAACAGTGACAGCTTTACTTCTTCTTTTCTGATTTGGATTCCTTTTATTTCTTTTTCTTCTCTGATTGCTGTGGCTAAAACTTCCAAAACTATGTTGAATAATAGTGGTGAGAGTGGGCAACCTTGTCTTGTTCCTGATCTTAGTGGAAATGGTTTCAGTTTTTCACCATTGAGAATGATGTTGGCTGTGGGTTTGTCATATATGGCCTTTATTATGTTGAGGTAGGTTCCCTCTATGCCTACTCTCTGGAGAGTTTTTATCATAAATGGGTGTTGAATTTTGTCAAAAGCTTTTTCTGCATGTATTGAGATTTTCATATGGTTTTTATCCTTTAATTTGTTAATATGGTGTATCACATTGATTGATTTGCATATATTGAAGAATCCTTGCATTCCTGGGATAAACCTCACTTGATCATGTTGTATGATCCTTTTTGTTTGTTTGTTTTTCAGTATTCGGGTCTCTCACTGTTGTGGCCTCTCCTGCTGCGGAGCACAGGCTCCGTACATGCAGGCTCAGCGGCCATGACTCATGGGCCCAGCTGCTCCGCGGCATGTGGGATCTTCCCGGACCGGGGCACTAACCCGTGTCCCCTGCATCGGCAGGCACACTCTCAACCACTGTGCCACCAGGTAAGCCCTGTATGATCCTCTTAATGTGCTGTTGGATTTTGTTTCCTAGTATTTTGTTGAGAATTTTTGCATCTATATTCATCAGAGATATTGGCCTGTAGTTTTCTTTTTTTGTGACATCTTTGTCTGGTTTTGGTTTCAGGGTGGTGGTGGCCTCATAGAATGAGTTTGGGAGTGTTCCTCCCTCTGCTATATATTGGAAGAGTTTGAGAAGGATGGGTGTTAGCTCTTCTCTAAATGTTTGATAGAATTCACCTGTGGAGCCATCTGGTCCTGGGCTTTTGTTTGTTGGAAGGTTTTTAATCACAGTTTCAATTTCAGTGCTTGTGATTGGTCTGTTTATATTTTCTATTTCTTCCTGGTTCTGTCTCAGAAGGTTGTGCTTTTCTAAGAATTTGTCCATTTCTTCCAGGTTGTCCATAATATTGGCATATAGTTGCTTGTAGTAATCTCTCATGATCCTTTATATTTCTGCAGTGTCAGTTGCTACTTCTCCTTTTTCATTTCTAATTCTGTTGATTTGAGTCTTCTCCCTTTTTTTCTTGATGAGTCTGGCTAATGGTTTATCCATTTTGTTTATCTTCTCAAAGAACCAGCTTTTAGTTTTATTGATCTTTGCTATTGTTTGCTTCATTTCTTTTTCTTTTATTTCTGATCTGATCTTTATGATTTCTTTCCTTCTGCTAACTTTGGGGGTTTTTTTGTTCTTCTTTCTCTAATTGCTTTAGGTGTAAGGTTAGGTTGTTTATCTGAGATTTTTCTTGTTTCTTGAGGTAAGATTGTATTGCTATAAACTTCCTGCTTAGAACAGCTTGTGCTGCAGCCCATAGGTTTTGGGTCATCTTGTTTTCATTGTCATTTTTTCTTTGTATTTTTTGATTTCCTCTTTGATTTCTTCAGTGATCTCTTGGTTATTTAGTAGTGTATTGTTTAGCCTCCATGTGTTTGTATTTTTTACAGTTTTTTTTTCCTGTAATTGATATCTAGTCTCATAGCATTGTGGTCAGAAAAGATACTTGATATGATTTCAATTTTCTTAAATTTACCAAGGCTTGATTTGTGACTGAAGATATGGTCTGTCCTGGAGAATGTTCCATGAGCACTTGAGAAGAAAGTGTATTCTGTTGTTTTTGGATGGAATGTCCTATAGATATTAAGTCCATCTTGTTTAATGTGTCATTTAAAGCTTGTGTTTCCTTATTTATTTTCATTTTGGATGATCTGTCCATTGGTGAAAGTGGGGTGTTAATGTCCCCTATTATTACTGTGTTACTATCAATTTCCCCTTTTTTGGCTGTTAGCATTTGCCTTATGTATTGAGGTGCTCCTATGTTGGGTGCATAAATATTTACAATTGTTATATCTTCTCCTTGATCATTATGTAGTGTCCTTCTTTGTCTCTTGTAATAGTCTTTATTTTAAAGTTTATTTTGTCTGATATGAGACAGCTTTCTTTTGATTTCCATTTGCATGGAATATCTTTTTCCATCCCCTCACTTTCTGTCTGTATGTGTCCCTAGGTCTGAAGTGGATCTCTTGTAGACAGCATTTGTATGGGTCTTGTTTTTGTATCCATTCTGTCTGTCTATGTCTTTTGGTTGGAGCATTTAATCCATTTACATTTAACGTAGTTATTGATATGTATGTTCCTATTATCATTTTCTTCATGGTTTTGGGTTTGTTGTTTAGGTCTTTTCCTTCTCTTGTGTTTTCTGCCTAGAGAAGTTCTTTTAGCATTTGTTGTAAAGCTGGTTTGGTGGTGCCGAATTCTCTTAACTTTTGCTTATCTGTAAAGGTTTTAATTTTCCCATCAAGTCTGAATGAGAACCTTGTTGGGTAGAGTAATCTTGGTTGTAGGTTTTTTCCTTTCATCACTTTCAATATGTATGCCACTCCCGTCTGGCTTGCCAAGTTTCTGTTGAAAAATCAGCTGTTAACCTTATGGGATTGCCCTGTGTGTTATTTGTTGCTTTTCCCTTGCTGCTTTTAATATTTTTTCTTTGTATTTAATTTTTGATAGTTTGATTAATATGTGTCTTGGTGTGTTTCTCTTTAGGTTTATCCTGTATGGGACTCTCTGTGCTTCCTGGACTTGACTGATTATTTCCTTTCCCATGTTAGGGAAGTTTTCAACTCTTATCTCTTCAAATATTTTCTCAGAACCTTTCTTTTTCTCTTCATCTTCTGGGGCCCCTATAATTCAAATGTTTGTTTAATGTTGTCCCAGAGGTCTGTGAGACTGTCCTCAATTCTTTTCATTCTTTTTTCTTTATTCTGCTCCCTGGCAGTTATTTCCACCGTTTTACCTTCCAGCTCACTTATCCGTTTTTCTGCCTCAGTTATTCTGTTATTGGTCCTTCTAGAGTATTTTTAATTTCACTAATTGTGTTGATCATCACTGTTTGTTTGCTCTTTAGTTCTTCTAGATCTTTGTTAAATGTTTCTTGTATTTTCTCCGTTCTGTTTCCGAGATTTTTGATCATCTTTACTCTCATTACTCTGAATTCTTTTTCAGGTAGGTCGCCTATTTCGTCTTCATTTATTTGGTCTTGTAGGTTTTTATCTTGCTCCTTCATCTGCAACATATTTTTTTGTCGTTTCTTTTTTCTTTCCTTTTTTTTTTTTTTTTTGATGGGTGGTGCTGTATTCCTGTCTTACTGGTTGTTAGGTCTGAGACGTCCAGCACTGGAGTTTGCAAGCAGTTGGATAGAGCCAGGTCTTGGTGCTGAGTTGAGGATCTCTGGGAGACATTACTCTGATTGATATTCCCTGGGGTCTGAGGTTCTCTGTTAGTCCAGCAGTTTGGACTCAGAGCTCCCACCACCAGAGCATGGGCCCGATCTCTGGCCTGGGAACCAAGATCCCACAAGCATGTGGCAGGTGAAATAATGGTCCCCCAAAGACACGGACATCCAAATCCCGGAACTGCCTGGCTTGTGCATG
Organism: Pseudorca crassidens; assembly: GCF_039906515.1. Classification (NCBI taxonomy): domain Eukaryota; kingdom Metazoa; phylum Chordata; class Mammalia; order Artiodactyla; family Delphinidae; genus Pseudorca; species Pseudorca crassidens. The sequence goes on from NC_090296.1 coordinate 189,815,128, forward strand.
GTAATGGGGACCTGGGGCTGCCGGAGGGGCAGTGCAGTGGCCTGAGGTGCATGGGGCAGCCTGGTGTCCTCTGGGTCAGAGCCAGGTCGTCTGCACTGCCCACGCTGCCCAGTGCTCCAGGGACTCTGCCTGAGCTTGACAGGCGTCTGCACCCCGGGTTCACGTCCGAGACCCTGGTTTTACATCAGTGACCCCCTTCTTTGTTTTTTTAAAAAATCTCCCCCATTAAAAGAGAAAGTCTGCCTCAGATAAGATGAAGTCTGTGAAAGGGGGTTTATTCCTGCTGCATTGAAGGACTTATCGCTCAGTTTAGAAGCTGCTTCCAGAGCAGGACCACCCACACCTAATTTGGAAAATGGTTCCCTGTCTGTGTCCTAGTCACCTGTCCGGAGACATTTCTAAAAGGAAGACAAAAGAAGAGCAGTCGTGGGATGTTCCAAGGAGCGTCCATGGGCGACCACTGAAGACAAGACCGAGACTATCATCTTTTGCCTCAGGAGAATGCTGCTTCTCTCAGGAATCCTGCAACTTATAAAACTCCTGAGTGAAGTGATGTCATGGGCAGAAGTGTCTTTAAAGCATCACAGTATACACATATTATGAAGTTTGCAATTTACCTCAATTCCAGTGATCTTATCAAAAACTAAACTTGCCTAAAAACTGAACGCCCCTTTCTTCCAGAACAGTTGATTTCTTACAAAAAGAGCATGACACCCAGGTTGTTACAAGTTTGAGCTTAATTAGAAAATCTATGGCGGGGGAGAGGTGTTGAATCCAGATTAATCCAATTAATCATTCAAAAAATATCTTCTATGCCTACTCTGATAAGCCAGTGGTTCTCAAATTTGTGTGTTAATGAACCACCTGGGGTGCTTGTTAAGATGCAGATTCCCAGGCCCAGCTCCAGACTCTGCTCAAAGAGGTTGGGTTTGGAGCCTAGGAATTTGCATTTTAAACAGTCATTTCAGGTGATTCAGATGCAGAAGATCCAAAGACCTGTCTCAGAGAAATATTGCCCTAAAAAGGGTAGGGTTGGGCATTCAGGGAGGGCTTCAAATTCACTTCCCATTCATTCATTCATTCATTCCATCCCTCTCTCCTGAGCTCATTAATTCAACAAACATTTCTGGTGCCCTTGCATTGTACTTGATGATGTGGGACATAGTAAATATAAAGAGACTCAGTTCCTGCCTAGAAGGAATTTATACTTAATGACTGATAGGCTTATAGCTATAGCTATAGCTATAGATAGGTATATAGCTATAGTTATAAGTCTATCAGCCATTACACATATAGCTATAGCTATAGAGATAAATAAATGTGTATATATTTATAGAAATACAAATATATTTACATAAATATATGTATATAAATATACATTTTAATCATTTATCATTTTATCCATAGAAATGTATATTTATATAAATATAACATATATATGAATGACAATGTAAAGTGGTACATATTAAATTTACAGACATGGTACCAAAAAGAGTGTTGCAGGAATTTAGAAGTTGTGCCAATGTGAGCTAGTGTGGTCGGGAAAGGAGAGCAACTCCGTGGAGCGGGGGGGACATGGCCTGGGTCCTGAATGATGGGGAGTGAGCAGGATATTTGAGATGAAGGAACATTAGCTTCCTATCATACTTGTTAAGCAAGGACATTATTATTATCATAAGCCTACACTAAAGATAGCAGAGTGGCAAAGCATGGCCAGGGATTAAATGGATAATCTTGTTAACTACCTTCAGAGGAGCCATAAAGGATGAGAAACCAAAAGTTCCTGACCCAGCAACATCCTCTCCTTGTGTTTTCAGTATTGTCGTGCCAAGTGGACCATTTTTTACTTCAGTAAATTGATAAATAGTAGCAATTCTTGACATGACATGTTTAGCATATACATCCTGCTTTTCTCTTAGATCCATATCTATTTCATCAAGCTGCTTTAAAAGTTAAAATTATGGTCATAAGACACATGAAGGGCATAGACAATTAGCACCGTGAGAAGAGGATCAGACTGTTAGAAACCAAGAAAGGAAGATTAGTCCAATTAAAAATGACTTCTTGGCCTTCCCTCGTGGTGCAGTGGTTGAGGGTCCGCCTGCCGCTGCAGTGGACGCGGGTTCGTGCCCCGGTCCGGGAGGATCCCACATGCCGCGGAGCGGCTGGGCCCGTGAGCCATGGCCACTGAGCCTGTGCGTCCGGAGCCTGTGCTCCTCAACGGGAGGGGCTGCAACGGTGAGAGGCCCGCGTACCGCAAAAAACAAAAGACTTCTTATTTAATAAAGAGATCTGCATTCCTTAGGACTTATGCTTAGACATATTATTTTTAGCTATCTTTTGCCTATCTCATTACAGGAAAGACATTTTAATCTAGCTACTTTGTTTTCTTTCCTCAGATCTTCTCCCCAACATACACAAAGCATCAAAAACAATATATTTAAGCCAATTTTGTCCAGGAGTTTTCACTGACCATGTAGAGAAGAGGTATTACTATACCACCACCACACTTGGTGGGAAAGGGGACCCTTCTGGAGCCAGACAGTTGGGTTTTTAATCTTAGATCCATCACTTACTATCCATGTGGCTTTGGTGAGGTTACTTAACCTTTATGTGCCTCGGTTTCCTAATCTATAAAGTAGACACAAAGAGGGTCTTGTGATGGTTAAATGAAGCCATACATGGAACGCGCTTAGAACAGCCCACATAGTAAGTGCTTCATCAGTGTTAGCTGTTGTCATGAGCTCTGGTGTTGAGGAGAGGACACAAGAGCAAGTTTCTTGGGATATATATAGGCAGATTGAAGAGGCCTTAATATGTATTTGAAAATCAACTATAATATGGGGCTAAAAATTATTCAGCACCCCCCCAAAACATTATTTATATCCTTCCTTGTAAGAGAAAACATTTAAGACTGTTTATAAGAATACTCAACATAAAATCATATGACACAGACCTTAAATAGGAGAGGAACAAGAGTAGGGACATAAAAGAGAACTGGAGAAGAGCTTGTATAAAATGCATTCATGGTATTTGTCTCTGAGCTTTCTAGTAACCGTTGTAAAAAGGGAAACCTGATCAGTTACAAGATCAAAAACAGGCCAGTTGTTCAGGAGAAACACTTTTTTTTTTTTTTTTGCGGTACGCGGGCCTCTCACTGCTGCGGCCTCTCCCGTTGCGGAGCACAGGCTCCGGACGCGCAGGCTCAGCACGCGCAGGCTCAGCGGCCATGGCTCACGGGCCCAGCCGCTCCGCAGCATGTGGGATCTTCCCGGACCGGGGCACGAACCCCTGTCCCCTGCATCGGCAGGCGGACTCTCAACCACTGCGCCACCAGGGAAGCCCGCAGACTTTTTAATGATGGACATTCTGATGGGTGTGAGGTGGTACCTCATTGTAGTTTTGATTTGCGTTCATGAATGATATTTTTATTGCCAAATCCAATGACCCCTTTCTCAGCTATTTTTTTTTAAGTTTCGAAATAATCAATTACTCACTCTTCGGCATTCTCTTCTCCTTTGGCTCTGAGGGCACTAAATACTCCTGGTACTCCTCCCCCCTCCCCTATTCTGTCACTAGCCTTTAGGACCTTCTCTCCACCCATCTCCTATAGGGTGGAGTTCTCTGGGTTTCCATCTTTGGTTCTTTCTTCATCTTCCTCTACACATTCCCCCCAAGAAAGCCAATCCTCTCCCATGAATTCAACTGCCATCTTGAAGACAGTAATTCCCAAACTTACGCAGTAGAGTCACATGTTGAATTGGGTTGACTTCTAAGATCAGGGTCAGAGGTAAGAATAGCATTTGTCAACATGAGACTTACTCATTGTTTTTTAATTGAAAAAGAGGTGAAACAGCTGGCTCAAATTTGGAGTTGTTATGAAGGACAGTGTTTCTTTGAAGACTGGAATTATACTCAGAGTGGTGAGATGTTCATATTGTGAGGACCTACAAGGGAAATGAGTCCATTTGGAGGAAGAACAGGTTCACACCTCCCATTTCATGGTCTGCTTAGAGCTTGGAGCCATAGTGTAAAATGGCAAAAAGAAAACAATTTAAATAATTCTTCCCCACTCTCCATTATTTATTTATTGAAGACTGAGCATGCACAGGTGAATTTGCATATGTAATGATGACTCCCTGTGTCTCTACAAACTCTGTCTGCCTATTAGACATTTTTCATTCAGTTGTGTCACAAGATTTCAATCTCATCCTGCCCAATATTTTATCTATTGTCTTTACTTCCCACTCAGTTTTAATTAGATATAGCAAGATATCCACTCTATATTATTGCTGTAACAAAGATACTCCCAATTCTTAGTGGCTTAACCAATAAAAATGTATTTCTCATCTGTGTAACAGTCCAAGGTAGGAGTTCCGGGTCAGGAGCTGGAGGGTGAAATGGGGCACAGGAGGTCCACTCCACAAGGTCATTTAGGGATCCAGACTCAAGGAGTCTCTGCCATCTTCAATATGTGGCTTCCGAGGTTGCCTTTGTGTGAGGAGGAGGGAGCAGAGGGAGGATGGTAAAGACACGTCTGAATTTTAGTGTCACATTACTGCTGTCCCACTCCGTTGGGCCACCTAGATGCATGGGAGGAGAGCATAGCACCCAAGTTTATTGGAGAGTCTGTCACACTCTCGCTTCCTCCCCACTTCTAATTTTTTCTTCCACAAGTATTTTCTGTGTCTCAGTTTCCTCTTCTGTAAAACAGGCCCCAAATTGTACTCCTCACAGGAGTTGTTGTGAAACGTGAAATAACCTATGTAAGACAATTAGAATGTGCCTGACTCACAGCTGATGCTCCTAAGTTGGTTAACTACTATTGTTATCAATCAGTTGCAAGAGTTCATCAGCAACTCAGGTGCACCAGGCTACAAACTCTCCTATCCCATCACCAACTTCCAGTCAGTTGGTGAGTCCTACTTACTTATTTAAAAAATACGTACATATCTATGTTTCCTTAAATGCAGGGAATAATGCTTCTGACCTAGAAATTAAAACATATGGATTTGGATTAAAAAAAACAAAACCAAAAGCCACTTTCCTTGAGGGATCCAATGTATTCATATGGCTTCAACCTCCATCTTTAAAAATGGTTCAAATATGACCCAATGACTGGATTAGAACTCCCAGCTGGAAAAGATCTAGAAAAGTCTTCTTTTTCCCTCATTTTAAAACCGAGGAAACCAGCCCGGGTAAAGGCAGAGCTGGGACTCAAAGCTGGTCTTTTAACTCCAATCAAGCACTTCGTTGGACTCAGCTGCCTTCCTGCAGAAGCATGTTCATATACTCCTCTTGATTCTCATTCGTGTGTTGACCTGCTAGTTTAATTTCACAGAAAAATAAACTAAGCCAAAGCCAAGCCAACAACTCCTCTTCCACATCCTCACAATTTTTAGTTGGTGTCTATTAAGTGAAAATGTCCACTGCACGAATTTCCTCTAATCTCCTATGTTACCAAACCAATTACAATTCCAGAGTGTGTACTAAATTCTGACTCTTCTGCCTGGTTACTGGGATCCCCAAGCCCAGTGCTGTCTCCCTTCCTGTTTTTTATTCTGAGCAGCAGATAGCGTTGTACACAAGCCTGGAAAGATGTTTTTTATACTCAGGCAAAGTTGAGGGAAGATGTGCTCAAGTTTTTTTGCTAAACACTGCTTAATTTTTTTTAACATTTTTTTGGGAGTATAATTGCTTTACAATGGTGTGTTAGTTTCTGCTTTATAACAAAGTGAATCAGTTATACATATACATATATCCCCATATCTCTTCCCTCTTGCGTCTCCCTCCCTCCCACCCTCCCTATCCCACCCCTCTAGGTGGTCACAAAGCACCGAGCTGATCTCCCTGTGCTATGCAGCTGCTTCCCACTAGCTGTCTATTTCACCTTTGGTAACACTGCTTAATTTTATAGGCATGATCGCCCTCCTCTTCCCAGGCTTCCCAGGTTATATGCCTGGCCTATGAAAATCTCGCTTGCCTTTCCCCTCCACTCGCTGGATTTCAATGTCCAGAATGACCTCGGAAATCATGGGTTGAAGGTGGTTGGGGTCGCCTCCGTCTTGGGTCCCTGAATGACTGCATGGAGCCAAGTACCCCTCTGACTTGGGCCCACATTGGGCTGCTACGTGAGTAAGAACTAAGCTCTCAGGTGTTAAGCCTCTGAGATTGCGGGGTTTATGGCAGTGGTTAGCCTACCTTCACTGAACAAAATTAACTGGTGGAAACCTAGTGTTCCTTGAAGAAGTGTAACCCTGACTTGCTTAATGTTCTTTGTTCTGACAAGATATAAAATTGTGTGGAAAACCCTGCTTCTGTGGAGCAGTTTCTCAGTAATCTGGGAAGCGGGCTTCTGGGCTAGTCCTTAGTTTGGAGCAAATAAAACTCTTGTCTCTTCTTATTATTGATTGTTTATTGATTATTTTTGTAGACTTTACACAGAAAGATAGATAAAATAAATTGGTTGGAGATACCTGAGGTTCATTTGGGGGCAGAGTCAGAATAATAATTCAAAGGAATTCCAACATCTAGAGATTTGTCTTATCCACATAGTACTATTATCACTTTTCTCAAAGCCCGGGGCCCGGAAATGACCCATGGGTTCTGCTCTCCTACAGATATGGTTTATTTAAGTATTTAAATGTGTCTCTCTCCACCCCACGTGCACCCAGGTTAGAACCTGGGCCAATTTCACCACCTTTCAGGTTGGCCATTGCCTGTCCTGTGGAATCAAAATGACAGATTTACACAGCTCTGGGGGTTGGATCAGAAAGTGCTTGTGAGTAAACGTTTTTTCTACGCTTCTTCCCAGGCTTAGCTGCTACCTGGAAGAGCCCATAGAGCGAGAAAACAAAACAAAACAAAACTTGTTTCTTTTTCTTGGGAAATAGGCAGAGGCACGGTGAACATCCACTACAGCTGTTCTCCACACCTGGGATACGTTTAATCAGAATATAATGCATCAAGCCCACAAAAACAGGGCGGAGTCCCTTCCTTGCCAAGGAAGTGGTAGCAGCCCCACCTGCGTGCACATTACCTCCAACCCCACCCCCATCTGTGGGACGATTGGTGATTGAACTCTTTGGGCTTTGAACTCTTTTTTCCCTCCAATGAGTGTCCAGCCGACGGTCTTGCTGTGTGTTGTTTATTCCCCGGTACTTCATGGGTGGTTTTCTCTGAACTTTAACCCCAGAACCTGTGACCTGAAGGGCTGAGAGCTCTTACTTCCACCACATTTCAGATGCACCCTCCCCTTCAACTGTAGGCAAACTATTTGATTTCTGCTGCCTTTGTGTTTCCATATAAGGAAGTTTTTTGGGGGATGATTTCCAAGAAATCTCAAATGGTTTTAAGACCAAAAGCTGGCTTTGATTTCTTATCTCGTTTCCTCCATCTGTTTTGAGTTTTGTTCTTCTTGGTTTGCAGAGGTTTATAAAAGTGCATTTGTCATTTTCCAGCTTCACAGGTGAGAGCAGACGTTTCCAAAGAGCAACGCTAGTCTGCGCTGAGGCCGAACCAGTAATCCATGTAGCTGGCCATTGGCTCTAAGCAGATCTCTTGTTCTGAGTGGGTGTGCAGAGTGAAGGTACAGGCAGACAGGCTTCATGATTCCCGTGTCCCAAGAACAGAGGTGCTCTACAGGCTCACTCTCCAGCCTTCTTTTCCAGCAGGTAGTAACTGATTTGTTTGAATTTTGAGCTGCAGTCAAGAACGGAGGGTCTAATTGGATCTTCATGCTAAACAAAATGTTCAGGACTTGTGCATAGAATATTGACTAATTTCTAACTTGAAGTCCTGTACTCTTCCTGGTGAGTAAAGAGAAAGGGTAGCAGGGGCTTGTTCTTGCGTATCTTCGGTGGTGGTGTCTTAGATCAAATACCTGAGACGTCCCCAAATGCGACCCAAGTCAGGTGACCCAACCTTCTTTCCCATGCTATAAACAACTTTGGGGGCTTCTCTTCCCAACCATGATACTTGAACTGTGTATTCTCATCTTCATCATGATAGTAGAGGCTACACTTTGTGTTTTGCAATGAGAAGATGGACAATTCAAACCAAATGATTAAAATCCACGTGGCTCTGGATGTAATGAAAAACAGTCACATAATGAGATACAATCTCTCTCTCACACACACATGCACACACCACTCATATATGTTTGGATTTTAATTTTACTCTGCATCTAATAGCACAGAAGGCTTCCTGTTGTACTGGAACCTCCATCTAAAAATGGATAACACCAGTAGGAAAGCTGGGGCAGAAGGTAACATTTCCCTAGCAGGTAATGGCCCACGGAAACAAACCAATCTCAGGTCAACCAATCTCACTCTGGAGAGTTTCGAGAGATCCATAGCTGTCCTGAGTAGGTCAGGCCACATAGAAAAGACACAGGAGACTCAGCTTGGAGCTCTTGGGACCAGAGCAGATGACTTAATGTTTCTTTATATACAGCTATGTGTTCTTCGGGGGAAAAGATTGGGGCGGGGGATCAAGTTGGTTTGGGAAATTCTGCACTAAACAAAGTTAAACAGGTTTCTTTAACCTTTAATAGTCAGGTTTTATCACAAATCTCTAAGAGGGGAAAGTAAAAGGGAGCTTTTCCCAAACGTTTTTGACCTGGGCGTTCCTCTTCACTGGAAATCTCTAACATTTTCAAAGGGCACTAATGTCCCACCAAACCCAATTTGGAGAAGGCCATTTGGAGAAGTCAGGGAAGCCTCAGCTGTCTCAGCTCCACTGAGACTCTGCTCCCAAGTCAGTGGGGACAGTCCAAGGGGGTGGCCTTCACGTTTGGACACCAACATCCTTGGGAGTATGTGAAGACTTGCTCAGGGTACATCGGTACATGGATTAAAAAACGCTCTAGATCCACAACCTGCATGTGCACACTTTCCTAAAATTGCTCTGCAGAGAGCCGAACGGCTGTGAGCCATTCCAGTGGGCAGAGGGTCTCCCCTTCTACAAAGGCCACTTCGTAAAGGTGAGACATGCCTCTCTCTCCCCCTCTTCTTACTATGATGAGGGGCCCACAAATCTCTGGGGTGCCAGACAAAATGCTGTTTTTTGAGGAAGTGTATGACTCTGTTGACTTAGTAATAAATCTTTTGGCAACTCAGATGATTTCTAATTCTTTGCTCTCATGCAAATTGTGGGAAGACCTAACTGAGCTGTCAGAGATTAGATCATTTAAAGTAATTTTCATGATAGATCACCCTATCAGAAGGAGCTTGGTAACTGACATTGCTATGATAAAATTCCTTTCATTCCCATCTATTTTCATGAAAAAGGTTTCATGGTGCTAACGATAACTGTAACAATAATTATAAAATGGAAATAATGATGAGGAACCCCATCTATTTTGGTAAGGAGTCTGATGAAAAGTAGTTTTTCTGATAAAATTGTCCTTTTTATGTTTAATAATTATTTATAAAAATTGTATTTTGATAAATCATATATTAATAGTGTCTATAATGATAATTTAGTCCCAGAATTATTTCTTTGATATCTAGAGCTATTTCGCTACAGGATTTAAAAATTAATTTCAAATTAATTGAAATGTGCAAGACTAATTTCAAGTTTTATATATATATTTGCTGCAGATAATTATTATGGGTGATCAATAAAAGAATTTTAGGCATAAAATGTATCACATTAACAAAATCACGTGAAGAAAGTGGAGTGGAAATACAACTTTCAGGAGTAAATGAAATAATTTTGGCCTATTAAAGATGAGCTTGTTGGTATATATTAAAATGAATTGTGGTACATAAATTGCTATGGTATTAGATTGTATTGGAAATATTGAAAAAAGTCATATCAGGTTTTTAAAAATAATTTTTATTGGAGTAAGTTTTTTAAAAAACATTATTTATTTATATTTTTGGCTGCGTGGGGTCTTTGTTGCTGTGCGCGGGCTTTTCTCTGGTTGCAGTGAGCGGGGGCTACTCTTCGTTGCAGTGCTCGGGCTTCTCATTGCGGTGGCTTCTCTTGTTGTGGAGCATGGGCTCTAGATGTGCAGGCCCTAGAGTGCACGGGCTTCAGTAGTTGTGGCGTGTGGACTCAGTAGTCGTGGTGCACAGGCTCTAGGGCGCAGGGGTTCAGTAGTTGTGGTGCGCAGGCTCAGTAGTTGTGGCTCGCGGGCTCTAGAGTGTAGGCTCAGTAGTTGTGGCTCACGGGCTTAGTTGCTCCGTGGCATGTGGGATCTTCTCGGACCAGGGATTGAACCCGTGTCCCCTGTATTGGCAGGCAGATTCTTAACCACTGCGCCACCAGGGAAGTCCCTGGAGTATAGTTGATTTACAATGTTGTATTAGTTTCAGGTATACAGCAAAGTGAATCAGTTATATATATACACATATCCACTATTTTTTAGATTCTTTTCCCATTTAGGTCATCACTGAGTACTGTGTAGAGTTCCCTGTGCTATACAGTAGGTCCTTCTTAGTTATCTATTTTATACATAGTAGTGTGTATATATCAATCCCAATCGTAGAGTTTTATTTTTGTTCAGTATTTCCAATTCACCAGAAGTTATATCCTTTGTAACTACTTAAACTGATGAAGAAATGCTTAAGATGTTAACTTAAACAGGGGTGAAAAGACATGTAGTTTTAAAAAATTATTTTAAGGGGTAACCAAGCAGGAAGTTGAAGGTCTCTGCATCCAACAGCACATAAGAGAATGAAAAGGTAGGGGTCCGGAGATGGGCCACATTTGGTCTGAATCAGGCTCACTTCACCCTTCCGCCCTCTGCCATCCCTCTACTGTAGCATCCAGGTCTATCAGGTGCTTGGTGCCCTCAGCTCCCAACTTAATGTCCCACGTTACCACTAATCTCCTCCTCCCAGGTGTGGCACTCATTTCTTTCAGACTTAATAAGCAATCACGTTGACTTGGCCCTAGGACCACCTCATGCACCTATCCTGGGAGTCGTGATCCCCTGCCCCACGCTCCCTGCCTTGTTCTTGCCCCAAATCCCAGAAACCTTCAAATGGTAGAAAGACCAATGTTGGTCCCAATCCCCAAGCCCTAGTCCATACATCGCTGTCTCCACAATTAGCGTTAATTCGTAGGTTTACAGTTTTCAAAGTGCCTCCCTCCTTATATTTCCTCATTTACTCTTTACCACAGCCTGCTGTGATAGATAGAAGATAGAAAGAAGATGGATGGGTGGATAGATAGACAGATGGATAGATAGATACATACATACATAGGAGAAATTGGGGCTCAGCGGATTTAAGTGATTTGCCTGTGATGACACAGCAAGAAATGGTGGAGTTAATATTTGGATCCAGGTCATCTGTCTTTAGACTCTTTTCTTTATCCACGACATCTCACTGTTCCAAGTCCAAGGTCAAAGCAAACAAGTTGGGATCTTGAGTCTGGCTCACTTAGCGACCTTAATGAGTACAACTCCTGGAAATGGTGATGGGTGTCAGTACATTGTCCTTGTCTGATGGCCATTGTCTGGGGCCATCACACTTCATCGAGATTTTCTGCTGGACAGTCGGACAGGACTTACAGACAGCAAGGGAAAATCAACACATATGCATATTTACCATGGAACAAGATTACTTAACTCGGAACAAGATATTATGGTGTGGAGCCAAGACAAGCTGAGTATAAACAAACATTCACGTAAAAATGTGCAAGATTTGCCGTGACTGGTGTTTTAGTCTATGTAGCTGTACCAGAAATAAGACTTGGTTGGATGTCAAAATACCAGTCATCTAGCTTTAGTTTTTATTTTTAATTAAAGACAACGACTTTTAGAAACCAAGAGAAATACTATATTTGTTTCAACTCACCTCAAAAGGCCCAAATTTATAGGTATTTGTGGTTAAGTTGACTTTACGCTTTTGTGGTTATTTTTTTTTTAAACTTTTGAGGATACCTTTTTTCTTTTTTTTTTTTTTAAGTGTATTCAGACTGCTAGACATACAGTTTAGAAAAATAATTATTCTGTCTTTCGGGCTTGATTTTTTTATTCTTCAGTGTGAGGTATTTCAATTGAGGCTGAGTCCTTAAGAACATTATAAAGTTAATTGGGATTTCTAAGAGTGATTGATTCTCTAGGACTTAAGTCATTTTGTAGGTAAGATACACAGTAATCGTTTTAGTCCACTTAGCCTACACAGGAAATAATTTGTTAAAGAAAAGGACTGCGGCATCGTAAACAGGACAAGGTCACCTTCCAAGACCACCTGGAAGTTCAGGTGTGCAGATGGCCAGGAGTTCAGCACCCGGGAACTTATTCTGCCTGTCCTCGTTGGTTGATTCCAGCTGTTTAATTCTGAGCACAGCTCAACTTGCTGGATAGTCAGGCTCCACTGGCAGCCAGGACCCGCTGGCTTCAATATTCTTAATACAAGTGAGAGGGTTACCACGACTGAGTTCTTGCGTGGAATTTAGAAGCAAATCTGGGTGAAACAGTGGGGCCTTTCCCAAGAAAAATCTGGGTCACCAGAAAAACTCGATAGCCCCCAGTGCCAGTTCTCTGTTCCCCTCTGGTTTTGCTCACTCAGCAGGGGCTGGACCACCTGAGTATAGCGCTTCATCCCTCTGTGACTGGATCATCAGACCGACGTGCATAGACCGTCCAACTGAAGGGTGTCAGCGATCACTTACAGTGTAAATGACCACCCAGGGGGCTACTGGCATTTGGGGCGGGAAAATCTTCTTCTGTGAACCTTGGCTGTGCAGGCCTTTGGCCTCTACATAGCAATAATGCACCTGCCACCACTGTTATGACAACTAAAACCACCGCTCCCACGCTTCCAAATACTGGGCGGAGGTGGGGGAGGAGCAGAGGGTCGCATTATTTTCAGCTGCCCATGTTGCGTACAGGGAGGACACAGGGCTCCAGGCATGTGGAACGTAATGCAAATTATACGACGTCAGAAGTTTATTCTGATATCTCTTGACTTTAAACATCCTCTGCTACTATCCATCTGTAAAGTAGGAATTAACATAGGAATTAATTTACTAGTCATGGCCAGTGTGTGTGAAGTGCTTTAAAGTCCTACGCAAAAGGTACTAAATAAGTGCCCCAGATTATTTATTATCTATTTATCGTGTAAGGCAGTAGCAACAGGAGTATAAATTACAGAATAAAAAATTGAAATTGGAATCCATTCTGGAAGTACTTTTTAAAAAAAGACAGATCGGGGTGGGTAGAATACAACTGTGCTCAGACTGATAGCTCTGGGAGGAGCTGGAATATTCCAGGCTGGGATAGTCTGGAATATTCTCTATATGCCCCAGTGCTGGGCACGAAGGCTGGCTCGAAGCTGACAGTCAGCCGTGGTGTGTTCATCCAAACTGAAGCACGTGCATGTTTGCATTTGAGCTGCTCTCTTAGTTTGTCAAAAGGTGTATCTTGGAGGTTCACTTCTCATTACTCCAGGGGTTCCTGACCTGGTTCCCCTGGATCATGGTGAGGAAACTGGACCCTCAAAGTAGCCCAGATTGAGTGGGCACTCAGAAGGAATCACCCTGAAGCAGGTATGCAAGATGTGGTCAAAACAAGCCACCAGTGCTGCTGGGCAGGCGTATAGAAGCAGCCCCCTGGGCAGCCCACAATCCCCGTCCTGAAGGAGCTCTAGCATCCTGAGCAAGATGCTGGCTGCCAAGTGCTCTGAGCTGCCGGGAACATCATCCGTATTCTTGTTTCTAATCTGCAGATACAGGCTCTGTGTCTGTAAGTACAAAGAAAGGAGCGGGGCTGGATAGACAAGCAAATACGTGTGAGCACCCCAGGCTGCTTCTTGCTACATGCCTTCCAACAAAAGACGTGGAGCCTCTACTGCTGAGCCTCAGCATGTCCTGTAACCTTGTCTGTCATAGGAGCTTCCTCTTCTGGAACACACATAGTATTGGGTTTTTTCCCCTTAAACAATCAACTTTTGTTCTTTCCCAGCAGAACTCCCACACGGCCCCAGGCTACTCTTTCTCTAACTGATTGTGGGAATACTACTCTCCTTTCCAGCTCTCCTTGGAAATCCATTAGGGACGTTCCCTGGAGAAAAGCTGTTTCTTGGGGTTCTAAGTGGTTTGTTACATTCCTCCACCTGGATCCAGGGGAGGGGTAGGGTAGTATGGACACAGGTTATGCGTCCACCAGTTTCACCAAATGAGGCAATATAGAATGTCCACAATATCAAAGGATGCTCATCTGGAAATCCTAGCTGGCCCGGGAGTTCACACTTTAAAAAATGACTTTGCAACCAAATTCAGAGTGTGGCAAGCTCTTCAGGACTCCGGACCAGTTTTTTTTTCAATTAGCTAATGTCATGCGAAGAAAAAATGAAAGAGAGAGGGGAATGCTCTTGTGTGAAAGATATATGAAAGGGACCTAAGTTACATCATAACCTTATACACTGTTTCAAATAAACCTATGGTAAGAAAAACTGTTTCAGGTATTTGAGGAACTTTTATGAAGTTGGGTTTCATAACTTTTTGGGCATTATGTTAATGGAATTATGGTTCTGTGATATAATATTATATTTTCTTCTCTTTAGATGCCTAATGAAGTATTTAGTGGCAAAATGACTTGAGAACTTGGATTTGCTTTAATATATCCTAGCTTAAAAAAAAAGGACAACTGATGAAACAAACATGGCAAAATGTTGAATGGTTATTGAAGCTGGGTAATTGGTACCTGGGGGGTTGTTATACACTATTTTGGGGTATATTTGGAATTTTTTATCAAAACAATTTAACAAGGGGAAAATTTAATGTTTTTTATAAAAATATGGGAATTAGTTATGGGATAAAGAACTTAACATATTGAAAGCTTTTGCTTTTTGTCTAGTTTAGAGAGAATCTGGTTTCTTAGAACTTTTCCAATTAAAGCTCTTTGAAAAAGAGGTTTCTATTTGCAAATTTGGTATGGTTTACCTGAAGTTTAAAATTCATGTAGAGCTGTGTATTGCTCCATCAAAGTCCGCCTGCAGAGGGCGGTGTGTCACTCCATTCTGGCTGGCCCAGAGAGAGCTGTGTGATGCTCCTTTAGATTGTGCTGGGAGAGGGCTGTACGTCACTCCATCAACACTGGCTGGCAAAAGCTTTTAAGTTTCATTAGGTCCCATTTGTTTATTTTTGTTTTTATTTCCATTTCTCTAGGAGGTGGGTCAAAAAGGATCTTGCTGTGATTTATGTCAGAGAGTGTTCTGCCTATGTTTTCCTCCAAGAGTTTGATAGTGTCTGGCCTTACATTTAGGTCTTTAATCCATTTTGAGCTTATTTTTGTGTATGGTGTTAGGGAGTGTTCTAATATCATACTTTTACATGTAGCTGTCCAGTTTTCCCAGCACCACTTATTGAAGAGGCTGTCTTTTCCCCATTGTGTATTCTTGCCTCCTTTATCAAAGATAAGGTGACCATATGTGTGTGGGTTTATCTCTGGGCTTTCTATCCTGTTCCATTGATCTACATTTCTGTTTCTGTGCCAGTACCATACTGTCTGGATTACTGTAGCTTTGTAGTATAGTCTGAAGTCAGGGAGGGTGATTCCTCCAGCTCTATTTTTCGTTCTCAAGATTGCTTTGGCTATTCGGGGTCTTTTGTGTTTCTGTACAAATTGTGAAATTTTTTTTCTAGTTCTGTGAAAAATGCCAGAGGTAGTTTGATAGGGATTGCATTGAATCTGTAGATTGCTTTGGGTAGTAGAGTCATTTTCACAATATTGATTCTTCCAATCCAAGAACATGGTATATCTCTCCATCTATTTGTATCATCTTTAATTTCTTTCATCAGTGTCTTATAATTTTCTGCATACAGGTCTTTTGTCTCCTTAGGTAGGTTTATTCCTAGATATTTTATTCTTTTTGTTGCAATGGTAAATGGGAGTGTTTTCTTGATTTCACTTTCAGATTTTTCATCATTAGTGTATAGGAATGCCAGAGATTTCTGTGCATTAATTTTGTATCCTGCTACTTTACCAAATTCATTGATTAGCTCTAATAGTTTTCTGGTAGCATCTTTAGGATTCTCTATGTAGAGTATCATGTCATCTGCAAACAGTGACAGCTTTACTTCCTCTTTTCTGATTTGGATTCCTTTTATTTCTTTTTCTTCTCTGATTGCTGTGGCTAAAACTTCCAAAACTATGTTGAATAATAGTGGTGACAGTGGGCAACCTTGTCTTGTTCCTGATCTTAGTGGAAATGTTTTCAGTTTTTCACCATTCAGGACGATGTTTGCTGTGGGTTTGTCATATATGGCCTTTATTATGTTGAGGAAAGTTCCCTCTATGCCTACTTTCTGGAGGATTTTTATCATAAATGGGTGTTGAATTTTGTTGAAAGCTTTCTCTGCATCTATTGAGATGATCGTATGGTTTTTCTCCTTCAGTTTGTTAATATGGTGTATCACGTTGATTGATTTGTGTATATTGAAGAATACTTGCATTCCTGGAATAAACCCCACTTGATCATGGTTTATGATCCTTTTAATGGAAACCATAAACAAGACCAAAAGACAACCCTCAGAATGGGAGAAAATATTTGCAAATGAAGCAACTGACAAAGGATTAATCTCCAAGATTTACAAGCAGCTCATGCAGCTCAATGACAAAAAAACAAACAACCCAATCCAAAAATGAGCAGAAGACCTAAATAGACATTTCGTCAAAGAAGATATACAGATTGCCAACACACACATGAAAGGATGCTCAACATCACTAATCATTAGAGAAATGCAAATCAAAACTACATTGAGGTATCACCTCACACCGGTCAGAATGGCCATCATCAGAAAATCTGCAAACAATAAATTCTGGAGAGGGTGTGGAGAAAAGGTAACCCTCTTGCACTGTTGGTGGGAATGTAAATTGATACAGCCACTGTGGAGAACAGTATGGAGGTTCCTTAAAAATCTAAAAATAGAACTACCATACGACCCAGCAATCCCACTACTGGGCATATACCCTGAGAAAACCATAATTAAAAAAGAGTCATGTACCAAAATGTTCATTGCAGCTCTATTTACAATAGCCAGGACATGGAAGCAACCTAAGTGTCCATTGTCAGATGAATAGATAGAGAAGATGTGGCACATATATACAATGGAATATTACTCAGACATAAAAAGAAAGAAATTGAGATATTTGTAGTGAGGTGGATGGACCTAGAGTCTGTCATACAGAGTGAAGTAAGTCAGAAAGAGAGAAACAAATACCGTATGCTAACACATATATATGGAATCTAAGGGAAAAAAATGGTCATGAAGAACTTAGGGGTAAGACAGGAATAAAGACACAGACCTACTAGAGAATGGACTTGGGGATATGGGGAGGAGAAAGGGTAAGCTGTGACAAAGTGAGAGAGTGGCATGCACATATATACACTACCAGATGTAAAATAGATAGCTAGTGGGAAGCAGCCGCATAGCACAGGGAGATCAGCTCGGTGCTTTGTGACCACCTAGAGGGGTGGGATAGAGAGGGTGGGAGGGAGGGAGACCCAAGGGGGAAGAGATATGGGAACATATGTATACGTATAACTGATTCACTTTGTTATAAAGCAGAAACTGACACACCATTGTAAAGCAATTGTACTCCAATAAAGATGTTAAAAATATAAAATAAAACCAGCCAGGAGAGGGCTGTGTGTTGCTCCATCCGGGGGGCGGGGAGGTTCCTTTATGCGGCTGCATTCTAACAGGCAGAGAGAGGATTGTATGTCACTTCATCCTGCCCGGCCAGGAGATGGTTGTTATGTTGCTCGTGGTTATGTATCAGTTCGTCCTAGCCACTGGGATGTAGTTCTATTTTACTATCGACCGGGATGCAGCTGTGTTTTACACAAAATTCAATAAATGAGGAACGGCAGAGAGAACACAGGCATTACTACGTTACCAGCCCATGTGTTTTCTGCGATTTCATTGTTCCACGCCTCAGGAGAAATGTCACAGAAGCTGGATGTGATCTAGAGTCAGAGATACAGACAATAATTGTAACACTGCCGTGTTTTTGTTTTGTTTTAAGTTAGTCTCTTCTCTTCCTCTGATTAATATCTCAGGAAAGTTCTGTTCGTACACACGGAGTTTCATCCCTAACATGCAGACTTCCCTCTCATCTTCTATTCTCCTCCAGATCGCCTTCAAAGCTGCTGATTTATTTTCAAGACACTTTCTCAGATCTCTGGCTCTTTTCCAGCCTCCCCGGGAAGAACTGTGTTTGTAATGGGCTCATCTTCCTAATGAATCATGGACTCTGTCCAGAAAACTTAGTACCCAGGAAAATGCAGTTCCTGGTCAACTTATGAACGCTTTTCCTCTTGCCTACCTCTCTGTCCACCTCTTCCCCTCCCTATAACATTTCTTTAGCTTCAACATTGTATTTTTCTTGAGGACATCAGGTTTCATCTCTGTGGGCCTTGCTGAGTCAGGCTGTTCATATCAGCTCATGGAGGAAAGCTCACACGGGATGACGAGGTGCCAGCCAACCTGACTGTAGTCACGCCAACCAACCTTCTAATGAGGGCTGGCTGTTCCCCAGCGCAGACAGGGTAAACAGTTGACGTTTGTGCCCACCTAGCCCAAGGTGCTTGTCACAGGGCGCCCCTGGGGGAGGAGAGAAAGCTTACTCAGGGGTAAATCTTTCAAACGAATCATCTTGTTTGTGGACGGTAATCCCTACAGTGAAGGAAAGTCTCAAGGGCACCGCAAGTGGGGAGGACTTGGCATCACCTCTGGCTCAGGTGAGTCAGACTGACCTAAAGGGGAGCCCGCCCCTCAGCTGTGCTTCCTGCAAACAGTCCCCAGGCTGCCGCTGCTCCAATAGCTGCATCCCAGGGCTTCTCACTCCTTCTCCCGGGGATCTTGCTAAAATGCAGATTCTGAGTCAGCAGGTCCGTGGTGGGGTCAGAGCTGCTGTGTTTCTAACAAGCTCCCAGGTGACACTGCTGCCGCGCATCCCTGGACAGGGACTCAAGCAGCCTCTTCCGCTGGTTCTCACGCCTCCCTGCACATTCAAATCACCTTGAGAACATTTCGGAAATACTAATGCCCAGGCCAACCTCATCAGGATCGCTGGTGAGAAGGTGCCCTCGTGGACTGAGGGCTTCGTTCCTGGATGTACCACGTGGGCCTCTTCTAGGCCTGCTGACGACGCGAGTGATGCTAGAGGGAGAGACAGACAGACAGACAGGCAGTTAGAGAACATGAAAGTACCAGGATGGAAACCACAGTCTTTTTATAACCTAATCTTGGAGATGGTACCCCGCTGCTTCTCCCATATTCCATTCATTAGAAGCGAGGATTACCCAAGGGCTTGACTACCAGGAAGTAGGGACCGTAGGCGGCACCCCACAGCGTTGTCCCTCTGTTGGCGCTCTCACGACCGCTCAGCCACCCTTGCCGACCGGACAGAGGGGGTGAGGCTGGACCGTGATTTGTGGCCCAAGTCCACGTGCTGAGGGAGAGGCAGCATGGGAACAGAGCTGCTGGATTCTGGAAAGACCCAAGGTGTTCTCAAAACGATATGCACTCAACTCATGTCTTTAAAATCTTTTATTTGCTGTAAGGATGTAGCACAAAACACCAAAGCATTAGCAAACTGCCCTGGAGAAGCTGCAAGCTTCAAGACACAACGTTTCCTACGTGACTTGAGAAGCTTTTAACTCCTGGGGGGGGGGACAAGCTTCGGTGAAATGCCTCAAATCCACGGGTGCACCCCATCTACCAAAGGGTGTCAACGTGGTCCTTCTTACAGAACTCACGAGTTCCGATGCTCCACGTGGAGGTGGAAAATGAAGCCGTGCCCACAGCTGGTCCTCATGACTGAGGTTAAACCTGGGCACAGACACTGGCTGGAAAGGGCTCTTCCTCTGGACCAGGTCAAGTGGCTCCAATCCACCTGAAGATGAGGGGGAACACCCTCAAGGGCAAAATCCACCAGTGGACCCGGTAGACGTGGCCCCTTCTCTCTAAGTCCAACGCTCATGTGCAGAGGGGTTCACAGTGCCTGAAGCACTTGACGGTGAATTACCATTCACTATTCACCATTCAGTGACTGAATTACCATTCAGTACTCACAACAGCCTGTGAGGTGAGTGGGAATGGTCCTGATTTCTGCCTCGTTCACAAGGAAACGGAGACTCAGAAGGAGGATTTGAGTTGTGTAAGGGGCAGAGTTGGGTCTGAGCGGGTCTGGGATGCAGACCTGCCCTCCTCAGAGCCCAGGGCGACTCACCCTCACAGCTGAGCAAATGAGGAAGGGGCAGCGGAAACCCAGCCGAGTGCAGGGTAATAAGTGGGCTCATTTCACAGCTTTGGAAGAAAGATGTGTTTTCACGGAGGCCTCCTGGACCAGCAGGAAATATAATAGAGCCCACGAGCAGGTGAAGGCATAAGAGAAGGAGGCCGACGGGGATGTCTCTTGGGTCCTTCCTGACCCACTCTCCAGGCTGGACTCCCAGCTCTCACCTCTGTGGCCACCCACAAGCCCAGCATGATCTGGGCTGAAAACTCGGTCCTCTCCCTTGTCCTGTTCCACCCTCTCAGGTGAGGGCTTTCTCACTCACCAACAATTTCCTGAGCACCTCCTGTGTGCCAGGCACGTCCTAGCACTGAGGATACAGCCGTGAGCGACACACCGCACGACACACCTCTGCCCTCGTCGAGGTTGCACGCCCCCCTTCATCTCTCCTCAGCCCCTCCGTGTGTACTGGAGCTGGAGGCATGGTCAGAAGAGTGGGGGCTGTGAGTCCATCATCCGTTTCTTCATCATCTGCTGAAGAAGCAGCAGGTAAGCTTTCTCCTCTCCAGGGGCAGGGCTGTGCAGAGTGACCTTTCCCAGTGGGAGGCCCTCTCATGATGGACCCCGCGCAGGCACACTGTGACGTGTGCCCAGGAAAGTGCTGGTAAAACACTGGCTGGGATCACTGAACACCAGACATCCCCTGGCCGTGTCTCATCAGAGGCCAACAACTCTGCGTGTTCCTCATGGTGTTTCCCCCCATCCCCCCAGATCAGCCCTGAGGGGATATTGGAGAGTCCCAGAGCCCAAGTGGAATCCAAAGACTTGATCGTGGTCCCGGATGTGCCACTAACGAGCTGGATAATCTTGGGTTAATCATTCTAATTTTTGTCTTCTGTATCTTCATTTACGCCATGATGGATCCCCAAGGTAGCTTCCAGCTCTAGAACCCTCTGACACCCAGACATCACCGAATCCCCGTGTTACAATTGCGCTGGGCGCCAGTGCCTCGCTTTGGGTTTTGCTCTTTGCCTGGAAAAGACTGTTGCCATGTCCCATGTACCCTGTTTTCTTCCTGAGAAACATGGGAAAGCGTCTCAGTTGAACCTGTGAATTTCGGGCTTTCCCAGCTCTGGATCCCAGCCCAGAGGCAAGGGAGAACATGAGTTAGAATTGTTATAGTGGTTATGAAACCCACACTTCCCGTCAGTTCTTTCCAAGCCTGGTGTTAAATGAACAAGTTCAAATATGAATGTTAACAAGGGTGATTCAGGCCTAGAGAAGGGCGTAGCATGACGCTGGCTTTAAATAATGGCAATAAAAGCACTTTTCTGATCCGTTTGTTGACAAAAGGCAGCAAGAGATCATTCGTCTAGTTCAGTGATCTCCAAACAGTTTTGATGGTGCACCCTTCTGACATAGTGTTTTTGAACATGCAAGCATTCCTGATATGTGAATATTTATGTATTTGGAAATTATAGGCATGTAGTATTATGCCTACAAATGAACATATAAAGCGTACACAAAGGAAGAAAATTAAAAGGACAAGATCAAAACAAAGAAACTCTTGGCAGCAGAACAAATTGTTTATCTTTGTTACCTTAATGTGATTTCGTAGGTTGTTTATTTTTGTAATACAGTGATTTGCAAGTCCGATTCCAAGTCTAGTTTGTCTAAATTCTTGGTCTCTAAGCACTGTTGTAGCTGAAAACGTTGCAATGCAAAAATATTTAGATCGAAATGGAAGAAATCCATTGTTGGGGGGCTTGTAATTGGGGACTTGACCGAATCCAAATTGGAAACGTACAAGACTGAAAGTGGTGTCGTTACAGGACGTCCCTTCCTTCCAATCTCCTTCTTCTACCCTTCCTGCCAAAGACCCTGTACCCCACTAAATCACGCTACACAAATATAGAACTACAATCCAGGTACAAACAATTTCCCAAAGACCCTATATTTCTTGTAAAACAGTAGGTTAATGTTTGTATTTAACTCTTACTAAACACTGACGTTTTTTGAAAACTCACAGCTGAATGGAAATATGTATTAATGTCTTTCTCTTGATTAAGACAATCCAGGGAGCTTGGGGCTTCAGACCACTAGAGTAATGGCCCCCAAACTCTTAGAGGATGTGGCCCCTGTTTGTGGCACTCAGCATACTAGCAAGTAGAATGGACTAAGAAAAGAAGACACAGTGCAAATAGCTTTTTAAAAAATGAATTTGTAAAGAAAATGTGGTGTTTACATTCAACGGAATATTATTCAGCCTTGAAAAGGAAGGAGATCCTGCCATTGGTGACAACATGGCTGAACCAGAAGGACACTAAGTGAAATTAGCCAGTCACAGAAAGGCAAATGCTGTATGATTCCACTTATATGGGGAATAGTCAAACTCATAGAAGCAGAGAATACAGCAGTGGCTGCCAGGGGCTTGGGAGTCAGGAAATGGAGAGTTGTTATTCAGCGGGTATAAAGTTTCAGTTATGCTGGATGAATCTAGAGAGCTGATGTACAATATCATGGCTATAGTTAACAACACAATCTTGTGCAGGACACAGTTTGTTGAGAGGGTAGATCTCATGTTAAGTGTTCCTACCAAAACCCAAACAAACAAAACCAAAAGGACACAAGGAGACTCTGAGAGGTATTGGATATTTTTATTACCTTGCTTGTGGTTATGGTATCATGGGTGTTTGCATATGTCCAAACTCATCAAACTGTACACATTAAGTATGTGCAGTTCTTTGTAAACCAGGTGTACCTCACCAAAGCTGTAAAAACTGATTTGTATTTAATTACTCCAAGTGGCATCTACATCTATTGAGCAATAGTGAATACACGTAGGGGATGTATCTCATCAGTCCACAGGCAAGGAATTAGGCAACATTGCAACTGCAGTCCTCGACCACAGCCAAGCCCCCACGAAAACACTCCCCTAGAGGGAGGAAAAGCACTTGGGAATAAATATCCAGACCTCTTAGTGACTGTCTTAAAAACCCAAGCCTATTACATGTGACATCCCTGTACTAAGCAAAGGGCCTTGTGGTAAAGCAGGCATTGTGAAATCATAAGTCCTTTCCTAGTGCCAGTCGGTGTGCTGAGCGACACTTGTGACCTCGCCAAAAAGTACAATGAAGTGAGAAAACAGAGAGGAGTACAGCTACAACACTTGCACTGAAAGGGGACCATCTGTGGTCTAACTGAGATGCTAGGACGTCCCCTCGGGCAGTGGTTCTCAAAAATGAAACGGTCATGAGAAACACCTGGGCATCTTGTTAAACCGCAGATTACGATTCAACAGGCCTGGGATGAGGCCTGAGATTCTAAATTTCTAACAAGCTCCCAAGAGACGCAGGTGCTGCAGGTTCAAGACCACACCTTGAGGGACGAGACCCTCCCATCGGTGTGTCTTCGACAGGGGAGTCCAGTCTTTCCCGAGCCTGTCACAACTAGCTGGCAGCAGTCCAACAGGTGTGGACTCCAAGAGAGGCTGGCACTGGTGGGCTCTACCTAAAGCAGAGAAGCTAAAGGTAGTAACTAACGAAGGTAGTTACTAGGGTAGCCCAGCCAACTACCCTTCAGTATCACCTCCAGCCAATCAGATGGCACCTTCCCGTTAAACTTCTTTAAATCCACTTCCCATCCTTTCCGAGGGGTGGGCACTCCAGCGGGAGACAAGACGCTCTTTAGGGGAAGAGGCAGCAGCTGAGCAGCTGAAAATATCTGAGGGCAGATGAAGTGGGGCTGCATCTCTGCTTGGGCTGTTAGCACAAAGCCCTCCCAGGGTAGCTCTTCGTGGAAAGTCCCCCTGTGACCTGAGCCGGCAGAGAGGCAACTCCAGTGGGAATAAGCCAGCTCTCACGTGCTGGGCAGGACCGGTTCCAGCACCCACACCTCAAAGGTAAGACCAGGAGCCCCAGGGGCAGCCGTTTCTTCCGGTCGGGACCCCTGTGGTTCTTCCTCTCCTTTTCTGAAGGAAGCTGCCCGCTGGGATTTCAAGGTGATACTCTGGCCCCCGCGCTCCCGTGAAGTGGCTAGAAACTGCTGTTGTCTTTCACTAGAGAAGGCGTAAAGGAAAAAGATTTTCTCAGTAGCGAGAAAAGCTGTTAGACTTGGTTGAAGCAGAGCAAGGTGCCCCAACCCCCCAGGTAAACGTGTGCAACCCTGTTTTCCCCAGAGGAAATGAGGCAGTTTTTGAAACGTTTCTTAAAGCGACTGTGAATTCGCTTGTGATACCCTTAAAGGCATCTGCCCGCAGAGTCACGCTTTGAGCAGACTTGCCAGTGAATCGTTTTGGGAGGCTACGTGGCTGATTTCCCCACTTAGGAAGAGCTCCAGGGACCTCTTGCTTTCCCTTACCGACCCCTGGTTATTCGTTACAAATGGCGGTAGTGGAGGGTGGATCTGAATGACTGAGGGCAAATGCCAGGAATATTTTGCTCACCTTCTCACCCCCAGGACACCAGTCAGCACTATTTGTTGTACGAATTTATGAATCTCCAAATTACTGGGTTAGTTAATGGAACTGGCAGGTCAGCCTCTCTGCCAATTACATGTCCCGGGCGAATGCACGTGGTCCCGCCACGCAGCTCCCCTTGGTTTCTCCCACCTGCGGCCTGCTTGTTTGGGCGCTGGCTGTCTCAGCTGTGCTGGTTCATTTTCCCTTTGTCTACGCTCTGCTCTTCCTCTGGCCATTCATTAGCCTGCTAGATTCAGGGCCCTCTTAGAAACTACCCGGACGCTAGCTCTGCTTTCCTGCTTACAGAGGACAGGCAGGTGGAGCCTTGAGAGCCCTCACCAGGTGTGCTGTCACCAGCACCATCGTCTCTAACTTGCTCGCGGGGGCCATCAGAGGGGAGGGTTTGAGAAAGT
The DNA here is from genome assembly GCF_039906515.1 of Pseudorca crassidens. Lineage (NCBI taxonomy): Eukaryota > Metazoa > Chordata > Mammalia > Artiodactyla > Delphinidae > Pseudorca > Pseudorca crassidens. The sequence goes on from NC_090296.1 coordinate 189,840,203, forward strand.
AGGGCTTTGCCGCATTGCCTTGAAGCCCAGTTGGAGTAGAGGTCAAAACCCTCCTCTATGTCCTTTTAACCCCTTTGTTCGTCTTCCCTCTGTGCCCAGGCAGAGGGACTTTTAAACTGGAAAAGGTATTGGTTCAGAACTGAGCAACCCAGCCTAGCATGTCAGGGCCGCGATGGCTTCTGGGAAATGGCCAGAACCTACCTGGAGCCAGTGGGGACACGAGTCACCAACCTGCCCTGGACCTTGCCTGGTGTCATCTTAGGGTCACCTTAGTGTCCTCCCACCACTAGGATGGATGTTCACCCAGTATTCAGTTTTAACCAAGCCTGGCCCTCTAGCAGTATTCATAACAGCTGGAAGGAACAGTGTTCGAGTCAATTTAATCAGACAGTTCCAGGTGTTTCCTTTCAGTGGCCAACTGTGTGTATGTGATGCATTCAGGATGCCTAGGAGAACGCCAGGGGCTCTGAGGACCTAATCAACAGTAGACACGCTTAGGCAGTGGTTGCCAGCCCTTGGCCAGGTGGAAAAGATGAACAGCTGGAGCACAGAGGATCTTCAGGGCAGTGGAAATACTCCGCATGATACTATAATGGTAGATACACGTCATTATATGTGTTCAAACACCAAGAGTGACCCCTAATGCAGACTGCGGACTTTGGAGGCTGATGGCGTGTCAGTGTAGGTCCATCCGTTGTAGCGGATGCCTCACTCTGGTGGGGGGGAGGGACGTTGCCGGTATGTGGCTCTGCTCCTCTGAGAATGAGGTACAGGGAGAGAAAGTCATGGATTAAGACCTGGAGGCGCGGGGACACGCTCTGGCCGATCTGGACGTGACGGGTGGGTTGTCTGCACACGACGGGGGCAGGAAAGAGGCTGCTGTTGGTTATGACAGAAACTCATCTAGGGTTCCTTCCCCCACCCTGCCTCGCCTGGCCCCTCCCTCCCTCCCTCTTGGGGAACAGACGCTGAGCTGTGTGCAGGCTGGAAACTCACATTCTGCGTCAGATGCTTAGTTTATTTGGGAGCCGATTGTGAGCAAGCTTGGACCTCCTTGTCTGCTTCCCTGTGGCCCAAACACTGGCTGGCCACATGGCCAGGCACGGGCCAGCCTGGAATGAAGACCCTGTGGTAGGGCCCCCCCATGGTGTCCAAGACTTCAGGCTGCCCCGGTTGGCTAATTCTCACCTGGGGTGATTTGCTCACTCCTGGTCGCTGGGGTCTGGGGAGGAGGGTGGGGACCCTTCGGGATGACCTTTCTCATGTCTTGTTTGAACTCTTACAATTTGGCTGAATTTCTTTTTTAAAAAAATAGTTGATTTACAATGTGTTAATTTCTACTGTACCGCAAAGTGATTCTGTTATACATATATATATACATTTTTTCATATTCTTTTCCATTATGGTTTATTACAGGTTACTGAATATAGTTCCCTGTGCTATATAGTAGGACCTTGTTGTTTATCCATTCTATATATACCAGTTTGCATCTGCTAAACCCAAACTCCCAATCCATCCGTTCCCCACCCCCTCTCCCCCTTGGCAACCATCAGTCTGTTCTCTATGTCTGTGAGTCTGTTTCTGTTTCATAGAAAAGTTCATTTGTGTCATATTTTAGATTTCACATATAACTGATATCATATGGTATTTGTCTTTCTCTTTCTGACTTTCTTCACTTAGTATGATAATCTCTAGTTGCATCCATGTTGCTGCAAATGGCAGTATTTCATTCTTTTTTATGGCTGAGTAATATTCCATTGTGTGTATATATATATATATATATATATATATACACACACACCACAACTTCGTTATCCATTCCCCTGTCGATGGACATTTAGGTTGTTGCCATGTCTTGGCTGAATTGCTTAAGGACCTGGCTCAGTGGTTGTCAGATGTGGCTGCACATTGAAATCACCCGTATGAGTCTCGCTGGTTCTGATGTAATTGGTCTGGGGTGTGACCTCTGCAGTGGGAATGTTTAAAGCTCCCTCTGATGATTCTAGTGTTGGAAAAAGGCGGGGGCTCAGTGGCCCAGCTGAAGCGTTTCTAGATCTGATGAGGATTAAATAGCCTGACACTGGAACTCCTTACTGCCCTCATCTGGTTCGTACAAAGAAGAGATGACTTGGAGAAGAAAGATTGGGTTAGGATGCTTCTCTGGAAACCCTCCTATCTTTAAGGCTAAATGTTCTTTAAGGCTAAATCCACCAGGTGACCAATCTCTTATCTTTTGAGTAAAGGATTTGAAAACACTTTTGATACATGTTATATATCAGATAAGATACAGAATGCCCAGTTAAACTTGAATTTCAGAAAACAGTGAATTTATTTAGTATAAGCATAGCCTATGTAATATTTGGGATATACTTATACTAAGAAATTATTCAAATTCAACTTGGAATCCTGTATTTTTGTCTGAAAAATTGGGAGATTATAATAAAGTACTCAGAATTCTTCTGTTACAGATGACAAAAACCCAACTGAAACTAATTCAAGCAAAAAAATAAATTAATTAATGGGTTTCTGTAACTGAAAAGCCTGCTTATTGGGGCTGTATTTAGATGTGTCCAGGGAGCTGTCTCCATATTTCTTAGCTCCTCTTTTCTCCATCCAGGTCTTTCTAAATAGAGGGAAAGAAGGCCTTTGGGGGCTCTGGCCTTGCCTAGTCCTAACAGCTTGTGATCCCAGTGGAAGAGAAAGTCTCTCCTGAGTGCTGCAGAAACAGGCAAGGCTGATTTTTCTGGCTTGAGGCCACACATCTACCCCTGAACCACTGTGGCCAAGGAAGTTGAGTAGTGGGTTTGCTCTTGTGTTTATCCCATGCCGGTCTGGAGGGGTGGTTACTCCCTGCCCCACCCCACCCCCAAATCACATGGACTGATCAGCATTACAACAGATGGGAATATGGGCGGTTTTCCAAGCGAAAGGATTCTGAGCACGCGTATGTCTACTACATGCAAAGAGGGAATGCACTTCTTTTTTTTTTTTTTTTTTTTTGCGGTATGCGGGCTTCTCACTGTTGTGGCCTCTGCCGTTGTGGAGCACAGGCTCCGGATGCGCAGGCTCAGCGGCCATGGCTCACGGGCCCAGCCGCTCCACGGCATGTGGGATCTTCCCGGACCGGGGCACGAACCCGCGTCCCCTGCAGGCGGACTCTCAACCACTGCGCCACCAGGGAAGCCCGGAATGCACTCCTTGATCATCCCAAACGTGAGCATGCACTGCCTAAGGAAGGGAGAATCTGAATTAGCTAGGATGGCTGTGAGGTCAGAAAGAGTGGGCGACCCCCTGAGGATCTCTAAATGAACTTCACAGCTGCTCAGCTCTTCTAGCAGGAGAGCACACACACCTCACCTCTCTGCCGTCCAGTGGGGGCTCGTGCATGAAGAAGAGACCAAGGTCTTTAGTGTGTCATGTGGGGTGGGGCTCGAGGGCCAGTACTGCCTTGCTGGGGGCATCCTTCCTCCAGCTCTGTGTACCCCTCTGGCTATACAGAAAGGGGGAAACCTCTCAATCTGCTATGGTTGAAGACCCCCACTTCTGATGTCTGAATGGCTCATCCACAACATTCTGACTGCACTGTGCCCTGGTCACCTCACCAAGGTGGCACCTGAAAATCCTCTGGCCAGGTGGGTGGCTGGCTGTTTACACTCCAGAGGGAGGGGGAGGGCTGCAGGGGTTGCCCCATTCTGCTTTGTGTCATGACCTTTCTGTTCGTGGGGCTCATGTTTGAGTTCTCGGCTGTCCCGCTAGAGCATAGGCTTCTTAAAGGCAGAGACTCTTCCTTCTCTTCTTTCCTTGGGCCCAGCGTGGGGCCTTGTTGGATGTATTAAATTACTAGAAAGGTGGGGAAGAAGGCTCTGTTATCCTCCTGTCCCCAGTTCTCATAAACCAACATTTCTATTTAACACACCTCTCCATCAGGGAGTGTCTATCAGAATCAATGTGTTCAAACGAAATGGCCTATCTCATGCTTTAGGAAATCGTGATGGAGAAGGTGGGGATGTTGGGTTGGACAGGAATGTGTTTTTGGTTTTTGAAGCGCTCCACCAATAATTCTGATGAGCTGCTCTCTTCTTCCCACAAACCACCTTCAACGGAAAATAGTTCTGAAACAATTCTCTCCTGTGGCTTAGAATATCAAAACTAAGTCTGGAGCAGCAAAGCCTGTGGTTTGATTTCAACACATCTTCACACTACGTGGTATGCCACGATTATGTTGGAAATAATTTAGTAGAAACGTCAGCCAAATAAAGTTGCATGTCGCTAACCAATTCTAGTCTTATATTTAGAAGTACTTTCATGCAAGCACAAAAGGTGATTTCTAGAAAAAGAGGTTCATTAATTGGGGGAGGTGGTTTCCCTTCTTCCGATGACTTAGGTTTAGTTCTGACAGAGCTTGAGGGTGGGACTTAAGGTTCTTTTTCCTCTGGCTCCTGAAAAACGTGTTGTGACAGTGATCCCCATGATGTCTGGGGATGGAACTACTATTGGCAACACGGATATTAAATATGGGGAGGAAGGAATGCTCTGTTGGCTTTACTTCAAGTTATAATGAATAAGAATCAAATCCTGCGCAATAATGTCAAAAAGAATTGGGAGCTGGGAAGCATGAAGTCGAACAATAGCAGTGGGAGGGGCTCAGTGTGGGGTTGCCAGGCTGGCAGAATAGGAAAGGAAAGTGGTGAGTAACAGCTTGTGGATGAGAGACACCTAAAACCCAGGACTCTGCCTCGCCTGTGATGTAGATTCCACCTGGCGACTCTGAACTTATTCCAGTGTCCCAGCTATCGGCAACCACAGGAGAGCTTTCCCACACCCAGGTCTCCTCCATCTCTGTCCCACTCAGCTCAAGGTAAACCACGCCTCTCTAGAACCAGTGGGAACATAACTAAACTCAATGGTTATCTGGTCCCAACACTTAGGTTTTAAATGACAACAAATGAATCAGAATCACTCAAGCAGTCAGGGGCCTCTCCCACCCCTGCTCCTGACACCCCTTCCCCCAAATAAAAGCAGTATTTTCCAGTCAACATAAGTTTCCACATTGCAGGTTTATACATGAGTATTTTTTAAAATCAATTTATTTATTTTTGGCTGCGTTGGGTCTTGGTTGCTGCACGCAGGGTTTCTCTAGTTGCGGCGAGCGGGGGCTACTCTTCATTGTGGTGTGTGGGCTTCTCATTTTGGTGGCTTCTCTTGTTGTGGAGCATGGGCTCTAGGCACGTGGACTTCAGTAGTTGTGGCGCGCGGGCTTCAGTAGTTGTGGCTCGCGGGCTCTAGAGCGCAGGCTCAGTAGCTGTGGCTCGCGGGCTCTAGAGCGCAGGCTCAATAGTTGTGGCTCGCGGGCTCTAGAGCGCAGGCTCAGTAGTTGTGGCACATGGGCTTAGTTGCTCCGTGGCATGTGGGATCTTCCTGGACCAGGGCTCGAACCCGTGTCTCCTGCATTGGCAGGCAGATTCTTAATTACTGCACCACCAGGGAAGTCCTATACATGAGGATATTAACATCTAACCAAATCCATTATTTTCAGATTCATACTTGAACTGAAATGATAATAATACTTTATAATTAATTTTTTTAACCACTAGATTACTTCCCTAATGGTGGAAACTTTCCCACCGAAATACAGCTATAGGGCTTCTGTGCTCCACCCTCCCAAGGGATTTGAAGTCATTGTCTAAAGAAGTCATGCACAAGCCCCAAATTTCCCCACAGACCTATGATTTACCTTGAAAACCACTGAAGTTTTTCTTATTCTACATCATTAGTAGATCTGGGCTTATTTTAATATAAAATAAGATTTTAAACCATTAACTATCAGGAAAGCTGAAATGAACATAAGTGATATCATATATTAGGGTTATAAAAATTGAAGAACATAGACTCACATAAATATGTAGAAAATAACAGTGTTTTCTCACTGCTATACAAGTCATGATTGGTAATTACTAAGGAGAGCTGCCCAGAATAGTGTCAAAGACTTGGTATAGTATAACATTTGGGGCCACTTTTGGTATAAATTTACTGAGACAGTGGGGTTGAATGGTACACTGAAAAAGTTTCCAATCCACTATATCTTCACCATCTTGCGAAGTATTCATCAACATTTTCTGTGAGGAAAGATGGTGGGTCCTTAGATAGTGTCCTTAATTTTACCATCAGCGTGATGATTTTTATTACACATCAAATACTTAACAGTCCCGAACACATTATAGTTCTCTCAATTCATTCTCTTTAACTCTCAAGCCTTTTTTCATTGCAGGGATCTTGTCATGTTTAGGTTTATTTTTTTAATGTAATTTTGCCTTGAGATTGTTGAGAGTGTCAGGCCTTGGAAAAATATCTGCCTAAATAAACCAATTTTGAGATATTTAAAAAAAATTATTACTATGTTTAACCAGTGGTGCACTATTTTTAAAAAAGCCCCGACATGTTGTTTGCCAATTACAGTGGTGTAAATAGTCCCACCATGGCCGATTTCTAGCTGTCAACACGCATCACTGAATAGGAAGTTGGGATAAAATAGCACACGTTGGTATGAGGAGGCAGGACCAGCAGACTCTAGCACAGCAGTGATGTTAACTATATGGAAAGATGCACACAACCTGTACATATAAGTTAACAAATTCTTTTAGAGAGAATACCCATGTAACTCCACCAAGGTCAGGAAATAGAACACTGTCAGTGCCCCAGATGTCTACCACATGCCCTTTCCCATTTATAACCTCTTCTTCCCCGTGAGAGTTAACCGTACCCTCCCTTTTATGGTGATCTCTCCCATGATATTCTTTATACTTTTACCACCTAGGTATACATCCCTAATCGTTCTGACTTATTTTGGCCTATTTTGAACTTTATGTAAATGGAATCATACCCTATATCTTCTTTTATCCTTTGTTTACTTTGCTCAATGTTACATTTGTGAGATTTACCCATGTTGGTGCACGGAGCTAGAGTTCGTTCACTTTTACGGCTGTCTAGTGTTCCAGAGTCTGAATCTACTGGATGATGTGCTGGAACCGGCTTGTACTGGCTCAGAGGAGCTGGCTGTTGAATGTTCAGGACTTTTGCAAGCTGGTTGATACCATGTTGGGAGCTAGAAATTGGCCATGAATGGGAGTATTTACATCACAGAAATTGGCAAATGCTACAAACCAGGGTTTTCCCCCACTGTTGTTAAACATCTTCCAGCATGCCCCTGAATCCACTGTAATGCATTTATCCGTTCTACAGTAAATGGACGTTTGGTTTGTTTCCAGTTTTTGCCAATGAATATTCTTACCTGTGTCCTGGTACATATGTACTCACATTTCTGAAGGCTAGACTGTCCCTCAGGAGGGAAGTTGTTGCTAGGTCATAGGGTATGCCCATGTTCAATCGTAGTCAATAATGTCAAATTTTCCAATTATTTCCATTTACATGGAACCCCAGCAGCTTTGAGACTTCCTGTTACTCAATATTATTGCCGTCCTTGGAACTGCCAGACTTTTAAATTTTTACCAAAATAGTGTTCGTATACTTATGTATCATTATACATATGTGATACTTATGTATCCTTATAGTTTTAGGTTGCAGTTTCCTGATAGCTAGTGAGCTTGAGCACCTTTCCTTAGGTTATTTGGCCCATTTGAATGTTTTCTTTGTAACGTATTAATACTTAAGTCCTTTGCCGATTTTTTTTTTTACTGTCTTTTGTTGATTTTCAAATTTCTTTATACTGATATTTTAATATAAGCATCTAAGGCTATAAACTTCCCTGTATTTCTTTTTTATCTCTTCCTTGAAGTTTATTAGCATAGTTGCTTTGCCATTAACAAAAAGTCTTGTTTATGGTTAATATGGGTGCCTTAGTATAGACTATGTTTACTGTGATCGTCTCATGAATTTTGCTTGACATCCTTTAAACCTCTCTGGAATCACTTTATTCCTCTTCATTCTGAGCTATAATTTAAAGACGGAGTGTAGAGATTCTTTCCATTTCTCTGAGGCTTAAAGAGGCAGGAAGAAGAGGGGAAATTTTGCACGGGTTGTATATGGGGTCCTGTACTATCCCCTCCAGCCTCAGATACTTGTAAATGTCCTGGGCCCACTCTTTGTAGCCAGTGTATTGCCTTCTCTTGGGTGCTGGAAACTTCCTGTAACCCAACACAGTGCACTGGAAGATGGCAAGTCTTGAATGCCCTTCTAGGCATCTGCTAGATCCCACTGAAGGCTAATGGTAAAGGGAAAGAAGGAAGCAAAATATTATTATATAATAAAAAGACATATGTCTTAGTCCACTTGAAACTGCCATAGCAAACTCTCATGGACTGGGTGGCTTAAACAACAGACATTTATTTCTCACAGCTCTGGAGACTGGGAAGTCCAAGATGAAGGTGCTGGCAGGTTCAGTGTCTGGTGAGGGCCCACTTCATAGACAGATGTTTTCTCACTATGTCTTCACATGGCACAAGGGGCAAGAGAGCTCTCTGGGGTCTCTTTTATCAGAGCACTAAGCTTACTCTGTTGCTTCACCATCCCACTAGTGCCCTGTCTACCTGCATGGCCAGGAAGAGCTCAACACCACCACCCTCAGCCAATGAGAAGGGGGAAAAAATGAGTGATGGGCATACAGCTCCCATGTAAGTGCCCAACCATAATTGCATACATCACTTGTGCTCATCCTATTGGACAGAACTTAGTCATGTGGTCACACCTAGTTGCAAGGAAGGCTGGGAATTGTAGTCTTTACCTGGGGGGCTAAAACTTGAGGGGTTCTAGTAATGAAAGGAAGAAGTGGGGGAAGATCTGTTGGGAGTCAAGAAACAGTATTTCCACAGGTACTCAGCCAAGCTGCCTGGTGACGACATTAAGAGATCACCACGCACCTCACCCTGCCTCTACCTCTGGTCTCACTTTCCCCTGTAAGTTTTCTTCTTCCCTTCCTGTACCTGCTCTTATCTCCTTCTCAGGTTCTGCTAGCCCTTTGGATATCAGGGCCTCAGAAATAGCTCAGGTAAGTTCTATCAGAGCCCCCAAGGCTCTATAAAGTCGGAACCATGGAAAAACCTAAGGACCTCTTGAGGCAGGTTATACCCATCATGTTCTGTGGCCTTCATCCTTTGGTTGCATGGTGAGCCATCAGAACTCTAGTTTTAATTTTTCTGATATTTGGGTTTTGGCCTTGGAAAATGAAGCTGCTTGGGGGAAAGGAAGAGAGACTAGAAAATGGGGCTGGCCCACCTACAATAGAAGGTATAGAACATGGGTTCTCAATGTTAGGGTCACCCAGGGAACTTCAAGGGACCAGCAAGGCTGAGAACCACTGGTGTAGATTGTAGAGAGCACATACCCCATGTTTTGCAAACCCAGCTTCACAAGCTCATAGATGGGGTGACAAAGGTCACTATGACCCATCAGTGACTATGTTTCAACTTTGACTGCTCAGAACTATGTCACCCCGCCCTAGGAGCCTTCTGGAAATGTTTGTGCATCCTGAAAGACCATTTAGGGTGTGAGCTAGAAACTAGAATCCTCTGAAACAATCCAGCCACCTGGGAGTAAAAAGCACACCAGTGAATCTGATTCCTATTTCAGGTGCCACATCTGTCACAGCTTCCCCTCTGCTCCCTTTTCTGAGCAGCTTCTCTTGTCCCCAGGGCCAGATCTTTTTAAAAAATTTCTATTTTTACCCACTCCTGGGCATATACCCAGAGAAAACCATAATTCAAAAAGACACACGCACCCTAATGTTCACTGCAGCACTATTTACAATGGCCAGGTCATGGAAGCAACCTAAATGCCCACTGACAGACGAATGGATAAAGAAGATGTGGTACATATATACAATGGAATATTACTCAGCCATAAAAAGGAATGAAACTGGGTCATTTGTAGAGATGTGGAAGGACCTAGAGACTGTCATACAGAGTGAAGTAAGTCAGAAAGAGAAAAACAGATATTGTATATTAATGCATATATGTGGAATCTAGAAAAATGGTACAGATGAACTGGTTTGCAAGGCAGAAATAGAGACACAGATGTAGAGAACAAACATATGGACACCAAGGGGGGAAAGCGGGGGTGGTAGTGGTGGTGGGGTGATGAATTGGGAGATTGGGATTGACATATATACACTAATATGTATAAAATAGATAACTAATAATAACCTGTATAAAAAAATAAAAATTCAAAAAGTTTTTCTATTTTTATCTCCTGTAACTTTTCTATTGGAGTATAATTGATTTACAATGTTGTGTTACTTTATGTTGTACAGAGAAGTGAGTCACTTATACATATATCCACTCTTTTTTAGATTCTTTTCCCATATAGGCCATTACAGAGTATTGAGCCGAGTTCCCTGTGCTATACAGTAGGTCCTTATTAGTTATCTATTTTATACATAGTAATGTATATATGTCAGTCCCAATATCCCAATTTATCCCTCTCCTGGTAACCATAAGTTTGTTTTCTATGTCAGTGAGTCTGTTTCTGTTTTGTAACTAAGTTCATTTGTATCATTTTTTAGATCCCACATTTAAGTGATATCATATGATATTTGTCTTTCTCTGACTTCACTGAGTATAACAATCTCTAGGTCCATCCATATTACTGCAAATGGCATTATTTCGTCCTTTTTTATGGCCAATATTCCATTATATGTACAGGCCACGTCTTTATCCATTCCTCTGCTGATGGACTTTTAGGTTGCTTCTATGTCTTGGCTATTGTAAATAGTGCTGCAATGAACACTGGGGTGCATGTATCTTTTCAAATTATGGTTTTCTCCAGATATATGCCCAGGAGTGGGATTGCTGGATCATATGGTAGCTCTATTTTTAGTTTTTTAAGGAACCTCCATACTGTTCTCCATAGTGGCTGTACCAACTTACATTCCCACCAACAGTGTAGGAGGGTTCCTTTCTCTCCACACCCTCTCCAGCATTTACTGTTTGTAGATTTTTTGATGATGGCCATTCTGACCGGAGTGAGGTCATACCTCACTGCAGCTGAGATATGCATTTCTCTAATAATTAGTGATGTTGAGCATCTTTTCATGTGCTTTTTGGCCATCTGAATGGCTTCTTTGGAGAAACGTCTATTTAGATCTTCTGCCCACCTTTTGATTGGGTTGTATTTTTTTTTTTGATGTTGAGCTGCATGAGCTGTTTGTGTATTCTGGAGATTAATCCCTTGTCGGTCGCATCCTTCACAAATATTTTCTCCCATTCTGAGGGTTGTGTTTTCATTTTGTTTATGGTTTCTTTTCTGTGCAAAAGCTTTTAAGTTTAATAAGGTCCCATTTGTTCATTTTTGTTTTATTTCGATTACTCTAGGAGGTGGATCAAAAAAGACATTGCTGTGATTTATGTCAGAGAGTGTTCTGCTTATGTTTTCCTCTACGAGTTTTATAGCATCTGGCCTTACATTGAGGTCTTTAATCCATTTTGAGTTTAGTTTTGTGTATGGTGTTAGAAAATGATCTAATTTCATTCTTTCACATATAGCTGTCCAGTTTTCCCAGCACCACTTAATGAAGAGACTGTCTTTTCTTTATTATATTTTCTGGCTTCCTTTGTCATAGATTAGCTGACCATATGTGCGTGGGTTTACCTCTGGACTTTCCTGTTCCATTGATCTATATAACTGTTTTTGTGCCCAGGGCCATATCTAATGCCCTGATATTGCTGCCAACAGGAAGGGACAAGAGGGATAAGGGGACAGGTGGTGAATTGGGGGCTGGTTTACTGAGGGATGTGGGAACACCCTGGAGTGGTTCCCACCCCTTGTGTGCCCTCTTGTTGCCTCAGGTGTCCCTCTTCTTGTAAAATAAACAGGTCGAGGGGCAGAAAGCTGCCATTTGAAAGTCCACTAGAATCTGGACTGAGCTGGTTGCTGTAATCGGGCAGCTGAACCCCCACCAGGAAGATGACAGGCTGATGGTCAGCACCCAGGGGGTTCAGAGAACAGTGCAAGGCTCCCCATCAGGTGTCCTTCTCTACGCGCAGTATCCTCTTAGATGGGTTCCTGGAAACCACTTTTTCTTGGTCACTTGCTCATTCTCCTTCCTTTACACCCTTCTGTTCACCTGACCTGATCCCGGATCCCATGTGCCTCTGTTCCTGTGTCCAAGTCTGGGCCACCTATGCCTGGTCCTGTCTTAGAAGGGCTGCGACTGTCCATCCATCACGAGATCCTTCAGGCACAAGCGCCCTCAAGACCCAGACCTCTCACCTACCAAGGTGGCTTCCTTCACATAGCATCAGGCTGGGCGTTATTGTGCTGAACGACCCCCGTGGACAGGCTGGGATCTGGGAGGGACACACAGAGGAGAGAGTAGGTAGAAGAGGCAGGGAGGCCAGTCCTGCCCCACACCTCAGCCTGTGTGACAGAGGAGCAGCTCTGGGCTGATGGTGTGGGGTGACGTGAACCACAGGGGGCTGGAACCATCTGCAGGAGCACAGCTGAGCTGCCCTGGGCCCCAGAGTGAAGCAGAAGGTGAGTGACTCAAGGGGCATGATCGTCCTCTGGGAATTCTTAGAAAAATGGGTGTCGATTCACAGATTTTTTCACAGTTTTCCAATTCTGGGAATTTCCCAAGAGTGGGGCAGATATAATTTTATTTCCATTGAAAAATGTCTCTAGGTGACTTAGAGCTATTCCAATTATAAATCTCCTCCTAAATAGAATAAAACTAAATTACAAAAAATTGTAGAGTGGGAGACACAGATCTTGAAGGGAATCACTTCCTGAAGTGAACAGACGTGTGTGAGGAGAGTGATCATCTCTGGGGAGTGATGGGCACGTCGAGAGGAGGGGAACGTCCTCAGACAGTCCCTCCCCTGCACACCTGTGCTCCCGATCCATAGCTTTTCCCTCCTTTACACTTTGGATATTTCCATTTGTTCCTTCCATGCCAACTCCATGTCTCATTTGACTGGTGCGACCACTAAAAATTGTCTCAGTTTTTGGCTTCAATGGCTTTTTTCTTATGTATCCTTTCATCATTCTGAAGGCAGTGTATCTGCCCCGTTAGCGTCACGTCACTCCCCAAAGCCCCGGGCTCAGCTCACCTCTTGCACCTCTTCTCCCAGTTATAATCCCTGCTAAAAAGAGCTTTTGGCTCCCTTTTGCATAATAAGGACCCTCAAATCTACTATATGAGTAGCCTTCAGTGCTACTCAAAGTGTGCTTTCTGAGAAGAGAAAAATAGTGGAAACATCCAGAAAGTTTTTAGCAAGTTGACTTTGCTATAACATCCAAGTGGGTGATTTTGAACTTTACATGCTATTCCCAGTTGCCAGCTCCCTTCCAGTGGTTAAAATGGGGCCTGGAGTTGCTAAAGTGGTGTGCTGAGGATGCAGGTTCCTAATGCATTATAGTGGCAACACGGAGGAAGTAGGATGGCCTGTGACCTATGTCTTGGTTTGCCTGGGAGAGTCCCAGCTTGTAACTGTTGTCCTCGCATAATTATGTCAGAGTGTCCCTATTCAGTCTCAGAAGTGTCCACGTTTGGACAGTAAATTAAATGGCCACTCTCCCTGATCCCCATCCACATTGCATGGCCTCTGTGTTCACCCTCATCTCGTCACCCCAAACTGCATAAGAAGCCACGGTGATTTCAGAGGAGGCCAGAGAAATGCTCCATCCAAAACATCCAAGTACGTTTCTTCTTCAGGGATCTAATCCTCGGATTCATTTTCTTTATACGCGCTTGGTGCCTTGTGACTTATATTCCAGTCGTTACTGAGAAAGCCCCCTGGTGGGATCAGAGAGCCTTGCTCCATAAGCAACTTTCTGCGATGAGACGTCACAGGAGTCAAGAGCCAGAGGATGCAAGGAGGTGGAAAAAGGGTGACGCTTTCTCTTCACTCTGAGTTGACTGATGTTCTCTGTAAATGACGATCTGTAGTTACTGCCTATGTGGTCCCTCGGGAAGAAACTAAAAGTCCAACTTGTCTACAAATACATGCCCTTAACCTGTTACTATGTCTAAAATTCCTACTTCACAGCTACTCTTTCAGTTGAATCCCAAATTCCCAATCCTTCCCTCCCACACTCCCCTCCCCCTTGGCAACCACAAGTCTGTTCTCTATGTCTGTGAGTCTGTTTCTGTTTTGTAGATAAGTTCACCTGTGTCATATTTTAGATGCCACATATACGTGATATCATGTTATTTGTCTTTCTCTTTCTGACTTACGTCACTTAGTATGATAATCTCTAGTTGCTGCAAATGGCATTATTTCATTCCTTTTTATGGCTAATATTCCACTGTGTGTGTGTGTGTGTGTGTGCGTGTTTATACACACATATACCACATCTTTATCCATTCATCTGTCGGACATTTAGGTTGTTTCCACATATTGGCTATTGTAAATAGTGCTGCTATGAACATAGGGGTGCATGTATCTTTGTGAACTATAGTTTTGTCTGAATATATGCCCAAGAGTGGGATTGCTGGATCATATGGCAACGCTAGTTATTTGAGGAACTTCCACACTGTTTTCCACAGTGGCTGCACCAACTTACATTCCCACCAGCGGCGTAGCAGAGTTCCCTTTTCTCCACACCCTCTCCAGCATTCATTGTTTGTAGACTTTTAAATGATGGCCATTATGACCGGTGTGAGGTGGTACCTCATTGCAGTTTTGATCTGCATTTCTCTAATAATTAGTGATATTGAGCACCTTTTCGTGTGCCGATGGCCCATCTTTATGTCTTCTTTGGAGAGATATCTATTTAGGTCTTCTGTCCATTTATTGATTGGGTTGTTTGGGATTTTTTTGTTATTGAGTTACCTGGTAGTTGGTTTTGAGCCAAAGTACAAAAGAACTGAAGGATGAGAAGTGATAATTGGCTGTTGTTTAAATATGTATTTATTTATTTTGGCCACGCTGGGTCTTTGTTGAGGCATGCGGGATCTTTAGTTGCGTCATGCACACTTTTTAGTTGTGGCATGTGGACTCTTAGTTGCAGCATGCATGTGGGATCTAGTTCCCTGACCAGGGATTCCACCCGGGTCCCCTGCATTGGGAGCGTGGAGGCTTAGCCACTGGACCGCCAGGGAAGTCCTGGCTGTTGTTTAAAACTGTGGACATTCAAATGACTTTTCTCCTTTGTATTTTCATAGAATGCTAAGAAAGGTTGTAGTGGATTTTGCATGGCTAGGATTATCAAAGATGGAAACTAAATTGTCTTAATCAGGATAGCCTCCCCATTGCCCTTCAACTCACCCTTTTTTCTCCCTTTCCTTAAAACACCAACAGTGTTCTTGCCTTTTAGGGAGGTCCTTCTTCTGAAGAGCAACTTCTTCACTCCTGGACACGTGGCTCAGTGCAGCCCTGAGCAGTTCCCAGGGTTGGAGCTCCTGTGTGTGGACCTTCCTAAGAACCTTGTAATGAGGAGTTAGGGACCCTGCGTGGTATGGGCTCACACACTGACTTCTGCAATGGACTGTAGTGGAGCGATGCTGGCTTTCTCACGTGGAAATGTGCTGTTTTACAATCTCAGGTAGAGAATGGAGCTGTTATAAAATCAAGTTCTACTTACAAGTTGAACTCAAGCATCAGCGCCCTTCTTTTCAAGGCTCCCCACCTTCCAGTGCATCTGGCAAAGGTGTAGGTGTTAGCTTCGGTGTCTCCTGAGGGGACTCTTGGTATTACTCCTGGAGTCTGAGAGCTCTTCCATCCCTCAGGGATCCCACTTTCCTGCTGGCATGGATGTACCTTTTTGATAGGGTGCCATTCCCTGCCCCTGGGTACCAGTGGAAGGAGGGATGTGGAATCAGTCAGAATTCCCCTCACTGCCCCACCACATTAGGGTCCACACCAGCACCACACAAGAATGAAGTCTTCACAAAACCATTTCATTACACTTGACCTAACAATATGAAAGAGGATGACTAAATAAGACTTCCCCCATAGCTGACGGAAAAAATACCTCAAAACTTAACCCTCCATGGACAATAAATTACCTGCTTTAAGAATGAGGAATTTTTTTTAATGTACTGACATGGAGCAATCTCCAATATGTATTTTTAAATAAGTAAAGTACAGAATAGTGTTCTCTGTGTGTGTGTGTGTGTGTGTGTGTGTGCGCGCGTGCATGTGTGTGTATGTGATAAGATACACAAGAAACTGATAATTTTGGCTGGTTCTGGAGAGGAAACCAGATGGCTGGGGTATTTGGGTAGGACTTTTCCTTCTACTTCCTTTGCCACCTTTTGAATTTGGGATCATGTGAATGTATTAATAATTCAAAAATTAAAGCTAAAGTTATCAGTTTTTGTTTAACATAGCTTGAGCTGGATTTTCTGTCATTTGCAACCAAAGAAACGTGACTGGGCTACCTTTATGGCTATATATTTAGTTTGCTCTGTCCACAAGGCAGGTATCTGTTTCTCACATATGAAACACTCAATGTTACTTATTTCTTTTTAGTTCCGTAGTGAGTTCTGTATGGATTTCTTCATGTTACCACCTGCTGCCTTGTGCCTTTTACTGAAGGGTTTGGGTAATTAAATGGAATTTCATCCTAGGGGTGGGCGCAGTACCTTATAATTATGTGCTAAATATGACTTTCCTCAAAGTCCAAGAGGAAAATAGTTAAGAAGTGAAGCCTTACCAGGGAATCCCCTCAACGGAATATTCCTTTTTCTGCCCAGTTCCCAAAGGGAAATGTTTCAGCTCTACAATCTTCCAACATGTGGGAATCTCCACCCACCTAGAGTGTGTACTGCAATGCCTTAGTACATGTGAGGGCTCCTGAAATAGAAGCTCTTACTAGTATTCCTACTCTGCAATTCACTTGAGGGCCAAGAGAATCCCTGGGAATCAGATATCTAAAAGTTCACAAGCCAGGGCCCATCACTTACTAGCTATCTGAGTGGGAGGAAGTTAGCCTTTCTGACCTTTATTTTTCTCATCTGTAAAATAAGTTTCCATTTTATATTTGTAAAATACTTGCTCCAGGATGGTTATGGGGATCCAGTGAGACAACGGAGAAAAAGCATTTAACCCAGAGTCTGGTGCAGAGTAAATAACAAACAGCTCCAGACCTCACAGTGGCGAGGCGTCTCCATGTGCGTCACGAGCCGTTAGGCACACTTCTGTATTCAGAGGATAGCTGTGTGCCGCTCAGAGCGCAACTCTTCAGTGGTGCTGAACATCTTCTTTTTAATAACATGGGATTTATAACCATGCTCCCCACAGCCTAGCCTTCATTTTCTGTGCCTCACAGTAACCTTTTTAAGGAAAGAACTACTTGGCAGTATCAAACAAGGCCAGCTGCCCTAAATTAAAAATTTTAAACATTTAGTCTGGTTCTACACTGAGGAGAGCTCTCTGATATCTGGAGAAGTTTTTCCTTTCCTTTTGGAAAGTGAAGCATTTTGTTCTCTGAGTGATTGGATATAGGCCTAGATTGTCAAATGATTACCACAGTAAATTTAGACTATTCATTTTTCTTCTTGTGAAAAGAACTTTTAGGATTTACTCTCTTAATTTTGAAATATGTAGTATCCCACTGTTAACTATTGTCACCGTGCTGTATATTACATCCCCAGGACTTACTTATCTTATAAGAGAAGTTTGTACCTTTGGACCACCTTCATCCAGTTTGCCCACTTTCATCCAGTTTGCCCACTCCCTCCCCCTGCCTCCGGAAACCACCAATCTGTTCTTTGTATCTATAAGTTCAGTTTCTTTTTAGATTCTATCTATGAGTGAGATGATACAGTACTTGTCTTTCTTTGTCTGACTTATTTCACTCAGCGTAAAATCCTCAAGGTCCCTGCTTGTTGTCCCTAATGGCAGGATTTCCTTCTTTTCTATTGTTGAATAATATTCATATGTATCTGTGTAGATATATGTATGTATTTGTATACACATCGTATCTTCTTTTTCCAGTCATCTGTTGATAGACACTTAGATTGTTTCCATGTCTTGTCTATTGTAAATAATGCTGCAGTGAACAGGGGGGTACAGAGAGCTTTTCGAGAGAGTGATTTTTTTTCTTTCATAATTGAGATTTTATTGGTTGTTTTGAGGATGAGTGCACAGACATTTCAATTTGTCCACAATTCTCAACATACGTACCAAAAATCTAAAAAATCATGTAGTTGTGATTCTTTTCTACACAGTCATTGCAGTGACTTTCCAGCTTAAAATTTGGAGGCAAATTTCCCTTAACAGGACATCAAGTACCAACATCTTCAGATATTGGCATGTTGTTACATCGTAAGTCCTACTAATTCACAATTTAATATCACATACCCTACATAGTCAAATTGTCAGTCATTCACAGCACATTAACAAAGTTACTAGGAAAACTGGACTACCGCCACCAAGGATGTTACAGAGTGCACAGAATTCTGACCAGGAGAGCCAAGATCAAGGAGTGAGTGGTTCGCTTTAGGAAACAATTCTACCAGAAACAACATGGGAAGAGAAGCAATTTAAAGTGTTCAGGACATTAAATGCACAACTGACTCCAAACTGCCATTTAGTGTGCTTTGTATTATAGGATAGAAAGGCTACCCCCCCCATCTATGGAATGTTAAGCTCACACCCAAGACAATCAAAGCCTCCCATATTCAATATCCCACTATTTTCTGGTTGTACCAAAAAATAAGCAACCAGCAAATGATTTCACCTCTTAAAAATAAAAAAAAAAGCATTTACAGTTAAAAAATGGGATGAGGTAGGATTCCCTCGTTTTTAAAAATGTTTCTAGAACTACTAAAAAACTTGCGTTTACAAAATAGTTGATAAAAATGTTCCTCTGGAAGGTACAAGAAGGGAGACAGGGACCACTGATGGGACCGGGTGGGTGGTATTAATCAGACTTGGCTTCTTTCTCTGCTGCTTTATCAGAGGCTGGGGGCTCCTCGTTTTTAGTTTCTCTGTTTTCCGCAGGTAAGTCGTCTTCAGTCTCTTGGTTAGCCACTTCGGCCTGTTTTCCCTTTGCTCCCCTTTTCTCTTCTGTTTGCACTTTTTTGTCTGAAGATGTATCCTTTCCTGCCGCCTGTTTTGGGCTTCGTTCCCACTTCTGCAGGAGCCGGTGTAGCTGACAACCTCGCCCATCTCCCCTCGGGCTCCTCGTTTGCCGCCCCCGTGGCGGAGCTGACCTTTGGCGAAGCTGGGATGCCTGGCCGCTGCCGTTCCTCCTGCTGCCCGAGCTGCTGGGGACCCGCTCGAGATAGTGATTTTGTTTCTTTTGGATAAATTCCCATAAGTGGGGCTGCTGTATCACATGGTGGTTCTCTTTTTAATATTTGGAAGAAACTCCATACTGTTTTCCGTAGTGGCCGCACCAGTTTACATTCCCATCAACAGTGCACAAGTGTTTCCTTTCTCCACATCCTCTCCGGTATTTATTTCTTGTCTTCTTGATAATAGCTATTCTAACAGGTATGAGGTGACATCTCATTGTGGGATTGATTTGCATTTCCTGATTATTAGTGATGTTGAACACTTTTTCATGTATCTGTTGTCCATTTGTATGTCTTCTTTGGAAGAACGTCTATTCAGTTCCATTTTTTTTGTTTCTTTTTTTATATTGCGAGTTCTTGTTAGTCATCAAATTTATACACATCAGTGTATACATGTCAATCCCAATCGCCCAATTCAGGACACCACCATCCCCACCCCACCGTGGTTTTCCCCCCTTGGTGTCCATACGTTTGTTCTCTACATCTGTGTCTCAACTTCTGCCCTGCAAACCAGTTCATCTGTACCACTTTTCTAGGTTCCACATATATGCGTTAATATACGATATTTGGTTTTCTCTTTCTGACTGACTTCACTCTGTATGGCAGTCTCTAGATCCATCCACGTCTCAACAAACGACTCAATTTCGTTCCTTTTTATGGCTGAGTAATATTCCATTGTATATATGTACCACAACTTCTTTATCCATTCATCTGTCAATGGGCATTTAGGTTGCTTCCATGACCTGGCTATTTTAAATAGTGCTGCAATGAACAATGGGGTGCATGTGTCTTTTTGAGTTATGGTTTTCTCTGGGTATATGCCCAGGAGTGGGATTGCTGGATCATACAGTAATTCTATTTTTAGTTTTTTAAGGAACCTCCATACTGTTCTCCATAGTGCTGTATCAATTTATATTCCCACCAACAGTGCAAGAGGGTTACCTTTGCTCCACACCTTCTCCAGCATTTGCCCTTTGTAGATTTTCTGATGATTCCCATTCTAACTGGTGTGAGGTGATACCTCATTGTAGTTTTGATTTGCATTTCTCTAATAGTGATGTTGAGCAGCTTTTCATGTGCTTCTTGGCCATCTGTATGTCTTCTTTGGAGAAATGTCTATTTAGGTCTTCTGCCTACTTTCGGATTGGGTTGTTTGTTTCTTCAGTATTGAGCTGCATGAGCTGTTTATATATTTTGCAGATTAATCCTTTGTCCGTTGATTCGTTTGCAAATATCTTCTCCCATTCTGAGGGTTGTATATTTGTCTTGTTTCCTTTGCTGTGCAAAAGCTTTTAAGTTTCATTAGGTCCCATTTGTTTATTTTTGTTTTTATTTCCATTACTCTAGGAGGTGGATCAAAAAAGATCTTGCTGTGATTTTTGTCAAAGAGTGTTCTTCCTATGTTTTCCTCTAAGAGTTTTATAGTGTCCAGTCTTACATTTAGGTCTCGAATCCATTTTGAGTTTATTTTTGTGTATGGTGTTAGGGAGTGTTCTGATTTCATTCTTTTACATGTATCTGTCCAGTTTTCCCAGCTCCATTTATTGAAGAGACAGTCTTTTCTCCATTGTATATCTTTGCCTCCTTTGTCATAGATTAGTTTACCATAGGTGTGTGGGTTTATCTCTGGGCTTTCTATGTTGTTCCATTCTTCTATATTTCTGTTTTTGTGCCAGTACCATATTTTCTTGATTACTGTAGCTTTGTAGTATAGTCTGAAGTCAGGGAGTCTGATTCTTCCATCTCTGTTTTTTTTCCCTCAAGACTTCTTTGGCTATTCAGGGTCTTTTGTGTCTCCATACACATTTTAAGATGATTTGTTCTAGTTCCGTAAAAAATGGCTTTGGTCATTTGATGGGGATTGCATTGACTCTGTAGATTGCTTTGGGTAGTAGAGTCATTTTCACAATATTGATTCTTTCAATCCAAGAACATGGTATATCTCTCCATCTGTTTGTATCATCTTTAATTTCTTTCATCAGTGTCTTATAGTTTTCTGCATACAGGTCTTTTGTCTCCCTAGGTAGGTTTATTCCTAGGTATTTTATTCTTTTTGTTGCAATGGTAAATGGGAGTGTTTCCACAATTTCTCTTTCAGATTTTTCATCATTAGTGTATAGGAATGCCAGAGATTTCTGTGCATTAATTTTGTATCCTGCTACTTTACCAAATTCATTGATTAGCTCTAGTAGTTTTCTGGTGGCATTTTTAGGATTCTCTATGTTTAGTATCATGTCATCTGCAAACAGTGACAGTTTTACTACTTCTTTTCCAATTTTTATTCCTTTTATTTCTTTTTATTCTCTGATTTCCGTGGCTGGGACTTCCAAAACTATGTTGAATAATAGGGGTGAGAGTGGACATCCCTGTCTCGTTCCTGATCTTAGAGGAAATTCTTTCAGTTTTTCACCATTGAGAATGATGTTTGCTATGGGTTTGTCATATATGGCCATTATTATGTTGAGGTAGGTTCCCTCTGTGCCCACTTTCTGGAGAGTTTTTATCATAAATGGGTGTTGAATTTTGTCAAAAGCTTTTTCTGCATCTATTGAGATGATCATATGGTTTTTATTCTTCAATTTGTTAATATAGTGTATCACATTGATTGATTTGTATCACATTGAAGAATCCTTGCATCCCTGGGATAAATCCCACTTGATCATGGTGTATGATCCTTTTAATGTGTTGTTGGATTCTGTTTGATAGTATTTTGTTGAGGATTTTTGCATCTATATGCCTCAGTGATATTGGTCTGTAATTTTCTTTTTTTGTAGTATCTTTGTCTGGTTTTGGTATCAGGGTGATGGTGTCCTCGTAGAATGAGTTTGGGAGTGTTCCTGCCTCTGCAATGTTTTGGAAGAGTTTGAGAGGGATGGGTGTTAGCTCTTCTCTAAATGTTTGATAGAATTCACCTGTGAAGCCATCTGATCCTGGACTTTTGTTTGTTGGAAGATTTTAAATCACAGTTTCAATTTCATTACTTGTGATTGGTCTGTTCTTATTTTCTGTTTTTTCCCGGTTCAGTCTTGGAAGCTTATACCTTTCTAAGAATTTGTCCATTTCTTCCAGGTTGTCCATTTTATTGGCATAGAGTTGCTTGTAGTAGTCTCTTAGGATGTTTTGTATTTCTGCGGTGTCTGTTTTAACTTCTCCTTTTTCATTTCTAATTTTATTGATTTGAGTCCTCTCCCTCTTTTTCTTGATGAGTCTGGCTAATGGTTTATCAATTTTGTTTATCTTCTCAAAGAACCAGTTTTTATTTTTATTGATCTTTGCTATTGTTTTCTTTGTTTCTATTTCATTTATTTCTGCTCTGATCTTAATGATTTCATTCCTGCTGCTAACTTTGAGTTTTGTTTGTTCTTCTTTCTCTAGTTCCTTTAGGTGTAGTATTTGATTGATTATTTGCGATTTTTCTTGTTTCTTGAGGTAGGCTTGTATGGCTATAAACTTCCTTCTTAGAACTGCTTTTGCTGCATCCCATAGGTTTTGGATCGTCGTGTTTTCATTGTTATTTGTCTCTTGGTATGTTTTGATTTCCTCTTTGATTTCTTCAGTGATCTCTTGGTTATTTAGTAACCTATTGTTTAGTCTCCATGTGTTTTGTTTTTTACGTTTTTTCCCCTGTAATTCATTTCTAATCTCATAGCGTTGTGGTCAGAAAAGATGCTTGATATGATTTCAATTTTCTTAAATTTACTGAGGCTTGATTTGTGACCCAAGATGTGATCTATCCTGGAGAATGTTCCGTGCGCACTTAAGAAGAAAGTGTAATCTGCTGTGTTTGGATGGAATGTCCTATAAATATCAATTAAATCTGTCTGATCTATTGTGTCATTTTAAAGCTTCTGTTTCCTTATTTATTTTCATTTTGGATGATCTGTCCATTGGTGTAAGTGAGGTGTTAAAGTCCCCCACTATTATTGTGTTACTGTCGATTTCCTCTTTTATAGCTGTTAGCAGTTGCCTTATGTATTGAGGTGCTCCTATGTTGGGTGCATAGATATTTATAATTGTTATATCTTCTTCTTGGAATGATCCCTTGATCATTATGTAGTGTCCTTCCTTGTCTCTTGTAACATTCTTTATTTTAAAGTCTATTTTATCTGATACGAGTATTGCTACTCCAGCTTTCTTTTGATTTGCATTTGCATGGAATATCTTTTTCCATCCCCTCACTTTCAGTGTGTATGTGTCCCTAGGTCTGAAGTGGGTCTCTTGTAGACAGCATATAGATGGGTCTTGTTTTCGTATCCATTCAGCAAGCCTGTGTCTTTTGTTTGGAGCATTTAATCCATTCACGTTTAAGGTAATTATCAAGAGGTATGTTCCTATGACCATTTTCTTAATTATTTTGGGTTTGTTTTTGTAGGTCCTTTTCTTCTCTTGTGTTTCCCACTTAGAGAAGTTCCTTTAGTATTTGTTGTAGAGCTGGTTTGGTGGTGCTGAATTCTCTTAGCTTTTGCTTGTCTGTATAGCTTTTGATTTCTCCATTGAATCTGAATGAGATCCTTGCCAGGTAGAGTAATCTTGGTTGTAGGTCCTTCCCTTTCTTCACTTTAAGTATATCATGCCACTCCCTTCTGGCTTGTAGCGTTTCTGCTGAGAAATCAGCTGTTAACCTTATGGGAGTTCCCTTGTATGTTATTTGTCGTTTTTCCCTTGCTCTTTCAATAATTTTTGTTTGTCTGTAATTTTTGCCAATTTGATTACTATGTGTCTTGGCATGTTTCTCCTTGGGTTTATCCTGTATGGGACTCGCTGCACTTCCTGGACTTGGGTGGCTATTTCCTTTCCCACGTTAGGGAATTTTTGACTATAATCTCTTCGAATATTTTCTCTGGTCCTTTCTCTCTCTCTTCTCCTTCTGGGACCCCTATCATGCGAATGTTGTTGTGTTTAATGTTGTCCTGGAGGTCTCTTAGGCTCTCTTCATTTATTTTCATTCTTTTTTCTTTAGTCTGTTCCACAGCAGTGAATTCCACCATTGTGTCTTCCAGGTCACTTATCCGTTCGTCTGCCTCAGTTATTCTGCTGTTGATTCCTTCTAGTGTCGTTTTCATTTCAGTTATTGTATTGTTCATCTCTGTTTGTTTGTTCTTTAATTCTTCTAGGTCTTTGTTAAACATTTCTTGCATCTTCTCGATCTTTGCCTTCATTCTTTTTCCAAGGTCCTGGATCATCTTCGCTATCATTATTCTGAATTCTTTTTCTGGAGTTTGCCTATCTCCACTTCATTTAGTTGTTTTTCTGGGGTTTTATCTTGTTCTTTCATCTGGTACCTAGCCCTCTGCCTTTTCATCTTGTCTATCTTTCTGTGAATGTGGTTTTTGTTCCACAGGCTGCAGGATTGTAGTTCTTCTTGCTTCTGCTGTCTCCCGTCTGGTGGATGAGGCTATCTAACCATTTTTTTTTTGTCATTCATTCGGTAGCCATTTATTGAACGCTTACTGTGTGCCAGGCCTTACTCAAGGCTCTGAGGACACATCCGTGAACAAAGCAGATAAAAATCTCTGCTCCTGTGGAGCTTACATTTAAGATCTATCATAAGGGATGGGATTAGCAATAAATTTACATAAATTCAACCATACCTATCAGCAAAGTGAAAAAAACACATTTAAATAGTTTAATTATTGGTACTACAAAAGTCTACTGTTAATATGTAGTTTTTTATTATATATTCTACTTACTATATTCATAAAATATTCATACCCATGTATAACTCTACAGGCATTTGAATTGTAAGATTATATAGAGATTTCCGAGGACCATTTTGAGCATGCTCGATTCCATCCTTAGCGCAGCCCTAAAAACCCACCCACCTTCTGAGCTGTGACTGTATTGTACCACAGTGGAAACTCTGAGACTGTTGGGCAAAGGAGAACCATTTTAAGTATTTGAGCATGAGAGTGACAGCATGATAAATCCATGGCTGTCGGTTTAGTCTGGTAACAGGGAACAAGAGATAGTACATTCACATAAACATACACAGTCAATCAACAGTGGAATCCATGCCAAGAATTTTTAAAAAGTTCGTGAACCATTTCCCATTGTTTTAAAACAGCTAAAATAGTAAGAGCTTGAGGTCATAAATATTTATAATCAACTCCTGATTATAAAATCTAAAAGAAAAAATCTTAACACATGGGCTTATTCTGACTAAAGGGTTATCATTGTAATCAATTTTTCAGAGTATTTAAAAAGAACACCTAGTTAAGAAAAAATCATTTTTAAATTTTGCAGTATTGGCAAAGTGATTGGTATACATTAATACCAATCATTTAACACTGAAAACATTCTTGTACAATGTAAAAAAAAATTTGACAGTATGTGACTAGAAATATTCCATTACCATAAAGCTACAAACAGATTTATGCTCCTAAGAGCAAAGTTAGAAAAGCAAAAATAATACTATAACACTGATTAGCACCAAGACAGAACTTTTTTGCACTTAGGGCCTGATTGGTTGTATTTAAACATAACCTCTACCAAAAAGGACCAAAATGACACCTTATTTGGTAAAAACAAAGAAAAAAAAAAAGGATAAAAATATACACACTGAGGTCTGGAAACTGAAGAATGCCCACTTTAAAACAATAAAATCAGTCGTACCTGTGTTTTAACTAATGTGACATTTGCAAAATACATCCATGTCACTTCTCTTCCTCTTTAGTTCACTTTTACAATGCAGACTCTGCCCCATGTTTGTTAATGTGTTGTCACACTAGTGTAAAGAAATATTCTGAATTACAGGAGTTTGCCATAATGAATCCAGACCATTGGAGCCAGACCCAGTAGCTCAAACAATCTTAGTTGCAGCTCATTCCAACTACTGAAACACATTATTTATCTGTGTAGTTTTTAAAATCCTTAGCTAGATGAGGGGTGTGTGTGTGTGCGCCTGTACACATACAAGTTTGCCAGGGCAGTGGGAGAGTGTCTGCATCCCAGAGAGAGGAGTGATATACAAGCAACCGTACACAATGGCCTGAAAGACTTGGGCAGCCAGACACCGAATTTCCCCCCAAACAAACCTGAGGCTGAGCAATGGGGGAATTACAGGATCTGTGCTCACAACGTGGAATCCGTGAGAGGTTCGGAAAACTAAGACTAAGGCAGGATGCCTCGGCCACAACATTCCCATGACACTGGAGGATGTGAAGCAGCGACAGGGTTCACGCAGGGATCAGGGACTGACTCTGGCTGCACTTGGAGGGATTCCCTGGGTCTGCAGCTGAGGATCCCTGGACCTTCCCCAAAGGGCATTGGCAGTGGCCCTCCACCTCTTAGCGAGAACGTCTCACGGATCCCAGGGTCTGAGCCTGGGTATCCCCGCCTCCCGGTCTCAGAGGTTCTCTCGGTACAGGTACTATCCCTTCTAGAGGCTTGGCCAAAACCCATCACTACCTTCCACTCCCAACTCAGTCTTAGAAAGGGGTTCTCCTTCTGTCTCTGTGGGGTCCCTGAGTTTGAGGTAATGCCAACGTACCGTACGCTGTGTGGCAGTAACAAAGTCAGGCAGTCCACTGGAAAGCTCAAGCAATCTAGATTCAATATATTAGCCTGTTTCTGCTATCTCAGTAATACCTTTTAGCGAGATAGTTTCTCCACACAACTTATAATGTGTGGGGTAAAGGAAAAAAATATTGCTAGAATATGATAGAAAGATTTTAAAAGTTCAGCACTGAAACTCCTTCTTTAGGGAAGGAAAAGGAGACATATTATATTCCCACTCTCTATTTTCCATCCTTGGCTCTGAGGTACAAGAGCACCAAGGTTCCTGTAGAGCGTGTTAAAGGTTCTCCTGGTCTCTCTACCCACAAAACAATCCTAGGGAAATCCTGAAGGGTCTACTTCCCAAATCTGTAACCGTATCTCTGGGCATGTCTATATAGCTCTTTAATTCACTTTCAAAATCCATAGCATTTTTAAAACAAAATGACATAGTTGCATTCTTTAAATGCCAGCCATGAAATCATCACTTAAAAAAAAAAACTAGTCAGATTATATATACATAAGTCAGATAAAATTCTCTCTATCTTTTTTTAAAAAAATTTATTTATTTATGGCTGTGTTGGGCCTTCATTGCTGTGTGCAGGCTTTCTCTAGTTGCGGCAAGTGGGGGCTACTCTTCCTTGCGGTGCATGGGCTTCATTGTGGTGGCTTCTCTTGTTGGGGAGCACAACTGCGCTAGGCGTGCAGGCTTCAGTAGTTGGGACACGCGGGCTTCAGTAGTTGTGGTACACAGGCTCAGTAGTTGTGGCACATGGGCTTAGTTGCTCCACAGCATGTGGGACCTTCCCAGACCAGGGCTTGAACCCGTGTCCTCTGCATTGGCAGGCAGATTCTTAACCACTGTGCCACCAGGGAAGCCCTCTCTCTCTTTTTAAGGAGCTTTATTTGGTCTGCTGAAGACATGCCTATGGCTGCTTCTAAAAGCCCTTAGGGAGAGCCTCAGATGATATCTTGCAGTTGGATATCTTGCTCCAGTGTTGTCAGGTTCTTAAACTACACTGTAGGTATAAGTTGTTGCATGAAAATTCCCCAAAATGTGCACACTAAATGCAGAGAAAAACCTCATTTATAATTCAGGTGAATTTTCATCACACCAAAATAATCAAACCTGTTCAAACATGTAACTTTTCTCTTTTTTCCCCCATGAACTAAATCCTCTTCTTTAAAAAATGGTCAGATTTGAAGATCAAGTTAAAATCCACCATATTTCAAGTTAAACTCTGAGGGTTTCTATACAACTGTAGCATGATTTCAAATTCATATTGGCATTCATCTTTCTATATTTTACTATATTTATCCTAAATAGGCTTCCTGGATCATAATATTTACATAGAAATTGAAAGCGTTTTATATTATATTGCGAAGTTCCAGTAAATTCTGTGTATCAGGGTTTACCCTTAGCTCGATGTCATACAACTTCTGCATGAGGCAAGTATACCGGTAACAAGTTATTTCAAATACAAAACTCTTAGCTCTGTGTCATAATTAAATTTGGGTAAAACTGCAAGCCTTCCACTGAATCATCTCAGCAAGAAGCAACCTTTCTTTAGCCAGGAGGACAGACATTCCCACAGGCTTAGCAAACTCTTCTGATGTTAGAGACCCCTTTTCTGAAACCGTCTCCAAGGCTGAGGCCACCATTGACTCCTCCTTGTGGGACTGAAGTTCAATTACCATGACACCGCTGTCAAACACATGGAGGCCGAGAGGTAATTTCAGGGCTTCCAGCATCTTGCATGCATTCACTAAATCTTCTGGTGAGAGCAATTCTATTCCTCGAGCTCGGTTTACTAAACAGTACACCTCTGTGAGTGACATTTATTCCCCCTCGTTCCTCCAAAGGCGCCTGCAATATTCCAGCCAGCTGTTTGGCCAGCTGCATGTGGTACTGTGTGCCTGAGCCGTACGTTTCCCTGGTAACCGGGTTAGCTATTCCCATGCTCAGTAAGTAGGATTTAAACCTGATGGTCTCATCATCTGTGATGTCACCTTGCTTCTCTTTAATCTTATTAGCGATGGATTTTGATAACACCACCAATTCCCTTAGCCTTGACCATTAGCTTACTGAGGTCTCTGAAGGCCTCAGAAATGTTTGTCAGTTTCTTTTCTTTTTTCTTCCAGTTTCTTTTCAATACCTACAATTCCTACAGCCCTTATTCTTCCTGGCTGGGGTCCTGTATTTGCTCGTAACGACTGGGAAACTGGCATATTCTCCCACCTTCTCTGTGTCACTTCCTCTGATAAATGCCTGTAAAACTCAATCTGGCCGTGTTCTTTGAAGGAAAGCTTGATGTAGGAGTTCTTACTACTCTGGAATGGGCCAGGTTCTTTGTTAGAAGGAGCTGGGTGAAGATGAACCACTATTTGGGCACTTTTCCCAATTCCAGCTGCCTGTTCTTCAATGAACACGATTTGGGAAAGAGGAAGGGCCATGCAGCATTCATGATTTTTCTGATCTCTCCAAATTAGATGGTGTGTACTAAGAAGGAGGGTCCCAGCATCAAATGTTGTCTTCTCCTCGCCATCACAGATGTGCACCCTGCCTCAGTTCCATTTTTAAGTGGATCGTTTTTTGCCCTAATGAGTTGTGTTCTTTATATCTTTTGGATATTAACCCCCTTATCAGATATATGATTTGAAATATTCTCTCCTGTTTAGTAGGTTGCCTTTCATTTTGTTAGTGGTTTTCTTTGTTACGAAGAAGCTTTTTAGTTTGAAGTTGTCTCTTGAATTTTTGCTTTTGCAGCCTTTGCTTTTGGTACCAAGTCCAAAAATTATTGCCAAGACCAACTTCAAAGAGCTTACTCGCTATGATTTCTTCTAGGAGCATTATGCTTTCAGGTATTACGTTCAAATCTTTAATCCATTTTGAGTTGATTTTTGTGTATGGTAGAAGATAGTGATTCAGTTTCATTCTTTTGTATGTGTTCAGTTTTCCCAACACCATATTTTGAAGAGACCATCCTATCCCCACTGTATATACTTGGCTCCTTTGGTATAAATTAATTGACCAAATATGTGTGTTTCTGGAATTTCTACTCTGTTCCACTGATCTATGTGTCTGTTTTTATGTCAATACCATACTGTTTTTATTACTTAGTTTTATAATATATTTTGAAATCAGGAAGCATGATGCCTCCAGCTTTATTCTTTTTCAAGATTGCTTTGGCTATTTAGGGTCTTTGTGGTTCCATACAAATGTTAGGATTGTTCTATTTCTGTGAAAATTGCCGTTGTAAGGATTGCACTGAATCTGTAGATTGCTTTGGATAGTTGGACATTTTAACAATATTAATTCTTCCAATCCAAGAGCACAGACTATTTTTCTATTTGTGTCTTCTTTAAGTTCTTTCATCAGTGTCTTATATATTTCAGTGCACAGGTCTTTCACCTCCTTGGTTAAATTTATTCTTAGGTGTTTTATTCTCTTTGATAAAATTGTAATTGGGATTGCTCTATTAATTTCTCTCTTTGTTAGTTCATTGCTAGTGTATAGCAACACAACAGATTTCTGTATATTAATTCTGTATCCTGCAACTTTACTGAATTCATTTAGTAGTTCTAATAGTTTTTTAGTGGCATCTTTAGGATTTTCTATATATGGTATCATGTCATCTGTAAACAGTGACAGTTTTACTTCTTCCTCTCCAACTTGGATTCCTTTTATTTCTTGTCTGATTGCTGTGGCTAGGACTTCCAATACTGTGTTGAATAAACATGGCGAGAGTGGGCATCCTTGTTCCTGATCTCAGAGGAAATTCTTTCAGCTTTTCACCATTGAGTATGATGTTGGCTATAGGTTTGTCGTACATGGTCATTATTATGTTGAGGTTTGTTCCCTCTATACCCATTTTGTCGAGGATTTTTAACATAAATCGATGTTGAATTTTGTCAGTAGTTTTTTTCTGCATCTATCGAGGTGATCATATGATTTATTCTTCATTTTGTTAATGTGGTGTATCACATTGATTTGCAGATATTGAACCATCCTTGCATCTCTGGAATAAATCCCCCTTGGTCATGGTGTAGGATCATTTTAATGTATTGTTGAAAATGTTAAAACCATTGGCTGAGCACCTACTAAAAGGCTGGAATGAGCCTGAATAGTAAAGAACAAAAGCTCAGTATGACCGGAGAGTAGTGAGCAAAGTTGAGAGTCGGGAGCAAGGTGAATGGTCTGAGATAGAGCTGAGAAAAGTATGGATCAATGGCTTTTCAGGGATTATGAAGGCCATGGAAGCCCTTGAAAGGTTTACAAAGGGGATTAAGAAGACCTGATTTAACATTACAGTAATCACTCTGTCTATGCTGTGGAAAATTAGTTGTAGAGGAAACAATTACAGAAGCAAGGAAACTTGTAGGAGGCTGTTGCAGCAGTACAGGCACTGGGGGCTTGGACCATGGTGGTGGCCTTGGACCATGGTGGTGGTCTTGAAGAAGGAGAGAAGTGGATAGTTCTGGATATATACTGGTGATAGAGTCTTGCTAATGTATTTCACGAAGGAGATGAGAAAAAGAAAAAAATCAAGAATGACTCTATCTGTTTTGGCTTGTGCTACGGGTAGATGCTGGTGTCATATGTAAGGTAAGGGAATCCCAGGCAGAAAATTGAGTTCTGTTTTAGACCTGATAAATTTCAGGTGTATATTAGACAGCCATATGGAAACGTCATGCACACAACAGAATCTGATAGTTTGGAGCTCAGGGACAAGATCGAGGCTCAAGATACAAGGAAATGTCTGTAGCAACATAGAGTGTGTTGTTACTACGTCTCCTTGAAATCGCAGTGGCCACCATTTCTCCTGTCTCCCCCTAAGGTCCAGTTCAGTGTCTCTAGATGCCTACAGGGAGCAAAGTCTAGGGGCTTTGGAAGGGGAGGCAAACATAGAGATGGTTCTCACTCAACACTGATAGTCAATCACCACATTCCTATGAATATTTCCCTTTCCTGCGGGATCATATGTATTTTCAGACTCCATTTAACTCCCTGTTTTTCAGGTCTCACGTTAAAGGTCACCTTCTTAGAAAGACGTTCTCTAGCCTCCCTATGCGAAATAGGTCTCCTCGCTTGGTTTCCACCCCTACTGCACCATTTCCTCAGCCAGCACACTGTTAATTTTATTCATATCATTCATTTATAATAATTAGTTTATATTTTTTATTTCTCCCCTCCACTGGAGAGAGAATTAGACTCTATGATGGAAGGAAACGTGCCTGCGTGGTCATCACTGTCAGCCAGAACTAGCACTGTGCCTGGCACATAGTAGGTGCACAATAAATATTTGTTGAGGACGTGAACAAGCTGCCCCTGTCTGAGATATCATGAGTGGATTAATTGATGCTCTAAGCATGGGCTGGAGTAGCCTTACTCCAGATCACCAAGCCCTCTGCCCAAGACAAGGAATGGTTTTGCTCTATTTTGTTTATTATGATAAGAACATTTAACATGGGATCTACCCTCTTAACAAAATAGTCAAACTCGTAGAAGCAGAGAGTAGAACGGTAGTTGCCAGGGCAGGGTGAGGGGGGGATGTGGGAAGTTGCTATTCAATGGGTATAAACTTTCAGTTATGCAAGATAAAGCAGGTCTGAGGAACTGGATTTTATTTAACCTTTTTAAATTTTTATGTATTTTAAAATTATTTATTTATTTGTCTGCACCAGGTCTTCGTTGCCACGTGCAGGATCTTTGTTGTGTCATGTGGGATCTTTTTTTTAGTTGTGGCATGTGGCATGCGAACTCTTAGTTGCGGCATGTGGGATCTAGTTCCCTGACCAGGGATCAAACCAGGGCCCCCTGCGTTTGGAGCATGAAGTCTTAGCCACTGGACCACCAGGGAAGTCCCTATTTAACTTTTTAAAAATATATATATAGTTAATTTACAATGTCATGTTAGTTTCAGGTATACAGCAAAGTGATTCAGTTATACACACACACAAATATATTATTTTTCAGATTCTTTTCCATTATAGGTTATTACAAGACATTGAATATAGTTCCCTGTGCTATATAGTAGGTCCTCGTTGTTTATTTATTTTACACATATTGTGTATTTGTTAATCCCTGACTCCAAATTTATCTCTTCCCCCTCCTGCCCCTCCCCCACTGCAATTCCCTTTGGTAACCATAAGTTTGTTTTCTATGTCTGTGAGTCTATTTCTGTTT
Organism: Pseudorca crassidens; assembly: GCF_039906515.1. Lineage (NCBI taxonomy): Eukaryota > Metazoa > Chordata > Mammalia > Artiodactyla > Delphinidae > Pseudorca > Pseudorca crassidens. The sequence goes on from NC_090296.1 coordinate 189,873,079, forward strand.
TATAAATAAGTCCACTTGTGTTCTATCTTAGATTCCATACATAAGTGATATTATATATTTGTCTGTTTCTTTCTGACTTACTTCACTTAGTATGATAACCTCTAGGTTCATCCATGTTGCTGCAAATGGCATTATTTCATTCTTTTTTATGGCTGAGTAATATTCCATTGTGTATCTATACCACATCTTCTTCATCCATTCATCTGTAGGTGAACATTAGGTTGCTTCCATGACCTGGTTATTGTAAATAGTGCTGTTATGAACATAGGGGTGCGTGTATCTTTTCGAATTAGAGTTTTCTCTGGATATATGCCCAGGAGTGGGATTGCAGGATCATATGGTGACTCTATTTTTAGTTTCCTACGGAACCTCCACACTGTTCTCAATAGTGAGTGTACCAATTTATATTCCCACCAACAGTGTAGGAGGGAGGAACTGGATCTTAAAGACCCCACCTGGGATAATTACCAGGGAACATAGAGGCAAACAACATGGTGGAATTCCAAGACCCGTGAGTGCTGTTTGCTTCAATCACTGAGCACGATGGCATATGCAGAATTATGGCCCAGAGATGGGTGGATCCACTGTAACACCCTGCTAAGCTCCTGAAATGAAAGATTTTTTGTAAGCATTTTAAGTTGTTCTCATGAGATGTCAGGGCCAGCAAGCTGAAAAACCATGTGACTGTTTGCCACCTGCCTGGTTTGAAATCTAGTCCCTTCCATGGAAAATGCAATTGAGAAAAATATTTCAAGATTTCTAATCAAGATGCGTCCCCTGCAGGAGAGAAGGCTATTTTTATGTTCCATTCCAACACACTGCAGAGTTCTGGGAATGCAGCAAGTATCCAGCTTCTATGAGAGGGACTGGAATGAGAAGCTAAGTGCTAGCTCTCCTCCTAAGGAGGAAGCTGAAAATATGACAGAGCTCTCTGTTTCCCAGCAACATCTCCCCTCCAAATCTCCTGAGAGGCAGAAAGAAGGAACAGCGGGACCAGTTAAGAAAATATACTGGGACTTCCCTGGTGGTCCAGTGGTTAAGACTCTGCGCTTCCACTGCAGGGGGCTCGGGTTTGATCCCTGATCTGGGAACTAAGATCCCGCATACCATGCTGTGGCCAAAATGGGGGGAAAAAATATACACACACACACATACACACATAGATATATACACAGTGGCAGAAATATTATAAAGGGAAGATGAAATGGTAAAGGCTTTTGTTAATCTGAAGTAAAGGTATTCTTAAGAGTTTTAATCTATACATGTGAATTAGCCAATAGGGAGGCATGAAGGCAAAGGGAAAACCTGTCAAAATTTCCATTATTCTAGAGGAGGTCAGAGTTCATAGCTTGAGACACATCGTGATCTACGCATGTTAGAATTTGTTCTTCTTTTGAAATATTGTTTATGCCTCTTTTTAGTCTGATGAAAAAGTCTCACTAAACAGTGTAATAAAGTTCTGGAAACATCTGTATATATCAATCACTGTAATTTGAAAGGGAAAATCAGAAAAGGGAGGGCTTAAATCTTTGCAGTCAGTTTCCAGGAAAGAGGAGCTGGTGACCCTCCTAGCCAAAACCTTCCTGATATTCGATTATCTGAGAGCCGGAAAATGGGAAGCACTTGATATGTGCAGCCTGTTGGCTTGTTGGCACTTGGTGTCTGACACCAAAATGGTAAAAATGAGTTGAGAGTAGAGCCTCTTCCTCAGGGATGTAAGAGTAGTTGTTTGTGAAATGCTGTGTGGTCACATTCAGTGTGCTGTGCTCTGCGGGTTATAATGTTCCCTTTATTCCCCACCACAACTCTCCAAAAAGAAAAAAAGGACAATAATCCAATCCTTCAAAGTCCCAGTGCAAAAGTAAAATTTAAAAATGGCCAATAGCATGGGTTGAAAACATGTATAACCATGACTGACATGATTTTAAAAGTAGAAATAGGTTCTATGTGATGGGAGTTAGGACTATGGGAGAATCCTCCCATTCTTTCCTCCTCTTTTGTAGCTGAAAGCCAGTTGTAGGCCTCCCCCCACATCAGTGACCCTGCTGAATGTCCCTGGTGGGCATCCATCGCCACATGCAGATGAGGGAGCGATGTTGAAGGCCCAGCCTCACACTGCTTGCTGGGGTGGATGATGGATGGATAAACATTCTGTAGCGGTGGCAGGACAAATATTCTACCCATCACTGATGTTTATGATCGAAACAAAAAATCTATGGAGATTAGAGGAAATCATGTCTCTCAAACTGATCATGTTGCTTTCCTCTCAGAAGTCCCCGTGGTGTACAGTTCTTGGCAAACAGGCAGACCGGGTGGGTGTAAAGGCGTATGCCTCTGGGACATTGACAGGGGTTACCTGGAGGAGAGCGGTGGAAGGGCTGGGCTGGCCCCTCCCTCCATCTGCTGCTTAGAAAAACTTTCCACTTGGCCTTGGATTAGGTAACCCAAGACTGACAATAACTTCCGTCTTCCAAACTAAACACTTGGGTCTGAGTTATTAACTTCAAGTAAAAAATTGCCTTGGGGGATCCAAAGCAAAGTCACACTTAACGAAGAAAGTCCATTTTTAGTGCTGCCCACACGCAAGGTCGGGGGGTGTAGGTAGAACCACTCTTTGGAAGAGAATCCCGTACTTGAGCAAATGTAAAAAAATCAATCCTCTTCATGTATCTTCCAGGGCTATGTTGGAAAGCAAATATAGATATAAAGATAATAGATTGATTGGTTTTTAAATGTACTAATGGGGAAACTAGTATAGAGAAGCTAAATCATCTCTATAACATGAAACCAAAATGGTAAAAATGAGTTGCGAGTAGAGCCGTCTGATAAAGGGTTAATATCTAAAGTATATAAGGAACTCAACTAACTCAAAAGCAAGAAAACATAGTTTTAAAATGGGCAAAGGACCTGAATAGATATTTCTCAAAAGAAGACGAAGAACCAACAGGTATATGAAAAGGTACTCAACATCACTAATCATCAGGAAATGCAAGTGAATGCCACAATGGATATCACAAAAAAGACAAAAGATTAAGTGTTGGCAAGGATATGGAGAAAAGGGAACACTTGTGCACTGTTAGTGTGATTGTAAATTGGTACAACCATTATGGAAAACAGTATGGAGGGTCCTCAAAAAATTAAAAACAGGACTACCATATGATCCAGCAATCCTACTTCTGGGTATATATCCAAAGAAAATGAAATCAGTATTTCAAAGAGAGATCTTCACTCCCACATTTATTGCAGCATTTATTGATAAAACAGCCAATGAAACAACATAAGGGTCCACTGACAGATAAATGGATAAAGATGATGTGGTGTATATATGTGTGTGTGTATATATATAATATATAATATACATATTATACAATGGAACATTATCCTTAAAGAGAAGGGAAATCTTGTCATTTGTGATAACATAGATGAACCTGGAGGACATTATGCTCAATGAAATAAGCCAGACACAGGAAGTCAAATACTGCATGATGTTGCCTATATATAATAATCTGAAATATTCAAACCCTTAGAGAGTAGAATGGTGTTTACCAGGGGCTGGAGAGTAGGGGAAGTGGGACAATGTTGGTCAAAGAGTACAAAGCTTAAAATATGCAGGATGAATAAGTTCTGGATGTCTAATGTACAGCCCAGCAACTACAGTTAAATATACTGTATTGTATACTTGAAATTTGCTAAGAGAGTAGTTCTTAATTGTTCTTAACAAAACAAAAAAGGTAACTATATGAGGTGATGAATATCTTAACTAGCTTGATTGTGGTAAGCATTTCATGATGTATCTATACATATATGAAAACATCATGTACACCCTAAATATATACAATTTTTATTTTTAAATTATTCCTCAGTAAAGCTGGGAGAAAAATGTGTCCATAGGGATGTACCCTTCTCACCACAGGACATGATTTATACCATTAAATTGAATTATTGAACCCAAGTTGAGGCAGGAAAATTCTAAGACGGCTCCCACAGATCCCCAACTCCTGGTATTTATGTTGGGTTGTCCTCCCTTTGGGTGTGTGTAGGACCTTGTGACTTCATTCTAACCAATGGAATACTGTAAAGGTGATGGGATATGACTTTCTTGATCAGGTTACACAAGACTGTAACTTACACCTTACTTGTGGACTTTCTCTGTTGCCCTCCTGGTTTGTATGCTTTGAAGTAAACAGTCATGCTGGAGCAGCCCACGTGGCAAGGAATTGAGGGCAGCCTCCAGCCAACAGCCAGCTAGGAACCAAGGGCCTCGGTTCAACAGCCTGCAAGGAACCAATCTTACCAACAACCACGTGAGCCTGGAAATAATTCGAGCCTTCAGATAAGACCCCAGTCCCGGCCAGCTCCTCAGTTGCAGCCTCGTGATAGTCCCTGAGGCAGAGAACCCAGCTAAGCCGTGCCCAGAATCCATGGAAAATGTGAGATAATAAATGCATCTTGCTGTGAGGCAATAAAACAATGTGCATGTGCTATCTCACAGTTAGTTACTAAGTCATTAGTAATTACACAGTTATTACTGTGTGGTACTTTGTTACACAGCAGTAGGTGGCTAACGTATCAGTCTAAACTACTTGCATTTGGATCAGTTTACCGATGTTCAGAGGTGCTCCAGGTACCTCAATGTTTATCTTCTTCCCCAGGGGGCTCCCCAAGATAATTACCCCTAAAGTGTTTATTCTGAAGATAAATAACCTATTTTACCTTCAGAGCAGTGACTTCTCAATTCTTGCTGCATATTATCATCATAGGGAAGGTGGTTTATTTTGCTTATAGATATTCCCTATCTGGTAAGATATTGTTCTAATGGATTCTGTTTTGTTCACTATTTTATATATTTTCACATTACTTAAGAGGAGAAGCTTCAGGGTTTCCTCTTGACCTTCCTTGCCATACTAGCCTTAACCGCATGGTTCAGGGATCCAATGTGGGCGTCCGACAGGTGCCAAGAATGTCTATTCCAACTGTATACTTGGGAGCTGGGGAAAGTAAACACAGAATGGGTTCACAGACCCATGAGACTTACTGTGACAGGGACTTGGGCCAGAATACCATTTACTATGAGACACCCCCCTCCCTCAATAAGCATTGCCTCTCTTAGCTCAGGGACAGCTCAGTGCCATCATCGGATCCTATTCAGGTTCTAGGGTTTCCCTTTCTCTGGTGCACATGTACACGAGTGAGCACCTGTACACACAAGGAAGATTTATAACGTCCTGTAATGTTACCACAGGGTTTTCTTCAGGGTTTCTGATCTCCCCTTTAATCAAGGGCTCTATGAACTCTCTCAGGTCTTGGAATCAGTTGAAGGACCATGACTAACGTATAAGTAGAGACTCAAGGCAGGCCTCTGTTTCATGTATATATTGGGATGGCCAGAAAGTTCGCTCGGGAGTTCGTTCGGGTTTTCCCCATGCGATCTTTTTTTTTTTTAATTCCCTCCCCCCTTTTTTTAAATTAGTAGATATCTAGAAGTTTAACATCTGGGTCATGGGTATGAACGTTTTACATTTTAACAGGTGGTGCAAAGTGAATGTTCTAATTGACCAGGTCGCCACTGGTAAATAGATCCCTCTGTCTATAAAACCTTGCCAATGCATGGTATTCTCAAATGTAACATTTCTTCTTATCTGATCACTGTAAAATACCACTAGTGATTTAATTTGTATTTCCCTGGTTGTTAGTGAGGGCAAACTTACTGTCCTGTTTCTTGGCCATTTGTATTTCCCTGGTTGTTAGTGAGGGCAAACTTACTGTCCTGTTTCTTGGCCATTTGTATTTCCTCTTCAATGAATTGCCTATTATATTTATTTTCCTACTGGATCATCTTTTTCTTACTAATTTTTAGCAGTTCTTTTTATATTCTGGATATAAACATTTTGTCTTTCATATTTGTGTTGACTATCTTTCACAATCTGTTTCTTGTCTTTGAACTTTGTTTAGGTGTCTTTTGTTTAAAAGTAGTTTAAAATTTTCAGGTAGTGGATATTATTTATATGTTTTTTTACGGTTTTTACTTCTTTTAATTTTAGGAAGACAGGTTTAGTTCCTTTTTTGTTCTCTAGTACAATGAGTATACAGTAATTCTGGATCAGATGTGAAATCAATGTAGAGTTGAAACTCAGTCGATACTGGTCCTAATAGACTTAATCAACGGAGAATCTCAGGAAATATCTAATACGTGTACCCCACTTTAACAAAGTGAAGGTACCGTTTTCTTTTCTCATAAATGATTTTATGCCTGAGCTTATTATATTTAGCAGTTGGATTCTCCTCCTTTGATTTTCAACATCGTGTAATTAGACATTTGACAGTCTCCACTGAATGGCTTTCTCATTCTGTCACTAAAATTTTAACAGCAGTTATTAAGTGAAACAAGAGAAAGCTGTGTTCACCAAGATATACTCCAAATTCAAGGGAAAAAGGGTTTCAGAATTGGAATTAACATGGTTATGTCACATGAGAAAAATCTATCTTGGACTTTCCTGCTTTATGTACACCTGGCCCACTCTGTTCACACATTAAATTTCCTGTGTCCCAAACACCTTACAGCAGATTTATCCTTGTCTGTTTATTAGCTTATGTTCAGAGTAAGGTATCAAGTAGTGAGACTTTTAGAAGTTTGACAAGGTCTAAAATGACTGCTGCCCCAAATTTTAGCAATGGAGATCGAATACAGAATCTTAGTGAGACAGACAGACTCCTGGCATACCACTGTACCTTGGGGCCAGCCTCCAGATTTCTTATACATGCTAATTTAAGAATGTGTGGTGGATAGTGACTACTTGATAGTTTTTTTTTTTTGAAACTTAGTAACATTTTATTTCAGTTCCCAACTAGTTATTAATACAATTTGTGCTGTCACAATAACTGCACCACTTTATGAAAACATTTAGTTTCTGTTCATGAAGAGACCACTTTCCCTCCTACAATACACTCTTTAGTTGAGCTCCAGTTTACTTTTTAAGTAATTTATACAAACTCCTTTATAGAAAAACATTTTCCACTTCAAATTTATGGTAATATTGAAATTATTTTTTTAGATGTTCGCTCAATGAATAGTTTTTACCAGGAAAAAAAAAAGCAAATATTAATTCATCCTTTCTTTGAAGGGTCTAAAACATGTAATTTAGGCATATACAATCTTTTTTTTTTCCACAACTCACATACACACTGTATTTTATTTTTACAAGAGATAAATAGACTGACACCAAGCATCGTAAACGGATGACCACAACAAAAGCAATAATGATTGCAATGACCAAACACGAAACACACTCACACTATGTCATAATAGTGACATTCAGTCCAGGAATCGTCCACGGTAACAGCTCCTTTACTTTGCAGTGAAAATTGATTTGTATATTTTTTGCCTCTGAGTCCTTGTGGGATTTTTTTTTAATTCAAACAGAAAGTCACAAAAATTATAATCATCCTCATCAGTTCACTCAGTCCCATGTAATTAATTTTTTTCATCTTGATTTTGTTAGCACTTTTATGAATTCATCACTTTTCCATTAGAGTTCTGAAAATGCTTATTCATTCAGTTCAGCGGTATAGTCAGTTACCAGAAACCTGTACTTGTCTGAGTCTTTTCCATGAATTCCTTGAAGATGAAACCCTTTTATAGGAACATTTTTGCAAAAGCATCAGAGTACACCCAGAACTGTCTGTAAATGACAAAAGACTTAAAAGTGACCACAGTTAAAGATTTGATGAAAGTTCATAATAATGCAATTGACAATAAAATTTAGTTATTTCTGAGATATACATTTTAAAGTAATAACTAGAATTATGACTTATAACATTATACCAGAACATATACGATTTTTAGAAATTTCAGGTAATGTCTGAAACATTTATATTAACATATTTCCATACACATAACCCAAAGAAAGTTTAGTATTCTTTGTTTTTTTATACTGCAGGTTCTTATTAGTCATCAATTTTATACATCAGTGTATACATGTCAATCCCAATCACCCAATTCAGCACACCACCATCCGCACCCCCCGTGGCTTTCCTCCCTTGGTGTCCATATGTTTGTTCTCTACATCTGTGTCTTAACTTCTGCCCTGGAAACTGGTTCATCTGTACCACATTTCTAGGTTCCACATACATGCGTTAATATATATTTGTTTTTCTCTTTCTGACTTACTTCACTCTGTATGGCAGTCTCTAGATCCATCCACATCTCAACAAATGACTCAATTTCGTTCCTTTTTATGGTTGAGTAATATTCCATTGTATATATGTACCACAACTTCTTTATCCATTCGTCTGTCAATGGGCATTTAGGTTGCTTCCATGACCTGGCTATTTTAAATAGTGCTGCAATGAACAATGGGGTGCATGTGTCTTTTTGAATTATGGTTTTCTCTGGGTATATGCCTAGTAGTGGGATTGCTGGATCATATATTCCTATTCCCACCAACAGTGCAAGAGGGTTCCCCCTTTGCTCCACACCCTCTCCAGCATTTGTTGTTTGTAGATTTTCTGATGATGCCCATTCTAACTGGTGTGAGGTGATACCTCAGTGTAGTTTTGATTTGCATTTCTCTAATAAATGGTGATGCTGAGCATCCTTTCATGGGTTTGTTGGCAACCTGCATGTCTTCTTTGGAGAAATGTCTATTTAGGTCTTCTGCCCATTTTTGGATTGGGTTGTTTGTTTCTTCAACATTGAGCTGAATGAGCTGTTTATATATTTTGGAGATTAATCCTTTGCCTGTTGATTCGTTTGCAAATATTTTCTCCCATTCTGATGGTTGTCTTTTCATCTTCTTTATGGTTTCCTTTGCTGTGCAAAAGCTTTGAAGTTTCATTAGGTCCCATTTGTTTATTTTTGTTTTTATTTCCATTACTCTAGGAGGTGGATCAAAAAAGATCTTGCTGTGATTTTTGTCAAAGAGTGTTCTTCCTATGTTTTCCTCAAAGAGTTTTATAGTTTCCAGTCTTACATTTAGGTCTTTAATCCATTTTGAGTTTATTTTTGTGTATGGTGTTAGGGAGTGTTCTGATTTTATTCTTTTACATGTAGCTGTCCAGTTTTCCCAGCACCACTTATTGAAGAGACTGTCTTTTCTCCATTGTATATCCTTACCTCCTTTGTCACAGATTAGTTGACCATAGGTGCGTGGGTTTATCTCTGGGCTTTCTATCCTGTTCCATTGATCTAGATTTCTGTTTCTGTGCCAGTACCATATTTTCTTGATTACTGTAGCTTTGTAGTATAGTCTGAAGTCAGGGAGTCTGATTCCTCCAGCTCCATTTTTTTCCCTCAAGACTGCTTTGGCTATTTGGGGTCTTTTGTGTCTCCATACAAATTTTAAGATGATTTGTTCTAGTTCCATAAAAAATGCCACTGGTAATTTGATAGGGATTGCATTGACTCTGTAGATTGCTTTGGGTAGTGTAGTCATTTTCGCAATATTGATTCTCCCAATCAAAGAACATGGTATATCTCCCCATCTGTTGGTATCATCTTTAATTTCTTTCATCAGTGTCTTATAGTTTTCTGCATACAGGTCTTTTGTCTCCCTAGGTAGGTTTATTCCTAGGTATTTTATTCTTTTTGTTGCAGTGGTAAATGGGAGTGTTTCTTTAATTTCTCTTTCAGATTTTTCATCATTAGTGTATAGGAATGCCAGAGATTTCTGTGCATTAATTTTGTATCCGGCTACTTTACCAAATTCTTTGATTAGCTCTAATAGTTTTCTGGTAGCATCTTTAGGATTCTCTGTGTATAGTATCATGTCATCTGCAAACAGTGACAGTTTTACTTCTTCTTTTCCAATTTGGATTCCTTTTATTTCTTTTTCTTCTCTGATTTCCGTGGCTAGGCCTTCCAAAACTACGTTGAATAATAGTGGTGAGAGTGGACATCCTTGTCTTGTTCCTGATCTTAGAGTAAATGCTTTCCGTTTTTCACCATTAAGAATGATGTTTGCTGTGGGTTTTTCATATATGGCCTTTATTATGTGGAGGTAGGTTCCCTCTATGCCCACATTCTGGAGAGTTTTTATCATAAATGGGTGTTGAATTTTGTCAAAAGTTTTTCTGCATCTATTGAGATGATCATATGGTTTTTATTCTGCAATTTGTTAATATGGTGTATCACGTTCATTGATTTATGTATATTGAAGAATCCTTGCATCCCTGGGATAAATCCCACTTGCTCGTGGTGTATGATCCTTTTAGTGTGTTGTTGGATTCTGTTTGCTAGTATTTTGTTGAGGATTTTTGCATCTATATGCCTCAGTGATATTGGTCTGTAATTTTCTTTTTTTGTAGTATCTTTGTCTGGTTTTGGTATCAGGGTGATGGTGGCCTCATAGAATGAGTTTGGGAGTGTTCCTGCCTCTGCAATGTTTTGGAAGAGTTTGAGAAGGATGGGTGTTACCTCTTCTCTAAATGTTTGATAGAATTCACCTGTGAAGCCATCTGATCCTGGACTTTTGTTTGTTGGAAGATTTTTAATCACAGTTTCAATTTCATTACTTGTGATTGGTCTGTTCATATTTTCTGTTTCTTTCTGGTTTCAGTCTTGGAAGGTTATACCTTTCTAAGAATTTGTCCATTTCTTCCAGGTTGTCCATTTTATTGGCATAGAGTTGCTTCTAGTAGTCTCAGGATGCTTTGTATTTCTGCCGTGTCTGTTTTAACTTCTCCTTTTTCATTTCTAATTTTATTGATTTGAGTCCTCTCCCTCTTTTTCTTGACGAGTCTGGCTAATGGTTTATCAATTTTGTTTATCTTCTCAAAGAACCAGCTTTTAGTTTTATTGATCTTTGCTACTGTTTTCTTTGTTTCTGTTTCATTTATTTCTGCTCTGATCTTTATGAGTTCTTTCCTTCAGCTACCTTTGGGTTTTGTTTGTTCTTCTTTCTCTAGTTCCTTTAGGTGTAAAGTTAGATTGTTTACTTGAGATTCTTCTTGTTTCTTGAGGTAGGCTAGTATGGCTATAAAATTCCCTCTTAGAACTGCTTTTGCTGCATCCCATAGGTTTTGGATCATCGTGTTTTCATTGTCATTTGTCTCTAGGTATTTTTTGATTTCCTCTTTGATTTCTTCAGTGATCTCTTGGTTATTTAGTAACGTATTGTTTAGCCTCCATGTTTTTGGTTTTTTAATGTTTTTTTCCCTGTAATTCATTTCTAATCTCATAGTGTTGTGGTCAGAAAAGATGCTTGATATGATTTCAATTTTCTTAAATTTACTGAGGCTTGATTTGTGACCCAAGATGTGATCTATCCTGGAGAATGTTCTGTGCGCACTTGAGAAGAAAGTGTAATCTGCTGTGTTTGGATGGAATGTCCTATAAATATCAATTATATTTGTATAATATAATTGTATAATTATATAAATTGTATAATTATATAAAATTGTATAATTATAATTTGTATAATATAATTATATAATCTGTCTGATCTATTGTGTCATTTAAAGCTTCTCTTTCCTTATTTATTTTCATTTTGGATGATCTGTCCACTGGTGTAAGTGAGGTGTTAAAAGTCCTCCACTATTACTGTGTTATTGTCGATTTCCTCTTTTATAGCTGTTAGCAGTTGACTTATGTATTGAGGTGCTCCTATGTTGGGTGCATAGATATTTACAATTGTTATATCTTCTTCTTGGATTGTTCCCTTGATCATTATGTAGTGTCCTTCCTTGTCTCTTGTAACATTCTTTATTTTAAAGTCTATTTTATCTGATATGAGTATTGCTACTCCAGCTTTCTCTTGATTTCCATTTGCATGGAATATCTTTTTCCATCTCCTCACTCTCAGTCTGTATGTGTCCCTAGGTCTGAAGTGGGTCTCTTGTAGACAGCATATAGATGGGTCTTGTTTTTGTATCCATTCAGCAAGCCTGTGTCTTTTGTTTGGAGCATTTAATCCATTCACGTTTAAGGTAATTATCAAGAGGTATGTTCCTATGACCATTTTCTTTATTGTTATGGGTTTGTTTTTGTAGGTCCTTTCCTCCTCTTGTGTTTCCCACTTAGAGAAGTTCCTTTAGCATTTGTTTTAGAGCTGGTTTGGTGGTGCTGAATTCTCTTAGCTTTTGCTTGTCTGTAAAGCTTTTGATTTCTCCATCGAATCTGAATGAGATCCTTGCCAGGTAGAGTAATCTTGGTTGTAGGTTCTTCCCTTTCATCACTTTAAGTATATCATGCCACTCCCTTCTGGCTTGTAGCTTTTCTGCTGAGAAATCAGCTGTTAACCTTATGGGAGTTCCCTTGCTCTTTCAATAATTTTTGTTTGTAATTTTTACCAGTTTGATTACTGTGTGTCTTGGTGTGTTTCTCCTTGGGTTTATCCTGTATGGGACTAGCTGTGCTTCCTGGGCTTGGGTGGCTATTTCCTTTCCTATGTTAGGGAAGTTTTTGACTATAATCTCTTCGAATATTTTCTCTGGTCCTTTCTCTCTCTCTTCTCCTTTTGGGACCCCTATAATGCGAATGTCATTGTGTTTAATGTTGTCCCGGAGGTCTCTTAGGCTATCTTCATTTCTTTTCATTTTTTTCTTTAGTCTGTTCTGCAGCAGTGAATTCCACCATTCTGTTTTCCAGGTCACTTATCCCTTCTTCTGCTTCAGTTATACTGCTATTGATTCTTTCTAGTGTAGTTTTCATTTGTTATTGTAGTGTTTATCTCTGTTTTTTCTTTAATTCTTCTAGGTCTTTGTTAAACATTTCTTGCATCTTCTTGATCTTTGCCTCCATTGTTTTTCCGAGGTCCTGGGTCATCTTCACTATCATTATTCTGAATTCTTTTTCTGGAAGGTTGCCTATCTCCACTTCATTTAGTTTTTCTGGGGTTTTATCTTGTTCCTTCATCTAGTACATAGCCCTCTGCCTTTTCAGCTTGTATGTCTTTCTGTGAATGTGGTGTTTGTTCCACAGGCTGCAGCACTGTAGTTCTTGCTTCTGCTCTCTGCCCTCTGGTGGATGAGGCTATCTAAGAGGCTTGATGGGAGGGACTGGTGGTGTGTAGAGCTGACTGTTGCTCTGGTGGGCAGAGCTCAGTAAAACTTTAATCCACTTCACTGTTGATGGGTGCGGCTGGGTTCCCTCCCTGTTGGTTGTCTGGCCTGAGGCAACCCAACACTGGAGCCTACCTGGGCTCTTTTATGGGGTCAATGACAGACTCTGGGAGGGCTCCCACCAAGGAGTACTTCCCAGCACTTCTGCTGCCAGTGTCCTTGTCTCCTTGGTGAGCCACAGCCACCCCCTGCCTCTGCATGAGACCCTCCAACACTAGCAGGTAGGTCTTGTTCAGTCTCCCCTGGGGTCACTGCTCCTTCCTTTGGGTCCTGATGAGCACACTACTTTGTGTGTGCCCTGCAAGAGTGGTGTCTCATTTTCCCCCAGTCCTGTCAAAGTCCTGGAATCAATTCCCACTATGCTTCAAAGTTTGATTCTCTAGGAATTCCTCCTCCTGTTGCTGGACCCCCAGGTTGGGAAGGCTGACGTGGGGTTCAGATCTTTCACTCCAGTGGGTGGACTTCCGTGGTATAAGTGTTCTCCAGTCTGTGAGTCACCCACCCAGCAGTTATGGGATTTAATTTTACTGTGATTGCGCCCCTCCTACCATCTCATTGTGGCTTCTCCTTTGTCTTTGGATGTGGGGTATCTTTTTTGGTGAGTTCCAGTGTCTTCCTGTCTATGATTGTCTAGCAGCTAGTTGTGATTCTGGTGTTCTCGCAAGAGGGAGTGAGAGCACGTCCTTCTACTCCGCCATCTTGGTTCCTCTATCTTCCCATACGATCTTACGGAAAACCCCGAACGAACTTTTTGGCCAATCCCAATATTTATATGTATATATTTAGTAGGAGGTCCATCAGCTTTTCAGTCCTGGGAACTCCATGATCAGTTGTTTGGATGGCCTCTTTAGTCATGCTTTCTTTTGGTTTAACACTCATTTTTGTCTCTTGAAGATGAGCACTGCCACATGGACTTTGCACCCTAGGACCCCATTCTACACTGAAATCACAGGACTAGTTCAATGGCATCTCCCACGTTCATCTCTCACCTTCTGAAGATGGCTTCAGTTTTAAGGACAGTGACGCTAAATACTTTTTCATTTTCGTTTTCTTTTTTCACAGCTTTACTGAGATATATTGACATACAACATTGTGTAAGTTTAAGGTGTACAATGTGTTGAATTGATACACTTAACATATTGCAAAATGATTACCACCATGGTGTTAGCTAACACCTCCATCACTTCACATATATACTATTACATTTTTGTGGTGAAAACATTTAAAATATACTCTATCTTTTAGCAACTTTCACACATATAATACAGTATTATCTGGAATCACCATGCTGTACACTTCAGATCCCCAACTTACTCATCTTATAACTGGAAGTTTGTCTGTTTGACCAACATTTCTCCATTCAGTCCCTCCTCCCTCCCAGCCCCTGGTAACAACCATCCTAGACTGTTTCTATGAATCTGAATTTTTGGACTTAATGTATAGGTGATATTATACAGTAGCTGTCTGTCTCTGATTTATCACAATTAGCATAATGCCCTCAAGGTCCATCTATGTTGTTGCAGATGGCAGATTTCTTTCTTTCTCATGACTATTATTCGTGTGTGTGTGTGTGTGTACATACCACATCTTCTTAATCCATTCATCCATGGACAGATACTTAGACTGTTTGCATATTTTGGCTATTGTGAATAATATTGCAATGAACATGGGAGTGCAGATATCTTTTCAAGATCCTGTTTTCATTTCCTTTGTATATACACCCAGAAGTGGGATTGCTGGATCACATGGTAGCTCTATTTTAAATTTCTGACAAACCTCCCTCCTGTTTTCCATAGTGGCTGCACCAATTTGCATTCCCACCAACAGTGCTCAGAGATTACCTTCTCTCCTCTTCGCTAACACTTTTTCTCTCTTGTCTTTTTGATGATAGCCATTCTAACAGGTGTGAGGTGACATCTCATTGTGGTTTTGATTTGCATTTCCCTGATTATTGATGTTCAGCTCTTTTCATATAACTGTTGGCCATCTGTATATCTTCTTTAGAAAAATATCTATTCAGATCCTCTGCACATTTTTCAATCTTTTTTTTTAACTATTGAATAGTGTGAGTTACATATAAAATTTGGATATTAACCTCTTATCAGAAATGTGGTTTGTCCATATTTTCTCCCATTCAGTTGGCTGTCTTCTCACTCTATAGATTGTTTTCCTTACTGTGCAGAAGCTTTTTAGTTTCGTGCAATCCCATTTGTCTATTTTTGCTTTGGTTGTCTTGCTTTTAATCATACCATGAAAAGTACTGCACAATGTCAAGAAAAATTTCCCGTATAATTTCTTCTAAGAGTTTTATGGTTTCAGGTCTACATTCAATTCTTTAGTCCATTTTGAATTAAATTTTGTATCAGGTGTGAAATAAGGGTCCAATTTCATTCTTCTGTATGTGGTTATCCAGTTTTTGCCAACACCATTTATTGATGAGACTATCTTTTTCCCATTATGTATTTCTTGGCACCTTTGTCAAAGATCAGTTGACTGTAAATGCATGAATTTACTTCTGGACTCATTCTGGTCAATTGGTCTAAATATCTGTTCTTATACTAATACCATACTGTTTTGATTACTATAGCTTTGTAATATACTTTGAAATCACACAATGTGATGCTTCCAGTTTTGTGTTCTTGCAGAAGATTGCCTTGGCTATTCAGCTCTTTTGTGGTTTCATATACATTTTAGGATTGTTTGTTCTATTTCTGTGAAAAACACCACTGGAATTTTGAGAGAAATTGCATTGAATCTATAGGTCACTTTGGGAAGTGTGGACATTTGAGCAGTATTAATTCTTCCAGTCCCAAAGCACAGAATATATTTCCATTTATTTGTGTCTTCCTTTCATCACTGTCTTATAGTTTTCAGTGCACAGATTTTTGCCTCCTTGGTTAAAGACATTCCTAGGCATTTTATTCTTTTTTTTTTTGAGATATAATTGACATATAACACTGTATTAGTTTTAGGTGTACAACATGATTTCATATATATATATATATATAATAATGAAAGGATTACAACAGTAAGTTTAGTCAACATCCATCACCAGACATAGTTACAGTTTTTTTCTTGTGATGAGAACTTTTAAGAACTACTCTCTTGGTGACTTTCAAATATACAATATAGTATTGTTAACTAGGGTCACATGTTGTACATTACAATCCCAGGACTTGTTTATCTTACAACTGGAATTTTGTGCCTTTTACCACTTTCATCCATTACAACCACCACCTACCTTTGGCAGCCACCAATTTATTCTCTGTCTTTTAAAATTTAGATTCAACATATAAATGATAACACATGGTATTTATCTTTCTCTGATTTATTTCACTTAGCATAATGCCCTCAAGGTCCATCTGTGTTGACCCACATCGCAAGACAGTGAGATTTCCTTCTTTTTTGAAATGGCTGAATAATATTCCATTGTGTGTGTGTGTGTATATACACACACACACACAAAGGTATATATACATACATATGCATATATATATATATATATATATATATATATATACACACACACACAGATTCTTTATCCATGTGTCCATTGATGGACTCTGGTTGTTCCCATATCTTGGCTGTTATAAACAATGCTGCAATGAACATGGGCATGCAGGTATCTTTTCAAAATAGCGATTTTGTTGTTACTTTCAGATAAATATCCAGAAGTGGGGATTGCTGGATTATGTGGTAGTTTTATGTTTAATTTTTTGAGGAACCTTTCTGTTTTCTACAGTGGCTGCACCCATTTACACTCCTGCCAACAGTGCACAAGGGTTCCCTTTTCTCCACATCCTTGCCAACATTTGTTATTTTTATCTTTTTGATAATAGTCATTCTAACAGGTGTGAGGTGATATCTTGTGGTTTTGATTTGCATTTCTCTGATGATAGTGATGTTGAGTACCTTTTTATGTATCTGTCAGCCATTTGTATGTCTTCTTTGGAAAAACGTCTATTTAGATCCTCTGTACGTATGTTAATCTGATTTTTTTTTTTGCATTGAGTTGTATGAGTTCTTTATATTTTTTGGATATTAACCCACTATCAGATGTGTGATTTGCAGATATTTTCTTCCATTCCATTGGGTGCCTTTTCATTTTCACGGATGGCTTCCTTTGTTGTGTGCAAAATATTTTTAGCTTGATGTAGTCTCACTTATTTATATTAGCTTTTGTTTTTGGGATCAAATCTAAAAAAACTTTGCCAATACTGATGCCAAGAAGCTTACCCCTTAGGTTTGTTTTAAAAATAAATTATTTATTTATTTAAAATTTTGGCTCCGTTGAGTCTTTGTTGCTGCACGCAGGCTTTCTCTAGTTGTGGTGAGCGGGGGCTACTCTTCATTGCGGTGCGCAGGCTTCTCATTGTGGTGGCCTCTCCTGCTGCGGAGCACGGGCTCTAGGCATGCAGGCTTCAGTAGTTGTGGTACGCAGGCTCAGCAGTTGTCACACACAGGCTTAGTTGCTCCTCAGCATGTGGGATCTTCGCAGACCAGGGCTTGAACCTGTGTCCCCTAGGCAGATTCTTAACCACTGCCCCACCAGGGAAGTCCCTATTTGTGTCATCTTTTATTTCTTTCATCAGTATCTTTTAGTTTTCTGAGTATAGGTCTTTTGCCTCCTTAGGTAGGTTTATTCCTAGGTATTTCATTCTTTCTGATAGGATGGGAAATGGGATTGTTTCCTTAATTTCTCTCTCTGATCTTCTGTTGTTAGTGTATAGGAATGCAAGAGATTTATGTGTATTAATTTTGTATCCTGCAACTTTACTGAATTATTGACGAGCTCTAGTAGTTTTCTGGTAGCATCTTTAGGATTTTCTATGTATAGTATCATGTCATCTGCAAACAGTGACAATTTTACTTCTTTTCCAATTTGGATTCCTTTTTCTTCTCTGATTGCCTAGATTAGGACTTCCAAGACTATGTTGAATAATAGTGGTGAGAGTGGACATTCTTGTTTTGTTCCTGATCTTAAAGGAAATGATTTCAGTTTTTCACCACTTTCTGGAGAGTTTTTATCATAAATTGGTGTTGCATTTTATCAAAAGCTTTTTCTCCATGTATTGAGATGATCATATTTTTATTCTTCAATTTGTTAATGTGTATCACACTGATTTGCAGATATTGAAAACTCCTTGCCTCCGTGGGATAATCCCACCTGATCATGGTGTCTGATCCTTTTAATGTGTTGTTGGATTTGGTTTGCTATTATTGTGCTGGGGATTTTTGCATCTATGTTCATCAGTGATATTGGTCTATAATTTTCTTTTTTTGTGGTATCTTTGTCTAGTTTTGGTATCAGGGTGATGATGGTGGCCTAGTAGAATGAGTTTGGGAGTGTTCTGGAGAAAAGTCTCTTCAATAAGTGGTGCTGGGAAAGCTGGACAACTACATGTAAATCTAACACCACATACAAAAATAAACTCAAGATGGATTAAAGACTTAAATGTAAGACTGGATACTTACTGGATACTGGAGGAAAACATAGGCAGAACACTCTTTGACATAAACTGCAGCAGTATCTTTTTGCATCCACCTCCTAGAGTAATGAAAATAAAAACAAAAGTAAAAAAATGGGACCTAATTAAACTTAAAACCTTTTGCACAGCAAAGGAAGCCATAAACAAAACAAAAAGACAACCCACAGAATGGGAAAATATATTTGCAAACTAAGTGACCAACAAGGGATTAATCTCCAAAATATACAAACAGCTCATGTAGCTCAATATCAAAAAAAACAGCCCAATCAAAAATGGGCAGAAGATCTAAATAGACGTTTCTCCAAAGAAGACATACAGATGGCCAAAAAGCACATGAAAAGATGCTCAACATCACTAATTATTAGAGAAATGAAAAGCAAAACTACAGTGAGGTATCACCACTCAGAATGGCCATCATCAAAAAGTCTACAAACAGTAAATGCTGGAGAGGATGTGCAGAAAAGGGAACCCTCCTACACTGTTCATGGGAATGTAAATTGGTGCAGCCACTATGAACAGTATGGAGGTTCCTTAAAAAACTAAAACTACCATATGATCCAGCAACCCCACTTCTGGGCATCTATCTGGAGAGAATCATAACTCGATAAGATACATGCACCCCAATGTTCCTGGCAGCACTATTTACAACAGCCAAGAACCTAAATGTCCATCGACAGAGGAATGGATAAAGAAGATGTGGTATTACTCAGCTATAAAAAGAATGAAATAATGCCCATTTAATGCAGCAATATGGGTGGACCTACAGATTATCATCCTAAGTGAAGTAAGTCTCACAGAGAAAAACAAGTATCACAAGCTATCACTATAAGTGGAATCTAAAAAAATGATACAAATGAACTTATTTAGAAAACAAATAGACTCAGGGACTTTGAAAACAAACTTACGGTTACCAAAGGGGAAAGGTAGTGGGGGGGCAGGGATAAACTAGGAGTTTGGGATTAACCTATACACACTACTATATATAAAAACCACTATGCTGTATACCTGAAACTAACAAAACTGTAAATCAACTATACTCCTATGTAAAATAAAAATTAAATAAAAAAATATGCTCCATGGTTTATCTTCCTACATGCTTATCCGTTTGTATACTGTTGATTCCCTGTTGGGGCAGGTCACTCTTCACTTTCTGCTTTCAGTTAGCAATTTTGCCTATTAGGTTGTAATCTGGGTCCAAATCATTTTCCAGTAAAGCCAAAGCTTGAGGATCAGCCAGCTGGAAGGGAAACAGGATCCACAGAGGGCCTTCAGCATCTTTCCACGAAAGGGCTTTGCCTGCACTGAGGTGCAAATACCCGGATTCTGGAACCTTTTCTAGTCATCACGAGATGGGATGGAAGTGACTGTCTCTTTTGAAAAATTGAGTTTTTTGTTTCTTACCTAAGCCACCTTGGTTTCTAACAGAAAATAAAAGATAGTCTAACTATTTGTCACCCCTATCCAAAAGGACAGAGCTCCAGTGACCCAATCAGCAAATGACCAAAACCCCAAATAGAAAAATGCACAGGGAATATGGAGGGTCCACAGGCAGGGGAATGTAAATCTCTCTTAAATGGAGGAAAAGCTTAGGCCTACTCTTAATAATTGCAAAGTAGATCCACAATGAATTTTTTTTCTTTTCACAAAATCAAATTTTGATTTTACTCTTTGGTAAAATCAGAGTTAGGATTTGGGGAAATAGGCATTCGCATATACTGCGGGGTAGAGTGTAAACTTTGATAAAGAGAAATTTGACTATCAAAATGAAAACTGCATATACCCTTTGATCTAGTCATTCTGGGACTTCATCTGATATATATACTCCCACGTGAGCGTGTGTGTGTGTGTATTACAGCTAACACTGTAATAAGAAGGTTGAGGAATGACATTAGCATCACGGCCATATAAAATATCCCTCACGCCCCTGTCCACCAACAAAAAGTTGGCATTTATCCATGAACGAAAGTGACTTTGAGAGAACTGTGGGGTCTACCAAGGGACCCAGAGGAGCCTTGCCCACCCATGTATTGATGTCGACAGACATCAGTCCTGGCTGTGGACCCTGCAGTGGTCTGTGAGCTGCCTCCAGCCCCTCTCAGGCAAAGGACCTCAACAGGTATTTCTCCAAAGTAGATATACAAATGGCCAACAGATATATGAAAAGGTGCTAATCATCACTAATATCACTAATAATCAGGAAAATACAAATCAAAAACCATAATGCGATATCACACCTGTCACGATGATTCTCATCAAAAAAATAAAGAGATAGGGTCCCAGTTCAAGACGGTGACCTAAGAGGATCCTGAGCTCACCTCCTGCCATGGACACACCGAATCTACAGCTACATACAGAACTTCTTCCCCTGAAAGAAACCCCAAAACTAGCTGACTTCTACATATGAGGCAACAGAGAAAAAACCCACATCGTAGGAGGTAGGAGAAGCTGAGACAATCTCATCATAAACCTAATGCAACAACCTGCTATCAAGAGGGAACTGACAACTCGGAGCTCATCCCCAATGAGCAAAGGGGTTCAACCCCACATCAGGCACCCTAACTTTCAAGACCTGCACCTGAGAGGTGAGCCCTGAAATTTCCAAGTTTGAAAGCCACCAGGGCTTGGGTACATGAGATCCAGAGGCTATGGGTGAGCTGAAAAACAGTTCCTAAAGGGCTCACACAGACACATCTGGCTACCCACCACCACAGCCCCGTGCAGAGGCGGCCAGCTGAAAAGCACCCAATTTGTTTATCTTAAAGCTTTGGCCTGAGGAGCAGACTTCTAGCTGAACACACAACTAAAGGCCAACTGCAATGCTCTCCAAAGACGATGGCCAGCAGGTGCCACCATTGTGCTTTCCCTCTGCCCACTCCAGGTCGCGGTGTCTCCAAGAAAGGGGCTTAGGTGTATACCTGACACCCTAGCTTTTGTGTCCGCCACCCAGAGAGCACATCCTTTGATGGTGTGGCTCTTGTGGCCAATGGGGCTTGTCTTCATGGGTTCATCAGGATGGTGTCAAACAAAGAAATAGTTCTTAACTGGCTATCATCATAGGGTTCAAAAGCAGAAGGAGCAGACAGAAATGCCCATCTCCCAGTCTTCTCCTGAAAGAGATGTATTTGAAAGCTATAAAAGCTGCTGCCTGTGGGTCTGGTTTCCAATCAGCCTGAATCTAAGGGCTGACCGAAATCCTCCCCCTGGCAGGTCAGAACACACTCAACTACCGGTTAAGAATAAAGTAGGCTTCTTGGACAATCCCGAAGGTTTGAGAGACAACCAAGAGCTAGGGAAGAGTTGAACAATAAGATTAATCTCCTACACAAAGCCACTCCTTCAAGACTGGGAGAGGTAGTTGTTTTATCTAATGTACATAAACCAACACAGAGAGTCAAGGAAAATGAAGAAACAGAGGAATATGTTCCAATGGAAAGACCAAGATAAAACCCCAGACAAAGGCCTTAATGAAATGGAGATAAGTAATTTTTCTGATAAAGAGCTCAAAAGATGGTGATAAAGATGCTCACTGATCTCAGGAGAACAATCCATGAATGAGAATTTCAACAGAGACTGAAAATATAAGGAAGTACCAAATAAAAGTGACAGAGCTGAAGAATATAATAAGTGATCTGAAAAATTATACAATAGAGGTGGTTCAGAAGACGAGATGAAGCAGAAAAAAGGATCACTGAACTCAAAGCCAGGGCAATGGAACTCATCCAATCAGAACAGCAAAAAGAAAAAAGAATGAAAAGAGTGAATGAAGGCAGCTTATGAAACAACATCAAGCAAAGGGATTCCAGAAGAGGAAGAAAGGGGCAGAAAACTCATTTGACGAAATAATGGCTGAAAACTTCCCTAACCTAGATCCAGATCCAGGAAGCCCAGAGACTATTAAATAAGATGAACCCAAAGGAAGATACATTGCAATTCAAGTATCAAAAGTTAAAGGCAAGGAGAGAATCTTAAAAGCAACAAGAAACATACAATTTGTTATAGACAAGGGAATCGTACAGGACTATGAGCAGATTTTTCAGCAGAAATTTCGCAGCCCAGAGGGTGTGGCATGATATATAAAGAGCTAAAAGAAAAAAACTGCCAACTGACAATACTCTACCCAGGAAAACTGTCCTTCAGAACTGAAGGAGAGAGAGAGAGTTTTCTAGACAAGCAAAAGCAAAAGAAGTTCATCACCACTGGACCAGCCTTACAAGAAACGTTAAGAGGGAGTTATTCAAGCTGAAAAGAAAATGTAATAATTAGTAATAAGAAAACATATGAAATTATGAATGTCACTGGTAAAGGTAAGTATACAGTAAAATTCAGAATAATTTCATAAAGGCAGTGGGTGGTTAAGCACTTATTAAGCCAGTAAGAAGGTTAAAAGTAGTAAAAATATAACTATATAATTTGTTAATGGATACATAAAAGATGTATCTGTGACATCAAAAGCATTGGAAAATAAGTTATCAACTTAAAATGGACTGTTGTAAGTTGTTTTATGTATATCTCATTTATATAAAATGAGTAGTTTGGCTTTGCTAACTACAAAGCAAAAACCTATAGTAGATACACAAAATATAAAGAGAAAAGACTAAGCATACCACTACAGAAAATCATCAGACAGTAAAGAGAGCAAGAGAAGAAAGGAACAGAGGGATTACAAGACAACCAGAAAGAAACTAACAAAATGGCAATAAGTACATACCTATAAGTAATTACATTAAATGTAAATGGACTAAAGTTTCCAATTAAAAGACAGACTGGCTGAATGGATATAAAAAATGACCCATCTATATGCTGCCTAAAAGAGATTCACTTCAGGGGAATTCCCTGATGGTCCAGTGGTTAGGACTCAGCACTTTCACTGCCAGGGCCTGGGTTTGATCCCTGGTTGGGGAACTAAGATCAAGCAAGCCGAGCAGCATGGGCAAATAAATGAATAAAATATAAAATATAAGAGACTCACTTCAGCTTTAAGGACGCATAGAGACTAAAAGTCAAGGTATGGAAAAAGATATTCCACACAAATGGAAAACAAAAGCAAGCTGGAGTAGCTGTATTTATACCTTAAGAAACAAATGTCATTATATAATGATAAAGAATCAATTCATCAAGAGGATATAACATTTGTAAATATTTATGCACCTAACATAGGAACATCTAAATATTTAAAGCAAATATTAACAGACGGGAGAAATAGGGAGCAATACAGTAATATTACAGGATTTCAGTACTCCCCCATCCACAATGAAGAGATCATACAGACAGAAAAATAAGGAAACACTGGGCTTAAGTCTATCTGGTCTAACATGTAGTTTAACATTTATAGAACATTCCATCTGAAAGCAACAGAACATAGATTCCTCTCAAATGTACAGGAAACATTCTCCAGGACAGGTAATATGTTGGGTCACAAAACAAGTCTTAATAAATTAGAAGACTGAAATCTTGTCAAGCAGGTTTTCTGACTACAATGGTATAAAAGTAGAAATCAATTACAGAAGAAAACTGGAAAATTCACACATATATGGAGAATAAATATGCTCCTGAACAACCAAGGAGTCAAAAGAGAAATCAAGGAGTAATGCATACCAGGGACTTCCCTGGTGGTCCAGTGGGTAAGACTCCACACTCCCAATGCAGGGGGCCCGGGTTCAATCCCTGGTTGGGGAACTTGATCCCGCACGCCTGCCGCAGCTAAGGAGCCCGCATGCTGCAACGAAGATCCCAAGTGCTGCAACTAAGACCCGGCATAGCCAAAATAAGTAATAAATAAATAAATATTAAAAAAAATAATATATACCATAACTTATGGCATGCAACAGAATCTGTTGTAAGAGGGAAGTTCATAGTGATAAATGCCTACATGATGAAACAAGAAAGATCATGAATAAACCTAATTTGACACCTCAAGGAACTAGAAAAAGAAAAAAAATGAAGCCCAAAGTTAGTAGAAGGAAGGAAATAACAAAGATTGGAGCAGAATAAATGAAATAGAGACTAAAACGACAATAGTGGGATTAGACCAAGATGGCAGAGTAGAAGGACCTTGGGTTCACCTCCTCTCACGAACACACCAAAATCACAACTGACTGCTAAACAACCATCATTAAAAAGACTGGAACCTACCGGGAAAAAGAAAATCTTCTACAACTAAAGACATTAAGGAGAAACCACAATAAAATAGCACTGGTGATATTATCAAATCCCATACCCCCCAGGTGGGTGACCCACAAACTGGAGAATAATATAGTGCAGAGGCTCCCCCACAGGAGTGAGAGTTCTGAGCTTCATGTCAGCTCCCCAGACTGGGGGTCTGGTACTGGGAAGAGGAGCCCCCAGAGCATTTGGCTTTGAAGACCAGTGGGGCTTAATTTCAGGAGCTCCACAGGACTGGGGGAAACAGAGGTTTCACTGTTAAAGGTGTACAAAAATGTCACACTCAATGGGACCAAAAGCAAAAGCAGTAACTTCATAGGAGCCTGGGACAGACATACCTGCTGGTCTTGGAGGGTCTCCAGGGGAGGAAGGGGGTGGCTATGGCTCTCTCTGGGGACATAAAAGCTGGTGGCAGACATACTGGGGAGTATTCATGTGCATGCGCTCTCCTGTAGGATGATACCTTGCTTGGGTCATCAGCACCAAGACCTGGCCCCACCCGACAACCTGTAGGCTCCAGTGCTGGGACACCTCACGCCAAACAACTAACTGGGCAGGAACACAGCCCCACCCAGCAGTAGAAAGGCTGCCTAAAGACTTCCTGAGACCACAGCCACTTCTAGACATGCCCCTAGCTGCAGCCCTGCCCACAAGAGGGCCAAGATGCAGCTCCATCCCCCAGTGGGCAGGCGCCAGCCCCTCACACCAGGAAGCCTGCACAAGCCTCTAGAGCAGGCTCACCCACCAGGGGACAGACACCAGAAGCAAGGAAATTACAGTCCTGAAGCCTACGGAATGGAGTCCGCAAACACAGGCCAGACCCTACCCTGGGACCAGCTGGCCCCTGGCCCTTGGGTAACAAGAGGGGACACGTAGGACATCCCCTACAGAAGGCCACTTCGCCAAGGTCGAGAAACATAACTAACCCACCACATACATAAAATACAAATAGAGATTTAGACAAAATGAGGTAGCAGAGGAATATGTTTCAGATGAAGGAACAACATAAAACCACAGAAGAACTAAGTAATGTGGACATAGGTGATCTGCCTGAGAAAGAGTTCAGAGTAATGATCATAAAGATGATCCAAGAACTCGGGAGAAGAATGGATGCACAGAGCAAGAAGTCAGAAGTTTTTAAAAGAGTTAGAAAATATAAACAAAAACCAGACTTGAAGAATATAATAACTGAAATGGAATGCTAGAAGGAATCAACAGTAGAATAAGTGAGGCAGAAAGATGGATCAGTGAGCTGAAAGAGTAGTGGAAATCACTGCCACAGAACAAAGAAAAAAGAATGAAACAAATGAGGTCAGTTTAAGAGACCTCTGGGATGACATTAAGTGCACTAATATTCACATTAGAGGGGTCCCAGAAGGAGAAGAGAGAGAGAAAGGGCCTGAGAAAATATTTGAAGAGATACTAGCTGAAAACTTCCCTAGCCTGGGAAAGGAAACAGTCACCCAAGTCCAGGAGATGCAGACAGTCCCATACAACAGCGGTTCCCAACCTTTTTGGCACCAGGAATCAGTTTCGAGGAAGACAATTTTTCGACGGATGGGATTGGGAGGGTGGGGGATGGTCAGGCAGTAATGAGAGCGATGGGGAGCAGCAGATGAAGCTCCGCTCACTCCCCTGCTGCTCACCTCCTGCCTTGTGGCCCGGTTCCTAACAGGCTGCGGACCGATACTGGTCTGCAGCCTGGGGGTTGGGGACCCCTGCCATACAGGATTAACCCAAAGAGGAACACACACAGGCACACAGTAATCAAATTGACAAAAATTAAAGACAAAGAGAAAGTATTAAAAGCAAAACATACAAGGGAATTCCAATAAAGTTATCAGCTGCTTTTTCAGCAGAAACTCTGCAGGCCAGAAGGGAGTGGCAGGACATATTTAAAATGATGAAAGGAAAACACCTACAACCAAGAATACTCTACCCAGCAAGACTCTCATTCAGATTTGATAGAGACATCAGAAGCTTTACAGATAAGCAAAAGCTAAAAGAGTTCAGCACCACCAAACAACCTTTACAACAAATACTAAAGCAACTTCTTTAGGTGGGAAAAAAAGGCCACATCTAGAAACAAGAAAATTATGAAATGGAAAGGCTCACCAGTAAAGGCTAATATACAGTAAAGGTAGGAACTCACCAACACGTAAACTAATAGGGAAGTTAAAAGACGAAACTGGTAACATCAGGGGACCTTCAAGATTGGTGGAGTAGTAAGACATGGAGATCACCTTCCTCCCCACAAATACATCAGAAATACAGCTACATGTGGAACAGCTCCTACAGAACACCTACTGAATGCTGGCAGAAGACCTCAGACCTCCCAAAAGGCAAGAACTCCCCACGTACCTGGGTAGTGCAAAAGAAAAAAGGATAAACAGAGACAAAAGAATAGGGACGGGACCTGCACCAGTGGGAGGGAGCTGTGAAGGAGGAAAGGTTTCCACACACAAGGAAGACCCTTCACTGGCAGGGACGGGGGTGGCGGAGGGGGGAAGCTTTGGAGCCACGGAGGAGAGCGCAGCCACAGGGGTGCGGAGGGCAAAGCGGAGAGATTCCCGCACAGAGGATCGGTGCCGACCAGCACTCACCAGCCCGAGAGGCTTGTCTGCTCACCCGCCGAGGCGGGTTGGGGCTGGGAGCTGAGGCTCGGACTTCGGTCGGATCCCAGGGAGAGGACTGGGGTTGGCGGCGTGAACACAGCCTGCAGGGGGCTAGTGCGCCAGAGCTAGCTGGGAGGGAGTCCAGGAAAGAGTCTGGACCTGCCTAAGAGGCAAGAGACCATTGTTTCGGGGTGTGTGAGGAGAGGGGATTCAGAGCATGGACTAAACGAGCTCCAGAGACGGGCGCGAGCCACAGCTATCAGCGCGGAAAACAGAGAAGGGCATGAAACGCTAAGGCTGCTGCTGCCGCCACCAAGAAGCCTGTGTGCGAGCACAGGTCACTATCCACACCTGCCTCCCGGGAGCCTTGCAGCCCGCCACTGCCAGGGTCCCGGGATCCAGTGACAACTTCCCCGGGAGAATACATGGTGCACCTCAGGCTGGTGCAACGTCACGCTGGCCTCTGCCACCACAGGCTCGCCCCCTAATTCGGTAACCCTCCCTCCCCCCAGCCTGAGTGAGCCAGAGCCCCCTAATCAGCTGCTCCTTTAACCCCGTCCTGTCTGGGTGGGGAACAGACGCCCTCCGGCGACCTACACGCAGAGGCGGGGCCAACTCCAAAGCTGAGCCTTGGGAGCTGTGCGAACAAAGAAGAGAAAGGGAAAGCTCTCCCAGAGGCCTCAGGAGCAGCGGATTAAATCTCCACAATCAACTTGATGTACCTGCATCTGTGGAATACCTGAAAAGACAGCGAATCATCCCAAAATTGAGGCAGTGGACTTTGGGAGCTACTGTAGACTTGGGTTTTGCTTTCTCCAAACGTCTAACTTGTTTCTGGTTTTATGTTTATCTTAGTTTAGTATTTAGGGTGTTATCATTGGTAGATTTGTTGATTTTTGGTTACTCTCTTCCCTTTTTTCCCATATATAGTTATATATATATATTTCCTTTTTCTCTTTTTGTGAGTGTGTATACTTCTTTGTATGATTTTGTCTGAATAGCTTTGCTTTTACTATTTGTCCTAGGGTTCTGTCAGTTTTTCAGTATAGTTTTTAGTGCTTGTTGGCATTGGTGCATTTGTTTTTTGGTTTCATTGCTCTCTTCTTTCTTTCTTTTCTTTTTTATTACTTTTTTAAAATTTTTACTAGTTATTTTTTATTTCAATAACCTTATTTTATTTTTTCTTTCTTTCTTTTTTTCTCCCTTTTCTTCTGAGCCGTGTGGCTGACAGTGTCTTGGTGCTCCAGCTGGGTGTCAGCCCTGTGCCTCTGAGGTGGGAGAGCTGAGTTCAGGACATTGGTCCACCAGAGACCTCCTGGTTCCACATAATATCAAACAATGAAAGCTCTCCCGGAAATCTCCATCTCAACGCTAAGACCCAGATCCACTCAACGATGAGCAAACTATAGTGCTGGACATGCTATGCTAAACAACTAGCAAGACAGGAAAACAACCCCACCCATTAGGAGACAGGCTGCCTAAAATCATAATAAGGTCACAGACACCCTCAAACACACCATCAGACACGGTCTTGCCCACCAGAAAGACAAGATCCAGCCTCATCCACCAGAACACAGGCACTAGTCCCCTCCACCAGGAAGCCTACACAACCCACTGAACCAACCTTAGCCACTGGGGGCAGACACCAAAAACAACGGGATCTACGAACCTGCAGCCTGTGAAAAGGAGACCCCAAACACAGTAAGTTAAGCAAAATGAGAAGACAAAGAAATACACAGCAGATGAAGGAGCAAGGTAAAAACCCACCAGACAAAACAAATGAAGAGGAAATAGGCAGTCTACCTGAAAAAGAATTCAGAGTGATAGTAAAGATGACCAAAATCTTGGAAATAAAATGGAGAAAATACAAGAAACATTTAACAAGGACCTAGAAGAACTAAAGAGCAACCAATGATAAACAACACAATAAACGAAATTAAAAATTCTTTAGGGCTTCCCTGGTGGTGCAGTGGTTGAGAGTCCGCCTGCCGATGCAGGGGACACAGGTTCCTGCCCCGGCCCGGGAAAATCCCACGTGCCACGGAGCAGCTGGGCCCGTGAGCCATGGCCGTTGAGCCTGCGCGTCCGAAGCCTGTACTCCGCAACGGGAGAGGCCACAGCAGTGAGAAACCCGCGTACCACAAAAAAAAAAAAAAAAAAAAAATTCTCTAGAAGGAATCAATAGCAGAATAACTGAGGAAGAAGAACGGATAAATGACCTGGAGCATAAAATAGTGGAAATACCTACTGTAGAAAAGAATAAAGAAAAAAGAATGAAAAGAATTGAGGACAGTCTCAGAGACCTCTGAGACAACATTAAACACACCAACATTCAAATTATAGGGGTCCCAGAAGAAGAGAAAAAGAAAGGGACTGAGAAAATATTTGAAGAGATTATAGTTGAAAACTTCCCTACTATGGGAAAAGAAATAGTTAATCAAGTCCAGGAAGTGCAGAGAGTCCCATACAGGATAAATCTAAGGAGAAACAGGCCAAGACACATATCAAACTCTTAAAAATTAATTACAAAGAAAAAATATTAAAAGCAGCAAGGGAAAAGGAACAAATAACATACAAGGGAATTCCCATAAGGTTAACAGCTGATCTTTCAGCAGAAACTCTGCAAGCCAGAAGGCAGTGGCAGGACATATTTAAAGTGATGAAAGGGAAGAACCTACAACCAAGATTACTCTACCCAGCAAGGATCTCATTCAGATTCGACGGAGAAATTAAAACCTTTACTGACAAGCAAAAGCTAAGAGAATTCAGCACTACCAAACCAGCTTTAAAACAAATGCTAAAGGAACTTCTCTAGGCAGGAAACACAAGATAAGGAAAAGACCTACAATAACAAACCCAAAACAATTAAGAAAATAGTAATACTAAATAGTATACTAAATTATTAATACATATTAATAATTATCATAAATGTAAATGGATTAAATGCTCCAACCAAAAGACACAGACATGCTGAATGGATACAAAAACAAGACCCATACAAAGGCTGTCTACAAGAGACCCACTTCAGACCTAGGGACACATACAGACTGAAAGTGAGGGGACAGAAAAAGATATTCCATGCAAATGGAAATCAAAAAAAGCTGGAGTAACTTTACTCATATCCGATAATATAGACTTTAAAATAAAGAATGTTACAAGAGACAAGGAAGGACACTACATAATGATCAAGGGATCAATCCAAGAAGAAGATATAACAATTGTAAACATTTATGCACCCAACATAGGAGCACCTCAAAACATAATGCTAACAGCCATAAAAGGGGAAATTGACGGTAACACAGTCATAGTAGGGGACTTTAACACCCCACTTTCACCAATGGACAGATCATCCAAAATGAAAATAAAGAAGGAAACACAAGCTTTAAATGATACATTAAACAAGATGGACTTAATTAATATTTATAGGACATTCCATCCAAAAACAACAGAATAAACTTTCTTCTCAAGTGCTCATGGAAGATTATCCAGGACAGATCGTATCTTGGGTCATGAATCAAGCCTTGGTAAATTTAAGAAAACTGAAATCGTATCAAGTATCCTTTCTGACCACAACACTATGAGACTAGATATCAATTACAAGAAAAAATCTTACAAAATACAAACACGTGGAGGCTAAAGAATACAGTACTTAATAACCAAGAGATCACTGAAGAAATCAAAGAGGAAATCAAAAAATACCTAGAAACAAATGACAATGAAAACACCACAACCCAAAACCTATGGGATGCCAAAAGCAGTTCTAAGCAGGAAGTTTATAGCAATACAATACTACCTCAAGAAACATGAAGCATCTCAAATAAACAACCTAATCTTTCACCTAAAGCAATAAGAGAGAGAGAACAAAAAAACCCAAAGTTAGCAGAAGGAAAGAAATCGTAAAGATCAGATCAGAAATAAATGAAAAATAAATGAAGGAAACAGTACCAAAGATCAGTAAAACTAAAAGCTGGTTCTTTGAGAAGATAAACAAATTTGATAAACCATTAGCCAGACTCATCAAGCAAAAAAGAAGACTCAAATCAATAGAATTAGAAATGAAAAAGGAGAAGTAACAACTGACACTGCAGAAATACAAAGCATCCTAAGAGACTACTACAAGCAACTCTATGCCAATAAAACGGACAACCTGGAAGAAATGAACAAATTCTTAGAAAAGCACAACCTTCCGAGACTGAACCAGGAAGAAGCAGAAAATATAAACAGACCAATCACAAGTACTGAAATTGAGACTGTGATTAAAAATCTTCCAACAAACAAAAGCCCAGGACCAGATGGCTTCACAGGC
This sequence comes from Pseudorca crassidens, assembly GCF_039906515.1. NCBI lineage: Eukaryota > Metazoa > Chordata > Mammalia > Artiodactyla > Delphinidae > Pseudorca > Pseudorca crassidens. The sequence continues at coordinate 189,904,707 of NC_090296.1, forward strand.
GAATTCTATCAAACATTTAGAGAAGAGCTACCACCTATCCTTCTCAAACTCTTCCAAAATATAGCAGAGGGAGGAACACTCCCAAACTCATTCTACGAGGGCACCATCTCCCTGAGAGCAAAACCAGACAAGTATGTCATAAAGAAAGAAAACTACAGGCCAATATCACCGATGAACACAGAGGCAAAAATCCTCAACAAAATACTAGCAAACAGAATGCAACAGCACATTAAAAGGATCATACACCTAGATCGAGTGGGGTTTATCCCAGGAATGCAAGGATTCTTCAATATATGCAAATCAATCAATGTGATACACGATATTAACAAATTGAAGGAGAAAAACCATATGATCAACTCAATGGATGCAGAAAAAGCTTTTGACAAAATTCAACACCGATTTATGATAAAAACCCTCCAGAAAGTAGGCATAGAGGGAACCTACCTCCACATAATAAAGGCCATATAAGACAGACCCACAGCCAACATCGTTCTCAATGGTGAAAAACTGAAACCATTTCCACTAAGATCAGGAACAAGACAAGGTTGCCCACTCTCACCACTATTATTCAACATAGTTTTGGAAGTTTTAGCCACAGCAATCAGAGAAGAAAAAGAAATAAAAGGAATCCAAATCAGAAAAGAAGAAGTAAAGCTGTCACTGTTTGCAGATGACATGATACTACACACAGAGAATCCTAAAGATGCTACCAGAAAACTATTAGAGCTAATCAATGAATTTGCTAAAGTAGCAGGATACAATATTCATGCACAGAAATCTCTTGCATTCCTATACACTAATGATGAAAAGTCTGAAAGGGAAATTAAGCAAACATTCCCATTTACCATTGCAACAAAAAGAATAAAATACCTAGGAATAAACCTACCTAGGGAGACAAAAGACTTGTATGCAGAACACTATAAGACACTGATGAAAGAAATTAAAGATGATACAAACAAAGGGAGAGATATATTCTGTTCTTGGATTGAAAGAATCAACATTGTGAAAATGACTATACTACCTAAAGCAATCTACAGATTCAATGCAATCCCTATCAATCTACCAATGGCATTTTTCAACAGAACTAGAACAAAATATTTCACAATTTGTATGGAAACATAAAAGACCCCAAATAGCTAAAGCAATCTTGAGAAAGAAAAATGGAGCTGGAGGAATCAGGCTCCTGGACTTCAGACTATACTACAAAGCTACAGTAATCAAGATAGTATGGTACCAGCACAAAAACAGAAATATAGATCAATGGAACAGGACAGAAAGCCGAGATGTAAACCCACACACATATGGTCACCTTATTTTTGATAAAGGAGGCGAGAATATACAATGGAGAAAAGTGGTGCTCGGAAAACTGAACAGCTACATATAAAAGAAGGAAATTACAACACTCCCTAACACCATACACAAAAATAAACTCAAAATGGATTAAAGACCTAAATGTAAGGCCAGACACTATAAAACTCTTGGAGGAAAACATAGGCAGAACACTGTTTCTGTTTATGTCAAACAGAATACTGTTTGACATAAATCACAGCAAGAACATTTTTGACCCACCTCCTAGAGAAATGGAAATAAAAACAAAAATAAAGAAATGGGACCTAATGAAACTTGCACAGCAAAGGAAAACATAAACAAAAAGACAACCCTCAGAATCAGAGAAAATATTTGCAAATGAAGCAACTGACAAAGGATTAATCTCCAAAATTAACAAGCAGCTCATGCAGCTCAATATGAACAAAATACACAACCCAATCCAAAAATGGGCTGAAGACCTCAATAGACATTTCTGCAAAAAAGACATACAAATGGCCAACAAACACATGAAAGAATGCTCAACATCACCAATAATTAGAGAAATGCAAATCAAAACTACAATGAGGTATCACCTCACACCAGTCAGAATGGCCATCATCAAAAAATCTACAAACAATAAATGCTGGAGAGGGTGTGGAGAAAAGGGAACCCTCTTGCACTGTTGGTGGGAATGTGAATTGATACAGCCACTATGGAGAACAGTATGGAGGTTCCTTAATAAACTAAAAATAGAACTACCATACGCCCCAGCAATCCCACTGCTGGACATATACCCTGAGAAAACCATAATTCAAAAAGAGTCATGTACCAAAATGTTCATTGCAGCTTTAGTTACAATAGCCAGGACGTATTGGAAGCAACCTAAGTGACCATCGACAGATGAATGGATAAAGAAGATGTGGCACATATATACAATGGAATATTACTCAGCCATAAAAAGAAACGAAATTGAGTTATTTGTAGTGAGGTGGATGGACCTAGAGTCTGTCATACAGAGTGAAGTAAGTCAGAAAGAGAAAAGCAAATGCCATATGCTAACACATATATGGAATCTAAAAAAAAACGGTTCTGAAGAACATAGAGGCAGGACAGGAATAAAGACGTAGATGTAGAGAATGGACTTGCGGACACAGGGAGGGGGAAGGATAAGCTGGGACGAAGCAGAGTGGCATGGACTTATATATACTACGAAATGTAATACAGCTAGTGGGAAGCAGCCGCATAGCACAGGGAGATCAGCTCTGTGCTTTGTGACCACCTAGAGGGGTGGCATAGGGAGGGTGGGAGGGAGACGCAAGAGGGAGGAGATATGGGCATATATGTATATGTAGAGCTGATTCACTTTGTTATAAAGGTGAAACTAACACACCATTGTAAGGCAATTATACTCCAATAAAGATGTTAAAAAAAAGAATAAAGAACAAGGCAGAGAAAAACAGAAATAGAAAGCATAGAAAACATGTTGGCTGAGGCCTTGATTAGGGTAAGAAGGAATAGCAGATAAGTACAGAGCCCATTGTTGGCTTGGTGTTTGGTGACTGGCTGAGTGGATATACTGCATTTCTGGCCAAGTGGAGGAGTATTTACAGGGATGCAAAAGATACCTAAGTTTTCGTTCACTGACGCATCACCCTGAGCAGGAGTGACTCCATCTTGGGCCTAGCAATCTATTTCAACAAGACTAAATCGTTAGTGATAGAATTCCAGGTAACTGACTGTTAAACAGGGGAGATCTTTGGGGAAAAGATAAGGGTGGTCTTTTAGTGCTACTTTATATTATAAAGGCAAATGATTATCCAACTTATTTTTAAAAGCTGTCCAAGCTGAATATTGCTGTACCAATTTTTAGAGAAATTGTATATCCAGTGTAGATGATGTAGTTTGAATATCATTTGTAATTATTACTGATGTTCCGAGCATACTGTAGAATCATTACTACTTTAAATTTCTAATGTAAAAGTTAGCTTCTTATCAAGTAGTTAAGTACTTTATACATTATTTTTACAACTAGGCTGCCTCAGCAAATAAATGTTTCTCCTGAATCCAAAAAAAGTAGTAACATCATCTGTATCCACAAGAAGCAGTTAAGGGATGCACAAAACAATTAGATATAAAATATGATAACAAAACCGGTAATAATGAGGGAAGGAGAGTACAAATGCAGGGTATTTACAGTGCATTTCAAACTGAGATCAGCAGCTTAAAGTAATCATGTAACATGACTGCTATACCAAAACCCCATGGTAATCACAAAACAAAACTCCATAATAGATATACACACAGAAAAGAAAAAGAATCCAAACATAATACTAAAGATAGTCATCATTTCAGAAGAGAAAAGAACAAAAGAAGGGCTAAAAAGACCTAGAAAAGCAAATCCCAAACGATTAACAAAATGGCAATAAGATTTACGTTTTGATAATTACCTCAAATGTAAATGGATTAAATGCTCCAACTGAAAGTCACAGACTGGCTGAATGGAAACAAAAACAAGACCCATATATATGCTGTGTAAAACAGACCCACTTCAGATCTAGGAACACACACAGACTGAAAGTGAGGGGATGGAAAAAGGTATTCCATGAAAATGGAAATTGAAAGAAAGCCTGAATAGCAATACTCTCATATCAGAAAAAATGGACTTTAAAATAAAGACTGTTACAATAGACAAGGACCAAGGGCTCAATCCAAGAAGATGACACAACAGTTTTAAATGTATATGCACCCAATATAGGAGCACCTCAGCATATAAGACAAATGTTAACAGACACAATAGGAGAAACTGACAGTAACACAATCGTAGGCGGGACTTTAACATCCCACTTACATCAATGCACAGGTCATCCCAACAGAAAATCCATAAGGAAACACATGCTTAAATGACACATTAGACCAAATGGACATAATTGATATTTATAGAGTGTTCCATCTGAAAGCAACAGAATATGTGTTCTTTTCAAGAGAAAATGGAACATTCTCCAAGATAGATCACATGCTGGGCCACAAAGCAAGCCTCAGTAAATTTTTAAAAATTGAAATCATATCAAGATTCTTTTCCAACCACAATGCTATGAGGCTAGAAATCAACTACAAGAAAAAAAAACTGCCAAAAAATACAAACACGTGGAGGCTAAACAATATGCTACTAAACAACCAATGGATCACCGAAGAAATCAAAGAGGAAATAAAAAAACACCTAGAGACAAATGAACACGAAAACATGATGATCCAAAACCTATGGGATGCAGCAAAAGCCGTTCTAAGAGGGAAGTTTATAGCAATATAAGATTACCTCAAGAAACAAGAAAAATCTCAAAGAAACAACCTAACCTTACACTTAAAGCAACTAGAGAAAGAACAAACAAAACCCAGAGTTAGTAGAAAGAAATCATAAAGATCAGAGAAGAAATAAATGGAGACTAAGAAGATAGAAAAGATCAATGAAACCAAAAGTTGGTTCCTTGAAAAAATAAACAAAACTGATAAGCCTTTAGCCAGACCCACCAAGAAATAAAGGGAGAGGGCCCAAATCAGTATCAGAAAAAGAAGTTACAATTTGGACCACAGAAATACAAAGGATCCTAAGATGCTACTATGAGCAACTATATGCCAATAAAATGGACAACCGAAAAGGAATGGAAAAATTCTTAGAAAGGTACAATCTCCCAAGATGGAACCAGGAAAGAATAGAGAATATGAACACACCAATCACAAGTACTGAAATTGAAACTGTGAATTTAAAACTCCCAACAAACAAAAGTCCAGGACCAGATGGCTTCACAGGTGAATTCTAACAAACTCAGAGAAGATTTAACACCTATCCTTCTGAAGCTATTCCAAAAAATTGCAGAGGAAGGAACACTTCCAGACTCATTCTATGAGACCATCATCGCCCTGATACCAAAACCAGACAAAGATGTCACATAAAAAGAAAACTACAGGCCAATATCTCTGATGAATATAGATGCAAAAATCCTCAACAAAATGCCAGCAAACAGAATCCAACAGCACATTAAAAAGATCATACACCATGATCAAGTGGGGTTTATCCCAGGAATGCAAGGATTTTTCAATATCTGCATATCAGTGTGATGCACTAGATTAACAAATTAAAGAATAAAAACTGTATGACCATTTCAACAGATGCAGAAAAAGCCTTTGATAAAATTCAACATCCATTTATGATAAAAACTCTCCAGAAAGTGGGCATAGAGGAAACCTACCTCAACATAATAAAGGCCATTTATGACAAACCCACAGCTAACATCACACTCAACAGTGAAAAGCTGAAAGCATTTCCTCTAAGATCAGGAACAAGACAAGGGTGCCACTCTTGCCACTTTTATTCAACATAGTTTTGGAAGTCCTAGCCAAGGAATCAGAGAAGAAAAAGTAGTAAGAAGAATCTAAATCACAAAAGAAGTAAAACTGTCACTGTCTGCAGATGACATGACACTATACATAGAAAATCCCAAAAACACTACCAGAAAGCTACTACAGCTCATGAATGGACACAAAATTAATATACAGAAATCTACTGCATTTCTACACACTAACAATGAACTATCAGAAAGAGAAATTAACAATCCATCAAATGCAACCACTGCATCAAAAATAAGAAGATATCTAGGAATAAACCTACCTGAGGAGGCAAGAGACCTGTACTCTGAAAAATACAGGACACTGATGAAAGAAATTGAAGATAACACCAAGAGATGGAAAGATATACTGTATTCTTGGATTGGAAGACTCAATATTGCTAAAATGACCATACTACCCAAGGCAATGTATGGATTCAATGCAATCCCTATCAAATTACCAATGGCATTTTTCACAGAACTAGAACAAAAAATTTTTTAACTTGTATGAAAACACAGAAGACCCTGAATAGCAAAAACAAACGAGGAAAAAGAATGGAGCTGGAGGATCATGCTCCCTGACTTCAGACTACACTACAAGGCTACAGTCATCAAACCCATATGGTACTGGCACAAAAACAGAAATAGAAATAAATGGAGCAGGATAGAAAGCCCAGAAACAAACCCACACACTTATGGTCAATTTATCTACAACAAAGGAGGCAAGACTGTTCAGTGGAGAAAAGACAGTCTCTTCAATAAATGGTGCTGGAAAAACTGGACAGCTACATGTAAAACAATGAAATTAGAACATTCCTTAACCCCATATACAAAAATAAACTCAAAAAGGGATTAAAGAACTAAATGTGGGCTTCCCTGGTGGCACAGTGGTTAAGAATCCACCTGCCAATGCAGGGGACACAGGTTCGAGCCCTGGTCCAGGAAGATCCCATATGCCTCAGAGCAACTAAGCCCATGTGCCACAACTACTGAGCCTGTGCTCTAGAGCCCCTGAGCCACAACTACTGAGCCCATGTGCCATAACTACTGAAGTCCACGTGCCTAGAGCCTGTGCTCCTCAACAAGAGAAGTCACCACAATGAGAAGCCCGCACACCGCAACAAAGAGTAGCCCCCACTCGCCACAAATAGAGAAAGCCCACACACAGCAACAAAGACCCAAAACAGCCAAAAATAAATAAATTTTTTAAAAAATTTAAAAAAAATTTAAAGACCTAGATGTAAGACTGGATACTATAAAACTCTTAGAGGAAAACACAGGCAGAACACTCTTTGACATAAATTGCAGAAATAAATACCTTTTTCGATTCATCTCCCAGAGTCATGGAAATAAAAACAAAAATAAACAAATGAGACCTAATTAAACTCAAAAGCTTTTGCACAACAAAGGAAACCACAAAGAAAACGAAAAGACAACCCACAGGATGGGAGAAAATATTTGCAAACAATGCAACTGACAAGGAATTAGTCTCCATAATTTACAAACAGCTCTTGCAACTCAATATCCAAGAAACAAATAACCCAATCAAAAAATGGGCAAAAGACTTAAAGAAGACATACAGATGGCCAAGAGGAACATGAAAAGATGCTCAACATCGCAAATTATTAGAGAAATGCAAATCAAAACTATAATGAGATATCACCTCACACCAGTCAGAATGGCCATCATCAAAAAGTCTACAAAGAACAAATGCTGGAGAGGGTGTGGAGAAAAGGGAACCCTCCTACACTGCTGGTAGGAATGTAAATGGATACAGCCACTATGGAAAACAGTATGGAGGTTCCTTAATAAACTAAAAACAGAGGTACCATATGATCCAGCAATCCCACTCCTGGGCATATATCTAGAGAAAAACATGGTTTGAAAGGATACATGCACCCCAATGTTCACTGCAGCACTATTTACAGTAGCCAAGACATGGAAGCAACCTAAATGTCCATTGACAGGAATGGATAAAGATGTGGTACGTGTATACAATGGAGTATTACTCAGCCATTAAAAAGAATGAAATAATGCCACTTGCAGCAACATGGATGGACCTGAAGATTATCGTACTAAGTGAAGTAAGTCAGACAAAGACAAATACCATATGATATTACTCATATGCAGACTCTAAAAAACAAAATGATACAAATGAACTTATTTACAAAACAGAAGCAGACTCACAGACTTAGAGAATGAACTTACCGTTACCAGCGGGGAAGGACAGATTGGGAGTTTAGGATTGACATGTACACACTGCTATATTTAAGACAGATAACTAGCAAGGACCTACTGTAAAATAAATAAATAAATAATAATTAAAATAAAACAGTATGGTACTGGCACAAAAACAGAAATATAGATCAATGGAACAGGATAGAAAGCCCAGAGATAAACCAAAGCACTTATGGTCAATTAATCTCTGACAAAGGAGGCAAGAATATACAATGCAGAAAAGACAGTCTTTTCAATAAGTTGTGCTGGGAAAACTGGACAGCTTAATGTGAAAGAATAAAATTAGAACATTATCTAACACCATATACAAAATAAACTCAAAATGGATTAAAGACCTAAATGTAAGACTGAACACTATAAAACTCCTAGAGAAAAACATAAGCAGAACACTCTTTCACATAAATTGTAGCAATATTTTTTTGGATCCGTCTCAAGTAACGGAAATAAAAATAAAAATAAACAAATGGGACCTTCTGTACAGCAAAGGAAACCATCAACAAAATGAAAAGACAACCTATGGACTGGCCGAAAATACTTGCAAATGATGCAACTGATAACAGCTGTATTTACAAATATACAAACAGCTCATATAGCTCAATATCCAAAAAATAAACAACCCAATGAAAAAATGGGCAGAAGACCTAAACAGACATTTCTCCAAAGAAGACATACAGATGGCCAACAGGCACATGAGAAAATGCTCAACATCATTAATTACTAGAGAAATGCAAATCAAAACTACAATAAGGTCTCACCTCACACCAGTCAGAATGTCCATCATCAAAAAGTCTACAAATAATAAGCGCTGGAGAGGGTGTGGAGAAAAGGGAACCCTCCTACACTGTTGGTGGGAATGAAAATTGGTGCAGGCACTGTGCAAAACAGTATGGAGATTCCTTAAAAAACTAATAATAGAGTTACCATATGATCCTGCAATCCCAGTCCTGGTCATATATTTGGACAAAACTCTAATTCAAAAAGATACATGTACCCCAGTGTTCATAGCCGCACTATTCACAACAGCCAAGACATGCAAGCAACTTAAACGTCCATCGACAGATGAGTGGATAAAGAAGATGTGATATATATATATACACAATGGAATTATTACTCAGCCATAAAAACAAATGAAATAATGCCATTTGTAGCAACATTGATGATGTAGATATTATCATAGTAAGTGAAGTTAAGTCAGAGAAAGCAAATATCCTATGATGTCACTTATATGTGGAATCTAAAAAAATGAAACAAATGAACATATTTACAAAACAGAAAGACTCACAGACATAGAAAACAAACATATGGTTACCAAAAGGGATGGGGGGAGAGACAGATGAGGAGCTTGGGATTAACATCTGTACACTACTATGTAAGTTAAACAAGGACCTACTATATAGTACAGGGAACTATATTTCAATATCTTTATATTTAAGATATAAGATATAATATATCTTAACTACATTTCAATATCATAACCTATAATGGAAAAATATCTGAAAAATATTTATATATAACTGAATCACTTTGCTGTAATCTGAAACACAATACTGTCAATTAACTGTACTTCAATTTAAAAATGGTTAAGAAAATAAAAGGTTCTCTTTCCATGACTGGAATGAGAAGTCCCTTCAATGTGTGAACGTTGCTCTGTATGATTAGTAAGAGGTTAATGTGACACTAAGGGGACGGGATGCCGTTCTGACACGTGCAGTAGAACTGTCTTCCTCTGCAGCTGACAATGGCCATAGCAGAGAGTGGCTACTACTATTGGGTTAACAGCTGAAACCGTGTTCTGGAGGATAGTTCTCAAATTGGGGGTGATTTTACCTCCCGGGGATATTTGACAGTGTTTGGAGACATTTTTGTCATGACTTAAGGGATAATGCTACTGCCGTCAGTGGACAGAGGCCAGGGATGCTGCCAAACATCTCTCAATGCACAGGCCAGGCCCCACAACACGGAAGTATCCATCCCCAAATGCCAACAGTGCTAAGGCTGAGAAAGCCCGTTCCAGAAGATCTGGAGCACAGAGTAAAGGAGGGGCTTGTAAGGACGGGGCATCGGTGGAACTCCAATGACATGTGTCTGTCCCAGGCTCTGGTCCAGACTTGACTCTACATAGTGGGGGGCACAAATTGATTTGAAGATCTGATTTACAGATCTGACAAGTACACTGTATTCACAAACCTTTATGAATGAGGTCCACCCACAAAAGCAACAGTTCTCAACTTTTTAGGCATCTATAGGAGAATGGGAAAAGCCAGAAGTCCTAAACTGTCTGCATATCAAGAATTAGGTCCTATGTGTGTGCTTCCTCTATGGGGTTCTTACTCTGGGGTCCTCACGCCCCAAAGGGTCTGTAAGTAGAATTCACAGACTGTGGATTTGGGTGGGAAGATATCACATATTTATCTTCACTAACTGAAATATCACATTTCACCCTGTTACACATTCATTCAACGAGCCACAGCAGCATTAGCAGTACCTGGCATTTATGTCACTGGTAGAAATTACAGATATCTTCATTTTACCTTATATCTCAATAAATTATTTATGCTCATCATTTATTTTTAATTCAGTTTATTTTATTGTTACATATTTTATTTGATGTCTTTTAAAAAAATTTTATTGGAGTAGAGTTGCTTTACAATGTTGTGTTAGTTTCTACTGTTCAGCAAAGTGAATCAGCTATATGTATATCCCCTCGTGTTTGGATTTCCTTCCCATTTAGGTCACCACAGAGCACTGAGTAGAGTTCCCTGTGCTTTACAGCGGGTTCTCATTAGTTATGTATTTTATACATAGTATCAATAGTGTATATATGTCAATCCCCATCTCCCAATTCATCCCACCCCATCCTTCCCCGCTTGGTATCCATACATTTGTTCTCTACATCTGTGTCTCTATTTCTGCTTTGCAAATAAGATTATCTATACCATTTTTTTAAGATTCCACATATATGCGTTAATACACAATATTGGTTTTTCTCTGACTTACTTCACTCTGTAGGACAGTCTGTAGGTCCATCCATGTCTCTATAAATGACCCAATTTCAGTCCTTTTGCTCATCATTACTTTGAAATTTTTATTAGACCTGTAGCTAGTTCTTATTTTAGAATGTGTCAATAATAGAGCATGTATATTTCTATATCACAAATTCGTTTTTCATATTCTGATCACCTATGTACATAAAATTGGTTGCCTTTGTAACCCTGGGCATCTTATTTTATGCATTTAAATTATTACTCTGAAAAGGGGTCCTTACATTTCACCAGACTGCCACGGAGCTCTATGCTGGACAGGGATAGAGTGTCCCTCAGAATAAGCCCATTCACAGCTTGTTGCCACGGCTAAAGGAAAGCTGATGGTCTGCGGAAAGCATGTTCACTGGCCTGGCTCAGATGGAAGGCCAACCCGAGCCCTTTGGACGACGATCATGACCTGGGCCATGGCCTGCATGGAGGCCCATGCAACTTCACACCAGGGCCCTACCTGGACCCTTGAAGGCAAACAATCTGTCCAGGTCTGTCATCACCCCAAATGTTGGCCCCTTCCGTCTCCCATCCTTGGCCCTGCTCCCACTCTTATTTTCTCTGTGTTCTTTTGCTTTGATCCAGGCTCCCCACACCCTCCTCCGTCCCAAATCCCTGGAACTCTGCAGTATAGAAAATCAATCCTCAAGCACCTTCATCTCACAGGGACAATCCTCCTTCCATCTGCCTGCTTCGCTAAAGCCTGGCTTGTCCCTAAGAACACAGGTTCCCGGTCCCTCAGGCTGCAGGGCTGGGAGAAGGGATTCGCTTTTTCTTTCCCCGACAATGGCATTTCCAAACTATTCCTCCTCTACTCACATATGAGAACCCTGGAGCTTTCTTTCAGACTCAGGCCATCTGATTGTATGACCATCTCCACTTCTTCATTTGTCATCCACTGGCCTTCTAATCACCAGCCTACACCCGTGAATGCTTTTAGCCCATTCTTCTCTCCCCACAGGAATCACACGGATAATGCACCTCGATCTTGCCTTCAGGGATGTTTGTCTATACCGGGCTTTAGCCCCTTTCTCCTATGGATGTCTTCAGTATGGGGTAATCGCGTGGAACCACTCCACCTTTAACATTCTGCACCCATTCTGACCACACCTTCCTAGAGGCAGTGTAAGTACAGTGAGTGAAAGCCTGGGCTTTCTGATGCCAGACTAGCTGGGTTCAAATTCCAGCTCTGTAATAGTGGGGAGACTTTGGACAAGTTACTTAACCTTCCCATGCTTGTAAAATAAGAAGAAGAATAGTCCTTTCTCATACAGTTACTGTGAGAGTTAAATGAGTTAATTTACCCCAAAATCTATAATAACGCTTGGCACACATGCTGAGCTCTTTACACACCGGCTTCCACTGTCATCCTTCCAGATTGCTCACGCCCTCACTTCCTCTGTTGGTCCTTGACTTCCTGAGGCTTCTTACCTCCTCACCTCTCCGTTTACTCCTGACTTCACCTCCTTCCCTAGCCAGCCACCCTGTCTCCCACGGCTGCTTCATAAATATTTGCTTAATGGATGAATGAATCAATGACCCATAACTTCAACTATGTTCTCATACCTGCAACCCCTCTGCCTTCTTGTCCTTTTAATAAAAACCCCAACAGTACAGCAGCTCCAGATCTAACCAAAGACCTACCTTCTCTCCTTCTATTCCCAGATGCTGACTGCTTCCGCTACAAACTCAGCATCTCCAACTTCAACCCTGCCCAGCCCTTCCTTTATGGTCTCAAGTCAACTCTTTCCTGTCGCTCACAACTGTGATGCCAGCCTTCAGCACTCTGCGCAAACCCTTCTCCTACCGCCTCTTTCTTCACTCCTGGCAGATGACTTTGCTCCCTGCTTTATAGAGAAATAAACACTTCCATGTATGTATGTATGTATGTATGTATGTATGTATGTATGTGTGTGTGTGTGTGTGTGAGAAAGAGAGACGGGGGGAGCAGAATAGTCTCCTCAACTTTCTTCCTCATTCCTTAAACATATCTGCATCTTCTGATCTCCCCATTCCAACAGAAAAGCTGCCCTTCTTTGGAGTAAGCTAAATGCCTCCTCGAGCGCTCAACTTCCATCCAACCCATCCAACTGCAGCTTTTAAGCTGCCGGAGAAGGAAGCTTTCTATTTTATAATGCAGATTACTAGTATGTGATAAACAGTAGAAATGGATTGATTCTGTCCAGATATCAGCTGGTCTCTAAGAATAAATTAGATTGGGAGATTGGGACTGACATATACACACTACTATATATAAAATAGATAACTAATAAGGACCTCCTGTATAGCACAGGGAACTCTACTCGATACTCTGTAAGGACCTATATGGGAAAAGAATCTAAAAAAGAGTGGATATATGTATAACTGATTCACTTTGCTGTACAGCAGAAACTAACCCAACATTATAAATCAACTATACTCCAATAAAAATTTTAAAAAATAAATAAAATAAAAAGAATAAATTAGACACTCTGGGAAGGTCAGCTCTCTCACACGGGGCCACACAGAGACACACTAGAGATTCCAACCAAATCATGATAATTACCTAAAAGAATGATGAAATCAAAGCCTGAGCAATCTAGAGTGACCAAAATCAATAACTTTATAGCCAGTGACTTAGTAAAAATCTTAACTGGCTAACTCCCCATTTCCTGAAAATAAAGACTGTTATGTACTAGCACAGTTCATCAAAGTAAGACTGGAGGCCTTTAAATTTGGAGAGGATAGACCTGGCTCGGATGGGTTAAGTGCCCATTCCAGGACCTTCCCTATCTCCAGTTTTACTTCTGTGTAAACACAGCAGACTTAACTAAAAACAGGCTGATTTTTTGGCAAAGCACAGGACCCTGCTGGCAGCTGTGTTTTACAGAGAAAAGAAAATTGCATAAATACACCAGACTATCTCAGTTACAGAAGCAACACCCACAGAGAGAAACAAGGCATCTGGAAAAAGAGTGACTGAGTTTTTCCCCCCCAAGCCAAGCCCCAGTACACTGTTTCTCCTGGGAATAAGACTTTACAGTTTGGAAAACTGCTACATTTCACATATGTTACTGGTTCACAGCAGACTGCAATGAAATGGTCTGCAAGGACTTCAGAATCACATGATCCCTGGAGAGTTACGCTAATAAGATCCATGTTATGAATGAGCTTAGATGTCTGCAGAAGTCACCTTAGGGTCAGGGTGGTTCCCTCATCAAAGGGATGGCGGGGATGAGAATCGGATGTGCTGAAGGAAGGCAGCACACATACATGATGAGGGGAGGGGCCCCCTTCACCTCAGACCCCTTCCCTCTCTCTCTGTACTTGCAGGACTCTTCCTAGAGCAGCTGGTCTCTCTCTTTAATCTTAATGATGGGAATGAAGGTCATTATCAGACAGTGTTTGCCCTTATATGCCCTAAGTCTGGGAGCACTAAATAAACACCTGGTGACCAACTGAAGACCAACAAGTCTGGTCAGAGCTCAAGTCCCTGTCCTTAGGCCAGTTCATTTATCTCTTGCGACATTATGAGGACACCTGGGAAGCAGTGGGGCTGTGAATGGACTGCAACATCACATTTGATTTTCAGGGTCCCTGGGAGGGAAGACTCATTTTGTTATTTAAATAGCAGAAGAGCCAAACACCACTGCCAGTGGCCCCTCTATATTGGTTCTCTCTTTTCCTCGGTAACAGAGTCCTGTGAGAACTGGCTGTAACTAACTGTAACTGCCCAGGTGAGAACCCACGTATCCCGGCTGCCTTGAGCCAAGTGCGGCCATGTGAACAAGTTCTGACCACGGGATGTGGGTAGAAGTGGTAGGTAGAATAGTATAATGTACAACTTCTGGGAAGTGCTTCATGAAGGGAAAAGGTATGTCCTCCTCTTAACATTTTTTCCTTCCTACTGGCAAGAATGCAGACGTGATGGCTGGAGCTGGAGTGGACATCTTAGGCCATGAGTCGAGTTAGTCATGGAGACCATGCACAGTGGAGTAACCAGATGGAAGGGCCAGACCCCAGGGCATTCCATTCAAGCCTGGCCTGCCTACCTGACTTTCACAAGAGTGAGAAACAAACTTCTACCTAAGCCTCTTGGGTTTTCTGATCCTTGGCCTGAACCTAATCCTAAGGAATACACTGGATCCAAAGGAGAGGATCCCTTTTCATTAGTAGCTTAGGACCAGATTAGAGACAGATAAATACTCATAAAAGACACACCTGGAGTAAAGCAGGTTTAATCTTCCTTAGGAAGAACTGGACAGAGGAACAAACTTGGGCCTGGGCTTGTGCACGGATGGTGTCTGGATGGTATCAACTATGTGGTTTGAGTGACCCAATGCATTGCCCAGAAAAGAAAAGCTGCGTTCCCACTGTTGCTTGAGTGGCCTGTTCCACTCACTGTTTTTCAGTTGTAGTTGACTTACAATACTATATTAGTTTCAGGTTTACAATATAGTGATTCAATACTTTTAAAGATTATATTCCATTTAAAGTTATAAAATATTGGCTATATTCCCTGTGCTGTATATTACATCCTTGTATCTTATTTTTTTTAAGATTTTTTTTAAGTGGACCATTTTTAAAGTCTTTATTGAATTTGTTACAATATTGCTTCTGTTTTGGTTTTTTGGCCGCAGGGCATGTGGGATCTTAGCTCCCTGACCAGGGATCAAACCCGCACCCCCTGCATTGGAAGGCGAAGTGTTTTACTGGACTGCCAGGGAAGTCCCTGTATCTTATTTTATACCTAGGAATTTATACCTCTTAATCCCCTTCCCCTATCATGTCCCTACCCTCTCCCCTCCTACTCTTTTTTCTTTTTTTTTTAGAATTAAAGGATCTAACGCTTTAAAATGTAAATGTTTATGGAAAGGCAATAATGCCACTAATCTCCTTTACCACTTCACCTGGAATTAGTGTATGGGATCAGCTTCACCTGTCTAGCAGAGCCTCGGGGCTATACAACACAGATCAGCAAAGGACAGGTGGGGCAGAAGAAATCTCTGGGGCCTAGAGAATGGGACTCTGAGAAAGAGAAAGGTGGGAACTGAGGGCACCGGGCAGGTGCCCAACCCGGGTCTGCAGGGAGAACCTAGAGATGGAAACAAAAAGACAAACAGCACAGAGACTAACCCTGGTCTCCAGACACAACTACAACCACTTCCCAGAACACTGAGAAATCAACCCTTCTCTCTGGCCACAGAATAAGGAGATTGAAAAATGACCCTCTTCTCAGGGCAAATAAATAAACAGAAATAATTTAGAAAGCACCTGCAGCGTTACCAGCTGACACTGTGCAAGAATGTCCTTCCTTTTTACGTATGTATGAATGTACTGTATGTACGTATGCACACATGCATTGGTTTACTTCCTTTGATCTGTATTATGACTTTTGCTTTACTACAAAGCTGCGACAGAGGCTTCACACTTTTGGAACCCTATGCTAGCTTCTACTAATATTTTAATAGTTTTATCATTGAAATTATGATTATTGTATTTAAAGTCAAAACAGCATCACTGGGCTTCCCTGGTGGCGCAGTGGTTGGGAGTCCGCCTGCCGATGCAGGGGACGCGGGTTCATGCCCCAGTCGGGAAGATCCCACACCTCCGCGGCTGGGCCCGTGCGCCATGGCCGCTGAGCTTGCGCGTCCGGAGCCTGTGATCCGCAACGGGAGAGGCCACAACAGTGAGAGGCCCGCGTACCGGAAAAAACAAACAAACAAAAAAAAACAGCATCACTTGGCCACCTGCTAAGAGCTGTAGCTCTGGGGCAGGTCTTTGTTTTCCTATAAAATTCTTCTGTGATGGTGCATTAAGGTTTGACTAGAAGACTTTTCAGCTCCCTTCTAGCACCGACATTCTTCTCTCTGCGTCTGTGCAGAGTAAATGGACTGGCCTTGAGTGTGCTCCAGGGACACCGACCCCAGAACATGCTGGCAGCATCCGGGTTTGCCTAGGCCCCCAGGGGAAGTGTGGCTCTTGCAGGGGTCACAGCTGATTTCAACCAGCCATGGGAACTGAAGCCTGACAGCATCCCTGAGGGTCTGGCAGTATGGAGGAGACTGGAGGAATCTCCTCTGGCTCAAAATTCACAGGTGGTGTTTGTTCTGACCACCGAGATCCATCCCCAGGGGCCCCCCGCCTGTGCGCAAAACCACAGTGTGTGCTGAGACGGGGGAGAGTTGAAGCTGCTGATCACCTCCCGGGATGGGATGGTGCAGAAGCAAAGGGCCTACAGGGTGGAGGGGGTTTGGGGAAGAAAAAAGCATAAAGACAAAGATACGTTTTCCCTTCCCAAGAGAAGGTTGCATGAGCTAAGATGCGTACAGGAGAGCTCAGATGGTGGCAGATTTTTAGCTTCCGAGATAATGGCAATAAACGATCATCCTTTCTCATTTCAATCCACAGCTTGATGGGCAGAGATCTTATACATCTCTCATGCTGCGTTGTAAAGCCTCTACAAGGACAGTCAACACATTCAGCCTCTGTGTCCACATGCGAACAGTGAAACATGAAGAACTCAACAAAGAAAGCAACTGCAGGAGACTTGGGGAACAGACGTCAGAACGTCCATTGCCTAGCCTGCGAGACTCTCGGAATGCTTCATTCCTTTTCCTCCTAGTACTGGAGCACATTTCCATGGCAACTCCCCGAGAACCGGGTGCCTCAAGGGGCCAGATGGAGGCCAGCTTGAGCATCCTCCCTTTGGGGCCATAGAAGACCCTTTACTGAGAACCAGACCCCTTGTTGGCCCTCCCCTCTGCATTTCAGGATATATGTGCTGAGGTACTCTGGAATGGATTGGGGATTAAAGGGTGAGCTTCCTTATGCAATAAATGAAAAATTAATGAAGAAATGAGGCCACTCAGTGAAGCCTCTTCAACAAACCAGGATGAGAACTTTCTCCTGCTGACCTCTGATTCTTTGGCAAAGGCGCGCGTAACTGCCATCTGTGAGGCGGTCCACAGGACGAGAGTACGGATTATTCACAAAGCTCTGAGTTTAGTTACGGCCAAGATTTCCGTGATGGAGAAACTGAGTCATGGTGAGAGAACGTGATTATTAATGAGTTAAAAATGAGAACTGGCCTCGCATGGATCCAAATCTATAGCACGGTCACCGGCTACAGCATGGATGAACCTGGAGGACACTGTGTGAAGTGAAACAAAGCATTCACAGAGTGACAAATGACGCATGATTCCACCGGTTTACGGCACCTAACGTAGTCAAACTCAGAGGCAAAAGGCAGACTGGTGGCTGCCAGGAGCCGGGAGGTGGGGGGAATGGGGAGTTACTATTCAGCGGGTCTAGAGTTTCAGTTTGTGCAAAATGGAGAAGTCTTAGAAATCTGCTGTACAACGACACGCATATAGTTAACATTTGTACTGTATACCTAACTGTTGAGGGTAGATTCCATGTTACGTGTTTTTTTAATCACAATTTAAAAAATCTATAGCGATGCGTAGCTTAACAGTTGTGTCTCTGATCCATCTTAGTGCTGCTGTAGAGATGAGTTTGAAGACATATATACTCTAAAGGAAAATGTCTACAGCCACAGCTCTAGTAAGAAGAAATGACCAACATGGGCAAAAGATATGAACACATTTCATCAGAGGCCATACAGATGGTAAAGCATGCAGGTGAAAAGATAACCAACGTCAGCAGTCATCAGGGAAACACAAATTGAAACCACAGTGAAAAGACAGCCCACAGAATGGGAGAAAATACTGGCAAACCATATATCTGATAAGGGTCTAGTCTCTAAAATATGTAAGGAACTGTGACAACGCAACAATAAAAAGACAACCCAATTCAAAACTGGGCAAAAGACGAATAGCCATTTCTCCAAAGAAGCTACACAAATGCCAGTAAGCACATGAGAAGATGCTCAAATCATCAGTCATCAGGGAAATGAAAAAACAAAATTACAATGAAAGACCACTTCACTTCCAGTAGGATGGCTAGAATCAATCAGACAGATAATAACAAGTGTTGAAAAAGAAGTAGAGAAACTGGAACCCTCACACACTGCTGGTGGGAATGGAAAATGGTGCAGCTGCTTCGGAAATCAGTTTGGCAGCTCCTCCAAAGGCTAAACATGTAAGTACCCTACGACCCAGCAATTCAACTCCTAGGAAAATACCCCAAAGAAATGGAAACACACAGATGCACAAGAACTTGTACATAAATGTTGTTAGAAACATTATTCACAACAGGCAAATGTGGAAACAACCCAAATGTCCATCAACTGATGGAAAGAAAATGTGATGTATTCATACAATAGAGTATTACCCAGCTATATAAAGGAAGTACAGATTCATATTACAACGTGGATGAACCCTGGAAACATTATGCTAAGTGAAAGAAGCCGTTCACAAAGGGCCATATAGTATAAGGTTTCATTTATAAGAAGTGTCTGTAACAGGCAAATCCATAGAGACAGAGGATAGTGGCTGCCGGGGGCTGGGAAGAGGGCTGAATTGGGAGTGACTGGTAATGGGTACTGGGTTCTTTTTGGAGGGATGAAAATGCTTTGGAAATACAGACAATGATGATGGTTGCATATATCTGAGAATATACTAAAAACTATCAAATAATATACTTTAAAAGGGTGAGTTTTATGGTATGTGAATTATATCTGAAAAAAATTTAAACACAGTGAGAACATACCTATCAGAATGACTAAAACAAAAATATGACAATAGCAAATGCTGGCAACGATGTAAAAAATTGGACCACTCATAAGTTATTGGTGGGATTGTAAATGATTCAGCCACTTTGGAACATATTTTGCAAGTTTCTTTTAAAATGACAAATGGGTTTATCAGATGACCCAGCATACAACACTCTTAGGCATTTACTGTAGAGAAATAAAAACTTCTGTCCACACAAAATCCTATGCATGAATGTTCAGAGTAGCTTTTTTTCATTATAGCTCATAACTGGGAACCCCCCAATGTCCTTGAGGGGTGTATGGTTATCCAAACAATGGTCCATCCATAACATGGACTATTACTCAGTAAATAAAAAGAAATACAACAACTTGGATTAACCTCAGGGACATTATACTGAGTGAAGGAAGATAATCTCAGAAAGTTCCATAAACTATATGGTTCTACTCATGTAACACCTGAAATAGAATTCTGGAGATAGAGAACAGATGAGTGGCCGCCAGGGTTTGGGGATCGGCAGTGGAGAAGGTGTAGCTGTGAGGAGTAGCACGAGGGAGCCTGGGATGATGGGACGGTTCTGTATCTTGACTCTGCTGGTCGTGACAGGAAGCTACACACACAAACAAGTGCGTGTATAACTGGTAGCATCTGAATCAGCTCTGTGCATTTTCCAATGTCATTACCGAGTTTTGCTGTTGCGCTAGTTACACAAGATGTTCAGCTGGAGAGAATGGGCAAGGGGTACCAAAGACTTCTCTCCATTTCTTTGCAACTGCCTGTAAATCTATATTTATTCCAAAACAAGAAGTTTGTGAGCTTTTTTTTAATTTTTAACTATACAGTCAGAGCATTAGCCAATGTTTCAAAGTAATGGAAGTATTTCAATAAAGCTCAGAGTTGAAGGCAGAAGTCAAGAGGAAATGACAGACCGCGCAGTACAGCCACAAGCCATCACCTCTACAACATGCTGGAGGGAATCCTCCTTTCAGATGAACTGCACATACTTGATAACAAATCAAGACCTCCCAGCGGGGACCTGCTAACAAGTGTCCTCACTTGCCCTCCAACCCCCCCGAATGCAGCTCTGCTGTCCTAACACATCCTCACCTGTGGGCTTCCCTCCATGCTCTCCCCTGTCTGACTCCATCTTCTCGCCACTTATCCAAATCCTTCCCACTGGGTCATTAGGCCCAGCAGCAGTATCCATCTTTCCACGTGGGTTAACCGTATCTCTCTAACTAGATGCTTGAGTTCAGACACCAGGTCGTCTTCCTGTACCACATCCTCCATAATACACGACACAATGCTGGGAATGTAGGAAGTATCAAAAATCTCTACTGATGGAATAAAGGCATGCCTGCCTCAAGATCTTTTATTCGCACTCTTGTGAGCTACGTGATGGAGAATGGGTACACACGGGGCATGAAAGCCAAGACACAACGTCTCACACGTAATCATGACTGTGTACTTTTAAATATGTCTTTTCAGTTTTTTATTACAGTACTATGAATAAAGCAAAGAAGGTATATAATCTGACCCATGTTACAGGTAAGGAACCTTAGTTCAGAGTGGTTAAGTGATATGCAAAGTCACAATTGGTACTGAATCAATGTTAGAACCCAAGGCTCATCCTAAAACCCTATGGAGAGGCAAATTGCCACTTTAAAACTCTGTTTGTAAAGAGTCAAATTACTAGTAAATTAAGATGCACATATTCCCAAAACAAAGTGTAAATTGTGCAGCACAAAATAGGGTACTAGGCCAACACCTTGGGGGTGGCCAAGGCTCTTTAGGAAGAGGAACAAGAGGAAAAGCCCTAAAAAGTGGGAATAGAAGAGTAGACTGTGATCAGGGAACACTGGAGGAACCCCACTTCCAAGTGTCCCCTGAACTTAGCCATTCCTGTCCAGCACCTGCCGACCCCTAGGCCCAGACTCCGTCACTCAGGGCACATCACTCCCCTCAACGGCTCCCCGAAGCACAAAGATCTAAACTCCTTACCCTTGCTTAGAAAGCTCTAGATGGTCCAGCTCCTGCTCACCTCTCCAAACTCATCTCATTCTGTTCTTCCCCACCAATATCGCTCCCCTTCACACCTTTCCACCCCCCAAGCATGCCAAGCGCGGTCTGTCTTGCACAACGGCACCGGCTTTTTCTTCTCCCTGGAACGCTTTGCTGCCTGATCTTCGTACAGCTGGAACTGTGTCATTCAGACTTCAGTGTAGGGGTTACCTCCTCAACCTAAAGTAGTTACTAGTTCCTCTTTGTCAATTACCACCCTCTTTCAATTCTTGACCAAACACGTCATTACCTGCCATTTTTAATGGGCTGATGTATTGACTGATGTGTTGACTATCTCTCCCTCATCCCACTACAGTATAAGCTCCAGGAGGGCAGGAGGAGCTTGTTTTCTTTTGTATTCTCAGTGCCTGACATATAGCAGGTATTCAATAAATATGTGTACTATGAAGGTCTGAATAAATGAAAAAGACCACCATCCTAACACTACCTACTTCATATTCTGGCCCTGTCTGGCCAAATGAATGACCGATTTTCAGTGCCTTGTGTGGGCAGAAAAGAAGGCAGTTTAATTTAAGAATGTCCTTGATGAATCAGTGAAAAATCATTAATTAAATCCTGACCCTGGAGGACACATGTTTTTAATACTCTGTGTGAAGAAATCAGAAGCTGACACAAAGCACTTCTGCTGCTTATCAAGGTACAATGGTCGTGTCTCAAGGAAAAGCACTTAGGTGATGGCGTTCTGAGCTGAACTAGTAGCTTTCCTTGTGAAAGACTATTTTTCCTTGAAACAATGAATGACAAACTATAGATTTGAATGTTTGATAGACATTTTCTTTTTTTTTTTAACATCTTTATTGGGGTATAATTGCTTTACAATGGTGTGTTAGTTTCTGATTTATAACAAAGTGAATCAGTTATACATATACATATGTTCCCATATCTCTTCCCTCTTGCATCTTCCTCCCTCCCACCCTCCCTATCCCACCCCTCCAGGCGGTCACAAAGCACCGAGCTGATATCCCTGTGCTATGCGGCTGCTTCCCACTAACTACCTTACGTTTTGTAGTGTATATATGTCCATGCCTCTCTCTCGCTTTGTGATAGACATTTTCTTGAAAATGAATAAAGTAAGTCTGTCATTTCAAGGAAAACAAGCAGTATTTGTTGCCAGGGATAAAATGTGAGCTTTCAAGCAAAAATTAGAATTTTAGAAAACTTTGTGCTCGACGTTTTTCCATTACTTTGAGACTTTCCTGATGAGATCAGTAGTGATATTGATGAAAAGGACTTTTTTTAATATTGTACAATAAAAATCTCAACATTTTCAAGATCTGTATAACTCTGATCCAACCAGACTGGTGTCCTTATAAGAAGGGGAGCTGAGGACAAAGGGAGAGACGCTAAAGATGCTCACGCACAGAGGGATGACCCTGTGAAGAGGCAGCAAGAGGGTGGCCTTGTGCCAGCCGCAGACAGGGACCCAGAGGAACCCAACCCTGCCAGCACCCTGATCTGGGACTGCTGGCCTCCAGAACTGACAGAGGATAAATTTCTCTCGTTTAAGCCACCCATTATGTGGTATTTTGTTTTCCACAGAAGACTAATACACCAACATTTAGTGGAAAAAAATACCAATTCTACACAATCTCATCTAAAAAAAAAGGAGAGGAAAGAACACTTCCCAACTCATTTTGTGAGGCCAATATTATCCTGATGCCCACTTTTTGATTATTTTATTATAAGAAAACTACAGACCAATATTCCTCATGAACATAAATGTAAAAAATTCTCAAAATATTAGCAGATTAAGTCCATCAATATATAAAAAATGCGATTTATCCTGAGAATACAAGGGTGGTTCATCATTTGACAATGAATGTAGTTCACTTTATCACAAACTGAAGAAGAAAGATGTCATGATCATCTCAGATGCAGAAACAGCATCTCACAAAATTCAACTTCAATTCATGGTTAAAATTCTTACCAAGCTAGGAATAGAAGAAAACGTCCTTAACCTGATAAAAGGCATGAACACCAAAAACTAAAAATAGCATACTTAAAATAGGCTGTCCACTCTCATCACTCCTATGCAACCTCATACAGGAAGTCCTAGCCAATCCAATAGGAAAAAAAGGCATACAGACTTGAAAGGGAGAAATAAAACTCTCTCTCTTCATTGAAGACGTAATAACTTAATACAAAATGCCATGGAGGGCTTCCCTGGTGGCGCAGTGGTTGAGAGTCCACCTACCAATGCAGGGAACACGGGTTCCTGCCCTGGTCTGGGAAGATCCCACGTGCCGTGGAGTGGCTGGGCCCGTGAGCCATGGCCGCTGATCCTGCGCGTCTGGAGCCTGTGCTCCACAACGGGAGAGGCCACAACAGTGAGAGGCCCGCGTACCACATTAAAAAGAAAGAAAAAAAAAAAAAGCCATGGAATCTACAAAAGCTCTTAGAACTAATAAGTGAGCTTAGCAAGATTGCGGGTTACAAAGTAAATATAAAAAAATATTGTATTTCCACAGACAAGCAATCAATAATTAGAAATAAAAACATTAAAAGCAGTATCATTGATTGTAGAATACAAATAAATAATGAAGTATAAATCTAGCAACATATGGGCAGGATCTGTATGCTCAAAACATAAATATAAAAAATGTACCAGAGAGGAATCATAGAGCCGAAGAATACAATAACTGAACTGAAAAAATCAACAGAGAAGTTCAACAGCATACCAGATAAAACGAGAGAAAGCACCAACACCCTTAAAGACAGATCAGTGGAAATCATCTAAGCAGAGGAGCAAAAAAAAGGTGAAAAAGAGTGAAGATCCCTTAAGAGACTTATGGGGAACCACCAAGTGGACCAACGTACGCATTATGGGGGACTCAGAAAGAGAAGAGAGAGAAAGGGGCAAAAAGCTTGTTGAAAGAAATAATGGCTGAAAACTTCCTAAATCTGGGGAAAGAAATAGACATCCTGATCCAGGATGCCTAGAGAACACCAATAAGATGAATCTAAAGAGACCCACACCAAGACACTACATTCAAATCGTCAAAAGTTAGAGGCAAGGAATGAATTTTGAAAGGAGCAAGAGAAAAGCAACTTGTTACGTAGACGGGAACTCTGCACCCCCTCCAATAAGACTATCGGAGGATTTTTCACAGAATTCTTGCCAGTCAAAAGGAGTGGAATGATGTATTTAAAATACTGAAAGAAGGGACTTCCCTGATGGTCCAGTGGTAAAGAATCCACTTTCCAATGCAGGGGACACGGTTTTGATCCCTGGTCGGGGAACTAAGATCCCACATGCTGTGGGGTAACTAAGCCCGCATGCCACAACTAGAGAGGGAAAAAAACCCTGCATGCCACAACTAGAGAGGGAAAAAACCCCTGCTTGCCACAACTAGAGAGAAGCCCGCGCGGCACAAGGAAAGATCCCGCATGCCTCAATGAAGATCCTGCGTGCCACAACTAAGACCCAATACAGTCAAAAAAAAAAAAGGAAAAGAACTGCCAACCAAGAACACAATTCTGTCAAACTTGTCCTTCAAAAACAAAGGGTAGATAAAGATTTCCTCAGACAAACAAAGCCTAAGAAAGTCTATCACCTGCCTTACAAGAAATGCTAAAGGCAGTTCAAGTTGAAATGAAAGACACTGATCAGAAATATGAGAGCATAAGAAAGCATGAAACTAGTTGGTAAATATATAAACAAAGATCATACTGTATTACTTTAGACTATAAAAGACAAAAGCATTAGAAACAACTAAATGTTAATGAATATGTGAAACTCAAAGTAAACTGTGACATCAGGAACATATAATGCAGTGAGGAGGAGAGGTAAAAGACAAGACTTCTTGTATGCAAGTGAAGTTAAGTAGTTGTCAGCCTAAAACAGAATGTTATAACTATACAGTATATTATGTAAGCCCCTTGGTAACCGCAAAGAAAATACCTACAGAAGTTACACAAAAGAAAAAAACACAAAGAAATCAAAACCTATCAAAAAAAAAAAAAACCCATAGCACAAAGTGTTGAAGATAGCAAGACAGAAGAACACAGACAACGGAATTATAAGACAAACAAAAACCAGTTACAAAATGACAACAGTAAATCCTTCTGCATCAATAATCACTTTAAACATAAATGGACTAATCTCCCCAATAAAAAGATACAGAGTAGCTGGAGAGATACAAAAAAATTAAGATACAGTTGTATGATATCTATAAGAAACTCACTTTAGATTCAAAGACACAGAGACTGAAAGTGAAGGAATGGAAAAGGATATTCCATGTGAATGGTAACCAAAAGAAAGCAGGAGTGACTATCCTAATATCAGACAAAGTAGGTTTTAAAAACTGTCTCCAGAGATAAAGAAGGTCATTACATAATCATAAAGGGGTCAGTTCAATAGAAAGATATAATAATTATAAATATATATGTACCCAATATCAGAACACCTAAGTATATAAAACAAATATTGACAGATCTGAAGGAGAAATTGATAGCAATACAGTAATAGTAGCAGACTTCAGTATCCCACTTTCATAATGGAGATAACACTTAGACAGAAAATCAATTAAGAGTGGACTTAAACAGGGGATTTCCCTGGTGGTCCAGTGGTTAAGGCTCCAGGCTCCCAATGCAGAGGGCCTGGGTTCGATCCCTGGTCAGGGAACTAGATCTCATGGGCCGCAACTAAGAGCCCACATGTCGCAACTAAAAGATCCCACATACCGCAACTAAAGATCCTGCACGCTGCAACGAAGATCTGTGTGCCACAACTAAGACTTGGCACAGCCAAATAAATAAATAAATTTAAAATAAAAGAGTAGACTTGAACAACAGTATAGACCAAATGAACCTAACAGACATACAGAAAACTTTTCACCCAACAGCAGAAGAGTATACATTCTTCTCAAGCACACACAGATATTCTCCAGGATATATCACACGTTAGGTTACAAAACAAGTCTTAACAAGTTTAAAAGGAATGAAATTATACCAAGCATTTTTTTCTGAACACAATGGAATAATCAATAATAGTTCTGGAAAAGAGGAAAATTCACAAATACACAGAAATTAAACAACACACTCTTGAATAACCAATGGGTTAAGGAGGAAATTAAAAGGGAATTTTTAAAAACGTTGAAACAAATGAAAATGAAAACACAACATACCAAAACTTATGGGACACAGTAAAAGCAGTACTAAGAGAAAAGTTTACAGTGATAAATGACTACATTATAAAAGAAGATCTCTAGTAAACAACCAAACTTTACACACCTCAATGAACTACAAAAGAACAAACCCAAAGTTAGCAGCAGGAAGGGAAAAAATAAAGATCAGAGCAGAAATAAATAGAGACTAGAAAATAACAGAAAAAAACTAAGTTGAATTTTTGAAAGAAACAAAATCAATAAACCCTTACTTAAACTGAGAAGAAAAAAGACTGAAATAAATAAATACAGAAACGAAAGAGACATTACAATAGATACATCAGGAGTAAAAAGGATCATAAGGGACTATTTATGAACAATTATGTGAACAAATTGGTAACCTAGGAGAAACAGAAAAATTCTGAGAAATATACAACCTGTCAAGACTGAATCAAGAGGAAACAGTAAAACTGAACACACCAATAACAAATAAGGAGATTCAAATAGTAATCAAAAAACTCCCAAAAGCAAAAAGCCTAGGACCAAATGGATTCACAGTTGAATTCTACCAACATTCAAACAAAAATTAATACCAATCCTTCTTAAACTCTTCCAAAAAATAGATGTAGAGGGATTACTTCCAGACTCATTTTATGACACCAGCCTCACTGGATATCAAAGCTAGACAAAACTACAGACGAATGTCTCTGATAAACATAGATGCAAAAATCCTCAATAAAATCCTAGCACACTAAAACACATCAAAAAGATTATACACCATGAATAAATGGTATTTACCCTTGGGATGGAAGGTTGGTTTAACATATGCAAATCAATCAATGTGATACAGCACATTAACAAAATGAAAGATCTGAATGATGTGATCATCTCAATATGAAGAAAAAGCACTTGACAAAGTTCAACATCCATTCATGCTAAAAGATGCTCAATAAAATAGATATAAAAGGAACTTCCTCAAAACAATAGAGGCCATTTATGAAAAGCCCACAGCAAAATAATAATAATCAATTGGTAAAACTGAAAGTTTTTCCCCCTCTTCCCAGTTCTATTAAACATAATACTGGAAGTACTAGCAAGAAAAAGACATAAAAGGCATCTAAATTAGAACAAAGGTAGTAAAATTCTCTGTCTGCAGATGTCACAATTCCATATGTAGAAAACCCTGAAGACACCACAAAAGATTAGAATGAATGAATCCAGTATATTTGCAGGATACAAAATCAACATATCAAAAAAAAAGTCGTATTTCTTTACACCAGCAACAATCTATCTGAAAAGGAAATGAAGAAAACAATCCCATTTATGATAGCACCAAAAAGAACAAAAGAGCTAGGGATAAATTTAATGGAGGAGGTGAAAGACCTATGCACTGAAAAGTTTAAAACACTGATGAGAGAAAGACAAAAATCAATGGAGATATATCCCATGTTCATGGATTGGAAGAATACTGTTAAAATGTTCATAGTACCCAAAGCAATCACTATCAAAATTGCAATGGCATTTTTCACACAAGTGGAAAAAAACAATTCTAAAATTTGTGTGGAACTACAAAATCTCCTGAATAGCCAAAGCAATTTTGTGAAAAGAACAAAGCTGGAGGCAACACACTTCATGATTTCAAATTATATTACAGAGCTACAGTAATCAAAACAGTATGGTACAAGCATTAAAAACAGATAGACCAACAGAATAGAATCAAGAGCCCGGAAACAAATTCACAGATTTACAGTCAACTGAGCTTCAGTAAAGATGCCAAGAACACAAATGGGGAAGAATAGTTTCTTTAATAAATTGTGTTGGGAAAGCTGGATTCACGTGCAGACGAATGAAACTGGACCCTTATCTCACACACATATACAAAAATTAACTCAAAATAAAGACTTAAATGTAAGACCCAAAACTATAAAACTACTAGAAAATAGGAAAAAAGCTTCTTGACATTGGTGTGGGCAATAATATTCTAGATATGACCCGCAAAGCACAGGAACAAAAGCAAAAATTGTGTCAAAATAAAAAGCTTCTGTACAGCAAAGGAAACAATCAATTAAAATGAAAGGGCAACATATGGATAGGGGGAAAATATTTGAAAGCCATCTATCTCATCCAAAATATATAAGGAATGCATACAAGTAAATAGCAAAACAACAAAACCTGATTTTAAAAGGGGCAAAGGACCCGAACAGACATTTCTCCAAAGAAGACATGCAAATGG
This sequence comes from Pseudorca crassidens, assembly GCF_039906515.1. Lineage (NCBI taxonomy): Eukaryota > Metazoa > Chordata > Mammalia > Artiodactyla > Delphinidae > Pseudorca > Pseudorca crassidens. Next base: position 189,933,738 of record NC_090296.1, read on the forward strand.
CCGAATGCAAACCAAAACCATAATGGGATGTTAGGATGGCTATTATCCAAAATTTGAAAGATGTGTTATTGAGGATATGGTGAAAAGGGAACCCTTGTACACTGTTGGTGGGAAAGTAAATTGGTACAGTCATTATGGATGACAGTCCACACTGAGGTTCCCAATCAGTGGTTCCCAGGAGTTGAGGTTGGGGAAGGGTCTGGCTATATAGCGACAGCACAGGGGAGGGTTTTGGCAATGATGGAACTTTTCTATATTGTGGCTGTAGTTGTGATTATACAACCATGTGTATTTGCCAAAACATAACTATACGTGAAAAAAGCAAATTTTACTGTATACGGACTTCCCTGGTGGCACAGTGGTTAAGAATCCACCTGCCAATGCAGGGGACACAGGTTCAATCCCTGGTCTGGGAAGATCCCACATGCCGCAGAGCAACTAAGCCTGTGCGCCACAACTACTGAGTCTGTGCTCTAGAGCCCGAGAGCCACAACTACTGAGCCCACGTGCTGCAACTACTGAAGTCCGCACGCCTAGAGCCCGTGCTCCGCAACAAGAGAAGCCACTGCAAGGAGAAGCCCAAACACCACAACAAAGAGTAGCTCCCGCTCACAGCAGCTAGAGAAAGCCCGTGCAGCAACGAAGGCCCAACGCAGCCAAAATATAAATAAATAAATAAATAAATAAATATTTAAAAAATTTTTTACTGTATGTGGATTTTAAATATTAATTTAGAAAACAGAAATAGAGAGGGAGAGAGAGAAGACCCCTGCTTCCTAAGGCCTCAGAGCTCTCTGGATGAGAGATAATTTATTCAATAAATGTGTAAGACACCATAAAAATGCACAACAGTATACAACAGTGAATAAAATAGATATCCCTGCCCTTGAGTAGTTTAGTCTACTTGGGAAGACAGCATCTGATAAGTAGGAAAACAGGGACCAAGATGGTTTGACCAGGATGGCTGCCATCTTTAAATACAACAAAACCCCCTCCCTCAACCGTTCTGCGCCCTGTACCTGCAGCCTCATCTGTATTCAACCCTCCACAGCCAAACGTCCTGAAGGAGTCGTCCACCCCCACCATCTCCATATCCTCCTGTCCCACTCCCTCCTCCCACCTCCACAGCCTAGACTCTACTCCCTCACTCCATGGAACTGTCCTCACCTCTGCCGAAGTCGACTGGTTACTTTTTAGTCCTCATCCTGACTTCTCAACAGCTTTTGGTTCTGTCGATCACTCATCCTTTCAGAGATATTCTGTGCCATTGACTTTCATAGTTTTCCTCGTATCTGTCTGACTGTTCCTTCTCCACCAGTGTTAGCGTTCTACACCACTCGGTCCTACCTTGGGGCTTCTACTCTTACTCTAAGCCCTCTCCCTTGGAAATGTCACCCATTTCCCATTTCAGCTGACACCTAGTTATGGCTCAGACCCAAAGGTGTAAGCTCTACTCAGAGCTCTTCTCAAAGCTGCAAAGTTATAGATGCAACCACCTCGTCAAGATCTCACATGGACGGCTCAAGGGCACCTCAACTCAAAATGTCCAACACTGGGCTCACAAATCTCCTACCAAACCTGTCCTACTCCCATTTATCAGTGTTGGTCCTGGCATGCCATCGGCCAGGAACACAGGACGTATCTTTGACCCTCCCACCTCCTTTACCACCCAAATTCAACCTGTCATTAACATCTACTGATTTAATTTCCTAAATATCTCTCAAATTTGCTTACATCGCTCCATGCTCCCCGCCTCCATCCTAGACCAACATCTATCTGGTAGCTTTCTAACCACCACTACTTATTACTATATCACCCGGATCCCCTCCAATCCAGTTCTCCACTCTTGTCACTTTGTCTTTCTATAAATGTGAATTTGGTCCCATCACCCTCTGCTTTCCAAACATCAAAGGTTTCCCGTTACCGTTAGAACAAAGCCCAGATCCTCACCAGGATCTATCAATCCCTGCATGGTCTGGCCCCACCTTGTGCTCTGGCCTCATCCTTCGCACTCACTCCCTTTCCTCCAGCTACAGAGGGTTTCTTTGGTTCCCTCAAAGGTACCACGGACCCTGCTACCACAGGGCCTTTGCACAGATTCTTCTCCTTCTCTGGATTGCTCTCATGACCCCATTACCCCAAAATTAACTAGGATACCTCTCTTCCATCAGATTTTAGCCCCAGCATCAATTCAGCAGAAAACGTTTTCTTTACCCTGAAGTTTACACCAGACTTCCTGATTTCCTTTCTTTTCCTTGGAGTATTTATTTCCACTTAAAATTATACTATTAAGGACCTACTGTACAGCACAGAGAACTCTACTCAATACTCTGTAATGACCTATATGGGAAAAGAATCTAAAAAAGAGTGGATATATGTATATGTATAATTGATTCACTTTGCTGCACAGCAGAAACCTTGTAAATCAACTATATTCCAATAAAAATTAATTAAAAAATAAAATTATGAAGTCATTAATATGGTCTTTTGATCATGTCAACCACCAACACTAGGACTATAAACTCCATGATCAGGGACTTTGTATTTTGCCCAACGCTGAAACTCTAGTATCTAACACAGTAGCTGCCTCAAGGTAGGCACTCAATAAATATTTGCTAAAGATTGGAATCAACAATCCCACAAAATGAGGTATGTACAATGTCATACATATCTGCACTCTTTAATAATAGCAATGGATTGGAAACAACGTAACGACCCATCAACAGGGGACTTGATTAAATATACTGTGAGACATTCATACAATGGAATACTATCTAGAGCAATTTACATGCACTGATATGGAAAGATCTTCAAGCTCTACTTGTGAATAAAGCAGGGCATAGCAAAGCGCATGTGCATAGTGAAGTACCGCTGGTGTCAGAGACAACAGTAAATCACATTTGAATTACTTATTGGGTGAAAATACTCATGGAATGTTTGAGAAACTTAACAGTGGCTACTTGTTTAGAGGGTAGGTGTAACTAACTGGGTAGACGGGTGTCAGAGGTGGGAGAAAAAACTCTACTATCATTTTATACTTAGATTTGGGAACCCCCCTGAATGTGTTATATGTTTATAACTGAACAGATGAATTTTTAAAGACGTGCTCCCTGGCCAGAACCCAATGAACTGTTGAATGAATTACAGCTCACATGACAGCTTCGCCATCACCGTTCCCGTCTCTAACACACATCCCCCCTCAGCACGGCCGCCACCACTCTGCCACCGTCCTGGGAAGAAGCAAGCAGCTTTTCAAAAGCTACGTATTCTTTAACATTTAAAGCCATGCTCTCTAATTATCAATTTAGTCGTAAACCCTTGCATCACTTTTTATAAAGCCATACTCTGTAATTATCAATTTAGTCGTAAACCCTTGCATCACTTTGTATAGTTTACTAAGTGCTTTCAAACATATTCTCTAATTAGGTCCTTACAACAACCTGAGACAGTTTACATGGTTTTAGCCCCATTTTATGGATGAGAGAACTGAAGTTGTGAGAAATAAAGGGTCCTTCCCAAGGTCACGCGTCTGGAAATGTCAGAGTCAATTTCGATCTTCTGATGAAAAGTCGACAATCCTTCCCATGCAGTTCGGAGGATGACAACTTCCCCACCACCCTTCCAGATTCCAAAAGAGGAAAAGAAAAATGGCAGCAGGTCTTTCACAGATTTTGTTTCAACCCCATGACATTCTAGGACAGACTGATGTAAGTGTGGGTGAGTCTGGGTTTTGGTCCTAGGGGACAGGACTTGCAGAGAGGGGAGAACAGCCGACTTCTGTTCTGTGTTACACTCACCCAGCAGAGACGAGAAGAGGAAGGAAAACGTTCTTGGCTGGTGTGGAGAGAACGCTGCCAGTAAAGGGGATGGATGCTCTGACCTGCCACAGACGTCCCCTGAGGTCCCAGTAACACCACGATACTGCACCAGAGACGCTGAATACTTAGTAACGATGATGCTGACTTCCCGGCAACTTTTGAAAGCAAGAATGTGTTTCCACTGACTGAGGCGTGGGTGGGATGTTTGAGGATGGAACTAGAGAATGGGAGGATTTATTTGCCTGCTGAGGACGAAGCTGCATGTCACCCTGGGTGTGCATCACAAAAAGCTTCCCTACATAAGATCGTCCTCTGGTTCCATTTCTTAACCTCTGGATTGATACTGCAGTCCCAGATTCACGTGATGCTCTGAGAGAGTGAGACCTCTGAGGGAAAAGAATGAAATGCGCTCTTGACAACCGAGGCCCAGATCCACCGATCAGGCTGACTGGGGGACTAGAGAGCAGCAGCAGTGAAAAGGACAAGAGCTCGGCAGTGTTCCTCCAGGATTTATCATCCTCTACGATACAGATTAGAATACAGGGAAGCCGTGTAACGTGCAACGTCCAGGGCCATTCATAAAGGCCTCAGAGCATGCGGAAGGTTCACGTGCTCTGATTAGCAAACGTCTAACTGGAACAAAAAGCTGACCTGCAGAATGGCCATCATTAAGTTTACAAATAACAAATGCTGGAGAGGGTGTGGAGAAAAGGGAACCCTCCTACCCTCCCTCCTGTTGGTGGGAATGTAAACTGGAAAACAGTATGGAGGTTCCTCAAACAGTATGGAGGTTCCTCAAAAACTAAAAATAGAGTTGCCATATGATCCAGCAGTCCCACTCCTGGGCATGTATCCAGACAAAACTCTAATTCAAAAAGATACATGCGCTCCTAGGATTTCCCTGGTGTCCAGTGGTTAAGACTCCATGCTTCCTTGCAGGGGGCAGGGGTTTGACTCCTGGTCGGGGAACTGAGATCCCACAGGCTGCACGGTGCAGCCCAAAACAACAGCGGCAAAAACAAAAAAGATATACACGCCCCTACGTTCACAGCAGCGCTCTTCACTACAGGCAAGACACGGAAACAACCTAAATGTCCATTGACAGATGAACGGATAAAGAAGATGTGGTACATATATACAATGGAACACTACTCAGCCATAAAAAAGAATGAAATAACGCTGCTTGCAGCAACACAGATGGACCTAGAGATTATCATACTAAGTGAAGCAAGTCAGAAAGAGACAAATACCGTATCACTTATATGTGGAATCTAAAATATGACACAAATGAACTTATCTACTAAACAGACTCACAGACATAGAGAACAGACTTGTGGTTGTCAAGGCGGGGAGGGGTGAAGGGGGAGGGGTGGGTTGGGAGGCTGGGGTCAGCAGAGGCAAACTATTATCTATAGGATGGATAAACAACAAGGTCCAACTGTATAGCACAGGGAACTATATTCAGTATCCTGTGATAAACCATAATGGAAAAGAATATGAAAAAGAATGTATATATATGTATAATGAAATCACTCTACTATGCAGAAAATAGCACAATATTGTAAATCAACTATACTTCAATAAAATAAATTTTTAAACAAAAGGTGACCTGAACAGCTCCTCTGATCCCTCCTAAGACTGAGGACCCACCACCATAGGAAAAACAGACTGCTTCTGATGTAACGTGATGTATTTATTCTGGGTAGGAGAGAAAATAAGATGTTCACCTTCAAAAGGAAAAGGCAGAGAAGTTTTAGTGGGTTTTTTGGGAAGAAAAGAGCAAGTAATTGTCAATTCTTCATCTAACTCTGAGATCTTCCATTTACAACTACTTTACTCACTGCAGAGGAAGTAAAAATTTCTTGAGTATCATAAAATGTAAATGCTAAAATTTACCAAAAAGCCAATTTATTTTTAGTTTAAATTTAAATTCTGAAACTAACAAGCTAACTGAGGTCTGATGTGGTACCTTTCAAAGAGGACAAGGGATAAAAATGGAGGGAGCTAAGGTGTTGAAACGTGCAAGGTCCATCGGTTCCAACGCGTAAATTCAGCTACACAGCAGCTCAGCAATCTGGAAGAATTAATTTTCCTCCCCCAAAGCTTCTGACTCTCAGGGCAATGCACACACCCACCCCTTATTATCTAAGAGACCAGGGTGATGAAAGGGAAAAGAGATTCTCCCCAAGATCAACATCTGACCACCCGAAATAGAACTGCCTTCACCTTGAAACAATTCTCCATGGTCCTGTTGTTCTATTTTTTTCTAATGATGGAATATCTAATTCCAGGGAAATATTAATAGCTTCATTATGTGACCACAGGGCTAATTAGTGATGCACCTGAAGAGTTTGGGGGCTAAGCTATAAGGTGTTTTTGGAACAACATCTGATCTTTTGATACAAATCTATCGTTACCAAAGATTTAGTAAAATAAGCAAACTCCCATAAAAATGGAGAAGCAAAGGACGGAGACCAAAAAGATTTCATTTGGAACATGCGAAGTTCTGACTCAAGCCAGGGATACTTAGGCTGACACCTGGTAGGTCCAGCTCAATGTGGAGTGGGTACCAGTACAGATTAAGAGCAGAAAAACAAACAGGTGCTTGGAACCATGCTGGGAGCAGAGTTCAGAAAATTCTGGCAAACCATGGAGGAGGGGTCAGAGCAGTCTAGATCTGTCAGTAGGGTACGCCTGAGGAAGGGACCCTTGATAATGTCTAGGAAGCAAGAATCAACATTTTTCCTTAGCTGGACACCCCTGCCCATCGTGAGAACAGGTTCTGTGCAAAGAACATGCAGAAGGCCTCCAGGTGCCAGGGAGCCTAGGGCAGAAGATAAGGAGGTTTGGAAGAACAAGGCCGTCCCCCTAGGCCAACCCACCAGACGAGAGAAAGACACTCTTTGCAAGGCCAGCACAGATGGGTGGAAAGAAGGAAGCCACCCAACATGTTCAGATTGGTTCCTTGACCCACAAAAAAGTCCTTGTCCTGGGGGACACCCACATCAGAACTCTCTCCAGTAGTCTGTCATGTGGTCCTAAAAACATCTCAGATGGGAGACTGCGAGCCATGGGCCACCACCTCTCCTGACCTGGTCCCACAATCGTCCCAGCTCAACTGTGTCAATGCCACTGCTTTGGCAAAGTGACAGTCCTCAGAATGTCCCCACAACTCTGGCTAATGCCTCAGACTGGAATACCCCTTTTATATGTTCATGCCCCAAATCATCCTGACCCTTACGTTCCACGACTACCTTGGTCACCCTGTACCTCTACGTCTTAATAGCTATAGATAAGAATCATAGAAGTGTTAGCTACTATAATTCTCTCATTTCATTTTCTTGAGGACTTTTCTTTCCTTTTAGAAAATTCCTCAGAGCCCTATGCTATCAATCAGAGTAGCCTTATGCTATCAATTATAATAATAATAATGGTAGTAGTCATAACAGCTCACATGTACTGAGTACTTTCTCTGTCAAGCGCTATGCTAAGGGCTTTACATATCTACATTTCCTACAGAGTTAAATCCTATGGTATCAGCCCTATAGCGTAGATGCTACTATTGTTTCCATTTTACAGAAGAGGCAATTGAGGCACAGCGTGCCAACCTTCATCCCACCTTGTTCCCTGACTGTGAGGAACTCCACGCCCAATAGTAAAGCCTCAGGAGTCGAAGGTTTATGAGCAGGGTTTGTTAACTGCTGGGAGTGGCGGTCGGGGGCACGGAGGAAAATACTCTTTGGTCTGAGCTTCTGGAAGAGCACTCTTGACTCTCTGGGTCAAAATGCAGCTATTCTATTATTTTGCTCTGGCACAGGGTACCAATTCTTACCAATTGTCTTCTTGGATCTCCCGGTCACTGGAAAAAGTCACCATTGCTGCCACTGGGAAAACATCCTTCTGTTCTCTTGAGTGTCTGGAAAGATGGCATGTTGGAAACTGACTCCATGAGGCAAGAGGTTATAATTTTCATCCATCCTAATAAGAAAGAGGAAGAAAGCAGAGCTGTAGATTGGACAGCCATGGGGTGCGCCATCTTGAATCTTGAGTCAACAGAAGACTGTGACAGTCTCCATCGGCTCTCATTATTTCTAATTGTTTCTCTGCCTCCTACTTCATGAGTCTATCCTTAAACTTCTGAAAAAGGTGAGTTTGGGGGCAGAGGGAGTGTGTGCATGTGTCTGCATTTGTCTATCTGTGTTATCTCCCAGGTGGCCTTCCTTCTCATAGACAGTGTGTTCCTTGTTTCTTGGTGAAAGGGAGGCCAGTTGCAATGACCCAGGTTCAAGTCCTACCACTACTACTTCTGTCTGACAGGAAACGAATTTCTTAAATTCCCTAAGCTTCAGTATTACAATCTATAAAAAGAGGATGACAAAAGCACCTTACTTTTTGATGGTGATGGAAGGATTACATTAAAAAAAAAGTCTCTGGCTAGAGTAACTGCAGTATAAAAGTTAGTTAACATTTCTATTGAGCCTCGCAAAAAATGCCTGTTGTCAAGATGAAGAAGTAAACAAAAGGAAAAGGAGAGACACGAGTTACTCTCCAGCCCATGGGGGGCATGCGGGGCTCACCAGGGAGTCTCCAGTGCCACCTTCTCCTGTGACGCTGACCAGAATCTGTTCTCTTCTCAATGGGTCCCAGAATAACAGAGGAGGAATGCTTTGTATGCAGCTGTTAACACACATCAGGGCAACATAACTCTGTGAAATAGAAATCTATCAGACTACCATTTGACTCTATTTCTGCCCTAACGTTCTATAAACATGTCAGAGAGAAGATGAAAGAGTTGGTTGACCACAGAACCAGTGGACAAAACAGTATTTCATTATACAATAGGAAAAGAAAATAACGTCTTCTCAAGTACTCTGGTTTTTTTCTTTGGAAAATGAAGTTTCATTGTTGAATAGTTTTGTAGCTGGGTCCCCAGTGTTTTCCTTAAATAAAGACATGAAAAGTCTAGTTTTTCTCTGTATCAAGAAGGTACTGTCTCACTCCTTGACGAGTTTATTTAGAAACTGTACTTGTTCAGCAATTAAAAATAAATTCAACTGAATCTAGCTAAGCCACCCAAGCCAACACAAAGCACGCCACATAGTCTAATCTTAGATATTCTGGATTCAGCATGGAAAATATGTTGCCATGAGCTTACGGACAGCCCTCTGCGGAACTCACTCTTGTTTCTCAGTGACATGAAATCTAAAGAGCTAAGAGTGAGTCTGCAGACCAAGGTCATGGTCATTCCAAATATCTTTAATCCTACTCCACAGACTGGGAAGACTGGATCTGTCGCCCATCACAGCTGTAGATTCAATCGCTATCTCGATAGATGCATTCGATTCCATTCTGAGGTTCCTCTCAGTCTCCTCCTTCAACTGGAGACAACCAATGCATTTAGGGTTCCACCTGCAGTTTTTTTACTTTAAACTTCAGTCAAACCCATTGCCTAAATTCTTATCCACATGTGTTTCGTCTTGACCACAGCCCAACTTTCACGGAACTGCCCAAGATTCCAGGAGTCTCCAATCAGACAGGGCCTCCTGCCTAATTCACTTCTATATTCTTCAAAGCCCTGTGACCCCCGCAAGGCCCTGACCCCATCCAGCACCCTACCCCCCGCCACTCCTCCATAAATTTGTTTGTTAGAGCCTGGCATTGAGATCTGCCGGCAGCCGATGGGAGATCACGCGGGTGAAACGGGAGGCCAGCTGGGCTGCATTCCACACCAGCGCCATCTTGGCATTTAAGCAGGTGTGCAGAATAGTGACTGGTCCGCATCTAACCTGCACCAGGTGTTTTGTGTGAGTGACTGGGTTTTAGTCTCAAGCAACCTTGTTTCTCACATTATGAAGGTGAGGCTATTGAGATTCTGGACAAGGTCAGTAACTTGCTCAAACCCACAGGAAAAGAGGAGCCAGAATTCCAACAATTGATTTCAAAGGGATTCTGCTTTGGTGTGACCACCACCCATCCCAAACTACTCCCACCAAATCCAGTTTAAAACACAGAGTTCCAAGTATACTAGGATTCCACCTGCTGTTATTTCAAACCTTAGTCTAACCCGTCACCTGAATTCTTACACACAAGCGTTTCATCTGGACCACAGACCAACTTGCATGAACTCAATCAGAGAGGGTCCTGCCTGATTTACCTTTATATTCCTCAAAGCACTGCGACCAGGGTCTCCCCGCGGAGCCCCGCGCATAAACCTTTGCTACCTGGAATGGGCTGGCTACTTGTTGCTGGAAAGCACCTGGAGCTTTTGCCTGAAACACTCTTCTGTCCTTAAAGCACAGGAACACTCCCTGTTTTTCCAACAGTCTTGGCCAGAGGTACCCAGGATGTTGTAGACACGACGGGAGGAGCAGGAAAGAACGAAGAGCACGGGAAGGAGCCCAAGGCATCATCTAACATCGCACGGACAGAACTCCCTGCGAGTTCCTGATCCGGCTCCGGATAAAGGCGACCTCAGTTGGTCACGCAAATGGGCCGAGGGGGTGGTATGGGCGGGAGGTGGCAGGCTCACCTGAGGAAGAAGAAACAGGCGTAATCCTAGACCACGGTGTGGGAGTGACAGGAGAAGTAGCCCAGGCCGCTGAGGTGGAGCCTGGAGCCCGCGGGCACCTCGAGAACGCTGCCCCACGCCTGGTCCACAGCAGCTTGACCTCGGCCCGGTAGAGGCGCCCCGCCTTGCCAGCCTCGTACTGCCGGGGCAGGAGCTGTATAGGCCATGCACCTCCTGGTGCAGCGCCAGCACCTTGGCGTACGAGACGCTCTCGGTCAACTGGGTGCCGCAGCCCTCGTTCAGGGGTCTCCACTCGAAGGCAGCTGGCAGCCGCAGGCGGCCCCGAGCCGCTCGGCCAGGCAGAGCGCGGCGAGCAGCCCCGAGGGCAGCGTGCCGGCTGCGACCGGCCGGGTGGGCGCTGCGCCCGGGGCGCACTACCGGGGCGCTGGGCGGGGAGGCCCGGGGCGGAGCTGGGCCGCCGGCGGCGTCGGGGAGCCCGGAGCGTCCGGCCCACGGCGCCGCCCCGCCGGCCGGAGAAGCGCAGCCCTGGGCGCTCAGCTCCGCGCGCCGCTCTCTCCGCCGCCAGGCGCACTCGGCCCGTCCCAGCCCGTGACGCCCCACAGCGGCGCGTGGAGGACGGGCCGCCGCCTCCTCACGCCCCCCGGGGCAGGGGCGTGGGCCGCGGCGGGAGGGGCGGAGCCGGGACGCCGGCCGGGGGTGGGGGGCTCGCGATGCTCCGCAGACGCTCTGCGCTGGATGCGTTGCCCCGGGGCGGGCGCGGTATCTGGGGGCAGCGCGCGAGAAAGCCAGTGCTGGGAGCGGCGGCCCAGCCCTCTTCCTGCGCGCAGATGACTGAGTCAAAGCTTTCCAGGCGCAAAGCCTGTTGCAGACCCGCGACCTCTTTAAAACGAGCGCTGTCAATTGCCACGATTACTCTGTATATGTTTTTGCATTTTCTATGTAGTTCATTTAGAGTCAAATATATAGCAATCTGACTTGACCTTCGCAGAGGTTAACTAGGAAATTAAGTGTGATCTAATAAACTTTTCTGGACCTCCTCTCTCTCTCTGCTTATTTTTTAATGATGGTCTTTGGAAAGTCTTAATAAAAGATTTGAAAAGCCAAAGCCATAGTGCTCTGATTTTCCTACAGCCACCTGACTTCATGATTTACATAATTACTGCTTTCGTATTCTGAACACCCTACACCTGAGAAATAAATTCAGAGGTAAATTGCAAACAGCTTTTCACAAGTCAGTGAGTGAACCTGAGGAGACCCGAACTCACAGTTCTATATTTCTAAACTCAGAGGTTGCTTTTATCTCCAGTTTTCTTTAATTGTTCCTAATGTAGTAAGAAGAAGAAAATAAAGGATATTACTTAGAAATATGTATCTTTTATATATTCAATATAGCACACATATACATAATATCATGCATATAATATACATACCATCGTACATATATCATACATGTTATATATAATATATATTTATAATAAATGTACAAGCAAAACTGCCTTAAAATGGCAGGCTCTTTGTTCTGCAAACATCTTATTAACCAGGGTGTCTGCAAGTTTAAGCCCTGGAACCCAGCTGAATTCTTCTCTGTACTGAAGGGAAAAGAGTTCTTAGGGAATTCTGGAAGGAAAGGTAAGAGAAAAGAGGATAGAGAAGCAGGAGAGAAAATTCCAAGGCTGGGCCTCACCTCCCATGACCCCCAAATCGGGAGGGCTTTGGGAATCCCAACAAGTGGAATGACCAGGACTCCAGCCAGCGCAGCCCTGCCCAGCTCGGGAGGGAATGGAAGGCTATAGCCTGCATGAGGTCACACTAGCCCAGAATCTGATCAGCGACTTAGTGGACTCTGTGATGGGCCTGAAAGAAGAAAGAAATAAGAGTAACAGCTCTCGCAGTTAATAACTAACCCCTGTATAGCTAGTAGTCAGCCTGGGGCTTCAACAAATTTTGTAGGAAAAATAGCTATATTGAGGGAAGCAAGTGGGCAGTAGTCCCAATGGTATATGACTCTGCAGCACTCCCCCACCTCAGCCATGGTAGATGCCAGACTTTCCCACAATGGGGAAATGGTACCCGAGGTTGGCATCAGACGTTGTATGTCAGGACTGCTTATTTGCCTCTCGTGGAATATATGAGTTAAAACATTTCATAGTATCACTGTCTTAGTCTGCTCAGGCTGTCGTAACAAAATACCACAGAGTGAGAGGCTGGAAGTCCAAGATCAAGGTGCCAGCAGGATTGCTTTCTGGTGTGGTCTCTCTTCCTCTCTCCTATATGGCCGCCTTCCTACTGTGTCCTCACTTGGCCTTTTTCTGTGTATATGTAGCGAGAGAGGGAACTCTCTGGTGTGTCTTCTTATAAAGATGATTAAGACCCAACCTTGTGACCTCATTTAACCTTAATTACTTCTCTAAAGGTCCTGTCTCCAAATATAGCCTCCTTGGGGGTTAGGGCTTTAATATATGAATTTGGACAGGGAGAAGGCGGCGGGACGGGGGTAGGGGGTGGGGAGTGGGGGGAGGGCGACACAATTCAGTCCATAACAGTTATTTAGCAGGTGTTTTGCAGGGTTGCTAGAAAAAAAGAGAGAGGATATGAAACGGTTTATACTCCTGGCAAGCCGACGTAGAGCGAGCAAGCATTGCCAAATTATAATATTAACAACTGCTAACACTTATACAGTGCATACTACAGGCCAAGCACTGTTGTAAGGACTTTGCATATGTTATCTTAAGCAATTCTCCAAACCACACTTCAAAGTAGGTATTAGTATCGTCCTCATTTCAGAGATAAGGTACTTAGGTACAGAGAGGTTAATTGACTTACCCAAGATCACAGAGCTAGAAAGTGACTGAGCAAGGATTCAAACCCCAGCATCAGATTCCAGAGTCCACACAGGCAGAGCGAGAAAACTTATGGTTACCAAAAGGGAAAGTCGAGGGTATAAATTAGGAATTTGGGATTAACAGATACATACTACTATATATAAAATAGATAACCAACAAGGACCTGCTATATAGCACAGGGAACTATATTCAATATTTTGTAATAACATATAATGCAAAAGAATTTGCATATATACGTGTATATATATGTGTGTGTGCATATATACGCACACACACATATATATAACTGAATCACTTTGCTGTACACTTGGAACTAACACATTATAAATTAACTATACTTCAATAAAAATGGTTTAATAAATAAACCATTTACCTGAGCAGACTAAGACAGTGATATTATGAAATGTTTTAACTCATTTAGTAAACAAATTCTATTTATTTATAGCTGACATAATCATCTATATAGAAAATCTGATACAATCCACAAAAAAACGCTACTAGAACTAATAAGCAAGTTTAACAAAGTATGGAATACAAGATCAACATACAAAAATCAATTGTATTCTATATATAACAGCAAAAGTTTGGTAATTGAAATTTAAAAAGCAATACCATTCACAATAGTATCAAAATATATAAAATACTTAGGAATAAAGCTGAAAAGACTATACACTGAAAACTATAAATATTACTGAGAGAAATGGAAGAAGTCTGTGAAAAATGGACACACATAGTTTGCTAACAGTCAGGAGACTGAATGTTGTTAAGGTGTCAATGTTAACCAAACTAATCTACAAATTTAATGCAATCTCAATCAAAATCTCAGTGGACTTTTTGGTAGAAATTGACAAGCAGATTCCAGATTTCATATGGAATGCAAAGAACTTAGCCAAACCAACTTAAAAAATAAAGACCAAATTTAGAAGACTAACATTACCTGGTTTCAAGACTTACTGTAAAGTTATAGTAATCAATATAGTGTGCTTTGGTGTAAACACAGATACATGAGCCGATGGAATAGAATAGAGAGTGCAGAAGTAAATAAATAAAGTGTTTTTCTATAAAGATGCAGAGTCGATTCATTGAAGAATGGATTGTTTTTTGAACAAATGGTGATAGAACAATTTGATATTCATATGCAAAAGAAAAAAAAGAACGTCAATCCATAACTTGCACCATAGGCAAAAATTAACTCAAAATACAAAACATGAAACTTTTAGGAGAAAGCCTCTGCTTACTTGGGTTAGACAAAAATAGCACTTTATCAAAATTTAAAACTTCTGTCTATAAAAGACACTGTTAAGAGAATAAAACGTCAAGCCATAGACTTGAAGGAAATGTTTGCAAAGCATATATCTGATAAAGGATGCATATCCAGAATACTCAAAGAACTCTCAAAACCCAGTAAGAAGACAAAAAACCCAATATAAAAACGGGCAGAATACTTGAACAGACACTTCACCAAAAAAGATATCAGGATGGCAACTAAGTGCATCATTTGTCGTTAGAGAAATGCAAATTAAAACCATTGTGAGCTACCCCTAAACATCTACTAGAATGGCAAAAATTAAAGAGACTGATCATATCAAGTGTTGTTGAGAATGTGGAGGAACTGGAACGCGTATACACTGCTGGTGGGAAGGGAAATTGTACAACCACTTTGGAAAACAATGTGATAGTTCCTTAAAAAGGTAAACATACAATAGAGCCATTTCACTCTTAGGTATTTACCCAAGAGAATTAACACATATTCTGTACAAAGACTTGAATATGAATGTCATTACAGCTTTATTTGTAATAGCCCCAAACAGGAAACAACCCAAAAGTCCATCCACAAGTATACAGATAAACAAACTGATATAAAATGAAGTATTATTCAGCAATTTAAAAAATGAGCTATTAATAGTGTCCAGCCTTAAATTTAGGTCTTTCATCCATCTTGAGTTTATTTTTGTATACGGTGTTAGAGAATGTTCTAATTTCATTCTTTTACATGTAGTTGTCCAGCTTTCCCAGCACCACTTATTGAAGAGACTATCTTTTCTCCATTGTATATTTTTGCCTCCTTTGTCATAGATTCATTGATCATAGGTGCGTGGGTTTATTTCCGGGCTTTCTATCCTGTTCCATTGATCTATATTTCTGTTTTTGTGCCAGTACCATACTGTTTTGATTACTGTAGCTTACATTACATTACAAACTTTGTAGTTTTCTATGTATCAAATTATAATCCACTCTATTAGATAAATCATCACACTCACAAATCTCTTCAAGACAACCCTTTCTCTGTTTGGAGCTGCAAATCAGGAAGCTATGGGAAAACACCTTTAAGATTCTTAGACGTCCTCTTGTGTAGCTGAGAGGATGATTGAGATACTCCTTAAATCTTTCTGATGCCTTAACAGAGACGTTGACCCTGAGGTCATATTTTACTAACAGCACCCTGTATTTCATCTGCAAACCAAGGCCATTTCTTAGGTTGAGAAATGTTTTCTTGGAGAGACTAGGGTTGAATGCAATTTTGTTATCAAGCCCACAAGTTCTAGTGCTTTTTTAGTTCTTCTAAATTCTGCTTGAAATCTAAATAGTCCCCTCTTTGCCTCAACAGGCTCCTCCTGGACTTTACTGTAGGCATCTAAAAGAAGCCAGATGGCACCTTCAACATTCTGTCCAGAACTCTCCTTAGCCATATCCACAAGGTTATGAGGTACCCTTTCTATTTCCCATATGTCCACAGGCTAATAGTTTTGCTAGTTTTTCTGCAATACTGCAATAGTTTTGCTAATTTTTCTGCCTATATCCTATTGGAAGCTGAAAGTTCTCTTTCCTTCAGCTTCCAATAAGATATTCCTCACTATCTTTCGGCCTCCACCAAACAGTCTCTTCATCATTCCTCCAAATTTCTCCATTCCTCTCCCAGACTCAAAATCAATGCCACAAGTGATGGCAGGACCCCACTTGGAGGTAATAGTTTCTGCTTTAGTTAATCTATTGCAGCATAACACACCACCCCAAATTTAATGGCTTCTAACAATTTATTATTACCTCATACAACTCTGTGGGTTGACCAGGAGGTTACTGGGCTTCACATGTTGTTGGCTTGGAGACGGGATGTCTAGAAGATCTAAAATGGACTCATTTTAGAAATGGACTCATGCAGGGATGGAAATTGGTACTGGCTACAGTCTGGGAGCCCAGTTGGACTTGGCTAGGGGTCTCGATTCTCCTCCAGGTGGGCTTCTCCATATGGTTGCTTATGCTTTCTCATAGCGTGGTGGATGGGTTCCAAGAAGAAGCATTCTAAGAAGACAAGGTCCAAGGATTTACCAGTCTTTCACTTCTTTCACTAATGTTCCATTGGTCAAAGCTAGTCATGTGGCCAAGACCAGAATCAATGTGTGAAGCGACTCACAGGGGTACAGATAAAAAGAAGCATGGTTCATTGAGGGCCACCAAAGTGACAGTCCATCACATCCTTCAAATCAACACTCCATTTATTTTTGGTTGAGCCAAATGATTTAGTGCACAATTGTCATTATAAGATCATTTTGTTAATTATAAAACAAAATAAACTCATTTTTATAAATTTTCATTTTATTTGTCAAAAATCATACCTATCAAACCTGTTTTTTTATTATTTTTATTTTAAAAAATTTTATTTTATATTGGAGTATAGTTGCTTTACAACGTTGTGTTAGTTTCAGGTGTACAGCAAAGTGATTCAGTTTTACATATACTTTTACTTATATCTATTCTTTTTCAGATTCTTTTCCCATTTAGGTTATTACAAAATATTGACTAGAGTTTCCTGTGCTATACAGTAGGTCCTTACTGATTATCTATTTTAAATATAGTAGGGTGTGTATGTTAATCTGAAACTCCTAATTTACCTTTCACCCCTGCCCCCGTTATTCCCTCTGGTAACCATAATTTTGTTTACTATGTCTGTGAATCTATTTCTGTTTTGTAAATAAGTTCATTTATATCATTTGTAAAGATTTCACATATAAGTGATATCACATATTTGTCTTTGTCTGACCTACTTCACTTAATATGATAATCTCTAGGTTTTATGTTGTCTACTATGATGTTTTTGGTCCTAACTTTAAGTGGGTTCCATTTGAGTGAACTTTTTCTAATATTAGTTATCCTTAGATATAAAGAATCCTGTGTTTTGTTTCCTATTTAGTTTTTATTCTTTCAGTCTCACTCTCAGGTCAAGAATACTTTGCAGAGGAAGAGTTAGTCCCAAAACAGAATTTGGGTGATGCTGGTCCATAGAAATAACACCATCCTAATAGCACCAAAACATCACCCCTCATCCTGACTTATCTTTTCTTACTTTACTCATAAAGAAGAATTAAATAGTCACTTTTCCACCAGTTTCTAACTAGGCACTGATACCTAGGTGTGGCTTGAAATTACATACAATAGTACTTTCCTTGTGAAGCCTTAATAACCTACCGCTCTTACAAACTGCTTTAGTATGAGAGTTCTACAAAAATTAGTTCTGAAAGGCCTATAGTCTTATAAAGAACATTTTGAACAAAGGTGTACTTTTTAAATAGAGGTTTAATTTCGTTCTCTGATACACGTTTAAGTTTTAAAGGAAGCTGTAAAGAATAAGAGTACTTTATGTTTTATAATGCTGTGCAGTCTACACTTAGCTTTTAATACCTGGGCTGTGTCTTTTTTATAGATAGATAGAAAAAAACCTGAAGTGTTTGAATTCACTGAAACTTAGGAAACACTCTACCTTCTTATTTAATCCTTGAAGAAATGACAGGTAATTTTTAAAAAGGGATTTAAAATCCAGCCAAGAAGCATGTATGCTGACCATTTTGTTTTCCTCCCCAGAGAGTCTCAGTTTAATCATATAATAGTCAATGTAACTCAAGCTTTTTTTTTTAACCTCAGCATGAATCTGAGAGGCAATGTAACTGAAACTCTCTAATCAAATGCTTCCACAGTGCTGTCTGGGGCCTCCCCAAGGGTGTTGTTACCTATTCTTTCATTTCCTCCTCTGGAACAGATCCATCATTTTACCAGGCTTGAACTTTCTGTTCCCTTCTCATATTTTCATAAGCAATTAACAAAGGATAGCCCCCCTTGGAGTTTTGTCATTTTGCCTTCAGTTTCCACGGCAATCTTGTTTTGCTTTTTTTTTTTTTTTTTTTAAAAGAAAGGACCTATAAATGCTGCTTCAGTATCAGCTCTGCTTCCCTCGAACTTGAAAACAAAACTGCGGAAGGCCAGTGAGTTGGTCTATCACCAAGCGGGAAGGATTAGGGATGAGCTTATAACAAGGGTCAGGGTCTGGGTTCATGGGTAAATTTCAACAGCAATCCCTCTGTTAACAGACATTTCCCAGAACCCAAAGTATACCTCAGAGGGTTATCCACTCTGTAGTGAATTCTTTCAATGGATGGATATTGTCTTATTTTAAAGAATCTAATGAGAAAGAGATTCAATGGCTTCCTTCAGAAATGGTTCCCATTTGTCCTGCCTTATCAGGAATTCCTTCGCATTCCATAGTAATATGAAGTCTTCCCCTTGGTCCCCTTTCTCTCTGACTCCTCACTGCGCTAAAACACTAACCGTTAAGTCATTCACAGCTACCATCCGTGGAGCAGCCATCACCTGCCCACAGTACATGTCAACACTCTACTGGGGACTTTATCATTTAACCACTACAGCACTACAAGGTAAATATTATTAGCCCCATTTTACTCATAATGAACTAAAGCAATAGTTCAGAGAGGTTATATTAACTTGCCCAAGTTCTCAGGGTCATACAGCTAGTAAATGCTGGAGGCAGCATTTTAACCTGGTATTCTTTCTTCTCAATTAGTAATGGAAACCAAAGTTAACATTCCTCTTAGGGAGCTATCATGATTCTGCAGTGGAATGTTTACCACACGTTTGGCCAGGACCCCTTGGTTTAACAATGGCCAGGCTGATGTAAGACACAGTGGCTCAATGTCAATAAGTCAGCGGAATAGCTCAGAACAGGATTTGGAACACATGTGACCCACACCACCCAGACACTTGCACAACCTCACTGGGATTTCAAATTCATTTTTTTCTAATGTGAGTACTCAATTCTCAGTTCACAGAGCACACACAGATGACACAGTGGAATCAAAACTGTAGGGATTTAGTGGATTATACTATTTCACCCACAAAAATGGACACTGTAGTGAATTTGTAGACTACTGCTGGATTCTTGGCCCCATGCACTAAATAACTGGTCTGAGTTGGAGTCCTAGCAGGACAAATTGATGCAAAAACACAGATATAGAAAACAGAGGGCAGAAAAATCCAGAGGGCACTGTCTCCCATTCTGATAGTCAAATCCACCGAAACCAAGCTTCTGCCCCTTTACAAAAAAGGTATTACTCCAGACACTGCTGGGCCTTAAATGACACAAGGACAGGAAGCATGGGGGCCCAGTCCTTCCCACATCACTGCACCCAGCAAAGTGGTGGCCATATCGTCAGCTCTCAGCAGAGACTGATTGGATCACTGCATAATCTAATAGTGTGTGGAGTTTCCTGCTGATTTAGAGAAACCTGTTCAACAACTAAACAAGGTGTGCAGTGTGTCATCAAGGATGAAGGTGGTTGCTGATGGGATGCCAGCCTCTCCCCTGTGCTCCTGCAGCGGGCTCTGATACCACTGCCCCACCACAGGTTCTACTTCTAAATCTCAAACTTCTGGAAATTTCTGTGACATGAGGAAAGCTGTTCTGATACAGCCTCAGGAAACAGTTGCAACCTGTCCATTTGGGTTAAAATTGGAGGGACTGAAGGAAATCACTACAAAACTCAGTTCTGGCATGATTTCAGGATTTCTCAAGAAGAGCGCACCACTGCTCTCTATAGTTCTGGTGGCAATCTTACATATGGGGACTAGGTATAAGTGGCCTCTGCCTGGCTTCAGTGCTCTTTGCTCCTGTTTTGCTCCAGTACGTCCTACATTAGTTTTTTCTACTAACTTCCTAAAAGCCAGACCAAAGAAACCCTCACCTTTTGGCATGACTGCTGTGATAGGTTTTGTAGCTCAGCAGCTAAACAATAGCTATTAGCAACCAAAAAAAAAAAAAAAAAGTTAATGAACACTACCTGGTAAAGAAGACAAGAGCAAGGGAAGACAAGTCTCAACTTGGTTCTGGAATGAGTGGCAATATCCTTCAAAAACATTTTGCCAAGACAGATCTCCTATCCTATGTGACCCTTCAAAAAGTTTCAATTTTCCTGTAGTTCCACATTGTCTTTTTGGTTAGACCTGTGATATTGTTAAGGGTAGGAAACATATCATGTTTATACACATTCCAGTGAACCAAGTATATTCTGATTGTTTGACTCATGTTAAGGAATCCAAAGGCATTTTAAAAATAATGTTAAGAATATCAAGGAGTTCTTAAATATATAAAACAGATATTAACAGACATAAAGGGAGAAATAGGCAGCAATACAATAATGGTAGAGCACTTCAATACCCCACTTTCATCAATGGATAGATCACCCAGACAGAAAATCTATAAGGAAACATTGGACTTAAATGACACCTTAGACCAGATGGACTTAAGAGATATTTATAGAATATTCCATCAAACAGCAACAGAATATACATTCTTCTCAACCGTACATGGAACATTCTCCAGGAGAGATAACAGGTTGAGCCACAGAAAGTCTTAATAAAATTGAGATTGAAATCATATCAAGCATCTTTTCTGACCACAGTGGTATGAAACTACAAATCAGTTACAAGAAGAAAACTGGGAAACTCACAAATATGTGAAGATTAAACAACATACGACTGAACAACCAAGGGGTCAAATGAGAAGTCAAAAGAGAATTAAAAAAATACCTCAGGACAAATGAAAATGGAAACACAACATACGGAAACTTATGGAATGTAGCAAAGGCAGTCCTTAGAGGGAAGTTTATAGCAATAAATCTACATTAAGAAAAAAAAAGATCTCAAATAAACAAGCTAATAAGGAACTAGAAAAATGAGAACAAACTAAGCCCAAAGTTAGTACAAGGAAGGCAATAAAGAGCAGACTAGAAATAAATGAAATAGAAACTAAAACACAATATAAAAGATCAATGAAACTAATAAGAGCTGTTTTTTAAAAATATAAACAAAATAGACAAATCTTTAGCTAGACTAATCAATAAAAAGAGAGGACTGAAATAAATAAAATTATAAATGAAGGACAAGTGATATCATGCAAAAAGCAAAGGATCATAGGAGACTGCTATGAATAATTATAAGCCAAAAAATCTGTAACCTAGCAGATATGGATAAATTCCTATGAACATACAACTTAAAAAGAATGAATCATGAATAAATAGAATATCTGAACAGATCAATTCCTAGTAAAGAGATTGAATTAATAATGAAAACTCTCCAACAAAAAGTCCAGGACCACATGGCTTCATGAGTGAATTCTACCAAACATTTAAAGAAGAATGAATATCAATCCTTCTCAAACTTTTCCAAAAATGTAAGATAAGTGGGTTCTTCCAAACTCATTTTATGAAGCCATCATTACCTTGATACCAAAACTAGACAACAGGGCTTCCCTGGTGGCGCAGTGGTTGAGAGTCCGCCTGCCGATGCAGGGGACACGGGTTCGTTCCCCGGTCCGGGAAGATCCCACATGCCGCAGAGCGGCTGGGGCCGTGAGCCATGGCCACTGAGCCTGCGCGTCTGGAGGCTGTGCTCTACAGCGGGAGAGGCCACAGCAGTGAGAGGCCCGCGTACCGCAAAAAAAAAAAAAAAAAAGACATACAAAATGGCTGAAAGGTACATGGAAAGGTGTTCGACATCACAAGTAATCAGGGAAATGCAAATCAAAAGCACAATGAAATATCACCTCATACCTGTTAGAATGGCTATTATCAAAAAGACTAGAAACAACAAGTGTCTGGGAAAATGTAGAGAAAAGGGAACTGCTGTGCACTGTTGGTGGGAATATAAATTGGTGCAGCTGCCGTGAAAAGAGGTTCCTCAAAGATTTAAAAATAGAACTACCATATGATTCAGTAATCCCCTTCTGGGTATTTATCCAGAGGAAACAAAATCACTATCTGGAAAACACATCTGCACCCTCATGTTCACTGTAGCATTATTTACAATAGCAAAAATATGAAAACGACATAAGCGTCATTGATGGATGAATGGATAAAGAAAATGTGATAAATATATAATGGAATATTATATGGCCATGAAAAAGAAGGAAGTCCTGCCATCAGGACAATATAGATGGACCTTGAGGGAATTATGCTAAGTGAAATAAGTCTGTGAAAATTGATAAACAGAAACCTCATTTAAAATGGAGTTGGGGGTCAGAAGGGGGAGCTGTTACACTTAACCCTTCAATGTCAGTTGCAGACCCAACAAGAAGAGAGGTACATTTTCATCTCCAACAGGAAGAAGGTTACTAATTTACTACACAGCAAAAGAAAGGAAGAATTTCTCCTTGCCTGGTACCGCCCAGCCGATGATAAACTGTCACAAATCAGCCAATAAAAAGCCACTACACTTCACCAAACTCCCAGTTCCCTTCAATGGGCTCTTTGTTTATAACAGCCCCTTCTAACTCTCCATTTTCCTCTGTAAGAGAAGTTTCCTCTCCTTTGTTCTCCAGACTTGCCAGTGGTTCACCATAGATTGCAACTCCTGAATTGCGATTCTTTGCTGTTCCTGAATAAACCATTTTGCTAGTAAAATAACCGCCTGTTTTAGGTCAACAAGTCAGAGAAAGACAAATACTGTATGATGTCACTTATATCTGGAATCTAAAAAACAAAAACTGAACTCATAGATACAGAAAATAGTTTGGTGGTTGCCAATGGCAGTGGGTAGAAGAGTAGGTGAAATGGATGAAGATGGTCCAAAGGTACAAACTTCCAGTTTAAGGGAAATAAGTCCTGGGGAGGTAATGTACAGCATGGTGACTCTAGTTAACAATAGTGAATTGTGTATCTGACAGTTGCTGAGAGAGTAGATCTTAAAAGTTCTCATCCTCATAAAACATTTTTTGTAACTATGTGCGGTGATGTGTGTTAACCAAACTTATTGTGGTGCTCATCTTGCAATAAATACATATATCAAATCATTATGTTGTATACCTGAAACTAATACAATATGTTGACTATATCTCAATAAAATATATATTATTTAAAAAGAAAAGAATATCAAAGTCTTATGGTAACCATGCATACATAATTCATGGCTGCTTGACTTAAGGTGCCCTGGAACTGGCTCCACTTGGGAAGACACTTCAGAAAATGAACTTGAATAGAAACACACCAACAAACAAAATTTTCCCCCAGGAAGGAAAGCAAAAGGGGCTAAAATATTTAATACCACTAGGAAGTAGCCATCCACCAGTATGTAGTAATAAGAAAAAGGACTACCATATAACCCAGCAATTCTACTCCTGGGTATATCTCCAAAAAACCCAAAGGCACTAATTTGAAAAGATACATGCACACGAATTTATAGCAGCATTATTTACAATTGGAAAGATATGGAAGCAAGTTAAGTGTCCATCAACAGATGAGTGGATAAACAAGAAGTTGTATGTATATATACATACACACATATATATATATATACATACACATATCTTGTGGTATGTGTGTGTATATATATATATATATATATATATATATATATACACACACACACACACACACACACACCCCACACACACATGCATACCAATGGAATACTACTCAGCTATAAAAATGAATAAAATTTTGCCATTTGCAACAACATGGATGGACTTGGAGGGTATTATGCTAAGTGAAATAACTCAGACAGAGAAAGACAAACACTGTATAATATCACTTATATGTGGAATCTAAAAAACAAAGCAAACTAGTAAATACAACAAAAAAGAAACAGGTTCACAGATATAGAGAACAAACTAGTGGTTACCAATGGGGAGAGGGAAGTAGGGAGGGGCAATATAGGGGTAAGGGATTAAGAGGTACAAACTACTATGTATAAAATAAATAAGCTGGAAGGCTATACTGTACAGCACAGGGAATGTAGCCAATATTTAATAATAACTATAAATGGAGTATAAACTTTAAATAATGTGAATCATTATGTTGTAGACTTGAAAAAATTATATAATATTGTACATCAATTATATCAATTTAAAATTAATTAATTAAACAAAATACTATAATAATTATTTCAAAAACTGAAAAAAAAAAGGCAGAAGGTGGAAAACATTGAATCCTGCTTGATCTCTTTTAAACTGTTAATGTCACTGAATTTAGCAGTATTTCCAAAACATAAAACACAACACTCAGCCCTCTCCAGGCCTGTTTTGATGGAGCGATACACAGATCTCTCTCAGCCAACTCTAATTTCATTCATTTACTTGTAGCTGTCCAGTTTTTCCAGCACCACTATTGAAGAGACTCCCTTTTCTCCATTGTATATTCTTGCCTCCTTTGTCAAAGATTAATTTACCATAAGTGTGTGGGTTTATTTCTGGGCTTTCTATCCTTTCTATCCATTGAGCTAAATATCTGTTTTTATGTCAGTGCCATACTCTTTCGATGACTGTAGCTTTGTAGTATAACCTGAAGTCAGGGAGTGTGATTCCTCCAGCTCCATTCTTCTTTCTCAAGAGTATTTTGGCTATTCAGGGTCTTTTGCGTTTTCACACAAATTAAAAAAAATTTTGTTCTAGTTCTGTGAAAAATGCCATTTGTAATTTGATAGGAATTGCTTTGAACCTGTAGTTTGCCTTGGGGAGTATGGTCATTTTAACAATATTGATTCTTCCAATCAAAGAACACAGTATATCTTTCCATCTGTTTGTGTCATCTTCAATTTTTTTCATTAGTGTCTTACAGTTTTCAGAGTACAGGTCTTTTGCCTCCTTAGGAAGGTTTATTCCTAGATATTTTATTCTTTTTTGATGTGATGGTAAATGGGATTGTTTCCTTAATTTCTCTTTCTGACATTTTGTTGTTAGTGTATAGAAATGCAACTGATTTCTGTATATCAATTTTGTATCCAGCAAATTTACCAAATTCATTAATGAGCTCTAGTAGTTTTCTGGTAGCATCTTTATGATTTTTCCATGTATAGCATCATGTCATCTTGCAAACAGTGACAGTTTTACTTCTTCTTTTCCAATTTGGATTCCTTTTATTTCTTTTTCTTCTCTGCTGTGGATAGGACTTCCAAAACTATGTTGAATAAAAGTGGCGAGAGTAGACATCCTTGTCTTGCTCCTGATCTTAGAGGAAATGCTTTCAGCTTTTCACTGTTGAGTATGATGTTAGCTGTGGGTTTGCCATATACGACCTTTATTATGTTGAAGTATGTTCCCTCTATGCCCACTCTCTAGAGAGTTTTTATCATAAATGGATGTTGAATTTTATCAAAAGCTTTTTCTGCATCTATTGAGATGATCATATGATTTTTATTCTTCAATTTGTTAATGTGGTGTATCACACTGATTGATTTGTGGACATTGAAAAATCCTTGCATCCCTGGGACAAATGCCACTTGATATGGTATATGATCCTTTCAATGAATTGTTGCATTCGGTTTGCTAGTATTTTGTTCAAGATTTTTGCATCTATGTTCATCAGTGATACTAGCCTGTAAATTGCTTTTTGCTATGATATCTTTGTCTGGTTTTGGTATCATGGTGTTAGTGGCCTTACAGAATGAGTTAAGAAGAATTCCTTCCTTTGCAAATTTTTGGAATAGCTTCAGAAGGACAGGTATTAACTCTTCTCCAAATGTTTGGTAGAATTCACCTGTGAAGCCATCTGGTGCTGGACTTTCGTGTGTTACTGATTCATTAGAGTACTGGTAAATGGTCTGTTCATATTTTCTATTTCTTCCTGGTTCAGTAGTGGGAGATTGTATTTTTCTAAGAATTTGTCCACTTCTAGGTTGTCCATTTTATTGGCCTATAGTTGCTCGTAGTAGTCTCTTATGATCCTTCGTATTTCTGTAGCATCAGTTGCAGTGTTTTCATTTCTGATTTTATTGATTTGGGCCCTCTCCTCTTTTTTCTTGATGAGTCTGGCTAAAGGTTTCTCAATTTTATCTTTTCAAAGAACTAGATTTTAGTTTCATTGACCTTTTTTGAGTCTCTATTTCATTAATTTCTCCTCTGATCTCTTTTTGATGTATTGACATAGCCCCTGGCTGGCCAGCCGGAAGAGGACGACGCTCAGCCCTCTTACAAGTGGATAGAATGGAGCATCACACCGCCCTCTCCTGGCCCATTTTGATGGAGCCATAACAGACCTCTTAGGCTGGTTTTGATGGAGAGACACACAGCTGTATCCCAGCAGGGTTTTGATGGATGGTACACAGCCCTCTCCTGGCCAGCTCTGACAGAGCAACACACAGCCCTCTCCTGGCCAAATGGGATGCAGGGACACGCCTGCTTCTTGTGTCTGGCCAAAATAGGGTGAAACATCACCCTCTCCCATCTGGATTTGATGGAGCTATACACAGCCCTCTCCCTACCTGCCACACTAGAGTGACACACCACCCTCTCCTGGCCTGTTTTGATAGAGGGATACCCACTCTTCTCCCTGCCAATTTGATGGAGAGATACACAGCCCTCTCAGGTCACGCTTTGATGGAGCAAAACACAACCTTGCCAGGCCTGTTTTAATGGAGTGACACACAGCCCTCACCTTGTCTGCCGTGATAGTGACACACAGCCCTCTCCCGGCTTGCTGGGATGGAGGGAACTCAGCCCTCTCCTGGCTGGCCTGGATGGAGGGACATACCTTCATCTACTGGCTGGTTTTGCTAGAGCAACACACAGCAATACACTTCGACGGGTGTTGATACAGCAAAACATAGCCCCGTCTCAGCCAAACAGGATGGAGCGACATGTCTGCCATTCCCATCCGGCCAAAATAGAGTGACACACCATCCTTTCCCATCTGTATTTGATAGAATGACACACCGCCCTCTCCCGGCCTGTTTTGATAGAGCGATACACAGTCTTCTCCCAGCTGGTTTAATGGAGACATAGACAGCCCCCTCTCAAGGCATGTCTTTTTTTTTTTAATGGAAATTATTTATTTATTTATTATTTTTCGCTGCATTGGGTCTTCATTGCTGCGCACAGGCTTTCTCTAGTTGTGGCGAGCGGGGGCCACTCTTCGTTGTGGTGTGCGGGCTTCTCATTGCAGTGTCTTCTCTTGTTGCAGAGCACAGGCTCTAGGCACGTGAGCTCAGTAGTTGTGTCTCACGGGCTCTAGAGCACAGGCTTAGTAGTTGTGGCACATGGGGTTAGTTGCTCCACAGCATGTGGGATCTTCCCAGGCCAGGGATTGAACCCGTGTCCCCTGCATTGGCAGGAGGATTCTTAACCACTGAGATGGTGGGATATACCACCATCTACCGTCCAATTTTTAAAGTGCAACACACAGCCCTCTCCTGTCCAGCCTGGTTGGAGCAACAGAGTGCACTCCCCTGGTCCATCTTCATGGACCCATACACAGCCCTCTCCAGGCCAGTTTTTATAGAGTGATGCACAGCCCTTTCCCTGCCTGTTTTGATGGAGAGATATAGAGCTCTCTCCCAGCCTTTTTAAATGTAGGGAGACATGCTGCCATCTGCCTGCTGGCTGGGAGGGAGCGACACACCATCTCTCCTGGCCAGCTTTGGTAAAGAGGTACACAGCCTTCTCCCAGCTGATTTGATGGAGAGATACACAGCCTTCTCCTGGCCAGTTTTGAACAGAGACACACAGCTGTCTGGCTGGTTTTGATAGAGCAACACACAGCCCTCTCCTGTCCAGCCTGGATGGAGCGACATATTGCCCCAGGTCCTCTTTAATATCACATCTGGGGCATATTTCACCCCTGAATTCCTTCTAAGAAAACCATTAGAGGATGTAAACAATATTATGTTTCAGAAAGACAAAAATGACAGCAATGTTGAGGAGACGGGGGAGGCACACATCAGAAAGACCAGAATGCTACTGGAATAGTCAAGACAATGGCCCAAACTGTGACACTTCCTGTGGACGTGAAGAGAATTTGATAAATCGGAAGGATATCTGAGTGGAGAATTGATAGGACTGTGTGAGCAAATGAGTTCCGTGGTGCAAAAAAGAGTTAAAGAAAACTTGCATTTCAGATAGTTGGATGGATGGTGATGTGCATATCTGAGATTGGAACAGGGAAACGAGCAGAGGAAGAGCTATGAGCGCTAATATTGATACTTAGTGATTTGTGGTTTCTTACTCCCCACAGTGTTCTCTGTTTCCTCCTCTCCCTCCCTCTCTCTTTTATATCTCCCTTGCATGTTCATTAATTAAAACATATTTCAAGATTCAGTTAGCTCACTTTCATTTTCCCTTCTAGTTTCAACACTCAAGAATTTGAGGGCTTATATACGGTCTGCTCTTCCACACCTCTGTGCCTTTGCAGATGCCATTCTTCCTACCTAAAGTGTCTCCGCCATGCCTTGCTTGCATAGTGAATACCTACAGACCCACCTTTCGAGGCCTCAAACACACAACACCTCCATGACTGCATCCCCAGGCAATGTTACCCCTCCCGACAGCCTTCAGTAGGAATCTGTCCATACCTCCGCCAGCACTTCTCGTATTTAAATTGCAGTTGTTAGGTGACATGTTTGCCTCCTCAGCAAAGGCAAGGTCGAGGACTGGTGTTTTGCATCTTCTTGTCCCTGGGCCTAGCAGAACCCCTGGCAAATAGCGCAAGCTCAAGAAATGTCCACTGAATAAGAATTTGATAAATCGATGAGTGGCATGAGGATTGACTAAGTTATAAGCGATGTGTAGAAAGGGGATTAGGGTGACAAAGACTGGAGCCCCTTCTCAGCATATGGGTACCATGGGAATGGGAGCCCTTCCTGCAGCCCCATGAATCCCTTCCATGGCTGGTCTGAAACTTTAGGTAGAATGAACCAAGAACAAGAGAGGGGCTAATGATTTTCTTAGGAGGAATTCAGGGGTGAAATATGCCCCAGATGTGATATTAAAGAGGAATTGGGGCTTTTCAGTAACTTCCACTTTCCATATATGATTTTAACTTCTCGCATGGTACCCTTTCATCATTTCTTGGATCTCCCTCAGTCCTGTCCTTTACTCTCTGATCTGAGGTTTAATGTAAGAAAACTCTGATGAGGGTCTCTCCAGGTAAGGTTGCCAGATTCAGCAAATAAAAGTACAGGATGCCATTTAAATTTAAATTTCAGTTAAACAACAAAATTTCTTTTCATAAAGTATGTCCTGTGAAATATTGGGGACATACTTATGCTAAAAAAAATTACTCACTGTTTATCTGAAATTCAAATGTCATGAGGCATCCCATCCTGTGTTTAATTCTGCAGCCCTGTCTCTAGCTCACTTTCTGCCAAGGATTAAGAAGGCACTCTGTACCCTGCACCTTTGATATATCAAACTGAGCTCAAACAGAGGTGACTGATGTGGGTCAGTGGGTAAAGCAGAGCAGACACAGATGAATCTGTGCAAAAACAGGCTGGTGACTACAGGGTCCTTGCTTGACCCAGACTTTTTACCAGTAGCAGCACTGAGCAAAATAATGTAATAGTTACGACCCCAAAGTTTGAAGTCACATGTCCTTGAGTTCAATTCCTTGCTCTGGCTCATTCACGACTTGTAGTGCTAGGCAAATTACTTAACTTCTCCAAGCTTGAATGTCCTTATATAAAACAAGGATAGATGCAAAAATTCTCAACAAGATATTAGCAAACCAAATCCAAAACAGATAAAAATGATCATACACCACGATCAAGTTGCATTCATCCCAGGGTCACAAGGATGGTTCAACATATGTAAATCAATCAATGTGATACACCACACCAACAAAAGAAAAGACAAAAACCACATGATCATCTCAATAAATACAGAAAGAGCACTTGATAAAATCGAACATCCTTCCATGACAAAAACTCTTACCAAAGTGGGTGCAGAGAGAACATATCTCAACAAAATAAAAGCCATTTATGACAAACCCAGAGCCAACACAATACTCAATGGTGAAAAGCTGAAAGCCTTCCTGCTAAAATCTGGAACAAGACAAGGATGCCCACTCTCACCACTTCTATTCAACATAGTTTTGGAAGTACTAGCCACAGCAATCAAAGAAGAAAAAGAAATAAAAGGTATCCAGATTGGAAGGGAAGAGGTAAAATTGTCATTATATGCAGATGAAATAATACTATACATAGAAAACCCTAAAAGACTCAACACAAAAACTACTAAAACTGATAAATGAATTCAGCAGGATACAAGATTAACATATAGAAATCTGTTGCATTTCTTTACACTAACAATGAAATATCAGAAAAGGAAAGTAAAAAACAATCCCTTGTAAAATTGCATAAAAGAAAATACTTAGGAATAAACCTGTCCAAGGAGGTGAAAGACCTATATGCTAAGAACTATAAAATACTGATAAAGAAAACTGAAGATGATTTAAAGAAATGGAAAGATGTCCCATGCTTCGGGGTTGGAAGAATTCATGCTGTTAAAATGGCCATACTTCCCAAAGCAGTCTGCAGATTTAATGCGATCCCCATCAAATTATCCATAACATTTTTCACAGAACTGAGCAAATAATCTTAAAAGTTATATGGAACAACAAAAGACTCAGGGGCTTCCCTGGTGGCGCAGTGGTTGAGAGTCCGCCTGCCGATGCAGGGGACACGGGTTCGTGCCCTGGTCTGGGAAGATCCCACATGCCGCGGAGCAGCTAGGCCTGTGAGCCATGGCTGCTGAGCCTGCGCGTCCGGAGCCTGTGCGCTACAGCGGGAGAAGCCACAGCAGCGAGAGGCCCGCGTACTGCAAAAACAAACAAACAAACAAACAACAACAACAAAAAACAACAAAAGACTCAGAATTGCCAAAGCAATCCTGAGGAAAAAGAACAAAGCTGGAGGCATAACCCTTCCAGACTTCAGACAATACTGCAAAGCTACAGTAATCAAAACAGCATGGTACTGGCACAAAAAGAGACATATGCATCAGTGGAACAGAATAGAGACCCCAGAAATAAACCCACACACTTATGGTCAATTAATCTTCGACAAAGGAGGCAAGAATATGCAATGGAGAAAAGACAGTCTCTTCAGCAAGTGGTGTGGGGAAAGCTGGACAGCCACAGGGAAATCAATGAAGTTAGAACACACCCTCACACCATACACAAAAATAAACTCAAAATGGCTTAAAGACTAAGACATGGCCCCATAAAACTCCTGGAAGAAAACAGGCAAAACATTCTCTGACATAAATCATAGCCATGTTTTCTTAGGTCAGTCTCCCAAGGCAATAGAAATAAAAGCAAAAATAAACAAACGGGACTTAATCAAACTTATAAGCTTTTGCACAGAAAAGGAAACCATAAACAAAAAAAAAGGTAACCTACGGACTGTGAGAAAATATTTGTGAATGATGTAACTGACAAAGGCTTAATTTCCAAAATATACGAACAGTTTGTACAACTCAATAACAAAAAAACAAATAACCCAATCAAAAAATGAGCAGAAGATCTAAAAAGACATTTGAGATTGAGTTTTACAGGCATTTATCAGAGGAAGTGACACAGAGAAGGTGGGAGAATATGCCAGTTTCCCAGTCGTTACAAGCAAATAGAGGACCCCAGCCAGGAAGAATAAGGGCTGTAGGAATTGTAGGTATTGAAAAGAAACTGGAAGAAAAAAGAAAAGAAACTGACAAACATTTCTGAGGCCTTCGGAGACCTCAGTAAGCTAATGGTCAAGGCTAAGGGAATTGGTGGTGTTATCAAAATCCATCGCTAATAAGATTAAAGAGAAGCAAGGTGACATCACAGATGATGAGACCATCAGGTTTAAATCCTATTTACTGAGCATGGGAATAGCTAACCCGGTTACCAGGGAAACGTACGGCTCAGGCACACAGTACCACATGCAGCTGGCCAAACAGCTGGCTGGAATATTGCAGGCGCCTTTGGAGGAACGAGGGGGAATAAATGTCACTCACAGAGGTGTACTGTTTAGTAAACCGAGCTTGAGGAATGGAATTGCTCTCACCAGAAGATTTAGTGAATGCATGCAAGATGCTGGAAGCCCTGAAATTACCTCTCGGCCTCCATGTGTTTGACAGCGGTGTCATGGTAATTGAACTTCAGTCCCACAAGGAGGAGTAAATGGTGGCCTCAGCCTTGGAGACGGTTTCAGAAAAGGGGTCTCTAACATCAGAAGAGTTTGCTAAGCCTGTGGGAATGTCTGTCCTCCTGGCTAAAGAAAGGTTGCTTCTTGCTGAGATGATTCAGTGGAAGGCTTGTAGTTTTACCCAAATTTAATTATGACACAGAGCTAAGAGTTTTGTATTTGAAATAACTTGTTACCGGTATACTTGCCTCATACAGAAGTTGTATGACATCGAGCTAAGGGTAAACCCTGATACACAGAATTTACTGGAACTTCGCAATATAATATAAAACGCTTTTCATTTCTATGTAAATATTATGATCCAGGAAGCCTATTTAGGATAAGTATAGGAAAATATAGAAAGATGAATGCCAATATGAATTTGAAATCATGCTACAGTTGTATAGAAACCCTCAGAGTTTAACTTGAAATATGGTGGATTTTAACTTGATCTTCAAATCTGACCATTTTTTAAAGAAGAGGATTTAGTTCATGGGGGAAAAAAGAGAAAAGTTACATGTTTGAACAGGTTTGATTATTTTGGTGTGATGAAAATTCACCTGAATTATAAATGAGGTTTTCCTCTGCATTTAGTGTGCACATTTTGGGGAATTTTCATGCAATAACTTATACCTACAGTGTAGTTTAAGAACCTGACAACACTGGAGCAAACTATCCAACTGCAGGATATCATCTGAGGCTCTCCTTAAGGGCTTTTAGAAGCAGCCATAGGCTTGTCTTCAGCAGACCAAATAAAGCACCTTAAAAAGAGAGAGAGGGCCTCCCTGGTGGCACAGTGGTTAAGAATCTGCCTGCCAATGCAGAGGACACGGGTTCAAGCCCTGGTCTGGGAAGGTCCCACATGCTGTGGAGCAACTAAGCCCATGTGCCACAACTACTGAGCCTGTGTACCACAACTACTGAAGCCTGCGTGTCCCAACTACTGAAGCCTGCACGCCTAGCGCAGTTGTGCTCCCCAACAAGAGAAGCCACCACAATGAAGCCCATGCACCGCAAGGAAGAGTAGCCCCCACTTGCCGCAACTAGAGAAAGCCTGCACACAGCAATGAAGGCCCAACGCAGCCATAAATAAATAAATATTTTTTAAAAAGATACAATTTTATCTGACATATATATATATATATATATATATATATATAATCTGACTAGTTTTTTTTTTTAAGTGATGATTTCATGACTGGCATTTAAAGAATGCAACTATGTCATTTTGTTTTAAAAATGCTATGGATTTTGAAAGTGAATTAAAGAGCTACATAGACATGCCCAGAGATATGGTTACAGATTTGGGAAGTAGACCCTTCAGGATTTCCCTAGGATTGTTTTGTGGGTAGAGAGACAAGGAGAACCTTTAACACGCTCTACAGGAACCTTGGTGCTCTTGTACCTCAGAGTCAAGGATGGAAAATAGAGAGTGGGAACATAATATGTCTCCTTTTCCTTCCCTAAAGAAGGAGTTTCAGTGCTGAACTTTTAAAATCTTTCTATCATATTCTAGCAATATTTTTTTCCTTTACCCCACACATTATAAGTTGTGTGGAGAAACTATCTCGCTAAAAGGTATTACTGAGATAACAGAAACAGGCTAATATATTGAATCTAGATTGCTTGAGCTTTCCAGTGGACTGCCTGACTTTGTTACTGCCACACAGCGTACGGTACGTTGGCATTACCTCAAACTCAGGGACCCCACAGAGACAGAAGGAGAACCCCTTTCTAAGACTGAGTTGGCAGTGGAAGGTAGTGATGGGTTTTGGCCAAGCTTCTAGAAGGGATAGTATCTGTACTTAGAGAACCTCTGAGACCGGGAGGCAGGGATACCCAGGCTCAGACCCTGGGATCCGTGAGACGTCCTCGCTAAGAGGTGGAGGGCCACTGCCAATGCCCTTTGGGGAAGGTCCAGGGATCCTCAGCTGCAGACCCAGGGAATCCCTCCAAGTGCAGCCAGAGTCAGTCCCTGATCCCTGCGTGAACCCTGTCGCTGCTTCACATCCTCCAGTGTCATGGGAATGTTGTGGCCGAGGCATCCTGCCTTAGTCTTAGTTTTCCGAACCGCTCACTGATTCCACGTTGTGAGCACATATCCTGTAATTCCCCCATTGCTCAGCCTCAGGTTTGTTTGGGGGGGAATTCGGTGTCTGGCTGCCCAAGTCTTTGGGGCCATTGTGTACGGTTGCTTGTATATCACTCCTCTCTCTGGGATGCAGACACTCTCCCACTGCCCTGGCAAACTTGTATGTGTACAGACACACACACACACGCACACACACACATACCCCTCATCTAGCTAAGGTTTTTTAAAACTACACAGATAAATAATGTGTTTCACTAGTTGGAATGAGCTGCAACTAAGATTGTTTGAGCTACTGGGTCTGGCTCCAATGGTCTGGATTCATTATGGCAAACTCCTGTAATTCAGAATATTTCTTTACACTAGTGTGACAACACATTAACAAACATGGGGCAGAGTCTGAATTGTAAAAGTGAACTAAAGAGGAAGAGAAGTGACATGGATGTATTTTGCAAATGTCACATTAGTTAAAACACAGGTACGACTGATTTTATTGTTTTAAAGTGGGCATTCTTCAGTTTCCAGACCTCAGTGTGTATATTTTTATCCTTTTTTTTTTCTTTGTTTTTACCAAATAAGGTGTCATTTTGGTCCTTTTTGGTAGAGGTTATGTTTAAATACAACCAATCAGGCCCTAAGTGCAAAAAAGTTCTGTCTTGGTGCTAATCAGTGTTATAGTATTATTTTTGCTTTTCTAACTTTGCTCTTAGGAGCATAAATCTGTTTGTAGCTTTATGGTAATGGAATATTTCTAGTCACATACTGTCAAATTTTTTTTTACATTGTACAAGAATGTTTTCAGTGTTAAATGATTGGTATTAATGTATACCAATCACTTTGCCAATACTGCAAAATTTAAAAATGATTTTTTCTTAACTAGGTGTTCTTTTTAAATACTCTGAAAAATTGATTACAATGATAACCCTTTAGTCAGAATAAGCCCATGTGTTAAGATTTTTTCTTTTAGATTTTATAATCAGGAGTTGATTATAAATATTTATGACCTCAAGCTCTTACTATTTTAGTTGTTTTAAAACAATGGGAAATGGCTCACAAACTGTTTTAAAATTCTTGACATGAATTCCACTGTTGATTGACTGTGTATGTTTATGTGAATGTACTATCTCTTGTTCCCTGTTACCAGACTAAACCGACAGCCACGGATTTATCATGCTGTCACTCTCATGCTCAAATACTTAAAATGGTTCTCCTTTGCCCAACAGTCTCAGAGTTTCCACTGTGGTACAATACAGTCACAGCTCAGAAGGTGGGTGGGTTTTTAGGGCTGTGCTAAGGATGGAATCAAGCATGCTCAAAATGGTCCTTGGAAATCTCTATAATCTTACAATTCAAATGCCTGTAGAGTTATACATGGGTATGAATATTTTATGAATATAGTAAGTAGAATATATAATAAAAAACTACATATTAACAGTAGACTTTTGTAGTACCAATAATTAAACTATTTAAATGTGTTTTTTTCATTTTGCTGATAGGTATGGTTGAATTTATGTAAATTTATTGCTAATCCCATCCCTTATGATAGATCTTAAATTTAAGCTCCACAGGAGCAGAGATTTTTATCTGCTTTGTTCACGGATGTGTCCTCAGAGCCTTGAGTAAGGCCTGGCACACAGTAAGCATTCAATAAATGGCTACCGAATGAAAGACAAAAAAAAAAAAAATTGTTAGATAGCCTCATCCACCAGACGGGAGACAGCAGAAGCAAGAAGAACTACAATCCTGCAGCCTGTGGAACAAAAACCACATTCACAGAAAGATAGACAAGATGAAAAGGCAGAGGGCTAGGTACCAGATGAAAGAACAAGATAAAACCCCAGAAAACCAACTAAATGAAGTGGAGATAGGCAAACTTCCAGAAAAAGAATTCAGAATAATGATAGCGAAGATGATCCAGGACCTCGGAAAAAGAATGAAGGCAAAGATCGAGAAGATGCAAGAAATGTTTAACAAAGACCTAGAAGAATTAAAGAACAAACAAACAGAGATGAACAATACAATAACTGAAATGAAAACGACACTAGAAGGAATCAACAGCAGAATAACTGAGGCAGAAGAACGGATAAGTGACCTGGAAGACACAATGGTGGAATTCACTGCTGTGGAACAGACTAAAGAAAAAGGAATGAAAATAAATGAAGACAGCCTAAGAGACCTCCAGGACAACATTAAACACAACAACATTCGCATGATAGGGGTCCCAGAAGGAGAAGAGAGAGAGAAAGGACCAGAGAAAATATCCGAAGAGATTATAGTCAAAAATTCCCTAACATGGGAAAGGAAATAGCCACCCAAGTCCAGGAAGTGCAGCGAGTCCCATACAGGATAAACCCAAGGAGAAACATGCCAAGACACATAGTAATCAAATTGGCAAAAATTACAGACAAACAAAAATTATTGAAAGAGCAAGGGAAAAACGACAAATAACATACAAGGGAACTCCCATCAGGTTAACAGCTGATTTCTCAGCAGAAACGCTACAAGCCAGAAGGGAGTGGCATGATATACTTAAAGTGAAGAAAGGGAAGGACCTACAACCAAGATTACTCTACCTGGCAAGGATCTCATTCAGATTCAATGGAGAAATCAAAAGCTTTACAGACAAGCAAAAGCTAAGAGAATTCAGCACCACCAAACCAGCTCTAAAACAAATACTAAAGGAACTTCTCTAAGTGGGAAACACAAGAGAAGAAAAGGACCTACAAAAACAAACCCAAAATAATTAAGAAAATGGTCATAGGAACATACCTCTTGATAATTACCTTAAACGTGAATGGATTAAATGCTCCAAACAAAAGACACAGGCTTGCTGAATGGATACGAAAACAAGACCCATCTATATGCTGTCTACAAGAGACCCACTTCATACCTAGGGACACATACAGACTGAAAGTGAGGGGATGGAAAAAGATATTCCATGCAAATGCAAATCAAAAGAAAGCTGGAGTAGCAATACTCGTATCAGATAAAATAGACTTTAAAATAAAGAATGTTACAAGAGACAAGGAAGGACACTACATAATGATCAAGGGATCATTCCAAGAAGAAGATACAACAATTATAAATATCTATGCACCCAACATAGGAGCACCTCAATACATAAGGCAACTGCTAACAGCTATAAAAGAGGAAATCGACAGTAACACAATAATAGTGGGGGACTTTAACACCTCACTTACACCAATGGACAGATCATCCAAAATGAAAATAAATAAGGAAACAGAAGCTTTAAAATGACACAATAGATCAGACAGATTTAATTGATATTTATAGGACATTCCATCCAAACACAGCAGATTACACTTTCTTCTTAAGTGCGCACGGAACATTCTCCAGGATAGATCACATCTTGGGTCACAAATCAAGCCTCAGTAAATTTAAGAAAATTGAAATCATATCAAGCATCTTTTCTGACCACAACGCTATGAGATTAGAAATGAATTACAGGGGAAAAAACGTGAAAAACAAAACACATGGAGACTAAACAATAGGTTACTAAATAACCAAGAGATCACTGAAGAAATCAAAGAGGAAATCAAAACATACCTAGAGACAAATAACAATGAAAACACGACGATCCAAAACCTATGGGATGCAGCAAAAGCAGTTCTAAGAAGGAAGTTTATAGCTATACAAGCCTACCTCAAGAAACAACAAAAATCGCAAATAAACAATCAAATATTACACCTAAAGGAACTAGAGAAAGAAGAACAAACAAAACTCAAAGTTAGCAGCAGGAATGAAATCATTAAGATCAGAGCAGAAATAAATGAAATAGAAACAAAGAAAACAGTAGCAAAGATCAATAAAACTAAAAACTGGTTCTTTGAGAAGATAAACAAAATTGATAAACCATTAGCCAGACTCATCAAGAAAAAGAGGGAGAGGACTCAAATCAATAAAAGTAGAAATGAAAAAGGAGAAGTTAAAACAGACACCGCAGAAATACAAAGCATCCTAAGAGACTACTACAAGCAACTCTATGCCAATAAAATGGACAACCTGGAAGAAATGGACAAATTCTTAGAAAGGTATAAGCTTCCAAGACTGAACCAGGGAAAAAACAGAAAATAAGAACAGACCAATCACAAGTAATGAAATTGAAACTGTGATTAAAAATCTTCCAACAAACAAAAGTCCAGGATCAGATGGCTTCACAGGTGAATTCTATCAAACATTTAGAGAAGAGCTAATACCCATCCTTCTCAAACTCTTCGAAAACATTGCAGAGGCAGGAACACTCCCAAACTCATTCTACGAGGACACCATCACCCTGATACCAAAACCAGACAAAGATACTACAAAAAAAGAAAATTACAGACCAATATCACTGAGGCATATAGATACAAAAATCCTCAACAAAATACTATCAAACAGAATCCAACAACACATTAAAAGGATCATACACCATGATCAAGTGGGATTTATCCCAGGGATGCAAGGATTCTTCAATGTGATACAAATCAATCAATGTGATACACCATATTAACAAATTGAAGAATAAAAACCATATGATCATCTCAATAGATGCAGAAAAAGCTTTTGACAAAATTCAACACCCATTTATGATAAAAACTCTCCAGAAAGTGGGCATAGAGGGAACCTACCTCAACATAATAATGGCCATATATGACAAACCCATAGCAAACATCATTCTCAATGGTGAAAAACTGAAAGAATTTCCTCTAAGATCAGGAACGAGACAGGGATGTCCACTCTCACCCCTATTATTCAACATAGTTTTGGAAGTCCCAGCCATGGAAATCAGAGAAGAAAAAGAAATAAAAGGAATAAAAATTGGAAAAGAAGTAGTAAAACTGTCACTGTTTGCAGATGACATGATACTAAACATAGAGAATCCTAAAAATGCCACCAGAAAACTACTAGAGCTAATCAATGAATTTGGTAAAGTAGCAGGATACAAAATTAATGCACAGAAATCTCTGGCATTCCTATACACTAATGATGAAAAATCTGAAAGTGAAATTGTGGAAACACTCCCATTTACCATTGCAACAAAAAGAATAAAATACCTAGGAATAAACCTACCTAGGGAGACAAAAGACCTGTATGCAGAAAACTATAAGACACTGATGAAAGAAATTAAAGATGATACAAACAGATGGAGAGATATACCATGTTCTTGGATTGAAAGAATCAATATTGTGAAAATGACTCTACTACCCAAAGCAATCTACAGATTCAATGCAATCCCCATCAAATGACCAAAGCCATTTTTTACGGAACTAGAACAAATCATCTTAAAATTTGTATGGAGACACAAAAGACCCTGAATAGCCAAAGAAGTCTTGAGGGAAAAAAAACAGAGATGGAGGAATCAGACTCCCTGACTTCAGACTATACTACAAAGCTACAGTAATCAAGACAATATGGTACTGGCACAAAAACAGAAATATAGAACAATGGAACAAGATAGAAAGCCCAGAGATAAACCCACACACCTATGGTAAACTAATCTATGACAAAGGAGGCAAAAATATACAATGGAGAAAAGACTGTCTCTTCAATAAGTGGTGCTGGGAAAACTGGACAGATACATGTAAAAGAATGAAATCAGAACACTCCCTAACACCATACACAAAAATAAAATCAAAATGGATTCGAGACCTAAATGTAAGACTGGACACTATAAAACTCTTAGAGGAAAACATAGGAAGAACACTCTTTGATAAAAATCACAGCAAGATCTTTTTTGATCCACCTCCTAGAGTAATGGAAATAAAAACAAAAATAAACAAATGGGACCTAATGAAACTTCAAAGCTTTTGCACAGCAAAGGAAACAATAAACAAGACAAATATACAACCCTCAGAATGGGAGAAAATATTTGCAAACGAATCAATGGACAAAGGATTAATCTGCAAAATATATAAACAGCTCATGCAGCTCAATACTGAAGAAACAAACAACCCAATCCAAAAGTAGGCAGAAGACCTAAATAGACATTTCTCCAAAGAAGACATACAGATGGCCAAGAAGCACACGAAAAGCTGCTCAACATCACTATTAGAGAAATGCAAATCAAAACTACAATGAGGTATCACCTCACACCAGTTAGAATGGGAATCATCAGAAAATCTACAAACAACAAATGCTGGAGATGGTGTGGAGCAAAGGTAACCCTCTTGCACTGTTGGTGGGAATGTAAATTGATACAGCATTATGGAGACCAGTATGGAGGTTCCTTAAAAAACTAAAAATAGAATTACTGTATGATGCAGCAATCCCACTACTGGGCATATACCCAGAGAAAACCATAACTCAAAAAGACACATGCACCCCATTGTTCATTGCAGCACTATTTAAAATAGCCAGGTCATGGAAGCAACCTAAATGCCCATTGACAGATGAATGGATAAAGAAGTTGTGGTACATATATACAATGGAATATTACTCAGCCATAAAAAGGAACGAAATTGAGTCGTTTGTTGAGACGTGGGTGGATCTAGAGACTGCCATACAGAGTGAAGTCAGTCAGAAAGAGAAAACCAAATATCGTATATTAACGCGTGTATGTGGAACCTATAAAAATGGTACAGATGAACCGGTTTGCAGGGCAGAAGTTGAGACACAGATGTAGAGAACAAACGTATGGACACCAAGGGGGGAAAACCACGGTGGGGTGGGGATGGTGGTGTCCTGAATTGGGCGATTGGGATTGACGTGTATACACTGATGTGTATAAATTTGATGACTAACAAGAACTCGCAATATAAAAAAAGAAAAAAAAAATGGAACTGAATAGACATTCTTCCAAAGAAGACATACAAATGGACAACAGATACATGAAAAAGTGTTCAACATCACTAATAATCAGGAAATGCAAATCAAACCCACAATGAGATGTCACCTCATACCTGTTAGAATAGCTATTATCAAGAAGACAAGAAATAAATACCGGAGAGGATGTGGAGAAAGGAAACACTTGTGCACTGTTGATGGGCATGTAAACTGGTGCAGCCACTATGGAAAACAGTATGGAGTTTCTTCCAAATATTAAAAAGAGAACTACCATGTGATACAGCAGCCCCACTTATGGGAATTTATCCAAAAGAAACAAAATCACTATCTCGAGCGGGTCCCCAGCAGCTCGGGCAGCAGGAGGAACGGCAGCGGCCAGGCATCCCAGCTTCGCCAAAGGTCAGCTCCGCCACGGGGGCGGCAAACGAGGAGCCCGAGGGGAGATGGGCGAGGTTGTCAGCTACACCCGCTCCTGCAGAAGTGGGAACGAAGCCCAAAACAGGCGGCAGGAAAGGATACATCTTCAGACAAAAAAGTGCAAAGGGGAGCAAAAAAAGTGAAAAGGGGAGCAAAGGGAAAACAGGTCGAAGTGGCTAACCAAGAGACTGAAGACGACTTACCTGCGGTAAACAGAGAAACTAAGAACGAGGAGCCCCCAGCCTCTAATGAAGCAGGAGAGAAAGAAGCCAAGTCTGATTAATACCACGCACCCGGTCCTATCAGGGCCCCTGTCTCCCTTCTTGTACCTTCCAGAGGAACATTTTTATCAACTATTTTGTAAATGCAAGTTTTTCAGTAGTTCCAGAAACATTTTTTAAAAGGAGGGATCCTACCTCATCCCATTTTTTAACTGTAAATGCTGCTTTTTATTTTTTTATTTTTTTGCTTCATTTTATTTTTAAGAGGTGAAATCATTTGCTCGTTGCTTATTTTTTGGTACAACCAGAAAATAGTGGGATATTGAATATGGGAGGCTTTGATTGTCTTGGGTGTGAGCTTCACATTCCATAGATGGGGGGGAGCCTTTCTATCCTATAATACAAAGCACACTAAATGGCAGTTTAGAGTCAGTTGTGCATTTAATGTCCTGAACACTTTAAATTGCTTCTCTTCCCATGTTGTTTCTGGTAGAATTGTTTCCTAAAGCGAGCCACCCACTCCTTGATCTTGGCTCTCCTGGTCAGAATTCTGTGCACTCTGTAACATCCTTGGTGGCGGTAGTCCAGTTTTCCTAGTAACTTTGTTAATGTGCTGTGAATGATTGACAATTTGACTATGTAGGGTATGTGATATTAAATTGTGAATTAGTAGGACTTACGATGTAACAACATGCCAATATCTGAAGATGTTGGTACTTGATGTCCTGTTAAGGGAAATTTGCCTCCAAATTTTAAGCTGGAAAGTCACTGCAATGACTGTGTAGAAAAGAATCACAACTACATGATTTTTTAGATTTTTGGTACGTATGTTGAGAATTGTGGACAAATTGAAATGTCTGTGCACTCATCCTCAAAACAACCAATAAAATCTCAATTATGAAAGAAAAAAAATCACTCTCTCGAAAAGCTCTCTGTACCCCCCTGTTCACTGCAGCATTATTTACAATAGACAAGACATGGAAACACTCTAAGTGTCTATCAACAGATGACTGGAAAAAGAAGATACGATGTGTATACAAATACATACATATATCTACACAGATACATATGAATATTATTCAACAATAGAAAAGAAGGAAATCCTGCCATTAGGGACAACAAGCAGGGACCTTGAGGATTTTACGCTGAGTGAAATAAGTCAGACAAAGAAAGACAAGTACTGTATCATCTCACTCATAGATAGAATCTAAAAAGAAACTGAACTTATAGATACAAAGAACAGATTGGTGGTTTCCGGAGGCAGGGGGAGGGAGTGGGCAAACTGGATGAAAGTGGGCAAACTGGATGAAGGTGGTCCAAAGGTACAAACATCTATTATAAGATAAGTAAGTCCTGGGGATGTAATATACAGCACGGTGACAATAGTTAACAGTGGGATACTACATATTTCAAAATTAAGAGAGTAAATCTTAAAAGTTCTTTTCACAAGAAGAAAAATGAATAGTCTAAATTTACTGTGGTAATCATTTGACAATCTAGGCCTATATCCAATCACTCAGAGAACAAAATGCTTCACTTTCCAAAAGGAAAAGAAAAACTTCTCCAGATATCAGAGAGCTCTCTTCAGTGTAGAACCAGACTAAATGTTTAAAATTTTTAATTTAGGGCAGCTGGCCTTGTTTGATACTGCCAAGTAGTTCTTTCCTTAAAAAGGTTACTGTGAGGCACAGAAAATGAAGGCTAGGCTGTGGGGAGCATGGTTATAAATCCCATGTTATTAAAAAGAAGATGTTCAGCACCACTGAAGAGTTGCGCTCTGAGCGGCACACAGCTACCCTCTGAATACAGAAGTGTGCCTAACGG
This sequence comes from Pseudorca crassidens, assembly GCF_039906515.1. Classification (NCBI taxonomy): domain Eukaryota; kingdom Metazoa; phylum Chordata; class Mammalia; order Artiodactyla; family Delphinidae; genus Pseudorca; species Pseudorca crassidens. The sequence goes on from NC_090296.1 coordinate 189,977,474, forward strand.
CTCGTGACGCACATGGAGACGCCTCGCCACTGTGAGGTCTGGAGCTGTTTTTTATTTACTCTGCACCAGACTCTGGGTTAAATGCTTTTTCTCCGTTGTCTCATTGGATCCCCATAACCATCCTGGAGCAAGTATTTTACAAATATAAAATGGAAACTTATTTTACAGATGAGAAAAATAAAGGTCAGAAAGGCTAACTTCCTCCCACTCAGATAGCTAGTAAGTGATGGGCCCTGGCTTGTGAACTTTTAGATATCTGATTCCCAGGGATTCTCTTGGCCCTCAAGTGAATTGCAGAGTAGGAATACTAGTAAGAGCTTCTATTTCAGGAGCCCTCACATGTACTAAGGCATTGCAGTACACACTCTAGGTGGGTGGAGATTCCCACATGTTGGAAGATTGTAGAGCTGAAACATTTCCCTTTGGGAACTGGGCACGAAAAGGAATATTCCGTTGAGGGGATTCCCTGGTAAGGCTTCACTTCTTAACTATTTTCCTCTTGGACTTTGAGGAAAGTCATATTTAGCACATAATTATAAGGTACTGCGCCCACCCCTAGGATGAAATTCCATTTAATTACCCAAACCCTTCAGTAAAAGGCACAAGGCAGCAGGTGGTAACATGAAGAAATCCATACAGAACTCACTACGGAACTAAAAAGAAATAAGTAACATTGAGTGTTTCATATGTGAGAAACAGATACCTGCCTTGTGGACAGAGCAAACTAAATATATAGCCATAAAGGTAGCCCAGTCACGTTTCTTTGGTTGCAAATGACAGAAAATCCAGCTCAAGCTATGTTAAACAAAAACTGATAACTTTAGCTTTAATTTTTGAATTATTAATACATTCACATGATCCCAAATTCAAAAGGTGGCAAAGGATGTATAAGGAAAAGTCCTACCCAAATACCCCAGCCATCTGGTTTCCTCTCCAGAACCAGCCAAAATTATCAGTTTCTTGTGTATCTTATCACATACACACACATGCACGTGCGCACACATGCGCGCGCACACACACACACAGACACACACACACAGAACACTATTCTGTACTTTACTTATTTAAAAATATATATTGGAGGGCTTCCCTGGTGGCGCAGTGGTTGAGAGTCCACCTGCCGATGCAGGGGATGCGGGTTCGTGCCCCAGTCCGGGAAGATCCCACATGCCGCGGAGCAGCTAGGCCCGTGAGCCATGGCCGCTGAGCCTGCGCGTCCGGAGCCTATGCTCCGCAATGGGAGAGGCCACAACAGTGAGAGGCCAGCGTACTGCAAAAAAAAAAAAATATATATATATATATATATATATATATATTGGAGATTGCTCCATTTCAGTACATTAAAAAAATTCCTCATTCTTAAAGCAGGTAATTTATTGTCCATGGAGGGTTAAGTTTTGAGGTATTTTTTCCGTCAACTATGAGGGAAGTCTTATTTAGTCATCCTCTTTCATATTGTTAGGTCAAGTGTAATGAAATGGTTTTGTGAAGACTTCATTCTTGTGTGGTGCTGGTGTGGACCCTAATGTGATGGGGCAGTGAGGGGAATTCTGACTGATTCCACATCCCTCCTTCCACTGGTACCCAGGGGCAGGGAATGGCACCCTATCAAAAAGGTGCATCCACGCCAGCAGGAAAGTGGGATCCCTGAGGGATGGAAGAGCTCTCAGACTCCAGGAGTAATACCAAGAGTCCCCTCAGGAGACACCGAAGCTAACACCTACACCTTTGCCAGATGCACTGGAAGGTGGGGAGCCTTGAAAGGAAGGGCGCTGATGCTTGAGTTCAACTTGTAAGTAGAGCTTAGTTTTATAATCGCTCCATCCTCTACCTGAGATTGTAAAACAGCACATTTCCACGTGAGAAAGCCAGCATCGCTCCACTACAGTCCATTGCAGAAGTCAGTGTGTGAGCCCATACCACGCAGGGTCCCTAACTCCTCATTACAAGGTTCTTAGGAAGGTCCACACACAGGAACTCCAACCCTGGGAACTGCTCAGGGCTGCACTGAGCCACGTGTCCAGGAGTGAAGAAGTTGCTCTTCAGAAGAAGGACCTCCCTAAAAGGCAAGAACACTGTTGGTGTTTTAAGGAAAGGGAGAAAAAAGGGTGAGTTGAAGGGCAATGGGGAGGCTATCCTGATTAAGACAATTTAGTTTCCATCTTTGATAATCCTAGCCGTGCAAAATCCACTACAACCTTTCTTAGCATTCTATGAAAATACAAAGGAGAAAAAGCATTTGAATGTCCACAGTTTTAAACAACAGCCAGGACTTCCCTGGCGGTCCAGTGGCTAAGCCTCCACGCTCCCAATGCAGGGGACCCGGGTGGAATCCCTGGTCAGGGAACTAGATCCCACATGCATGCTGCAACTAAGAGTCCACATGCCACAACTAAAAAGTGTGCATGACGCAACTAAAGATCCCGCATGCCTCAACAAAGACCCAGCGTGGCCAAAATAAATAAATACATATTTAAACAACAGCCAATTATCACTTCTCATCCTTCAGTTCTTTTGTACTTTGGCTCAAAACCAACTACCAGGTAACTCAATAACAAAAAAAACCCAAACAACCCAATCAATAAATGGACAGAAGACCTAAATAGACATCTCTCCAAAGAAGACATAAAGATGGGCAACAGGCACACGAAAAGGTGCTCACTATCACTAATTATTAGAGAAATGCAGATCAAAACTACAATGAGGTACCACCTCACACCGGTCATAATGGCCATCATTTAAAAGTCTACAAACAATGAATGCTGGAGAGGGTGTGGAGAAAAGGGAACTCTGCTATGCTGCTGGTGGGAATGTAAGTTGGTGCAGCCACTGTGGAAAACAGTGTGGAAGTTCCTCAAATAACTAGCGTTGCCATATGATCCAGCAATCCCACTCCTGGGCATATATTCAGACAAAACTATAATTCAAAAAAGATACATGCACCCCAGTGTCCATAGCAGCACTATTTACAATAGCCAAGACATGGAAGCAACCTAAACGTCCATCAACAGATGAATGGATAAAGATGTGGTATATGTGTGTATAAACACACACACACACACACACACACACACACACACACACACAGTGGAATATTAGCCATAAAAAGGAATGAAATAATGCCATTTGCAGCAACACAGATGCAACTAGAGATTATCATACTAAGTGACGTAAGTCAGAAAGAGAAAGACAAATAACATGATATCACGTATATGTGGCATCTAAAATATGACACAGGTGAACTTATCTACAAAACAGAAACAGACTCACAGACATAGAGAACAGACTTGTGGTTGCCAAGGGGGAGGGGAGTGTGGGAGGGAAGGATTGGGAATTTGGGATTCAACTGAAAGAGTAGCTGTGAAGTAGGAATTTTAGACATAGTAACAGGTTAAGGGCATGTATTTGTAGACAAGTTGGACTTTTAGTTTCTTCCCGAGGGACCACATAGGCAGTAACTACAGATCGTCATTTACAGAGAACATCAGTCAACTCAGAGTGAAAAGAAGCATCACCCTTTCTCCATCTCCTTGCATCCTCTGGCTCTTGACTTCTGTGACGTCTCATTGCAGAAAGTTGCTTGTGGAGCAAGGCTCTCTGATCCCACCAGGGGGCTTTCTCAGTAACGACTGGAATATAAGTCACAAGGCACCAAGCGCGTATAAAGAAAATGAATCCGAGGATGAGATCCCTGAAGAAGAAACGTACTTGAACTGGATGGAGCATTTCTCTGGCCTCCTCTGAAATCACCGTGGCTTCTTATGCAATTTGGGGTGACGAGATGAGGGTGAACACAGAGGCCATGCAATGTGGATGGGGATCAGGGAGAGTGGCCATTTAATTTACTGTCCAAACGTGGACACTTCTGAGACTGAATAGGGACACTCTGACATAATTATGCTAGACAGCAGTTACAAGCTGGGACTCTCCCAGGCAAACCAAGACATAGGTCACAGGCCATCCTACTTCCTCCGTGTTGCCACTATAATGCATTAGGAACCTGCATCCTCAGCACACCACTTTAGCAACTCCAGGCCCCATTTTAACCACTGGAAGGGAGCTGGCAACTGGGAATAGCATGTAAAGTTCAAAATCACCCACTTGGATGTTATAGCAAAGTCAACTTGCTAAAAACTTTCTGGATGTTTCCACTATTTTTCTCTTCTCAGAAAGCACACTTTGAGTAGCACTGAAGGCTACTCATATAGTAGATTTGAGGGTCCTTATTATGCAAAAGGGAGCCAAAAGCTCTTTTTAGCAGGGATTATAACTGGGAGAAGAGGAGCAAGAGGTGAGCTGAGCCCGGGGCTTTGGGGAGTGACGTGACGCTAACGGGGCAGATACACTGCCTTCAGAATGATGAAAGGATACATAAGAAAAAAGCCACTGAAGCCAAAAACTGAGACAATTTTTAGTGGTCGCACCAGTCAAATGAGACATGGAGTTGGCATGGAAGGAACAAATGGAAATATCCAAAGTGTAAAGGAGGGAAAAGCTATGGATTGGGAGCACAGGTGTGCAGGGGAGGGACTGTCTGAGGACGTTCCCCTCCTCTCGACGTGCCCATCACTCCCCAGAGATGATCACTCTCCTCACACACGTCTGTTCACTTCAGGAAGTGATTCCCTTCAAGATCTGTGTCTCCCACTCTACAATTTTTTGTAATTTAGTTTTATTCTATTTAGGAGGAGATTTATAATTGGAATAGCTCTAAGTCACCTAGAGACATTTTTCAATGGAAATAAAATTATATATGCCCCCCTCTTGGGAAATTCCCAGAATTGGAAAACTGTGAAAAAATCTGTGAATCAACAGCCATTTTTCTAAGAATTCCCAGAGGACAATCATGCCCCTTGAGTCACTCACCTTCTGCTTCACTCTGGGGCCCAGGGCAGCTCAGCTGTGCTCCTGCAGACAGTTCCAGCCCCCTGTGGTTCACGTCACCCCACACCATCAACCCAGAGCTGCTTCTCTGTCACACAGGCTGAGGTGTGGGGCAGGACTGGCCTCCCTGCCTCTTCTACCTACTCTCTCCTCTGTGTGTCCCTCCCCAAATCCCAGCCTGTCCACGGGGGTCGTTCAGCACAATGACGCCCAGCCTGATGCTATGTGAAGGAAACCACCTTGGTAGGTGAGAGGTCTGGGTCTTGAGGGCGCTTGTGCCTGAAGGATCTCGTGATGGATGGACAGTCGTAGCCCTTCTAAGACAGAACCAGGCATAGGTGGCCCAGGCTTGGACACAGGAACAGAGGCACATGGGATCCGGGATCAGGTCAGGTGAACAGAAGGGTGTAAAGGAAGGAGAATGAGCAAGTGACCAAGAAAAAGTGGTTTCCAGGAACCCATCTAAGAGGATACTGTGCGTAGAGAAGGACACCTGATGGGGAGCCTTGCACTGTTCTCTGAACCCCCTGTGCGCTGACCATCAGCCTGTCATCTTCCTGGTGGGGGTTCAGCTGCCAGATTACAGCAACCAGCTCAGTCCAGATTCTAGTGGACTTTCAAATGGCAACTTTCTGCCCCTCGACCTGTTTATTTTACAAGAAGAGGGACACCTGAGGCAACAAGAGGGCACACAAGGGGTGGGAACCACTCCAGGGTTTTCCCTCATCCCTCAGTAAACCAGCCCCCAATTCACCACCTGTCCCCTTATCCCTTTGTCCCTTCCTGTTGGCAGCAATATCAGGGCATTAGATATGGCCCTGGGCACAAAAACAGTTATATAGATCAATGGAACAGGAAAGTCCAGAGGTAAACCCACGCACATATGGTCAGCTAATCTATGACAAAGGAAGCCAGAAAATATAATAAAGAAAAGACAGTCTCTTCATTAAGTGGTGCTGGGAAAACTGGACAGCTATATGTGAAAGAATGAAATTAGATCATTTTCTAACACCATACACAAAACTAAACTCAAAATGGATTAAAGACCTCAATGTAAGGCCAGATGCTATAAAACTCGTAGAGGAAAACATAAGCAGAACACTCTCTGACATAAATCGCATCAATGTCTTTTTTGATCCACCTCCTTGAGTAATCGAAATAAAACAAAAATGAACAAATGGGACCTTATTAAACTTAAAAGCTTTTGCACAGAAAAGAAACCATAAACAAAATGAAAACACAACCCTCAGAATGGGAGAAAATATTTGCGAAGGATGCGACCGACAAGGGATTAATGTCCAGAATATACAAACAGCTCATGCAGCTCAATATCAAAAAAAAAAAAAAATACAACCCAGTCAAAAGGTGGGCAGAAGATCTAAATAGACATTTCTCCAAAGAAGCCATTCAGATGGCCAAAAAGCACACGAAAAGATGCTCAACATCACCAATTATTAGAGAACTGCATATCTCAACTGCAGTGAGGTATGACCTCACTCCGGTCAGAATGACCATCATCAAAAAATCTACAAACAGTAAATGCTGGAGAGGGTGTGGAGAGAAAGGAGCCCTCCTACACTGTTGGTGGGAATGTAAGTTGGTACAGCCACTATGGAGAACAGTATGGAGGTTCCTTAAAAAACTAAAAATAGAGCTACCATATGATCCAGCAATCCCACTCCTGGGCATATATCTGGAGAAAACCATAATTTGAAAAGATACATGCACCCCAGTGTTCATTGCAGCACTATTTACAATAGCCAAGACATAGAAGCAACCTAAATGTCCATCAGCAGAGGAATGGATAAAGACGTGGCCTGTACATATAATGGAATATTGGCCATAAAAAAGGACGAAATAATGCCATTTGCAGTAATATGGATGGACCTAGAGATTGTTATACTCAGTGAAGTCAGAGAAAGACAAATATCATATGATATCACTTAAATGTGGGATCTAAAAAATGATACAAATGAACTTAGTTACAAAACAGAAACAGACTCACAGACATGGAAAACAAACTTATGGTTACCAGGAGAGGGATAAATTGGGAGATTGGGACTGACATATACACATTACTATGTATAAAATAGATAACTAATAAGGACCTACTGTATAGCACAGGGAACTCGGCTCAATACTCTGTAATGGCCTATATGGGAAAAGAATCTAAAAAAGAGTGGATATATGTATAAGTGACTCACTTCTCTGTACAACATAAAGTAACACAACATTGTAAATCAATTATACTCCAATAGAAAAGTTATAGGAGATAAAAATAGAAAAACTTTTTGAATTTTTATACAGCAGGTTATTTTAGTTATCTATTTTATACATATTAGTGTATATATGTCAATCCCAATCTCCCAATTCATCACACCACCACTACCACCCCCGCTTTCTCCCCTTGGTGTCCATATGTTTGTTCTCTACATCTGTGTCTCTATTTCTGCCTTGCAAACCAGTTCATCTGTACCATTTTTCTAGATTCCACATAAATGCATTAATATACAATATTTGTTTTTCTCTTTCTGACTTACTTCACTCTGTATGACAGTCTCTAGGTCCTTCCACATCTCTACAAATGACCCAGTTTCGTTCCTTTCTATGGCTGAGTAATATTCCATTGTATATATGTACCACATCTTCTTTATCCATTTGTCTGTCAGTGGGCATTTAGGTTGCTTCCATGACCTGGCCATTGTAAATAGTGCTGCAATGAACATTAGGGTGCGTGTGTCTTTTTGAATTATGGTTTTCTCTGGGTATATGCCCAGGAGTGGGTAAAAATGGAAATTTTTTAAAAAAGATCTGGCCCTGGGGACAAGAGAAGCTGTTCAGAAAAGGGAGCAGAGGGGAAGCTGTGACAGATGTGGCACCTGAAATAGGAATCAGATTCACTGGTGTGCTTTTTACTCCCAGGTGGCTGGATTGTTTCAGAGGATTCTAGTTTCTAGCTCACACCCTAAATGGTCTTTCTGGATGCACAAACATTTCCAGAAGGCTCCTAGGGTGGGGTGACATAGTTATGAGCAGTCAAAGTTGAAACATAGTCACTGATGGGTCATAGTGACCTTTGTCACCCCATCTATGAGCTTGTGAAGTTGGGTTTGCAAAACATGGCGTATGTGCTCTCTACAATCTACACCAGTGGTTCTCAGCCTTGGTGGTCCCTTGAAGTTCCCTGGGTGACCCTAACATTGAGAACCCATGTTCTATACCTTCTATTGTAGGTGGGCCAGCCCCATTTTCTAGTCTCTCTTCCTTTCCCCCAAGCAGCTTCATTTTCCAAGGCCAAAACCCAAATATCAGAAAAATTAAAACTAGAGTTCTGATGGCTCACCATGCAACCAAATGATGAAGGCCACAGAACATGATGGGTATAACCTGCCTCAAGAGGTCCTTAGGTTTTCCATGGTTCCTACTTTATAGAGCCTTGGGGGCTCTGATAGAACTTACCTGAGCTATTTCTGAGGGCCTGATATCCAAAGGGCTAGCAGAACCTGAGAAGGAGATAAGAGCAGGTACGGGAAGGGAAGAAGAAAACTTACAGGGGAAAGTGAGACCAGAGGTAGAGGCAGGGTGAGGTGCGTGGTGATCTCTTAATGTCGTCACCAGGCAGCTTGGCTGAGTACCTGTGGAAATACTGTTTCTTGACTCCCAACAGATCTTCCCCCACTTCTTCCTTTCATTACTAGAACCCCTCAAGTTTTAGCCCCCCAGGTAAAGACTACAATTCCCAGCCTTCCTTGCAACTAGGTGTGACCACATGACTAAGTTCTGTCCAATAGGATGAGCACAAGTGATGTATGCAATTATGGTTGGGCACTTACATGGGAGCTGTATGCCCATCACTCATTTTTCCCCCCTTCTCATTGGCTGAGGGTGGTGGTGTTGAGCTCTTCCTGGCCATGCAGGTAGACAGGGCACTAGTGGGATGGTGAAGTAACAGAATAAGCTTAGTGCTCTGATAAAAGAGACCCCAGAGAGCTCTCTTGCCCCTTGTGCCATGTGAAGACATAGTGAGAAAACATCTGTCTATGAAGTGGGCCCTCACCAGACACTGAACCTGCCAGCACCTTCATCTTGGACTTCCCAGTCTCCAGAACTGTGAGAAATAAATGTCTGTTGTTTAAGCCACCCAGTCCATGAGAGTTTGCTATGGCAGTTTCAAGTGGACTAAGACATATGTCTTTTTATTATATAATAATATTTTGCTTCCTTCTTTCCCTTTACCATTAGCCTTCAGTGGGATCTAGCAGATGCCTAGAAGGGCATTCAAGACTTGCCATCTTCCAGTGCACTGTGTTGGGTTACAGGAAGTTTCCAGCACCCAAGAGAAGGCAATACACTGGCTACAAAGAGTGGGCCCAGGACATTTACAAGTATCTGAGGCTGGAGGGGATAGTACAGGACCCCATATACAACGCATGCAAAATTTCCCCTCTTCTTCCTGCCTCTATAAGCCTCAGAGAAATGGAAAGAATCTCTACACTCCGTCTTTAAATTATAGCTCAGAATGAAGAGGAATAAAGTGATTCCAGAGAGGTTTAAAGGATGTCAAGCAAAATTCATGAGACGATCACAGTAAACATAAAGTCTATACTAAGGCACCCATATTAACCATAAACAAGACTTTTTGTTAATGGCAAAGCAACTATGCTAATAAACTTCAAGGAAGAGATAAGAAAGAAATACAGGGAAGTTTATAGCCTTAGATGTTTATATTAAAATATCAGTATAAAGAAATTTGAAAATCAACAACAAAAAGACAGTAAAAAAAAAATCGGCAAAGGACTTAAGTATTAATACTTTACAAAGAAAACATTCAAATGGGCCAAATAACCTAAGGAAAGGTGCTCAAGCTCACTAGCTATCAGGAAACTGCAACCTAAAACTATAAGGATACAGAAGTATCACATATGTACAATGATACATAAGTATACGAACACTATTTTGGTAAAAATTTAAAAGTCTGGCAGTTCCAAGGACGGCAATAATATTGAGTAACAGGAAGTCTCAAAGCTGCTGGGGTTCCATGTAAATGGAAATAATTGGAAAATTTGACATTATTGACTACGATTGAACATGGGCATACCCTATGACCTAGCAACAACTTCCCTCCTGAGGGACAGTCTGGCCTTCAGAAATGTGAGTACCTATGTACCAGGACACAGGTAAGAATATTCATTGGCAAAAACTGGAAACAAACCAAACGTCCATTTACTGTAGAAGGGATAAATGCATTACAGTGGATTCAGGGGCATGCTGGAAGATGTTTAACAACAGTGGGGGAAAACCCTGGTTTGTAGCATTTGCCAATTTCTGTGATGTAAATACTCCCATTCATGGCCAATTTCTAGCTCCCAACATGGTATCAACCAGCTTGCAAAAGTCCTGAACATTCAACAGCCAGCTCCTCTGAGCCAGTACAAGCCGGTTCCAGCACATCATCCAGTAGATTCAGACTCTGGAACACTAGACAGCCGTAAAAGTGAACGAACTCTAGCTCCGTGCACCAACATGGGTAAATCTCACAAATGTAACATTGAGCAAAGTAAACAAAGGATAAAAGAAGATATAGGGTATGATTCCATTTACATAAAGTTCAAAATAGGCCAAAATAAGTCAGAACGATTAGGGATGTATACCTAGGTGGTAAAAGTATAAAGAATATCATGGGAGAGATCACCATAAAAGGGAGGGTACGGTTAACTCTCACGGGGAAGAAGAGGTTATAAATGGGAAAGGGCATGTGGTAGACATCTGGGGCACTGACAGTGTTCTATTTCCTGACCTTGGTGGAGTTACATGGGTATTCTCTCTAAAAGAATTTGTTAACTTATATGTACAGGTTGTGTGCATCTTTCCATATAGTTAACATCACTGCTGTGCTAGAGTCTGCTGGTCCTGCCTCCTCATACCAACGTGTGCTATTTTATCCCAACTTCCTATTCAGTGATGCGTGTTGACAGCTAGAAATCGGCCATGGTGGGACTATTTACACCACTGTAATTGGCAAACAACATGTCGGGGCTTTTTTAAAAATAGTGCACCACTGGTTAAACATAGTAATAATTTTTTTTAAATATCTCAAAATTGGTTTATTTAGGCAGATATTTTTCCAAGGCCTGACACTCTCAACAATCTCAAGGCAAAATTACATTAAAAAAATAAACCTAAACATGACAAGATCCCTGCAATGAAAAAAGGCTTGAGAGTTAAAGAGAATGAATTGAGAGAACTATAATGTGTTCGGGACTGTTAAGTATTTGATGTGTAATAAAAATCATCACGCTGATGGTAAAATTAAGGACACTATCTAAGGACCCACCATCTTTCCTCACAGAAAATGTTGATGAATACTTCGCAAGATGGTGAAGATATAGTGGATTGGAAACTTTTTCAGTGTACCATTCAACCCCACTGTCTCAGTAAATTTATACCAAAAGTGGCCCCAAATGTTATACTATACCAAGTCTTTGACACTATTCTGGGCAGCTCTCCTTAGTAATTACCAATCATGACTTGTATAGCAGTGAGAAAACACTGTTATTTTCTACATATTTATGTGAGTCTATGTTCTTCAATTTTTATAACCCTAATATATGATATCACTTATGTTCATTTCAGCTTTCCTGATAGTTAATGGTTTAAAATCTTATTTTATATTAAAATAAGCCCAGATCTCCTAATGACGTAGAATTAGAAAAACTTCAGTGGTTTTCAAGGTAAATCATAGGTCTGTGGGGAAATTTGGGGCTTGTGCATGACTTCTTTAGACAATGACTTCAAATCCCTTGGGAGGGTGGAGCACAGAAGCCCTATAGCTGTATTTCGGTGGGAAAGTTTCCACCATTAGGGAAGTAATCTAGTGGTTAAAAAAATTAATTATAAAGTATTATTATCATTTCAGTTCAAGTATGAATCTGAAAATAATGGATTTGGTTAGATGTTAATATCCTCATGTATAGGACTTCCCTGGTGGTGCAGTAATTAAGAATCTGCCTGCCAATGCAGGAGACACGGGTTCGAGCCCTGGTCCAGGAAGATCCCACATGCCACGGAGCAACTAAGCCCATGTGCCACAACTACTGAGCCTGCGCTCTAGAGCCCGCGAGCCACAACTATTGAGCCTGCGCTCTAGAGCCCGCGAGCCACAGCTACTGAGCCTGCGCTCTAGAGCCCGCGAGCCACAACTACTGAAGCCCGCGCGCCACAACTACTGAAGTCCACGTGCCTAGAGCCCATGCTCCACAACAAGAGAAGCCACCAACATGAGAAGCCCACACACCACAATGAAGAGTAGCCCCCGCTCGCCGCAACTAGAGAAACCCTGCGTGCAGCAACCAAGACCCAACGCGGCCAAAAATAAATAAATTGATTTTAAAAAATACTCATGTATAAACCTGCAATGTGGAAACTTATGTTGACTGGAAAATACTGCTTTTATTTGGGGGAAGGGGTGTCAGGAGCAGGGGTGGGAGAGGCCCCTGACTTCTTGAGTGATTCTGATTCATTTGTTGTCATTTAAAACCTAAGTGTTGGGACCAGATAACCATTGAGTTTAGTTATGTTCCCACTGGTTCTAGAGAGGCGTGGTTTACCTTGAGCTGAGTGGGACAGAGATGGAGGAGACCTGGGTGTGGGAAAGCTCTCCTGTGGTTGCCGATAGCTGGGACACTGGAATAAGTTCAGAGTCGCCAGGTGGAATCTACATCACAGGCGAGGCAGAGTCCTGGGTTTTAGGTGTCTCTCATCCACAAGCTGTTACTCACCACTTTCCTTTCCTATTCTGCCAGCCTGGCAACCCCACACTGAGCCCCTCCCACTGCTATTGTTCGACTTCATGCTTCCCAGCTCCCAATTCTTTTTGACATTATTGCGCAGGATTTGATTCTTATTCATTATAACTTGAAGTAAAGCCAACAGAGCATTCCTTCCTCCCCATATTTAATATCCGTGTTGCCAATAGTAGTTCCATCCCCAGACATCATGGGGATCACTGTCACAACACGTTTTTCAGGAGCCAGAGGAAAAAGAACCTTAAGTCCCACCCTCAAGCTCTGTCAGAACTAAACCTAAGTCATCGGAAGAAGGGAAACCACCTCCCCCAATTAATGAACCTCTTTTTCTAGAAATCACCTTTTGTGCTTGCATGAAAGTACTTCTAAATATAAGACTAGAATTGGTTAGCGACATGCAACTTTATTTGGCTGACGTTTCTACTAAATTATTTCCAACACAATGGTGGCATACCACGTAGTGTGAAGATGTGTTGAAATCAAACCACAGGCTTTGCTGCTCCAGACTTAGTTTTGATATTCTAAGCCACAGGAGAGAATTGTTTCAGAACTATTTTCCGTTGAAGGTGGTTTGTGGGAAGAAGAGAGCAGCTCATCAGAATTATTGGTGGAGCGCTTCAAAAACCAAAAACACATTCCTGTCCAACCCAACATCCCCACCTTCTCCATCACGATTTCCTAAAGCATGAGATAGGCCATTTCGTTTGAACACATTGATTCTGATAGACACTCCCTGATGGAGAGGTGTGTTAAATAGAAATGTTGGTTTATGAGAACTGGGGACAGGAGGATAACAGAGCCTTCTTCCCCACCTTTCTAGTAATTTAATACATCCAACAAGGCCCCACGCTGGGCCCAAGGAAAGACGAGAAGGAAGAGTCTCTGCCTTTAAGAAGCCTATGCTCTAGCGGGACAGCCGAGAACTCAAACATGAGCCCCACGAACAGAAAGGTCATGACACAAAGCAGAATGGGGCAACCCCTGCAGCCCTCCCCCTCCCTCTGCAGTGTAAACAGCCAGCCACCCACCCGGCCAGAGGATTTTCAGGTGCCACCTTGGTGAGGTGACCAGGGCACAGTGCAGTCAGAATGTTGTGGATGAGCCATTCAGACATCAGAAGTGGGGGTCTTCAACCATAGCAGATTGAGAGGTTTCCCCCTTTCTGTATAGCCAGAGGGGTACACAGAGCTGGAGGAAGGATGCCCCCAGCAAGGCAGTACTGGCCCTCGAGCCCCACCCCACATGACACACTAAAGACCTTGGTCTCTTCTTCATGCACGAGCCCCCACTGGACGGCAGAGAGGTGAGGTGTGTGTGCTCTCCTGCTAGAAGAGCTGAGCAGCTGTGAAGTTCATTTAGAGATCCTCAGGGGGTCGCCCACTCTTTCTGACCTCACAGCCATCCTAGCTAATTCAGATCCTCCCTTCCTTAGGCAGTGCATGCTCACGTTTGGGATGATCAAGGAGTGCATTCCGGGCTTCCCTGGTGGCGCAGTGGTTGAGAGTCCGCCTGCAGGGGACGCGGGTTCGTGCCCCGGTCCGGGAAGATCCCACATGCCGTGGAGCGGCTGGGCCCGTGAGCCATGGCCGCTGAGCCTGCGCATCCGGAGCCTGTGCTCCACAACGGCAGAGGCCACAACAGTGAGAAGCCCGCATACCGCAAAAAAAAAAAAAAAAAAAAAAGAAGTGCATTCCCTCTTTGCATGTAGTAGACATACGCGTGCTCAGAATCCTTTCGCTTGGAAAACCGCCCATATTCCCATCTGTTGTAATGCTGATCAGTCCATGTGATTTGGGGGTGGGGTGGGGCAGGGAGTAACCACCCCTCCAGACCGGCATGGGATAAACACAAGAGCAAACCCACTACTCAACTTCCTTGGCCACAGTGGTTCAGGGGTAGATGTGTGGCCTCAAGCCAGAAAAATCAGCCTTGCCTGTTTCTGCAGCACTCAGGAGAGACTTTCTCTTCCACTGGGATCACAAGCTGTTAGGACTAGGCAAGGCCAGAGCCCCCAAAGGCCTTCTTTCCCTCTATTTAGAAAGACCTGGATGGAGAAAAGAGGAGCTAAGAAATATGGAGACAGCTCCCTGGACACATCTAAATACAGCCCCAATAAGCAGGCTTTTCGGTTACAGAAACCCATTAATTAATTTATTTTTTTGCTTGAATTAGTTTCAGTTGGGTTTTTGTCATCTGTAACAGAAGAATTCTGAGTACTTTATTATAATCTCCCAATTTTTCAGACAAAAATACAGGATTCCAAGTTGAATTTGAATAATTTCTTAGTATAAGTATATCCCAAATATTACATAGGCTATGCTTATACTAAATAAATTCACTGTTTTCTGAAATTCAAGTTTAACTGGGCATTCTGTATCTTATCTGATATATAACATGTATCAAAAGTGTTTTCAAATCCTTTACTCAAAAGATAAGAGATTGGTCACCTGGTGGATTTAGCCTTAAAGAACATTTAGCCTTAAAGATAGGAGGGTTTCCAGAGAAGCATCCTAACCCAATCTTTCTTCTCCAAGTCATCTCTTCTTTGTACGAACCAGATGAGGGCAGTAAGGAGTTCCAGTGTCAGGCTATTTAATCCTCATCAGATCTAGAAACGCTTCAGCTGGGCCACTGAGCCCCCGCCTTTTTCCAACACTAGAATCATCAGAGGGAGCTTTAAACATTCCCACTGCAGAGGTCACACCCCAGACCAATTACATCAGAACCAGCGAGACTCATACGGGTGATTTCAATGTGCAGCCACATCTGACAACCACTGAGCCAGGTCCTTAAGCAATTCAGCCAAGACATGGCAACAACCTAAATGTCCATCGACAGGGGAATGGATAACGAAGTTGTGGTGTGTGTATATATATATATATATATATATATATATATATATACAATGGAATATTACTCAGCCATAAAAAAGAATGAAATACTGCCATTTGCAGCAACATGGATGCAACTAGAGATTATCATACTAAGTGAAGAAAGTCAGAAAGAGAAAGACAAATACCATATGATATCAGTTATATGTGAAATCTAAAATATGACACAAATGAACTTTTCTATGAAACAGACTCACAGACATAGAGAACAGACTGATGGTTGCCAAGGGGGAGAGGGGGTGGGGAACGGATGGATTGGGAGTTTGGGTTTAGCAGATGCAAACTGGTATATACAGAATGGATAAACAACAAGGTCCTACTATATAGCACAAGGAACTATATTCAGTAACCTGTAATAAACCATAATGGAAAAGAATATGAAAAAATGTATATATATATGTATAACAGAATCACTTTGCGGTACAGTAGAAATTAACACATTGTAAATCAACTATTTTTTTAAAAAAGAAATTCAGCCAAATTGTAAGAGTTCAAACAAGACATGAGAAAGGTCATCCCGAAGGGTCCCCACCCTCCTCCCCAGACCCCAGCGACCAGGAGTGAGCAAATCACCCCAGGTGAGAATTAGCCAACCGGGGCAGCCTGAAGTCTTGGACACCATGGGGGGGCCCTACCACAGGGTCTTCATTCCAGGCTGGCCCGTGCCTGGCCATGTGGCCAGCCAGTGTTTGGGCCACAGGGAAGCAGACAAGGAGGTCCAAGCTTGCTCACAATCGGCTCCCAAATAAACTAAGCATCTGACGCAGAATGTGAGTTTCCAGCCTGCACACAGCTCAGCGTCTGTTCCCCAAGAGGGAGGGAGGGAGGGGCCAGGCGAGGCAGGGTGGGGGAAGGAACCCTAGATGAGTTTCTGTCATAACCAACAGCAGCCTCTTTCCTGCCCCCGTCGTGTGCAGACAACCCACCCGTCACGTCCAGATCGGCCAGAGCGTGTCCCCGCGCCTCCAGGTCTTAATCCATGACTTTCTCTCCCTGTACCTCATTCTCAGAGGAGCAGAGCCACATACCGGCAACGTCCCTCCCCCCCACCAGAGTGAGGCATCCGCTACAACGGATGGACCTACACTGACACGCCATCAGCCTCCAAAGTCCGCAGTCTGCATTAGGGGTCACTCTTGGTGTTTGAACACATATAATGACGTGTATCTACCATTATAGTATCATGCGGAGTATTTCCACTGCCCTGAAGATCCTCTGTGCTCCAGCTGTTCATCCTTTCCACCTGGCCAAGGGCTGGCCACCACTGCCTAAGCGTGTCTACTGTTGATTAGGTCCTCAGAGCCCCTGGCATTCTCCTAGGCATCCTGAATGCATCACATACACACAGTTGGCCACTGAAAGGAAACACCTGGAACTGTCTGATTAAATTGACTCGAACACTGTCCCTTCCAGCTGTTATGAATACTGCTAGAGGGCCAGGCTTGGTTAAAACTGAATACTGGGTGAACATCCATCCTAGTGGTGGGAGGACACTAAGGTGACCCTAAGATGACACCAGGCAAGGTCCAGGGCAGGTTGGTGACTCGTGTCCCCACTGGCTCCAGGTAGGTTCTGGCCATTTCCCAGAAGCCATCGCGGCCCTGACATGCTAGGCTGGGTTGCTCAGTTCTGAATCAATACCTTTTCCAGTTTAAAAGTCCCTCTGCCTGGGCACAGAGGGAAGACGAACAAAGGGGTTAAAAGGACATAGAGGAGGGTTTTGACCTCTACTCCAACTGGGCTTCAAGGCAATGCGGCAAAGCCCTACTTTCTCAAACCCTCCCCTCTGATGGCCCCCGCGAGCAAGTTAGAGACGATGGTGCTGGTGACAGCACACCTGGTGAGGGCTCTCAAGGCTCCACCTGCCTGTCCTCTGTAAGCAGGAAAGCAGAGCTAGCGTCCGGGTAGTTTCTAAGAGGGCCCTGAATCTAGCAGGCTAATGAATGGCCAGAGGAAGAGCAGAGCGTAGACAAAGGGAAAATGAACCAGCACAGCTGAGACAGCCAGCGCCCAAACAAGCAGGCCGCAGGTGGGAGAAACCAAGGGGAGCTGCGTGGCGGGACCACGTGCATTCGCCCGGGACATGTAATTGGCAGAGAGGCTGACCTGCCAGTTCCATTTACTAACCCAGTAATTTGGAAATTCGTGCAACAAATAGTGCTGACTGGTGTCCTGGGGGTGAGAAGGTGAGCAAAATATTCCTGGCATTTGCCCTCAGTCATTCAGATCCACCCTCCACTACCGCCATTTGTAACGAATAACCAGGGGTCGGTAAGGGAAAGCAAGAGGTCCCTGGAGCTCTTCCTAAGTGGGGAAATCAGCCACGTAGCCTCCCAAAACGATTCACTGGCAAGTCTGCTCAAAGCGTGACTCTGCGGGCAGATGCCTTTAAGGGTATCACAAGCGAATTCACAGTCGCTTTAAGAAACGTTTCAAAAACTGCCTCATTTCCTCTGGGGAAAACAGGGTTGCACACGTTTACCTGGGGGGTTGGGGCACCTTGCTCTGCTTCAACCAAGTCTAACAGCTTTTCTCGCTACTGAGAAAATCTTTTTCCTTTACGCCTTCTCTAGTGAAAGACAACAGCAGTTTCTAGCCACTTCACGGGAGCGCGGGGGCCAGAGTATCACCTTGAAATCCCAGCGGGCAGCTTCCTTCAGAAAAGGAGAGGAAGAACCACAGGGGTCCCGACCGGAAGAAACGGCTGCCCCTGGGGCTCCTGGTCTTACCTTTGAGGTGTGGGTGCTGGAACCGGTCCTGCCCAGCACGTGAGAGCTGGCTTATTCCCACTGGAGTTGCCTCTCTGCCGGCTCAGGTCACAGGGGGACTTTCCACGAAGAGCTACCCTGGGAGGGCTTTGTGCTAACAGCCCAAGCAGAGATGCAGCCCCACTTCATCTGCCCTCAGATATTTTCAGCTGCTCAGCTGCTGCCTCTTCCCCTAAAGAGCGTCTTGTCTCCCGCTGGAGTGCCCACCCCTCGGAAAGGATGGGAAGTGGATTTAAAGAAGTTTAACGGGAAGGTGCCATCTGATTGGCTGGAGGTGATACTGAAGGGTAGTTGGCTGGGCTACCCTAGTAACTACCTTCGTTAGTTACTACCTTTAGCTTCTCTGCTTTAGGTAGAGCCCACCAGTGCCAGCCTCTCTTGGAGTCCACACCTGTTGGACTGCTGCCAGCTAGTTGTGACAGGCTCGGGAAAGACTGGACTCCCCTGTCGAAGACACACCGATGGGAGGGTCTCGTCCCTCAAGGTGTGGTCTTGAACCTGCAGCACCTGCGTCTCTTGGGAGCTTGTTAGAAATTTAGAATCTCAGGCCTCATCCCAGGCCTGTTGAATCGTAATCTGCGGTTTAACAAGATGCCCAGGTGTTTCTCATGACCGTTTCATTTTTGAGAACCACTGCCCGAGGGGACGTCCTAGCATCTCAGTTAGACCACAGATGGTCCCCTTTCAGTGCAAGCGTTGTAGCTGTACTCCTCTCTGTTTTCTCACTTCATTGTACTTTTTGGCGAGGTCACAAGTGTCGCTCAGCACACCGACTGGCACTAGGAAAGGACTTATGATTTCACAATGCCTGCTTTACCACAAGGCCCTTTGCTTAGTACAGGGATGTCACATGTAATAGGCTTGGGTTTTTAAGACAGTCACTAAGAGGTCTGGATATTTATTCCCAAGTGCTTTTCCTCCCTCTAGGGGAGTGTTTTCGTGGGGGCTTGGCTGTGGTCGAGGACTGCAGTTGCAATGTTGCCTGATTCCTTGCCTGTGGACTGATGAGATACATCTCCTACGTGTATTCACTATTGCTCAATAGATGTAGATGCCACTTGGAGTAATTAAATACAAATCAGTTTTTACAGCTTTGGTGAGGTACACCTGGTTTACAAAGAACTGCACATACTTAATGTGTACAGTTTGATGAGTTTGGACATATGCAAACACCCATGATACCATAACCACAAGCAAGGTAATAACAATATCTAATACCTCTCAGAGTCTCCTTGTGTCCTTTTGGTTTTGTTTGTTTGGGTTTTGGTAGGAACACTTAACATGAGATCTACCCTCTTAACAAACTGTGTCCTGCACAAGATTGTGTTGTTAACTATAGCCATGATATTGTACATCAGATCTCTAGATTCATCCAGCATAACTGAAACTTTATACCCGCTGAATAACAACTCTCCATTTCCTGACTCCCAAGCCCCTGGCAGCCACTGCTGTAGTCTCTGCTTCTATGAGTTTGACTATTCCCCATATAAGTGGAATCATACAGTATTTGTCTTTCTGTGACTGGCTAATTTCACTTAATGTCCTTCTGGTTCAGCCATGTTGTCACCAATGGCAGGATCTCCTTCCTTTTCAATGCTGAATAATATTCCGTTGAATGTAAACACCACATTTTCTTTACAAATTCATTTTTTAAAAAGCTATTTGCACTGTGTCTTCTTTTCTTAGTCCATTCTACTTGCTAGTATGCTGAGTGCCACAAACAGGGGCCACATCCTCTAAGAGTTTGGGGGCCATTACTCTAGTGGTCTGAAGCCCCAAGCTCCCTGGATTGTCTTAATCAAGAGAAAGACATTAATACATATTTCCATTCAGCTGTGAGTTTTCAAAAAACGTCAGTGTTTAGTAAGAGTTAAATACAAACATTAACCTACTGTTTTACAAGAAATATAGGGTCTTTGGGAAATTGTTTGTACCTGGATTGTTGTTCTATATTTGTGTAGCGTGATTTAGTGGGGTACAGGGTCTTTGGCAGGAAGGGTAGAAGAAGGAGATTGGAAGGAAGGGACGTCCTGTAACGACACCACCTTCAGTCTTGTACGTTTCCAATTTGGATTCGGTCAAGTCCCCAATTACAAGCCCCCCAACAATGGATTTCTTCCATTTCGATCTACATGTTTTTGCATTGCAACGTTTTCAGCTACAACAGTGCTTAGAGACCAAGAATTTAGACAAACTAGACTTGGAATCGGACTTGCAAATCACTGTATTACAAAAATAAACAACCTACGAAATCACATTAAGGTAACAAAGATAAACAATTTGTTCTGCTGCCAAGAGTTTCTTTGTTTTGATCTTGTCCTTTTAATTTTCTTCCTTTGTGTACGCTTTATATGTTCATTTGTAGGCATAATACTACATGCCTATAATTTCCAAATGCATAAATATTCACATATCAGGAATGCTTGCATGTTCAAAAACACTATGTCAGAAGGGTGCACCATCAAAACTGTTTGGAGATCACTGAACTAGACGAATGATCTCTTGCTGCCTTTTGTCAACAAACAGATCAGAAAAGTGCTTTTATTGCCATTATTTAAAGCCAGCGTCATGCTACGCCCTTCTCTAGGCCTGAATCACCCTTGTTAACATTCATATTTGAACTTGTTCATTTAACACCAGACTTGGAAAGAACTGACGGGAAGTGTGGGTTTCATAACCACTATAACAATTCTAACTCATGTTCTCCCTTGCCTCTGGGCTGGGATCCAGAGCTGGGAAAGCCCGAAATTCACAGGTTCAACTGAAACGCTTTCCCATGTTTCTCAGGAAGAAAACAGGGTACACGGGACATGGCAACAGTCTTTTCCAGGCAAAGAGCAAAACCCAAAGCGAGGCACTGGCACCCAGCGCAATTGTAACACGGGGATTCGGTGATGTCTGGGTGTCAGAGGGTTCTAGAGCTGGAAGCTACCTTGGGGATCCATCATGGCGTAAATGAAGATACAGAAGACAAAGATTAGAATGATTCACCCAAGATTATCCAGCTCGTTAGTGGCACATCCGGGACCATGATCAAGGCTTTGGATTCCACTTCGGCTCTGGGACTCTCCAATATCCCCTCAGGGCTGACCTGGGGGGATGGGGGGAAACACCATGAGGAACACGCAGAGTTGTTGGCCTCTGATGAGACACGGCCAGGGGATGTCTGGTGTTCAGTGATCCCAGCCAGTGTTTTACCAGCACTTTCCTGGGCACACGTCACAGTGTGCCTGCGCGGGGTCCATCATGAGAGGGCCTCCCACTGGGAAAGGTCACTCTGCACAGCCCTGCCCCTGGAGAGGAGAAAGCTTACCTGCTGCTTCTTCAGCAGATGATGAAGAAACGGATGATGGACTCACAGCCCCCACTCTTCTGACCATGCCTCCAGCTCCAGTACACACGGAGGGGCTGAGGAGAGATGAAGGGGGGCGTGCAACCTCGACGAGGGCAGAGGTGTGTCGTGCGGTGTGTCGCTCACGGCTGTATCCTCAGTGCTAGGACGTGCCTGGCACACAGGAGGTGCTCAGGAAATTGTTGGTGAGTGAGAAAGCCCTCACCTGAGAGGGTGGAACAGGACAAGGGAGAGGACCGAGTTTTCAGCCCAGATGATGCTGGGCTTGTGGGTGGCCACAGAGGTGAGAGCTGGGAGTCCAGCCTGGAGAGTGGGTCAGGAAGGACCCAAGAGACATCCCCGTCGGCCTCCTTCTCTTATGCCTTCACCTGCTCGTGGGCTCTATTATATTTCCTGCTGGCCCAGGAGGCCTCCGTGAAAACACATCTTTCTTCCAAAGCTGTGAAATGAGCCCACTTATTACCCTGCACTCGGCCGGGTTTCCGCTGCCCCTTCCTCATTTGCTCAGCTGTGAGGGTGAGTTGCCCTGGGCTCTGAGGAGGGCAGGTCTGCATCCCAGACCCACTCAGGCCCAACTCTGCCCCTTACACAACTCAATTCCTCCCTCTGAGTCTCCGTTTCCTTGTGTACGAGGCAGACATCAGGACCATTCCCACTCACCTCACAGGCTGTTGTGAGTACTGAATGGTAATTCAGTCACTGAATGGTGAATAGTGAATGGTAATTCACCGTCAAGTGCTTCAGGCACTGTGAACCCCTCTGCACATGAGCGTTGGCCTTAGAGAGAAGGGGCCACGTCTACCGGGTCCACTGGTGGATTTTGCCCTTGAGGGTGTTCCCCCTCATCTTCAGGTAGAGGGGAGCCACTTGACCTGGTCCAGAGGAAGAGCCCTTTCCAGCCAGTGTCTGTGTCCAGGTTTAACCTCAGTCATGAGGACCAGCTGTGGGCACGGCTTCATTTTCCACCTCCACATGGAGCATCGGAACTCGTGAGTTCTGTAAGAAGGACCATGTTGACACCCTTTGGTAGATGGGGTGCACCCGTGGATTTGAGGCATTTCACCGAAGCTTGTCCCCCCCCCCAGGAGTTAAAAGCTTCTCAAGTCACGTAGGAAACGTTGTGTCTTGAAGCTTGCAGCTTCTCCAGGGCAGTTTGCTAATGCTTTGGTGTTTTGTGCTACATTCTTACAGCAAATAAAAGATTTTAAAGACATGAGTTGAGTGCATATCGTTTTGAGAACACCTTGGGTCTTTCCAGAATCCAGCAGCTCTGTTCCCATGCTGCCTCTCCCTCAGCACGTGGACTTGGGCCACAAATCACGGTCCAGCCTCACCCCCTCTGTCCGGTCGGCAAGGGTGGCTGAGCGGTCGTGAGAGCGCCAACAGAGGGACAATGCTGTGGGGTGCCGCCTACGGTCCCTACTTCCTGGTAGTCAAGCCCTTGGGTAATCCTCGCTTCTAATGAATGTAATATGGGAGAAGCAGCGGGGTACCATCTCCAAGATTAGGTTATAAAAAGACTGTGGTTTCCATCCTGGTACTTTCATGTTCTCTAACTGCCTGTCTGTCTGTCTGTCTCTCCCTCTAGCATCACTCGCGTCGTCAGCAGGCCTAGAAGAGGCCCATGTGGTACATCCAGGAACGAAGCCCTCAGTCCACGAGGGCACCTTCTCACCAGCGATCCTGGTGAGGTTGGCCTGGGCATTAGTATTTCCGAAATGTTCTCAAGGTGATTTGAATGTGCAGGGAGGCGTGAGAACCAGTGGAAGAGGCTGCTTGAGTCCCTGTCCAGGGATGCGCGGCAGCAGTGTCACCTGGAGGAGGGCAGGTCTGCATCCCAGACAAGATCCCCGGGAGAAGGAGTGAGAAGCCCTGGGATGCAGCTATTGGAGCAGCGGCAGCCTGGGGACTGTTTGCAGGGAGCACAGCTGAGGGGCGGGCTCCCCTTTAGGTCAGTCTGACTCACCTGAGCCAGAGGTGATGCCAAGTCCTCCCCACTTGCGGTGCCCTTGAGACTTTCCTTCACTGTAGGGATTACCGTCCACAAACAAGATGATTCGTTTGAAAGATTTACCCCTGAGTAAGCTTTCTCTCCTCCCCCAGGGGCGCCCTGTGACAAGCACCTTGGGCTAGGTGGGCACAAACGTCAACTGTTTACCCTGTCTGCGCTGGGGAACAGCCAGCCCTCATTAGAAGGTTGGTTGGCGTGACTACAGTCAGGTTGGCTGGCACCTCGTCATCCCGTGTGAGCTTTCCTCCATGAGCTGATATAAACAACCTGACTCAGCAAGGCCCACAGAGATGAAACCTGATGTCCTCAAGAAAAATACAATGTTGAAGCTAAAGAAATGTTATAGGGAGGGGAAGAAGTGGACAGAGAGGTAGGCAAGAGGAAAAGCGTTCATAAGTTGACCAGGAACTGCATTTTCCTGGGTACTAAGTTTTCTGGACAGAGTCCATGATTCATTAGGAAGATGAGCTCATTACAAACACAGTTCTTCCCGGGGAGGCTGGAAGAGAGCCAGAGATCTGAGAAAGTGTCTTGAAAATAAATCAGCAGCTTTGAAGGGGATCTGGAGGAGAATAGAAGATGAGAGGGAAGTCTGCATGTCACGGATGAAACTCCGTGTGTACGAACAGAACTTTCCAGAGATATTAATCAGAGGAAGAGAAGAGACTAACTTAAAACAAAACAAAAACACGGCAGTGTTACGATTATTGTCTGTATCTCTGACTCTAGATCACATCCAGCTTCTGTGACATTTCTCCTGAGGCATGGAACAATGAAATCGCAGAAAACACATGGGCTGGTAACGCAGTAATGGCTGTGTTCTCTCTGCCATTCCTCATTTATTGAATTTTGTGTAAAACACAGCTGCATCCCGGTCGATAGTGAAATATAACTACATCCCAGTGGCTAGGACGAACCGATACATAACCACGAGCAACATAACAACCATCTCCTGGCCAGCCAGGATGAAGTGACATACAATCCTCTCTCTGCCTGTTAGAATGCAGCCGCATAAAGGAACTTCCCCACCCCCCGGATGGAGCAACACACAGCCCTCTCCTGGCT
This sequence comes from Pseudorca crassidens, assembly GCF_039906515.1. NCBI lineage: Eukaryota > Metazoa > Chordata > Mammalia > Artiodactyla > Delphinidae > Pseudorca > Pseudorca crassidens. Next base: position 190,002,250 of record NC_090296.1, read on the forward strand.
GGTTTTATTTTATATTTTTAACATCTTTATTGGAGTACAATTGCTTTACAATGGTGTGTCAGTTCCTGCTTTATAACAAAGTGAATCAGTTATACATATACATGTGTTCCCATATCTCTTCCCTCTTGCGTCACCCTCCCTCCCACCCTCCTTATCCCACCCCTCTAGGTGGTCACAAAGCACCGAGCCAATCTCCCTCTGCTATGCGGCTGCTTCCCACTAGCTATCTATTTTACATCTGGTAGTGTATATATGTCCATGCCACCCTCTTACTTTGTCCCAGCTTACCCCTCCTCCTCCCCATGTCCTCAAGTCCATTCTCTAGTAGGTCTGCATCTTTATTCCTGTCTTGCCCCTAGGTTCTTCTGACCATTTTCGTTTTCTTTCTCTTTTTTTTTTTTAGATTCCATATATATGTGTTAGCATAGGTATTTTTCTCTTTCTGACTTACTTCACTCTGTATGACAGACTCTAGGTCCATCCACCTCACTACAAATATCTCAATTTCTTTCTTTTTATGTCTGAGTAATATTCCATTGTATATATGTGGCACATCTTCTTTATCTATTCATCTGATGATGGACACTTAGGTTGCTTCCATGTCCTGGCTATTGTAAATAGAGCTGCAATGAACATTTTGGTACATGACTCTTTTTTAATTATGGTTTTCTCAGGGTATATGCCCAGTAGTGGGATTGCTGGGTCGTATGGTAGTTCTATTTTGAGTTTTTTAAGGAACCTCCATACTGTTCTCCATAGTGGCTGTATCAATTTACATTCCCACCAACAGTGCAAGAGGGTTACCTTTTCTCCACACCCTCTCCAGAATTTATTGTTTGCAGATTTTCTGATGATGGCCATTCTGACCGGTGTGAGGTGATACCTCAATGTAGTTTTGATTTGCATTTCTCTAATGATTAGTGATGTTGAGCATTCTTTCATGTGTGTGTTGGCAATCTGTATATCTTCTTTGGCGAAATGTCTATTTAGGTCTTCTGCTCATTTTTGGATTGGGTTGTTTTTTTTTGGTCATTGAGCTGCATGAGCTGCTTGTAAATCTTGGAGATTAATCCTTTGTCAGTTGCTTCATTTGCAAATATTTTCAACCATTCTGAGGGTTGTCTTTTGGTCTTGTTTATGTTTCCATTAAAAGGATCATAAACCATGATCAAGTGGGGTTTATTCCAGGAATGCAAGTATTCTTCAATATACACAAATCAATCAACGTGATACACCATATTAACAAATTGAAGGAGAAAAACCATACGATCATCTCAATAGATGCAGAGAAAGCTTTTGACAAAATTCAACACCCATTTATGATAAAAAACCCTCCAGAAAGTAGGCATAGAGGGAACTTTCCTCAACATAATAAAGGCCATATATGACAAACCCACAGCCAACATCGTCCTCAATGGTGAAAAACTGAAAACATTTCCACTAAGATCAGGAACAAGACAAGGTTGCCCACTCTCACCACTATTATTCAACATAGTTTTGGAAGTTTTAGCCACAGCAATCAGAGAAGAAAAAGAAATAAAAGGAATCCAAATCAGAAAAGAAGTAAAGCTGTCACTGTTTGCAAATGACATGATACTCTACATAGAGGATCCTAAAGATGCTACCAGAAAACTACTAGAGCTAATCAACGAATTTGGTAAAGTAGCAGGATACGAAATTAATGCACAGAAATCTCTGGCATTCCTATACACTAATGATGAAAAATCTGAAAGTGAAATCAAGAAAACACTCCCATTTACCATTGCAACAAAAAGAATAAAATAGCTAGGAATAAACCTACCTAAGGAGACAAAAGACCTGTATGCAGAAAATTATAAGACACTGATGAAAGAAATTAAAGATGATACAAATAGATGGAGAGATATACCATGTTCTTGGATTGGAGGACTCAATATTGTGAAAATGACTATACTACCCAAAGCAATCTACAGATTCAATGCAATCCCTATCAAACTACCTCTGGCATTTTTCACAGAACTAGAACAAAAAATTTCAGAATTTTTATGGAAACACAAAAGACCCCGAATAGCCAAAGCAATCTTGAGAACGAAAAATAGAGCTGGAGGAATCACCCTCCCTGACTTCAGACTATACTACAAAGCTACAGTAATCCAGACATTATGGTACTGGCACAAAAACAGAAAGATAGATCAATGGAACAGGATAGAAAGCCCAGAGATAAACCCACACACATATGGTCACCTTATCTTTGATAAAGGAGGCAAGAATATACAATGGAGAAAAGACAGCCTCCTCAATAAGTGGTGCTGGGAAAACTGGACAGCTACATGTAAAAGTATGATATTAGAACACTCCCTAACACCATACACAAAAATAAACTCAAAATGGATTAAAGACCTAAATGTAAGGCCAGACACTATCAAACTCTTGGAGGAAAACATAGGCAGAACACTCTCTGACATAAATCACAGCAAGATCCTTTTTGACCCACCTCCTAGAGAAATGGAAATAAAAACAAAAATAAACAAATGGGACCTAATGAAACTTAAAAGCTTTTGCCAGCCAGTGTTGATGGAGTGACGTACAACCCTCTCCCAGCACAATCTAAAGGAGCATCACACAGCTCTCTCTGGGCCAGCCAGAATGGAGTGACACACCACCCTCTGCAGGCGGACTTTGATGGAGCAATACACAGCTCTACATGAATTTTAAACTTCAGGTAAACCATACCAAATTTGCAAATAGAAACCTCTTTTTCAAAGAGCTTTAATTGGAAAAGTTCTAAGAAACCAGGCTCTCTCTAAACTAGACAAAAAGCAAAAGCTTTAAATATGTTAAGTTCTTTATCCCATAACTAATTCCCATATTTTTATATAAAACATTGAATTTTCCCCTTGTTAAATTGTTTTGATAAAAAATTCCAAATATACCCCAAAATAGTGTATAACAACCCCCCAGGTACCAATTACCCAGTTTCAATAACCATTCAACATTTTGCCATGTTTGTTTCATCAGTTGTCCTTTTTTTTTAAGCTAGGATATATTAAAGCAAATCCAAGTTCTCAAGTCATTTTGCCACTAAATACTTCATTAGGCATCTAAAAAGAAGAAAATGTAATATTATATCACAAAACCGTAATTCCATTAACATAATGCCCAACAAAGTTATGAAACCCAGCTTCATAAAAGTTCCTCAAATACCTGAAACAGTTTTTCTTACCATAGGTTTATTTGAAACAGTGTATAAGGTTATGATGTAACTTAGGTCCCTTTCATATTTCTTTCACACGAGAGCATTCCCCTCTCTCTTCCATTTTTGCTTTGCATGCCATTAGCTAATTGAAAAAAAAACTGGTCCGGAGTCCTGAAGAGCTTGCCACACTCTGAATTTGGTTGCAAAGTCATTTTTTAAAGTGTGAACTCCCGGGCCAGCTAGGATTTCCAGATGAGCATCCTTTGATATTGTGGACATTCTATATTGCCTCATTTGGTGAAACTGGTGGACGCATAACCTGTGTCCATACTACCCTACCCCTCCCCTGGATCCAGGTGGAGGAATGTAACAAACCACTTAGAACCCCAAGAAACAGCTTTTCTCCAGGGAACGTCCCTAATGGATTTCCAAGGAGAGCTGGAAAGGAGAGTAGTATTCCCACAATCAGTTAGAGAAAGAGTAGCCTGGGGCCGTGTGGGAGTTCTGCTGGGAAAGAACAAAAGTGGATTGTTTAAGGGGAAAAAACCCAATACTATGTGTGTTCCAGAAGAGGAAGCTCCTATGACAGACAAGGTTACAGGACATGCTGAGGCTCAGCAGTAGAGGCTCCACGTCTGTTGTTGGAAGGCATGTAGCAAGAAGCAGCCTGGGGTGCTCACACGTATTTGCTTGTCTATCCAGCCCCGCTCCTTTCTTTGTACTTACAGACACAGAGCCTGTATCTGCAGATTAGAAACAAGAAAACGGATGATGTTCCCGGCAGCTCAGAGCACTTGGCAGCCAGCATCTTGCTCAGGATGCTAGAGCTCCTTCAGGAAGGGGTTTATGGGCTGCCCAGGGGGCTGCTTCTATACGCCTGCCCAGCAGCACTGGTGGCTTGTTTTGACCACATCTTGCATACCTGCTTCAGGGTGATTCCTTCTGAGTGCCCACTCAATCTGGGCTACTTTGAGGGTCCAGTTTCCTCACCATGATCCAGGGGAACCAGGTCAGGAACCCCTGGAGTAATGAGAAGTGAACCTCCAAGATACACCTTTTGACAAACTAAGAGAGCAGCTCAAATGCAAACATGCACGTGCTTCAGTTTGGATGAACACACCACGGCTGACTGTCAGCTTCGAGCCAGCCTTCGTGCCCAGCACTGGGGCATATAGAGAATATTCCAGACTATCCCAGCCTGGAATATTCCAGCTCCTCCCAGAGCAATCAGTCTGAGCACAGTTGTATTCTACCCACCCCGATCTGTCTTTTTTTAAAAAGTACTTCCAGAATGGATTCCAATTTCAATTTTTTATTCTGTAATTTATACTCCTGTTGCTACTGCCTTACACGATAAATAGATAATAAATAATCTGGGGCACTTATTTAGTACCTTTTGCGTAGGACTTTAAAGCACTTCACACACACTGGCCATGACTAGTAAATTAATTCCTATGTTAATTCCTACTTTACAGATGGATAGTAGCAGAGGATGTTTAAAGTCAAGAGATATCAGAATAAACTTCTGACGTCGTATAATTTGCATTACGTTCCACATGCCTGGAGCCCTGTGTCCTCCCTGTACGCAACATGGGCAGCTGAAAATAATGCGACCCTCTGCTCCTCCCCCACCTCCGCCCAGTATTTGGAAGCGTGGGAGCGGTGGTTTTAGTTGTCATAACAGTGGTGGCAGGTGCATTATTGCTATGTAGAGGCCAAAGGCCTGCACAGCCAAGGTTCACAGAAGAAGATTTTCCCGCCCCAAATGCCAGTAGCCCCCTGGGTGGTCATTTACACTGTAAGTGATCGCTGACACCCTTCAGTTGGACGGTCTATGCACGTCGGTCTGATGATCCAGTCACAGAGGGATGAAGCGCTATACTCAGGTGGTCCAGCCCCTGCTGAGTGAGCAAAACCAGAGGGGAACAGAGAACTGGCACTGGGGGCTATCGAGTTTTTCTGGTGACCCAGATTTTTCTTGGGAAAGGCCCCACTGTTTCACCCAGATTTGCTTCTAAATTCCACGCAAGAACTCAGTCGTGGTAACCCTCTCACTTGTATTAAGAATATTGAAGCCAGCGGGTCCTGGCTGCCAGTGGAGCCTGACTATCCAGCAAGTTGAGCTGTGCTCAGAATTAAACAGCTGGAATCAACCAACGAGGACAGGCAGAATAAGTTCCCGGGTGCTGAACTCCTGGCCATCTGCACACCTGAACTTCCAGGTGGTCTTGGAAGGTGACCTTGTCCTGTTTACGATGCCGCAGTCCTTTTCGTTAACAAATTATTTCCTGTGTAGGCTAAGTGGACTAAAACGATTACTGTGTATCTTACCTACAAAATGACTTAAGTCCTAGAGAATCAATCACTCTTAGAAATCCCAATTAACTTTATAATGTTCTTAAGGACTCAGCCTCAACTGAAATACCTCACACTGAAGAATAAAAAAATCAAGCCCGAAAGACAGAATAATTATTTTTCTAAACTGTATGTCTAGCAGTCTGAATACACTTAAAAAAAAAAAAAAGAAAAAAGGTATCCTCAAAAGTTTAAAAAAAAAATAACCACAAAAGCGTAAAGTCAACTTAACCACAAATACCTATAAATTTGGGCCTTTTGAGGTAAGTTGAAACAGATATAGTATTTCTCTTGGTTTCTAAAAGTCGTTGTCTTTAATTAAAAATAAAAACTAAAGCTAGATGACTGGTATTTTGACATCCAACCAAGTCTTATTTCTGGTACAGCTACATAGACTAAAACACCAGTCACGGCAAATCTTGCACATTTTTACGTGAATGTTTGTTTATACTCAGCTTGTCTTGGCTCCACACCATAATATCTTGTTCCGAGTTAAGTAATCTTGTTCCATGGTAAATATGCATATGTGTTGATTTTCCCTTGCTGTCTGTAAGTCCTGTCCGACTGTCCAGCAGAAAATCTCGATGAAGTGTGATGGCCCCAGACAATGGCCATCAGACAAGGACAATGTACTTACACCCATCACCATTTCCAGGAGTTGTACTCATTAAGGTCGCTAAGTGAGCCAGACTCAAGATCCCAACTTGTTTGCTTTGACCTTGGACTTGGAACAGTGAGATGTTGTGGATAAAGAAAAGAGTCTAAAGACAGATGACCTGGATCCAAATATTAACTCCACCATTTCTTGCTGTGTCATCACAGGCAAATCACTTAAATCCGCTGAGCCCCAATTTCTCCTATGTATGTATGTATCTATCTATCCATCTGTCTATCTATCCACCCATCCATCTTCTTTCTATCTTCTATCTATCACAGCAGGCTGTGGTAAAGAGTAAATGAGGAAATATAAGGAGGGAGGCACTTTGAAAACTGTAAACCTACGAATTAACGCTAATTGTGGAGACAGCGATGTATGGACTAGGGCTTGGGGATTGGGACCAACATTGGTCTTTCTACCATTTGAAGGTTTCTGGGATTTGGGGCAAGAACAAGGCAGGGAGCGTGGGGCAGGGGATCACGACTCCCAGGATAGGTGCATGAGGTGGTCCTAGGGCCAAGTCAACGTGATTGCTTATTAAGTCTGAAAGAAATGAGTGCCACACCTGGGAGGAGGAGATTAGTGGTAACGTGGGACATTAAGTTGGGAGCTGAGGGCACCAAGCACCTGATAGACCTGGATGCTACAGTAGAGGGATGGCAGAGGGCGGAAGGGTGAAGTGAGCCTGATTCAGACCAAATGTGGCCCATCTCCGGACCCCTACCTTTTCATTCTCTTATGTGCTGTTGGATGCAGAGACCTTCAACTTCCTGCTTGGTTACCCCTTAAAATAATTTTTTAAAACTACATGTCTTTTCACCCCTGTTTAAGTTAACATCTTAAGCATTTCTTCATCAGTTTAAGTAGTTACAAAGGATATAACTTCTGGTGAATTGGAAATACTGAACAAAAATAAAACTCTACGATTGGGATTGATATATACACACTACTATGTATAAAATAGATAACTAAGAAGGACCTACTGTATAGCACAGGGAACTCTACACAGTACTCAGTGATGACCTAAATGGGAAAAGAATCTAAAAAATAGTGGATATGTGTATATATATAACTGATTCACTTTGCTGTATACCTGAAACTAATACAACATTGTAAATCAACTATACTCCAGGGACTTCCCTGGTGGCGCAGTGGTTAAGAATCTGCCTGCCAATACAGGGGACACGGGTTCAATCCCTGGTCCGAGAAGATCCCACATGCCACGGAGCAACTAAGCCCATGAGCCACAACTACTGAGCCTACACTCTAGAGCCCGCGAGCCACAACTACTGAGCCTGCGCACCACAACTACTGAACCCCTGCGCCCTAGAGCCTGTGCACCACGACTACTGAGTCCACACGCCACAACTACTGAAGCCCGTGCACTCTAGGGCCTGCACATCTAGAGCCCATGCTCCACAACAAGAGAAGCCACCGCAATGAGAAGCCTGAGCACTGCAACGAAGAGTAGCCCCCGCTCACTGCAACCAGAGAAAAGCCCGCGCACAGCAACAAAGACCCCACGCAGCCAAAAATATAAATAAATAAATAATGTTTTTTAAAAAACTTACTCCAATAAAAATTATTTTTAAAAACCTCTGATATGACTTTTTTCAATATTTCCAATACAATCTAATACCATAGCAATTTATGTACCACAATTCATTTTAATATATACCAACAAGCTCATCTTTAATAGGCCAAAATTATTTCATTTACTCCTGAAAGTTGTATTTCCACTCCACTTTCTTCACGTGATTTTGTTAATGTGATACATTTTATGCCTAAAATTCTTTTATTGATCACCCATAATAATTATCTGCAGCAAATATATATATATAAAACTTGAAATTAGTCTTGCACATTTCAATTAATTTGAAATTAATTTTTAAATCCTGTAGCGAAATAGCTCTAGATATCAAAGAAATAATTCTGGGACTAAATTATCATTATAGACACTATTAATATATGATTTATCAAAATACAATTTTTATAAATAATTATTAAACATAAAAAGGACAATTTTATCAGAAAAACTACTTTTCATCAGACTCCTTACCAAAATAGATGGGGTTCCTCATCATTATTTCCATTTTATAATTATTGTTACAGTTATTGTTAGCACCATGAAACCTTTTTCATGAAAATAGATGGGAATGAAAGGAATTTTATCATAGCAATGTCAGTTACCAAGCTCCTTCTGATAGGGTGATCTATCATGAAAATTACTTTAAATGATCTAATCTCTGACAGCTCAGTTAGGTCTTCCCACAATTTGCATGAGAGCAAAGAATTAGAAATCATCTGAGTTGCCAAAAGATTTATTACTAAGTCAACAGAGTCATACACTTCCTCAAAAAACAGCATTTTGTCTGGCACCCCAGAGATTTGTGGGCCCCTCATCATAGTAAGAAGAGGGGGAGAGAGAGGCATGTCTCACCTTTACGAAGTGGCCTTTGTAGAAGGGGAGACCCTCTGCCCACTGGAATGGCTCACAGCCGTTCGGCTCTCTGCAGAGCAATTTTAGGAAAGTGTGCACATGCAGGTTGTGGATCTAGAGCATTTTTTAATCCATGTACCGATGTACCCTGAGCAAGTCTTCACATACTCCCAAGGATGTTGGTGTCCAAACGTGAAGGCCACCCCCTTGGACTGTCCCCACTGACTTGGGAGCAGAGTCTCAGTGGAGCTGAGACAGCTGAGGCTTCCCTGACTTCTCCAAATGGCCTTCTCCAAATTGGGTTTGGTGGGACATTAGTGCCCTTTGAAAATGTTAGAGATTTCCAGTGAAGAGGAACGCCCAGGTCAAAAACGTTTGGGAAAAGCTCCCTTTTACTTTCCCCTCTTAGAGATTTGTGATAAAACCTGACTATTAAAGGTTAAAGAAACCTGTTTAACTTTGTTTAGTGCAGAATTTCCCAAACCAACTTGATCCCCCGCCCCAATCTTTTCCCCCGAAGAACACATAGCTGTATATAAAGAAACATTAAGTCATCTGCTCTGGTCCCAAGAGCTCCAAGCTGAGTCTCCTGTGTCTTTTCTATGTGGCCTGACCTACTCAGGACAGCTATGGATCTCTCGAAACTCTCCAGAGTGAGATTGGTTGACCTGAGATTGGTTTGTTTCCGTGGGCCATTACCTGCTAGGGAAATGTTACCTTCTGCCCCAGCTTTCCTACTGGTGTTATCCATTTTTAGATGGAGGTTCCAGTACAACAGGAAGCCTTCTGTGCTATTAGATGCAGAGTAAAATTAAAATCCAAACATATATGAGTGGTGTGTGCATGTGTGTGTGAGAGAGAGATTGTATCTCATTATGTGACTGTTTTTCATTACATCCAGAGCCACGTGGATTTTAATCATTTGGTTTGAATTGTCCATCTTCTCATTGCAAAACACAAAGTGTAGCCTCTACTATCATGATGAAGATGAGAATACACAGTTCAAGTATCATGGTTGGGAAGAGAAGCCCCCAAAGTTGTTTATAGCATGGGAAAGAAGGTTGGGTCACCTGACTTGGGTCGCATTTGGGGACGTCTCAGGTATTTGATCTAAGACACCACCACCGAAGATACGCAAGAACAAGCCCCTGCTACCCTTTCTCTTTACTCACCAGGAAGAGTACAGGACTTCAAGTTAGAAATTAGTCAATATTCTATGCACAAGTCCTGAACATTTTGTTTAGCATGAAGATCCAATTAGACCCTCCGTTCTTGACTGCAGCTCAAAATTCAAACAAATCAGTTACTACCTGCTGGAAAAGAAGGCTGGAGAGTGAGCCTGTAGAGCACCTCTGTTCTTGGGACACGGGAATCATGAAGCCTGTCTGCCTGTACCTTCACTCTGCACACCCACTCAGAACAAGAGATCTGCTTAGAGCCAATGGCCAGCTACATGGATTACTGGTTCGGCCTCAGCGCAGACTAGCTTTGCTCTTTGGAAACGTCTGCTCTCACCTGTGAAGCTGGAAAATGACAAATGCACTTTTATAAACCTCTGCAAACCAAGAAGAACAAAACTCAAAACAGATGGAGGAAACGAGATAAGAAATCAAAGCCAGCTTTTGGTCTTAAAACCATTTGAGATTTCTTGGAAATCATCCCCCCAAAAACTTCCTTTTATGGAAACACAAAGGCAGCAGAAATCAAATGGTTTGCCTACAGTTGAAGGGGAGGGTGCAGCTGAAATGTGATGGAAATAAGAGCTCTCAGCCCTTCAGGTCACAGGTTCTGGGGTTAAAGTTCAGAGAAAACCACCCCTGAAGTACCGGGGAATAAACAACACACAGCAAGACCATCGGCTGGACACTCATTGGAGGGAAAAAAGAGTTCAAAGCCCAAAGAGTTCAATCACCAATCGTCCCAGATGGGGGTGGGGTTGGAGGTAATGTGCACGCAGGTGGGGCTGTTACCACTTCCTTGGCAAGGAAGGGACTCCGCCCTGTTTTTGTGGGCTTGATGCATTATATTCTGATTAAATGTATCCCAGGTGTGGAGAACAGCTGTAGTGGATGTTCACCATGCCTCTGCCTATTTCCCAAGAAAAAGAAACAAGTTTTGTTTTGTTTTGTTTTCTCGCTCTATGGGCTCTTCCAGGTAGCAGCTAAGCCTGGGAAGAAGCGTAGAAAAAACGTTTACTCACAAGCACTTTCTGATCCAACCCCCAGAGCTGTGTAAATCTGTCATTTTGATTCCACAGGACAGGCAATGGCCAACCTGAAAGGTGGTGAAATTGGCCCAGGTTCTAACCTGGGTGCACGTGGTGTGGAGAGAGACACATTTAAATACTTAAATAAACCATATCTGTAGGAGAGCAGAACCCATGGGTCATTTCCGGGCCCCGGGCTTTGAGAAAAGTGATAATAGTACTATGTGGATAAGACAAATCTCTAGATGTTGGAATTCCTTTGAATTATTATTCTGACTCTGCCCCCAAATGAACCTCAGGTATCTCCAACCAATTTATTTTATCTATCTTTCTGTGTAAAGTCTACAAAAATAATCAATAAACAATCAATAATAAGAAGAGACAAGAGTTTTATTTGCTCCAAACTAAGGACTAGCCCAGAAGCCCGCTTCCCAGATTACTGAGAAACTGCTCCACAGAAGCAGGGTTTTCCACACAATTTTATATCTTGTCAGAACAAAGAACATTAAGCAAGTCAGGGTTACACTTCTTCAAGGAACACTAGGTTTCCACCAGTTAATTATGTTCAGTGAAGGTAGGCTAACCACTGCCATGAACCCCGCAATCTCAGAGGCTTAACACCTGAGAGCTTAGTTCTTACTCACGTAGCAGCCCAATGTGGGCCCAAGTCAGAGGGGTACTAGGCTCCATGCAGTCATTCAGGGACCCAAGATGGAGGTGACCCCACCACCTTCAACCCATGATTTCCGAGGTCATTCTGGGCACTGAAATCCAGCGAGTGGAGGGGAAAGGCAAGCGAGATTTTTATAGGCCAGGCATATAACCTGGGAAGCCTGGGAAGAGGAGGGCGATCATGCCTATAAAATTAAGCAGTGTTACCAAAGGTGAAATAGACAGCTAGTGGGAAGCAGCTGCATAGCACAGGGAGATCAGCTCGGTGCTTTGTGACCACCTAGAGGGGTGGGATAGGGAGGGTGGGAGGGAGACACAAGAGGGAGGAGATATGGGTATATATGTATATGTATAGCTGATTCGCGTTGTTATAAAGCAGAAACTGACACACCATTGTAAAGCAATTATACTCCAATAAAGATGTTAAAAAAAAATTAAGCAGTGTTTAGCAAAAAACTTGAGCACATCTTCCCTCAACTTTGCCTGAGTATAAAAAACATCTTTCCAGGCTTGTGTACAACGCTATCTGCTGCTCAGAATAAAAAACAGGAAGGGAGACAGCACCGGGCTTGGGGATCCCAGTAACCAGGCAGAAGAGCCAGAATTTAGTACACACTCTGGAATTGTAATTGGTTTGGTAACATAGGAGATTAGAGGAAATTCGTGCAGTGGACATTTTCACTTAATAGACACCAACTAAAAACTGTGAGGATGTGGAAGAGGAGTTGTTGGCTTGGCTTTGGCTTAGTTTATTTTTCTGTGAAATTAAACTAGCAGGTCAACACACGAATGAGAATCAAGAGGAGTATATGAACATGCTTCTGCAGGAAGGCAGCTGAGTCCAATGAAGTGCTTGATTGGAGTTAAAAGACCAGCTTTGAGTCCCAGCTCTGCCTTTACCCGGGCTGGTTTCCTCGGTTTTAAAATGAGGGAAAACGAAGACTTTTCTAGATCTTTTCCAGCTGGGAGTTCTAATCCAGTCATTGGGTCATATATGACCCATTTTTAAAGATGGCAGTTGAAGCCACATGAATACATTGGATCCCTCAAGGAGAGTGGCTTTTGGTTTTGTTTTTTTAATCCAAATCCATATGTTTTAATTTCTAGGTCAGAAGCATTATTCCCTGCATTTAAGGAAACATAAATATGTACGTATTTTTTAAATAAGTAAGTAGGACTCACCAAATGACTGGAAGTTGGTGATGGGATAGGGGAGTTTGTAGCCTGGTGCACCTGAGTTGCTGATGAAATCTTGCAACTGATTGATAACAATAGTAGTTAACCAACTTAGGAGCATCAGCTGTGAGTCAGGCACATTCTAATTGTCTTACATAGGTTATTTCATGTTTCATAACAACTCCTGTGAGGAGTACAATTTTGGGCCTGTTTTACAGAAGAGGAAACTGAGACACAGAAAATACTTGTGGAAGAAAAAATGAGAAATGGGGAGGAAGCGAGAGTGTGACAGACTCTCCAATAAGCGGGTGCTATGCTCTCCTCCCATGCATCTAGGTGGCCCAACGGAGTGGGACAGCAGTAATGTGACACTAAAATTCAGACGTGTCTTTACCATACTCCCTTCTGCTCCCTCCTCCTCACACAAAGGCAACCTCGGAAGCCACATATTGAAGATGGCAGAGACTCCTTGAGTCTGGATCCCTGAATGACCTTGTGGAGGGGACCTCCTGTGCCCCATTTCACCCTCCACCTCCTGACCAGGAACTCCTGCCTTGGACTGTTAAGCAGATGAGAAATACATTTTTATTGGTTAAGCCACTAAGAATTGGGAGTATCTTTGTTACAGCAATAATATAGAGTGGATATCTTGCTATATCTAATTAAAACTGAGTGGGAAGTAAAGACAATAGATAAAATATTGGGCAGAATGAGATTGAAATCTTGTGGGACAACTGAATGAAAATGTCTAATAGGCAGACAGAGTTTGTAGAGACACAGGGAGTCATCATTACGTATGCAAATTCACCTGTGCATGCTCAGTCTTCAATAAATAAATAATGGAGAGTGGGGAAGAATTATTTAAATTGTTTTCTTTTTGCCATTTTACACTACGGCTCCAAGCTCTAAGCAGACCATGAAATGGGAGGTGTGAACCTGTTCTTCCTCCAAATGGACTCATTTCCCTTGTGGGTTCTCACAATATGAACATCTCACCACTCTGAGTATAATTCCAGTCTTCAAAGAAACATTTTCCTTCATAACAACTCCAAATTTGAGCCAGCTGTTTCATCTCTTTTCAATCGAAAAAACAATGAGTAAGTCTCATGTTGACAAATGCTATTCTTACCTCTGACCCTGATCTTAGAAGTCAACCCAATTCAACATGTGACTCTACTGCGTAAGTTTGGGAATTACTGTCTTCAAGATGGCAGTTGAATTCATGGGAGAGGATTGGCTTTCTTGGGGGGAATGTGTAGAGGAAGATGAAGAAAGAACCAAAGATGGAAACCCAGAGAACTCCACCCTATAGGAGATGGGTGGAGAGAAGGTCCTAAAGGCTAATGACAGAATAGGGGAGGGGGGAGGAATACCAGGAGTATTTAGTGCCCTCAGAGCCAAAGGAGAAGAGAATGCCGAAGAGTAATTGATTATTTCGAAACTTAAAAAAAAATAGCTGAGAAAGGGGTCATTGGATTTGGCAATAAAAATATCATTCATGAACGCAAATCAAAACTACAATGAGGTACCACCTCACACCCATCAGAATGTCCATCATTAAAAAGTCTGCGGGCTTCCCTGGTGGCGCAGTGGTTGAGAGTCCGCCTGCCGATGCAGGGGACAGGGGTTCGTGCCCCGGTCCGGGAAGGTCCCACATGCTGCGGAGCGGCTGGGCCCGTGAGCCATGGCCGCTGAGCCTGCGCGTCCGGAGCCTGTGCTCTGCAACGGGAGAGGCCACAGCAGTGAGAGGCCCGCGTACCGCAAAAAAAAAAAAAAAAAAAAAATGTGTTTCTCCTGAATAACTGGCCTGTTTTTGATCTTGTAACTGATCAGGTTTCCCTTTTTACAACGGTTACTAGAAAGCTCAGAGACAAATACCATGAATGCATTTTATACTAGCTCTTCTCCAGTTCTCTTTTATGTCCCTACTCTTGTTCCTCTCCTATTTAAGGTCTGTGTCATATGATTTTATGTTGAGTATTCTTATAAACAGTCTTAAATGTTTTCTCTTACAAGGAAGGATATAAATAATGTTTTGGGGGGGGTGCTGAATAATTTTTAGCCCCATATTATAGTTGATTTTCAAATACATATTAAGGCCTCTTCAATCTGCCTATATATATCCCAAGAAACTTGCTCTTGTGTCCTCTCCTCAACACCAGAGCTCATGACAACAGCTAACACTGATGAAGCACTTACTATGTGGGCTGTTCTAAGCGCGTTCCATGTATGGCTTCATTTAACCATCACAAGACCCTCTTTGTGTCTACTTTATAGATTAGGAAACCGAGGCACATAAAGGTTAAGTAACCTCACCAAAGCCACATGGATAGTAAGTGATGGATCTAAGATTAAAAACCCAACTGTCTGGCTCCAGAAGGGTCCCCTTTCCCACCAAGTGTGGTGGTGGTATAGTAATACCCCTTCTCGACATGGTCAGTGAAAACTCCTGGACAAAATTGGCTTAAATATATTGTTTTTGATGCTTTGTGGATGTTGGGGAGAAGATCTGAGGAAGGAAAACAAAGTAGCTAGATTAAAATGTCTTTCCTGTAATGAGATAGGCAAAAGATAGCTAAAAATAATATGTCTAAGCACAAGTCCTAAGGAATGCAGATCTCTTTATTAAATAAGAAGTCTTTTTTTTTTTTTTGCGGTACACGGGCCTCTCACCGTTGCGGCCCCTCCTGTTGAGGAGCACAGGCTCCAGACG
This sequence comes from Pseudorca crassidens, assembly GCF_039906515.1. Lineage (NCBI taxonomy): Eukaryota > Metazoa > Chordata > Mammalia > Artiodactyla > Delphinidae > Pseudorca > Pseudorca crassidens. Next base: position 190,017,645 of record NC_090296.1, read on the forward strand.
CACAGGCTCAGCGGCCATGGCTCACGGGCCCAGCCGTTCCGCAGCACGTGGGATCCTCCCAGACCGGGGCACGAACCCGCATCCACTGCAGCGGCAGGCAGACTCTTAACCACTGCGCCACCAGGGAAGGCCAAGAAGTCATTTTTAATTGGACTAATCTTCCTTCCTTGGTTTCTAACAGTCTGATCCTCTTCTCACGGTGCTAATTGTCTATGCCCTTCATGTGTCTTATGACCATAATTTTAACTTTTAAAGCAGCTTGATGAAATAGATATGGATCTAAGAGAAAAGCAGGATGTATATGCTAAACATGTCATGTCAAGAATTGCTACTATTTATCAATTTACTGAAGTAAAAAATGGTCCACTTGGCACGACAATACTGAAAACACAAGGAGAGGATGTTGCTGGGTCAGGAACTTTTGGTTTCTCATCCTTTACAGCTCCTCTGAAGGTAGTTAACAAGATTATCCATTTAATCCCTGGCCATGCTTTGCCACTCTGCTATCTTTAGTGTAAGCTTATGATAATAATAATGTCCTTGCTTAACAAGTATGATAGGAAGCTAATGTTCCTTCATCTCAAATATCCTGCTCACTCCCCATCATTCAGGACCCAGGCCATGTCCTCCCCGCTCCACGGAGTTGCTCTCCTTTCCCGACCACACTAGCTCACATTGGCACAACTTCTAAATTCCTGCAACACTCTTTTTGGTACCATGTCTGTAAATTTAATATGTACCACTTTACATTGTCATTCATATATATGTTATATTTATATAAATATACATTTCTATGGATAAAATGATAAATGATTAAAATGTATATTTACATACATATATTTATGTAAATATATTTGTATTTCTATAAATATATACACATTTATTTATCTCTATAGCTATAGCTATATGTGTAATGGCTGATAGACTTATAACTCTAGCTATATACCTATCTATAGCTATAGCTATAGCTATAAGCCTATCAGTCATTAAGTATAAATTCCTTCTAGGCAGGAACTGAGTCTCTTTATATTTACTATGTCCCACATCATCAAGTACAATGCAAGGGCACCAGAAATGTTTGTTGAATTAATGAGCTCAGGAGAGAGGGATGGAATGAATGAATGAATGAATGGGAAGTGAATTTGAAGCCCTCCCTGAATGTCCAACCCTACCCTTTCTTAGGGCAATATTTCTCTGAGACAGGTCTTTGGATCTTCTGCATCTGAATCACCTGAAATGACTGTTTAAAATGCAAATTCCTAGGCTCCAAACCCAACCTCTTTGATCAGAGTCTGGAGCTGGGCCTGGGAATCTGCATCTTAACAAGCACCCCAGGTGGTTCCTTAACACACAAATTTGAGAACCACTGGCTTATCAGGGTAGGTATAGAAGATATTTTTTGAATGATTAATTGAATTAATCTGGATTCAACACCTCTCCCCCTCCATAGATTTTCTAATTAAGCTCAAACTTGTAACAACCTGGGTGTCATGCTCTTTTTGTAAGAAATCAACTGTTCTGGAAGAAAGGGGCGTTCAGTTTTTAGGCAAGTTTAGTTTTTGATAAGATCACTGGAATTGAGGTAAATTGCAAACTTCATAATATGTGTATACTGTGATGCTTTAAAGACACTTCTGCCCATGACATCACTTCACTCAGGAGTTTTATAAGTTGCAGGATTCCTGAGAGAAGCAGCATTCTCCTGAGGCAAAAGATGATAGTCTCGGTCTTGTCTTCAGTGGTCGCCCATGGACGCTCCTTGGAACATCCCACGACTGCTCTTCTTTTGTCTTCCTTTTAGAAATGTCTCCTGACAGATGACTAGGACACAGACAGGGAACCATTTTCCAAATTAGGTGTGGGTGGTCCTGCTCTGGAAGCAGCTTCTAAACTGAACGATAAGTCCTTCAATGCAGCAGGAATAAACCCCCTTTCACAGACTTCATCTTATCTGAGGCAGACTTTTTCCTTTAATGGGGGAGATTTTTTTAAAAAAACAAAGAAGGGGGTCACTGATGTAAAACCAGGGCCTCAGACGTGAACCCGGGGTGCAGACGCCTGTCAAGCTCAGGCAGAGTCCCTGGAGCACTGGGCAGCGTGGGCAGTGCAGACGACCTGGCTCTGACCCAGAGGACACCAGGCTGCCCCATGCACCTCAGGCCACTGCACTGCCCCTCCGGCAGCCCCAGGTCCCCATTACCATGCACAAGCCAGGCAGTTCCGGGATTTGGATGTCCATGTCTTTGGGGGACCATTATTTCACCTGCCACATGCTTGTGGGATCTTGGTTCCCAGGCCAGAGATCGGGCCCATGCTCTGGTGGTGGGAGCTCTGAGTCCAAACTGCTGGACTAACAGAGAACCTCAGACCCCAGGGAATATCAATCAGAGTAATGTCTCCCAGAGATCCTCAACTCAGCACCAAGACCTGGCTCTATCCAACTGCTTGCAAACTCCAGTGATGGATGTCTCAGACCTAACAACCAGCAAGACAGGAATACAGCACCACCTGTCAAAAAAAAAAAAAGGAAAGAAAAAAGAAACGACAAAAAAATATGTTGCAGATGAAGGAGCAAGATAAAAACCTACAAGACCAAATAAACGAAGACAAAATAGGCAACCTACCTGAAAAAGAATTCAGAGTAATGATAGTAAAGATGATCAAAAATCTCGGAAACAGAATGGAGAAAATACAATAAACATTTAACAAAGATCTAGAAGAACTAAAGAGCAAACAAACAGTGATGCACAACACAATTACGGAAATTAAAAATACTCTAGAAGGACCAATAACAGAATAACTGAGGCAGAAGAACAGATAAGTGAGCTGGAAGGTAAAATGGTGGAAATAACTGCCGGGGAGCAGAATAAAGAAAAAAGAATGAAAAGAATTGAGGACAGTCTCACAGACCTCTGGGACAACATTAAACATTAAACAAACATTTGAGTTATAGGGGTCTCAGAAGATGAAGAGAAAAAGAAAGGTTCTGAGAAAATATTTGAAGAGATAAGAGTTGAAAACTTCCCTAACATGGGAAAGGAAATAATCAGTCAAGTCCAGGAAGCACAGAGAGTCCCATACAGGATAAACCTAAAGAGAAACACCAAGACACATATTAATCAAACTATCAAAAATTAAATACAAAGAAAAAAATATTAAAAGCAGCAAGGGAAAAGCAACAAATAACACACAAAGGAATCCCATAAGGTTAACAGCTGATTTTTCAACAGAAACTTGGCAAGCCAGACGGGAGTGACATACATACTGAAAGTGATGAAAGGAAAAAACCTACAACCAAGATTACTCTACCCAACAAGGTTCTCATTCAGACTTGATGGGAAAATTAAAACCTTTACAGATAAGCAAAAGTTAAGAGAATTCGGCACCACCAAACCAGCTTTACAACAAATGCTAAAGGAACTTCTCTAGGCAGGAAACACAAGAGAAGGAAAAGACCTACAAAAACAAACCCAAAACAATGAAGAAAATGATAATAGGAACATACATATCAATAATTACCTTAAATGTAATGGATTAAATGCTCCAACCAAAAGACATAGACAGACAGAATGGATACAAAAACAAGACCCATACAAATGCTGTCTACAAGAGACCCACTTCAGACCTAGGGACACATACAGACAGAAAGTGAGGGGATGGAAAAAGATATTCCATGCAAATGGAAATCAAAAGAAAGCTGTCTCATATCAGACAAAATAAACTTTAAAATAAAGACTATTACAAGAGACAAAGAAGGACACTACATAATGATCAAGGAGAAGATATAACAATTGTAAATATTTATGCACCCAACATAGGAGCACCTCAATACATAAGGCAAATGCTAACAGCCAAAAAAGGGGAAATTGATAGTAACACAGTAATAGTAGGGGACATTAACACCCCACTTTCACCAATGGACAGATCATCCAAAATGAAAATAAATAAGGAAACACAAGCTTTAAATGACACATTAAACAAGATGGACTTAATATCTATAGGACATTCCATCCAAAAACAACAGAATACACTTTCTTCTCAAGTGCTCATGGGACATTCTCCAGGACAGACCATATCTTGGGTCACAAATCAAGCCTTGGTAAATTTAAGAAAATTGAAATCATATCAAGTATCTTTTCTGACCACAATGCTATGAGACTAGATATCAATTACAGGAAAAAAAAAACTGTAAAAAATACAAACACATGGAGGCTAAACAATACACTACTAAATAACCAAGAGATCACTGAAGAAATCAAAGAGGAAATCAAAAAATACCTAGAAACAAATGACAATGAAAACAAGACGACCCAAAACCTATGGGATGCAGCACAAGCTGTTCTAAGCAGGAAGTTTATAGCAATACAATCTTACCTCAAGAAACAAGAAAAATCTCAGATAAACAACCTAACCTTACACCTAAAGCAATCAGAGAAAGAAGAACAAAAAAACCCCAAAGTTAGCAGAAGGAAAGAAATCATAAAGATCAGATCAGAAATAAAAGAAAAAGAAATGAAGCAAACAATAGCAAAGATCAATAAAACTAAAAGTTTGTTCTTTGAGAAGATAAACAAAATGGATAAACCATTAGCCAGACTCATCAAGAAAAAAAGGGAGAAGACTCAAATCAACAGAATTAGAAATGAAAAAGGAGAAGTAGCAACTGACACTGCAGAAATATAAAGGATCATGAGAGATTACTACAAGCAACTATATGCCAATATTATGGACAACCTGGAAGAAATGGACAAATTCTTAGAAAAGCACAACCTTCTGAGACTGAACCAGGAAGAAATAGAAAATATAAACAGACCAATCACAAGCACTGAAATTGAAACTGTGATTAAAAACCTTCCAACAAACAAAAGCCCAGGACCAGATGGCTCCACAGGTGAATTCTATCAAGCATTTAGAGAAGAGCTAACACCTATCCTTCTCAAACTCTTCCAAAATATAGCAGAGGGAGGAACACTCCCAAACTCATTCTATGAGGCCACCACCACCCTGAAACCAAAACCAGACAAAGATGTCACAAAAAAAGAAAACTACAGACCAATATCTCTGATGAATATAGATGCAAAAATTCTCAACAAAATACTAGCAAACAGAATCCAACAGCACATTAAGAGGATCATACAGGCCATACAGGGCTTACCTGGTGGCACAGTGGTTGAGAATCTGCCTGCCGATGCAGGGGACACGGGTTAGTACCCCCGTCCGGGAAGATCCCACATGCCGCGGAGCGGCTGGGCCCATGAGTCATGGCCGCTGAGCCTGCGCGTACAGAGCCTGTGCTCCGCAGCAGGAGAGGCCACAACAGTGAGAGACCCGCATACTGAAAAAAATAAAAAAGGATCATACAACATGATCAAGTGGGGTTTATCCCAGGAATGCAAGGATTCTTCAATATATGCAAATCAATCAATATGATACACCATATTAACAAATTAAAGGATAAAAACCATATGAAAATCTCAATACATGCAGAAAAAGCTTTTGACAAAATTCAACACCCATTTATGATAAAAACTCTCCAGAGAGTAGGCATAGAGGGAACCTACCTCAACATAATAAAGGCCATATATGACAAACCCGCAGCCAACATCATTCTCGATGGTGAAAAACTGAAGCCATTTCCACTAAGATCAGGAAAAGACAAGGTTGCCCACTCTCACCACTATTATTCAACATAGTTTTGGAAGTTTTAGCTACAGCAATCAGAGAAGAAAAAGAAATAAAAGGAATCCAAATCGGAAAAGAAGTAAAACCGTCACTGTTTGCAGATGACATGATACTCTACATAGAGAATCCTAAAGATGCTACCAGAAAACTACTAGAGCTAATCAATGAATTTGGTAGAGTAGCAGGATACAAAATTAATGCACAGAAATCTCTTGCATTCCTATACTCTAATGATGAAAAATCTGAAGGAGAAATTAAGGAAACACTCCCATTTACCATTGCAACAAAAAGTGTAAAATACCTAGGAATAAACTACCTAAGGAGATAAAAGACCTGTATGCAGAAAACTTAAGGCACTGATGAAAGAAATTAAAGATGATACAAACAGGTGGAGAGATATACCCTGTTCTTGGATTGGAAGAATCAACATTGTGAAAATGACTCTACTACCCAAAGCAATCTACAGATTCAGTGCAATCCTTATCAAACTACCAATGGCATTTTTCACAGAACTAGAACAAAAAATTTCACAATTTGTATGGAAATGCAAAAGACCCCGAATAGCCAAAGCAACCTTGAGAAAGAAAAACAGAACTGGAGGGATCAGGCTCCCAGACTTCAGATTATACTACAAAGCTACGGTAATCAAGACAGTATGGTACTGGCACAAAACAGAAATATAGATCAATGGAACAGGATAGAAAGCCCAGAGATAAACCCACGCACCTATGGTCACCTTATTTTTGATAAAGGAGGCAAGAATATACAATGGAGAAATGACAGCCTCTTCAATAAGTGGTGCTGGAAAAACTGGACAGCTAAATATAAAAGAATGAAATTAGAACACTCCCTAATACCATACACAAAAATAAGCTCAAAATGGGGCTTCCCTGGTGGCACAGTGGTTGAGAATCTGCCTGCCAATGCAGGGGACACGGGTTCGAGCCCTGGTCTGGGAGGATCCCACGTGCCGTGGAGCAACTAGGCCCATGCGCCACGGCTGCTGAGCCTGCGTGTCTGGAGCCTGTGCTCCACAGCAAGAGAAGTCTGCGGCAGTGAGGGGCCCGCGCACCGCGATGAAGGGTGGCCCCTGCTCGCCTCAACTAAAGACAGCCTTCACACAGAAATGAAGACCCAACACAGACAAAAATAAATAAATAATTGCAAAATGGATTAAAGACCTCAGTGTAAGGCCAGACACTATCAAACTCTTAGAGGAAAACATAGGCAGAACACTCTATGACATAAATCACAGCAAGATCCTTTTTGACCCATCTCCTAGAGAAATGGAAATAAAAACAAAAATAAACAAATGGGACCTAATGAAACTTAAAAGCTTTTGCACAGCAAAAGAAACCATAAACAAGACGAAAAGAGGACCCTCAGAATTGGAGAAAATATTTGCAAATGAAGCAACTGACAAAGGGTTAATCTCCAAAATTGACAAGCAGCTCATGCAACTCAATATCAAAAAACAAAAAACCCAATCTAAAAATGGGCAGAAGACTTAAATAGATATTTCTCCAAAGAAGATATACAGATTGCCAACAAACACATGAAAGGATGCTCAACATCATTAATCATTAGAGAAATGCAATTCAAAACTACAATGAGATATCATCTCACACCAGTCAGAATGGCCATCATCAAAAAATCTACAAACAATTAATGCTGGAGAGAGTGTGGAGAAAAGGGAACCCTCTTGCACTGTTGGTGGGAATGTAAATTGATACAGCCAGTATGGAGGTTCCTTAAAATTAGAACTACCATGCAACCCAGCAATCCCACTACTGGGCCTATACCCTGAGAAAACCATAATTCAAAAAGAGTCATGACCACAATGTTCATTGCAGCACTATTTACAATAGCCAGGACATGGAAGCAACCTAAGTGTCCATGGACAGATGAATGGATAAAGAAGATGTGGCACATATATACAATGGAATATTACTCAGCCATAAAAAGAAACGAAATTGAGATATTTGTAGTGAGGTGGATGGACCTAGAGTCTGTCATACAGAGTGAAGTAAGTCAGAAAGAGAAAAACAAATACTGTATGCTAACACATATATACGGAACCAAAAAAAAAAAGGTTATTATGAACCTAAAGGCAGGACAGGAATAAAGATGCAGATGTAGAGAATGGACTTGAGGACACAGGGAGGGGGAAGGGTAAGCTGTGACAAAGTGAGAGAGTGGCATGGACATATATACACTACCAAATGTAAAATAGATAGCTAGTGAGAAGCAGCCGCATAGCAGAGGGAGATCGGCTCGGTGCTTTGTGACCACCTAGAAGGGTGGGATAGGGAGGGTGGGAGGGAGACGCAGGAGGGAGGGGATATGGGGATATACGTATGCATATAGCTGATTCACTTTGTTATACAGCAGAAACTAACACACCACTGTAGAGAAATTATACTCCAATAAAGATGTTAAAAAAAAGTAGAGAGATATATATGTTTTTTAAAAACAAAGAAAAAAACAAAAGAAGTGAACCCAACAGGTCTACTATTTCAACTCAATGCTGCGTTTTTCTTTTCTCCTTTTCCTTGGTAGGGAATTTCCTCTTTCAGTACCTGAAGCTTTGACTTCACCTTCTGTAATGGGTGTTGTTTGTCGTATGGAACGTTCCTAGTCTTTGTGAGATGAAGTCAGAATCCCTTGAAATGAAGAATTAGAATTCCACTGAATTGGTTCCAGATGATTTGGTGTCTTTTTTTCTAATCCTCCGCTTACATGATATTCATTTGAAATTCAAGTCGCCTAATACTAGGGCTCAGGAAATAGAGGAATAGGAGCCTTTCTTCTGGAGTTCCCATAACAATACTTTTAACCAAGTTCCCTGGTCTTATGCTCCCTTGAGCTCACTCTTCTCTCTCTCTCTTTCATCTTCTCCAACTTTGTAATTCTCTTTATAGGTTTTTCTACAGTATTTTATCTTTACCTTTTTTTGAAGTATGTTTCATCACCTCCGTTCTTTACTGTTTAATCTTTCTCAAAAGCATAAGTTCACACACACACACACACACACACATGCACACACACACATGCACACACACACAAGTTCCCCACACCAGCTCTGTGTTTAGGTTCTGTTTTACCGGGCTGTCTCTGTGTTTGACTTAGGTTTTCATTATTCCACGGTATTACCACATGCCAGGAGAGACAACCATTTTCCTGTCCACTCCCCATTTTGATCCACGTCACACTAAAATGCAGCAAAAGAAAGGGTCGCCGGCAGACAATATGAGTGCTTTAAGATGCTGGCCTTATATGAATACATTTCATGTTTTCCAAAGACGAGGCCGGTGCATCCGAGCTACAACCAGTCATTTGGCGCCATCTTCTGGACGCAACGAGTCACAGGCTGGGAATATCCGATCTCACTTAATTCAGTATCAGGTGCCCACCGCGCACCTGGAACTGTCCTGAGCAAATTATTTCCTGCTGGAACGAAGCTTTATATCCCTTTAGAACAAATCTCTCCAACTCCTAGTGAATATCTCAGAAGCTAAGGTGTCTTTCCTACTACTTCCTTCCCATTTCCTTTGCAGTTTCATAAAGTGCTTTTGTTTTATTTTGCCCAGTGTGTCATGAGAATTAACATTGACAACCAGCAACAAACTACTAGAGAGAAGAAACCACATTTTGACGGTCGTTGCATCTCTAGCATCCAGCACAGAGACTAGAGCTCCGGAATTTGTTTTGATTTGGGGTTTGTAGCTTTTTGGAGGGGGGGGGCGATTGTAGCTTTTTTTTTTTTTTTTTTTTGATTGTAGCTTTTTGAATGACATAATAAGCAATTAATATCTGAGGTGGGGGAATGTGACACACAAATGTTTTTATTTTAAGGAGAGAGACTTTTCTAGACTTCCCAGCCGAGGTGGGTCATGATTTTAAAGCTCCTAACTAGGAACCCTCTCCCCTCCTTTGAAGTATTGCCTCTGTTAAGAATAAGGGGGGAAACACTAAAAAGAAAAACTAATGGAAATGGAGCAGGACCCTGTGAGGACCTTCCCATGTCCCTCTTGTTTGTAGAAGAGCTTTAGCTTCCTAGGCCTTCCCCAAGTTCCAAAGAGTAAACTTAATCAGAGAAGTGAGAAAAGGCAGAAACAAAGGAAAACAGTCAAGCAAGACAAAGTAATGAGAGTTTAGCCATAAAACAAAGTCAAGGACTTTTAGCTCCTCCTCAAGGGCTATAGATGATATCCTGAGCCACATCCTTGAGCTGTTTTGCAGATACTGAAACCCTCACCAGGTGGAGGAAGTTAACTGCATGCTGACCACAAGCCCATAGACCCCAGACCAGTTGGAACCAGAAGGTTGATGATGTTGACTCCCAAAACACCCCACTGTTACCTCACCACCAACCAATCACACAAGCTGATCAGGTATCTTACATCCTCACCCCTAATGTTGCCTTTTAAAGCCCTTCCCTGAAAGCCATTGGAGAGTTTGGGTCTATTGAGCCTGAGCCGTCTGTTCTCCTTGCTTGGCCCCATGTTGGGCACCTTGGAATAAACACCACACTTTTCTTCACCACAACCTGGTGTCAGTAGATGGGCTTTGCTGCATACTGGGCAAGTGGACCCAAGTTTGGTTTGGTAACAAAATCAATACAAACTCCTGCAGGGAGCAGGAAGGAATATATAGGTTGCATTATAGGGTCTTCATAAAACCTAGCCTAGAATTGGAGAAATTTTAGACTATTTCAATATTGTTCTTAAAATTGATAATTAAAATATCTGCCCAGTGTGATGGTTAATTTATGTGTCAACTTGGCTAGATTATGATCCCAGCTGTTTGGTCAAACACCAGTTTAGATGTTTCCGTGAAGGTATATTTTAGATGTGATTAATATTTAAATCAGTAACTGTGAATAAAGCTGATTGCCCTCCATAACATCGACGGGCCTCATCCCATCCGTTGAAGGCCTTAAGAGCAAAGACTGAGGCCCCCAAAATGGAAGGAATTCTTTTCAAGACGGAAGCATAGAAACCCTGCCTGAGTTTTCAGACTATTGTCCTGTGGAATTCAGACTCAAGACTGCAACATCAACTCTTCCCTGAATTTCCAGCCTATGGGCCCATCCTGCAGATTTCAGAACTCTCAGATAGGTAGATAGATAGATAGAGAGGTAGATAGATAGATAGATGATAGATACATAGGTAGATAGATAGGTAGATAGATAGATAGATGATAGATAGATAGATAGATAGATAATCTCTTATTGTTTTTATTTCCCCTAGGGAGAACCCTGACTAATACACTAATACAGAACTGCACTTTAATGTATGTATGTTCTACACAACAGGATCTCAAACTTGATATGCACCAGGATACACACCATTAGAATCATTGTCTCTGGGAGGTACCAGCCAGGGCATCTATATATATAATAAGTTGTACAGTTGGTACACTAGGACAGTTTAGAACTAGATTTGATAAAGAGCCTCGATGCACATTAAGACTTATTATGTATAGCTCAGAAAGGGAAAAGGGAACCCATATTTATTAACCACCTGCTATGTGCCAGGTACTGGGCTAGGCTCTTCCAAGTATATTATCTCATATCTCACCCAATTCTCTCAGTGCTGGTCACCTCAGCAAGGTTAGTAACCTCCTCAGGACCTACCCATTCATTTGTTCATCAGATGTTTGCTGAGCAGCTGCGATGGGTCAGGCACTTTGCATGGCCCTGGGGATACAAAGGTGAATGAGAGACATGGTCCCCTCGTTGGGAGAAAATTCTAGGAAGAAAAACCAATAATAGTCAAGTGAACTAGAAATGAATAATTCTGCAAGGCATGTGAAAAGTGTCTTGAAGGAAGTGGGTAGGATGGAGTGACAGAGAATAGCTATGGGATGGACCCACTATCAGTTAAGTTAGACAGTGAAGGTGAAATGAAGAAAGCCAATGAAAAACAAGGATGTGTGATGGGGGTGGGGGAAGGAATCCCAGGCATCACTGGGCGGGCACACATCAGAACCGCTTTGTGCACTTCCACTGAAGGTGCCTGTACAGCATCCTGGAGAAGACATCCCAAGGAGGTAGATGGATATACCAGTATGAAACTCAAAGGAGGGGTCTGACGTGGAGACATAAAGTTGGGAGTCGTTAGTGGGTAGGTGGGATTTATAGATGGGATAGATGGGAATGAGATGTACAGTGTGAGGAATGTAGTCAATAATTATGTAATATCTTTGTACGGTGGCAGATCGTAACTAGACTTAGCATGCTGACCATTTTCAGGTGTATAAGAAGATCCAATCACTATGTTGTATGACCGGAACTAAAAACCAAACAACAACAAAAACTACCAATACAATTTCTACTAGCACCTGGAGCAGATGCTGTGCAGGTTTCCGTAGAAGTAGCCCCTAGGAAACAATTTTGTTTCTCGAGACCAAAAATGTCTTATTACTCAGAGAGCTAGGTCTTTCTTTTGACTTTACTTTATTGAGTTCTGTTTTGAACATATGTACGTGTGCATGAGAAAGAGGTGAATGGATGGATGATGGATGGATGGATGGATGGATGGATATAAAGTGTATATATGGATGGATTTTGCCCTTATGTGATCATTACAATGAAAGTAACTGAGGGCTTCCCTGGTGGCGCAGTGGTTGAGGATCTGCCTGCCAGTGAAGGGGACGCGGGTTCGGGCCCTGGTCTGGGAAGATCCCACTTGCCGCGGAGCAACTAGGCCCGTGAGCCACAACTACTGAGCCTGCGCGTCTGGAGCCTGTGCCCCGCAACAAGAGAGGCCGCCATAGTGAGAGGCCCGCGCACCGCGATGAAGAGTGGCCCCCGTTCGCCGCAACTGGAGAAAGCCCTCACACAGCAACGAAGACCCAACACAGCAAAAATAAATTAATTAATTTTTTAAAACAAGAAAGTAACTGAGCAGATTTTTTTAGAAGAATAAAATGAGCTCCTAGAAAAAAATAAAGACATGGGAGTGACGGAATCACCTCGAGAGACTCGTAGACAGAAGGTAGAGCCCAGGACCAAGACGTAAGGACTCCAGCCATTGGAGGCCAACAGGGGGAGCACCTGCAAGGGAAGGTCAGTGGGTGGGTGACGGGGGGCTGGTGGAGGGGCAGGAGCCCAGCCAGCACGTGGCGGGGCTAGAGTTCAAATCTGCTGTCTGCATCCGTCGCCCTTGCTCTGCTCACTGCGTTCGCCTGGTGCATTTGGAGAGCTAACAGCCTCACGCTGGATTCGTATCACACTCTAGCAATCCCGTTGGAATGTATTAGCTCACCGATTCTTATGGTTGTAGAAAGAGAACAAGGCAGGTGCTACCTGTCCGGCAGATGACGACGCTGACGCTCAGAGAAGTGAAGAAACTGTTGGATGGTGAATCGCGAGTCCAGGCTGCTGCCTGGGTATCTTTCCTGCTTAGTCCTAACCCTCAAAGCTGCCTAACCCTTAAAGACCATTTTTATGGCTTCTTTATCATCATCAAATCTTGTCTGTAGTAAAAAGCACCTGTTGCACGGGATAGTGTGCAAAAAGAATTATTCAATTGGTGCAAATTCCTGATGAAGAGCTTCGGTGACAAATGGAGGGAGAGGCAGAGCACGGGTGTCAGAGATCTGGTCTGAGAGGAACTGGGAAAGAAATTAGTTACAGGGTTTTCCCCAAACAAACTCATGCTTTTTAAATTTTTTTTTTTTTTACCTAAAATCTGCCAATCAGAGCTCCCTAAACTTTTTCTCAATCTTGGCTTCCAATGCACCATTTTAGCGACTTTAGAGGACGAAGGGGGCAGCTGCCGAAAAACCTGTGGAAGAGTTTTCAGCCTCAGGAATGGAGGAAAACCGACGGCAGGGACCGACCTGAAACTTAGTCAAAAGGACACTGCAAGCAAAACCATCTTGTAGTTTTAGAGGGCTGTACCCTCCAAAACCAAGAATAGATGACAGTCATGGTGGGGAATGGGTGGGAGGGGGCGGACAAAGTCTATTTTTTAAATTTTATTGAAGTATAGTTGATTTACAATGTTGTGTTAATTTCTGCTGTATAGCAAAGTGACTCAGTTATACATATATATATATTCTTTTTCATATTCTTTTCCATTATGGTTTAGCACAGGATACTGACTATAGTTCTCTATGCTATACAGTAGGGCCTTGTTGTCTATCCATTCTCTATGTAATAGTTTGCATCTGCTAATCCCAAACTCCCAATCCATCCTTCCACCACACCCCCTCCCCCTTGGCAACCACAAGTCTGTTCTCTATGCCTGTGAGTCTGTTTCTGTTTCGTAGGTAAGTTCATTTGTGTCATATTTTAGATTCCACATATAAGTCATACCATATGGTATTTGTTGGAGAAAGTCTACTTTAGACTGTATGGAAGATGCTACCCCGAGGGAGCCACGTGTGGGAGACAGAGAGAGGGAGAGAGTCCCAAGGCACCCCAGCTGTTTGAGTCTTCCCAGACCTGGGGGTGCAGAAGTCTTTGAGAGGAACCCAGCTTCAGTTACCATCTGACCACACCTGCCGAAAACTCAGGCAAGAACTGACTAGCAGAGCCCCAATAAACCTAGATTCGTGAGCAGATATGAATTGTTATTGTTTTAAGCCACAACTGGGGACGGGGGCTGCTACACAGCGATAAATAAATAGACAGCTGTTAAACCACCACCCTGTCCCCAACACACACACACTCACAACTCTGGTAATCACACTTTGGTAACTGAGAAGCATTTGTTGATTAATTTCAATGACAAAAACCACTGTTCCAGGTTCTGCAGATATAAAGCTGGGGACAAAAAACAAAACAAAACAAAACATGCTTTTTCCCTCAAGAAGCTTGCAGACTCGTAAGAAAAGAAAAAGATCAAAAACAAGCAAACAAAGCAAAAACCCATAAATACTAGATTATAAGTGCAGTGATAAAAGCCCACTGAGGTTATTAGTATAGACACACAGAGATGGGGCAGCTAACTCAATCTAAAGAATGGTTGGAGACGATAAGAAGAAAAGGATGGGCGCCAGGAGAAGAGGCAGAGGCACAGAGATGGGCAGACAGCATGAGAAAGGCACTGAGGGATGATGCGCACACGGTGGGGACAGAGACAACCCCGTAGGATGGCTGGAACTGACACTGGAGAGGTGGACAAGGCTGTGTCACCAAGAGCTTAGTAAGCCGCTAAGAGGCGTGGACTGGATCACCCAGGAAGCCATCGATGTCATCTGGGCAGAGAAGTGACGTGATCGGATCTGAGTTTGGAACAGACCTCTTTATTTTTATTTTTTTAACTTTATTGAAGTATAGGGTTTTTTTTTACAATGTTGTGTCAATTTCTGCTGTCAATCAGCAAAGCGATTCAGTTACACGTATATATATTCCTCTTCATATTCTTTTCCATGATGGTTTAGCACAGGATATTGACTATAGTTCCCTGTGCCGTACAGCAGGACCTTGTTGTTTAGCCATCCCATATACACTAGTTTGCATCTGCTCATTCCAAACTCCCACTCCTTCCCTCCCCCACCCACCTCCCCCTTGGCAACCACAAGTTAGAACAGACCTCTTCAGTGGCTGGCTACAGAATGGCTTAAGGGAAGGGAAGGTGGAGCGAGAGGGATGGGCTGAGAAAGCATCTGTGAGGCGGGGCCAGCGCGTGCCGGAGCTGCCTGGTACCATCTTGTAAAAGCCAATTACGTTTTTAGGAATTGGGGCGAGACCGTTAAAACTTTAATAGCTTGAAATCAACCATGGTAGGAGAATTTACGCCACCAAAGTCAACAAATGCTGCAAATCGAGGCTTTCCAGCCAGGGCCGGTTGTTAACCGCTTACCAGCACACCACTGATGGAAGCAGAGATGCTGGAAGCAGGAAAGTTTAAGTAGAAGGGGCAGGTCTCGATGATTACCTCGATATGGAGGGAAGGGTCAGAGTGCCTCCAAACATCTAACGTCTGCACCTGGGTGAAGGTGGATGATATGAGTTGACATGCAGGACGAAGAGGAAAAATCCGCTTGTTCAAGACAGTGAATTCAGGGGTTATGACGTGTTGATTTTGAGATGCTTTAAAGGACTGCCAGCGAGCAGCTGATGACCCAGGCCTGAAGCCTGGGGAGGGTGTGAGCAGGACGCTGAGAGCAAGTAAGATGGTCCAGGGTCAGGAAGGAGAGCAAGACAGCGTGCTGAGGAGAAATGTCGGGAACACAAAGACTTCAGCAGAGACGGAGGCCAGAAGGAGCGCTCAGAGCAGCCTGAGAAGCACATAAAGCCAAGCGCGTGATCACAGGTGTCAGACGCAGCCTGGGGGTCCGTACGATAACTCGAAGTATTTACAAGTGATACACCCCACTCCACCGCCTTGGGGTGCAAAAATGGCGTTTCTTTAGTGTTCAAACCACAGTGACAGTGAGTACCCAGCTCTCTAATTGCTGGCAGCCCATCCTAACGTGCTTAGGGCTCCTGTGTCATGTGAGTCTGAGGGCCCCGGTGTGAATACACTGTGCAGATGTCTGTCCCAGGAAATGTCATCTTACAGAGAAGGGGCAGGAAGGTGGTGAGTCCTCCGTGTGTCTCCGCTAAAAGTCCCCAGTTCTGTGCCGGGAGACACTCGAAAGCAAGCATTGCTGAGGCTGCAGCCCCACCATATGGGATGCAGGAGGCAAGGATGCCTGTGCCCTTGGTGATTCCGTGAGCCACGGTGCTACACGCCAAAGCAGGCCGTAGCTCCAATGTGCCACTCTGCACCCGCACACACACACACACACACACAGGCACAGACACAAAGACACACACACACAGACACAGACACACACACAGACACACACAGGCACACACACAGAGACATGCACACACACATAGGCACAGACACACACACACACAGACATGCACACACACAGACACACACAGACATGTACAGACACACACACAGACACACACAGACGTACACACAGGCACAGACACACACAGACATGCACACACACACAGACATGCGCACAGGCACAGACATGCACACAGGCACATACATACACACAGACACACACACACACAGACACACACAGACATGCACACACACAGAGACATGCACAGACATGCACACACAGACATGCACAAACACACATAGATATACACACAAACACACACACACAGATATGCATACACACAGACACACAGGCACTCACAAATATATACAGACATGCACACACATGCAGACACATACATACACACACAGACATATACATACAGATAAACACACATACAGACACACAGACATGCACATACGCAGACAGGCAGACACACACAACGCAGACACACACACACACACACACACACACACACAGCCATTCCCTCAAGGACCCCCACAGTGCTGAGTCGTCTGGAACGAGAGCAGTCACAGCATCAGTTACCTGCTCTGCGTGGAAAGCTCTCCCGCCCCGGGATCCCCAGGATCCCCTCCCAGCAGCTGACCTTAGTCCAGGTCTACCTGCTTCATTAGTGGCGCTAATACATTGCAAGGGGACTCATCTTCCCCTTTACGGGTGTTTCCTCCAGGGAGGGGAGGCAGGGCTCACTGGGGCTACGCTCCTACCTCTCTCTGCCCCTTCACTTACATTTGGGGGGACTTATGTGACTGGTACATTTGGGAAGGATCAACTGGGCACATGTATTCCCCCCTCACTTTCCTATTGGGAATGACCTGTCCCAAAGAGCATGAGGTCCTCTTGGCCGGGGCCCTGCCTGGGTGGATAGTTGGTAAAATACTTGAGCTGGACTTTAGCTCCCCAGTGGGTAAGCCACACCCCTCCAGGCAAGCCTTCATCAATCTTAAAGGAAAATGGTCATCTTCCATCTGCCTTTCTCTTTTGTCTTTTTTCTCAATTTGTTCAGAAGCCATGCAGAAAAGGAAGAGGGCTATTTTCTGAGCCCCCTCTAAGACCCTGACAGAACGACAAAGAGAAAGTTTGAAGTGTCAGTTTCCTCCACCGCCACAGATCTCTCTGACCGCCAGGCAAAGTGCCATGACCATGTCACAACCATAAGACATGGATCAGAGCAGAGGCCTGCCTCGAGCCAGCGTCCCAGCCCTCGCCAAGGAAAAATCCATGAAGGTGTGCTTGTGCACACCCACCCCAAAACACTACAGTGAGGGGCCCCGAAGTGGCTCTTCCCAGAACAAAGAAGGTCTGCTCCAAGATGACTTGGGGCCCCCATGCTACAAAGAGAAATGGCTAGCAACTTTGACTTGTCAGCATCTTGTGCTAAAAACAATTCTACACCATGTGACACATCCACTGAATTTAGCAACGGGAGGTCTTTAGTGATCTTGGACAGAGCAAAGCGTTCTCAGCCAAAAGCATTCAGGAAGCGCCGAACTCCGTGTGACTCACGCAGATTCTAAAGGCCTCGGAAAGCAGAAATTCTCCTAAATTTTGCTGCATGGAGACTTTTTGACCCACAACCCCCATTTTCAGTCTAAAAATCTATGGATAGTCCATAAAATATTGGAAATTCAAGGAGTCAAATATCACCTAAGACATCTGGGGGCAAAGGAAATGAACTAGAACAGATGATTGTAAAGAGAAAAGAAGAACCAAGGAAAGGTTTATGTATCTAGTGATGGAGTTATTTTTAGAACGGTAGGGACTTCCTTATGTTTCTAGGTCAAAGGAAGGTGGCCCAAGAAAGGGAAAGTGACCAGCAGGAGAAGCAGAGAGTAATTTTTGGAGCAAATCCCTCAAGGAGTTTATAATCAAGCAGGTTTTACTTGGTAAATACATCCTACATCAATGATAAATGAAAGCACGTGCAACCCAAAACTTGTACGCTTTTTTTTCTTTTTCTGTTTTGATTTGAAGTATAGTTGATGTACAACATTATATGTTCTAGGTATACAACAGTGATTCAGTTTTTAAAGGTCACACTCCATTTATAGTTATTATAAATGGGGGCCATACTCCCCGTGTTGTACAATATATACTTGTAGTTTATTTATTTTACACATAGTAGTTTGTACGACTTCATCCCCACCCCTATCTTGCCCCTCCCCCATTTCCCTCTCCCACTAGTAACCACTAGTTCGTTCTCTATGTCTCTGAATCTGTTTCTTTTTTGTTATATTCACTAGTCTGTTGTATTTTTTAGATTCCACATATAAGTGATATCATACACTATATCTATCTTTCTCTGTCTGACTTTAAGCAAAACTTGTAAGTTTTAAATACAGCATAGATGGGTAATCATGCTTTTAAGATATTTCCAAAGAAGTTGGCATAACAATTCCAAGTCACTCTTCTTGTCAATATTAAAACTTACCCAAAAAAGGGGGTGGGGACTTCCCTGGCGGTCCAGTGGTTAGGACTCCATGCTTCCACAGCAGGGGACCTGTGTTCGATCCTTGGTTGGAGAACTAAGACTCTACAAGCCACACAGGATGGCCCAAAAAAACCCCAAAAACAAAAGCAAACAAACAAAACTTACAGCATTTGTTCTTAATATTTGGGGAATTATGGATAAAACTCTGAATCTCTACAAAAGGCTCTACAACGAGCACATGGAGGTTCACCACTAGCTCTCAGGTTTCTCTCTAGAGCTGTGGTCCAAGGTATCAGAAGCTGCAGCTTCCACCCAGAGGTCAGTAAAATGCAGAAAACCACTGCCGATGGTCACAGATGCCCACAGTCCTGGGCTGAGAATGGTCCAGGGAACACGAGAGGGGCTGCAAATCCATCTGCTGAAGCCCTTGCTGCAGCCATGGCACAGATGCCCCTTCTCAGCCCTGTGCTGGAGCCTCAGAAATCTAGTCCCCAGGCTGCTGCCTCTGTGACATCAGGGAGTAGGGGCTGTGCTGACAGTCTCTGACACTGCCTCTTTGGTCCTCTGCCTTCTCCATGCCCACCCCTGCTCCTCTACCCATCAGGAATCAAGAACAGGGCACCCAGTAACAGAAGACCAGATGGAAAGCCTGAGAACCAGCACAAGACGAGTCAAGACCCTGGAAGTGGGGTGGGTGAGAGAAAGGCACAGAAGGTTTATGTGCAGTGGGAGGGGAAAACAGGAGGTCCAAAGGGGAGAGCCTTTCCTCCTTCTTATAAGATAGCGGCCATGTTGGAGACAGAAGTATGGTTTGGTGCCAGTGGAGAATCTGGAGCAGGGAACTAGTCCTGTAGAGCAGAGGATCTGTGGCTGCAAGTCCCTTATGAATGAACTCTGTGATGGGCTGGGATGTACAGCTGGGACCTGAAGATAAGATTTATATGTTTTCCAGACTTTCTAGGTGTGCTCCCATTAAGACCGTTTGGGCAAGGTCTGTACTGCTCCCTCCCTTTCGTGATAGCATTGTAGGCTGAGGAGCTGTGTAAAACGATAAGATTCAGGACTCTGCTGGTCGATAAAGGGCTTTTGTGTGAACTAGAATAAGGAGTTGTGTCCCTGGAAAGATCCAGCCCCACACCAAAGCATGTGGCTTAATGAGCGTACTGCCAGCTGCACCTCAGCCCGTATTCATCCCCATTGTGCAGTGAGTAGCCTGCACAACCGTACATAGCAGCCTCAATCAAATCCTAGCAAGAGGAAACCATAGTAAATTCATGTTAGCAAATATATATACAGGAAGTCTGGGCAGTCTTATTCACCATTTAGTCATCTTAATTGGCTTTTTTTATTGGTTCTTAGTTATCATAAAAAGACTCAACAGTTTAGAAATAGTGCTGCGGAGGATAGAAAGGATCTACATGCATCTCCAAAGACAGAAAGATTCCAATTCCATAGGAGAGAGACAAATCTTAGAATAAATGGAGGAGAGATATGAATTGACTAAACCAGTGTTTACAAACAAGAAAGAGACAACATAAGATGACATCCCCTAAAAGCCAGCAATGTCCGTATCAACTATAATTAGCACAAGCCTCCAGGTAGAATGAATAACATTGAGAAATAGATTGTTGATCTTGAAAGATCTCAAAAAGGAATCAGGGATGAAAACTAAGCTGCAGATCTCCCAGAGATGACATATTACCAATAATCGGGGACTTCTCTGGTGGTCCAGTGGGTAAGACTCTGCGCTCCCAATGCAGGGGTCCGGGTTCGATCCCTGGTCGGGGAACTAGATCCCACATGCGTGCCGCAACTAAGAGTCCGCATGCTGCAACTAAAGATCCCACATGCTGCAACAAAGATCCCGTGTGCTGCAACTAAGACCAGGCACAGCCTAAATAAATAAATAAATAAATATTTTTAAAAATAATAATGATAATAATCGAAGCCACCGAGTGAATGATTCAGACAGGTTGCCTGTCACCTGCTTGCCCTCATCTCCAAAAAATTAGGCAAAAGAAGGAAATGATGCATTAAACAGCATCAGGGAGACAAGATGGGAAGGAGGGAAGAAATGTTTTAGCAACTGTAAAAATTGTAGAATTAGGTTTAGAACAAATTTGCCCCTCAAATTCTCCAGGGTCTGGTTCAGGTCCAAGAAATACATAGCTGACCATATAAAACTCATTATACAATGGCCAACTCTTTGGAAAGTCATTTTTCACATAATGAGTATATTATTTAACGCTTGGTTATGGACATATTTAGTCACATAAAGAACACAAGTAAACAACTTTGTGTTATTGTTTTGTTCTTTTGAAGTCGATGGGAACTGATTGCCTGAAGTCTTCAAATCTCAAATCTACTCTTCTGCGCCTGCCTTTATGATGGCTCTGTGGCCTTTGAAAATTTCAATGGCTCCTTCTTCCCTACACTTTTCCTCCCCCGACTTCTGGGACATGGCACAGTTTCCCTTTTTCCCCTCTGTCCGCTCCCTTTGCCTCCTCTTCAACTTTCTATTTCCTTGGAGCACCTCTTAAATGGAGGAACTTTCTAGAATTCAACCTTTGCTGATGAGATCTCTGAGGATGACTCCTAAGGCCATATTTCCAAGCCTAATCTCTCTCCTGAGGTTCAGACCCATTTTCCCAAATGGTTGTGGACATCACACACCTGGCCCACATGTACTTCATTCAGCTGTCCAACAGGTACTTCAAATTCCTCAGACAGGACGAATGATCTTCCCACCAGCACTGCTGCCCATCCTGTGTCTCTCATCTCAGCTAATGGTCCTACCCTCTGTCCAGTCACCCAGGCAGAAATTCTTAATACTCTTCAATAACTTCTTTTTCTCACCTGTCATATCTAGTCATCCTGAAATTCTGTCCACTCCACCATAAAACCTCCCAAATGTATCTCCTTTTTTTCTGCCAGAGTCCAATATATGGCTTCTTTTGAAGCTGAGATGGAGGTTCCCTATATGTCTGATTTCAAGATTACTGGGAAGGGCCCAACCCTAAAAAACATTCCTCCCTGAAATGGTGGATCCCTGAAATTCCTCTAACAGACAAGGTTTTTATTACAGAATTAGAAATCATCTTAAATGCAAAAGGCTCTGGAAAGGTGACATCTTATATTGAAAACACACGAAAGTGTCACTGCTGTATCATACAGCCTTCCAGTGGGAAAGTTGATGTGACACACAGAGAGTAAGGGTGTAAATTGGAGGGTGAGGGATAAGAGCAGGGAAGAAAATGTGCAGGGGGCAGAGAGTAGTCACTGGGGTGACATTTCATGAACATACAGACAAAGAAACTATGCTTGAGCCAACCAAGCCAGAATCAACTAAAATATACTTTTGCACTGAAACGTAAATTTAAAAACTCACAAGGATGGGAGCCAAGGTAGATAGGAAATTGTTTTATAAAAAGATTCACAGACACTCTTCTCCTGTTTCTACAATAAACAGAATGGAGCAGTTTCCCATTATTGGGTCTTGTTACAATAAGACCCAATGAATGTGAAAGTTCTAAATTTATGTGAGATCTCTGAAATTACTGCAGTGGGAAATACTGCCGAAGCACTTCTAAGTTCACAAATACATCTTCCTCTTGGAGTTTTCACAGCCAGCTCTTCGAAACTTGGCCACCTTTGCTGTAATATTCCATGAAAATCCAGTCGTCAAGAAATGTATTTTGGCTGGGACTTTTTCCAGCTCCCTGGGGTCGGATCAAATTAATTTAGGTGAGAATTTCTTTATGTGAATTCCACACTGGAATAACTACTATATATTCCATTCCTAACTCATTTTCCTTCCTTAGTTCCCAGTGGAACCAGAAAGAGAAATTAATGAGGTCAGGAATAACAATGGGGTAACAGGCTGTAAATTGTTTTTTCTAGGTTTCTTTTTTATTATTTTTCTTTAAACAATTGCCAAGACTGGAATCAAAGATAAAGAGAAGGCACAACAGTTTTGCTCTGGTTTTGTGTCATTCAGATTTTAAAATTTTTTTTTTTTCTTTTTTACAAATACAAATTAAACATGAAAAAACTCTACTTCAAAAAGAATCTAACAGGGCTTCCCTGGTGGCGCAGTGGTTGAGAGTCCGTCTGCTGATGCAGGGGACACGGGTTCGTGCCCCAGTCCAGGAGGATTCCACATGCCACGGAGCGGCTGGGCCCGTGACCCATGGCCGCTGAGCCTGTGCGTCAGGAGCCTGTGCTCCGCAACGGGATAGGCCACAACAGTGAGAGGCCCGCGTACCGCAAAAAAAAAAAAAAAAAAAAAAAAAGAATCTAACAGTTCAGGAAAAGCTTATCAGTTGCATTCTAGACATTTAAAACCTATCTCACAATTTAAATTTCAGTGGTAAAAACAGTAGGTTTTGGAACTGTTTTGTGATCACGTATCCAAAGAAAAGCTCCACTAGCACTCCTTTTATTCAGTTTTTAAACATACCAGAGAGAATCTAAACTGTCAATTTTTCCAACAGCAGATTTTCCACACCAGAAGGTAGTCATGACTCTCAAAGAAGAGACAATTTGGGGTTTTCCTGCCTTCAAAATATTTATCAAATCCTGTTAATTCTCACAGGCTTTTGAAACATGTAGAAAATAAGTAAGAAATATTCCAGCCTTCCCTGGTGGTGCAGCGGTTAAGAATCCACCTGCCAATGCAGGGGACACGGGTTCGAGCCCTGGTCTGGGAAGATCCCACATGCTGCAGAGCAGCTAGGCCTGGGGGCTACAACTACTGAGCCTGCGCTCTAGGGCCCGCAAGCCACAGCTACTGAGCCCATGCACCACAACTAGTGAAGCCTGCACGCCTACAGCCCATGCTCCACAACAAGAGAAGCCACCGCAATGAGAAGCCCGTCAACACAACTAGAGAAAGCCCACACACAGCAATGAAGACCCAACACAGCCAAAAATAAATAAATAAAATAAATAAAATTTAAAAAAAAAGAAATATCCCAATGAATGAAACTTACCAAATGTCAGTAATAAGCAAGACACATTCTTTTGGGGAAACTGTTAAAAAAAAATCCAGTCTGTATATGCAAATAAAGCAAGGAAATGCAGTTTTTTTTTCCTTCTTCTTTAAAAATCCATTTCTCCTAAAATATCATTCCACAAAATTGGAAGTGAAGGACTAAAATGGGGTGAGGGGGGAGGAAGGAGCACACACCATTAACACAAAAAGTAAAATTGTACAAACTTAAGCAGTTTATGATAGACTAGGATCAGATTCCAAGATACCAAAAGTTGGCTGAAGAAATTCACCATTCTGTGGGAGCTAGGGTTTGTACTGCTGCCTGAAGATCGGTGAAGAGCAATTCACTGCCTCGGAGCACTGCCCCTTCCCACTCCAAATCCTGGTTTTTGCACCATGCCTCCGCGGGGGGGCGCCTCTCATCCCACCACCCAACCCGCCTTGAGGGCCTCCAGGTCCCTGCAGGAGGTTATCTCGGCGGTCCCCTTCCCGGGCGGCTCCAGTCTTCTTTTCTTCCACATTCAGGCAGACCTCACCTCTGAACATGATGGGCCTGTTGCAAAGCACCTTCTGAACAGGCTCAGAATCATCAAACAAAACGAACCCAAAATTGGGTAATTTCCCACCACTGTTAATATGCAGCTCCACCACATTCCCATAATTTTGAAAAAAATCTTTAAGTTCTACTCCACCTCATGAGGCAGGTTGCCAATAAAGAGCTGGTGGCCGTCAGGGTGTCTCACGATTCTTCGGGGTTCAACGTCACCTGCTCACCAGCCTCACGGACTGCTCTAGGTTCCCTCTGGGGATGAACATTTATTCGCTGTTCTCGCACCCTTTGATCCCTCTGAGGCCTCTGCGGTGGAATCTGAGATTCAGGCTTAGACTCTGGACGAGGCTGTGAAGCTGGTAGTTTAACAGCATGAGGTGGTATCCCAGTAACTGGAACAGCTCCACTGGGTGGAAGGCTCTTGCTGGTCACAGATGCCCAAGAAAAGGTTCTCAAGTCCTCCTGCACTGTCTGGGCTATGTCTGCAGGTGCTGGAGAAGAACTCTTCTGAGCATTCTTAGGAGTAGTTTCTTCCAATACACTCAGGCATTTCCTCTTGGACCACAGACGCAGGTTCTTGCTCCGGTTCTGGTTCAGGATCAGGCTCTGGTTCAGCAACAGGTTCTTCTAAATGTCCTTCTAAGTCATTGCTGACAGTTGGATCATAGAAAGTTCCAGAATCATCAGGTACCACCTCAGTGGTCTGCTGTCTTTCTTCAGGTTCCTCTGCTTCTTCTTCAGATCCTTCCTGAGGCTCAGTGACTAAGCCACCAAAGACCTCATCTTGGTATCTGAAGATATCATTGTGAACATAAAAATTATTTGCAGCAGAGCCCTCAGGAGCAAGGACAAAGGTCTCATGAATGTCCTCAAAGCCTGGTTGTTATTAGAGAGCAAGCCCATCACCTGGACCACCACACCGTCATTCAGAGTGGCATGAGTGTCGACATGACGGATCTTAGTGCGGCAATTAGTGAAGTTTTGTGACATCACTTTCCTATGGATTTCTTTCTGTCCGTAGACCACATCTGCTGGCTTTCCATTTGAATCCAATCCCCCATGGACATAAGAAGAGTTCTTTCCATAAAATTTGTGTAGCATGTCTGCGGCCTGGTTCAGCAGTGTGTAATACTGTCTCACAAATTCTCACCTGACCAGCAGGGGACTAGGCTTCTCCATAACCATAGCTTTGGTCAATTCAACCTGCATGGCTGAGCGGGAGAGGAACGAGCTCTGCTCCACACACGGCAAAAAGCAAAAAACCCCTCACTCAACTGCATCAGCACCAGTTGCAAAACTTAAAGCTATATCAGCTGGAGAATTGAACCATGGACCTTAGAAAAGAAAGAGGTATGCTCCTGGCATCCAGTTGTGAAGATCGGAGGGGACCAGCCCCAGAGAAACCTGTATTACTGCTCATCAGGGCATTATGTCTATAAATCTAATAACTGTCTATTGGTCTGTGACAAGAGAAATGGGAACTCTGTCCACAAAATCAGAAAAAGGGTAACGTAGTCTGGTGAGGGGAACACTGAGGTTTTGTGGGACAAAAGATCATGGGCAATCCAGCTAAGGTTTTGTATCCAGTTTTATAATAGTCTATTTGAAAGCCATATATGAATACATTTTCTCATGAAAACAGGGGACTTGTAACTTTTCAAATTGCAAAATCACTTCTGATAATTTAACTAGCCACGCCTTAAGTCAGGGTCTATAGAAGTACAATGGTTAATTTTATGTGTCAACTTGAATGGGCCATGGGGGACCCAGACATTTGGAAAAACATTATTCTGGGTATTTCCATAAAGGAGTTTTTGGATCAGTTTAAAATTTAATTTGATAAGGCTGAATAAAGCAGATTGTTCTCCCTAATGTGGGTGGGCCTCATCCAATCAGTTGAAGGCCTGAATAGAACTGGAGGCTGACTCTCCCCCAAATAAGAGGAAATTCTTCCTGTTTGGCTGCCTTGAGCTGGGACATCTGATTTTTCCTGCCTTCAGGTTCAAACTGAAACATTGACTTCATGGGTCTCAAGCCTGCCAGGTTTTGGCCTGGGACCACAGCTTCAGCTCTCCATCACACCCAATCCTGTCTCTCAAGCTGGCCATGGCAGCCTCCATGATCATATGAGCCAATTTTTCGTAATAAATCAATCATTCTCTCTCTTCCTCTCTCTCTCTCTCGATATATATATATGTATTTCAAACTGTAAAATCAAAATAAAATTATATATAATACATAATTATATCATATATATATAATCTATAATATAAATATATTATATAATATAATTATATATTAATACAGCATAATATATAATATCGATATATAAAGCATATAAAGTATAATATAATTATATAGTATAAATATAATATGATATATAACATATATAATAATACACAAAAATATATAAGATATATAAAATATATAGTCTGACACCCAGGCCTGTGCCCCCTCATTCCCCCATGCACTTCTGAGAAGTGAGACATCTCATTTTGGAAGAATAAGGGAGGTGAGAAAAGGAGAAATCATGTCCTTCAACACTGACAGATGAATTATTTAATCAGAAGCAAGAAACTGTGTAGAAAGTGAGGCACCGAGGCAATTTCTCACTCCTCAGGCACACAAAGAAGAGGATGGCAATGCTTTTCAGACCATGACGAAGAATTGTGGTGTCTCATTGTGACTATTTTCCCAAATCAGTGGGCGCTGGCTAATTAATACTTCAACAGAAAATTTTGCTCCAGGAACTGTTAACACTTTTAAAGTAAAACAAAGAAAGAAGAATTTTTTTTAACATCTTTATTGGAGTATAATTGCTTTACAAGGTGTGTTAGTTTTTGCTGTATAACAAAGTGAGTCAGCTATACATATACATATATCCCCATATCTCCTCCCTCTTGCATCTCCCTCCCATCCTCCTTATCCCACCCCTCTAGGTGATCACAAAGCACCGAGCTGATCTCCCTATGCTTTGCGGCTGCTTCCCACTAGCTATCTATTTTACATTTGCTAGTATATATAAGTCCATGCCACTCTCTCACTTCGTCCCAGCTCACCTTTCCCCGTCCCCGTGTCCTCAAGTCCATTCTCTATGTCTGTGTCTTTATCCCTGTCCTGCCCCTAGGTTCTTCAAAAGCATTTTTTTTTTTTAGATTCCATATATATGTGTTAACATATGGTATTTGTTTTTCTCTTTCTGACTTACTTCACTCTGTATGACAGAGTCTAGGTCCATCCACCTCACTACAAATAGCTCAATTTCGTTTCTTTTTATGGCTGAGTAATAGTCCATTGTATATATGTGCCACATCAAGAAACAAGAATTCAGTGTTCCTCCATGCTCTACTTTGACTTGATAGAAAAGGTGGCAGGGAGTATGACAGCGTCTGTGTTTACACAATGGGAAGAAGCAGGAAGTAGCAGTATTATTGTGGTCTTCTTATTCAATGTTCACAGAGGACTGAAGATCACCTAAAAGATAAACACCCAGCTTCTCCCCAGTGAGTTTACTGTTTCAAGGTCTAGAGCTGGGGGGCAAAGGAGAGGAAGGAAGTAGAGACCACATACACACGCACACACAAACACACACACACTTGCTCCGGCTTTTCTCAAAGCAGAGGCATTGTTCCTGGGACTCCAGATACTTGTCTGAGGCTGCTGCTAAATGGGCGACAGAGTAGCCCCTAATCCCAGAGCCTGGCTCTGACGGAAGCCTCACTCCTCATCCAGGGAGTTGCTGCAACACCAAGTATCAGTAAGAGGGAAGCGACCTATTAGAGGCATTTACTCGCACTCGCCTGAGTCCCTGTTTCCAGTTCTTCGGGGTGTATACCTAGGAGTAGAATTGCTGGGTTATATGGTAATTCTTTTGAACTTTTTTTGAGGAAGCCATCCTCAGAATATTTGGAGCCAGTCGTGAACTGAATCTAACTAAAGCTCAAACGAAGCCCAGACCCAGCTCAGCTACAGAGTAGATGACTGACACAGCCACTTCACCGCTGGCCCAACAGAAGAAGGGGCGTACGCTTTACTGGATAGCATGGTGATTTACTTCTGGTATTATTTTTGGTGGTTTTTTGTGTTGTTGTTATTTTGGTTTTCTGGGGGTGGGGGTGCGTGGGCGGGCTGCGCCACGCAGCCTGTGGGATCTTAGTTCCCTGACCAGGGATCGAACCCATGCCCTCAGCAGTGAAAGCGTGGAGTCCTAACCACTGGACCGCCAGGGAATTCCCTCGGTGTTGTTTTTGCAGCTGTACTGAGATATGGTTTACATACCTTAAAATTCACCCATTGTAAGCGTACAATTCAATAATCTTTATGCTGAGAGAGCTGTGCAATCCTCACTACAAACCAGTTTTAGAATATTTTCCTCAATCCCCCAAAATTCCCGCGAGCTTGTTTGCAGTCCAAGCCACTCCCAGCCCCAGGCAACCACAAGTGTGCTTTCCGTCTATGCTTTCCTTTTCTAGGCATTTCATATATATGGAGTCATAGTATAGGTAGATCATAGTTTAGGTAGTCTTTGGATCTGGTATCCCAAGCGTGTATCTTTTTCTACCAGTAGCTCAGATATGCACAAATATGTTACATATCTTTATTTTCTGTGCACCCAGCCCTTGCCCTGTAGGAGTGTAGTGAAATCCACTCTTGAGCATCACTGAGGCCTTGAGTGGAGCCTCTCCTTCCCTGGGGTCATGGAAAAATCCAGGAGGGCTTTTGGCATCCACTGGAGTTAGGGCCATTTATTCCTCAGCCCGTTAAGTTGATCAGTCCATTGATGCTGGTATCCTCACCATCTACCGTAAAGCTTCTTCTAAGGAGAGGGCAGGTTGCTCTGTTATTTCCAGTGACAAGCCAGCATTCCAGAATCTGCAGAAGTTGTGAGAACAAGTCCCCAAGGTCCAATAGATGTCTCATACAGCTGTGTCACTCCAAGAGCTGGCCATGTGTCCTGCTGCTGCAGGGGCTGAGGCTTGAGTCCTTGATGCTCAGGAGATCGCCAACCTCCACCCCCTTCCCATTCGCCCAAATGCTGTGAAAGCCCCCCACCCCACCTGGGTTCTCAGCTCTCTCCCTCCAGGACACCTGGGGTAGATGATGATTGGGCTTTCTCAAGAGACAAGAAGAAAGGTTGGTCTTCCAAGAATCTTGCAAATACCCTTGTGATAGGAAACACAAAGGGATTAGCTGTATTCTCCAAACAAAGCAGGTGGGTAGGGAGGGGCACAGAAAGCACGACACAAATGAGTATCTCACTAAATAGCCTACCACGCTGCTTTGCATTAACCTACCGCAAAACCACATCAGTGAACAGCAGAGAGCATGTCATAATTTCAGTTTCCTTAGCTGCACTTAGATTCTATCTACTCATGGAAGTGTGAGAGAGGAAGGAGGCACCCTGCTGGACTATTCAGGCTAAGAAACAGAATTGGTTCTTTTTATTATTATTATTTTATTTTTTTATTTATTTTGGGCTGCGTTGGGTCTTCGTTGCGGTGCGCAGGCTTCTCCCCGTGATGGCTTCTCTTGTTGCGGAGCACAGGCTGGCCTGTGGGCTTCAGTAATTGTGGCTCTCAGGCTCTAGAGCACGGGCTCAGTAGTCGTGGTGCACTGGCTTATGGGATCTTCCTGGACCAGGGCTTGAACCTGTGTCCCCTGCATTGGCAGGAGGACTCTTAACCACTGTGCCACCAGGGAAGTCCCCAGAGTTGGTTCTAACACTAGCAGTAAGAAGAGCAACTAACATTGTGCATCAGGCATTGTTCTGAGTGTTTTACATGTATTATCCCTTAATCATCACAGTGACCTTAGGCAGTAAGCTCTGTATTTCCAAATCCTTTATTTAAAGCCTTTGGCATGAACTCTATTTCAGAACTCAGAATGTTTTGGATTTCAGGAAGGTAATAAGGTGCATGTAATTTACATAATATAACTCCCCAAGAGGGTCTGAAACAGATCTCATACAATCTAATTAAGGTGGCTTCAGTGAAACAAATAATCATATTAAGTGATGTAAATAAAGAATGTAAATAACTTTGCATCGGTTTGGGTCTGGTTCTGCCACCAAATGAACCGAGAAAGGCTTTGGATTCTCAGACCTTTGGAATTTTGGACCTGTATTAGAGGCCCCATTTTACAGATAAAGAGAATGAGGCTCATCGAGATTAGGTAACTTGTCCAAGGTCACACAGCTAAGAAGTGGTGGGAGCGCTCAACGTTTCAGGAGCAAGTGGGTCTGGAGAAAACGACCCTGACCACTTTCTCTACCAGAAGCTCACCCACCCTCAACCTTCTCACTCTACAGCTGGTGGCAGCCTTGTGTATGACGCCTCCCCCCACCCCTAACTATCCCACCCCATCCCATCCCATCCCTGCTCCGAGCTTCTCTAATACTCATTTAAGCTCTCCTTTAACATGGTTTAAAATACCGGAAGTGAGCCCGTAGAGTTGACTCGCCCCAGGCACCCCTAACAAGCCCAGGAGGGGCCCTCCAGAATTGGGTCTGGGGCACGTACTGACTTGCTAGCCCTCTTTGCCTTGAGCAGGGGGTTAGTCTCTGGGTGGTGTTAAGGGTCGGGCAGGAAGAGCTGGCCTGGAGCAGGCGGTCTAAATAGAGGAGTTGAATCCTTCAGGATACCAGGAGAGGGCGCGTCCCCCCTTTCCTATTTCGATTAGGGTTTTTTTTTTCCGTTTCCGTCTAACCAGCAAGCAGTTCGGGTGAGCAGCAACGTGCTTGGTATCCCGCTGATTTGAGCAGCGTCAGCCTCTTCATTCGTAAATCAAGCTTCTTCCCACGTGCGACGCGTCCTTCTTACTCTTCAGCACAAACCTGCTCCCAGACTCTCTCTCCCCCACCTCCTGGGACGCCGCCCAAATTTGTTTTATCTTACACGAGTGGCCTGTTACCCGGAGAACCGGCCGCACCGGCTTCGCCGAGACCTGGACCTCGCGATCAGACGCCTTGTGTGTCCTGTGTCTGCGTCCTTGCTTATCCCTCTTCGCGGTGCTTAGGATGCAAACTAGTGCGGCGCTCCCTCCTTCCTCGTCTTGTTTCCTCACTTTTCACGCTGTCTAGTCTGGAGGCAACCACCCTCCTCCGGTCCAGTAGATCAATACTTCTGCCTTCCAGGTACAGTCCAGGTCGATCTAGTAATCCCACCTGCCTGGAGCACCTGAAACCTCCGAGTGTCAACGGCTGGCCTGTTCCCCGGGAACAAGAGCCCCAGAAGCATCCGGCAGGCTTTGTGTTTTTAATTAAAGGTGTATTTCAAGGGCAAAATCGGGTGGAAAGCCGTGAGTGCTCAATTAACTCTATCTAAATGTAAGGCCTTTAACAGAGGTTGAGGTCTCGTCCCAAGGATGCCTGGGACCGTCGCCCTCTTTCGGTGGGGCGCAGCGGCCCCCGTGGCTCTGGACTTCTACAGGCACCCCCTGCGGCGAAGACCGACACCTCACACTCCATTTAATTAACAGTGTTTTAATTAACGCCGTCCGTCAGGGCAGTCACACTGGCTTAATGCGCAACCCGCATTAACCCGCGTCCGGGTCTGGACCCTGGGAGAACT
Source organism: Pseudorca crassidens (assembly GCF_039906515.1). NCBI lineage: Eukaryota > Metazoa > Chordata > Mammalia > Artiodactyla > Delphinidae > Pseudorca > Pseudorca crassidens. The sequence continues at coordinate 190,049,732 of NC_090296.1, forward strand.
GCGGGGCTAGCAGGGAGGCTGTGGGCTGGCCCACGAGACAGGCAGGGAAGAGAGTTGGGGCGGGGCCTGCGGGGGGAGCGGCCTGCCGAGGGGCGGGCGTTGGGGTGGGGCCTGCGGCGGGCGGGGCCCGGGAAATTCCCGGGCGGAGGTGAGGAGGCTGGCGCGACTGTCAGCTGAGCAGCGCTGGGTGGGGTCGCGAGGCCGCGCGTCCGCAAGAGGCTCCCCAGTCCCCGCCGCCGCCGCCGCCGCCCCCGGCCGGTCCCCTGGTCGGCGTCTGCATCCGGGTCCAGAGCCCTCTCCCAGCGGTAACGATGCCGAGGAGGCAGTGACCCCGAGGGAGGCCAGAACCCGGGCGGCGGGTGAGCCGGGGCAGGGGGCGGGTAGGGGCTCCCTCTCCGCCCTGGAAGCGGTTCACGTAGCCGCCTTCCCGCGACCCGGAGCCAGTAGGGACGTGGGTGGAGAGGGTGGGGCGTCCCCTCGGGTGGGACGGCTGAGCTCGCTGGGAGGGTTTCCGGGCCCTGGCGATCCTGACCTGGTGCGGAAGGGCAGCGGGGGCGTGCAGCCCAAAGCGCCCCTTCCCCCTTTTTTACCCTCCAGGCTGGCCGCAGGTGCCTTCCCTGTAGGTCATGAAGGTGGTCTGAGGCTGACATCCTTCCGCAGGTTGGGAATGATTGTACAGCCAGTTCCTCATTATAAGGGAAGGGGTTAAGGACACACCTTTGGAAGACGTGCAAACTACTCTAGCTTTACGAGATGGCCCAGGACACTGAAGAACCGGTGACCGCTCTCTAAGGTGGCGGTATTACTGAACAGCTGAAAAGAATCTTCATAAACCGTTGTGTCTAGGAGGGCATGTATGTATGTATGTGTGTGTTTATAGATACGTAGAGAATATGAATATGTGATGAGGCCGAGAACCCCAAAGGGATTGTTTCTATCGTGTAAGCTGCAAGCAATGAGCATCGCTAAGAGAAAATGTAACCCAGGTTCCGTCTAGCCTCCTTCCTCCACCAGGAAGACTGCTGTATGGAAATTATATGCCACAGCACTGCTTAAGGATGAAACGGAAAACCAAAACTTAAAACATCAAAAGCCTGGGATCTGGTTAAGCAAACGCACTGTTAACAGAAGAACCCCTCACCCTTGCTCTTTGCCGGAAGGAGAGAAGAGCTAGGGGGCCCTGGCCACCCCGCCCAGGATATGCCCAGTTTGGAGTGGGCTGGGGAGGTCCAGTAGCAGAGGCCAGTCCAGGGACTGCCCCGTAATGCCCTGGGCAAGACAAGTCGAAATGTAGCCTGTAGAGAGGACAGTAATTAGAGTCTTCCGGGTGATTGGCCAGTTCTTCTACTGGGCCAATTTTAGTTTTTCATTATAAAAGTAGTATTTTTTTTTGGTAACTGACCTCAAGTTGCATATTAATGTTATGGGTTCCAACTAAACTCTCCGAAAAAACAAAACAAACATTCTTGAAAGGAATTGGTCACTGTTTTACCCTCCCATGGAATCCCCACCCTTAGGTAGGGGCACATGGGTATTCTCTTCTCCAAGCCTCACTTTTTCTGAATTTTATAGAGACTTGGACTGTGTGATATGTTCTTTGGAATCTATGGAATAGTAAATCCAAAGGAAAAGGAAGAAATTAAACTCTGTGTTTTGAAAATAAAATCTGTTTCACTGAGAAAGAAAAAAATTATATTGAAAGTTCTTGTTTTCACTTTGACCTATTATGTGGGTTGAGTAATAGGATATGTGTTATGAAATGACATCCAGATACCTTTGTAGTGATATTTTAAAAGTGGTACTAATTTTCAAAATAAGTTGAGTTCAAGAATCCGGAAATGAGTGCCACTGAACTGTAGAAAAACTCATAATACTAGTATGTCGGGTTTGTGTTTTACAAGTGTATGACTTTACCTCTTACACTATAGCTTCATTTCATTTCAGCAGACATTTCCTGAGAGCCTGCTCTCAGTGTGCCAGTCTGCAGGAAGAATAAAATAGAGACCTTGACTTAGGTTTGATGGGAACATTGACTGGCATGGTGTGATCACAGTACTTTACATAAAAGGACCAAGGGGGTGGAACACACAAAGCGCTGTTGGGTGCTCAGAGGAAAGAACAGGTCATTTTACACGGGACATCTGTTCGAGCTGGCATTGAACTGTCCAGTGGGAGTTTGCCAGGGTAAAAGCAGATCCAGGCATCTCGGGGAAGGGTAGAAAAGCAAAAGAAGGCCAAGAACTGTGAGCTCTTTAATGTGCCTCCGGCATGAGTGGCATTGGTGACAGGAGATGATACAGCTGGGTAAGTGGGGGCCAGTCTCTGAAAGGCCATGTTTGTCTTGCTCGGGAGCTGGAGCTCTGTCTGTGTGGGAGGGGTTTAAGCAGGGGGATGCCCTGGTATTAGGAAAGAAACCATGGAGGTAGTGGGGCTGCAATGGAAGGAGATGAGTCCAGCCATGGAGGAAGCTATGCAAATTCATTCAGCAAGTATTTGTTGAACCCCCATATATGTCGGGTAATGTTCTAGGTGCTAGGGACACGGCAGTGGACAAAACAGACGAAAGTCCCGTACTCTGTGGGCCAGACAAGACAAGAAGGGCCTGACCTAAGCTGGTGGGGATTTAGAGGAGGTGGGAGTGACAGGACTCGGTGACCCATTAGACTTGGGGGAAGAGCAAATAGGAAGAATCAAGCATAACTCTCAGGTTCCTGCCTTGGGTGATGAGGCCGTCTATTTCCATTTTCTGTATGTTTGCACTTACGAAAGTCAGAGTACCATTTCTGGCATAAAAGTTAAGTCTCCTTTTACCCCCTTAATAGGATATGTACTTTGAGTTCTTTTTCCGGGATGGTGATGAGTTTAGTTGATGCAATCTTGGAATGTTACTCAATCCCCTTGAAAACCCAAACCAGGATTTGCCAATAGCCAGCAATTGTCTCTGATCAGGAAATAGGTTTTCACTGTTTAAAACTAATGTATCCATGTGGGGATTGAACCTGTGAATACTTAATCAGCAGGTTCGGAGAATCAGCCACACCAGGGTAAGGACCTGGGTTTATTCTGTATTATTCTTGATGGTCCAACGACCAATGGAGAGAAGTCAGTGTAAGGCAGATTTCTGTTGGATACAAAACAGCTTTCTGGCAGTCAGAGCCATCCTGGAATAGAATGGGCAGTTGCCTGCTAAGGTCATGTGCTCATTTTTTCTGTCATTGAAGTCATTCGAGCCTGGTCTATATGACCATCTGCCATGGAAACCGGACAGGACATTCCTGCATTGAATAAGTTCGGCTGGGTCATTTTTAAGGCCAACTCAGAAACAAGATTTAAGCTCCTGCCTACGAAGTCAAGTCACTGCTGTAATTACTTGACCTCTGGAATTAAGAACAATAATTATAATCAGGAATTTGAATAGCAGATACAGGAATAAAATCTAGGAGATTTTGCTTTTGATCTTCCACCTTCCAGGTGGTTCCTATTTTTCCTCATTGGTGAAATCTTGACAAATCCTGTGCTAAATTAATTCACCCTTCTGTAGTTAAAAATAAAACACCTTTGTTTAGAAATGATGCATTTCTGATCATTGGTTGGATTTTTATGAGAAATTCTGTTATTAGACAGAATCTTGGAGTAAATGGCTTAGTTCCTTAGTTCATAACCTTTGAGGATGTGTGCAAGGATTTATAATACATCCCTGCATTTTCTCAATTGAAAATATTTCAAGGTGATGCTAAACATTTAGAGAATTCAGCTTTCTCTAACTGGCATTCTACCAGTAGACATCTCATATACGCACTGTACTGTGATAGGTTGTAATGACGCCCCCCAAATATTCTAAAATCATAAAATGCACTTTGAGTCACCAAAAATCAATTAAATTGCTTTTAGTAAAATTTTGTTTATAAGTATTTATGTGCTTATGTTTGGCATTTGTGTTAACTTCTTATATACTATGACATTTGAATTACCAAATAGTTTTCCTAACAATGCTGCGTAGCAAAGAGCTCACTATAATCGGGACGGGCGTATGTATTAGTGAGAGAGGGCAGCATGGCTATGAGGGTGCTGGGGTGTACGTGCTGGACAGTGCGGGTTGGACTGTGATCTTGCTAGAAGCTTAATACTTTTCATAGGGCTTTTGAGCTGAAAGCAGCTATAGTGATCATCATTTGCTAGGCAAGTCAGTAAATCATCACAGAGGTCAGATGAGTTCTCAAGGTCACGTGTCTGGTTAGTGGCACCCGGTTTATTTTTCTACTGTCTCCCTCAGCATAACCCTGTTTTTTTTTTTTTTTCTCTCATGTCCTTATAAAATCTGGGCAACCAGAAAAAGTTGATAAGTAGAATCGGTTTTAACTGTTACAGTTGTGCCTCAAGTCTTGGTGGAGATATAACGGAAAGTCAAGGAGGAAAAATATCGGAAGGAACAGTCTCTCTTTTCTCCCCTCCCCCTTCCCTTCTCTCCCCTCCCCCTTCCCCTACTCTTCCCTCCCCCTGCTTTAGATACTTTAAAAACAAATCTGTTAAATGTCTCCAAAGTATAGTCTAATCCTTGAATACCTGAGGAAATTTAATATTGACAAGTGAATGACACACGTTACAAGGATTTTATCTTTGTCAATTACTTAGAATTTTAGTATTCTTTGCAAAATAGATAGGAGCACTGTTATTTAGTAAAAACCCATTTTTATGAAATTTTAGCGCCAACATAGTACTATGCAAAAATGAGTTTATGGAAAGTCAGAAACTGGCTTTATCCAAATTATTTTATGCACAATAATCCCAATTATTTTATTGGGGAAAACAAGAGCAGTCTATTCTGGTCACCTAATGCTAAGAGATAGCACACTTTAGCAGTGTACCTCTTTCTAAATGAATCAGGATATGCTTTCAAAAGGCTCAAAATGCTTTATCCGTGTTTTTCACTTCATAGACTTGCCGTCCTCATTAAAGAATTCCATGAGGATGCCTTTCCTGTGCCAGCTGCTCTAGAGGAATCACACAGGCCACAGTGCTGGGGGCCGGCTGTCCCCTCAGCAGCACTGTCTCTGATTTCCTACAGGTCCTTTATTTTATTTATTTTTTTAACATCTTTATTGGAGTATAATTGCTTTACAGTGGTGTGTTAGTTTCTGCTGTATAACAAAGTGAGTCAGCTATACATATACATATATCCCCATATCTCCTCCCTCTTGCATCTCCCACCCTCCCAATCCCACCCTTCTAGATGGTCACAAAGCACTGAGCTGATCTCCCTGTGCTATGCGGCTGCTTCCCACTGGCTATTTTACATTTGCTAGTATTTGTAAGACCATGCCGCTCTCTCACTTCGTCCCAGCTCACCTTACAGGTCCTTTAGACCAAAAGCAGGTCACCAGGCTCTCAGTTCCAGGAGACCTCCAGAGAGCCTAGGGATTGCCTCCTGCCAGTGGGAAAGAAGCACTGCTCTGCACCCCAAGGGTTTGGTGCATTAATATACGGGCATTAATACATGGTGGTTTCCCCAGCTTCTGCCCTAACATGCGCAGGGAATTAACAACAAAAACCATAACTGAAGCTTCCCTTGCAGCCTCTTAGAGAGATAGTCATTTGTACTCTGCCTTCCTGTCGGCAGTGGCAGGTTCTTTCGGCACACGTGGGAACTTCTCACAGGGACGAGGTTCTTTGGACGCAGTGAAAATTTGTTAGTAACTTGTTTGTAAGCAGTTCATTGACTGTTATTGCTAAGAAGTAAGAAGAAAAAATCCTTCCGGCAGCCTTGGTTATTTCTTTAAGATTTCTGGCAGTGTGCGATGGATGGGTGAAGTGGAATCTGAACTCTGGGTGAGGTGAATGGGCCCGCCTTCCATGTTTATCTATAGAGCACACCCAGAGGTTATACAGCAATAGATCAGAGAGCACTTCTCTCTCCTCAGCTTCCAGTGACTGATGCCGTAACTCTGCAATTCCTCATGAAAAGGTATATCATCATCTCTGTGAAATGTGTAAAAGAAAATGTTTGCCCACAGCATTTGATTTCTGTGTTTGCCCAGGTGGTAGGCCATACAGAAGTACAGTTGGGTACACCCATCTATCTTATTTATGGTCACACTGACCCCTCGACAAATAAAGTGGTATGCTTAAAATATTCTCAGAATATGCAACAACTAAGCAAGATTTTCTTAGTCTTTTAGAACGCTTTGCAAAAGTATCGACTATGGAAGCCTAAGTATTCAGTGCTGCCTTCACTGTGTGACAGGGCTGGGTTTTGGAATCATCCTTAATGCTCGGTTGTGCCCTTCATTGAGTGACCTTGGATGAGCTATAAAACCTCTGTGAACTCAGCTCTGTCGCCAGGAAAATGGCTGTCTAGTTGAGTTTTAGTGAGGATTAGAAACTGACAGTCTGGTGCAGTGATCAAGAGCATAGTAAGCATTCGAAATACGTTAGTTCTCCCTTTCCTCTCAGCCAAATATACAAGAAATAAAGAGATTTTGTAACAATTAATTATTGAGATATAATTCACATACCATACAATTTCACCCAAAATAGGAAGATTTGAGCTTAAAGATTTTTCTGGGGAAAATCCATTTAATAATACTTTGCCAACATCTACAAATGTATACATGGAAAGCCTCTTGAACTCCCCACGTTAGGATTCCTGATCATCGTGGTATCATGTCCGTCTCTCCCTCCTCTATCCCCCATCTCCTCACTGTACCCCTTTATACACACTTATACACAGACATACACGTACAAACTAAAGCTAGGATGTACCTTTTTTGTTTAAAAAGGAAGAATCAAGGTTGTTCAAAATATAATGGGAGAGGGCTGCCCTGGTGGCGCAGTGGTTGAGAGTCCGCCTGCTGATGCAGGGGACGCGGGTTCGTGCCCCGGTCTGGGAGAATCCCACATGCCGTGGAGCGGCTGGGCCCATGAGCCATGGCTGCTGAGCCTGCACGTCCGGAGCCTGTGCTTCGCAACGGGAGAGGCCACAACAGTGAGAGGCCCACGTACCGCAAAAAAAAAAAAAAAAAAAAAAAAAATATATATATATATATATAATGGGAGAGAAAGCACCTTGTAGAATACTTATTAGCACTTGCACATGGGCTTGTGGGACTCGTGAGGACGCCATGCAGAGGGGAACAGTTATATTTTTGGTTTGTGACTTTTCCATAGGAACTGCTGCCATGTCCCACCAACCAGTTAGCTGCCTGACTGAAAAGGGGGACAGCCCCAACGAAACCACAGGAAATGGACCCCCCAGTCTGGCTCACCCGAACCTGGACACGTTCACCCCGCATGAGCTACTGCAGCAGATGAGAGAGCTTCTAATTGAGAACCATCAGCTGAAAGGTGAGCAACACTGGCCCCATGTTTCTTCATTCACGCTGGGCCTTCGGGAATGCCATCCTTTGGTAATAGCTTATAGGTGAATCCCTGTCTCTGCGCCTGGTTCCTTGGGGGAAGAAAGAGCACAGAATTAGCTCTGAGTAAGGCTAAAGCTGTTTCCATTGTTTACTTTTGGATACAGGTAAAAATAAAGAGTATGCATCTCTGGGAAATGGTATAATGACATTTAGCCCATTTAAAAGGAAAAAGAAAACAAGGCTGCTATTATTACAGAGTTAGTCCTAAATATTACCTTAAAAGAAAGCATTCTAATATCTCCAGCCATGGTTTTTGGGAGAACCAGTGTTCGAATCCAGGAGTGATGGACCTCAGTCTATGTAGTTATTAATAGACATTTTGTTATAAGTCAATAAAATCAATTTTATTTTCTTGAGACTCTTCAGGACTAGAGACGACATTAGACTCTGCTAGTCCTGTCTGGAAGTGGAAACCACTCACTCATCTTGCTTCGCAGTCTTTCCGGCTGACCCTGGGGCCCAGGTGGGTTCCATTCATGTCCCCAAGTCCAGTCCCCTGGTGTGACACTCTCCCTCTGCACCCCATGCAGAAGCCATGAAGCTGAACAATCAAGCTATGAAAGGGCGATTTGAGGAGCTTTCAGCCTGGACAGAAAAGCAGAAGGAAGAACGCCTTTTTTTTGAGACCCAGAGCAAAGAAGCCAAAGAGCGCCTAACGGCACTGAGTCTTGAAAATGAAAAACTGAAGCAGGACCTCGGAAAACTAAAAGGGAAAACTGAAAGGTCATTCGGGGTGAGCAGACTGACCACTTGTGATTTTACTCTGTTCGTATCTGTAGTGCAGTCTTACTTGACCAGACGTCTAGATCAAAACCTTTCACGGTGCAGGCTAGATGGGTGCTTTGCATTATCTTGAAAGAAGCGTGCTTGATGAGAACATTGGTTACAATTTTAAGGGTCATGGATAATCTCTGGTGAAGGAAAGAAATGGGTAAAGCTTTGACCATATTGATTATAGTCAAAAGAGTGTTACGGTTATAAGTCAGTATTTTGTATTCATTATAGATGGTACGGAAGGACCTCTGCCTAGAACCATCCAAGTGTTAGTCGTCAGTTTATGTCTTTGGTGTAGAATTACACTTTAGAAATCTATCACTCAGAATTTTCACTCATTGACCTTGTCCTTTCTCTCCGTCTAAAATAGATTCCTCGCTTTATGTTTTACATTTACTTCTGAAAACTGGTTTGACAAATGTCATGTGATATGAGGCTGTAGGGTTGCCACATTTCCACTGACCCAAAGAACCCAAGAAGTGTGCTCACACCTGAGAACGAGTATCAAAGATGTGAGTGAAAAAGAAAATCAGAGCACATTTGAAGCCTCTGCCCATATTCTAAGGCTCACTGGGTATTATTTGTTTAGATGGACATCTGCAGTTCATTTTCTTCCAAACCTAGAACTTAACAGCTTTAGGGAGGATGGAACACTGGGTTAATTCTTGGATATCAGTGATTTTCTTTCCTTTTTTTTTTTTTCAGTTCATTTACAATATTGTGTTAGTTCAGGTATGCAGCGAAGTGATTCAGTTATATAAATTTTTTTCAGTTTATTTTCCATTATAGGTTATTACAAGATACATAGTATAGTTCCATGTGCTAAACAGTAAATCCTGGTTGCTTATCTATTTTATGTACAGTAGTTTGTATCTGTTCCCTTATTTTTTTTCTTTTCCATCATGGTTTATTACAGGAAGTAGTTTGTATCTGTCAATTCCATACTCCTCATTTATCCCTCCCCTCATCAGTGATTTTTCTTGAGACTTTACCTTGAACTTTGTTGATGTCTAATTTCTTAAATAGGTAAAGAATACAAACAAAGAAATAAAATAAGGAAAAGAGAAATATGGAATAATCTAAAGAATGAAAAGTTGTTTAGAAAAATATCATAGTTTATATCAATGATCTTACTCATCAACTCCTGCTCATGGGACAATGAAAACATTCAGCTTTAATAAATTTGTATTTGCATTGCAAATGTTTCATTATTGATAAGAGTTATCATGTCTGATGCTTCAGTTTGTCTTACAGTTCAAAGGGCATTAAGTCACTTCTTTGGGCAAAACCTCTCATTGTCTAAATATTTTTGAGGTAGAATACTCTGAAGAAATGATCACTGGGATATATGGGTAATTTTCTACTTGCTGGAAGAAAATATCTCACTTTGTTTTCCTCCCTTGGCTTTTGGGATGTGGGCTGACAGTTGGCTTCAGCCTGCGGGGGCCCAGCACTTTGAAGCCAAAAAGGAAGCTTCCAGAAGCAGTTTGTCTGCCTGTAGGTTTTCCAAAAAGGTCCCAGGATTGGAAGAAGTTGAGATCAGAAGCTGGAGCTCTGGACAGCTTCTTTCAGTGCAGACGATCAGCTGAAGCAAACTACAAGCAGGACTGAGAAATGAGCCCTTGGGACAAAGTGACATTTAGGACTCTTAAAAACCCTTGGTCATCAGCTGTATCCCCCCAGACTGTACCTCCCAGGCCCACCCCTTGCCCCCCCTGCCTCTTCTGTAATGTTTGTCCCCTGGACCACTTGTGTTGTTGTTGTTGTTTTTTTGGTTTAAAAAAAAATTTTTTTTAATTTATTTAATTTATTTATTTTTGGCTGCACTGGGTCTTCGTTGCTGCGTGCGGGCTTTCTCTAATTGTGGCGAGTGGGGGCAGTGCAATGGGCTTCTCATTGCAGTGGCTTCTCTTGTTGCAGAGCACGGGCTCTAGGCACGTGGGCTCAGTAGTTGTGGCTCGCGGGCTCTGGAGCGCAGGCTCAGTAGTTGTGGCTCGCAGGCTCTAGAGCACAGGCTCAGTAATTGTGGCACACGGGCTCAGTAGTTGTGATGCACAGGCTTAGTTGCTCCGCGGCATGTGGGATCTTCCCGGACTAGGGCTCAAACTCATGTCCCCTGCATTGGCAGGCGGATCCTTAACCACTGCGCCACCAGGGAAGCCCAGTTGTTGTTAATTTAGGCCCTCATCTTCCTGATTTACTAAAGCTCTCAAGGCCTCAGATTTTCCTCACTCATGCTGGCCCATCTTTGCTGCTGCTTCTGCAGGATGCGCCCCTCCTCCCCACTCACCCACCCCCACAAGCCATCAGGGCCTCTCCTGTGGTCTGTGTCACACAAGGGAAGGGAGCAGGGAATTTCCTTTGGAAATCTGCCTCTGATCTTTAGGGTGAGGCCGAGGCATTACTGGTTCTGTCCAGTTTCACTGAATTATACATCGTAATGATCTCTAAAGAGTACTTTTTAACTTTTAACTACAGATGGCCAGGCAAAGGTCATTAGATAGACTCTTGTTTTTGGATTATAAAATGGCATATCATCCTGGGCACATTTCCAGGACAATACAAGCACAGAAAAAGACAGAGAAATTGTTGTGTCACGAAGGCTAATCAGTGCTAAGTGCTCAAAACTGATGAAACACATAACAAATAATGGAGCTGGGCTTGAGATCCAGAGAATAAGCCCTGGAAGTTTAGTCCGGGAAGACGATGGTCAGAGCCTTAACAAGTGAAATGCAGAGAAATTTAAGGTGTCACCTCACGAGGTGTTTTATAGCCAAATCAGCGGATCCGTAATTTCCCCAGGGTAGTTAAGAGATCCGCACAGTTGCATAAAAGAAAACTAACCTGACATCTGAGATTCTAGAGTCATGGCCTTATATCCCCAGTCGTCAGACCCTTGTTTAAAACTCTTATTTCCTTCCTTAAAAGTCCATTCTTCACAGTATACTCAGGGAGGGCAAGAGGGTGGATGTGAAAATCCCCCACAGAGCATAGTCTTGCCCTTCCCCACCTGCTTCCTAGTACCAGGCTAGGCAGTACATTTTCTTTTATGTTTTCGTGCCTTTAAATATACATTTCTTTGGTCTGAGTCATTACCAAGAGAGACTGCATAGCTTCTAACCTTTCCTTACAGACCTAACCCTTCAGTTTTACAACGCGTTGCTTTTTGTAACGCTTGTGGGAGTTTCCTAGCAAGACGATGGTCCAAATGAAGGCAGAGCATGATTCCACTGGTGTGAGGGGCATTTCCATGCTGCCAATTACTACAAGCCCTCTCTTCTTAATACTTCATGGACTAGCTGGTTTATGGTCCGTGCACAAGCCTTTCTGATAATTTTTTGGTTTTACTATAAGCCTTTGGGCCTGTTTACCATTCCTTAGGAGATCTGTCATAGGGTGTGTGTGTGTGTGTGTGTGTGTGTGTGAGAATTTTCTGTGTGTTGCAATCCTCTGATAATCTCAAGTGTATGTGCTTCTGGTGGCACCATGTCCATAAGAGCAGTGAGGGAAGAAATCAGAGAGGCTAAGAAGGTCACGACTGGAAGAGACCACAGAGACCACGTGGTACCACGTCTTTCTTTCTGAGCCGAGAAAACTGAAGCCAAGACATTGAGAGAAACTGCTCAAGGTGACACATGCTCTGATTAGCAGAGTGTGGACTAGAATCTGCTCTCCCTTCTCCCAAGTAAAAACACCACATGTCCACAGGCTCTTTCTCTTATGACTTTGTCATATGTAGTAACTGCAACAGGATGAACACAGTAGGTACTCAGGGAAATATTAATGTTTATTATTAATTTTTATAGAGGCAGAAATTTAATTTTTCCACCCTTGGTACCAGCCTCTGAATTTTCAGTTTTCTTATTTCTCACCAGACTTATTTTTAGCAACCTTAAAACATGAGCATAGAGTACTGTAGCAACCAGACTACATACCTGGGAGAATTTCGTTGTGTTTTGTTATTACTATAACATTATGCCCTTGGTGCTCTGGCTTCTGAGTAGACATGACAAGAATGGGGAGAGTAGGGGTGGGTATGCATTTGTAGGGGGGAGAAAAAGGCAAGAGGTTGAGTTGTGGCAGTTCTTTGTGGAATTCGGGACTAGAATTTACAAGTCTACCATTGCCAAAGTCTGGCTGGTTACTTTCATGGCATCAGATTATTTCAGCATGCTGAGGAAGCCTTTCTTGTCATGAGGTTATTTTAACTTCCACTTGTTTGCATATGATAAAATAATGTAAGCTTTTCCATTTTAATTGGCATGTCAAAATAAATGGCTAAGGATAAGCTAGAATATCCTACTGTAAAGCATAGCTGTCTTGCCAGTGGGTATGGAGACACTCGAGTCTGATGGCCAAGTCCCTAGCGTGATTCATTAATTCACTTTGCTCCTCGTCCCCAAGGTCCCCAAGGCAGAAGCAGAACAGGAAGTGGAACAGCTGAAGACCCAGGTGGCACGCCTTCAAGCTGAAAAGGTCGATCTGCTGGGCATCGTGTCTGAATTACAACTCAAGCTGAACTCAGGTGGCCCCTCCGAAGACTCCTTTGTTGAAATCAGGATGGCCGTAAGTGTGTTGGTTTTGGTTTTGTTTTAAGCAAGTTACAAAAACCTCACCTGGACAGCTGCTACAAATACCACCATTTCCTTTCAACATGAGGTAGCCAGATAGTGGGGAAACTTCAGCGTAGTCAACGTAAGTGTATAACATGATGCTTGTGGCTATCATAGCTGAAATGGAAAATACTGATTACCTTTTATGACCAAAGAGATAGTCCTTTTTCTTCCAGTATGTCCTGACAAGAGATAGTCCTTCTTCTTCCAGTATGTCCTGACAAATTTATGTGACTGACCTAAAAAGAAAAAAAAGGCATAAACTTTTTCAGCCCAGGTCTCAAAGCTGTGTTCAGCATTTCACTTAGGTAAGCGGAGCTGTGATCAGATGCGGTAAAATCAAAAGGCTTTAAAACACTGACTAATAACAGAACCCTCTTTTCAAGCAAAGTCTTACGAGGAACGTTGGTATATTAAAACTAAGAAGTGGAGAAAAGAAAGAGCAGAGTGGTTCTGGTTGGACCCTCAGGGAATACCCTGGCTTGTCCCTGCCCTCTAACGGCAGCTGCTAGGGAACCCCCGAGAACAGGGTTTGAAGGCAGGGTGGTCTAACTGGCATGTATGTGCAACCCCAAATGACGCGAGCTGGGCGAGGCAGCATGTGCCGGCCCATCCCTGGTGGGAAGCATGTGTCAGGGTAGCTGGCGTGCAGGCAGTCCTGCTAAAGAGCACAGAAGGTAAGTGAAGCCCAGAGGGACCTCTCCTCTGCCACTAGAAAAAAACTGCATACAGGGTGAGGGAGACAAGCCCAGGAGGAGAAAATCCTCCCTCACACACACAGTCACTCCAGCTTTGTCGGAGTACACGTCTGATACAGGCAGAGAGGTTACCTGTGTCTCTGAAAGAGAAAACTCGACTTTGTAGGTAAGTGGGAGTGGGGCGGGGTGAGGGGCACCTTACGAAAGCTTAATAACTAATGGATGTGTCTGAAATGGTCGAGTGCGACTTTACCTTCTCATTTATTTGCTGTGCACAAGGTGAACAGAGTTGCAAAATGGCTCTTAATAGCCCTACCACCCACGCCCCTCATAAATTTTCGATGAATAGGGGCTGAAGTCAAGCGAAGTAAAATACTAATCAGGAAGTACACTAATGTCAGAGGACTCTTTCTGCAAGTGAGCAAAGATTATGAAAACACAGCGTTGATCAAAGAGCGTTAACCTTCTGCAGATAGCTGATAAAATTCAGGAAGCCCAAGGAGCGTATCAGAAGTTTCCAAATGAGGCTTCTTTCTTTGGGATGAATGGTTAGCATAATATTCTCCCTCACTGATGAGTGACAGTTATTTCTAGTGTCAACATGTTTTTCTTGCCTTGCTTCTGTGAACAGAAAAACACTGCCCAAGATTTAGGAATGGTGTGCACACACAGAATTGTCTAGAACCATCTCTGTATTTTTGGAAGATCTTTCTGCTAGCTCACTGGAATAGAAATGTCTTTCAAGGGACTTCCCTGGTGGTCCAGTGGTTAAGAATCTGCCTTCTGATGCCGGGGATGCCGGTTTGTTTCCTGGTCAGGGACCTAAGATCCCACATGCTGCAGGGCAATGAAGCCCACGTGCCACAACTAGAGAGAAGCCCGTACGCTGCAACGAAAGATCCCGCATGCCTCAACTAAGACCCGACGCAGCCAAATAAATAAATAAATATTAAAAAAAAGAAAAAGAAAAAGAAACGTCTTTCAAATCATTTAAGTGTCTTAGTCTTCCTGTTCCCTAAGTGGCCCGACATGCATACAGATTTCTAATAGGACCTAACCTATGCTTGTGAGCCTTGCCCACAGAAAACAGCCTTCTTTTCAACGTGGCTTCAGCAAGTTCTAACATTTTGCATGTTAAAGGACTGTGTGGGAAAGGTATGTGGAACTGTCACTAGCTCTGTGTGACCTTAATCTGGTCGGGGAGAAGGGAACTGCCAAGGAGAAAGAGAAGAAGATAAGCTTTCCTGTGCTGGCGGTCAGGTTGACTGCTGAATGAGAGGAGCCCGACCTTCTCGACCTTCTCGTCTTCGCCTGGATGTTTATAGTCCTGACGGGGAGTGCAGGTTGAGGGAAGGGTAAATTTCCATTACATTTGAGTGACCGAATTTAAACATCTCACATTTCCACGTTTGATAGGTTCCTTGGGTTGTGTGTCATCCAAATTCCTGCTCTTTTGCCTTTTTCTCTTTTGATAAGGAATTTGTCTTGCAGACATACTATGTTAAATCCCTTTCATTTCTGCTTTTACAGGAGGGAGAAGCAGCTGTGGCAACGAAAGAAATCAAGCCAAGTCCTGGGACCACGAGAACTGATTCCATTGACACGTATGTGAAGACAGACTAGGGCTTTCAGACAGACACGCTGGGCAGTCTTGTCACTTTCAGCTCTCCCCTGGGAGGCCAAACATGGTGGGCTGAAAAAGCCACTTATTAATTTATACCGGGACCTTTCAAGAATGTTCCATTTGAATTGCTATTTAATGTTGCAGCCCAAACTGGTGGAGAAGAAAAACTATGTTTGGTGCCTTTGTCGGTGAACTGACCCCTCACCACTCTGTGTAGAGGTGTTTCGTCTCCATCAGATGGGCAGTGAAAACAAGCTTCTTCTCAATTAAGAGACCCATGTTTCCTGATTTGTTTACCGGTGCAGTCTGATCCGGACCAGGCTGCCCAGCTGATAAGGGGGAAGTTTCCATTTTGTCTTCCCTGTTCATTCCCGAGTACAAGCCAAGGTGACTAATTCAGGATAATCTTCCATAGCAATGACTGTTGTTGCTCTGAGTGACGGTGGCTGTTTTTTGAAAGTGCCCAGATATCTTACCTGGTGAACTGCAAGTAGACTTGTGACAAGTAGATATTAGGAAGCCGACATCTTAAGAGGTGGGGGGACCTTGAGGAGGAGACGGCAGGGGAACTGGGCACCTGAGTCTCTTGCAAGCAGCTCTGACCCAGAATGCGCTGTCAGCTCATCCTCTGTAAGCAGGTTCCTACTGCATGACTCTGCTTAAGAAGAGTTATCTGAAAATTTCCCTAAGGATCTCTTCCCTCATAGGCTTTTAGTATCTTTTTTCTATAACTTGATGAATGTACTTATAAAACATAAAAGTGGGTTATTTTTTTTTTCAGTTATGCTCCCAAGCCTTTGTATAAGGGAGAAAATCAGGATTAGATAATATTTTTTCATCAAACAGGGCAGTTGGCAGAAATGAAAGTTACTCCCTTTTTTAGTTAGAAATTCCTCAGCTTCCCCCTTTCCCCTATTGCTTTTTTTAAAAAATTTATTTATTTATATTTATTTATCTTTGTCTGCATTGGGTCTTTGTTGCTGCACGCAGGCTTTCTCTAGTTGCAGCGAGCGGGGGCTACTCTTTGTTGTGGTGCAAGGGCTTCTCTCTAGTTGTGGCGTGTGGGTTTTCTCTTCTCTAGCTGTGGCGCGCAGGCTCTAGGGCGTGTGAGTTCTGTAGTTGTGGTGCAGGTCCAGAGCACTTGGGCTCTGTAGTTTGCAGCAGGTGGGCTCTGGTTGAGGTGCGCCAGCTCAGTAGTTGTGGTGCACAGGCTTAGTTGCCCCGCACCATGTGGGATCTTAGTTCCCCGACCAGGGATTGAACCCGCGTCCCCTGCATTGTAAGGCTGATTCTTTACCACTGGACCACCAGGGAAGTCCCCACACAGCTATTTTTTAATAACAGCTTCCTTACCCTGTTTGAAAGTATTTTAAGGAGTCAGAGATGGATTTCTAGGTTCAGACTTTGAGCTTTGGCGATGGGAACTGGGATTGAATCCTGGCTTTTTGTTAGATGTGTGACCTTGAGTAGGTTACTGAAAGAGCAGCTGCTGTTGGCATCAGCATAGCTGTCCAGAATGTTTAGTTGCTGCAGTGCTCGTTGTGGTTTTCTTCATCATTGAACTGCCTCTTGATTTAATCTGAGTTGGAAATCAAGAAAAATATTTGACATGCCAACAGTGCCTACATTTCTCTTCTCTAATTGTTTGAAACCAGAAACAAAAATGATTTTCTTCTCCTGACTAGAGAACGTGGTGGTTTCAGTCGAGATGGAGAAAGGCCGGTGGTCTGCATGTCACCATGGGCAGCACACGTGCTTGTGCCCTTTGTATGACTGTGGTCTTCCTGGAGATTAGTCCTCTAGAAAAGCCGGACACCAAAAACCAGGGCTACCTCTGCCCCACTGTTTCGGTGGGTCCTGTGGTCTGGTGCCGTGGAAATGGTGACCATTTGGAGGAAGCGAGCACGTGCAGTGTAAATCGAGCCTACCCATCAGTCCCCACTCCTTCCCTGGAAAGCATGGAGGAGTGAGGCACTGGTGGTCACTGGGCCAGCTGTGCTTGGTCTGTAAATGAGAATTAACTAGAGAATATTCTGGAAAGCAGTTCCTTTAAACCGGTTCCAGTAATATTCGTAGACTCTGACATTTTTGTTTTCTCATGAAAACCTTTTAACCTCTATGCTGTCCTGATGTAGGAGCAAATCTGCAGAAGGTGCCAGGAATTATTTGGAATTTGAGGAATTAACTGTGAGCCAGCTCCTGCTTTGTCTAAGGGAAGGAAACCAGAAGGTGGAGAGACTTGAACTTGCCCTCAAGGAAGCCAAAGAAAGGTATGAAATAGGCAATGCGAAATATGCATACATTGCTTTTTTTTTTTTTTAAGAAGATGTTGGGGGTAGGAGTTTATTAATTAATTAATTTATTTTTGCTGTGTTGTGTCTTCGTTTCTGTGCGAGGGCTTTCTCTAGTTGTGGCGAGCAGGGGCCACTCTTCATCGTGGTGCTCAGGCCTCTCACTATCGCGGCCTCTCTTGTTGCGGAGCACAGGCTCCAGACACGCAGCCTCAGTAGTTGTGGCTCACGGGCCTAGTTGCTCCGTGGCATGTGGGATCCTCCCAAACCAGGGCTCGAACCCGTGTCCCCTGCATTAGCAGGCAGATTCTCAACCACTGCACCACCAGGGAAGCCCCATACGTTGCTTTTTTAACAGTTTTATTGAGATATAATTAAGATACCATACAATTCATCCATTTGAAGTGTACGTTTCAATTTTTTTTTTTAGAATATTCACAGAGTTATGTAGCCTTTACCACATTATAATTTTAGAACATTTTTCCTTCCAAATAAGCAACCCAATACCTGTTAGCACTCACTCCCCATCCCTCCTAGTAATTCTACTTTCTGTCTCCATAGACTTACCTTTTCTGGACACTTCATACAAATGGAATCATACAACATGTAGTCTTTTGTGATTGGCTTATTTTATTTAGCATAATGTTTTCAAAGTTTATCCATGATGTAGCATGTGTCAGTTCTTTTCTCCTTTTTGTTGCCAAATAATATTCCGTGACGTAACTAGACAACGTTTTGTTTATCTCTTCATCATTTGATGAACATTGGGGTTGTTCCCACTTTTTTCCCATTATGAATAATATTTGCTCTCAACATTCATGCACAATATTTTGTGTGGACATATCTTTTTAATTCTCTGGGTATATCCCTAGGAGTTGAATTGCTGGGTCACATGGTTACTGTTGAATATTTTGAGGAACTACCAAACTGTTTTCCACAGTGGCTGCACCATTTTACATTCTCACCAGCAATGTATGAGGGTTCCACTTATTCCACATCCACATGAACACCACTGTTGTGTATCTTTTTGATTATGACCATCCTCGTGGATGTGAAGTGGTATCTTATTGTGATTTTGATTCTGTTTCCCCAATGGCTAATAATGTTGGGCATCTTTTCATGTTGGCCATTTGTATATCTTCTTCTTTGCCCATTTAAAAAAATTGGATTGTCTTTTAATTATTGAATGGTAAGAGTTCATTAATATTCTGGATACAAGTCCTTTATGAGGTATATGGTTTGCAAATATTTTCTCCCAGTCTGTGACTTATCTTTTCACTTCCTTGTTGCCATCATTTGCCAAAAAAATAAATTTTTTTTATTTTGATCTAGTCCTGTTTATCTGTTTGGTTTTTTGTCCCTTCTGCTTTTGGTGTTGTATCTAAGAAACCATTGCCTAACCCAAGGTTACAAAGATTCACCCCCTGTTTTTTCCTAAGAGTTTTATACTTTTAGCTCTTACGTTTAAGTCTGTGATCCATATTGAGTACATTTTTGTGCATGGTGTGAGGTAAGGGTCCAACTACATTCTTGCATATGTAGATATATTGCTGTCCCACACCATTTGTTGAAAAGATAATTCTTTTCCTCACTGAATTGTCTTGACAGCCCTGGTGTAGATCAGTTGACCATAAATGTAAAGATTAATTCCTAAAGACTCAGTTTTATTCACTTGATCTACATGTCTATCCTTATGTCAGTACTACACAGTCTTGATTACTTTAGTTCTGTAGTAAATTTTGAAATTGGGAAATGCAAGTCCTCCAATTTTGTTCTTCTTTTAAAAGATTGTTTTGACTATTCTGGGTCCCTTGTTTTTTTTTTTATGTAATTCTTAGGATAAGTTTGTTAATTTGGGGGGAAAAGCCAGCTGGGATTTTGTTAGGGATTGCATTGAATCTGGAGATCGATTTGGGAAGCATTGCCATCTTAACAATATTAAGCCTTCTGATCCATAAACATGGGTGTCTTTCCATTTACTTAGGTCATCCTTAATTTCTTTCAATGATGTGCTGTAGTTTTCAGCATACAGGTCTTGCACTTCTTTTTCAAAATTTATTCCTTTGTATTCTAGTCTTTTTGGTGCTATTATACATGAAATTGTTTTCTTAATTTCATTTTTGGATTATTCATTGCTAGTGTAGAGAAATACAACTGATTTTTTTTTTTTTTTTTTTGCGGTACGCGGGCCTCTCACTGTTGTGGCCTCTCCCGTTGCGGAGCACAGGCTCCGGACGTGCAGGCTCAGCAGCCATGGCTCACAGGCCTAGCCACTCTGCGGCATGTGGGATCTTCCCGGACCGGGGCACGAACCCGTGTCCCCTGCATCGGCAGGCGGACTCTCAACCACTGCACCACCAGGGAAGCCCCTACAACTGATTTTTGTATATTGATCTTGTAGCCTGCAACCTTGCTGAATTCATTTATTAGTGCTAATCATTTTTTTAGTGGATTCCTTAGGATTTTCTGTAAACAAGATCATGTCATTTGCAAAGAAATAGTGTTACTTCTTCCTTACCAACCAGGATTCCTTTTATTTCTTTTTTTTGCATAATTGCCCTGGCTAGACTTCCCGTACAGTGTTAAATAAAAGAGGAGAAAGTAGACATCCTTGTCTTGTTCCTGATCTTGGAAGAGAACGCTTTCAGTCTTTCACCATTAAGCTGGTATTACCTTTGTTTTTCATAGATGCTTTTATCAAGTTGAGAAGCTCCCTTCTATTTCTAGTTGCAATTTTTATCATGAAAGGGTTTTGGATTTTGTTAAATGCTTGTTCTGAGTCTATGAAGATGATTGTATGGGTTTTTTTTTTAATATTTACCTTTATTTATTTGGCTGTGCCAGGTCTTCACTGCAGCATGGGAGATCTTTTTAGTTGCGGCATGCGGGCTCTTAGTTGTGGCATGCAGACTCTTAGCTGTGGCAGGCATATGGGCTCTAGTTCCCTGACCATGGATCGAACCCGAGCCCCCTGCATTGGATCACAGAGTCTTAACCACTGGCCCACCAGGGAAGTCCCTGTATGGGTTTTTTTTAACCTCTATTAATATAATGTATTACATCGATTGATTTTCCAATGTCAAACTAACTTTTCACCCCTGGATAAATCCCACTTGGTCATGACGTATGATCTTTTTTATATGTTGCTGGTTTGGATTGCTAGTCTTTTGTTAAGGATCTTTGCATCTGTATACCTAAGGGGTACTGGTCCGTAGTTTTCTTTTCTTATGTTGTCTTTGTCTGGCTTTGGTATAAGGGAAATACTGGCCTCATAGAATGTGGTATACACACGCACTTTAGGATAAAATTTATTTACCTCATAGAGTTGTGAAGTCAATGAATTTCTACGTGTGAATGAACTTTTTATGAAGGCAAAGTGCGAAATCACATAAGACGGGGGAGATAATGCAACAGTTTTAGGGTTCCATTGATTGCAACATTTAATAATAAATATACTATAAATAGAATATACTATAATATACATAAATATATTATGTCTGAGACATAATTAATTCTCTCAGACATTATAAATGGCTCATTAATCTTAAAATTATAGCACTATAAGAAGCACTTTCTAACTGAAGCAGTTGAAATTTTTAACTATAAGATCTGTTTTTAAAATATGAAGCGTAAGTTATTTATTCAGAATGAGGGTAACCTAGAATATTCAGTGTTTGTCCAATGACTTATTTGATCGTCAGCTCTTTTCAGAGGTGAAAAAGGTATGATAGCTATGAATCGTAGGTTTTTACCCCATATCCTACCACTGTCCCTTAGAAAAGTTCAGAGGTTAACTTCCAGGAAACTAGTACCATGTATTCTAATGGAGTAAAATATTCATCCTGCCTTTTTGACAAGTCCCCAAATCTAGTACTAATGCACAGAAAAATAATTAAGTAAAAGCATTCTTTTTACACCTTAATTATTCCAGCCAATTTTTAAAGGGAAGATGTTTTGCTTTGAAAAAGACCCTTAATAGTCATAAGTAATCAGTGTGTTTCTGTTTCATTGGCACGTTTACCCTCCTGAGTTCTGCACACCATTCTAAGAAGTCAAGTTTAGCCAGTAATTCATCCTTCCTCAGATAACATGATTAGCTTTAATGATAAAAGTATAAACTTAGGAATTTTCTGATTATACATCCGGATCTTTCATATAATCTAGTATATATTTCCTGCTTTCAAAATAATGATAGCTCTCTGTCTGGAGGTATAGCTTTTCAGATTGCAGCTAGGAAGTCAGGCCTGCCTTTGAGATGGGTTTTTCCCTCTCTCACCCTGAGCTCCCTGTAAAGGATCCCTTTCTCAATAGCATTAAATTTCCATTTTGTGAGTCAGCCTTCTCGCAGTATTTAACACCTGGCAAGTCAGTGATTGGTTGCCAAGAGTAATGTTCCCCGTGTGGGTATATTAGGATGACCTCCTGGCTAAGGTCGGACTGAAATCAAGAAATAAAATCACTGATTCCTGGACAACCTGGCTTGATTTACTATGTGGGATATGATGGAAAGACGTTCCAAGACCTAACATGTCTTCTTCTCAAATACATAAGTCAGTCTTCAACCATTTTCATGAGAAATAGGGGTAACAGACAGTTTAAAATTTACTCTGAAAAGTTTTAGGGATTTGTGGGGACAGCGGACAACAGACTTGCCTTTCTTCCATTGTTTGCCAGGATTCATATTTCGTGCAATTTGTGTCTTCTAAACAAACTTAAACTGATAGCCAGGAAGGAGAGGGAAAGTATACATGAAGTGTGACCCGGGATAATCAAGAGGTAGTAGGGAAAAGTCAGCCGAGATGAAAATTTGCCCTACAAAATTAAGTTGAAATTCAAATGTAGGTCAGAAGCCTGCGTCATATGTGAGTGGCGTGATAACGGCCCATCCTTCAACCCTGCACCAACCAGCTCTTGGCCCATTGATTTGCTTAGCTAGAAACAGTGCCTGTGCACCAGTTAGGTTGGGCAGTTTGCAACAGATACTAATGCTGTTTGTTTATTTGTTATTATCACTAAGTTTTTAATTTTTTAAAAATTTTTTAATTGTTTTTTTTCGGTACGCGGGCCTCTCACTGTTGTGGCCTCTCCTGCTGTGGAGCAGAGGCTCCGGACGTGCAGGCTCAGCGGCCATGGCTCACGGGCCCAGCCGTTCCACGGCATGTGGGATCTTCCCGGACCGGGGCACGAACCCGTGTCCCCTGCATCGGCAGGCGGACTCTCAGCCACTGCACCACCAGGGAAGCCCCTATCACTAAGTTTTTTAAAAATCAGGTTTGAATTCACATAGTTTAAAGAATTGGTTCCACAAGCTTTTTATGGAAAAACAGTAATTCTTTGACCAACCCCCCTCCACCCCCCACCTCCTTTTCCTGCTTCTCAGGCAACCACTTGCAACATATTTAGCTGGTTCTTTTGATACATACTCCCATATATCAAGATTAAATTGCTACTTAAATTTTGTTTCCTATTTTAGACATAATCTATTGACCTCCCGCTATGAAGGATGAGGATTTAACTGCCTTTCACCCTCACCGTTGTCACTCCACACACTTCTGGACCCTTCTTCCCACCCCACTCCAAAACTGATTATATTGACATTCAGTTAGGTCACTACTGTTTATTATTATTTTGCGTACATACCCATGCACACATACAGTTCTCTGTTGAGCTGTGCTCTATGCTTTGACCACTTTTCCTTTTTTATACTTTAAAAAAAATCTCTATGCAGAATTACCTTTACAAAAATTTGCTTAGTTTCACCATACTCTTCTCCAGTGAGGAAATCTCAATTACATTCAAACATGTTAGTAGTCTAATAGTTTTCTCTTGAAGACTTTTCTCCTGGAGTCAGCCTGGTTGTTATCTAGGTCCTGCTGTATTGCAGTCATCTTGGAATCTCCCTTTGTCATTGTCCTGTGGAATTCCTTCATCTCTACTGTGTTGGATCACCTGTTTACTGAATCCAATGCCTTTCTCATTCCCTAAATATCTTTAAATATCTCCACTAACTTACTAAGAAAGAATATATGGGAAGGATATTTTCTGAGAACTGCATATCTGAAAATGTCTGTTTCTACCTTTTTATACTTAATGGATAATTTGGCTAGATATAGAAATCTGTATTGGATATAATTTTCCCTCCAAATTTTGAAAGCATTACTTCATCGTATTCTAGCTTTTGGTGTTAATGTTGAAAAACTCATTGCCATTCTGATTCTTAATCTTTTGGTTTAAAACTTCTTTTGTTTTTCCTCTCCCCCAAAGGTTCTTTGCTCTGTCCCAAGTTTTCTGACATTTCACATGTGCTTTGGTGTGACCTTGTTTTCATCCATTTGTTCTGGAGATTCTTGGCCTCTTTCTTTCTGCAAACTCATGTCCTTCAGTTCTCAAAAAATGATCTTGAAATAATTCAGGGATAATCTCTTATCCTCAGTTTTCTCTGTTCTCTCATTCTAGCACTACTGTTATTTTTAATTGGACCTCCTGGACCAGTCCTCTGACTTTCTCAACTGGGTGTTCCTCTTTTCCATTTTTCTCTCTCTCCTTATCTCTCTCTTTCTCTCCATCCCCCCTTCACTCTTGCTCTTTCTCTTTTTCTGCTTTCTGATACATTTGATCAACTTCCATCTTCTTTGTGGGGCGGGGGACAGTTCCTTTGAATGTTCCTCTTCCATTTTATTATGGTGGTAATACGTTTCCTTCTGTCCCTATTAATGATAGGTTTTTTGTGTTTTATTTGAAGTTTTTCCCCTTGGCATATTCTAATTTCAGTAAGTTGTTTTACTTTCTGGTTTACTTTGTCTGTTTCATTTTAAGGTTTTCCTGAAATGTCTGGTAATCTTTACTGTTTGATTGGATTTAAGACTGGGGGGTTAGATGCTGATCAAAGTGCTGTGTGGGGCTTCCCTGGTGGTGCAGTGGTTGAGAATCCGCCTGCCAATGCAGGGGACACGGGTTTGAGCCCTGGTCCAGGAAGATCCCACATGCCGCGGAGCAACTAAGCCCATGCGCCACAACTACTGAGTCTGCGCTCTAGAACCTGTGAGCCACAACTGCTGAAGCCCGCACACCTAGAGCCCATGCTCTGCAACAAGAGAAGCCACCGCCATGAGAAGCCCGCACACCTAACAAAGAGTAGCCCCCGCTCGCCGCAACTAGAGAAAAGCCCGCACGCAGCAACGAAGACCCAACACAGCCTAAAATAAATAAATAAATAAATTTATTTAAAAACAAAGTGCTGTGTGCATGTGTAGGGAGATCTGGCCGGGAGGTTTCCTTGGGGAAGTCTTACGTCAGAAACTTTAAATCTTTTCCTTTTCCTGATCAAATTCTCCAGAGGAGACTTTTCCAGTCTCCTGTCTGAAGGGTACTTTTCTAGATGCCAGCATTCTGGAGATGAGTAGGAACAGAAGGCTGAGGGTCTTAGTATTCTGTAAGTTCCCCTCTTTTCAGTAGGGAACCCAACCCCTCAACTCTGATTAATGACTCTGAGTCAAGAGACCCTTTATTTTATGACCTTCTAGTCATTCTTAAACAGGTCCCAACTTTATCCCCACGTCCAGAGGTACCTGGTGTCACTGATTCCTGAGCCTTTGGGGTCCCACAGTATGAAGTGGGTTCCATCTTGGCTCTCCCTACTGGTGGCTCAGATCCAGTCCTCTTGGGCTATCTAGTCAGTTCCCACTCATACCTAATGCTTCCCAAATCTTCTTGCTATTATTTCCTCTCCCTTTCTCTTTGTTCTTGTAGGTATGTGGTTTTTAAAAGTCATTTTAGTGGCATTCAAGGTGGGAGAAAAATTACATGCGTATATTTAAATCTACCGTCTTTAACCACAAGTCTCTTTATTTCATTTGTATCGGGATGGCTTTCATATGATTATGATTCAGTGTAAGAATGTTGCTATATTTGTTTGTTTTCAGGACCTCATAAACTTATATGGGTCCCAAAAAACAAGTCTTTCCCTCTCTGCCGGATCCTTATAAAGGGACACCCACTCTCATGTAGCACATATGCATGCACATGTGTACAAACATAAAAACACAAATTTAAAAAATATTTCTGTGCATGACAATGACGTGAAAAGAGGCAGTATTTTTCAGTGTTCAAGATAAATTATACATATCTTATACCTCCATGTGCATTCATCCCTTAAATCAATTCTAGCCAATATCAGATTGAAAGCAAAACCAGAGCTAATATAGAGAATGCGAAGAGATTTTGAAAACATTGATCTTCTATCCAGATTTTGAACAGTGTTCTTTTCAGTGCTTCCGCAATTGTTTTTCCTCTGGAAGCCAAAGAGAAAGTAACTTTTCTATATTCTTTAATTTTTCAGAATTTCTGATTTTGAAAAGAAAGCGAAGGATCATTGTGAGATTGAGACCCAGACAGAGGGGCGCACAGAACAAGAGAAAGAAGAGGAGAAAGGCACGGAAACTGTGGGTACTAAGAGTCTAAGACTGTTACCACACCCCCGGTGGACAGAGAGTAGTGCAGGCGCTGGAGCCGCGTCTTGTGATGTGTTATTGGCTTTCGCAATAGAGAAATAATTTCCATGTTGAGTATTTTCTATTTCTCTCATATTTCCTTGTCCTGATCTGAATTTCATTCATTGTAAATTGTACTGAGATGTATTCCTGTCCTAGTGATTCTAGGAAATCACGTCTCTCTCTCTTCTTGGCTGATTTTCTCTCCAGAATTCCTAAGTGGACAGGCCCACTAATTGAGAAAGGAATTTTGTCCAATTTATAATAAGATCATTTGAGGATGTGACCCAGAAAGATCTTGGTTCTATCCCACTACTGGTTTGAACAAAAGAGTATGAACAAAAAAGGCTCATTTTTATATACATGCTCATATACATTTCTGTTCTGTGGCAACTCAGAGACGTGCCTCGTAGCCTGCAAACAGTCCGAAGCTTGGGGAAAGGTCATGAAGGCAGGAAGTTGTAAGACCCATAGTAGCCCGTGAGAAAGGCATTTACATAAAATACTTTAGCTAATTTATTTATACAGCAAGTATATATCAAATGCCTACTGTATGCCATGCTCTGGGCTGAGTCTCCTACTTTCAAGAGAATGGAGAATATTTTAAAAACGGAGATGAAGAGAACACCTGTGAATAGTAGTACCCTGTTGACTACAACTAATCGGTAACTAATAATAGAGAAGTACTGAGACTTCCATGGCACCATAAAACTCACTGACAAAAATTCTAGAGCTGCCAGGGAAAAGGCAGTACAGTGAAAATAGTTGAGTAAACTAGAAAAATAAATCAGCCAGGGAACATGGGCATGAGTTGCTAGCTGGATAAATTAGATTGTGCTTTGACATCACTGTGATCTATGATCCCTTGAACTATGATCAGGATTCTTTTCTTTTTTTAATTTATTTATTTTTGGCTGCTTTGGGTCTTTGTTACTGCGTGCGGGCTTTCTCCAGTTGCGTCGAGCAGGGGCTACTCTTCATTGCAGTGCACGGGCTTCTCATTGTGGTGGCTTCTCTTTGTTGTGGAGCATGGGCTCTAGGCACGTGGGCTTCAGTAGTTGTGGCTCACGGCTCTAGAGCACAGGCTCAGTAGTTGTGGTGCACGGGCTTAATTGCTCCATGGCATGTGGGATCTTCCTGGACCAGGGCTCTAACCTGTGTCCCCTGTGTTGGCAGGCAGATTCTTAACCACTGCACCACCAGGGAAGTCCAGGATTCATTTTAATTAAGATAAAGACATTATCACAAGTGCATCCAAACTGATCAGTTAATGATCTATAATGAAACAGAGTTGTACCCAAAGCTTTTTTTTTCCATACAAGGTATTTGGGGCGTTAATTGCCAAAAGTTTAATCAATTCAGCAGTCTTATTTAGACACCAGTGGTTCACACTGTTTTCTCACAAAGAGGTTCATTTAGCCTCTGATAAACGCGTGTTTGTGATGGCCTGGATGACAGGTTGGAAGTGAAGTGGAAACGTTGAACCTTCAGGTGACAACCCTGTTTAAGGAGCTTCAGGAGGCTCACACGAAACTCAGTGAGGCTGACCTGATGAAGAAGAGACTTCAGGAAAAGTAAGAATGAGAGACGAATTTTATCCTCCTTTGAAAAGTGTACAGTTTTACAAAATATGTTAATATACACAAATATAGTTTTATTACTGTTTTACTGAGTAAAAGAAAAAGAGACCTAATTAAAATATGAATTCAGAAAACACTAATGTTCAGGTTAATATAGAAACATATTAAGAAGTCCTTGTAGTAATATGGGGGAATGGGCCCAAGGGACTCTGATTCTGCTGTTTGGG
The DNA here is from genome assembly GCF_039906515.1 of Pseudorca crassidens. NCBI lineage: Eukaryota > Metazoa > Chordata > Mammalia > Artiodactyla > Delphinidae > Pseudorca > Pseudorca crassidens. The sequence continues at coordinate 190,077,443 of NC_090296.1, forward strand.
GACATTTGTTAAGCGTATATGAAGACCTGGAAAAAGCAGTGAGCCAGACTTCCTGTGACTTACGTGAGCTGACCACATTGATGTGAACAAACATAAAAGCTACAAAGGGCAAGAAGAACTTGAGTGAGATTTACTTAGGAAAAAAAATTGATTTTCAATCAGTTATGAAGTCTAATTTATAAATTGGGAGAATTTTGCATTTGCTTGTTTCTCTTGATGTAAGAAGTTATCCCAAATTTAGGAAAGCTAAGTTGATGTTGTTCTTTTGGATTAGTTAGCAAACATATTTCTAGCCCAATATACAAGTGTATGTTTCCACGGAGTTACACTGACCAAGGTTGTACAGTATTAATGGTTATCTAGTACAGCATAGCAGCTGATGCGAAGGACTTTGGAGAAACAGACCTAAGGGTGAAATATGGATCTACCCCTTCTTTGTGGTATTACCCTGGACAAGTTATTTATTTAACCTCTCTGAGTCTCAGTTTTATCATTTGTAAACTGTGTCATAATTCTGACTTTGTATTAAGTAAGCTAATGTTTAACATGCTTTGCGTTAATGCCTTGCACGTAGCTATCAATGGTTTGTATTTGCTGTTATATTGAAATTTTCTCTCTGATCTTTAAGAGGACTGAAAGCATTTCCTTCTCCCCTATTGAATCTTTGTCAGAAGTCATATTTTTTATGCTTAACAGAGCCCATAGTTTTAAAAATACTAAAGATATCCATGGATCACTATATGGGAAGCACCTCTAGCCAATTACTAGTTTGGTCTGTAAATCACAGAAATATATTTGCATGACTAGTTGAAACAATTACTCCAGGTAGACAGTAGCTTGTGTGATCTTAGATCTGTACTTGTTTATGCTAGGCATAACGGTTCAGAAATATGGAAATTTCTTTTACAAAAATCTGTATTTTTTTATATTCAGGCATAATGGTTCAGAAATATTACTTACTTCTAGTAAAGAAGCAGGGAGGATAAAATATTTAATTTTGTACTGTTAAATTTTTGAAAAATGTAATCCTAAAATTCTTTGCATTTGCTACATAATCTGGGGATTCGTTTAAAAGCCACTGAGAAATGAAGTATTGTTTTGTCCTCATGAAATTTTGCTCTTTCTTAGATGTCAGGCCCTTGAAAGGAAAAATTCTCCAAACCCATCAGAGCTGAATGAAAAGCAAGAGCTTGTTTATAATAACAGAAAGTTAGAGCTCCAAGTAGAAAGCATGCGATCAGAAATCAAAATGGAGCAAGCAAAAACAGAAGATGAAAAGTGAGTATGCTGTGACTGAATGGCTACTTGCTAAAAGAAGATAGAATAGCTCTTTTATGCAGATTGGAATCAGGATTTAAGAATAAATTGAAAATTTTTTTCTCTTTTATTTATTTGAAGGCGTACTAGTAGACTTTTCTGAGGAGATAAATGTTAAGTTTTATAATAACAATTATGAAAATTATTTGTAATCTATCTTGATTGGGGAGGGGGGAATTGTTTTCTTTGCAAGTAAGAACATGCTAGTAGGTGGTGGGATGATAAGGGTGGGAGGGAAGATTTTGTCACCTGAGTGTTCAGAAGAGGGTTGGGAGGTAAGACTAAGCTTCTATGATATTTTTCCCAAGATTCCATTTTAAAATTTCTCTCTAAATAGGTCCAAATTAGCCACTCTACAGTTGACACACAACAGGCTTCTTCAAGAATACAATAATGCACTGAAAACAACTGAGGAACTAAAAAGAAGAGAGGTACTCATAGAAAAAAAATTACTTTCATAGCCATTTAACATTTTATGTAAATATCTAAAGTAGTTGTGTTAATCCTTAACTAGGTCTGGTTTCAAGGGTTGTTTTTCCATTTGTAATTGATTTCTTGTGTCTAAGTGTTTATAACATTTTATAACTCCTGATATTCCACACATGTATAATGTGCCTTGTGTACAGAGGTGATGTGCATGTCCTATGGTCGGAGTACAGTTTTAGCATTTTTTAAATAAATTTATTTACTTATTTATTATTTATTTTTGGCTGCATTGGGTCTTTGTTGCTGTGCGCGGGCTTTCTCTAGTTGCAGTGAGTGGGGGCTACTCTTCGTTGCTGTGCACGAGCTTCTCATTGCAGTGGCTTCTCTTGTTGCAGAGTGCGGGCTCTAAGCACGCAGGCTTCAGTAATTGTGGCACACAGGCTCAGTAGTTGTGGCTCGCAGGCTCTAGAGCACGAGCTCTAGAGTACAGGCTCAGTAATTGTGGCGCCTGGGCTTACTTGCTCCGTGGCTAAGCTTTTAGCATTTCTAACAGTGGATGGGTTTGTAGGAGAGCTGAGCCTGGGCTCCTACATGAGTAATGACTGTATAGTGAGACTGCTGCCTGGAGCTATCACAGGGCTAGCTTGCCTGCTGTCAGTGAACTTGAGGCCCTGGACTTATCCGGCTGCATCTTAAATTATTGTAATAGTAATAGTAATAATGCCCCCAGAATGGTGTGATAATTTAAACACCATGGATAGAGATGTCAGCTGATAGATGTAGTAATTAACCCGATGGTGGGAATCCTTTCACGATGTATATATATATCAAATCATCACATTGTACACTTTAAATATTTTACAATTTTATTTGGCAGTTTTACCTCAATAAAGCTGGAATAAATAAAGACCACAGGAGCTTTGAATTAGAAGGGGTCTTTGAGTTTATATTCTTAGAAATATATTTTCTGTTTTTCATTTACTTTTACTAGAATATTGTTCCTCTCTAGGACCTAGTAAATTTTTAATTCAAACATTCCACTGACTTCATAAAGTTAAGAGTAATGTGAGTGAAAGAATAGGAGTATCAGCAGCTTACACCCGCCCTGAGATAGGGTTTACTATTTTCTCCCTTATTTTAGTGTTTTCTTTTTATAAATCATTATTTTAAATTAGGAAATTATTATCTTCAAGGTGTAAATTCAGTGCATGAAAGTTGCCGAATAAGTTATCACTGCTGATTACCAGAATAGTTTACAGCCAGTCATTTTTTAAAAAATAAACCTTCATCTAATATTTTACTAAAATAGGTTGAATTATTTCAAAACCATGTCTAGAATAAGTTTGTCTTTTTCAGTCGGAAAAAGTGGATAAGGTGGTGCTGCAGGAACTGAGTGGAAAGCTGGAACTGGCAGAGAAAGCCCTGGCTTCCAAGCAGCTCCAAATGGATGAGATGAAGCAGACCATCGCCAAGCAGGAGAAGGACCTGGAAACCATGGCTGTTCTCAGGGCTCAGGTAGGCTTCGTTCCCAAATGTGAGCCGAGGCAGGCCAACCCCGATTATATTCTCTAACAGGAAAGTGATAGTGCTTAAAGTATCTGTTTTGATTTTATACTATTTCCACCAGTATATTTTTAAAAACCTTTTTACTGAAGTATATCACAGGTGGAAAGTGCACCACACTTTTAAGGGTATTACTCACTGAATTTACCCATTCTACAGTTTATAGACAGCTGGATTGTTTCCAGTTTGGGGCTTTGTGTTTAATGTTGCTCTGTCATTCTTACGCGTGTCTCTTTGTTCACCTGTGCATTCGTTTCTGTTGGGTACACACCTAGGAGTGGAACTGCTTGTTCATAGAGTATGCATGTTACCCAGCTTTAACAGATAATGCCAAAGAGGTTTCCAAAGTGGACCAGTTTTCACTCCCACCAACAGAGAGTTCCTGTTGCTCTATATCCTTACCCATACTTGTATTAGAATTTTTAACGATTCTAGTGGGTTTATGATGGTGTCTCATTAAATCTGCATTTCCCTGATGGTATGAGAGTGAGTACTTTTTCAGATGTTTACGGCCTTCTAAGCATCCCCTTTTGTGAAGAGCCTGATCAGGTCTTTGCCCAGTTTTCTTCTGGTTTTCTGGCTTTTTCTTCAATTTATAGCAGTTCTTTATATATTCCACATACAAGCCCTTGCCAGTTATACTTTTTGCAGATTTCTTCACTCTATGATTTGCCTTTCCACTCTCATGAAGGTGTCTGTTGAACGAAAATTCTTAATTTTAATGCAATCCAGTTTATGAGTCTTTTTATTTATGATTATAGTACTTTTTGTGTCCTGTTTTAAAAACTTTCACTATCTCAGGGCCATGAACATATTCTCCTATGTTGTCTTCTAAAAGTTTTATGGTTTTGCCTTTTACATTAAGATCTAAAAACCATCTATATGGAGTGAGGTAAGGGTAAAGATTCACATTTTTTTCTGCATGAATATCCTGTTCATTTGGCACCATTTATTTAAAAGGTCATCTTAAGGACTCTGATGCCCTCTTTGTCACATATTGTGTCCAGGTACCCACAGGTCTATTTCTGGATTCTATACTGTTCCATTGGGCTATTTGTACATCCTTGCTCTGGTACCATACTGTCTTATTATAAAGAATCAAATGCTTTGATATCTGGTAGCAAGTCTTCCTACCTCATTGAGATTCTTCAAGAGGACCTTAGGTTTTCCTTTTCTTATAAATTTCAGAATTCGCTTGATATTTTCTACACAGAAAAAAAACCCTGGGATTTTGATTAGAATTTTATTAAATATATAAAAATCAATTTGGAGATGATTGGCAACTTTACATCATTGACTCTTCCAGTCCACAAACATGACATATCTTCTTTAATTATTTTCAGTCATATTTTTAATCTTCTTAGTAAAGGTTTTGCTCATCTTTTATTAGATTATTCCTAGATATTTTCTATTTTTTTGATATTTTCTATTTTTATGATAGTTTTATAAATAGCATTTTTAAAACTTCATTTTCTAATGGTTGCTGCTATATAGAAATACAATTGATTCCTAATATTGACTTTCCATGCAGTAAACTTACTCAACTCACATTTTAATTCTAATAATATTTCTAAATATTCCTTTGGACTTGGTACACTAAGATCAGTTAAATAATGACAGTTTTTTTTTTTCCTTTCCAGTTCATTATATTTTTTTTCTTTCTTTTTCTTGCCTTATTGCACTGGCTGGGACCCCAGTGCAATGCTGTGTAACAGTGGAGAGAGCAGGCAGCCTTGCCTTGCTCTCAGTCTCAGTGGCAGTGTTTCCAACATTTCACTGTTGAGTGTGTGGTGTTTGGTATAGGCTTTTCATGGGTATCACTTACTAGATTAAGAAAATTCCCTTCTCTTCCTTGTTTGCCAAAAATGTTTATTTTGAGTGGATGTTGAATTTTATTTAGGAAATGTTTTTCTTCGTATAATGATATAATTAGATAATTATATGCCTTTTTCCTTTAATTTGTTAATGTGGTAAATCACACTGATTTTTAAAATATTAAACTTTGCCTTTCTTGAATTATTCTCTGTGTATATTGTTGGATTTGGTTTGCTTATATTTTGCTTAGGATTTTTGTATCTATATTCTTGAGTATGATTGGCCTAGAATTTTCTTTCTGCTCATGTCCTTGTTGGGTTTGGATTTCAGGGTTTTACTGGCCTCATAAAAACAAGTTGGGGCACATTTCTTCTCTCACTGTTCTCTGGAAGAATTTGTGTACAATTGGCTGGTTGTGACTGTTTTGGCCCACTTTTCATACTGGTGGGTGGAGTCCTTAGAGAAGAGTTTTATTAGTGAACATACATCCTGCCTGAGATGTAAAATTACCAAAAAAGTGGGGGGAAACCTTTTTTTGTTTGTTTTTATTTTGTTTGCTTAATTAAAAGTGGGATCATGCCATACATTTTGCACTACTTTTTCATTCATGATATATCTTGGATATCTCTCCATGTTATTACTCACAGCCATATGTAGTTTTTTTTAACAGTTGTATGGTGTCCAAAGTGTACATTGCCATGACAGGTTTAACCAGTCCTCTATTAATGGACCTGTAGGTTGTACCAGTATTTTTGCTATTATCAACAATGCTGAACTGAACATTCTTGTATCTGTGTCTTTGTGCACTTGTGGAATCTCTAGTAAGATACAGAAATGGAATGGTTGGGTCATTGGATATGACTGTTTTTAAGTTAAATAAGTATTACCAAGTTGTCTTCCAAAAATGCATAATGAAAATTATTCTCTTACCCGAAGTAGATGAGAGCTCCTATTTCCCCACATCCTTGCATCACTCTTTTAAATGTTTGCCAATCTGAAGAAGATAAACAGATTATTTGTAGTGTAACAATGCCAGAAGTTTATTATTCCCTATATACATACTCAGTACCAGCTGCCCAGAGTGGCTGGCCCAGTGAAATATGGAAGTGGTTGACTGAACTTATGGTTTTAGTTTTATTTCGACAGGAATAGAATTTCAACCTGAGCTCTTTAAGGCATTTCCTTTGTTTGTGCATGATACTGTAGTCATGTACTTTTGCCATGTTCTGTACAGAGACATTTGTTTTGATGGATACTCTTGTTCATTCATTCAACAACTCTTTTTTGAGCACTTTATGTCAGACACTGTTCTCACTGCTGGGGATATAGGAATGGACAAAACAAAGGCCCAGTTCTTACTGGCTCAAAGCTCATAACTGATGGAGGTGAGACTCTAACTCAGATTTAGGTCTGACTCAAAAAAAAGCCCATAATCTATCAATGATAACCATAAAATGTTGGATTACTCACAAATGGCAGAAGTCCCTTAAAATGATCTATTTCATACTTTTTTGGTAACTACAGTGTGATTAGAATATTTAAATTTTTATTAATTTTACTTTTTAAAGTAATGGATAAAAATTTGTATCCGAAAAAATAAATAATAAATAAATTTGTATCCGAGAACCACTAAATTTGAAATGAAAAACCCAATTTTAAATATAGGAAGTTAAAAACTGGTATTGAAATAATGCTCAATTCACTATTAAGGCATTCATTTTCACTTTATAATTTTTGTAACAGTGAAGAAACTACATATTATGGCATATTTACTTTTTTATAGGTAACAAATTATTCTCCAAACGTAGCAGCTAAAACAACAAGCATTTGTTATCTCACACAGTTGCTATGGATCAGGAATCCAAGAGCAGCTTAGCAGGGTGATTCTGACTCGGGGTCTCTCATGAGGCTGCACTCAGGATGGACTGAAAGATCTATTTCCAAGATGGCTCATTCTCATGGCTATGGGCGGGAGGCCTCAGTTCCTGACCATGTGTGCCTCTCCATAGGGCTGCTTGAATACCCTCATGACATGGCAACTAGCTTCCCCCAGAGCAAGTGATCCATGAGAGAACAAGGCAGAAGCCATGGTGTCCTTTATGACCTAGTTTCAGAAGCCACACACCATTACTTCTGTAATATCCTAGTGGTTACACAGGTTGGCCCATTCACTGTGGGAGGGGACCACATGAGGGTATGATTACCAAGAGGTAAGGATCACTGGCGCCATCTTGGAGGCTGGCTACCACTGTGGAAAGCAGTATGGTAAATGGAAGCGTCCATGGTACATGGGCTTCAATCTGGGTTCAAATGCTCGTTTGAGCACTTAACTAATTTCCCCAAGATTAAGAGCTATTAAATTTATAAATGTAAGATGAGCATAGCAATTCTGCCTTCCCAGGATTTTGGATAAGGAGGAAATAAAATGGTCAATAAGGGCACCAAACATAGGACGCTGCAGATGTTTGGAATTCAATAAATAGCATCTATTTATTGTTGTTATTTTAAATTTAGCTTAAGGCCAGCCTTCATAAATATACCTGACAGGGTAAATAAACCATTTACCATATTAAGCTAGTACTGAATATTATTTTTAAAAAAGAGACCAGAGAATTTTACTGAACTAATGGTACACACAGTATTTAAACTACCTATATCTATGTAATTGCTGGGCTCTGATAGTTTAAAGCACACACACACACACACACACACGTAACTTGTGTCTTCTCTTTGAAGGTAGTTGGAAAGTCATGGTGATTACACTGGTTTCTAGCAGGGACAAGTACCTGTTATTTGCAAGACAATGTCACAGGATGCAGCACTACCTCTTCACCTTATCAGCAGGTGAGCTGTAGAGAATCCACATTTGTCTGGGTGGTAACTTCTGTCTCTTTTTTTCCTCTAACAGATGGAGGTTTATTGTTCTGACTTTCATGCAGAAAGAGCAGCAAGAGAGAAGATTCATGAAGAAAAGGAGCAAATGGCATTGCAGCTGGCAATTCTGCTGAAAGAGAATAATGCTTTTGAAGATGAAGGCAGGTGAATGAGGGGAAGACTTAGAGCACATATCACCCGGTCTGTGGGAGAGGTGACCCACAGTGTTTCCTAATTTGAGCTATAAGAATCGCTCTGGGGCTTCCCTGGTGGCGCAGTGCTTGAGAGTCCGCCTGCCGACGCAGGGGACACGCGTTCGTGCCCTGGTCTGGGAAGATCCCACATGCCGCGGAGCGGCTGGCCCCGTGAGCCATGGCCGCGGAGCGGCTGGGCCTGCGTGTCAGGAGCCTGTCCACAACAGTGAGAGAGAGGCCTGCGTACCGCAAAAAAAAAAAAAAAAAAAAGAATCGCTCTGAGCACACTTTGCCTGACGGTGTCCCTAACACTTAGTTTGCCCTGCAAGGCCTGGCAGCATCTTGTGGGAACCTGATCGAGTTCTTTTAGATAAATTGTAAAAACGTGACATTATGTGTTCCGAAGTCATATCCTGCCATTGTCATGGATGAAATATTCCTAACACTTTAAATAATTCTGTAATGTTTTCAAAGAAAATACTGCTAAAATTACTTCTATCTTTAAAATTTTCATTTTGATAAAAAACTGAAATATTGAGGAATAGAAAATAGAAAAATACAGAGAATAAAATAATACACACCAATATGTATCCATCCAGAATCGACAGTTACTAATATTTGTTTTATTTTCTTCAAGCATATATATATATATTTTTTTTTCCCTTTGCCGTACGCGGGCCTCTCACTGCCGTGACCTCTCCTGTTGCGGAGCACAGGCTCCGGACGCACAGGCTCAGTGGCCATGGTTCACGGGCCCAGCCGCTCCGCGGCACGTGGGATCTTCCTGGACCGGGGCACGAACCCGTGTCCCCTGCATCGGCAGGCGGACTCTCAACCACTGTGCCACCAGGGAAGCCCCAAGTATATTTTTATTAAAAGAAAAAGGAGTTGTAGATGAAGTTGCAGTCTTCTCCCCACACCCCCTGCCATTATAGTCCTCTCTCCCTTCCCCACACTGCCTGCAACAGCATCCCCAGCTGTTTTGTACTTTTGCATATATACACATCTATATAATATCTTAAAACAAGGTAATATTAATTTCTTAAAACAAGGTGCCTAGGTTATAAAACGGTCACTATAGGTATTATTCTGCAACTTGCTTTACATAACTAATTTTGAACTCTGTGTGTGTGTATATATATATATGTAGATTTACTTCACTCTGTTTAATTGCTCTGTTGTGTCTTGTTTTAGAAATATGCCACTTTTTTCTAATCTTTTCCCCTGTCAATTGACATTTTGTTTGTTTCCTGATTTTTAAAAATCTTATTTACTTTTACTACATTGTGTCCTAGTGCCAGTAATATTTAAAGCTCAAATTACTCTTAAGTTCTGGTTTCTATGAACCTTGGCTTTGTAGTTTAGGTCTTTTTTTCTCGTACTTCTGTTGAATGCCTGCTCAACGTTGTCGTATTTCAGGGTTTCACATATAGTGCTGCTTTTCATCCCAGCAGGCAGTCCCTGATGGAAATGCAGAGCCGTCATGGGGCGAGAGCAAGTGACGCTGACCAGCAGGCTTATCTCGTTCAAAGAGGTGAGTCACGTGTGATTCTAGGTTGTCAGGGCTCCCGGGGTTAGCTATCCTATGAAGAAGATGCTTGAAGAAAAATTCCACTATACATCTATACAATGGATTCCAAATCAAGCTACCAAAAATGTAGCACCTATCAGTCTTTTTTCCACAGTACCTCAAACTCCATCTACTCTCTACTGAATCCAGACCAGACTCTTCACACTAGCAGTTAAGGCCTGGCATAGCCAAACTTTTGAGCCTTCTCTCACTCTGTTCCCCTATAGATATTAGCCAGTGGAATCACTTCCTGTTCCTTGAACTTATCCTAAGCTTATATAGCTACATATACTTGCTTATGCGGTATCCTTCACGTAGATGCCCTTCCCTCACTCATATCTCTCTTCCTACAGTCTCTTTCCAATGAACTCTTACCCCATTATTTATGTGTTCTAAATATGCATTTAAGTACTCTAATAAATAAGCTCCCTTGGAGCTTATATGCTCACCTGCTTCCTGTTTTGCACATAGTAATGTTACCATTTATTGAGAGTTGACTATGCATGGATGCTGTGCTGATCCCTTCATACATATTATTTCATGTGATCCTCAAAAATTCCACGAGGTATATAGTATCACCATCTTCCAGAAGACAAGGTTAAATAACCCAGGATCACGAGGATTTTTAGGCACAGAACTGGACATGGGACCCAAGGTTATCTGACTGTTCACCACTACATGGTACTGCATGTAATAGATTGGCACTAATTATATACTACATCCAGATTTTAATTCCCTGAGTGAAATTGATCATGACACTTATTCAAAGTATGGTGCTTTGTTTATTGCGTGGTTTTAATACTCTAGTAATAATGTTCCGTCATTTACAGTAAATTACATCACTGAAAGGGAAGTATTTTCCTTGAGTCTAGATATGAAAAAACATAAAATTCACAGGATCAAAGACTGACATAGCTAGATGAAAAGTTAATAGCAATGCCACTAAGAAGAATCAGGGTGTTAGATGTTATCCAAAAAAAAAAAGAGAGAGCGAGAGAGAGATGTTATCCACATTTCACATAACTGGTTCTTTAACTTTTTTTAAATGCTGGCTGAGTCTAAGTCCCTTCCACATACCAACAGACTATTGAAATGGAACTATCACAGTGTTATCAACAGCAAGGAAGCAATATTAGTATGTATAGTTAACTATTAAATCCTAGGGAAATTTCTGAGTATCCCTTTTACCTCCTAACTCCACCGATGCCCCTGCCAGAGTTCTTTTACAGGAAAAATTAGGTTAAAGTAAATATTAGAGGTAGTAATTCAGGTTAAAAATACACATAGAAAAAAAATTCCACAAAAAATAATACACATGGTATTCATGGAGCATATGCAGAAGCAGCACAGGGACTGACATAAATATTAGCCTCAGGCATTTTTTAGCATCAGCAGGCAAAGCTGTGTTCTCTGAAGGCTGCATCTACCCACATGAGCACCACCAGGCCTTTTCTCTAACGTGAATTTAAATATCCTATAGCAACATCCATATACCCCATACCTAGAAGTGCCTCCAAGATTGTTTTGGTTCAAAAAACGGACAATCTCTTGCACCTGGATTTCTTAGGGGCAGATATAAGGCAAATATCTATTTACACTTAAAAAAAAAAAAAAACTGGTCAAACACTCTTTGACTTATAATCTAAAAATTGCCACAGAGGGGCTTCCCTGGTGGCGCAGTGGTTGAGAGTCTGCCTGCCGATGCAGGGGACACGGGTTCGTGCCCCAGTCCGGGAAGATCCCACATGCCACAGAGTGGCTGGGCCCGTGAGCCATGGCCGCGGGGCCTGTGCTCCGCAACGGGAGAGGCAACAGCAGTGAGAGGCCCGCGTACCACAAAAAAAACAAACAAAAAAAATTGCCACAGAGTGCAAGTGTATTCTTAATTATCCTAATAAGCTTTTTTGTCTTATAAAAAACAATATTCCAAACAGATTGTCTTAAGATTTTTTGTTTGTTTCCTAACAAAGCTGCCTTAAACAATAGCTCCCCTCAGTATATTTCATCATGGTTGTCCTCTGCCGTCTGCAGCCGTCTAAGTGTCTACTCTGGTCTGGGCGCTTGACTGAACACGAGGGAACAAAGGGGCATAAGGCATGGTCAGATCCGTGAAGGCCTATGGTTTAGTTGGAGAGACAGGATGTGCACATAAAAAGATGAATTCATAATACAAGATAACAAGTAAGGAATAGAAATAACAGTGCTGGAGATAAGAGGAAAGGATAACCCCTAAGGGCCAGGGGGGTTGAGAAAGGGCTTGGAAAGATGTGACTTTAAGCTTGACCTGGAAGCCAGGATTTAGATAACTTCTGTATGAGAATAAAGGGGCAAAGGCAGAAATGAGTGTGATGTGTTAATAATGAAAACTGACTAAGCTTATTTTATAGTGAAGAGCCAGGAGGCAGAGGGAACCCATTAGCTGACTGATAAAACAGCCCCAGTCTGCATCTTGAAACCTAGACCAGGACAAAAATAAAGGCACAGACAGATGCAATAAAGTTTAAAGGGATGAATTAACAGTCCCTGATAAGTGGCAGATTGTCATCTAGAGCAGGGTTTGGTAAACTGCAGCCCACGGGCCAAATCTGGCCTGTCACATGTTTGCATAAGTAAAGTTTTATTGCAGCATAGTCATGCCCTCTTATTGACATATTGTCTGGCTACTTTCATGCTACAGTGGCAGACTTGAGTAGTTATGACCAAAATTTATGACCTGTAAAGCCTAAAATATTTACTGTCTGGCCCTTTACAGAAAGTTACTGACCCCTGATCTGAAACAATGAGACTGTTAGAAAGCTCCCTGCTTCAGAAATCATGCTTTGCGATCAGTATTTCTATTCAAGGGTGCTTCTAAAGTTTGCTTAACACAAACTATCCGTAACAGTCTCCCATGTTAGTGAATTCAAATAATATGCTCAGAAGCAAAAAACCATACTAAAAGTTACCTCGGGCTTCCCTGGTGGCGTAGTGGTTAAGAGTCCGCCTGCCAATGCAGGGGACATGGGTTCAAGCCCTGGTCCGGGAAGATCCCACATGCCGCGGAGCAACTAAGCCCGTGCACCACAACTACTGAGCCTGCACTCTAGGGCCCGTGAGTCACAACTCCTGAGCCCACGTGCCACAACTACTGAAGCCCGCGCGCCTAGAGCTCGTGCTCCGCAACAAGAGAAGCCACCGCAATGAGAAGCCCACGCACCGCAACAAAGAGCAGCCCCTGCTCGCCGCAACTAGAGAAAGCCCACGTGCAGCTACGAAGACCCAACATAGCCAAAAATAAATTAATTAATCAAAAAAAAAAGTTACCTCCACTATCATCTGCAAAAACAAACATTTTGGGGGCTGAATAAAAATCTAGAGACCTGGGTGGAGACGCTGAAAAACTAAAATGCTTTGCATCGGTGCAGAAAGATCAGATCAATGAGGTGCTCTGGGAACTAGAAACCATTTCCTGTACTGAGCACAGTCTGCACACAGGGGACCTGCTGAGAGCCCTGACTTCTTCAGAGCGTTCTTTGATTTAAGACTTGAACCTCAGTCCAACTCCAGAATTGGGGGAAACAATAGGACTGATTCTTCAATTCCTTCTCCTCACTTCCTTTATCTGGATAACTCTTGTTCATTCTTAAGACTCCTCTCAAGTGGAGCTGGTCTCATCAGGGGCCTGTCTGCACCGAGCAGTCTGAGCCAGGCGCCCTTTCCTGCCCTCCCCAACAAAACCACCTTGTGTCTGACACAGCCTCAGTGCTTCCCTCACGTCGTGCCACTGTCTCTTTTTCTTGCCTGATGTCCCCACCATGTCTGTATCCCTCTCTCCCATCTCCCAAGTGCTCAAAAGCATCTACTGAATGGCCGTAATTGTTGTCTCTGCTCCTGAGAAGGTCCCTGCTGTTCCAGGGTCCCTCTCCACGCTCTGCGCACTGTCCAAATTCTCTCCTTCTCCTTAGCTTACATCCTCATCTATCCTTTTCTTCTCTCAAATATTCTAGTTTTTACTAGAACATGTATCATCCTGTACCTAAAACCAAAACCACATATTTTCACATACCTAGAACCTGGAACAGAGCCTAAATCCTAAAACATGATAGGGAAGCAGGTATTACTTTTGGAGATTTTTTTCTATGTGTGTCGATTACTTCAGTTAAAGACCAAAATAAAACCTGTATTCATTTCCCACGAGGTATTGATTACCAAGTTTAACTGATGTTAAAATTAAAATTTACCATCTGTTTTTAAAAACTGCTTGCAACATGGAAGGAATGGATTAACATTTCATTTAATGCTTATTCCCAGGAGCTGAGGATAGAAACTGGATGCAGCAGGAACAACAGAATATTCCAATTCATTCTTGCCCCAAATGTGGAGAAGTTCTGCCCGACATAGATACACTACTGATTCATGTTACAGACTGCATCATTTAAGTGTTGACCTTTCACCTCCCCCAAACTGTTGGTAAATGTCAGATTTTTTCCTCCAAGAGTTGTACTTTTGTGTCATTTGTTTCACTCAAATATTTTGGCTCATTATTTTAGGAGAAAGAAAACCATTATGTTCTAAAAAGGACATTTTTTGGTGCATTCCCACAAACTCGCAAAATAGAATCCTTAACGTACCACTCTTCTGATAAGAGGTCTGTTTTTTTTTTAATATTGTTGATGTGAGCACTGAACTGTCCATGCGGGTTATGAGTGTGTGACATCGTGGATAGAGTAAATGTGGTAATAAGATGGAAGAAGCCTCACTGATTAAGAACTTTCTAAGGAGGCAGGAAAAATGAAGTGGTCACAGATTTAATCAAGAAAGTGTCTTTGAAGTATTTTTAAATAAATTACATTGTTATTTTTCTTTATTCATTTAAGATAGATCTATCTGGGGTTGTGTATGTATGTATATCTTACAGTTTTATTTCAGCCACAGCACCAAAATTACGATGTGGCTCTTTTCAGATGAGCCCTGTGACCTTTTACTTGATCCTCAGGACAAGTGAAAAAATACTGACCTACGTGAAGCGGATATATTAGGTTCACTGGATGTCATGTAATCATCCACAGTGTAAAGTTTTCTTTTTCTTTTGTTGTGCTGCAGGTATATGTTTATCAACTATACAGTAAATAGTGTATTAATTTCTAAAAAGAATAGCTATCTATTAATTTTCTTCCTGGATCAGGCTCTATATTCATAATCACAAAAATAGTTATTGCAAAAAAAATAGTTATTGCAAAATAAAATTTTGCTTATGAATCTTTCACATTGTTCATATATGACTAGCTAATTTCATAGGATGTGTTTTCTGTATTCAGCTTCATATAAGCTTAATACTTATTCAGAACCATTTTGTTAATTCCGTGAATATGAGCAAATCCCTTTACTAGATACCAGTAAGTGGTGTTTGAATTAGAAACTGTTCTTTCTAAGGAGGTGAAAAGATAGGGATTTGCCGTATTTTGTAAACCTACAGTTTACCAGCCATAAAAGTTAGCAATGTCCTTATGTATCTATATCCTAAAATATTTAAGAGAAAAATTTTAAATCTCCTCTGTTTGACTTTGTCATAAGAATCTCTCCTACACAAACTTGACTTGTGTGTGCCTATGTGTGTAGGTATATATATTTTTTAAAACAGGAATCAAAACAGTTAATTACAGCTTCATGCCAGGAGAACACACTGCACAAATTCAACAGTAATTTAGATCCCCCCCCCCACCCCAGGGGGTTTGTTAAAGACATTTCTAAAATAACTATGAAATTTTTACTTTTAATTTCTTGTTTATAGTTTCTAGTTTAAATTCTTTTCCCTTACTATCTTATATTGGAGAAGATAGATTTCTACAGTATCCTAAATAAAAAAGCAAACCAAATGGTTCTACACTTATGATATTGGGAATATCCTTTTACTTTGTTCAAGTAAAAATATTAACCTGATCCCAATGTGAAATAACAGTGTGAATGTGCTGATTAAGCCTGTTATCAAATTGTTTCCTTGCTAATTAGATGGATTGTAAATGAAGGCAAGTTCATATGGTCAATTTAAATTGAGGCTATTGTTTTGGGGGAATCAAACAGTTTGGTAAACAACTTGTAAAGTCTGTGCATGTCTTATCCAGTTAATTTAGTCTTCAAGGCCTTGTTCCATGTTACCAGTTAACTACACCTCATCAGAATTTAGGTCCCTCTTCTAGGGCCAGCCATGCTGTATTCTTGTGTGGCTAATGGGAACAACAGAAAGATGGCAAATGTGAAGAAATATGAGGGAGCAAAAGAAACTTTTACAGCTAATAATTTTACACAATTAAGTCTTTAAATATTATGTTAAAAATAATTTTGTTCTGGCATGTAAGGAGCTTGGACGTCATCACTCCTATCCTTATAATAAGAAAAACGCCGAACAAACTTAAAATCGTCAACTCTTTTAAATCTTTCAGAGAACTGAGGTCACAGGGTAAACCTCTGCCCCCAAACTGGAGAGACAAACAGGGAGATACAGAGAGTCGCTGATGACCAGACCACAGTCTCAGGAGCAGAAACCACAGTAGGAGCCAGTACCTGAGTAGGAAAATGTAAACTGTAATTGAAGAATTGCTAAAGTCTCAGTGTGGATGAGCTTGAGAGTTAAAAACTCCAGGGGGAGCTCAGTCTTAGGGGGAACCCTGCACTTTCATGAGTTTTACCTCCACAGATCCTACCAGATTCCCACAGTAAAGATTAGAAAAAACTCCCCCATAATTCCAGCAGGGCTGGGGGGCAGGTGGGAGTAGACATTTTGAAATACACCAGAGCATTCTGTTCTTCTTAAGAAGTTTCCTCAGGGAAACTTTTTTACCAGAGCCTTACTTGCTGGGATATTATCAGAGCCTGACCAACCTGGGGGAACAGATACACCCAACTTATGCCCCCTTATTCTTAGCACCTAAGGAGGAGGGAAAAAACCTGTAAAGGTCACAGCCCAGAGGCACAAGCTCACGAAAAGACTAACCATAGACCTATAGAATGCTTCCCCTCCCCGCTACCCCTCACCACCACATCAACAGGGCTTCTGTATAATAACAAGGGATTACAACGGAAACAACTGCACATCTTAGACTTTCTCTAAGAAGTCTATAGGGAAACCCAAAGACAACAGTGGAGACAAAAACAAGGACACCAGAGGAAATTTCAGCATATGACACAGCTGCAGCAAACACTAATAGTCCAACTCCTAACCAGATAAACAAAAACCCCACACCAAAGGCCTATTTACCACAGTTCCTTTTACCTAGTACATCATGTTCAGTTTTCAACAAAAAATTATAAGGCATACTAAAAGACCAAAAAATAGTTTTTAAAGATAAAGAAAGCATCATAACCAGACTCAGACATAATGGATAGATATAAAACGGAATTTGAAACAACTGTGATTAACATCCTAAGAGCTCTAATGGAAAAAGTGACAATATGCAGGAACAGAGGGGTAATGTAAGCAGAGAGATGGAAACTCTAAGAAAAACTCAAAAGGGAATACTACAAATCAAAAAGCCTGTAACAGAAATAAAGAATGCCTATGATGAGATCATGAGTAGACTGACCATGGCTGAGAAAAGAATCAGTGAGCTTGAAGAAATGGCATGAGAAACTTCCAAAACTGAAAAGCAATTTTAAAAAAAGAATGAAGAAGAACAGAATATTCAAGAACTGTGAGGCAGTTATAGAAAGTGTACAATGAGAATACCAGAAGGAGAGAAGGGGACAGAGGAATGTTTGAAGTAATAATGGCTGAGAATTTTCAAAAATTAATGACAGGTACAAACCACAGATCTGGGAAACTCAGAGAACACCACACAGGATAAATGCCAAAAAAGTCTTCACCTAAGTGTATCATGGGCAAAAAGCAGAAAATCAAAAACAAAAAAAATTTTTTTGAAAGAAGCCAAAAGGGAAAAATAACTTACCTGTAGAAGAGCAAGGATAAGAAATATATCAGACCTCTCTTCAGAAACCATGCAAGCAAGAAGACAGTTGAGAGAGAAGAACCACCAGCCTATAATTCTGTGTCCATGGAAATTATTCTTCAAAAGTGAAGGAGCAGTAGACTATCTTAGACAAACAAAAGTTGATGGAATTTGTTGCCAGTAGACCTGCCTTGCCAGAAATGTAACCTCCTCAGAGAAGGTCAAAAACTCAGATCTATAAAAAGAAAAGAAAAGCGTTAGAGAAAGGATACATGAAGATAAAGTCTTTTATTTTTCTTATTCTTCATGAACAGATAATAGGTTTTCTCGTTTTTTGTTTTTTGGTGTTTTTTTTTTGGCTGTGCTGCATGGCTTGTGGGATCTTAGTTCCCCGACCAGGGATCGAACCCAGGCCCTGGCAGTGAAAGCATGGAGTCCTAACCACTGGACTGCCAGGGAATTCCCAAATAGAATACAGTTTGTTCAAAGTAACAACAGCCACATGTATTTGGTGATTATAGCTAATGGATAAATGAAATAAATGACAACAGTGTTATAAGGGATAGGAGGGAAGAATTGGGGATACTCTGTTACAAGGTATTTTCCCTACCCATGAAGTGATATGGTATTCTTTGAAAGTGAACTTGGATTAGTAGTCGATGTATATTGCAAACTCTAGGGCAACACCACCCCACGCCCCAAAAAAAAGTTTTAGAAAGTATAATTGATACGCTAAGAGAAGTGAGAAAATGGAATAACATAAAATGTTCCATTAAAACCAGGAAAGTCAGAAATAGAATGAAAGACAATAGAAGAAACAAAGAACAAGGGCAGTGAACAGAAAACAGTAACAAATATGGTAGATGTTAATCCAGTTATATCAGTAATCACTTTAAACATCATTGGTCTCAATATACCAATTAAAAGACAGAAACTTTGAGAATGGATAAAAAAGCAAGACTCATCTATATGCTCTCTACCCACTTTAAATATAAAGACACATATAGATAAAATGTAAAGAGATGGAGAAAGATACAGCATGCCAACACTAATCAAAAGAAAGAGTAGCTATGTTAATTTCAGACAAGATTTCAAAGCAAGGAAAATTATCAGGGATAAAGGGGCATTACAAAGTGATATAGGGATCAATTCTCCAAGAAGACATAAAAATCCCTACTGTATATGTACCTAAAAACACAGCATCAAAATACATAAGGCAAAAACTACAGGGAAAAATATACCAATCCACTAGTATAGCTGGAGACTTGAAAATCCCTCTGTCAGTGATTAACAGACCCAATAGTCAAAAAACTCATTAAGAACATAGTTGAACTGAACGGCATCAATCAACTACATCTAACTGACATTTATAGAATACTTCATAGTGTACATATGACAGAATACACATTCTGCTCAGGCTCTTAGAGGACATTTACCATGACAGACCACATTCTGAGCCATTAAACACAGAAATTTAAATTTAATTTAAGAAATTTAAAACAACAGAAATCATACACAGTATGTTCTCATACCACGGTGGAACTAAACTAGAAATCAATAACACAAAGATACCTGGAAACCCTCAAAACACTTGGAGATTAAATACACTTTGTAAGTTATACATGGATTAAGTAAGTCTCAAGAGAAATTTAAATATATTTTAAACTAAATGAAATATAACATCAAAATTTGGGGATGAAATGAAAGCAGGGCTTAGCAGGAAATGTGTCGCATTGACTGCATATATAGAAAAGAAGATCTAAAAGCAACAGTTAACGCTTCTTTAAAAAAACTAGAAAAAGAATGGCAAGTTAAACGCAAAATAAACAGAAGAAAATAATACAACTGAGGCCAGAAATCGATGAAATTTAAACCAGGAGCTCGATAGAGAAAATCAATGAAACCGAAAGCTGGTTCTTTGAAACAATTGATAAAATTGATAAACCTCTACCCATGTTAACTAAGAAAAGAGAAGACACAGATTACCAATATCAGTGTGCCATGAATAATTGGAACTTGAAATTAAAAAAACACGATAACATCTATATTAACACCCCAAAATGAAATGCTTAGTTATAAATCCAATAAAATATGTATAAGATCTGATGAAAGAAATAAATGGAGAGATATTCCATGTTTATGTATAGGGAAACTCCATATTGTTAAGATATCAGTTCTTCCTAACCTGATCTACAGATTCAATGCAATTACAATCAAAATCCCAAGTTATTTTGTGGCTATCAACAAACTGATTCTAAAGTTTATATGGAGAAGCAAAAGACCTAGAATAGCCAACACGCTATTGAATGAAAAGAACAAAGTTGGAAGGTGGACACTACCCAACTTTATGACTTATTATAAAACTACAGTAATCAGGACAGTGTGGTACTGGTGAAAGAATAGACAAACACATGAATGGAACAGAACAGAGAGCCCAGAAATAGACCCAGAGAGTCTTTGACAAAGGGGCAAAAGCAATTCAGTGGAGAAAGGATAGTATTTTCAACAAATGGTGCCGGCACAACTGAACATCCACATTCAAAAAGAAAAATAATAATAATAATCTAGTTGCAGACCTTATTACACCTTTCACAAAAACTAACTCAAGCCACAGACTGGGAATAAATCTTTACAAAACACAGATCTGAGAAAGAACTGGTATCAAAATATCCAAAGAACTCTTAAAATGCAACAATAAGAAAACAACCCAATTTTTTAAAGGTCAAAAGATAATGGATACCTCACCAAAGATGTAGAGTTGGCAAATAAACATATGAAAAGATGCTAAACCGCGTACGTCTTTAGGGGATTGCAAATTTCAAGATACCATCTCACACTTATTAGAATGGCTACAATTCAAAACAATAACACCACCAAGTGCTCGGGAGGATGTGGAACAGCAGGAATTCTCATTCACTGCTGATGGAAATGCAGAATGGTACTTTGGAAGACAGATTGGCAATTTGTTGCAAAACTAAGCACACAATCCTTGGAATTTACCCAAATGTATTGAAAACTTACATCCATACAAAACCTGCACATGAATGTTCATAATAGCTTTACTCATAACTGCCAAAACTTGGAAGCAACCAAGATGTCCTTCAACAGATAAATGGATAATCAAACTGTGGTGTACATCCATGTGATGGAATATTATTCAGTGCGAAAAAGAAATAAGCTATCAAACCACAAAAAAAAAAAAAAATGCAGAGACCTTAAATGCATATTGCTAAGTGAAAGAAGCCAATCCGAAAAGACTACACACTGTATGACTTG
The DNA here is from genome assembly GCF_039906515.1 of Pseudorca crassidens. Classification (NCBI taxonomy): domain Eukaryota; kingdom Metazoa; phylum Chordata; class Mammalia; order Artiodactyla; family Delphinidae; genus Pseudorca; species Pseudorca crassidens. Next base: position 190,098,400 of record NC_090296.1, read on the forward strand.
AACTGTATAATGCTCTGGAAAAAGCAAAACTACGGAGACAGTAAAGAAGGTCAGTGGTTGCCAGAGGTTTGGTGGAGGGATGAGGGGTTAAGAGCACAGAAGATTTTTAGGGCAGTGAAACTATTCTGCTTAATACTGTAATGGTGGATACCTCTGTCAAAACCTATTGAATGTGTAACAAAGAGTGAACCCTAATGTAAACTATAGACTTTAGTTAATAATGTATCAATATTGGCTCATCAATTGTAACAGAAAGTCCCATACTAATGCAAGATGTTAATAATAAAATTGTGTGTGTGCCAAAGAAAACATACAGATGGCCAAGGGGCACATGAAAAGATGCTCAACATCACTAACTATTAGAGAAATGCAAATCAAAACTACAATGAGGTATCACCCCACACCAGTCAGAATGGCCATTATCAAAAAATCTAGAAACAAAAATGCTGGAAAGTGTGTGGTGAAAAAGGGAGCCCTCCTGCACTGTTGGTGGGAATGTAAATTGGTACAGCCACTATGGAGAACAGTATGGAGGTTCCTTAAAAAACTAAAAACAGAGCTACCATATGACCCAGCAATCCCACTACTGGGCATATACCCTGAGAAAACCATAATTCAAAAAGAGACATGTGCAACTTCCCTGGTGGCGCAGTGGTTAAGAATCTGCCTGCCAATGCAGGGGACATGGGATTGAGCCCTGGTCTGGGAAGATCCCACATGCCGCAGAGCAACTAAGCCCACGCACCGCAACTACTGAGCCTGCGCTCTAGAGCCCGCAAGCCACAACTACTGAAGCCCACGCTCCTAGAGCCTGTGCTCTGCAACAAGAGAAGCCCCCACTTGCTGAAACTAGAGAAAGCCCGCACACAGCAACGAAGACCCAACGGAGCCAAAAAATAAATAAATTTTAAAAAAGAGGACGTACCACAATGTCCACGGCAGCACTATTTACAATAGCCAGGACATGGAACCAACCTAAATGTCCATCGACAGGTGAATGGATAAAGAAGATGTGGTGTATATATACAATGGAATATTACTCAGCCATAAAAAGAAACGAAACTGAGTTATCTGTAGTGAGGTGGATGGACCTAGAGTCTGTCATACAGAGTGAAGTAAGTCAGAAAGAGAAAAACAAATATCATATGCTAACACATATGTATGGAATCTCAAAAAAAAAAAAAGGTACTGATGAACCTAGGGGCAGGACAGGAATAAAGACGCAGATGTAGAGAATGAACTTGAGGACATGGGGAGGGGGAAGCTGGGACGAAGTGAGAGAGTGGCATGGACATATATACACTACAGAATGTAAAACAGATAGCTAGTGGGAAGCAGCTGCATAGCACAGGGAGATCAGCTCGGTGCTTTGTGTCCACCTAGAGGGGTGGGATAGGGAGGGAGGGAGGAGCTATGGGGATATATGTATGCATATGGCTGATTCACTTTGTTGTACAACAGAAACTAACACAGTACTGTGAAGCAATTATACTCCAATAAAGATCTACTAAAAAAAATTGTGTGTGTGGAAGGGGCTATATGGGAACTCTGTTCTTTCCACGCAATTTTTCTGTAATCCTAAAATTGCTCTAAAAAAATAAAGTCTATTATTTTCTTTAAAAATGAAAAAAAAAAACCTTTTAACTATATATAAGATTATTTAATATGAACACATATAAAATTGTTCACATTAAATCATAAAATCAAGATTATGGTGAAAATTGACCAACAATTTCATTTGACCCATAATGAAAGGGCTAAGTTGGAATTGCTTTTAATGAAATATCAGATTTATTATGCAATCATTAATTCATGGAAGAAAGCTGATAGAACAGCTAGTTGCAGCTTTGAAGTGTAATAGGAATCAAGTATATGGACCAATATTCAAATGTTTTAGTGAAAGGACAGGTACCAAAACTGCTTTGCTATGAAAGCAAAAAGTAGAAATAATTTTACCATCTTCTTTGGTATCCTTTGACTTACAGAGTTCGTCATTTTAAAAATTATTGAAATAACATTATGTTCTCTTTGTGAAGATATTGGTCATCACTGAGTTATTGCAAGTGTTCTTTTTTCTAGGTAAGTAATTGCAAAGATATGAAGTATAATACAAAAAAATATTGGCTTAGGAACTCTCAGTAAGCTGATAGGTTTATGTAGCAATTTTGTCCTTTAGAATTTATTCTGCATGCATAGAGTATGTATTGTAGTTATTAACTCAGCAAAACCAAGGAAGAAATGTGTTGAGCATTCTCATGAATTAATTAAAACCAGCAAGGCTAGAGTTGTTTTTATTGGCTTCTCTTTGCAAAGCATCAGTTGAGATGGAGGAACATACCCTGTTGCTTGAAGTAACCTCTAGATTGTTTGAAAAGCAATAGACATTTATTTGGGCAACAAAGACAATATTCTGTTAGGAAAATTAAGGAGGCTGGGTTTTCCTTTCTCAGGAGGGCCATTCATCTTCAAGTAGAGAACTGCCTCTGAGGAAGGATGACAGTTTTCTCAGTAAAGCGTTTTTGTTCAGTTAGTTGGGCAAATTCAAGTTTGGGATAAGACTCTAGAGAATTCTGTGCCATAAAGCATGAGATGTGAAGGCAGATGTAAACAGATGTCTACAGGGAGGTGGTGTGGGTGCTTTGGAAACCGGCTGTTAATTCCAACAGAAGATCTGATTTTCTGATTTTTTTTTTTTTTTTTTTTTTTTGCGGTACGCGGGCCTCTCACTGTTGTGGCCTCTCCCGTTGGCAGAGCACAGGCTCCGGACGCGCATGCTCAGCGTCCATGGCTCACGGGCCCAGCCGCTCCGCGGCATGTGGGATCTTCCCGGACCGGGGCACGAGCCCGTATCCCCTGCATCGGCAGGCGGACTCTCAACACTGCGCCACCAGGGAAGCCCTGATTTTCTGATTTTGAATAGCATTGTTTCCTGCTGGGCCGAAAGGTGGAAGCATCGATTTAATCGTCTGGTGCATTAACCCTGGAAACATACTCAAAGATATTCTGCTTCTACAATCTCTACTTTAGAGAACTCAACTGCACTCACTAAGCCTACACCTGCAGCCCTGATATGTCCCCTTGGCTTGGGTCACATATCTAAAGGTAGCGCTGAAATCTCCCCATCGCCTCAGGCTGAACTCACATCTCTACCCTGTCCAAAGCAAGCTCCTCCTCTGTAAGTCAGCCGTCTCTCAGCTGTTGCCAACCTGGCCATCCTCCTCTCCTTTTCCTGCCAAAGGTAACTTTCCTCTGGTCAGTTACCAAAGCAGATAAGTTTCCCTCGTAAAGTGCTTCCAATTCGTCCCTTCCCTTCAGCTCTCACAGTATGGGACTATCACGATCTATCAAGCTTCTTTGTCTTCAATTTCTGGTGTATCCAGTTCCTGAGCACCTATCTTTTGAATTTTTTTTTCTTTTTGGCCTCACTGTGCGGCTTGCAGGATCTTAGTTCCCTGACCAGGGATTGAACCTGGGGCCACGGCAGAGAAAGCACCAAGTCCTAACCACTGGGCCGCCAGGGAATTCTCCCGAGCACCTATCTTTGTTAGCTTAATCGTCCTAAGCATTGCCTTATAAAGTAGTAAGAATAAAAGTTATTACACTTTTAATGCTTACATGTGCTGGGCACACTGCATATTTTCAAGTTTTTCTCATGAATCCTCACAATACCCTGTGAAATAACTATGACTGTCCTTGTTTTGAACATAAGTAAGTTGAGGCTCAGAGAGGTTAAGTAACTTAGCCGAGGTTGCACAGTTAGCATGTGGCAATTAAAAATCATGCAGTCTTAACTGCATAGTCTGGGCACTTAGCCACACCTTTCTCTATCCATCTACCTTCCTCCCCCACCTGCTCAAACGGGGTCCCTTTACCGCTTACAGAATATTCATCATCTGCCACCCTATTTGTTTTACCTACATTTTAAAATGTTTCCACCTCATCTTTCCACCTATCTTTTACCTCCTCATCAGCAAGACTGGTGCTCCCTGGTAGTCACCTTATGTTGTCTTTTATGCATAGATCACATCTCCCAAACTAGACTAAATGCCTACAATATGTACCTTGTCTTTGTCCAAACATGTACACCTGAGGCACTAAGATTATGGCTGATAACCAGTGTGTGAAAAGGTACTGGAAATTCTCATTTGATCCTTCCTGAAACCCTCTAGTTATCGCTATTATCAGCACTTTACGGTTGAAGAAATTGACCCCCCGCCCCGCCCCCGCCAAAGCTAAGTGCCTTGTTCAGGAGCAAATACTCTATTCGACTTTTTCTCTCTGTAAACATTTATTGTGTGCCAGGCACCAACAGCAAGAGAAAAGACAGAGGAAGAGCTAGGAAGATGAAAAAGACACGGTCCCCTGGTCTCCCGATGCTGACATTTTGGTGGGAAGAAGCAGAAAACAGTTATTCCCAACTCTGACGCAATTAAAGTCCACGGACCACGAACTCCTCCGCAAACAGTGGTTTCTACTGGGTCTAAGAATCTCATCTAGTCTTTCCTTCTCATTTTACAGACGGTGACGACGGTCAGAGAGAGGTAAAAGTGGACCAGATTTTTGGTTTGTTTTTCAGTCCCATTATCTCAACTGAAAACGAGGTTGTAAAATAACCAACCGAGCGAAATTATCAACAAGCCTGTTCAGACCTCTATACAGTCAACCCAGCCACAGGCAATCTGTGAGGGCAGGGGGAAGGTCTGCAGTGGGTTCCGCGGTTTGAGCCTCAGTGTGCAGGCTTCTCTGCGTCAAGCGTAAGAGAAAACGAGGCTCAGAACTGGATGACACGGTCAGTGCCGGAAAGTGTCAGGAACTAACTTCTGACCTCCTATGAACATACCGTACAGGGACAGTTCTACTTCCCGGCGCCTGTGGGGACACTAGAACACTTACCGGAGGAAGCCAGGGCTGCACCGACCGGAAGTTCCCTTGCCCCCAACAAAGAGGGCGCCGGTCACGTGAGCCAATCAGATTGCTCTACGCAAGGGTCACCTTCTTCCCGCCCGCCCGCGGTCGTTTCCGCCAAGACCTCTGAAGTAGCCAATCAGTGCAGCCCCGAGCCGGCGTGCGTCTGACGTCAGAGGCGTGGGGGCGGAGTCGAGTTGGAATTTTGGCGGTCTGGCTGTAGAAAGGGAAGGAGTTCGGAGCCGGTTAAGGAGCGGGCCTGCGACTGTTGAGGGGCAGGGTGAGGGACTGCCCGCGCGCGTCTGTGGGAGAGTTTAGCGAGCTCCGAGGGCGGGAGGCGCGGAGTCCGGGGGCGCTCAGGTGGGCGAGAGTGGAATTGGGCGAGCGCGGGGGCGACCTGGGCCGAGCGCGGGGCCGGGCGCGGGGGTGGGCGCTGAGTGCTGAGCGGCGGAGGTTCCGGGGCTGGGGGATTGCGGGCAGTTACGAAATGCACCGAGAGGTGCCAGGTGTTCGGCCGTCCAGGCTATTTAAGGGTCCAGTTTCTTCTTTTTAAAGATAACCTTTTAAGACGCTTGCTAAACGGGTGCCGTCTGTACTGTGTCTTATTCATTCATTCATTTGTTCAAATTGATGATTTGCTAATAGTTACTGAATGCGTCACCCATCACTTCAGCCTTCGTGAAGTTTACACTTTAAAGTGGCTAACAGGTAACAGACAGGTACACCATAGTGGAATGTGCAATAAAGTCGTGAAAAGGAGGAGGTGAGAGGGTTCCAGGGGCCTGGTCAGATAGGGTGGTCTGGAAAGGCTTAGAAAAATGGAGAGTTAAGCAGAGACTGAGGGATGAGAAGGAACTAGGGGAGAGCTTTTCAAAGAACCTGAGGCCCCAAAGCACTTGTGTGTTCAAGAAGTTGAAAGCAGGCTAGTCTGGCTGGAGCATCCTCCGTGGGGGGGAGGGGGGGCGGAGTGGTTTTAGAAGAAACTGAGGAAGTGGAAGTAGGCGGGAGAGAGTAGCCATTGCCTCGCAGGAACTTTTGTAAATTTTGTTCTAAGGGCAATGGAAAAACCATTAAAGAAATTTTATCAAGGGAATGCTGCCATCTGACTTAACGTTCCTAAAAGACTACTAAGGAAAGAAAAGATTACCGTAGCTTTTGTACAGAGGATAAATTACAGAGACAGTGGAGACCAATACAGGAAGCTAACACGGTAGTCCAGGCAAAAGATTGATGGTGGCTTGGACTAGGCTTTTTGGCAGTGAAATTGGGGAGAAGTAAAAGATTTGAGCAATATGCTGGAGATAGAACCCCTAGCACTTGTCGGATGGTCCTAGGTGTGAGGGTGAGGAAGGGTGCGTGGGTTTGTTCGGGGGAAAACAGGGTTGGTTATACAAATAAACAAGAACAGTTTGCTCCTACCTAGCCCTCAGGAAGCTTACAATCCCGCAGATTCCCCAGTAGACAACACAGTGCAGGGTCCATAGAACCTGCATGATGGGTCCATAGAAATGTTTGTTGAATAAATGAAAAGAAAGCACCATAATTAATACTTGACATCGGACTTACCAAGGTCATATATATTATAGGGCCCATGTAAGTTAAGCAGTAGCCTAGAAAAATTTATATTTTCTTCTTGCAGTTCTAAAAACCATTTTAAATGAAAAAAGGAAACTGCACAGAATTATATGACTTTATCCTAATTAACTATGCCAACTATTCCTCTGAACTTTGCTAACTAGTACTGAATCGAAATCTTGATGTGACTAAGGCTGCAACTAAGTAGAACCACACAGTAGGCTCTTATGGACAATGTAGACCTCAGATGTGTTACAAGAAATAAAAAATAATAGCCCTACTATTTAGACCAGCCTTCATAATACCTGTTCACAATTTGTCTCATCTGTGTAACCTAATATCAAACAAACTATACCTCAACCGAGTTTCTGTAACCATAGATTGGAGACAAGAAAAGGAACTGCTTCCATACTAGGAGGCAGATGGTGTTGGTGGTGGGGTGAGAAATAGCCAGAGTCTGGATGAATTCTGAGCTCGAGCCCCCACAATATGTAGGCTTCTGGGTTTGCTGGATACGCGTGCAATGTGAGAGAGAAGACTCAAGGGTGTCTTTTCTTATGTTCATTTCACACAGCCAAGGTCCTGCATCTCCTGCCATCTCCTGGGCACCTGATCCTGCCTCACAGCTCTCCATCTCCACTGTTCTCTTGACAGCATGGATGGTGAGTCCTAGCCGTTTTCTCAGTTCCTCTTTGTTTCATGGAAAATCACTCTTGTGTTCATGGGCTTGTTGTTACTTATTCCACTTATAAAATAGTGAAAATCGCTGCCCTCCCCTCAAGCACTGTCTGAGTGTTTCGAAAGAAATCTCACTTCAGTCAGTGAATGTTATTTGTTTTAATCAGGTGAGATTTCTGTTCCTGACAGCACTGATTGTCTTTCATAATAACGGTAGTTGACATGTACTTACAATATGCCAAGCACTGCTCGGAGATCTTACGTATACAGTTGGCCTTCCATATCTGTGGATTCAACCAACTGCACATAGAAAACATTCGAGAAAAAAAATCCAGAAAGTACCAAAAAACAAAACTTGAATTTGCTGAGAGCCGGCAAGTATTTACATAGCATTTTCATTGTATTAGGTATTATAAATCACCTAGAGGTGATTTAAAGTGTACGGGAGGATGTGCATAGCTTATATGCAAATACTACGCCGTTTTATATAAGGGACTTGAGCATCTATGGATTTTGGTATCCATGCGGGATCCTGGAACACATGCCCTGTGGATACCAGAGATGACTGTATTAACTGATTTTACCCTCACAGCAACTATTTTATAGACCGGAAGACAGATGTCTGAGTGACTTGTCACAAGTGAAACTGTCAGAGGCAGGGATTTGAACCCAGGCAGCCCACGTCGGAGTTCACATTTGATATTGAAATCTGTTGAAATGGTTTCAGTCTAGCTCTCACTTAAATTCTTATAGTGCTTTTAAATTTTGTTCATCTTGCAGGGATGTGTGCAAAATATTTACCTAGCAAAGTGATGTTGCTCTAATTAGCAGAGCTTAGCCTGAGAGCAGCACAAAAATGATTGTGCTGGCTGTGAAGAGACCCTAACAAGTAAAATGCATTATTTTTCTGGTTGTGTAATTTTGTTTATTATTTTTCAAAATTTTTATTGGGGTATAGTTGATGTACAGTGTTGTGTTAGTTTCAGGTGTACTCTGGCTGGTAATTTTAAAGCCCAACTTTGTTACACTTTGACTTTTAAAAAAATTAAAACCAAATGTTGAAATTCATCGCACTGTGATAATATGTGAGATTGATTGTACCATTGGTATAATGATAGTTTCCTATTTCTTAAAATCACCAAATTACCTACAGAGCCATTGATGTAATACAAAGTGTAACTTTTTGCTGTGAGGTGGTCATGAGAAGAAGTGGTGAATGGGTCCATGTTCTCTCAGAAATCACTGTATCTAAAAAAAGTCTCATTTGGCTGGCATGGCTTTACAATTTGGTCCAGTACAGACGAAATCAAAAAGTTTCCTGGTGCTAGGTGCTGTTGAACAACATCCATGTTTACTTGCTAGTAGAGAGAGCAAGATAATAAAAAAACAAGTAGGGAAATATCAGGTAGTTGGTAAGATGGGAGGCGCTGGAACGAGCTTGGATGCTGAGAGGAATGCGCCAGGAGACAGGGAAGAACCGGTGATGTGGGAGAGAGCTGGTGATTGTCACCCGAAGTCCTGGAGAAGCTGAAAGTGGGAACCAGTGTCTAAATGGAGAAATGGGCCAGAAATAGGACTCGACACTTCATCTGTCATCGCTGGAGGAAAAGCAGAGAATACAGGTTCAGGTTTGGTAGTGAAAGATGATGAAGTCTGATTGCTTCTATGTTTTTTCCTATAAAATACGAAACAACATCAGTCAGCCAAGATTAAAGTGGGAGGAGAGGGCATCAGAGGTTTAAGGAGAGACGTGTGAAGGAGTTAGAGAACAGGAAAGCAAGTGTATCAGGGAAGTGTGAGGATTTTTAAGCAGTATTGACTGCCCGTTTGTTATTGGCGGGTGTATATTTAAAGTTAAACCAGTCATGGTGGTGGGTCTTTGTTCAGGAAAGTTCACCAGGTGGAGTGCAGGCAGGGAGGTGGTGGCCTCTCGGATTTCATCAAGGTTAAGAACCATGAGGGCAAGAGAGACAAGCAGGGGAGTTAAGAAGCTTTAGAAGGCAGTGATTATAATGATAGAACATGGATCCAAAGTGAGGAGATGGGGTATGAGGGTGGTAAAAACACTGTAGGAGGGTCGATGGATTTGGACATCTTTTTTTTTTTTTTTAACTTTTATTGGAGAATAGTTGATTTATAATGTTGTTTAGTTTCAGGTGTACTGCAAAGTGAATCAGTTAAACATATATCCACTCTTTTTATTTTTTTTTCTTAAGATTCTTTTCCCATATAGGCCATTACAGAATATTGAGTAGAGTTCCCTGTACTATACAGCAAGTTCTTATTAGTTATCTATTTTATATATAGCAACGTGTATATGTCAGTCCCAATCTCCCAATTTATCCCTCCACCCACCCCCATTATCCCTGGCAACCATAAGATGAGGGGAGGACAGGACCATTGAAGGTGAGGTCAGGAAACAGAGACGAAGGCATTGGCTGGATCATCCTTGTGCAGGTTGTAGTGACTGAGAATGGTGACAGCAGTAGAGATGGAGGGGAAGAGGGAGGCATCCAAAGGGAAATCAGTCGGTGACAGCAACCAGGAGGGGATCTTGATGAAAAAAATCTTCTGTCATGAACTGTGGCTTGAAGAAAGTTAAGAGGGGGCTTCCCTGGTGGCGCAGTGGTTGAGAGTCTGCCTGCCGATGCAGGGGACACGGGTTCGTGCCCCGGTCCGGGAAGATCCCACATGCTGCAGAGCGGCTGCGCCCGTGAGCCATGGCCGCTGAGCCTGCGCGTCCAGAGCCTGTGCTCCGCAACGGGAGAGGCCGCAACAGTGAGAGGCCCGCGTACTGCAAAAAAAAAAAAAAAAAAAAAAAGTTAAGAGGTTCCAGAGTGAACAGGGATAAGCAAAGAAGACATCAGAACCCTGGAGTTGATCTCCAGATATCTATTGCATGCTTAGTGCGTGCTGGACACCATTCCAGCATTTGCAGTGTGGATGATTAAAGAACTTCCACTCAAGAGGGTCACAAGGCAGCCAGATTTTTGTTGTAAGAGCAACTGAAGATATAGGAAATGGGCTGGTTGTAGATTCTGTTGGGTCCAGAGAGCAGATTCCAGGAGTTTGGGAGCAAGGATGGTGGAAGATGGAGTAGTATAACTTGGAGAAGACAGATGATTTGGGGTGGTGACCGAGGTAAACTGGGATGGAAGGCATCACGGGATCAGCCCTGGTCCTCATGAAAAGATGGGTTCAAGGCCCAGAGTGTGGAGCCACTAGGCAACCTTTTTCACCTGTGGCTCCCAGTGGTGTGGGCCCAGGCCTCTTCCAGGGTGTGCTCTTTACAGCAGCTTGGAACGGGAGAGAGAGGAGGGCCTCTTGGCTCCGTTTGGGGGTGTGGTGATCTCAGCTGGCGCCTAGGGAGTCTCATGGGCTCTTCTCTCTTGCTGCACCCTGCAGTCTTGGAGTCTTTGTTGACTAAGCAATTCAGACTAATCGTTAGGCAACCCCTGACTTTAAGCTTTAGACTCTTTCATCAGATTCTAGGCCTTGAGTTTGGCTATTGGCTCATTTCCTTCTGGTAAGGGAGCATAGAGCAGTGGAAAGGATATTGGTTTACTGATCTAGAGATCTCCATCCTAACCCAGGCTCCTGTGCTGACCTGTTTCACCATGTGATCCTGAACAGACCCTTAACCTTTCTAGGTTTCAGCCCCTGTCTTTCGAGCGAGGGGGTGCATCACATATTCTTAATGATTTTGCTTTAAATGCCTTTGATTTTATAAAGGAATCATGCCCAAATAGGGGAAAAAATGAGCAAACAAAATAAACAGATAAATCAAGAAAGAAGAAATCCAACTGGCCAGTAAACATAAGCAGTTCTCTACCTCACCAGTAATCCTGGAAATGCCAATCAAAGCAGCAAGCTACCTTTTAAAATCATTCATCAGATTAGAGAACATCTTAGATGATGTACCAGATGTTGGTGAGGCAGTAGGGAGAAACTCTCACAAATGTACAGGAAGGTAGATACATGCTTGCAGCCTAGTTTGCAGTGGGAAAAAATTAGAACTAGCCCGTTTATTGGAAAATGGCCTTTATTGGAAAATGGGTGAGTAAAACGTGATACAGTCTTACCGTGGAATACTATACAGCAGTTGAAAGAAATAAACTACAACTATATTTTGATTTGGATGAATCTTACATGCAATGTTGAATGAAACCAGGATAGGAGTAACACGTACAGTATGAAATAATCTATATAAATATTTTTAAAGCAACCGAATACTATGTTAATGAATACTTATATATTTATGTTAAAAGTATGAAGAATGGCCTCGAGTGATATAGCAAAATTATGACAGTGATTGCAATGGGGCCCGGAGCCAGCCAGTGGTAAGGAGTTGGGACAAGATTTGACGTGATAAACCTTTTAAACTTTTTTTTTCCCCAACCATTTAATGTACAAGCTAAAAGCAAACATGATAAAATGTTAGTGATGGCTAATTCTGGGTGACAGGATATGAATACATTTAATATAATGCTTTGTAACTTTCTATAGTTTTTAAAAATTGCTCAGATGATTAAAAAGTGAGGGAATATGTCCATCTAGAACCTAAATGTATACTTAGCATGTTTTTCAGTTATTCCCTTGTGGGTTGAATTTCGTTTGCAGGAAGTGTCTGATTAGCTGAAGTAGCACAGGTAAACAGGTCTAGCCCAGTGGCTGCCCCACGGTGGTCACTAAGCAGATACTGGCTCCTGCTTTCTTAGCCCAGTGCCCTCCAAGAAGCACTTGGGGAGAGGAAAGGTAGAAACAAGAACAATACTTACACCAGGCAAAATGGTGAATCTGCCGAGTCATTTTAACTGCCTTATGAATGTTGAATGTTTTAACTCTGCTTGTCAACGGCTGTTTTTCACAGGTAGGCTTTCTTTCTTTGCTTTTTCTTCTTTTTCCCATAGTGGAGGAGGATGATTTGTCTCTGCTGACCGCACTGCTGGAGGAGAATGAGTCGGCCTTGGACTGTAATTCAGAAGAGAGTCAGCCCTTGACCCAGCAAGATGGTGAACCTGATGCATTCGATGAGCTCTTTGATGCTGACGGTGATGGTGAATCTTACACAGAGGAGGCTGATGAGGGTGAAGTGGAAAAGGCTGAAGACCAAAAGGAGAATTTGGATGCTCTCTTTGGAGACATGGATGACTTAGCAGATGAGGAAGAAGCTCCTACATCGCGATCAACGCACAGCAGGGTCCTCCCTGGTCCTGCCCCCAGTCAAGGGAAAACGAATCAGGAACTGCAAGGTGCCCTACCACTTGCTTTCTCTAATTCCTTTACAGTAGCCCTGATGCAGACCGCCCGTCTTACAGCTTTCCTCAAAGTAGCTGCCGAGTCAGGGGTAGAGATGAAGGACTTTGCCAAGGACATTGGACGAGTTAGTGGAGCGAGCATTTAAAGCCAGCATCGGAGGGTACAGAGGCCCCCTTATATCAGGGTCAGCCAGGTGTGACTGATCCTTCGCAGAATGGCTCTAACATTTCTCACGCTCGTTACAGAAAAATAATACTTCAGGATTTAGCAAAGGGGGCCAGGGACAAGACTAGAAAGCAGCTACACGTTCTACTTCAGCAGAAGACCATTTCTGAACACTCACATTGAGGACTGCCATTTCCTTATTCCTGGCGTCTTTCTTATATATTTTTAAATTACAGTAAAATTCTGCTCTAATCAATGGGCTATTTCTTCTAATACAGGAGCCAGCATTTATTATATTAATTATGGTACTTGATTTACGAAATAAATACAATCATTTCTTGACTTAAGAAACTGTCAACCATGGACATGTATCTGTGATTATCTGTCAGTAGTACAAATTCATAACCAGCTTTGGTATTAGAGATTTGATTACTGGAAATAATCATGTTTCTTTCTCTGAGGGGACCCCTTCGAAGTGCAAAAGTTAATTGTGAGTTTTCGGTATGTGATTCTATTGTGGGTCTCAAGGTTGTGGAGGTGATGGGTGGACATCAAAAATCATTTCAGCACTTTCATCATGTATACTATTTCCTCTGGTCTGGTTCTTAAATCAATATATTTTTCTTCCCTAGATGAATTAAGGAAGTTGCAAGAGCAAATGAAGTCCTTACAAGAACAGCTGAAACTAACTACAATTAAACAGCCTGCAAGTCCAGCCCGTCTGCATAAAACCCCAGGTAATCAGACTAATTCTAAGGATAGTATGCATTTCTCTTACGAAGAAATTATAACATTACTTCTGCATCCAACTCCTGGTAAAACGGTTTTTGAGCCCCTTTCTAAATTTTCTTTACTAATTTCTTTTACTTTTAATCGAGTAGATAAGTCTCCACGTCCCCCTCTTAAGGAGAAGAAAGTTCAGAGAATTCAGGAGTCGTCGCGCTTTTCTGCAGAGCTTGACGTCCCTACTCTACCAAAACCCAAGCGGGTGGCTCGGACACCCAAAGTTTCACCTGCAGGTGTAGTACTTGAGGCCTCCCTGGTTTCTCACTGCTTGGGTTCTGTTTGCAATATATTTTGGCAACGTCATGTGTGTGTGTATGTGTGTGTGTGTTTTGGTGTATCTTACCTGCCCATTGAGAAAAGTAAGCTTCCTGGGAATGGAAACCATATGCTATACTTCCTAATCTTTCTCTACATCTCAAAGTGCTTAGAAAATCCTTAGGTAGAGAATAGATAATTTAACTAAATGCTTAGTGGATTCAATATTTTTTTAGCTCTTATAGTCCTATAGTTGACTTGAATTATAGTCAAGTATAACCACTGGGTTGAGTTCTTATGCTAGCAATCTAGAGATTTAATCTTCAGACTGTGAGACTGATCCCCTTATAAAATGATCAAGTTTTATGTGAAGCCAGGTTGTTTTAAACCAGAAGGTCCATTCTTTAGAAAAGGCTTCTTTGCCAGGAGTATAGAATGGTACTCAAAATCCTATTTCAGCACGTACATATATACACACAAAATAAAATGAAAAGGATTTATAAGCTCTATGTATTGGTTTTGTCGTACTGCCTTTTTGCCCAAAGTGATTCTTTGGAAGATCTAAGACAAAATGGTCTGGAGATAACATAGTTTAGAGTAAGCAACATTTTATTGATCACATGTTCAGAGAGGCCCTTTTCATTACAATATGATACATATGGCTCAATAGGACGGAATAGCTGTAGGCTCCTAGTGTTCGTATTTATTTGACAACAAATTATATATTCCATGTATCCACTTATTAATAGTGTTTATCCCCTTAGGACTTTTGGTATATTACTAAGCTGTTTTATTAGGCAATGTCCAAAGTTAGGTTTTGAAGGGATGGGTCAAGGGCATGGTTTCTGGAGATTCTAAAGTTCTAGGGTTGTCCTGGCCCCTGGCTTGCGAGAAGTGATCCAAAGTCGCTTTGAAGGTAAACAACAATCTTACTTAAGAGAGAGAGACATTGTATTAAGGAGAGTACCCAAGCTTTCTGACCCTCAGGAGCATTATCAAATGCTTCTAAAATATGAAAAGTAACCATGTCAGAATACCCTGGGCCCCCTAATTACACCCCCCCCAAGTAAAATGGGATTGAAATGAAATGAAACAAGAGATAAGAAAACAAAGGGGAGCTCACTTTGGATGTTTTTCAGGTAGAATTTGACCCTGTGCATACATCTCCACTAATTACTGATTTCTGTAGGAGGTCTCTACCTCCCTTATGGAATCTTCTGCAGTGCTCTGTATATGGTGAATACTCAGTAAATGGCTTTGCCCAGAGGAACAGTGTTTTAGAGCAGCACTGCTGCAGCAGCCACTGGCTACATGTGGCTAAGTAGATTAAATTAGGCATCATTTCCTTAGCTACACCAGTCAGTTTCAAGTGGGCAGTGTCCACCTGTGGCTGGTGGCCGCCACACTGGACAGCGGCGCTATAAAACATTTTCATACGTGGCAAGCTCTTTGGACCACACTGCAGATCTGGGGGTAGTACAGAAATGGTCCTGTGGACTTGCTTTGTTCTCTCAAGATTTGGTTATTGCATATGTTGATTAAAAAAAGAACCAATTCCATTTAATGTTTAGTTATCAGTGTGGTTTTCTTTTTAATTTTTATGTTCATTTTTTAGAGCCCCAAAGCTCATCTTTCAAGATGACAAGTGCACCTTCCCAACCACTCCGAACAACTCCTGGGAACAAGCCTGGTGGGATGACGAGGGATCAGAGTGCAGGGACCCCCAGGAGCTCTGGGGAAACAACTCAGACAGTCTCCGTGGAAGCCTTCTCCGGCCTGAGGCTCAGGTCAGTAACTGTAACGGGCCTCTCACTGTGCTCATAGGCCCCACTAGATGCCTCTTCCTCCTTCCTAGGGACCTGGCGTTCCAGAAATAGTGTGTTTGTACCGCAGATCCGCATAAGACCTACAGCTCTTGAACTTGACCATACTAGGCCATCAGCACTGGGTTTGAACCATATATTTACATATGAATGAGGAAAACTTTCTCTTGCTTGTGTAAAGAATAAAAGACATATGTTCATAAAAAGAGGTCAGTAAATAATAAGTACTGTATTTAATCAGAAACTGATGGAAACAGTGATAGAGACTATTTTTAAACACCTAAAGGTATATACAGTTTAACCAGGATAGTAGTGTCTTCTTACAGTTGATGTTAAGAGAAATAGCTGTGCTCTTTTTCTTCCTGATAACTTTTAAGGCCAATTTATATTCTGTGTATCTTTTCCATGGAGAAATTAAGATATTCAGTTAAAATAGGAATAAATCCCAGGATCAGTTCAGGGAAAAGCCTGGACTTTTAAATCTTCTGTGCTCTGCATCACTACTGCCTTGCATCTCCATTATTACTGCTCTTGAAGCCCAGGGCAGAGCAGTAACCCTTAACTCTGAAACCCGATTGCCTTTAGTACTGTCTATCTGAGTAGCCAGGTGCAACCCCTCTAGAAGACCTGAGCTGTCAATCTAAAATAAAACTGCTAAGCTCTTAAATAGTTTATTATTAAGCAGGGGGAGAACAAGTGACTGCTAACATGCAGTAGAAGTTTATTGTAAAGACTCCGTACTCTCCAAAATTGGGGGGAAGATCAGTATCTTAATTACATTTGAGACAGTGTCGGAGGGACAGAATACAGTAAAAGCTCATTGAGGGGGCTCAGGGTTCTTTTTCAAGGTAAACGTGGCCCTCCTGAGATGATACTGCCTTTCCCAGTTGAAACTCCCTACAGATAATGAAAGATGTTGCTGATGTGAGCGTGCTGAACGTTTGAACTGTATGGAAGTAGATGAAGTTGAAACACTCAGCCAAAGCTTCTGAGGGGCCTACAAATTCAGCGGATTGCAGAATTGTTTGAGTCTCTATAATTGTTCTACCTGAACCATAGAACCTAGAAATACTCGGAAGGATCACTGCCTGATAGTAACCTATTAACTTACAGAAATAAGGCAAAGAAAGGATTTCTTCACCTATGTCAGTGTTTCCCTCCTGAATATTCTTCATTGTTCAGAGGTAGCTCTTGGACTTTCTCTTCTAGAAGCCTTCTGAAAGAGTCAGAAAGCATGTTTTTTCCTGTTTTCTCTTGTCCTTGAATATGTAATATGATCAAACATGGAACAGATGTTAATATTCTACTAGAGAAAAACAATTTGCAAATTCATGAGTTTTTAGCCACTCATTAGGAAAAAGAATATATTAATTGAAGCTAGGTTCAAAGCTTTTATTTATTATGTGAAAAGGTTGGCTTAAAGAAAACTAATTAGAAATAGTAGAACTTCTGAAATTCTTACAGAATTGATGGAATTGAAATATCTTATTTACTTAAGCAATTCATGATTTTGTATTAAAGCCAAGAGATTATTTTTAAAAGGATATTATAACTTTATATTAGAATTCATAAGAACTTAAAGAATTTGTGATCTTTATTTTCTACAGAGGTCCCAGTTCTAGATCCAAGGAAAAGCAGACCTAGCTTTTAAAATTATCTCTCTCTCTCTCTTTTTTTTTTTTTTTTGGCCGCACTGTGCGCCATGTGGGATCTTAGTTCCCTGACCAGAGATCAAACCCGTACCCCCTGCAGTGGAAGCACAGAGTCTTAACCACTGGACCGCCAGGGAAGTCCCAAAATTATCTCATTTTTATCTGCTGTAAAAATATGTGCCTTGTCCATTACTACGTAACTACACCTCCCTGAAAACAGGTGCTTTAGAGATTTCTGCCAATTACATCTGTGCTAACCAATTTGCTACAGTGCCAGATAATCTCTTCTTAGAATAATAATCTACCAATCGCTGGTTTCTTGACCCAGGAAGCCTCGAGTATCCTCCACAGAAATGAACAAGAAAATGACTGGCCGAAGACTGATCAGACTATCTCAGCTCAAGGAAAAGATGGCAAGTGAGAAGCTGGAAGAAATAGACTGGGTGACATTTGGGGTCATATTGAAGAAAATCACTCCACAGAGTTCTAACAGCGTAAGCCATTTTATTGATTTCTCAGCTGTTTCATCACAGATTGACAGTGGGGACTCATATGTTCTTGATTTGTTACCCAGAGGCCATCAGTATTTCATTTTGAAGTCATTGCTAATAAGTTCCCAAGTTGCCACACCATCGTTGGGTTGGTACCCGCGGGGGAGATGTGTAAGGAGGGCCCTACTTAAAGAACATCTGGTTGTACAGGCTTCTTGGGCTTTTTACTGTCCATGTCATTCTTTCTTATGTCACTTGTCATTGTTTGTTGATGCATGTAGATGCCCCTATGACACTGCAGTCCCTTTTGTGCAAGGGAAGCAGGTCCTCAGAGAGGCTGAGTTCACAGATCCTTTGGAAGCTTTACTAGGTGTAAGATGTCAATTGCAACAGTCCTGAAATTGCTGACTTGTGCCAGTACAGTATGGTATATTTAATTTGATGGATATTGCAAAAGATGTAGCAAGTTTTAAAATAACAGTTGACTGAGGCATAACAGGAAAATTATTTTATGGCCTGACACGTCAGAAAATCTGGATGCTAAGCCTCGTTCTCCACTTAGCAGGAGTTGTGGCCTTAGGGTGGCCCTGAATCTTTCTTTGAGGACCTCCGTTTCCTTACCTGTAAAATGAAGGAACTGGCTTTTGATTCAAAGGCTCTCTCTAAAATACTGCAAATAATCTTGCTCAAAACTAATTCATTCTCCAGTTTAGATCTTGGCCAACCTTAGATTTTTTTATGAGCTCTGACACGAGGGCTTGAGTTTCAGATTCTGAATCCTGCTCTAGCCCTGTTCTATCTCGCTGAATGTGAACAAGTCTGGTTTTCATTTGGTTAAGTTCCTAATTGCATCACTACTGGCTATAATGACATGGAAATAATAGGTGTGAAATTTATCTGAACTCCTCTGTACAAATCCTTGGGAGAATAATTAGAATACTTGAGTCTGGGCGATAGCTCACCATAACCTGTAACCATGCCCACTCTGGGCTGCCTCTGAAATAGCTTGATTCAATGTTGTGTGAATTATTTTGTTTAAAAAAAAAATCTGTAAACATGGAAGATGTTCATATTATAAATGGGCAGCATTTTGAGTTGCACTTCTTGATATGTCATAGTATTTCCAAAATTTTACAGTTAAATACAACTAGTTTTCTTTAAATGATGCTTTTTTCTTCTAAGCTAAGCAGAGATTTAGAAACATTAAGCTGAAACCTCCTTATTAATATTGATAACATAATCAGTGATAAATAATATTCACAAAATTTATATTAGTAAGTTCTTTTTTTATTGAAGTATAGTTGATTTACAATGTTGTGTTAGTTTTTGGTATACGGCAAAGTGATCCAGTTATACATATATATATTCTTTTCCATTATGGTTTATTACAGGATATTGAATATAGTTCCCTGTGCTATACAGTAGTGGTCCTTGTTGTTTAAATATTTTATATATCATAGTTTGTATCTGCTAGTAACAAGTTTGCTATTGGCTTGCCTTTCTTCACCTTCATTTCTAAAATGAGAAGAGTCATACCAAAACCTAGAGAAAGGATTAATTTATAATTAACAGACATTCTGATGATTACATATTCAGGGTGGGTTATACTTAGATATTTTTCCACAGTAGAACACTCGAACAGTAAATGGAGACATTGTAACCCATTGTTCAAAATTTATTAAAAATAAGAATAAATGTTTGCTCCAGGGGAAAACATTTAGCATCTGGCGATTGAATGATCTTCGTGACCTGACGCGGTACGTGTCACTGTTCCTCTTTGGAGAGGTTCACAAAGAACTGTGGAAGACTGAACAGGGTACCGTCGTAGGGCTGCTCAACGCGAACCCCATGAAGCCCAAGGATGGTTCAGAGGAGGTAAGACTCTGTTTCCATGATTTTTTTTTTTTTATTGGTCTTTATAACTTAGCTGAGTTCTATCACAAACATTTATATTGGTCTACCTCCAGGTAGTAAGTCAAGCTTTTATATTCTTTTGTCGCATTAAACTGGTTCTGTTTATTCATCTACCCCTCACCCACCAACATGCTGAATTGCAGACTGCTCTGGAGTACTTCATAACAACTTCTTTCGTTATATCTTTTCAAGTTCGTTCCAAGGTTCCTGTAATTCTTTCAACTCTTGGGCTCAGGTTCCCTTAGATCTCCCACGAATTTCCATGATGGCATTGAGAAGCCAAGGGTTTATAGTTGAGGGAACTGTGTTCCATTTGTTAGTACAATCATAGCTGCAGCTTGTGAATTTTCATTTTTAAAGTGAATTTTCATCTTCTCAAGCATCATTAGAGTTTGGATACTACCTACTGATTCTCTAGTAAATTGCAAACTTAGATACAGTATGAATAGCAACAGTTTCTCCACTCAAGCCAGCAAGAAGCTACTGCTTCTGTTGTAGGCAGATTATTATATCACAAGGAGTGAGAGACTAAGTTATTTCATTCCTTGCTTTCACAGAGAAGGGCAGCAAGTCTTCATTTATTGGTTAAGAAGGTGTTTGGCTACAAATAACAGAAGAACTTCGCTACAGTTTCTTTTTCATAGTAAACCCTGGGGTTTGTTTTTCTTATATAATAAAAAATCCAGACATAGGCAGTGTGGTGATGCCAGGGCTGGTGTCCATGAGTCTCTCAGCCTTTTCCTCTTAGTCACAAGGTGGCCGTGAAGCTCTAGCCATCATATTTCCATTCAAGGCAGGAAGTGAGCCAGGCTCCTTGCTCTGCTTTTAAAGGAAAGCAGAAGCTTTCCCAGCTACCTTCCCTGCTGACTCCTGCTGAGTGGAGTCACATGACCACCACTAGCTACAAAGAATGCTGGGAAAACTGGGAACTGGATCCATCATCTAAGGCTGAGCGTTTGGATTCTGATAGCAAAGACACGGGAGAAAATAGATAGTGGGTGGAGAACTAAATGTGTCTTCTACACGTCCCATTTCTACAGCTGTCTTATGGAACACTGGCTTCAAATTCCAGTGCACTGATAGAAAGGATAAAAAGCTTCTTAACTCGCGCCAACTGTTGTTATATCCATTCTTGCTGTTGAAAGGCCGTACCTTTGTCTGCTTTTAACTCCAACTCCCCGTTTTTTCTACAGGTGTGCTTATCTATTGATCATCCTCAAAAGGTCTTAATTATGGGGGAAGCTCTTGACCTGGGAACCTGTAAAGCAAAGAAGAAGAATGGAGAACCGTGTACACAGACTGTGAATTTGGTAGGTTTCAGCTTTGTTGGGGTGGTTTTTGCTAAAGACAGAAACTAATAGGAATAAATTATAGGTACTTTACCTGTAATGACCTGTTTGGAACTGAGTTTCCTACATAACAGGAAGCATCAAAGTGAGAAAATTGAATGTGTGGTTAATAGTGGCCAGTTTACAAAGCTGAGGGTGGGGGAAAGATTTAACCTCTTAGGAAAGTGATCTTTTATTGCTAGCTGACTAGGAGGTATAAGAAAGATAGAATTTTAATTTGCCCTCAATTCTTTCTAGTGGTGGAGATTAAACACTAATGATGAAATATACCGAAACCTTATTTTAGTCAATACTTAACTCTATTATACCTTTTCTTAGAGCTTTCTTTTTAAAAAAATAAATAAAGCTTTATTGAGATAGAATTCACATACCAGACAATTCACAATTCTAAAGTGCACAATTTAGTAGCTTTTAATATATTCAGAGGGTTGTGCAACCATCACCACTATGTAATTTCAGAACATTTTCAGGACCCTTCCAAGAAACCCATATCCATTAGCAGTCATTCCCCACTCTTCTCTCTCCCCAAGCCCTGGCAATCACTAATCTACTTTCTGTCTCTATAGATTTGCCTATTCTGGACATTTCATACAATGGAATTGTATAATATGTGCCTTTTGTGTCTGGCTTCTTTCACTTAGCATAATGCTTTTAAGATTCATCTGTGCTATATCCATGCTACAAAGCCATTTATTAGCGCTTCATTCCTTTTTATGGTTGAATAATATTTCATTGATGACCACACTCTTTTTATCCATTCATTGGTTGATGGACGTTTGGGTTGTTTCGCATTTGACTGTTACGGGCAATGCTGCTGTGAACATTCACGTACAGGTTTTTGTGTGGATGTCCATTTTCAGTTCCCTCGGGTATATATAAGCCTAGGATGGAATTGCTGGGTCTTATGGTAACTCTATGCTTAGGCTTTTGAGGAACCACCAAACTGGTTTGCAAAGTGACTTTTACATTCTCCCCAGCAGTATTGTAAGTGTTCTAGTTCCTCCACGTCCCGGCCAGCACTTGTTATTGTCTGTCTTTGATTGCAGCCATCCCAGTGGATACTATCCATCTAAGTGGTACTTCTTAGAGCTCTTTGAAAGGATTAAATGACAGATTTTGGTTTCATCTCTTTTTGTTTCCCTCATTCTTGTCTAACAGATGAACTAGTGAGCAGGACATAGGAAGGAGGGAGATGGTTGGAAAAAGAGGTCTCAGGGGGAGTACTTGACAAATCACTTAAAACGCCACTGCCACCATCTCTGAGGTTCACCCAATAGGGTAATACTTCGGAGTTTCTCTTTGTTTCTTTCACTGAAAGGGTAGCATTCGTCCAAGAGTCAACCAGAGAAACAGAAAACCTCACTAGAAACTGATTTTGTTTTATTTTTAACTTTTATTGAGGTAAAATTCACATTATGTATAATTGACGATTTAAAAATGTACACGTCAGTAATATTTAGTGTATTCGCTTTGTTGTGCAACCACCAGCTTCTTCTAACTTCCAAACCTTTTCTTCACCCCATAAAAACACACCCTACCTATTAAGTAATCACTTGCCTGGTGACCTATAATCTGCTTTCTGTCTCTAGATATGTGCCATAAAAGGAATCATACAACATGGGACCTTTGTGTCTGACTTCTTTCGCTTAGCATAACCTTTTATTTTATTTCCTTTTTTTTAAATAAATTTATTTATTTTATTTTTGGCTGCGTTGGGTCTTTGTTGCTGCGCGTGGGCTTTCTCTAGTTGCAGCGAGCAGGGGCTACTCTTCGTTGTGGTGCACGGGCTTCTCATTGCGGTGGCTTCTCTTGTTGTGGAGCACGGGCTCTAGGTGCGTGGCTTCAGTAGTTGCAGCACGCGGGCTCAGTATTTGTGGCTCTTGGGCTCTAGAGCGCAGGCTCAGTAGTTGAGGCACACAGGCTTAGTTGCTCCGCGGCATGTGGGATCTTCCCGGACCAGGGCTCGAATCCATGTCCCCTGCACTGGCAGACGGATTCTTAACCACTGCGCCACCAGGGAAGTCCCTAGCATGACCTTTTCAAGGTTCATCCTAGAAGCTGATTTTACTTCCATTGTAGAAAGAGGGCAAAGGCGGTGAATGATGCCACTTTTTCACCCAAGTAGTGTGTTCAGAGGAGTTTAGGGGAAGAACGTCTCCCACCAACCCTGCTTTTTGTTTTTAATTTTTATTGGCGTAGAGTTGATTTACAGTGTTGTGTTGGTTTCGGGTGTACAGCAAAGTGAATCAGTTATACATATATCAATACATATATCCACAGTTTTTAGATTCTTTTCCCGTATAGCCCCTTACAGAGTATTAAGTAGAGTTCCCTGTGCTCTACAGCAGGTTCTTATAGTTATGTATTTTATATGTAGTAGTGTGTATATGTCAATCCCAATCTCCCAATTCATCCCCGCCCCCCCATCCTTACCTAGGAAAAGAACTTCAAGTTGCTGCTTAGCTGTGCATCAAGAATGGTCTCAGAGGTCAGCAGGGAGGCTTCTTCTCGCAGAACAGCTCTCTGTGAGACTGGGAGAAAGGATCTGTGTCTCTTAACGTTGTCCCCGGCCTGTCTCCCTAACGCTGATGCAGCCGCTCTTCCTTTTTACAGAATGACTGTGAATACTGTCAGTATCACATCCAGGCCCAGTACAAGAGGCTCAGCGCCAGGCGAGCAGACCTGCAGTCCACCTTCTCCGGCGGCCGAATTCCAAAGAAGTTTGCCCGCAAAGGCATCAGCCTGAAAGAAAGGCTGTGTCAGGATGGTTTTTACTACGGAGGAGTTTCTTCAGCCTCGTATGCAGCCTCAATGTGAGACTTTCTCAGGGCTTCTTTGGGGTCAGCGGTCTTGCTTGTCTTCTTTTAAGAGTAAAAAGAGTGGTTGTACGTTTCTATCCCGGTCCTGGAAGACTTGTACAGGTTTTATCTCTCATAGCGTGCCGCCTGGAACAAGACGGCTGAGGGCCTCTTTCATTCCTGGGAAGAGAGGAAAACACTCAGAAGGCGGGGAAACTAAGTCAGGTCATGGTGGTCTTTAACAGGGAACCCACACTTCCTCTTTGGCTTCTAATGTGAATAGTGCTGCTTTGTCAGGGCTGATGGGCCGTTAAAAGTGTTAATCATAGTGTTGACATACTTGAAATCATTTCCCTGACGACTATTAGTGCGAGGTTGCCGACCTCGTGGAACCCACATTTAATTTAGTGAATGAATATGCAGAGAAGCCTCACGGGGGAGGGGGCGCTGCTGAGGCTGGCATGCGTGGCCTCCCCTCTGGGGATCTCATTCTCTCCCTGGAGTCCCTGAGTAGATGATGGATGGCCTCGTCCCTGTTCTCTAGAAAGTACGTCTGAGGATGCGGCAGGTGGGGACCTGGCTCAAGGGAGCTACACTTGGTCCAAGAACAAAACAGATTTTGTCCTCGATCCAACAGAAATTGGGCTAGAGGACTCTCACTTCCTGTATATTTTGTGATATCAAGCACATTTTTAAGATTTAAAATAATTTCTGTATTTTACCAAATTGCAAAAAGCAATACACATATGTTATTTTAAAAAAATGTATGTACAGTTTAGCCAAAAGAAAACAGTAAAAACCATCTATAATCCCACCACCTAGATAACTGTTAGTTTTGGTATATATGGTTCTAGGGGTCCTTTTTTCTCAAATGTATAACGTTTTAATAGTATAAAATGAGATCATAATATACCTATACTTTGCCAACGTTCTTTTTTCCCACATAAAATAATGAATTTTACTTTGTGGAACATTCACTTATGGCATTATTTTTAGTGGCTACGTGGTGTTCTTTTACATGGCTCTGTGATAATTTAAATAAGTCTCCATGGATAAACATTTATAGCATTTCCAACTTTTAACAATACAAACAAAGCTTCCGTTAATATCCTAAATTTTTGCATAGGTCTTAGGTAAATCCTAGACTACTTGGTGAGTCCTAGTCTACTTGATCAAAGTGATGGCATATTTTTTATTTCTCTTGCCAACTTGCTCTTCCGGAACGGCCTTCAATCAAATTTGTAGGTCGCCTGTTGTTTTATATCTGTGACATAATGCACACACCAGTTACGCTGTAGGGCCATGGTATTAAGAAAGTCTACTTACATGGTGATTTGAGAAACGTTGACAGTTTGTAGTAAATGACTACTTCTGCACCTTCTTTACCTCACAGAGTGTTGAAGTTCAGTGATTTTCCTTTTTTGAGGGGGTGACTCTTGTCATTTCAGTGCAGCTGCTGTCGCACCTAAAAAGAAGATTCAAACCACTCTGACTAATCTGGTGGTTAAGGGCACAGACTTGATCCTTCAGGAAACTCAACAAAAACTCGGTAACTTTGTTTCTAGACACTATTTTTCTTTCTCAGGTTTAAACATGTAGCCTTCAGGATTGAAACTGGTTAGATCCTAACACTAAGTTATACTTGGTGAGTGATGTGGCCTCAGCAGAACGAACCAAGCTTGGTTGGCAGCATCTTAAGAAAAAACAGCATATTAATCTTAGCTGTGTCTTAGCTTTTTAAAATGTCTTGATGGGGACTTCCCTGGTGGTGCAGTGGTTAAGAATCTGCCTGCCAATGCAGGGGACACAGGTTTGTTCCCTGGTCCAGGAAGACCCCATGTGCCGCGGAGCAACTAAGCCCGTGTGCCACAACTACTGAGCCTGTGCTCTAGAGCCCGTGCACCACAACTACTGAAGCCCGCACACCTAGAGCCCGTGCTCCACAACAAGAGAAGCCACCGCAATGAGAAGCCTGCACACCGCAACGAAGATTAGCCCCCGCTCACTGCAACTAGAGAAAGCCAGTGTGCAACGAAGACCCAATGCAGCCAAAAAAATAAATAATAAAATAAAATAAAATGTCTTGACGTATCTGAGTCTAACTCTTAGTGTCCAGCACTAGAATCAGTAGTATCAGGTTCCTAGTCAAACTCGTCGGTTATCTTTCATTAAAACAGGTCTAGGTTGGAGAATGCCACCTCCACCCTGTCCTTGGGGCTCTGTTCATAACAGTGGTCCAGGTCTAGCATGGATCCTTATGTATAGTGCATATTCCAGGAATAGTGTATGAAATGACCCTGCAGGTATTAGTATTCTAATCATTTTTCAAAAATAAGATACATTTGTCTTACCCTTGCAGTCCTACTGGTCTGAGGTTAGAGGTAAAAGATTCTCTTTTCTCTTGATATTCCATCTACTTCATTTACAAATAACTAAAGTTATGAAAGCAGAGTTTAAAAAGGGATAAGTCACACGACATAAAATACTCTGAATTTTGAATCCTCTAATGCTGATATTTGTATATTCCAGGAGTACGCCAGAAGAGCTTGTCTTGCTCTGAGGAATTCAGGGAACTGATGGACTTGCCTACGTCTGGAGCCAGAAACTTGAAACATCATTTAGCCAAAGTCAAGTCATCAGGTAGAGTCAGCCTGTACCTGCTCTAGTGTCTGCGCGTGGGTCCCCACAGCCTCTCAGAACCCCCTCAGCCTGTGCCTTGTGTTTCAGGGATCATGGGGAGCCCGAAACCTGCTTTCCAGTCTATCTCGGCATCAGCCTTCTTGAAGCAACAGAAGCAGCATATGTTAGAGTTGCGGAAAAAGAAATCAGAAGAAATACAGAAACGGTAGGAGTCACAGATTTAATGTTCCCTGTTTAGGTAGCTCATCTCAGGAATTCTGAGGATGTCTTAATAGATTTCAAAAGTGTGACTTTGGATTTGGGGTGGTTGGCTACCTTTTTAACTTTGGAAGTTTTTAAAAAATTAATTTTAACATAACCTTTAAAATTATAAAGCATTTAAAGTTATGTATTTCTGACTTATGCTAGTAAATCCTGAGACCTGGTGGTACAGGCTGCAGTAATTAATATCACTGTGGAAACGAGAAAGGAGTAACATATAAAGACAGTTTTGTGAAAAGGGAAAGTAGGTGTTGAGCTGTTTGGTGCCCATTTCTCAGTTTTGCCACAGTTAGGTTTTTAATTACAGGCTGGGCCAATGCGTAGATTCTGCATTTGTTCAGGTCAGTGATAAAAATGAGGCACTGAGAATGGAGAGTCATTTCAGAGGCAAAAGCAAGTGGAAATGGGTGTGGAAGGTAAACAAATCAAAGACTCTTGAACTCAAGTTATGCGATGGTAGCAAGAGCTACTGCTTACAGTCACCCAGCATGCGCTGAGCCACCCTGCTTTACACTGTACACACATCCCATCGGTCCTTACCATAATCTGCGAGGTGTTCTTAGCCTTGTTTTAGGGCTGATGTAACTGAAGACCAGAGTTAGTAAGTGGTGGAGCCAAGTTTGAACTCACACCTACCTGTTCTACTCCAGTGTTGAACCATTATGCTGTCCCAGATCTAGGCTCCTGTAGGGTACCTAGTTCCATGCAAAAGGACACCTATTACGAGTCAGGAGGAAATGCTTTGGAAAAATAAGAGAATGGATTTGGCCTCAGGCAGGTTAGTTTGAGGTGCTGGTGGGATATCTATAGAGGTATTCATCAGGGGCCTACAGGTGACGTAAATGTATATATATGGACATAAAAATGTATATGGAGTTGTGAACCTTGTAGGGAGTAGAAAGCACCCGTCAGTTTAAAGGCATTAGTCTGAAGTTTTTCAGAATTTTGCTGGCCAAACAAAACATACCTTTGGGCAGGATCTGCTAGGCAATTTGCAAACTCAGCCTAGAGCCTACAGGAGTGGGGATGTGGTAGGGGAGAGAAGACTGGCCCAGGATTACCTGGTACTACTAGTCCCGGGCCTCTCACTTATGAGCAGTTGGCTCTTGGGCCTCAATTTCTTTATCCCTACAATGAGAGGTTTGGCCTAGATGATTTCTGACCTTTGTTGTTTTTAAATAGTCCTTAAAGCCATATATAAAATAATCACTGTGTGAATTATAGCACCTTTCTGTTAGGACTTCCAAATGTAACAAATGTGTTATCTCTTCCCAGTAGATGAAACAAAGTACAGAGAGATTCGGTGAGTTCCTGAAGGATCTCGGCTAACCAGAGGGCTAGGAATACAGTCCACAGCTTGCCTTCAGGGCTGAAGGTGCTCCATAGTCTGCACCCACTGGGAAGCGAGTTGATAAGAATAGTAATCAGTTCTAAACTGGGGCAACAGTGAGCACTTATTCAATGAAAAACCAGTTAGCTTAAGAGTTAGTGAGGCTAGTATTGTTTTTACTGTGCACTAATCTGAATTAATAACCAAAAAGGGAAAATTATTTTACTGACAACTGCTTATCAGCTGGTGGCCTGCCTGCGGTCTCCCAGTCTGCATGTTTTGTGCTCGTGTGCATAGTTTGTGACTGCCTATTTCTTTAAAGATTTCTCCAAAGTGCGAGTGAAGTTGAGAGCCCAGCTGTGCCATCCTCTTCTCGGCAGCCCCCTTCTTGGTCTCCACCAGCGGGGGCTGAGTTCCCCAAGCTGAAAGGAACCCCAGCCATACAGATGCCAAAGCTTGGAAGAGACATCCCAGAAGGAGATGATGTCCTATTTTTTGATGAGTCACCACCACCAAGACCAAAACTGAATAAGTTAGCAGAAGCCAAAAAGGTAACTGGCATCTCTTTTCTTCACCACTTGAATTTGTATTCTGTGACACACAGCTGGTATTTCAAACTTTATATACCTGTGACCAGGAAAGACAGTCCCCTCATACCTATTTATTGATCATGATAACTAGTCAAAGGAATTTTAAATGATAATGGGTATCAACATAATGCCATTAATTTAATCCAAGAGAACTAACTACTGTCTCCATACTAGTTCTTGTTGGGCTGCAGGAGATAACCTAGAAGAAGATACTGTTTTACAGCTGGAGACCCTAGTATTAGGGGGAAACATTCTTGGAATTGTTGAGGCAATTGAATTGTCAAATAGTGGTTTAAAGAATCCTTCTTTAAAAGAAATCTTACACAGAAGCCCAGTCTGTAGACAGATAAAAGCTAAGCTGCTCTGATTGAAGTGGGAATTGGGGGTGGTCAGAACCCCACCACCTCAGCAAGCTCTGTCTCTCCTTTTCCTGAGTCACCCTGAGCCCCCGACTTGAGCCTGTCTTCTCTTTACTCTAGTTAGTAGCTAGAACCACATGAAGGGCAAAGGCTAGCTGCAAGCCAAAGCCATGCCTACAGTAATAGTAATAGCAATTATGCACGTATGTTACTGTGTGTCTGTGATATGTGCATACATGCTATTTACTATGTGCAAGTACATGCTTGGCTTGCATTGTCTCATTTTATCCTTAAAACCACAACCCTAAAAGGTAGGTTAGTGCTGTCATCCCCATTTCGTAAATGTAGAAACTGAAGCTGAACAATTAAGTCAGGTTATAAACTAGTAAGTGGCAGGGCTGGAATCCTTTCCTAATCTGTCTATTCTGAAACAAACTTCCAAAATGTTTATGTTGTTCCTCTGTGGGTCTAAAAGCCTACACACTAGCTGAAGGACTAGCTGAAGTTTAACTATTGATATTTAAATAAGCTGAGATTTGTTTTACTAACTTAGAGACCTGTCTTCCATTCTTTGAAATTTTAATAATTGTGTTAATAATGCTAAGTAAAATGAAGATATATTTTGCTAATGTATGTTTGAGAACAGCCAGAATTCCCTGGCTAATCACTGGAAAGGGATACAGAGCTACAGATGCCTATCTCATCTTTTAGATTTTTATCTCCCTCTCTTTCCTTTTTTTTTAGTTGGCTGCTATAACCAAATTAAGGGTAAAAGGCCAGATTCTTACAAAAACAGACCCAAACAGCATTAAGAAGCTAAAGGAACCCCAGGATGTCCTGGAAGTGAAGGAACGTGTAGAAAAGAACAACACATTTTCTCCTCAAGGTACTGCGAATGGGAAACTTAGTAGTAGGAAAGAGACACTGCTTATAAAGGAAATGGTCCAAAACATAACCAGCCTCCCTGACATCAAAAGACATTATTTTATTTCCATTTACCTCTATGGAGAGTACCTAAGTAGAATTTCTGCAGTTGGAACTGATTGTTTTTTATAGTCACATTAAATTAAAATGAAATTATGCACAATTTGAAAACTTGAGATTACTCATTGAATCTTTGCACATACATATTAGTAGAAAGATTTGTTTTGAAAGAAGTAGAATTCCTTTGTTTTAAATTGCCCTATTTTTATTTTTAAAACTCTGAAGCTGGCAGTGTCCTTTTAACATGAGTTTGTAAATAGGAATTTTGTTGTTGTTGTTGTTACCTGTTTTCATAATTGGCTCTTATTTTAAGGTGAAAACTATTCTAATTTAGTGGTCAAGTCTGCCATCCCCTCCCGCATATTCTAGTTTGTACTTCTCAACTCAGTTCTCTAAGAGCCATCCTTTGCTCATACCAAGTGGGGGTAAATGCAGTTTGAAGGGTCTTGTAGGGGGAGACGCAGCTGAGTTGGCGAGGCCCGCTGGCCCTCTGAGGTTCCTCTGTTCACTCTTTTTCTTTCTGCTCTAGCTGAGGATGAATTGGAGCCTGCCAGGAAAAAAAGGAGAGAACAGCTTGCCTACCTGGAATCTGAGGATTTTCAGAAAATTCTAAAAGCAAAATCGAGGCACACAGGGATCCTAAAAGAGGTAAAAAAGAGCCCAGAAGGTCAAAGGTGACAGAGATGTCCTCAGACTCGGGCTAGTATTGTTAAGAATCTCTTCCTGTTTCCTTAGCCGAGATGTTAGTTGTATGTCAGTTTGTTTGATTTTGTTTTGAAGAACAGGAATATTGCTAATAGATTTTAGCTTTGCCTTTGTTGCATTGAAGAATATCATTCAACATTATTTAAATTGACTTCAGTATTATAAAATGTTTCAGTCAATATTTTATAACTTTGAAGTATATTCTATAAAAATGTCAAATTAATGTGTTGTACACCTAAAACTAACTAAGGTGTTGTACACCTTAACTAAGTTAAGTCAACTATACTTCAATTTTAAATGATTAATTAACTCTTTAAAACGTTTACCTGTAGTTATGGCTGTGAAGTTATGTTTTAATGGCTCTCCACTATCTACTATTTTCTGCCTTGCAGTATGGGAAGGGATTTTTCCATTCATACATTTTTATATGGACCCTGCAAATGCTCTAAATCAGTAGTTCTCAACTCAACACTCACAATGCCCCTTTTTAATAACAAGTGTTTTGTATTGTTCTCTTATTCTGAAATTAAATTGTGGATAATGTAAATTACCTAGCTAGTAATTTCAAAAATACCAATATAATATCCTAGCTGTAATATAAAGAGGAAAAAAGGAAAATGTTTATAATAAAAATATGTATTTCATTATGTAAAATACATGGGCACAACTACCCTTGAAGAAGTAATAAAATAGAGGCTTGGATTTGTAAGTATATATAAGTGGATTTATCAGGCAGCTAGCAATGAATACTCAGTAGATGTGTTTTCTTAGAAACTTGAATACCGTGGGCCTATTTCTTTGACAATGTGGTTTATTTTTTTAAACTTTTGAAGACATCAAAGCACAGTTGTCTCTCCACATCCACAGGACTTTGGGAACAGTCAGTGTATGTGAAAACCATGCACAAGTATTGTGGTGTTGTATATAATGCTTTTAGGTTTGAGGGTTATAATCGGGTTTTTCATCCACATGGATGCCCTGTAGAACATTGAGAACAATCCTTTGATGTGTAAGGGACTGTTCCGTGCATTGCAGAAGGTGTAGTGTCTGTGGTCCCTGCCAGTAGCAAAGGTTATGGTCACTGGGATAACAAAAAAAGTACTCCCACAGATTTTCAAAATGTCCCCCACTTAGTGCCAATATGCCAAATGATCTGCCTTTCTTTTGATTAACAAAGGGCTAACGAGACAATGATATAACTTTCTACTGGACTTGAAACTCAGTCAGGAGAGGTGCTCAAGCAGACCCCAAAAGACTGTAGAGCTGAGTTCCTTGGTTCTTGTGGCCACCAAAGACCTTGCGCCTTTTGCCTGGTGCAGCTGCACTGACTCGAGCTGTGACCACATCCTGCCCTGAATATCTCTCTGCCTTCACACCTCCTACCTGTGTTCCAGACAAGCAGGGATTGTTCCTGCCAAGTGCTTGGTCTGGAGAATAGTATCGAATAGAATGGGTGTCATCACTGGGGAAGCATCCAGCACCTCTCCCATAGCTGAATCTATATTGGAACAGTGGAAACAGTTCCCTTCTGGTGCGCACTTGATCTGATGATGCTGTTAATCACATCAGTAGTTTAAATTTGTATTTAGTGTCTCACACATCACCAAATGCTTTCATACCCTCTTTTTGCCCATTAAGGGCTTGTTTCTACTTACCGTCTGGGGTTGCAGTTCATTGATCCTCATACAGTTAGCTTGTCTGTTCAGTTCAGATTTGATTATTATTAAGCAGCTGCCTGAGTCTATATCAGATTTGGTACAAGGTCTTCTGGATGTCTTGTCATTCCAGGCCGAGGCTGAGCTGCAGGAACACTATTTTGAGCCCCTGGTGAAAAAAGAACAAATAGAAGAAAAGATGAGAAACACCCGGGAAGTGAAATGTCGAGTCGTGACGTGCAGGACGGTGAGTGCGGGAGACAGTTCTCCCCACGACCTGTCTGGGGTTGCTGGGACTCAGCAGGATGTGGAGAGTCTGGGGTGTGGGCCCACGTCTTATGACCAGAGTCCTGCCCGGGCCATTTAATTAGGCTGC
This sequence comes from Pseudorca crassidens, assembly GCF_039906515.1. Taxonomy (NCBI): domain Eukaryota; kingdom Metazoa; phylum Chordata; class Mammalia; order Artiodactyla; family Delphinidae; genus Pseudorca; species Pseudorca crassidens. The sequence goes on from NC_090296.1 coordinate 190,130,950, forward strand.
AAACCAAATGGCATCCGATAGCCCAGCACCGGGCTTCTCGTGACCCATCCACTGAGCTCTGATGGTAGAGCCTTTGTATTGAGATGTTCCTCATTTGGCCACAGCTCCTGGTTCTGTGGAAGAGCCTCTTCCCATCTGACCACTGGACTGAGTATTCTTATCTCTCCTCCTCAAGTTTTAGCACGCCCTCAGTCCATAGTACCTAAGACCCTGGGGCCTTGGTTGAACAACTTGATTTGGCATCAGATGTCATGATCAACTACTGTTGTTCCCTTCTGCTCAGGTCCTAACCTACTAGATTGAATCTCAGGGCAGAGTGTGAATTGTATTATTGTCTCTGTTTGTGGAATTTTTACCCTGAGTCTATTAGAAAATTCAAAATCCTCTACTCCTCAACATTAATCAAAAATGGCCAAAAAAAAAAGTTATTGCTGAATACTACTTCCATTACCATTTCTTTGAAATAAGTCTGCATGGCTAATCCGCTTCGTGAACACATGTAAGAGGAGAAAGAGGTTTAGCTTACCCAGTGCAATTTTCTCTATCTTTATTCTCTTTAAAACCTTAGATTCTCCTTTACATTTAGGGGATGGGCCAAAAGGTGGAGCTTCCTTGAGAAAGTTCAGACTGTGGAGAATCAGTAAAGCTTTTACTTCATAGGACAGCTTTTCCTCTGACAGCGTGGCTGTATTAGGACAAAGCTGGTGTATTCATTTCCTGTTGCTGCTGTAACAAATGACCACCAACTGGGTGGCTTAGAACAATACAAATTTATTATCTCACAGTTTTGCAGGTCAGAAGTGGGTCTCGCTGGGGTAAAATCCAGATGTCAGTAGGGTGCGTTCCTTTCTGGAGGCTCTAGGGGACAGTCCATGTCCTTGCCTTTCCCGGCTTCTAGAGCTCACCTGCATCCCTTGGATCGTGGCTCCTTCCTCCATCATTGAAACCAGCAATGGGAGGTGGGGTCCTCTTGTCACAAATCAACTGATTAGCAACTGTAATTGCATCTGTAACCTGAATTCCCCTTTGCCATGTAACATAACATGCTTGTAAGTTCCAGGGAATAGGGTATGCACATCTTGGGGGGATTATTTTGCCTGCCCCAATTGGCATACCACTCTCCTCTGCCCTCTTTGAGGCTGCCAAGGCCAAAAGTTACTTATCTAGACTCAGTGTGATTACCCGAAATTACATTGCACACTGTCTGGCTCTGTTTCAACCTTCACCTATCATTTCTTGTTCTTTTCAGTCCTTTGAAGGATCAAAATTAAAAGTAAATTAATATCTGTCTTGGTTTTGCTGTGTATGAAATAGGAGTAGTAATAAGTTTATAATCCTTTCCAGTGGCCTTATAAGAGAAAATGAAAGAGCAGCTCATCATCCTTCCTGAATAGGCCCCATGGGTGTAATCTGTTGTCTTACAATAAGGGACTACAGTGAATACAGGGCAGACCAATCAAAGCTACTTAGAGATTTCCAATCCTTTTCTTCCTTCGCCCTAGCTATTGTCTTGATGTCACAGAAGATTATTGTGTATTTTACACCTGACATTGGGGCAAACATGAGAAGAAGTGGTATCAGTAGGGGGAAAGTCAAGAAATCACATGATCACTGCAGCCAGAAGATAGTAGCTCCACCGGCACCTGCCTGGTGGCGACGAAAGAACAGTTCTCAGGACAGGCTGCCCTTGTGGCGGGTGGCTCATTTCTCCTTCGGAGCTCTTGACATGACATGTGCCTTCTTTCTGCTGTTCTGTGCAGTGCGCTTACACCCACTTCAAGCCTCTGGAGACCTGCGTCAGCGAGCAGCACAACTACCACTGGCACGACAGTGTGAAGAGGTTTTTCAAGTGTCCCTGTGGAAACAGAACTGTCTCCCTCGGCAGGCTCCCCCAAAAGCACTGCAGGTTTGAGAATTGCTGGGGTTCTTGGTCTCATCCAGGCTTCCTGAACCTTTTTCCAATTCCCATGTGTTGCTGTTCCCTTGGAATTGTGGACAGTCCGTGACCCCGGGAGGGTCACCCTTGCTCTGTGCTACCTTACGGCTCCTGGGTATCCCCAAATGCTCCTGGAGGGAAGGGACCCTGCCCCTTTCACAGCTGTATCCCCAATACTAAATATAGGGCCCAGTGCATAGTAGGTTATCAGAAATGTTTGTTGAATAAATAAATGGAGCCTGCGTATGGTGGGTTGGTGAAATATGTGTGTTTGTGGGGGGCTTGGATAGGGAATTTTTTTTTCTCTGCTGTAAAGAGTTATTTGTTTAAATTTTTATAATATGTGAGTATGTGTGTTTTAAGGGACTTTTGCTTTTACTTTGGGGGGGAATTTTGGATACAGAGGCAGAGCTGCTGTGTTTGACTACTCAGGGGGCATGCTTCATGTAGAACAGCCTGAGGAATACCTGTGCAGTTCGGGGTGCAGTTTGTAGAACATTGTCCTTGGTGTGTTCAGTGCTCTCCTAATTTATGTATTTCTCTGTCCCCTTCTTCACTCACTATGAGTGTTGTTAGATATCTTTTCTTATTTTCCTTTGATTTATCAATGTGGTACATTACATTGTTAAGTTTTTCTGAAGTTGAACTTTCCTTTTTTATTCCTTGGATAAGCACGACTTATCCTGATGACTTTTTTTATTTCAGCACACTGTTATAATCAATTAGCTAATGTTTCATATGTGATTTTTATATCTATTCATAAGTGAATTAGACCTTTTTTTTCCTTTTCTTATATAGACCTATCTCGTTTTCAAACCAAGATTATGTGAGCCTTATAAAACGAATTGGGCAGCTTCCTGAAATAACCTATCAACTAGCAATTATTTCTTGAAAGTTTAGTAAATCTCAGCTATAAAATTATTTAGGCCCTGTTCTTGGAAGAAAGTGGTGGCTTTGATTACCATTTCAATTTCATGGTCTCTTTTCTACCAATTTCAGCTTTTTATATTTTTCTAGGAATCCATTTCATTTAGATTTTCAAACTTATTAATATTTAGTTGTCCCTAATGTACTTTTTTCAGTCTGTTACTTGCTATATTTTATTAATAGGTATTTGCTGTATTTTGTTCTGTTGTTTTTGTTCTTCTGTTTTTCAGAGTCAACCTTGATAGAAGTCTCTGCGTTCTGTTAACCTTTTCAGAAAACCATCTTGTAGTTTTCTAAACATTTATTGATTTTCTTTCTGTTTTCCTGATTTCCACCCTTATCCTTATGTACTTATTGTTTCTTTGGGTTTGCTTTGTACCGTTTTGTGTACATTCTTCAGTTAAAAGCTTAAACTCAACTTATTAGTATGTAACCTTTCTTGTTGCCTCATAAATCAGTTTTTTTAAATGAATTGAAGGTTTGTGGCAACCCTGAGTTGAGCAAGTCTATTGGCACCATTTTCCCAACAGCGTTTTATTTATTTATTTATGGCCACGTTGGGTCTTTGTTGCTGCACGTGGGCTTTCTCTAGTTGCAGCGAGTGGGGACTACTCTTCGTTGAGGTGCGCGGGCTTCTCACTGCTGTGGCTTCTCGTTGCGGAGCACGGGCTCAAGGTGCGTGGGCTTCAGTAGTTGTGGCTCGCAGGCTCTAGAGCGCAGGCTCAGTAGTTGTGGCACACGGGCTTAGTTGCTCCGTGGCATGTGGGATCTTCCCAGACCAGGGCTTGAACCCGTGTCCTCTGCATTGGCAGGTGGATTCTTAACCACTGTGCTACCAGGGAAGTCCCCTCATAAATCAGTTTAAAGCTCCTATTTCCCCCTAAGTAGTTCTGCTTTATCAGTCACCTGCAAAGTTTGATACTTAGTTAAAATTATTTCTTAATGTCTTGGATGATTTCCTTTTTGACCCAAGAGTTAGTAATATATATGGGATTGATTTTATCTTTTTTGTTATTAATTTCTAACTTTATTGCATTATTCTTGAAGGACATAATTTGTATGATGTTGATTCTTTGGAATTTGAGGCAATCTCACTATCACCTCTTCACCAGGATATTCTCACTACCTTTTTGTTTGCTCATTTCGTTTTGGTTGTTGTTTATTTCCTGGACCCCTAACTCCACTCATTTCCAGTTTCTCCAAAGCTGATTTGGGATGAGGGTGGGGGCTAGTTCATCACCTTGTCAGGAGTTGGTTTATGCATCTTTTTACAATCTAGGTTAGCATTGTTCTAAGTAGCTATTTGTATATTGATATCTGACTTCTCTCCAAAATATTGTAACAGCAAGAGCTTGTGTAAAACATTTGATTATCAGAGAAATGTGTTCATTGAGGATAAGCAGTAAGTACAACTCAAATGGAAGAACACGATGCCTTTCAGCCTCCAGGTGGCACTGTTATTTTTGTTAACATCTGCTTTCTCTGGTCTCTCTCTTGTCAATTCTTGATCTCGAGCAGAAATGGGCAAACTGTTTCTGTGAAAGGCAGATAGTAAATATCTTAGGCAGGCACTGTGGTTTGTTTCACCGCTCTTGTGGCAGCCATAGGTGATGCTCAAACAAGGAGGCTTGGCTGTGTTCAGCAAAACCTCACGAAAACTGTGGCAGGCTGGATTTGGCCCTTGTGTTGTAATTGCCAACCCCTGACAGTAAGCTGTGCGTAATATCATCACTGATCTGGTCGTAGGCCACGAAAGTCTCTCAGTAGACATTCAGTTGGTCTCTAGCTGGGGAAGGTGGTGGAGAGGCTCGGGGCTAAGTCCTCGGGCAGCTGATGCTCAGGGCGGGAGTGGAGTCTAAGCCAGATGGGGAGGAAGGATGAGGCTGGTGGGGTGACCCCTACAGCCCGGACCCTCTCAGATCCAAAGCTGCTGGGAGACATAGTCCCACGGCTTCACTATATTTCTTTTCTGTTTCTCTCTCTCTTCTCCAGAGTAAACTTCATAGACAATGAGCTGTCCCCATAGCATCCCAGTGCCTCCTCGGGGCTGGATTCACTTACCATGTTAAAAAGTGAGCATGAGAGTCTGCAGGCCCTTTGAGTGAAGAGAGTGAAAAATCTCTGGGTTATGAAAAGATTTCCTTCCTGTTGTGTTGGTTTCACACCAAATTTAACATTGACCTTTGAGTGGAAAATCAAGATAGCACTGTCTTCCCTGTTCTTAACTACTGAAAAAGGGGGAGGGGGGAGGATTGTTCAAACCAGAAGGAAGAGTAATCCTTTCTTATCACAGCCTTTTAGTTCCAGAACAGGAGAAAAAGGGGCAAGCCATAGGCTGCACGTAGCTGTAGGCTGGCTTCCTCGATCCAAGGGTCTTCCCAGTGACCAGCACTGGAAACCAAGCTTGCACTCACCACCTATAGCATGTGTAGCCCTGTTATACTACCATTTGAAATTCCTTCTCTGAAGTATCTAGCTTACTGCAGAGTTGAAGACCGTTTCTCAAATCACTGGAGTATTTTCAGTAGCAATAGAGCATAGCCTGGAATGAATGTCACCTTGATCAGCTTCTGCTTAAATGGGGGAGATCTTCCCCCAAGCGCAGGGAGTGCTATTACCTTCATGTCTATGGGCCCATAACCTCACTGCTGAGTCAATCCCATCTTTTCTGTTTCAGTAATTGTGGCCTCTTCAAGTGGGAACGGGACGGAATGTTAAAGGTATGTCATCTGCAAGGTGATGGGTTTTAGTGACCCATGCAAATAATATTGACCCATTTCTTATTAAACTATTTTTATTTTTCTAGGAAAAGACAGGTCCAAAGATAGGAGGAGAAACCCTGTTACCAAGAGGAGAAGAACACGCCAAATTCCTGAATAGCCTTAAATAGCCCCGACTTCAAACAGGTACCCACAGCCTACATTGCTTCTTGTGGTTCTGGAAAAGCAAGAGTATTGGCTCTGAATTGCCCCTGTTCCTGATTGACACAGTCAGAACGAATACTTGCTAAGCCTACAGCTTTGCCTCCTTCCTCGGTTGTGTTGGTTTAACATCAAATTTAACGTTGACCTTTAAGTGGAAATTCAAGGTATCATTGTCTTCCCTGTTCTCAGTACTGATGGCAGAATTCACAGTTTTTATGCCCCAAACTGGAAGGTAGATAGAGAGTTGTGTTTCTCTCTCTTGGGTTGGAGAGAATGCAGTGTTGCTTCTTGATCACAATAAGGTTCTGGTATTTATGTGGACACCCAGAGACAAAAGAATGAATTTAGCTCAGGTAACCTGCCTAACTTCTGGGCTTCAGTTTCCTCACATGTAAAATGAGGAAGGTTGGACTAAATGATCTTGAAATGTGTCTTTGAGCACTCAAAGTCTAAAAATAATACAATGTTTTGCCATCTAGAAAATTATGACCGTCGCCCTTGATAGAGAGTCTTGCTGTATTGATATTAAAAGCTGGGTTCCTTCTGTTGATTCCACTGTTACCTCTCTTTTGTTCTTGGAAATCAAGTCACTGACCCACTTGGCATTTCAATTCATATCTATATGGTCTCTGTGCTGTTAGAATATCGTGGAGCTCTGTAATGGAAATGCCTAAAATCTCATCATTTTAAAGTGTGGCTTTATTTAAATATGGCTTAAAGAAAGTGAAACCTCTAACCAAAACAAACATAAAATTTGAGAAGCCATGAAGCCCAATTGGAGAACAGAAACATCCCACAAGGAGAATCCTCTGGAGTTTGGGATTTGCAGATATGCTTTATCATACACGTTAAGAATTATAGGTCGGGGATCGCTGCATGTTGCAGGGTGAGGGGCAGCCTGGGACTCGTGGTTACGCCCGAGTCTCAGCCCTTCCGCTCGCTAGTTCTGTGTCCTCAGCCGAGGTGCCCGTCCTCACTTTCCCCGTCTGCAAAACGAAGGCGATGGTGTCTTGGTGGCGCGGACTCATGTGAGATAGCGCGTATGCGCAAGGGCTCAGTAGGTGCGGCTTTTGTTACGCTTCCCAGGTAAAAGCACAGAGACCCGAGAAAGCAGGCCCTGAAAGGAGAGTTTGGTTGCGGGTCGGGAGGTGGTGTCGCAGGTGAGGCTGGAGAAGGAGGCGGTGGCAGACCTTGAACTTTGCAGTGCCTCCTTGGCTGTGGTGAGGACATGGGTCTTGGTCCTGTGTGTGCTGGGACCCACGAGAGGGTTTTCAGCAGGGGACTCTCTCATACCACTCAGCTGCTGCGTGGAGAATGAGGCGGGGGCAGGGGTGCTAAAGGCAGAACGATGCTGGCGGATCGCAGCACCTGAGGGAAAGGAACGGCAGCCTGAACGGAAGGGTGATGATGGAGGTGGACAGTGGTGGATGGCCTTAAAGGAACAGACAGATTGTGCTGGAGAGGGAGTCCAGGGTAGCGTTCGGGGTTAGGTAACTAACTGCATGGATGTTGAGGGGAAACTCTGAAGAGGTGGGAGACAGACAGCCCAGACGTTCAGCTGCACCAGGCTTCCCACCCAAGGGAGATCAAGGCCGTGGCAGGAAGCAACTCTGGGGCAGCTTGGCCCACAGGGCAAGACCCATACTGTCTGAGGTTCCCCCAGAGGTTGCTAAGGGCACATGGGAATGTGGACTGTAGCCACCATTTGGTACAAACATTAGGTGCTCAATATGCTTCTGAAGAAATAGCAATTTTATGAGGACCAAGGGCCAGAAGAATGCGGTCAGCATTCGAGATAAGGCACGATGGGGTTTCACCGGGTCAGCTCCGTCTTGTCCTTCAGCCAACTCAGAGGCACCCATGATGTCTTGGGTCTTTGCCCTGAACCAGCCCAGGCTTGGGAGTCACCGTCAGGAATCAGGGTGTATGACTCTGTTAGAGTGACCGGCAGAAGAATAGATGGGGAGATGAATGTTACTCATGGAAGATCCTTTCCAGGTCATTCCTCAAACACAGCTCAGTATTTATGGGTGAAATGATAAAATTGTCGAGGATTGGCTTTCAAAGCAAAGTAAAGGGATGGAAGGCAGCAACGGGGCTTTCGGTGAACCACAAGTGGCTGAGTTACCAACTGTTAAAGCCGGGTCATGGGGACATGGAGACTACTGCTCATCTCTGTATTGTCACTTATGTTGTAAGATGTCATGATGAAAAGGAAAAAAACAAGATAAGCAGCTTGAGCATGCTTTCTCTGTGACGCCTGCCCAGTGTCCCTGGGAGCAGTCGGCGCTCCTTCCTCCAGATTGTTGCTGTATTTTGAATGTTGCTCTGGCAGGGAACTTATTGTAATGGGTTTGTTTATCCATGTCACCTGCTAGCTTGTATATTTTAGTGTGGTTCAATTTCCAGGTGCCAAACATAGTGCTGACCTACTGGTGCTCAGTGAATGTTGGGTGGGTGGAGGGATTTTACAAACTGTGAATACAAGGAACTTAATGTTTTCTGAATTGTTCAAACAAACAAACAAAAAAATAGAAGTATAGGTCAAACCTCACGCAGGTTACCACCAGAAAATTCCATTTAGGAGAGTCCTCTGCCTGGGCGACCTGATTTTCCAAATACCGTTTGACCCAAGTGAATGCCACTTAAAGATTGGGTCAATTGGTAGGATTATTATATTGGGATTTAAACTCTAGCTAGGAATAATTTAGGTTTCCCCCAAGATGGTATTATAGTAGGGACGTAGGTGGTTGTGAGAGATGGTTGCTTTAGGTTTCCGAGAGCCAGAAATAAATTTCACATGCCTTAGATTTCATCGAAGTCTGCTCTCTGTGCATAGAAGGTGCTGTGTCTGATGCTTGCGTTCCCCCTAAGGTCACATCCTTATAGCTATATCTTTAGGAGTATTTCACTTTCCAGGAGGTGTGTGTGTGGTTTTTTTCTTTAATTTTTAACAGAGAAAATGTTTAAGTTTCAAAAAGAACCAAAAGCCCTTGAAATTCTGATATTTTTGATGGCTCATCTTGAGTAGATGTGTTTGTCCCATAAACCTAAAAGAGAGCTATGGATCTGAAGTAGGTGACTACTGAGCAGCTGCCTGGACACTGAATGCCAGGTTGCTCTTTGAGGAGCCCCTTCCTATGTAAGCAACTTGTTCTTGTTTGAACCAAGGGTGTTGTCAGAGTCCAGATTCACTTGTATATTGTGTATAAGTCATGTAGTAACTTTCTTATAAAGGTTAATGGGTGAGCTGAACCTAGATGCCCTCTGTTTTTAAATTTGATTTTTACATTTTAAATAATTAAAAATATAATTGAGTTACTTCTCAGTTACTCTAGGTGTTGGGGGGCTTCCACTGGGTTGCCTTGTGTGTGTGTGTGTGTGTGTGTGTGTGAGAGAGAATATTCAGGGATGGGAAGGGATGGGTGGGCTGGAGGGGGCACGCACTTGTTTGTATTGAAAACGTGATTCATCGTGAGGCAAGTCTTTAATCCTGCCACCTTCTTTATCAATGTGTATTAAATGCTTTCATATAAATCCAAAATGTGTGTTTTTTTCTTATGCTGTCTTTGACAACATAGAGATTATTGTATAATCACGGGCCATCAGAAGAGAGTAAGCACACGGTGGTCTAAGTTAGTACACAAAAACTGGCCATGTCCTTCGTGGTTGATCACAATGTTCTGATCTTTACAATAGATTATTTTTTCTATGCCTTTTTCCTTTATTTTCTTTTTTGGTTTATTTTATTTATTTATTTGGCCGTGCCACAGGGCTTGCAGGATCTCAGTTCCCCGACCAGCGATTGAAACTGGGCCACGGCACTGAAAGCCCAGAATCCTAACCAGTAGGCCACCAGGGAACTCCCTATGCTTTTTTCTGTTTAGAGGAATTAAGTGGCTTTTTAAAGAAAATCATCTTTTTCTTGAGTTTTGTTAAACCATACTTTCCCTTTCCAAACAACAAAAGGAAAACTGAACTAATGTAGATAACAGTGATCCAGAATAGCAAATAAGAAGCTTCTGAATGATTGGTGTGGAATTGTCCCCAAAGGGAACTTAAAACATTTAAAGTTTCCACTTTTAAAATTTTTCCAGTTTTCAACTTCTAAAAACGTTTCAAGTTGATATATAGCTAAGTTGACAGGCAGTGATTGAACGATTGGGTTCTTGTGTAAAAGTTGATGATAGAAGTAAAGCTTGATGTTCATAAGAGATTAAATGTGTCTGACAACATTAATTTTTTAAAATCAGGAGAGTAAGTCTGTTTGCCTAAGTTGTCACTGCTAGCAGCCCATCAGAGCCTCTGCTCTTACACGTAAAACAGACATCTCAGGTGCCACAAGGAGAGATTTGCAAACAGCACCACTCAAAAGAAGGATGACTGACCCCCAAAATGAGATTCTGTATTTGCCAATATTGAAGAAAGAAACGGCGATATATCTAAAGAAAATAACAGAGAGGCACAAAAGGTGGAAGAAATCAGTTGGCATAAGTCGACAGCAGTTTGTGAAAAAGCTGTGGAATTTTAGAAAATTAAAGAAAGACAGTATAGCCACACAGCTGAACTCTCCAGATCAAAATGGGGGAGAGGCCTGCCATGTCCTGTACAGTCAGACCATGTATCCAGTAAGACTGACCTGCATTTTGGAGAAAAGCAGGACATCAGTAATCACGGTGGTGAAAACTCAAAGCCATTTCACCAAAGAAAGGAAGAAAGAACTAGAAATACATAGAGAGTGGATTTTTGTTATTCACAGTAATTATGTTTCATAAAGTCACCAGCTGAACTAGCAGATACCCAATCACTGCTCCTAGAGGAAATACAGGCTTAGGTTCCCTTGAGCCTCTGGTCACGGCTTCTTCACCGGATCAATACATAACCTTGTATTATGTGTGTTTCTGTTTAAAAACACCTTATTTAATATGTATCGTCGATTCATTAACATGGAACTCACAGCCGACAGCAGTGTATCTCCTAATGGAACAAAGCTGATCTCATCACACGCTTTTTCTCCAGAGGGTGCATCCCAGCCTTCTTGCCCTCAGGAACACTTAAGCACTATGCCTGTGGGCCATTTTCAGCAGCAAAAGTACACCAAAGAAGCACAAAAATGTGATGAACGTGGCATGAAAACGACATCTTTTTACAGCATCAGAGCTGAAACCAGCAAAAGTTGTTGTTCTACCTCAGCTGAGAACAACTTAGATTTCTTGTTGGTCTGCACATGTGCATGTCCGTAAGTGACCACAAAAACACCACATTTATTGCTTTTATAAATTTTAGCAATTAGGTGAATTTGGAAAAACATGGCATCCACAAATAATGAGGAGCAACTGTATAATATTTCCCAAAACAGGGCCAGATCGGGAGTGTCCCCATTTTGCAGATTAGAAAATTCAGTGATTGAAACTATGGGAAGAAACCAGGATTGCAATGAAGTCTGTGGTAATGTTGCTTGAGCAGAGACTTCTCTATTGGTATTTTTTTAAGTCAACTTTATTAAGGGCTAAATTTCACACAGCAAAAGGCACGCATCTTAAGTGTACAGTTTGGTAAATTTTGATGAATTTATACATCCACATGACCACCACCACAAGCAAGATAGAGAACATTCCCACCACCCCAAAAAGTTGCCTCTGCCACTTCCCAGTCAGGCCACATGCCCTGGTCCCATCCGTCACTGATCCGTTTACAATCTGCTTAGATCTGTCTTTCCTAGAGTTTCATATAAATGGAATCATACAGAATGTACTCTTATACTTCACTCTGCATATTTTGAAATAAATCCATGTTATTGCCTGTGTCCATAGTTCATTTTTTATTGTTGAGTATTTCAACTGTATGGATATGTCACTGTTTATTCGCCTGTAGATGGACATTTGGGTTGGCTTGTTTCCAGTTTGGGGCTGTTATGAATAAAGCCATTAGCAATATTCAGGTATAAGTCTTTCTATGGATATGTTTTTGTTTCTCTTAGGTAAATATCTAGGAGTGGGATTCCTGGTAAGTATGTTTAGCTTTATAAGAAACTGCTGGGGCTTCCCTGGTGGCGCAGTGGTTGAGAGTCCGCCTGCCGATGCAGGGGACACGAGTTCGTGCCCCGGTCTGGGAAGATCCCACATGCCGTGGAGCGGCTGGGCCCGTGAGCCATGGCCGCTGAGCCTGCACGTCCAGAGCCTGTGCTCCATGGCGGGAGAGGCCACAACAGTGAGAGGCCCGCGTACTGCAAAACAAACAAACAAACAAAACTGCTGAACTGTTTTCCGAAGTGGCCTTTTACATGCCCACTGATGATGCACCAGAGTTCCATTTGCTCCAGACCCTCAACAGTACTCGGTGTTGTCAGTCTTCTCAGTTTTAGCCATTCCTGATGGGTGTGTGGTGGTATCTCATTGTGGTTTTAATTTGCATTTCCCTCATGACATCTTTTCCTGTGCAATTGGCCGTTGGTATATCTCTTTTGGTGACATATCTGTTTACTTATTTACTGGGTTGAGTTGTAAGAATTCTTTCTATGTTCTGGATACAAGTGCTTTTTGTGGATATATGTATGGTGAATATTTTCTCCCAATTTGTGGCTTGCCTTTTCATTTTTTTAAGTGTCTTTCAAAGAGCATTTTTGTCATTTTGGTGGAGCCCATTTTATCACTTTATGGTTCATGTGTTTTGTATTCTAGCTAAGAAATCTTTACCTGCCTTAAGATCACAAAGATTTTCTTCTAGAATTTTTTAATATGGTTTTAGCTTTTACTATTAGGTCTATGATCCATTTCAGGTTAATTTCTGTATAAGCTATGAGGTAAGGGTTGTGGGTCCTTGTTTTCCAAATGGACATTTAGTTGTTACGGCACCACTCAGTGAAAAGATTATAATTTCCTCATTGGATTATTTTCACTCCTTTGTCAAAAATCAGTTGACCATACATTTTGGGGGTCTACTTCTGGACTTAGTGCTGTTAAATTAATCTGGATGTCATTCCTTATGCCAGTACCATTGTCTTAATTACCGAAGCTATATAGTAAGTCTTGGAATCAGGTAGTGTTAGTTCTCCAGCTTTGTTCTTTTTAAAATTTGTTTTGGCAATTCTAGGTCCTTTGCGTTTCAGTGTAAATTTCTGAATCAGCTTATCAATTTCTACCCCAGAAACCCTGCTGAAATTTTTATTAGGATTGTGTTTAGTCTTTAATATTAAGATTTTGTATCTATGAATATGCCTCTCCATTTATTTGGGTCTTCTTTAATTTTCTCAGCAATGTTTAGTGGTTTCAGTGTACAGATTGTATATATATTTTGTCTTTATTTTTAAATAGTTTTGATGGTGTCATAAACGGTATTTTTTTCCATTTTAATTTCCAATTATTATTCTGCATACATGCTAGTATACAGAAATACAATGCATATTTGTCTATTGGCCTTGTGTTCTGGGACCATGCCAAACTTACCTACTAGTATAGCAGCTTTTTTATACATTCCTTAGGATTTTCATATGGGATCTTGTTGCCTGAGAAGTTTTAACATTTCATTTCCTGTATGACTTTTTTTTCTTGTTCCCAGTCTGAGGAGGAAAGCATTTTCCTTCACCATTAAGTGTCAAGGAAGTATTTTGAGTAAGGTTGGATGAGATCTCTAAATAATGGTGTGGTTTTCCTGTTTGTCTTCTCTTATATTCCCTGGAGTGATGTTATCAATTGACCGTTAGTGGGCTCAACCTTGAGAGGAGGAAGTGGATTCAAGTCCTGAGCTAAGTACATTTTCAGGTGGTGATGCTGACTTTATTACATAATTATTAATCTTGCCCAAACAAAAGTAGTGTCCAGTTGTGTGTCATTCATGCACTTTGAGTTAAAGGTTCAAGAAAAGCTGTCTTCAGTGACTTACTAAAGGAATGTACTATTCTCTCTTTTTCAGCAGTGATTTCAAGGGACCAATCTAACGGTATATTTGGGTTTTTTATTATCTAAATCCGCTTACAAAATAGAAAATATCTTGCACCTTGTTACTACAATTCTGTGCTGGGTACATGATAAACAAACCAAACATGAGCTAATAAAATCATACTCGAAGGCTCCCGGACCTCACTGCCTCATATTAATGACGTCATTTTATTTAGAAAGTTTTTAATTTGGGAGCCTACACACTAAATGGTTCAGGCTCACTAGTGTGTTATTTGAAACTCATTATTACAGGGTCTAAATTAATGAGAAATTATCTAGAAAAATATTTTTCACTTTTCACTTTATTAAATCAGTGTTCTTTTCAGTCATGTCTCCTCAAATATCGCCGTTCCCATAGGAAGCTTTTTCTTTAAAAGGCTTTATGAAAACTGCTTAGCTATAAATTACTATACAGATTTTCAGTGGTAGAAAATTAGTTTAATATGTAAAGTAGGCATCACTGGTCAAAAATGAATTTTAAAGTTTAAAAATAAAAGTGGAAAAGAAGTATAGCTGGATACTTAGATGTGCCCAGGTCACTTGAAGGATGCTCAGGACTTGGGGATGATGGTTTTCTTTGGGAGACAGGGAAAGGATATTGAATTCTTTTTTGTCCTGTGAAAAATTTAAATCATGTGTATACATTGCCTATGCACAATATTTTTAATTAAAAAAATCAAAATAACGTGGAAAGTGGACAAAACTTTTTTTACAGTGGTAGTACACTGTAAGATCACAGAGTATACCAGTTAAAATTGTGAACTAGAATATCCATACTTAACCAATTTGCTTTTGGACAAATCCCTTAAGAACTTTTAAATTATGAAAAACTTGCCAAAGAATTAGAACGTAATGGTTGAAAAGGAATTAGAAATGAATTTTCCCAACTAAATATTTTTAAAAAGCATATGACACTTTTTTAAAAAAAATTTAAAATCATTTTGGGTCTTAGGAAAATTACCACCTCCTTCCAGAAATCTAAGTAAACAAAGGCACATGATAATAAGTTGCAGAATCTCCCCTGGAGCACACACACTCTCAAAAAAATAAAAGAAGAAGGAGAAGATGAAGAAGAAAATAAAATGACAACATACAGAATTAGTGGAAAAAAATAATGAGTTTTCACCAATTCATCGTTTGACAAAATTTGTTTTCAACCACTTACCTGGAACCCCTAAAGGACTTGGGGATGGTAAGGAAAGAACAGAGAAGAGTTAGAAGAATGTCCCAAAGGCCACCCTTTTGACAAAGCCTGTCTCTGAAAATATAGATCCTCCGTTACTAATTCCTATGAAATTCAGCTACCCCGATTCCGGTCATGTTTCCTTTGGCATCCTTCTTACCCTACCCAGGAAATGGCTGCAATTGGTTCTGAGAGAAGGAATTCTAAAACCCTGAGGTATAATGGGGCCCTTGTTAAGGATGGGGTAGAACAAGGTAATAGAATTCTTCCTTCTGCCAGAATTCTTTATCTAGAGCTGACATGCCAAGCCTGGCTCTTGAACAAACAAGGAAAGGCTGCTTTTCTTTTTTTTTTTTTGCGGTACGCGGGCCTCTCAGTGCTGTGGCCTCTCCCGTTGCGGAGCACAGGCTCCGGACGCGCAGGCTCAGCGGCCATGGCTCACGGGCCCAGCCGCTCCGCGGCATGCGGGACCCTCCCAGACCCGGGCACGAACCCGCGTCCCCTGCATTGGCAGGCGGACTCTCAACCATTGCGCCACCAGGGAAGTCCGCTGCTTTTCTTTTAAACCGGCCACTCACCAAGACCATTCTTGGTATTTGACATCTATATGGGCCCGGCGTTCCCTCCTGTGTAAGCAGCAGGCTTTTCGAGCCAGGTGGCTGCAGAGTATGGCCTTGAGTCAGACTCCATCGGCTGCCGCGCACCTGGTTCCTGGCCCTCCGGTCAGAAGGCGTTGGGTGTGTGATTGTCACCATATGAGCCAGACTGTGGCTCCTTTGTTTCCTAGCTGAGGTGAGAGAGCAGTGCTTTGCCTTTTCTCTGTTGTACATCTGGGTGTGTGAAAACGCACGCACACCCTCGTCAGTTGGGGTTACCAACCTAAAGGGTCAGGGGCTGGATCTTCTGGCTTGGCATCTGGCTCCTGGTCAACCAAGAGGGCATTTCATGCGGGTAGAGCACAGGCCCACTTGGATCGCTGGCCCAGCAGCTGGCAGCCCTGAGCTCAGGACCTGAGCTAGCAGTCAGCAGAACTCGCACCTGCCCCATGACAACCCTGTCTCGCTTCCCTGAGTAACTGAGCTGAGCAGAGGCACTGTGGTTCCTACATGCCTGTAGCAAGAATTTCTCATCTGTGTGTGTGGCCGGGTACCATGAGGGGCCCCGCCCCCGAGAGCACAGACCCTGGACCAGGGGGTCTGTCTGGCCCGTTTGCTAAGGCTCCCTGTCCTGCTCTTTTCAAGGGTGCAGTAGGAAGCGGGTGGGATGCGTGTGTGAGGCTCCTGCCCTGTAGTTCAGAGAGGACCATCTCTGACCTATGTTCCCCTCAAGCTGACTGATTTCTCCAGTGTAGACCAGAGATCGCAGAGATGGAGGACAAATAGCAGAGCTCCCTTTTGGTCTGTTCAGCTTTACGCTCCGAAACTTTGGAATACTCATTCCTCCCAAATAATTTCAGTCTCATCAGGTAATAAGAAAAAACAGTAATGAAATATTGAGGCACCTGCAGAGTTTTTATTTCATGCCAGTTTCTTCCACTGCTATCACCTTCTAAGTTGAAGCTCCTGGTACTTGTAGTGGGAGCCGTGGGGGGCAGCGGGCTTCCCGAAGAGCCTGTCTGTTGAAGACAGGCCCAAAGGCGGGGGGTGGCCAGTGGGAAAACGTAGATCGTGTAGGTGGGGTGTTCGCTGACAACCTGGTTTCAGATGAAGTGCTGGCTCTACATGAGGCGGCTTGGAATGTGCATATTGCTTGATCACTGAATGTTTTTAAAGATTTTATCCCAGGCTTTTAAAAAATTCCTTTGCATTCATTGCACAGTGTCCAGATCTGGTTAATTGTTCCACCTCTGGTGGGGGGTTTTACTACAGTTGAGCAGCTTTTCCTCGAAACAAAGTTGCCCTTTACTGTTCTGGAAACCCAGCCTCCAAAGCAGGCTGGAGCAGCCAGCCTGGGACCCAAGTCAAGGCGGCGGAGGCACAAGGCCCAGGAGCGGGGCGGGGAGGTGGCCAGGAGTGGGTGCTCATTCTTCACCCACAGTCCGCTTTGTCTTCGAGAGCTGACCCCACAGGGGTGCCCACTTAGGCTGTTCTTGAGTTTTCTGCATTCTTAGTGTGGAATTCCTGAAGGCAGTTGGGAGCAAGGCTGGAAGCAGCCTCGTGCAGAGTCTGGGGCAGGAAGGCAGAGCCCTTGGGACAGAAGAAAGGGCACTGCTATGGGCGGAATTGTTTCCCCAGAAAGATATGCGGAAGTCTAACCCCTGAGACCTGTGAGTGTTGACCTTATTTAGAAATAGGGTCTTTGCAGATATAATCAAGTTAGTGGGGCTGGTAGGGTGGGCCCTTAACTCAATGACTGTTGTCCTTATAAGAAGAGACACAGAAACACAGAGGGGAGAGTGTGTGGAGACATGGGGAGAAAAGGCCGAGTGACAGTGACGACAGAGACTGGAGTGACGCTGCCACAAGCCAGGGAACAGCTGAGCCCCCGGAAGCTGGAAGAGGCAAGGGAGGGCCCTCACCCGGAGCCTTAGGAGGGCGTGTGGCCCTGCCCACACCGTGACTTCAGACTTCTAACCTCCAGAACTGTGAGAGGATAAATGTTCATTGTTTTAAGCCTCCCAGTTCTGGCACTTGGCTATGCAGCTCTAGCAAATTAATACTATGAGGAAAAAGGAGGTGATACTAAAACTAAACCTTATCTGCTGTCTAGTTTTGGTTACAGCCGGCCTTGCTCGTACCCTGGCCTCTGAGTGATGCCATTAAGAAACCACCGTTGAACCTTAAGACTTTTTTCAGAGACATGCGAAGCACCTGGGCTTTGGAGAATGGTTTTTCCCAAACAGTTGCATTAGCAGGTCCCTTCCAGTCACGTGACTGCTGAGACAGGCTGCGGAAATAGTGAGCAGTGCTCCTGAATCCAAGCTTCCCGACACCCAAGTCGGGAGAGGCCCAGTGTCACCTGGGAGGGACAAGCTGGTGCGGCTCAGTGTGAGATTCAAGAGAATGGTACAGAGTGTTGACTCAGCGTTTTTATTCATAGACTATAAGCAGACACGTGGTCTTTTCTCTCTACTGTGATTCTTTCATTGTTCTATGGGCCAGGAGTCTCACTGTGGGAACCATGGCGAAGCAGTGGGAAACCACCATAGGGGTGATGCCCCACAGGCCTTGGCTCACCTCAGAAATTCACCTGCCTAGAAGCGCAAGCCAGGGCGTTTCCATCCAGGAGAACAGAAGGCCCCAGGCTGAGGCCCTGGGAAGGGGCCTGTTTGTATGCAAAAGAGGTGCCTGAATGCCGAGGGTGGGCGTGTTTGTCAGGTGCCGTCTTCTGGGTGCATCGGGCTGAGGTCAGATATGGTGGCGGTTGTAGAGATAGGGTGGGTACAGGCCGTCACTGTGCCACTGGCGCCACTGCTCGATGGCCTCTCGGCTTCTCTCTTCCTGTTCTGGGGACAAGAGATGAAGTCGTCGTGTGAGGATGGAGGGCTCTGATCTGGGGGCAGCCACCGAGTCCGCCCAAAGCCCCCCCCCCCCCCGCCTGTGACACGTGACATGAGCCACTGTGCCTGCGTGCATGGATGACAGACAGAATCCCAGCTGGAAGGGCCTGAGAGGATGCCGAATCTAAAGGCCTCGTTTTAATGCAGATCGGGCCCAGATAGGTGAGCGTCACAGAGCTGATTGCCAAGAGAGCAGAGACCGGGGCCCTGCCTTCAGTTCAGTGTTCCTTCCCTGTACAGCCAGCGAAGGGCTAAGAGCCGCGTGCAGAAACTGGCCCAGAGACACACCAACTAAGACAGAATCCAAAATCACAGCAGCAGAAAAACAGACTGCAAACCATACTGTTGAAAAACTCATGGAAATGATTGTCAGTTCCGAGTGATGGGATTATGAGTAAGGTTTTCCTTCTTACTGTTTCTTAGCTTTAAAAATAAAGTTATGTTTTTAAAGCTAACTGGGGAAAGGGGTGGGTGAAGCAAGTGCAGGAAGATCTTGATAACCCCTGATTCTGGGTGATGGTTATATGAGAGTTTGTTATACTATATACTTTTCCATGTGTTTGAAATGTTTCATAGTAAAGGCTAAAAAGAGCAGAAGGGAGTTTTTAATGAGTAAGAAAGTCCTGATTTTTCTGTCTTTGATAAGACATGTTTCTGAATAACGCCTTTGTGAACCTATAGAATTAGGCTCCTGATACCAGTTCAAGACTGCCTGTCACTCACTGTTAGGTACACTCACTGTCGCGTTAAAGCGCGAGCAGATATCCCAAGGCTCTCGGTGTTTAAAAAGCACCCTCAGAAAGTTAAACAGAATTACCATTAACCCAACCGTTCTTAAAACAAGAATAGATGAATCGATAAAATGTGAGATGATAGATAGATAGACAGACAGACAGACAGGAATATATAGATATGTCTGTATGTATTATTCAGCCATAAAAAGGAATGAAATTCTGATATGTGCTATAACATGAATGAGCCTTGAAACATGCCAAGTGAAATACACCAGACACAAAAGGACAAATACTATGTGATTTCTCTTCTGTGAAATATGTGTACGGACAGAGAATATATTAGAGGTTTCCAGGGCTGTGGGGAGAGGGGAGTTAATGCATAATGGATACAAAGTTAGTTTGAGGTGATTAAAGGGGTTTGGAAATAAATAATGGTGATGGTTGTGGATGTACTAAATGCCACTGAATTGTACACTTAAAAATAGGTAAGGTGGCAAATTTTGTGTTCTAGATATTTTACCACAATTTTTTTTTTGAGTATTTGGAGAAAACGTTGAGAGGATAGAAAGTTAATAGAAGGTAATAGCAAGGATTCAAAACTCAAAATGTCTTCCTTGCCTATTTTCTCAAATGTGGGCTTCACCAAAAAGCCTGTGACCCTGCCTTGGTGCTAGTGACACGCATCCTCTGTGGCATTGGGCAAACAGGACAGCCTGGTGGCTTCAGGATATGGAGGAAGTGGGTGTCCCCGTGGTCCTTAGCACCTGTGAGAGCCAGGTGCCCGCAACAGGAAGGACCCTTGTGACCACGGGGTGTGCAGGAGCCATGTCTGCTGGGTATGTTTCCTTCTATGTGAACTTGGGGTTGGCGCTACCCTGGATGCTGAGAATCCTCTTAGGGACTTGGTTCCTTAGAGGAAACCTGGAGCTCAGAGTCAGCCCAGGCTGTTAGCCTTGGGCCATTCAGACCTTTCTCAGGCCACGTAGAGCAGCTACCCTTGGCCAATCTTGAGAGCATGATTCTGACATAAAAGTTGATTTTTTCTTCCCAGATCATGCTGAACTCTTCTTAGACCATTTCATTTAGACAAAGGGAAGGTCTCGCTGGTAAAGACCCAAGGCCTGGACACTGTAGCCTTCGTGTAGGGACCACTTGTGGCCAGGTGTCGTGCAGCCAGCCTGGGATAGCCTGACCCAGGCTTCCGGCTTTGAAGGTGGAAGCAGACCTGGGCTGCTACCACGTAGGCCTTAGAAGTGGGAGTTCAACACTGTTTATCCTGAGCTTTTGGAGGCAGAACTCAGCTATTTTTGCCTTGAAGTTGGTGGTTTTGAGTAGAGTTACAAGCTGGAGCCGTGACAGAGCCGAGTGAGACTCTAACCACGCCCCTCCCACTTCCCCAGACAAGGGCCAGTATCCTGGGTGGGTTGGTAGAGGGGCCTTTGACTAAGGTGGGGTTTTCAGGCCCTCAGCAAGGTCACCGGTATCCAGAAATCTCCCTTCAGACCACCTGCCTAAAATTCCTCCACTGGAAACCCAAGTCCTTCCCGTCCCCTGTGGCATCTCTCAGCATTCGCTTTTATGCAGCAAGTACCTCGGGGAGAGAGCGATCATCTGCTGCTCTCCAGTGTTCTGAGAATAGGTGACGTTGTCAATCAAGAGAGCTAACCGAACCCGGGGTCCTGACCGACGGGGAACGTGGGCGCCTCAGAGAAGGGCTCTGAGCGCTGCTCACGGTGGAGGTTTCCGGCAACCTGGCCTCTGTGCATGGTCTGTTCCGGGGCAGAGGCAAGGGAAGGGGGGAAGCTGAAGCGAGTTTCACCTTTGTCAGCGTTTACCCTCGGCCGGGCTGGACCCCCTGCGCCTCTTTGCCTCTCCTTCTTTCATCAAGCTCGTGGGGGGGGCGACCCCCGCTGAGCCGCTCCCTCCCTCCATCCTCACGGGCCAGTCCTTGGGTTGAAGAACCTCTCCAAGACCTCTACGCATTTGGTCTTCCTTCGGTACAAAAACATGGGCTTTGCTGGCAAACTCGCCTTCATTTAAATCCTTCACTACCTGCGTCACCTTGGTTATTCATGTATCCTTTCTAAGCCTGAGCTTTTAAAACTGTAAAGTGTCAATTGTAAAACCTGAGATGCTGGTCGTAAGCATTAGGTGGTTCAGTACAGTGTCTGGCAGGGCAAGTGCTCAACCAGTGACAACGGCTGCTGTCACTACAGTCCCCGAAGGCCTGTGCCCTGCCCTGCAGCCTCTTCCTCTATGGGCAAGGCCTGAGGCCCCTGACCTTAGTCTCCTCTGGCTTTGGTGGAGGACCTGGCATCCCTCAGGTGCCTAACCCCTCATCCTAATCCATCGTGGGAGAGAAAACAGGGAATGGTTTTCATCCAGATGCTAGGGATTTGGACCTGAAATATTTAAAAATGCACAAAATAAAATGCTGCTATTAATACTGTGAGTTAGGGGCTTCCCTGGTGGCACAGTGGTTGAGAGTCCGCCTGCCGATACAGGGGACGTGTGTTCGTGCCCCGGTCTGGGAAGATCCCACGTGCCGTGGAGCGGCTGGGCCCATGAGCCATGGCCGCTGAGCCTGCACCTCTGGAGCCTGTGCTCCGCAACGGGAGATGCCACAACAGTGAGAGGCCCGCGTACCGCAAAAAAAAAAAAAAAAAAAAAAAAAGCATAGCACGGAAACTTACTCTTGGAGGATAGGGTTCTATAGACAACAAATGCAAGGAAGTCTTTAAAAACTAACGTCGGGCATCCCTGGTGGCGCAGTGGTTGAGAGTCCACCTGGCGATGCAGGGGACGCGGGTTCGTGCCCCGGTCCGAGAAGATCCCACATGCCGCGGAGCGGCTGGGCCCGTGAGCCATGGCCGCTGAGCCTGTGCATCCAGAGCCTGTGCTCCGCAACAGGAGAGGCCACAACAGTGAGAGGCCCGCGTACCGCAAAAAAAAAAAAAAAAAAAAAAAAATACTGTGAGTTACAAAAAAAAAAACACTGAAGGAATTTTAGAGGCCACATCCTCATTTTTTAAATGCTTCTCCCCAAGCCATCCACCAAGGTAAACAAATCTTTAACAGGAGTATTTGCCTCTGAATTACTACAGTCTGAGCTTTCCCCAGGATGTTTGATTTGCTGGGGTCCTGCCCAACACCTGTCTGCAGGGCTCAGCCAGGTGCCACCTGCAAGGCCATGGGCATGGCCTGCAGCCCCCTGATACCTGGTGATGGTGTCCTTTCCACTAAGAGGTGCCCTAAGGGCATATTACCTCCCAAATCCACCAGAGCAGGCAAGCGAGGGGTTGACAACTTGGGAACTGAAATTGCAGACTTTCTCTAACAAAGGTCACCTTAACTGGGGTCTTATGTCCAAGCTCACCTGCATCCAGGAACTTACTTGGAAGCGTTTAAATCTTGAAGTTTTGGAAGAGACCGAAAAAGGAATAAAAACACACATTGGCCTGCCTGGTCTGATCCCTATTACCCTGTTCTATGGATTTTTTGCTATAGGTGACCCTTGAGGGCGCTTAATAGATACCAAGTCGAATCCCATCCCCCATGGGAGGCTGGGATTCAAAGGCAGAGCCTCCCTCCCCCTCCACCCTCCCCCACACCCAGAGGCCTGGTTGAAACCAGCATTCCTGGGAGGAGGCTGGAGCCCTGTCTCCCAAGGCCAGAGGGTGGGGATGAGGTGTGCTGACTGTCTGGTGAGAGACACAGAGGCAAAGGTCAAGGCTTTGCAAACAAGACGCTCGGGGGCCCCCTGGGTGAGGGAACACGCAAACCCCATAAAAACTTGCTCTGGGTGAGGGGAGCCGCCCCGTGGGCTGTAGATGTTGACGCTGGAGGTGGGGAGGGTACAGAGCTCCCGTGACCGGAGCCATCTGAGTTCACTTGTCCTGGTTTGCTTCCACTGGTCACCCGATGCTGATGATAATAACTAGGTAGATGAAGGCCTAGGTTTTCCGGGATGGGCAGTTCCTAGAGCCATGACATTGATGGAAATCCAAGGCCCTTGAAAGTGAGTTTGAAATCCTCCCAACTCAGCTCTAACGGGAACTAAGCCAGGAGTGCAGCTGCTAAGACAGAACACACACAAGTAGGAGGAGAAAATACGATCAACCAAAAACTCCCCCAGCCCCACAGTCTCCAAGCCAGTGGTGTTCTGTCCTCTTCCATTTCTTCTCAAGTTCTGTAGCCACTGTTGTGACTTTCTCCCTGTTTTCCGAGACTCCCACAGATATGAATTGAAAGTAGACCTCCTCTTACCTCCCTCCTCTAGGTAAAATTTAGGGAGAAGTACAGGCAAATCACATGGTTCTCCTGCAGAGGTCCACTTCCCCGAAGTCACTGGCTGACGAGCTCTTACCATCGTTTTGCTCCTCCACGAAGTTCTCAAACTCGTTCCTTTGTTCCTCGTAATGTTCTTTCCGTAGCTCATCCGCCTGCAGCTTCTGCCTGTTCTCCGCTGGGGGAGGGGAAGAGGCGAGAGTTGCCCCCAAGCATAGGGGCAGCCACACGCATTTAGGGGGACACTAATCATTCTGCCTGAGAAACTTAATCAGGTGCAAAAGGGGCTGTTTGTGAGGGGCTAAGAGTGGGGCTTCACTGAAATGGTTCACTCCTGACACAGACTTTAAACCTGAGGGACCTGGGGGAGTGTCCCACCCACCTGCCTCGTTTTGTGAGTGAGAGGACAGACCCCCAAAAGGTGAAGCCATTTAGCTCCAGGTGCAAAATGAATGGTGTATCCAAGCATGCTGGTCCTCTTAGAAGCTAGGAATTTGATGATAGAAATGAATTCTGTGAGGGAATAATCCAACTTAATTTCACATTAATTAACCTGCAAGTCCATTCAGCATCTTTGCGCTCCTATCATGGCCAGAATATATACTAAGCACTGGGATTAAAAAGTCAAGTAAGAAAGATTCTGTCCCTCTGCCTAAGGGGCTTGTGATCCACTTAAGGAGAAAGATATGAAAATAAATTACACCGAGCATTATGGCTGCTGTGATAGAAATTGCCACAGGGTATAAGGATGTGGTCCAGGGAATCTAAGATGATCCTGATATTCATGCCCTTAGGTGATTCTCTCCCCTTGTGTGGACTGGCCTAGTGGCTCACTTCTAATGGGCAAAATATGACAGAAGTGACGGGATATGACTTCTGAGATTAGGTTACAAACAAGACTGGCTTCCATCTTGGGTTCGTCGGTCTGTCTGTCTATCTATCTGTCTATCTCTCACTTTTGCTCTTGCTCGGAGGGAAGCCAGCTGCCATGTTGTAAGCTGTCCTGTGGCGAGGCCCACTCATGGCAGGCACTGGTGTCCTTGACCAGTAGTCCGCAGGACTTGAGGTTTGCCAACGGCCATGTGCGTGAGCTTGAAAGCGAATCTTCTCTCAATCAGGCCTTGAAATGAATGCAGCCCCAGCCAATACCTTGACTACAGCCCATAGAGACCCTGAGCCTGAGGCCACCAGCTAAGCTGGACCTAGACCCCAGAAGCTGGGACAATAAATGTTTGTTGTTTCAAGCTGCTCAATTTGGGGCTCATTTGTTACACAGCAGTAGATAACTAGTACAGGATATGGGGTGATCAGGTAAACTCCCTGATGATGAAAATACCAACCTCAGGTATCCCTTAGTTTGTGAGGCAATGCATTCCAGTAAAGTTGGCTGTAAACTCTTTTATGAGGGGTCCCAGTTTCACATTATAAAGCTGAAGGTACGCCTCTGGTTGGAGAAATACCCCCAGTGATAACTGAAAACTGCCACTGAGAACACGTAAACACTCCTTGGCTGTTGAACATGAAGCTTACCAGAGGGAACCTTACCTGAGCTGCCAGGTCACAGCTCACCAGCAGGTGCAGCTGTCCCTCATCTGCTCTAATGTAGCCCCCTCAAAAAACCTCTCTCGATTTTAGATTTTCCAACGTCAAATAAGTTTCTAGGTTCATCCATTTCTGCCCTCACACCTTTACATCTTTAGTCTGGCAGAAGCTTAGAGATAGGAATTGCCTGTTTTCTGGTTCCAGATTCAAGTTTATCAAAGTGTTGCCTGCCTTTACTGAACCTCAGACATAACTGGGCATTGTTCTACCCATCACCGGAGTTGACCAGGTAACAATAGATTAACTCAGGTGCATCCTAGGTGTTCACCGGGCTGTCCTGGGTTCCCACGACTGAAACCCCGAGCTTCCAACCTGGGTGACAGACCTCTGGCTTAATCGTGCATCTCATGGTTCTGAATCCACTTAGAGAATGGAAACTATTTGCCTCTTAAATTCCTGCACGTTCCCCGCTGGGAGTCTGCCAAAAGTTTGCTTCTCTCATTTCCGTCAAGAACTGCCCAAACTCCATCAGTCTTTTCAGTGTTTCTTGACATTTGCTAACCTTTAAATCCCAAATTGTGCGAGGCCTGGAGATTTTCCCAGTGTGGTGTACTTCTCCACTTAAAAAAAAAAAAGGGAATTTCATCTCCAAGCATTTTCATCTCACTTCTTGCCCATCATTTGAAAACAGTCCTGTTATTTTCACTGAGCAAGTTACCTTGCTGAGTGTGCTGAGAGGCACAAAGAGTTTATTCAGACAGACACATAAGTAACGAATCTAGCCTTGGACTCAGAGTCTGTCAGAGCTGAGTCCTTGGAAGAATCTAGTTCAAGGACAGAGAACTCAAATCCCTTCAAGGGTCGGCAGGTCATGGAAATGAGGGTCTCTGCCAAGCAGGGGATCCCAGGGCCTACTTCAGGCTGAGAAGGAGACATACTTCTGAGCTCAAAAGCCTCCCAAATGCATTGGAAGTGAAGACTTTTAAAAACACTGCTGGCAGATGTAGAGAATGGACTTGAGGACACGGGGAGGGGGAATGGGAAGGTGGGACGAAGTGAGAGAGTGGCATGGACATATATACACTACCAAATGTAAAATAGATAGCGAGTGGGAAGCAGCCGCATAGCACAGGGAGATCAGCTCGGTGCTTTGTGACCACCTAGAGGGGTGGGACAGGGAGGGTGGGAGGGAGACACAAGAGGGAGGAGAAATGGGGATATATGTATATGTAGCTGATTCACTTTGTTATGAAGCAGAAACTAACACACCATGGTAAGGCAATTATACTCCAATAAAGATGTTTAAAAAAAGTAACTAGAAAAAAAAAACACACTGCTGGCTGAACACCACTCTTTCAGGGGCTTGTAAATAAGGAAACGGGCCCAGGGAGAATAAGTGGTCAAGGCCACTTAGCAGCAAATCTGTCACCAAGCCCACATTTCCAGTTCCCGGTCCCATGTGCCCTCCTCCCTGCTTACAGTGCCTGTAGGGTGCACCATGAGTACCCGGAAAGCACACACTGAGCTATTGTGTCCCCTCTCCACTGAACATAGATTTTCCCCTTAACATTTCTTTTTTTGGCCTCGCTACACGGCATGCAGGGTCTTAGTCCCCCGACCAGGGATGGAACCCGTGCCCCCTGCAGTGGAAGCAGGGAGTCCTAACCGCTGGACCGCCAGGGAAGTGCCGCCCGTCCCCGACCTTAACATTTTTAACTTTCAGAAACTGAGATGCAATTCAACACTTAAGTGCATTCAGTGTGGCCCTATCCTCTTTGTTTCTTACCCCTGCAGCATAGCCAATCAAAGAGTGACCTACAATCGAGGGAATGTGATGTAACTTCTAATTCAGAGCTGCAGTCATTGAGACCCGAGGGCCTAGGTTGAGCCCTTGGTCCCTGGCCCAGCTGACTGTGGGAGAGAGAAGGAACACGAGGCAAGAGCAGAAGGCAGGCCACCGGCATCCTTACCATTGACCTCTTCTCGGGATTTGGAGGACCGCTTGCCTCGCTTCTTGAGGAAATTCAAGGCATCTGATTCCTGCATGAAGATCTTCCCTTCCACGCCTGAAACCCGAGAGAAGCCGGTCACAACCGGCACATGCTCACCAGGGCTACCTCGGGAGCCCCCTGGGTGGCCCCGGCACTCACCTTCCTGCACCTCATGTCCTGCCAACTGCCTGGAGCCCACCGCCACAGCAGTCCCCTCCCGCAGGGCTGTGGGACGAGAGCACAGCGTGAGGGCTGCCGCACCCCGACAGGAGCCCTCACCCTGAGCCAGACCGGGACAGTCCTTCCCAGGGCTGGACTTGCCCTGGAGACTGGATGCCTCAGATACCAGCCACACAGCCAACTTCCCCAAGAAACCACCAGGCGTGCTGGTTTCTCTGTACTGTGTTGTATTATACACACAGACACACACAAACACACACACCCAGGTACAGCCTTCTGAACAGAAGGTACACCCTCTACCTGGCCACCTGAGCAGCCTCACCTAACACCAAGGCCATCCTGGGGCCTCGCATACTCACTGGACAGGAGCACAACGGCCGAGAGACAGCAGATCAGGAACAGCTGTCTCCAGGCCATCTTTGCAAAGGCCGAGGCTCTGTCTGGGAACTGCAGACACAGGGTTCTACAGATCCTGAGGCTGCCAGGTCCTCACTACTGTGTCAGGCAGATCAGGAAGGAGAGAGAGAGGCAGGAGGCTGGGATGCCACTGAGGGGGGTGGGGGGTGGGGAGTGGGAGGGGTCCCGGCCGCGACTTCCATTGGCCGCGCCTTCCAGAGCACCGGAGATGTTTTTGGCACCTTGCAAACCACACAGAAGCAGAGTCTGTCATCGGAGCCTCAGCCAGGACAGTTCTGAAGTGGCCTCTCCAAGATCCGCACCCAAGGAGTTGCCTCAGAGTCAGGATTCCAAAGACCAAGGGCAAATTTCAAAGAGCCCCTGGCATCTGCTTCAGGGGAGGTGGGGACTCTAGTCCTGGAAGCTGAAGCATGTGGGGGGCTCAATGGGGGACTTTGACTCAGCTGTCAGGCCAGGAGGGACCGTAAGGCTGGAAGAGCCCCCCTTAGTGTGACTCTGGCATGGACACGTGGGCCATTCTGACAGTAGCCCCCGACTTGACATGTCCCCAGCTGATGCTCACTGTCGAGCAAAGCAAAGACCCCTTGGCCTGGGGCCCTCGAGCCCTTTCAAGACATCGAGAAAGAGAGGCAGTCGGCCTTCCACGGAAGAGAGGCGGAGCACAGAGTGTAAAGAGCCCCTCCTCTGGGCACGCTTCTCACGGCACACCCCGTGTAGGGGAGGAAATGCATTCCCAGAAATGGAAATGCCGATGGAATCCGAGCCCTACGGGGCCATCAGAGCCCAGTCCCTTAGGAGCTTTGTTCTTGACACTGTCATGTAAGTTTGAACCGCCCAAAGAGTTGCCTTTGGGCATTGTTTAGAATCATCCTAATAGTGACCATCCCTAGACCCACCCACATGAAGCTCCCCTTTCATCAGACACGTAGTAACATCCCACATGTACTTGGACCATTGGCAGGAAAAGAATGTTAATAGCGGAAAAATAAGCAAGGCACAGCCAACAAAATAAATGGGTTGTTTTCCAGTGGAGGGAAGTGCGACTGACACCTCTGCCAGCTCTCGGTGGCTGTGAGCACACAGAGGGCTCCCCTTCAACACTGGCTGACCTCACTTAACCAGGTGCGGGTGGGTTCTGCATGATCAACCCAGGAGGGGCAATACCCATGAGGACACATCGGCAAGGATTCATCTGTCAGGTTGACTAGCTGTCACTTGAAAGAGGGAAGGGCCAGGAGACAGAGCGATGTTGATGGGACTTGTGGGTGAGAAAGTGGTGTGTGAAATACCTGTGACATCCTTGATGCACTAATTCTTCTTGCTGCCTTTTTTAGTTCCATTCATTTCAGCCATGAATATTTATCGAACACCTACCCTAAACCAGGCACCTGTGCTAGTCACACGCTCACCAGCTTTTAGTAAATCTGCCCAACGTTTCCGAAGTACCTTCCACCTCAGGTCGGACACTGTGCATCCACTGTCCACGCAGAAAGGCTTAGGGAAGAATCTCAAGCCCTAGGAAGTTCTCTCAGGCCCAGCCCGGAAGAAAAGGGCAGGAGATCCAGAATTCACTGAATGGAGGGTGGAGGCTTGCAATGGGATGTAAGCTTTGTTCTGGAAAAACAAGCTTACATTTCTTACATACCAAGGCTGGTGGCCTGAGATTTCTATCGGCTACACTGATGTGCTCCAAGGAATGGTCTGGCCACGGCTGGTCTCCAAGTATAATCTCTCAGTTCTTCCAGAGCTTTCTCTCCCTCTAGACCCTTTGGTGTCTACACTTCCCACCCTCTTTCGTTTTGCACCTTCAGCTCGCCCACCTCTGGGGCTGCTCACTGCACCTGGCTGTGCTGCAGAGGTGGCCTCCTCGTGACATCATACCCCAGAGTATAACAAGCCACCCACCGCAAGGCAAAAGCATGATTCTAATGCAACTGTAATTTTACGAATATACTAAAACCCATTGAATTGTACACTTTACGTGGGTGAATTGCATGGTATGTGATCAACATCTCAAAAAAGCTATTACAAAAACACGTGTATAGGGTACTTCCCTGGTGGTGCAGTGGTTGAGACTCCACGCTCCCAATGCAGGGGGCCCGGGTTCGATCCCTGGTCAGGGAACTAGATCCTACATGCATGCCACTACTAAGAAGCCCGCCTGCCGTAACTAAGACCCAGTGCAACCAAATAAATATTAAACAACAACAACAAAAACGTGTATATACACATATATTACACGATATGGAAACAGCTTCAGGATACTCATCTGTAGGGGTCATGGGGGTTGGGGGAAGGTCAGGAAGACTTTAAAGAAGCACTGATGGCTGAGATGAAGCCTGAAAGATGAGGGTTTCCAGAGCCCAGTTAGACGGAAGGCATTGTCAAAGGGCCCAGAGAAATGAAGCCCTTTTGAGAAATTGCAGGCAATGAGCAATAGCAGAGCACGGGAGCACACGGAGCGGCTGGAGGTAGCCAGGGCCTAGGTCACGGTGTAAGGGGTCTGGCCTCCATCCTTGTGAGACTAGTATGGCAGCTGTAAGCACATATCCCAGGGCCAGTCCCCCAGTTCAGCCCCAGCTCTGGACTGAACCAGCTGCATGGCCTTGGGCAAGTCATTTTACCTCTCTGTGCCCAATTCTCTCCTCTGTCACACAGATTGATATGAGGATTGGAGACAATGCATCCACGGTTCTTACAGCAGTGCCTGGCATGCACAGACCATTGTATATGTGTTTGCTCTCATGACACAATGAACCATTGAATGATTTTGATCAGGGAAGTGACATGAGGGTTTTTTTAGGAACACCACACCCGTGATGTGGAGGGTGAGAGGGATTAGACTAAAGTGGAGACAATGAGAGAAGGCTGTTGCCTTCGTCCAGGTGAAGCTCAGGAATGGAGAGGACAGATCTTTAAAAAGATTGAAGAAATAGAATCAGTGAGACTTGATGACTTATTAGCTCAAGGGAGTGAGGGATTGGGAGGTGTGCATTTCAGGTGGCTCCTGAGTTTTTAGTTTGGATAACTGGGTGGATGGACGGTAGGATCATTCTGTGAGGTGGAGAAAACAGAGGAAGTTCAAGGGGTGTGTCATTGGACAAATCAAGTCCAGTGATCTGTGGATTCAAACCAGGTCTTCTGATGTCAAATCCAGTGTTCTTCCCATCTTCCCACAACCGTAATTTTGTGAATATACTATCCCATCCCCACGGTCAATTTTAGAACACTTTCATCACCCCCAAAAGAAATTCCATGCGCATTAGCAGTCACTCCTCATTTTCCCCAACCCTCAAAGCCCTGGGCCGCCACTACCCTGCTTTCTGTCTCTGTGGATTTGCCTCTTCCGAATATTTCACCTAAATGGAATCATACCCTGTGCGGCTTTTGTGACTGACTTCTTTCACTTCAAATACAGTGTTCAAGGGTCATCCATGTTGTAGCATGCATGCAGACTTCACTCCTTCTTATTGCTAAATAATGCCGTGTTGTACAGATATACCATATTTTATTTATCCATTCATTGGTTGATGGACATTTGGGTTGTTTCTACCTTTTGGCTGTTATAAATAATGGTGCTGTGAACATTCTTGTGCATGTTTTTGTGTGGCCATATGTTTTCATTTCTGTTGGGTGGATACCTAGATGTAGAATTGTTGGAACATATGGTAACTCCATGTTTAACTTCTGAGGAACTCTCACATTATAACTAAGATGTTCATTTACTTGTCTGTCTCCTTCAATGCTGTGAGGTCTCTTTGAGGAGGAGTTTCCACCTTGTTCATACCTGAGATGGTCTCTGGCACCGAACTGACGCATAAATGTTTCAATAAACATTAATCAAGGAAAATACTCTGGGGTGAGGGCATTAAAGGGAAACATTTATGAGCTCACTTCAATGGGCTATTCATAAGAAGGTACCTCCCCAGGGACCTGAAATTTCCAAGTTTATGTATCACTGGGTTCAGGGTCCTTCTCAAGCAGCAGACATGAATTCTGTGGTTCATTTGTGGGTTGTCTTAGAGGGCAACCAAGATGGCCTTCATGTTCCCCTCAGTTTGACTGAACTTTAGACAGGTTTCTTTCTGACTGTAAGCCCCTGACCTCCCTTTTGTAAGAACATTTAATTTAGAAAACGTGCGCTTGTAAATGCTTACCCTGCACCTTTGAAATGTACGCAAATCTTCTAACCTCTTGCCAGACATTCAAGCCAGGAAGTGCCTTTCTCAAGGACCTGGGAATCATGTTTTTGAAATGAAAACACCAAAGGAGATAGCACTTCTATCTCACACCAGAGGAGATAGCATTTTTGCCCTCTGTGGGAGGGTAGGCACCTGACTTTGACGGGCACTTTATTCCAATTGTGACGGCCAATTAGCAAACACAGGTGGCCTGTGATTCCCCCTACCCTAGCTCTTAAAACCTCTCCATGTCTACCATACCATCCAGGAATTCCACTCCTGGTTATTTATCCAAAGAAAACAAAAACACTAATTCAAAAAGATACATGCTTAAAAAAAAAAAAAAAAAAAAAAATGCACCCCAATGTTCACAGCAGCATGATTTACAATAGCCAAGATATGGAAACAACCTAAATGCCCATCAACAGATGAATGGGAAACAAGATGGGGTATATATACACAATGGGGTATTACTTAGCCATAAAAAAGAACGAAATGTTGCCATTGGTAGCAACATAGGTGGACCTGGAGGGTATTCTGCTTAGTGAAATAAGTCAGGCAGAGAAAGACAAATACTGTATGTTTTCACTAATATGTAGAATCTGAAAAGTAAAACAAATGAACAAATATAACAAAACAGAAACAGACTTACAGATACGGAGAACAAACTAGTGGTTTCCAGAGGGGAGGGTATAGGGGGAGGAACAAGATAGGGGAAGGAAATTAAGAGGCACAAACTACTAGGTATAAGGCTGTAATGTACAGTGCAGGGAATATAGTCGATATTTTATAATAACTTTGTATGGAGTATATTCTATAAAAGTATCAAATTACTATGTGGTACACCTGAAACTAATATAATATTCTAAGTCAACTATACTTCAATTGGAAAAAAAAATCTCCAGCCCTTTGTTTCAGTAGAGTTGAGATCAGTCTCTCTCCTCTATTGCAATAGTCTTTTTATGTTTTATTTTTTAATTTATTTGGCTGTGTCGGGTCTTAGTTGCGGCACGCGGGATCTTCATTGCGGCATGCGGGATCTTTCGTTGCAGCGTGCGAGCTCTTCATTGCGGCACGCGGACTTCTCTCTAGTTGTGGCATGGGGACGGGGCGCTCCCGAGCATGTGGGCTCAGTAGCTGTGGCATGCAGGCTTAGTTGTCCCTCAGCATGTGGGATCTTAGTTCCCCGACCAGGGATCGAACCTGCGTCACCTGCATTGGAAGGCAGATTCTTAACCACTGGACCACCAGGGAAGTCCCTACTGCAATAGTCTTGAATAAATTCTCCCTTGCTTTTTCTGGTGCAGTTTTAACTTTGACAAGGGCACTGACTCAGCATCTCATTTGATCCACCAGGGAAAGAGGGCATAACTCATGTAAGTGGAAATGATCCTTAGGGAGTGGGTCCGTGCAGGTGAGGTCACCAGATGCCATGGCCCAACTGTAAGTGTTATCCTGAACTAAATATAGAAAAACCCGTTGTCTATAGCTAATACTAAGAATATATTATGTTCTTTCATTTCACTTCATTTTCAATGGACTAATTCTACCCCGAGTACCTCCCCGTGTGGTAGAGGTGAGTTAAGGATTGTACCAAAAAGGGGACTCATGACCCTTGGAAGCAGGAGGTCCTCAGAGCTCGGCCCCCTCAGGAGCCCTCACAGAGCACGTAGATGGACACCTTTCCTGCCGCCTCCTCAGTGAGAAGGAGACACCCTATAGATGTGAATGTGAAGGCTTATTTGTTGGGCAAGAGAGTGAAAGTTTGCAAAATATAAAGTTTCAACTCATTTGAAGTGCCTCTGGATCTGACTGTGTTGACACAGGTGGGTGTGGAAAGTGAGGGCTTCGTGAGTCAGGACAACATTTCTAAAACCTTCCTGGTTTCTTATTTTCCTGTGAAAGACATTCACTTCTCTAAGCACCTAGCCAGCGTGTCATAGAGCTTCTTTATAGCTCTTTCCCTCATGCACCATGGAAATATTATCAGTCCCTATGAAAATGGTGTCTAGAAGTCTCCTCCTGAAATTAAGTCTGGCAGGAGATGTCTCCATTCAGTGCAATCGGCATCACTACGCTAATGTTCTGTTCTCAGTGTAACCAACAACTTCCTTGAGTTTATAGAGAAAATTATAACCCTTTCTCTGTGTCTTGCTTTCCCCACATGCCATGCAAGGAAGCCAAGAAGCATTTGCCTTCCACCATCACCACTAGGCTATATGACACATTAGCGGGGAAAGCTCTGAAAAGGGCATGGGGTCTTCTACAGCTGCATGGAGGACTGCTGTGAATATGAGTTGATATTCAACAGACAAGCACTGTTATGGCTAAAACAAGTTACTAAAATATCAAAATACTTCCTTATCAATTGTTCAGTATCCACTTTCCTGAGCCATCTCTCACCCACTGTTGCCCCAGGTACCCCAGGCTACCTCGCAGGACTCCTACTTTCCATAGTCCATTATCCAAGGGGATGATGCTGGGCCCAGCGGGGAACCCTGCTGTGCTCCCACAGCTGGCCTTGATTCTGATTGGTCAATGTCTGTCCTGTGTCAGCTAAACATATTAATATCCCTCTGAATTCAGAGATTTCTAATTACTCACGAGTCATCTAAAATTACATTATATTTTTTCCCACCTCTCCTCTTTGCCACCTTTTGTGTTTCTCACACCAAAGTACTATCCCTAACCCTCACCAAAAATCCCACACCTATTACAAAGACTCATGTGCACCGAGGTTTAAAGTATCTGTACTTACAAAAGTGAAAAGTGCAAACAGTCTAAATAAAACAGCAGGGCACACATGATGGTGTATGTGTGAGAGAAGAGTGTGTACCTATTGGAAATGTTATGGAAGATGGAGAACATGATGGTGTAATAGTTGCTGATGAGAAGCCACAACAGTGTAGGTAGCCAGAAAGGTGTTCCACCGTGACAGGTTCTCCTGGTTTGCTGAGGAATCCCTTTAGAGTTGGGGTGGGTAAAGTAAGTTAGTGATGTAAGGGAAAGGTGAGTTGGGCCCATTTTTCTGGAAGGAGGTCAATCACCTGGAATGGGTAGATCTTCACTGTTGTGAAAATTAGTCACTTTGGCAGGTCTTATGGGACGGGGAGGG
This sequence comes from Pseudorca crassidens, assembly GCF_039906515.1. Taxonomy (NCBI): domain Eukaryota; kingdom Metazoa; phylum Chordata; class Mammalia; order Artiodactyla; family Delphinidae; genus Pseudorca; species Pseudorca crassidens. The sequence goes on from NC_090296.1 coordinate 190,165,803, forward strand.
GTTGGAGGGGTAGAGGAAGAAGAAGAGGGGCTGGAGGGATGTTTCAGGTCAGTGAAGGGGGGTCTTGGGCAGGTCCTCACCCAGCATCGCTTGGGCTTCTTGTCAGTGGAAACAGCAAGAGCTGATCTTTAAGACTGCTGAGACTTGTCATAGCTTGGGCTTAAGACCCTAGACTGAGAGTCACCTGGGGCTCATCTCCACGCAAAGAAACAAAGTGAAGGACGTTTGTTCTGCTACCCGTGGCAGCAACTAGAGCAGAGCACGTAGCTTCCACCTCTGGAGCGCCCTGTGCCGCCATGGTCACCTGTGCCCTAACCGTACGAGCCTGAGCCTTGTGACCCAGACCCACTGGCTCCCACCTTCCTCAACAGACTCTTGCCTTTGACCCATGAGACTGAACCACTGCCCACTTTCCAAGCTGCCCCAGGCTTTGGGAGTAGCATCTTGGTGCCTGGGTTACTGGTACACCACACCCCTAGCCTTCACTGCTCAGAAGTTGACCCGTCAGGGATTTAAAAAGCCTCCCAGTCAGAGTGGCTTGAAGCCCCTGTCCTGAAGGTGACACTTGAAGGTGGGAAGCCCACCCCCAAGGGTTTACTGCTCTACGTGGTGACAACAGCTTAGCAATTACAACCACTTTAGGAACTGAAGACTTGACCCAGCCTGCTGACGGACCCAACTCACCGAGGGCAGGTTCCAGCGCAGACCCTAATCTCACTAGGCCATGGTCCCAAGCTTAACCTCCCAAAGATGCAAGCAAGGCAGATTGTACGGCTGCCTGCAGGACCCGTGACGTACGATGGGAAAGAGCCTGGACTTCTGTCAGATGGAGAGACTTGAACGTTCTCACTCTTGGGATGGATGGATATACATTAGCTTTACTCTAGAGGGTTTAGAGATGTGGTTCGCAGACTTGACTATGAATTCAGATCTCCCTGGTGCTTTAAAAATACCAGCACTGGGGACGCCCCTGGCGGTCCAGCGGTTAAGACTCCACAATTCCACTGCAGGGGGCACCGGTCCGATCCCTGGTTGGGGAACTAAGATCCCGAATGCCGCATGGTGTGGCCAAAATAAATAAATAAAATAAATTATTTTAAATAATACCAACATTGGGCCTCAACCTCTAAGAGTCTTTGTGTGTGTAATTTGAAAAATTCACGTCTTTCACAAATGAACGTATCTATGAAACAGACACAGAATCAGGGACCTAGAGAATAGACTGGTGATTGCCAAGGGGGAGGGGGGCTTGGAGAGGGTTGGATTGGGAGGCTGGGATTAGCAGATGCAGACTGCTTTATGTAGAATGGATAAACAACAAGGTCCTACTGTATAGCCCAGGGAACTATATTCAATATCCTGTGATGAACCATAATGGAAAAGAAGGTGAAAAAGAATGTATATATATGTATAACTGCATCACTTTTCTGTAAAGCAGTAATTAACACAACGTTATAATTCAACTATACTTCAATTAAAAAATTTGTTTTTTAATTTTGCAAGGACAGAGGTATTATGGATAACCTAGGTCTGCAGTGGCACCTAGAAAGTTGTGCATTTTTCTCAGCAAAGGCACGCTCTCTCTCTGGAGATGAAATACAGAGCTGCTTTCTGGTTTCAGGATGGGCTCTCTGGGGGAACAGAAAGGCAAGGCCCATGGAAGAGCATACAGATAAGGTCTATGGGACAAGAAGTGTGGGCCAAGCTGACTGGGGTCCCTGGCCATCCAGGAATCCTGTGAATATAAGGCTTATATCCTGGATTCTCCACAGTCTGGACAGCTCGGCACTACATAAGGCAGGCCCAGGGAGGAGAGAAACTAAGTCACATCAAGAAGCTTGGGCCAGGGCTGAGCCGTGTTAAAGGAAAACAGGCACACAGTCCCCCCCAACTTGTCTTGCCCAACTTGTGGGGACAGCTTTGCAGGCAAGACTCGGGTGCGAGGGGACTCTGTTAGCCTAAGTCCTACACGACAGGCCTGGGGAACCAAAAGGACTGGTAAATAGCAGGCAAGACCCCTGACCCTCTTCCTCCCACCAGATGCCAAAATGCATCTCACCGGAGGGAGAGGGCATCATCCTGTCACTCCCAGTAACAGCCCAGCACTGGGGAATATTTTAGGGTGTAGGTTCCCCAAAGTTTGGACACCCTCTAGTACAAGATACTCCAAGATGAAAGGCTTCCAGGGTCAGATAAATTTGGGGAGTACTATATAGACTCTGTTCTCCTCCTTTGCGCCAGATTCACAATGCACAGGAGCATATTAAAGGCTCTGACAAGGCCTGCAGCTGGAAAATGTTTTTATTTAGCATTCCCCGAATTTAATTGACCATGCCATCTTTATCCCCCGGGATAAGGGAAAGAGTCAGCAGTTAAATTGCTCCGTTGCTGCCCCACATCATCCTCCGACGGCAGAAGTTCCCCAGGCCCTCTCTGTAGATGTCCCTGTGACCAAGCTGCAGGCTGTTTTGTTGTGAAGCTGTGGCTGGTTCAGTGTCACACCAGCCATCTGGCCACTGCTCCCTCTCCTTCCCAGCCTCCCCTCCTCTCCCTCACTCTCGTCTCCTGGGGTTTCACTCCCCAACAGAGTCAGTGCAGAAGTTTTTGCATCCAGTTCTGAGACTTAAGGAATCAGAGCTCACATAGACACTTCCTCTACATTCTACCAAGGAAAATAAACCACAACCATGATTTTCTTTGTGATTATAAGTAAACACCATCAGCAGGTATTCTGAGTGTGGTGTGATAGAAAGCGTCTGATCTAGGAATTAGAACTCCGGGATTTTCCAGTCTCATCTCTTGCACAAACCAGCTAAATTACTCTTCAGAGAATGGATTACCAAAAATGGGGCAACACATGTTTGTCCTCATATCTCACATTTGTGAGGATTAATAAGCATTATAGGGACTTCCCTGGTGGTGCAGTGGATAAGAATCCACCTGCCAGTGCAGGGGACACGGGTTCGATCCCTGGTCTGAGAAGATCCCACATGCCACAGAGCAACTAAGCCACAACTACTGAAGCCCGCACGCCTAGAGCCCATGCTTCGCAACAAGAGAATCCACCGCAAAGAGAAGCCCGTGAACCACAACGAAGAGTAGCCCCCGCTCGCCACAACTAGAGAAAGCCCACACGCAGCAATGAAGACCCAACGCAGCCAAAAATAAATAAAATTAAATATTAAAAAAAAAGCATTATAACTAACACTTGTTGAATGCCTACTACACTGTATGATCTCTTTTGATATTCCACCAACAAGCTGGATATTTTTACTTTCAAAGACAGGCCTTATTAATTCCATTTTTCAAATGAGCATTCTGAGACCCAGAGAGGTTAAGTAACTTACCCAAGGTCACACAGCTATTTAATATCAGAGCCAGGAATTAAATGCAAGTTCGTCTGACCTCCAAGCTCATCTTTCCACCGTACCGTCCTGCTTGTCCAGTGAGGAAATGCATATGAAAATATGTTAAACTCCACAAAACATAGATAGTAAAATGTACTCTGTCAGAGACTTCCCTGGTGGTCCAGCAGTTGGGACTCCATGCTCCCAATGCGGGGGCGCCCAGGTTTGATCCCTGGTCAGGGAGCTGGATCCCGCATGCCACAACTGGGGATCCTGCATGCCATGGCTGAAGATCCTGCACACCGCAGCAAAGACCTGGCACAGCCAAATAAACAAATAAATACTAAAAGAGAAATGGTAGCATCAAAAGTTTTTTAAAAATGTATTCTGGGAGTTGAAGACACCGCTGACCACATTTATCCTAATAAAGTCTATGTTCTTTGAGGCCTTTTGTTCTGGAAATGAGACACAAAGTCAGTGACTTAGACAAGAGTTAGGTCTTTTATGTATATTCTTTTGGCCCCTAACTCCTTCTTGCCACTAGAGATACCTCCACACATTGCCACAATTTTTAAAAATTGTCTCAGACCGGTAACAAATATTGGCCGTCTCTAAGCCGGTGTCCTCTCTCTCCCCGCCTCGGTGGCAGCCAGCAGGTGGCATGTGGCTCACATTCTGTCCCCAGAGCTTGTCCCCAGGTCTTGGCTCCAGAGCAGGGGCCCCAGGGTCAGGGGTGGGGGTGGGAGGGTCACAGCTCTTGCTGCGGCCACTGGCCCAGCCCATCTTTCTTGTGTGCTCTTGTCCACTGCATGCCGGGCCTCCTGGCTGCCTGCATGTTTCTGAGCCCTAGAGAGCCTGCCAGCACGGCGCATGACTGTTGCCTATGGTCATGATCTGTGTCTGTTGTTTGTAACCAAGAGTTTTGATGGACATTGATGTATATAATTAAGTGGATTCTGTGACTCTATCAGCATCTCCTCTGCACCTCAGAGGAGCTCCTTTCTGGGCTACAGACTACACCACAGGTCTCGGGGTCCCTAACTTAATTGAGATCAACAATGGGCCGCATCAAGGAAAAAAATAAGGATGTTAACTAAATTTATGGTAGTCACTTTGCGGTATATATGTAAATCATCATTATGTGGTGCACCTAAAACTAATACAATGGTATATGTCAATTATATTTCAATTTTATAAAATAGGAATACATTTTTTTTTTTTTTTTTTTTTGCAGTACGTGGGCCTCTCACTGTTGTGGCCTCTCCCATTGCAGAGCATAGGCTCAGCGAGCCTGCTCCGCGGCATGTGGGATCTTCCCTGACCGGGGCACGAACCCATGTCCCCTGCATCGGCAGGCAGACTCTCAACCACTGCGCCACCAGGGAAGCCCAAGAATACATTTTTAAAAAAGAAAAGCAGAAAAGGTAACAGCCATCCATCACACGTGAAAGCAAGCCACACTCTGCCCTGGGCAGGGCCGGGCTCACGGCACCTTCTCTGTCCTAAAGAAGCACTGTGCGGGGCCTTCCTGGTGGCACAGTGGTTAAGAATCTGCCTGTCAATGCAGGGGACAAGGGTTCGAGCCCTGGTCTGGGAAGATCTCATGTGCCACAGAGCAACTAAGGCCCGTGCGCCACAACTACTGAGCCTGCGCTCTAGAGCCTGCGAGCCACAGCTACCGAAGCTCATGTGCCTAGAGCCTGTGCTCCGCAACAAGAGAAGCCACCGCAGTGAGAAGCCCGTGCACCCCAACGAAGAATAACCCCGCTCGCTGCACCTAGAGAAGGTCCGTGTGAAGCAACGAAGACCCAACACAGCCGAAAATAAATAAATTTATTTTTAAAAAAAGAAGCACCGTGGGTGCACCCCAAGCACAGCTGCCACTAGGCCAGATGCTTCTTGCCCAGGTGCAAAGGACTTGTTTGCTCTGCTGACTCCGGGCATTCATCCAGAGCACGGGGGCAAACAGGAGCTGGGGTCAAATCTCACAGGCCACCTGTTTTTGTAAATAGAGCTTCGTGGGGTCACGGCTACTGTGGTCCCCAGCTGCCTCCCGGAATTGTTGCAATAGACACAGTATGACCAGTGAAGTGAAAAATAAATATTTTTGACTCTTTGACCCTTGACAGAGAAAGATCACTGACTCCCGACCTAGGGCAGAAATCCGGAGAAGGGCAGAGAGAGTTTTGCTTGCACCCCTTAGTGACCAGTCTCTGAGTCACTCTCAGTTTCTTCCTGTTCATTTTTTTTACTTTAAAATTTTGCTTTAGTTTCTGAATGGGGAGTGCATTCACCTGGTTCAATCAAAGTCAAATAAAAGAGAAAAGTCCTGGGCTTCCGTGGTGGCGCGGTGGTTGAGAGTCCGCCTGCCAATGCAGGGGACATGGGTTTGTGCCCCGCCCACATGCCGCAGAGCGGCTGGGCCCGGGAGCCATGGCTGCTGAGCCTGCACGTCCGGAGCCTGTGCTCCGCAACGGGGAGAAGCCACAACAGAGAGAGGCCCGCGTACCGCAAAAATAAATAAATAGATAAATAAATAAGAGAAAAGTCCTGGGCCTTCCTCTCCCCACCCAACTCTGTTCCAAGAAATGACAGTTCTCAGGAGAATTGTGTGTATAGCGGCTTTCTTTTTTGAGGTGACAGAAATGTTCTAAAATTGACTGTGGTGATGGTTGCACGTATCTGTGAATCTACTGAAAGCCACTGAATTGTGTATTTTAAATGGGTGAGCCCTCTGATATGCAAAATAATCAAAAAAATCAACAGTGCAGAATATGGGTGCGTGTTAATTAAATTTAATCTGCACCCTCGGATTAGTCAGCATTGAAGCATCCCCACCAGGAACTCATGTTCAAGTACTTTAACTATCATTATCTAAATCTGCACCAGAGGGTTTGTCATTCCCATAAGGGAAGCTAGAAACAGTGCTCCATCCTTAATAGAGGTCGCTTGTGGCTAGAAAGAGTGTGTGGCCACAGCTCTCCTCTCACGTACAACACAGAAGCAAGCGGCCACCAGACCCCAATGGTGTGGCATTCTAGGTCCAGGGACCCTCATTCACAAGGACCCTGTGGCCAGATCAAATGACAAGGCTCACCTGCTCTCAGATCACTGTTTCCTACCCCAGGATGGCAAAGGAGAGAGATCTGAGATGAACAGACCAGGTTAGATGACTGACTCCTCTGTCCCTTTGCCAACAGCTGTTGGAATCGGTAGCAGAATCTATCCTGAGACTTGCTTTTATTGTCCACTTGACAGTTGTTGGAAGCAGGTGACATCAAAATGTTGAATAACTAGTGAGGCTTGGCATGTTCACGGTCCTGGGGCAGGTCCCCTCTGGCCGCTGGATTTGGGAAGTTGTGGGGAGGAGTCCCAGGAGAGAGGTGGGAGCAACTGGGATGGAGAGGCGGCACTTGGCCTGGGGGGCGGTGATGGAAATGCTCGGGACAACGGCTCGCTACCCACTGTTACGACGGTTTTTCCGTATTTCAGCAGCAGATATAACTGCTCTGGTACACATGGGCTCAGTGCCAGTTCTGGTGAAAGGCCAGTTTTGGCCTATGTCACCTTGCATCACTGTTACACACCTCCCGTGACCCTCTTCCCTTTTGCTTTTCTATCCCCATTTGTTGTCTTTCCTTTGTTCCCAAGGCTGTCCCATTTCTCTTATCAAAAAGGAGGAAATGTCCCACTAAGATGTTAGGATTTAATGCCAGACTTCCTGAGGCACTTGAGTTTTAAAAGAGAATGTCTAGGGACTTACCTGGTGACGCAGTGGTTAAGAATCTGCCTGCCAATGCGGGGGACATGGGTTCGAGCCCTGGTCCGGGAAGATCCCACATGCCACGGAGCAGCTAAGCCCGTGAGCCACAACTACTGAGCCTGTGCTCTGGAGCCTGTGAGCCACAACTACTGAAGCCCATGCGCCTAGAGCCCGTGCTCCGCAACAAGAGAAGCCACCGCAATGAGAAGCCCACGCACCGCAACGAAGAGTAGCCCCCGCTCACCGCAACTAGAGAAAGCCCGCGTGCAGCAACGAAGACCCAGCACAGCCAAAAATAATTAATTAATTAATTAATTTAAAAATAAAGTCAAGTCCCATTTTTTTAAAAAAAAGAGAGCGTCTAGAAAGAGACTCTGTCCTCAAACTCATGGCTAGGGTGGAATTTGTGACATGGGTGGAAGATGATTTGAAGTGGGAACCTTCTCAGCCCTCTTGCAAACACATGACAAAGGGGGTCAGCCTATGTGGGACCTGCCTTGTTCAGGATAATGGCATTAGAACTAAAACCCAAGAGTGGCTTATGTTTATTTGGAATAATTTTGTCCCTGTGAACTTCCAAAGGTATCCTTCTGAAGAAGATAGAATTGATAGTTCAGAGATAATGTCTTAGCCAAAGACTAAAGTATTATGAGATGGAGAAGTTTCCAGGTTGGAACAGTGAGGGAATTTACATGATGATAGAGATGTACACCACCTCCCTCCATCTACTCTATTTCAGTAAGGTAGTCAACTTTCAACTGTCCTTACAAGTCTGAGCTAAGAATTTTACTTTGGTCAGAAATATCTAACCCAGCACCACATCATACCCATTAGGATGGCTACTATAAAAAATACCAAAAATAATAAGAGTTGGAGAGGATGTGCAGAAATTGGAACCCTTGTGATTTTTCGATGGGAATGTAAAATGGTGCAGCTGCTGTGGAAAACAGTGTGGTGGGTCCTCAAAAAATTAAAAATAGAACTACCATATGATCCTGAAATTCGGCAAAAGAATTGAAAACAGGGTCTCAAAGGGTTATTTGTATACCACGTTCATAGCAACTTTATTCACAATCGATACAAATTGGAAGCAACCCAAGTGTCTGCAGATGGAGGAATGGATAAGCAAAATGTGGTCTATCCATTCAGTAGAATACTATTCAGCCTTAAAAAGAAGGAAGTTCTGACACTTGCTACAACTACATGAACCTTGAGGACAGTATGCTAAGTGGAATAAGCCAGCTGCAAAAAGACAAATACTGTATGATCCCACTTACATGAGGAACCTAGAATAGTCAAATTCATAGAGATAGATAAAAGGTAGACTAGTGGTACTCTGGGTTGGAGGGAGGGGTAAATGAGGAGTAGGGGGTTAGTTTTGCAAGATGAAGAGGGTTCTGGAGATAGATGGCAGTGATGGTTGCACAACAATGTGAATGTACTTAACACCACTCAAATGTACACTTAGAAATGGTTAAGGTGGTAAATTTTATGTGCATTTTACTGCAGTTAAAAATTTTTAAAGCATATCCACCTAAAAAATAGATATCAAACTCAATACAATCAAACCTATTGTGGAGCTTCTGATGAGTAACCAGACTTCTCAGTCACAGTCACCTCCTTTCCCAGCGTCCCTGTCCCCCAACATATATGAAAGAGGTATTGGTGAAGAGGTGAAGAGTGCAGTGGAGCGAGAGGTGGCTGGAACACTCAGGGGAAAACACGTCAGGAACCGGAAATCGGGGCCAAGGCTGCACAGGCCAAGTGTGTTTAAGAGGGACATGCTCTCTCTCTTTTTTGATGTACAATGTTGTGTTAGTTTCTGCCATACAGCAAAGTGAGTCAGTTGTACATATATATATATATATATCTGCTCTTTTTAAGATTCTTTTCCCATATAGATCATTACAGAGTATTGAGAAGAGTTCCCTGTGCTATCCAGTAGGTCCTTGTTAGTTATCTGTTGTATATATAGCAGTGTGTATGTGTCAGTCCCAATCTCCCAGTTCATCCCTCCCACCCACTACCCTGCCTTCCCCCCGGTAACCATAAGTTTGTTTTCTACATCAGTGACTCTGTTTCTGTTTTGTAAATAAGTTCATTTGTATTATTTTTTTAGATTCCATATATAAGTGGTATCTGATATTAGTCTTTCTCTGTCTTACTTACTTCACTTAGTATGATAATCTCTAGGTCCATCCATGTTGCTGCAAATGGCATTATGTCATTCTTTTTAATGGCTGGGTCATATTCCATTGTGTGTAAGTACCACATCTTTATCCATTCATCTGTCGATGGACATTTAGGTTGTTTCCATGTCTTGGCTATTGTAAATTATGCTGCTATGAACATTGGGGTTCATGTATCTTTTCGAATTAGTTTTCTCCGGATATATGCCCAGGAGTGGGATTGCTGGATCATATGGTAGTTCTATTTTTAGTTTTTTAAGGAACTTCCATACTGTTCTCCATAATGGTTGTACCAATTTACATTCCCACCAACAGTGTAGGAGGGTAGAGGGACATACTCTCTTACGAAAGAGAAACAGTTACAAAAATGAGGGACTTCCCTGGTGGTCCAATGGTTAAGACTCTGCACTTCCACTGCAGGAGGCAGGGGTTCAGTCCTTGGTCAGGGAACTTCGATCCCACATGCTGTGCAGCACAGCCAAAAAAATTGAGAAGTTTGGTGCTTACATTGAATAAGCAATAAATAGCAAGGGTCTCATATGTGAGGGCACTGTGAGCGCTAACAGAGGTGCCCAAAGGAATAGGCAGGACCTTCAAGGGTCTTTACTATCTCTATTCAGGAAGGCAGGATATTTACAAATGGGAAAACCATACTTTCAGGAAATGTATTAAGTGCCAGGTGGTGGTATGTACTATACATACAGGATGGTTACAAGAGTTGAGTTGAAGGAGAGATTAATTCACGTTGTGTTGGGTTAGTAAGAAAAGATTTTGACAGGTAAATTTGAGATGGTTTGAACCGTTGAGCTGTATTACTAGAATTAGCTTTGGGAAATGTTATCATGTTTTGTTGATGCAATCATAAGCTTTTCAAACTCATTTAACCTGTGGTTTAAAAGGGGCAAGCTCAGGGGCTTCCCTGGTGGCACAGTAGTTGAGAGTCTGCCTGCCGATGCAGGGGACGCGGGTTAGTGCTCCGGTCTGGGAAGATCCCACATGCCGCGGAGCGGCTGGGCCCGTGAGCCATGGCCGCTGAGCCTGCGCGTCCGGAACCTGTGCTCCGCAACGGGAGAGGCCACAACAGTGAGAGGCCCGCGAACCGCAAAAAAAAAAAAAAAAAAAAAAAAAGAGGCGAGCTCCAAGCAGATACCAGGAGAAAGGTTTCTGGTTTTCCTATGATTAGTCCCAAATATAGAAAAAGAGGAGCCTTTCTATTTGTTTTGTTCTGTGCTTTGAGTACCTCATATACTCTTTTTAGATGAGTCTCCGGTGAAATAAACATAAGCCCAGGATAAATCCCCTTCCCCCACTGTGAAGCCAGGCTTTTGTTATCTTCCAGGCTTTTCCTTATTCTGCCAAGATCTAGTGATATTCCTATCCCAGCTCATCAGTTTCCAGCGGACATCGGCTCCCACCTTTCCAGGGGTCCCATAAGCAAAATAAGCAGTCAAGTTCATCCTGCTACTGTCTTCGTTCCATACTTGGGCCTGCTACACGGAGTGAATGTGAAAGCGTGGGTAATCGTTAGTCAAATCCATTTCACCTGCCTCCACTAACCAAGGTCGTTTTAATTGTTGCTATACGATGTTTGCCTGAGTTCTTGTCCCAGAACTTGGAGTCAGCTGTGTCTGCTTGGAGGTGAACTGGTTAAGACCGGATAGGACCACCCACCCTCCAACTGGGCATGCGCGAGTCTCCGTTAAGTGACCTTTTGACATCAGGGGGCTGAAGACACCACCCTGGGTCTGTGCAGAGCGCCTGCCTTTTTGAATGCGCAGAGACCTGAGGCTTAGCCACACCTGCGCAGAATAACAGTGATGACCTGACTGCACCTTTCCCCAGTCACCTTTCCCGCGCTCCCCATGCCTCAGTCCGCCCTGCTGCCTTATCCCATAAACAGCCCAAGCCCCTTGCCTTCCAGGAGGCAGATCTGAGGCTTTGTTCTTCCGTCTCCTCCCTGCTGCAGACCTCGGGTCTCAGCATTTCGGCTTGAAAAACTTTTCTAGAAACTGGTGCAAAACGAACCTGGTTCAGTAACAGATGCTTGGATATTTGTTAGATAACTAGTAGGCAAAAGGGACACGGCTAAGATGGGAAATGTTTCCCAAATGACTAGTTGGAGTTCACTCAAAAATGCACAGGGGGGCTTCCCTGGTGGCGCAGTGGTTAAGAATCCGCCTGCCAATGCAGGGGTCACAGGTTTGAGCCCTGGTCCGGGAAGATCCCACATGCCACGGGGCAACTAAGACCGTGCGCCACAACTACTGAGCCTGTGCTCTAGAGCCTGTGAGCCACAACTACTGAGACCACGTGCCACAACTACTGAAGCCCGTGAGCCTAGAGTCCGTGCTCGGCAACAAAGAGTAGCCCCCGCTCACGGCAACTAGAGAAAGCCCGCGCACAGCTACGAAGACCCAACGCAGCCATAAATAAGCACAAGGGAAGTGACAAATTCTGCTGTCTGGTTTTCCTAATGAAGTCTACTTTTTCACATTTATTTTAAATTCAAAATTAGTTGGGGGCTTCCCTGATGGTGCAGTGGTTGAGAATCTGCCTGCCAATGCAGGGGACACGGGTTCGAGCCCTGGTATGGGAAGATCCCACATGCCGCGGAGCAACTAGGCCCGTGAGCCACAACTACTGAGCCTGCGTGTCTGGAGCCTGTGCTCCACAACAAGAGAGGCCGCGATAGTGAGAGGCCCGCACACTGCGATGAAGAGTGGCCCCCACTTGCCACAACTAGAGAAAGCCCTCGCACAGAAACGAAGACCCAACACAGCAAAAATAAATAAATTTTAAAAAGAAAAAAAAAAAACCTTTAAAAAAAATTAGTTGGAAAAGTTTATTGCAGAACAGTGCCCCATACATGCTGTTTACACTGGCTTTCCCTATGTACATTTTATTTCCAATTATTCCATAATCCTTAGACGCTGTCAGGGATTCTCATGTCTTCCCCAGTATCTAGCAAGACCTGAGCTTAAACTGGGTGTTCTTACAGAGAAACTGACAAAAACGGTGAAGCTAGATTTAGGAAAACATGTGCATAGCAGAATGACAAAAACGGGGACTCTTTCTTATTAAAGCTTTAACTAGAATTTTTAAGAATAAGGACTGTGGCTCCTTGCTGCCCTCAGCTGGTGTAGAAATACAGTGCTCTATTAAATCCCCCCAGTCCACACCACTCGAAATCCAAATCAAAAGTATCTAACCATATGGTATTTATTTTTCTCTTTCTGACTTACTTCACTCTGTATGACAGACTCTAGGTCCATCCACCTCACTACAAATATCTCAATTTCGTTTCTTTTTATGGCTGAGTAATATTCCATTGTATATATGTGCCACATCTTCTTTATCCATTCATCCGATGATGGACACTTAGGTTGCTTCCATGTCCTGGCTCTTGTTATAAAGCAGAAACTAACACACCATTGTAAAGCAATGATACTCCAATAAGGATGTTAAAAAAAAAAAAGTAACCATTTTCCAAGACCTTTGAAAGAGGTTAGATTTCATTCGTAAATGCCCAATATGAATTGGCAGAGAAAGTTACCCTGGTCTTCTCTCTTTAGAGAAAAAGGCTTGGAAAGATCCAGTCTTTAAGGAGGTTGGTTGGGCTGGAGAGGCCATGGAAGGAAATCCCGTGTCAGAACATGAGTCTCCACCCACATTTTTACTCCCTGATGCCCTTCTTCGGCCCTCCACTAACTGTGCCTCCAATATTCATTGTTCCAGATTTGAAAAGAAATCTCTCACAACACGAAATTGGGAGGTGGTGGGCTTTGCGTTTCAGAACATTAATCCCTGCTTGGGTAAAGAGCTAATTGAATGAAAGAAACTGATCGAACAGACTTCAATTATGCATCACCTTTATTAGTTGCAACCCCAAGTTTTCCTTAAAACAGTAATATTTCACTTTTACTGATTTTATGCCCATTAAAGCCACGCCACCATGCTGCAGAATTACCTGTATGCAATTAAGTACCGGATCTGTGCACTTTGATTTTGTTAACAAGTGGATAGAAAAGATTACATCATCTCATTGAGAAAAGGTTTTCCTCTGAGACCTTGTTCCATCCTGGTTTTCTTGAAAAGAGTTCGAGCGAAGGGCTATTTCAAAGGTTGATTCTTTCTCCTTTCACGACGCGTGCTCGAAATCTCCAAACATCCTGGAAATAATACCAAACACAGTGACTTTATGGGACACTTTGATTTACCTATTCACCATAAGGCAAAGTAGATTACTAGCATCTACAAGTGGTTAAATACAAAAAAGAAAAAAAAACCATCCACAATGGTCATAACAGTAAATAAAGCACATTCTGAGAGTCCAGTTAATGTCCCTGCCAACATCTAAAATCATGTTTAGTAGCCAAGACAGTGAGTCCCCACTCGTGTCAGTCTTGTTTTACTTGGTGCTCGTGCTGATTACAGGTGTTGGAACTGGCGGTTAAGTCTGGTCACAATACAAACAGTTTAGTACCCAAGCTCCTGCTTTCCTTGGTTATGTTTGCCTGCCCCATTCTGAGCCATGTACCCCTGATTAGATCATTATCATGAAAATGATGTCCTGGGCTACTGGTTTGGGTTTTTTCTTCTTTGTTCCTAATAAAACAACTCAGACTTTCTTGTTTATTTTTGAGCAAACAGCAAGGTATCCTGGGAAGAACGATTTGGGAACTGGACCTGACTCTGAAATCTCCGTCACTTACGTAATTGAGGGCAATCTCTTGAACTCTTCATTTTCTCATTAAGAACTTGGAGCTATAATGACTGCTCCACTGGGTTTTGGTGAAGAAGAGAAGAAAAGGGATATGAACGTGCTTTTGTACCTGACAAAGAACTCTATAGAGAAGTTAGTATTGTTCTTTTAAGTAAAGCCAATGAACTATAGCTGAGAGAGTAACGACAAATAAATACAGGAACTGATTCATTTAGTACAACTGTGACAGCCCTCAGACGTATATACATTTTTTTCCTGCCTTGAAATTCAGGGTGTTGGATGGAAGCTCCAGTTGGCAAAATATGTTGCCTTTGTAGGACATTTAAGTACTGGACAAAGGGAGAAGGACAAGACTTCCAGGATGTGCCAGTGTGAGACCAGAGCATTTTCAGATATGGGATACATTCACAGATTCCAAAGAGAAAAGGGGTTAAGGGTGGAGGAAGATTTGTGCTCTGGGAAGTTGTTTCAGAAGGTGGTACCCTGCCTTTGGTGAGCAAGGCTCTTCAGAGTACTAGAAGGCCCTGAGTTATCATTACACTCAGCCTATTTGGGGGTCATGTCGCCCCCAGAATAGATGCATTTAGTTATCTAATGCACATTTAACAAGTAGGGTCAGGTTCTTGGTTCAGATGCTAAAATGTACACAATCTACGATGCAAATAAGTTTATTTGCCTTGACTGATAACTTGTTGTCGATCAGCAGCAGCATGGAATGTTCACCAGTTAAAAACAAATAATCTGCAGAGAAGGTGTATTAATTAGGGAAGCATATGGAATACCGTCTTACGCCCGCTATGACAAGCATCAGTGATCTCTCATCTCTGCTGCGTGCAGGCTCTCGTCAAACTCCAGATGCAAACTGACCCAAACAAACACTTGCTTGAGAATTGCTTTCTGGGAGTCTTACTGGAATTCCAAATGCATATACTCTCTTTACAAACAAAGGAGGCCTATGATTGACAGCCCAAACCTTTAAACCGTGTGCGTTCAGAAGGTAGCCTTGTCCTCCATTTGCTCTCCCCTGAATATGTTATCTACTTCCTCTCCTACCTGTCCGTTCTGCAACACGACGGCCTGCGTGCCACAGGACAGCCCAGAGACTTACAGAATTCAGGTCTCCCACGCTGGGGAAGGAAGTAGTACAAACAAACTCCACTGTCATTCTCAGGTCTCAGCAATGTTTCCGAAACGAGCTCTAAACCCAAGCATTTTATACTTTCAAATTAAATCAGGTATGAGAATTATTAAGCATCTGAAGAAAAGAAAAAACCAAGATCTTTACCTTGTCATTTCATACAAACATACATACCTTCAGGCTGACGTCTTTCACTCCATGGATTTTACTGGCTATCTCTAAAACTTCCTCTCCAATGTTTTCTTGACTGGTACCCTTCACATCGATGTAGTGGCAGTTGGCATCCGCAAAATGGCAGGAAATTGCCTGTGCAAAGTGAATCGATTCATGTTACAAAAACAAGGACAAACAAACAAAAAACACCCCGTTAACACCAGCAACCTAGCAAGGAGGCTTCTTTTAGAAAGTCAGTTCTGTCACTGAGCGTTCGATTTCTAGACTGAACGCTGTTCCCACGTGTCCTGAATCAGTCTCTTGATGGCTCAGCTGCTTTTTTTTTCCACCCAGCTAAAGGATAATTGAGAATTTACATGACGTTTTTCACTAGCTGTGTTATTTATTTTCCAAAGGTATATACGGGGCAGGGAACAGAATTAAGTAAGTAAGAAGTCTTTAACTTTTTAGCATTTGATTTTTCTAATGAGTGGATACTGCCAAGTCCTACAGAGGAATGTATTGCAGGGTTTCTCATCACCTCAGTTACAGAAGTTACTCAGTTAAGTTTGTAATGAGTTGGTATTTCAATGGCCACAGATGATGGGGTGAAAAAACTGAAAAGACCTTGCAAAGGAAGTAATAGGCAGACACCCCTCTTGAATCAGAAGGATGTTTAAAGTTTGATCGCATTCACATACAATACCCACCTCGTTTCCTTTTGAAGGTAGGATGGAAGTTCCTCGGTTCTCCCCATTCTTGAAGGAGTTATAAACAGATCTAACTTGCAAGGCGGTAGTTAAAACTCACCTTCCTTGTCACAGGTTAGTTGTCTTAGGGTGACTGCACCCATCAGAAGAGCTTCCTACTTTGCCCCAAATATCAAATTTCGAGGCAGTTGAGTCACAAACTTTATTTCCCATGGAAGCCCTAGTGCCATACCAAGCCATACTGGAGCCTGAGGCAACAGGGAAAAATTGTACAGTCCTACCTGTACCCTTTTATGTATTTTTTAATGGTTAATACTTCCCCAAACATTAAAGCAGTTAAAAAATATTGAAAAATTATAAAGTCAGTATATTAAAACACATTATTTCCAGCGTAGTGCCTGTACCCCTTTGCACAGTTCTGAGGGTCATGGTAGTGGAGGGTCTGACCTCGTCTTTAAAATTTTGGCGTTGTGCTCACCATGGATTTTTTGGCATTAATTTTGATTTTTTAAACTACTACATTAAAATATTATGTAACTGGACTGTGGAGTGTTTTGGGTACCCCTGAGGGGAGTGCCTTCTTCCCTCATGCCCATCCCTCACCAGACTCATGGAGCCTGCTGGATATTTGAATGAATGGAAGATGAAATCTGACAACTAACCCTCAGCCTCAGGGGACACAAGGGCTTGTTGTGACAGACTGGAAAACTTCCCTCGGCCCCAAAGAAGCCCCTAATATTTAGTATAAACAGCCATGTCATCATAGGGAAATGGGAGCCCATAGTATCGTCAGATCTGCGGAATCTTAGAGAGGCAAGGAATCTGGGAATTTATGAGAAATTATGTCAATTTTTAATGTAAGCACTGAAATCATGAAATTGAAAACACTGAGGCTAAGGGGTGAAAAACATGGCCATATCTGATTTCCGGGAGGCCAATTCAGACCTTCCTTTGCGATCAATAATATTTTCCCCAGTAGCAATAATATTACAAACGTTCCTCTTATATGAGCTGTACACATCCCAGATGTTCTTATTTGGTATGTCTGCCTTTGTTTTTGCCTCTGAAACCATACGCTAGCAGCTTCCAATTAAGTAAACTCACTCTGAAGCAATTCCATGAATGTTCAGTAGGCTGGGATCCTGAGGTCACCTGGCTCCTTGCTGCTGTGAGCAAGAAAGCGTGACGGAGGCAAATATATTTCCTGCTAAATAAACCAGACTAAAGGGCAGTTTAGTTAAAAGTCACAAATCCTTTAACTTTGAATATATCATGGCACTTTTGTTCCTAACCCGTTCATCTTCAGAAAGAGCTGTGATGTGAATGCATACCTTCCGGAATCCTTGACTTTTGTTCCGACCAGATCCATGGATGAGCAAAGGATGAAAGAAAACGGTGTCTCCTTTCTCCATCAGGAGGTGCACCCGGTCATTATTTTTGTCATAGTCCTGGATCCCGTGGAACATGACGTTAACCCCTCCCTAAAACACGAGAGAAGCCAAGTCCAGATGTGAGGAAGCCACTAATTAAGACCCTATCAATGACTCATCAGGAGAAAACAAAGCTTCTCTAAGTTCTTCCAAGAGAAACAGATAAATAAATTAGATTTAAAAAAACCAAAAAACCTTACATATACCAAAGCTTCTCAGATGACTGGTTTTAAGAAAGCCACATGTTGATGCTAAAATTTTGGACTTTTTAGACCGGATGAAAAATTTGGAATTTCCACCTACCCTTCATTACTGAATTATAAATGAAGATCTAGATCAGCTTTGCATTTTGTGGTAATGCAGGAGACCAGCTTTCCAGGTTAACCCATAATCATTCTTTCCCACCTGGAACTTGGCATAAATCATTCTTCTGTTACTCAGGAGCATCTCTGAGAAGCTAACTATTCTCCCAGACTAGGGGAGAGAAAATACTCAGTTTTTCTGGGCTGAAAAACCACTCATGTCACGTGCAGAGTAAAGAAAGAATAGTAAATTATAACATTATGGGAACTTCCCTGGTGGCGCAGTGGTTAATAATCCGCCTGCCAATGCAGGGGACGCAGGTTCCATCCCTGGTCCGAGAAGATCCCACATGCCACAGAGCATCTAAGCCCGTGCGCCACAACTGCTGAGCCTGTGCTCTAGAGCCCGTGCGCCACAACTCCTGAAGCCCGCGAGCCTACAGCCCGTGCTCCGCAACAAGAAAAGCCACTGCAATGACAAGCCCGCGCACCGCAACGAAGAGTAGGCCCCGCTCGCTGCAACTAGAGAAAGCCCACGCGCAGTAACGAAGACCCAATGCAGCCAAAAATAAATAAATAAAATAAAGAATAATTTTAAAAAATAATAAAATAAATAAAACATTGTGTTTGTTTATAACTATTTTCAAAGTTAGTCACTGTATTAGGTAATGGTTATGTCTTTATGGAAGAAGCTAAAACGAGAAGTGACAAAGTTTGCAAACCTTTATGGGTCTTTGGAGGGTAGCATCCCATTTCCTTTCCTAAGACTATCCCAAATACAAATTCCTTTTGGGGAATGACTACTTTCGTACTGCACTGTATTGGGACTTTGACCCAGTGAGCTTCTCTCCGTGCACAGGGTTGATATGTAACCAAGATAAGCTAATCTGACCTCCCACCGAGGCCGCTTTGAATCTGAGCAGAGGATCGAAGAGACCGGATGTAGTCAGGGTCCACTGCCCATGCCAGGTACCCCACCCAACTGTTCCCGCCGAGCAAGGACTTCCGCTTTCCTTCCCCATCCCCCAACCCCCAACCCCCAGAGCTGGCCAGCTTTCCCACCGATTCTGCCTGCCCCTGCAGCCCTCCAAAACATTCCCTTCGGCTGAAGTCAGTGAAAACCCACTTCTGTTGCTTGCACCAACCTTTCCTAAACCTCAACTTAATCGACGAATTTCAGATTTTATATCAGAATCTAGACTCAAATATTTTCACTTAGCACTAATCCTCAGTGCAAGAATTCTAACTAGGGGCTTCCCTGGTGGCTCAGTGGTTAGGAATCCGCCTGCCAATGCAGGGAACACAGGTTCGATCCCTGGTCCGGGAAGATCCCACATGCGGAGCAACTAAGCCCATGCGCCACAACTACTGAGCCTACGCTCTAGAGCCCGCGTGCCACAACTGCTGAAGCCCATGCACCTAGAGCCCGCGCTCCGCAACAAGAGAAGACACTGCAGTGAGAAGCCTGCACACTGCAGCGAAGAGTAGCTCCCACTCGCCACAACTAGAGAAAGCCCGTGTGCAGCAACAAAGACCCAGTGCAGCCAAAATAAAATTAATTAATATTTTTAAAAAAGAAGAATTCTCACTAGTTGGCACAGAAGTCCTGAGAGCCATATTCTTTACATCGCACAGAACCGTGTCCATTCTGTCTGCCTTAACAACAGGTGCTCTTCCCACCTTGATCATCATTATGGGATTTTTGAGACATTGCCTTATACCTAAAATGCTAAGAGTCTCCTCTCTGGTTTCTCTGCCTCTGGACTCTTATACCTGCAGTACATTCTGTGCCAGACCACAAGGTTATCGCCTTGAAGAACCAATTTGACCTCATCATTCATGGACCCCAAAGCATTAAACAGTCCTCCAGCATCATCAGCTGAATGGATAAACCATGAACAGCCTCGCAACAGGATACCACTCAGTCCTCCCCAGAGCCTCTCTCTGCCCGTCTGTTCAGCTGGAAGGAGATGATCCCACTTCTTTACTGCGAGACCCACCAATCAGGGTGTAAGACTCATGTGGCACTTGGCACACACATCTGGTGTTGCCGCTTTGTGTCTTACCTCTGCACTTAGGCTTCATAATCTCAGATCTTTTATAGCATCACCAAAGTTCCCCACTTTGGTTGGCTTTCAAGCACTTGTTGAAAGAACAAAGACAATCATTTTATCTGACATCCTTGAATTTTCCCTGATTCTTATTCTAAATCCTAGAACAATGTTTTGCTAAGAAAGGAAATGTCATCTTATTGGCAAAGCTCCTTATGTATACTGATGTGAAATCAAAACAACAAAAGATTCTGATCAAGACTCAGCCTCCAGGCAGACTTACCTCCCACTGGGGATAATCGTGTGTCTTCAAGGGGCCTCTGTGTGTCCCTGGGAGCACAACCAGACAGCCGTTGTCCCGGTCGATGTGCTCCATGGCTGTCCAGGCACAAACGATGCTATTGCTGGGCCTGAAGGGGAAATAGTGCAGATCCTGGTGCAAGGGGTGACGGGATGTCTTCTTGCCTAAAACAAAACCTGCTGTTAAAATAAGTAAACTCAAGTCTCAGAATTCTTCTCCTTTGCCTGAAAAACCAGAACAATGACCTATCCCTGCAAAAGCAAACAGATGAAACAATGCTAAAGAAAACCAGCCTCAACAGATAAGCACCAAATTGCAACACTGAATCAGCACAGTGACTGTCTTTTTTTTTTTTTGGCCATGACGCGAAGCATGAGGGATCTTAGTTCCCCAACCAGGGGTTGAACCCATGCCCCTTGCAGTGGAAGCACGGAATCCTAAGTGCTGGACCACCAGAGAATTCCCATCAGCACAGTAACTCTGGATCCTGTCATTCTTTCTGGGCTTCTGGTAGCCAAGGACTACTTTACACTATTTTCTAGCATGCTGTACATATGTCATCACCTCTGTTGTGCTTTATTCCTTCCTAACTCTGGTTTGGGCACAGAGCTTAGTATTCCCAAAAAAAGGCTGATTAATTAAAGAGAGTGGTCAAATCTGAGGTCCTCTGATAGCCTTCAAAGTGCCTGGTACAAAAAAATATATCGTTAATTAACTAACTAAATAAATAAAAGGCCTCTCAGAGGTTTCCCCACCAAACTAGAAGCATTTGGTGTACAATCAATGTGGATTATCAGAGATACTAGGCCCATGTTTACATTTTTCCCTAGTTTTGCCCTCTGAACGTGGTTCCCCCAGGCCACCGGATCTTTCCAGGCAAGACACCCAAGGAGGGAAAGACTTGATGTTAAACTACAGACCTGTCACATAAACCTCTCCCAGCCATCAGGAGGAAGACAAAGTAGAAAAGGATCCAGAATCTCTAGTGGCCGATTTACTACCGCTGGTACAGCTGAATTTCTCAGTGTGGCCAAGAGCCATCTGCATTAGCATCTCTGGGTATGGTTAATAAAAATGCAGATTCCTGGGTTCTGTTTTCTGAATCAGTCTCTCTAGGAGGGAGGTCTTAGAAGCTACATTTTAGCAAGCACAGGAAATTTTAAGAATAACTGTGGTATATGATTTATAAGAATAGTTTTAACTTTGGTAGTAATAGTAATGGCTTTAGATCAGGAAGGCAAAGTCCCCACTCTCATGCATGGGTGAGACTGCTAACAAGGCTGAGAGATGTTGAATAACAGCCTCTGGGGTGTAGGGACAGTCGTGTTTACTGAACTGCATCTTTCAGAAGCCAGATGTGTAAAAACCCAGCGATAACCCTATACTTCAATGTTTTTATGATGTAAGCTATCTTAAGACTTAAATAAAAGTACATATATTCATTGATGCGAAGTTTAGCAGTTGTACACATTGCTATTAGTTAGGACATCAACCTTATGTACTTAAACACTTTTTTTGTTGTTGTTGTTGCTTCTACTTTACAAATAAGAGCTCTTTACCAGAATCTGGAGGTTTGTTTATCAGCATCGTATGCATGGCCATAATATTGGGTCCGGTGAAGCACTCCACATATTTCAGAATCTAAGGGAGAGGGGGAAGAAAGTTCATGAGAAATCAGATACACAGGCAGGTGGCACAAAGTACATCTGTCTATACAAGAACTCAGATGGCAACTGTTTAAAACAATCAATTGATGTTTCACAACCTTGCAAACAAACCATGGAAAAGTCAGCAACTGGAAATCATTGGAAATTTACAACACTCTGAACTAAACAGGCTTTTTGGAGCCAGCTGGAAACTTGCGTACTTCTTCTACAAGAGAGACGTGAGTTTCTGTGAGACACCAACTGCAAAGGGCAGGAATGCCCTTCTTTCCACCAAAGCTGTTGGCAGTTGCCCAGTGAGAAGGCAGCTTCCTTTTCCTTCACGGAGACTCTTCGTAAGAAGGGACCACGAAAGGCCCCGACAGGTTTGCCGCTGTCATGAGTAACCCCGAGGGCAGGAGAACGGGCCTGGAGACCACTTCACAATCAGCATGGCCATTAATTCAACAACTCCCTCCTAAGGTCTCTGAACCAGGCAGAGTGACAGCAAATAGGGACACAACAGTGAACAAGATAAGCGGGTCCCTGCCCCAAAGGAGTTTATATGCTGGTGGGAAAAAAGGTGTTAAACACATAATGACGTGGGCCGATGTGGTTGAGACCCACGCTCCGAGGAATAAGCTGCAATGGAAGCAAGTGACAAGGAGGACCACCTCCTGCATCAGACCCACTAGAAAGGGGTAAAAAGCAGAAAGGACTCAACACTGCATGCCTCCTACCTGCCAGGGGCTTTCTATATATTGACACATCAGCTCGGTTAAGCCTCACAATAGTCCCTGAAAATTAATGCCCCCATTCATTAATAATACTTTGAAATGAATGCCCTACACGAATAAGATGCCTAAGTTTGCAGAGCCAGTTAAATGAAAAAGATGGTATTCAAACTCCCTTTCTGTCTGCCTCCAAAAAACGAAGCACAGTCTACGGCTCTCTCACTATTTGATCTCTTGTGTATAAGGAAAATTGGCAGTTTGAGTATGAAACACTTGAAATGTTACAAAAATCTCAGGAGTCAGGCCTCATGCTTGTTTTTTTAATAAGTTTGTTTTTGTCTTTTTTTTTTTTTGGTATTCACTTAGGCTGCGATTTTCTAAACCTTCGTCATTCAAGAGCCATCCTCACCGTTTCTGTCCTGCTTTGCAGAATTTCCCAATATATTTAGCCAATATTCTCCCTAAATTAAATTAACTCACTTCTTTTACTTAGTTTTTTTTCTTTTTTAAAATATTTATTTATTTATTTTTGGCTGCGTTGGGTCTTCGTTGCTGTGCGCAGGCTTCCTCTAGTTGCGGCGAGCGAGGGCTACTCTTTGTTGCGGTGAGCGGGCTTCCCATTGCGGGGACTTCTCTTGTTGCGGAGCACGGGCTCTAGGCACGCGGGCTTCAGTAGTTGTGGCACACAGGCTCAGTAGTTGTGGCACACGGGCTTAGTTGCTCTGCGGCATATGGGATCTTCCCAGACCAGGGCTCAAACCCGTGTCCCCTGCATTGGCAGGTGGATTCTTAACCACTGCGCCACCAGGGAAGTCCCTCTTTTACTTAGTTTTATCCTGATTAATAATATTCCTGAAATCATGGATTTGAGGTGCTGGTTCATTTTTCCAATACATATTAAAATAAATACCCAGCTATTAAAAGAATGCCTACCTCCCTAAAATCATTTCATGAACCACCAGATACGTGGTTCACATGTTACAGAGGTAGGAAATCTGAAAGTCCCGATAGAGCTCAATCTACTACATGTTGCCTGTGATTTCCAGCTTTTTATCCTCGATCCACCCACACAACTTCCATTTCTATAACAGGACTTGAGGTTGGGAAGCATGCAGGGCTCAGAGGGGCCACTTCTCCTCCCACCCCCAACCCAAGGGGCCCGACATCCCAGGTGGCTCAGCTGTACAGTCTTTCTTCACGAATCAGATTTTTTAACAGCACTTGAGATTATAGTTTCTAGTGAGTACTTTGTGCCAAGTGTCCTTTCAAACCATTCTAAATAAATGGTCATAAACTGTAGTACATTTATGCAATGGAATACTATGCAATAGTTTACAAAGTATAAAGTAGATCCAGAGATACTAATATGGAAAGATGTCTCAGATCTACTGCAAGTGGAAGAACAAAGTGACAACCAGTACGTTCCCTGTCACACAAAAGGTGGGGTTATACAGATATGCTTGAGTATACCTGAAATAATTCTAGATGAATACATAAAAAAACTGAACAGTGAGTGGTGCTGGGGGTGGGAGAGTTCACTTTTCATTTCATGTCCTTCCATAGTATTTGGATATTTTTATAAATATGAACTACTCTTAAAGAATAATTTTTAAAAAACTAGTTTACATTTATTTGTTTGCTTTGTTTTTGGCTGCGTTGGGTCTTGGTTGCTGGGCACAGGCTTTCTCTAGTTGCGGTGAGCAGGGGCTACTCTTAGTTGCAATGCATGGGATTCTCATTGCGGTGCCTTCTCTTGTTGCAGAGCACAGGCTCTAGGCGCGTGGGCTTCAGTAGTTGTGGCTCGGGCTTCAGCAGTTGTGGCTCTCAGGCTCAGTAGTTGTGGCGCACGGGCTTAGTTGCTCTGCGGCATGTGGGATCTTCCCGGACCAGGGCTCAAACCCATGTCCCCTGCATTGGCAGGTGGATTCTTAACCACTGCGCCACCAGGGAGGCCCTAGTTTACATTTAAAAACAAACTCACACCTCTACTGACCAGATCATAAAACAAAATGAAAAAATAAATGGATATTACAGTAAATAGCCTCAGCATTGTCACCCCTGTGGAAGTGCCTGTATGAAGTGTGAGAAAGGCTCTCTTGCTCTCTCTTACCACAGAATTCCTGCTCTCCTTCACCAGAAATAATTAGCAAAAGCAGGATTTCTCAGTCTTGGCACTACTGACATTTTGGGCTGGATAATTCTTTGTTTGCGGGAAGGGGCTCTTCTGTGCATGATAGCATCCCTGGGCCCAAGTAGCAGCATCCCTGACCTCCACCCATTAGAAGCCAACAGGACACCATTCCTCCTGCCTGACAAGCAAACACGTCTTCAGACATTGCCAAATGTCCATCTCTGATTGAGAACCACCACTCTAGGACCCCAGTAGAAAAGGGCTAGATGAAGTAAAAAATAATAATAATATTTCAGAGGCAGGCATGCAGATGGGCAATTAGCTTAAAGAGAAAGAGAACACAAGAAGGCCTTGAACCTCAGGGAGGGTGCAGTATCTGAAGAGTTCCTTATCTTCTTGGAAATCTTGGACCTTGGTGATCACTTTCTCACTTGGCACATACTCTGATTTTGCAATGGTCACATCTCTCATCACCATCAGTCCCAGTGGTTTCACCTCCATTCTGCAGATTCTTTCAAACTCATCCCTAGAAAATTCAATTGGTAAATGATGTCATTACCACAGGCTCCAAGCACCTCCCTGGCCTTGTTCTGTGGAAAGACTCGAAGGTTTGGGGGTGGTTTTTCTGCACCAAGTTGGCCTCTAGCCCCAGGTTGAATAGTTCTGATGGGAGGAAGGAGAAAATGGCCAACTCAGAAGTGCCTGCCTCCTAACTGTGAGGCTGAAACTTGCTCCCAGAGTTCAAATATTCCTTAGCTTGGCAGACCAGTAGGGAAATATTTGTGAGTTGGTTTCATCTGAATGAAAGAGCAAACACCTCCCTAGCACTACAATAAGCCAGGCCCTGTTTAAAGTATTCTCTCTCTATTTTACCTATTTAGTCCTAAAAACAACTCTAGGACATAAGTACTGTTATTTCCCCTGTTTTGCAGATATGGAAACAGGCATGGAAAGGTTAAGGAATTGCCTCATACACACAATGTTAAGCGACAGGGCTAAGATTAAAGCCAGCCACCCTGGCTCGAGCCCAGGTTCTAACAAACCACTTCCTAACAAACCCAATCCCTGAAAAATATCTGTACAGACACAAGCTAATCTTACTCATATTCCCACTATACACATATAATACATATTTCTGTTATATAACAAATAGTGTTACTGTACCTAAAATATTGAATATCAGCATCAGACACCAAATTTTTAATGACAAGAAATCCATTTTCTTCATAAAATTTTCTCTGTTCTAGGCTTAGAATATTATTATCCCGAGTATACCTAAAGGAGAAAAAAACCTCAAGTAAGTCCAATTTAAAAATCACAACCTAACAATATGTATCAAGAACCTGAGAAATGTATGTACTCTTCCACTAAGCATTTTTATTTCTAAGACTTTAAGGAAATAGTCTGAAAAAAATGTTAAAGCTTTAGATCCAAAGCATTAATTACTGTCACCAAGAACTGGAGGAGTAATTAACTCATCATATTATATCCATTCAATGGGACGTGACTCAAGCATTAAAAACAAAGAGCCTATAATAGCATGGACAATGCCTATTAAATTAAAATATGACAACGATGTAAAACCAAGGCACGACTTCTTTAAAAAAAAGACTATAAGGAAGTACAAAAAAAATTTTTACTAGTGATTGCCTTTATGTAATGGCATTACGGATGATGTTTTTTTAATTCCTTCTATTTCTCTGCTTTTAAAATTTATTCTGTAATGAATATGGTTTTTCAGATGGGAAACTAATATATTTTATGTTTTAAATTGTCTAGTTCGTGCATTCACAGAAGAAATCAAAGTAACAAAAATCTGAATAAGTGTACAGCGCACACACACAAACTCAGATCACCCTGTCCATTACTCTGGTTTGGAACTGTGACCCTATGAGAATATTCCACGGAGATCAATGTTTTCCACTTCAAAGGTGATTTTAAGACAAACCAAAGATGCTAGCTAATACATCAGACTAACCAAACGACAGGCTAATTTAAATGAGATATACGATGCCTGAATTTTACAAAATAAGATTATGCACTTTCTCACATTTTTCCCCCTTTCTGAATTTTAAAATACATATAGAAAAAGTCAGGGTCTTCAAAATTTTCCATGATCGTTAGAACAAATCCTGGAAATGGAGGATTTGTATAATGCATTCTCATCGGGCAACATGTATTTTAAATCCTAGTTACCACTAGAAAAAAAAAAAAAACCTTTATATACATTGTATGGTTAAAAATTAAAATTAGATCTACTCACTGGAATTGTTGAGGATGGAAGCCGGCAGGAGAAACAGTCCCTGAAGTGTGGTGCGCTATCTAGGATGTGAATTAAGGCAAATGAAGTAAAGTTTAGGTGTCAACCTTTTCTAGAAACGGTCTGCCCTGGATTGGTTTTCACAAGGGAAGACGGGCTCTAAGTAGTCACCAAGCAAACTGATGACACACGTAAGCTCTGATGCGCTGCTGCTTACCTCATTTCATTTCACAATAGCCTGAGGAGGTGGCTGCAAGCCAGGAGCTTTACTATTCCTGTTGCATAGAGAAGGAACCCTAGGCTGGGAGAGCTCAGTAACTAGTCCAAGGTCACCGAGCAGAAAACAGCTGAGCCAAGACTTCCACACGGTTTTCAGAGTTTCCATCCGTTTCATTCCCCCGGCTATTTCTCCCACCGAACTACTGAACAAATAAAAATGGAAAGGCTCTATTCTAGAAATAAGGAGAAACCTGTGCTATTCAAAAGAGGAACTTAACTTAGTAGGAGTCTAGTCCAAAATATTAGCAATATTGGCTGGTCATTAGAAAAAAAAAGTGTACCTTTATAGAAAATGTTTGCCAACCCTGGCTCAAGACTAGGAGCTGTTGGGACTTCACTGGTGGTGCAGTGGTTAAGAATCCACCTGCCAATGCAGGGGACATGGGTTCGATCCCTGGTCCGGGAAGATCCCGCATGCCGCGGAGCAACTAAGCCCGTGCGCCACAACTACTGAGCCTGCGCTCTAGGGCCCACGAGCCACAACTACTGAGCCCCCGTGCCACAACTACTGAAGCCCGTGTGTCTAGAGCCCATGCTCCGCAACAAGATAAGCCACTGCCTTGAGAAGCCTGCGCACCATAATGAAAGAGTAGACCCCGCTCGCCGCAGCTAGAGAAAGACCACGCACAGCAACGAAGACCCAAAGCAGCCAAAAATAAATAAATTATAAAAGAAACAAAACTGAGTTATTTGTAGTGAGGTGGATGGCCCTAGAGTCTGTCATACAGAGTGAAGTAAGTCAGAGAGAGATAAACAGATATCATATGCTAACACATATATATGGAATCTAAAAAAGAAAATGGTTCTGATGAACCTAGGGGCAGGACAGGAATAAAGATGCAGATGTAGAGAATGGACCTGAGGACACGGGTAGGGGCAAGTGTAAGCTGGGATAAAGTGAGAGAGTAGCATGGACATATATACACTACCAAATGTAAAATAGCTAGTGGGAAGCAGCCGCATAGTACAGGGAGATCAGCTCGGTGCTTTGTGACCACCTAGAGGGCTGGGATAGGGAGGGTGGGAGGGAGACACGACAGGGAGGAGAAATGGGGATATATGTATATGTATAGCTGATTCACTTCGTTATACAGCAGACACTAACACACCACTGTAGAACAATTATACTCCACTAAAGATGTTTAAAAAAAAAGCCCAAAGAACAGGAAAAAATGTTTGCAATCATATATCTGATAGGGGACATGTATCTAGAATATAATAAAGAACTATTACAACTCAATAATAAAAAGATAAATAGCCCAATTAAAATTTGACAAAGGAGGGACTTCCCTGGAGGTCCAGTGGTCAAGACTCCATGCTCCCAATGCAGAGGGCACAGATTCGATCCCTGGTTGGGAACTAAGATCCCGCATGCTGCACAGCACAGCCAAAAAAAAAAAAAAAAAAGAAACACTAGTTGCCTTAGATTTAAGATTTGCAGCAATACAGCCTTTCACAGGCCTCTGAATTACCTATGGTGTCTCAAAAGAAAAAAAAAGTCTATAAAATAAACAACGACTCCAAGAAAAATATGATCCACGTAGCAGAGTATCATTTTAAATATCTTACAGAACTAGAAATTCCTTTTTGTTTTCTATCCAGTAATCACAGATGACTGACTTAGCATCTTGGTTTTTTTCTTCTCATTTTTTTCATTGTTTCTTTAGCTTAAAGAGTTACTTTCAGAATGTCACTTCTCTTAAACATGTTATCCTTTTTGAATGATGTCTTTATATAACTGGGGACAACATAATAGTCAAGGAGATGGGAATTCCCTGGAGGTCCAACAGTGGAGGGCCCAGAGGTTCAATTACTGGTCGGGGAACTAAGATCCCACAAACCACGCGGTGAGGCCAAAAAGAAAACGTCAAGGAGGGGCTTCCCTGGTGGCGCAGTGGTTGAGAGTCTGCCTGCCGATGCAGGGGACACAGGTTCGTGCCCCGGAGCGGCTGGGCCCGAGAGCCACGGCCGCTGAGCCTGCGCGTCCAGAGCCTGTGCTCCGCAACGGGAGAGGCCACGGCAGTGAGAGGCCCGCATACCGCAAAAAAGATAATAGTAAATAAAATAAAATGTATCAGAAACAAGTGCAAACAGATCGCTGGGCCCCATGCCCAGGTATTTTGATACCACAGGTCTGAGATGAGCCTGAGTATCTGCGTTTTTAACAATTGCCCAGGTGACGCTGATACTGCTGGTCCGGGGACTGCACTTTGACAACCACTGCTTCCCTTAAATGACCTTGGTCAGGAGTTTTCATCTCCCCTAGCCTCGACTGTTTTCTCAACTGTAAAATGAGATTACAGAGTCACCTGGGTTCCCTTCATCAGTTTGTGGATGAAATTTTAAATTTACAACGGTTCCGATTCATCAAGGCTTGGAATTCAGCAGAGAGAGCAATAGTGAAAGTAAAAGAAACAGCCAGTAAGATCGTTTTAGGAAAGATTTCAGGATCCTAAATATAGCAGAACAGGCCACAAGGGAAAAAAATCCCAGGCCCAGTTTTCTGCGGAGCTTCCAAAGGTTCGCGCTGAACGAGAACACTTAAACTGAGCAGGCAAAAACAATTCTATAAAGCTACTTGACTTCTATGTCACAGTGACATCTCTCTGGATCCAACGCCCGTAGCGCACACATGCTCTCGGGGATTAACTTCTCAAGGCCTGACCAGGAGGGGACACAGGGCACCCAGCCCTTCTCCAGGAGACAGTGTTAGCTCCACGGGGCTCCCCTGGAGAAGCAAGAGCTGCTCCGCCCTGAGAGGACTCCGTGGCTCCTCCAGGTAGCTCGGCGCCCCCGTTTACGGTCTCGGTCTCTGGGCAGCCGCGGCCATCAGGCGCGGCCAAGTGCAGAAAGCGACAAGGTAGCAGAAAGCAGGCCCGCTCGGTAACGACTTCCCCCCCGCCCCCCCCGCCCCCAAAGCCGGGGAACAGAGGCCCTGAGGGCCCGGACGGCTGCAGCGACGCCACTCCAGTCGCTGGGGCCAGCAGTCCCGGGCCTACCGGGCGGGCCGGTCCCCTCTGGGGCATTGGGGACCACCGGCTCCTGGGGTCGCACCTATCCTCGCCCCCAGGGCCCGGAAGAGACGTGACCATTCACGGGGACAGGCGGCGCGGAGCAAGGAAGAGCCAGCGCGGCGGCTGTGTGATGCGCCCTGATAGCCACCACCCTTCCAGCTCGAGACCCCCGCACCCAAAGGATACGACGGCCCCGGCCGAGCGGCCGCCGAGGTGTCGCAGCAAGACGCGCAGGCGGGCGGAGGCGCGATCCTCGTCCATGGCATCGGGCGACGGAACCGGTGGCCCGGCCTGGGCCGCACTTAACTCCGCGGGCGACCCCGCCTCCGCGCGGCGGGCGGGGCTTGGCACGGACGCAGCTCAACCGGGCCGCGGGGCTCGGGGAAGCGCCGCCTCCGGGGAGCGGCCTAGGGCGCTACGCGCAGCTTCACATGGCGACCACAGCGTGGGGTCGCTGCCTGCGCACCTTGCTTCTAGCGGATCGCAGAGGTCATCTTTGTCGCACAGAGCAGGAAGCTAGTCCCCAAGGGCTCGGTCACTAGGGTAAGATCAACCAGGAGGAAATCCAGCCAGAACATAACATGCTTAATGGCATAGTTTCCACTTATTTTATGCTGTATGACTGATCCTTCCACTAAACTGCTGAAGGAATAAAAATTCAAATGTTCAGCCCTAGAAGCAACATGTGCTTTCCAAAAGAGACCTTTAATTTAGTGGGAATCCAGTCCGAAATATTAGAAACAGTTTGGTCATTTTTAAAAAGTGTAATAAATGATTGTAGGAAATGTCTAAACCACGGTCTAGTATAACATTTTTTATTTTTTTGGCGGGCCACGCAGCATGCGGGATATTAATTCCCCGACCGGGGATGGAACCCCTGCCCCCTGCAATGGAAGCGCGGTGGGTCCTAACCACTGGACTGCCAGGGAATTCCCTAATTTTAAATTTAGTAAAGAACCAGAATTTTTTTTTTCCCCCAATGGGATGAGTTTGGGGATGAGTGTGTGAAACCATCACCACCATCAAGGACATAAACATCCATCGCCTCTCAGTTTCCTCCCACACTGTTTATCTCATTTGTGTGTGTGTGTGTGCGTGTGCGTGTGTGTGTATGTGTGGTAAGAGCACAACACAAGATCTACACTTCTAGCAAATGTTAAGTATGGGATGAAGCATTTTTAGCTACAGGCACTATGCTGTATTGCAGATCTCCAGAACTGTTTTCTCTTGCATACCTGAAACTTTGTACCCACCTCTCCATGTCTTCCTCCCATATGCCCTGGTAACCATCATTCTCCTCTGTGCTTCTATGAGGTTGACTTTTTTTTTTTTTGAGGTTGACTCCTTTAGATTCTACATAGTAGTATCATGTAGTATTTGTCCTTCTGTGATTAGCTTATTTCACTTAGCATTATGCTCTCAAGGTTTATCCATGTTGTTACAAATGGCAGGATTTTCTTCTTTATTAAGGCTGAATAACATTCCACTGTATGTATATACCGCGTTATCTTTACCCATTCATCCATTGATGGACACTTAGGTTGTTTCCATTATCTTGGCTATTGTAATAATGCTGCAGTGAACATGGGGGTGTATGTATCTCTTTGAGATCCTGATTTCAGTTCATTCGGATAAATACCTAGAACTGGGGTTGCCCGATCATATGGTAGTTCTATTTTTAATTTTTTTGAGGTACCTTTATAGTGTTTTCCATAGTGGCTGTAAGAGCTAGAAATTCTTTCCATAAGATCTCTTTTCCATCTAGTATCTACAGATGACTGGTTAAGAATGTCCTTGGGGTTTTTTCCTCTCATTTTTAAATTGTTTCTTTATCTTAAAGAGTTACTTTCAGAACGTCTCACCTCGTAAACATGTTTTGATTTCTTGATGATGCCTTGATACAATGTGGTGAAACTGCCGTAGTCAAGGAGAGAAGTAGGACTCAGAATTACTGTAAGCTGCTGCCTGTTTTCTCCAAGGCAGAAAGGAGAAAGGACTGTCTTTGGGCTTCCACCTCTGGATTCTTTATTCTCTTTCCATGATTCCTCCTTACCCACACTCCCAGATTCTTTTACTTAACAGGAGGGCCCTGGGCCTTCCCTTATTAGCTCTTAACCTCATTCCCCTCAAACTTCTCATCCCGTGGCTGGAACCTGACCCTGAACTTGTCGACTGGATCTTTAAGGGTTTCCAGGAGATATACTTGTGTTTATCATAGTTTGAAACGAAGTATCTGGCCTTTGATAGGTACACGAAAGAAAATCTGCATCTTTCTGAAACTTTCTGAGAAAAACCCCGACGGAACGGGAATGGTCAAATAGGTATCTCCTTACTGCCCTCGCGTGGTGAAAAGTGGAAACTGCTGGGAGGAGGCAAAAAAAGTAAATATGTCAATTCAGTCTACCTCTACCTGAATTTTTTTTTTTAATTGAACTGTAGTTGATTTACAATATTGTGTTAGTTTCAGGTGTGCAGCAAAGTGATTCAGTTATACATGCATATATATGTATATATAGTCTTTTTCAGATTCTTTTCCATTATAAGTTATTACAAGATTTTGAGTATAGTTCCTTCTGCTATACAGTAGGTCCTTGTTGTCTATTTTAAATATAGTAGTGTCTGTCTGTTAATCCCATACTCATAATTTATCCCCTCTCCCCCTTTAGCAACCATAAGGTTGTTTTCTGTGTCTGTGACTCTTTCTGTTTTGTAGATAAGTTCATTTGTATCATATTTTAGATTCCACATGTGATATCATATATTTGTTTTTCTCCGTCTGATTTAGTATGATAATCTCTGGGTCCATCCATGTTGCTGCAAATGGCATTATTTCCTTCTTTTTTATGGCTGAGTAATAGTCCATTGTATATATATACCACAGCTTCTTTATCCATTTATCTGTTGATGGACATTTAGGTTGCTTTCATGTCTTGGCTATTGTAAATAGTGCTGCTATGAACATTGGGGTACAAGTATCTTTTCGAATTATGGTTTCCTCCGGATATATGCCCAGGAGTGGGATTGCTGGGTCATATGGCAACTCTATTTTTAGTTTGTTAAGGAACCTCCATACTGTTTTCCATAGAGGCTGCACCAATTTACATTCCCACCAACAGTGCAGGAGGGTTCCCTTTTCTCCACACCCTCTCCAGCATTTATTATTTGTAGACTTTTTGACGATGGCTGTTCTGAGTGGTGTAAGGTGATTGTAGTTTTGATTTGCATTTCTCTCATAATTAGTGATGACGAGCATCTTTTCATGTGCATGTTGGCCATCTGTATGTCTTCTTTGGGGAAGTGTCTATTTAGATCTTCTGCCCGAATTATTTAAAGATTAAGACATTTATCCTTACAGGACTTGAGAGAAGCCTTGGCTTTCCTGACCAATGAGAAATCGGAATGAAATGAAGTTATCTACACCTGCATTTTTAATGTTACCCTAAAATATCCTCATTTTACAAGTGTGTGAAAATCCCTGCCCTCTCTACCACCAGCCACTTACACAATGGTTGTGTGTAAGTTTATGACTGTTAGAAGAGATGAGGAAATCCCTGAGTACTTCCAGTTGTTATCTGCCTTTTTAAAATTAGAGGCAGTGCTGGGCTTAAATTTTCCATCTAAGATTCCATTGGGAATTAAAACAATAAATTGTCCTTTAGGTAAAGAGGCAAATGTTACTAGTTTCTTGTTTTGCTTTGTTTTATCTTTAACGTTACTAGTTTTTT
Source organism: Pseudorca crassidens (assembly GCF_039906515.1). Taxonomy (NCBI): domain Eukaryota; kingdom Metazoa; phylum Chordata; class Mammalia; order Artiodactyla; family Delphinidae; genus Pseudorca; species Pseudorca crassidens. The sequence goes on from NC_090296.1 coordinate 190,199,696, forward strand.
AAAATAGCAATTTGGGGGGTTCCCTGGTGATCTAGTGGTTAGGACTCCGTGCTTTCTCTGTCGTGGCCCACATTCAGTCCCTGGTCGGGGAACTGAGATCCCACAAGCTGTGCAGCAAGGCCGGAAAAAAAAGGTAATTTGGATCATTTGGAAATTCCGTACGTAAGCATCTTTAGTAATTGTGTTATTAAAATAAAAACAGTTTACAACCATTGAAACAAAACATTAATGGAATGTGAACATTATCACAGGAGTGACGATTTCTTCTTCAGCGTTTGATATTTATTCATTTCTTATTAAATAAAATATTTATTTTCCCCCCTTCAAGCAATGTACTTGGTTTACCCAAATATTGAAAGTAATCTTGAAGACAAATGTTGAAACATAACAGTTTTCAAAATCATCTAAGGAATAGTTTTTCCCAATGTGTAAGATGTTTAAGGAAATGATTTTTTAGATAATAGCCATATATTTGAGCAGCTAAGAGAAATTAGGGGAATTCCCTGGTGGCGCAGTGGTTAAGAATCCGCCTGCCAATGCAGGGGACACGGGTTCGAGCCCTGGCCTAGGAAGATTGCACATGCTGCGGAGCAACTAAGCCCGTGTGCTACAACTACTGAAGGCTGCACGCCTAGAGCCCGTGCTCCGCAACAAGAAAAGCCACGGCAATGAGAAGCCCACGCAAGGGAGAGCAGCCCCCACTCGCCACAACTAGAGAAAGCCTGCGCACAGCAACAAAGACCCAACACAGCCAAAAATAAATAAATAAAATGAATAAATTTATTAAAAAAAAATTAGGACCTAGGAAAACCTTGGATTAAATTGTTCAAGTGTTGTGCACACTAAGAAAATTTCATTATATGAATGAGAAAATGTAATCAATTCCAGATTGAAAAATGCCATTTCCTTTTGAGAAAAACAGATATGACTATAGGCCACGTTATTTGGTAGCGAGTTGTTTTTTTTTATTTTATTTTATTGGAGTATAGTTGATTTGCAATGTTATGTTAGTTTCAGGTGTACAACAAAGTGATTCAGTTATATATATACATATATTCATTCTTTTTCAGATTCTTTTCTCATATAGGTTATCACAGAATAATGAGTAGAGTTCCTTGTGCTATACAGTAGGCCCTTGTTGGTTATCTATCTTATATACAGTAGTGTATATATGTTAATCCCAAGTTCCTGATTTATCCCTCCCCCTTGGTAACCAGAAGCTTGTTTTCGATATCTGTAAGTCTGTTTCTGTTTTGAAAATAAGTTCATTTGTATCATTTTTTAAAATTAGATTCCCCATGTGAGTGATATCATATGATATTTGTCTTTCTCTGTCTTACTTCCCTTAGTATGATGATCTCTAATTCTCCATCCGTGCTGCTGCAAATGGCATTATTTAGTTCTTTTTTAGGGCTGAGTAAGTGAGCTTTAAAGTGCACTTAAGGAGTTCCCTGGTGGCCTAGGATTCCGGCCTTTCACTGCTGTGGCCGGGGTTCAATCCCTGGTCGGGGAATCCGCAAGCCAAAAAAAAACACACCAGAAGCCAGCACACTTGCCATCTACCTGCAGCTCTGCTGTTGAAGGACCGTTCAGTGCTCCCAGCAAAAGCCAGCCCTCCCCTTGTGCATCCCTTGTCTTGATGTTTCTCCTCCTCTCCTTCTCCATCTTGTTGGGTCCTTCCCCCATCAGCATACAACATCCTCTTTTCCCCCCTATTTTATAAAAGCTCCCGTTGGCCTCACCTCTCCTTCCAGCTGTCACTCACACTTCTCTATCTTTTTGCAGCAAAGCTTGAGAAAATTGTATAAATTCACTGTCTTCAATTTTTCTCATCTCATTTTCTTTGGAAGCCAGTCAATCTTTCAGCCTCATCATTTCACTGACACTGCTCTTGTCAGGTTCACCAGTAATCGCGAGCTCGTTGAGCATCCAATGGTCAATTCTCCTTTCGAAACTTACCGGACGCCTGAGCAGCTTCGGACCCAGTGAAACACTGAAGGGGCCACTTCCTGCTCTTTCTCAGCCTCCTCTGCTGGTTCTTCCTCATTCCCTGGGCTCCCCATTCAGTCCTTTTGTTGCAGGAAGGGGGACCCCTTCCAGGGCCCGAGAGTGGGCTTTTGTCTAACACTCGGAAATGAACTGCCCGAGGAGACACTCGTGCTGACAAAGCAAGAGACCTTGCTGGGAAGGGGCGCCCGGGCGGAGAGCAGGAGGGTGAGGGAACCCAGGAGCACTGCTCTGCCACGTGGCTCGCAGTCTCGGATTTTATGGTGATGGGGTTAGTTTCCCAGTTGTCTCTGGCCAATCATCTTGCTTAACCCGTCGTCTGCCTCAGGGCCCTTCTGGTGGCTTGCGCAGCTCTTAGCCAAGATTCTAGCGCGAGGGTTTGTGGGAGGTTAGCGGGACATATTGTCTCCCCCCTCCTCCTTTTTCCCCACCCGAATGCTTCTGGGTTAGTTTTATAAGACATACTATGGGCTGGGGTCTCCTCCCTCCTTGTGGCGCCTCTCGAATGCTTCTGGGTTAGTTTTACAAGACATAGTATGGGCTGGCGTCTCCTCCCGCCTTGTGGCCCCTCCCGAATGCTTCTGGGTTAGTTTTACAAGACATACTATGGGCTGGGGCCTCCTCCCTCCTTGTGGCCCCTCCCGAATGCTTCTGGGTTAGTTTTACAAGACATACTATGGGCTGGGGTCTCCTCCCTCCTTGTGGCCCCTTCCGAATTCTCCCGGTTAGTTTTCAGCGGCAGCACCATGTTCTTTATCGGGACCTCGTGATGTGAGACAGCTCAGGCCAGCGGTTATCATCGTGCCTGGCCCAGGCGGGTGGTTTCGGTCAATGGTTGCTTAACACTTTGACATCTGTCTTCTATAAACTCTAGTTCCCTCGGTAATCTCCGGCCTCATGATGTTAAGTTCCTTCTGTAAACTGGTGATCCCTAAATTTATATCTCTGGCCTGGACTCTCCAATAAATTCCAAACCCTGTGTATCCAACTGCCTACTTCACGTCGTCACTAGAGTTTCGAACAGACATCTCAGAACAGAATTTCTGACCTTCCCTCACAGCGGAGGCCCCTCCAGAAGATCTGTCCATGTCCTAACCCCTGGAAAGGGTCATTGTGACCTTGTTTGGAAAAAGGGTCTTTGCAGATGTCGACTGAAACGAAAATACATAGGAGAATTATGTTTTATTCGGCGGACTTGCTGGCCATAAGCCCAGGAGAGAGAGAGCCTCTCAGAGAGGTCTGAGCGACTGTAAAGGAGGAGGGGCCAGGATATAGAGAAGTTTTTTTTTTTTTTTTTGCGATACACGGGCCTCTCACTGTTGTGGCCTCTCCCATTGCGGAGCACAGGCTCCGGACGCACAGGCCCAGCGGCCATGGCTCACGGGCCCAGCCGCTCCGCAGCATGTGGGATCTTCCCGGACCAGGGCACGAACCCGTGTCCCCTGCATCGGCAGGCGGACTCTCAACCACTGCGCCACCAGGGAAGCCCATAGAGAAGTTTTTGCCAAAAGAAAACCAAAACCAAACCAAAACCAAACCCAGGTAGTTGGAACGTCAAAAGACTACCATTAGTTACAGAAAAACGAGCTGGCCCAAGTTAATGAATTTAGCACTTTTCTTTTGTATGGGAAGATGCAAGAGTCTGGGCTCCTTGAAATCATTCCTCTGATGTGCACCCTAACTATCTAGGGCTGGTATCCCGTGTTTTCTCCACCCTGAGTCCCCTCAGGGCACACAGTCTGGGGCGGCTGCAGTGACTGCTGGAGGATGGCCACAACATCCTTTGTTTCCTGATATGGAAGGTGACATTTTTTTGTCCACACAGATGTGATTAAGGATGTAGCCGTGAGCTTATCCTGGGTGAGCCCTAAACCCAAGGAAGAATCTCTCCAGGTGACTTTGACATATCACTACCCTCACTCCCATCCCATTGAGAACCACTGATTTCTGGCGTTTTTGTGGTGAAGGTAGGGTAGGGAGGAAGGAAACAAGAAAAAAAAAAATCACACACGCACACGCACACACACACAGCACTCATTTCCATTCCTTTAGCTCTGACTTATAATTTCTGCATCTGTCCCATAAAGATCATGGTCTTCTCTTATGAAAATAATTTAAGTAAAACAGCATAAAGATATTTCTAAGGGCACAAATATAATTAAGCTGTGTGTTGAAGTCATAATACAAACCTCCTATAAATCATTTCCAGACAAAGAGATGCAAGTTTATTTTCTCCAAGCCCATTTCTGGTGTCAGCCATAATTAAAACAAGTCTGAAGAGTTGAGAAAACGTGTGGTGCAGAGAGGTTTTTAATCTTTCAGGAGGAGCTAGAAACTAAAGGCTATATATGTACAAATTCAGCAGAAAAGGAAAGGATAAAATTATCCCTTTATGGAACTGTTAGGATTGAAAAATGTCAAGAGGTCTAGGGTAAATTGTCCAACATGAAATGAAGATAAATCAACCAACACAACTTCACACACTTCTTGGGTACCGAATTTGTGCAGGGCTGTCTGCAAAGTACAGGGGGAAATAGAGAGGGATGCGGGTCAGCATTCACGTTAGCAGAGGGTTCACAGTCTATTTAAAGAGGAAGACAGTAAGCACCTGGCAAGGGCTTCAGGATCTGTACAAGGCATTTCTCCACGGGGAGTACATGCAGCCAGAGGGGACAGGGGACAGGGAGAGAAGCTGGTACCAGAGACCCTGGGAGCTGGTGGGTCAGAGGGAAACACTATAAACCAGGGGAGGGAAAGATCCTTAGAAGATGTGTCAAGTCCAGAATTTCTCTGCCGTTTTACAATTCAAGTATTTGGGGATTGGCTGTTTCTCTAAAATACCACTTATAACCTGCTGGTTTATCCTTGCACGTCAGAAGAGCAGACTATGCCACAGGGTACCTGTAGGCCCAGGCTTGCCAGGTGCCCAGGGCTCAGCAGTGAGTGATGAAGAAATCTTCCTCCCAGCCGGCCCTACTTGGCAGGGCCGCGTAAGCAATGCTTGTTAATTGATTTTCAGTGAGTGCCCTACGTATGAACCTTCAAGTGTCGAACTTTCCCAGATGAGAACGTGCGTTTTCGTGTCCAATCACGTGAGTTAGTTCACGTGTCCGGCATACACTGTCATGTGAGCGCATCCTCTACAAGTGGTTGCGCTTTTGTGTACTTTACAGTACTGCATAGAGTACAGTAGTACAGTATCTTTATTTCAAGCTAGATCTGCGAGAGGACAACCTCATTGAACTCCTTGCTGTGCAACACGAGCTTACTAATGAAGATCTGATGGAATCTGCCTCCAGAGAAAGGACGAGGAGAGACGAGAGGAAGAAGTAAACTGAAAAACTGAAGAGATTCACGACGCAGGAGACGGCAAGGGGATTTTCTGTATTTGAGGAGGCACTGTGAGTTTCTGAGGCACGGGACCTGAACGTAGACTGGTAGACGAAGGTTGCAGCAGCCATTCAGAATGCAATCCAGTGCTACCGTGTCATCTCTGATGAGAAAAAAAGAGCTACTACCCAGACATCCCTGGATCGTTTTTCAAGAGGGTAGGTAGACTTGAATTCAGCAAGGAACCAGAACCTGTGCCATCCACGTCAGGCGTGCGTGAAGTTGCAGCTGGCCCTCTGTCTCCTATCGCTGACGATCCTTCAGCTCTACCATCGCCCACCTCCTCTCCCTCCTCCAGTCAGTAACTCTTCTTGCCAGTTCACTCGATGCCAGCCCCTGGATGCCAGCTGTTGTACTGTACTACTGGGCTTTTCAAGGTACTGTACTGTAAGATTAAAAATATTTTCATTTTTAATTTTTTTTTTTGCGGTACGCGGGCCTATCACTGTTGTGGCCTCTCCCATTGCGGAGCACAGTCTCCGGACGCGCAGGCTCAGCAGCCATGGCCCACGGGCCCAGCCACTCCGCGGCATGTGGGATCCTCCTGGACCGGGGCACGAACCCGTGTCCCCTGCATCGGCAGACGGACTCTCAACCACTGCGCCACCTGGGAAGCCTGTTTGTTTTTTTATGTATTATTTGTATGAGACTATTCTAAACCTATTACAGTACAGTACTATATAGCTGATTGTGTTAGTTGGGTACCAAGGCTAACTTTGTCGGACTTATGAACAAATTGGACTTACGAATGTGCTCCTGGAACGGAACTTAAGTACTGTGTTTGAGCCAACACTTGTCGCCTCGAACAGGAGTGAACATGTAGGTTTGCAGCATTTCAAGGATTAGTGTTCAACAAAACTGAAGGTGAGTGAACTGGAGACAATTAGAAACACCTTCAATATTTCTGTTTCAATGCCTGAGTATCCTACAGCCATACAAGTGGATACTACATGAGGGTTGAAGTGATCGGGGATAGTTCTGGCATTAAACATGATAAGAAATTAGGTCCAGGGTATATTAAGTGAAAAGAAACATGTTGCACAACAATATATCTACTTAATGCCAATTTTTAAAAATCTCCATTACCCGTTTGGCATTTCTCTTAGTTTTGTTCACCTCCATTATTTCAGACTCTGGAAATTCTCTTTCATTCTTCCCTTAAAATATAAAAACTGCCATGAAAACACTATGGCCGGAGGCAAGGCAGTCTGCCCAGCCGAGGACAGTGGTGTGACGTCCTTCACCTGCCCCTTAGTGTCACCGTGTCTGCAGTCTACCTATGTGAGTGGCTTGGTCACCACCGAGCCAGCCTGTGTATGTATATATGTACGAATGTGTGCCTGCTTGTGTTATACATGGAGAGAAAGCGAGTGTGGTAAAATGTCAACAACTTCACATTTCTAGGAGAGTCCATTCTATTTCTTCAACTCTTCCATGTTTAATTATTTTCAAAATAAAAAGCTGGGGAAAAGAAATAAATGTTCCCTGGACTTGAAGCACCACCCCAAAACTTCTTAATGTAGGTAGACTTACTAGACCGATTTCCCTGGCATAAGGTGGCCATGGCCACTTACTTTTATAACTTATTATTTGTAATTTTTTTACCTTTTTTTTTTTTTTTTTTGGCCGTGCTGCATGGCTTGAGGGATCTTAGTTCCCTGACCAGGGATCAAGCCCGTGTCCCCTGCAGTGGAAGCGTGGAGTCTTAGCCACTGGACCGTCAGAGAAGTCCCCCCGGCAATTCTTGACCGTGTCTAGACACCTGTGAACTCCCCATCTTACTGATGGTTTCACTGGATGAAGGCCAGACAGTCCACCGACTCCCAGTCTTTCAAGACACGGAGACTAAACCAGAGGCAAAATGACATTCTGATGCTCCACTTTTAAGACTAGGGCTTTGTGGGTTTTCCTGGTGGGCCCTGGCATGTTTAATAATTGCGTGGTTCACTGTGGATCTTTAATGAGAAAAGGTACAAATTACCGTTCAAAGTAAATTATATTGTCTACACAGCCATTCCCTAAGAGGGAAAGGGTGAGTTGGTGTGGAAATGAGCAGCTCAGGGAGATATACACCCACACACACACACGTGCGCACACGACAGTTAAGTTTCTGAAGCATCAATATCTATGCTTGCTTTATTCTAAAAATTAAGAATAGTCTAGTATAGCTATTCTGCTCTTTCTTTACAGAATAACACTGTAAAATTTAGAATTCAGATTAACTCTTTCAAGGGTAATGCTAAATTCAGGCCGGAAACTGCTGGCTTATACGTCTACAATCAGAATGATTTTGAAACACTCGCATTTATAAGGCATGCAGAATTTGTAAACTACAATATACGAAGGCATGCAGAATTTGGAAACTACATAAGGCATGCAGAATTTGGAAACTACATCATAAGGCATGTAGAATTTGGAAACTACAATATACTAAGTTATTTAAAAATACTGAGCCCCAAAGTACATATTGCTTAACACAGTATTTGTTTCTTTTCCTGGACTGAATCACAATAAATCCTTCAACACAGCCTGTGCAATTAACAGACCCAGCTTTGATACTCACTGGCAAATGACTCATCTCCTGAAAGAATTACTGAGCTCCGCAGGGTCCAGGCTCTGTAGGCTGTCCTCACCAATGCCGTGCATTCTAACAGACTGTATCTTTGGATGCCAAAACATCATAGGGTTGAAAGGCAGTAAATCTCTATACCAAGATGAACATGCCTCAGTGTGGAGTTTTAAAGTGCTACCAGAAAGTCAAATAATTGCCTATTTATTAACTGTTCACCGAATTTTAAAACAGTCTCCATAGATTTTGCCAAGAACTCAAATATTCAGTGACAATCACTCGATTCTTCAAAGAACGTGCAAGATAACTTGGGGGGTTTTTCTTTGTTTTGTTGGACCCAGATGTCAATAAACAGACTGGTCAAGACTTGAAAATTCCCGGAAAAGCTTGTGGTAAAAAGCAAGGTCTCTCCCTCCCTCGGTGCCTCTGCAACGAGTGTGCCTAGACACACAGGGCGCTCACTTAAGCAGGCTTCCCTGGTCCCACCCCCCCACCCCCCAAATTCTGATGCTGTTGGCCTGCGGTGGGCCCAACAGTTTGACTGGGACAAGCATCCCCAGGTGATTCTGATGCAGGTGTGACGTGGACTCGCTCTCTAAGAAACACCCCTTTAAAGCCCCGTTCTTCCAACTCGATTACACGGACTTCTAAGTACCCAGCATTTTCCTTATAAACATGAATCTTCGCGAAGATGACTTCCTCAAGTGCATCATTCAACTGGCTCACTTCCTCTCAGCAGACCTGCCACCAAGGAAACCATCAGCATTCAAGACATGATCAACATTGAAAGGAGTTCAGATTTAGCCGTCACGCCTGTATTTAAAGAAAGAAAGAAAAAAAGCTCAACAGTATGTTTCTCTTACTCAGGTTTCCAACACATTTTATTTTGCAGACCACCTGCTTGTAGCTTTTGAGGACCAACATGGGTTTCAATTCCTATAAAACGTCCAATTAATTTCAGTTCTGCGGCAGCCCCTCGGTCCCGCGCACCGAACTTATGGCTTGAGTTCCAGTAACACGTGCGAAGAGGCTGCGCTTTGGCCCCTGAAGAAGGACGCGTCCAGGGTGGAGCCTCTTCCAGGGCTTCGCCTCCCAGGTGGTGGTTTCCTTTGGCAAGAAGTCTGGCTGTTCTCTCGGCTTCGGCGCCTGCAGGCAGGAAGTGCTCAGAAGCTTCCAGCGCAGACGCGTGAGGCATCAGTGCACTTGTGCTTGAGGACAGGAGCCCCCTCCTACTCATTCCATAGGGGAAAGTATACGGAAGCCTCTGTTTTTAAGTTAACACCGATAAACACCTTTTTAGATTGCCTATTTGTTCTAGAACTACAAAATTTACCTCAAGAAAATATAGGTCCCGTGAAAGACTTAAAAGTTTTATAAAACTAAAATCTAGTTTTCCCCCAATAAACTGTATTTTAGCCAAAACCCTCCCGATGCTTCTAAAATAATACTAAAAGGGGCATCTGATTATACAAGAGCAATAACAAAAATTAAATATTTATTTGAATAACAAGTTGGAAGTCCGAGCTGCACAGCTGGCGATACGCGTTTCCACACAGATCACAGGAAGCGTGCACGGAAAAGTACTGGCGCAAAGGACAAAATAATGCTAAGGATCAGGCTAAATAGCTGCTGATTTTAAGAAATCAAAAGGCCTGAAATCACCATACAAAATATAAAATGTATTAAACACTGCTATCCACAGAACAGTCTTTATTTTTGATTATATTTAAAAATTATTTGTGTTGCTAATTATATGTTGACTTGTAAATGAGTATTATACACGAACCCCCTTTCGGAGGGCAATTCCTTGCTGCGCTATCGAACATCTAATTACATTGCAGAAAGTGTCCTTTTTTGCTATCGATAAAGAAAACAGTTAATATTACTGTAAGTATTAGGAAGGCTACAAATAAAAGAAGTAACATTTCTTTTTTGTCTTCAAAGTGCTTCCCATGCAGAGTTAAGCACTTGCCTGGTTTAACTGAATGCACTCTTGGGTCAAAGAGATGCTATGGAATTAGAAGACTCAAAGGACTCATGCAACCCTCTCGCTACTGGGATACCATTTTGTCACTCACTCACCAATTCTGTCTTTCCAGAATACCATTCCAGACACTTCAAAAAGGGTCAGACCGATAATGATAAATATACACAAAATGAAAAGACACAAACTGCTATTTGACACTACAATGGGTAATGTCTGTGCTACGTGAAAGCACCTTTAAAAAGAGCCTACTCGGCAAGAGATAAGTGTCTAAAGATTCAAAATGAATCAACAGTATTGGATAACAATATAATTCTCAACTCAGAAGCTGCCTCAAGATTAGGTGCATCTTCAGTTAATGTAACGGGAAAAAAAGGCAATGGATTTTATTTGATTAATTGCATCCACTCACAAATCGACCTAAGGTCACCAGATGTGTAGACACAATGAGATTTTTTTCATTGTTGTTTATAGTCTTTAATTGAAACGATGATAAAGGAAATAGAGCTATTTAAAAACAAAACCACACAGCTGCCTCGGCCTAGATTAAGAGGTGGCACCAGGTGTGGGGTTCACATTCTGGGTGGCCACCTGTGGCGCGACCTCGATGATCCGGGGTTTGTCGATGATCCTGGCCGTGCGGTTACCCTTCTCCACGATCCCAATAATCCACGCTTGGTGGCCTTCCCCGTATTTGGGGGACTTTATCTCTGCGCAGAACCGAGCTGCCTGCTCACGCGGTAAACAGATTAGAAGGCCTCCTGGCAAAGGGGAAAAGAAGAGAAAAGGATGACCGTTAACTGCAGTTCCCCTGCCACCATCCCTCTAGAAAATGTCTGCACTGAGCTACATTCTACGAAGAAGCCGGCTGCACTGCCTTCACCTCTTCCACACTGCAGAGTCATTACGCAGCTCCTTGGTCAGCTCCTACTGTATTTCAGAACACACACGACAGAACTTAAATCATGAAAACGCCCCACCTGAGAATCGTCTGACGCTGTGGAGGTAGCAGTGAGGTGTCTGAGGCTCAGTGATATACGTGGAGGCTATCTTTTCCAGGCTGCGCTGAAAGGATTATTTAAAAACAAAAGAGAACTCCTTTTCTATTTGATTCTCTACATGGAGTCCTCATTTTACAAAAAAAAGGCTTTTGGTATATATATACTTTTTAAATTTAAAAATTAAGGTCAGGAAGAAAGTGTGCGTGCCCCAAAGTATCTGGGTTCTGTCACTGGTTCTGTCATTATCTTCAAAATGGAAAAAATACAAGATATATGAAAAGAAATCTTCATTGGTACTTGAGTAGCTAGGCTAGAATATTTCATACATTTGTAAGTAGAAGAAACACAAATCAGGCAAAAGTATATACTACACTTTTACAAAAAAGGAGAAACTTCTCATATTTGAATAGAGACAGGTTGCATTAGTTGGGAATATTCGTTAGTTTGTTCCAACTGATTCCATGCCCTCCAGGCGGCAGGAGCTGTTCTACTAGCAGTTCAGTTGCCCTCCTGGAGCTTACTTCTAGGAAATGGATTTCGTATCTATTTCGAGGCCAGGAAGTGGCAGGATCCTCTCCACTGCCATGAGAGGCCCACCAGAGACCCCAGGCCCCCCTAAAGGGCTGGTGCGTGGTTGGGGCTTTGTGGTCTTGGCCTCTGGGGGTCAGAACTTCTCACGACCAGGCCCACCCCAGACTGACTTAATTAGGTTTCCTAGGGGTCCAGTCTAGGCATGGGTATTTTTCTTAATGCCCAGGTGATTCAACTGTTTTACCAGGGTAGGGAAACTACTGAGTTATAGAAAAAATAAAATAAGAAGTAAAAGAAACTAGGGGGAGAAAAGAGGGGTGAGGTGGGGTGGGGGACTGAAAAGATGAAACAGAGATCCAGGTAAAAAGAAGAGAGAAAAAAACGGGACAAAAAAAAAAAAAGGTACTTTGGAGACATAGTATACTATTTCATCTCAAAACAGCAATTTTAGACTTATTTTTGCAAGGAAAAAATACAGCCTCTTCAATGTAACCTACGGATACATGGGTTATTTAAAATGCTGAGTTGTCAATGGAAACTGAATGACCTATTTTCCCCATATCCGCCCTCCTTCCCTCCCATTCCATCACCAAACACACAAACACTGGACTGAAAATGACACTGCTCATCACAGGCAGGACGGCAGGAGACGCTGCAGGGGGCTGAGAACCCTTGCAGCCAAAACCTCATGTGGGGTTGGGGGGTGGGTGTCCAGCTCCTGGACCTGGCTTCCTCCTCCTCGGGGACATCCCACTGACCTCCCTGCTTAACCCTCAACCCGGCCTGCGGCCCTGGTACCTGATGTCTCTGGGCAGGTCCCGTGCATGAGGCCAAACATGTTCCCGCAGGCCTTGCTCACGGCTGCCATCTTGGCCAGGACTGGGAGGTTGTGAATCACAAAGGACACCTCATTCCTCTGCTGCTTGGCCAGGTTCTGTGCGTGGCCCAGGATCCCAAAGCCCGTGATGTCGGTGGCCGCGTGGGCGTTGAACGTGTGCATGAGTCCCGCCGCTGCCAGAGGACACAGGAGCCTTTATCATCTGGTGTCGTGAATGGAGACCCCAAGGAAACACCCTTCCTCAACTCAAAATCTTACATATGCTTTGATCTCAAAACTCCTAATTGGTTGGCAACACCATACGATGGAAGTGAAATCAACAAAACCTAGAGTGAAATTCTGAAAGTTGGTTTCCTAGTTCAGTTTGAACCGCTCAGAACAGCAGCTTCAACCAACAGTAAATTCCCAGTAAACTAAAATATCTGTAGAGAGGAAATGCTATCTCAACAAAAGTAAACCTGTCTAAACTCTCCTAAAATCAAAGAACAAGATCTTTTAAGACTGTCTGACCTAAATTCAAGGTACCTTCCTGATGTCTAAAAGGTTAATCTCTTTTATTTTTTAATTAAAAACAATAAAACACTTTATCTTTTGGAGTAGTCTTAGGGTTAGAGAAAATTGAGCAGAAGTGCAGGAAGTTGCCGTACGGTGCCCCCCAACCCCATTTCTCCTGCATTGACACCCAGCGTCAGTGTGGTGCTGTGATGAATCAGTATTGATACGTCATTACTAACTCCAGTTCAGTTTACACTGGGGTTCACTTGATGTTGTACAGTCTACGGGTGTCGGCAAATGTATGATCACGTGTATCCATCATTAGAGTATCGTACAGAGTACTTTCACTTCCCTAGAAATTCCGTGTTCCACCTTTTCACCCATTCCTCCAACCCCTGGAAACCACGGATCTTTTTACTGTCTCCATAGTTTTGCCTTTTCCAGAACGTCAGGGAGTTGGAATCACTATATTTGGTCTTTTCGGATTGATTTCTTTCACTTTAGTAACGTGTACTTTAGGTTTCTCCGTATCTTCTCATGGCTTGATAGCTCACTTCTTTTTAGCACTGAACAACACCACCGTCTGGATGGACCAGTTTATTTATCTGTTCACCACCTACTGAAGGACTTGTTGGTTGCTTCCAAGTTTTGGCAATTATAAATAAAACTGCAACAGACATCCATGTGCAGGTTTTTGGGTGGACAGAAGTGTTCAGTTCATTTGGGTAAACACCAAGGAGCACAACTGCTGGATCTTACTAGTAGATTTAGTTTTGTAAGAAACTGCCAACCTCTCTTCAAAGGTGGCTGTACCATTCTGCATCCCCGCCAGCAATCAATGAGTTGTTATTGTTCCACATACTCACCAGCATTTGGTGCTCTGGATTTTAGCCATTCTAGTAGACGTGGGGTAGTACCTTGTTTTAATTTGTAATTCCCTAGTGACGTATGATGTGGAGCATCTTTTCATATGATTATTTGCCATCTGTGTACCTTCTCTGGTGAGGTGTCTGTTCAGATGTTTGGCCCGTTTTTGATTGGATTTTCTTACTGTCGGGTCTTGAGAGTTCGTTGTATATTCTGGATTATCGGTCCTTCATCAGACGTGTTTTGTGAAGATTTAGATTTTCTCCTAGTCTGTGGCTTGTCTTTTCATCCTCTCTCTCTTTCACCGAGTTTTTTTATATTAATCAAGTCCAACTTGTCAATTTTTTCTTTTATGGATAGTGCTTCTGGTGTTATCTCAGTAGTCATCACCAAATTCAAGGTCACCTAAATTTTCTTCTAAGTTGTCTTCTAGGAGTTTACCAGTCTTGCATTTTACATTTAGGTCTACAATCCATTTTGAGTTAATTTTTATGAAGGGCTTAAGACCTGTGTCTAGATTCGTTTTTTGCCTGTGGATGTGTAGTTTTTCCAGCACCATCTGTTGAAAAGATTATCCTTTCTCCATTAAATTACCTTTGCTCCTTTGTCAAAGAGCAGTTCAACTATACTTATGCGGGCCTACTTCTGGGCTCTCTATCCTGTCCCATTGATCTATCTGTCTCTTTTTTCACTAACGCCATACTGTCTTGATGTCTGCAGCTTTATATGAAGTCTTGAAGTTGGGAAGTGTCAGTCCTCCAACCTGCTCTTCTTCAACACGGTGTTGGCTGTTCTGGGTCCGCTGCTTCTCCATATAAACTTCAGAATGAGTTTGCTGATACTCACAAAATAACTTGCTAGAATTGTAGTTGGGATTGCATTACTCCTGTATTTCATTTTAGGGGGGAAAGTAACGGAAAGGCTGATTTTGGAATGAAATATGCCCTGTGTTTACAGAAGTACTCTGGGGTGAATGCCTTTTTGGGGTCCATTTCCTCTCTTTAGACCAAGATCTCTTTTACTTGGGTGCAATCTCAACGACACATGCAGAGAGGAGAATCGACCCTTCTAGTCCATGCTGCTAGATAAGCAACTAGGACGGCCCATCCTATTAACACACCCGCACCTGGTGCAGTGGGGCAGCCGATGACATTTAACAAAGCCAAGACCTGCACTTCAGCTCTTCCCAAGCTTTGAGGACCATAGTAGATAAGAGGACCCACTGAAACCTACAGTCAGTAAGAGGGATTCAATTTTTGAGGTACTGATTACCACTTCTTCCCTGTATGGGGAATTACTGTTGCTAATTTTTACTACGGAAATTTCAGCGAAACACAAAGTAGAGAGAGTAGCAGCCCACAACGAACTCCCACGTACCCAACAATGCCCAGCTTCAACCATCACCACCTTTCTTCTGGGGCCTCATCTACTCCTGCCCACTTGCTGGGGGATGTGGAGGGTCCGGGGCGTGGGCAACTTTAAAGCCAACCCCAATCATATCACTTCGCCTATAAATACAATATTTCCGTGTGTGCCTCTAAAAGATAAAAAAACTTTTAACAGCCACAGTATCATTATCACACCAACAAAATTAATACTACATTTGATTGTTCTCTCTTAAACTTCTTAACAGTTTCCCCTCCTTTCCCCCCCACGTCATTTACTCGTGGAAACTGAGCCATTGTTTTCTGTAGCATCTCCTGCATTATAGATGTGGTGATCTCCCCCGATGCTGACATGTTCTACCATCTTCCTGACTTCCTGTACTGGTGTTCAGGACCAAGGCTCCAAGAGACTCTGGTTCATTTTTTGCTGGCAAGAATACTTCATGGGGGTGGGGAATATCTCAACGAGAACCTTTCACCAAAAGGTTTTAGCAGCCACTGATGTTTGCTGTTGAGGTTCATTAAATCAAGGGATCAGCAAAAATGGCAACTTTGTTAATTCCATCATTTTTCCTGTGTTTATTAGATGTGACCTCTATAAAGAATTTTTTAGAAAATATGGTTTCCCTGAAATACACTCCATATAAAACAGGTAAAATAAGGGGTTGATTCCTTTTATTTCAGAACAAGTTGGTGCCCTAGCAACTTCCAAAGGTGACCAGAAAAGTTTTAATTATCATTTGTTTAGATACTTGATACGGTCACTCTTGTCTTTGATACTCAAACTGCACCCCCCCCCCACTGTGACGGGTGGGAGCCCCTTCAAGCTGTCGGGAAGTGACACGACCCCACTAGTCGCTGACAGTGCCACCACTTTCAGGCACAGGAAGTCCAGGCTTAGCTTCTGTACTTCCTGTCCCCAAACTGGAATCTGCCATTTCCCCAGGGAGTCCTGGCCCTTTTTAGTGGAGAGCATTAACTTTCCGAACAGAATCTGGGCACTAGGACTTCAGGCCTGCAGGTTATCACCACTTCTAGGCCTTTTCAGTAGGCACGGAAATGAACATTTTTATAGAAAATCTTGACTTCACACTGATCATTTCGAATTAAAGATTACAGATTTCACTTAGCTTCTTTGATCTTACTTCTCTCTTATTCTTAAAATCTTTGTTCCTAACTACATTAACTTATTTGCTTTATCTTACTATGCCAACATTCTCACAAACACAAACCCACTGATGACAATGAAATATTTTTGTGGATTTTTGTTCTGAGGATGTGCCCTGAAACTACCAGGCTCAAAGTGATTTGAAATAATTCTTCATGTGATTTTGCCACTAACTTAGAAATATGTTGAACGACCTTAAAAAAATTTGGTTCGTTGGCACTCTGTATATCTTCTTTGGAGAAATGTCTATTTAGGTCTTCTGCCCATTTTTGGATTGGGTTGTTTGTTATTATTGAGCTGCATGAGCTGCTTATAAATTTCGGAGATTAATCCTTTGTCAGTTGCTTCATTTGCAAATATTTTCTCCCATTCTGAGGGTTGTCTTTTGGTCTTGTTTATGGTTTCCTTTGCTGTGCAAAAGCTTTGGAGTTTCATTAGGTCCCATTTGTTTATTTTTGTTTTTATTTCCATTTCTCTAGGAGGTGGGTCAAAGAACCCTGAGAAGACCATAATTCACGAAGAGTCATGTACCAAAATGTTCATTGCAGTTCTATTTACAATAGCCCGGAGATGGAAACAACCTAACTGTCCATCTGATAAAGAAGATGTGGCACATATATACAATGGAATATTACTCAGCCATAAAAAGAAACGAAACTGAGCTATTTGTAATGAGGTGGATGGACCTAGAGTCTGTCATACAGAGTGAAGTAAGTCAGAAAGACAAAGTCAAATACCGTGTGCTAACACATATATATGGAATTTAAGGGAAAAAAATGTCATGAAGAACCTAAGACCGGAATAAAGACACAGACCTACTAGAGAATGGACTTGGGGATATGGGGAGGGGGAAAGGTAAGCTGTGACAAAGTGAGAGAGTGGCACGGACATATATACACTACCAAACGTAAAATAGATAGCTAGTGGGAAGCAGCCGCATAGCACAGGGAGATCAGCTCGGTGCTTTGTGACCACCTAGAGGGGTGGGATAGGGAGGATGAGATGGAAGGAGACGCAAGAGGGAAGATATATGGGAACATATGTATATGTATAACTGATTCACTTTGTTATAAAGCAGAAACTAACACACCATTGTAAAGCAATTATACTCCAGTAAAGATGTAAGAAAAAAAAATTTGGTTCGGATTTGTAAAATATGCTGTTTTAACTTTTAAGTATAGAAAACTATACAAAACATGTATTTCCAAGTCAAACTTACAAAACAAAGCATGTTCAGAGAGGGTCTGCTTCCTCCCTATTCCCTCTTATATGTAACCATTTTTATTAATGATTTATTTTTTCCATTGTTTCTTTTTGAAAGTATAAAATACATATTATTAATTCATATTCATTTATGAACATACATTTATGAACATACAAATTAATTCATTTATGAACATAATTCATATTCATTTATGAACATGCTTTTTTCATCTGGCCATATCCTAGAGATAGCTCCCTAGTAATAAAGCTTTCTTGTTCCTTTTTATGGCTGTATAGTATTCCTCTGTGCACAGAGATGAGATAATCCAATCAGTCACCTAGTGATGGACATTTGGACTGTTTCCTTCTTTTGCAGTTATAAACAGTGCTTCAATGAATAGCCTTGTACACATGTCATTTCATACTTTGGCCACTGTAGCTCTGGGACAGACGCACAGAAGTGGGACTTCTTCTGGGTCAAAATAAATGTACACAGGATTTTGCTAGATATGACCAAACACTCCTGCATAGTGTTCTGCCATACTGTACCCCTACCAATAATGTCTACAACTTAAGGATGGGGAATCTTAAATGCTCAAATTATAAACAAACTAATAACCCACATGGGTAAAAATAAATCCATTACAAATTACTTTCTTATTGTTAAACTACTTAATTTGAAGGACCAAAGAAAGGAAAAAGACTCCTTAGACTTTTTTTTTTGCAGTACGCGGGCCTCTCACTGTTGTGGCCTCTCTTGTTGCGGAGCACAGGCTCTGGACGCGCAGGCTCGGTGGCCATGGCTCACGGGCCCAGCCGCTCCGCAGCATGTGGGATCTTCCCGGACCGGGGCACGAACCCGTGTCCCCTGCATCGGCAGGCGGACTCTCAGCCACTGCGCCACCAGGGAAGCCCTCCTTAGACATTTTGAATGGCACAGGAAGAGAAGTACGAATGAAAAGCCTTGGTTGTAAGTGATGAGAACATCTGAGAACACAGAATTAAATAATTACAATTCAACTTAATGTTGAATATTGCCAAAGAAATACTCCTGGAATGCAGGAAAAAAAATTATAAAAAAATTTGATCTCAAAATAAATTGTTCAAAAGTAGGCAAAAAGTAATTTAGTTATGGTGTATCACTCAGGTAGAACATCTGGCCATTAAACATTATGTGTACTAGGATTATATAATATGGAAAAAAGAATTTAGTGATATTAAATGAATAAAAGCAAATTCCAAATATAAGTAAAATGTACGCTAACCATTAGTTTACAACGTCAACAATAAGACAACAGACAACCAACCAAAGGAAGAAATCCTGGGAAAATACATAAAAATATTAACAGAAGCTGTTTTTGGCTGGTGGGATTATGAACAATGTTTTTTCTCTCCTTTTTTTCATTTTCTGACAGCATTTCTATAGTTAACATGATTTTTTTTTTACAGTAGAAAAACTATAGAAAATAAACAGGAAGAGAAAACATATTAAAGAATCTTTAAAATGTAGCATACTCTCAAAAACTGTGGTATACCACCACTCTGGGAATCATTTAGCACCTTCTAGAAAAGCCGAGGCAGTACTGCCCTCTTTCCTACACATGTGCACCAGAAGTTCTCAGCAGCAGTCAGTCATGGAGTGGAAGATTATACAGTGGTGAAAACAATGAAATCCAGCTGCACACGCCAGGGATTGACAGGAATATTGAACAGTGTACAAAACAGCAAAAAGGAAATAAAATGACACAGGGATGATTTAGTAAAGCAAAAAATGCAAAACTTATTGCTCAAGGGGACAAGGCTATGTGGCAAAAACAGTTTAAAACACATGAGAATAAACATTAGATTCAGAACAGCGTCGCCCCTTTCCCCGAGCTGGGTGTGGGAGGGGCCCCTTGGGGCTTGTAAGGCCAGGTTCTCTTTCTCACATGAGATGGTAGACACATGGGTACTGTACTGCTGTTCCTTAAGCCCTGCACATATTTTATAAAATAACTTTTGTATCAATTTAGTATCTAATAAAAATTTTTAATAAAGAAGGTGGGAAAGGCAGATGTTGGAAAAAAATCTCTTTTCACATTTTATTTTTTTATTTTTTAAAATTAATTAATTAACTTATTTATTTTTGGTCGCGTTGGGTCTTTGTTGCGGTGCGAGGGCTTCTCATTGCAGTGGCTTCTCCTGTTGTGGAGCACGGGCTGTAGGTGTGCAGGCTTCAGTAGTTGTGGTTTGTGGGCTCTAGAGTTCAGGCTCAGTAGTTGTGGCGCACGGGCTTAGTTGCTCTGCGGCATGTGGGACCTTCCCGGACCAGGGCTCAAACCCATGTCCCCTGCACTGTCAGGTGGGTTCTGCACTGCAACACCAGGGAAGCCCTCTTTTCACACTCTAAAGTGACTTTAAAATCAGAGTTTCGGAGAAGATCTTTTGAGATCCCCTGTTCAACAGTCAAATTTCTTCTTCTTTTTAAATAATTGAAGACTTCATGGCTTAAGTATTCCATATATTGGGTTCAGAGTCATTTGGGGTAAGTTGTAGAATGGGAGGGATGAGATTTCTGACTGCTGGCTCAGCGAACCCTGAGTAACTAAATAAACAGGGACTTTTTTTAGGATAAGATTTTTGAACTTCATCTAGAACTTCGTCTTCCAAGTATCTTCAAAGTTCCAAAATAGGATTCCACACAACCCAAACCCAGGTCCTTAAATACAACATGCAATTAATGATGAGGAAGAAAACTGATATTTCCAGAATAAAACTGTACCAATTTCTATCACAGGCTTATGTAGATAGAACAAGTGGGAGAAACAGTGGCCTTTATAAAGTTGGACAGATTTGGGTTTGAGAATAGAAGCTGCGTGTATTCCTTACATGTATTTCTTTTCAGACAAAGGAGGAAAAACAGGATCCAATTCACAGGATTGTTCAAAAGATGTCCATGAAGTACCAAAAAGAAGGGCTAGCACAGAGTTCACTCATTCCATCCAGATTTAATGACCCCTGTGGTGTGTCCTTCACTCTTCTAAGTGCTGTGGACACTGCAGTGAACAAAAGAGAGCTCCCTGCCCTCCTGGAGCTCACATTCTAAATGCTGGTTTGCTTCCAAATCCTCTGTACAGAGCGACCCACACAGATGCTTTTCCAGAAAGGGTTCCTCTGGCTGGTCAGAGGTTAGGACTTCAAAGACACCCAACAAGGGCTTCCTTCTTTTTTTTTTTTTTGCGGTACGCGGGCCTCTCACTGCTGTAGTCTCTCCCGTTGCGGAGCACAGGCTCCGGATGCGCAGGCTTAGCGGCCATGGCTCACGGGCCCAGCCGCTCCGCGGCATGTGGGATCTTCCCGGACCGGGGCACGAACCCGTGTCCCCTGCATCGGCAGGCGGACTCCCAACCACTGCGCCACCAGGGAAGCCCGGGCTTCCTTCTTAATTATAAAATATACCTGGTGCTTTCTATACAGGTATGAACGCTAATAAAAATCACCTGTAAGATGCTTAAACTGCATCAAGTGAGTCCCTTGGCAGCCTTGCTGCTTCCCAGAAGATGACTTCTGGCTCTTTCCTGAACTTTCCTGTTTTACTTTAAACTACTTTTAAGATTCTTAGCATAGTACAAAGTACTGGTTCAATTACTGTGCACAAAGACTGTGGAGAGGGCCTTGATTTCTTACTAAATCATTAAGAAAAGGATAGAATATAACACTTAAAGGCATTATAAGCAGTAGTTTCAAAGCATTAAAAGCGTATCTGGCTTCAAATCCTAGGTCCCCATCGATTAGCTGTGACCTTGAGCAAGTTACTTAACCTCCCTGTGAAATGAGAATAATAGTAGCTACCTTGATAAGGTTGTCAGAAGAATTAAATGAGAAAATATGTCAGGTTCCTGGTACATAGTAACTACCAAATCAGTGGTAACCACTATTATTATTATTACTGTCTAATCAGTATTAAGAAGCTAGAACTAGAAATGAAATGTCAAAAAATCATGGCGTGAGTGTCATTACTCATTTATATACACAAATCTGGGAATTAAAAATATGACAAGGTTAACACTTGAAATTAATGTCAGTCAAGTATTTCTGAAAACATGCTATATAAACTTCTCTTCTGTTTTTATTGGGGTGCAGAGGAATTCAGTGCTGCCCATAATCACAGGAATGTAGAATTTGAAGCAACAGAGAGAAAATGTGACCTTAGCTCTCCATTTCACAGATTCATAAAGTGAACTGATGACTTCATCCATGCTTCTCTGCTTCTCCCCGGTGCCTGGCACTGTCCCCACGGTGAGCGATTCTAAGCCAGAGGGGACACAGATGCTGGCACAGGCGCAGTGCCCTGGAGAACTCCAGACGCACACCTCAGAGAGGAATGGCTGGGGACAAACGCTCACGGCCTCACCACCTGACCTAGCGCAACGTTCAGGCCAGTGGCCAGCCGTTTACTTCCTCTAAGGTGAGTCACATTTACCCCACGCTTCTGTCAAGAACACACGACATAGCTGGAGTCCCACCGGTGCTCCAGGCACCGACAGAGGGGGCTCTGCAGTCACTGGCCCAACCTGGCCCATGGCCAGTTCCTCCAGCTAAGAATGTATTCTGGTTTTTTGTTTTCTGTTTTTTTTTTTTTAAAGAAACGTGTTAAAAGAGTCATGGGGGGAAAAGAAAATCAATGCAACTGAGACTGTCTGTGGCCCACAAAGCCCTAAGTGTCTCCCGTCCCAGCCCTGCTCAGAAAGCTGGCCAACCCCTGCGTGGCGAGCCCTGGCCGCACCTGTCCTGTTGAGCCTGGCCATGTTCATCATCGCCTCCTGGTACGCCAGCTCCACATCCTCCTGGGTGACCACCAGCTTGATTTTATTCCATTTCTCAGGCTAATGATAGGAACACAGGTGAGGGAGCAAAGAGAGAAAAGTGTGATCAGTCTTTGCTTCTAACCACTGAAAGAGTATTTTTTCCTTAGCCATCTTCTGGGGCGTTCTGCTTCCCTAATTCTGCACACAATATTAAGTTTTCTAACTCTTCCCCCCGTGACTACTGCTTTAAGTGGCCGTTAGATATATCATCTGGCACCTTCTCTGTCCTCAGCCACACCTCTGTAGTCAAACACTGCAGCGTACTAGAAACTTGAAACCAGCAAGACAGTTCTGAATGTCCTTGGGTTCTCTTCTCCATCTCCCCTAGTAAGCGGATGGCTTTCATTTTTCATGTAATTTATACTCTTACTGACTTTCCCTGAATTCTGGGATCAAGTCCTCTTGAGGGACAAATGAATGGGAAACAACTTGAACTGTATCAGCTACGAGGACGGCATGGGTGACCACAAAGCATCCTCTGAAAGACTGCCGTCTTCCCCCTTCCTCCTCAGTCTGAGTTTTAAAGGATCTGGCATCGCGATGCTGAGTTCATGACACACAGTCATCACGGTCCATTTTAATAGCCAGCATTCGTGCGTTTGTTCCTTTCTTGGTAATACCCAACATCTACTGCCCAACAAGTAACTTAAGTCTATGTCTGCGTCCCTCCCTTATCCCCCTGCCCCCATCTCTCCCCCAGAGGTAACAATGATTCTGAATTTTACACTTGTCATTTCCCTGCGTTTCAAAAAATAGTATCCTCGTACGTATAGATGCCCAAACAATACTCTTGGGTTGCTTCCGACCTTTATGAAAGGGTATTGTGCTGTTACTTTGCCTTTGAAACTTGCTTTTTTCAATTCTGAGCATCTTTAAGAAACTGGTTAAAAAAAAGCAAAGGCAGTGTCAAGCTGGGGGTGGGACAAACAGAAGGATCCCAGAGCCCCTCCTCCTGGACCCCCTCTGCCTCACCTGGGCAGTCTTATTGGAAAGCACCTCTGGATTACTGGCCTATAAAAGCCCTATGGTCTGACTCACAGGTGATCACACCTGATGGGAAATCTCCCCATCCTCACTGGATGAGAAGGGAAAAATAACTAAAGAATGCGGCCTCCTTAAGAGATTTTCTCTGCTCTGTTTGTCAATCTAAGATATACCTGGTTGACGAATAACATAAAATTGTTCATTTTCAATTGTTTCTCAGGACTGATGGTTTCAGATGACAGTTGTAGAAATTAAAAGCATTGAGATATGTGAGAATATACCACAATCATATTAATTTTTGAGTTGTTATGGCAATGAAAAGTCTTAAATGAAGAACAACTGATCATAGCTCACTTGAAAAGTGACTCAGGATAAATATCTTCATATTCTAGATGCTTTCTCCACGACCTAATTATTTATCAAAATGTTCTGAGTTACTAATTAGCTTAAAAAGACAAAACAAGCAACCAGAAATGACCAAAAAACTCATGACTAAAATAATTTAAACTGTCAATAAGCCTGGCCTTAAAACTCAAATATCAAACCTTGCACATATTCTCCTCCGTATTATTATTATTTTGGCTCCGTTGCGCGGCTCACGGGATCTTAGTTCCCGACCAGGGATTGAACCTGGGCCCTCGGCAGTGAAAGTGCGGAGTCCTAACCACTGGACCGCCAGGGAACTGCCTCCTCTGTATTATTTTTTAGTGATGTTTAAGTATGAAAGACATACCCATCTCAGCACCAAATGAACAGATAAACTGCACTCACTGTCCCCTGAATTCTCATTATGGATTATCTCTGAAGCCCGAGCAGGGGATTACCTACTTCAAGCATTCAATACATGAAAACTGGATCTAATACAAGAATAGGGACAATTCCCAGGATTTCTGAAGGCCTAGATGGACAGCACACTTCCTGGTACTAAAACTAGAAGAGCTTATTTTAGAAACCACACTGCTGACACCGGAAGGTGAAGGTCACTCACAATGTCCAGCCACTGGTGCACGGCCACAGCCACCTGCGTCCCCAAGGGCTTGGTCAACACGAGCACATCGCCTGGCACTGCGTTATCTGGCCTGAAGAAGAGAGCACAGGCAGGTCCTTGTCAAATCAACCGAGGAGATAAGTTCATCATTGTCGGTTAAACAGGAGAAAGAAAAGGCCGGTAAAACCACTTGTGTGTTTGCAAACACTCACTTATATTTAAGCCAACTAATGCCATGTATTAGAGCTCTGCCGTTTACTACTAGGATGACTGACAAACAAAACATTAAATGAAAAGTGAGGAGGCCGTGGACTTTGACAACACTTAGGCCAGTGACTTATCAGTTTCCCAAAAAAGCAAATCGCTTAGTCTTCAAAGGCCTCATCAGGCCCTGATTCAGCCATGCTCTTGTGTACTTTTTTCTTTTTTTTTTTTTGCGGTACGCGGGCCTCTCACTGTTGTGGCCTCTCCCGTTGCGGAGCACAGGCTCTGGACGCGCAGGCTCAGCGGCCATGGCTCACGGGCCCAGCCGTTCTGCATCATGTGGGATCTTCTCGGACCGGGGCACGAACCCGCGTCCCCTGCATCGGCAGGCGGACTCTCAACCACTGCGCCACCAGGGAAGCCCTCTTGTGTACTTTTCAACACAGACCCACCAGGGTTCTGAGGCAACAAGACTTCTGGAACAAAAACGGTTGTTTTTTTTCTTTCTTCTTCCTTCCTCCCTCCCTTTCCTTCCTTCCTTTCTCTCTCTCTCTCTCTCCTCTCTTTCTTTCCCTCTCTCTTTCTTTTTTTTACAGTCACTTATATGATAGAGATGCAGGTGGGATTTCTCAGGATGTGGGATTTGGCTAGAATCTGTGGGTCTAATGTTTTGGTGATTTCAGCATCAATGTTTCAAACTCAGAGTTATGACCAATAAGTTTCCTACTTGGTACACAGGGTCCCTGGTTGGTCCCTGTCTTAAAGACAGAAGGCAAATACTAAAAAAACGCAGCCCTAAAAGCAGAAAGACTGTCCCCCCTCAGACAAAACTCCCATCTCACTTGTATCCTCACGACCAGGACATGGGTCTAGCACTCATGTCTTTCTTGTCCAAGTTCAAGGAGCTGTCCACACAGCCATCCCGTCCCCTGACAGCGAACAACTCAAATACTCACACAAGTCGATTAAAAAGCCAGGGGCACAGACTTAAAAATCAAAAACTAGCTCCTCGACTCATCCTGTAATATCTATATCCATTGTTAGCTTTGAAAAATATTAATTCTGGGAGGATATACCAGAAACTCATTTTCCAAAAACGGGACCTTAAGACATAAATGCCTTTCAATTCTGACTCAACTGCACCTGAGAGCTGATGTGCTCTTGTGCGTCACTGGTTATGTGCAACCTACAAATCTGTATCAGCAAGTGAAGTATGATAAAATTGCTGGGTTATTTTTAAGTTTGTGGGCAGTCTTTTACAAAATATAATCACCTGCATAGGTGCATTCTTATTTTACAAAGTAAGCATACACGTTGTTGACAAAAAATTCATTGAAGCCTGTTTTATTGTTTTTTCCTCTCTCGTTTTTTGGCTACAGCTGGGTTCCTTTTCTATGGGAAAGCTGGAATGGGGGAGACAGGTGCAAGTTCTCTTGTCCCATCTAAGTGGAAAGTTTGAGAACTACCAACATAAAACATAGGAAAATAAAACCTGGATGTAGGTAAAGGGCAAGACCCTTAACACAGACGCACCCATCAGTCAAAAAATGGACCAAAGACGTGAATACATGAAAATTACACTCACCCTTACTCTCAGGAGTAAGGCAAAGACCAAGGAGGCTGTCACCAGGCTGTGCTAGTTAGGATGGGGCAACCCAGCACTCTCACCCATTGCTGGTGGAGCCTCTACGAAGGGCAAACTGAAGACATCGATCAGAATTATGGTGCGCAGGCAACGGACCCAGCAATTCCATTCTGAAAAATTTCTTGCGAAGAGTCACACATGCAAGATGATCTATGCATTGGAGTACTATGTGTAATGTCAACATAACTGAAGATAATCTGAATGTCAAGAGTTACTTGGTTAAAAATACCCGAGACTGGTCAAAGTGTTTGCCACTAATGACTGAGGGCAGGTGAGGGGTTCTGCACTGCAGGGCCTTTCACACCCCTGGAGTCCTGAACACAGTGCCTGCTCACAAAATCAGATAAAACAAACGGAGCTTTTGCTTCCTCTAAGAATAGGACAAGGTGGCTTTTCTGAATAAGACATCAAACACGAAAAGGGCCAACTTCTGTTAAGAAACTTCTCCAAGGATCTAGAAATGGCCAGAGGGCACAAGAAAAGATGCTCACAGAACTGGCCACCGGGGAAATGCCAATCAAAACCCAGTGAGATGTCGCCTCATACCCACTTAGACAGCTATTACCAAAAAGACAGTAAAACAAGTCCTGGTGAGAGGATGTGGAGACAGCAGGGTCCCATCCATGGCTGTGGGCAGGTAAAACGGTGCAGCTGCCTTAGTCTGTTCCTCAAGTTAAATAGTTACCACGTGACTCAGTAATTCTTAGGTATCTACCCCAGGGAATTGGAATGTATATCCACACAAAAAAACTTGCACACGAATGTTTACAGCAGCATCACGCACCACAGGTGGAAATAACTCAAAGGTCCATGATCTATGACTGGATGAATAAACTGTGGTCTGTCCATACAATGGAATGTTATTCACCCATAAAAAGGAATGAAGTAGTGACACACATGCAACATGGATGAACCCTAAAAACGTGCTAAGTGAAAGAAGCCAGACATAAAACATCACATGTTGCATGATTCTATTTATATGAAATGTCTAAGACAGGCAAATCCATGAGACAGAAAGTAGATCTGTGGCTTCCAGGGGATGGGGGAGAAGGGAGTTGGGAGTGGCTGCTGTGGATATCTCAATAAATATATTTTTAAAGGAAAGAGAGAAAGAGAGAGAGAGAGAGAGAGAGAGAGAGAACCTGGCCAGGGGACATGAAACCAAAATCAACTTACATGATAAATTCGTTGGGCTGGCAGACAGTTGTAGCCACACCTCCTAGAACAATCCAGGGATTTAGCACTGTTTGGCCGCCGGTTACAGATGTTCCGGCTTCCTCTGCTGCATCTTTAAAACCCTGTATAATTAGGGGCATCACTTTATCCCTTTCCTACGGTTTAAAAGGACACAAATTAAAAGTCACATCATTCAGTTCAAAACCCAGAGAAGAGCGTCTACCCCTGTAGTTATAAAAAGATCATAAAACCGTTACAGGAAGCCCTGAGAGTTTACAGAAGGGGCAGGGAACCGTTCACATGGTATAGCCCTTTTATCAAAAGTCAGAAGAGGCTCTAGGTCACAAAGCGAATGTAGCCCAGACGACAGAGGAGCAAACACCGGAACAGGCTGGGTGCACAGGGCTGCCCTGTACCTGAGCCAGCTCTCTGGACGGTCCTTAACCATCCCGTGACCAGCTAACGCGTGCCCACGCGCCGGCTCCGGGTGTCTGTGTACAAGCAGTGGCCCGAGAGCACGCTGTGAGGGCAGAGAAGGGCCTGTTGAATGCTCAGTTCTATGCGCAGGGCAAACTTCTGGCGGGGACGAAACCAATTACCTGTCAAAAATAATCTAAACAGGAGTTCACCTCTGGGCCAAGGAGGGGGTCAGGCAGCGAGGCCACAGATGCTAGCGGGTGAGCACAGGGCACCCCAGCTCCACCGCCATCCACGTCACCAGCTAACCGTGACCGAAGAGGCGGGTGCCCGGCCTGGAGGTGCTGTTACTGCGGCCTAAACGTCACCACAACACACGCACGCACGCTGGCTTCAGTTTGCCCAGGAGAGAGAAGCGGAAGCAGCGGGTGGGGATGGAGACACGAAGAGGCCAGCCTATTCTAATTCGCTGCTAACTGCCAAAAAGCAGAGGGCGGGTGGGACATGGACAGCCTGACTTCACGGCGGGGAAGGAGGGCCAACCAGACAAGTGACAGGACCACAACCGGGGCCGAGGATGCAGCCGGACCGGCTCCTGCTTACCCTGTCGGTCATCTTATTGCTGATTCCAAGGAGCATCAGCATGTTGTCGCATTCTGTGACCCCCATGGCGTAGAGGTCGCTGAGGACGTTGGCACAGGCTATCCTGCCCTGGAAGAGAGGGGAGACGTGAGCAGGTGCCACAGTGGGCTTGCCGGGACGTGGTCCCCGGCTCTGTGCTTCACGGACTCACCGCCTTTCCTCCATCACAGAACCACTCTTGGGCATTCCCGTTACCACCTCTCCTTTCTCGTGCAGCACCCATCGTCTCCAGGTTCTTTCCCGTTCTAAACTTTAGGGAGAGGTCTGCAATTTATTTGGGTGCGGAACGGAGCAGGGAGATGTCGGGGAAAAGCTTGCAGTGCTTGGTTTCAGAGGAGCTGGAGTGGAAGTGCTGGGAAACGACGGTGCTAGAGAAGATGTGGAGCCGCCGCTTCTCCCGAGCAGAGCCTTAAAAATGCCCCCTTTGTTGGTCATAGAGAAGACGGGTTCTATACACCCAGACGGAGAAATCTGGGAGCTTCTCGTACGAGATAAACAGGAAAATCGTCTCGGTTGAGAAACAAAAAGACAGAAGAAATAAACGACACCTAGGCCTGAAATCAGATTGTTTTCTAAAGACAAAGGGAAGCATTTCCCAGTGAACTATAAGGTTTTATTGAGGAACTCTGAAACAGTACTCAACAGAAACGTGGTAATAAAGATCTTCTACTGCCAACAGACATTTAAAAAATTTTTTAAAGTTGCCCTTCTCTAGATAGTAAAGGAGAAAACGACCAATTTTTCTTTCTGACGTAAGGGTAATCAAACCACAAGTTACTATCACTTCCAGCAGCCGTTTCATTGCCCGTCTATGCCGTCTCACGACCGCCTGGCAGGTCGGCAGGGAGCCTGATCACCTCCTGTGACTCACTCGAGGTAACGGGCGCGGCGCCGTCAGCAGCTGGGAGGCGCCAACCACAGGCTCGGGCTGCAGCGACCTGCTGCCCCTTCTGCGTGGGCGCTCGGGTCCTTCTACGAGATGCTGGCACAGGATGAACTCCGGTTCTAGCCCCCTGGGCCCCCGGACAGGTGGGTCACCGGGGGAGTGGCGTGCGCGGCTCTCAGGACCGCTGCGCCAGAGGCGAGAAACAGGTTTCTGGGAGCATGCGTGCTTGTCCCCACCTTCAGACCTCCCGGCCTCAGTCCCTACGTGGGGCTCGATCCCAGTGCCCCTGGCACAGGAAGGGCCTCCGGCACTTTCTAATGATAGGATGTTGCCAATCTCTTCATCGGCTCCTCCCAGCTGCCAGGGTGGAGGGTCCAGCTGGGAAAAAGGAGGGGCTGCTGGCAGCAACCCTGCAATGAGCAGGACGGGGTGTCGGGGCAGAGCGTGATCAGCAGGCGGATGCACACGCCACACAGTGGAATAAGACACGGGGAGAGGGGCTTCCCTGGTGGCGCAGTGGTTGGGAGTCCGCCTGCCGATGCAGGGGACGCAGGTTCGTGCCCCGGTTCGGGAAGATCCCACATGCCGCGGAGCGGCCGGGCCCATGAGCCATGGCCGCTGGGCCTGTGCGTCCGGAGCCTTTGCTCCGCAACGGGAGAGGCCACAGCAGTGAGAGGCCTGCGTACCACAAAAAAAAAAAAGACACGGGGAGGGGGAATGACCAGATTCAGGATCAACGGTCAGGTTTAATGGTGATGAGATGCTAAGCTCTTTCTTTCTGGACAGAGACATCTAGGATCAGTCCTATTACAGAGGATGGTGAAACACAGGAGTGTGGCGTTTACAAATGTCCCAGAAAGAAAAGTACAAGGAAATAAAGAAGAAAACTACAAACACATCAGTCAACAGACACGCTTAACAGACCACAGGTGTTCTGGCACAGACACACAGGCAGGTACGAAAGCAGCAGGGGACGCCCCCCATCCACCTTAACTGCCTACCTCGTGCACGGTGCCAAGTGTGAGCAAGGGATCGACCAGATCAGATCTACAACCACGGGAGTCAGGGCAGGGGTAGGATGAGAGCAATTTGTGTAGAACGAAAACAAAAAAACCCACACAAGAATAACAAAACCCCAGCCACCACCCAAAACCAAAAGAGTAAGCAGTTCCAGATGTAAAAACACATCGGTTAAACTTACCATCATGTAAGGGTCATCGACGATGGGATAAATGTAATCTGTGGTTTGAACCAAGGAAAGACCGCCGTGCCTCAAAGGAATGACACAGGTATCCATCCCGATGCCTGCAAAGATGGGGGTCATCATCATCCAAAAGTCAACAGGAAGAGCCATGTCATTTTGTACTGCAGTGTTCTGAATAGGAGGGGTTTTGCATAAGACGCTTACGGAACACTGCTCACCGCCAACAAAGCAATGTGTTTCCTATCAAGAAGCATAACTGCAATAAACATGAAACAAAACCAGCTTAAGATAGAAAATGAGAACACAATTTGTTAGTCATAAGACTCAACTTCAACATGGTACAATTTTTAGACTTTAACGATGCCTTGAACAGAAAGTTTCCTTTGTGTTACTGTATCACGTGACTGGGACCATACAGAATTTCTGTAAAGATGAGAACAGCACAAATGGAACTTGGGTTGTCTTCTCCATAGTTACTTAGGAGTATATCTTTGGGCATGATTCTGTTTTTCCAACAGAAAATCTGTAAAATATTTTACACATATAAAATGCTATTATAGGGCTTCCCTGGTGGTGCAGTGGTTAAGAATCCGCCTACCAATGCAGGGGACACGGGTTCGAGCCCTGGTCCGGGAAGATCCCACATGCCGCAGAACAACTAAGTCTGTGCACAACAACTACTGAGCCTGCGCTCTAAAGCCCGTGAGCCACAACTACCGAGCCCACATGCCACAACTACTGAAGCCTGCGCACCTAGAGCCCGTGCTCCGCAACAAGAGAAGCCACTGCAATGAGAAGCCCACGCACCTCAACGAGTAGCCCCCGCTCGCCGCAACTAGAGAAAGCCTGTGCGCAGCAACAAAGACCCAACGCAGCCAAAAATAAATAAATAAATAAAAATTTTAAAAAATGCTATTATACTACATTTTAGTCAAAAATGACAAAAATAAGAAAGGAAAGAAGGGAGAAAGAAAGAGAAAGAGAGAAACGAAGGAAGGAAGGAAAGAAGAAAGAAAGAAAAGGACAATGCTAGAACAAGTATTCATTGATTCCAATCAAGCATGTACATAAACACTGTGGCTCCCAAGAAACTTTAAAATTCCATGCATTCCACTCATGAGAAACTTATGTCACCTCTACTAACTTAATGAGCAGGGAAAGAAAAATTTGCTTAACAAGCCTATGGGATATATTTCAACTTATTAAAAATTGTTTCTAAACATTTAGAAAGATAACACAGACAACTGATGGGCTAATTAGAAACAGTTCCCTTTTCCTGAAATCAGTTTAGAAACAGTCAAGACTAGCTACTGCAGGCTACATTTTTTTAAAAAAATCACCTGTAATGCAAACCTTTCAAATTCAGACTGGCCTCTCACCAGGTAAGCCTAATGGAGTGCTTTCCTACACTCACCTCTCTCAAGAGGATGCCCTCTGGCCCTCAGGAAGTATTTCAACCTGGCAGCCCAATGGCCAAAAGCAAAGGACAAATCCCATGAAGTACGAAAGGAAGCAGGTAGATGTTTACCGTCTCGATTCAGAATTTCAAACGGAGTAAGTCACACCCGAGTCACTCAGACAGGACCACGTGTGGCTTTCTTTCACAACTACCCCAGCACCATGTCAAGTCCTGATCCATTCTTACTAACACTAAAATAAAATCAAGTTTAGTGAAAGATCACTCTGTGTAGGCAGGCTGATGTTTTATTACTACACTAGATGGCAAAGCAGAAACTCCTGGTGGAAGATCCAGTTAGGGAATGGAGGACTTTGATTCAGAATGGCAAGCCTCACAAATCTGTAACAATGGAACGCTCATTACCAGTGATCAGAAAGCGTGTGATGATTCATCTCAGCGACGCATGTATGCAGAAGCGCCCTCTAGCGGGGCTCTCTAGCACTCAAGAGCCACAATTAAACTCATACCGACTGCTCCCCCAAACTGATCTTTCCAACAACTGGGTGTTCCAAGTCTATTACCATTCACTTTGGAAAAGAGGGAAGAAATACTGTTTTTCTTTTAGATTTTCATATAAACTATAGGACTATTGAAAGAGAGACTAAAAAGAGTTGCTGAAAGTTAGCTTTAAATGTTTTGTAACGTGGGAATCTTAAACTGGAATTCAATCTTTTTGGTTTGTAAAGCAGTTAATTTCTCTTGATACCCAGCATCAGAGCGTGTGAAACATGACTCCCCAGCACGCTCCTGGGGCTGACAAGAAGCTTCCATCACCTACAAGTCCTCTCTCTTCACCAGGACACCACCCGTGTTAGAAGGAGGGTCAAGGGCTGTCCACATGGGAACCACCAGCCACATGCGGTTACCGAGCATGTGAGATGGGGCAATTCCAAAGTGACATGCGCTACAAGTGCACACACTCGATTTTTAAACACTTAGTACCGAGAAAAACCAACGTCTTGTTAGCAATGTTTTATATTAATTATGTATTGAAATTATAGTTTTTATATACTGGATTAAATAAAATATATTAGAATTCAATTCCCCTGATTCTATTTTTTTTTTTTTAATGGAACTATCTGTACTAGAAAATTTTAAATGACACAGGTGGCTCACCTCATCTTTCTTTGGGACAGCACTGGTCTGTAGTGACTGGTCTACAAATCACCTACCAAATTTCAAGAAAGGAAGAGAGAGAGGGTGAGAATGGGACAGGCCATGGGCCTTGCAAACGAGGGTATCAAGTTGAGAGAGAGAGGGACAGTACAGGCAGAGGGCAGGTAAATGCCAGAGTAGAGGGAGCCTCAAATACCAGACCGAGCAGGGTGTATGTAACCATCAGTGGGTGGTGACGGGGAATTCTAGGTTTCAGCAAGACTGAAACTATCCATCAAAAAAAAAAAACAACCCAAATCATCACTCTACCCCCACGGCCAGCAGCCATCAACACACGGCAGCTTAGGCATCAGGCAACAGAGGTACCAAGTACTAAGACACACTTATCTTAACATTTCTTTAGTTAGAATACATTTAATAAAAGTGTATATTTAACAATTGTTACGGTTCATCCTTAGAATCCAGGAAATACGACATTCTTTTAGAAAAAACATTTTAAATACAGGTCAACAGACTTGTGTGTATACGTTATATAAACATTATACATACACACACAAGTATTATGTACACGGGTACAGGTGCACAGGGTGCATATACATACACACACGGATAATTTCTTCTACTCACAACAGTTGCAAACAGTATTATTACCCCATTTTACAGATGGGAAAACTGAGGTTCAGGAGGGTTACGAACTTGCACAGAGTAACATTTATTTCTCTTTCTCCTGCCTGGACCCTTGCTGTCGACATCTGTCCCCTTTTGCCACTGCTGAGTTACAGCTGACGCGGCTCCTCTCCCCATGAACACGTATGGACTTAAAAACCAGACGATAAGCAGTATGGTGGGCGGAGGAATTGGAAGATGTGGATGCCAGTTCCTGACCCCCACCAAGTGACAGGGAACAGGTTACCCGGCCTTCCTGAGCTCCATGGAGTGCTCAAGAAGTCAACGGGGGCAGTTACAGAGGGGAATGATGCCTTTATCCATGAGGTTTTGACTGCATTTGTCTCTGCCCATTCGGCCCCGACAAAGTCATCTAAGGGCTTTCTCAGTATATTCTCATTTCTTGACAAGCAAGCTGACATCCACTCCACCTCATTCCTGTGGTAGTTCTCCACGCTGAGACATCAGCTAGATGAGGATGATCTTCTAACTGAGCTCCTGCAAGCCCTACAGGCCCCAAGAGTGCAGGGTGTGAATTCTCCTCTCCCACCCAAAGCAACTCTGCGTTTCTCTGCTTTATACATCAGGAAAGAAAGGAGTACCCTAGGTTCAAAACCAATGTTGTAAGACAGAACATGACCATAAAAGAAATGCAGTTAAAACCTTATGTAAGAAAGCTGATCAACTCATACACCGTAACTACAAAACACCCACAAACTCCTAGAATACATGTCAAACACCCAAAAGGCAAAGTGATCACAGTCTTGCATCATGTACTTAACAAAGCACACAAGAGAAGCTAACAAACAGCATCCCAGTAGCCTAGAATTTCTGAGCTCTGTGTTTGAGAAAAGGCAAACCACTAATGGCAGCAGGAACTGGGTCAAGGAAACACGGCTGTCAAGTCCAGATGCCGTCCTGGGGTCCAGACCCCGTCCAGTGTTCTCACCTGCTGTGTCTCCCTCCTCCCCATGGGAGCTTTTCAAGCAATGCCTGCTGCACAGGAACCCCGAGTTCCCCCCAACCCAGGCACTGCTCTCTAAAGGTGTCCTGCACGACACCTTTCCTACTCTGATTTAATAAAAAATGCTCTTACTGTAATACAAGTGTCTCAATCGCATAGTAACAGTTTCAAAATGGTTAGAGCATATTTCTTCATGTTTTTCAAGTCGTTCCTCCAAATAAGTTACAATGAGGTAACAGTTACCATTGCTTTGCTCTTTGAATCCTTCTTGCAGAAACTTTAAAAAAAAAAAAAAGGCAACATGGGAGGAGAAATCTAGTTTTTTGACTCACTGACTACATTGCAGCCAAGATGCTCTACTCAGGGAAATATGAAAGAAACAGCAGTTCACATACCAAGCCTTGGCATAACTGCTCCAAGAAACTGCTCATCTTCTTGGAAGTGGTTCTCCTGTAAGGATTCCAGCAATTTCTGCAGGACATCTTGGGGCACTTTGCAGCCGGTGCCCTTCAGTTCAGTGAATCTGGTTAACCGGAAGCTCTTGTCCAATTCATAACTTTCCGGGTTAAAGGACTCCCGCGCAGACATGGTTCTCGGGCGCACACACCTCACCGCTGGGTTCCTCCCCTCCCTCTCCTACACGGCTGGTTTCTTTACAGATCCACCTGGGTAGCACCGAAACACAAAGACACCATTAAAGAGTTCTTACCAGTACCCGCCAAGAATCTAGTGAGTGAATACATGACAGTGAAAAGTAAACATGAAAAGGGCTGCAATCACCAAGACCACAGGGAAACAGCCATCTGGGACCACAATAGTTTGTCACAGTGATGCATAAGCTAGAAGTCGTCATTTTAAAAGGTGACTGTACCATTAGAGACATATTCTATGGAAGGAGATCTGATGTCTGTGTTGTTATAATGGTGGCTCTGAGGGGCTGCAAGGAAGACGGAACTATGGGCCAGCTGACTTACAGGACACAGTGCCATCTTGAGTAAAAAGTTCCAAACGTTCTTCTAGCCGGCAGCATTACAGGAAAACTAGTCACTTCACCTATCAACCAGGAAGTACTATGGTTTAGATATTAAATGCCCTGGCTAAAGTGACTTTTCAGGAAGACCTTTTACCATCTTTTGCTATCTCACAAAGAAAGATAATATGCTTAACAGATACTTTTGGTGAAAAGGACATCGGTGGATATGCATTTGATGAAATTCTTTACGACGCTAAGTTCAGTTTTAGAAAAACAGGTTTTCACTCTGAGCCAGAAGTACACGACATGATCCAAAACTAACAGGAAGCCTCTCTAAAGAACACAACTTGAGAACTGGAATGGCTGTTTAACACAGCAAAGCTCATTTTCTACAAGAGAGCAGTGGAAAGTTTTCTGATGTTTTAATTCAGTGCTATTTCCTAGAAAGCAAACACCCCGCCCAACAAACTAGTACACACACACATCATTGATAAAATATGCTACTGCTCGTTACTGTTTCACTGCAGACCTAAAGTGATAAACTGTACTAAATCACAAGCATTTATGGTACTTGGTATCGCTGGAAGTTTCTGGAACAAACTTTTCTAAGCTTGAAGCCTTTGCGGCTAAACGGAAACCTTCCACGTGCTCCCGGGGTTTACAAAACTTCCAGACTGATACTTTACTGGGCATAGAATTAGACACCCCAAGTTTTAGGGTCAGTTTCCCCTATAAAATTTATCATTAAGAACATAATTCCCATTTATAGAGTTTTCGATCCCCTGCGAAGCCCATCACTCATTTAAAATAAATCTCCTAGAGCCTGAGTTTGGGCAGTAATCCAAACTGTCTTTACAAAGCCATGTTTGGGGTGAGCAATGATTTCCGTTTGAAATCTACAACCGTAAAGGAGTAAACCTTCCAACATTCCAAGAAAACCACCTGTCCGAAAGGAGGGCGCCAGGAGAGCTAAGTTATGGAGCTGGGAATTTTGAAGCCATTTTAGAGTTAGGAAAAGTCCAATAGCAGTTTGACTTGGGTTTGGAACAAAAACAACAGTCCTTTCCTCACCAAATGCCTCGCACTTAACACCGCCTCACTCCTACCAGGGGTAAAAAAAAAAATCCAACTCACGAGGCATCCAGTTATTTTCCTACCTCCAATCCCTAACCAAAAAAAAAAAAAAAAAAGAAAGAAAGAAAAAAAAAAAAGGCGGGGAGGGGCCCTTGGAATTCAGGGGTCTAACTTCCTTTTAAATCTTCCTAGGTTTTTAAGGGCAAAAAGTTTAAAACACCTTAAGCCCAAAAGGCACTCAGGAGTTTTAAAATTCCAAATGGAACGAGGGACATAAATCACACACATCGCATCCGAATCCTAAAAAAACATAAATTCTTACATTTTTTGGACGGGATGAGAAAATGGGGGGGTGGAGGGGGACGTGAGGAAAGGCGTAATTAATGGTGGGGGGCTGGCATAACGCGCAGACGACTTCAACCCCGAAGCCGCCTGTTTACACCTTTAAACAATGACATGAATATTTAAAAACAACGGTTAACCCTTTCCTTCTCGGCCACGTTTTAATTTTTTCAAACGAGGGCGCCAAGCTGGCCGCAGAGCCGAGGGAGCACGGTAAGTGGGGGTGGGAGAGAGGGCAGCCCCGGCCCGGTACCTACCTCCCCCCAGGTTCCCAAGCCTAGGAAATAAAAAACAGAGGGGACGCGGCGACGTGGGCGCAGGGGCGGCGCACCCCTCGGGAAGCACACGTCGGGGCGGCAGACGGTGCGTGCAGGGCAGCGCTCGGGGACACCTTAAATCCCCGGCTGCCGCCTTTAAAGGCCACCCGGGCCCAGGCTCTTTGTGCGGCGCGGCCCGGTGGAGGCGGAGCGGGGCGGCCAGCGGGGCCATGCCGGCCCGCCCGCTCTCTGTCCCGGCGGCAGCGGCGGGAACCGCGCGGCCCAGGCCGCGGGGCGGGAGTGAGGCGCGCACGGCCCACCGGCCGCGGCGGGTCCCCCGGCTCGCGGGCCGGCCAGGCCGGGACGCCCGGGGTCAGGCTGCGCCCGCGGGGCCGGAGGGAGGGCGCGCGCGGACGGGGGGGCGGGGAGGGCCCGGAGGCGCCGCGCGCCGCGCCCCGGGCACCAGGCTAGGCTCTCCCGCCGCGCGCGCGGGCCGCCGCCGCCGCCGCACAAAAATGTCGGCGGGCGAAAAAATTAACCCCTGCGTCGCCGCCCTCCCCCTCCACTCCTCCCCCGCCCTCTTCTCCCTCCCTCCTTCCTCGGCCCCGCGCGGCGGCGGCGGCGGCGGCGCGGGCGGTGCTTCTTTTTTAAAGCGGCCCCACCAAGCCCTGGCTCGGCCCCTCTCCAGGCTGCGCTGCAGAGCGCCGACCGTGCACGGCTCCCGGCGCGCCCAGGCGGCCCGCGAGGGGATCCGCACGGCCGCCCTGGGCCTGCGGACGAATATTCCCCTTTAAGCCTGGTGTCTCGCCCCCCCTCCCCGAGCCAGGCGCTTACCGGTTCGCTTTGCGCCCTCCGCCTCCTCCCGCGAACGGGACTCCGCCGCTCCCACAATGCACCGGGCGCTGCCGGGCTCCCTTAAGCGTCGCCTGAATAAAAAGGCCGCTCCCGGCGGCGGCGCGGAGGGCGGGAGGGCCCCGGGCCGCGCCTGGGCGCCGCGGGGGCTCGGCCTGGCTCGGCGGGCCCCTGCCGGGAACGGGGCCGCCGTGTGCCGCGCGCGAGGGTCCTTTAAGGGCCGGCTCCCTCCCTTTAAGAGGCGGCGGGCCGCGGCCAGAGCGGCTCGGTAGCTGCGTGCGGCCCGGCAAGGGGGCGGAGGCGATGTGCAGGCCCGAGCGCGGCAATGATTGGTCTCGGGGGAGGGGTGGGGGGTTGCAAGCCAGAGGAGAGGTGGCATCCGTTGCATGATGCAAAAAGGATTGATTTCAAAAGTTGCGAGTTGCATTGGCAGCAGCCTTTGGCGCCCGGGCCACCTCCTTTTCCTTGATCCGCTGGAAGAGCCGGGAATGTCCCAAAACCTGGCCGGGCTCAACCGCGCTGCACTCTGCGGGACGCTGTACCTGCTCCCCCAAGCGCCCCAAGCGCTGCCGTTGTTCCTACTGGCAGACAATGAGCGTGGAAACAATTTGAAAATCGAATCGGAGCAGAGGAAAGGCCCCCTCTGCTGCGATGAAGGACTTCGAAACACAGACGGCGCGTTTCGTTAATAACGAGTCTCCCTCTATTGTTCAGCCTGGCTCGGGAGTTAATATGAGCCTTAGTGCACGTGCACACGTCCTGCAAAGTTTCTTGAACGTTTCATGTGCTTGGTAGGAAGTCAAAGCTTAAGGTTCCTCAGTTACATTGTTTTCTCTCCACGGGTTCAAGTAAACATGGCAGTCTAATACTGTTTGTGTTTGAATGGACACCCATAGGAGCGATTCAGCTTCTGAGATTACTTTTTTCAGGTTTTCAACTTTCTAAGGCACTGCTGAATAAAATAAA
The DNA here is from genome assembly GCF_039906515.1 of Pseudorca crassidens. Lineage (NCBI taxonomy): Eukaryota > Metazoa > Chordata > Mammalia > Artiodactyla > Delphinidae > Pseudorca > Pseudorca crassidens. The sequence goes on from NC_090296.1 coordinate 190,238,796, forward strand.
GCAAAATGCTTTCCTATGGCGTCTTTTAGGGCTCCCCTTAAAACCGAGAAGTGAGGGAGGGGATGCCGATCAAAGTTTTCTAGAGTGGTTCGACGTTTTCCAAATGTATTTTGGGGCAGGAGCGTTTTTTAACCGAAAGGTGCTGTAGGTTCTGTTGTCAGGTTTGTAGGCTACGCAGATGCCCTTTTCATTCTTAAAATTTCTGCTTGGCAGTTCCCCAGGGTTTTGATCTAGGTGAGGATGCAATCGTGATGCAGTCTAGAATGCAGTCCAGGCTGATGCAGGCTCCTCTCTGTCTTTTCTCTGCAGCCCTACAGGAAGTTAGGAAAGAGCATAGTAGCCTAGATTCTTTGATGTGTTGGACTTTTGTCAGAGTGGCATAACCCACTGGTTGACAAACCTAGATTTGCCTCCGAATCGCCTGGGGAAACGCAGGTACAGGCAATCCCCAGGCAACACTCCAGACCTTCGGGATCAGGGAAGGAGGATACAGATATCTTAACTCCCCTCATCTCCTCCCTTTTAAAATCGATTTTGTGAGTTGTTTGGGGCATTTTGGTATGTTGTGTGTATTTTTTAGCAAACAAATGTCACAACTAGAAAAAAAGATTTTGGGGATTGGGGGAAGGTGACAACAGAGGTGAGTAGGGCCCTCTGTGAGGATGCATGTTTCATGCCGAGGAGTTTGCTGTTTATGCCGTAGTCAGCAGAGTTTGTCAGATTTGGGTTTTACAAGTTTAGCTTGTAAAAGAAGGCTGTACCGCATTTGGGAGGATGCCCTCTCCCAGAAGGGAGAGTGGGGCCACATCTCTAATGAGGAGGGAATTGTACTAGTCAAGCATGGGGTCGAGGGTATCCGAACTGAAGTTGCAGGAATACAGACAAAGGAAGGAATTTCAGGTGATTTCGCGTATGGTTGGCGGAAGAGGCGGAAGATGGCACCCAGATTTCTAGTTTGGGGGGAACCGGGTGAGTAGTGAGGCTACTAGTTGAAACAGGAACTTACTAGCAAGCAAACAGGTTTGGGGGTTAGTTCAGCTTTGGAAATGTTAAATTTCAGGCACCCGCCAGATGCTCTAGGCAGAAGGCAATTGGTAAAACTAGGTCTGGCCCTTGGAGTAGGGGTGGACTCTGAGTCTGAGATGCAAATGTGGGCACCATCAGCATATAAATGGAGTTTGAAGCCCCGGAAAGGGGTGAAATTAACCAGGAGTGAGAGCAGAGGAAGAAAAAGAAAGAGACCTTGGACAGAGCCCTGCGGAGTTTCAAAACTGAATGTCTGGGCCAGCAAGAGGCTGATCCCTGCTTTGTGTGGGAGGCGAGCGTCCTCAGAACCCACTCCTTCCTCCCCCAGGCCCTGGGGTTGAAGCTCTCCGGCAGCTTCAGGACAGCTTGAGTCAGATTCTCCCGAGCGGAGTTTGTAGACTCTGGTCTAAGCCACGATGCCTTGAGTAGCCTGGAGCCAGGCTACAGTGTTGGGGACAGATACTCCACCAGCGCTCTCATCCTTCCCTTCCTTTGCCCTAAACACAAGCCTCTCTCTCTGTGCTTCCCCCCATAAGCTTTTTTTCTTTCTGTGAGTCTTCCCCAGGCGGCTCATCAGAGCCCCATCCTGTTGTGAACCATCTCCCCTGAGTTCTCAGGTGCTACTGGCTCCAACTGAAAGACGGTTCTCCTGGGTTGCATTACCTGGTGGAAGCTTGTTGAAAATACGCATTTGCCAGCCCCACTCCAAAGATTATATTGATCAGATGTCATGGGTGGGATTGTGACAAAGATGATGTGCTTGGCCAAACTTCAGTCTGGCTCCTGAATCTTCTCCTAGACCCATCTGTGCCCTTCCTTGTAAAATCCAGTTTTAGCAAATCTGATCACCCTCAGTATCTGATCAGGGTCCTCAGCCTCCACCATCCCCCAGGTAAACATCTGATCACCCTGGCCTGCCTGCAGCAAGTGCTTCTAGAGCCGTGCTGTCCAATAAATACGGTAACACTCCGTGGTGCGTTTCGAGTGCCTGGAATGTCCCAGCTGAGATGTGCTCTCTGTAAAAAATGCACTGGATTTTGAATACTTAAAATGAAAAAAGAATGTAAAATATCTTTGTGATTTTTCTATTGATTCATCTTGCAATAGAATATTTTGGATATGTTGCGTTACATAAAATATATCATTTAATCTCTTTACTTTTTTTTTTAATATGGCCACCTGACCATTTAAAATGACATAGGTTGCTCACAGCCTATTTCTACTGGACAGCTCGGCTCTCTATGATGCCCCAGTCCCCAGAGCCACAGACACAGGCATTCAAGTACTTACATGAGTGTTCCACAGACGCTTCAAATCGAGCATGTTCCAGACCAAAGCAATTCTTTTCCTTCCAACCCTGTCCCCCCTCGCCCGCCCATCAGCTCCCCCTCTATTTGCCATCTTGGTGGATGGACCGGTATCTGCTGCACTGCACATGCTAGAACCCTGGTAGTCATCCCCAGCTCCTCCCTTTCCATTTCCAGTCTTCACTGTTACCTGTCAGTTCTACCGCCTTGATATTGTTCACATCCAAACCCTCCACTCCCCTCCCACAGTCCCTGTCTCTGTTCATGTCTCATCTCTCCCCTCAACTATTGTGGAAGTCTCCTAATTTACGGGCTTTCTGCTGTGATTTTCACCGGTCTCTGTTCAGTCCAAAGTGATTAATGCTACGGGAATGATATTGATCCAAGGCAACCCTGATCATGTTCTTTCTTTCCCTGCTCAAAACCTTTAGGCGGTTTCAATGCCTCTGGCTCCATTTCTCAAAGTATGGTACTCACTCATGGGTGTACGTGATTTTAGGGTGTACAGGGAAGAACATTTTATAGTTACATACACATCTTAACACACACTGGAAAGATATAACTAACATATAAAACCTGTGATTCTGTGGGCATTATTATTTAGGACAAAAAGTGAGTCAACTTAAAGTTGTTTTTTTTTTAGAATATTTGCTTTATTTAATTAATTAATTTATTTTTAAGGATAATTCCCAAGGTTTATTTATTTATTTGGGCTGCACCCGGTCTTAGTTGCGGCACGCAGGATCTTTTTTAAGTTGAGGCATGCGGACTCTTATTACTTGCGGCATGCATGCGGGATCTAGTTCCCCAAGCAGGGATCCAACTGGGCCCCCTGCATTGGGAGCATGGAGTCTTTCCCACTGGACCACCAGGGAAGTCCCTAAAGAACGTTTTAAAGAAAAAATAGCACAGTCTAAAGTAATGGCATTGGCCAAGTAAATGCATTTCAGATACATTTCAGACTCAATTTGGTTTAAAAACAAAAAACTTCACGATCCAGCTTCTACTTTTCCTCTCTCATATGATCTCTAGAAGGTACCCTCTTCCTGTACTTCAGCCATGCAACCATGCTGGATGCTTACAGATCTCCAGGCTCACCTTCTCTTTCTACATTTAGCCTCTCGGCAGGCACTAGTCCTTTGCTTATACCACCTTTTCTCCCCTTCTGGCAAATAAGAACTAACCCTATAAAATTCCCCTCCAAGAGTCTTCTCTCTGAAGAGTTGTCTGGCTGCTCCAGGGAGAACTCCATCTCTGGTAGACAGCAGAGTGGTCCCCAGAGATACTCACATCCTAATCACCTGTGACTGTGTTACCTTACCTGGCAAAACGGACTTTGCAGATGTGGTTAAGGATTTTTTTTTTTTTTTTTTGCCGTGCCACACAGCATGCGGGACCTTACTTCCCTGACCAGGGATCGAACACATGACCCCTGCAGTGGAAGCGCAGAGTCTTAACCACTGGACCACCAGGCAAGTCCCATTAAGGATTTGATTTGTTTTGTTTTGTTTTTTACAGTATGCGGGCCTCTCACTGTTGCGGCCTCTCCCGTTGCGGAGCGTAGGCTCAGCGGCCATGGCTCACGGGCCCAGCCGCCCTGCGGCATGTGGGATCTTCCCGGACCGGGGCACGAACCCGCGTCCCCTGCATCGGCAGGCGGACTCTCAACCACCGCGCCACCAGGGAAGCCCAAGGATTTGATTTTTTTTTTTTTTTTTTTTTTTTTTTTTTGCGGTACGCGGGCCTCTAACCGCCACGGCCTCTCCCGCCGAGGAGCACAGGCTCCGGACGCGCAGGCTCAGCGGCCATGGCTCACGGGACCAGCCGCTCCGCGGCATGTGGGATCTTCCCGGACCGGGGCATGAACCCGCGTCCCCCGCATCGGCAGGGGGACTCTCAACCACTGCGCCACCAGGGAAGCCCCCAAGGATTTTTTTTTTGATGAGATTTTCCTGGGTTATCTGGATGGACCAATGTAACACCAGGATCCTTATACAGGAAAAAAGGGAGGCAAGAGAGCCTGAAGAGTTGTGACAAAGGAAGCAGAGGTCGCAGTGATATGGGGCCACAAACCAAGCAACGTGAGCAGCTTCCAGAAGCTGGAAAAGGCGAGGAAATGGATTCTCCCCTGAGTGCCCTGAGGGAACCAGCTGCGCCTTCCTACTTTGGTCCTTATCGTAGAACTCATCCCCCTGATTTGCAATGATTCCATGTACCTAATCTCTCCTCCACACCTCCCCAGCCCCCGCTCCCCCCTCCCACTAAAAGCCACGAGCTCCTGGGGAGACTGAATACCTTTGCCTCCCAGTGCCTCGGGCATTCTCTGGCCTGTGGTAGGAGTGACAGGAGAGAGTTACTCTGGAATTGGGGGAGGAAAATTCTAAGAAGGTAGGAGGAGTCAACATTGTCACGTGCTACAGAAAATCGACATAAGGGCCAAAAATAAATCATTGGATTTAGTGGCCTTGGGGTACTTGAGTGCAGGTGGAAGACGGGGTGTAGGGGGCCGAGGAGTGCGTGTGGGTCGGCAAGTGCAGATAATGAGTATAGACTCTTTTAAGAGTCTTTGAAGAGTCTATACTGTGCCTCTTTTAAGAAGCATGCTGTAGAAGGGGCAGAAGAAGAGAGACATTTACTTGAGGGGGAGAAGGGGGTTGTTTTTTAGAACCTGAAAAGCTTTGAACAGGTGCGTAAAGCAAAGCAAAGGAGACTAAAGATGTAGGAATGAGGAAGGGTAGCTGGTAGAACAAGGTCCTGGAAGGAGGGGAGAGGCGAGGCATTCTGGCAGCTGGATGGAGACAGGAGAGGAAGCAGGTACGGATGCTCCGGTAGCTAAGTTTAGTGGGTGGATTGTACAGTGTTTGTTCTGCTTTCCTCATGGGCTGTCAGTTCCACGCAGGCAAGGACCATGGCTGTGGGTTCAACACAGTGACAACAGTTAACACTTCAAATCGCTTGCTGTGTGCACGCCAGTCAGGCTTCTGAGAGCGCGGCATAGACAAATTCACTTAATCCTCATAACAACCGGATGAAGTAGATACCATTATTATCCATTTACAGGTGAGGAAATAGAGGCACAGAGACGGTGAGTAACTTGTCCAAAGTCACAGTGGCAGAAAGTGGAGGGCTTGGATTTGAACCGGGGCCATCTGTCTCCCAAGTCCACACTCAAAGATGCAGGCACTCACTAAGTAGTTGTCAAGTGACTGAGAACGCACTTGACATGCTCTGCCCGCAAATCGCAGGATGGTTTACCCTCCTGCAGCTACCTTCCCCCTCCCCCAAGTGGGGTGTTGTCCAACTGCACTGTCCTCTCACACAAATGAGGGCTGACCAGAAGGGTCACAGTCTGCTGGACCAGGGTTGAGGTCACACAGATGCCTGAGATACTATCCCTTACGCTCCACCTCGAGGCAGGGACTCCAAATGTTCGGTTCCATTAGGATGACACCTTCTGGACACCTTGCTCTCCCCTCTCCCTCTTTCTCAGCCCAGGACAGACTAGGATCCACTAGGCCATCCCTTGCTCCCCAGCAGGGTACAGGAGTGTTCCTTCCGCACCGCCCATCACCCCCTGCAGGCCTGGCTTTGCAGCCCTAGAACTGTCTGCTAGCAGGGCTTAAGGCCTGGGGGCGAGTGTCAGAACCCCGACGGAAGGTAGGTTTCTGTGGGGGGCGAAGGGGGGCAGAAATTCAGATCCAGAAGCAGGAGTCCCGGAGGTAATAAATTCAGAGGCTGGAAAGGAAAGATGGGGCCTTGGCAGCTCTCATGGGAAAGCAAAGTAGCGCCTGTGCCTGGAACCACTCACTGTCGACCCCCTCACAGGCAGCATCGTCCTGGTGGGCAGGTTCTAGAACGGAACAAGATCCCTAAGGCAGATTTTAGCTGCATCCTGATCTTTTGGGGGCATTCTCTGTTTTCCCCTAGGCCTCTATCTAGGCTTATTCTTTTTTTTTTTTTGCACGCGAGCTTGTGGGCTTTCTCTAGTTGTGGTGAGCGGGAGCTACTCTTTGTTGCGGTGCGCGAGCTTCTCATTGCAGTGGCTTCTTTTGTTGCAGAGCATGGGCTCTAAGCGCGCGGGCTTCAGTAGTTGTGTCACACAGGCTCAGTAGTTGTGGCGCACGGGCTCTAGGGCGCAGGCTCAGTAGTTGTGGCGCACGGGCTTAGTTGCTCCGTGGCATGTGGGATCTTCCTGGACCAGGGCTCGAACCTGGGACCCCTGAATTGGCAGGTGGGTTCTTAACCCGTGTCCTACCAAGGAAGTCCCTAGTAACTACACATCTTTCTAGATCAATCTAACTCTCTCAAGGGCTAAGGCTGAAGATCCCTGTCTATATAAGAGAAACTGGCTCTTTTTTCACACTATGAAATTTTCCAGTGATCCAAATCCCAGTAAAAATGGTAACAGCTTAAAGGCCAATCAGTTTTTTTTTTCTTGAGTGACATAAACATGCTTTCTCCCTGTTTTTAAATGTCATTTCTCTCATTTCACCATTCTTTTTTTTTTTTTAACATTTATTTGGCTGTGAAGGATCTTTGTTGCTGCATGCAGGATCTCTTTTTTTTTTTTTTAGTTGTGGCACATGGGATCTTTATTACCTCATGCGCGATCTTTTTTTTTCTTTTTAGTTGCAACGTGGGATCTTTAGTTGTGGCATGCGGGATCTAGTTCCCTGACCAGGGATCAAACCCAGCCCCCTGCATTGGGAGCGTGGAGCTCTAGCCACTGGACACCAGGGAAGTCCCTCATTCCATCCTTCTTGCCTGAAAAGTCAGGTGAACAATAAGCCTTATCTTTGAGCAGCTATTAGTTTGCAGGCGCTGTGCTCAGTGTTGGGACTCCGTGAACAGGTCAAGATCCCAATCAATGAAAGAGAATTGCTGTAATACCAAGTGCTAAGTCAAGGTCTCAGCGATTTCTTTTTTCTTTTTTTTTTTTTTTTGGAGAGGAAGGGCAGGGGGAGATCTATGAACCTTCTGAAATTACGTGCAAAATTGTACCTACTTGTGCATTTCTGGGAAGAGAGTTTCTAGCTTTTATCAGCTCCCCGGAGGGGTCTGTGACCCCCCCAAACTGAGTAATATGGTGGCAAGTGCTGGGGGAGAACAGAATCTGAATTGAGAGGAGCAATTGGAAATATAGAGAGTGCATTATTATTCCATTAGTTCATTAATGCTACAGTCATTACAATAATCATTTATTTTCTTCAGTGGTCTTTTACAATCTTTGGTAAAAACCATAGCTTTTTTGGCAAGAAAAAAAGGTCACAAGAAATTCGAGTCATGGTGTTTGAAGTGAATCGGTTATTTCAAAAGGAAGGAAGCTCGTTGGAGTAGACCCCATAGTTAAGAAGTCCCCTGCAGGCCCCCTGGAGGGTCTCCCCTCTCCCCACCAAGCCTGGGGCTCCCCCTGAGACCCACTTCCTGCAGCACCCCGCATGCATGGCTCTGAGTGTGATCGGCCGAGGAGGGTACTCTCCACTGAAATACAATTAACAATATGATGCTCTCCGAAATTCTGGCTCTGCACCACCCAAAATTTAGCCACATTCCACAAGATCCCACTATGCTGTGGTGTTGTCCCTGGTGAATCCCATTTTTCTTAAGCACAAAAGTGATTAATTTGGTGCTATAAAGTGAAGATTTCATTGTTTGCACCCCGAGAGTAGCAAAGGCTACAAAATTAATTAAGTTTTCCCTTTGTCTCTGATACATGAGAGATAATACGGAGGGAAGTAAAACCAGTTTATTTTCTTCAACTGCATTTTCACATTCCCTCTCTCTTCCTGTCTCCACTGATTAAAATGAGTGAGGTTTTGCACATAATTTCCAAAAATGCATAGATTACTGCCCCCCCCCCGCCCCGCTCCCCCTAAATCCTGAGACCTTGAGAGCCATCCACACCGGATTCATTTTCCAGTTTTTCCCTCCACCATTCCATTCCCTCTTCCATTAAGGAAAGCTGCTCTTGCCTTCTAGCCAGAGATCCTATCCCAGCCATTTCCAGCCTCCTGCCCTTCAGGGCTTGGTTCTGCAATATAATAAATGAAGGGTCTTGGTTACTTGGTTCGGGTGCATTTCTTCCCGCTTTTCTGAATTACATGTAATTGGCTCTCCCCTGCCCCCTAGTGTCTAAGTCATATTGTAATGAACGATGAGTGTTAGAAGCCCAATTCTCCCTAGTATTTGGTGGGGGAGGAGAAAAGAGAGGAAGAATGAGGAAGGGGAGAAGCAGAGAACACAGGTAGAGATGACATGTCTGTGCAGATATAAGATTCAGGCTTCCTGTCTATTTCCTGCTCTCACAATTGGTTCAACAAAAATTGGCTCCAGAACCAAGCCCTAAGTGGACTAGAGTTCACTGTTCTGCCAGCAGAGGAGCAGCTATTTATTCACATTCTTTGTTCCCCATACTTAATCCGTGGCTGACTTCGCCCTTTGCTCCCAAATACACCATCTCTCTTAATTATCTCCTCTGCTGTGAGGCTGCTTGGGAAGAGAATTACAGATTGAGTTCATCCCACCCGAGGGTTCCTGTCCTTGTCTGGCACTCGCTCTGTGTTGCAACGTGTGAGGCTTGCGCTGGACACGGCTCAGAGGTGGACCCGGCCTCGGGGCCTCCAGACACGAAACTAGACATACAGGATACAAGTGAGGAATAATAAATAAATAACGGCAGAGGCAGAAATCGGTTTTAGTTTAAGTTTCTCAGGGCGCCCACATCTGGAATGCAGGGACCATGTCTGGTTTTGGATGTGGTTCAGGTTTGGCCCTCCTTGGCTTGAGTTTCTCTGAGCTGAGCCAGTCTACCTGGCTGCGGTGGTACTGTTTTCTTCAAAGAGAGTGAGCAGACATGTTTCCATTTCCATGCTTGGTGACTGGGTCCAAACAACACGTGGGTGGTTGTACTGGATGAGCCTTAAGATCCTTTTCTACCTGGAGGTTCTGTGATTCATTTAAAATGGGTGTGCACCCCTGACAATCTGTTGGTGGTGATTTCCTCTGCTGGGTCTGGCTTCCTGTTGATTCTACTTTACCGAATATTGCCAAATCCATTCATTATTTTCCTCCACCGATTCTTCCTAAGTTCATATTTCAGTTGCCTGAATGACTTGCAATGGCCTCTGCTATGGACTGAATGTTTGTATCCCCCTAAAATTCATATGGTGCAGCCCTAACCCTCAATGTGATGGTATCGGGAGATGGGGACTTTGGGAGGTAATTAGGTTTAGATTCGGTCATGTGTGTGGGGCCCCTATGATGGGATTAGTCCCCTTATAAGAAGAGAAGGAGACCAGAGCCTTCCCCCTCTGTGATGTGAAGATACAGCAAGAAGGTGGCCATCTACAAGTAGGAAGAGGGTTCTCCCCAGATGCTGAATCTGCCAGTACTGTGATCTTGGACTTCCCAGCATCCAGAACTGAGAGAAATAGATATTTGTAGTTTAAGCCACCCAGTCTATTGTATTTTGTTATAGCGTCCCAAACTAAGACAGTCCCCAAACTGATGTCTCTGCTTCCACACTGTGGTCCCAACCCTCATACACATTAAAATGCATGTTAAAATGCATAGATTTAATAAATTAATGCTTTCACACACATACTCACACACACAAAAATCAACACTTATCAAAGAAATTATAAGAGTTTCTCTTTATGTCCTCAGAACAAGAAGGTGCTCTTAAATAAGTTGCTAAAAGCATCAAGTAAAAAGAAAAAAAAAATGATAAATTTGGCTATATTGAAATTAAAACTTATGTGGAATAAAAAAGATACTTACACCAAGAGGCAAGCCACAGACTGGGAGTAGATATTTGTAACTCATAATAACAAAGGAACACTTTCTAAAGTATGTAAAGAACTCCTATGAATCAACAAGAAAAAACAAACCAATAGAAAAAGTGGTAAAGGTATGAACAGGGAATTCAGAAAAGGGGACATTTGTGTTGCTAATAAATACGTGAAAAGATGTTCAACCTAACCAGAAATCAGGCGAATGCCAATGAAGGGCTTCCCTGGTGGTCCAGTGGTTAAGAATCCGCCTTCCAATTCAAGGGACATGGGTTCAATCCCTGTGGGGAACTAAGATCCCACATGCTATGGGGCAACTAAGCCCACGCACCACAACTACTGAGCTCAGGCACCTCGACTAGAGAGAGCCCACGTGCCACAAACTACAGGTCCCACGCTCCCTGGAACCCGTGCGCCACAACTAGAGAGAGAAAACCTGTGCGCCACAACTAGAGAGAAGCCCAGGCTCTGCAACGAAGAGACTGCGCGCCGCAACGAAAAATCCTGAGTGCCAAAACTAAGACGCGACGCAGCCAAAAAAATAAAATAAATAAATATTTTTAAAAAACTGCGTGCGTAGCTTGGTTTCACTTAAAAAAAGAAGGAATGCAAATGAAAATGTGACACCATTTTATATCCACCAGATTGGCAAAAATTAAAAGTCCAGTGAGACTAAACGTTGTCAGGAATGTGGGGAAATTGGGGTTGTCTTATGCTAATGGCAGGAATAGAAATTAGTAAAGCCATTTTGGGGATGGATTGAATGCTCTCTAGTAAAGATGGATATATCCTCTGATTCTTATTAATTCCTCTCCTAGGGGGATGTATGTACAAAGAAAGAGTCATATATCAGGATATTTGTAATAGCTGCAAGTTGGAAATAATTTAAATTTCCATCAAAAAGGAGGTGGGATAATAAAGGTTGCACAGTCCTATACTGGAACGCTATTATAGCAGTTACAATGATAGAACAAGTCAATGTATCCAGTTGAAGGACCGTGAAAACATGATGTTAAGGGAATTAGTGTTTGATGGGTATGGAGTTTTAATTCAGGAAGAGGAAAAAGTTCCAGAGATGGATGGGCTGGTGATATTTGCACAACAAAATGAATGTAGTTAATGCCATTGAACTGTATACTTAAAATGGTAAATTTTAAGTTATATCTATTTTACCACAATTTAAGGGGAAAAAAACCCCCATAATGAACAGAATTAGGCGCACCATGAAATGCATTGTATGATGTGCTCATGACATTTAAAAATATTAAAGAATCATAACTAACTAAATAAAGCATTAAACATATTGAATATGTATATATATGATCAATTCATAAAGATGTGAAGGAATCACTGAATGCAAGATAGGCTTACCTGCTGGGAGGGAGAGGAGGAAAGTCTGAGGTTGTAGCTGTGGTAGAACTCTATCTGTGACATTTTATTAAAAACAAAAAATCTAAGAAAACTCATTAAATGTTAAAACAAAATAGGTGTTACACCCGTCTCGACATTGTTCCGTCTGAAGACGGGGGCGGTCTCTCCGTCTGTGATCGGGCTTTTATGTGTCACGTGCTCTCTGGCCTTGCATCTGTTCAGGACCAGCTCTTAGCCTTATATTTCTGGAGGTCCTTTTATGTCTCAGGCACATTGCTAGGCGCTGGGAACTCCATGATGAACAGCACAGGCATGGGTGCTACTCTTAGCATTTTCCTCCCAGGGATGTTCTTGCACAACGGTTTTCAGAGAGAGGCCCCTGGATTAGCAATATCAGCCTCGCCTCGGAACTTACTGGAAATGCAACTTTGGGGGCACCACCCCAGACCTGTTAACTCAGGTGCTATGGGGGTGGGGCCCCATATGGGGTGCGGCCCCATATGGGGTGCTTTCACGAGCCCTCCAGGCGATGCTGGTGCACGCTCAAATTTGGAAATCATTGCTCTTATATAAAGAAGAGAATGCTATCTCCTTTGTACACCCCATCTGAGGTGGAGGTAGGCAGGGGGTGTCCCAAAGTGTTCCAGAGGTGAAGAAAATGCCCTTTCATCACGGTTGCATACACCACCCCGGTTCTGGTGCCCGCTGCCCTGGGGCGCTTGGGACTCCCTCCCCTGTCCCCTCCCCACGCTCAGCCTTGGGGCTTGCCTGGTTTCCTAGTCAGACTCAGCCTCCACGGACCCTCCCTCGAAGCTGCTCACACCAGGTCCTCTGTCTACGTACGTCCAAACTCCTGGGGCTGACCGAGTTCAAGTCATTTTCCCAGAAGTACTACAGCGCCCAAGGGCAAGTTGGACACAGTTGGATACCTGGGTACCGGAGTGTCTGTGCTCCACGGGCCCACGGACACTCCATCCCAGCTCCTGCCTGGTCAAGATATCCGACTCCTCTCCTTAGTTTCACATTTAAGACCCTCAGTGACTTGACCCCATGTGCCTTTCTTTCTCTCCCTCCTGAAAGAAGACTCTGGAAAAAACAGCACTTTTCCTTTCTCATAGAAGATATTCACACTTTCCTGTCTCAGAGGCTTGTATTTTCTTTTATTTTGTTTGGATTTCTTCTGTCTGGAGTAGACTCTTTTCATATATGACAACTCCACTCTCCCCACTTCAACCCCCATACGTACTTACCATTTCAGAGCAGCCTCAAATGCCATTTCCTCCCTCTCTAGCTGAAGGCGATTGCTTCTTCCTTTGTGCTCTCCTAGTCCAAGGCTTTATCGGCTTCTGTAACCTGCCATTTCTCTCTCCCATTTCATTTTGTATTACAGTGTTTTATGTATTTGTCTTATTAAATCATGAACTTAACTTATTGTCTTATTCAGACATCTGAGTCGAGACGATTCCTTTAAGGATGCTGAGCACACTTTCAAGCTCAGGTGATATCAATAAGGGTATTGTTCCAAAGTGTCTAAGACGTGGTCTTCTGTCCTCAAATTACTGGAGGACTAGAGGGGGAGCCAGATACCTTGTTTATGCAAGGCGACAGAGTTCAGGACAGGGTGATGTGTTTGCCTGGAGGAGAGAGACACTGATTCTGCCTGTGAAGGCGTTGGAAGTGGGATGGGTTGATGGAGAAGTTCTGCCTGGAAGCTGTCAGAGTGAGGAGATCTCATTACAAGAAAGTGTAAGACGATGGGAGGCTGAAACAGGGCAAAGATGTCCTCTCCATTTTCGAGGAGACGAGACAGAAAGGCATAGATGGCAAAGAAGAGGGGTAAGTACAGTTTCACAGAAACCAAGGGAAGAGTATGTTTCTGTAGGAATGGAGTTAGAATCAGCACCAAAAGTTAAGTAGAGAGATGCCTTTGATACAAGGTCATCCTTACTGCCAGACTTTTTCTGCGGTACGCGGGCCTCTCACTGCTGTGCCTTCTCCCATTGCAGAGCACAGGCTCCGGATGTGCAGGCTCCGTGGCCATGGCTCACGGGCCCAGCCGCTCCGCGGCATGTGGGATCCTCCCGGACCAGGGCACGAACCCGCGTCCCCTGCATCGGCAGGCAGACTCTCAACCACTGCGCCACCAGGGAAGCCCTACTACCAGACTTTGCAGGAACTACAGGAGGGACCTAACCTGAGAACAAAGGTAATTGCCTTGCAGGAATCTCCCGTGGAAACTGAAGGCAACTCTTTGAATTTAAGGTTTGGTTTCTATTTGAACTTCCTTATTTGCAGGATTTAGAGTGGTGTTTTTTCAATCTACGGACTGTAGGTATATTTAAGATATACATTTTTCCCTTTAGAAAGAGTCTATAGTAATTAAGTTGAGAAGCGCTGAATTACAATTTTCCTCCCAGTGTGTTTTGCGCAGTCTCAGTCTGGCCGGTAGGAGGCAGCATAACCTCATGCTCTGAGTCAGGATCCTTGTTGCTGGAGTCGGCTCTGGCCCAGGGAAGGAGGCTTCCCTCCGTTCTGTGCTTCCGTTTCCTTCTTTACCTCCTGAAAAAGGTAGGAATTAACTAATAGCCAAACATTTTCAAAACGTTAAATGATCTGGGGGTGCCGGGTAGAAATCACAGCTGAATATAGTCCCAATCCCTCTCTGACTTGGCCCTGAAATCTGAAAAGCTCAAAGCTTGTCACAAGGGAGTCTTGTTCCTATTTCTGCAAACGGAAACTCTGGTATGTAAATTCACAAAAGACAAGGATGTCCAGTATGTAGATGTAAGTAAACTAAAATAAACATCACAGCAAACTTCCACCTGTAGGTATGAAAAAGTGGAAAAGCAAGGGTTTTTCTGGCCGTTTCCATTTCCATTTTGTTACTTTAATGCTCTAAAATTGTTTAAAACAATTATATTACTTTTGAATATATTAAAGCAGTCATTTGTCTATTGCAAACACTGTATATTACTATCTGAAAGAGCTGAAATATTAGGTCTGATGTATTATATTTGCAAGTCCCTCCACTTCCCAGAGGCAGCAAAGCATAGTGGAGACGCATACCAGCCCCTCCCTCCAGCTGTGTGACCTCAGAGAGGTGGTCCAACCTCTCTGATCTTCCCAGCACCTATGAAATTGGACAGGTCATAATAGTACCAACTGGGTAAGCTTGTTGGTGAACATGAAACAAGAGCCTGGCACATAGTGGACATTCAGTAGATATTTCAGGAAATTATTAGTGGCTGGATATTTGGTCCCTAATCTAGAATATGACGTGAGGCATTGGATTGGGTACCTTCCAGATATCAGGTTCTATGGGATATGGTGAAATGATAAAATGTATTTTCATTTTGGTTTTGTTAAAACCACCCTCACGTTAAACACCTACAGAAAAGTTACTCTGCTGATCTTTTTTTTTTTTTTTTTTTTGTGGTACGCGGGCCTCTCACTGTTATGGCCTCTCCCATTGCGGAGCACAGGCTCCGGACGCGCAGGCTCAGCGGCCATGGCTCATGGGCCCAGCCGCTCCGCGGCATGTGGGATCCTCCCAGACCGGGGCACGAACCCGCGTTCCCTGCATTGGCAGGCGTACTCTCAACCACTGCGCCACCAGGGAAGCCCTACTCTGCCGCTCTTGACCATGTTAAAGCGGTCAGGATCACGCGCTACATCCTCAAAAGGCCTCAACTGCTTTTTCTGTCCCCATAAATGAATTTCTTTGGGAGGTGCACTTCTGGGCTGAGCACTGCAGCTACTGTCATTCACTAAACAGGATTCCAAGCCACTCATGGGAATTAATGGACATGATTATGTTTGGGGGACCTGTGAAGGAGAATCAGTATATAACTAGAACAAGAGCCATGTGAAAAATGGTTGTGTGGTCATATGTGTTTGGAAACCCTGCATACTACAGTCTCCTCCTAGAGATTCACCATGGGCTGCCATGGATTAAAAGCTCCAGGCAGCTCTGTCCAATAGAAATGGCATATGAGCCGCAGGTGCAACTTAAAATTTTCTAGCAGCCACGTGAAAAAAGGAAAAAAGGAACAGATGAAATCGATTTTAATAATATATTTTATTGAACCCCATTTACCCAAAATAGTACCATTTCAACCTGTAACCAATATTTTAAAAGAATTTAAATTATCTCAGTCTTTGATAGATGACATGTATTTTAACACCTAGCGCACTTCTCAGTTGGGATTAGTCACGTCTCAGTTGGGATTAGTCACGTCTCAAGTGCTCTGGGACCACACGGAGCTAGCAGTTACGTTATAGTATGACTCAGGCTCAGAGAATCCGTGCTTGGAGGGAACCCCAATAGAACCTGAAAAGGCCCCAAGAAGTTACAGGGAAAATAATGGAAAAGAATAGAAGGCGCATTTAGGTTACCTTAAAAGCCAAGATCTTAGAAGAGAGACTGTCCAGAAAAGGCTTAAATGACAACAACTTAAGTTAGGGTTAAAAACTGACCAATCTCAGCATTTTTCTTAAAACCCCTGGCGGAGATGGGCAGAGGCACCTACGGTCCAGATGAGGAGGTGGTATGGTCTTGTGTTTACTGACCGCTCTGAATTCTCCTTTAATCTTGTGCTCCTCTGCTTCTGGGTGTCTATAGGTGGAGGCTGGACGGTGTTGCGTGATTTTTTAAACATCTTCAAATCACATACGTTAGCAGCAGCCCCTTCTCAAACTCTTCAGCAAGAGGCAATTTTTGTTCCCCATCTCATCCCACTTTTGTGCTCCCAACCTTTTCACTGTGTCTGCGAGCTTCACTCCCCATCCTGACTCCCCCGACTTCGTCTCATCTTTGGGCCAGCTCTCTTCCCCCAGACAGAAGAAGCCACAGACTTGAAATATTTGGTCCCCTCCTGACCTGTTGTGAAATACTTCCTCTCACGTGCCTCTTAAAAAAAAAAAACGTTTTATGATCCCGCGTATTCATCCACGTGGTTCTTTATCAGTGCCGCATAATTGTACCATGAACCGCAGCCATAAGTTAAAGACCTTCTCTAAACTCTCAGTGATTGCCCTGGACCGTAGTGTAGGAGGGAAGATGGCAGAAGTTTAATCAGAGACTAGGAGTCTTTCAGGAGAACATCCAGCCTACCTCAGGACTCATCCAAAGGCTGCTTGCTTTTCCCTCCCAAGCTTTTCGCTTGATCCAAGGTCTGTTAACAATTTGAAAGTCAAATCCCCCTCTCGGGTTACGGAATGGGTATCTCCTTTTGTCGTGAAAGGGGGTGTGTAATTATTCCGTCCAGGTTCAGACACCTGATCCCAGCTGGTAGATCCCCCAAGGACACTCCTTCAGCACTAAGCTCCCAAGTTACCTTCTCAAGTGGGCAGTGCCACGAAACCAAAGCGGCCATCCGATTGCCCCTCCTGGAAGGCAGCAAACATCTGCTGGGCTCCAAGGACCGTGTTTTATGTAAACACACCCAGCTCACTCCATCATCTGGAGACGTGTGTGGAGAGACAGGCAGTTGAGCCGGGACCACATGCTTTCGATAATCTTTTGGCAAAGTGAGTGTTTCCCGAAGCCAGGATTTGTCATTATCCTTTCTCTTTCTTAGCTGTGAGAAAAATAGATACATTTTTTGTTGGTTGCACTTTTTGAAAGTCACTTGTCTGTGTTTTGGTGCCCGAAATGACTTCCAAGGCTACGAATGTCGATTTTGGTTACTTTCCCTCCCGTGGTTGAGGTTGCTTTCCTTCTACAGCGGGAGAGGAAAGATGGGCAGGAAAGATGACCTAAAATGACCAAGACAGAGTGTAGTTTAGGGCAGAGGGCCCATTCCCCTGTCTGGGCCTGTCTACACCTCCAGCCTGGGCGCCTGCAACTTCCTGCTGCTTCACCCTCATCCTCCCAGCTAACGTTTGCTCTCAGGAGCTGATGAAGGTGATTTATACCTTAGCTTCAGGGTTTTTTTTGTTGTTGTTGCTGTTATCATACATATATCATAAAATCCACTCCTTTTAAGTGTTTTGTTAGTATATTCCAACTGTGTGCGACTATTACCGCTAATTCCAGAACATTTCCATCATCCCTAAAAGAAACTCTGTGTTGAACAGTCATTCCCCTCAGCCCCAGTGCTAAGCTACCTTCTGTCTCTAGAGATAGGCCTCTTCTGGACATTTCCTATAAAAGGAATCCTACAGTATGCGAGTTTTGTGTCTGGCTTCTTTCACTTAGAAGAACGTTTTCAAGGTTCGTCTATGGTGCAGCATGAATCAGTACTTCATTCCTTTTTATGGCTGAAGAATATTCTGTGTTCCTCCCTTGGTTTATCCACTCATCCGTTGATGGACATTTGTGTTGTTTCCACCTTGCGGCTAATACGAATAATACTGTCGTGAACATTCCTGTACAGGTTTTTGTGTGGATATAAATGTTTTCATTATATCCTTTGGATATATCCTTTGGAGTGGAATTGCTGGGTCGTGTGGGAACTATGGTTAACTTTTTGAGGGACTGCCAACTGTTCTCCAAGTTGGCTGCGCCGTTTCACACTCCACCAGCAATATCCGAGGGAGCCACTTGTCCACATCTGCAGCAATGCTGGTCACCGTCTGCCTTTATGCTCGTGGTCATAAGTGTGGATGTGAAGTCCTATCTCATTGTGGTTTTTTTTTTTTTTTCCGTACGCGGGCCTCTCACTGTTGTGGCCTCTCCCGTTGCGGAGCACAGGCTCCGGACGCGCAGGCTCAGCGGCCATGGCTCACAGGCCTAGCCGCTCCGCGGCATGTGGGATCTTCCCGGACTGGGGCACGAACCCGCGTCCCTTTCATCGGCAGGCGGACTCTCAACCACTGCGCCACCAGGGAAGCCCCCTAGCATAGTATTTTGAGGTTCATCCGTTTGCAGGTTGCCTCAGTACTTCATTCCTTTTCATAGCTGAATAATATTCCGTTGTGTTGCCCTCCTAATTTTTTAAAACAAAGTTCAGCTTAATTACCTATATCCATAAACGAGTAACCAGCAGTCTCTCCCAGCCCTTCCCAGGGTTATGTGACCACAGCCTGAAGGGCGGAATATTACACTAACAGGATTGGACCTCTTCATCACTGTGGTCAAAGCTGACTCTACTTAATCAGATAATGTAAGCTGTTCCAATTTAATTCCACTCAAATAACATCATGAAATTTGGGCACTAGGAAGGATTAGTGGCAGAAGAAAATAAATATGAGTGAAGCTTCTGAACAGACTTGATTCCGGCTGGAGGCATGTCCCACCCCGCTGGTCCGCCAACCTGTCACCATCATCAAACTCACAGCCTGCATGCTCTTCCAGTGGGGAAAACACTCCCTGCCCTAGAGCTATTCGGACTCCGAAAAGCTGTGATTCTGTAGGTCCTTACGTTGTTTCTGCCCCAAAGGACTCACATTTCTTGATATTGGAATGTTTAGGGAGAAGAATTGGGAAGAATCAGGGGGACCATGAGCTCAGGAGCACCCCCGGAGGCAATGAGGACAGGGTTTGAATTCCGTGGAACTCTCGCGGCTAAAGCAGGAGATGGTCACAAGAGCAAGCTTGTGGATGAACCACAGGGCACAGAGATCTGGGGCACAGGATGTGGGTTCTAACTATGGCTGCAAACGTTGAGCTTCCTTTCGGTCTCTCCTTGCTTCCGTGTCTTTCATTCTTCTGCTCGGGGATAGTGGGAGAAATCAGGGGGAAGAAACCAAGGGGTCCCCACTATGAAAGTTAAGGAGCAGAATATACTTTGTTTTTCCAACAGTTTCAGTGGCGGCTACATGAATGAGCTGGAGAGGGAAGAACAGTGAGATTACAGCACTGCACAAGGTAACTGAATCGAGTCATTTGGAGATTGGATCAGAGAAGGAAAAGCATTCATCTCTCAAAGCTGCAGTGTATTCAACTGAAAAATGGGAATGCTAATCGGAAAGCACTGCTCTCTGTAAGGCGCCAGCAGAAAACGTCAGCACGGCTGCACTTATTGGAGGAACCATTGAAGGGTATCAGGAGGTCCCCCCCGCCAAATATGCCACTTTGGCATAAGGATTATTTTGAGCTGAAGGCAACTGAGAATCAACAGATGCAGGAAGAATTCTCTGGCCTCCCCTTATCTACCTACAGCTGGGCATAAATTTCCCTTGGTGACAAGAGTCCCTCTCTCCTGTACCCGGAGGAGGAGAACGACTCATATCACCGGAGAAAGAGAATCGGCACCGAGATGAGTCTGCATAAACAGACTTTACTGAAATAACCCTTATCTGCCATTAGCTCTTCCATGTACATCCTAGTCACTTCCCCACATTTATTGTGCCTCGAAGCCCAAACCCCCTTTCCTTTGTTAAAATGATCTATAAGCCCCCGAGTCTAATCACCTCTTTGAGTTTTTAGTTCTTCTCTTTTTAATAATTATTTATTTTAGCTTCGCTTGGTCTTAGTTGCGGCAGACAGGCAGCATCTAGTTCCCTGACCAGGGATCGAACCCGGGCCCCCTGCATGGGGACTGCAGAGAAGTCCTGAGTTTTAGTTCTTTTCTATAAATCCCCATGCATGTAAAATATTATTAAAAATTGTATGCCTTTTCTCCAATTATTTTGTCTTTTGTTAGTGTAGTTTGCAGGCCCCCAGTGACAGAGTTTAAGAGGACAGAGGAAAGGTTTTTCCTCCCTGACACCATGTGTCCTGCAAGATGGGCAGATGACCCAGAGGAGTGCCGCGGTTTTGCCGTTAGAGGTGAGGGGACTCCTCGCAATTTGATTCAATGCCTTGGCATCGTGGAATTCTTCCACGGCTATTTTTGTGGTGACTGTCCACCAGGATTGCTTGGTAAATACCTGTTGACCGACTGGCTGATGGCATGCTAACGGCAATTCGCAGAGAACGGCTGTCTTCTGATGAGTTTTAGTCCCAGACCCAGACTAGAAAAGCGATAGAAGCAGCCAGATGTTAAGGTGAGACTTGGGAGAAGAGACGAAAAACTGCTTTACTGAGAAGAGTCAGAGGCACGAAGTGATACTGAGTTTCTTGTTTTCCATGAGGAGAAAGGACTTAACACAAGTCGTTGGCTGATTTGAGAGGAACTGATCACCCAGTCATTCAGAAAGGGCGTTCTGTCATCTGAACAACATTCCAAGGCAGGAATTTTGTTTAGAGAATTGAGAGTACAAAGTCTTTGACTGTAATCCCAGGAGACACATTGGTGAAATTTAGTTCCCTAGAATAAGTGGTACTAAGCCTTCAAAGGAAGACAATACATGACACATCTTAAAAAGTATTTGGGGATTGATATGGGAGCCTGTGATTTAATTTTCCAGAGGCACAGCCCCAAGCAGGACAAGAAACAAATGCTTTTACGTCTAGAACGAGAAATAACGTGGTTACAAAAGATGCTAGTCTGAGATGGCTAATAAGCCACGACCATGAAATATGCCAGGACAATGAAATGAAATACACAGCAATGAAATACCAAGTGAAATACTGGGCCGGATTGGGGAGTGGACAGAGGAATGTTGCACGTGGCAGAGAGATGATGGAATGATCCTTCCACCTTTGAGAGCAGAGCAAGGTTATATGATTATGAAGAACCCGGGCAGTAAACCTGCAAACACAGGTTGAAGGAGCCCTTGAACACAGGACTCCTGAAACTGACCAGCTCAGGTGTGCAGACTGCAGGGAACTCCTTCCACGACGAGGTGGTACCTGTGGGACTGATGGACGATTCAGTTTGCCCAGCATCAGAATAAAAGAGGTGGGTAGGGGAAGCACATCGAGGTAGCTCCCGCAGTGGAGACCAGAGAGCAGAGAAAAAGGAAAAAAGATCACTGGGTTCTGAGTCCAGACATGAAAGGAAAAGTTAGGTCAACTAAAACAAAGGAGAGAACAGGGGAAACAAAAAATGCAGTATGGCCTGGCATTGTGGTCAAAAGCGAGAAACGACGGTGGAAACCAGTCCTTCTTATTCTCCATGGGCAAAAAGAATAAGCCAGTCCAAAGGCAGATAAAGGAATCCGAGGCTGCCTGCCAAAGACCGGAGGTAAAAGACGCAAGCAAGAAGAGTTCAGAAGTTCAGGAAAATAAAAGAGGATTATCATTCAAGGGTTCTGTGAACCAGAGAAAAGGTGAAATGACAGGAAGCTCTGGGAGTGGCTGGCGGGGTGGGGGCAGAGGGGGTGGGGGAGGGGAGAGGAGCAGTCACTTGGGTGAACTCCACCGTGTGTGGATGAGAGTCTAAGTGCACTGATGCAGGCGGGCCGGCTTTCTTCTCGCAGAGCACCTAATGGACCAAGTAAACTCCCCCCGAAAGACCGGACTAGATCTGACGGTGGAGGACTGATTCTGGGCTGGCTCCGTTTTTACATTCTTGGAGAGAAAATTCCTACTGCCTTGGCATTTCAAGCTTTTAAAAAAGTTTAAGTTTTTCTATTTCATTGTTTTAATTTAGTTATTTATTTTTGGCTGCATTGGGTCTTTGTTGCTGCATGCGGGCTTCTCTAGTTGCGGCAAGCAGGGGCTACTCTTCGTTGAGGTGCGTGGGCTTCTCATTACAGTGGCTTCTCTTGTTGCGGAGCATGGGCTCAAGGCGCACGGGCTCAGTAGTTGTGGCACTCGGGCTCAGTAGTTGTGGCTCGCGGGCTCAGTAGTTGTGGCACTCGGGCGCAGTAGTTGTGGCACGTGGGCTCAGTAGTTGTGGCCTTCAGGCTCAGTAGTTGTGGCTCGCGGGCTCTAGAGCGCAGGCTCAGTAGTTGTGGCGCACGGGCTTAGTTGCTCCGTGGCATGTGGGATCTTCCCGGACCAGGGCTCGAACCCGTGTCCCCTGCAATGGCAGGCGGATTCTTAACCACTGTGCAACCAGGGAAGCCCAAGTTTTTCTATTTTAAATAAAACCATGCCAGATTTGAAAAAGCACTCAGAGGGCTGCTTGTAACAAAGGAAGACAGAGGAGTGGGGCATCCGTGGGGATGTCCAGGGTTCCCCCTTTCCAGGGAATGGAGGATGATAGAAGATAATGAAACAGATGTAGAGGTAATAATTGCGGTGAGGGGCTTCCCTGGTGGCGCAGTGGTTGAGAGTCTGCCTTCCGATGCAGGGGACACAGGTTCATGCCCTGGTCCGGGAAGATCCCACATGCCGCGGAGCGGCTAGGCTCGTAAGCCATGGCTGCTGAGCCTGTGTGTCCAGAGCCTGTGCTCCGCAATGGGAGAGGCCACAACAGTGAGAGGCCCGCGTACCGCAAAAAAAAAAAAAAAAAGTGCAGTGAAGGCAGGATAAATTAGAGAACTAAAATACTGCCCCGAATAGGACACAAATCTACAGGAAAATATTGACAGCAAGGAAGAAAGAAATCTCTGTAAATGATGGAGATGAGAGAAAAAATGAAGACATACAAGAATAAAATCCAAAGGGGAAAGGCAAGACAGGTTCTGTTGAAAGCCAGAAGCATGAAGGATCATTGAGGGAAGGGAAGGGAGTCAAAATGTTGGTAAAAATTAGGATAAATAAAACTAATGGGGCTTCCCTGGTGGCGCAGTGGTTAAGAATCCACCTGCCAATGCAGGAGACACGGGTTCGAGCCCTGGTCTGGGAGGATCCCACATGCCGTGGAGCAGCTAAGCCCGTGCGCCACAACTACCAAGCCTGTGCTCTAGAGGCCGTGAGCCACAACTACTGAGCCCGCGTGCCACAACTACTGAAGCCCGCACGTCTAGAGCCCGTGCTCTGCAGCAAGAGAAGCCGTTGCTATGAGAAGCCTGCGCACCACAACAAAGAGTAACCCCCGCTCAGCGCAACTAGAGAAAGCCTGCGTGCAGCAAAAAAGACCCAACGCAGCCAAATATAAAAATAATTAGATTAAAAAAAAAAAACTAATGAACAGAATTTTCAAAAGTTATAATTTTTTAAAATTTATTTTTTCAAGTATAGTTGATTTACAATGTTGTATTAATTTCTGCTGTATAGCAAAGTGATTCAGTTATACATATATATTCTTTTTCGTACTCTTTTCCATTATGTTTTATCACAGGATATTGAATAGAGTTCCCTGTGCTATACAGTAGGACCTTGTTTTCTATCCATTCTCTATGTAATAGTTTGCATCTGCTAACCCCAAACTCCCAATCCATCCCTCCACCGCACCCTCTCCCCCTTGGCGACCACAAGACTGTTCTCTATGTCTGTGAGTCTGTTTCTGTTTCGTAGATAAGTTCAGTTGTGTCATATTTTAGATTCCACATATAAGTGGGATCATATGGTATTTGTCTTTCTCTTTCTGACTTACTTCCCTTAGTATGATAATCTTTAAGTCCATCCAAGCAAATGGCATCATTTCATTCTTTTTTATGGCTGAGTGATTGTCCGTTGTGTGTGTATATATATACACCCCACCTTCTTTATCCATTCATCTGTAGAGGGACATTTAGGTTGTTTCCATGTCCTGGCTATTGTGAACAGTGCTGCTATGAACATTGGGGTGCATGTATCTTTTCAAATGATGGTTTTCTCCGGATATACGCCCAGGAGTGAGATTGCTGGATCACATGGTAGCTCTATTTTTTATTTACTTGGCTGTGCCAGGTCTTAGTTGCAACATGCAGGATCTTCATTGTGGCATGTGGGCTCTTTTAGTTGCAGCATTCGGGCTCTCGGTTGCAGCATGCATGTGGGATCTAGTTCTCTGACCAGGGAGCGAACCCAAGCCCCCTGCATCGGGAGCACAGAGTCTCAACCACTGGACCACCATGGAAGTCCCTGGTAGCTCTAATTTTAGTTTTTTGAGGAACCTCCATAATGTTCTCCATAGTGGCTGCACCAATTTACATTCCCACCAGTGTAGGAGGGTCCCTTGAAAAGTTATAATTTTTAGTGTACTCAGAAGTTTAGAAACTTTGTTAAAATGATGCAGATGGGACAGAATATTTAGATTTTTAAAGACCAAAATTAGAGCATAAAGAATGTGTTCTTGTTTGGCTAGACTGTTGGTTTAAAAAAATGATTTTCAATATATTTGGTCATAGGGTTTTGATGCACTCTTGGAAATTTGAAATGACTGCAAAAAGGGAATTCAAAAATCATTTTGTGAAAATGGTATATTTTCTCTATTTCTTCCTTTCAGTCTCTTTCTGTACACAAACTTGAATATTCTTTTTCCTAAACATTTGCAGACATCATGATGCTTCAGTATGCATTTCCTGTTAGTAAGAACATACTCTCGCCTGCCCACGAAAACTCTATCACACCAAAACTTTTTTTAAAATTCACACCTAAGAAAACAAATAATAATTCCATAATATCTAGTAGGCAGTCATATTTAAATATCAGCAATGCCAACAATAATTAAGGTCTTGTTTTTTTGTTTTTTTAAAGAAGAATCCAATTAAGTTTCACCCATCGCGTTTGGTTGTTTTGTCTCTTGAGAGTCTAATCTTTTTAGCCCAAACTCATCATTTCTGACAGGAGAAAAATACTGTTGAGATGAGGTGATTTGCCCAAGGCTGATGCACAGAGCATATGCTCCATTTCACTTAAGTAGGATTTTGTAGTAAGATAGCTTTAAATTTTAAAATAATTTTAAAATGATAAGTATCAAAGATGTCATCATCATGCAGGAATTGCTTCTCCTCTCTTAGCAATACTGAACCTTCAGGACAAGTCACATATTGTCTTGGACATTTGCATTTGTTAGCTTAGTTAACATGTCACAAACCCCACGATGATGACTCAGAGACGCTGTCCTGTCACACAGCAGAAGCTCAGAGCTGTTGCCATCCTGAGCTGGGTCTGGAGGCTGGCAGAAGACCTGGACGGATCTGCTGAGCCTTAATACCACTTTTCTGCTCTGACTCTCCAGGGCAGCAACACATGCTGCCTCTGAGTATATTTCGAGACTGCAGTGTGCCCTCTGTACCCACAGGTTCCGCATTCGCGGATTCAACCAATCGCGGATTGAAAATACTCGGAAAAAAAAAAGAAAGTTCTGAAAAGCCAAACTTGAATTTGCTGGGCACTGACAACTATTTACATAAAATTTACATTGTGTTAAATATTATAAGTAATCCAGGGATGGTTTAAAGTAGACAAAGGATTGTATGGTAGGTTATAGGCAAATACTGTGCTATCATTTTATATCAGGGAGTTGAGCATCCTCGGATTTTGGTATCTGCGGAGGTCCTGGAACCAGTCTCCTGCTGATACCGGGGGCGGGGGGGGGGTGACTGTATATTTGTAAACTATATGTAACTTTTCGATTGAAGTCATAAAAATAAATGGTGCCCTCTCCCCAGCGAATTGCCTGCCAGTATTCTCAATAGCTGGCGCTGGAGAGTCAATCAGATGCCTCTTTGGAGAAAGGAAAAGTGGCGAGCAAGGCAAGGTGAAATATTCAGCCTTTGATGCTTTCGCCAACACAAACTAATGGGGTTCCTAGGACTCATTCTGGCAATAAAGGGTGACTGCAGAACACTTAGTAACAGTAAGAGGAAGAACAGGTGATAC
This sequence comes from Pseudorca crassidens, assembly GCF_039906515.1. Classification (NCBI taxonomy): domain Eukaryota; kingdom Metazoa; phylum Chordata; class Mammalia; order Artiodactyla; family Delphinidae; genus Pseudorca; species Pseudorca crassidens. Next base: position 190,264,757 of record NC_090296.1, read on the forward strand.
AAATGAGAAATACTGCTGCTAAATGAACCTGGATTGAAAGTAAGATTAATGAAAGTGGCTCTTTCTCTTGCTGCTTCTGTTTCTTTTTTTCTTGGTAAACTATATGAAGATGCCAAGGTAGATACCTTGGTTTATTTGCCTTTGCATTCCCTGGACTTCATGCATAGTTTGCAATATACATTGGTATTCAGATACTACATTAATTAAGCAAATATTTCCTGAATACATCTGTGTGCCAGGTGCTGTGCTGGTCCTGCCCCGAGATAAGAAACAGGCAATTTCCATCCTGCTTGGTAAGCTTGATGGACGATGGGGTAAGGGCTTAGTGTCGCAGGCTTGGGAGGGACAGGAGGCTTCCAGGAGGAGGTGCCACTTAAGTCGAGACTGAAGGTCGAGTAGTGATTCAAGTAGGCTGAACTGAATGGGTGAATTTTCTTTGAAGCAGCTTAAAGCCACAGGGAGCAGGAAACTATTAGCACAGATCGTTCTTGTTTGAAATGGCAACCAACTGGTGAGAGTGGTAGCCTGTGTGTAGGAAACCAAAGGATGGGGACAAGGACGTATACCCTTTTACACCTTTTATTTTTATTTATTTATTTTTAAAATTTATTTATTTTTGGCTGTGTTGGGTCTTCATTGCTGTGCGCGGGCTTTCTCTAGTTGCGGCGAGCAGGGGCTACTCTGCATAGCGGTGTGCAGGTTTCTCATTGCAGTTGGTGGCTTCTCTTGTTGCAGAGCACGGGCTCTAGGCTCACAGGCTTCAGTAGTTGCAGCACGAAGGCTCAGTAGTTGTGGCTCGCAGGCTCTAGAGTGCATGCTCAGTAGTTGTGGCGCACAGGCTTAGTTGCTCCGCGGCATGTGGGATCTTCCCGGACCAGGGATCGAACCTGGGACCCCTGCATCGGCAGGTGGATTCTTAACCACTGCACCACCAGGAAAGTCCCTTACACCTTTTAAATTGTCTACGAATTTGTTTGAGTAATTAAAATGATTTTTTTGTACTTCTTGGCACCCCTTTGAGAAAATTTTAAAAAAGAAAACAATGAATTTATGTTCTAGATGGAAGGTCACCGCAGGGAACAGAACAGGGAAGGACATAAATGCATCCCCCTTCAATTGAGCAAAATTTGAGGATGCTGTAAACTTGACAGTGGTCTAAGGGAAGGGGCTGTGATTTCCAATGTGTGAGCGTGTTGTGGGCTTATCCAGCGTCCAAAGACAGGAGACCAGGATGGTGAAGCTGTTAAGAGGCAGGGAATGAATGTGAATGGGTTCATTAAAATCTTGGCAATTTTTTTTTTTAAAAAGGAAACCTCTAGAAACAGAAACAGGGAGACAATCTGGAAAAAGAAGAGAAAAGAAGACTATAGGAAATATGGCAAATGCATCCCCTAAGCAATTAATCCATTTCTTTTGATCCTTTGTTTTATATAATTGCTGCATTTCACAATGAGAAGCAGACAAAGGGCAGTTTTGATGAGGAATGTTTGTTCAGGTGACGAAGCAAATACATTTACAAGAGGGTTAGTATTATCGTGCGAGAGTGTTCAGGTGCGAATTTATTTTATTTTACTTTTTTATTGAGGTATAATTGATTTACAATGTCAAGTTAGTTTCAGGTGTACAGCAAAGTGATTCAGTTATATACATATTCAATAATATATGTATGCTCTTTTTCAAATTCTTCTCCCTTGTCGTTATTACAAAATAGTGAGTACAGTTCCCTGTGCTATACACACTTCTGCTATATACACTTGTTGGTTATCTATTTTATATATAATAGTGTGTATATGTTGATCCCAAACTCCTAATTTATCCCTCCCTGCCCTTTCCCCTTATGGTAACCATACGTTTGCTTTCTATGACTGTGGGTCTATTTCTGTTTTGTATATGAGTTCATTTGTATCATTTTTTTGAATTCCACATATAAGCGATATCATGTTATATTTGTCTTTCTCTGTCTGGCTTACTTCACTTAGTATGATAATCTCTAGGTCCGTCCATGTTGCTGCAAATAGGAGATGTGAATTTTTTAATGGAGCGATTTGTTTTTACTTTTTGAAATTTGTGTTAGGGCAGCATGTTAAAGAAAATGTAAGTCTTCTAAACCCAGTGCAAAACACGAAGTTTGCGGGGAGGGTACACGTGTTGGGTCAGGAAGGCTGCATTTGAGTCCTGGCTCTGTCACTCACTAGCTCTGTAACTTGGGAGATATTATTCAGTTTCTCCACATTGCGTCTCTATCCGTGGTATCGAGGTAGTAACCCACGTGAGGGGGTTGTTTTGAAAGTTGACGATGAAGTGGCGGCTCAGAACACCATCCTCATGTTATTTCCACTGGGCAGGATGGCCAGAGTCCTGGGAGACCACCCAGCTCCTGGGTGGGGAGGTGGTTGCTCCGTAGTTCTGGAAAAAAGACGTACGAAGTGCAGGCAACCCACTGATCAGCGAGAAATTCCTGATGGCTTACTGGGCTGTTCACTTTCTCTGCAGCCTCCCACAGGAAAAGAGTCGGACCTCCGTAATAGGAACCAGAGAGCCCCAGACCCAGGTAAGTCACAGTTCGTTGAAACAGAGCAGTGGAACAGCTAAGGGAGGAAAGAGGGAAAATCCTCAAGAGAAAAGCAGACATGTCAAGAGGCTTTTACGGATTTGGGGGAGAGGGAAATTGGCAAAGGACGTTTCTGTGTCTGTGGAGGAGGGGCGAAGCATATTCTAGGTCTAGGTGGGAGATGACAAAAAGCAGAGGAAACACAAAACTATCAAATGTCTGCGGTAACATTTTCGAGCAACTAGAGCAAGACGTGGGTGAATGAGAGGTCAAAAAAGGATTGTATGAGCGTATTTTTAAAAAAATACATACAAGAACGGGACTTCCCTGGAGGTCCAGTGGTTGAGACTTCACCTTCCAGTGAAGGGGGTGCGGGTTGGATCCCTGGTTGCGGGGCTAAGATCCCTCATGCCTCGTGGCCAAAAAACCAAAACATGAAACAGAAGCAAGGGCCTCCCTGGTGGCGCAGTGGTTAAGAATCCGCCTGCCAATGCACGGGACACGGGTTCAAGCCCTGGTCCGGGAAGATTCCCACATGCTGCGGAGCAACTAGGTCCGTGTGCCACAACTACTGAGCCTGTGCTCTGGAGGCCATGAACCGCAACTACTGAGCCCACGTGCCATAACTACTGAAGCCCATGCACCTAGAGCCCGAGCTCTACAACAAGAGAAGACACCACAATGAGAAGCCCGCACACCGCAACAAAGAGTAGCCCCTGCTCACTGCAACTAGAGAAAGCCCGCACACAGCAACGAAGACCCAACGCAGCCAAAAATAAATAAGTAAATAAAATTTATATTAAAAAAAACCAGAAGCAATATTGTAACAAATTCAGTAAAGGCTTTAAAAATAGTCCACATCAAAAAAAAAATCTTAAAAAAATACATACAAGAACACTAAGTTGGATTTATATTGTTTCAATGCCTTCATCAAATAAGTGACAATAAATATATCTTTTAATGTTATACAAACAATTTACAGGTGCTCTACAATGGGTTTGGGCCCTGTTAAAAATATTTGGAGGGAACAGCCCAGGTAAAAATATTCACATGGAATTTGTACTTATATGTGTCTTGGAAGGGCCCTTAGCCCCTGGGGACCATCCCTGCTGGTTATTTGTACTGGCTCCTCCTACTGTCCTGTTGGACCTGATAATTCATATTTGCAAAACACTTTTGAAAAAAATATCAATACATACAAGACAACTAGAGAAAATCATGTAAGGAAGTCACTTTCTGGGTCAAGGATCCGTAGGCGCTCCCCTTGTCTTGATGTTCAAGGCCTTCTATAACCTGGACCCAAACGTACTTGTCCAGTCTTGACACCAACTACAATAAATAAATGAGTCATTTATCAAACACTTGTTGACTTGCTGTCGGGGTCTGGGTACCGAAGGGAGGAAGCCCCCACTGCCCTGTCGTCTCACAGGGAATGCCATCCTCTGTGGGTAAGCCAGGCTGCCTCCAGAAAAAAAGAGAGCTGCATCCTCCCTTCTGTTAAGAGGTGAGAAGAAAGAGAATAGCTCAGAGGAGCACAAGTGACGAAGGCATTCCAGAAACTGCTCCCCTGGTGAAGGACCTGGGATTCTTCCTGTTGCCTTGGAAGTTTCCTCAAGCTTCTTCTTCCCCATCTAAGTCCCACCTTCCTTCTCTGGCCACTCAACACATCTGGCCAACAGCCCTCCCCTCAAGGAGTTTGTAAGCTGGTAGAAGAGATTAAACAAGGACTTAGTAACTATGACAGTGGCCAGCATGTGGCAGAAGGAGTGCAAAATGCTACTGGAGAGAGGAGGAGGGTGGAAGAGGAGGGAAAGAAGGTACTAGAATGATTTTGAGAAGGAGGTAACATCGGAGATGGAAAAGCATGGATAGAATGTGGAGAGGTGGTCAAGTTGAAGAAGGGTTGGTTGAGAACCTTACACGGCTGGATTTGGTACTTTTTTGGGTGTTAGTTTTCAGGTGACAAACCCAGAGAGAGTGATTTGGGCCATCCCGTGAAGAGCCTTTATTGGCAGGCTGAGAAATGTGTACCTAACATAGTAGCCAGTAGGGATCCATTGGAGGTCTTTGAGCAGCAGAGGGACACAGAACCGCGTGATCTCTGGGCTCAAAGGAACTTAAAGGCCTTTGGTTCCATGCAAAGCTTGACATCTCTGACTGTCAAGTCTAGACTTGGCCACTAGATTCTCTTTGTTGTGAGGGTTTAATGAGATGACACTTGTAAAATGCTTAGCTCAGGATTTGCCAGAGAGTAAAGCTCAATAAATCTTGGCTGCTGTTGTCAACATCACCGTACATTGGGTTATAATTTAGGAATGTTTTCCTTAAGCCTTCTTCCACATTTGTCCTGTAGGACTTTGAAGACAGCTATCCCATTCCTATTTGAGCTTTTTCTTCTCTAGACCGGATATTCTTGGTTTCCTCCACCACTCCACGTTCCTTTACCTGCCTGCCTGTCTCCAGTTCTTATAAAATGTGGTACATAGGACTTCCCTGGTGGCTCTGTGGTTAAGAATCTGCCTGCCAATGCAGGGGACACGGGTTCAAGCCCTGGTCCGGGAAGATCCCACATGCCTCAGAGCAACTAAGCCCGCAAGCCACAACTACTGAGCCCATGTGACACAACTATTGAGCCTGCGCTCTGGAACCTGCAAGCCGCAACCACTGAAGCCCGCGCACCTAGAGCCCATGCTCCGCAACAAGAGAAGCCACAGCAACGAGAAGCCCGCTCACCGCAAGGAAGAGTAGCCTCCGCTGGCCTCAACCAGAGAAAGCCCGCGCACAGCAACGAAGACCCAACACAGCCAAACAAACAAACAAACAAACAAACAAATAAATGCGGTGCATGGAACCCGGTTGTCTGATCACAGCTGACCAGGGCAGACCCTTCCCTCCTCTCATTCTACAGAAGATGCCTGAAGTGGAAAAATAATTTAAGATTTTTTTGGGGAGTCACACTCAATATAATACTGGCGCTCATCACACTGAACTGATGAACATAGTACTGATTTCAACTCCTAAGCCATTCCCGAAGGCACTACTGCTAAGCTATAAGCTTTTCTATTCTCTCCTTGTACTTGGTCCCTGCAAAAGACCTCAGATTGCTTTATGATTGTTTCCTCTTATTGTCAGGAAAAATTGTGAAAGGCCTTGAAATGGGCAAAAAGATTCCTGAGTTTCCATTCAGTGGATTGCTGGGTATCATCGAGCAGATTCTTCTGGGTTGTCTGGCTTTACGGGGGTCTGTGTCTTTCATTGTTTTTCACAGAACTGTTTTGCAAATATAAATTGTAGAAAACACATAGGAGTGATGCAAAAAATTCTTGTCCAGAAAGAGAAAAATGAATTTTGTCTGGTGGGCCTGCAATTGACTTCCACCCCGTGAAAGAGGCTGCGAGTCTTGCAGCGATTAGCAAATTATTTCAACATTTCTGATTGCTTCTATACTTTTCGTTTCTTTGGATTCCCCTTGGAGCCAGTTGTAATGTTTTACTGCCTTCATGGTTAGTTAATGAGTTAATTAATGGACACATGTTCATTTTATATCAGTATGAGAACCCTTATTCTTAAAATTATTTTTCAGCACTGATTTTCTTATCCCTTCACAAATTGGAAAGGCATGAAAAGGGCAGAAATGAAGACTGATCAAGCAATAGAGACCTCATTTTAAATTGACATGGATTGCAATTGCCAAGATATGGAAGCAACCTAAGTGTCTATCAACAGATGAATGGATAAAGACGATGTGGTACACACACACACACACACACACACACACACACACTGGAATACTACTCAGCCATAAAAAGAATGAAATTCTGCTATTTGCTGCAATGTGGATGGTCATAGAAAATATTATCCATAGTGAAACGTCAGAGAAAGGCAAATACTGTACGTTATTACTTATATGTGGAATCTAAAAAGTAAAACAAACTAGTGAATATAACAAAAAAGAAACATTCACAGATATAGTGGTTACAGACTATGCAGCCCCAAGCTATGGTTATCAGTGGGGACAAGGATGGAGGGGGTCACGATAGGTGTAGGGGATTAAGAGGTACAAACTACTATGTATAGAATAAATAAGCCACAAGGATATATTGTTCAGCACAGGGAATATAGCCGATATTTTATAAGAACTGTAAATGGAATGTAAGCTATAACATTTTTGAATCTCTGTGTTGTACACCTGAAACTGACATCATATTGTAAATCAACTATACCTCAATTTTTTAAAAATTATAAGTTTTTTAAAAAAGAAAAGAGATTGACATGGGTCTACCAACCCATATCTTTTGTTAAAGTTGTTCAACAAGTTATTAATCCACTGAACCATACCAACATGCCTCTACTTACAAACAAGCTGTTCATAAGTCCATTTGTGCATAAATTCCACGTGATTAAGAGGGGTTAAAACTGCTGTCCCAGGACTTCCCTGGCGGTCCATTGGTTAAGACTTCATCTTCCAATGCAGGGGCTGCGGGTTCGATTCCTGGTCAGGGAGCTAAGATCCCACATGCCTCAGGACCAAAAAACCAAAACATAGAACAGAAGCAATATTGTAACAAATTCAGTAAAGACTTAAAAAACCCAAACAAACAGCTTTTTTAAAAAACAAAAAAACTGCCGTCCCCAGGTGTATTCCCTCTAATGATGGATGCAGGTCTGACTTTGATAATTTTTAGATCCGTCATAGATTTCCTATTCCTTGCTCATTTACATTCGAATGGATACCCTTTGCCAAAATAGACCAGTTTTACCTGCACTAAAAGTCCTTAATGATCTTGTTGGAGAGTATTGAGTAGGAGAACTGTATTGCTTTGGAGAAGGGGAGTTCAGGGGTTGGTTAGTGGAAACAGAATGCGTTAAGTAAATGAAGTTAAGGTCTGTTACCAGCCTGCAGAAATAGTGCAGAAACAGCTAGGAGAACAAAGGTGGCTGCCATGATGACATTTTGGTCTCGAAGACAGTGAGACAGCCAAGATGCAGGTGGACAGAATGGAAGAGGGGCACTTCCTCACGCTAATGATATTAAAATGATAAGTAAACATGAATCTGGTCCTAAGGGAGCCCGTGTCTAGTGGATGCACCTTGGGAGAAGGACAGGAGGGTTTTGAGAGGATGCTCTTGAGCAGACAGAGGACGAGATCCTGGACAGGAAAGGACTGAGTCAGGAGAATGAGAGCTGGTGAAGAGGCCTGGGTGCTGGAGACCTTCTTGGGTATTACAGACTGGTATCCCGGGGTTGGTTCGGGTCTAAGGACATGATAAACCAGGATTATGCCTCCACAGTGCCTCGCCTTGGCCATCGCTACACTAAAGGTAAACTTAGAAGGAGCAGGATAAGTGAGGCAACAAATTGCAGTCACTTTGCAGGACATTGCTTAGCACTTACTGTATTCAGATTCACCACTCTTGACAGTGGAAGTGGCCGTGCCCACTGCACCACAGTTGACGGTTGGTAGAGCCCCATCGTTGAGCTTTCACTCTGGACCAGCTCTGTTTGCATCGACGTGAGGTCTTCTGCTAAAATGCTTCTGGGTTATATCCACATCACTCAACCTTCTGTCCAAGGATGAGAGGCTTGTTAAATGACTTGCTCAAGTCCTGACCCAGTATATTTAGTACTTTTTCTAATTTACTGGTTTAGCCATAGAAAGAAATTAATCTTAGACAACACCTTAGAAAGATTATGCCTTAGAAAGATTAATTTGTCATCAGTGTGTAGGCTGTATCAGGAGGGTGCATAGAGAGGTGAACATGGAATTTGAAGGAGACCACGCTTGCCAGTCGTTGTACAGATGACAGTGATAGTTGACAGTGTAAGATGCTACAGAGAGGATGAGGTGAGTGAAGGCTTTCAGACAGAGCAGGTGGAAGGTCACTGACGGTCCTGGAATCAAGGTAGAAACCACATTACAGGAAGTTAAGGAAAGAGTGAGTGGGGGGAGATATTTACAACAGGTGTAAACTTCTCTATCAATCAGATCGATATGAAGATGAGGGAAGAGACGAGATGGGTAGCATGAGTGGGAAGGAGGATAATTTGGGGGACTGGGTAGTTCGAGAACAGTCATAAAAAGAGGAAGGAATGAATGTATCTGGAAAAACTGAAGGTAAGAGTAGAGAGAGGAGATAACCATGGAGCAGAATCCTAGCGATGCTGGGAGGGGACATCATTAAGGTCACAAGTACCAGGAAGGAGGAACCAGGGGAAGGAAGGAGGATGTTTGCTCCTGAGAAGAGAAGAATAGGTGGAGAGTCAGGAAGACGTTGACGTAAAGCGAAGGTGTGTTGAAATAGGTCACTTCAGATGCTCTCAGACGTTTTAAGGCAAAGCAGATCTGAGGATGAGGAATAGAGGGAGCTGGAGAGTCCAGTAACCACCTGTTCAGATGCCTTAATTTTGCACTTGCTCCTTGATGCCTTCACGCCCTTGACCTTCCATTGCGTCCAGCCTGCTCAACCTTACCTCCTGGGCAACCCGATCACCTGTTCAAGTGTATCCGTGCGCACACCAGCAGCTGCATGAAGCTAAGGGGGAAAGCACATGAGCTGAGTGCACCTTTCAAAGGCCGTCAGCCCTGGCTGGAACAGTGATGTCATCTGTTCCCCAGAGCTGCTGCTCTGAAACTCCCCCGAGAGGAAGGGATGTGTAGGTGAGTCCATCGGGCTCTACTTTTCAGACCATAAGTATTTCAGATATTCTCTTTGGGGCTCTTGGTAATAGAATGGTTTTTAAAATTAACAAAAATAATGCTTTATAAACATAATTTATGTATATAGGTGTTTTAGAAAAAAAAGATTAAAAGCTGATTTGTTTTTCTTTTTTGTTGTTTTTTTAAAATTAATTTTATTGGAGGGAGCTTCCCTGGTGGTGCAGTGGTTGAGAGTCTGCCTGCCGATGCAGGGGACGCGGGTTCGTGCCCCGGTCCGGGAAGATCCCACATGCCGCGGAACGGCTGGGCCCGTGAGCCATGGCAGCTGGGCCTGCGCGTCTGGAGCCTGTGCTCCGCAACGGGAGAGGCCACAACAGTGAGAGGCCCGCGTACAGCAAAAAAAAAAAAAAAAAAAAAAATTAATTTTATTGGAGTATAGTTGATGTACAATGTTGTGTTAGTTTCTGCCATACAGCAAAGTGAATCAGTTATGCATATACATACATCAATTCTTTTTTAGATTCTTTTCCCATATAGGCCATTACAGAGTATTGATTAGAGTTCCCTGTGCTATACAGTAGGTCCTTATTAGTTATCTATTTTATATATCATAGTGTGTATATGTCAATCCCAATCTCCCAATTTATCTCTCCCCCTCTTTCCCCCCAGTAACCATGTTTGTTTTCTACATCTGTGAGTCCATTTCTGTTTTATAAATAAGTTCATTTGTACCATTTTTTTAGATTCTACATATAAGTGATATCATATGGTATATGTCTTTCTCTTTCTGACTTACTTCACTTAGTATGATAATCTCTAGGTCCATGCATGTTGTTGCAAATGGCATTTTTTCGTTCTTTTTTATGGCTGAGTAACATTCCATTGTATATATGTACCACATCTTCTTTTTTTTTTAATAAACATGGTTCTTTTTTTAAATCAATTAATTAATTTTGGCTCTGTTGGGTCTTAGTTGCAGGCACACAGGATCTTCCTTGAGGCATGAGGGATTTTTTCGTTGTGGCGCATGGGCTCTTCGTTGTGGCACTTGGGCTTCTCTCGTTGTGGCCTGCGGGCCTCTCTCTGGTTGTGGCATGTGGGTTTTCTCTTCTCTAGTTGAGGTGGGCTCAGTAGTTGTGGCGCACAGGCTTAGGTGCCCCGTGGCACATGGGATCTTAGTTCCCTGACCAGGGATCGAACCCACGTCCTCTGCATTAGAAGGCAGATTTTTTACCATTGGACCACGAGGGAAGTCCCATGTACCACATCTTCTTTATCCATTCATCTGTCGGTGGATACTTAGGTCGCTTCCATGTCCTGGCTATTGTAAATAGTGCTGCTGTGAAAGTTGGGATGCGCGTGTCTTTTCGACTGTTTCTCATTTAACAAATATTTATTGAGCACTGTCCTTGGTGCACAGGGATGCAGATTCCCTGCCTTCATGGGCTTCATGTTCTACTGAGATAGTCAGGCAACAAGCAACAACCACAACAACAGTAATAGTAATAATAATATAACAGGACTCTGAACCAAATTAAGGCAGAGTAAGAGTATAGACGGTGTTAGCGCAGGGACAGTGGTATCTCAGGATGCTAAGATTACAGATAATTTGCCTTTTTTCTTCGTGTTTTTCTCTATTTTCCAAATTGTTTACAATAAACATGCCTTCCTTCTGTAATTAGAAAAAAATAAAAGCGATTTGGAGAAATGTTCTGTTAAGTGGCAGTGACAGATTATCAGCCTTCTGTTCACTTTCTCCCTTGCTCTTTTTTGACAAAGGTCTTTGTTGTTTACTGATCTTCTGTGTATGACTTGTGATTTTTCTGGGGAGAACAGGAAGAAAGAAAGGGCAGGTGGATTTACCGGCATTTCTTTATTTACCTCAGCCTGTAAGCAAAGTGCAAGAAACCAAACACTGATCAGGGCACTCTTGGGAAGAAGTGAGTTGGCAGAGCCCTAAATGCAGCCCTGGGCATCTGCCGTCCCACCTGGTTGCCCCTCCTCCTTGGTTCTGTGTCCATCGCTGCAGTTAAAGGGCACCGTGGCAACTGGCAGAAACCCACTACTTCCACCATGAGCCACAGGTCCCTGGGGACGATGGTTGAGTCCATAACTCTGGCTGTGACACCCCCGCCAGCAGAGCCTTTGTACCCACCCGGTGCCACCACGTGAAAGACATCCGCAGCCCCTGGCTTGGAGCTCAGGTGATGGAGCTGGCCTGAGACTTGATTAGCCATTATCAAGTTCATGGAGCAAAGTCATGTAAGGGTGATAAATGGATAAGAAGCAGCTTGGGAATTCCGCAGAGAATCTTAGGGATTGAACCAACTGTAGGCTGGTGTTTTTAGAGAAAAACCACCAGGATATGCCTAGGAATCAAGATGCTGGTGTTAGGAGAGAGGGTGGAGAGATGCAGGGCTGGGTATGACCGTTCTGTAGGTGCTGTGAAGTTAATCCTATTATATCTCTAGGTGTCTCTTACTAGGATGTAGATGTCCTTGGGACACGCTGGTTTTTCCTGATCTTTTCGGATACTCTCCAGAACTTCATCTCCCCTCCTAGTGGTTTATCAAAAAGAAAGCTTTTCATTCCATAATAAGAGATAAGGATGAAAATGTAAATTCTGTGCTCTCTCGGCGCCAAGCTTAAGAAGACCTGGTCCCAGCCCTCAAGGGAACAGCGTGATAAGAGGCCAGGCCGGGTGCTACAGGAGTGTAAAGAAGGGGCAAGAAGACGTGGGAGCAGTGAACACAGAATTTGGTCTCTAAATCCAGTCCCGCTTGGGTCACACAGCTCGAATTTTCATAAATCACACAATTCACATATGCATGAATTTTCAGGGTTGTTTCTGTAGAAATATTTTTCTTTGGGATGTCGTTAATTGAATCCATTCCACAGCTTATCTTTTCAGGAAAGGGGACCACGGTCTGAGAGCCCGGGTCTCTCGAAGAATCCCAGTCTGATCTATCGCACGTTGGTTAAACTCAGTGGGCCCTTCAGGCCGGTTCATCAGCTCTTCTACCCAAACTGTAGGGTGCTTTGGTGTGGAACTTTAAAAGTCACGTGGATCAACTAAACTGAATCCATGTATCCTGTGAGTGAACTATAATAATATAATAAGGTTTTACATCCGTGATTAGTCTCCTACTGCTGCTGTAACAAATTACCACAAACCTAGTGGCTTAAAGCAACACAATTTATTATTTTACTATTCTGGAGGTCAGAAGTCCCGTAAGGGTTTTAGAAGGCTGAAATCAAGACGTTGGAAGCTCCAGAGAGAATCTGTTTTCTTACCTTTTTCTGGAGGCTGCCATCATTCCTTGGCTCCCGGCCCTACTCCTTTGTCTTCAAAGCACATCACTCCAATCTCTGCTTACGTCCTTGCATCTCTTTTCTCTGACCTTGACCCTCTTGCCTCCCTCTTTATTTTTATTGTTGTAAAATATATATAACATAAAATTCGGCATTAACCCTTTTTTTAAGTGTACAATTCAGTGGCATTAATTACAACCACAATGTAGTACAACAGTCCCACTATTTCCAAAACCCTTCCTCGCCCAAGCAGAAACCCTTTACGTGTTAAGCAATAACTCCCCATTCCCTCCTGCCGGCTGGAGTCCATTTGCTGTTTCTACGAGTTGCCTATTCTACATATTTCATGTAAATGGAGTCATGCAGCGTTTATCCTTTTGTATTTGTCCTTCTCACTTAATGTAATGTTTTCGATATTCATCCATGTTGTAGGATATTTTAGAACTCCATTCCTTTTGTGGCTGAATAATATTGCATTGAATGCATACACCACATTTTGTTTATCTGTTCATCAGTTGATGGACACTTGGCTTATTTCCACTTTTTCCATATTGTGAATAATGCTGCAATGAACATTGGAGTATGTTTAAGTTCCTGTTTTCACTTCTTTCAGTTGTGTACCTAAGAGCAGAATTGTGGGATTATATGAAGATGCTACGTTTAGATTTGGAGGAGCTGCCAAACTGTTTTCCATGGTAACGGCACCATTTTACATTCCCACCAGCAATGCGCATGGGTTCCAATTTCTCCACATCTTCACCAACATTTGTTATTGTCTGTCTTTATGATTATAGTTATCTTCATGCATGTGAGGTGGTTTCTTGTTGTAGTTTTGATTTCTTTAATGATGAATGATGTTGAGCATCCTTTCATGTGCTCGTTGGCCAATTGTATATCTTCTTAGGAGAAATGTCTATCTAAATCTTTGGCCCATTTTTAGTTGGGCTGTTTGTCCTTTTGTCATTGAGTTGTAGGAGTTCTTTATGTATTCTGGATATTAATCCCTTATCAGACATACAATTTGCAGATATTTTCTCCCACTGTCGTTTCACTCTCTTGGTAGCGTCCTTTGATGCCCAAAAGTTTTGCCTCCCTCTTGTAAGGATTCTTGTGATTGCACATAATAACCCAAGGTAATCTCACTATCTCAAGATCCTTAATTTAATCACATCTGCAAAGTCTGTCCCTTTTGCCGCGTAAGGTAATGTATTCACAGGGTCTGAGGCTAGGAGGTGGACATCTTTGGGGGAGCCAATATTCCATCTACCACGATTCATTTCAAAATGTCTACAAAGTCAGAAATTGTGCATGTATTTGTGCAAAAAGATGTAAGCAAGCAACTGTGAAAGAAAGCAACCTGCCTGTGTGCAGCTGTCATTTAGGGCTTCTGCCCTGAATCCCCGTTTCACCCTGTGCTGGGTTACTTAACTTCTCTGGGCTACTGAACTTCTCTGTTCATTCTTCAGATGAGACCAATTGTCCTTCCTCTTTTCCTCCTGTGGGTCTTAAGGGTGAGCGATGAGTAGACCCAGTTGGGGCTTTTTTGTCATCTGCATGAACAGAAGTCCTAAATATAAAAGTCACTTTAGGGAACATCAAGAAAACTGGAGCACAGTGAGTGCCTAAATGCAAGCCAACAAATAAGGTTTATGTTTGGATCTGCATCAGAAGGGAAACTAACAGACCTAAGATTAACGAGACCATGTCTCGGAAAACCTTTGCGCTCTTTGGAGGAAAAGTGCTTTGTAAATGCAAGCATTTCTACACCCCTCCTCACCATTTTATCCCCACGAGCAGCTGTGGTGCTTTTTATTCCTCGTACCTATCACAGCAACCTGTAATTATTGGAAGTAATAATTGTGCTTGGCTGGAAAGGTGGCAGAGGGCAAAGATACCTTGGTAAGAACATAGGACCAAATGCTGGATTAACATCAGGGGAGGGCCTGACCCACGAAGTCACAGAATCTGAAAAGACAGCTCTTTTCCTATGTTCCCAAAGCCTTCAAAATAAGTGTATGTACATTAGATAGAGTAATTTCACTAATAGGAATCTAGCCTAAAGAAATGCTCAGAAACACAGGCTGGGATATAAACCAAAGACGTTTGTCATCATTATTTGTAATTGAGAAAGACTGGAAACAACCTAAATGTTGCTTCCAACAGTTAGAAATAGGGAAATGACATCATGAAAAACCACGTAGTATTATGCAGCCGTTCAACACGTCGATGAATAATTTTTAACGATGTTAGGAAAGGAGTCTGATCAAGTGTAACAGAAAAAAGCAAGACTGATTTCAATACGAACTGTGTTCTCAGCAACGTAAGGTACTGATAGGTAGGAAAAAGGAAAACAGAAAACAAGGAATGCACTAAATGTTGCCACCTGTTATTTCTGCTTGGTGGAATTCTGGTTGTGAGTCCAGTGACCCAGGGAGGCTGGGTTCTTTTGCTTACTGGGTTGCCGTTTCCTGGGGATGAGGCTAACATGTTGGGTTGTTTTTTGATATTTGCGTTGCCTTGAGGAAGGATCAGAGAACTGAAGTATTAAAACAAAATTTAGGAGGAAACCATAGCTAACGAGTGCTGGGATTTACTGCTATAGGTGTTGTTTTTGAAATTTCCTTTAAAGGTGGTGAGAATGGAAATGAAGATAACAAAACATAGTTTCTCTGCCTCCTTGCTATAACTTTAGCTATTTCCGATAAGTTAAACAAAACATCTTTGATGGGCCTTGTGCTAACGCTGGATTCAGCAGAACCTCCTCGGTCACTTCCATACTGTATGGGCTGAATTGTGTCCCCCCCTCCTCCAAATTCATGTATTGAAGCCCTAACCCCCAAAATTTCAGAATGTGACTGTATTTGGAGATAGGGCCTTTAAAGAGGTAATTTAGGCAAAATTGGGAAATATGGATGGGCCCTAATCCAATACAACTGGTGTCCTTATAAGAAGAGGAGATTAGGACTCAGACACCTATAGATTGAATGTTTGTGTCCCCCCAAAATTCATATGCTAAATCCTAGCCCCCAATGAGATGGTATTTGGAGGTGGGGTCTTTGGGGGTGATTAGGTCATGAGGGTGGAGCCCTCATGAATGGATTAGTGCCCTTATAAAAGAGACCCCAGAGAGCTCCATCACCCCTTCTACCATGTGAGGACACAAGGGAAATGGCTGTCTATGAACCAGGAAATGGGCCGCACCAGACACCAAATCTATCCTCATCTTGATCTTGGACTTCCAGCCTCCAGAACTGTGAGCAATGCATTTCTGCTATATACAAACCACCTAGTTTGTGGTATTTTGTTACAGCCGCCCAAACAGACCAAGACAGACTCATACAGATGGAAGACGATGTGAGGACACAGAGAGAAGGCAGCTGTCTACAAGCCAAGGAGAGAGGCCTCTGCAGTAACTGACCCTGCCCACACCTTGAACTTGGACTTCCAGCCTCCAGAACTGTGAGAAAATACATTTCTATTGTTTAAGCCCCTCAGTCTGTGGTATATTGTTATGGCAGCTCTAGCAGACGAATACACATACATATATATTTAAATGTGTTTATGTCAAGTGTTGAGGATCCCAAACACCGCAAGACAGCAATAGTTATGGAGCAGTTAGCGTTAGGAAGATGGGTGTGTGCTGGGGTGGTGCGTGGAGATGAGTATGTGCTTAAAACTTGTATTGGGTTGGCCAAAATTTCATCTTTAACATCTATGGAAAAACCCAAACAAACATTTTGGCCAACCCAATATTTAGTAATGAAGGAAGGAGGTGCTGATTTTTTAAAACTGGAACTTAAAGTAAGTTGCCCTCCTCAAAGTTGGGACCAGAGAAAGGAACCCTGTTTCATTCTCTTTCTGTTGGTGTGAATGTCACTAGGGCAGGGCCCCCTAACCAGGAGGAGCCTTGGCCGTGCTCACCCAGAACATCTGACCCAGGTCGCATAGCTGAGGTCAGAGTCCTTCCCACCTCAGAAAGGGCCCTGAGGGGCTTCCCTGGTGGCGCAGTGGTTAAGAACCCGCCTGCCAATGCAGGGGACATGGGTTTGAGCCCTGGTCCGGGAAGATCCCACAGGCCGCGGAGCGGCTGGGCCCGTGAGCCACAACTACTGAGCCTGCGCTCTAGAGCCTGCGAGCCACAGCTACTGACTAGAGCCCGTGTTCCGCAACGAGAAGCCACCGCAATGAGAAGCCCGCACAATGGGAAGCCCACGCACCGCAACGAAGAGTAGCCCCCACTCGCTGCAACTAGAGAAAGCCCAGGTACGGCAATGAAGACCCAACGCAGCCAAAAATAAATAAACAAAAACAAGTAAATTTAAAAAGGGGGGTGCTGAGAGGTAGGAATACTTCAAAGGCAACGGCGATGGGTCAACTTAAATGCCACCTGGAAGGGGGGTTTAGGAAGCGGGCTGCCTGCTCACTGCTCTGGGGCCTGGGCCTCCCTGCCTCTAAAGGATGCATTCAGATCTGGGGATGCTGCCTCGAGGTCAATCTAAGGTCGCTCACCCTCTCCCAACCGCCCAGGACTTGAGCCAAAACGACACTTCGCATCCTTGTTGTTTGGCCCTTCCTGCTTTCTGTCCACTTCAGTGACCCAGGCCTGCCCAGCGCCGACACTGGCCCCTGGGTTCCTGACAGTCTGGGATGTGTTTCTGAGTGAGGGAATCCCCACGAGTGGTTTGCACCTTCCCTTTGCCAGCCAGCTCTAACTTTGCTTCATGAATAAGAACTTCTGTACACCGTGGTCCAGCCACCGTGTTTTCCCAGCTGCAGGCCTGGAGTTTCCACGGCTTTGGTACTGCTTCTGCTTGAGAGGTTTAATTGATAACATAATGAAGCAACTTAAATACAGCCCAGTAACTGTCTGTCTCCAAAGCCAGGAACTGCACATCTCCTCCCCAAGCCTACCTGTCCTGGGATTGGGGCCCTGACCTGGCCTCCTGGGCTGGCGGAGTCCACACTGTATCCTCCTAAGGACCAGGAAAGGGACCATGGGTGATCCCGGCCTTTTCACATGCAGCAGGAGACCCTCCGGTACGTGTTTCCTGGGCATATCTCTGGTCATAGAACAGTTTCCTCAGAGATGATACAGTGATCGTCCCTGGATGGTTTCTCTTCACTTCTGCAGTGCCAGGCTCCATGCTGGGAAGTGATGTTGGAATACGGTGAAAGGCCAGGACCTAGCTGCTTGTGGGCTGTAAATTCAGCCTTTCATTTTAAAAATGAGTGTTTTATTGTGAAACGTGTATTCTTATAGCTTATGACATAATCTCTGTTGGCAGGTAGTACAGTATGTTAAAAAAAATAAAAATAAAAAATAAAGCTTAGGCTCTGGAACCAGACCGCTTGAGTCTAAATCCTACCCCAGCCAGTTAGAAGCTGTGTGAGCTTAGGTTTGTTCCTTAACATCTCTGGTCACTAGTTTCCATGTTTGTAAAATGGGGTAGATAATGTCAGACCTACCTTAAAGACTGTTGTGAAGGGTTATATGAGTTTTAAACAAGGAAAGCACTTAGATCAGTGCTGGGCATAGAGAAAGCATTCAGTAAATAATAATAAGTTCTTTTTTATTCTGGTAAAATGTACATAACATAAAATGTACTATTTTAATCATTTCTAAGTGCACAGTTCAGTGGCACTAAGGGCATTCACATTGTGCAGCAGTCACCACCATCCACCTCCAGAACTCCTTCATCTTGCAAAACTGAAACTGCACCCATTAAGCAGTAACTCCCCATCTCCCTCGTCTCCCAGGCCCTGGTAACCACCATTCGTTCTATGAATTTGACTGTTCTAGGTTCCCCATATAATTGGAATCACACAGTATTGTCCTTTTGTGACTGGTTTCTTTTACTTAGCGTCATGACCTCAAGATTCATCCATGTTGTAGCCTGTGTCAGAATTTCCTTCCTTTTTAAGGCTGAATAATATCACTTCTACGTCTACACCACGTTCTGTTTATTCATTCATCTATAAATGGACATATGAGTTGTTTCCACGTTTCCGCTACTGTGAATAATGCTACTGTGAACATGGGGGTACAAATAGCTGTTGGGGTCCCTGCTTTCATGGGGTACATACCCAGAAGTGGAATTGCTGGATTCTATGGTAATTCTATGCTTAATGGTTTTAGGACCAATCCTACTGTTTTTCACAACAGCTGCACCATCATTCTCATGGTTTTAAACACTATCTACAGGCTGATGAATTCCAGCTTTATATCTATAACTTCATACTTTTCCTGAGCTGTAGGTAGACTACGCAATTGCCCACTTGGTCTTTTCAATTAGATGTTTCACAGGCATCTCGAGATTAAACACGTCCCAAATTGCACTTCTTACCCCACCCTACTCTTCCTCATTTTGGTAAATGACACTCATTAAAAATCTGGCTGCTCAAAATGCAAACCTTTAAGCGGGACCAGCTACATAATTTGCCAGACCTGGTGCTAAATGAAGATGGGGGGAAGCCAAATGCCCCTTCTTACAGTTCTGTGCCCCAATCCCCAGTGGACCGGCCGCCCTGGGGGATCGCAGCCTCCGTGCTGGGATGTGCCCAGTACCTGGAACCATGGTGGCCGAGAGCCACCCTGAGGTCCCCGCCAACCCTGGGTGGGGACGGCTGTTGGCACTGACTACACCCCCATGAAGCTGGCCGTGAATCCTTCAATGAATCCTTTTTTTAAAAAATATCTTTATTGGAGTATAATCGCTTTACAATGGTGTGTTAGTTTCTGCTTTGTAACAAAGTGAATCAGCTATACATATACATATATCCCCATATCCCCTCCCTCTTGCGTCTCCCTCCCTCCCTCCCTATCCCACCCCTCTAGGTGGACACAAAGCCCCGAGCTGATCTCCCTGTGCTACGTGGGTTGTTGTTTCTTAAAGGTAACTTGGTGATATTTTATTTATTTATTTTTATAAATTTCTTTATTTTATTTATTTATTTTTGGCTGTGTTGGGTCTTCGTTGCTGCATGCGGGCTTTCTCTAGTTGCGGTGAGCAGGGGCTACTCTTCGTTGTGGTGCGCGGGCTTCTCATTGCGGTGGCTTCTCTTGTTGCGGAGCACGGGCTCTAGGCACGCGGGCTCAGTAGTTTTGGCTCGTGGGCTCTAGAGCGCAGGCTCAGTAGTTGGGGCTCATGGGCTTAGTTGCTCCGCAGCATGTGGGATCTTCCCGGACCAGGGCTCGAACCCGTGTCCCCTGCATTGGCAGGCGGATTCTTAACCACTTCGCCACCAGGGAAATCCCTGTGCCACATCTTCTTTATCCATTCATCTGTCAGTGGACACTTAGGTTGGTTCCATGTCCTGGCTATTGTAAATAGAGCTTCAATGAACATTTTGGTACATGGCTCCTTTTGAATTCTGGTTTTCTCAGGGTATATGCCCAGCAGTGGGATCACTGGGTCATATGGTAACTCTACTTTTAGTTTTTTGAGGAACCTCCATACTGTTCTCCATAGTGGCTGCACCAATTTACATTCCCAACGACAGTGCAGGAGGGTTCCCTTTTCTCCACATTCTCTCCAGCATTTATTATTTTTAATGATGACTATTCTGACCAGTGTGAAGTGATACCTCATTGTAGTTTTGATTTGCGTTTCTCTAATAACTAGCAATATTGAGCAGCTTTTCATGTGCCTATTGGCCATCTGTATGTCTTCTTTGGAGAAATGTCTACTTAGGTCTTCTGCCCATTTTTCTTTTTCTTTTTTTTTTTTTTTTTTGCGGTACACGGGCCTCTTACTGTTGTGGCCTCTCCCGTTGCAGAGCACGGGCTCCAGACGAACCCGTGTGCCCTGCATCGGCAGGCGGACTCTCAACCACTGTGCCACCAGGGAAGCCCTTCTGCCCATTTTTCGATTGTGTTGTTTGTTTTTTTCTTATTGAGTTGTATGAGCTGTTTGTATATTTTGGAAATTAAGCCCTCATGAATTCACAACACTTTGAAACCCGTGTTTGTTTCTGTGTACTTGTCAGGCCGTTTTCATTTCTTTCCAGTTCTTTCTCTTCTTTCCTTTTTATAGCTTCTACTTTCCCTTTAGGGTCCCCATTTCTGCTCTATTGTCTTTTTTTCCTTCTCTTCCTCTTAGCACAGGTGATAGTTCCCACATTAATTTGATTCAACATCTTTCATAATAGAAACACAGGCCAGTCAAACATGACACAGATAAAGTCTCAGTGAAGTTGAACTAAGCAACAGGATCTCATGGTCAATGTCATTGGACTTCACATAGCAGGAGGGTCTCCCAGACACAGAAGATCCCAGGAATTGCCTGGAACTAGAGAGGACAGCCCTGGCGGGGAGTCCCAGGGGCCACTTGCTCAGTCTCTTGTCCTTCCTTCACTCTGAGTGTTGACTTCACTCTTCCCTCTTGTTACAGCCCAGATCCCTGTGCCTTTTGTTCATCTGGTGAGAAACATTATTGCCATCAATACTTCCATAGGCTTTATTGAAGAAACCAGGCAGATTGAGCTAACCTGTCTTCATCCCAAACTCAAACAAACCACTGGGGAAAGGATTCCTTGGCTCAACTTGGGAACGAGACTGTTGAGTGTCTCCAATGTGCCAGGCACCTCTGGGTGATGAGGATACAGTGGAGAACACAACAGACACAATTCTTTTTTTTAAAATTAATTAATTGATTAATTAATTTTTGACTGCATGGGGTCTTCATTGCTGCCTGCGGGCTTTCTCTAGTTGCAGCAAGCAGGGGATACTTTTCGTTGCGTTGCGCGGGCTTCTCATTGCGGTGGCTTCTCTTTGTTGCGGAACATGAGCTCTAGGCACGTGGGCTTCAGTAGTTGTGGCATGTGGGCTCAGTAGTTGTGGCTCGTAGTCTCTAGAGCACAGGCTCAGTAGTTGTGGCGCACGGGCTAGTTGCTCTGCGGCATGTGGGATCTTCCCAGATCAGGGTTCGAACCCGTGTCCCCTGCATTGACAGGTGGCTTCTTAACCACTGTGCCACCAGGGAAGTCCCAACAGACACAATTCTGATGTCATGGCACTAACATTCTCTGACACTGCACTTGCCATATGTTTATTACTAAATGCCTATCAAGAACCAGGCTCTAACCTTATACCAAGGATACAGTGGGTAAAACACACAAACATAACAGCATATGGTGATAGGTTAATTCATTTAGTCAATAGTCTGCATTTCTATATGAACCTACGGGAGGGGGGACTTGATTTGGTTTGAGAAACTGGGGAAATTTTTTTTTAATGTGATTTAAATGAACCTTATTTTTTTACAACAGTTCGAGATTTGCAGAGAGATCGTGAATGTAGTTCAGAGAGTTCCCATCTATCCCAAACCCGTTTTCTCCCATTATGAACATCTTATATTACTGTAGCACATTTGTCACCAGTAATGAGCCTATACTGATACATTATTATTAACAGAAGTCCATGCTTTGTTCAGATTTCCTTAGTTTGTACCTGATGTTCTTTTTCGTTCTAGGATCCCACACTGTAATCATCATGTCTACTTAGGCTCCTCTTGGCTGTGACAGTGTCTTGGATTTTTATTGTTTTTGATGACCTTGACAGTTTTGAGGACAGCTAGTTAGGTATATTGTAGGTTGCACCTGTACTGGAGTTTTCCTCATAATTAGACTGGGGTTATGGTTTCTGGGAGGAAGACGACAGAGATAAAGTGCCGTTTCCATCATGTCATATCAAGGATACATCCTGTCCACATGACATCACTGTTGATGTTGCCCTTGACCATCGGGCTGACATAGTTTGCATCAGGTTTCTCCAATGTGAAGGTCTTTCCCTCCCCCTTTACATACTGTAAAGCAGCTGCATTTTAGGGGGGAGGGTTGGTATGCTCCACCTCCTTGAAAATGTGTTTTGTTTTTCATGGCTTTACTGACGTACAGTTTACATGCCACAGAATTCACCCATTTTAAGTGAACAGTTTGACGCGTTTTACTAAATTGATATAGTTGTGCCTGAGGAAAATGGTCTTGGAGCTGACAGCCAAAGGATGAGGAGGATTTAAATAGGCCAAGACGGGGCTTCCCTGGTGGTTCAGTGGTTGGGAGTCCGCCTGCCGATGCAGGGGACACGGGTTCGTGCCCCGGTCCGGGAAGATCCCACGTGCCGCGGAGCGGCTGGGCCCGTGAGCCATGGCCGCTGAGCCTGCGCGTCCGGAGCCTGTGCTCCTCAACGGGAGAGGCTACAACAGTGAGAGGCCCGCGTACCGCAAAAAAAAACACACACAAAAACAATAAATAGGCCAAGGCAGGGAAGGACTGTTCTAAGCAGAGGTCACAGCATGCGCTAGCCCCTCAGGGGAGGAACCTGGGGGAGTCCTGAATCACCTAGGAAGCGTAGACTGTGTCACGCTCCTTCCCTGAAAATGCTTCGTAAATATTTTCCCCAGAACACTTAAAAGTCAACAGCATTTTATTGCCTGAGTGTGTAAATTCCAGTTCTGTGAAACACGTGTCTGTCTAGAACAACTCCATCCCTGTTGGTTTATCCAAGGTTTTACTGTAACGATGAGTAAATATTAGGATAGTAAAATTCAGAATGGTCCCTGTGCCTACTCTTAAATCTCCCAGTTGCTGGATACCTACTGACGTCTTAGGATCCACAACCGGAGACCAAGGCAAGTGGTATTTAAAATGTGCACAGGGTTACTGAGAAGCTGGGGTAACCAGTTATGAAGCCAAGCGCCCTAAGATGGGGAGGAAAGGAAGAAAAATATAGACTTGAAAACGTTAGTGGGATAAGGTGGATTTGGAGCACTCATGTTGGAAGGAAGGAAGATATACAGGGAAATGCAGAGATTATTAGGGATATGTTGAGACTGACCAGGCGCCCAATTTTCCTCTTCATTAGTTATGCATAGCTCCCATCGCCAGGGTTAGGGTCCTGCTGAGGCAGACCTTTCTCATTAATGACCCAGTGGAATAAAAGGTTCAGGGGAGCCCCCAGGTGTCCCCAGAGGGAGGGATTGGGTCTGCCCAGTGCTTAAGTTTGTTCTGCAGTTTAATACAACACTGGCCTAAAAGCAGAGGAGCCCAGTTAGGGCCAAGCAGCAAAGTGCGCGAATGTTGAGAGGGTGGTGGGAAGAAACACTGACAACTGAAAAAATTAAAAGCAGAAAGTACTTGTCAGAGAATTCAGCCAAGTGAGGACAAAGGACAGCGCCCAAACATGAAAAGTTGGGTGTTTACAGGTGTACTTTGGAATGTTGCGAGTTTGGTTCCAGAACCCTGCAATAAAGCGAATATCAATAGATTGAGTTGCACACAGTTTTTGGTTTCCCAGTGCATGCAAAAGTTATGTTCACACGCTACTGTAGTCTGTTAAGTGTGCTATAGCATTGTGTCTAAAAAAATACTGTACGTACCTTAATGAAAAAACACTCTCTTGCTCAAAGTTACTAACCATCATCTGAGCCTTCAGCAAGCTGTGGTAGTAACAACACAGATCACGGATCACAGATCAGCATGACAAATATAATAATAATGAAAAAGTTTGAAATGTTGCAAGAATCGCCAAAATGTGACTCAGAGACACAGAGCGAGCAAACGCTGTTGGGAAAATGGCACCGATAGACTTGCTCGATGCAGGGTTGCCACAGACCTTCAGTTTGTAAAGAATGCAGTATCTGCAAAGCACAGTGAAGTGAAGCACAATAAAAGGAGGTCTGCCTGTCCACAAACATCCAAAAGAGAAAGAATATTGAAGAAGGATTCATCGGTAAATGTTTGGCCATTAAAACCAGAAATCACTTTAGGCATTTCAAACAGAGAGGGATTTAATATAGGGAATTGAGTCATAAAACTGGTGGAAGGGCTGGGAGAGCAAAAAGGCAGAAGGTGGTATTAACCAGGGGTCAGAAATGCAGGGAGCTGGGGACACATTCCAGGCAGTTAATTCTGGATGATGAAAGCTGTTTATCACCCAGTGTTCTAAGAACAGCTCTGTAGCTTTTCTGATCTTTGTGCCGCCCTTAGGTATGGGTTAGATTATAATCCCAAGACTTAATTTTTTTTTCACATCTTTATTGGAGTATAATTGCTTTACAATGTTGTGTTAGTTTCTGCTGTACAGCAAAGTGAATCAGCTATACGTATACATATATCCTTATGTGCCCTCCCTCTTGAGCCTCCCTCCCACCCTCTCTTTCCCACCCCTCTAGGTGGTCACAAAGCACCGAGCTGATCTCCCTGTGCTATGCGGCTGCTTCCCACTAGCTATCTATTTTACATTTGGTAGTGGATATATGTCCATGCCACTCTCTCACTTCATCCCAGCTTCTCCTTCCCCCCTGTGTCCTCAAGCCCATTCTCTATGTCTGCGTCTTTATTCCTGCCCTGCCACTAGGTTCGTCAGTACCATTTTTTTTAGATTCCATATATATGTGTTAGCATACGGTATTTGTTTTTCTCTTTCTGACTTTACTCTGTATGACAGACTCTAGGTCCATCCACCTCATTACAAATAACTCAATTTCATTCCTTTTTATGGCTGAGTAATATTCCATTGTATATATGTGCCACATCTTCTTTATCCATTCATCTGTCGATGGACATTTAGGTTGCTTCCATGTCCTGGCCGTTGTAAATACTGCTGCAGTGAACATTGTGGTACATGTATCTTTCTGAATTATGGTTTTCTCAGTGTATATGCCCAGTAGTGGGATTCCAAGGCTTAATTTTATGGCCTATATGACATGCAGAGCCCTGTAGGGGCTCAAGGCCACAGCAGTGATCTTGTAGTAATGGACAGCCTGTGAAAGCTTGTCCATGGCGTCTTAAACTTTGGCGAGCAGGCCATTCATACGGCTGGGCTCCCTTGGTTTTGCCTTCCTCTGATTGAGCCCAGGGTTTGTTTGCTCTGCGTGATGGGCTGACATTTATGTAAATCAAGGGATGGTATGTGTGCCTTTTCCTCCTGAGTGTGTTCCAGGGGGAGGAGGGCATCTGTGCTCCAGGTGTGAGTTTGATGTACCTAATAGCCTGATCTTATGGCAGGGTTGGTGAACATTTTTGTGGACAGTCAGGGTTCCGTGAGTTTTTGAAGGAAGCAGTTTGGGAGGAGCTCAATGGTGACTTTGCAGAAAGATGGAGCGAGGGCGCTGTTTTGGTTTCTAGAATGCTGTGATGGTCTCTCTCAGGGGCCGGCATACTGCGGCTCCTTCCTCAGGCTCCTCCTTCGTCTTCCCACCACCCCGTGTTGTCCCTTCCTCCTTTGCTCTCTTGGGTCAGTCCTCCCTGCGTGTGGTAGGAACAGGGATCCCAGCCGTTCCCCAGCTGATCTTCTCATTGACAATAGCCCTGCTGACAGAGGCTGTGGTGCTAAGTGACAAGTCTTCCTGTTCTGAGGCCCCTGCTTGCTACTCTAGAGCAGGTTGATGGGTCAGTTTCCACAGACTGACACGTGTCTCTTCTTTGGTATTTACTCTTCACTTAAGTGGGAAGATTCTGTATCAAAAACCAAATGTTTCCACTGAATTCTATCCCTAAGAGCTTTCCAATCTCCCTAAAGTAGGGTCAAGTTCGCCAACCTAAGTTTGTCCTGAGCTTGGTTGGGTATCCCACTTGTTCTCCCCCCAGTAAGCACTGGGCTGTTCTAATCAAATTCCTCAGTAGGACTCTCCCCCCAACCCCATCCTCTCTGTCGCCACATATAGCTCCCTCCTTCACACTCTGCCACTGATAAAAGCTGTCTCAGCAGGGAGGGTCTTACTACAATGGTCTCCCAGCATCTCCTAATCCCACCCTGCCCAAGGAAGGGGACATTCTGGGCAGCTTCTTAAGGAATATGATCAGAAAGGCTGCGATTACCTCTCCTGCATATGATCCCCAGGAATGCCCAGACTCAAGAGTCCAGCCAAGCTGATCAAAGGGACACAATTTCTCCCATGCACTGTGATTGGCGGTTTGCAAAGCATTTACTTTTTTTTTTTTTTTTTTGCGGTACGCGGGCCTCTCACTGCCGTGGCCTCTCCCGTTGCGGAGCACAGGCTCCGGACGCGCAGGCTCAGCGGCCATGGCTCACGGGCCCAGCCACTCCGCAGCATGTGGGATCTTCCCGGACCGGGGCACGAACCCGTGTCCCCTGCATCGGCAGGCGGACTCTCAACCACTGCGCCACCAGGGAAGCCCTCATTATAGTTTTGATTTGCATTTCTCGAATAATTAGCAATGTGGAGCATCTTTTCATGTGCCTGTTGGCCATGTGTATGTCTTCTTTGGAGAAATGTCTGTTTAGGAATTCTGCCCATTTTTTGATTGGGTTGTTTGTTTGTTTGTTGTTGAGTTGTATGAACTGTTTGCATATTTTGGATATTAAGCCCTTGTCAGTTGCATCATTTGCAAATATTTTCTCTCATTCCATAGGTTGTCTTTTTGTTTTGTTTATGGTTTGCTTTGCTGTACAAAAGCTTGTAAGTTTGAATAGGTCCCATTTGTTTATTTTTGTTTTTATATCTATGGCCTTGGGAGAGACTGACCTAAGAAAACACTGGTACAATTTATGTCAGATAATGTTTTGCCTATGTTCTCTTCTAAGAGTTTTATGGTGTCCTGTCCGCGGGCCTTTCACTGTTGTGGCCTCTCCCGCGCAGGCTCAGCGGCCATGGCTCACAGGCCCAGCCGCTCTGCGGCATGTGGGATCTTCCCGGACCAGGGCACGAATCCGTGTCCCCTGCATCGGCAGGCGGACTCTCAACCACTGCGCCACCAGGGAAGCCCCTTTAAGCCATTTTGAGTTTATTTTTGTGCATGGTATGAGGGGACTGTTCCAACTTTATTGATTTACATGCAGCTGTCCAGCTTCCCCAACACTACTTGCTGAAGTGACTGTGTTTTTTCCACTGTATATTCTTGCTGAAGGGCAAGCTTTAGCACAGCAGGGCCACACATCATCCTCCTGAATGCTCACAGCATTAGGAGTGTTCAGAAACGTACACAATGGCCCAACATGGGGAGGATGGGGCGTGTGATTCAGGCTTCTCTCTTCTTTAGGGAGAACGGGCATTAGCAGGTGGGCTGTCTTGATGTCCAGGGCCTTGAAGAGAAGCCTCAACCTGAATGCAGACCCCTGAGCGGCAGGAGACAGGACTGGGGGGAGGAACCTTCCTGGGACCTTCAGGCCTTGAGAGGTTGGGGCAGTGCCTAGCCTAGCAGGGAACCACAGTTAGACTTGGAGAAAGAAGTGTGTGCCACGTGGTTGTGAGAGGACACACATACCCGTGAGATCCCCCCATGAGATGTCCCAGAAATGATGACAGAGGCTCTCGGGGTGGCCGGGGAGTCCTACAATGGTAGACAGGGTCGGAGCTAGAGAACTACTTCATATAATTTTACTGTGTAATGTCTTGTTTGGGGTCTGTCCTGGGCCAACAAGCAGCGCTCCCACCCTCCTACTGAGTGAATGCCCAGAGGTGGAACGGCTTGAGGCCACCAATGAGAGAAGCAGCCACAGGTGGCCTCAGGGCTTGGAAAGTTCACCGCGTGAGCACCCGTGCTTGGCTTGGCTCACGAGAAGGGCATCGTCTCTGCTCAGTAAACCCCAGACTAAGGGCTGATCATCTAAGGTACGCGAGGCAAAGGTGGCAGGCAATCTTTCATCAGGTTTCCCGGGCTAGGGCCATGCCTGGTTCACCTTTTTATTACCTTCTCACCTCTCATTGGTGCCTAATCTATGTTATCTGTAGACTCTGACTGAATCGGATGACAAGCCAGAGCTCCTTCTTGGCCACACTCTACCACCCTCTCTCATCCCTCATCTTTAGCCCTCCAGAGCGCTCCCGGGGGAACCCTAGTAGGTTCCACCTAATGGATCCAGAGTGAGAGCCAGAGAAGTGAGGGATATAGTCTGCATGGAGGCAAAAACAGAAGGAATGGAGGGAGTGTGCTCAGTGAATGCCGGGAAATGGGGGAGGTGGCTGGTCACCTAATTACCAGCTAGATTACAGCTCCCTCTGTATCCCTGCTAATCCCCGTGGCTCCCTCTCTATCCCTGGCTGCGCACGTCTGCCCTGTGAACGGCACCACAGGGTCAAAGTAGCATAACGGAGGTCAGAAGGAGGAGGCAAAACATCCCATGAGCACTGTCACCTCCAGGGCTGACACTGGCAAGTCTCCTGAGCTCTGCATCTGGACGTGATATTAGGAGGCCAGCGAGGGCGTGGCGGGTAGCAGGAAGATGAGGGCTTGCGGTGTTTACCATCCTTGTTTGAGCACAAGAAGATTCTGGAGGCTGGGCACTTTGAGGAGGTCTTCAGTGACCCAGAGGCAGCGCTCAGTCTCCAGAATGCGGCGTGACTCCTACATTTGGGGGTCTCTGTCCTCAGGCAGAGCTGGCTTCCCACAGAGCCCCGCGCTCAGAAGGGCCCTGCACGTGGCTAATGCTCTGCTGCTGCCATCTTATTTAATCAATTTTCTACCGTGGCAAAGTATATATGTCCCAGTGTTGTACGATAATTAGAAATAAAACACACCCACACATTTCATAAAATTTGTCATTTTAAAGTATACTATTGGGACTTCCCTGGCAGTCCAGTGGTTAAGAATCCGCCTGCCAATGCAAGGGACATGGGTTCGAGCCCTGGTCAGGGAAGATCCCACATGCCGTGGAGCAGCTAAGCCCATGCACCACAACTACTGAGCCTGCACTCTAGAGCCCACAAACCACAACTACTGAGCCTGTGTGCCACAACTACTGAAGCCCGCACGCCTAGAGCCCGTGAGCCACAACTACTGAGCCCACGTGCCGCAACTACTGAAGCCCATGCGTTCTAGGGCCAGCATGCCATAACCACTGAGCCTGCGTGCTGCAACTACTGGAGCCTATGCACCTAGAACCCGTGCTCCGCAACAAGAGAAGCCCCTGCGATGAGAAGCCCGCGCACTGCCACAGAGAGTAGTCCCAGCTCACTGCAACTAGAGAAAGCCCACGTGCAACAATGAAGACTGAGCACAGCCAAAACTAAATAAAATAAATAAATAAAAATTTTAAAAGTATACTATTGAGTGATATTAATTACAGTCACAGTTTAGTACAACCATCACCACTATCTATTTCCAAACCTTTTTCCTTACTCCAAATAGAACATCTAAACCCATTAAGCGATCACCCTCCCTTTCCCTCTCCCTTCAGCCCCTGATAACCTCTAAGGCATTTTCTGTCTCTATGAATGTGACTATTCTGGGTATTTCATGTAAGTGGAATCATACAATATTTATCCTTTTACGTTAAGATTATTTCTTGGGACTTCCCTGGTGGCGCAGTGGTTAAGAATCCGCCTGCCAGTGCAGGGGACACGGGTTCGAGCCCTGGTCTGGGAAGATCCCACGTGCCGCGGAGCAACTAAGCCCGTGCGCCACAACTACTGAGCCTGCACTCTGGAGCCCGCGAGTCACAACTACTGAGCCCACATGCCACAACTACTGAAGCCCACGTGCCTAGAGCCCGTGTGCTCCGCAACAAGAGAAGCCACTGCAATGAGAAGCCTGTGCACCACAACGAAGAGCGGCCCCCGCTTACTGCATTTTCATTTTGCACTGGGCTCTGTAAGTTATTTCAGGGCTATTGTCAGATACTGAAGTCTAAGGCATACTTGAATCACCTCTCCCTTGGATGGTTTAGCATGTGTCACCCCTATTTAACCAGAAATTAGCCACCACACCTACCCTAGAGCCCACTTAGGTTTGCTGTACTCCTGTGGGCAAACATGGTTTTGACTTCTCTGTATATGTCACAGTGCAGAAGGAGAGTGGTTTACTCAAGGTCACTGGCTCAAGGAAAGCATCCATGTCCACAGAGCTTACTTACGTCTGCGTTAATGTGACCTGTACCCTGCAGTCTTCACCAACATGACTTGATTCCGCTGTCTTTACCAATGTGATTTGAGCATTGTGGAAACGCTTGCCCAGGAAGATAAAAGCTGCAAATAATTTTATTATTTTAGGAACTTCCCCCAAACCCACTTAAAACTGCTTAGCCTTTCAATAGATAATATCGAATGACTGTTAACACACCTTGCTGTTTCCACAATCCTGAACTATTACATCAGGAGATTTAACACAGTCCTTATGATTCCCACACTGAAAGACCCACCTTCGACCAGCTGAATATCCTGACTTCACCGGCCTGACTCAGAGACGCTGTCAAGACTGCCAGGTAGTGACCTCTCTTCCTGCTGGGAGCTTTGCTTTATCAACAGGCTGTCTTGGTGGTATTTTATGGGAGCCTGTATTCAGTAAGCTACAATTGTACTTTCTGCATAGTGCAGTTGTTCCAACCCTATTTGATCCAATGTACACCCACCCATCCCTCTATTCATTGATTTATTCACTTATTCAACACATGTTTATTGAGTGCCTACTATATGTTAGGGACCCTTAGACACTAGCTCCATGATGACTGAGACAGATGTGGCCCTTGTTTTCGCAGAGCTCACCCTCTGCTTCATCCTTCTGTCATGTTCCTGCTGCTAGAGAAAGAGGAGATTAAGAGCCACTTTCAACTTGAATTTACTTAAAAATGGAGTTTTCTGCAGCCAACAAGTTGGATCTCTGCTCTAAAAATCTGGATCTCTGGACTTCATTGGGAAGGAAAAGCTTTTCCCCTACTCTCTTATGTTCAGTACCTGAGGGCCTGCGAATTTAACCAGCAAAAGACAGATTAACAGGAGAAAAAGAAGATGAATTTGATTAATATTTTACATGCACAGAGTTCACAGAAAAAAAGTGAAACTCAAAGAGGTAGACTCAATTTGGGCATTTATATCTCATCTTCTTCAACAAAGGAAAGGAGGTTTAAGCTTCTAGAGATGATACATTGTGGAGAAGTGACTAGGAAATATAAGGAGGAAACTAATGGAAGATAATGGTTTTTGTTTGTTTTGTTTTTTAAAAATGTTTGGACATCCCGAGTGGCTTGTGGGATCTTAGTTCCCTGACCATAGATCGAACCCATGACCCCTGCAGTGGAAGCGTGGAGCCCTAACCACTGGACCGCCAGGGAATTCTTGTGGGTTATTTGAATAAGGTCTGTTTCTGCAGATTCATCAGTGACAACTCTGTCTTGGTGATAAGAGTCTCTCTCCTCTTTCTAGTACAGGAGAGGGGGAAGCCTTCACCAAGGGAATTTTATGCCCTGCTTTTAGGCAGAAAAGGGGAGGAAGAACTCATCCTGTGTCTTGTTCATTCTCACTTGCCTTCAGTTTAAAATAATCCTTACGCCACAGTGGCATATTTGGGGATGGTACATCCTGGTCCCTTCAACTTGACCTTTAGAAGGCCAGGCACCAAGATGGTCTTAGGATGAGTTTGTCACTCCCAATGATTACCTACCTCGTCAGGCCTGTGTTTCCTTACCTCTAAGGTGAGTCTTGTGTCCTGGTGCCACCCTGTGCAGCCAGTGCAGGGACAGAGCCCAGGGCTGGGAAACCATAAGGTGGCCCGAGTCCCCCAGCACAGCCCTTTCAAACCCAGCTCCCAGTTGGTGAAATGACCCAGCAGCCCATCCCAGGGGAACCCGCAGAGGGATGTTTCCAGGATATGTGATCAGCCTGGTAAGGAAGGGGCCCTATTAGAAGGTATGACGGACCAAACCGGTTTGTAAAGCAGCCCCAGCCACTTGGGGGTGGGAAGTGGACTGTTACGTGTCTAGATGAACGCGAATCCGGACGCTCAAACCGTTCTCTCGATGTTTGGTTTGCTTTTAACTTAAGATGGGCTTTCACTTTTCTTCCCTTTTTATCTTTTCTGCAGCCGGGTGCTCGAGATGCTCCAGCCCAGCCTGTTTATCTTGTGAGCTGCCGCAGCTCCGTCCCCGTGCGATTACATCTTTCCTTGGTAATGGGGTTTTGACTGGCCTTTTGTATAATGCTAAGCCACCATGGGACTGGAATATTCTCCCCTTATTTTTATCGGGCGCTTTTATTTCCTGAGCTGTTTTGTTAAGTGTGCCTGTTTCTGGTTTTGCTCCTGGTCAGGAAAGGGGCCCAGGATTCAGGGAGAAGATCAGATGCCCTGGTGTGTGAACTGGTCTTTCAAAGAACGAAGCAGGAGTTGATCACCTGCTGAAGCTCAGGGCCAATGCTGAGCTACCTCCCAAGAGGCCAATCAATTTCAATTAAGGAGATTAAAAGCCCGGAGCGCAGGGAGGGCTGGTCACCGGCTTCTGAATGCCTTGCTTCTCCAGCAGCCTGAGAGCAGGCCATGGGCCCCAGAAGCGCTGGACGGTGTCCTATGGGCCAGTGTCAAGATGGCAGTGAGGGGTCAAATGCAAAAGGAGAAGCTGGCTGAAGGGGCTCGTGATTCTTCAGGGGCCCCAGTGGCATTTGGGGCAGGACGGACCTGTCAGTGTCCTCAGCCCCATCAAGTATCCAGGGTCCCTAGTCACTGAGCTGTCCCAACCCAACCCAGCCCAATCCCCACCCCCGCCTCCTGGTGGGACCACCCTGGGCTCCCGGCAGCTGCCTCTGATCTGCTGTGTGGGTGAAGGGCAGGCCTTCTGCGGCTTCCGGGTGGAGAGCTGGTTCTCCTCGTCTGGACCCTCCTTCTCCACTGGGCATCCCAGAGGCTCTGTGTCTGCTACCCTTCCGAGCTGCTCGGGCATCCTAGAGGCCACACCCCCGAGGGGTAAGGGCAGAGGCCAGAGTGGGACGTCTGGTGGAGGAGAGGGGGCTGTGGCATCACACAGACCCAGGGCTGAGCCCGCCCCTGCCCCTTACTGGCTCTGTGTTGGCCCTGAGTCAGCACGTGACCAGCCTGTGCTTGTTTTTTTTTAAAACCAGTGGACACCCCAGGGCATCCAATCTGTGCCCAGGCAACCAAGTGAGCCTCACTTTCCATGTTTATAAAAGGGAGCTCTCCACCCCGGGCTCACAGGAAGAACGGCCTGTACCTACAGTGTCTGATGTCCCCAAGCCCCCTCTGATTGTGGTGGCCCAGGGTAGACAGGGGAACGGAGGCAAAAATTACACTCAGCTCCCCAGACCCAGAGATTTTTGTTCAGAAGCCGATAAATCAACAGCATCGCGAGGATTGGATGCACGTGCTTTGTACGCTGTAAGCGCTAGGTAGGGGTCGAAGGGCGGGGGTGGGAGAAGGGCGGGGGCGGGAGAACTGGGGCCGTGGGAAGAGAGTGTGCAGGATGCAGGGGAGGAAGGAGGAAGGAGCCTCCAGGAGGGGGAGCGGCCTGAGGCTGATGGAAACCACGGTGTCTGTTAGGCAGGAAAGAGAAGCCAGGTCCAGCTTTGCGGGCAGCAGCAACTACAGAGACAAGCACAGACTTTGCTGGAAAGCCCAGGAGGCTGAAGCTGCCGACCCCCCGGCCCTCGGGGGTGAGGTTCCCTCGAAGGACTGGCTGTTCGTCCGGGGGGGGTCTCTTCCTTCTATCGGCTGCTTACCCTTCTGGCTACTTTCCTATTAACAAGACAGCCTGGGGAAGGAAGGGGGCGGGGAGGGAGGCTCATTTCAGGCCATTTGGCTTCTTGTTTAATCTAAAGGACAGGATGGCCACTGTAGAAAGTGACCTTATCAAGAAGGATGGGGTCACAGAGCTCCAAACCCTTGTGGGGAGCCAGGTACAGGGCGGGTCACAGACTTACCCAAGGTCACCCTCGTTAACAGCAGGGCCAGTCTCCTGCTGTCCTGCTACACCCCCAGCCTCCCGGGCCTGCTTTCATCCCTGACCTACTTCTCCCAGGATAATTGAGAAATGAGTGATGGGAGCTGCAGGCTTCTGCTTGCTGTCGAGAGCTGGGTGGCTGTTCATAAACTTTTAAAGCATCTGGACCTTTCTCTAAAACAACAACAAAATCAGTCTCAGGCACGTTGCGTTATATCAAAATGGTCTTATTCTTGATACAAATTTATTTCACAAATGCAGAAACGTGGAACGTACCATTTATACCGAAGAGGAGGAAATGATTGCTATAAGGAGATTTAAGGTTGCTAAGAATGGGGTAGGAGAGTTTCCAAAAGGAATCCCACCTCGAGGTGGGACTGGCTTTGTGGGAGGGATGGGATTATGACCCCCAGCCCTTCCTTCCTGAGATGGAGACCTGAGGGATGGCACGAGGGCAGGTTGTGGCCCCCAAGTTAGGCAGTAGGAAGGGGATGGCGTGTGATGTGTCCTAGGACCTGCCTTCAAACCCAGCACCTTGTAGGGACAGGTTTGTGTCCTGGGGAACTGGCTTTGTCATGTCATGTCATGGGAACCCTGCCAGTTTTGCTAAGGACCCGAGGGAGGAAATGCTGCCAGTAAAGGAAGCACCAGACGGCAGGAGGCTCAGCCTCAGCAACAGGGCCTTGGGTTGTCAGTAGCAGAGCCAGAGTCTGTCCGTTCGGGTTGCTATAGCAAAATACCACAGACTGGGGGCCTTAAACAACACACATTTATTTCTCACACTTATGGAGGCTGGTAGTCTGAGATCAAGGTGCCAGCAGACTTGGTTCCTGGTAAGGCCTCTCCTCCTGGCTTGCAGACGGCCACCTTCTCGCTGTGTCCTCACAGGGCGGAGAGAGAACACTCTGGTGTCTCTTCTTCTTAAAAGGGCACCAATTCCATCATGGGGGCCTCACCCTCATGACCTCATCTAAACCTAATTTCAACCCAGAGGCCCCACCCCCTTATACCATCATACTGGGGGTCAGGGCTTCAACATGTGGATTTTGGGGGGGGACACAGACATTCAGCCCATAACACCTGGGCTCCATGCCTCCCCATCATCTCTTTGTCTCCCTATTCATTTATGCTGGCCTCTGAGCAGTGCTTCTCAAAGTGTCCATGGTAAGGAACCAGTTTTTTTTTTTCTTTTGGCCGCCCCCCTCAGTTTTCAGAATCCTACTTCCCCGACCAGGGATTGAACCCAGGGCCATGGCAGTGAAAGTGCCGAGTCCTAACCACTGGACCGCCAGGGAAGTCCCAAGGACCAGTTTCGTTATTTGCAATGAAGTATGATGTGTGCTGAGAAAAATGAGATGATTGTATGAAATACAAGCTCATTTTTTTTTTTATGATGGGGTCCCGTGCCCTAGCATTGCTGTTGAATTGGCATGAATGCCCCTGAATGCTCCTGCTTGCTTTCTGTCTCCATCTCATTCTGGAGCAGGGACCAAACTTTTGAGGGCCTCCTGCTGCAGACCACCCTTTCAGTGGCACTGTTTAGAGCTCCATAGAAAGTACGCCATCAGCCGTGGAGAGGTGTTATCTGAAGCTTCCAGAGACAAAATGTCACGAGCCCCAGCTCAGCAAGGTCCTCACTGGGCCTTTTCACCTTTGTTATCTTGGGATGTGTGGGGTCTGTAAGGAGGATGGTAGTCTGGTTGCCTCTCTCTCAATGGCATTCTGAGGTAGCAGAAGCACAGGCCTGAGTCAGAGAGCGGAAGGCAAATCTACCTCTCCCACTTGTGAGCTGTGTGAATTTGGGGTGAGTGATTAACTGGTATGTGCCTCAGTTTCTCCATCTAGCAAATGGAGGTGATGGTAGCTTCCCCTCAGGGAGCTTCCCCTCAGGGAGGTGAAGATTAAGTGAGACGTGCCTGAACTAGGCACGGTGTCCCATCCCTCTCTCTTCCTCCTTCCTCTGAAGAAGGGCCCCAGTGGAGAGGTAGGACTCTGCCCCAGGGGAGAGAGGCGTGCCCTTGACAAGAGCAAAGGGTCGTCTTTCACAAAAATCACAGGATGTCCGAAAAGAGGGTCTGAGTCAGCACAACTTCTGGGAATCCAGACAGGAATGAAGATTTCCCTGGAGAAAATTTCCCCAGCAAGAGCACTGGAGCAAGAAAGGTCGGATGTCAGCTCAACCTCAGACCGGTTGACCAGATAGCTCAAATTTCAAATCCTGCCTTCAGATTTTCTGGGGGATGATGCTCTGACCAGAGAGGAGACTGACCTCCATGGTACCTAAGATAAATACGACGCATGTGAGCACCAAACAGCTGGTATGTCTGTGGTTTCTGGGTTTCGCTCAGTAAGCCTCCAAAGCACGATCTTGGGGCATTGAGATGAATGTCACGAGCCCCGGGGCCTGACACTCATCAGCAGCAGAGTGGCAGCAGAGGGCCCTGTATTCGTTTGCTCAGGCTGCTGTAACAAGTCCTGCGGACTAGGCCGCTTAAACAACAGAAATTTCTTGTCTCACATCTGGTGGCTAGAAATCTGAGATCAAGGTGTGGGCAGAGTTGGCTCCTGCTGAGGGCTGTGACAGCAGGGTCTGTTCCAGGCTTCTCTCCTTGGCCTGTGGTTGGCTGTCTTCCCCCTGTGTCTTCACATCGTCTTCCCGCTGTACGTGTTTTGTGTCCCAATTTCCCCTTCTTATAAGGACACCAGTCACATTGGATTAGGGCCCGCCCTAATCATGTCACTTTAAATTAATTACCTCTTTAAAGGCCCTATCTCCACATACAGTCACGTTTTGAGGTCCTGGGGGTGTATGGATTCAACGTATGAATTCTGGGGCCAATTCGGCCCGTTAGAGCCCTTGAACCAACTGGTCTCAATTTCACCAGCAGAGAGATAATGGGTGCGCCTGTGGTTTTCCAGATTTCTCCTGATTTTAAGCAGATTAAGGTTCAGCCCAGAATTGTGCATCAACCTGCCAAATGCAGCTGAATGTGTGACTTAGGCCATGTCATCTTTCCAGGTTAAAATTTATTTATAAAGCACAGATAATGAAAATAACATCTATTTATCTCCCTAGGTGTTCTGAGCCTTAAGTTACAGATGCAGGGGTGATGCGTTACAAAACCAAACAAATCAGTCCTTAGGACAGGCGACTCAGGCAAATCAACCATCATCACCACAACAAAAGAAGCTTTCAAACCCACAAGACAAGACAAGATTGTAACGCCTTCCTAACAGCATTGCTTTATTGACGCAAGGCAAGGAAAACGACATTAAATTCTATTGATTCTCTTTGAGATCTAATAATATGCTTTATTCAGATCTTATTCACATCCCTCTTCTTCCACGGGTCTATCTCAGGAGCTGACATTGGCCAGTTACAAAACAGAATTGGTTCTGCTGTCATTGGAAGTCACAGAGGCGAACGTGTTTTCGAACACAAAATCTACCATGCTTTCTTTGGGAAATAAGGCACAGCTGGAAAAAAAAACTCACTTCAAAACAAAATTGAAAGCGTGGCTAACTTGAGATTTATTTGGTTAGTCTTTCTCTGGGCTAATCAGTTTTAGAACCCATTCCTATTGGCACCAATGCGCCGATAAAATATCCAGCAGGAGAGAAGTATCACATCACTCAGAGAAACAAGGTTGTTCTTTTTTTTTTTTTTTCCGGCGCCGGGGCCCCTCCAGAGCCGGCAGCCTCAGTGAGGCCGCCCTCCCCTCGGCCTCCGGGGCACTTCCGTGGCGGCGGAGGGAAGAGACCCCGAGCTGCGGGAGTTCCAGCTCTGCGGAAACGCGGGCTCCGTTCTGGGCGCCGGGGGTGGGACCCGCTTGTTCATTTTTTTAAAAAGCATTGAATCAATGTTTACACTGCTGAGTCAAGTTATTTATACATATGCTATAGGTTTTGCATCTCCAGAATATGTTTGCATTAAGAGTATGATAAATTGTACCTGACTTACTTGTGAAAAATCATCTTGAGAAAGGTTTTTTTTTTCCCTGGGAAAATATGGAAATGACACATGGTGTGTACAGCCAGAAACACTCAGCAGAAGGAGAGGCGGGTTTTTAGCTGTCACAATGGATGGTTAAGAATTTCGGATTTGGGTCAGTGTCATTACGCTCAAGTCACTTCACCTCGAAACCTCATTCTTCATCTCCAGAATAGGTTCCAAACTCAGTGTTTTCTGTAAATATTCAATAGGATAATACGTGCACAGAGTTC
The DNA here is from genome assembly GCF_039906515.1 of Pseudorca crassidens. Classification (NCBI taxonomy): domain Eukaryota; kingdom Metazoa; phylum Chordata; class Mammalia; order Artiodactyla; family Delphinidae; genus Pseudorca; species Pseudorca crassidens. Next base: position 190,303,122 of record NC_090296.1, read on the forward strand.
GCCATTAACCCTCCCAGAGGCCAATAAGAATCCAATAAATGCCAACTTCTCTATCACATCCTTACAGAAGAATGCTTGCCTGCTTTACCTTTCGTCTGTGGAAAAATCACAAAAAGGATTAAGTTTGTTGAAAAGAAAGGTGGGTCTTGGGCCCCCTTAGCACACGTTTTCTCCATCCTTTCTAAAAAGTGATGCTAACAAGCGAACAGGTGTTATAGGGAGAAGGTGGAGTAACCAGAACATTCCTACGTTGCTGGTGGGAATGTTAAAGAGTGTAGACCTTTTGGGAAACTCTTTGGTGGTGCCTCAAAAGTTAAACAGATATGGCCCAGCAGTTCCACTCCTAGGTATATACTCAGGAGAATTGAAAACATGCATTCATACAAAAACTGGTTCATAAATGTTCACCGCAGGATTATTTGCCGTAGTGGAAAGGTGGAAAGACACAGCTCAAGTGTCTAGCAACTAATGAATGGATAAACAACATATGGGACAGCCGTGCCAGGGAATTTTATTTGGCAGCAAGGGACAGTGAGGTACGGACACAAGCTACAACATGGATAAACCCTGAAAACATGATGCTGATGGAAAGAAACCAGTCGCAAAAGGCTACATACAGCATGATTTCATTCATACGGAACATGCAGAATAAACAGCTCTATAGAGACAGAAAGTAATTCGTGGTTGCCTAGGGCTGGGAGGGAGGGCAGGAATGGGGAGCGACCGCTAATGGACACAGGGTTTCTTTTTGGAAGGATGAAAATTTTCTGCAATTAGAGAGTGATGATGGTCATACAACTTTGTGAATATTCTCAGGACACTGAACTGTACCTTCTAAAATGGTGAATTTTATGCTTTATGAATTGTATCTGGAAAAAAAAATCAATGAATGCTTAATGTGGAAAATAAGAAAACAAGGAAACAAAAATTGTCATTGTAGCATCCAGAGATAACCACTGCAAATGCTTTGATGTAGATCCTTCCAGACGGCTGCAAATAGATACATTTAAAAAATAAAATAAAATGGGATCATACCAAACATACTGTTGAGTGAAAGTTTTTTTTTTTTTTTTGTATTACTGTTACTTTTCCCCTCGATATTAAGAAATTGCCTCTCTAAACATAGGCGGCATCCACCTCAGAGTCCTCTCAAATGTCTTGCCTTTCCACTTTCCTCGGCCAAGCCGTGCTTCTTCTCTTCCCAAAGCTCTTCTTAGGACTTTTCAAGCAAATCTATTCGCCTTGGATCACCAGAGTGCTTTCAGTTGCTTCCTGTCACAGATTGACCTGTTACAAGCTATTTCATTCATATCCATGATTTCAGTGGAATTGTTCCCTAAACCCATATTTCTACCTTGACCTCTATTCCATACACTAGTCCTGCATCTCCAAATGCCTACTGGAAATTCCCACTTGAACATTCATCACTGACATTACCATAAGACTAAACTCGAACTCATTATATTTTTCAATGCCCCAACCAGGCACAGCAGAAGATTTGAATTTTGAAGTGGACGTTCATGCCCACATTTGACCTTTCTCATTCAAGTCAAGCTTTTTAGAAGCCCTGGAAACCTACTCTGGCTAACTTAGAAAAGGTAGGTATGGAGGGAGATGGGGTAGCTCACACAATAGGCAGGGGGGAAGGCCGGGGAACCAGATTTGGAAAAAGGGCAGGAAAATGGCATTCCGGGGGCTGCACGGCAGTGACCACAGCCAGGTCGGCCCCCGAGCGAGGTCTGGGCCGGTGCCTGCTGCTGGTACAGGCATCCCTGCTGCTGCTGCCGGGCGTGCTAATGGTCCCGCGTCACACTAGCAATTGCTCAGAGTGAAGAGAGCAGTCAGATATGGGACAGTGTAAAGAAAAACAAGTGCCTATCCACTTAGTCTTGGTTTCCTTAAACCAAGAAAAATGGAGATCATTTTCCTAACTACCTCATGGGGTTGTAAGAAGGTCAGCTGGTATTTTGGAAGACACTTTGTAAACCACGAGCCCATCCACAAGTGTTTCTACTAAGAAGTGAGGTTTTCCTTCCAATCTCTGTTCTGTTCCTGACGGCGTACCTCTCCTCCCCCTCAGGGTTTCCATATCCCCTCATGGCCCCCATATCCCCTCACTGCCTCCTCTTGGCTGAAAAAAATGCACAACATGAGAATGGTGAGTTACGTTTTATTTGGGGCAAAATGAGAACTATAGCCCGGGAGACGGGATTTCAGACAGCTCTGAGAAACCGCTCCAAAGAGCTGGGGGGGGAAGGTCAGTATATATGTGTTTTTGGTAAAGGGAGTACATGCAGTCAAGCACATTTTTTTTGTAGAAGGTTTCTGCTAGTCTCGTGAAGGTTACTGCTAGTCATGAGGTGCAGACGTCACCATGAAGGATTTTAGTGCTTTTCTAGATATGAGGAGATGCAAGAATTGGGCTCAGAAAATCTTCACCTGAAAATACCTATCTGAAGATCTGTTCTGCCAGTTTTCTCCAGAGCACAGAGTGCCTCATTTCTGATCTTCACCCTGAGCTCCCTTCAGAGGGTGTTGGAGGTCAGCAGCTGCAGTGGCTCGTAATTGAATCCTTGTAGAGGTAGATGGCAAGTACCAATTTGTAGGTGACACTCCAGATCCCCTCACGGGCCCCACGTCTAAGCCATGCTTATTATTCCTTCTTCTTCCCACCTGTCCCTTCCCATCATCATTGGCCCATAGCATTCAGCTGCAACAATGGAAACCGCTCATTCCCAAGCTTGATGATACATTGGACTCACCTGGGGCAGTATTTCTGCTTCAGAGGAGCTGTGAGATCTCCCAAGCCATATTCTCAACAAGCTACTGAGGAGATCACAGCGGGAGCAGACCCACCAACCCACCAACTGAAATCTACAAACTGAGTTTGTTACATGGAGCATTAGTCCTCTGAAAAAGGGTTCTATATTGAAATGTCTGTAAAACGCAACCTCCAGAGATGCACAATTGAAGAGGTCCTGCAGGTGAGATACCTGTGAAACTGTCCAATCCAGAATGTCTAAGACCTATGAGCTTGTGAGAGCTTCAGAGGTGTCTCTTGTTATGCTAATGAGGTAACTTTTGGAAGCACCTGAGGATGGGGGGGGGGCTGGTTGCCACGCAGCCAACCCTGTGATTGGAGGGTTGCACCTTTGAGTCCCACCCCTTCACCCAGTGGAGAGGGGCTGATGGCCAATGATGCAATCACTTATGCCTACGTAAGGAAGCCTCCGTAAAAAATCAAAAGGATGGGGTTCTGAGAGCTTCTGGGTTGGTGAACACATGGAGCTGCTGCAACAGTGGTGCCTGGAGAGGACATGGAACCTCCCAGCCCCTTCCCACTGCCCTGTGCTGTGCATCTCTTCCGTCTGGCCGTTCCTGAGTTACAGCCTCTCGTAATAAACTGGTGATCCGGTAAGTAAAATGTTTCTCTGAGTTCTGTGAGCTGCTCTAGCAAAGTACTCGAACCTGAGAAGGTTGTAGCAACCTCTGATTTATAGCCAGTTGGTCAGAAGCATAGATGGCAACCTGGACTCGTGCCTGGAGTCTGAGTGGTAGTCACCTAGGACTGAGTCCCTCGCCTGTGGGATCTGATGCTGTCTGGGTAGGCACTGTGGGAACGGAGCTGAATTGTAGGACACCCAGCTGGTGTCCCGAGAATCGCTTGTTGGTGTGGGATCCCCTCCCCACATTGGATTTGGTACTAGAACTCATTCAGTCCCATAACATCTGTTAAAATTCTACCAAGAGAATATTCTGAGAAATATACTAACACTTTGGGGAAACCCTGGCCTATGGAATCAATTTGGAATTCCTTACTCTGGTTTCCAAGGTTTTTGACCACCTGGCTGCAAGCTTCATTTCCTCCCGTGCCTCTATATATACAGTCAGCCAGGGGATTGGTTCCAGGACCCCCGCGGATACCCAAATCCTCAGATGCTCAAGTCCCCTATATAAAATGTCCTAGTATTTGCATATACCTCATCTAATACAATTAATACCTAATACAATGTAAATAGTTGCCAGGCATGGGGCAAATTCAAGTTTTGCTTTTTGGAACTTTCTGGAATTTTTTTTCCCCGAATATTTTCTACTGGTGGTTAGAGGAACTGCGTATCCAGAGCCCCTGGAGCCTGTCCTGCCTCTGCAGTTGTGCTGGGTTGATGTCCTGCCTCCTCAACTACCCCCTAAAAGCAGTAACCAGGTGCTAGGTACTTTCAGTCCCCTTTCCTGGTGCAGGGCCCTCCGAGGTAGGGGCCTGGTAAATAGCTGTCGGTTTGCTGAGTGTCTTGGGATTTGTGGGTTTGGTTTCTTCTCAGCTGGTGCTTCCCCACCTCCTGGACATCCTGTTTGTGCGGCTTGGGGTCACCCTGGAGGGCGGAGTGCCGGTCAGGGCTGCTGAGTGGCTAACATGACTGTCTAGGGCAACCATGGAAGGGACGGAGGGGAGGTCCGGGGGGAGGAACACAGCCGCCGAGAGGGTCTTGGGAGGTAGTGACCGGCTGAGTATGTGGCCCAAGGAGGTGAGAGTTCTGGGGTTAGTCCCTGCCCTCTAGGGGCCTCAATCCAGCAGCCAAAAAAGAGGGGGCTGGGTCTGAACTTTTCCCTACGCTTGTCCCGCCTCCACCAGTCACTGGGGGAACTGGCACTTCCGGTTGCTTCTGTAATGCCTTCCCGTTCTCTCCAATGAGAATGCAAGGGGCAGTGATGCTATCACAGGGAAAGCTTTGAATCTGCTCTGACGCACTAAGGGAGCGAATTCACATTGTTATCCGTAGTCACAAGTTACTGGTCATCCATGTCGTGCTCTGAGGTTGGGGCCTTGCCATACTGCCCAGGTCTCCTAGGACTGTGGCTTCCAAACTTTCCTGTGCGTCTGGTTGGCCTGTAGGCCGTGTTCAAAGGCACCGGGCCTCACCCAGGAGCTGCTAGGTCAGCAGGTCCGGGGCGGGGCTGGAGGTTTTGCAGCTCTAACAAGTTCCCAGGTGATGCTGATGCTGCCGGTCTGGGGAATCACACTCCGAGAACAATTGATTTGGGGCATCACGCCCTTCCGGCTTCCCCAGCCCTGCCACCTGCAGCAAATGTCTCCCCACCGAAGTGAGGGGCTTTCAGTGGCTTTCATTATGCTGGGGATAGTCTGACCTCCATTTCAGTCTGTCTCCTCTAATTCTTTTGGTGGACGGATGGACAGTGGAGAGGGGAGGAAATTAGGGATAAAAAGATCGCCGAGCTTAGTAAATGGTAGAGCCAGTATTTAAACCGTGGTCATTCTGATTACAAAACTCCCTCTGTGGACCACTTTGCTATGTGCTTTTGGAAACCTTTTAACAAAGAACCTGTTGTCAGGTTAAGACACTAGCTACTTCCCCGGCTCTTTCTGACAGTGTGTTGGGGATATTTCCAACGAGATGATTCAATGAAAACACTTAAAACAAGGCCTGACATAGAACAAACATCCAAGACATGTACACAGACGTACGTCCTGTAGCACAGAGATTAGAAGCATAGGCTCTAGGTCAGAATGCCTGCGTTTGAATCCTGGCTCTGCCACTTATTCGCTCTTTGGGCAAGTTAGTTAAGCTCTCTGTAACCCAGTCTCCGCATCTGTAAAATGGGGAGGATAATAGTAGTACTTCCAGACTTAGAACGGAGATCCACTGAATTCTTATCTGTAAAATACTTAGGACAGTGTTATCATTTCTGGTTCAATGCTTTTGTGCAAACTAAAGTATAAAGGGCATGGTAAAGGCAACTCAGACAGGCCTGGACTTTCAATGGGGTTATTCTGAACACTTTACTGAATGTCTAGATGAATGCGAGCTGGAGTCACACTCCCTGGACTCAAGTCTTGGCTAAAAACGACTCCTTAGTGAACTGGAACAAACAGCCTCACGTTTTTCATCTGTTCAGTTGGGATAACCGCAGTAGTTCCTTCACAGGATGGCTTTGTGGACTACATGAATTAAACTGGACTTTAAAGCATTAGAACAGTGCCTGGCCTGGACTCTGTGTCCAATACGTGTCGGCTGGTATTCACAGAGAGTGGGCAGTACCTGTGGGCCTGACAGCCTTCAATCTGTTTTCCAAAGCACGTCTCCGGTTAGGTCCCTGTCACCTTGCGCAGAGGGATAAGCATGTGAGTGAAGACTGTCGTAGTCTTGCTGCCTGTGTCTCAGTTTTATTTGTTATAGGAACCCACCCGTTTTCTTTTTCTTAGGTAGCCATTCTCCCCAAATCCCAAAGGCCCTGGCGGAATTGTTTTTTGAACTGATGTGTCAAATGCACTTAGACCTCAGATGGGTTTCTTATCTTGCAACTAATACATTTTTTATAAATCATCAGCTCTGGTTTCCTTTCAAGCTGCAGAGAGGATATCCTTTTCCTGTTAAGCTGCAGAATGATTTTTCCCCCTTCAAAGTAAAGCATTAACTTCCAGAGCCCTGTAAATCAGTTCAAATGTACATATTATTAGAGTAACAAGCTGAAGTTTTTGGAGCTTTTATGATACTTTGGAAGCCTGTATTACAAGACTTTACATCGATATTTCAGGCATTCCTAACAGTATCCAAACAGTGCGCATGACATACAAATACAAAGACCACTGAGCCTTTTCTTCCTTTACCTTTATTTTTTTTCATTTTAGAAAATGATAAGTGTTCATTTTAGAAAACTTACACAAATAATTTTTTAAAATCACATATTATTCTACCACCCAGAGCTAACAACTCTTAACAACTTCTATTCTTTTTTTCTGTGCATGTGTATAAATATTTCTTTTACTGAATGTGATCAGGCCAATGGGTGATACATCGTCTATAACTTTTTAAAGGTGTAGGAGGTTGTTGATGTCGGTATAGTCTGGACATGCAGCAATTTGTCTGTAGTTACACACAATGACCATTAAACTAACTTTTTTTTTTTTTTTTTTTTTTGGCGGTACGCGGGCCTCTCACTGTTGTGGCCTCTCCCTTTGCGGAGCACAGGCACCGGACGCGCAGGCTCAGCGGCCATGGCTCACGGGCCCAGCCGCTCCGCGGCATGTGGGATCCTCCCGGACCGGGGCACGGACCCGTGTCCCCTCCATCGGCAGGCGGACTCTCAACCACTGCGCCACCAGGGAAGCCCCATTAAACTAACTTTATAAAAATAAATGAGTTTCTGAAATTAAAAAAGTATGATCAGAGGGGCCTGCGTGTCCGGAGCCTGTGCGCCACAAAGGGAGAGACCACAAAAGTGAGAGGCCCGCGTACCGCCAAAAAAAAAAAAAAAAAAGTATGATCAGGCTGAACATGCTATTTAATAGCAAATATATTGTGAACATTTCTCCATGCTATAAACATTTTTTTACATTACTAAAATGTTTAAAAAATAACTTCTCTTTTCATTGCAAAAGCAACACATATTCATTACAGGAAAATTAATTGAGGTAAAAAACAGGAAGAAAAATTTAAAGTACCCATAATCTCACTATTCACATGTAGCCATCAATAGTTGGGTGCATGTCCTCTTAGACTTTTTTTTGAGTTCAATTATTAAAAAAAACCAAAAGATCCTAAAGTACCTATTGTTCTGTGACCTGCCTTTTTCAATCAATTGACTGGTGATCTCTGTGTACACCACTGAAAATGGCTGTGCGGTATCCTTTTTTTTTTATTTTCTTGAAGTATAGTTGTGTTAATTTCTGCTGTACAGCAAAGTGATTCAGTTATACACACACATATATATATATGTATTCTTTTCCATATTCTTTCCATTATGGTTTATCACAGGATATTGAATATAGTTCCCTGTGCTATACAATTCGACTTGTTGTTCATCCATTCTACGTATAATAGTTTGCATCTGCTAATCCCAAACTCCCAGTCCATCCCTTCCCCACCTCTCTCCCCCTTGGCAACCACAAGTCTGTTCTCTATGTCCATGATTCTGCTTCTGATTTGTAAATAAGTTCATTTGTATCATATTTTAGATTTCACATATAAATGATATCATATGGTATTTGTCTTTCTCTTTTTGACTGACTTGGTATGGTAATCTCTAGGTCCATCCATGTTGCTGCAAATGGCATTATTTCATTCTTTTTTATGACTGAGTAGTATTCCATTGTATGTATTACCACATCTTCTTTACCCATTCATCTGCCGATGGACGTTTAGGTTGTTTCCATGTCTTGGCTCTTGTGAATAGTGCTGCTATGAACATAGGGGTGCGTGTATCTTTTTGAGTTATAGTGTTGTCTGGATATATGCCCAGGAGTGGGATTGCTGGATCATGTGGCAACTCTTTAGTTTTTTGAGGAACCTCCATACTGTTTCCCATAGTGGCTGCACCAATTTACATTCCCACCAACCATATAGGAGGGTTCCCTTTTCTCCACACCTTCTCCAGCATTTGTTATTTGTAGATTTGTTAATGATGGCCATTCTGACTGGTGTGAGGTGGTACCTCATTGTAGTTTTGATTTGCATTTCTCTAATAATTAGTGATGTTGAGCAGCTTTTCATGTGCCTGTTGGCCAACTGTATGTCTTTGGAGAAATGTCTATTTAGGTCTTCTTCCCATTTTTCAGTTGGGTTGTTTTCTTGTTGTTGAGTTGTATTTTGCAAATTAAGCCCTCATTTGTCACATCATCTGCAAATATTTTCTCCCATTTCGTAGGTTGTCTTTTCATTTTGTTTATGGTTCCTTTTGCTGTGCAAAAGCTTGCAAGTTTGATTAGGTCCCATTTGTTTATTTTCGCCTCTATTTCTACTGCCTTGGGAGACTGACCTAAGAAAACATTGGTATGATTTATGTCAGAGAATGTTTTGCCTGTGTTCTCTTCTAGGAGTTTTATGGTGTTGTGTCTTATATTTAAGTCTTAATTCAGAAAATGTTTGTACAGTATTCTGATTTAAGGATGTATTATGGTTTAAACTATTGTTGACATGTAAATCATTTTAATTTTTAAAAATATTAAACAATGTGGTGATGAACACCCTGTAGCTTGATCTTTGGACAAATCTTTATTTCTTCCAGATAAATTCCTTCAAGTAAAGTTGCTGGGTCAAAAGGTTTAAACAAATTTAATATTTATTGGCAAACTGCCCTCAGAAATATTGTACCAGTTAACATGCCTATTAGTAGTAACTAACAGTTCCCTTCATCATAAAAAAACACTGGTGCTACCTTTCTTTCAATATTTTCCAACTGAATAACTGAAATTTTCTTACTACTGTTTTAATTTGCATTTCTTGGTTTAATTTTAGCATTTTAATGTTTATTGGACATTTGATTTAGAAGAGTTGGATATACGATAGGTATCTTCTTTCTTAAAAGATTTATCCTGCAAATGTTTTTCTCATTTTGTCACTTGCTGTTTACCTTTGTAAAACTTTTGAAGTATGATTTAAAATTTTTAATTAATTTTTACTTGATCATTTCTTCCTATGGCATCACGTTTGAGAAATCCTTTCTCTCCTCAAGCTTATATAAATATTAATTACAAAATTTCTAGTATTTTTATATAATTTATATAATATATAAAATTTATATATTATATAATATAAAAATTTATATAATATATAATTTATATAATTTTATTAGTTTCTAGCATTTTTATTATTTAAATCCTTGAAATATCTGGAATTAATTGTCACACAGAGAGTAAGGTAAGAGGGTCCAACTTAACTATAATTTTTTAACAGCTTTATTGAGCTATAATTCACATACTATAAAACTTGCCCTTTTAAATTATACAAGTCAGTGGTTTTTAATATATTCAGAGTTGCACAGCCATCACCACTATCTGATTTTAGAACACAGTTGTCATTCCAAAGGGAAACCCTGCACCCATTAGCAGTCACTTCCCATTACTGCTCCCCATCCCGGCCCTGGGCAACTGCTAATTACTTTCTGTCTCTATGGACTTGCCTAATCTGGACGTTTCATATAAATGGAATCATAGTATATGTGGCCTTTGTATCTAGTTTCTTTCACTTAGCATAATGTTCTCAAGGTTCATCCATGTTAGCATGTATCAGTACTTCATTTTCTTTAATTGCCAAATAATATTCCACTGCATGGATATACCACATTTTGTTTATCCATTCATCAGTTGATGGGCACTCAAGTTTCCAACTTTTGGCTACTATGAATAAGGCTGCTCTGAACATTTGTGTACAAGTCTTTGTGAGCTCAGATGTTTTCAGTTCTCTTGAAGTTCCCCTCCACTCTTATTCCCCTTCCCATAGTCTTCATTATAGATTTAGGCTGGTGAGCCAGCTTTAACCACATGGATGAGGATGTCTCCCAGGGGTGGCAGAACCATAAGGTGGATGTAACTGGGTTTCCAGATGACCACATGGAGCAGAGCTGCCTGCCACCGCCCTGGACCACCCACCCACTACTAGGCTGTTATGAGTTCTTCTACCGGAATGTGCAGTTGGTCCACCACGTCATTGAACCAATTTAGGATGCTTGAATTTCCTTTGTAAGATTGAGTTTTTGCTCCATATTCACATCCAGGGCCCTCCACGTTTTGAATCTGGGTGACACCTTGGTGGAGAGTATGCACACCTGGAGTTCAGGAGAGCTCGTTTCCGATCAGCTCTTTTTTTTTTTTTTTTTGCGGTACGCGGGCCTCTCACTGCTGTGGCCTCTCCCGTTGCGGAGCACAGGCTCCAGACGCGCAGGCTCAGCGGCCATGGCTCACGGGCCCAGCCGCTCCGTGGCACGTGGGATCTTCCCGGGCTGGGGCACGAACCCATGTCCCTTGCATCGGCAGGCGGACTCTCAACCACTGCGCCACCAGGGAAGCCCCAGCTCTTCTTTCTAACACACTCACAATCAGCTTCATTTTTGGAAGGCGTTTTAAAGGAATTAGCTGAAGGAGCTTAGTTTCAAAGTTTAGGTTTAAAATGTCCTTCAATTTCTCAGCATTAACAGATAAAAGTGGCAAAAAAGTAAAACGCAATTAAAAAGGCCCTTAAGTGTCGAGTCTGGAACATCAGTGTGTGTAAAGCACAGTGTGCTGTGGGTTATCCCACATGGGAGCCATTTCTAGATTGGTCTTCGGCTTTTCCGTTAGGACTCTTGACATTTGTTTAATTTCACTGATAACAAAACGGAAATAAATAATAAACATACATATATATATATTTTAGGGGAAATGATCAATAGCGTGCTTTGAGAGGTCACAAAATGCAAAAGGAGTTGGTTTGTGTAAATTCAAAGCTTTGCTCCGAATCATTAGAGTTACCGGATTCTCATGGAATGCACCCAGTATCTCTCTGGCAGATTTATGGACACGGTTTCGCCAACATTTCTGAGGAGTGTCGACATAGGGACAAAGGAGGTCCACGTGATCTAAGGCTACGAGACACGGAAGAGGGAGAGGGTAATGTCTGTCCTAGTTCACCTCTGCTGGGGACGATGGGGAGTCGGGGCTCCTAAAAACATGTTTTCCCCAAGGAAACATCTTTAATCTTTAAGTGGCCTTAAAGATAAGATCCCTGACATCACGATGCTTAGATTCCAGAGAAAAACCAGATAGTAAACACATAAATAAGCAAAGAGGGGCTTCCCTGGTGGCGCAGTGGTTGAGAGTCCGCCTGCCGATGCAGGGGACACGGGTTCGTGCCCCGGTCCAGGAAGATCCCACATGCCGCGGAGCGGCTGGGCCCGTGAGCCATGGCCGCTGAGCCTGCGCGTCCGGAGCCTGTGCTCCGCAACGGGAGAGGCCGCAACAGTGAGAGGCCCATGTACCGAAAAAAAAAAAAAAAGACAATTTCAGAGTGTGGTAAGTGACCCGAAGGGACGAAAAGACTGTGGCTTGATGGAGACTGGGGGCTACGTGTGAGCTCTGTGATGATGCCGTTTAGTTCACATTTGAATTATGCAGAATGAATGGGGCTTCAAATCTTGATCGACTCTAGCTTGGGACAAAGCTACCCAGTTTCAGTTCCCTCCTCTCGTTCAGGAACTCAACAGGCCTTATGTTGCTGGTGTTTCCCCGGGGCTCACAGCTGTGCACCTGGACCCGAGAACAGTACCAGGCAGACCCAGAATGTTCAGTGACCACTCGGTGAAGGGATGGAGGAGCCCGTGTGCACCTGAACTTGTCCGTCATCTTTCTCCAAGTCGCCCCTCCCTGCCGTCTTCCCAGTCTCGGGAGCGCCAATAACACCAGCACGATTCTCCAGCCAGAGACCTGGGTGTCGGCTTCCACACCTCCTCCCTCCTCCACCCCGAGCTAGTGCATCTCCAAGTCTTGTTGGTCCTCCTGTGCTTCAGCACGTGGGGCTTTGTCCTCTTGGGTCCTCTTCATTCATCTCTAGCTATTCCCTCGGCTTCTTAATGGGACTCCCTGCTCTAGGCTGGGCCCCCTCCAGTTAACGTCCCAGACTTCAGCCAGACCGATCAAGAGAGCCTATGACTCTGATTGGACCTCTTACTCAGAATGCTTCAGCGGCCCCTACGCGCTCCCAGCTTCTCGGGATGGTCCATAAGGCCTGGCGTGGATAGCACCAGGCCGACAGACCTCCCCAGCGTCAGCCCTCGTCCCTTGCATCGCAACCCCGGCTGTGCTAAACCAACACAGCATCTACCGACAGTGGGTGTTCAGTAAATGCTTGAGCTGGACTCGGGGTGCAGCTGGGAAATGAGTCACCCGCCGTCCCCCTGTCACTTGGTTTTAAGGCTGGGCCTGTAGGAGGGGAAACAACTGAGGCAGGTGTGTGCGCTCTTATTCTACGAGAATGCAAATGGTGCCCCTTCTGCGGGTAAGACTGGGTCCCCTCCCACTGGATGAGAAAAGCCCTTCAGGGTGTTAGCCAGGCGACATACAAGGCACAGATCCTTGCCAGCGAGTGGGAGCAAGGGCATCCCGGGGGCCTGGGGCCAAATCATGTGATGTGGCAATAATACAATAATACAAATAATTTCCCCGCACCAAGGGCCGCACCAAGCCCTGGGGGGATTACAGCAGGAGGGGCAGGCTGGTGCCAGGCCCCCAGCTTCCAAGGGCTGCGCGTGCGTGGAAGACTCTAGCTGGCAGTAGTTTAGATTTTCTCTCTTTGCAAGCAGTTCACCCTGTCACCTTCTCTCCTGCAGTCCGGCTGCTTTCTCACCCGCGACTACTGCACTCCCCCCAGCTGTAGACTGGCTCAGCGCCAATGCCTCCACAGAAGGAGGGCCCAAGACGCAGACCCCGAGCCAAAGCCCCGACAGAGCTGGCCGGCCAGCCCGGGGTGCCTTTGGAGGCAGGAGGGGGCAAGTCCCCACGAGGAGTAGCGCCCCCCTGTGTTCAGAGAGGAGAATAAAGCAATTAGGTTTGAACAGCCACTTTGCGTTAGAGAAGATTGATTTGTCCTTCTGATGTGTTGTTTCCATAGAAGCAGGGCTTAGCCTTTTAAGTGAAGCTTAATTCAGTTAAAATTAGGCTTCAAGCATATCACTACTTCTCAAGTGTTACTGTGGGACCTGCCACTGATCTAACTTCCAGGCGGAGCCTGTGACTTAATGCATTCCAAGACACTCTTTCTGGTGGCAATCTGGTTCGTTGGTTTAATTTTTAAAATTAACTTCATACGGAGAGAAAACCTTCTGCATAAGATCACCAGAGTACTAATAAATACCTTTTAATTAATGGCTGGCATTGTCTCCACTTCATAAAGGCAGGAGGGCTGGCACACAGGCAGGAGACAGGCGCGTTCAATTAAAGTAATTTATTGTATTCTTCCAGAACAGACATAAAGGGCGTCTTGGAAATTGATATCACAGCACGTGTTATACACCATTTTCACAACTAGCCTTGTGTTGAATATTTTTTAAAGAACATAGTAATCTTAAAAAAATCTAAATATTTACATATTAATAAAACATACATACAGAAGATTGAGACCTTATCCATAGGTATGGAATAATTCTTTTTTTTTTTGCTAAGAAAACCTATAAAAAGGATTTCTGAATAAAGTCTGAACAGTAGTCGCAGTTAAGTAAACACAGTTTTAATTTATAAAATATGATTTTACGGTTGCAGTTTTATGCTGTGTATTTCCAATCTGTGAATCCATTGCACATATCCGAGAGCCGAACAATCCCCACCCACCCCTCAAGTAGTGAAAAATTCAAGCTCTCGCCCAGTCTTGGCAGGAAGTGCTTTGAAGGTTCATGGTGTATATTTAACAGATTCCACAGCTGTAAGGTAAATGTTTCTACTTTTATTTGCAATGTATTCATCTTACTGTAACAGAGTTGAAATTAATCTTTTCAATTCCCTTGAGAAAGGCTTCCTTCTGAGAGGCAGAAGACAACTTTTGCAACATATCTTGCAGAAAAACAAAAGCCTGGGTTCACAATACTTCATTAGACTCCTTGACGAACAGAGAGGCTGGTGTCAGGGAAGGGGTTACTAACTGGCCTGAAATCGAAAAGGCTAGGTAAACCTGGGATGGAAACCATTGATCTGAACCTTCCTTGAGGCTCCGAAAAGAAGATAAAAGACACATGTGTATGAGATGTAGCTGTCTAGCAGGTGGATTGATTCCATAAGCCACGCCTAGACCAGCTTTGTCACATCACAGGAATGCCTCCTATGGTCTTGGGTTGATTAGCTGGTCTTTAGTGGGTACTGCCTCCCCCTAGAGCTCCCCTCCTAGCCCAGGGTTAGCTGCCCCGAGTGACGTGATGGTACAGGTACCTGGGATGGGGTAGTCAGGAACTGAGGTTCCCAGCTTGGCTAGCCCATTGATGGCTTGTTGCCCGGCGCTGGGCATCCGTGATCCTCATTCCTCCTTAGTTGCCTCACCACAAACCGAGGGAGTGGGACCAACGGTAACTCTGAGCTCTTACACTCTCCGATTTGATAAAATAAGTGCCAGGGACGTGTGTTAAATGGTAGCACAGCGTTTCCCCTCCCCACGCCCCGGGGGTCTGGTGTTTCTACTGTCCAAAGTTCTTTCAAGCCAACTTTTGGCCTTTGGGTCAAGTGCCAAAACTTCACGGTAATTTGCTTTATACAATAAACGAAGTGTAAATGCAATGCCTCCAAATAAACAGGCATTTTGAATTCACCACCTTACTAGAGAAAGGAATCTGGAGGCAAATATCTCTGTGAAACAAATACCCACATGCCCAAAATATTTCTTTAAAATGAATCCACATTTTCACTTGTTGGTTTTATATAAAGCGGGGGCAAGTGTACCAGAGCCATGTGAAGTATATAAGATCAAGTACATTTGTGGCCAGTTGCCACATGATGCCACAACCCTGGACCACTCAGCTAAAACCATCTGTTAAAATAGTTGTCAGGTGTCATGTGGATAGCTGGTTACTTTGAGCTTCTCACCTTTTAATTAGTTATTTTGTCACTGTGTTGACACAGCCTACGTGAAAGATTTTTCTTTCCTAAGAATTTACGTATCGTTTGCACTTATCAGTGACAAATGATTATTCTGGGGAGAAAATGATGCCACAAATGATTTCATCTAATAGATCAGAGCTGTCCTGTCTCCCAAAACAACTTTTCCATCTTCTAAGCTGTTGAAGATTCTAATTAAGTTTGGCCTTCAACACTGCTTCCTTGGTCCGGAAAGAGCCATTCTCCTCTATACTGCAACTAAGCAATTTACATTAAAATAAATACGCTTCAAAACTCTATACCATATTCACACTGAAAAAGAAAAAGAAAAAAAACAGGGAAAATAAAACTGCTGCTTTTTCATGGACATTGAACCAACCCAGTGATATGCTGGACATTTAAAGGCTGAGAATTCAACTCTGAAGATGATTTTTAAAAATCTTAGACCAAATTGGGGGCTTGATTATCACACATTACAGAGAAAGAATATGAAAACTATTCAAACGTGACGGGTCAGCTTCACAGAACGCCCACACTTTGCAGTAACCTGAAATGCTAGTGGATCTTTGAGGAAATTCCAATGGAGGAGATGCGTGCGCTAAGAAGTGTCGCTAAAGGGAAGTCTAGGCAGTGAAAGCTGTCTCTGTGTCTTCCGTGTTTTCTCTCCTGGTGTCAAATATATGACCTACAACAGAGACAAGAAAGTGAAGGGGGGCCGCTTCTCTAAGGAAGGGTTGTACGCTTGTCTATGACACGGCCAGGCGCAGGACCTCATTGGTAAGGTGTCTGTGTTTCACCTCTAAATCAGTATTTTTTAGCCAAGGCTTTAGGTGTGCCGAATGAGTAATTTTAGTCATTAGAAATCTGTAATGATGATTTTTACAGGAAAACCCATGAATGTGGGTTCCTATTAGAGTATGTTCATATCTATCATCCAGGAGTAGAAAATGGCTAAATAAAATACAATATGGCCTGTAAGATGGAATATAGTGCAGCTATTAAAATAATGTGTGTGGAGATTTGTAATAAAATGGGAAACGCTTGTTAGGTGGTGAAACCAAACAGAACAAAACTTTAGGAAACAAAATTGGATGGATTTGACCTCCATTATATAAATTAAAAAAATATAGAGAAAAGTCTGGGAAAAAACACCCAACGATAATGGTTGTCTCTGGGTGGTAAAAGTAATTTGCATTTTCTTCCTTACACTTTTCTGTATTAATTTCTAAAATGTGTGCAAAAGAAGGCCAATTTATGAGCAAAAAATGCTAAGCCTAGGTGCGCTCTGCACTGTTCTATTTCAAATCCAGAAGCCTCCTTTAAATTTCAGTACTGTTTTGATTTTATTCTCTGTACTCTTTCCCCCCCAAAATTGTTCCCTTATGGTGGTTTTTCTCCTTTATCAGAGCTCTGTCTCCACCCCTGGGCTGTAGTAGCCTCTGCCTCTGGTCTGAGGGTGGGATTTGTTCACCAGAACCTAACTCAGTGCTGACTCCTGGCATCGCTCAAAAACGCTTACTGACAGGGTCGAGGGAAAAGAAATTAAGAAAATGTGTTTTTCCACTCGAAAAATCTGTATCCATTTTTGTTAAAGCTAGACAAACAGAAGTTTGCTTAAGTGTTAACGGACTGAGATAAATGTCATCTGACACCTGACTGTAACCGTGGCCTGGTCGGTTCTGGTTCATCGAAACACTTGGGGATTTATTCCCCCGTCCCACCCCTTCCCAACACGCATGAATTTGGGAGGAGAAAAAAGACCTTAATAAGGTAATAAAGGCACTGTTAAATCTTTAAAAAGGACCAACGGTTGCCAGCTCAGACGGACCAGATGAGGAAGGTCTGGCCAGTGAGTCTCCAATCCAGGGAAGAAGCTGCATGGACGAGAAAGGTGGAGCTCATCCCTCGGACGGTCTCATTAAGGAGACACGTAAAAGGGGGGAGGACTAAGTCGTGGTGCTGTGTTCAGAGAAGCCCCAGACTGGGCTTTTATGTGAGGGGCACTCCAGAGACATGCCAGTCTAATCAAGATTGTTTAATTCCATTACTGCAAAATTTGGGCACCAATCCGTGACGTCTCTTCCCATTTTCCAGGTGATAAGTGGTATTATTTATCATGCTGTTTAGTGATTTGTATCAAATATCTATCAGGAGTCTAGTGAAAAAAACTGCAGGAGGGGTCCTACTATTTTCCTCCTTAGGGCCTCACGGCCTTGGGTAGGGTCTTCTTGGGAAGAACCTGAGAGCTGAAGCTGCAGCGGACTTCAGGCTGACTTACGCCAGACACTCTAACTGTGAAGACGGGGTGACACTGAGATGGAATCCTAGAGGGATTAGGACATCCATCACCTCTTAGGATCTTTAGGAAACATGCAGAGAAGGTGTAAGAAAGCTACGCGGTGGACTGGCTGGGAGTTGAGAGGCCTGGGCTCCGGCCAGGCCACCAACCAGCTGTGAGACCTTGAGAAAGTCATTTAGTGTTTCTGGGCCTCAGGCTTTTTTACCTGTAAAATAAAAGGACTGGATAAAAAGAAGGGACGGGACTAGATGATCTCTAACACGCCTTCTTTCTCAGATTCCTGGAAATTCTTTTCACTTCCATGAGGTGGTTCTACCATCCTGTATGTCAATGTTCTCATCTGAAACATCTCTCTGCCTCCATCTTCAGACAGGAAAAGGCAAAGGTATTATTTCAAGGGAGTGGTTTTCCAATAATAATACTTCTTAAAAGCCCACTGTGTCAGATGGTGGCCAGGACGGGCAGTGCAAATGTCCTGGGGTCATGGGGGCTGATGGGGGAGGAACCCTGGAAAGTACAACTAGAACAGCAAGGTGTTCCTCCAGAGGGCCTCCCGAAAGGGCACAGTTTCCTCATTAGTAGCAATGCTTCATGCCTCTACCTGGAGTGGGTGGTCAGAACAAGGTTGATAGGAGTTGTCCTGATACTCAGAGGAGCACAGGTTGGGAAGGAACAATAGAGATCATGCATTTCAGTTCTCTTGGTTCATAAGTGTGGAAACATAGCCAAACAAGAACTCCCCTTTCTATAATTTCTATAATGACTATATACAGTGAGAACGTGATAGAAGCCGGTTGCTCTTGCCCTCTGCAGTCATTTCATTATTTGTCCATCGATCTGTTGCTTAGCTACTCAGTGACAGAGAAAGCACCATATCATTTGCGTGTCCGAGTTTTCTGGCTGCTCTGAAGTTCGCTAACGTACATTTCTGCTATACCGTGAACTCAGGGTAAGTGCTGTCTGTGAACACGGGCCTCGCCGAGTTCCTACACAGACTCACGACTCCTCTCATCCTTGCTGGACCTAACTTAAAACTTACCACCCCAAATGGAGAGAAAACACTGAGTTGAGCTTTTTCATTTACAGGGTTTTTTTTTTGCGGGGGGGGGGGGTGCGGTGTGTCTGGGTTTGGTTGTTAGACCTTCAGGTATTTTGAGGGAAGTGAATAAAGAGTCTTGAGACCAACTGAGGGTTGGTCACATGGCTCACTGATCAGACACCTGTCCCTCGGGCTCTCGGGTGAGAACCGATGCAGAGGGAGGAGCCCGGGGTCGGAAGGATTACTTGAGAGTCAAATAAGAAGTCGGAATTAAGTCTATGGCTTAACCCTGCAGCAGGTGTGGCAGTGAGATGGTGTATTCAGCTGATCGGGTTACAGCGTGAGGAATGTGCCACCCAGGCTAGATGGATCGAGCACATTCAATCCGTCACTTAAAACACAGTATTCATCGGGTGCCCATGATAGGAAGCGCGATGACACTGCCTCGCAAAGGTTTTTGCGAGGGAGGTGAGTGAGGCCAGAGCGCATGTGAATTTCATCATAAAATGGATGATCCCTGATCTAAACAGAAATGTCATTTCATGTTAAAATATTTTTTTTAATGTCCCAGGGCTTGGGGAGGCAAAACGTTGTGACACTAAGTTCTTAGGACTTGCTGTTCTGAGGTTATCAGGCAGATGAAACAGAATGTGAAAAAACGGTAGCTTTTCATATGCAACGTGCAAAATCTCTCTGAATGCAGGGCATTGAGCTCCTCTGATTACTAGGGGTTGGGCCTCTTACAGAAGCAGTTTGCTCAAGCACCTGCCTCTCTGATGTTAAGAACATTTTCAATGCAAACATTCTCACGGGCTGTATTTTCCAGCAGGTGATGAAAAGGGAAATGTGTTTTACCTGTTGGGGGTAGAGAAACGCAGTCCAGCCGTTCATCACCGTCAGCTGCCTCTGCTGGTTACAAACATGAAACACAAATGTCATTAGTTTCAGGGAGCTCATTCATTCTGCCGAATAAGGTAATACAATTTAAAAGCTCCAGCGCACATAATAGTTTTCACCTTTCTTTTCCCTTCTCAGCTTCAGCCAGTTCACATTAGAGATTTTAATACCATGATTTAAATATTTTTAAAATGATATAAAATCCATTTTCCTCTATTAACATTTTTTATATCTTAGGAACCTTATTCTATCAGTTCACTTTCGCTTATTTATATAGGCTTAAGTATCCACCCAGAATCTGGCGTGAATTGTTTAAATGGGATCGTCGAAGGCATGGAGGTCAGGGAATTCCTATGGTAGAATTTTACTTGTCGTCCGCAGAACCATTCTAGTGGGGCAGGCTTAGGACAGCTTGGGAACGAACCTTTCTTTGGAGATGACTGGAAATTCAATCTGAAATCGGCATTAATTTAGTCATGAATAAAATCAGAAGGAGTAAGCATTTCTTCAAATGATTTGTCCCTTCTGTGCTTTAAAATGCAAAACTTTGCTCATCTCTGATATATTTCAATCTCCTGAAGAGTTTTCCAAAGGTAGATCCTTCCGTCACAGAAAACCTTCCAGCAAGTACAAAAAAGAAGGTGCCCGTACGTTTCCTGATAAGTGTTGGGCTTGTCAGTTTCCCCAACGTGCTGTGGACAGGCCAGAACATTCCACGGCTGCTGGGATAATTCTGGCCCTGCTCCCTCTGTCCCAGGGCTGCCGCCCCCTTGGAAGTTTCCTGCACATGTGTCTGTGAGGCCAGTCAGGTGAGGGCTGCCCCGTGTAACACGTTGTAATGCTGAGTTGCTGGGAAGCAAACTAATGGTGTGTTCTTGTTTTGACTGCCATGGCTTTAAACGCAATCAGGGTTCAGAGATGGATGGAGACGTTCAGAGATTTCCCCTGGTTCATTCACCCCTCCACCATCCTGCCCTCAGACTGCCACACGACGGCCGCGGTGAAAGACCCTCACCTGCTAAATCCACCACAAAAACACCGAGACGGAGTAGTCAAGACAAGTTTTGGCTGGAGAGACGCAGCAGCCATGATCCAGCAATCCCACTCCTGGGCATACACCCCGAGAAAACCATAATTCAAAAAGACACATGCACCCCAATGTTCACTGCAGCACTATTTACAATGGCCAGGTCACGGAAGCAACCTAAATGCCCATTGACAGACGCATGGATAAAGAAGATGTGGCACATATATACAATGGAATATTACTCAGCATAAAAAGGAATGAAATTGGGTTATTTGTAGAGACATGGATGGACCTAGAGACTGTCATACAGAGTGAAGTAAGTCAGAAAGAGAAAAACAGATATCGCATATTAACGCATATAGGTGGGATCTAGAAAAATGGTACAGATGAACCGGTTTGCAAGGCAGAAATAGAGACACAGATGTAGAGAACAAACGGTACGAATTGGGAGATTGGGATTGACATATATACACTAGTATGCATAAAATAGATAACTAATTAGAACCTGCTGTATAAAAAAAATAAAATTCAAAACAAAGCAGCAACCACTAAAAATTATGTTGTAGACGAATGTTTAATACTGCATAAAGCATTCCAGTCAAGTGATGGGATAAATGGTAAGGTTAGAATTCTATAAATAGGTTTATGGACAAAACACAGGACATACTAAAACGTTAAGTGTTTCTCTCTGGATGAAAAGCTTATGGGTATTTAAAATTTTGTTCTTTGAGTTTTTACATTTTTCTTATATATTTAAAAAATAACAAACATGTTATTTTTATATTTAGAAGATATTATTCTCTTCTGATTGGCTTGAGTGAACTTGAATAGGAAGATGAAGTACACCATAGTTCTTTCATTGGGATTTATTTATTTATTTTCATGGTTCAAGGTTTATTTATTGTTTCAGTTGGTGTAACACTTAGATAGCTGGCTGCATTATTTCCGACGATTTTTCTCTTTTACATCACATGGCAGTGTACACTATTCTGATACATATAGTACATAAAATAAGATTCTTTAGAACAGTTATGCACGGGACATGCAATACTGGATTTATCATCAATCCCAGGATGTGATTCATTGGAGAAAAAAAAGTTGGACTAGGCATCTTGGCTAAAGGAACCAGAAGATTTAAAAGATTCTTCAGTAATAATAATAATAATAGCTATGATAGGCATCACCATTTACTGAATACCACCTCCTGAGCAGTTATTATATGCGTTGTGTCAGCTGACCCTTGGCAACCCCTACAAGGCAGGTCTATCTTACGCCCATTTTAAGAAATGAGGCAACGGAGACAAACAGACGTTAAGACGTACCAAGGGTTTGACTCAGGTTAATGCCGGGGCTTGACCTCTTCGCTCGCTATGTATAGTCCAAATATAAATCACAGGCATCACTATAAGCTGCAATTGTAAAACTTCAAGCTTTAGTTCATTTGACACTTTAGTAACTTTCTCTACCTTCCATGAAAAGCAGCTTTTCATTTAGTGTTGACAAAAATCAGTTCTGGGTGTAAGTCGATCTTCCCTTTGTAATTCAGCTCTCCTCACTTTAAAAAAAAACAGGCCTGTGCAATTATGTGCTTTACTAAGAACCAAACATACACAACCCCAAATCTGTAAAGGATTATGTATAAATGAGTAGCTGCCCGCTGCACAAACAGGGCCAAGTGTTGTGGATTAAGAACATGACTGTTAACTTAAATGTGATTCTAACATCTGTCTGTAACAACAAGCTCACAATCTTTCTTCTCTGGTGACAGGCAAGTTGTGAAATTCGGGAAAGATGAAGCAAGTCCAATAAAATTTTAATAGCAGTGACAGCTTTATTCTTAGATCCAACACAAATTTAAAAATTGCGAGTTTTGCACTGAGGAAATAATCTAATGAAAATGATAAAAATGCACACCAGAAAAGGAATCATTCCAGTTATCGAAAAAAAATGTATTACATGTGGTGAGAGCCCCAAATGAATCTCTGTTTGGATTCGCAGAACAACCTTTCAGACCTGTGACGGGCACTTCCTTTTTCTGGAGGCTTCGCCGGCTGCCTTTAGCAGCGAATTGATTACTTGCCCAGGTAGAGTCTGTACCTTATTCCAGGAAGTGAGCCAGATATGATAAATAAGACTGAAGCTGTGGAATATCCATGAGATGCCATATTGTCATTTAGACCGAAAAGGAGACAAAAAAAGAGCAAGCAATAGCACCGACCCCGGCCCCTCAGTTCTCATCCGCATGACGACAGTAACGCGTGCGGCTCCAGTTCCGGTTTGCGGGGATCCCACTTCTGTGCCGCTTGGGGAGAAAGAGGTGGGACAGGATTTGACACAATTGGGAGGCGAAGCCTATTTGGCAGGTCACCGTGGGTGTGCTGTCATCTTGCTCCTGTGTGGTCTGTGTGTCAGCGTTAGCTTTGTCCTTCAGCCACCCTCCCCTTCTCAGACGCTGATGGAACCTGCTAGACAGGCTGGGGAAACCTGCCAAGGTGCCAACCACAACTCTCTAGGCAGAGAATCTAAACCCAGTGTCAGAGTGGAAGCATCCTCGATCAAATGAGATGACTCCAGAACAGGGTACCCGATCATCTGAGCGGGCGAGACGCTCCACAGGAGGCGGGGGGGGACTGCACCCCATTCTGTACCAACAGGCACACGAATTACTAATCCAAACCCTGAGATGGTTAAGAAACGTGCTCACTGGCCAGTCTATTTGGGGGAAAGAGAGACAGGAATGTGGAGGAAGGTCCCCACTGTGTGCATGTGTATGCTGTGGGGAAGGGAGTGGAGACCAGAACTTACGATAATAACTGGTCTCAGCATCTGACAACAGAAAAAAAAAAGGTGTGTTTATGTATAAAATACATACAGAAGGGGAACAACATTGCAACAGAACTTGCTCTTCTAGTCATGTGGCCTCTGGCAGCAGAGCTGCTCCTGTGTCTCTGAGAACAGTCTTCTCCAATATACTCAGTATATGCCCAACACTCCGCTCCCTACGTGTATGTCTTCCACCTTCAAAGGTGACTCTTCAGGGCTTCCCTGGTGGCGCAGTGGTTGAGAGTCCGCCTGCCAATGCAGGGGACATGGGTTCGTGCCCCGGTCTGGGAGGATCCCGCATGCCGCGGAGCGGCTGGGCCCGTGAGCCATGGCCGCTGAGCCTGCGCATCCGTCCGGAGCCTGTGCTCCGCAACGGGAGAGGCCACAACAGTGAGAGGCCCGCGTACCGCAAAAAAAAAAAAAAAAAAAAAAAGGTGACTCTTCAAATGGAAACTTTTCAGCTCCTTTAGAGACTGTTATTCACTCTCCTCAGCTAGAGGCACAGGTTCTGGGACACCAAGCCCTCTTCCTGCTTCCTCTGGGTTGTCTCCAAAGCTCCTCAATCAGTAACATCCGGATCCTGAATTTATGCCGTCCTTTTCCCTCAAGCTCCCAAGGAGCTCCAAGCATTTCCCACGTCCTGCTGCCACCCCCTGTGATGCAGGAAGAGGCCCTAGGTGGAGGAAGCAAGTGCAGATTTGCTAGAAGCTGGCGGCACAGCTGGGGCCAAGGCGCGGGGACCACAGGGCAGCTGGTGGATGGATCCTGGCCACTCTGAC
Organism: Pseudorca crassidens; assembly: GCF_039906515.1. NCBI lineage: Eukaryota > Metazoa > Chordata > Mammalia > Artiodactyla > Delphinidae > Pseudorca > Pseudorca crassidens. Next base: position 190,327,329 of record NC_090296.1, read on the forward strand.
CCTTTGCCTTTCCTTTGGACTGAGTATTACATTTCAGTCTCTTCACTATGACAAATCTTAGATCTCTCTGATACTGTATTTAGTGTCTTTGTTTTTTGGGTTTGACAACTTGCTCTGAAAAGCAACAGGTAGGTACAAGTTCTCACATACTCAGAACCATCAGGGTTGCTAACGCAGAACCTAGGCAACATAAGACCAACTTAATACTTAACTAGCAAGGACACCGCTCAGCTTATACTTGAAAGTAAAGCTGAGGAGAGATGCACCCAGCAGGACACCAGTGCTTGCTTAATGAGGGGTTACTCGCGGGGTGCTGTCTTTTATAACACCTGTCAATTGCAAAAAGTGCTTTCCCTGGAGCCTGAAATCTAAGGGGCAGAGTCACAAAGGGGCCTTTGTGAGGTGTCTCCAGGCAGAGGCAGGGGACCTTTAGCCTAAGAAGAGATAAGAGAGCCGCCAGCAGGAGGGTGATCTTCCCAGGTGTTTCTCAGTGAAGCCACCCAGAGTGAGGTCTGGGCGCCTTGACCCGAGACTCTGAACCTTTGGGGGAGCTGGGAGAAGAGGCGATCAGGAGTGAAGAGGCCTCAGAGGACGGGGACAGAGAAGTGAGAGAAAGGGCCTGAGGACGAAGGACGGGGCACCCAGGGATGGCCAGGCGAGTGGCGTACCCAGCACGTGGCCACCCCGCGGGTTCTGGGGATGGGGGATGAGGAAGCCTCTGAACCTCCAGTCAGAAACTGCTGGAATATTCTCCAGGATCTCACGTGACCGCGATGAACTGAGACCTTTTTGCTGTGGACAGCTGTCCCTTCATTCCCATTCGCTGGTCCATTCAACAGATATCCTGGCGTGTCCACACTGTGTCACACAGTGTTCTCAATGCTCAGGACAGAAACATGCAGCCTCTGCTCCTGAGGGTCTCGGGGAGGAAACGGGTGTGTCCCTGTCACTATTCAGGTGGCAGAAGATCAAAGTGCCGAGGCCGCCTCTGAGATGCTGCGTGCTTCCAGGCGGAGGGGAGCCTGGGTGTGGGAGGCCCGCCGATTTCAGACGGGGTGGGGCGGGGCGGGGTCTGGTGTGGCCCAGGGGCGCACCGGGCGATGGCAGGAGGTGAAGGACCGTTGCTGTGCTGGGGGGTATGTAGAAGGGTTTTTATCTGGGCGGACAGGAAGCCAGAAGTATTTAATCTGGGGCGGGGCATGACCGGACCTCATTAGCAGAGGCTCAGGGAGTGGAGGCTCGGGTCCCAGGACGTGGCCGAGCCTGGAGCTGCACACTGGGGAGCCCCCGATGATGGGACAGTGCAAGTCACGTGGGAGGACGCACAACGAGAACGAGAAGAAGCACCAAAGATGGAAACCAGGACCCGGGTTTAGGAGACAGGCAGAGGAGAAAGAGGTGGGGAAGGAGACCCAAGGCACTGACAGGGAAATTGGAGGAGAAACAAAGAGAATGAAATCACAGAGCCTGGAGGAAGACAGTTTCAAGAAGGATGTGATTTGAAAGGGTAACAATCAGTATGGAGGTCAAGTCTGAGTGTTAATATAAACAAGTGAAATCTGATGATCCGGAGGACGCAAACGCAGCAAAGGTTCACGTACGTAGAGGAGTGAGGTCAGGGGCAAAATGCCCTGGATTCTAAAGTGAACTGGGTGGGGAGGCAGACTCAGGGAATGAAGGCCCTTTTGGAAGAAATCTGACCAACAGTGTCAGAGGAGAAAGGAACTTTGTTTGCTTTGTTTTGGTTTTGGTTAGCAAAGGGAAGGACGATAAGGTCGTGGGCATTTCTTGAGCATTATTACATGTCAGCTGTCTATCGGTGGCAATACTTACATTATCTAATTTTAACTCTGAAAACACCCGGAGGTAGGTATCAGCCTCGTTATATAAATGGAGAAACCGAGGCTCAGAGAGGTTGAGTAATTAGTCCAGGTTCCCAGGAAATTGTAAATGGCAGATCAGAGCCAGGAAAGCAGACCTGTTCTCTCCACTGCACCACGCTGTGTTGATTTGCGATGATTTGGGGGTGCAGAAGACAGCAGTGAAAACTGGGAGACCCAGGGGGAGGATAAGCACATGATTTACTGCCCAAGACTGAAAGCCTTTGAGAGTGAAAGGGGCATCACTGATAATCATGCCGGGACAACAGGAGCAAAGCGGCTGCCCCAGCACAGCAGGCTGGCTGGTCCCCTGACCGAGGACACGACGTGTGGCTGCCTCAGTGACCTCCATGCCGCCAAGCATGGCTGCGCGCAAAGACATCTTCCGAGAGGTACGCTAGCTTCACTGATAAAGACGTTCATGTACAACCCGCGTCTGGAGCCTCAGGACAGCTCTGTACGTAGACAGGCTGTACGTCTATGTCCAGTTTGTGATGGGGACCCGAGATGAGAAGTATGGAGTGACTTGTCCAAGGTCCAGAGCTGGTGAAGAGCGGACGTGAGCCTTGGAAACCAGATCTACTGACTCTGATGTGACTTGTTACCTAATGCAATAATCCATTTGGTTACCAATGAAAAATCTTAGTAGTCCATTGCTCTTTATAAAAAGAGCATCAGTTAAGTGTAAAAGAAGTCAAAAGGTTAAAAAAGGAGGGAGGGAAGATTTTTAATAAAAAAAACCTCATCCAGTTATAGCTGGATAGGGTAGCGTCTTGCTAGCTACTTTTATAGAACTGTAAGGTTTTTCACCCGGAAAAACCACTCGGTCCCTCGGTGCTCTGTGTCTTGTTGAGTCAAGAGCACTCCCAGCCTGAGCCCGGAGCTCTCCTCCCCGGGGCTGGTGGCTGGGCTCTTCCGCAGGCTTGGTCACGGTTACTCCTACTCACAGTGAAAGTTCAAGTAAGAGGCTGTGTTACAGACAGTCTCACAAGTTTGTACTGCTGTTCTATGGACCCCCAGAGTGTGACATTCAAGCAAAACCTGTCTCCCAAACTCTCACACCACAGCCACAGAAGCACAGAAGGCTCTTAGCAGGCCAGGGGGCCTGAGGTTTGATCGGTTGTTTTTTGTTTTGTTTTTTAAAAATAATATCTAGAGGCTTGTGGCCTCCTAGGGGTGATTATTCCTACATAATGGCAGAAAACTGACCTCAAAAGGATTCTTCATTGGTAAATTGTCCCACCGTCACTTTGGGGAGAACGAGATTTCAAATGACCATCTCTAAATAGTCATAATTCAACTGGTGTTCACCTTTCCTGGAAGAATGATCCCAGAACCACCAAGCCCAGATTGAAGGAAAAAAAAGAAATAAGTAAATATCTGACTTAAAAATCTCTTTCTATTTTACATGGTCTTTCTGGTAAGATGATGATTGTGTGTGTGTGTGTGTGTGTGTGTTTTAATTTATAATTTATTTTATTCACTTAGTACAGTAAGAACACCTTTCCATGCAATTAAATATATTTCCACAGAATCTTCTTTTTTTTTTTAACCTTAAGCAACTAGTACTTTTTATGAGGTCATGGAGGTCCAAACAAATAAAAATCAATAGGCAGTAGAAACAAATCACAAAAGAGAGACCTCATTTCATACATAAGACCACCAGCGAGATTAGCAATCTTTTTCATTTGTACTATTTAAAGTAAATGGCCTGACGTAACTTTCACTGTTTAATCTTAAGGTGAATTTCAAAATCATTTGACTAAGCTTTTCAGATACAAAACCAAAGCACATTATATAAAGCTTCTCCTTTAAAAGACAAAAGACAATGAAGTAGCCGAGAGCAAAGAACTGTACTTTGTATCATCTAAAAATTCGACAAAGCACTTCTGCAATTATTTTCTTGCAGCTGATTCATACCTGAGCCTCTTTTTAACCTTCTTCGGGCCAGTTTGATTTGATCCTGTAGAATCTGAACCCAGTCTCTTGGGCCGGGAAGTTTATCCACGTGATTAGCAGTGCAGTATTTTTCTGTGAAGACTGAAAGAAAATGTGAAATATTGTTAAATATTTTAACAAAGAAAACATGCAGATCTGAAAAAGGAATATAACCCCAAGAAGGAAAAAAAAAAGAGTGTACTTCTAAAAGATGTCAGTTCTGCGGTGGATATTCTCAAAATCCATATGGCGTTCCTTTGGTGAAGATGGAGCTTGGCAGGGTCCATCCTACATACTATGTCCTGTGCTTCCAAATGAAACTGGTTACAGATATTAAGTAGTTCTACGGAAACTACTCTTTCTAATGGCTCCACGTCCATGTGTATGTGTCTTACGGGCAGAGCAGAAAATGCTTCCTAAGGGTCCATTGGCCCCATGACAGAATTCTGCAAGTGTATCAACATACTTCACTTTTCTGCTAACTCAAAATCAAATAGAAAATTATGCAAAAAGATGATGGTCTCGTGGCGATTCCTGCTAAGTCGATCGGCACTCAAAATAGAGGCAGTGCAGTTGGGTGTTAGTGAAAGTTCCAATCCTACTTTGAGTCAACCTCTTGCATCTTGTGCTAGCAGCTCCTAGGAAAGAGCTCCCTAATAAGCACAAAGGGAACTCTGGAGTCACGTGCTATGACAGTTGTCTCAGTAAAGCCGCACAGCGTGTGATGGTGCACGCAGCGCTGTGGTTGCCATTTCTACTTCACATATCGTTCCTGAGCACTTTTCAACCTGCTCCCCTCAAGGTCAAGGCCTGCTATGCGGTCACGTTGCACTGCCTCCTTGGTATTGAAAACATTGATAATTTTAATATTTTGAAGGTTTCTTTTAAAAAGAAAGGACAGAGGAAAATGTTGACAGATTCAACTACACAAAGCTGTAACATTTCTATTGAATAAAAAATAAACATTTCACTTGAATGAGCAGAGCTAGTTGCACTAAATCTACCACGATAGGAAGAGCTCATCCCAAATGAAAGAGCAACTTCAAGCCTCCACCGATAAATGGAAAAAGTACACTTAGCAAAACATGTTCAAATAATTTGTAAGCCCCCAAGTTGCAAAACACTTTATACCTACTAAATTAGAAAAACAATTACGCTAATACTTAAGATGGATAAAATTCTGTGAATCTGGCGCATTCAAATATGACTGTTGGCATAAATTGGCAAAACCCTTTTGGGAGATAAGATGGTTCTATATAATGAGACATGAAACTGTTCTTCCTTGGGACTGGTAATCCTATTCCTAGAAATTTATCCTAAGGAAATAGTAATATGGAAGAAGGGAAAAAAGTCATAAACAGTCGTCCCCTGGTCTCTGTGGGGCATGGGTCCCAGGGCCCCCATGGTACCAAAATCCACGGATGCTCGAGTTCCGTATATACAATGTGTATTATATGCATACAACCTATGCACATCCTCCTGTATACTTTGAATCATTTCTGGATGACTTATTATACCTAATACCACGTCGATGCTATGTCAGTAGGTGCCTGCACTTGGCAAATTGAAGTGTCGCTTTTGGGAACTTCCTGGAATTCTTTTTCAAATACTTTTGATTGGCAGCTGGTTATACCTACAGGTGCAGAGCCTGTGGATCCGAGGGGCCGAGTGTACAAACATCAACAATCCAATTGCGCAGGAAGAGATGCAGGGCAGCAAGGGGCGGGTGGACGTGAGGGGGTGGGAGCACGGGATGCCCTTCAGGAATCGACACCATTGCGGGAATCGGGGCCAGCGCTAGTGAAGATGAAGGGGTGACGGGGAACAGATCAGGAACTAGCATGACCCGGTGAATACAGGAGGAAGGTGTGTGAGGGGAGCTGCGAGATGCATCAGGTGTGGCTTGGAACACGTTGAGTTCGGGGTGTCTGCGGAGTCCTCACTTGGGGACAGCTGGTGGGTATTTCAACACAGAAGCCTTTGGTTCAGGGAAGGGGTCCTGGAGGAAGATGCAGGTTCGAGGGGCACAAACATATATGTGGTCATTAAAACGACAAGAGAAAAAACATTGACAGAGTGGACAGAGCACTGGCCAAGCACAGAGAGGACCCCCGGGTCTGAAAGGAGATTGAGGCACGGGAGACCAGGAAGGAGCCGGAAGCGTGGTCTTGCAGGCGCAAGTGGTGGGACCCACAGCCCCGAGTGCAGACGAAGGGCCAGGAAAGAGGTGAGGAAAGAGTCCCTGGAGGCCGTCATCAAGGGCGTGGGGAAGGTGGCCACAGATGACAGTCTCCAAACGCCAGGCCTGGCGGTGGGCTTGGGGGGAGGAAGGGGCGGGGGAGGAAGGATGGGGACGGGGGAGGCGGCCAGTGGGGATCCAGGGAGGATGGGGGGACAGTCTAAGGAACCATGTACCAGAGGAACTGGGGGAGGGTCGGCATTCGGGAGAGGGATGGGGGGTTACCCTCGACCGGGACCAGGAGGAAAGCTTCCTCCTCTGAACCCAGAGGAGGAGAAGACAGGGGTGGACTTAGAAGGGATCAAGGTGGGTCCTCATCGCTCCTGACGCCTCAATGAACTCAGTGGTGAAGGGCGTGGAGAATGCGGGAACGTCTGGAAGTGCCCAGAGGAGAACAGGAACAGGAAGGCAGCAGACGAGAGCGCAGGATGCCGAGTAGGAGCGGGGCTGCGTGCTTGTGGCGGCAGTGGCCATAGGGCGGGTGTTTTCTCCAGGGCACCTGGCAGCTCCTCGTCTGGGGTGGAGACACCCGATGGGAGGGCTGCTGTAGGGTTAGGAGTTCGCCGGACAGGTTTGGCAGAAGGACAGGATATAAAGCATTGAAGGTGGTGGTGAAGATGCCCCCTGGGATGAAATTACAGCTTTCTTCACCCACCCTTCCTTTCCACCCATAACTGGGAAGCACGTGAAGCCAGAAAATGGCTTAGACTCGGGCAAATCTATGGAGATCAGGGAATGGATATATCAGTGGGGTTGGCAAGGAGATGCCGGGGAAAAGGGGCAACTGAGAATATAATGGTGGAGCGTCAAATGTTGGCAGCGAGCAGGACGTGTGGTCAACGGTGTGGGGTTGAAGTGTAGTGGAGATGAAAGCCAGTGAGGACGAGGTCTGGACACTCTAGCTAGGGGGTCACGGGATCTCTCATGTGGATGGTGAAGTTATCCAAGATGGCAGCAGGACCTGGGAGTGAGGGGAAGGAAGATGCAGAGGTGTGCTGATGGAAAGGCTCCATCCTAGCCCCAACTGAGAAGAGGAGGAGAGATAAGGAGGAGGGAGGGTTAAGGTCCAGGGAGAATATCAACCAGGCTGCCCAATCTACGATACATGGGGCACGCGAGTAAGCAGTCTCCACCTGGGAGAGATGCAGAGGGGACAGCATCCCCGGGGTAGGGGTGCTTCTGAATCTCCTGTACCAGATTATAGACAGGGGTCTTCGGGGGTCTTTATTTTCTCTCCCTAAAAGCACCTACTGCAGTGCCCTAGACTAAGAACGCCATAAACATTTGAAGAATAAACATATTTTCTACTTTTGTTTCTAATGGAAGTAAATACAATAGCTCAGATATTTAGGCTAATTGGGGGAGAAAGGCCTATCTGAATTAGTAGGAAGTCTTAATAGCATATATTTAAAGAAACAAGGTTTTATTACATTCAAATGCCCACAGTGACACTTCTTAATCAGAGGGCTGCCGAAAAGTTCTTGAAATCGTGTTTTAACGAACAAAAGACAATATTTGTATTTGGCACCCTATTCGATTATAGGAAAGTGTATACCACAGAAATGATTGAATACACCGTCTTAGCAGGTAAACCTCTCCCTCCTTCCTTGTAATGTTATTTATGTAATTAATTTCCATAGCAACCCCTCTCTTCTTAGATTGGGAAATGCATGCATTCAAATTAGCCCACATTAGGAGGCAGAGATTCGAAATTAACAACACAGATTTGGATTATGCCAACATCGAAGTGATTCCCGGCAACCACGTGTGTCAACGACTAGGTCCAGGAGAAACAGAGGGAAGGTCTCCCACTGTGTAGGTGGCTTCCAAGCGGATCTTTCTCACCATTTTAAGCTCAAGTGTTCTGCCGCTCGTTCAAAAGGTGACAATTTCTGGTTATTATTTTCTCCTTGCAGTGAAAAGTTATCTGGTTTCAATCATAAGAAGCCAGGGAAATCTCTGCCTCCTGGGTCTCCCTTTGCTTGCAAAGCATTGGGCTTTCCGAAAAATACCTCTACAAACAGATATTTCCATCGGGCATATTATTGACATTCTGGTTCATGGCTTACACTCAAACTTAAAAGAAACTTTTAACTAGAATCTACCTACAGAGGACGAAATCCTATTCTTTCTGTTACATGCGCAGATGAGTCCTGAGAACAGGGCCAAAGGACAGTCATTGTATTGATCTGAGAACACTCCATATGCTATGTGGATAGAGGTATCGGGTAAGGAGAACATATTTTTTGCTATGTGAATCTATAGCTAAAGGTCAAGCTATTATCCTGGTAATAGTTCCATTAGGAGTAATGATGTGAAAAGAGGTACTGCATTTATGAGCTGGGTTTCCTACTATGTTAATAGTGGGTCATTAAGAATCAGAGTAGAACAGTTTGCATTTACCCTTAGAATGCAGTAGGTCCTAAAAAGAAATTTCCCTCTCCTCCTGTTTTAATATATTAAGGGGAAGCAAGGGATAATTTTAAACACGTCCGAATAATCCGAACAAGTGGATTAAGGCCAACAATTAAACTAAATAAAACAGTGGAAGCATCTACTCTGCTTACATACTTTGAGGTCCCAAGGCACAAAAGAGTATGTGAGGTCACCAGGGAAATGACAAATGTTCAGTTTGATCTGTACGTGAATAAGGACTTTTCTCAGATGCTTGCATTCATTCGAGCCATGCCCTTTAACTGTGTATCAATAATGAATAAGCTAGTGGTGGCTGAGTGGATCCTTCCCTGGGAACGTGGCATCTAATATAAGCGTCAGTGAACACGGCGGTGTGTAGCGTGTCTGAATGTGATGAGCTGGGAACAGAGCAGATCGGCTGCATTCCCCAAACAGCTGTCTGTTCACACGATAGTTCCTAGAGGACTCTTCATGAGGCTTTTTCTGGCTCTCTGCACTGAGAAAAGCAGGATATGGTACGGATGTTTAAAGAAAGCCACTGGATCACACAGACAATTTAAGAAGCAGGAGAAGACTTATAGAGTTTTAATTTCACTGTGAAATCCTCTAACTGGGTTAAAACTCCGGCCAGCTGTGAGAGCCCAGCTTCTGATTTGTTGACTCAGTGTTAACCTCTGGTCAGACAGACAAGCGGAAATCAAGACTTAACATCAAGCAGAACTGAAAGTGGGGTCCTCGTTAGATCTGCCAAACTGCCTGAGGCTGTGCGGGCCCGGGTCAAGGGTGAGAAAGGGAACCCGAGCGTTCGGGCTGTGCCCACCTCCTCCCATCAAGTGAGGATAAAAGCCAGTGCCCCTCCCACATTTCCCTCTTCCCTTTGACTCTTTCCAAGCTATGATTTGAAACCTCCCACGTGCTAAGTACCATCTATCTATCTCATTTAATCTTGGCAAGAACCCGGTGGCACAGGTATTGTGATCCCATTGGACAGATGACAAGCTCAAAGTTCGGGCAGGTTAAATGACCGGCCCAAGATGGCACAGCTAATAGGGATTATTTTCCACATAAATTAATTAAGTTTTAATTTAGCGTTGTATATGAGCACACAGATTCTGTAAAGGAATAATGACCGAATTCTCCAGAGGCAAACTGACAGCTCAGGTAATGCTTCCATGTGAGAGCTGTGAATGCTGCTCTACTTTGAACCACACGAAGCAGAAGTGTGGCAGCCAACGGGGGAGGGAGACCCAGGCAGGTCTGTGAGATCATGGTCCCCCCATATTAAGGGGCCCAGGTGGCCTTGGTATGGAAGGGAGAGGGACACGGACTCCGGTAGCTTGGGTGTATAGTGAGGGTGAAATAAGGACATCTGCAGAACAAAGACTGAAAGACTATGTCACACAGACCGGCATTCAAAGAATTACTAAAGGCTGTATGTACCTGAGGAAAAAGAAACCAAACGTGAAAGGAAAGATGGGGGTGGAGGGGAAGAAAGGGAGGGCATGACCTGTAGGATATTAAGAATTACTGCGATGCCAAACTAATGAAAACGGTGTGATACTGGCTCAGAGGCAGATAAAAGACCAAGTGTAAACATGGAAAAGGGGAGCTTAGCCTATGAAAGAGGTGGAATTACAATTCACGTTAAAAAAAAAAAAAAGAAGTATGGTGTTAAAATGACTAACGACCCATAGAGAAAAACACATTCAATCGCTCCCTCACATTTTAGGCAAAAGTAAATTCCAGGTGGATAAAAGACCTGAATATGAAAGAGAAAACGTTAAAACTTTGTTGGAAAAAGAAAAAGAGAATGTCATTACATAATCAGGGCAGGGAGAATTTCTTTAAAAGGGCACAAGAAATGCACAAAGCATAAAGTAATCTATCTGACTGTTAAACCTAAACTTTGGTATGATAAAGGACTTCACCGGCGAAGTTTCTACAGGTCGGAAAGTGAGAAAAAATATTTTTAATACCTGTAACAGAGGAAAGAATGCATGTAAGTCAATAAGGAAACAAAAACTAATGGGAACATAGGAAAAGGATGGAAATTCACAGAGCAAAATAACCAAATAGTCATAAATATGAAATGACGCTCAACCTTGTTAATTATCAGGGAACCCACCACTGAGGTGTCATTTGGGACCAATCAGACTGGCAAAGAGTAAAATTTGTTAACACCAGATGTTGGCAAGAATGAGGAAAAATGGGATTTCGTATCCATTGCTGGTGGATGTCTAAGTGATCCTGTTGGCTTTAGAGAGCCATTTGGTAACACCTAGTGGTGCTGAAGATGCTTCTACCCCGAGACTCAATTCCACTGCCCACTGCACGTCGTCCTCCATGGAAAATCGTGAGCAAGGAGAACCAACTAACTTAGCAGAAGGCTGGGGAAAGAAAGCGCTTTATTTACACAGTGGTGAGCAGCTGAAATGAATGCACTAGTTTTATAAGTGTGCTGATATGAGTAAACTTGAGAAACAAAGACACAAGCTTGCAGAAAGTAGAGCCTGAGGCCGTGTATAACATATAGACTCACAAATTCGCAAAACGGTAGTAAACGTGAGGTATGGATACACACTTATGCAGTAAAGTAAAAACAGCGTGAACAGGGAAGATTCACAGCAACTTCACGTTACGCTGGAGCAGCGGGGAGAAAGAGTCTGGTGAGGAACATTCTGATTCTTAAACTAAAGGAGCGGGGTGGTGGGGAGGGTATGAAGTAACATCTGTTTTCAATCTCAGTGGTAAGACGGAGAGAAAAGGAATCGCGGAAAATGTCTTCAACACGTTCAAGATGAAGATGAATACCATTATTTCCACTTCTGACCTCAAGACTACTTACTGCTAAGGGGGACAAACGCTGTTCTTCAATCAGTCTATGAAGAAATCAGACAGTGTCTCCTAGGATGAGGGCATGGAAATGCCAATGCTGACTTGTCTCAAGCACACTCCTTACACACACTGTCTCAGGATGAGCACCAAAAGCTTTCCTTAAAAGAGAACCGGAAGACTCGGTGATCGGCCTGCTGGGAGGAACAGGTGAAGGCAAGAATCCATCACCCTGTAGGTCTCAGCTGAAATGCGACCTTCTCAGGCAAGGTCTCCCTGAGTTCGTTAACCAGTGGTTTTTAAATAATACCATCTAGTGATCGCCTAGACTATAAACTCAACAAGGGCAGAGATCACAGCTCTCTCGTTCATGGCTGGCACATAACAGGCAGCATGAATGTATGGTTTGTGGAAGAATAAATCTGAGAAACTCTTTTTCTCTGGTCTTTGACTTAACTTGAAAGAACTGAAGGAAGAGTTTCTTCAGTAAATAGCCAATGGTCTTGAAATACACGGAGTCCTGGAATTCATTTCAGGTTTGATTTAACAATAAGCCTTACAGTGGTTCGTCAACGAATGCACCTAAATCTGAAGTCTCCAGATTAGAAGTAAAGATAAGGAGATACAGTCATGCAAACAATAATGTGTTTATTGATGAGATCGGAATATCCTACTGAACTGCATATGCAGGAGACTGCAAGGCGATTGGCTGTCCCAGCAGGGTGATAGCTACAGTAACAACCACCCAATACTTCGTCCCTTGCTGCTGATCCTTGCACGGGGCTGTAACTTCCAGTTGGTTGTTGTAATGAAAAGCAATCTAGTTATCCATAAAACTGATTCCCAGTCGTATTTAATTATGAGAATTTGGACAAAATTCACTGACCCATAGTACTTCTGAACTGGAAGAGACTTGAAAAATTAGCCAAGCCACACGCTTTTTTTTCAAGAGAAGGTAATGTTTCAAGACCTTACGTGGCAGGGTTGGGAGTAAACCTACGTCCCGCGATGCTCCTTTCACTGTCTCCAAACTTGCTGGGACTTGGAGGTTTCAACAATCTTGTGGAATCACAGTGATTCTCAAAGATTTGAGGCCAGAGTAGTCTGGAGGAAGAGAACAGTATCCTCTGTCTCCCTTTATTTAGTTTTTGCTACAATGGGGTCTCTGTCTAAGAGGAAGTGCCTTTAATGGTGTCTTACATTAAACGAAGTTAATTTTAATTTACTTTTATTTAAGAAAGCCCTCAGCAGACCTAGTCTGCAACACAACTAGTGGGAAGTACAACACTTTCCTTCGGCTTGCAGTGCTGCAACACGTTTGTTTCACGTGCTTGGTGTATTTTAAGGGGATGTATTATATCTGCTAAATATTAAGATCTGGTTGATAACGAACTTTGGTAAAATGGTATTTTACTCTTTACCCCTTTTTTTGGCAAAGAGAAATATTTCAAGATCATAGATTTATAGAAATTCTACTTGGAAGGCATCTTGGAAATAGTATAACTCATTTATTTCATAGATCTGGAACTGAGAGCCTCAAGTGGAAGAAAATTTAAAAGGTCGAGAATCCTCAGTTCAGACAGTTGGTCAGTGGCACAAAAGCACGTGTCCGCCAAGTGCCCAAGCACAGCCTCATAGAATGCTTCTACGTTTATCTGTTCTTTATAGAAATGCATGAGGAGAAAGTGCTGAGTTTTTCTCTGAGTTCTTAAAGCTAGGGTTTCTTGGCACATGAACTTTTGAAGTCATTCCATGAGGTCCTGAGTTCGCCCACTAGCCAGTAACAGCCACAGGACCAGAATGAGTTAGGACACATTTGGGAAGTTCAAGGACCATCCTATCCCTCACAACCACCTAAATTCAGAGGTGGCCAAGGTGGGAAGAATAAGAATGATGAGCCGGGAGAGCAGTGGGGGTGATGCGGGCCTTGCCCATGGGGCTCAGGTCATCAGAGCAACACACTTGCCCCATCCCTGCCTGCATCTACCTGCGGCTGATGTCACAGAGTGAACACTGGGGTGAAGATGCTGGGCATTAGGACAGGGCTGATGCCTCAGATTTTGTTTCCTGTTCTTTTTTAATGGTGACAACTCCCTTCTAATTGAGATCAGCTTGAAGGAAGTTTGGGGCTTATGTTGAGGCGGACAATTAAAAAGTTCTCAAACTTTTCCTTGATACTCTCTTTGAGGCATGAAGGATGCCTCCTTGATACTCTCTTTGAGGCCATCAGGATGGATGCTAGAAAAACACAGGGATGGATAAGTGTACAGATATAGCAAGGAGTCTTGAGATGGAAAAGACAGAAAATGGCAGATATAGCCTGCTTACGGATTCCATTTTGGGGTTTATTTAAAATCAAAATCCCACAAGAAACTTATTATACTTTACCTTTTGGAGATGATTACTCTCTGGCATGAATGAAAGTGCGAGAAACTACACTTCCTGTATTGCGCGTCGTGGAGACGGCTCTTTGACATTTAACAATAATCCACGCTTTCAGAGCCCCCGTGGGATACAGATTAGGTTTTATATTCAGGATCGCCTTGATGGTTTTGACTGACACGATTTAGACCCTTCTTGAGTGCTCTGCACCACTTGATTTGTCTGTTGCTGTTTTTCTTCTATCTTCAAACTTATATTCTGCCTTCTCGAATTTCAGCTGCCCTCTTCCAACTGGTCATGGAGAAGTTGTGTGCTTATCCTGTTATTCATGCCTTGTATACATCCAATCGGGTGGAGTTGTGGTTTTTTTTTTTTAATACATTTATTTATGTAATTTATTCTTTTGGCTGCGTTGGGTCTTCGTTGCTGCACACGGGTTTTCTCTAGTTGCGGCGAGCAGGGGCTACTCTTCCTTGCGGTGTGCGGGCTTCTCATTGCGGTGGCTTCTCTTGTTGCGGAGCATGGGCTCTAGGCGCGCGGGCTCAGTAGTTGTGGCTCACGGGCTCTAGAGCGCAGACTCAGTAGTTATGGCGCACTGGCTTAGCTGCTCCGCGGCATGTGGGATCTTCCCGGACCAGGGCTCGAACCCGTGTCCCCTCCACTGGCAGGCGGATTCTTAACCACTGCGCCACCAGGGAAGTCCTGGAGTTGTGTTTTGATTTTTAAGAAACCACCTTTTTCAGTGAGGATGAATTGACTGCCTGATTCCCTCCATCCCTCTTTCTTTCCTTCCTGCATTTATTGATCGTTAATTGTGTTTCACATGCCACGGAATATGCAAAGCAAATATTCCCCATGTAAGATTTGCTCCCTAGGAACTTAACAGTCTTGTTGGAAAGATAAGATGTCTAAACACAAGTAGGATGGCCATAGATCCTGATTTGCCCAGGATAGTTCACAATGTCTGTTTTCCTGGTGAAATGATTAACAGCACCATTTTCACTCTCAAAAGAGTCCCGGTTTGGGCAGTAAATGATACAGTCATCCTTCACATAAACCATGAGTAGCAAAGCGAAGGGTCAGGATGGATTGCTAAGCGGTCTAAAGGTAACACGTGCCATAGGAATTAGAGAAAGGAGAAATCAATGGAGGCTCGGGCATCAGGAGAAAAGTCTCATGGGAGAGATGATGAGACTTGGGCCGGACCAAGAAGAATGAGCTGGATCTGTCTACAAAGAGAGGAAGAGCCTGTAGCCCTGGGGAACACAGCACAACTCAAAGTCCAAAATGACTATGTGATGCTTGAGGAACAGTGTCAGTGCTGGGCTGCGTCGCCGGGTAGGAGCCCAGGGAAATGTGGCTGGGAGGAGAGGAAAATCAAGCTACGGGAAGTCTGGGTAAGGCCAGGGTTTGCGCTTGATTTCATGGGCAAAGAAGCGGTAGGAAAAACGTCATGAACTCTTGTCTTACAGAAGAAGAAATGAGGATCAGGGAGGATATTTCAAGAGTGTTTCTGCCAAACTTCAGGGACAAGGTGATGGACAGCTTGACTAGGATGGTATCAGAGAAGCCAGAGGCCGGTGAATGGGAGAGAAGGGACGAAAAGAACTGACGGGACCGGGTCGTGAAGTGGGATTAGTAGCAGAAGGGAAAAAAAAAAAAAAAAGGCATTGACGGTGATTCTGAACTTTCAAACTTGAAAAGTCGGAGAATGTTGATGCCTCTGTGAAAATTAATGTGTCTGCTACATCAATAACCTATTTACATTTCTATCTCCCCTGACCTCTGTTCTCTACTTGTACCAGTTACTCCCCATACTAACACTTTCAGCTCACTGAGAACAGGGAGTGGATCCTACCCAGAGCCTGGTATACAACAGAGGCACTCAGTAAAGGAATGAATGAATGAATGAATGAATGAATAAATAGCTTGTATAAAAAAATGTGTCTGCTAGGGGGTGTTAGTGTTAGAAGCCCCAGGCCACCTTTCAGGTGATGCACGTGTGGGTAAGAAGGACCACCGCTGACTCTAGAAAGAGGCCAGGCCAGGCCCCCATGCCCGGTGGTTAGGCTGGATGTCCTGCGTGCCTTGGTGGCTGCTGTCAACTGTCTCTCTTGCTCCTGGCTTGTGTCCACATTTCTACTTAGGATTTGCCTGCACGTAGTTGTAGATGGCTAAGCTGCCTCCACACGGGGGGAGATGAAGAGGTTGGGGGAGACATGGACATAACATAACCGACACTGGATGTGCTCTGTGATCAAAGGGACAGGGTGGATACAGGGGCACCAGGGTTCTGAGAAATCCCAGGAGCTGATGATGGAGAGGTGTGAAAATCTAACCGAGAGCCGGAAGCACCAGAAAGAAGAACCTGGAAACACAGTCAGCGTAACAGAAGGCTTGACTCAAGGAGCAGTCGGTGAGAAAACCCGACTCATTCCAAAAGGCAGCGTCTCTCTCTTCTAAGGATGCTTTTAACCGGACAGATGCAGCCAGGCTTGCTCTTATACAAAGATGTCTTCAAGGCAGCCACAATAGATGACAGCTTTCAGTTCAATTTGAAATAAAGGTCTATGGATTTTGAGGCATTTTCTTAATGGAAGCTGACACAGATCCTTAGTTTTTTTTTGTGGGCTTACCATCAGTCCCTGGTACTACGGTGACAGCAACTATTCCACGATCAGCTGCATAAACCCCTCTAGGGCAGCGATCCAAGCAAATGTCAATTCCCGAGTCTCTCAGATTTCTGCAGCATACCTTGTATGAGAGAGTCAATAACTCTTCGTGGAAATGAATTAAAATAATTGTCAGATCACTAGCACCAACGACAGGTCCAGGAGAAAAGCTACGAGGAATTATGCAATTTGACCAATTTTGGACTCATTATCCAATTCTGCTTCCCAGCAGTGGGAAAGAAAAGAGGAGAGATGTGGCATTACCTGAAGACGCTGGTGAGCGTTTCAGATCGGCCACACAATTCAGGGGTCTAAAGGAAAAAGAGATGGGCTACACAGAAAACACTGCCCCTTCCTTGGGACCTCTGACTTGCCTCTGCCAGAAAACTGTCATGATAAATAAACAGATCGGCAACGTCCACCAGGGGAAGGGTGTCCACAACATTGCAAAACACAGTCATGCTATAGTGGCCCTGCTTGTGCGACAGAAACTCATCTCTTTTGACAGGAGGCTGTTTATGTAATGAAATGCGGGCTGGGTGAGAATTCAGTCACCGGGACTTAGAACTGAGTCCCTGCGAGTTAATCCACGATGGGTTGCCATCCGTGGCGTGATGGGCTGAAGACAGGTCAACAAAAGCCACAAACTCTTTCTTAACAAACGTCTCCACGTTCCCCTTTGCTCCTCATGCGGATAGAGTTGTCATTTTGAGGAAGGGGAGGTTCCTTTTCCGAGCTTACGGAAGACCAGTGACAAAGCAGGGACAGTCTTGCCACTCTCTCTGGCCTCAACCCGAAGGATTCTGGTTCATTAAGTCTGGGATGGAGCCGAGGCAGCTTTAAGAAGCACAGCCCCGGCTGAAAACCCCTGGGGCAAACTGTGTTTGAGTCCATTGCAATGGCATTTATATACATGAAGTTAAACGCTTAAAGGTGAACGGGTTGGTGAGGACTCAAGGCCCAACGCTTAGAATAGACTTTAAACAGTTCTGGAGGCGAAAGGCTTTCACCCAATGTCTTCCTTCACTGAAGCTGCATTGAAATTATTCTGTAAGTTAACCTCTTCCATTCTCTTTGCATCTGGGACACTGCTCATCCTTCAAGGTCTGGTTCTGATGTCACCTGTTCCGTGAGCCCTTGTCCTACTGGACTTCCAGCCTCTGTGCTTTCTCCCTCCGTGAATGATGGGCACTTGGCGTTTATTCTGTTCTACCTCGGAGACGGTTCTAGGTCCTGGCTCACCGTGTACGTGTGTGTCACTCCGCTGGACGGCACGCTCCTGAAGGTCAGGGGCCACGCCTCACTAGTCTCCGTCACCCGTTCCTGCCTCACAGCGGGTGCGTGGTAAGCGCGAGTGTGGTTAACAGCAACGCCATGCCTGCTGATGATTTCTGCGTTTGTGAGGTCCATGAAAATACCGCCAACGTTTTGGTGCTCTCGTGACTTCTCCAGTCTCGGAAAAGCGGCAAAGACCAGTGGGTCTTCTGTATCGCACTGTTTGCTGCGGAAGTTGGCTGGCTCAGCGCTTCAAATACGCCATCGGGGAGCCGGGCCGAGTGCTTGCCAAGAACGGAGATGACATTTTCTGTAGCGATGATAAAGCTTCACGGAAAAGTACGCATCTGTTTATTGCTCCACCTGCTAGACTCGCGCAGAAGTCTGGCGGTGCTTTCGTCCACTTTGGTACACGAGGCAGTTAACCACTCAAGTCCTGGGAGGCACTGCGGGCTCGTCTGAAACCAGGGCCCTTGTGTAACAACACAACGGGGAAGGATCAGTTTAAGCCCCGGAGAGTCATCGGATGAGAGCCGCTGACACGCGTTATCTTCTCATTTGCTCCAGGAGAGACGCAGGGCAGCCTACAGAAAAGGGGGTGCTCTTAGCAACAGAGGAAGGCGAACGTGTGCCGGAGGGCTGTGCAGCCAGTACAGATCGTGACTGATCGAACCGGCGGTTGGCATCGGAGCTGGGATGGCACTGCTCTTCCCAGGGTGGTCTGGAAACAGCCTGCCCCAGTCACCTGCAGGGGTCTGTTCAAAATCCAGATTCCTGGGATTACCTTACACCTACTGAATTAATCTCCGAGGATGGGACCCAGAAATCTGGGAATTTTGAACCAATGCCTCAGGTAATTCTGGTGCACACTGAAATATGAGACCAGCTTTGGAAGGGGCTGAACACACAGGGCTCTGCGTATGGAATGACCGACATTCAGCATCACCCACCTGTCACTGGGCCTCCATAAAAAGAGGGAGAATGCAGACAACAACTAGGTAATAGTTACAGACAAGCTAGGAATCTGATGTCATTAAACAGTCGTTATAGATTATTTTGTTGTCATATATTACGCAGGTCTATCCTGTTTTAAGCTGATCTGATGTGTAAAAATCTGAACAGATTAGTTAACAAATGAATATTCATTTTCCAAAAGGATTTCTTGAATGAAAGCATTTATCAACTGGTTCCAATGGCCAAACACTTCAACTAGAATTGAATTTACATACAACGCTGGAAGACTGCTTCACGCAGGGCAACCTGCACACGCTTTCTTTGTGGTCCTGTGCACCGGAAGAGTCTCTTTCCCTAGGGAAGCGATCACACTTCTATCTTTCCCTCTACTACGACGGGACTGATTCTCACTGTCTTCAAAGGAAGACCTGCCCTTGAAGCTAATAAATAAACTGGAGGACAGCTAAGCTTTACCTAGAAATTCATTCTGAATACAACACAACAACTGAGCGGTCATTTAAGATCATTAGTATGGCCACCTTCCCAGTGGAATTTATAAGGAATCCAAAGTGCTAAATTTTAAGATAGAAATTTAAAGCTGAGACCCCTTTCTTTCTTTTCATATAGTCCTCGTAGAAGGTATGAAGTAATGGCTCTGGAGTGAGAGAGGCCTGGGGTTAAATCTTGGCGCTCCCACTTACTAGTTGTTTCCTTTAAGTTTACTTAATTTCTCATAGCCTCAGTTTCCTCTCCCATAAATGGAACTAAAATCATCAACATCGTAGGGGTATTCGAGTCCAAGCTGATGTGCCAGGCTTGTCCTTACAGGGAGTTCTCAGAACACACAGAAGTTACTATCAATAAATAAGAAATCAGATGTAGATTCCACTCCCAAACATATTAAAGTCTATGTGAGATCAGACAGAAAACAGCTATTCACTTTTTGGGAATAAATCCAAGGAAATGAGTGACGATATACAATAAAAATGGAAAATAAAGGAGTTCCAAAATGGCAAATATAGACCCTACGTGTCTCTAGAGTTGCTGGAACAGGAGGAGAGGTTTTGGTGGTCTGTTCAGCAGAGCCTAGGAAAGGGTGAGGTCACATGAAGTGTCAGAAGCATAGTCGAGTGTTTGGAGCACCACCACCCAAGGAGGGCTCCCGCCCAGGGATGCTCTGATCCCCGCAGGCCATCCCGGCCGGTCAGCAGCACTGATGCTCCCCGACAGCAGCAGTGCAGTTTGTGCTACATGGAGTGAACGAAGGGCAGTAGAGTGGTTCTTGCACTCGATAAGGAGACGTCGTTTCCTTTGAATGCAAGAGGATTCAAAAACCTAGTGTAGTTTGATAGTAATAAAACTTTCTCCGTTAATCACTATGAAGCTGAATTAAAAACCATAACCCGGGTTCTAAAAATGGCTTTACTGCAGCTACACTTTCTGAAGAGCATTCAGAGGTGCAATGATTACGTCAATATCGGATAACTCTCACTAGGTCACCCTGTGTGGTCTCCTGGGCATAGGACACCAAGAACTAGGTGGTCTTTGGCAGGTAAAGCATAAAGGGAGGAGAGGACACCTGGGTCCTGACCTCCATTCTGCATCCTGGCTGTAAAATCATTTCCAAATTAAATCTAGGATACCGAACTATCCTTAGCCCCAAAACCTAAGACTCCACTTAATAAGATCCTAAGTTGCTTCTTCCCAGAGTTAAATTCAAAGTGCTCAGGTGAAAGTTGCTAATTAAGGATCCTTTCATCATCAGCACCTTGGGTCATACCTATAAATGAATTTTTAGTGAATTACCAATAAGTGGTACCTATCATAAAACAGATGAGGCTGAGAAAAGAAAAGCATGATCTCTACAAAGAGGCTTGTACATATTTTTCAAGATACTGTACTATGGGGAATATTGATTATAACTACGAAGAGATATGTTAACAATCCCACGATAAACTCTGCTTTTTAAGTCCATTTCTGTTCCTGTTCATGAGCATTTTACAGGTTTTCCTTATCTTGTTTCCCATTCTTGTCTTAACCAACTTCATCACTTTGTTTGAAACAAAATCCAGCCTCCACTGTTGTTTTTACTGAAGGTTTCATAAAATCAACCAGTCTATGTATATTCCTAGGTTGTAGAACTTTTCAAATTAATACAGTATTGGTGCACTGTCCCATAAAGGATGGAGGAAGAAACACTGAGTATTTAGTATTTGCAAAATCTTTTCAAAATATGTGGTAGACAGCAGTAGTAACGTGAGTAGTCTTCTTGCCATTGTTATGTAGAAAGAAACAATTTTATCGCTTTGCCAGATTACTCAGATTCGAAAGACTTGGTTAGGGAAATAAATTTCTTTTTTTAACTCTAATAATAGCATGAAAAACTGGGTATAATTATTCAATAAGACCATCAATTAGGAGTTGCTCAGATTTCCTGGGTCTCTCCCATGTGTACATGGTATTAAATTTTGTGTGATTTTTCTCTTGTTAAAGAAAAGAAAAAGACCTTCAATGAATAGCTACTTCCAAAAATCGCTTTATAGTGTAGTGTGTGGGTTAATAAACGTTTAGCGAGTCAAAGTACGGCATGAAAAGAAAAAAAATATTAGGGAATTAAGAGAATTGTATTCAAATTTATATTCAGTTTTGGTTTCCATTTTGTTTGTTTGTTTCATCGGCACTTTATTAAGTGGTAGAAATTTACAGCAACATTTTGACATCAATCCTTCCAAGTTAGGTGTGAGAAGACCTGCGGATGGATGTTTAGTACCAGGCCCATTATGTCAATAAGTTAAGGGCAAAGTCAAGATGAAAAATAAAAACCTATGTCCGTTCACTCACCCAATGTGTATTTATGGAAACCTGACTGTGTGTAGAGCTCTCAGTGAAGTGCAACAGGTAATAAAAAATAGGAAGACAAAGCTTCTTCTCGAGGCGCTTGTAAGAAATTGTCAGAATAAATCAGGTAGGAACGTTGGCCGATCAGTATGAACAGGGTGTCTTCGTAAGAGAGACACACCTGACGCCACATTCATACTCTGAATGAGGATTGTAGGAACGTACGCGGTACCCTCTGAAGCGTGGGATGATGGAGGCCTTTCAGCTGTCTATGCTTTTTTATGGTTTGGATTTTTTACAAGCATGTGTTATTTTTGTAATCAAGGAAAAAAAGTCAAAATTGAAATACTTCTATGAATCAACACGGCAGGTAAACAAGTGAAGATACAATATCTGTGGCCTTAGGTTGTTGGTGCCTTATGGGTGGATTTCTGTCTGTTTTAAAGTTATTTTGTTGTTCTAAAAGAATTTTTTAATGCCAGGTTTAATTCAACAATAAAAGGAGAGTATGAAAAGTGTAAGTTCTTTGGTTTGAATAACCTGCTTTATTATGCATTAGGGGCAGAAGAGCCCTCGTTGCCATTTTTATTTCTAGCTAAAGAGGAGGGCTGTGAAGATGATCAAGGGATGTTTTCTATTTCTCATATACTTTTTCAAACTACTGTACGATGTCCAGTCTAGATTGAAACTGGTAGCATAAAACCCGTATCAGTCTGCTTGTAATGATATATTTCATTATCATCTATGATTAGGGTAACTCTTCTGTCATTAAGATGGAACACAGCCATTCATGATTCCCTAATTTCCAAACCCTTTCATACTGTTAATATACTGCCCTGGAAAAAAAGAAAATGAAAACAATCCCTGGCTACATTTCAGCATGTTTAAAAGCTTCAGCATGAAAAGCATCGGCAGCCTTGCCCTTCATGTTGCCAGAAATCCCAGCCACACATATTAAATCCAAATGGGACCCTTCTTCACTTCAGCAAGTCCTAGTTACATCATTGACTCTTTGTCAAATTCTGTAATCTTGTTTTTAGTGTCGCTTCAGGCTGAATCATTCTTTTCAGAAATGGCACAGATTGTGATATCTCTGTAGCTTACTTAATACAGCTCAGCTGTCACTTTAAGTGAAAAAACTCTGTTGGAGGATGAGAAGTTTTCTGTTAATGAAGGCTCATGTCCTTCTGGCCGTGAACAAAGGCTGCCTGGTACTTGCTAACTCCATTTAAAAATCGTATTATTTTGCAAAGTTAATTGTGGGATTCCAAGTACCCTCTAAGTGCTGTTGAATTCGTTTACTCATTTTGCACGGTGGGGGGGCCAGGGGTTGGGCGGCAGCGCTCTGTCTGTCAGTCCACAGCCAGACGACACGGCAACCCTGGCCGGGGAGAGACATCCCGAGCGGTGATTCTGGTGTAACTGAGGCCTGATCCGAAATTTCATTTTCATGGCAGTTGTATTTATATTTGCAAATTCATTTACATTCTTTCTGAAAGTCACATCTAAATACTTCTGTTACCTAAAATTACATTTATCAGAGTCCTAAGTAAGGGCATTTTATTTTATTTATTTATTTATTTTTGCTGTGTGCCGGGTCTTAGTTGCGGCATGCAGGATCTTTTTTTTTTTTTTAGTTGCATTATGTGGGATCTAGTTCCCTGACCAGGGATCGAACCTGGGCCCCCTGCGTTGGGAGCGCAGAGTCTTACCAACTGGACCACCAGGGAAGTCCCAAGGACATTTTAAAAGTAAGAAATAAATGAGAAGGAAAATTAAATTTAAAATATGCAGTACATCTAGGATGTGGACCTGGTTGTAAATGAGGATCTACACATACGTGCGCCTGCGTGGCTATCGTAACGCAGTGGGATTCAGACACGCCTTCACACGTGTTAATGGGGAGACCCAGGGACTTGTTTGCATGTAACTGGCACGACTCCATGTCACAAAACCAGAAGGAGCAGAGTAGGGTCTGGCTTCACAGTGGGATCGCTTCCATTTAAAGTATATTTAAAAGCAGTGACCTAGTAAAGCAACTTCTGAACTTTGGAGAGAACTCTTCTACCTTCTTTTCAAAAGAGCATCACGGCTTTATTCTTACAACAAAAATCTAAGTAGAAATCCTGTTTTGATGAAGTTCTTAGAAATGACTGAAAGGAAAAAATACTTTCATTTTCAAAGTTAGTTAAGGAACAACTTTTCAGTTCTGCAGCACATCAGACTGGCTCTTAAATTCTGATTTTAACAAATTAACATCACCTTGAAATAGCAATTTCTAGTGGTATTTGGGGCGGAGAGTTAGGGAGCTCACACCCAAAAGCCAGGCCGGTGGGCAGATGGCCAGCGGCAAGTTAAATTCGCCTCTAGTTCATTTACTACACTTTAAGCTGCATCTTTATGGAATGAAGGCAAAGCTTAACAAAGACCCCGTAAAATGAAATGATGCAGACCAACCTTTTATTGCACCCACAATATTTTGGTCTAGTCCTTTCCGGTTGTCATTGAGTCCTCTTTTCCTCTTCCCATTGGGTAAGGAGTTAGCCAAAGTCTTGTCATCAAAAAATGCACACACCAGTTTTCTAAACAGAAGGCTTCCTGAGCGAGTGTAGTTTGACAGTATAGAGTCCAGCTGAGATTTAGGCATAAACACATCGAAGCCTTCAGCAAGTTGCACTTCTGGCTACCAAAAGAACATAAATACGTCATTAAAAGCAAGATTGGAAGCAACCAACTTTGGGCATACGTGCAACAAAAAAACATCACTAGCTCTTGCAATGGCCATATACTCTGCAAAGCACACAGCCTCGGCTTTGTGTGACAGTGTTTGCGACTTACAAAACCAATTACTAGTGACAGTTCACCAAATGAGATGCTCTAATTCCAATATTAAGTCTCGTCAAAAGCAGTGGAAAGGAGCACGCCGGAAAAGCATTCTCGGCCTTAGAGAAAGTTAAGAGAAAGCTGGATAATTCCCAAAGCATTTAACTCTAGAGCTACGCAGGGGACTTGAGACTTTGGGGTGAAACGTCTTCGTTTTGTAAAGGAGGGAACACAGGCCCAAAGAGATCACAATAAAAATGACTTAGAACTAATTTAGACGTACTCAGTGCCTTACTATTTACAGATCACTTTCTCCTGCGTTAAATAATTTGACCTCAGTTGCCTAAGGACACAAACACGAGGCTACCCTCTAGGTCCCATGCTCTTGGCACTAGGCCAGCGGTTTTAAGCTGTGGAGCTTTTTTTCCTCCAGTGAAAACTTAGGTCAACTGATACATCAACAACAATGCTGAGCAGGTGCCCTGATCCCTGCTTTTGGGAGGAAAATCTGAAGCTCTATCCCAGAGCACCAATGGAAAACCAGTGTGCCAATCACAGTGTTTCCCTGCTGGGGGTTTCCTGACTGGGATGCTGGATCAGAAGGCCGATAAGGGCCCTTTCAACTTGGACTCTCCCACATAAGCTCAGACACTGACAGTACATTCTCTATGTACATGCCATGGACGTTTACAACCCACCTTCCCATCTTTCAACCCAGCTCACACCATTGCCTTTTCAAAGCCTTTCCTAACTGTTTCTTTCCCGAGGAGGCGGTTCTGCATGCTTTGTCACTGCTATTTATTTGACATACTTATATGACTGTGTTTACTAGACCGTATTATAATTATTGATTAGATCACGGCCCCTCCTGTTGCCTGGAACTCAGTCTTTGTTATCTCTAGGGCCTGGCACATTGTAGGCACTCAGTAAATTCTTGTTCAATAGATAAAAGTTCATCAGTCATTATCTCAACTACTAAGTCATTTACTGTTGACTGTAACACGAGGACTTTAAAATAATAACGTTAAGGTGAAGAAGTGCAGTTGGTAAACTTTTGTTAGAAAAAAAGTCAGAAGGAATCTTCACTTAGGATGTATCATAAAAGCTTTTTCTTAGATACCATGTTTAAAACTTTGCAAAGCTGATACTACTTTAGATTTTCTAAGTCATATTAGAAGTGTGAGGATTTGGGACTAGTTTTTCTCCTAGGGAGCAGGAATTATTTTTGTTTGTGCTGCGGTCAGAGTAAAGGGCTCAGAGAAGGGCTTAAATGAATCAGATGACGTGGGGACAACTTGGGGCCCTGTTGCTCCCAAAGGGAGTTCTCAACTGGATTTTCCAGAAAGTCATCTCACTTCTCCGCTCTACTTTGCCATTTGGCTTTTTGGCTCTGAATGCTTGGTAAATATCACTATGAACACAGTGCTGCCGGATGGTTTCCTGACTTTCGCACCTCAGTGCTGGTGAAGGTCTGCAGAGGCTGACCTTCTGTGCCCCCAACTCCTGGGACAGAAGCTGTACACTCGGCACTCAATGCACGTTGGCTGAATGATTCGATGTAGCCATGTTAGGATTGAGAGAATTCTACCATCAGAATCGAAGATGACGTCTCATTTATAATCAGAATTTGATTTTTCACATCCTATGGCTGACTTTAGACCTTTTATGCTAAATGAACTGACCACAGATTTTTGCTAAGCACTCCATTAACAAAAAAAAAAAAAAGGAACGCAGCCTACTTTATAGAAACAGCAACTCACAGCTATTTGAGGACCCGGGCTGGGGGGTACAGTAGCCCTTAAATTTGCAAGAGAGAAAAGGGAAAGATACCATCTTCTCTCGTTCAGGTATCTCTGCTGGATTCTGGTACCCCCAATCAGGTGTTTAAAATTCAGCCATCTTGTAGGACTTGGACCCGGTTTGAGAGACTCTGACCTAAACTAGCCACCAGGCAGAACTAGCCACTTCTTTCTTCACATATGCAGAGTATTTTCTACGAACTACGTTTCTGGCACTTTTCACACTGCATTTATTTAGTTGGGAGTTTGTGTTTCTCATCAGAAGGTGTACTGTCTTTTGCATTCAGAGTGCCAAACACCCAACTAGCGCCTGATAGATTTTTCTCAGCATCAACAAAACACTATGTAAGAATTCATTCAAAATGACTAGTATTGATTTCGAGGTCTTTTATCCCCACATAAAGGAAGCATGTGTGGAGTCTGCCCTGCCCGGGTCCGGCACGCCAGTCTTCTCCCCGCAGGGCCCACGCTAGCTCAGGGAGCAGGCTACCTAGAGAACACTGCCCTGGCTCAATCAATCGATATTTACTCAGCATCCTCTGTGTGGAAGGAGTTTAAGGTCGGGCTCACTAGACGAGACACGTTCACAAACCCCCAGCATACAAAGTGGAGAACGATAAGCGCTACAAGAGGGGTACAGACCATTAGGCAGCGTTTGGCTGGTGAGGGGGGAAGGGGTTTTGGTTAGGAGGCCAGGATAGCATTTTATCAGGGCCCTGGAGGTAGGATTTAGGAGAGAGATGCAGTCGCTGTTTCTGGCATCTGCTGCAACCCCTAAAACTAAGTCTCTGGAGGTCTCTGTGGAGCCGAGAGACTGCCTATGGGGTCAGAGTAGCATTTTGATTTCTGAGATGCTCTCCCGATGCAGAAGCTGTCGATGCTTCGTGTTCCACTTTCTACTGCCAGACGGTTGTTGTTATTTTGGAGCGCTCCTTCCAGATCAAGGAACATGAACTGGCCCAGCTATGCGTCCCTTACAAAGGAGTCAGTTTTATTAGGTGGAGGCCAGCAGCAGAGGCCAAGGTGACTGGTCTCTGCCCCTCCCTGCTCCTCGCACGCTTTCTTTCATGCAAGTTTCTTAGCTGGTTGTCGGTGTGCACTAAGGGGCCACAACGCAACGAACCAATTCCTTTAAAAAAAAAAAAAAGAGGGGAGCTTTACGTCCTGAGACATGAAGAAAAGATACAAGGTTGATTAATCTCAAATTTTTACTCTGAAACCTTTTTATTTCTCCCACTTTAGAAATATAATGGCAGGTGGATTACAGCCGTGTAATGATCCACAACTTTGCACTTATATTTAAAAACAGGTTAAAACTCTTTAATTGTATGCTTGAATCTCTTCTTTTTGTTTACTGTCTGGTCGAAGCGAGATCTCTCTGCTTACTGACGATGGCTATGATAGAAACCACCACTATTCCAAATGAGTATCGTTTTAAAAGCTACACTTCCTTTGACAGAATTACTATTTGATACTCGAGTGAGGACAGACAGCTAATACACTAATTTACAGATTCTATTGATTACTGAAGTAATATGATCTTTAAATGATGACATCCAAAGTATGGGGCAGGATTTACGACAGTTGGAGTCACCATTTTAAGAGTTAAGAGTCTGAGTTCCCGCTATAAGTTTGGATTTCCATGTATGTCTTGCCGAGTTTCAGTACCTCAGCCACTTAGCACAGTTATGCACCAAATGTTGAATTTTCCTACCCAGTGGTGTTTCATCTTACACCCAGTGAAGTTCGGGAGGCAAAAACTGCATGTAGTCATGAGGACTCTTGAAAATGTTCTTGGACCCAGGCCTGTGGACACACTAACCATCTTGCTTCTCTCTGCATTTCAACTGTGGTCTCCCTTTGCTTAGAAGTAGTTGGGGTCAAGGTCTAGTTTGGCTGGGGGGATCCCATAACACCTGGTAGACTAAAAGATTTTCCCCTAAGTCTCTCTGAACATATCATGTGACTCCTCTATATAATCTAAAGAAAAAATGTAAAACTATTTTAAGGCAATCATAACAAATTAATCACACAGGGAATATTTCTGATATTGGCTGTTTTATATAAGGTATTGTCAGTAGCAAATTACAGTAAGACACGTAAAAAGCTACATGTGGTCATTGGTTAAAAGAGTAAAAGGAAGTGCGTGAATGTTCATATTGGGCATTAGCCCCAGGTTTTTAATTGCAAACTGGTGAATTATACACAATAGTTCTTACACTTGACTTGCCACCTAGTCAAGTTTCAGACTGGCTCAAGACTGAAACCTACAAGGAAACTATGGATGAAAAGGCAGGATTTGGACTGAAAACACATAACAAAATTTTTAAGAATGTTTAAAAGCTATAAATTCAACCTTTCTGTTCATAGTATTATCATACACAATGATCCTTTTTTCTCACAGTATTTATTTAGCAGTGTACTAGACGTACTTCTACAAAAATGAGCTTTAGTTTATGAAATAAAAAAAACACACAAAACCCCTTCATAATTGATTGTATTTTGCTCGCAAATGCAATCTGCTTCTGTTTGAGAAAAACTGAAATTGTTCCCTGTAACTCAGGTCTGCTCCAGGTAGATTTAGCAAGTATTACCATTACTGTTT
The DNA here is from genome assembly GCF_039906515.1 of Pseudorca crassidens. NCBI lineage: Eukaryota > Metazoa > Chordata > Mammalia > Artiodactyla > Delphinidae > Pseudorca > Pseudorca crassidens. The sequence goes on from NC_090296.1 coordinate 190,355,981, forward strand.
ATTAAATGACACTCCAAGATCATGGCCAATAAGCTGGGCGGCCCCAAGAACCCACTGGATTGGAAGGCGGGCCTGCTCTCGCTGGTCCAGCTGGCACAGCTCAAAACAGCGCGGCCTGGGGACGTGGCAGAACCGAGAACCACTGCATCGAGGGGGCAGAGGCCCCATGGTGGGTGGACCCATTTTGTAAAAAGGCAAGTAAAAAATGCTCAGGCAAGAGTTCCATCCAAAAGTAGGCGTAATCTCTAGACTAGCACATACTGGACGTTGAATAGGATGATAGTTACAGGAAGTCATTAAAGAGTCAATTCTGGATTATTAAGTCAACTATGGATTTTTATTCGACAAAATTTTGGTAGAACTAAGAATTTCACAGGGGGGAGTTCCCTCGCGGTCCATGGTTAGGACTCGGTGCTTTCACTGCCGGGGCCCTGGGTTTGGTCCTGGTCGGGGAACTAAGATCCCGCAAGCCTCGTGGCATGGCCAAAAAAATAAAAGAAAATTAATTAATTAACGAATTAATGAATTTTTAAAAAGACAATACAGTTTGGCTCCTTGAACACGCCTCCATGCACTTGCATAATGAGACACTGTCAAGTCATTCAGGGATGTTTTCAGCATCGTCCTTTCTCAGGTGGTAAATTAATGACTGAGGACTTGGGCTTGATTTATGCTCAAGCTATTTGAGCCAGAATGTTTAACACATAAGACTTCAGCCACTGCAGTCTAGCTGCTTGCATCACAACTCCAGTGAAACTGCTCCTCGGAGAAGATGTCCACCACTGAGAGCCAGTCCTTAACCCTCTGGGCAGAGGCCGGCTCCGCCTTGACAGCCTGCTAGCCTTACGTCCTACTACCCTGTGATGACTGTTTATGTGTTTTCCTCATATGGTATACTTGAAGGGCGAGGACTCCTTCATTTCAGTAGCCCTGGAAAATGGCGCTACGATTAGCGTGTCTTCGCTACTTACTATAGTCCAAGCCCTAGGCTAACGCGCATTACGTGGGTTTTCTAATTTAATTCTCATCATCCTATGAAGCGGCCACTTTCGTGATCCCCAGTCTGCAGATGCAAAAACTAAGGTTTAGAGAGATTAGGTAACTTGTTTAAGGTTATCCGGCTAATAAGTGGTGAAGCAAGGATGTGAACCCAGGCAGTCTGCACTAGAACTTAAACTCTCAAGCATATGACTGCCTTAACTTCAGTGTGTCGATGAATAAATTAAAAAATCACTTGCTTGATTGATTTGCTTTACCAGGTCCCAGTGGATTACTTTATTTATTGGGCTAAGACGAAATTAAGAAAACAGATTCTGAATTCAGGAGCTATTTATGTGGAAAGCACCAATGCATTTTAAATTATTTATTTTAAGAATGACATACACATTAACAAAATGATCTTAATTTGATGAGTATCCACAGCTGTATCTTCTGATAACTTCTGTGTTGCCTAGGATTACTGGAAGGTATTCATTGTAATGACACCAAATAGAAAAACACTTCCTCTGTTTTTTAAAAAACATTTTGAAATATTTTTAAAAAACTGATGTTAGTGTTTCACGGTGGCCAAAGAGCAAGCCCAACAAGAAGCAACAACAAGGAAATAAACCGAAGCCACGTGTATCTGCCCTGAAAAACCAATAAATCCAACCAGGTAGGGAGAAACAGTGACTGTAAAATATTCCCAACTGTCTGGTCTGAGTACTGGCAGAATCCTGGGTTGGGAACTCCTAAAGAAAGAATTAAATATTGTGTTTAAATATGAAATTTGGTTTGGGGTTTCTGCTTTTGCTTCTGTGTCGTTCAGGTTTCAATTTTATTTAATGTGCTAACTTAAAATGGGTCAAGTAATCCGGCCCCCAAAGAGGGGCAGGATTTCTGGCCACTCTCTTTTTAAAAACACTATTAGCTCCTGTGTATTTGTTCCTGTCTATGTACACATAAGTTTACTTAACAAACATGTATATTTACCCCTATAAAGGTACTTAGCTAGGACTGCTAAGGTTTAAAAAAGACCCAGTATTTACTGAGTGCTTAAAACATACCAGGTACTATATTCTAAGTGCTTTACATAGATGTCTTCATTTAACTCTTCCAGCCAGCCCCGTCTCTGAGGTTAGCACTACCATCATTCCCATTTTATGGAGAGAAAACTGAGGGAGGCGAGGGTGGGTGCACTTGCTCGGGGTCACGCAGCCGGGCTTGTAGCCTGGGCATCCTGACCTCAGAGGCTGCACCCTTAACCATGAAGGTCTCCCCCAGAGACTTCCAAGTAAACAGCACACACAGCCGTAGTCTAACCTTCCAGGTCTCCTTTGTGTCACAATCGTCTCATCAACAGTTAGTGAGCGGTGGTCACGTTCAAGAACAGGGCTAGAGCAGGGGCCCAAGTCTGGCACTCAGTGGGTGAGGGCACACTCAGCCCTGGTCTGGGAACCAGCTCCACCCTTCTGGCTTTGTGGGCTTGAGCAGGCTGCTTAAGGCCTTTATGCCACCGTCTCCTCATCTATAAATTGAGGATAATACTAGTACCTCGAAGAGTAAGGATGAAATTTGAAAAATTATCTGGCAGAGGATAGCAGACAAACGCTACTGCTACTGCTACTATTAATGCTATTATTATTATTATTTTAAAATTTATTCCCTGCCCTTGAGAAGCCAAGGGCGAAGGAGAGGAAATCACGTAAATAATTACAAACTGGTATAGCAAGTCCTATAAAGGATTGTTGAAATCATATTGGTGCTTTGGGCGGGGGGATGTGTGCACAGTGAGGAATAACAGGGAAAGAACAAGAAAATAGGAGTTAAATTGAGGAGAGCGTTCTGATTAATGCCAAGTCCTAGACCCAGAGTTTTAAAAGGTGATTTTGTATATTGTGCTTAACACAAACGGAGACGTTTGGCCATATGCTGAGTACCTTTTATGTGCCAGGCACCGCAGGAGGATTTCCCTATGGGCTCCAGGTCATTTAGTGCTGACAGCACTCCGAGGTGCTGGGCTGTAGCTGGTTTTGATTAGGGCTCCCTGTTTCTCTGCACTGAGCAGGGATACCCGTCAGGGGTCAGAGGGTTGGCAGTCCACCTGCAGTGATCTACAGCCCCTCACGTTCGTGCCTGTGCCTAGATACACAAATTTGTATTTGGGTGACTCTAAAAGTCACAGCAAAAAAAGATAATGCATTGTGAACGTTAAACAATTTACAGTAGTTTTTTTTTTTTTTTTACATTTAAAAAACAATAAAGCACAGGTTTTATGTGTCCTTTTTTCATTGCTTCCCGCTCTCATCTTTCTCCTGTGCTCCAAACGTCTAATGACCTTTTGAGGACACTCGGCTTCTTTTTACTTCCCATCCAGCACTGAAGGCCTGCTTCTGCTCCGTCCTCCCTGTCTCAGTTAAGGAAATCAGTAGCATCTAGTGACCAACCTCGTTTTCCGGGATAGAAATGTGGGGCTTACTTCTCCTGAGCCACCAGGTCCTCTGTGTGGGCACCCCCGGGGGCCTCTCATTTCTCTGTCCCTGCAGGCTCACTGCTCACGTACAGACGCTCCCCATCTCTTGCCTGGCCGCCTGGAATTACCTTCTTCCTGCTCTCTTTGCCTCTAGTCTCTTTTCTATATTCATCAATCATCCACAGTGCTGTTCCAGATTCCATTCTAAACACAGGTATGATTATTCCTCTACTTGAAATCTGCAATGGCTCCCTAGTGCCCACAAGATAAAAAAGGCCCAAGGGCCTCGGCAGGACACATCAGGGCTTTCACTGTCTGACTCGATCCCATGTTTATATCATCATCTGCTATCAGTGCAGGCCACAGAGCTGCTCCAACTACAATGGACCACACGCCCAGTCCTATAACTTTGGACTTAATCGTCCCAACACTGGGTACTTTTCAGAGCCCATCTTCAGATACACAATGCCCATCTTCTTATATATAATCCAGTTATATTACCTTTTCTCCAATTGATTTTATAGAATAATTCCTACAAGATTATGATCTATTTTCTGTTTTCTCCTCTGGACTTGCACCAAAGTTTAAAACGCTCACGGCTAAGAAATAATAGAAGACTAGAAGGGCACCTCAATGTAGATGCCTTAGCACTGATGGTCTCATCGCCTAAAGGGCCAGCCTCATTCATGCCATCAAGACTATCCGGGGACACAGTTTCTGATGACGGGACTCACTGTGTGGTCCTCTAGGTGCAGTGACAATTTCCGTGGAATAGATGAATCAAAGGGCATATCAGTTGGATGATGTAAAGATAATATCTGTGTACGCTTTTGCTTTTCTTTAGAAGCATGTTATTCTCCAGTCAAAGACAGTCAGCCCCTAACTGAGTTTACGTGGACAATTCTGAACGTGCTTTATTAAATTTAATACCTCTTGTTAGCAAAAATCATCACGAATAAAAAGCAAATTATTTTTTGGTATTCAAATTACGATACTGGTATTGGTAAAGATAAGAAAAATTCTATTCTATTTCACTAATGTACATAAAGCCTTTTACAGACCTTTCTCAAGTTATCTCTGAAGTACATTTAGACCTTAAAAATTTTTTAAAAAGGAGCAAGTTCAGTTATTCGCATTAGATCGACTCACGCAGGAGACGATTTTCACAACTCAGATGACTGCTCCTGATACATTAATGCCTATCACAGAAAAGAAGGCCTAAAAAATTCAAGAAAAATGTAAAAGTATTATGAAAACTGCTTCAGACTGAATGTACTTTGTGTTGTGGAATCATTTACCTCTGCTTCCAAACGTGTGGTCCACGTGGGCTTTGAAACCAGGGCCTCGGCTGCAGTAACAATGGGGTAGGATCAAATGAGCCAGCTGGTCCAGGGTAGAATGCTGTCGTCATTAATGATTTTTTAAAACTAAGTTTTTAGTCTAGAAGAACTTCTTAACAATTGTGTGTGTGTTCGTGGGTAAAGAAACAAATAAACAGGAACCCCTCACGCCAAGAACTGGATAAAAGGTCAAATGATTTTCTAGTCTAACCAAGTCACGAGATGATTCTTTTTGTTGCCTCCCTTTTATAAAGACCTGTGCTAGCAGACCGTCTTTCTGCAGCTTGAAAGGAACAGCTGATTGAAAATAGCAATTTATTTCTTATTTAAAGTGGAAGAGGTGGGGCCAAACTCTCATCCTATATAGGCCTGTGGGCGTTCTCAGCGGGATTCTCATCCTATGCCATCTGGTAATAATGGCTCACCCATCCTTGTTTATTTTAGGAACTCTCCCAACGAGTTGGGGTTCACGGCATCAGTGTACTCAGATCAAGGTACTGCAAGGAGGGTACGCCGTGGCCGATAGAGCACATTACTGAAGAAGTTCGTTTATGGCCGTGTGACTACAAAATGGTAAGTCAGACGAATGTCTCAGATGTCATTCAGCATCTTGGGCTGCGACGACCTTCTAGCGATGATATTTAAATAGAAAAACCTTTGCAGACTGTTAACCTATCATTACACAGACTCAGTGGCACGGCACTGCGACTTACTTAGCAGTGTGGCTTGCATCTATAAAACAGAAGTAGCACCACTGCTCTTTCTTTTATTATTAGTTTGTGTTTCTAGAAAGGTGTGACCTTACCTGTAGGGTTCTGTTCATTTATGCCCATCTAGAAAGGATTCAATTATGTTCTTTTAGCTCACTGCGCTGAGGAAATTGAAAACGGCTGCTTCAAAGTTAAAAATGTTAATGAAATTAGTGAGCAGAACTTCATCATCCCTCTCCTTTCGGAGAGAATGCAAGCATGTTTAAGGAAATAAGGCCTAAGATTTTCAGAAGAGAAAATCCTGGGCAAGGGAATTACTAAGAGTTTTCCTTTCCTCTTTCCCACGTGTATTCTGCAAGTTTCCCTGGTTTTCTTGGGCAGAACTAGTTAAGGGCAAAGTTACACATTAGCGTCAGCAGCCAGAAAACATCAACTTACATCAGAGGCTGGTGATTCGAGTACGATGCCAAATCCTAGGATGTGGTTCTCCCTGGGGGAGGTGTGCTCGGCCGAGGGGAGACTGGGATTCTCGGGGGCCGCCACCGCCTTCTTCTCGGCTTCTGACGCACTGGGCTTCTGTTTCACAGTGAGAGATTCCACAGTCTTCAGGGGCACTTTTTTCTTTTTATTTCTCTTGCGCGAGACGGCAGTTCGCTGGGAGCAGATAAGGGAAATTGGGGGTTGTTGTCTGTTCTGGGTTCCAACTGTGAACAACAAACAAAAACATGGTACAGGCACTTGTCTCTAACTCAGGAGTATGTACTTGCTTCATAAACTGAGGCTGAAGTGGGTTCACTCAAGGACGAGGCACGCTGAAATCAACCTCACGCTGGACCTGAAGATAACCAAATGCAGCCTTAAAGGTCTACAGGCAGAAAAACCCAAGAGAATACTCTGCTCCAAATGCTGGTGGGTAATCGACAGGAGGAAGGGATGATGAGCTCTGAAAAAACACTGAAGCATGACTTTACGCATCCCATGACACTCTTGTATAACTGAGAACTCCGGAAATTAAATTGCGGTGTGGACGTTCATGCTTTCTGGCAAGCCAGTCTCAGGAATATTCCAGTTGTCACTTGAGGTTAAACTGATCAGTAGCCAGCAACCTGCAGGTGCCAAAACTGACAAAGGCTGAGCAAGGACGGTCACTGGGGCAAAGCTGATCAAAAGCGTCATTCAGGAATGACCAGTAAGCATGTGGACCAGGCCTGCTGGTCAACTTCAGGTCCAGTTACTCCGGCCTCACACACCAACTATCTCCACACACTGCTCTCCTGGGTTCTGACCAGGCTGCTCCTCTCTGCCTCAGTTTCATGTAGCTGAAAAAGAGGAAGGCTATAATTCTGTACGAGGAGAGCCAATCAGTAAGACCCAGAAACAGTCTGAGTTCCAAAGACGAAAAGCACCCAGCAAGAACTGGGTGCTGATGCTGCCTAGGTACTTAAGGGAACCAAGGATGCTAATTACAGTTCTCATTGATGCCCTTCGAGAAGTAACGTTTATTAACCATTTAAAAATACTCTGGGAGCTTCCCTGGTGGCACAGTGGTTAGGAATCCACCTGCCAATGCAGGGGACACAGGTTCGAGCCCTGGTCTGGGAAGATCCCCCATGCCACGGAGCAACTAAGCCCGTGTGCTACAACTACTGAGCCTGCGCTCTAGAGCCCGCGAGCCACAACTACTGAAGCCCGAGTGCTGCAACTACTGAAGCCCTCGAGCTGCAGGGCCTGCGTGCCGCAACTACTGAAGCCCGCGCACCTAGACCCCGTGCTCCGCAACAAGAGAAGCCACTGCAATGAGAGGCACGCGCACCGCAACGAAGAGTAGCCCTCGCTCACCGCAGCTAGAGAAAGCTCGCGCGCAGCAACGAAGACCCAACGCAGCCAAATACATAAATAAATAAATAAAAATACTCTGATGCAAAGTTTAGTAGGAAAATATGGCATTACTACTTAAATCTTCATGTGTTGATATGGTTTGATAAATACAACCACAGGACATAGCTGCTTTTTTTTTTTTTTTTTTACAGAAGTACACCTCTAAAAATAAGCCAAATGAAAATCTAAAGATCTTTACGTGCACACCATATGGATCCTTTCCTATCAGGTTGGAAATAAAGAATATTTGTAGTCTGAACTTGATATCTGCATCTCTAGGCTGGACAGAAATTTATAAATAAGTATTAGAAACAAACTTCTTGCACTGTAAAATGAGCAGAGAAGTTTCTGGACCGCCCATGCAGTAATTAGTCTAGCTCACCGGTTCTCGACCTCGGCTACATGTTAGAATCACCCTGGAGCTTTAAAAAAAAAAAAAAAAAAGCCAGTGCCTCAGCCTCACCCCAGATTAATTTGAATTGGAATTTCCAGGGGTGATGCCTGGGCATCAGGATTTTTTTAAAGCTCCTCAAGTGATCCTACTATGCAAGCCGGACAGGAACTTTTCTCTGTTTGGTCCAGATTTTCACCCGAGGTGGCTGGGTCTCCATCCCGAAAGTCAGATGGACAACCGAAGCAATTATCTACGGTCTAGGACTCCAGCCTCACTTTCCAAAATTAAAAGCAAAATGATTTAAGTTTAAAGAACACAGGTACTGTCTAAGTTTTTCTCCTTCCGCAAGTCTGGACAGAGCGAGCCGTAGTCTGTTGTATCCAGATCTTATCGCTTGATCTTAATCCTGGCTTTCTCCCTGAAGTAAAGGTGAAACTTTCTAAATAGAATTTAAATCTACGTTTTATAGGCAATAAACCTTAAGTAAATCTACGCACTCAACACAAATTCTTAAGTTTAAGGAAAGGAGAGTAATTTATTCAGTTTATCCTTTGGGTTCTCCTACAGCTTTGGAGTCGCTTACCACCCTAATCTGCAGAGGTTCAGAAAAGAAAACAGGGTGACATAGCGGCATTTACTTAATAGATCCTAAAAAGGCTTCAGTCAAGGATTTAAAGGGTTGCAATTTGTAGTTTGCCATTTCAGGAGTAAGGAGCTTAAGTAACAAAATAAATCATTACAGTTTCCTACGCACATTTTCTTAAGTGCTAACAAATTCTTCCATTGAGGAAAGAATCTGTACCGGATGAAGTAACCTTTCTTTCTGAGCTCCTCATTTAGCAGATGTTAGCCTTTACCAGGTTAATAAGAACACAGATTATCCTGGTGGAACAAGGTGAGTTAAATGCTTACTGGCCTGACCAAAATGCTTATTTTTTTTTCCCTTTGGGATAAGACCAAATCCAGCACATAAAATTAGATGTCGCTTCTCAGAAAGCCTTTTGCCCATTTTACTTTCATGTGATCTTGGGTGACTGATATGTTTTAGTATGAAGCTTTTTACATCAAACCACATCATTGAATATTAAAATTTTACTAGAATGCACTAAACGGCACCAGGTACAGTTTCTGAGCAGTGACCTTTCTGAATACCTTTACAGAGAAAAGGGGGTTAGGGAGGATAGTCATAAAAGACAGTGCTATCTTCCTGCTCAAGGAGCAGCTTTTCCTGACAAGGGGGAGGGCTTAATAAAATGATTTGTTACTTTCTGTACCTGTCACACAAATGTCCTTTTGTTCTCCCCTAATTGTGGAGACTAGAAAACACATCCACTATAATAAGGACCTAGACTTCTAGACCTCTATGAAATGCTACAGGTCTTCATAACAAACGCTAACGAAATAGCTGAGGCTCGGATCATGCCTTACAGAGTTCATTTCCATTTACTATCTCATTCCATTTTCACAACAACCCTGTGAGTTAGATATTAATACTCCAGTTACAGATGAGAAATCTGAGGTTCAGAGAAGTTAAACAAGCTAGGACAGGAGAAACTGGGACTCTGACCCCAAACTGCAAGTTCACTGCTCTTCTGTTCTTCAACTTGTCCAACAGGGGCGAGAACAAAAAAAGTGTCGTGTAAATAAAAAGACAAAACAGGAGGTGTCTCTGAGTTTCTCTGACCTGAATGTTAAGGAGAAAAGCCACAGGCAGGGCCCGAGGGCCAACGTTTCTTGTCAGCTGATGCTCTGGAATCTTCACCGGCGGAGCCCACGCTTCCTAAGGGCTCCTTCGTGTGCACAAAAATGCGTCGCTCCCCACCTGTCACACGGAGCCCAGTGCAGGGGGCGCGCGCGCGCGTGTGTGTGTGGAACTTGTGCAGGAGTGGGAGTGTGTGAGATGCATGCAGCCCCCAAACCGAGCCCCTCAGGAGGGAAGATGAGCCGTTCTCACCTCCTTCCCTGACGTGAACCTCCTTGTTGATTCCCATTAGGAAAATGAGCCTGAGCAGCTCTGCCCACTTTCGGGTATAATTGTTTCAAAGTTTAATTAGCTGACATTTGTGAAGTGTGGGGAGTCGGGGTGAAGTATCCGGAGCACATGTACCAGCCATAAAGCATTTGTTAGAGTTGCTAATGGGAAGATGGGTTGTAGAAAAAGTGGAGAAAATGGCTAATTGAAGAAGCATGTCATCCAGTATACTCCAGTAAAAATGTTTTTTAAAAAAACTAAAAAAAAAAAAAGATAGCAAGGAGGGAAGCAGAGAGTAATCAAAGCACCATGAACATCCTGACTGGAGATGTCACGTATGCATTCAAAACCCGAGGCCTCCATCCGAGGCCTGATCTCCGTACCTGCCTGAATCTGCATCAGTTTCCGCATGGCCTTGAGCTCCTGGAGAATGGCCTGCAACGTCGACTGGCAGTTACAAGTACAGCAGTTTGATCCAACTGACGAATTCACCACTGGAAGTTCTCCTGAGCACGAAAGAAAAGAATGACGGACGCCAAGCAACAGCAAGATTATAAACAACCAAAAAAGAAGGAAGGGACCGTGACAGGCTTCTGAAGCCCGTGCAGTTAACTGTGAAGTCGTGCCTGAGGAAGATGTACCCAGTAATTTGGACAGCCTAAATTTTGGGGTCTGACTTCGTCTAATTATCCAGGCTTCTCTACTGTCAGGTGCGTGCTGTGTCTCGGGTGGCAGAGCCTGCGTGAACGGACACACACAATTCACTGTCACGGCAGGCCTCCCTACTGACACCCCAGTTCATCTCAGAAAACAATTCCAGAAAAATTCACTAGAAACACGCTCATGCTATTGCACAAAAAACTAGCTCTGAGAACAGTGTTACCAAAAAAAACAAAAACAAAACCTGGTAGTTGGATATGTCCTGAGGGTTCATATTAAGAATTAAATGTGTCTGTTTAAAAAATAGTTTTATCATTAATCATGTTATTCCAGAAGTTAAGAACGGTCAACACATTAAACTTTCACTCTGGGTGTGGTATGTCTGGGATGGAGAAAGCGGGGGCAGGAGGGTCTGGGAGGATCCATTTGAGCTTGAGGGTTTAGAGGGTGCTGGGGTGTTAGATTTTCTCCAGCTACATAAAGGAGATCCTTCTACATCTTTTTTCCGTTCCCATTTCTTTAATTTCACTTTAGTCTCTTTCCCACTGTTTAAATTTAGTATCTTTTCCTTCATGAAACTATCCTGTTTCCCTTACATGTAAACAAATATCTTCCTATTATCCCTGTAATAAAACGGGACATTTGGAAAAACACGCTTTCAGCGCAGTTCTCCCAGTCTCAGTATCCAACCCTGCTACCTTTAAGTGGAGCAGGGTAAGAGACTGCTATCGCTTCGGTTTTTTCACAGGTGGAAGAGGGAAGTTCTAAGGTTTTGGTCCAGTGATATCTTTTAGTATACATTAAATGTAATTTACATCCCGCAATATGCATTATTTGTGGATATACTTAATCTTTGGAACAGCGTAATTATTTACATTCAGAGTTGTAGCACATTGAGATGTTACAACTTTAAAAGTGCAGATAATTCCAACGAGACGCCAGATGCATTCCTATCGAAACTATGCAAGCAATCAACACAAAAAGATCTATTTTTAAACGAATATGGGGGAATTCATGTTTTCAACTTTTACCATTACTAATATTTTCCAAAGTAAATCCACTATCCTTGTTGTATCCTGGAAAACAGAACATTGTTCACCCGACGCTCATTGATGCGGGGCTTACTAACTTCATACATACCTAAGGCTATTTTAGTTCTCTCATCGTTTCTCCCATGGCAGTAGAGTTAGGAGGACGTTGTAGAATATTCCTAGTCACTATTCCAAGTCTATCTTTATCATTTTTAGAGGACAAAACCAACCCTTTTCAGCTTGTTATAAATCATTTTCTAATTTTAAAGAGAACTGCCCTTTTATTTTTATGAAGGAGCCTTAAAAGAGCCATCTCCTTCTAACCTGGAAGCATGCCAGCATGTGAATCTGATATTGGCTTATGTAAAATTAAGAGAGAGAGAAGACACCCATACATCTTTTGGGGTCCCTCCCTGTCTCATCAGCAGTGGCTCAGAATGGCTCTTCATACCTCTGAACTGGTTCTTGCAAATTGTGTTTAAAAAGAAAAATAAAATCACAGTAGTTCTCTTTTTCTTGAAGGATGATGTATGGGGAAAAAAAAAAATCCTTAACTTTTCAAGGAAACTGAAAACGCATTCTTCCTTCCTTCTTGTTCTCTGTGAAAACTACAGTTCTGCACATCTGTACATAATTTATAGAACGAGTAACATCTCATGTCACTGGAGGGAAAATTAACGTGAATGGAGAAATCATCAAGTTTTTCCTTATGCTTTGAAAAAAAGTTTGCCATTTGATTTTTTTTTCTTAACAATTAGGAATTTAAAATAGATAACTAATAAGAACCTACTGTCTAGCACAGGGAACTCTACTCAATACTCTGTGGTGACCTATATGGGAAAAGAAACTAAAACAGAGTGGATATATGTATGTGTATAGCTGATTCGCTTTGCTGTACACCTGAAACTAACACAACATTATAAATCACCTAGACTCCAATAAAAATTACTAAAAAAAAATTAGGAATTTAAATTAAGGAAATTTTACTTTAAAGGAATAATTTTCAACCTGAATGAAGCAGGTTGTAAAATATGGCTCAACAGGTTCAGTAGCTTGAATGTGAGGTTGAAGTGAAGGTGTCACCTGGGGGCGGGGTCATCAGTCCTGCCTTTATCTGAGTCTTCCGATAATGAAGAAAGCACAAGCCTAGGCCAGGGGACGTATTAATACACTGCGTGACCAGGAAGCTTCTTTAAATGACAGAGCGGGAGGAGCTCTTTCTGCCCTAACTGTTCAGTCTTTTGTGACAATAGTATCGTTATCTCTGCAAATGATGGCTTTAAACCTCTTAAAGGGCTAAAATCTCTACCAAGAAACCAGCCCTTCTAATGGAGAACCCCCAGGTTTTCCTGCGTCTCAATTCTGGTTTTTGATGCTCTTCAACTTCTTCCTTTATGTCTTCCCGGTCTTTTAAGATAACTCAGCTAAGGCGGGTGGGCTATTAAGGGAGGGTTTAATAGGTTGAACTCAAAGAACATGCTGAATATTTAGACAGAAAACACGTTGGGGCAACGGCCCCGGAAGTGTTGTGGGCATCTGATGACAGCCATACCATTGGAGCTCCCGGCGGCGTGGGACTGGCTCTGGAAGGTTCTGGAGCGGGTACCATACTGCCCTGAGAACCGCCCGCTCTGGGCTGGTAGCTCGTTCCACGCACCCCGGGAAGACGGGTGCAGGCTCGGAAGGGCCTCCACAGGGTTCAAACGCGGAGGCCACATCGAATCCAGCTCCTGGGGTTCTTCTTTCAACTTCTCCCCCTCCTTGCCCACACGCTGGTAGATCCTCCCAGCGCTGTCATTCAGTAATCTTCTCATTCCTGTAATTTGTTTTTTAATTTCCATGCTTTCGTCTCCTAATGGAAATGGGGCCAGAGATATCACTGTAAATTAGCGAAAGAAAAAATAATCCACCACCAAACCAAACCAAAACCAAAACAAAACAAAGGCCACCCCTTCTTCCTTCTTTGGAAATGGGAATGATTACTGACTCCAGATGCAAGCCTCTCTTTTAAGAATCTTCCTTCCTCACAGGATTTTTTTTTTCTTTTTTGAACCAAAGTATCTGTATTGCACTGAGGGTACTTAATAAATATTACTTAAACATGATTCAAATTATACAGCTATAAAATATTTTCTATAAATAATAACACTAGAGGATGCCTAGATGTATTAGGAGCTATTTCAAACATACTATCCTCTTAAATTGTCATCAGCCAAGATCTTTACAAAGATTAAGAGAAGTAGTTTTTTTCTCTCTCTCTAATCTGGGTGTTAAAATAAAAGTCTAATGCCAGGGTATGTATACACACTCATACAGTCACTCTACTAAATGCCTGCGATTTCAACTACAAGAAAAGGAAAAGGCCCACAGAAGGTATCTATTAGGAAAAACACAGCTCTTGCAGATAAATCTGGCACATTTAATACAATCACGTTTTAACGCACCCAGCATCATATCAGCCAGGTTTCTCTGTAGCACTAACTGCACAATGAATGTAGGTATTTTGTGTTGTCTAGTTAGATATTTAGCTAATTAATATATGAAGACATTACTGAATATAAGGCAACTTTTATATACTGTTTTCAAATAAGTATCTTCAATTTTTAAAATAATAAAAATATTAACTGTCCACCATCTAACATGAGCAAACACAGAAGGAACACAGGTTTCCAAATTGACAGTTCTGCTCTGTGTGGGCATGTGCTTGAGAGGAGAAATATTTTAATTTGTAATAAAACTCTTTTCACTTCAAACACCTGCGACAATGACAATATAGAAACAATAAATCACGTTCCAGATTTTATGAGAATGAATGACCAAGCACAATTTAAGTCATGCAGAGTCAGCAGAATTTACAAGTTTCTCAAGATGTCTGGGGAACAGGGTGTGTCTGGAAGAGGTCCCAGAGGAATTCTGAAAGATAAATCTGTATGCCAGTGTGGTTGGTGTTAGTTTCAGCATCCAAAGCTAAACCTTCCTGGCTAGGTCAGCAGCGCAGTTTCGGCAAGAAGGAGCTTCCTGCCTGCAGGGTTTTTGTTCTCGGTCTTTTAGATCAAGGACGTTGCACATGCGTCCACCTGCAGCACGCTGATCTTAGCTGGCACTGGCCGGTGGCTGCCACTGCCCTCCCTCCTGGATCCCTGGCGAGAGCTGCACCGGCCAAGCCAGATGAAGACAGGCGCACGGCCTGGCTCCTGGGTCAGTGCCTGCAGCACATGAACCGTGACACATCACAGCAAAAGGGATGCTCTCTTTCCAAAGGCTCCACCTCTGCTGCGGGGACTGAATTCTATGATAAAGTGCTGTCTTGGGCGGGGAAAGAAGTCATGAGGATCCTGGAACTTTCTAAGAGCAAATCTGCTTTGTCATGACCTTAGTTTCACAGCCCTAGAAGTTGTAGCTCTGAAAATTACAAGACTGAAGCTACAGTGTGAATTCTGCACACTTGGTCTTTTCACGTGGAAGTCCAGGTTCCTCGGTGGAGGAAGGAAGGCGCAAGCATCAAGGGGGATCCTGGCTGTGGGCTGACGTTTAGAAACGCTTCTTCTAAAATCAAAACTAAAAGCAAACCACAACAACAGATCAGGACCTGGGACCGAGGAGGAAGGAAACGGGTCTGTGAAGGAGGGCAGCGGAGCTGGCTGACGTCCTGAGAAGACAGCGCACGGTCCGTCTGACTGCGGGGCATCCGAAAGCACGGAACGTAGAAGAGTGCAACAACTGCCCAAGTCAAGGAGAGGAAAGTTGAGAGATGTGGGGAAGGCTGGAAACGGGCTGGTTGCGGGGAGCTTCTTAGAGAACACACGCTGGGCGTCCCCAGGGGACAATGGGTAACTGAACTGTCCTTCCTTTAGCCAGAGAAGTCGGGAGCAGCCCTGACCATACCGCCTGGGGAAAGAGCTCCTGGAACCGGATCACAGGCTGGCTGGCGATGAGATGATGCTCTCTGCAGAGAGGGGGAGAGTATCCTCGCACAAGCACATTTGGGAGGGATGGAGCAGAGGGCCGGGGGCCGGGGAGACTTGAAGACTGAAGGTGTGGACAACAGAAAAAGCCGAGCTGCCTGCACGCACTGGGATGGAATGGGTGCGGACTGCAGGCAAGCAGGGGCACCGCAGAGGCTCAGACCACAGACGCAGGTGTGTGGGTCAGGGGACAGGCCGGGGCTGGTGCTCCCCAGACCTGGACTCGCTTCCCAACTGCGCTGACCTGCTACTTGATACAAGACAAGTCACCTGCCTTTCTCTACTTCAGCTTCCTGAACCGTAAAATGAATTCTGAACCAGACCTTGCTGGGCATAACCTAGGGAGACACAGGGCAGTCTAGGAGGGATGCAGGTTTTTCCGTTACCAAGATGTTCACAGGGCACCGAACGCCTCTAAAAGTCCTTCTCAGAAAAAGTGGGCTTGGGCTTCCCTGGTGGCGCAGTGGTTGAGAGTCCGCCTGCCGATGCAGGGGACACGGGTTCGTGCCCCGGTCCGGGAGGATCCCGCATGCCGCGGAGCGGCTGGGCCCGTGAGCCATGGCCGCTGAGCCTGTGCGTCCGGAGCCTGTGCTCCGCAACGGGAGAGGCTGCAACAGTGAGAGGCCCGCGTACCGCAAAGAAAAAAAGAAAGAAAGAAAGAAAAAGTGGGCTTATTCTGACTGTCACAGTGAAGCTGAGTTCTCTGATTCCAAAACAAAAACAAAAAAGGGCAGGAAGTATTAAGAGATTGAGATGCGAAGCACTAGTTGACCTCTCTTTGTCTTTCCAGTTTTAAGGCAATGTCTTCTCCACGTATAAATGTCAGGAAAAGGAAGCTCTAAAGAAGCAGGATTCCCTAAGGAAACCTGTGCACTTTCCTGATTCCTTTCCAAACCTATGCCTTTACTGATGTTTACCCGCAAGGGGCTGCATCTTTTTAGAAAAGACAAAACAGTAAGAAATCTTACTGACATGGGTCCATGCTATGTGGCTGCCTTATAGGTAAAACAGCCTTAAATGAAAAACGTTTTGAGCGCTTACTGACTAGACTCCTTTGGACAAGGTCTACAAGATAGTAGGCTGGATTCTACCCTTTGCTAAACCTCAAGACTCTACAAGATCACTTTCCTTTACGTAAAGAATTTATATAATACATACAGAGTCTTGCAACACACAAGTCACCATACAGGATCTCCTTTAACTTGGCCAGGAGAGAAAGATATACTACGCAGAACACGATTATTCACGGTTTGGGGTATTAAAGGAAAAAAAGACGGTAATGCCCAAACACAGAGTGAGCTGACGTGCGTAAACATTGTGTGTCCGTTTCTATGTGCCTTCTTTTCACGAGGAGCAGTCACCATATCTTGGCCCTAAAAATTAACCGGTGTTGACATGCAGTAGGCATTCCGTATACCTTTCTTAAGTAAATGAAAGAAATGTTCTATCAAAAGCAGAGTGAAGTCCGGTAGAATTAAATGTGATCCTAAGGTTATACACAAACAATATATTAATAGGATGGACTGAAAAAGTACCAGAAATAAATCATTCCATAAATATTTATCAAGCATCTCCTGGGCCCCAGAGATACAAAAATCGTCTTGTCCAAATTGAAAGGTACTCCCCCTCCAAACCTCTCAACATCTTCTACCCAAATCCCTTTATACTGGTTTGTTGTTCTAAGAAATGGTCCTGATTCTCCCCAGCCTGCTGGCCCTACGCCTCTTTTAACTCTGTGCCCCCGGAACTCCAGGTAGCAGATTGCCCCACGATCTGCAGATGCCTCTGCTTCCTTGCTAGAGATAAAAATCAGCTCTTCTCTGAGGTCCCTGCCTCCCTGCAGCCCCTCATGAAAATTATTCACCTCCCATTCCCTCAGGGCTGGGGACGGTGCCCCCCCCCCCCCCCCCCCCCGCCGCAAACATCACTCTTCTGGCCCCAGACAGAAGCTCACTGTTGTCTGAGTTGATGCCACAGCTGTATCACCTCCCACCCTTCTTCCTGAACAGCAGTCTGTGTGCTGGGTCTGTGTGCCGGGAGTTTAAGGCTCATAAAGAGAAGTGGCAGGTGATGAAGTGGAGATGTACAGTGAGGTCATCCCAGTAAGGTACCAGGTTATGGAAGAAAAATTTTGCGCTGGAGATAACTGGGTAGTTATCTCTGGGTAGTTTAAAATTCATTACCTGTTTTAACATAAGGATGGTAAATAACCAGACCTTTCCTTTAGAAAGACAAATCTGGCAAAACTATGGTGAAAGTGGTGTGGGCAGGGGAAACCAGCCAGCGGGTTGTTGCTAAAGGCTATGTGAGTGACCGTGCCAGTCTGTACCAGTACTGGGGGATGGGACTGGAGAGATAAGACGGAAAGAGAGACATTTAAGAAGGTTCCCCAGAGAGACTTGGTGATTCACTGGATGTGGGGATGGGGGCGGGATGTGAAGGAGGATCAATTAAAGATAACTCCAAGGTTTCTAGTTTGGGGGACTGGATGGATGCTAACACCAGTCAGAGAATTAGAAGGGTGCAGCAAAGTGGCGATACGATGAGGCTAGTTTTGACAAAGGCAGCTTAGGTAATCGGCAGGCAGTTGGAAATGTACATGAAGCTGACGATGAAGCAATGCTCCTGAACTATTCCCGTAGTAGCAGCAGCGAATATTACTACTAGTGGTAGCTGGCCTTCTAGACTAAGTCAGCCCCTGGGGTTCACCAACAATTCAGGGGGTGGAAGGTCATTGTATTCGGAGATACCAGATTTCCTATTAATCTAACAACGACGCAGAGAGCTCAAAACCCTCATTTCAACATTAAAAGAGCTATCACCTCATTTGTGTCCAAGCTGGGGAAGTGAGGCCATCTATGCCTCCTGGACTCCCCGTCCCCGTGGCAGGCAGCAGTCACAGCGGTCAGAACCGCGTCATCTCCAGCTCCTCACGTGCCCTGACCCACCGTCAAGTCCATCCCCAGGGTGCCACTGGGTAACTCACCTCTACCAAAGGCCCAACAGGCACTTAAAGCACGGAGGGACAGTCACCACTGCATCCAGTATGGGTCGACTCCTACTATGGTATCATGTCCAGTTTTTGGTTTGTTTGTTGGTTGGTTGGTTTTTTGGGGCCTCGGGGCTTGTGGGATCTCAGTTCCCTGACCAGGGATTGAATCCGGGCCACGGCAGTGAAAGCCTGGAATCCTAACCACTAGGCCACCAGGGAACTCCCATCATGTCCAGGTTTTGCGCTCTTTTAAAGAGCCTGTTGAGAAACTTGAGGAGAGCGTGCAAAAGTCAACGAAAAAGATGAAAGGAACAAGGAAAGGTTAAAGAAGTCAGGTAGTTTCTCTGAGAGATAAATGGCTATTGAGTGACTTAATTATCTTCAAATACACTACGAGTTATTACTGACATTGTTCTTTTTGGTTTTGTTTTTGTTTTTTTTTTGCGGTACAGGGGCCTCTCACTGCCGTGGCCTCTCCCGCTGCGGAGCACAGGCTCCGGACGCGCAGGCTCAGCGGCCATGGCTCACGGGCCCAGCCGCTCCGCGGCATGTGGGATCCTCCCGGACCGGGGCACGAACCCGCGTCCCCTGCATCGGCAGGCGGACTCTCAACCACTGCGCCACCAGGGAAGCCCGACATTGTTCTTTATCCACGAGGAAAAAGTAGACTCAAATTGTAGCTTCCAGGGAGGAGGCTGGGCGACATTATGGTCTAAAGAGCTGACCCTTCCAGTTCTAGAAACAGAGGAGGGGCATCTCAGAAGATGTGCAGGAGTGACAGTAAGAACTCTTTCTGTTTGGGATGTTGAAGAAGTTCTGGAAACAGTGGTGATGGCTGTGTGTCACTGTGGATATACGTTTCAAAAAAAAAAAAGCTTTAAAACTCCTTGCATTTTCCAGGTAACGATATGTTAAATAGAAAAACGCTGAGTTTATCAGTGAGAAATACTAAGATGACCAGGATTTATACTGAACGCTGCAAATAACTCTTCTCAAACACGAGTAGAAGTTGGCATGGAGCCATGTTGCAGAAAAGGCTGAACTACAACCTGTCAAATGACAACAGTGAGAGAAACAGCAGGAAAGAGGAGGCAGGGTCCATCAGGCCCAGGCCACGGCTCTCTTCACCACATGGCTTGACAGGTGAGCCAAAGAGGCAGGCATCTGGGGCACACTCTGCGCTCTGAGCAGACCTGGGGTTGGCATCCTCACTCCAAACCCGTGTTGGCTTGCAGATGCCAGCAGGGTCACAACTGGCCGTCCCCAGGGACCACAGCCATGTTTACCAGGGACACGCAAGCCTGGGGTTGTAACTCGGCAAGAACGGTCTGAGAAGCCCTACAGAACAGAGCGGTGGTTACCAACTGAGCCCTTCCCTCCCCAGCAATCTGAAGTGGAACCCCCCAAAATAAAGAGGAAGCGAGCTCTACTGAAGAGAACGTGCCGGAACCCGCAGTCCTGAAACAGCCTTTGGAGTCCATTCTAGGACACAACGGGGTCTAAACGCCACTGACAAAAGCTCTGAACAGGAGGCGTTAACCCGCCTGCGTGCTGCCACGTGCTGGAGGACCCTCCCTCCTGTTCAGCTGAAGTTTTAGGTGGAAAATAATTAAGCCGCTCAGCACGTACATGGCGTTTTCACTGAAAGGACAACGAGGTTCCTTTCAAATCTATTTAGATAATAGCAGTTTCGTTCATCCACTCAATAAACATTTACTGTACTACTACTAAATATGAGATACTGTGGGAGCAGAGAGAGAAAAAGAAAAAAAATACAAGATACGGTCTCTCCCCTGCAGGAGTTTACAGCCTAGCACGGGACCCAAATGGATGCACAATGATTCTAAGGACCCAGGGCCTCTCTCCTAACACGTGGGCAGGCGCACCAGGGCTGGAGGCCAGAGCTCTTTTTAATCAAGGCTGAGGAGGTGACGCCAGGACAGGTCCCAAGACAGAATGCCATGGGTCCAGGCTGGAAAACAGGCCTTCAAAGCAGAAAGGGCAAGAAGGGCTTAAGACGGGCAAGAAGGGCCAGGGGAGCAGAGAAATGCCAGGAAATGAATCAAAATGGACTGTCACACTGCTTCTCAAACGTGTCCCTCAAAGAACATCTACAGAGGAGAATAAACTTCTATGAGAAGAAGAGAGTGCGATGATACCGCTATAGCTACCCAACCAGTTCAGAGAGTTTATCTACTTCCCTCTCCCCCAAGTGTTCTTGTAACATGGAAAACTTTGATTTTACAGTAAATACAACATGGCCTCCCAATACAACGTTGCTTCATCAGACATGGACTGTAATTCCAGCCACATTAAGTGGGTAGGTCAGAAGCCACCACTTCAAGTAATGTTCAGGAATACTCAAGCCAAAGAGCTAAACTCCCAAATACACGGGAGAGGTCTTATAAGTCAATGAAGAAAAGGACACGTACGGACAATGGAAAATGGGCACAGGACGTGAACGTGCAATTCACACGAGAAATAAATAGTTCAAATCTCTTAAGGTCCCTAATTATTAATGTAATGGAAGTTAAATAATGTGAAATTCTTTATCTATTAATTTGGCAAAAACTATAGATTCATAAAGCCCATTTTGGGTGAAGGTGTAGGATTACGGTCCCCTCTCACAGGCTGTTGTTGGGGGATCTTTTTGGAGGGAATTCGGCAATTCCATTCACAGGCATTTATCCTACAGAAACGTTCAGACAAGTACCCATGACACAAGTACAAGGACATTCACAGTAGCATCATTTTGCTAGGGAGACACTGGGAACCACCCAGACATCGATCAGTGAGCGTTAGATAAGTGAATTAGGGCATATCAGTACAATGAGATTACAGTATATCTTTACATGTCTGTAAAGAATGAAGTGGACGTTTTATAGTCATTTGGAAGTAAGTGAAGGATGAACCAGAAACTCCACGACGTCTGAGACCATGATTACTTCCTCCACCACTGGATAATCAGGGCCTAACTACTTGGCTCAAACTAGACACTCAACCTGTGTGGAACAGATGGAGATTTGGTTAAGCAAAACAAAAGTTACAAAACGTTATACAGGATGATTCAATTTTCCTTTTTATAACACACACACGTGTACTTTTTACACACACATGTTGTTAACAGTGGTTCTCAGGACTTCCCTGGTGCCGCAGTGGATAATACTCTGCGCTCCCAATGCAGGGTTTGATCCCTGGTCAGGGAACTAAATCCCACATGCATGCCGCAACTAAGAGTTCACATGCCACAACTAAGAAGCCCGTGTGCCGCAACTAAGGAGCTGGCGAGCCGCAACTAAAGGAGCCCTGGAGCCGCAAATAAGGAGCCTGCCTACTGCTGCAGCTCAGACCCGGTGCAACCAAAAAAAAAAAAACAGTGGTTATTGCTGGAGAGTGTGACTGGGACATGATTTTTTACTTTATACCTTGTTTTCAACTTTATACGTTAAAACTTTCAAAGTGGTTTTGGAATGAATATGTATTACTTTTTTGTAAGAAAAAAATAATCTGGAAGAATTATGTACCATCTTCTCCCTGTGGGAATGTAAAGCTGGGTATAAGGCAACTGGTAGAGGCAGCTTTGGACATAAAAAAATCTTCTCTAAGTCACCCAGGAAAGATGAAGCTGGGCAGGAAGGGGAAGTAGGTGGCCAGAGACGGCAGCAAAAGAAGGTCAAGGAAGGAGGGCCCGGGGTGGGGCATATTTTGCAACCCCTGGGATATAGGCCTAAGATGACTTTCTTTTGGAGCTCATTACAAGCCATGTATTTTTTTTAATTTAGTTAATTAATTATTTATTTTTGGCTGTGTTGGGTCTTCGTTTCTGTGCGAGGGCTTTCTCTAGTTGCGGCGAGCGGGGGCCACTCTCCATCGCGGTGCGCAGGCCTCTCACTGTCGCGGCCTCTCTTGTTGCGGAGCACAAGCTCCAGACGCGCAGGCTCAGTAGTTGTGGCTCACGGGCCTAGTTGCTCCGCGGCATGTGGGACCTTCCCAGACCAGGGCTCGAACCCGTGTCCCCTGCATTGGCTGGCAGATTCTCAACCACTGCACCACCAGGGAAGCCCAAGCCACGTATTTTTTAAAGGAATTTGGACGTACTTCGGGGGAAAAGTGTTAAAGCTACCATTTATGGAGCACTTAGTATGCACCAGGCCCTCTGGCGAGCATGCTGCCTACACTTAGTCCTGATCACAAAGCTAAGAGGTTCGGATGTTATGAATACATCTTACCCAGGAGAAAACAGAGGCTTTGAGTTTAGAAATTAGAGACCCACCACACTCCAAGGTCCATGAGCCTCACTGCTCTATTAAGACGCTCGGGAAACGAACTAGCTGGATGGCAGGAAGGGCTCCATCCACAAAACAGTCCCTCTGTGTGGCATCCAGGAAGCTGTTGTGACCTGCGCTGGGCGCTGTTTGAACTAGTCAGCACCTTAACCCCCTACTTATCTTAATACACATGGTGGAAACAATGAAACCTTTGGACCAAGCTATGTTTATGGAGTCCAACTGACTTGTACTGTTTCAAACTAAAAGAAGACGGCTCAGACGTGTCCTATAAATTCAAAACATGGTTCATGTGAGTCCTGTTGGTTCTACAAAAGCCAAATATTTTAACTTGGAAAAAAGGAGAATACGAATTTTTTTGTGTTCATGGTTCTGTGAAACATAAAGCAAAAGTCTTCGAAGGCTGACAGTACACACAGGAAAAACATAACAAGATTGTAGACCAAAGGCTGCTTCCATTTTCCTAGAGTAGCATAACCAAAATCTTGCCTTCATTCAATAGGACAGAGAATGTGCATAATTCACTGTCTGGAAAGAGACAGTCCTTTTCAATATTATCTGAAATCTTGACCCTCTGCTCTACTGTACAGAAAACTCAAAAAGAATGCTAGTACAGAAGTACACATCCCCCCTCCTGACTGAGATGTTAATTCACATATTTACACCGTGGGTCAGTTAAGGATGAACAAGATTATGGACTGGCGGTATTATATTTCTTCAGTCATTTAAAGTTTTAAAAATATTCCAACTTAAATACACATGCTGTCATACAGTTTCATCTTCAATGTAAATAATGTTAATGATGATGAAAACGGATCACATTCACAGCACCTTTCTCTTCCAAGAATCTCAAGAAACTCTGATGACTTTGGGCCCAAAGGCACCTGGAGGTTGGCAGTGGTCACCTTCCCTGCGTGAGGCCAAGGGGAAATCTCCAGGGGTGAGGCAACCGCAACTTCAATCAGAGGCTTCCAAACTTTTTTGATTGTGACTCACAGCAAGAAAACCAAAGTTTCACAAATGTATCCTTCCTGCACGCAAGACACTCTGATATTTTCTATCTCTCTTCTTCTTCTTGTTCCTGTTGGTGACAATCTGCTAAATTGACTTGACCACGCACTTACAGGTCACGGCCACTGCCTTAAATGCCAAGTTTCCCCGGGGCCTTTCCACACACTTCCTGGATCCCCCAGCCTCTCTCTGGTTCCAGCAACCATCTGTCTGCGGGAGCCCCGATCCCACTTCGGGGCTCCAGGCCACATATCCAATTGCCCACTGGACGGCTCCACTTGCACATTTCAAGAGCAACCTTAAAATCACATCCAAAAATGTATTTTATGATGACGATCCCCGAGCCTTAATAAATAGCACCAACCCGCTGTCCAAGCCAGAAACCTGGGCCTCATTTCCCATCCCTCCCCTCTCGCAGCCAATTAATCACCGAGTCCTGCTTATTATAACTTCTAGATTGCTCTTCAGTCCTTCCACTCGCCTCCCATTACCACCTGATGGGGCTACGGCCAAAAGCCCTCAGCACTGCTCCCCGCCCAGACACGTCCATCCTGAAGCCAGGGTGATCTTTCAGAAATGCAAACCGCATCACGTCGTGGCCTGCCTCGGTGGGATGCCGGCCACCTGGGGATGGGGGCCAGCGCTCGCGCTGGGGGCCCGTCCAGCCTTGGCTACTGCCACGTCTCGCCTTGTTCTAGATGGCGGCTCTGGGGTCTTGACACACAGTAGAATCACCTGGACAACTGTGACAGAATACCAGCGCCCAGGCCTCGCTTCAGGACAATTAAATCCGAATCCCGTTAGCGACTGTCCTGGACGGCCAGAGGGCTCCCTGCGTCAGCTCTAAGGAAGGTCTTCGGCTCTGGGGGCCCTGTCATTTCCTGGCCGACTCACAGCCTCGGCCCCATCCCCATACTTACTCTTCAGGTCTTTCTCTGCTTAAATGTCCTCTTCTCAAGGGTCACATCCCTTAACTCCCCAGGTGAGGTCCCCTGGTTCTGTGTTCCTGTCACACCCTAGTGGGCTGTCAAATCTCCTAGCCTGGCACCAGGGGCTGCTCAATAAAGACCTACCAATGGATACAGGAATGGGTTAATTCTAGTATCAGCTATGCTGGGACGCTACTGTTGAGGAAAGCTGCGGAAAAAGAAACCCCAAAACACTACTGATGTACAAGGCGTCAACCAACATCTGTGACGGAAGTTCTCCCTGTTTCCGTGGGGTGTGGGGTTTGCAAGATGAGGCCACTTGGTGCCTAGAGTCAATCGTGTCTTTTAGGCAAGCTCTCCCAAGGGAACGCGTCTCATCCTC
Organism: Pseudorca crassidens; assembly: GCF_039906515.1. Taxonomy (NCBI): domain Eukaryota; kingdom Metazoa; phylum Chordata; class Mammalia; order Artiodactyla; family Delphinidae; genus Pseudorca; species Pseudorca crassidens. The sequence goes on from NC_090296.1 coordinate 190,380,982, forward strand.
AGCGCCTTCCTAGTTTATCGAAGACGACAGACAGGGCACCGTTTCCCCCATTTCACAAAGGATAAGACTGAGTTACCCAAAATGACCAAAGGGAACCAGAGGAAGATGGATTAGGTCTGGGCCCCTCACGGCTGCACTGCTCCGGCTTTCAGGGCGGAGTTAAACAGCTCACAGGGCTCTCTGGAGCCCCCATTCCCGCAGTAAGCGCTGCTCCGCCGTATTTCACACGATGCTTATTAAGGTGCCCATTAAAGTCTTGCTGGTAATTGAAAAAATTATATACGTGTGAGGAGGGTGAGTTAATGTTCACAGAAGAACCTTTACTTTTGCACCTCCTGACTTCTTCCTTTCAAGATGTGCCTTAGGGCTTCCCTGGTGGCGCAGTGGTTGAGAGTCCGTCCGCCTGCCGATGCAGGGGACGCGGGTTCGTGCCCCGGTCCGGGGAGATCCCACATGCCGCGGAGCGGCTGGGCCCGTGAGCCATGGCCGCTGAGCCTGCGCGTCCGGAGCCTGTGCTCCGCAACGGGAGAGGCCACAGCACTGAGAGGCCCGCGTACCGCAAAAAAAAAAAAAAAAAAAAAAAAAAGATGTGCCTTAACCTTGCGTTTCCGTGGGGTTCTTTATACTTTATGTGTGGGTGTCAAGTCACGTTTGAGATATAATTCCTTTAGCCATACAAGCAACTTCGTAGGCTATTATGTTGCATCAACTTTTTCTATAAAAATAGATTGTTCAGGATATTATTCCTGGAACAGAATAAAATTCTTGGAATTACGGAGTAACTTACATACCACTGTTCCAAGAACACATTACTTATTTTATCATGACAAAGTCAAGTTATTAATCTTCTGGCTTCCATTTCGACAATGAGAAATTCTGTGAGATGCACAGCAGACACCTGCATTACATTTCAGTTCAACTTTATATCATCCATAAACATCTCTGTTTTGGACACCTCGTCCAAACAAATGCTCACAGAATACTCTATGTAGCATTCCATTTTCTGAAACTATAAAAGTCCCTTGCTGTTAATTACAGAGACAAACGTCTCATCACACATTTGGTTACCAGATAGCAATAATCAGTTTTCTCCATTAACCTTTCAGATATAAAATTTGATTTCCAAGTTAAAAAAAAAAATGTTGTAAAACCCTTGGAATTCAAATACCACAGTATATATTTGTACACGCTCGGAAAAAAATACAACACCAAGAAAACCATCTTATGGATTCTTATTTACAAGGATACTGATTGTCTGGAATCTCGAAAGAAAATCTGTCTAAACTTCTTAATGGTTTTAAAATATATGATCAAATATGCCGGCAATAAGCTGTCCTTTGTGCGGAAAGGAAGCACAGTAACCTGACCTTGAACGGAATGTGCCCTTTGATCTCTCTCTTCTTGGGATGGTGATGCAGCTGAATTGGTCCATCATAGCCTCTGTCATTTGTTATCCCCCTTCATACGGGCATCTGAGAGAGAACGGCGAGGGAAGGGCATCCAGTCCATGGCAATGCAGTAGTTTTTCTCCACTCAAAGCTGAAGGACCCCACACCCCTGGCCTGCTAAGGACCGCGCTCTGGCCCGCATGTGCTGGGGCCAGTCCTGATCATCACAATGACTGGGTGAGACGCTCCCGACCCGCCAACATTCAGAGGGTGAGACCTAGACCTCCTTCCACGCACAGGACAGTCCTGCCCAAGAAAACCGTCTCGGCTCAACACACTGTCCCACTCGGATCAGCTAATAACTGGCGGCAAACTACGTTTTAACATGTCTTAACAGGGTCCTCATTCATTTATCCAAAATTAGCGATCGAGAGCCTACTTGGTGCCAGGTATCGTGCACTGGGAACACAGGAAGCTTGAAGTCTCGCCCTGCAGGAATTCAAGCTGAGACTCAAGGGGTCAACAGAGGATCTCATGGGCAAGGCAGTTAGTAGAGGTGGTTGTAGGCTGGGAGCAGCAGAGCAGATGCCAAGCCCACGGCACTGCAGTATCCCAGGGGCACCTTCACACCGTGCAGCTTAAGCCTGCGAGGCCCTGGGGGCGGGGGCTGGGATACACACAAGGGCGTCCTATTCCCAAGTTCAACTTTAAAAGGGGGGCCTGGGGACTTCCCTGGTGGTCCAGTGGTTAAGACTCCTCACTTCCACTGCAGGGGACGCAGGTTCGATCCCTGGTCCAGGAACTAAGATCCCACAAGTCATGTGGCTCGGCCAAAAATAAAGAAAGAAATAAAAGGGGGCCTGCTGTTAACCTAGTAAGAAAGGGGAAAAAAATGTGTAATGAAAAGTAACTGTTCCATTGTCAGTGTTGGTGTATGTTACTCCTGCCATGTGAGGTCCAGGTAGCTACTAAGGAGGATGTGTAGATTTTCACCTTGTGCAGCCAGGATGGGAGCTGGGAGGTAAAAGAGGTGAATGATAAAGCTTCAAGATGGCTGATCTCGCTACTTTATTTTTAATTTGAAATCGGGCTCCTGGCACACTCGTCAAGCATCCTTGGATGTTTGTGATGTGACCAGTGTGGTGCTGGGCGTTGGGGACACAGAGATGACCGTGAGGGAGTTTGCAACCCGGGGGGGCGAGACAGAAGTAAACTGGCAGTGCCTTCGCTTTGGTAGAGATGCTGTGGAAGGAGAGGGGAGGGGGAAATCAGAGAAGACTGCCTGGAGGAAGTCAACTTGGAGCCTTTAGGGATAAGACAGCCAAGCAAAGCGAAGGGAGCATGGTGCAGGTGCGGGGTTGCCAGCAGAGGAGGTGGTCCGTGCAGCCACCAAAGCGAAGAGGTAAAGAGGGGAAGTGAGGCCGCTGCAGGAATGGGAAGTGGTTTGGTGGGAAGGGCAGTGTCAGGAATAAGCTTGAGGCAGGCAGGTGGCAGCTCGTGCAGGGTCTTATCTGTCATCTGGGTCCTAATCTGAAAGCCACAGACAACCAGAGGTTCAGGCAAGGGGGCGACTCTCCAGGGGCCCTCCATGCGCCCCCTGCCTCAGTCACCATAGGTCCCGGCATGCATCCTGCTACTGCACTAATATTCCTTCCCAGGTAGTGTTCTCTCCAAGAATCTGTTACTTTCAAGAATAACAGACTTGTTGCATAAACGTCCTAGATCTATTTTCAACTTTGAGATGCAAAACCCACTGTTCCGGAGTCTTTCTTTCACCTTATGGATGGCCGGGCTCTTTTCCTCCAAAAGGAAACATCCATATTCCCATGGGAACCAGGGAAGCTAAACTGTTAAGACATCTTCTTAGATTCTGTCCCTCATGAAGATTTCTTTGTTTCAGCGATGCGGTCGTGATCGTTACTGGAAAAGCCAACTCTCACAACGCATCACACGTTTCACTTATACGGCGGTTGCTGACCCACACCGAGCTCTTACGAGAAACAGAAAGACAGGTGCGTGCAGTTGTGTGATGGGGCTGGGGCAGGGTTCCCAAACGGGCCATTCACCAAGGTCTGCTGCTACTTAATGCATGGATTTTCTTAAATCCAGGTAGGTAAACTTACTGCAGGTGGAGAACCAGACAATCAGTTCTAAACATGGGCTTACAAACAGGACAGGACAGTCCTCAGCCCCTTTATAAAGGTGTCCCAAAATCACAGCGGAGTACGGAGCCAGCAGAACATATGTTATTTTTCAGTTTGGGTTTGCAACATGCCGCTGCTTTCATATGCGAGCTCCTCTCCTTTTTGGTCTTTTCTAGATTTGAAAAAAATATTATATTTCGAGTTGTCTCTTACCCATCAACAACAGAAATCCCCAATTTCTACGCTAGCTTAGTACATGACCAAAGCTTCTTCAGTTAAATGAGGCATATCTTTGGTTCGCTAACTGTCTCTAAAATCTCAAGACGGTAGTATATTTTATTTATTTATTTATTTATTTTTGGCTGAGTTGGGTCTTTGTTGCTGTGCACGGGCATTCTCTAGTTGCGTTGAGTGGGGGCTACTCTTTGCTGTGGTGCACGGGCTTCTCATTGCAGTGGCTTCTCTTGTTGCGGAACACCAGCTCTAGGCATGCGGGCTTCAGTAGTTGAGGCACGGGGGCTCAGTAGTTGTGGCTCGCAGGCTCTAGAGCGCAGGCTCAGTAGTTGTGGCGCATGGGCTTAGTTGCTCCTCGTCATGTGGGATCTTCCCGGACCAGGGATTGAACCCCTGTCCCCTGCATTGGCAGGCGGATTCTTAACCACTGCGCCACCAGGGAAGCCCACGGTAGAATATTTTAAAGCAAATCTTCAGAGTCCTACGCAACCGTATCCAGTATACTCATGCAATGAGATAACGCAGATTTGAGTACCAATAATTTGGGTACCTACTGTGATCCAACAAAATGCTGTGCTAAGTGGTCTAAAGGATTCAAGACAGAATCCAGGTCCCACTTGCTCTGTGATCCTCCAATGTACATGAGGAGAGATGGGGCAAAAACGACCACAATTCAACGTGGGAAGTGTTTGGGGTGACCTGGAGCACAGCAAAGGCACGTACAAAAATGAGGAACTACTAGGCAGTCCATGGTAAGTGCTGTGGGAGAGCGGTGTTCCTGTTCAGTGCTGAGGTGTCCAAGAAGAAAGCATAACCTCTAAGTCAGAGGAGAAGGGAGAAGGGGATAAACATAAGAATACAGCATTTTCTAGTTTGAAAAAGTGTTTCACCGTATAGGACGTCCTGCGTGCTGTCAGGGCATCTGATGAGGGGCTCAGGACCACCACCAGTATTGCATTATGGAAGATAAAGGAAACCCTCCAGAGTCTTGTCCGAGGTGTGCTGAGCTGTTAACCTGAGATTCAAGCTGGGGTTTTCTGACCTTGGTGGATGTTAAACAAACCTTAGTTCCTCTCTTCCTAAATGGGTCCCGGGCTTCCCCGCGCCCAAGCCTCTGGCCGCCCCCCTTTCCTTCTACCTGTGGTGGGGCCCCCTTTCTCACCTGGAAGTCCTACTTTGCTGGGGGTGGGCAATTGGGTTCCAGGGAGGTAAGTTACATCAAAGTCGAAGATGGTGATGCAGTTTAGGGACAGACTGTGGATACTCAAGACTCAGTTAAGGGATTTCACCTTGACCCTAGAATCCACGAGAAGGCACTTAAGTCTCTGAGCAGGGGAGAGAATAATGAATTACATACTAAGATCAGCTCGTGTGGGCAGAAGGGGACGGGGAGGACAGGCCGCTCTGGCTTAAGGAAAAGAGGACAGAACTAGATGTCAAAGCACCCGATTTAAAGCGGGGCCAGCTACTAATTCCTGTGTGACCTCAGGCAGGTCACTGTCATCTCTGAGCTCAGCTTCCCATTTGTCTAAGGGACATAACACCTACCTCATGGTGTGGTTATGATATGAACTCAGTGATTAATGGAAGTATGAGACAGGCCTAGCAGCAAATGCTCCAGAACTTCAGGCAATAAAGTAAGTGCTCTCCAAGGACAACTAAGTCTGCACCCACAGCTGCAGAAGCACAGGTACTTATGTGCACTTACACTGAAAGAAGTCATCAGTGTTTAGGTCTCCTCAAGAGGCTCTCAAATCGGACTTTGCTTGCTCTTGTTTTTGAAGCCATTTTTGGACCCACGGTAGAACCAGGTACACTTTCAGCGCCGCAGGAATTCTCGGAAACCGTCTGGACGAGAGGCTGTTACACAGTGGTGAGGGCACCCTGACAGTTCTGCAGAGGCTGGCAGAGGAGGGCAGGACATGGGACAAGGTGCTCTGGGCTTCTTCCGCCTGCTCCTGGCTGCCCCACTCCCCTTCCACTTCTGTACATATTGGGGTCCCAGCCAGGAGTTCATTTGAACGAGCCTTTCCCGTGCTTAAGGGCATGGTTTTGGAGACAGACAGACCCTGGTTTGTATCCTGGTTCTGTCACTGAGTTGCTTTGTGAAATCCTCAAATTCCTCATCTGTGAAGTGGAAATAATCATATCTTTTATGGGACAAATAATGGGGTAACAAAGTTCTTAGCATGGGGACTCCCGGGGAGGTCCAGTAGTTAGGACTCGGTGCTTTCACTGCCGCCGTGGTCCCAGGTTCAATCCCTGACCAGGGAACTAAGATCCTGCAAGCCGTGCAGTGCGGCCAAAAAAACCAAAGCTCTTAGCATGGTACCCGACACACAGCAAACTCGATGAATGACACCTACTCTTGTTGGCTGCATTTCCAACCCAAAGAGAATTTCGAGACTCTGGGGACCCTGGTAGAGGCCGCTGTCATCAAGAAAGCCATTGAAGAGAGATTCAAAGTATCAGAGACCTACACCCTGCTCGCTTGGCTTGGCGGCCGCACCCTGAGCTTCAGCTTCTGAAAGTTGTGTCACAGACTTTATATTAAAAAGAACAACTAGCTAGACCAGGGCCCGACGCGTATTTGGAGTGCAAGAAATATCTGAATGAATAAATGGACCAGACACCTGAAAAACAGACATGTTTCCTATTTATCTATTACAATAGTAAATCTAGAACAAAATCCAAATATAAAAGATTTGATGGAATGTTTGTATTATAGTTATGAAGAGTAAGTTCATTGTCGCATTAAAATACTTCCTAAAAGTGCCCTGCTGCCGGCTGAGGCCTCTCCGATGATCCCTGGGATTTGCCTGGCTCAACCAGGCGGAGGCAAAAGATCTTTGGATAGGAGACCTGGGTTTACTCCAGGTTCTGCTCCTTAGGAGCAAGTCACTTGAGCTTCAGTTTCTTCCTCTGGGGAATGGGAATAACAACACCGCCCAGGCTACCGCACGGGTCCACCGTAAAGTCGTGGGACGACAGATGGGCCCGCACTGTCCAAACGACAAAGTGCACCTGGCCCTTAAAGTCCGATGACAGCGATGCTCGGCTCTCTACCGAGACTCACATCACCCCTCCCACCTGGAATCTTCTCCAACTCCCCTCTGCCTACCCAAATCCTCCCCTGGTTCGAGATCTCCCCCTTCCAGAGCTTTCCACCCGACCCTGACTGTGACCCTTCCCTCCCAGCTCTGCTTTTGCTCATCGCCCTGAAGGTTCACGTCTGCAATTTATCATGCACACACGCTGTGCGTGCTGTGGGGTGTTTCCAGCTCAGGGGGACCTGCGTGGGGTCCCGGCTGTGGCGCTTGTCCCTTGGGAGACCCGTGGCAGCCCACCTGACACCTCTCAGTCTCATCTACAAAACAGGGATGGCGATAACGCTCACAGATTTGCTCTGAGGAGTAAATGAGATCCTTCACGTCAAGTACTGGACTCAATGCCGGACACAGAGCAAGCACTCAGACAACCGCAGCTGTTACGGGTGACCGAATTTCGCTCCTTCGCTGTGTCCTGAATTTGTCCTATCACCCCAACTGGATTTTAATCCTTGAGAGCAGGGTCCCTGTCCTATCCACTTCTTTGGTTTCCCCTGACCCCACTGCCACTCTAGAAAAGTGCTGAGTTCGTCATGTATTCTCAGAAAAACACCTGTTGAATTGATCAAAACGAATTAAGTTGTTTTTCTCCAAAATAGTGACCCCATCTTTATAGTGGCCCATCACGGCCAACCTGACAAAGCCAATGGCCGCAGGGTAAAGTAACCTCTTCGGATCCCGTTATCAAGTTAAAAATGTGTGAGGAACGCCCAAAGCGCTCAGGCAAGCCATTCACACCATTGAGCTATCCTACCTCGCTGGATGTGCTGCCTGAATCAACAGCCTGAAAATATTCTAGGAAACGGATTTGAGGTGGGAACCTCTGCCAGATTCTGGAGCGTTCTCTTCCCCTGAGACATGAACTGTAATCTTATAGGCGCAGATAGTATCCAAGATGACACATATGTACGTGTGAACACAGAAAATCCCGTACAGCATCCCGAGGGCCATGTGTGAGGAATGCGTTATAGGTGAAACAGTTCTGCTATTTTGCTAACAGACTCCCTTGGATGTCACGGACCTCACGCAGAATTCTACGCCATAATGAGTAATATTATGGGTAGACTCAAGCCATTTACGAAACAAACATGATTTACATTTGTGAATAAGAACTATTAGCTAAATAAAAGTCCACTGTATTACACTGTCAACAACAGAATTCTGATTCTCACATGCTATCAGTAACTATTCTCAATTACTCTAGATATCAGGTTTGTGTCATCGTTTGCTCTTCCACTTTTTTTCTTTTCCAAACTGACCTGAAGATCACAAAAGAGAAATGTTCTTTGGGAACCATATCACACTTTTCCCAGAATGAGCAGAAGACTGAGAATAACCCAGGCATTTTATGCTGGTCCATCTTTTGTCTCTTGATGTCAAAGGCCTCCCTGACCAACAACTGAGAAACTTATCCCAAGCCTGGCCTTTCACTGATGTTCTCTTATCTTCCTGGACTCGAGCTAGGAAAAACGAAGCCAGCCCTGCCCCGTGGAGAGTTTACCTTTTACCGAATTCCGAGCGCTAGCATCTTCCCGCTCTGCATCCTTCACTCTCTCGTACCCAGAATCCACCTACTGTAGAGCGCCCTCACCATTTTTCAAGTAGGGAGCAGAAAGGGGGGGAAAGCCTGCTTTGTTGGAGATGAACGAAACCAAGGATGTGATGTTCTTTTTTATGTTAAATGTACGTTTTTCTACTAATAGGCAAGTTCTTCATTTCAAATGGTTAGATCGGGTGGTGCTTTGATATATAGAATTTCCAACCGATTGAGTTTAGGGAACTGAAAATACAGGATTCTGAGTAAGCTGAAGGAACTGAAGAGAGTACAATCCAGGAATATGCTCCTGCTGGGTCTTAGCGTTTCGCTTGACTGTGAACGTTTTGGGTTCTAGACCTCTGAACAGTAAACAGGTGTTAAGAACAGTGCTGGCCTCAGTCATGCTCTCTGCCCGGATGGAAAGATTCGCGTGCCTCTGGTGCTCACTTGTGGAAGAAATGCCATTATTTCCCTCCTCTTTTACCTCTACTCATTATCTGTTTGACTTCTTGGTCCTTTGCAACCCACCCTTTCTCTTCCTCAAAGCAAAAGAGTGAGAACGCCCCACTGCCTGGCTTCCTCGTTGTTTTAACTGGCAGTACATTGGGTCTGAGCACACATCCTGCTTCCTTAAGACCTATCAACTCTCCCCAGAGATACGGCCATTCTGGCCCTTGCTTTCAATGGCTCTTGCCAGGACCGTCTCCCGTGTTGTTTCCTCGTGTGCGGCACCCGGCTCTCACCCTGCCCCTGGGGCTCGAGGAGGTATTGGGGATGGGCAAGGTGAAGGCCAAGCGCCATGATGTACCCTCCACTCCAACCTCACGGGTACTTCATTCTTCGTGGCAAAACCCTAAATCGTTTAATTTGGGGCTCATGGTCTGCAAAAAACAAACTGCACAGGCAAGGCCCCTCAGGTACAGTATGTGCACCAAAAACCACACTTGGAGAGAGGGGCATCGTCTTGGGGGACCTACTTATCCATCACGCAGCTACTCTTGTCGGATGGCCTCCAAGATGCTGCTTGGCTCTGCTTGGCCCTGGGGTGAGCTGGGAAGGAGGGTGGGGAGAGCAAAGTGTGGCTCTTCTCTCTGACCACCGATGCTGGTGTGAAATGAAAACAAAGCCAGACAGATGAGAAGCGGCTCCGTGATCGCTAGTCCTATCGAGAGGTGGTTCGGCGGACAATCACACTTTTCTCTTCCTTCCGCTTTTTGGCTGGAGAGTTAATTTAATTTTGTCGTGGCAGGATTAGCAACCAGGCCACAGAGGTGAAGGGACATTATCGTCAGACAGCATATTAATCCTCTGTCCCACCCAAGGCAGAGGCAGAACCAAACAAATAGCAGCTTCTTGGAAATTGAATTTCTGTTACCCAGATGTCAAAGATGTAATACCCCAATTACACAAACTACTGCCGGTGAAGCATGCCAGTGAATATGCAATGTAAATGGGGCGAACGCAGAGCCACAGAACTGCACGGTCAGCACCTGGCTCTGGGTGTGAGTGATAATTAGCACTGTGTGTAGACACTAATAAACATTTATGTCTGAAATCACAACTTTTAGCAATGTTAATAAGGGATATATTGGCAATCCGTAAAATAAAAGGTCTTGAAAAGAATGTCAGACATTAAGCAATGGCAGACGTTTCCCATTCTGGCACAATCTTTTTCTTTTTTTTTTTTCCTTCTCTCTAATTGCAAATGGCCATGCTGTCTTGCTGAGAAATTCATTGACATGAGAACCTACCTAAAAAAATGGGTTGTGTCTCTTTGGCCTTCCCATTAACATCGGTGCTGAATTCTGAGATCTTACAGACCTCATGGTGATAATCTGGGGTAAGAAGACAACGAAAAATTAGAATTCTAATGACCTACAAGATGTGAATCAGCAAGAAAGGCTAGCATCTCATTATATATAGTAGGTATAAGCTATACTTTAATTTATAAATATAATTTTCGAGAACTCAGTTAATCACAGAATTTGTAGTCATGGTCATCCCTACAACTTCGCTTACTCTGGAGAAGTACACAGACTTGACATTATTACTTTGACTTTCGAAAATGTTTCTGCTTGATCACACAGTTTTCGCAGGAAATTTGGCCCACGGATGCCAATTACATACGAGGCTTCTTTTCTTCCAAATGACAAGTATGTTTACAAGGAATAGAAAGAAGCTTGCCCAATCAGAGGCCAGGGGAAGATGCCAAATTTATCTCTACAACCCATTTTCATGAGGAGATGAATAGTATGCTTTCGAGTTACCTGGTACTCTCAGTTTACCCAGAAAAACCCCAGGCTTTGAGCAGCTTACAGGCAAGCACACATGAAAAATACTGAGTTGTTATGTCAAGTATAGTATAATTTGGATAAGAAAGTGAGTCTTGCGTTCAGCTACTGCACTTTAATATGCAACCGTTTACGTTCTAAAAATGCACCTGCAGAGCAGAGAGAAAAATCAGACCCATAATTTTTTTTTAAAAAAGGAAAAAAACAAACTTGCTATGTCAGTCAAACTTTAAGACACAGTATTTTACAAGCTTCTCTATAGAGGCTACTGTGCTTTGGCAGTTGTCTGTTTCTAAAAAGTAGGATCGCTTAGGTAAGAAACTAGACGAGGTCCCTTGTTAACAGCGATTCCCTTTTTGGGGCCTTAGACCTCCCAGGACAAGGTCTACAAAACTCCTCTCACTTTTAAGATAAAGTAGTAGGTTTCCTGAGGTCATAAATAAGAAAGCAGCCTACATTCCAGAATGAATCAGATAGACCAACAGGCCAGTCAAATATGGAAGGACTTTTAAAGTACAAATGACTGAGCAATCAACACTGCTGGGGGAACAAAATGTACGTAGAGACAAGGAAAAGCCAAATATTTTGAATACGTAAAACTACTTCAGGCTTTTTTCATTAAACAGTATCCGAACTCAACAGGAGGAAACAGGAGTAGAGCTCCAAAATGTCTATAATCAAACCATTTTCAGAGTAACCCAAAGCAGGCTTTACTGAATCTGCATCATAGTTAGCTCAGCTTAGCTGGAAATTGCAATCGCCCTCTAATATTCATCAGCTTACATGGGACTTCTCCAGGTTGGTAACACAATCGCCTTGCTCTCTGCTCTGATGCCCATGCTAGATAAAACAACAGAGGACCAAAGTGGACAGGTTCTCTGGTTTGGTTCTGACTTCAAGCTGATTCAAAGGCAATACTTAAACAGGAGCATTCTAAACTCAATATTGGGACTTGTGACATGATGGGGAGAAAAAAGTCACCTGCCTCTAAGGTAACACAATGCATTTCGATTTTTTTTTTTACATCTGCCCTTAAGTTCTCATCGTTTTTCGAAGTCACATCAGGAAAAACAGAGACTCTTAACAAGTCACTGACCACAGGCAGGACTATTCAACTTTCCCCTCGCCTGATGAAATAAATCCAAGCCCAGAGACTGCGGTGTACACCTGTTAAATCGTCAGGGGTCGGCTGGATTTTTTTTTTTTTTTAATAATACTTACCTGATGGATAAGTGATCTATTCCAAAACACCTTTCCAGGCCAAATAACGTACCCAGAAAAGACGCTGAATGTCAACAATTCTTATTTGGGCTTGGACACCTAATGAGCGTCTTTCTCCATCTTCCAAACGCCACCAGCACCTTTCTTCCTCCTCTTTGGGGGTTGGAAAACACACCGACCCCCAACCCACCACAAGCACTGGTCCGGGTTGGTGTTCGCACCGCCTGATGGAGAGGCGTCCTCCCCCACCCCGCCGCCGAGCCGCAAGAGTGGAATACCAAAGAAGGCTCTCCGCGCCCCAAGTGTCATTGTTTGCTAATTTCCTGATGTGCCCTCCGACTTGTTTACGCGGAATCACATCCTGCCTCCCCCCGGCACAACTTTCCTCGCCGCCCGGCGGCCGCAGCCCCACCTCGGGAGGGGACCGGGGGGTCCCGGGAGCCCCGGCCCCGCGGGAGTTGGCTGCGCGGCCCGGGCGACGGGCAAGGGGCCGGGGGCTGTTTACGCGGCGCCAAGTCCTCGCTCCGCCGCCCGCACGCCCCCCGCCCGGCCCGGCCCGGCCAGCCGCTTACCTCGGCTCACCAGTTTGAAGCTCTGGGATTTCCTGCTCCGCTTCCTCTCCGAGAACTCCATGGTGCGGCGGGCAGGCGGGCGGGCAGGGCAGGGGCTGCGGCCGGGAGCGGCCAGCCGGCCGGGCGGAGGGACGGAGGGAGCGGCGGCCGAGGCGGCGGCGGCGGCGCTGGCTCTTGTCACCCGGCAGCGGGAGCGCGGGGACCTAGGTCCGTCTCTTGGATCCGCAGGGGGGAGGCACAGGCAAGGGAAAAACCACTCGAGCCCGCCGGGGGCTGCGGCCGGCGGGGCCCGGCGGGAGGCGCTCTCCCGGGAGAAGTTGCCCCCTCCTGGCCGCCGCTCAGCGCGCCCCCCGACCCCGGCTCATCCCCGCTGCCGGGCGAGAAGCCGCCGGAGCCGAACTTTCCGTTGGGGAGCGAGTAGTTGGGGGCGGGGAGGGCGGGCCGGGGCTGCCGGCGCCCTGGGCGCTCGCCGCGGGTCGGCCTGGGCGCAGCTCCGGACGCAGCGGCGGCGGCGGCGGCGGCGGCGGCAGCGGCAGCGGCAGCGGCGAGCGCGGCCCCGGGGACGCGGCGGGCGGGCTGAGGGCGGCGGCGGCGGCGGGGTGCCAGCCGGGTCGGGGCGCTGACCGCCCCCGCGGGAGGAGGGGCGCCGGGAGGAGGCGGCGCCGCCGGGACCCCGGGGCCACCTGCTGGCGGAGCGCGGCTGCCGCCGGCCTGGCCTCGAGGAGGAGCCGGAGGCCGCGGCGCGGCGCTTTCGGCCCGGCCGGCCGGCCCTCCGGTCCCCCCAGGACCGAGGGCCCTGCCCGGCGCGGGGGTCCGGACGCCGGCGCCGCGGGGGTCGGCGAGTCGGGGCGCGGCTGCCCGGGGGGCCCGGCTCCGGGCCCCGAGCTCGCCTGCGTCTCCTCGCCGCTCCCCGGGGCCGATCTCGTTCTCAACAGCCCTGGGTGTCGGGGACCCTCCTGGCCAGCCCACCCCTCGCCTTGGGATTCCGGGTGTGCGAGGGCCAGACTCACTGGTTTCAGGCAAGTTTTAGGGGGAAAAAAAAAATCAACCGAAACCCAAAAACTTACCCATCTGCGCTCTGCAAGGAAAAGAGATTTTAGAATTGACTGATGAGCCGAGTATGGAAAAGAGTGAGCTTCAGTTCTTTACCCCAATACGAGGAGGGTTGTAGGAAGATCGGGAGTTATGTTCAAGGAGAGAACTTGAAATGGGGGCTTTGGGGAGGGCGGAAGGGGTGAGCGGTGCGACGTCAGGGGGTGCCCGAGCGCTCTGCTGACTCTTAGGGAAGAAATGGCCAAGGCAGGTGCAGAGAGCTCTGCCTTCTGGTGTGACAATGCCAGAATAATTGGAGGAAACCGAAAGCTTGTATTAGTTTTATACAATATTCTTTTCTAGGGAGCTAAGAGCACACCATTGCTTTCTCACAACAACTTTATTGTGGGAATGGAAGAGAATTCTATACCACCTGGGACTGGCGGGACAGAAATGTGATCTGACAAGCTTAAGAGTACCGCCACCAAACTGATCATCTCTAGACCAGAACACAAAGAGAGTAAAGAGATGGACAACCCATCCAGCACTGTGACAAGTTCAGGTGGCCTCAAAGGAGTAGAGAGGAATAAGGGGAAAGGGTATGTTGATAAGTGTGGTAACAGGTTCCACTGCGAGTCTCGTTCAAATGAGGAGACAGCAACCTGAGTAAACATATACACACCAGGAAATTAAATCAAGGAACAAGGTAACCCGGCAACGAGTGGAAGCAGAGCCTGGTATGCCTTCTGAGGTCTTATGTTAGGTGGCCTGTATGTGGCAAGTGGGGAGGCTGGTTATACCTGGCATGGAGGTGAGAGAGAGGACCATTCACCGAGTGCGCTAAAGCAAACCCTTAAATAAGAGGTTCTTTACTTTTTTGGTCACTGTCTCCTTGGAGATTATGTTCAGAGCTCAGGGCCTTTTCCAAGAAAATATGTGCAGGACAAAATTTTGTATAGATTTTTTGGAGTTCTAAAAGGTGGCAGAAGGGATTAACGTGATAACAAGGGTTGATCAACTACCCTATTTGGTTCTCTACCATTTTTCCCCCTCTTTCTTTAAAACCAAACACCTAAAGATGTTTTGAAGATTTCTAAAGAAACAAAGCATATGAGGCTGCTCCCTGGGCTGGGACCCTTTCTTTCTTTTTTTGTAATGCCTTTAAAAAGGTTATTCCAGGAATTCCCTGGTGGCACAGTGGTTAATAATCCACCTGCCAATGCAGGGGACACGGGTTCGAGCCCTGGTCCGGGAAGATCCCACATGCCGTGGAGCAACTAAGCCCGTGTGCCACAGCTACTGAGCCCGCGCTCTAGAGCCCGCGAGCCACAACTACTGAGCCCGCGCACTACAACTACTGAAGCCCGCGTGTCTAGATCCCGTGCTCCGCAACAAGAGAAGCCCCCGCAATGAGAAGCCCACGCACCGCAACGAGGAGTAGCCCCCGCTCACTGCAACTAGAGAAAGCTGGCACACAGCAACAAAGACCCAACGCAGCCAAAGATAAACAAATAAAATAAATAAAAACAAACAAACAAAAATGTTATTCCAGAAGCCACAAGGCTGAGCACTGTACTGATGGAGGAACATTTAGGATCGTTCATGCCTTGGAGCATACAATGAGATTTTTATTATGCTCAAGCTATGATAAAATCATTGAAGGTGACACACCAGGAAGCACATCCCTAGGGGGATATTAAAAACTTAGCATTTTCAGTTCAAGTGGGAATATGAATTCCATTTGCTTAAGAAAATAATTTTGATACAGTTAAGAAAAAATGTTTCATTGTGATAATGTTTTAAAATAATGATCGTTCTCCTTGACTTTTTTCCACCCTCATGACCTCATCCAAATCTAATTACCTCCCAAAGGCCCCACCTCTCAATACCATCACATTTGTGGGCTAGGGCTTCAACATAAGAGTTCGGGGACAGGGGACACAGTTCAGTTTGTAGCAGTATTGTTTCTGGTTAATTGAATATACTTTTTGTGTCGGGGTGTTCTGGATAGTCCTGTAGGAGACGTACTAAGGTCACGTCTCTGTTTCAGTAGTTCAAGTTTCCCCAAAGGTTTTAGAACCGCAGGTTTACATATGATTAAAGCTCAGGGAAAACTGGTCAAATATTCCATGACTTCAGGTAGGCCAAATATCTTATCATATGACCATTCTAAAACTCAGTTGATTATAAGGATTAAATGTAGGTTTTAATCTCTGACATAAGACAGGTAATTTGGCCAGAGAACATTTAAGCAATCTTAACCCTAATTTTTAAAACTCCATTTCTGAAAACTCTGTCCTGAGAGGAATAGCATTATGAAGATCTCCATCTTTATTCACAGCCCTGCTGTCCAATAGCAATATAATGCAAGCCATAAATGGAATTTAAAGTTTTGTAGTAGCCACATTTTTAAAAAGTAAAAATAAACAGGTTAAATTTATTTGAATAATATATCTTATTTAACCCAGTATATTAGACATACTATCATTTTGACATGTAATCAATATAAACATATCAATGAGATAGTTTACATTCTTTTTCTGTGTACACTCTCTTGAAAAGGGTGTGTATTTTACACTTAGAGGACAAACCAATTCAGATTAGCCAAATTCAAGTGCTTGACAGCTACATACGGCCAGTGCTACCACATGAGGCGGCTCAGATGCAGAGGAATTACATGATTTCAACCATGCTGTGTACATAGATATGACTACACCTGGTTATTGTTTAACCCTCACAAAGAAGCAGATAAGCAGGATGGTATTAGGGCTCGAGGCTGTTTATAAATCTTTGACTGGAGTCTCTGGAATTGAAAATCCTGTAAGTAGATTCTGAATCCTTCAGGAAGATTTAATAAGTATTAACTTTTCATTTTATGATGATCGCCCTTCAGAAGGGTCATAGAAAGAATAAGAGGCGGCCCTCCTGGAGCCTCAGTTTATCAATTTGTTGCTGGCATAACTCAAGTTTCCACTTTCATTTACTTTATGAGTTTAGCGACTGTAACTTAAAAGACAGGAGGTAATATCTGTAAGAGATTACTTAGGTGAAAATGAGATCTTGGAATGTGTCACCCAAAATGTTACCTTATATTTATATGAGGCTTCTCTTATAGGAACTCAAGAATACTTACACATTATCTAATGCTCTTAATTGCTATAGGAGGTTGGTAGATATTAATATTCCAATTTTGCAAATGAGGACAATCAGTTTTCATAAGACCATTTTTTAGTGAAACTCGAATGCCATACCGGTTTCCTGAGTCTTAAATGTGATACGTTAACCTTACTACCTTTCTGCCATTTCTTTAAGATAAAAATTTAATGTTCTTTTTTTATTAAGATCTAACTTATATACAGTAAAGAACATGCCTCTTAAGTGTACACCTCAATCAATTTCTTTTGCCTCCGTCTACATCCGTATAACTGCCCTCCCTCCAGGTTAAGATCTAGAACACTTCCAGCACACCGGTCAGCTCCCCTGTGGGAGCTGCTCCCCTCCCAGCAGATACCCCTTACAAGGACGCCGCAAGTCTAACCTCTATCACTAGAGCTTGGTTTCACGTGTTCTTGAACTTCATAAAAATGGTATCATACAGGGTTTCCCTGGTGGCGCAGTGGTTGGGAGTCCGCCTGCCGATGCAGGGGACACGGGTTCGTGCCTCGGTCCGCGAAGATCCCACATGCCGCGGAGCGGCTGGGCCCGTGAGCCGTGGCCGCTGAGCCTGCGCGTCTGGAGCCTGTGCTCCGCAATGGGAGAGGCCACAACAGTGAGAGGCCCGTGTACTGCCAAAAAAAAAAAAAATGGCATCGTACAGTGTGTACCATCTTGTGTCAGGCTTCTTTTGTTCAACATTAGGTCTGCAAGGTTCACTTCTGTTGTTGGGTACAGTATGAGTTCATTCTTTTTCTTTGCTCTATATTAGTTCATTATATAAACATACTGCAAAGTTTTATCCATTCTACTCTTGATGGATATTCTTGTACATTTCAGTTTGTGTCTTTTGGTGGATATAAGCACATGTTATCTTGTGTATATGTTCATGAGTGGAATTTCTGAATTATGTGTGTGTGTGTGTGTATGTATATGTTTGCCTTTAGTAGGTACTGTAAAATAGTTTTCCTAAGTAGTTGTACCAATTTGCACTCTCACCAGCAGTGTATGAGAGTGCTAGCTGTCCCTTATCTTCACCAACACTTGGTATTATCAGGGTGTTGTGGTATACCATTGTCTCATTGGTTTTTTTTTTTTTTTTTTGCGGTATGCGGGCCTCTCACTGTTGTGGCCTCTCCCGTTGCGGAGCACAGGCTCCGGACGTGCAGGTTCAGTGGCCATGGCTCACAGGCCCAGCCGCTCCACGGCATGTGGGATCTTCCCGGACCGGGGCACGAACCCGTGTCCCCTGCATCGGCAGGCGGATTCTCAACCACTGCGCCACCAGGGAAGCCCTCTCATTGGGATTTTAACTTGCAGTGACATTAAGCACATTTTCATGTGCTTGTCGGTCGCTTGGATATCCTTTTCTGTGATGGGCCTGTTCAAGACTTTTGGCCGTTTAAAACTTTTTGAGTTGTTGGTCTTTTTCATTAATTTGAAGGAGTTCTTTCTAGCTTCTGGATATAAATCCTTTGTAGAATATTTATATTACAAATGTCTTCTAATCTGTAGCTTGTATTTTCATTCTGAATGTTCTTAACATTCTGAAATTTAATGAAAGTAGGTTTACAGTTGACCCTTGAACAGCTCAGGGGTTAGGGGCGCTGACCCTTGGCGCAGTCAAAAATCTGAATGTAACTTATAGTCTGCTTTCTGTATATGCAGTTCCTCCTTATCTGTGTTTCCTCTACATCAGAGGTTCTGCAACCGAGGATTTAACCAACTGCGGGTCATGCAGTACTGTAACACTTATTACTGGAAAAAATCCAAGTACAGTATAAGTGGAGCCGTGCTGTTAAAATCAGTGTTGCTCAAGGATCAACCGTATAGATCTTTTTATATCACATTAAGAAATTATTTTCTAGGGAATTCCCCCGTGGTCCAGTGGTAAGGACTGCATACTTTCACTGCTGAGGGTGTGGGTTCGATCCCAGGTTGGGGAACTAAGATCCTGCAAGCTGCGTGGCACGGCCAAAAAAAAAAAAGAAAAGAAAAAGAAATTATTTTCTATATGCATGCTTTTCTTTTAAACTTGAATTTGTCAATCTATTAGTTTCCTGAGGCTGCTGTAACAAATTACCACAAACTTGGTGGCCCCTCACAGTTCTGGGGGCCGGAAGTCAGAAATCCATCCCACTGGGCCAAAATTCAGGTGGCAGCAGGGCTGTGCTCCCTCCAGAGGCTCTGGAGGGGAACTTTTCTTGGCCTCTTTCTGGAGGCCAAGCTTCTGGAGGCTGCAGGCATTCCTTCACTTGTGGCCGCATCCCTGCAGTCTCTGCCTCTGTCTTCATGACACCTTCTCTGTGTGTGTGAAGTCTCACTCTGCCTGTCTCTCTGTTTTTTAAATAAATTTATTTATTATTTTATTTTATTTTTAGCTGCGTTGGGTCTTCGTTTCTGCGCGCGGGCTTTCTCTAGTTGTGGTGATCGGGGGGCTACTCTTCGTTGTGGTTCGCGGACTTCTCATTGCAGTGGCTTCTCTTGTTGCTAGAGCACGGGCTCTAGGCGCGCGGGGTTCAGTAGTTGCAGCACGCGGGCTCAGTAGTTGTGGCTCGCGGGCTCTAGAGTGCAGGCTCAGTAGCTGTGGTGCACGGGCTTAGTTGCTCCACGGCATGTGGGATCTTCCCGGACCAGGGCTCGAACCCGTGTCCCCTGCATTGGCAGGCGGATTCTCAGCCACTGCGCCACCAGGGAAGCCCTCTGCCTGTCTCTTATAAGGACTCTTATGATGGCATTTAGAGCCGCCCTGATTCTCCAGGATAATCTCTGTGCCTCAGGATCCTCAACCACATCTGCAAAGACCCTTTTTCCATATAAGGTCATACGCAGAGGCTCCAAGAATTAGGACGTGGGTCTTTTTGGTCTCCTTGTCAGATTGACTCCAGAGCAACTAAACTTCAAGACAAGACGGTGATATTATAGACAAAGTTCTGGCAGGGAGTTGGGAGACCTTAGTACAACTACCCATGTAAATTTTTAGTGTCTCCAGGCCTCAGTTTCTATATCTACAGGAATAATAACACATGGCTTATTCCCTCTACAAAGTTGTTTGGGTAAAATCCTGCATGTGAAAGTGATTTGAAATATTGAAATCCACGGTCATGGTTTTAGTCTGTGCCGTACTTGTATCACAATTCTCATCTTTGCCATTGAATGAAATTCCTAGGTAATAAGTAAATTCTTCCTGCGGCATTAGTGGTGCCCAGGCCATAGGGGAAGTTAACCTGGATTTTCTCCCAAATGTTTGAGACAACATAGCATTGAAGTTTGGAGCGTGTCCTCTGGTATCAGACCTCCTGGCTTTGAAGTCCAGGTTGATTGCTTCCTAGTGGCACCATCTTGGTCAGTTCGGGGTGTGATATAATACAGCATCCTCCCAGCACTATATCGGGACAATTTAATATGAAGAACTCCTAACCAGTAGAAGGAGCTTAGCTCCTAAACGGGATAAAAAGCATCCAAGGGGTACAGAGGTTGCAGCCACTGCGTCTTGGCTGAAGGAAAGGAGACAATAAAGGGACTTAGGATGAAGGGAGGGGCCCACTCCCACCTCCACCTCCATCCCCCTAAGCCACCCCCAACCCCAAGGCTGAGAGTCACTCCCCTTCCGAGAAGCTGTGGCTACCTCGTGAACACGTAGCCTGCTAGTGGGGAGAGACGTTCCCGAAGGTGGGACCAGAGCTGGTCTGCAGAAACAGCTCCCAGTGAGGACACTGTGGCCCGAAGTGCAGCTGGACTCCTCCAAGCTAGCCACCGGGCTCCCACCTGAATACCTGCCATGGAGCGTCTTCCTGGGGCTGTGGCCTTGCAGTGTCTCTCTGGCGCCCTCTGTTGACAGCCTCACATTCCGCCTGCCTCCCGCTCACAGAAGGGTGGGTTTGGAGCTGAGAGACAATACATTGATAACTGGCAGTTACTTATTGATACTAATCCTCTTAGAATGCCTTATGGTAAGAACTGGAAACTGTGGGTAAGAACTATACCCCCACGCAGAATTATTGTAAAAAGTAAATGGATTAAAGCATGTAAGTGCTCACGGGGACTTCCCTAGTGGTCCAGTAGGTAAAACTCCGTGCTCCCAAAGCAGGGGGCCTGGGTTTGATCCCTGGTTGGGGAACTAGATCCCGCATGCATGCCGCAACTAAGAGTCCGCATGCTGCAACTAAGAATCCTCATGCCGCAACTAAGAAAATCCCGCATGCCACAGTGAAGATCCTGCATGCCGCAACTAAGACCCAGTGCAGCCAAAAAGAAAGCATGTAAGCGCTCAGATAGGGGGCTAACACAGTGTAGGTCAGCTGTTCCAACTGGCTCTCATTTATTACCTCATCCCATGCCCATGTCATGAGCTGATATCAAGAGAAAAATGGGACACTGCCTCTGCCTTCATGAGCGTCATCTTTAGGACCTTCATTAGATGGTGAGATGTTAGATGCTTCCCAGTTATATTCTGAGGACTAATACTATCTCAAAGCCTACCTTTAGGAAATTAAAGAACTTTTTCCCATTCTATATTGGTTTGCGGGGGGAGGGTTAGCAGAGAAGTACGCATGGTATCTTTCTATTTGATTCCTTAACTAGAGAAATCAGTGCCAAATAAATGAATTTGTTCAACCAACATTTATTAACTTCTACTCTGTGTCAGGCATGGCATAAGTGATAAACACTATGAAGAGTAATAAAACTGCGAACAAGAATGAACTTGATCCTTCTTCTCAAGTCTCACTACCTAAAAAGAAGTGTGTGTGTGTGTGTGTGTGTGTGTGTGTGTGTGTTTTGGTGCCAGTTCCATGTATAGCCTGTGATTCTGTATCGGTTGTGGAAACCAGAAACCCCAGGATCCCAGGAGAGCCTGTGCTGGGAATATTTTCATTTCCACCTAGAGATTTCGGTTAAATTTGAGTTAGGTTCTCATTTTTAAATCTTCCCTTCATATTATAAACATGTTCTCTTCTTCAGTCAACTCAGACTCATTGTACCAAGTTGCACAAATACTCAGAGGGCCGTAAAGTCCTCTCCTGATTGGCAATAGCATTAATTCTCTTCACTGCTAGATTGGTGGTGATTACGTCTGGTGAGTTGCTAAACAGTCTTTCTCACCTGTATGTCTGAATGTCAACATCTCCTTAAATCTGAGTAGGTCCTCTGTGTTAAATTCACCTTTTAAAATTCTTCCTCTTTTAAATATTCATGGAAATGGCCGGTCTCCATCCTATGAAATAAAAGTAGAAGTTTTAGACTAATTTTCCATTCAATTCCCCCATTCCAAAGACCTCAGAAACAGGTCTGAAAATTATAGGAACCACAAATTTGAAAAGTGTTAGTTTGATATGTCTGAAATTAATGCTTTAATTTATTCACAGTATGTCTTCACACATCGCTGTTCTCTGTAATTTATACCATATACAGTCTACTCAAGTTAATGTGTGAAGCATGGTTAAATTATGCCTAAAAGGGAATATGAAAACTATCTACAATATGGTGACGGGGAAAGGGTCTAAGTAGGAGTAATGGGGCAAAAATGAAATGAGACAAATTGAAACAGAAATCTCAGAATAACAGTCAGGTATCAAAGATGTGCCTAACTGGAATAAGTTCTTCAGAAGAAGACTTTGAAACATTTAGAGCAAGTCTACTGGAAATGGATTAGACAAAGTTCTAGAAAATATTTCCATAAAGAACACTTAATTGTACATGGGGCCCAATAACGTGGGCTATGTAATCTAATGGGCTTTTGTGTGTTTCACATCTTCGGTTTTCAGTCTTTAGTTAATTATGTCAAAGAAGGTTTGGGATAAAGATCAAAGGAACAAATTCTATAGAAAGAGAGGCGTATTTTGTTAATACGATTTCTTATGTTCTTTTCCCCGATGTGTGTAACATGCTGACAGGACTTTCATTCATTTTCTGTTGGCTAATTTAATGCTGGTCAAAGTTTGGTAAAGCCACAGCCATACCTCCGGAGGCTGCAGTCTGTTCTCCACTCCCCTGGCAGAGTGCTTCGGTCTTTTTCTGAAGGAGTCTGGGTGAGAACTGTGAAGGCAGATTGGTCTCTGTGATTCAGTCTTGTTTGGTTTTGGAGATTAATAATACAATGCTAATTACTGTTTGCAAATGTTAGCAATTCGGAGATTACACTCATTAATTCACTGAAACCCCTATCTATGCGCAAAGCACTTGCTTCTAGGTTTTAGGCCCCTAGGAAATACAGATCTGAGAGACTTCTCCTGCCTTCGGTGAGTTTACAGTTTGGTTAGCTGCTAAAATGAGAAAGAGCTGCTGTTTTTACAGGGCCGTCACTTCTAAAACGCTGAATGAAACATAGGAAATGGAATTCAGATGGTGAGTGATTGTGGATGGGAGAGAGGACGTGCCGGAGGAGGCCTCCAGGTTGGCGAGTATGGGTTCATTTCCCTCTGTGATGCTTAATGGACTTGTTTTAGGCTTCTCCAGAGAAACAGAACCAATAGAAGAGCTATAGCTATATAGATATACATATACATATAGAATACATATACATACTGTGAAAATTAATGAAGGGAACTTCACTGAAATGGAGTTGGGAGGCAGAACAGTGATCACACACATACCGCCTGAGGTCAATACAGATGCCAATAGTAAGAGACCTACTTTGTATCTCCAGCACGAAGTGACACTGCTTCAATACGGCCAGTAGGAGGAAGAAAAATTTTCTCTCTGTCTGGCAACAGCTCAGCCAATTAGAGACTGTTACAACTCAGCCAATGAAAAGCCACTATACTTCCAACTCCCAGTTTCCTCCAATGGACTCTTTGCTTGTAAGAGCCCCGCCCAACTCTCCCTTCTCCTCTATAAAGTTTCCTCTCCTGTGTATTACCAGACTTGCAGGTGGTTCGCTATAGTTGCGTACCGTGAATGGCAACTCTTTGCTGCCCCAGTATAAACCCATTTTCCTGGTAAAATAATTGGCCGCTTTATTGTTTTCGGTTAACAGTAGACATACAGATAAAGAGATTTATGTGAGGAATTGGCACGTGTGATTACGAAGGCTGGGAAGTCCCATGGAATGCATCTGCAAGCTGGAGACCCAGGAAAGTTGGTGGTGTAATTCCAGTCTGAGTCTGAGGGCCTGAGAGCCATAGGAACTGATGGTGCAAATCCCAGTCCAAGGTCAGGAGAAGGTCAGTGTCCCGTCTCAAGCAGGCAGGTAGCAAGCAAAAGGGGCAAATTTCTCCGTCCTCTGCCTTTTTCTATTCAAGGTTCTACCGATGCCCTTAATGGATTGGATGATGCCCACCCACACTGGGGAGGGGGATCTACTTTACTGAGTCCACTGATTCAACTTCTAGTCTCATCCAGAAACACTCCCACAGATATACCCAGAAATAACGTTCAATCTGGGGACCCGATGGCCTAGTCAAGTTGACACATAAAATTAACCATCATGACTCTGAAGTCATATTTCAGCAGAATAGCATCCTTTCAAACGGAGCGCTGAACGTGCGAAGTCGTTTTTGGACTTCTTCGGAGGAGACATAAACAGCACTGTCATCTGTTACTGCCTGTGCCTTCACTCTGAAGCCTCTTCCTAGTTCCCTGATCTGTTCTCAGGGAAGCTCTGCTTTTGCTCAGGCTGAATCTTACCATTGACTCAAACTCACCTGGGAGCCCCCATCCTATTCAGGCAACAGGGGATAGTTGTACGAGCAGGAAGCTGCTTCGCACTCATTGCTTTCCATAGCTACTGCTGCCCCTAATCTTGTACGGGCTCTGTTCCATCCTTGCTGGGGGACCAAACAGGCTCATTTCACCTGTGAAATCCTTTGTAGTTAAAACCTTTTTTTTTTTCTTTTTCTTTTTTTTTTTTTTTTTGCGGTACGCGGGCCTCTCACTGATGTGGCCTCTCCCGTTGCGGAGCACAGGCTCCAGACGCGCAGGCTCAGCGGCCATGGCTCACGGGCCCAGCCGCTCCGTGGCAATGTGGGATCTTCCTGGACCGGGGCACGGACCCGCATCCCCTGCATCGGCAGGTGGACTCTCAACCACTGCGCCACCAGGGAAGACCTGTCGTTAAAAACCTTTGCTCAAGAATGCTTTGATGAGATCTGTATCTAGTGGAGGTAATGTAGCAATAGTTTTTAAAACAGCAAAGCAAAACAAATAAATTAGATATCTGCTATGAAACTTGGGTAATTTGGTGATTCTTTTGGTTTTATAATTTGATTATTAGTAATCAATAATCTATATAGATACATCATACAATTCTAATAATTTTTACTAATTTAACTGAAATAGTGTGTAACTATGTAAAAATATATTCCATATTTGCTTCTAAAATAATGATTTAGCCCTATGAAGTGAGACTGCAGTAGTTTCATTTTCTGAAGAATTAGGGTGAAATGTCTTTTTTTTTCTTCTTTTATGAGAATGATCAGGATTGAAGATAAGAAAGTGCGAATTAGCCAGATTAGACTGTATTTTATCACTCCAAATTTTCACTTTTCTACTCAATTGTATTAGTGTTTTTCAAGGAGAAAAAAATCATGGGTTTTTTGAACACTTTGGCCGATGGCTCCCCTCAACCGTCTTTAAGTTTTCCGGGTCGGTGTAGTTCTATTTCATCGTAGTATCTTTGATCTGCCTCATGTCAGTTTGGCAATGGAGATTTCCTTCCGATTTTGAAACATTCCTATAAGCTCTTTGCTTTGAAATTCCCAGCTCCCTTTCCTGGAACTGAGAAGAGACTTTGAGCTCATCTGTACTTGCTGACAAGTACATTTTCATGTGGCTACCACACCATATATTCGAAGGACCAGCTGACTTGGTCTCTGTCTGTAGGACACCAATAAAACATTTCCAGCTACTTAAGCATCTTAATGCTGCAGACTCCCTCTGTCTGATCTTGACGTTTTCAGAGACTGCTTTTTTGATATTTTGATGTTTCAGGTATATTTTCTTGTGGGCAACTCAAGAGGCAGTGTATGCCTAGGAATTACCACTTTGAAGCCTAAGGTTTTCACTCGTGGTTGGTTATCATAAATTAGGGTTACCAGAGCTAGGTAGCAGCAAACAATCAAACAGAAGCACCCAGTTAAATCTGAATTTCACATAAAGAATGAATAATTTCTTAGTATGCCCCCAATATTGACGGGATAGACTTATAGTTTATTTTTAAAATCATTCATTCTTTACGTGAAATTCACATTTAACTGGGTGGCCTATATTTTATTTGGCAACCCTATCATTAACAGGAATTTCCGTTCCGGCAGCTTCCCTACCCTTTAATCTCCAGAACTTCACCCAGGGTTCAGAGGCCAGAGAGAAGGGGAGGGGATGGGGATGTAGGAGGGCTCTTGGGACTTTCCGGAGCTTTAAACACCATCTTAGGCCTAGAAAAGTGGTGCTGAGGTACCCGGAAAAGGAAGAGGTCCTCAGGAATGAGGTAGCCCCAGATGTGAGAAACCTCCTCGTAGGACTGCTTTACCCAGCCATTGAAATCAATACCAATTTAACCAGCTTCCAGCAGGACTGCAGCAATATTTATCAGTGAGTATGTTCCCTCAATTGTTCACCTGGGCGCTATAGCCGGGCCATGTTGTACCTGATGATGTCCTAACAGTATATCTGGTTAAGGTTGCCCATGATGCTGTGTAGTGAAACGTAATTCTGCCTGTAAGTTGTTGGTATGACAAGAGAAAAAAATACTTGAGGATTCACAGCCTCTCCCGCTTCTCACCTTGGCAAGGAGAATCCTGTCTTCACCGGCACTGTGTCTCTGGTCCCGGGTTGCCCTGCACCAGGTTCATGGGAGAGGGAGGGAATTAAATGCAGCTGAGGACAGTTCCACCGATCTCAGAAAGTGACAAAAGGAGAAAGGAACAGGTTCAGAAGATGAGAGCGGTAATGCAGAAAAGGAAGAAGGCGATGTGTGTGTGTTTGTGTGTGTGTGTGTGTGTGTGTCTGGAGGGGGGGGATATGAGACAGAGGGGGAGAGGGGAGTTTGGAGGGGAAATGTAGAGAAAGAAGGGAGTCTGGAGGCACTGTTCCTGTGAAGATTTCAGAGAGGAGAAAGAAAGAAAGAGGATTTTCAAGAAATTTTGCTGGGGTTGGTAAGATCTGTCCCCTTTTGGCATTTTCTGAGACACTGTGGTTAATATTTATATTTATCTAATGACCTTTTGCTGTCACAGTGATGTTTCCTTGGGATGTGAATTATCCTCGGGTACACCTACATACAACCTAGCTTATGCTGTTCATACAAAGTGAAGAGGGGGAAAAGCGGGGCAGTAAGAATCCACCAAACTCTGATCAAACAGATGTTGGGCAGCAAAACTGTAAAACTAGTGCCTCGTCTGTTCCATCTTTATAAGATTCCCTGGGAGCACTGAAACAGTTGTTCTCAACAGGAACATTAAAAAAATAAATTGACATCATCTTTTCATGTCTTCATGACACTGTGGATTTCCTCTTTACCTCCTTTCCTCCCTTTCCCCTCATATAGACAAATATATGTGTGACATGATGTGTGACCATGAGATAAACATTTTTGTCATGCAAAGTAGAACCTACACTCCAAATTAATGGAATTTTTTCCCCGAAGTTGTCGACGTGGATGTTGAAATCTTTGCATTTATGCATCATGGCGTTGCATTTGAACATTGCCTTGTTCAAAAACACTGGGGTCTCTGTTTTGGAATTACCTTCAGAGTTTACGTCGAATTATTTTGATTGTTCTCAGTAATGGAAAATCTTCATCCTTAAAGACGCATTTGACTTTTGGAAACAGCCAAAGACAATTTGGAACATACTGTGATGGGTAAAGTATGTAATCATAACAGGTAACACTTTTGGATAAAAACAAAGTAGCAACATTAATGAGACTTTTTGTATAGCTCCTCAACTGAAAATAATTATAAAAATAAGTCATTCTAAATGATTTTTGAGCAATGGATTGAGTTAAATGAAAGTATAGTCCCCCACAAAACTATTTTAAAATAACTGTTTGTTTGGGACTGTGTTTATTCATTTGTTTATTGACCCATTCATTCAAAATTCGTTCAATAAACATGCCTCGTGGACCTACCTAATCTTAGACATTGGTTTTGAGAATACTAAGATAAAAAGACTTAGTTCTTGTTCTTAGAAACTTGTAATTCCATTGGAAAATTGATATATAAATGCACAGTTAGAGTATACACATCTGAAACCTTTGATGGGTTTTGGAATTAAGAATATTTCACATTTTTGTGAAGATGGGATTCCAGTGACTACGGCTGCGGAACAATTACCCCAAAACTTAGTGCCCTAAAGCAACAAAAATGTTTATTTTTCTCAAATATCTGCATTTTGTGCAGGGCGTGGTGGTACCACCTTGTCTTTGTTCCATTCGGCCAACAGTTGGGGCACCTGAATGCCAAGGGCAGTCAACATCCGAAGGCATCACTCACTCACACATCTGCCAGTTGATGCTGGCTGGTGGTTGAGACCTTAGCTGGGGCTGTGGGCAAGTGGTCTTACCATGTGGCTGGGCTTCCTCATGATATGGTGGCTGGGTTCCAAGGGAAGAATTCTGAGAGAGAGGAGAACTGGCAGAAGGCATATCATCTCTGATGACTCTGCCTTGGAAGTCAATGGGTGTCATTCACTGCTTTTACTCATCAAGTCCATATTAATATTACTCTCATTTTCAAGGGGA
Organism: Pseudorca crassidens; assembly: GCF_039906515.1. NCBI lineage: Eukaryota > Metazoa > Chordata > Mammalia > Artiodactyla > Delphinidae > Pseudorca > Pseudorca crassidens. The sequence goes on from NC_090296.1 coordinate 190,409,338, forward strand.
GAGGAAATAGAACTCACCTCTTGATGAGTAGTGAAAGTTCTAGAACTTGTGGCACGAGAACTATTGCAGTAGCCATTTTTGGAATGGGCCTCAGGTATATATGCTACGTGTTACATAGGAGCGCCAGTAGGGTCTGAGGCTTCACTCTAATGAAACTCATTAATATTTCTGCAACAAAATTAGAATCCATTGAGGTTATAAATACAAATAGTTCAGTTTTTGCCATCCAATGAGTTACCAAAAAATATTTTCATTTTCATAGATTTTTCTGGATTTCAGACTTCCCAGTAAGTGACTTTTGATCTGTAATCTAACTGGTGCTGATGGAGGCTATAGGTATTCATGACAGACTGGGAAGAAAAGATTGCAGAAGGACTGGGGGGGAAGGTAGTGCTAAGAAATCTTCACACAAGAGGTAGCTGTAAAAGGAGTTAGTTAGGAAGGACCTTCCAAACCAAAGAACCAGTGTGTGCAAAGGAATGCAAGTCTGAGAGAACATGGCGTGTGTGAAGAAAAGTAAAATTTTCAGAATAACTGGAGTATGTACATGAGAGTGTTAGGGGCCAAATCATGAAGAGTCTTGGATGCCGTATTATAGAATTCGGACTTCATCTGGTAGAGACAGTGTGAGTCCGATTAAGGATTTTTTGTAACTTTTAATTTTATATTGGAGTATAGCGGATTAACAATGTTGTGATCGTTTCAGGTGCACAGCAAAGCGACTCAGCCCTACACATACATGTATCCATTCTCCCCCAGACTCCCCTCCCATCCAGGCTGCCACATAACATTGAGCAGAGTTCCCTGTGCTATACAGTAGGTCCTTGCTGGTTATCCGGATTAAGGATTTTTTTTGGGGGGGTGGGGGGATTCCAGCTTTTTTATTTTTCCCCTTTTACACAAAACAAAGTAGAAGAAATAATACAGGATTAAAACTGCAGAAGTAGTTAATTGGTAGAGCACACATACACACAAAAATCCAGATAGGAAGACAAGTTTATTTACAGGGAGGAGACACATGTAAATCATGGTAGTTTGTATATGAAACATTAAAAAAGAAAAGTCAAACATATGCTCCCTGGGTGCCACTGTTTACAGCAATATTGAAGGGGAGAAAACAGCACTTATCTAGGAACAGATATACCACAAGGTCCAGATTTTACAACATCCGTGCAATCAATTCACAAAACTATATTACAGCTAGTTCATCAGTTTAAGAATTGCTCCCAAGTATGTCACGCTTCCAGCCCTCGGAGGTTCATTCTTACAGATTTCAACGACTCCATCCATGGGGACAAAAGCGGCCAGTGTTACCATAAAATGAGAATCTTGAGGCTTACCTTTAAAGGCTTTTTCTGGTCTTGAAAAACTAGTAGGATTTTCTACTGAACTAAACACGGGATGAGTTTTGTTCTGTATTGGCTGGTCTTGGAGTGAAGGCCATAGACATGACTCTTAACTTATTATGTACTTTAGTTTCAGTTAGCTGAAAATCTGAAATTAAAAGTATGCTAAAAATCCTAAATACCATCTCGTGTAAGCCTGCTAGTAAAAAGTCTTTAAGGATGTACTAAGTTCAAGTTTAAGTGCAAGGGAACAAGAGTTCTAAGCCTGTCAGATTCCCCATTTGGGAGGAAGGATCAATGTTTCCAACAAATTGCTAAATTCTGCACAAGGGAGAAGCCAACACATACTAGGCCATGGAATTAGGTTCATTTTATTCCACGAGGATTCTTCTCCCACGGTATCAAGACAGAATGAGGAGTGAATCTTAATCGGTCTCTTCATCAGAAGTGGTAAACTTGGTTTGTATATTCATGAAGCCAGACAGTTGTTTAAGCAGACTGTGGAAGCAGACAGTAGAACCAGCTTCCTGTAGTCACAGACCACTCTCTTGTATCCAGCTAAAGCAAAGATCAACTTGAACGGTTATCCCAAGCCACTGTTAACTGTGCTAAAGGGTGACGTTCACCACTGTATTATTTTAAAAATAAGAGTTCAATTAACCCTGGGTGAGAAAAACCAAGACAGGTGGTAATGATGAATGAGTTGTCCATATAAGGCCAGCTGATGAGAACATACCCATGAAGACACTGGGCATACAGCCTTACTTGGCAAGTCGGAATTTCTACTAACTAAGGGCAGAATGAGGGACAGCAAAGAGCTACTTCTGTAACGTTTTAGTATCCAGACAGCATAACAGACACTGTCCCCAAGGACCACGTATATGCCGTTAATCACACTGGATAAAGCAGATGCATTATTCATTTTTCTTTTCTTTTTGTTTGAGAAGCTTGTTTATCTCTCTTTTGGCCATTCCAATGTACTTCAAAATGATTCCATGTTGGTTTAGTCCAGGAAGCAAGAGTAAGAAAGTCACTCTCAGGTGTGTGAGAAAGAGGTTGTGGACTTGCTGTCCCACCCAAGCAACCACAGCAAGAGAAATGATCACGGTCATGAAGTACATTTTAGGCTTTTCTTCCTTTAGCGTAAAGAGGCGTTTCCAGCAGCCCACAGCTCTGCGTCGTTTTTACTAGATTGCTGCAGATTTCATGGGATCTCTGCTGTTGCTCAGTGGTCCATTTATTGGAGCCAAAAATTCTAGGCGCTAGAATGGGAACAAGGTAGTCAGCCAAGCACAGAAACATAACAAAACAGGAAACACCTGACAGAACGGATGGATCTAGATAGTAGATAGGCAGAAACTCCAAAGAAACCACACCCATGATGGCAGGTGGAAACCAGGCCTTTTCCCATCGGAGGACTTTATCTGCCATCAGCATCGCTTCTCCCCATCCTTGCAGCTGCTCTTCCAGACTTGCAGTCCCCGCGGCCGGCAGGTTGGTGCTGCGATTATCTCCTTCCTCCATCATTCCCGAGGTGCCCCCTCAGCGAGAGCAAGACACCCCCCAAACTGGCTTTCCTCAGAGCCCCTTGCGACAACCCTAGTGAGAGCAGGATTTTTAAAAATATTTATTTATTATTTATTTAGGCTGCACCAGGTCTTAGTTGCGGCATGCGGGCTCTTAGTTGTGGCATGCAGACTCTTAGTTGTGGCATGCATGCGGGATCTAGTTCCCTGACCAGGGATCGAACCCCCGCCACCTGCATTGGGAGCGCAGAGTCTTACCCACTGGACCACCAGGGAAGTCCCTCGATTAAGGATTTTAAGCAGGAGAGGGATGTGATCATATTTGCCCCGAGGAATGATGATTTTGGTGACAGGTAGTGGATCAAGGGGGATGAGAATGGAACTCACTTAGGAAGCTCCTCAGCGGGCAGCTGGAATTGATGATCGCCTGAAATAAGAGCAAGGATGAACGGTTGCATTTAGCTGCCGCTTCTTTTTGTTCTATAGATCAGAGTAAATCGAGAAAAGCACAATGTGGAGATGGATATGAGATGTCAGACTGTCCCTTTTCTAATTCAATTTTTTGTCCAAGTACACATATCCTCTTTGTGATGTGAAATAGCATAGGGCATAGAATAAAAACCAATGTGCTCTGTACCACATCTCATTACCCCTGGTCTTGTTCTATCAAGGCTCCCATTTTCACTCCTGTAAATGCTTTCTTCTGGGATTTACCTCCATGATCTAAGTAATGTGTTACATCTGTTACAATTAACAGAAAAAAAACAATTGAACATGACTTAAATAATAACATTTATTCTCACATAAAAGAAATTCAGATTGGACAAGCTTCACACAGATGCTGTCTGCCTGCATCTCAACTGGCTCCTCTCATGATCATAAGATCGAGTCTTTGGTTCCAAGAGTCACATGGGAAAAAAATCCAGTGGAAAACGAAGAGAGACTGTTCTTACTGTGAGTCTTCGTTTTCTTTAGTTTATCAGCAAATAAATCTTTATCAGAAGCTCTCCAGCTCCCTTCGCCTCCCGCGCCGCCGCTGATTTGGCACACGTGCTGGATTACCCGTTGTTGACTTGGCCTTGTCACCACCCCTTCTAAGGTCTCCTTTGCTCTGAAGAGGAGAAGGCAGGAGCGACATTTGCTAGAATCCCCTTGAGCGTATGGTTCCAGACTAGAGCATGTGGACAGGAGGCACCCTTGAGTCAGAGCGACGGAGAGGCCATTATGCTCCGTCTGTTTTAGCCAGAACGGTGAGCGGATGTGATACTCGGAGAAACCTCAAGGTGAGTTGTGAGTGCTTCAAGTTGAGAAGGTCAGTTGTGATTTATCTGACCACCGCTCCCTTAGGCCTTTTTTCTGGGTAAACCACCAGTTCCCTGTATTAGAACCCTTTATATCTAGCCTGCAAAGAGTAGCTTCTAGTTTCCTGACTGAGAGATGACCCTTCCTAAACATATCATTGAAGCAGGGGAAATGAATTACAGCACTGGCATAGACAAATCAGGATTTGCCCCCAGAGATACATGGGAGGAGGATGGACATTTTAATACAATTTCTGTTCTACTAACAAAGAAAACTGGGATGGGGAAGGGGGTGTGATTCCAGCATGGAGCAAAATAGTAATACTGGGAAATTCGGCTCCTGGTAGTGGGGGATTAGCCTGGTTGGTTTCCCACAGATGACAATGATAAAATCTGGGTGAAGATATTAAAAATGAACTCTCTGAAGACTAATTGTCCAAATTCAAGAAAAAGGAGAGGAAGTATAGAAGAAAAATAAATAGATCCTCAGAGAGCTGTAGGACAATACCAAGCAGTCAAATCCATGTAACGAGAGTGCCAGATGGAGTAAAAGAGAAGAGGGAAGAAAAAATATTTCAAGAAATCATGGCTGAAAACCTCCAACTTTAGAAACACTAACTTATGGATCCAAGGAGATCAGTGAACCACAAGCAGAAGAAATACAAAGAAAACTACACTAGACCCATGACACACTGCTGAAATCTGAAGAGAAAGGAGCCAGGAGAAAATAAAACCTATACGTTACATAAAGAGAAACAATAATACAAATGATGGCAGACTTCTCATCGGAAACAATGGAGGCCAGAAGAACGTGATGCACACCCAGATTCCCTCAGTGAAAACCTTGTTGCCCCAGCTGCGAGGAGCGCTGTTAGCAGACAGCCTTCTGTTGTCAGCCTCTTTCAGGCTTTGCCTCAGCTGTAGAGAACTGCCTCGCTCAAGGTCATGTCCCCTCCTGGAATGCCTTCAGCCAGTGACTGATCAATGCAGGAGTATAAAGAACTGACCATCTTGGTGAAATACAAGACAATCCAAAGAGCCATCCCTGCTCCAGATCTCCCCCAGAGGGTCAGCTGAGGCTGTTACAGGGCGTGCATCACAGCCCAACTTTTCCTTTTCGCTACTCTTGCTTCCTTCCCCTTTGCAAGCTTTTGATACCAAGGAAACTCCTTAGTAAACAAACTGCTGGATAAGCTCCATTTCAGAGTCTGTCTCCCAGGGAGCCCAACCCTTGACAGCAATTGAATAATGTCCTTAAGTACTGAAATAAATAAAACTGTTAACCCAGAATTTTATGTGTAGCAAAGTTATCTTTCAAAAAACGAAGGCAAATAAGGATATTTTCAGATTGGGACTTCCCTGGCGGTCCAGTGATTAAGACTCTGAACTTCTAATGCAGGGGGAGTGGGTTCGATCCCTGGTTGGGGAACTAAGATCCCACGTGCCACGCGGTGCAGCAAAAAAAAAAAAAAAAAAAAGATATTTTCAGATAAAAGTTGAGACTATGTATCCCCAGCAGACTTGTATATTTAGTATTTCTTATGGCAGTACTAAAGGGAATTTTTCAGGTGGAAGGGGAATGACACCAGATGGTAACTTGGATTCAGTGGATGCAATAAAGAGCACAGGAAATGGTAAGTATTTGGGTAAATATAAGGGTATGTACATATTTTCTTTTGTTTTCTTAACTTCTTGAAAAGTCATATGACTGCATACTGCAAATTATAACTGTGTTGTCTGCTACATTTTATGTAAAGTAGTACAATATAAACCCTAAGTAGATTGTGACAAGTTGAAGACGTATACTGAAATCTTTAGAGCAAGTACTAGAAATAATGTAAGCTATATAGCTAAAAAGCCATCAGAGAAATCAAAGTAGAATACTATAAAATGTGCAGATAACCCAAAAGAAGGCAGGAAAAGAGGTACAGAGGAACAGAGAATGAATACGACAAATAGAAAACAAATAGCAGAAAGTATATTAATGATAGTGGGTATTATGTTTCTTATGGTCAGAAAAGGGAGTTTACAAATATAAGAGCAGGAAACTAGAATGAACCAGTAGTATTGGAATTCATGTGAATCAATGGCTTTCAATATACATAAGTAAACACATAAATACAGATGTAATATGTGTATGTATGTACATATATACCTGTATATATGTCCATGAATATATGTATATATGTGGATATATATATCCGTAGACACACGCACCCATATAATTTCTAGCTCTGATCACAGACAAGGCTCAAAAGCGTCAACATCCTAATGGCAATGAGCCCATATAAAGGCCTAATCTTGACTTCTGAAAAACATTCTCAACCAAAAGAATCAAGGCTTTTTGACTACATGAATGATCTGAGGACTGGGGTAGGGAATGTACAAAATAAGCCTGGAACATTTTGTGCCAGAAAATAAGTAAATCTCCAAAGAATGGTGGTGATCCGTCAAAGGACAGAGAATCCAGCTTGGATGGGCTCCCACTGGCAAAATCTGGGACAGTATGGCATCAAAATAAATAATAGTAATGAATTAGAAGCCATTGAATAAAACAAGAATCCATAAATCCACATTTGAAATAAATAAATATGTGAATGAGTTGAAAGTTAGATGAGGAACAGATATTTACATAGTCTGAAATTACCTACTCATAAAGCACTTATTAATTACAAAGGGAAAAAGTAACTTTACAGTGGAGAAGCGTGGCAGACATCATCTTAATCAGATGAGCAGAGATAGCATCTCTAGTAATGGGACAAATGGAAGTCAAAGCCACCTGACGGGATGCAATGAGAAAAACACACACAACATCACTTCTGCAATCCTCCTGTCAAGGATTCATTAGCTGAATCTAACTGAGGGACGTTCTACAGAATAACTATTCTGTAATCTTCAGAATTGTCAAGGTCACGAAAATCAAGGAAAGACTGAGGAACTGTTCTAGTCTGAAGGACACTCAAGAGATGTGACAAACAAATGCAATGTACGTATGTGAATGTTATTGGGACAATTGGTAAAATTTAAATGGGATAAAAGGATTAAATAGTAGTAATGTAATAATGCAAACTTGCTGATTTTGACGAAGGTGTGATTAAGCGGGAAGATATCCTTTTCTGTACAAAATACTGTTTGGGAGTAAAGAACATGATACTGGCAACTACTCTCAACTGGTTCAAGTGGGCTAATGTACTTTGTACTTTACCTGCAACTTTTCTTAAGTTGGAGATTGTTTCCAAAATAAGTAAATACGCACTTCTGAAAACAAAATAAAACCTGTGAGATACCATTCTAATGGCTAAAATATATTTTAAAAAAATTGATGACGGAAAATGTTGAGAGGAGGGTGTGAAGCAACCAGAGCCCTCAGAAATTGCTGAGAGTAAAATGTAAAATTATAAAATCACTTTGGAAAAGGTTTGATAATTTCTCTCCTAGGTATATACCCAAGAGAGACGAAACTGTATATCCACTCAAAGACTTGGATGAGAATATTTGTGGCAGCTCTCTTCATAACAGCCCAACTCTGGAGAAAAAAAAAATCTATCTGTAGGAAGATGTATTAAAAATTATGATATACAGTGTAATACTGCTCAGTAATCAAAAGGAATGTACTACTTGTACATGCAGCATTGTGGGTGAATTTCACAGGCAGTATGCTGAGTGAACAAAGCTGGAATACATACGATTTGATTCCATTTATATGAGGTTTTAGAACAGACAAAACAGATCTATGGCGGAAAAAATCAGAACACTTATGTAGAAGGGCAAAAGACCTAAAATATCCAAAGCAATCTTGAAAAAGAACAACACTGGAGGTGTTCCTCAATTGCCCAGTGATCATGGGCTGTCCTTTTGCATTTAAAAGTAAGGTATTTAACCGTATGACCCAGCAATCCAACTATTGGGCATATACCCTGAGAAAACCGTAATTCAAAAAGACACGTGCACCTCAGTGTTCACTGCAGTACTATTTACAATAGCCAGGGCATGGAAGCAACCTAAGTTTCCATCGACAGATGAACAGGGAACTAAAATCCCTCGTGCCATGTGGTGTGGCCAAAAAAAAAGACAAAAAAAGACTAAAACGTGATCCATGAAAGAAAAAATTGATAAGTTGGACTTCATTAAAATTTTTAAAACTTCTGCAAGGGACACCGTTCAGAGAAAGAAATGGCCACAAGTTGGAGAAAATCTTCGCAAAACACATATCTGTTAAAGGACTGATATTCACAAGATATAAAGAACTTTTAAAACTCAACCATAAGAAAACAATTCAATTTGTTTTAATGGGAAAAAGATCTGAACAGACACCTCACCAAAGAAGATATACAAGTGGCAAATAATTATATGAAAAGGTGCTCAACATCATACGTTATTAAGGAATCACAGATTAAAACAACAATAAAATATCACTACGTACCTATTAGAATGGCTAAAATCCAAAACACTGATACACCAGATGCTAGTGAGGGTGCAGAGCAACAGTAACTAATTCATTGTTGGTGAGAATACAGCCACTTTGGAAGACACTTTAGTAGTTTTTCTTATTTGTTTGTTTTTATAAACCCAAACATAATCTTACCATATGATCCAGCAGTCATGCTCCTTGGTATTTACCCGAATGAGTTGAAAACTTAATGTCCTTATGAAAACCTGCCCACAAATGTTTTCAGCAGCTTTATTCATAATTGTCAAAACCTGGAAGCTCTTCAGTCAGTGAATGGATAAACAGGCTGTGCTACATTCATACTATGGAATATTATTCAGTGATGAAAAGAAATGAGCTATTAAGCCAACGAAAAAACATAGAGGAAACTTAACTTCATATTGCTAAGTGAAAGAAGCCAATCAGAAAAATGCACCCTGTATGATTTCAACAGTATGACATTGTGGAAAAGGCAAAATTACGGAAACAATAATAAGACCAGTGGTTTCCAGGGGTTAGGGGAGGGAGAGAGGGATGAATCGGTGAAGCCCAAGGGATTTTTAGGGCAGTGAAATTATTGTGTATGATGCTGTAATTGTGTATACACGTCATTATACATTTGTCAAAACCCGTAGAATGTACAACACAAAGTCTACCCAGAAGGTTAACTTTAGTTAGTCATAATGTATCAATATAGGCTCATCGATTGTAACGAACGTGCCATACTAATGCAAGATGCTGAGAGTAAGGAAAGCTTGGTTGGAGGATTAACGGGGTACATGGGAACTCTGCACTGTCTGCTCATTTTTCTGTAGCCTAAAACTGCTCTTAAAGAATAAATTCTATTAATTTAAAAACTAAAGAAAAATAGAAGAAATTTAAAAAGTCAATTCCATGAGGAAAGCATTGTAGTGAAATGTCTTTATCTTGACCAGGGTGGTGTTTACACACGTGTATACATGAATCAAATCTCATTTAATTGTACACTTAAAATCTATACATTTAGCTGCATGTAAATTTTATCTCAAAAATAAAAAATCAACTCTCTATTATCATCTGTGCTTAATTTGGCTACAGTCAACTAAATATATGATGCAATACGGGAAAGTTTAAAGGAACCAGGACTCAGCTGTGAAAAAGTGTTGCTGACCTTGAAGAGTCCCCGCCGTGTTCTCGAGCTTCATGAGTAGGTGGAGAATGGCTCTCAAACGCGTTCCTTCGAATGGCTGGTCTTTCAGGTTGACTAACATGCAGAGGGAAGAATCCTAGTTCCAGGTTTCATTCCTCTAACGGTGGCTTTTTTTGATGCCGCGTTGTATCTTTCCTTTACGAGCTGGTCAGAAGGACAGTGCCACCACAGGTGTGAGCCCACATGCCAAAGAGATCTTGGTAGAGAAGTATCGTTGGGAGCTCGTTCTTGAGGGAGTTGGGAGGACTGGACAGGCAGAGAGGTTTGAGATTCACAGCATCAGGGGTGGCCGCGAGTGAACGCTAGTGAATGGGAAAGAGGCAGAGCTGACCTGACTCGAGTGAAGGCTTGTGTTCAGGCACCATGAGGACTAAGTTCTTAAACATAAGAATGAGAAATTTGGGTTTGGTCACACCATCTAGGAAGAGGTGGGAGAAGATACATTTGTCTTTATCTCTCTCCCAAGCCCAGGGGTTCAGCGACCCCGATTTGCTTCATGGCTGTGATGGTTATTTTTGTGTGTCAACTTGGCTAGGCTGCGGTACCCAGTTGTTTGGTCAAAAACCAGTTTAGATGTTGCTTTTTCAATATGACCAACCATTTAAATCAGTAGACTTTGAGTAATGCGGATTACCCTCCATAACGAGGTTTGAGGATGGTCATCCAATCAGATGAAGGCCTTAAGAGAAAATGACTGAGGTTCCCCAAAGAGGGAGGAATTCTATCTCCAGGATTTCTTGGGACACAAGACTGCAGCATCACCTCTTCCCTGGGTCCAGCCTGCTGGCCCATGGCCCACCTGCAGAGTTTGGAGTTGCCGGTTCCCACAACTGCATGCGCCAATTCCTTAAAATTCCTTAAAATAAATTTCTCTCTCTCTTTCTCCATATATATATATATATATATATATATATATATATATATATATATATATATATATATATGGCCTATTGGTTCTGTTTCTCTGGAGAACCCTGACTAATACAATGGCTAATAGTGCACTACCTGCTCCGAATTTCTCTTGCCTTCTTTCTGCCCTCAACCTAAATCAGCTTTCGGCTAATTCCTAATTTGTGGAGAAATAGATGATTTACACTAGAGTGTTGTTTATGTGAAACTGATAGGGCATTATATATCTTTTTAACCATATAATGTCTTCTAACCAAAGAGAAAAAGGAGCGCCGAGAGGCTGGTGGGCTGCTGCAGACATGTGCATTTTATTATACACACGTAGACGTGTGTTTTCCTTATTTTGTCTTTGGTGGAGGATCTTTCTGGATGTCAGTCTCTGCCACCTACAGATAGTGGGTGCCCGCACCCACAGGCTAAGTCTTCACAGTCTCTGAGTCATAGGTTTTCTCTGTCTATGGGTAATTGATTAAGAACCGGGGCCCACCAGTTCCAGGTGTCGTCTGCCGCTGTCAACCACACATCTAATGTAGTGACTCCCGGAAAACCTGATTGCTTACAAGCCTGCCTGCTGCTTGTAGGTACAGCCCTTCCTGTTGCTCCCCACGCAATCCTAGGTCATACTGCCGGGCTTCTGTCCTGCTCCTTGTTTGCACTCTAGTAATTGGTAGTTCTGGAACCATGACACAGACCTAGAGCTACTGGGCTCTGATGCCCTGTCTAGCTTTTGCTGGCTTCTGCGCCCAGTGTGGGTGACACTGCTCCATCCACTGGATCAACTTCCCGTGGACTCTGATTTCCGGTCCATCCTGACCACGTGCATTACCACTGCTCAGTAAGCATTAAGGCTAGGCCCTTCCTTACCGGATGAGCCCTCCTGGGTGGATCCAACTTGAACTGGACCCAAGAATTTCTTGCTCCAGAGACACTGTGACACACATCTTGGGACCCGACACTGTTCCTGGCTTGGTGTATTCTAAATCTAGTCCCACTGGCTCCAGTTTATTTCCTGGGTCCTGCTGATTAGCCATTGGGGCCCCAATCTACTTCCAATTTGGTCTGTAAAGGTTATAATAGAATAGTCCAATTAGACCACGTGGTGGAGGGCAGGCAGGGAAGGATATCTTAAGTAAGAAAGTGACATGATGAAAGTAGCATTTTAGGATGATTAACCTCTTAGTGTTATGCAGAGTAGATCAGAAGCTGGGTACACTGGCTAGCACATGAATTCATTAATGGAGCTGTGTGGTGCTTAAGATCTGGCCTAGAGTGGTAGGAAATATAAAAAGTAATGAATCTAGGCCTTCCCTGGTGGCGCCGTGGTTGAGAGCCTGTCTGCCGATGCAGGGGACACGGGTTCATGCCCCGGTCCGGGAAGATCCCACATGCCGCGGAGCGGCTGGGCCCGTGAGCCATGGCCGCTGAGCCTGCGCGTCTGGAGCCTGTGCTCCGCAATGGGAGACGCCACAACAGTGAGAGGCCCGCGTACCGCAAAAAAAGAAGTAATGAATCTAAAATATTTTATGCAAATAAAATGCCATTTGCATAAAGATGTTCACTGCAGAATAATTTATAATAGCAAAAACTTGCAATGACCTAAATATCCAACAGCAGAGGAATGATTTAAATTAATTTTAGTTATAGCCCACTTAATGAAATATTATATAACTAGGTAAACTTATGAAGATTATTACTCTAGATGGAAAAGTGCATATGATATAATATTGTTTTAAGAAGATATGAAATAATATGCACAGAATTATTACAAGTCTATAAATATGCGTATAAAATATGTATATAAATTGTATCAAATGGTAACAGTGATTGTGTAATAGAGTTGGAATTACATGTGATTTTATTTTCTCTATTTTCCAAATTTCTATAATATGGTTGTGTTTGTTTTAAAGATACTGTAATTCTTCCTATTTAGACTCTTTCTTTGATTTAAATGATTCTTTTGATTAATTTATTGCTGTCCCGATGTTACCTAGGCCCTAGAATGAGCCTTGAGTGAGTATAAACATAGGCATTTTGAGAGTGTCATCAATTCACCATCAGAAGCAGGTTTGGCCCTTGATAAAAAGAAATAAAAACAAACAAGCAACAACAGCGAAAACATCTTTTTCTAGGCAGCCCAGCAAAGACTCACTGAAAACCTCCACATTGGATTTAGATGGATTCTAGCATAGCTGGGCTCCAGTGCCTTTCTGGAACACCAGGTGCCCATAATTTGTACTCACTTTCCCTTCCCTTTTGGCTGTGATGGGAACTAATGTTGAAATCAACAAGCCCTGACCGTCATCTGACTGACGTGGCCTTCAGCTGTGCTTTATTGTCCCCCAGTACTGTCCTCTACCTTGAGGCAGTGCTAACTTAGTTGGTAAGACCATGGACTTTGAAACAAGGCCAACCTGGGTTCAAGTTCTGGGTCCTCTGCTCAGAGCTATGTGACCGGGCGAGTCACTTGATCATGCCGTGTCTCTGTCTGCCCAGGTGGTGATGTTATTCACCTTATGGGATTGGAGGATGGTTGTAACAAGGCCAAGGAAGAGCTTCTGATAGAGCTGTCACTTACTGTCACCAAGTTATGCTGAGGGTAGAGGACCCCCAAGTGGATCCTCTACCCCCCATTTGGGGGAGGACAGGGCAGGACTGTGCTCAAGGACCCTATGTCTTGTGATTTAGTCTGAAACATTGTCTGCATTAATGACTCTCCTGGGACAGTTTGGAACTCACCATCTTCAGCACCCAGATATTCTTATGCAGCTGCAGGATTTATCGTGGACAACAATTTTCAGAGGAGCTTGGAAAGTGGCACTCTTTGTGCACCTTAATGACGGCAAAGATGAACAAGATAAGCGAGTAGTCCAGAAACAACGGCTCTCTGAACTCATGTCCCCTGAATACACCCTTTTGTGGTATTTATGGTTTTACTACCACCTCTTCCTGGTATCAGCCAGAACCTCTGTGAGCCCAGCTCCTGGTCAATTCTGTACAGGAGCTCAGACTGCTCAGAAACACCAGTAGGACTCCCTCAGCATTATAAGGGACACTACAATCCAAGGCCATGGTCAATAAGCAGCAGATAGCAAGGGGAATGATTCCGATGGGAGATCTCCTGGCTCTCCTTCCACCGTCCTCCCCGTCTGTACTTGCCGGGGAGTCTGTTACAAAGTTCGGAATTACAAAGTTCATAGCTCCGATTGCCTTCCGTTTTCAGTTCCCCCTGTACCTGCTAGTCCACACGTTTTAGCACCTGTCCTCTATTACACGCTCTAAAGACTCACCCCAGCAACCTTACCTGAGGCCCAGATAAATGATTAGTGAGGTTGATGTAGCCACAGCCTTCGAGACCTGTTCCAACGCTGGTCCCGTGGGAGGGGCACAGACTGAAGGATGGCCACGGGCTACTCACACACACCCAAGACAGCAGCTCCAACCTCCATCAAGAAAACCCAGATGGGCAGCTCTGGGCCTATCCTGCCTGGTAGGATGGACCTATTGGAGGAAATTAATCTGACCCTGTGTCCGTAAGCTGGCTAGCTACCCCTAGCACACGAGTCCAATCCTCACGAATGCCTGTGCTGATACATTGTGCACAGGCTGGGCCGATGAATGTTGATTTCATGATTGCACTCGGCTTCATGAACATATTTCTGATCCCTCTGGCTCTTGATCCCTTGCCCCTCCTCCTATTTATGGCTTTATACTTGTCCCTCCAATCTCATGCTTGATGCTGTCCTTTCAGCATGGACTTTCGATTTCTCTTCACAACAGTAACGTGCATTTACCCCTAAGATTACCTCTGCTTCCACTTCTCTGGGTCAGCACTTCTGCCTGGTTCAGCCCAGCCCCCATAATTCCTGGCATTACCTCCTTATTCCCCCTGTTGATAGGAATCACATATAAGAATAACGTATCTGTCTACCGTCTAAGGACTATAGCTTCATAGCAATTTTCACCTCTTATGCCACCAAGTCCCAATGTGGTAACACTGAGGAAGAAGGTCTATAACGAGCCGAGTGAGAAAGCATCTAAGGGCCATAAGACTGACAGGGTACAGCAGAAAGAGGTGTGGAGTGCTGTTCACACTCGAAGGTGTAAATAGTCCATTCATTAACTGGCTCACGAACTCTGATCTCTGCACTTCGTTACCTATGTTTCCTCTCTATCTGTCCCTGACTCTAACCTATCTCCTCTTGGCTGGATCCATGAACTTGCTGGCTATTCTTCTTGGCTTACCTCTTCCACTTGGCGTTTCAACAATGGCCCATACCCTCACCCACTGCTTGTCCCCCACCTTGCCTATCCAGTATGCATGAATGGGTGATCTGGTCTTCCCCACTGCTACCCTTTCTTTTGTTTCAAGGTCGAGCTCTCATGGAATGCCTCGCCAACACTGGCCAGAAGTGATGCTCCGGAACAGCCCAGCTCTGTCCCTCAGGCAACTAAGACTTTTGAATAGGGCTAATACCCCTTGTGGGGAACTTAGAAGAAAGGCGGTTAAGTGGTAGGGAGAGGGAATGAGGCAAAGAGTCAGCAGGAAGTGGAAAAAGGTGAAACTGTAAGGGAAGAACCATGGAGGGAGAGGAAGAATTGTAAAGCCATTCTGGTGATTTTGGGGTGGGGGGAAACATTTGGAAGAATGAGTATGAATGGTGAATGGAATTCTATGAAAACGAAATTAAGTGTGTGGATGTGAAAGCTGAAAATAGGAAAAGAAAATAGGTGTATTAGTCAGAGGGGAGGTGCAAGGCGGGAGTGAAAGCTGGGGAGATGGGATACAGGGCCATTCTACGGTGAAATTATAAGGTGGGCAACTAAAACAATTAGTGAAGTTCTGCCATTAAAGGGCACTGTCATAGTTCTTGTCTTCAAGAAAGGTATATTCTAAAAGTTGGCTTAAATACGTACACAAATATCTGTACAGTAAGGTGGACTATTAACCTCAACAAGTATAAGTAAAGGGTGATGGGGATACAAAAAAAGGGTGATGGGGATGCCATGACAGTCAACACTCAGTGCTGTGCCTTGTGTGCAGGTCATGCTCAACAAAACCATGTCAGGTGAGAAGCTGACATCAGAAAGTGTATTGTTGCACGTGTGTGATTTTTACATTGCGTCACTGACACTTAATTCACTACTAGTGATTCTCAACATTGGATCACATTAGAATCACCTGGGAAGCTTTTAGAATGACAAATGTCCAGACTCCGCACTCAGAGATTCTGATGTAACTGGTCTGGGATAAGGCCTGAGCATGAGTATTTTTCAAAAGCTCCCAGATGATTCTACTGAGCAGCCAGGGTTGAGAAACCTCTGGTCTAAAAGTATGTTTTTCCTTTTGAAAGGCTAAGGGTCTTAGAATCAAGGGGAGAAATGCAAATTTGGGAAGTAGGAAGTACAAATTATAGATCTAGCACTAGTGCCCATTAATAAATCTTGGATAATTTCCTTTCTTCAATACAATAAAAAATGGTATATAACCTCAGAGTAACATATTAAGTTCTGTCTCTTAGCTCTCTTAGGAATTCTGAGACCTAAATTCATGAATTCTTCAGTAGGAAATTACTATATAAATATATTTATTGCTAAAAATCTTTATCAATCAAAAGAAAATAATTTCTAATTTTAAAAAATTGAGGTGTAATTGACATATTAGTTTTGGAGTAGTATGTTATTTTTGATAACAAAACCTATTATGAGTAGGGTCTACTCATAATAATAAATTTATGCATTTTCACATATAAAATTTCATTTGTTTCTTTTTTTTAAAGCAGATTTATCACAATTTATTTTAAGTCTAGAAACTTTATATATATATATATATATTTTTTGGCTGCATTGGGTCTTCGTTGCTGCGTGTGGACTTTCTCTAGCTGTGGAGAGTGGAGGTTACCCTTCCTTGCTATGCACGGGCTTCTCATTGCGGTGGCTTCTTTTGTTGAGGAGCACGGGCTCTAAGCACGCGGGCTTCAGTAGTTGCAGCACGTGGGTTCAGTAGTTGCGGCACACCAGCTCTAGAGCACAGGCTCAGTAATTGTGGCACACGGGCTTAGTTGCTCTGCAGCATGTGGGATCTTCCTGGACCAGGGATCAAACCCGTGTCCCCTGCATTGACAGGCAGATTCTTAACCACTGCACCACCAGGGAAGTTCAAAATTTCATTTGTTTCTCTCAAAAATCTGTGCCAGTGTAGTATTGTCTTCATTTTGCAAATGACTGTCTTACAATCACAGCTCCTTAAGTGACAAAGCCACTTTCTATTTCTCTTTTTTTCAGCCTTTTGGGTTTTTCTATATCATTGTTGGCATGCTAACAGCAGGGACGTCCTGTGATGAGTCAATAGTATTGGTTTTAATATAAAGAGTAAAAACTCTGGCTGTATTTTCAACTAATTGCTTAACTGGCAGGATGATGGAACAGAAATAAAATATATTGAGGAGGGTAAGTTAGACTTATGAGGACCTGGCATTTGCTACAGGCAATTTCTAAGCAGATTAAAAAGGCGTAAAGAACAGTAACAAAATACAATAAACTATTCAGCTCCTAGCATCATAACTGCTAAGTATGTTTGTTGAAAGAATGAGTGAATGAATGAATTGGATGTATTTTTAAATATTTATGGAAATGACTATGATGATACATAAAATTATTGAATACTTACCATATGGCAGGCACTGTTTTTAGTCCTCACATATGTTTTTTTTTTTTTTTTTTTTTTTTTTTTTGCGGTACGCGGGCCTTTCACTGTTGTGGCCTCTCCTGTTGCAAAGCAACAGGCTCCGGACGCACAGGCTCAGAGGACATGGCTCACGGGCGCAGCCGCTCCGCGGCATCACATATGTTTTTTATATGTCTTTTTTCAAAATTAATTAATTTATTAATTTTTGGCTGCGTTGGGTCTTTGTTGCTGCGCGTGGGCTTTCTCTAGTTGCGGTGAGTGGGGACTACCCTTCGTTGCAGTGCTCGGGCTTCTCATTGCGGTGGCTTCTCTTGTTGCAGAGCACGGGCTCTAGGCGCACGGACTTCAGTAGTTGTGGCACGTGGGCTCAGTAGTTGTGACTTGCAGGCTCTAGAGCTCAGGCTCAGTAGTTGTGGCGCACGGGCTTAGTTGCTCTGTGTCATGTGGGGTCTTCCCAGACCAGGGCTCGAACCCGTGTCCCCTGCATTGGCAGGTGGATTCTTAACCACTGCACCACCAGGGAAGTCCCTTTATATGTCTTTTTAATCAATGTACTCATTCTTTTAGGTTGGTACTATTATTACCCCTCATTTTACAGTTGAAGAAACTGACGTTCAGAAAGATAAGTCATTATAGTGGAGAGGTCCTGTCCTCTAGTCCACAAGTAGCACTGTGGCCCGTTCCTTAGTCACCTAATTTCATAGTGCAGTTGGCCAACCATGCTCTAACTCCAGCAAGCCAGGCCCAAACCCATCTATGTGTCTTCTCTGTGGCGCCATCTGCCGGAGATGGAGCCTGCTCTTGTTACCTTTCCCTAGCACTGTCTCTTCCAGCAATTTCTCTTACTGACTTCTTCCTTTTTTTTTTTTTTTTTTTTTCGGTACGCGGGCCTCTCGCTGTTGTGGCCTCTTCCCTTTGCGGAGCACAGCCTCCGGACCCGCAGGCTCAGTGGCCATGGCTCACGGGCCTAGCCGTTCCGCGGCACGTGGGATCTTCCCGGACCGGGGCACGAACCCGTGTCCCCTGCATCGGCAGGCGGACTCTCAACCACTGTGCCACCAGGGAAGCCCTCTTAGTGACTTCTTGCTACAGAGTCTGTTGGCACGACTTGCCAGGGTACCTCCTCAGCTTTAACCAGGGACAGGAATAGGTGGGGACAGGGCTGTTAATTTCAAACATAACAGGGAGACTCTGGCCCAGGGCAAGGGTTCCAGTCCTCTAGATTCAGACTTTGCTCCCATCTCTGCTGTCTTACCCCTGTAAGCCACAGCAATAGCCTGTGTATCCTCTGTCCAGCCATCCTGCAGTTTATTGACTCCGGGGTTGCCGTCAGTTCTAAGGTGTACCATGTATCGCTAAGGAAAAGAAAAACGTAGCCAATGACAATTGCATGATGTCATCAACCGAAAGATGCATCCCTGTGTCAGAGAAGTTAAAATGTGGAAAAAAAAAAAGAGCATCTCAAGATGGATGAAATAGAGCATATAATTGTGTTTTGATAGATTTTTCTAACACTTGGGGGCTGTTCATGCCAGCTTTCTCATGATCATTGCTACTGCCAACTTGCAATGTTTTGTCCCTCCTTTTGGGTGCTATGAACTGTAGCAGCTGCGGTCACAAATGGTGCCCTCCCCCCGAAACTAGTGGAGTGTGTATATTTTGGGTGTGGTGGTTAGCACGAAGAAGAGAGTGGTAGGGGTGATAAGGAACGGATGCAGTTGGAGGACTATGGAATATATGAGATGATAGGAAGTTTAGGGAGTGTCTAGAAGTGTCTTTTTTTTTTTTTTTTGTAACCACTTCATGATATATTGAACCACTTCGTAATATAGAAATAGTTCCATTCCCTGCCCCCCCCCAAAAGCTCCTTCCTGCCCCTTTGGAGTCAATTGCTAGCCCAACCTCTGCTTCTGGCAATCACTAATCTGCCTTCGATCACTATAGTTTTAATTTTTAAAGAATTCATAAAAATGGAATCATACAGTATATGGTATTTTGTGTTTGGAATATTTCACTTAGCACAATGTTTTTTTTTGTGTGTGTGTGGTATGCAGGCCTCTCCCGTTGTGGCCTCTCCCGTTGTGGACCACAGGCTCCAGATGCACAGGCTCAGTGGCCATGGCTCACGGGCCCAGCCACTCCGCGGCATGTGGGATCTTCCCGGACCGGGGCACAAACCCGTGTCCCCTGCATCGGCAGGCGCATTCTCAACAACCGCGCCACCAGGGAAGCCCTAGCACAATGTTTTGAGACTTTTTCGTGTTGTTGCATGTCTCAGCTGTTCATTCTTTTTTATTGCAGAATAGTTATTATTCCTTTGAAAAGGTTATACCACAATTTGTTTATTCATTTATTAGTTGATATACATTCGGGTTGTTTATCCAAGCCAATGGGGAACCATTCAATATGATATTAGCTGTAGGTTTTCTGTAAATGCTCTTTCCTAGTTTGTTGTCTTGCTGTGGATGTTGGATTTTGTCAAATGTTTTTTCTCTGTCAATTAAGGTAGCCATATGCCTTTTCTTCTTTAGCCTAATATGGTAGACTGCATTCATTGATTTTTAGATGTTGAAGGATCCTTGCATTCCACTTTATTATGGTATATAATTCTTTTTATACGTTGTTGGATTCAATTTGCTAAATATTTTGCTAAATATTAAGGAATTTTGTGTCTAAGTTCATAAGAGGTATTGGTTAGTAGTTTTCTTTTTCTGTATTGTCTTTGTCTGGTTTTGGTATCAGGGGAACGCTGGCCTCATAAAATAAGTTGGGAAGTATTCCCTCCTTTTCCATTTTCTGGAAGCAATTGTCCAAAAGATGTGTTAATGCTACTTTAAATATTTGGTAATTTCTTCAATGACTCTATCAGGGCCTGGACAGTTCTGTTTCCATCCCACAAATTTTTATACCCTGCGTTTTCATTTTCATTCAGTTCAAAATACTTTCTAATTTCCCTTGTGATTCATTCTTTGATCCTATGGGTTATTTTTAAGTGTGTTGTTTAGTTTCCAATATTTGAGGATTTTTCTAGATATTTTTCTGTTATGGATTTGTAGCTTAGTTTATTTGTTTTCGGAGAATATACATTGTATGGTTTTAATTCTTTTGAATTTACTGGGACTTGTTTAATGTCCCAGAATGTGATCTGTCTTAGTGCATGTTCCAAATGCACTTTAAAACAGTGTGTGTGCATTCTGAAGTTTGGGTGGAGTGTTATATAAATTTTAATTAAGTCAGGTTAGATGACAGTGATCTATCCTTATTGATTTTCTGTCTACTTATTCCACCAATTTGCTGATAGTGGTGTGTGGAAATCTCTACCTATAATTGTGACTTGCTTACTTCTCCTTTCAGTTCTAACAGTTTTTGCTTCATGTATTTTGACACTGTGTTATTAGGTCCATACACATTTAGGACTGTTATGTCTCTTGATACATTGACAACTTTATCATTTTGAAATATGCCTCTTTTTCCCTAGTAATATTCCTTATTCTGAAATTTACTTTCTTTGATATTAATATAGCTGCTCCCAATTTCTTTTTATTAATGGCTGCATGCATATATCATTTCCCATCCTTTTACTTTTAACTTATTTTTTTTTAACTTAAAGTGGGATCCTTGTAGACATATACAGTTTTTTAAAAAATCTAGTGTGATAATCTCTGCTTTTCAATTGTGCTATTTAGGCAATTTACATTTAATGCAATTATTAATTAAATAGTAAATTACCTTTCTTAAAAACATAGTTAATTTCTTTTAAGAGACTAAAAAGTAGAAAAAATCTTTTATATATTGTGTACATGTTTATCATTTCCACACTCTTCTTTTTCCTTTTGTATCATTTTTCTTCCAGCTGAAGAACTTTCTTTAACATTTCTTATAGTGCAGTTTGCTGATTTACTCTCTCAATTTTATTTGCAAAAAAAAAAAAAAAAGTCTCCTGGCTTGCATCATTTCTAATAGGAAGTCTGTAGTCAATCTTTTCTTTGTTCCTCTTTATATAATGAATTTTCTTCCATTTCTCTCTCCATTATGTTTGTTTTCCTCTACATTTTTGAGCATCTGGGGCATATTTATAATAGCTGGTTTAGAAACTTTCCTATTTCATCATCTCTGTCATTTCTAGGTTTATTTCTATTGATGGATTTTCCTCTTGGTTGTGGATTATATCTACTGCATGCCTGAAAATTTTGTTTGCATTTCATGACACTGGATTTTTATATTGTTAGGTGCTGGATTTTGTTGTACTCCTTCAGAAATATTGGCCTTTGACCTGACACACAGTTCAGTTAGTTGGAATCTGATTGACCCTTTTGAGGCCGGCTCAAAAGGGTGAGTCAGAGCAGCCTGAAATCTAAGATCATTTAGAGCATCACTACGTAGGTGATTCCTTTCTGAAGACTCTATTCTATGCCTCGTGTATGCCTATCCCTCTGTGAGTTCTGCACGTAGTGTGGCCTCTGCTTTATGGTGGTTCTTCAGCAGCCTTGGGAGTTTCATCTAAACATATGCAGATTAGGATTCAGCCAATGATTTGAAGGGCCCCCTCTGCAGATCTCTTGAGATCTCCCCCTCAATACGTCTCTTCTCCCTGGGATTCTGCCCTACAAATGTAGCTTCCTTAGACTCCCAGAACTCTTTTCCTCAAGTCAGTGAGACAACTGGGTTCTGCTTGCCTTTGTGCTGCATCTTGGAAACTACCTCCAGGTAGTAGCCCAGGGCTAGGGCTCACCTCTTTGGTTTCCCAAAGTCTGATGGTGAGCTTTAGGAAAAGCATGTGTGGTGTTTGAACTGCAAGCTGAACTAGCTTCATTTTTTTTTTTTTTTTGGTGGGATATTACTTTTACTTAAAAGAATAACCAATAGACAGAATATGGTTATTCAGACTTGGGTATTGGGAGATATTTTCTTGCAAAAGAACAAAGTGAGCCTGCCACTTAAAGGAAGCAATTGACAATATTTGTTGCTAGTGATAAAATATGAGAGTTCAGTAAAAACTAGCATTTTACAATTAGCAAATTGTATCTGACACCATGAGCTTAATATCTCCCCTATAATTAAAAGACTTTTAAAATTTTTTATTAAAGTGTAGTTGATTTACAATGTTGTATTAATTTTTGCTGTACAGCAAAGTGACTCAGTTATACATATATGTATTCTTTTTCATATTCTTTTCCATTATGGTTTATCACAGGGTATTGAATAGTATTCCCTGTGCTATACAGTAGGACCTTGTTGTTTATTCATCCTATATATAATAGTTTGCATCTACTAATCCCAAACTCCCAATCCTTCCCTCCCCCAGCCCTTGGCAATCACAAGTCTGTTTCTATGTCTGTGAGTCTGTTTCTGTTTCATGGATACGTTCATTTGTGTCGTATTTTAGATTCCACGTATAAGTGATATCATATTGTATTTGTCTTTCTTTTACTGACTTACCTCACTTAGTATGATAATCTCTAGATTATCTAGGTCCATCCATGGTGCTGCAAATGGCATTATTTCATTCTTTTTAATGGCTGAGTAGTATTCCATTGTGTGTGTGTGTGTATATATATAAATATATATATATATATCAATCTATGTCTAAGTCTATGTCTATATCTATACCACATCTTCTTTATCCATTCATCTGTGGATAGAAATTTAGGTTTTTTCTATGTCTTGGCTATTGTGAATAGTGCCGCTATGAACACTGGGGTGCATGTATCTTTTTGAATTATAGTTTTGTCTGGATATATGCCCAGGAGTGGGATTGATGGGTCATATGGCAACTCTATTTTTAGTTTTTTGAGGAAGCTCCATTCTGTTCCATAGTGGCTGCACCAATTTACATTCCCACCAACAATAAAAGGCTTTTCTAAGGAGACGGAAGGGGTGATATTAATAAATGTGATTTTAAAAATATTATGTAATATAGTATGTCAATGTTTGGAAGACCTTCATAAATCAGTGAACTAATATTTTCCAAATGACCAATGCATGATGTTACAAAATCATGCACAAGTAAAGATACATTTAAAGTTCAAGATATACCTGAAACTAACACAACATTGTAAATCAACTATACTCCAATAAAAATTTTTTTTTCAATAAAAATTTTTTAAACATAACAAATAAAGTTCAAGATAGACTGATGGATTTTAATGTAACAGAGTAGGAAAAGTTTATCGATACGATTTCAGATTCCACACTGCAACTAACTTTTACAAAGCTACCGTTTGTCGTGTTTGGATATAGTATCAAAGAAGAAAGCCGACAACTATCTGATTAAGATACTCGTCTTTTCCAGCTCCATAGCTGTGTGAAGCTAGATGTTTTTAACATACTTTAAACTTTTTTTTTTTTTTTTTGGCCGCGCCGTGAGGTTTGTGGGATCTTAGTTCCCCGACTAAGGATCGAACCTGTGACCCCTGCAGTAGAAGTGCGGAATCCTAACCACTGGACCGCCAGGGAATTCCCTTTTTCAGATACTTTAAACAAAATAACATATTACAGCAGATTGAATGCAGAAGCAGATGTGAGAATCTGGATTTCTTTTATTTAGGCTAGACATTAAATAGATTTGCAATCATGTAAATGAATACCACTCTTCTCCCTAAAGTTTTTGAAAACGTCATGTTTCCACGAAAATATGTTATTTCTATGAAGTTGTAATGTGTTTGCTATTGTTATTTTAAAATGAATTAATAACTTAAGATACTTTGTTTTAATTTTTAGTATGATAAATATTGATGGTTATAATTCACATAAACAAAGCCTTTCTGAAATCTCTAAGAATTTTTATGAATAGAAAGGGTTTCTGAGCCCAGAAAGTTTGGGTTATCTGTTCTTTAAAGATTATGTGGATCTCAGCAGTGAAAACATCTGAATCTGGTGCCTTTTAAAATGGGAGATCTACAATCACCTTTTCTATCTTGCTGCTGTTATTGCTTATTTCAGTTTTCTACATTTTGTTGAACAATTTTGGTAGCTTAAATTTCTGTTAGGAAATCATTCATATGTTTTGGGGTTTCAAATTTATTTCCATTGAGTTGCAGGTAGGATTTCTCATATTTCCTTAAATGCTTTTTTTTATCCTTGGTTATTTTTCCATTCTTATTCCTAACCTTGATTTTTTTTTCTCCTGACTCACTCTTTTAATTAATTATTTAAAAAATTTTAATCAATTTATTATTTATTTTAAAAAATTGAAGTATAATTGGTTTACAATAATATGTTAGTTTCAGGCATACAACATAGTGATTCAATATTTTTATAGATTATACTCCATTTAAAGTTATTATAACATATCAGCTATATTCCCTATGCTGTACAATATATCCCTGTAAATTTATTTTATACCTTTTAGTTTGTACCTCTTAATCCCCTTCCCCATCTTGCCCCTCCCCCTTTCCCTCTCCCCACTGGTTTGTTCTCTGTGTCTGTGAGTCTGTTCCTGTTTTTGTCATATTCATTTGTTTGTTTTAGTTTTCAGATTCCACATATAAGTGAAAACATACAGTGTTTGTCTTTCTCTGTCTTATTTCATTAAGCACAATACCCTTTACGTCCATCCATGTTGTTGCAAATGGCGCTGGACTCACTCTTTATTCCATTCATTTTACATACCCCACTAATAAAACAGTATGAAAGCTTTGAGACAAAGAGAATGGAAGGGATGACCAGAGCAGACAAGAAATGTCAAGGAAGAAGGAAAGGGGACTGATGTGGTATATGGTCTGTCCCTCTCATCACTGGGAAAGTCCAAGAGAAAGAGATGTCAGTGGGGATTGTCCGCTGGTCTCTCAACCAGGGTCACTGCTGTTCACAAACCTACCAGGATCCAAGCTCTGCTTCTCAACTTTGAGCATCCTTAAATTCAGTTTCGCTAGTGTCACCAGCTCTGGAGTAACTGGCCAACGTTATTCACAGAAATGACTGATGTAAAAACTAGCATGCCGATTTAATAGTCTCCTAACAACTGAACCGCAGTACCTGTGTCTACCGGTCAAAGCATTTCTTCTCTTTGCATATGCGTGTTTGTGGTTTCCTAGAGACCGATCTTGGAGATGCATTTGTAAGGAAGTGAGGAAGGTAGGATTTGGCAGAGGGAGAAGCTGGACTGCAAGGAAGTGTCAACTGAGATCTGCTGTCGTCCTTGGGGGGCTGGGAGCTAAAATGACCCTTTAGAGTTGCCCTAAGTTGAGGCAATGGGGCTGGGCCTTGACATCTCCAGTCGGTCACTGGTGGTGGGCACCCCCTTGGGAGGGGCTGTAACCTTGGCTGAGGCAGGTCCCTGCGCCCTGGGTCTGTACCCGTGAGGGAGGCAGCTGTGTGTCCCCAGCTCCTGGCAGATGGGGGATGGGTGCCTTGGCCCTGAACAGAGCGTCTGTGCAGAGTCCCACAGCACTCACTACAAACATGTTTGTTGTGAAATGCATCCTGAATTCAGAAACAGTAAAATGTGAAAAAAGTACACCTTAAAAAGGTAAATTCAGTAGTGTTTTTGGCATGGAGGTGGAAGCTAGACTCCTGGAAGACCAAAGTAGAGAACTGGAAATCCAGAGGCCGAAGCCTCCCCATTGTCTGTCAGTCATGATTCTTCTTGCAAACCTGTTTTACTTCTTGTCCTTGATATTCAAACTTTCTCTGCTGAATAGTTTAGCAAAGCCCACATGGGAAGTGGGTAATGGCCAGTGCTGTGCTGGTAAATGTTTAAAAACTGGCCCCTGAAGGAAAAGAAGTAGGCACAGATATTCATATAATTTTTACTGCTATACAGGATATGGAGGACAATTTATAGGCAGTAATGAATGATACTGTACTCTTTATTGTAGATTCCATATAGCCAATTGATTCTCATAGAATGCTTTCATTGATTTTTTTAGAACTCTTGTGTTCCCAGCCAACCTATAGTAATAATTGATGAATGCGTCCAGCTTTGACATGAATCCTTATTTAAATTAATGAATAAAACAAAAGTGAAACAACAAAGATGCACGTCAGAACCTCACATGTTTGTCAGTGATGTAAGAGACTTTGTTGAATCACATAATAGTTTTCAAATCCTGGAAGAATATCTCCTCAGATCTTCGTCTTCTTTACTATGTAATGGCTATAGACACGATGCTTTCAATTTCATTTTTATCAGTGGTTCTCAAATGGGGAGAGATTTTGCCTGTCAGGGGACATTTGGCAGTGTCCAGAGACATTTTTGGTTGTCACAACTATAGAAGGGGTGTTACCAGCATCTACTGGGTAGGGTTAGCAACATTTCTACTCCAGAAAAGAATTATCTGGCCCAAGGTTGAGAAACATTTATTAACATTTTTAACGTTTTCCCCATAATTTTTTAAAGCTTAGACAATCAACAAAACAATAAATCAAGTCCAGATTGGTAGCATTTGCCAATTTCTGTGGTGTAAATATTCCCATTATGGCTAATTTCAAGCTACCAACATGAGGTCCTCAACTGTGGCGTCAGGGAAAGACATGCAGTTGTATATATTCAACGTTATATTATATTTCTACCACAACGGTGCAACAGTCATAACTAACTCCAAGAGCATAAATAATAGTAAGATGCAGTAATATAATTAGTAAGTAATAGATTCTGTGTATTTATTACCATTGTTTATAACATAATGTATTTAATTGTTAATAAACATTTAACTTTTAACCGTGGCTATGCTTAACAGCTGACTCCAAAATTCTTAAAAATAGAGCAGTGGGCTCTTGCAGGTCAGAATGGACTGGTCTGGCTCAAGCATGCCACTGGAACGGTTTCCACCACTCTCCAGGTCACACCTTCTGCACTTGCAAAGACTGACTCAATTCCAGTGTCAATTTTCTAGGGCACAGACTCTGGCCCGGATGAGGTCAGCTACCAGCCCACGGTGTGACCACACAAAAGCAGGCCTGTGAATATGGCTGGATCCAAATGGAGCCTGCATCTTCTATTTAGGAAATTTGTAGAAGCACCACTGTGAGCGGGCAGGCACCCTGAGAGACCCCGTAACAGTGCTGCAGACACTGACACAGCTTCCTGCCCCGTCCTGTTTATCAGGACTTCGTGCAAACCTACGTTCTGACTCATCTGCCGCCCGAGATTCCAAAATAATATATTAGATCAGTAGTTCTCAAAGTGTGGTCCCTGGATCCACAGCAAACGCCTCACTTGGGAACTTGTTCAAAAAGCAAATTCTTGGGCTCCTCCACTGACCTTTTCTGGGGGATGGAGACCCCCAGACCGGGTTTCAAAAACTCCTCTGGGTTATTCAGAGGCATGTTGAAGACAGAGGGCTGCTGTATGAGATTTAAAAAAAAAAATTTTTTTTTTCATTTGTTTTTGGCCACACTGCTTGGCTTGCAGGATCTTAGTTCCATGACCAGGGGTTGAACCCTGGCCCTGGCAGTGAAAGTGCCAAGTCCTAACCACTGGACCACCAGGGTACTCCCTATATGAGATTGTAGAGCTTTCAAAAAAGAAGTGACATTCTATCCTTTAGGACAGCAACAAAACAAACCCAGATGGTCCTGAGTAAATTTGGTATTTCCTCCATTCTCCAGAAATGACAGATACTCTCTTAGGATGGGCTATTTCAACAGAAGAATAATCTCATCAATCATATATATATATTGATTTTTACTATTTCTTCTTTTAATTCCTGTGAATACCTTAAATAGCCCCATACATGCTACTAAATTGTATTTATCTTTTATAATTTAACTTTTAGCTGGTAACGTCGTCAAGGGTAGGGATTATATATTGTATTTGGTTTAAGCCACAGAACTTAATATACTACAGAGCTCATAGAAGACATTTAAATATTGATTGAATAAGTATGAAGGTTGAAACAAATTCTCTTTTGTCTGATCCTTTGTTTTCCTTTACTGGCGTTATTTAAAATGTATCATACATAATTTCTAAAGTAGTAGTGCTGAAATTTTATAAAGAATTTCAATAATAATTAAATAAAACAGAAAATGACTGCTCTCTGGATTTTTTTTCCAAATTATGGAATTTGTACAATTATAGTATAAAGAAGAAGAATCACCAGGGTTTCCATTGACAGGTAACAATCTGATATTTGGATGTGTTTCCTTCCAATCATTTTTCTAGGTTTATATGCTTTTCTTACCAAATGGAGACTGTATGCTATTTTTCTAGTTTTGTTATCCTACTTTTTTATTAAACATTATGTCATGAGCATTCTCATATCACTGAATTTTTTTTGAACATACTATTCAATTGTACGTCTGAACTATGACTTACCTAACCATTCCCCCATTTACGACATTTGGATTGTTTCCGACATATCCCTTTTTACATAACTGTTGTGATGGAAGGGGTTGCATATTTGAAAAACGAATACGAGTCCTTAGAATCAGGATTGAGTGTTTCTAAGCTCACTTGGTCATCTTTTTTCCCCTTTTATATTGAAAAGCTTCCTTATCAGTTTTCTTGTTCAAGCACACAACTCTCCTATTCTTCCATTTCAGGCCCTTATCAGGATTTAAAGCGCATGTTTACATAAACATCAAAATCAATGAACGTCTGAAATTTAAAAGGAGCCTTTTTACAGAAGTGACTATCTTCCCTGGTTTACATGAATTATCTCCCATCCGGCCAGCTGTTCCTTCTTCTCTGTAAACTTCCATTACTGTTACAATCACCTGCGTCAACTCTTCAGGTTTTTGTGTCATAATTTCTAAACCCTAAATCAGGAAAAAGCTAATAAATTGTTATTTGCTTATTGAATTATAGGTGACTCAGGAAACAGAAATCCATGTAAGAATGTTACCATGTTTATTCGTTGAAGGAGTTTGTTTTTTTTTTTCGGTAAAAGCTTTCAAAAGCCCTAAAAATTAGCAAAGCATCTTAGCTCAAAGAGTGAATTAACTTCCTATGTTAATTTATTTCTGGCAAAAGTCAGATATCTTTCAGATGAAATATAACCCAATGCACACGTATACAATAAAAATACTTTGTAAATCGAAACAAACCTCTTTTATTTTGCTAAACCATGTCACCCGTTACGAACCGACTGAACTGAATAATATCTTTCCTTTTTGGGTGGGGAAAAGTAACATGTCAAATATTGTTCAGTAATGACTGAACTAGAAATTTAAAAACAGCTTCAATGGCATAGAACCAAAAATAAATGCATTGTAAACAGTTTTTAGGTCTTTTTAAAAAATAAATTTATTTATTTATTTGTTTATTTTTGGCTGCGTTGGGTCTTAGCTGCTGCGCGCGGGCTTTCTCTAGCTGCTGTGAGGGGGAGGGGGGCTACTCTTCATTGCGGTGCGCGGGCTTCTCATTGTAGTGGCTTCTCTTGTTGCGGAGCACAGGCTCTAGGCCTGTGGGCTTCAGTAGTTGTGCCTCATGGGCTCTAGAGCACAGGCTCAGTAGTTGTGGCGCACAGGATTTGTTGCTCTGCAGCATGTGTGATTTTCCCGGACCAGGGCTTGAACTGGTGTCCCCTGCACTGGCAGGCGGATTCTTAACCGCTGTGCCACCAGGGAAGCCCCAGTTTTTAGGTTTTTTAAAAATTAAAATCTCTGATATAATTTTTTCCCCAATTTAATATTGCTTCTTGGGTTGGACTTAAAAAATGAAAATCTCTGATTACATCTCCAATCATCTCACTGAAAATCTTGATTGCTGAACACGTGACCAAAGAGATCATCTCAGTTTCCTGGAGTAAATGTTCAATTATCACCAAGATATGTAAGCAATCTAGAACTCAGGGAGGAGAGACAACTCTACTTCTGAAATGACTTAAATGGATGTAATTGCCTAAGTTTACTGGAAGTTTCACAGGCTAGCAATGAACACTATACTTTTGAGCTAGTATTATTGTCCAGGGTTTTCTCACTCCAGCACATTGATTTTGGCAAGCAGGTAACTTCAGGAACTCCGACGTGGACTTCTCGTATAATAAGTAAAGATCTGGCATTAATGAACATAATTGAGGTGTTTTGCTAAGAAGCTTTTGCACCTGACCTAGCAGGTACAAGTAGGTATAATAACTTTTTTCTCCTTTTAAAATTGAAGTATAGTTGACATAGGTATATAACTTATTAAACAATGCAGCATCGATTTAGAAGACTCGTGTTTCAGCCCACGTTTGTTCACGTATCTACGGATGGGAAACTACAAGCGCGCTGCCGGAGGGCGCCGCCAGGGGCGCTAAGCCTCAGCGGCTTCGTCAACAACAGGCGTCCTGGGGCGCTCTTTCCTCTCGCTCACCTCAGCTTCCGCCGGAAGCGGCTCTGTCAGTTGTTGCCCTTCGGTATTTGGGCTCGCTATGTGTAGTGGGTTCTCGGCGGCTGGCTGGATGAAAAGGCTTGGTTCCGGGAGCCGGAGAGAGAAGAAGAAAACTCGAGCTTCAACCCGGGCAGCGAGATGGACGTTCTGAAATCGGAGATCCTCCGGAAGCGGCAGCTGGTGGAGGACAGGAACCTGTTGGTGGTGAGGATTCTTGGGGTCGTGGGGCGTTGGCGACGGAGGAGCTGAGCGTTTGCGTGGGGGAGGGGAGTCTGGGGGAGGGGAACGGTACTGAAAGGGTCCTTGCCGGATTGGGTTTAGCCAGAGCCCCTCCGCTACCCCGGAGCGGCTCCCTCTAGACCGCTGTGCCCTTGGCAATCACTTGGGAGCCTTTGGGATGGAGGTGTAGGAATTGCAGGAAAACCCGAGATTTTGGCGATTTCCCCTACCCGCCGCCTCACCTGTCCCTTATCCCCGTTCCCATCTGCCGGTATTCTAAGGACGTGCCCCAGTTTTTCTGGCCGTTCACTTCTGTCGTTTTAGGAAGGCTTTGTGTTTTATGTATACTTCCTGTTTTGTCACACAGGATATTACAAAGATGTGGTCCAGGACCAAGACTTAATAAAGTTAATAATTTTACTATTTCATCAAGGAGATAGTTAAGTGAAACGGCCCCCCTCCCCCATTAGTGCTGAGCATTGAAGAATCAGTGACAGCTGGTAGTTTAGTGCTATTGTCTTGATTCTTGTGAAGCATTGCTTTTCACCCTTCGTATAAGTGGGAACAGAGTGAACAGGCAAATAATACCTTAGTACTGAAAATAGTTCTGACCTCACGGACCCTCTCAAAGAGTCTCAAGGACTCCAGGGATCTTGTGGACCACACTTTGAGAACAGTCTGACTTAGGTCTTTGGATGTCGTGTATGATTGATGTTTATGGTGTGGTGCAAGTAAGTTGGGATTGTTAGCTTGGCAGATGGCAGCTTTCATAATCATTGAAACTTTAAAAACAATTAACAAAGTGGAGCTAATTAAATAGAATGTTATTTAGCAAATGCGCGGGAAGCTGGGGAGAGAGCTTGTCCATAGCTGTAACTTGATATTTTCATCTGTAACTCAGGGGCCTTTTTCTTTTGATGAGTGGTTTCGGAGTATTTGAAAAAGCTAATTTAGATGTTGAAATGCATAGTGGGTGTTAGAGCCAGGTGTTGAAATTTAAAGTGCTTTAGAGGGAGAATTGAATCACGAAGAGCTCAGCTCACTCTCAGGGCTTACAGTGCTGTTAGCATAATCACGT
Source organism: Pseudorca crassidens (assembly GCF_039906515.1). Lineage (NCBI taxonomy): Eukaryota > Metazoa > Chordata > Mammalia > Artiodactyla > Delphinidae > Pseudorca > Pseudorca crassidens. The sequence goes on from NC_090296.1 coordinate 190,441,275, forward strand.
TCTTTGTCATGGATATAGACCAGCCTTTAAAAATGATCAATTACAAAAACACTGATTCTACATAATTGTTCTTAATTTATCATCACATATAAAGTGTTTTTCTGGGATGTCTTTCATTTTGTAATTTAATAGTAGATTTAATTACTCAGATAACCCTGGCCAGAAGGTAAGATTGATTTCCCAATTAATACCAGCAAAGGAAATACATGAAATGGGGATTAAAATACTGAAAGTCATAGTTCTGGTAATATTAATAGTAATCTGCAAAGCATTATGCAGAATGCTTCATATCTCATACCTCATATAATTTGTACAGCAGTCCCATAAAATTACTGCTACTCCCATTTATAGATGAGGAAATTGAAGCTAAAAGATTTACAGAATCGCACAGCTAGCAAGAGATAGAGTCTGAATTTGAATCCATCTCTCCCACTCTAAAGCTTGCTCTCTTCACCACTACAGACAGGCTGTTTGTTTATCTCCACCCTGTGAACATAGAACTAGTTTTGATAGGGTTGACCTAACGATTAAATTACTTAAAATTAAATTAACATGTGAAAAGCACCCTAGTATGCCTTCTCATTTGAGCTTTACAACAGCTCTGTTTGGTGCATAGGGCAGTTAGGATGCTCTTTCCACGGATGATGAAGCCATCTTTTTTTTCACTGCCCTAGCCACAGTAAGAAATAAATCTGTATTTTCATCAGATACGTATGAAAAAAGTTTCATGCAACATTTCTTGTCTTAACTACATGTGATTCTATCATGTGTTTCACTGTTTTAATCCATCCTGTTTCATTTTTAAAAACAATTCTGGTTGGGGGTCAGTGAATCCTTTTCATTATCCTTTTCTGTGGCCGGGGAACACCTGTTTCTGTTGTATTGTTTTTCCAGAAGCGCCACCTCCTCTTTGGTCATTTGTAGTGATGTCCCAGCTTTTTTTTTTTTTTAAGCTTTATTGAACTATAGTTGATTTGCAATGTAGTGTTTAATTTCTGCTGTGATTTCTACAGCAAAGTGATTCAGTTATACATATATATTCTTTTTCATTATGGTTTATCACAGGGTGTTGAATATAGTTCCCTGTGCTATACAGTAGGACCTTGTTGTTTATCCATCCTATCGATAGCATGGTGTCCCAGCTTTTTATTGTTAGTCTGAGAGTTGGATAGTAAACACTCAGCTTGTGAGAGCCCCTTTGTTAACCTGTCACCTGTGCTAAGTGCTCTACGTGATGTAACTGCTTGGAGGTAAGTGCGGTGTCTGTATTGCTAGAATGCCAGCGCTTTGGCGCCCCGGTGTTGGTGAGTCTTCATTGAACTGCAAAGCCTCATTTATGTGGAAAGCCAGGCTACTGCACGACTCAGTGGGGCTTAATTAGCAGTTTTATTAGTTGCAGTTTTGAGCATGGACTTTGTGTAGAATTTTAGCTTTGTTTTTTTCTCCAAAATTTTTTGAATATTTCCTATATTCAAGATACTACACTGTGTGCCACAGGATTTTTTTAAAAAAGTAATGCTTGGTCCTTTTCTTTAAGGAACCTACTTTCAGTTTTACAGAGAAAAGAGAAGCCATCAGGCAAGAAATTCCTCACCTTTCCCCTGTTAAAGTGGATGAGATATTGGCTGTATGTTGGGTCAAACCTACCACTTACATGTTGGAGCCCAGCTCTCATCTTTTGTAGCATCATCAGAATCTGAATAGCACTTGTCTCCTTTCTTTCTGTGTCTTCAGTCTCTACTGGCTTATCTCCAGCAGCACTGAGACATACACATCTCTCCCATCTTTTTTTTTTTTTTTTTTTTAAAACACAGCTGTCCTTTTTCTTTACAGCCAAGCTTCTTATTTCCTACTCACTCCTTAACCTGATTTCTACCTGACAGTTGCACTGAATCCAGCCTAATCAGGGGCCGCAGTGATTTCCATGCTTTCTTAACCTCAGCAGCATTTGCACTCGGCTAGTCCACTTTCTTTTTTTTTTTTTTTTTTTTTTTTGCGGTACGCGGGCCTCTCACTGCTGTGGCCTCTCCCGTTGCGGAGCACAGGCTCTGGACGCGCAGGCTCAGCGGCCGTGGCTCACAGGCCTAGCCGCTCTGCAGCATGTGGGATCTTCCCGAACCGGGGCACGAACCCGTGTCCTCTGCATCGGCAGGCGGACTGTCAACCACTGCGCCACCAGGGAAGCCCTGGTCCACTTTATTCAGTCTTCCCTTGACGTCTCTTACCCCACAGCGTCCTGTTTTTCCTTCTTCTCAGGCTGCTTATTCCTGATCTCCTTTACAGGCTGCTTCTTTTTTTGTTTTTTTATTGTTTAGTTTTTATCCCTTAAATGTTGGTTTTCCTTAAAGTTCAGGCCTAGGCTACTTTCTCTTCACACGGAAAATTCTCTTACATTAATTTCATATTCACCTCTAGATTTCAGTTGCCACCTGTAACGGGTTCTTAAGTGGAGCCTTTGGATGGACTTCAGAGTATCCATCAGTTTCTTGAAATATTATAAAAAATTTAGCATGTATGTATACATGTGACCCCTCTTCCCCTCCTCCTGTTGATGATATTATTAAAGGGATGTTTGGGGCTCCCCTGGTGGCACAGTGGTTAAGAATCCACTGGCCAGTGAAGGGGACACGGGTTCGAGCCCTCGTCCGGGAAGATCCTACATGCCGTGGAGCAACTAAGCCCGTGTGCCGCAGCTACTGAGCCTGCGCTCTAGAGCCTGCACGTCACAACTACTGAGCCCGCGCGCCACAACTACTGAAGCCCGCGTGCCTAGAGCCCGTGCTCCGCAACAAGAGAGGCCACTGCAGTGAGAAGCCCGCGCACCGCAATGAGGAGTAGCCCCCTCTCACTGCAACTAGAGAAAGCTGGCGCGCAGCAATGAAGACCCAACGCAGCCAAAAATAAATAAATTTATAAAAAAAAATAAAGCGATCTTTGACAAAAAGGTCAAGAACCAGTCATTTCTGGGCTGGTGAAAATCTCTGTGCCCATTTATCCCTACCACCAATCAGCTGTTCCAGTTCTAAACCTGTTTCATTTATTCAGGCCTTTGAACTTGCCTTTCTTCACACTTGTTCCTTGCTTTGCTTGCACGGTCTTCTGTAATCCTCTCCAGTGCCTCTTTCTTTAGTGGTCATTTAGGAGCCTTTCATGTTTTTTTGGTATAGTCAGAAAACAGTGTGGTAGGGAGTTTGTCATGTTGATACCATGTTGTGACATCTGCAAAGAAGATTTATTTTCCTCAGCATTTCACTGTGAAAAAATTTAAATGTACCGAAAACTCAAAAGAATTATACAGTGAACACCAATACGCCTACCATCTAGATATTGCGATTAAACCTGCGATTAATATTTTAATATATTTGTTTTATCATGTAACTGTCCATCTCTCCATCATTGTATATCCATTCATCAATCCATCTAGCAATGCAGAAAGTACTTTTACCTCAGAATAGTAAAACAGGCAGAACATTTTAGAGTAGTGGAAGGCTGCTTCTCCACAATTTGACGAGAGGCACTCACAAGCTAAGTCATTACTGTTTCACATCTCACAGATGAACCATAAAAGGCTGGGAAACCACTTGAAATGGCCAGAGGTGAGGCGGCTCTTCTGGAACAGCAAATCCATAGACAAATGTTTTCCAGCTGCAGACAGGGTCATGAAGACAATGTACTGATCTTTATGCATTTCAGATTAATTTACAGATATTGATACACTTTACCCCTAAAATGTAATGTAACAATTTTCAAAATATAATTTGGCGGGTATATCATTGACTAGTGTTCAGTGTTTGTTTATACTTTCTTTGGTATGTCAGCAAAATTTTATGTTTGAAGAAATACACAAATCATAAGTGTACCTACCATTCAGTGAATTGTGACAAATGCATATGCCTGTGTATCCCAGTCTGTATCAAGATACAGATACTACCCTCCTTCCACCTTCCAGTCAGTCCCTCCCCCAAGAATAAACTGCTGTACTGATTTCTTTCCACTGTCCCTTGGTTTTGCCAGCCCTATAACTTCACGTAAATGGGATCATACTGTGTACTCTTATATGACCCACTTTGTTTAATGAGAATAATGTTTTGAATTTTATTCATGTTGTTGCATGTATCAGTTGTTTACTCCTTTTATTGCTGAGAAGTATTCCGTTATACAAATAGACCCAGTTTGTTAATCTGTTCTTCTGATAATGGGCAGCTGGGCTGTTTCCAGGATTTAGCAATTATGAGTAAATCTGCTGTGGACCCTTTTGTGCAAGTCTCGTGTTTTCATTGCTCTTAGGAAAATGCTAGGGAGTGGAATTGCTATGTCATGGTGTACATTATGGGTTTAGTTTTATAGAAATCCACCAGACCTTTTTCCAAAGTGGTTGGACCGTGTCACACCTTCACTAGCAAAGTAAAAGGGTTCAGATCTTTACATTGTGTCAACAGTTTGTGTTGTCAGTCTTTAATTTCAGCCATTCTGGTGTATGTAATAAGCCAACTTAGCAATTTTTCATGGTGATTGTTGACCGTATCCTATCTAGGCATATAAAATAGTATAACCTGTTGGAAAACAGTTTGGTAATGTCTTAAAAAGAAAACATAGGCCTGCTACATGAACGAGCTATTCCACTCCTAGACATTTACTCAGGAGAGTAAGATATTCTTTTTTTAAATTAACTAATTAATTAATTATTGGCTGCTTTGGGTCTTCGTTGCTGCCCGCAGGCTTTTCTCTAGTTGTGGCGAGCGGGGGCTACTCTTTGTTGCGGTGCTTGGGCTTCTCATTGCGGTGGCTTCTCGTTGTGGAGCACGGGCTCTAGGTGCGCGGGCTTCAGTATTTGTGGCACGCGGGCTTCAGTAGTTGTGGCTCGTGGGCTCTAGAGCGCAGGCTCAGTAGTTGTGGCTCATGGGCTCTAGAGTGCAGGCTCAGTAGTTGTGGCTCGCAGGCTCTAGAGCACAGGCTCAGTAGTTGTGATGCACAGGCTTAGTTGCTCCGCGGTACGTGGGATCTTCCCGGACCAGGGATCGAACCCATATCTCCTGCATTGGCAGGCGGATTCTTAACCACTGCACCACCAGAGAAGCCCAAGATACTCTTATTATAAGAGCTAAAAGCTTTATGGTTTCATGTTTTATAAAAAACAGTTAAAATTTTTTTTGAATCAGTTTCTTTGTATGATGGGAGGTAGGGGTGTGTTTTATTGTTTTCCATGTGATTATCCATTTGTTCCAGCACCATTTATTGAAAATATTTTTCTTTTCCCTTTGGTTGCTTTTGGCATCATCAAAAATCAGTAATAGTTTAACTGTGGCTCCGTTCTGGGTGCTCTGCTCCCTTGTCCTAATCTGTTTGTTGATCCTTATGCCTGTGCCACACTGTCTCGATTGCTGTCGCATTCTGGTGAGTTGTAATGTCAGGAGTGTAAATGCTACCACTATTTAATTTAATTTTATTTTTATTGAAGTATAGTTGCTGTACAATATTATATAAGTTACAGGTATACAGTACAGTGATTCACAATTTTTGAAGGCTGTATTCCATTTATAGTTATTATAAAGTAATGGCTCTATTCCCTGTGTTGTACAATACATCCTTGTAGCTTATTTTATACCTAATAGTTTGTACCTCTTACTCCCCTCCCACTATATTGCCCTCCCCCTTCTCCTCTCTCCACTGGTAACCACTAGTTTGTTCTCTATTATATCTGTGAGTCTGTTTTTTTTAAAATATTCACTAGTTTGTTGTACTTTTTAGATTCCACATACAAGTGATATCATACGGTAGTTGTCTTTGTCTGTTTCACTTAGCAAATGCCCTCCAAGTCCATCCATGTTGCTGCAAATGGCAAAATTTTATTCTTTTTTATGGCTGAGTAGTATTTCATTGTGTATATATACCACATCTTCTTTATCCATTCATTTGTTGATGGACACTTAGGTTGCTTCCATATTGTGCTATTTATTTTTTAAGCAGCTGTATTGAGGTGTAATTGACACACAGTAAACCGCACATATTTAAAGTGTACAGTTCGGTGAGTTTTGCCATGTTCACACCCGGATGCTGTCACCACAGTGAAGAGAGTGAACATGTTCATCTCACCCCAGTGTTTCCTTGTGCCCCTTTGTGATCCTGCTTTCCTGCCCCGCCTGTGCCCTGCCCACCCTGTCCACAGGCTACCGCCCGTCTGCCTTCTGTTACTTTACATTAGTTTGCATTTTGTAGAGTTTTATGTAAACAGAATTTTTCAGTATGTTCCTCTCTTACCTGCTTTCTTTCAATCAGCCTAATAATTTTTTTTTGCGGTACGCAGGCCTCTCACTGTTGTGGCCTCTCCCGTCGCGGAGCACAGGCTCCGGACGTGCAGGCTCAGCGGCCACGGCTCACGGGCCCAGCCGCTCCGCGGCACGCGGGATCCTCCCGGACCGGGGCATGAACCCGCGTCCCCTGCATCGGCAGGCGGACTCTCAACCACTGCGCCACCAGGGAAGCCCCCAGCCTAATAATTTTGAGATTCATTTATGCATTTGTCTGTATCAAGACTTCATTATTTTTGTTACTGAGCGGTATTCCACCATTGTATGGCTATACCTCCATTTGTTTATTCATTAGCCTGTTGATGAGCATTCAGATTATTTCCATTTTTTTGGCTATTATGATAAAGCTGCTGTGAACATTGGTGTACAGGTTTCTGTATGGACATATACTTTCATTCTCTTGAGTAAATGCCTAGGAGTGGAGTGGTTGGATCATACAGTAAGTGTCTGTTTAACTTTATTTTCTTAAAGACTTTGTAAGATTGGTGTTATTTCTTTCATACATTTTTACATAATTTTATATGTAATGATATAAATATATATGATTATGAAGTACATAGAATTCACCTGTGCAGGGGAGATTTTGGTATAGTTTTCTATTTTGGATGGCATCATTGAGAATACATACTGCCTAGCTAACAGGATCCCTTGACAGTTGACAGTTCTTTCACTTTGAAAATCATTGTGTCTCTTTAAATTGTGTTTGAGTGCCCAACCATTAGGTTTATTACCTCAGGCTCTTTAAGGCTTATTTGCATTCTTCAGCCAGAAACGGACCCTGCCCTGTGGTTCGTGATCTCACACGTATTGCTCTGCTTTGGATGTCCAGGCTGTGTATTTGTTAGCTCTCCAGTGTCTTTTTGTAGAACTCTTGATGATGTTTGTGTTTCATTTATATAAACACTAAAAACCTTAATCTGATTGAAGGAATGATGATTCTAATTAATGAAATGGTGACAGTCATGTTGCCTGTGGTTTTTAAATTTTGACTCTCCCTTATTAGTGTGGGCCGACGTTTCCGGTGATGTGGTAGAAAGACTTGTACTCTTTAGACCCGCAAATCTCAGTTTATAATCCAGACAGTACAGCTTGGACAAAGTCCAAGAATAACATGTATGAAGCACCACACAGGAATTAGTTTCTGTCTTTAAAAGGAGAAGTGCTCTTTATACCCTTTTCAACTCATTTCTAAAATCTGCAGGAGTGAGAGGCCCAAAGGAAAGGTCAGGTGCTTTAGGAGAGAGCCCAAATAAATGTACTGTCAGTTCACATGGTGTCTTAAAATCCTTACCAGCCACTTTCAGACTTGTGTTTGTAGGGTTCTGTTATATTCTGTCGTTAATTCAGCAAACTTAGAGTTCAAAATCTTTGAGTATAGCCAGAAAGGAAACTAAATTTGTGAAATGAGTAAACAAGTACTAAAGTCTCATTGGGGCTCCATTACTAGAGAGCTCTTTAACTTTGGGCAAGTTCTCTACCCTGCCTGACTTACCTATAAAGGGGGGTGTATTATTAATGCTTACATCCTACAATTTCAATTCTGTCATGAATGTATCCACCATACTTTGTATTTCAAAGTATGTTTTCAGTGTGCTTTATAAAATAATGTTTTATAATTAGAAGTCACTGCTTAACTTGCTTTTCTTATATAAACTGCTCTTGTTTCTAAACAAAAGTGTGCAGAGTGACGTCTGAAACATGGTAGGGAACCTTTTTTTTTTTTTTTTGCGGTACGTGGGCCTCTCACTGTTATGGCCTCTCCCGTTGCGGAGCACAGACTCCGGACGCGCAGGCTGAGCGGCCATGGCTCACGGGCCCATCCGCTCCGCGGCATGTGGGATCTTCCTGGACCGGGGCACGAACCCGTGTCCCCTGCATCGGCAGGTGGACTCTAAACCACTGCGCCACCAGGGAAGCCCCACCCTTTTGTTTTTGACAACCTTTTGTTGCCTTGAAGTGAGGGGTCACATAGTATGAAGCAAAATGTTTATATTTTTCTCACTAGGACTCTTTAAAATGAAAAGCAAATTAATTTTCAAAAATTAAATGTATTGTTAATAGGTAATGCATTCAAATGATTCAAAATTCAAAACATACTAAAGGGTGTACAATAAAAAGTTTCCTTTTTACCCATGTCCCTCAGCTGTACAGTTCACCTCCTCCAAAGCAGCTAACATTATCAATTTTGGGGTCTCCTAGAGTTATTTCATGCATATAAAAGCAAATGTGAAGAAGCAAATATCTTTTCTCCTTTTTGAATACAAACGGTAGCATACTAGATTCACTCTTCTGCACTTGCTTTTTTCATTTATAAAAATATAGAAACCACTTAATTAAAAAAAAAAACCCTCCTTTAACAGAAACCGAGGAAACCCTGAAATTGAAACAATAAAGAACTATAGTAACCAATATGAAAGTTACTGGAAAACAGTAAATAATAAAACAATAATTAGGGCAAATAGTGCATTAATAAATTGTTTATTTGTTCTAATGTTCTAATTGTTCTAAATGTTCTAATAAATTGGAAAATCAAAGTGAAATAAGTGACAAAAAAACAAGAAATAGAAAATCTGAACAAACCAGTAGGTAAGGAAGATACAAGAAAGTTGTCTGACAGCCAAGGGAAGAAAGCAATTGAAGAAGGAGGGAATTAGCAGTTGACTTGAAGATCCTTTAGTTTTGCACCTTGGAAGTTAGTTATGACCTCAGGGGATTTTTCATTGGAGCATTAAGAATGGACTCCCAGTTGTTGGGCAGCTGCAAAGAGAACTGGAGGTGAGGAAATGGAGACCGAATAGAGAAATGTTTTATTGTCCTGCTGTAATTGGTACTTAGCATGATACCCAGCACAGAGTAACGAATTTTTCCTTTAAGGTTGCAGAGTCTTGAACATATGTAAGTGATGATCATTTGTGCCAGTAGAGGAGGAAAAGGTGAAGATGCAGAAAATAGATAACTGACTATGAGAAAGGCAGGAGAAATTGAGATCTGGAAGACAGCTGGAAGGGGTTGGCCTTAGACAGGGCGAGGGTTTCCTCTTCCATTCTGAGATGCAGAAGGGATTGGTGCTGGGAGGAATTCGGAGTTCTTGTTTGCTGGCTTCCCTTTTCTCTGTAGAGTGACTTAGTCATTTGCTGGAAATAAGTGGAGAAGTAAAGGGCTTAGAGGTTTGAGAGAATGGAGAATGAATAATGATCAGTGTGGACAATAGGTGAGAAAGATGGGTAAATACTTCAGGATCAGTGGGCAGCATTGGGACGCAAGTGGTTTCCCAGCATTTAAGAGCTAGGTGCAGGCGTGGACAGTGCCAGCAAGTGGCCTCCTGTAGGACAGAACACTTGTCGGTCTCAGGACCCCTTTACATTCTTAATTACTGATAGCTCCAGAGAGCTTTGTTTATGTAGAATGTATTTATTGATAATTACTCTATTAGAAATTAAAACTGGGATATTGAAAATGTATATTTATATTCTCTGTACAAGTACAGTAAAAAATCCATCATGTTAGCGTAAATAATACATTTTTACGAAAACTCTGTTTTCCAAAACAAATGAAATTTAGTGAGAAGAATGGCATGTTTTACGTTTTGCAAATCTCTTTAATCTCTGGTATATAAGAAGACAGTTGAATTCTCCTGTTTCTTTTTTCAACCTGTTGCAATATGTTCTTTTTGTTCAAGTACGTGAAGAAAATTCATCCTGAAACAGAGGTAGTTGGAAAAGGGAGTATTTTAATAGCCTTTTCAGTAATTGTGGACGTTTTTCTTTGATACTACACCAAAACTGGGTAAGTGGTAAGTTTCTTAAAGATTAGCTAAGAGCTTAGATTCTGACACATATCAATAGACTTTTCGTGTACTAAAATCCATTGACCTGTTCTGCTCTAGATATATTCTGATTTATCCTGGTCATAGATCTTTTGCCTGTGCATGATTTTGTGAACTCTTGCCTTTGTTAACATCATGAGTTTTTTCTACTTTGCTGAGTTATGCAGATCTTCTAAATGTTGATGTGTTTCATTAGACAATATTTAAAAAATTACATTTGTTAATGTCACCACTGATTTCATCAGAAAAGCCTTTAAGTATTGGGAAGCCATCCAGTTCACAGTGAGGGATACCACTTTTCTACCCTTCTGATTTTCGCTTGACAGGTGGAATTTTATCATAGGCAACAAATACTATCATTGTTTTCCTTTAGGTGACAGGTTTGCTTTGTTCAGTTTTGAGAAACTGTTTGCCAGATATGCAGGTCTGAATAATCAACCAGTTTGCTTTTCTTTGAGAGGACTGTCCTACGCCATTATATAGTGGAAGTGCTTCATATATTTCATTTCATTTCGTCATACCAAATATTAAAAGGCCATGTGCTCCAGGGATGAGATTTAGTAAAATTGTACGTTATCAAGATATTCTTAAGAGAAACTGGCTTTTTTATTTTCCTGCAAGTGCATGGTGGTGAAGAATACAATGACCACTGGTACATAAACTTAGCCTTCATTTATGCTAAGGTTCCAGTAGTTTTCGTCACCATTGCTTTTGTACCATCAGTGCAGGTCTGAGCACAGTGAAAAAGGGGTGGGCACATATATCTTAGTATTATTATGAAAATAAATTTTACCTAGTGGAACCTCTGAAAAGGTCTTAGGGACCCCCCAGAAGTCCACATTTTGAGAATTGATGTTCAAAGCGTAAGGTTTTGTTAGGTGTGTTCAATGGAATTGAGAGACGGTAGTAAAAGATACCATAGTTAAAGGTTGGACCATGGTCTCTGGCCTGGAGAGTCCTTTTACTTTCTTCCTATGTATCAGCTCATTCTGAGAGGCCGCCAGTACGTTTGTCAACGCACTTATTTGAAATATGACCAGTACATGCTACATAGTCAAAAGGAACAATTTATGATGCTGAAATGAGTTTTGGGAGTGAAGAAGTGTAACTTGAATACGAGATCAGCACAAAGGATTTAAGGACCAGCGTTCTTAATCCTGCTTCTGTTAACCCATGAGGCTCACTGAGTTCTGGGAAAGTCACCTGAACTTTCTAACTCTCAGGTTTCTCACCTCCACAGTGGGATTAGTATTTGCGCCCACATTTCTTAGAGTAGTTTTGATGTTCAGGTGATACCATCAGTTCTGTACGCTGGGTAACATCTTCATCTTTATACCTGTAAAGCTGTGCTTGGGGTACAGCAGAAAAGTCAGTAAATATTTATTGAGTTAATGAATGAACTTAAAAAAACTGTTATGAGCTGTTAGTTTTAAACATACACACCAATAGAGTTGTATAATGAATTCCTGTCTTTCCTCAACACACATAACTCTAGAAAATAAGACCATGTTTTTATAGAATTAAGATCACCACCAACAAAATTAAAATTGGGTCGTTAATACCATCAAATACTCCTCTCGCATTTGAGTATCCCCAATTGAATTAAAATAAATACATATATATGTTTTTACCGTTGGTTTATTCAAATCAAATCCACACAAAGTCCACTCATTACATTTGTTTATTATGACTCTTAGTTTCTTTTCATTGCAAACATTTTCCAGGTCCCCCACTTCTTTTTATGCATCAACTTGTTGGAGAAACTGGGGCTAGTTTTGTAAAATGTGCTCGTGTTTGATTGCTTCCCAGTGGTGTTTTGAGCTTCTTGCTCTATTCCTTACATTTCTAGGAAGCTAGAAGTTAATTGTTTGATTAGATTCCGATTTAGATTTTTAGGGAGAACACTTCTAAGTGGTCTGCTGTGTACTTCCGATGTGTTTCACATAGGACGTACGTGGCATTGATGCCAAACTTGAGCAGTGGGTTCAAGTGCGGCAGCCTTATCTTTCCGTTGTTCATCATCACACTTTCTTGTCATGGTTTTAGCATCCATTGATGATCACTGTCTGAGTGAGTGAGCTTTGGAACTGTGAGGTGCTAACTACATGTGTGGAGGTATTATTGAGGTACTGTTTCGGTTACTACTGGTAAAGTAGGGCAGTATCTTTATTTGAGCTAAGTTATCAATGACATAATATCTAAGAAGCAGATAGTAGCAAGCCTACAAATTAGGGACTGTGTTTTTTACATTATAATTGATGTAAAATATTTCATTCGTTGAGGTGTTCAACATAGTGATTTGATAGTTTTATACATTACAAAATGATCAGGGAACTGCATTTTTAACAGGATAATTTTATGCATGGCATGGAAAGAACTAACCTTTTTTTCCCACCTGCCACACTAGATTTAGACTTTGTCTCTTAACAGCATGTCATATTAAAACAAATACCTTTGAACCATCTTTTTACTAAAGAGACTCTCCAAAACCATTCTGTCTCGATTATTATAAAAACTTGTTTAATACTAATACAGTTGATCATTACAGTAAGATTCCAGATGACAAAAAAGAATTTGGACACACCCTTGGAGCTCTGTTCGTAATGAGATTTAACATGTCAGCTGAAGCTACCATAATTTTGGTTTGGTTGGTTCTGTTAGGAGAAAATAATTAGAGTGTCTCATTTTACGTGGTTCGTAATGAATCCATTTGTAGAAATTGAATTCAGACACTGAGAAACTAAATAAAAACAATGTGAACATTTGGAAAATGTGGGTGGTTTCTTCTTTGTGCTGTTGGATATGTCCGTCAAACTGATGCTGCAAGAGAAATACCTCATGTTTAGAACAGGGGCTGAGCACAGGTGGTGTGTTCAGGAAATCAGTATAATCTCCGTGAACGAAAAAACTTTACAGTTCTTGAAAAACTGGCAAGGTTGTTGACCAAGGGACGTGAAATTTTACCCAAAGACATTAACTTACTTCTTTCTTCAATAGGAAAATAAAAAATATTTCAAGCGTAGTGAACTTGCAAAAAAAGAAGAGGAAGCATATTTTGAAAGATGTGGCTACAAGGTATGAATGCCTGCTTTTATGTTAAATTGATGTTTCTGAGTTTAAATTTATACAGCTGTTGTTAAAGTGTCAAAACGATTGATCTCTGTTCAATTTATTAATGTTATACATTAGCCTATAAATGAGAAGCCATCTGGAGAGGTATGAGTTTTTGTTTTTCTTTCCTTTTTCTTTTTTTTTAATCTTGAATTCAGGAAAATACATGCATGACTTTTGGCTTGGAATGGTTTGGCTTTTTGTGGACAGCATGAAGTGGCTTGAGATCAAAGCTTGATTTTTTTTCTTTTTAATTAAGTCCTGGATCTGATACTGCCTCATTTTCATCACCATCACCACCACTCCTCTCCTCACCTCTCCCAATAAAAGTCCAGTTTTAAAGGATTCAAAAGATTTTATTCATTCAACAACAGTGGCATTAGCAGTGGTATTTTCCCTGCTTTCTCCTGAATATTTTAAGCCATTGTTTTTACGTTTGCAATGTTAATAATCCCTTTTGGCCCTAAGTACCTCTGCCTGAGATACAGTGTTATTTTGTGTAATAAGGTATCACATTTCAAACACTGCTTAGTCTATTGGATAGAAAATGTGATCTTGAAATATTTGTTAGAAATAAATGAGTTATCTGGAAGACTTTGTATACTTTAGAAGCATGACTAAAATTATCTTTGAGATTACCAGTTAATAAAGTATTGGGGTTTTTATTGGGAGGGGTTAAAGGTAACGAGGTGAAGTTGTGTTTAAATTATTTTAGAAGAAGGCTAAATCTAGTTGAATAATTTTTTAAACAAAGTTCAGAGGTTCTATTGAAATAATTTTGACAAATCATAAATTTGAAATCGATTTTTTGCTTGTGAAACATCAATATAAAATAATACTCTTGTGCACGTAATGGAGAAAGTTCTGGAAATTAATTTTATCTGGCAGAGCATTTCTAGAAAGAAGCATGAGGAATGCAAATGGTATGTATATGCGTTTGCTTTCTTTTGGTACTTTTGGGAGAGGGCAAGTGTTGAAAATGTATTTCTGATAGGTTTCTAAAATATGAAAGTTTATATTTTGATATTTTCCATAGGTACATTGATTTCATTTGCTTCTAGTTGAGGAAATTAAGATACGTTTTATGTAAATAACCATCGAATAGATAGATATTCAGAAAGAAGAATTCTCATCTTTTGTTTGCCCAGCATTATCTAAACTCACACTTGAACTAGAATAAGAATCACTTAACCATGCGTTTTAGTCTGCTGACTTGTTGCTTTCCCAGATCCCTGAATTTGATTGTTTTCAACTTTTTGATAAGGTAGGAAAATAATTTAAACAGTGACGATTTTGCTTTGTTTAGATTGCTTCCGTGATAATGGCAGTACTTTCTTGCTTATATAGAGGAAAGCAGTGAAGCAAAATCATTACTGTAAAGGTGCTGCTTGTAACCTTGAGTCCAGCTGACAGAATGTGTTAGATCTTTTCCTTAAAGTTATTCACTGCCATTCTATAATTGAAAATGCTTTTTATCCTGAGATTTTGGGAGCAATATCTGTTTTTATGCTTAAAAAGAAAGCACAGGGTTTTCGATATAAAGCCTTTTAGTATTTCCTTCTTGGTAGTAATGAAAATACAGCATGTGTTGCTTTTATTCTTTTATAAAAACCAGTTACCGTTTTTTTTAAAGGCTTGATGCTAATTTGGTCTGTGAAAATATGAAAGTTTAGTTTTTTTACCTAAATTTTCTGTTACCACTGTTAACACCGATTAACAAAATCTTTAATCTATAGAATCATAAATTATATCATATTAACCATATAGCCTTTCTTAACTGAATGTGAGTTTTTCCTTAATGTTGATCTTTTTTGTTTTTTGATCTTCTTTTGGCATCTTAGATTTGTCTTATGGTTCAGATGGAAAACCATGTTTCAGTATCTTTTTTACAGACCACACAGTGGGGCTTATAAATTGCTGAACTCAATTTTCGTAAACTGTGACTTGGGCAGCAGACTCAAGAAAATATATAAAGAAATTTTTTTCTCTGCAGGTTCATATGAGCAAGAATGTCCACTCTGTTCTTTCTGTACTATGAGTAGAGAGGTGCTGGTTTTCATTATTTTCCCACAAGATTCACAGCTCAGTTTGTGGGCAAGTTCTGTGTAGCATCGGAAAGTTTTCTGCATGTCCAGCAGTGAGTCCTGTGCACTTGGAAAAACACCTTTCAAATATCAGGAGAGGAAAATCAGGAGAGGAAAGAGCTGGAGCTTGAGGCTTCACAGGTTTTTGTTAGAGAGCAGTTCCTTTCTTTGGTCTTCATTTTAAACCCAGAGCAAGGATCAAATAACCCTGTAAGATGATTTTCTCAAAGAGGAGAAGCAAGCTGATTGTTTCTAAGAAGAAAGTAAAAATCATGGAGTCTAGGGAGAAAATGAGTCTAAATTTCAGCCTTTTAAAGTTTTTGATTGTGGAAACCATTATACTTCTGTAGCAAGAATGCTGTCTCCTGGGTGCATGGTCTCTGCTTGGGTGTCCCTGAGCTCTCACAAGCATGTACATCGATTATGAGCTCTTTGCTCAGAGGAACATTTAGAAAACCTTCAATATTTAAAACATGTTTAATTTCGGTGAATACCTAACGTATAGAATGATAAATGTTAAACCATGTTATATTTTAAAAGGAGAATTTCGTTTCTTTTGGCTATTAATGTAGATACAGCCAAAAGAGGAGGACGAGAAACCATTAACTTCATCGAATCCAGTATTAGAACTTGAACTGGCAGAAGAAAAATTACCCATGACTCTTTCTAGGCAAGAGGTAAGTTTTTATATGAATGTTTTGTGGGAAAAAAACTCCACAGCATTTGCATTTAGTTCTTTCCAATAACTTTTGTCATTATCTCCCGTATAAAATGACTTAACTGGCCAGCTGCACAGTATTCTAGTTCAATTTTCTTTATGAGGTTCTAAATTAATCTCTGCTTTTCTAGGTACTGTTGTCTAATATCTTATGTCTTAAGTTGTTTTTAAAGAATGTATCATTCTGAACTTTAAAAACTAAACACATTCTAAGTATAATTAAATGCATATATTCTAAATAATTATACTTGATAAGTTGTCTAAATTATTTAAAATAATATAAATTATGTATTAAAAGAAAGAAAGTTAGTGTTTTGTAACTTCCTCTTAATACATCTAAGTCAAAATACAGAGATGATCCAAAATACAGTATGATCCTTTATGACTGCATAATTTCCCATAATATTTTAAAAACTACTTTATTATTTTTAAAATCAATTCTGTGCTAATGGTCATTTAGGTTGCCTCAGCATTTCCCTATTTTAGATCATACTAAGATGAACACCCTCATACAGATGTCATTGCATGTGTAATAATATATGATTACTTTGCTTTGAAAACTTTCAAGAAACATGATTTCTGGAGTCTGTTCTAAGGACTAAAGACTATATACATGCCTAAGGCTTTGGATACATATTACCAGAGAGCCCTGCAGACTTGTTATAGCAGTTCATACTCTCAGCTATAGTATTTGCCCATACCCTGGTCAATATCAACTATTATTTTCCTTCAGCAATACACCAACAACAAAATTTTAAAGATATTCCTGTGAAAAAAGAATTCAGACTGTACACAAGGTACACAACGAAATTAACTTTGAGCAAAAGGAAACTCTCAGAGGAAAGGAGGGCTGACTCCAGAAGCTGTGTGTGAAAATTAGATGAAGGACTTTTGAATACTTGGCCTGAAACGAAGAATATTTGAGATTTTTAAAAAGATCCATTGACCACAGTTCTAATTTTGAAAAAGCACTGAATATTCTCTGTCGTTTCATAAAGAAGAACTGAGATAATTGAGAGAGGTAGCTTTTCATTTATTTTGAGAAGCATAACATATCTGTCCAAAAATGGGATGGGCTGTTTCATGAAGAGGTGTGATTTTTGTCATTTGTCAGACAGGGACCAGACGAAGGTGTTTTTGAGGTCATTTCTGCATGGATTGGAGATAGCACTAGACGACCTCTTAAGTTTTTTTAATACCGAGTTTCATTTAATCCAGTGGGAGCCCAGTGGTTTCTAAGTGTGATACTATTTATGTTCCCAGATAAAGTTCTTGGTATTTTTAAAATTATAACTTATTTTCTTAATTATAATTCTTGTTTGTCCTTTTTATGAAATACCACATGTATACAAAGAGTGTGTAAAACATGTGCGACATAGTGGATAATTACAAAACAAACACTCGTATAACGATGGCCGAAGTCAAGGAGGAGTATTATCAGGCCCTCAAAAGCCCTGCACGTCCCCCTCCCTCCAGTTGTAACTCACTTTCTCTTCTGAGGGACTAGTTTTTGGTTTTAATGTAGTACTGCAGTGCCGACTCATGGCTATCTATGGTCATTGACTTATCTCTGACTCCAGGCTTGGTTTTATTTTATTTTTTTCTCTTTATAAATGTTATCACTCGCTCCCATCGTAATGTTTTTCTTATGTATTCTACTACACAGATTGGTCCTTTCTGAAACACTCGCCAAATGACCTAAACCATTAGGGTTATTTAAGGTGTGACAATAATTCAGTATATCTGTTAGTGGAAACTAAAGAAAAAGAAATATAACTTACTTTCTGCATCTACTTTTCACTTACCAAAATAAGTGTTTGGTCTCCTAAAATAGGAATTACTATTACTAATGACATAGGGAATTACTATTGTTGTTTGATATATTTTTTAAAATAGGTTATCAGGAGATTAAGAGAAAGAGGAGAACCAATCAGACTCTTTGGAGAAACTGATTATGATGCTTTTCAACGTTTAAGAAAAATAGAGATCCTCACACCAGAAGTTAACAAGGTAAGAAGTCAGAACAAAGGTAGAAGAATGTCGTTGTACCATATAAATGAGAATAGTATGGACTTCGACAGAGTTCAACTAATTGCATTACTATAGAGAAAAAAGTAAAAATAAAGTTGCCAGATTACTGCTGCTGAATGTAAGTTTTCTTTTTTTTTTTAAATTTTGTGTGTGCGTGAGTTTATTTTTTTTTACTTATTATTTTTCAGTATTTATTTATTTGTTTTTGGCCTCATCAGGTCTTACTTGTGGCACTCGAGATCTAGTTGTGGTGCGCGGGCTCAGTAGTTGCGGCGTGCGGGCTTAGTCGCCCCACGGCATGTGGGAATCTTAGTTCCCCTGCCAGGGATCAAACCTGTGTCCCCTGCATTGGAAGGCGGATTCTTAACCCCTGGACCACCAGGGAAGTCCCAGGTTTTCTTTAATTTTCTTTTAAAAAGCACACATCTTGGGCATGCAGTTTAGTGCATTTTGACAAATACATACAAGTGTGTGGCCACTACCCTTATGAAGATATAGAGTATTTTCATCACACACACATGGAAGTTCCCCAGCACTCCTCCTTGGCCAGTCCCCGGGTTCTTCTTCCTCTACTCCTGGGCAGCCACCTTGTTAAATTCTATCCCCACCAGTGAATTTAGAGGATGTGTGTCTGGCGTCTTTTGCTCAGTGTGATATTTTGTAGATTCGTCCATGTTATTGTGGATGTTGGTAGTTTGTTCCTTTACATTGCTGATGATATTCAGCTGTATGAATATATCAGAATATGTTTCTAGCTTTGGGCTGCTATTAATAAAACTGCTGTGAACATTCTTACACAGATCTTTTTTGGATCTGTGTTATTCCTTTTGGGTAAATATGTTTTTATCTCTCTGGTAAATACTTAGAAGTGGAATTGCTGTATAGTAAGAGTAAATGTGTGTTCAGCTTTTTAGGAAATGCCAAATATTTCCAGTGTCTCATCAGCGTTTGTTATTGTTAGTCTTTTAAATTTTAACCATTCTCTTGTATTGTGGTAGTATCTCATTGTGGTTCTATTCACAGTTCCCTGATAACTAAAGATTATGAGCATCTTTTCATAGACTTATTGGCCATATCTTTCTCTATGCAGTGTGTCTTTTGTTCATGTTTCAGTTGGGTTGTTTGTCTTTTTATTTTTGAGTTATAGGCGTTCTTTATGTGTATTCTGGAGTCTTTGTCAGATATACAGATTCATGTTTTGTGTCTCTTCTTTCCTAGTCTAGGCCTTACCTGTTCTCTTAATGGTGCCTTTCCATGGGCAGGACTTCCAAATTTTGATGAAGTTCGCTTTATGGTTATTGCTTTTGGTGTTTTGCTTAAGAAATCTTTGCTTACCCTAAGGTCTTAAAGAGATGGTATTTTCTTCTAAAACTTTAATAATTTTAGCTTTACTTTTAGGACTCTAATCTTGTTTTATGGCTCAGCTTATGGTCTGTCTTGGCGAATATTCCATGGACTCTTGAAAAGAGTATGTTTATGCTTTGGATAAATGGCAGTTACAGTGATGGTGTTCAGATCTTCTGTGGCCTTATTAACTTGTTCTTTCAGTGAGAGACAGGTGTGGTTATCTGTGGCTGTGTAACAATCCACCCCAAAACTTACAGCTTAAAACAATTCATTATTATAAAATCTTTCTCAGTCATCTATGATGGTAACAAACCACCCCGAAACCTAGTAACCTAAGGTAATTTATCATTCTCCCTCACAGTTCTGTGGTTCGATTGGGCTAAGTAAGCTGGGCAGTTTTTTGCTTGGGGTCTTGCATGTGATACAGTCAGGTGAGGGCTGTGGCTGAGGTCATCTGAAGGCTCCTTGGACTGGCCTTCTAACTTAGAATGCTGCCTTAAAGGTGCAGCTGCTTTGTAGCAGGTGTCAGCATTTCCTGCCTTTTTAAGGCTGAGTAATACTCCATTGTATATATGGACCCCATTTTGTTTATCCATTCACCCTCGATGGACATGTAGGTTGCTTCTACCTTTTGGCTATTGTGAATAATCCTGCTATGGACACAAGTATATAAATATCTGTTTGAGTCCCTGCTTTCACTTCTTTTGCATATATTCCCAGAAGTGGAATTGCTAGATCATACGGTGATTCTGTGTCTAACTTTTTTTTTTTTTTTTTTTTTTTTGCGGTACACGGGCCTCCCACCTCTGTGGCCTCTCCTGCCGCGGAGCACAGGCTCCGGATGCGCAGGCCCAGTGGCCATGGCTTATGGGCCCAGCCGCTCCGCCGCATGTGGGATCCTCCCAGACCAGGGCACAAACCCGTGTCCCCTGCATCGGCAGGCGGACTCTCAACCACTGCGCCACCAGGGAAAACCTAACTTTTTTTTAAAGCATAATGAATTTAAAAATTTTTCTTCATTTATATTATTAATGTGCACATCAATTTGTTTTTCTTTATTTTCAGTCCTATCTGAACTTTCCTAACTTAAATTCTTGGAAAGAGTAAGTGGTTTTGTAATGCTTCATTTCACCGATATTTGTTTCTCTTCTAGCTCTTGAGTCATTTTCCTTATCAAAAGATAGTTTAAAATGCTAATGTGAACTATGCAATTTTTGTTACCTGATTTAATTTTTCTACTGCTCATTTCATTACTTGAAAAATCTCCTAGCTTTTAATATTAATTTATTACAACCTGCTGTATTCTAATCTTATTTAAGCCTGTCCCAAATACTAGAGTTTCTTATGTACTTTTTAAAAAGTGGGGTATAATTGACATATAACATTAATTTCAGGTGTACAGCATAATGATTTTATATGATCACCACAATAATCTAGTTAATATTCATCACCATACAGAGTTACAACAAAATTTTTTTTTCTTGTGATGAGGACTTTTTTTTTAGAGATCTACTCTCAGTAACTTTGAAATATGCAATACAGTATTATTACCTTTAGTCACTATGCTGTACATTATATCCCTGTGATTTATTTATTTTAGAAATAACTGGAGCAGTCTAAAAGTTCATAAATTTGAACACATTCTGAAGCTCTACATTTTTACTCCCCTCCCTCCACGTTTTATTTTTCTGATACCACATTTTACATCTTTTTGTCTTGTGTAGCCCTTAACTAATTGTTGTAGAGTTGTTTTTACTACTTTTGTCTTTTAATCTTCATACTAGCTTTATGAGTGGTTCACTACTTTTACTATATATTTACCTTTACCAGTGAGATACGTACTTTCATATGTTTTCTTGTTATTAATTAGTGCCGTTTCTTGCCAGCTTAAAGAAGTCCCTTTAACATTTCTTATAAGGCTGGTTTAGTGATGATGAACTCCTTTAGCTTTTGCTTCTCTGGAAACTGTTGCTTCTTCAATTCTGAATGATAACTTTGCTGGGTAGAGTGTTCTTGGAAGTTTGTTCTTTTAGCACTTTGAATATATTGTGCCACTCCCTCCTGGTCTGCAAAGTTTCTGCTGAAAAAAGTCTCCTGATAGTCTTATGGGGGAGCGGGGTTCCCTTGTACAAAACAAGCTGTTTTTCTCTTGCTGCTTTTAAGATGCTCTCCTTCTTTAACTTTTTTTTTTTTAATTGAAGTATAGTTGTTTTACAGTATTGTGTTAATTTCGGGTATAGAGCATAGTGATTCAGGTTTTTGCAGATTACATTCCATTATAGGTTATTACAAGATATTGGGTATAATTCCCTGTGCGATACAGTATATCCTTGTTGCTTATCTATTTTAAATATAATAGTTTGTATCTGTTACTCCCATACCCCTAATTTGTCCCTCTCTCCTTTCCTTCCCCCCTTGGTAACCACAAGTTTGTTTTCGATATCTGTCTGTTTCTGTTTTGCATATACTTTCATTTGTATTATTTTTTAGTTTCTACATATGGGTGATATCATACAGTATTTGTCTTTCTCTGTCTGGCTTATTTCACTAAGCATAATACTCTCCAGGTCCATCCATGTTGTTGCAAATGGCAGAATTTCATTCTTTTTTTATGGCTGAGTAATATTCCTGTGTGTGTGTGTGTGTGTGTGTGTGTGTGTGTGTGTGTGTGTGTGTGTCACATCTTCTTAATCCAGTCACCTGTTGGGCACTTGGGTTGCTTCCATGTCTTGGCTATCATAAATAGTGCTGCTGTGACCATTGGGGTGCATGTATCTTTTCGAATTTAGTATTTTCACTTTTTCTGGGTATATACCCAGGAGTGGGATTGCTGGATCATATGGTAGTTCTATTTTTAGTTTAAGGAACCTGAATACTGTTTTCCATAGTGGCTCTCTCAATTTTCATTCCTACCGACAGTGTATGAGGGTTCCCTTTTCTCCACATCCTCTGCAACTTTTGTTTTGTAGACTTTTCGATGATGGCCATTCTGACAGGTGTGAGGTGATACCTCATTGTGGTTTTGATTTGCATTTCTCTAATAATTAGTGATGTGGAGCATCTTTTCATGTGCCTGTTAGCCATCTGCATGTCTTCTTTGGAGAAATGTCTGTTCAGGTCTTCTGACCATGTTTGGATTGGGTTGTTTTTTGATATTGAGTTGTATGAGCTGTTTGTATATTTTGGATATTAACCCCTTGTGGGTCACATCATTTATAAATATTTTCTCCCATTCAGTAGGTTGTCTTTTTGTGTTGATGGTTTCCTTGCTGTGCAAAAGCTTTCAAGTGTAATCACGTCCCATTTGTTTGGTTTTGCTTTTCTTTCTTTTGCCTTAAAGACTGATTAAAGAGAGTATTGCTAAGATTTATGTCAAAGACTGCTCCGCCTGTGTTGTGTTGTAGGAGTTGTCTTTAACTTTGGACGTTATAATGTATCTTGGTGTGGGTATGTTTAACTTTTTCAGATATTGCCGTACCATTTGCCACAGCAGCTGTACCATTTCACATTTCCAGCAGTGCACTAGGGTCTGTTTCTTCATATCCTAGCCAAGTTGTTAGTTTCTGTTTTCTGTTGATAATATTCATCCTAATGGCTGTGAAGTGGCATCTCTCTGTGGTTTGATTTGCATTTCCTTAAGGACTAGTGATGTTGAGCATCTTTTCATTTATGTACTGGCCGTTTGTATGTCATCTGTTGAAGTCCTTTGCCCATTTTAAATCAGGTTGTTTTCTGTTTTGTTAGGTAACTCTAAGAGTTTTATAGTTTTAGCTCTTACATTTGGGTCTTTGATCCATTTTGAGTTAATTTTTGAATGTGGTATATGCCGAGGGTCTAGCTTTAAGGCTTCCAGTTTTACCAAGTGGTCACAAACTGGAAGTGAATAGAATGTGGAATTTGCTGGTTTGTTAGAAACATAGTGAAATCCTAGGATATCCTAGGATATCCCTGGTTTTATACTGTTGACATTTCCAAATGTTTTGGGAGTTCAAAGTATCAATAGTTGCAGTTGTTAGACATTTTCAATGAACCAGGAGAATGGGTTGGGGACCAGTGGAGACCTGGTCACTTTCACTAGGGCCTCATTAGAAAATTACAGCATTAACGCCTATTCTTATTTGGATTTGTCACTCATATGTTTTATTTTTCTGACCATCAGATTACCTATTGTGTGTACATTCTTTTAAATTTAAATATGTTCATAAGAATTGACTTTGCATGGACGGTGGTGACAGCTGTATGATAAATTGAAATATTGTTTGAGTTTCTTTGTGGAGAAAAAAGTGGATTATACTCATTATTAGAGAAAAAGTCAGAAGTGAAACATCAGTGAAATTTCATACCAGGTGTAACTTTTTACCTTTCCTCAGGGATTGAGGAATGATCTGAAGGCAGCTTTGGATAAGATTGATCAGCAGTACCTGAATGAAATTGTGGGTGGCCAAGAACCTGGAGAGGAAGACACCCAGAATGATTTGAAAGTTCATGAAGAAAACACCACAATTGAAGAGTTAGAGGTGATCCCTCCGCCACCTTCCCTGATTCCCCGTCATGCCTTTCATTCCCTGCGGCAGATGGTTGAGCTCCTCAGACTCTTCAGTGTACAGCGCGCTGGCGTCTTTGGTCACTACAAAGGCCCTTCTTCTGTTTCGTGCCTTGCGTTTATTCACTCGCTTTTTCTCGTTTTCTGTACACATTCGCCTACTTCCTGCCTTCAAAAGTATTCGTTCTGATGTGTTTGATGTGTATCCTTTGATTTGTTGATGGTCTTGTAGAACCAGTAGTGTTTGTCGGCATGTGTTTTGGTATACACGTAAATGATATTTTACTGTGAAATTCTTCATTCTGTTCACTTTTTTCCCACTTAGAACTATGTTAAGTTCCATCCTTGATGCCTTAGGTACATCTAAACCTTTGATTTTAACTTAGCATTTCATACACTGTGGCATTCACTGCCTTTTACTTTTTGTTCGCCATAATGACAGACAGTGAGATTGCTCCCAGCTCCCTGTTACCACAGACAGCTTTGTGACAGTCTTGCACATGACCCCTCTGGAGCAGAAGCAGGATTGCTTCTGATATATGTTTAACTTGTCTGAGTACTGCCAAATTGCTCTCTGTAATGGGTTTGCCAGTCTCCACCCTCCACCAGCAGTGTGTGAGTGTCTTGTATCCCTGCATCCCTGCCAACACCTGGCAGTATCTTGCTTTCTTATTTTTGCCAGTGTGTTGAATGTGGAGTGATATATGTAATCTTATTTAAAAGTTGTATTATCTAAATATCTAGCATGAGCAAAAATAATGACTTAAAGTTCTTAATGGTTAATAAAACATAGTTATTTTTTCTGTCACCTTTCGTTCCTGGCTCTTAACCCACATTGCATGCTGTGAGTGAGACTGTAGTTAAGGAAGATGTCCTTTTAATTATACCTCGACCCCCTAAATTTTACTGCAATAATTGGTGTGAGCAACCAGTTCTGGACATTTTTTTCTTTTTTCCTTCGTTTCAAACAGCTTTGGAGATAGTCACATACTATACAATTTATCCATTTAATGTGTACAATTCAGTGGTTTTTAGTATATTCACAGGTTGCTACAACCATCATCACAATCCAAGTTAAGAGCATTTTGTTCCCCTAAAAATAAACCTTGTTCATGTTCATTAGCAGTCATTCCCTTTACTCCCTCTTTGAGTCATAAAAGATAACATGCTCTCTAAATTTAAAATGGCCAATTGTCTTTTTTTTTAAATCTATCTAGAAATTCCATCAGGGTTTTAAATCAAAATTGGACCATACGTATATGTAATAAAGAGCCATGTTCAGTCTGGTGTTGCTAATGTATGTATTCCGCTGTTGCTCTTGACTAATGAACAGAAGCACTCTTTTTCTTCAGGCACTGGGAGAGTCTTTAGGAAAAGGTGATGATCATAAAGACATGGACATCATTACCAAATTCCTGAAGGTATGTACTTTTTGGCTAGGAAAGGAGGACATGTTTTCTTTAGTTAAGAACTGGTCTTACTTTCTGTTTTTTGGGGTTTTCATTTTTGAATTGTTTAAGAGTTACAGACTGGAAAGGGAAATCCTCACTAAACATTTCTGCACGTACGGTGTTTATGATATTGCTATGTGCTTGGATATAGAGGTTAAACAAAGAAAATGTATATTTACTTTCTTCATAGCACTTGTAAAGCTGACTTATTAATGTAAATACACCGAAAAGAATCATAGCAGTGGAATGAACAAGAAGTTCTAAGGATTAAAAATTTGTTTTTAAACACTCTGGGAAGGAGTGCAATAAGGAGAAGCTTTTCTGAGAGATGATGACACTAAGGAAGGGAAGGAGGTTGGAAGACGTTGACAGGGAAAAAGGCAAACACTCGAGCAGCCTTTCAGAGACTTGCGATTTAGCTCATTCATCCTTCCCGGAATTCCTCTTTCAGTGGTTTAGGTAGCGTATGTGCAAATCCCAAATTCCTTTTAACATTTATTCACACATTATTTGTGTTCAGAACAAGAGATATAAATGCAAGAAATGCTTTTACTTGTGTTTACAGTTTAAATACAACATAATTAGTCATCAAGATTCTCAATCTGTTGAGGATTTGGCATGGAATTAGCTAGGGCGTGGTGGGATCTAGCATGAACTAGAATTTCCTCTTTGAGTGACAGCCTCTCCCTATGTAGGACATGCATAGGTAACACCGCTAGGGGAGTATGGCTTCCTCAGCCCTCAGTGTTTACCTGCCTCTGGGAAGGATGCTCTTTGTGCATTTAACTCAGGGGGCACCTGGGTAGTTTTCTGGGGCAGGGTGGGGGCTGGTCATAGTTTCTTTTATTTTCGTTCGTTTTTTTCCTTCCTTCTCCTTTGGTCAGGCACTTTAGAGGGAATTTTTAATTGAATTGTGGTCTCTACTGCAAAAGTAGAAAGTCCAAATACTACAACATCATCCCTGGAAGATTGATTAAATATCACAGCACATATGGCATTATGGCTGATGAGTCTAGGTAGGTTGAATTTTATGTAATAGAAATACAAATAAAAGTTTATTTCTGTCAAGCAGTTGCCAGTGAAATTTGATAGCTCTTTCAGGGGAAATGGATCGCATCTGAGCTGGGAGAGGTGTAGAATAGGGAAGTCTGTGACTTGCCAAAGGTACTGCATTAAAACATACATGACGCAGTAAGCAGAGATAGTTCATTAGTTACATATTGGTTGATGTTTTAATCAGTCAAGACATTTACTCTAAGGATGAGTGTATACCATTTTGTGCATCAGAGAACTTTTAAGCTTACAGAACCACTGGGTGGCATTGTAGTCTAAATTTACCCTTTTTTCCCACAGTTTCTTCTTGGTGTTTGGGCTAAGGAGCTGAATGCCAGAGAGGATTATGTGAAGCGCAGTGTACAGGGTAAACTCAACAGTGCTACTCAGAAACAGACCGAGTCCTATCTCAGACCCCTTTTCAGAAAGCTACGGAAAAGGGTGAGGTTTCACGAAAAATGCTTTTGTTAACTGATTTTTAAAAAATAGAATATATAAAGTTAGAATAAATGCAGTTTGTAACACTGTAGCTTCCAAAATTTAGTTATGCTTTTTTTTCTTTTCCAGAATCTTCCTGCTGATATTAAAGAATCCATAACAGATATCATTAAATTCATGTTGCAGAGGGAATATGTGAAGGTACATTACCATGCTGTGCATCAGAATTATGTTTATGAGCATACGTAGGTTGTGTACATAATATGTTCATCTCGTGTGGGAGTATTTTAATAGAAGATTTAAGAATAAATGTGAAATGAATTAGTAGTAAAAAAACTTTCATTTCTAATATATTAGCTTTATTGTTAGGCATGAATAATAAAGTTTAAGACTGCACTGTAATTTTTAGTCATTTTTAAGGAAGGTGTAAAGATTCTTCACAAACTGGATATAGGCAGCCGTTCATTTCATGAATGGGATTGAATTTCAAAGTTTTTAGATTGTTGATTATGGCTTGGAACAAATTTTCCCGTAGAAGCAATGTTACGTAGATTAG
Organism: Pseudorca crassidens; assembly: GCF_039906515.1. Taxonomy (NCBI): domain Eukaryota; kingdom Metazoa; phylum Chordata; class Mammalia; order Artiodactyla; family Delphinidae; genus Pseudorca; species Pseudorca crassidens. Next base: position 190,468,741 of record NC_090296.1, read on the forward strand.
TTTCCCAGGCCAGCTATAAAAACCTACTTAATCCATAATATAGCTGAACCATCGTACTAATGATACAGTGGAATTTAACTGCCCTTTATGCTGTTTTCTCTGAGAAAATGTTCCAAGTAAGGCTGCCAGAATTTCTCTCTCCCATTTCAGTACTGCAACAATAGCAAAGCCCAGGAGGGGAGACTTCCCCTGCTGCAGTGTCTTTATTCCTGAGTGGACTCTGGGACCAGGTGGCAGAGGACAGAGCTCTGGGGTCCATGTGCTTCCTGGGTAGAGTTTCGAAAGGAGGTGGAAGGCCATCAGTCCGTGTGGCGAACAAGAAGAGAAGGGCCTCTTGCACCACTAATGGGATTGGAAGTGCACCCCTGCTCGTGGGCCATCAGCCGAGTTTGAGGAGGGAGGCTTCCAGCGGCTGTGCCTCCCAAGAGAGGAGTGGAGGGTTCCGTGCAGCATCTCCAGTGACAGTTCCAGAGCCTCGATGGGGCTCTGCCAGAAAAGTGGGCATGCGTTGCTTATTCCTGTGCTCTGAGTGTCTGTCCTCAGAAGGGACTGTGGGTGATCCTGTGTGACTGGAGGTCTCCTTGATGAGAGCCTCATGCTAATGGGCTAAAGTAGTGTTTTTAGTCCCTCTAGATGAGAGCCTGTTGGTTAGTCAGAGAAAGTGTTTCTGCTTTATAGCTATGAGTTTTATTTTTGGATAGTTTCTGTTGCCTGGAGCTTAGCAGGGATGATTGCATTGGGATGGATGGATAAGGTCACCATCAGTGCAGAAGGAACTCACAGCACTTGCCTGCTAGAGGCGATGCCTTCCCTCTTGATACTTTTCTCATTCTCGTATATGAGAAGCTGGTGAAAGTTTATTTTATATAAAGTACAGAAAGAACTAAAACTTAATATTAGGACACTCTTCTTTGGAAATGTGGGGAAACTGAATATTGGAAATTTTATCAGTTAATATCCAATATTAAACTTTACACACACGAGTATCAGGGATTTAAAAAAATGTGTATATGCCGTTTTAAAATTCAGTATATCAGTCTCATAGTTGTTTGATTTTTAAATGAAGATCTCTTTGAGGCCTGGCTGTGTAAGCCTCTCTGAAACCGTTGGGGTCTTTGAGAGTTTACTTGCTTTCTGTTTTGTCCCCCACCCCAGCCCAGGTAGCCAGGCTTGGTTTAGAAAAAGAGCCATTTTTCTTCATTGCTTTCTCTCTTCTCATTTTGTCGCTTTTAAGGTTCTTGGCAGGTGGGAGGTTTGGGGGGCCAAAGTGAAGTGATCTCATCCTTTAGCTATTTGGCTCGAGGGCCAGTATTTAATCTCTGTTTACACATCTGCTATGGACCCGATGTGATGGTCCCAGCACACAGAGCCCACACTGCTTTCAGAGGTCTGCAGTGCTGTGCAGGGAGTAGTTGTAGTTTCAGGTTGGATTATGAAAAACTAGTTAGCCTCTGTCTTCTCTGTGACCACCTAGGGAGAAGACTAGGTCTAACGGAAACTCAGACTAGAGTTTTTGTCAGTGCATCAAATTACCTGCCTGGTAATTCCAGATCTGAAATGTATTAACTTCCAGTGCACCAAGGCTGCAAAGGAATGTTTTGTCTTTTTAATCCCTGGGTTAGCGTTGGTTTCTGTTTTTCCACAGACATATGTGGTCCTGGGTAAGCAGTCAGTCACCCCATATTTTAATTTCTTTTGTTTGGATAATGGGAATGATAATATTTTCAACACGCCCAAGAGATGGATGAAAATTTCATCACGAAGGGCTGTGAAATACTAAATGAAAATTTGGACCAGCAGACTATTTCTCCTTTCCTGATCTCTTCTTCAACTCTCTTTTTAGGCTAATGATGCTTATCTTCAGATGGCCATTGGAAATGCCCCTTGGCCCATTGGTGTCACTATGGTTGGCATCCATGCCAGAACCGGTAGGGAAAAGATTTTTTCCAAGCACGTTGCACATGTTTTAAATGATGAGACACAGCGGAAGTATATTCAGGTAAGCAGTTTGGAGGGAAAAGTGCTCTGGAGGTTAACATTCCCCGGTTCTCAAGCTAAGTTTTGAGAGGAGGAGAATTATAGTGATTGGGTATAGCATGATAGGATGCAAGTCCACTCCTTATGTAAATAGTACTTGTATTTAAGACACCTTCCACTGTACTATAAAATAGAAACCTTTTAGGTTTCATATATGATGTAAGACAGGGTGAAATGTTGTGCTTTAATTACCTGAGTAGTGAAATAAAACTATTGCTGTTCGCTTTGGGAGTTTACTAAAGAATGACGAATTTAGAGTATTTTGCAATAATTCACATTTTGTTACTTTCAAGGTAGATTAACATCTAGGCTAAAAAGGTATAAACGGTAAAAATTTAGCTAGTAAATATTTTTAAATAATTTGTAACAACACTTCGGTACACAGATTTAAAATATTTATAGTTTATTTTCTTAAAGTTATACATGCCTCACATAAACCTGGTTACACTGCTGTTGGGTGAATCTTTTCTTTTTAGTGGGAAAAAACCCTCAACTGTAATCTAGCTTTTGCCAAGGTGTCAAAAACCCCAGGTTGTGTCTGTATAATGACTTTTGCTGGATATTAACTCTAAAGCTTGAAGATGAAACTCTGAAAGTTTACTTAAAGTGTAAGATTCACTTAAAATGCCGAAAGTGCTTTCAGAATTTGTGCCAGACAACAGTCACTATCATGTTCATGGATTATCTTTTTATTTCATTTCAATTCCAAGTGCTAAAGGTTATTTTGTGTCATGCTTTGTACCTTATTCATATATATTAGCATTTTAAAATATGATTTCAACCTGACCCCCTAATGTGAACTGTAGAACTTACAGAGTTCAAATATACTTGTGGAAATTCAAAACATTTCCATTTTCTTTTTTTTGTTTTTTTTTGCGGTATGCGGGCCACACAGGCTCAGCGGCCATGGCTCACGGGCCCAGCCGCTCCGCGGCACGTGGGATCCCCCCAGACTGGGGCACGAACCCGTGTCCCCTGCATCGGCAGGCGGACTCTCAACCACTGCGCCATCAGGGAAGCCCCTCCATTTTCTTAATAACCACCATTGACCATATCGAAGGCAAAAAGCTTTTAGTTGGGGAAAAAAGTGGCTTGGCTTTAACAATAGAAAACAGTTACCAGTGATTAAATTTGCTAATTGTGTTCTGCTATACCATGGCCAAAGCTATAGTGTGTATAAGAGTTCATATAATTAGATAAATTGTCTTAAAGACAGCATCTTCTTTAGACAATGGTATGATTACCATCATTTTATAAACTGAGTTTTCTTTTTAAAAATATGCCTAGTATTTTAAAGACTTCTGGTTCATTTTGGAAGCTATACAGTGACCTATCCTCCCTCCATTGTTCTTCCTTTTTAACTCTTCTCTTCCCCTTAAAATGTTTTTCCCCCCTTTTCCCCAAGATGATTAGAGAAAATTGGCAAACATACTGTATCTGAACTTTAGGAAGGTGTTTGACCTAAATCCAATAATATTCTTGTGTACAGATGTAAATATGGTCAAATGATCAGGTGGACTCAGCTTGTTGAGTGAGAGAAGCCATGCATACTAAATAATGGATCCGTGTCTGTTTGGGTGCATGCTAGGGACATGCCATGGGGCACTTAGTGACCTCAGTACTGTCCTGTTCAACAATTTTAATGACCAATTTGGATGACTGTACTGAGAGGTATATGTATCAGATTTACAGACAGTAAGAAACAGAAGGAATAGGGTGTGTGTTCAGGTGGAGAAGAAATTTGCATTCCAGAAGTTCTTGACAGACTGAAGAAAAAAGCAGATTCTAAAAATATAATATTTAGCAATGATGACCATAAAGAAATTTGGAAGTCTAATAACTCAGTTAGACTTCTAACAAGTCAAGTTAGACTTGAGCGTACAGTTTGAGCACTGTATATGAGGAAGAATTAGGGAATTTAAGTACAATAACAGTAGTACAGTATGGCTACTGGAAAGCCTAATGATAGCTTATGCTACATTATTAGATGTAATAATTTAGTATAAGTTCCACAAGGCAAGAGCATAGTTCACTGTCATATCCGCAGAGTCTGGAATAGTACTCATGGTGGGTGCTCAGTAAATATTTGTCGAATGAATGAATACTCCAGAGGACGAGAGGTGCAAGTCTTGCTTTTTTTTCTTTCTAGTCCTTGAGAAAGGAGACTCTTGGTGGGGGTCTGGGTAACTATAGATAATGAGAGAACTTTCCAGTGGAAGAGGGATTAAACTTGTCCCATACAGTTAAGGACCAGGTAAGGTATAGGAATGAAGGCATATTTCTAATCAGTGTAAGGAAAGGATTCTTTCTTTTTTTAATCTTTTTGTTTTGAAACAATGAGAGACTGGTAAGAGGTTGCAAAAATAGTACAAAGAAGCTTTTTTTTTTTTTTTTTTGCAGTACGCGGGCCTCTCACTGTTGGCGGCCTCTCCCGTTGCGGAGCACAGGCTCCGGACGCACAGGCTCAGTGGCCATGGCTCACGGGCCCAGCCACTCCACGGCATGTGGGATCTTCCCGGACCGGGGCACAAACCCGTGTCCCCTGCATCGGCAGGCGGACTCTCAACCACTGTGCCACCAGTGAAGCCCCAAAGAAGCTTTTTAACAGGCAAAATTGCCCCAAAATAGGAGTAAGGCTGCTTTAGAAGATATGGGGGAGATCCCTACCACTTGATATGTGCAAGCATCCAGTTAACTTGCCCTTTCTGGTCTGTTGATTTCTCTGGTACTTCTCTGCCATTTTCCCTAGAGGCCATCGCTTAAACCTGAGGTTGCAAACTCACATACCCAGGATAGTTGGGTAACAGGTGAGCTGAGTGTTAAGAAGCCTCTGACCCTCGGTCTCTCTTTTCTTTTCCTACTTTTCATGTAGCCACAGATGGAAGTAGTATTTTCATTTTCCTCTCAACTCTGATAAGAACGGTGGACAGTTGATTACCAATGTTGTGTTAGTTCAGCTGTACTCCAGTATAAAATAAAAACTTTAAAAAGTGGATAGCGCAAGCACAGTGTGAAGTGTCAGCTGAGTCTTAGCCTCCAGCGTTACGGGAGTCACTTCAGCTCATTGTTGCCTTGTAGGAGTATGGCTCTAGTGTTGTTCCATCTTCCTTTATTTTTTAGTGAGATACTAGAATCCTTAATTTTTTAAAAAAGCGTATGCTCCTATTTTTAAAATATTGGCAATAACAGAAACAAAAAAATTAGCATTGTGTGAGGCCAAATAAAGTACCAGTTTTTGATCTGTCTTAAAATAAACCCATAGTACAGCTCAAGGCACAATGAAGCCACCCCCATGTTAGCATTTTACGAAATTCTTGATTACAATTAACTGAGTGATTTCCTAAGCTGTCTTTCAAATCTTTCTCCTCTTATTTTGGTATTTGGGTGAGGTTGAGTTGAATTATTCCTACAAAGAGACAGTTTAAATATATTATTTGAAGTTTAAGTCAGGAAGTGACACACTTAAAGGATCAGGTAGTAAATATTTTAGGGTTTGGGCTTCATAGGTCTCTGCTACAGCTCTTCAACCCTGCAGTGAAAGCAGCCAGTGGCCGTGTTCCAGGAAAACTCCATTTATAAAAGGGGCGAGTGGCCCGTGGGCCGTAGTTTGCTGACCCCTGGTAAATGTATAAACCCAAACCTTTTCTACGTTAAGATATTTGCTGAGGAGGTAATAGTGAAAGTCATTTAATAGGGTAATTTTTCTTTTTCTTCTTTTAATTTTTTTAACATCTTTATTGGAGTATAATTGCTTTACAATGGTGTATTAGTTTCTGCTGTACAGCAAAGTGAATCAGCTATATGTATACATATATCCCCATATCTCCTTCCACTTGCGTCTCCCTCCCACCCTCCCTATCCCACCCCTCTAGGGGGGACACAAAGCACCAAGCTGATCTCACTGTGCTATGCGGCTGCTTCCCACTAGCTGTCTGTTTTACATTTGGTAGTGTATATATGTCCATGCCACTCTCTCACTTCTTCCCAGCTTACTCTTCCCCTCCCCGTGTCCTCAAGTCCATTCTCTACGTCTGTGTTTTTCTGTGTCTTTATTCCTTTCCTGCCCCTACATTCTTCAGAACCATTTTTTTTTTGATTCCAAATATATGTGTTAGCATACGGTATTTATTTTTCTCTTTCTGACTTACTTCACTCTGTATGACAGACTCTAGGTCCATCCACCTCACTACAAATAACTCAATTTCGTTTCTTTTTATGGCTGAGTAATATTCCATTGTATATATGTGCCACATCTTCTTTATCCATTCATCTGTCGATGGACACTTAGGTTGCTTCCATCTCCTGGCTATTGTAAATAGGGCTGCAGTGAACATTTTGGTACATGACTCTTTTTGAATTATGGTTTTCTCAGGGTATATGCCCAGTAGTAGGATAGCTGGGTCATTTGGTAGTTCTATTTTTAGTTTTTTAAGGAATCTCCATACTGTTCTCCATAGTGGCTGTATCAATTTACATTCCCACCAACAGTGCAAGAGGGTTCCCTTTTCTCCACACCCTCTCCAGCATTTATTGTTTGTAGATTTTTTGATGATGGCCATTCTGACCGGTGTGAGGTGATATCTCATTGTAGTTTTGGTTTCCATTTCTCTAATGATTAGTGATGTTTAGCATCCTTTCATGTGTTCGTTGGCAATCTGTATATCTTCTTTGGAGAAATGTCTATTTAGGTCTTCTGCCCATTTTTGGATTGAGTTGTTTGCTTTTTTGATATTGAGCTGCATGAGCTGCTTGTATATTTTGGAGATTAATCCTTTGTCAGTTGCTTCATTTGCAAATATTTTCTCCCGTCCTGAGGGTTGTCTTTTGGTCTTGTTTATAGTTTCCTTTGCTGTGCAAAAGCTTTTAAGTTTCATTAGGTCCCATTTGTTTTTATTTCCATTACTCTAGGAGGTGGGTCAAAAAGGATCTTGCTGTGGTTTATGTCATAGAGCATTCTGCATACGTTTTCCTCTAAGTTTTATAGTGTCTGGCCTTACGTTTAGGTCTTTAATCCATTTTGAGTTTATTTTTGTGTATGGTGTTAGGGAGTGTTCTAATTTCATTCTTTTACATGTAGCTGTCCAGTTTTCCCAGCACCACTTATTGAAGAGGCTGTCTTTTCTCCATTGTATATTCTTGCCTCCTTTATCAAAGATAAGGTGACCATATGTGTGTGGGTTTATCTTTGGGCTTTCTGTCCTGTTCCATTGATCTATATTTCTGTTTTTGTGCCAGTACCATACTTTCTTGATTACTGCAGCTTTGTAATATAGTCTGAAGTCCAGAAGCCTGATTCCTCCAGCTCCGTTTTTCTTTCTCAAGATTGCTTTGGCTATTCGGGGTCTTTTATGTTTCCATACAAATTTTGAAATTTTTTGTTCTAGTTCTGTGAAAAATGCCAGTGGTAGTTTGATAGGGATTGCACTGAATCTGTAGATTGCTTTGGGTAGTATAGTCATTTTCACAATGTTGATTCTTCCAATCCAGGAACATGGTATATCTCTCCATCTATTTGCATCATCTTTAATTTCTTTCATCAGTGTCTTATAGTTTTCTGCATACAGGTCTTTTGTCTCCTTAGGTAGGTTTATTCCTAGGTATTTTATTCTTTTTGTTGCAATGGTAAATGGGAGTGTTTCCCTAACTTTTCTTTCAGATTTTTCATCATTAGTGTATAGGAATGCAAGAGATTTCTGTGCATTAATTTTGTATCATGCTACTTTACCAGATTCATTGATTAGCTCTAGTAGTTTTCTGGTAGCATCTTTAGGATTCTCTGTGTATAGTATCATGTCATCTGGAAACAGTGACAGTTTTACTTCTTCTTTTCCAGTTTGGATTCCTTTTATTTCTTTTTCTTCTCTGATTGCTGTGGCTAAAACTTCCAAAACTATGTTGAATAAAATTTTTCTTTTTAAATTGAGATATAATGAACCTTAGTAAACAGTGGAGCCTGTAAAGTGTACGAATCTTAATTGTACAGCTCAGTGATTCTTCATATATATGTGATATTTATCAAGACATAAAATGAGGTCTGGATCGTAGGAGATTTCAAGCAGCACCCCTGAAGTTTCCCTCATTCTTTTTCCCAGCCTAATTCCTCCTCCCATCAGAAATAACCATGGTTTTGACATGTGTCATTATTGGTTAATTTTGCCAGTTCTTGGACATCATTTAAATGAAACCTTGCAATATGTAATTATTTTCTTTTATGTAGAAATATTGGTGAGAAGTAACTGTTTTCTGAAATATGGTAAAAACAATTCAGCGGGCTCTTCACTGTAACATGATTTCATCTTTGGGTTTTATGCAAACCTCTATAGAATTTAAACTGTGAAGGTTGTTTGAAGTGTTCTCTTTCTCACAAAAATTAAACACACCACAGGGAGGGTTTGCTCACCATGTAGATCCAAGAGAAGTTGTATAGCTTATTGGTAGCCTCAAATCTAGGGCGAGATGGAAATTGTTGGTAGGAACTTCAAGGACTTTGGTCGGTCTGCCGATGCAGATGTAGCCTTTGGCCCAGATTTGGATAAAGCTTCTTCTGCACAGATTAAAGGCAGTTCTTGATTATTTAGAGTCTTTATAATTCAGTCATTTCAAGACATCTCTTGAAAAGGTTCATATCTTGGGTGTTCTTTACTTGTTGGTAAAGAAGAGCAGGAAGAAAAGCTGAAATGGACATCACGTGGTGATTTGCCCTCCAGATCCACTCCAGCCTTCCTCACCGTGTTCTGTGCCCTGGAAACCTGGCTTTCATGAACAACATGGACAGGCTCTCTTGCCCTCTGACTTCTGAACGGGGCAGGCGATGAGAGGGACCGGAAGGCATTCTGTAGGTGGGAGAAGAACGAGTTTGGGGTATTTATTTCCCTGGCTTCCTCCCTGTAGAGTCAGTACACCCTTCCACCCAAGGCCACAGCCATCTCCATACTGTTAGTTACCCTCTCTGGGTTTCTGGTAACCAGTCTTCTCCCTTGCCCCCTTAGAAAACAGGCTAGCCACAGCTTTGCAGTGTTGTCAGCTCACGGGTCCCGGTCTTGCCCACGCCTTTGTAAAGTCCTTGGGACTGCTACCGTCAAATTACCCAGTTTGAGTATGCCCTTTGTTTCCTGTGGATACCCTCCCTGATTCCTATAGATTAGTCTGTCTGTGTGCTGTGTTACAACACAGGTTTCTTTGGGGATTAGAAGATTAAGGAGTAATATTCATTCCAAATAATTTTCCTCAAGCGTTCACTGTTCCAAAAGGCAAAATGTCCCATAATCTTCTCTGGCAAGTTGTGTTCAATGACCTTAAGTTTGTAAACTCCCTGGTTAAAAACATCATTCCAGCATCTTATGTCTGATATTTATATCTGCATTTCAGATTTCGGCATATTTCACCTGTACTAGAATTTGTCAAATTTAGTTGTTCATGGAACATTTGTAAATTTATAATACGTTCGTGAATTGCTGAAAATGGTATAACAGAAACATTACTGCAGTGAGTGATCACAACGTGATCCATGTGTTGTATGCACATGTCATGGTTAGCTGGTAAACACTCCCTATGCATCAGATTGTGTGTCACACATTTGTGGGTCAAGCGGCCTTATGCTACCTCCTGGCATTCTTGGCTCTGATAAACCATTTCTTAAAGGCAAGTTGTCTTGGTAACAAACTGTTTACCCATTTAATAACTTCCTGGCATATTAAAAGAAATTTTTAGAGAAAAATAGTGCTATCATTTCTCTTTCACATACATTACCTTTTAACATTACAGAACGCCATTGGGTAGAAGCACACTGTGGGGAATGCTGGTCTAAACTGTGCCATGTTGCTTTTTAGCTGGCAGCTAAATAGACGTTTAACTTGGGGTGTTAACTCTGTATTTCTCAACCACATGCTTAAAAAGAAAAGTCAAATCACCGTGCAGCGTGAAGGCCTTGCCAGGCAAATAAAATCTTCGCTCAGATCGGCCATTTGCCATACATTTTTACCTAACTTCGTTAAGTACGTGAGTGCTGTTTTCAAAATGGAATAATCACTTGTAATTTGTTCCTTTCTGTGAAGTGATGAACCTTTGAACTGGAAATAATGTTCTTTTATATATCAAACATTCAGAGAAGTAAAAATTGAGAGCACCTCTCTATTTCTTACCATACACTCCAGAAGAAGATTTAGTCCCAAACTATTTTTTCTTTAATTTTCCACTAAGTCCTACAGATCCTGAATACTTCAATACATTTAATACTTGCATTGGGACTCTTCATTAGAAGCAGCATGAGATGGCCTTCATCTGCCATCATCCCAAGTAGCTAGATCCAGATCGGGTATTAAAAAGTCTAGAATGAGTAATTCAGATCAACTCAATGTTAATCATATACTTGTAAGAAAAGAATTCCTGTGGGCAGTTCTTAAAGGCTTGGCCTTTTTATGCATGGCTGTGAATGTTAGTTGCTATTGTAGAAATTAACTTTTCATCATTAAGTACACATTTTTTGAAAATCACATTTCGAGTCAAATATGTATTCCTTTAGTCTGAAGTTAGGATTAATTAGTAACTTAAATATCTCATGGTAATTCGTTCCTTTATTGGAACCTTGGCAGTTTGTTGATGGAATTTAAATAGCTGCATGGAAAATGTTCTCAACTTATCCCTGTTCTTCATGTTCCTAGGCTGCACCACTAAACGCATCTGTGCTTTCGTTTTCAAGACTTTGTTCTTACAGGGTACACTAGTGACAGGAACAGAAATAATTGATAAAATGTCTTCCGTATACTTCAGTAAGGAGATTACTTAAAAACAAAAAAAGTCTCCCTCAAGTGCTATTAACTAATGATAGTTTATAAAATAAAAGGCGAATCTAGCTAAAAGGGTATGATTGTAATTTGGTTTTTTTTTTTTTTTTTTGCGCGGACCTCTCACTGTCGTGGCCTCTCTTGTTGCGGAGCACAGGCTCCAGACGCGCAGGCTCAGTAGTTGTGGCTCACGGGCCCAGCTGCTCCACAGCATGTGGGATCCTCCCAGACCAGGGCTCGAACCCGTGTCCTCCGCATTGGCAGGCAGATTCTCAACCACTGTGCCACCAGGGAAGCCCTGGTTTGGTTTTAAAAAGCATTTGCTTTCTGCAATGATAAAAAATTGCTGTTTTTTTGAGTTGATGCAGGTTGATTGTTTTAATGGTTCATTGATTTATCTGGATATAAACAACTCTATTCAGGATTTGTATCCTATATCACATACTGTGATACACCAAACTGTATATATAATTGATATTTTTATGCCTTATCTAGAATATGCTGTAATGCTTGCAGTTAGGTTATTTAAAAATTGTGGTGAAATATATATGGCATAAATTTTACCATCTTAACCATTTAAAGAAAATCTTTATTCAGCTCTACCATCTTAACCATTTTTAAGTGTACAGTTCATCAGTTAGACTTTTAAATGCAGAATGTTTTCCTAGAAACAGTATTGATTTAAAAAAAATCAGTTTTAGTTAAATATTGTATGGGGAGAAAGTCATTAAGGAGCCATTAATGAGGACTCTGTAGAATCTGGAAAGGCTCAGGACGTGGGACTTTTAGGTACTTCTAAAAGACTGGACCAGGGACTTCCCTGGCAGTCCAGTAAGATTCCACCTTCTAATGCAGGGGGGTGCAGATTTGATCCCTGGTTTGGGAGTTAAGATTCCACATGCCTCGTGGCCAAAAAATCCAAAACATAAAACAGAAGCAGTATTGTAATAAATTCAATAAAGACTTTAAAAAATGGTCCACATCAAAAAAATCTTAAAAAAAAGACTGGACCATGGGATGGGACTGAAAATGAAGGAGTGGTTGAGAATTAGGATAAGTAGTCCAGAGATTCCTTCTACCCTGTGCAAGTGGGCCCTCCTGCCTTTCTCCCTTATAGCAGAAAACAGGTTAACTTTCTGAGGGATTTGTAGCCTCAGGCAGGGTGAGATGCCCTACTCAAAACAGGCAACTCAAGTGAGGGTCTGTGTGTTGACAGATGGGACCTCTGGTTCCTTTTCTCCACTGGTCCCTCTGATGCTGGCAGCCAGGCTGTTATCCCACCTCAGGAGACAGGAGGGTTCTTCTCTGTGAACTGACCCAAGAGAAAAGATGCACAGTTACTAACAATTAGTATTCTGCTAATGAAAAAACTAACTTGCTGCCATATTGTCCTAAAATGAAGTTCCATTGATGAGCCCTGCCCATTCGGTGAGTGTCCTTTAGCTCCTTATTGCCTTACTCATAAATATGCATGTTCACCTAGGATCATCAGACATTCAGGGAAAGTTTCCAACATGAAAGACAGAGACCAAAAAACACATGGAAAAAAAGGAGTTGAGAGAAACTGAATTATAGCATAGGGAACAGAAAAAAACCCTTTGATTAAAAAATTAATATCCTTAGATAAGGTTGTAACTATGAAATAACAATAGCTACAAAAAAAGAATTAAAACAAGCTTTCAGAAGTTAAACATTATAGCAGAAATTTAAAAATTAGATAAAAGGGTTATAAGATAAAGTTGAGGAAATCTCAGAACTATGAAAGATACGAGAACAAAAGAGTCAATCTATAAGGTCTGCAACTATTCAAATTCCAGGAAAAAGAAAAGAGAAATTGGAGGGTAGGAAATAATTAATGCAGGAAGAATTCCCAGAGCTGAAGGACATGCATTTCTAGAATGAAAAAAGAGCTCACTGAATTCATAGCAAATGAATAGGAAGGATCTCACATCAAGGCTCAATATAATCAAATATTGGAGGCCAAGGATAAAGAGATTTTCAGTGCTTCTGGAGAAAAGAAACAGGTCACTTATGAAGACTCAGGAATTAAAATGCCCTCATACTTCTCATTAACGGTTCTGGACGCTGGAAGACAGTGGAGCAATGCCTTTGTATTAGTAAGGGAAAAAGTCTCCAACTCAGAATTCTATTCCCACATGAACAGTCAAGTGTGAGTATAGGTTAAAGATATTTTCAGACAGGAAAAGTCTCAAAAGTGTGACCCATCTTGTGTCACATACCCATTCTCTAGAATCATTATTATTGTAGCTAACACTTACATGGTGTTTACTGTGTGCTCACTGCAGCAATTTAGCACATATATATTCTCTCTCACTCTTCTCTCTCTCACATATGTAGTAAGAGGATGATACTGTGATTTCTTTGTTTTACAAGTGGGGAAACTTAGGCATGGAAAAGTAATTTCCCAGGGTCACACAGCTAGTAAGTGGTGGAATTGGGATTTGAACTTGTATAGTCTTAACTCCACTATGTTATATAGCTAATACTTGAGGATGTGCTCCACCAAAATGAGGGAAGCAAACAAAGATCCAGAAAACAAGATCCAGCACAGGAGCAGGGCAAAAGGAATTCCCAGGTTGAAGGTGAAGGGATGCTCCAGGATTGTAGCAGTACAAGGAGGTCTGGAATTCAGCTGATCTAGATTGGAACAGATAAGACAGAGGGCTCCAGGAAAAAAATGGAACAGCTGTACTACCTGATGTGTTTGGTCATATTGAGAGTAGTCTCACTGTTGGAGAATGAATTGATATCTACGCAGAAAAGCAAAAAGATGGGGAAGAATACCTAAGAAAAAGGATATTGGCTCTGTTTTGGACAATATTTGTGTAGACATTATGAGGTATATCCTAAACATCGTGCTCACTGAGGACTGTGACTTGGGGGAGGAGAGGGAGAGAAAGGCGCGTGTGTGCATAGGTGGGGCCAATGCACGTAGTGTAAGAGATGAAATCTTCACCTTTCATAGGAGGTAGAAAAATAAAAACTGGAAAAAAATCAAGCACTGTCAGCGTGTAGTATCTAGAAATATGGCAGTAAATACCAGAAGAAACGCCTAAGAGATTTGGAGTGGTTGCCTTTGGGGTGATGGAATTAGGGATTGGAAAGGGTGAGGCAGGGGACTGCTATTATTTGATAGAAGAACTGTGTAATTTTAAAAATATATACAATAACATGCACACAAAACATGGGATTACCCTTGGCTTTTCTCTCTGTCTCAGCCCATGTCCTGTCAGCAAACCGTGATTGTCCCATGTTCAGCTTACATCTGGGGTGATCCCTTCTTACCACCTGCACTGCCACCGTCTGGGTCTGGCCCCTGCCTGTCTTCTCTGGATGACTGCAGGGTCTCCTCTCTGTGCTTTTTTCCTTGCCCCTCTTCTGTTCAGTCTGTGTGGCACCCAGAGGGATCCAGTTAAAATACAAACCAGACTGTGATGCTCTCTTGCTCAGAGCCCTACAGTGGCTCCCTAGTTCAGGGAGAGCCAGAGCCCTTCCGGTCACTTCCCACATCCACACACGCCTCTTGCCTGCCTGACCTTCTCCATAGCACTTGCCACCATCCAACACATTAGATATTTACATATTCATTTTGTTTCTTGTCCATTTTACATATTTTGTTTCTCGTCTGTCTTCCTTTATTAGAGTATATTCTCAATGAGGGTGAGGATTTTTTCTCTTTTTTTCCCCTGCTCTATTCTCAGAGCCTAGAGCAGTGCTTGGCACGTAGTAGGCACTGAATAAGGATTTATTAAATAAATGTATTGCTTTTATAAAAGTGAAAATTATATTTAAAAATACTACTTGTTTTTAAAAAGCTATTTGCAATAAGCTAAGCTAAGCAGCTCCTTGTCTTACTGGTTTAAGCATCCCCAAGCAATTTGAAACTAAAATCCTGAGGGACCTAACTGAAAAGATTTGTCTCCATTTGGAAAATACTCATATGTTATCATCAGGTTATGCCCCTTTAAAACTCCGTGCTGGGTGCCGTCAGTCCTTATGGCAAAAATTTACTGTAACGTTCCATGGTAACTATTTATGATGGAGACTGTTGAGTTTCACAACTGTTTGACAGCTAAGATTTCAGACAGGGTACTCTTTTTTTTTTTTTTTTTTTTTTTTGCGGTACGCGGGCCCTGTCACTGCTGTGGCCTCTCCCGTTGCGGAGCACAGGCTCCGGACGCACAGGCTCAGCGGCCATGGCTCACGGGCCCAGCCACTCCGCGGCATGTGGGATCTTCCCGGACCGGGGCACGAACCCGTGTCCCCTGCATCGGCAGGCGGACTCTCAACTACTGCACCACCAGGGAAGCCCCAGACAGGGTACTCTTAATATTCATTTTTTAAGCGTAGAATCTGTTCAGTGAGTGTAAATAAGCATCACAGATACCTTCAATAAGGCACAAACACCTAAAATTCTAATTCCTACAGTGTAAGGAAAATGACCCCCAGCGTCTTAGCATCTGTTTGCCTTTCATTGGCTCATAATAATTCTTGCTGTGTTTTGCTGCAGATTAAAGCTGTTTAGTCTTTCATTGGACTGTTCCCTTTCCTAGCTTTGCCTCTCTTCTCACCTCTTCCTTCAGGAGACTTAGGATCCTTTTAATGATATCACAGACATTTCCATGGCTGCAGCTCCAGTTCTGTAGCCACAGGATTAGAATTCACAGCAGGAGAAGCTGGACTGTGAGAGGGAAGGGTCTTTGTCCTAAAGCAACACCCGATTAGGCGCAGCTAGCAGCAACAGCGCCAGCAGAACGAGGAGCACAGCAGGCTCCCGGGCTTCCTTCGCACTTGCCGGCGAAAGTCTTCCTTCGTGGAGACCAGCTGAAGGATAACCTCCCTCCACACTCCCACTCCTTAAAATAGCATAATATGGACAGTCTTTGAACCCACAAAGGACTTGACGTGAAATGTTTGAAAATCGTGTTTCTCTGATGTTGAATCTCTTAGATTATAGCTCACTTCGTAGAAGTAATTTGTTTGTGTTATCTGCTTACTATGGGACCAAAGAGCTTTGGCAGGCTTTTTACCTCATTGTTTTGTTTTGTTTTTGGTGATTTTACTTAGCTTAAGTGTTGTTTGAATATGAAGGTAATTACAGAGTAAGAGTTCTAGATCTTTGGTGATGTTTTCGCTACCTGTTAACATTAGTATGTATTTTGAGGGGGTTTACCCTTCCTGCTCGGACTTCTAGATGCACTTTTCTGTTACTAGATTGTATAATTCCAGCAACATACTCTGCTTTTCCCACTGGGTCATGAAACTCTTTCTTCTTTTAAGAGCACATGATATTTCATTGTATCATTTTTAGGAAAGAAAATGAATTTGGGGGGAATACTAGTTAAGTACCAGGTAGTGTGCTATATATTTTTTCATATCTAATATAGACCTGAACATAATCAACCTTTGGCCTCTGATGGCATTTCATTGTTCTTACTGTGTTAGGAACTGGGTCGTTTCAGTTTTTGTGAATGCAAGGTGAGAAACCTTAAAATAATTTGTGCCAAAAATTGCTTTGGAGATCATTAAAATTAAGTGCTGCTGTTACTGGTTGTCGTTTTTAATAACTTATCAATATTGCTATAGATGTCTAGATTTCAGTAAGACATCTGACAAAGTGTCTCCTTGTAAACAAGGACATTTGTAGGCTGGTAGATAAAAGAGTAAATAGGATTCAATGCTAGTTGTAAAACTTGCAGAATTGTTCTGGAGAGATCTATAGTGGCACATCGCAGGTTTCTGCCCTTGTCCCTGGCCTGTTTGTGAACTTGGATAATGACTTAGCGGCATGTTTGCTTGCTGGTGGATGAGAAAGCTAAGAAGAATAACTGAAAATAAAATGCCCACTAAAGATTTTAAAAGATTACAGACTGAAGGATGAGTTGAAAGGGACTGATTGAATCTTTCTTAATTGTGACAGTTCTTATCATCAGTTAAAAATATCACTATGAAGTTATAGACTGGATGAGAACTGGCCAAATTGTAGAAGAGATAGAAATTTGTAGAAGAGATAGAAATTTGTGACATCATGGGAATTTGTGTATTGCATTTGTCTATAAAGAACCGAAGGCCATGGTAACAGATGCCAAAGGTACAGAACGAAGGCGGTGTAGTAGTGCTAAGACTACATTCTGCAGAACTGGCCAGGTCGTGCTTGTGCTATTTTTTATGATTATAGTACAATTTTTTTATTGTGTAATATTTGGTACGTAAAAAAGAACACATGTGATATGTAAGTTATGAAGCAAAGAATAAGATAAATGTGTAAAGGCCTTAATCCCAGCTTAAGAACTAGAACTTTCTGAAGATCATAGAATCTGTATTTTCCTCCTGTACCCCAGAAGTAACCATTATCCACAATTTGTCATTTCCTTGCTTTTTCAAAAATAATTCCACCATGTTATGTGTGTATTTCTTAGCAATATATTATTTTTAAGTTGTTTCTGAGTTGTATTAAAATGGTATAATAGTAGAAGAATCAATATTGTTAAAATGACCATAGTACCCAAGGCAATCTACAGATTCAATGCAATCCCTATCAAACTACCACTGGCATTTTTCACGGAACTAGAACAACTAATCTTAAAATCTGTATGGAAACACACAAGACCCCAAATGGCCAAAACGATCTTGAGAAAGAACAGAGCTGGAGGAATTATGCTCCCTGACTTTCATCAGAACATTATGATACTGGCACAAAAACAGACACATAGATCAATGGAACAGGATAGAAAACCCAGAAATAAACCCATGGCTTATGGTCAATTAATTGAGGACAAAGGAAGCAAGAATATACAGTGCAGAAAAGACAGTCTCTTCAATAAGTGGTGCTGGGAAAACTGAACAGCTACATGTGAAAGAATGAAATTAGAACATTCTCTAACACCATATACAAGACTTAAATTCAAAATGGATTAAAGACCTAAGTGTAAGACCAAATACTGTAAAACTCCTAGCGGAAAACAGGCAAAACACTCTTTGACATAAATTGAAGCAATATTTTTTGACTCTGTCTTAGAGTAATGGAAACAAAACAAAAATAAACAAATGGGATCTAATTAAACTTATAAGTTTTTGTAGAGTAAAGGAAACCATTGTCAAAACTAAAAGACAACCTACTGAATGAGAGAGAATATTTGCAAATGATATGACTAATAAAGGATTCATACCCAACGTATATAAACAGCCCATTACAGCTCGACAAATAGCCCACTTAAAAAATGGGCAGGGCTTCCCTGGTGGTGCAGTGGTTGAGAGTCCGCCTGCCGATGCAGGGGACATGGGTTCGTGCCCCAGTCCGGGAAGATCCCACATGCCGCGGAGCAGCTGGGCCCGTGAGCCATGGCCGCTGAGCCTGCACGTCTGGAGCCTGTGCTCCGCAACGGGAGAGGCCACAACAGTGAGAGGCCCGCATACCACAAAAAAAAAGGGCAGAAGAACTGAATTGGCATTTTTCCAAAGAGGAAATGCAGATGGCCAACAGGCACATGAAAATATGCTCAACGTGGCTAATCATCAGGGAAATGCAAATCAAAACAACAATGAGATACCACCTCACACCTGTCAGAATGGCCATCATTAAAAAGTCTATAGATAACATGCTGGCAGGGATGAGGAGAAAAGGGAACTGTTGTACACTGTTGGTGGGAATGTGAATTGGTGCAGCCTCTGGAGAGCATTAAGGAGGTGTCTTAAAAAACTAAAAATAGAACTACCATATGACCCCGCAATTCTACTCCTGAGTATATATCCAGAAAAACCCCAAAACACTAATTTAAAAAGATACATGTACCCTAATGATCATAGCAGAACTATTTACAGTAGCCAAGACATAGAAACAGCCTAAGTGTCCATCAGTAGACGAATGGATAGAAGAGGTGGTCCATATACACAGTGGAGTACTGCTCAGCCATGAAGAGTGAAACTTTGCCCTTTGCAGCCGCAGGGACAGACTTTGTGGGCGTTATGCCCAAGTGAAACAAGTCAGAGAGAGACAGTGACGTCACTGACATGTGAAGTCTAAAAGATGCAGCAGACTAGTGAACATAACAAAAAGAAGCAGACTCACAGACACAGGGAACAAACCAGTGGTTACCAGTTGGGAGGCGGGGGGAGAAAGGTAATATAGGGGAGGGGGAGGTACAAACTGTTGGGTGTAAGACAGGCTCAGGGATGTACTGTACAACACGGGGAAGACAGCCAATATTTTGTAATAACTGTAAATGGAAAGTAACCTGTAAAAATTATATATAATAAAAAAAGTTTTAAATGGTGTAATACTGTACATAGCATTTTGCCACTTGCTTTTTTTTTTTGGCTGCGTTGAGTCTTCGTTGCTGCCCGTGGGCTTTCTCTAGTTGCTGCGAGCGGGGGCAGCTCTCCGTTGGCCGTGTGCGGGCTTCTCACTGCGGTGGCTTCTCTTGTTGCAGAGCACAGACTCTAGGTGCACGGGCTTCAGTAGTTGTGGCTCGTGGGCTCTAGAGCGCAGGTTCAGTAGTTGTGGTGCATGGGCTTAGTTGCTACGCGGCGTGTGGGATCTTCCTGGACCAGGGCTTGAACCCGTGTCCCCTGCATTGACAGGCGGATTCTTAACCACTGCACCATCAGGGAAGCCCCTTGCCACTTGCTTTTTACATTTAACGTTCTAAGATTCATGTATATCCATTGTTCTCAACCAGAGTTTCTCATCTGGACTGTAGAACACAGAAGATGATTTGAGTGCCCATTTTCTCATTTCTCCCAAGGATGGGACACATGTAGCACCCTTTTAGGGTACATCGGAGAGGAGCTGTCTCATTACATATAATGGATGCTTTAGGCTAGCCAGCAGGGCTTAATTCTCTATTGGAACCTGGTGGAGAAAGGCTAAATTGTAGCTCTAGGTAATTCTTTTTTACTGATGTGGTATGTTCCATTTGTGAGCATACTAAAGCTTATTCACATATTCTCCTATGATGGACATTTGGGTTGTTTCTGGTACTTTTGATGTTATTGTTTTTGTGAACAAGCTATGACCATCTTGTACCTTTCTCTGAGTGCACACGATTAAATCTTTCTCTCAGTGTACATCTGAGTGGTGTTGCAGGGGACTGCTGCATTTTAGCGGGGACGTTGGTAAACTGGAGTGAGTATAGAGGGCGATCGAGAATAGTTTAACCATATCATAACCAACCATTATTTATTTTTATTTTCTTAGGGATTGAAGAGGTTAATGACCATTTGCCAGAAGCACTTTCCTACAGATCCATCAAAATGTGTGGAGTACAATGCACTATGAGATCTGTGTGCGGCCCGTGAATATCACAAGAAACTTAAGGAAGCCTGGCGTGGACTTGTGGAATTGCCAACAGCACGAGGGAGGAAGAAAAAGGAATTTCTGGTCTCTGAGTTCTGCCTAATGCAACTCTTGGTTTTAAGAACTGTGTTGGCTCTCATGTTCCATCTGACTGCCAAGTGATTTTTGTGTCTTGCTTTTATTTTAAATAGTCGAAAAATTAAGTTCTAAAGACTTTTCCCCATAATTTAAATGTGTAGACAACAGTCACAGGACAGGGTTTAAAATAACTTTTCCCCTCTAGACCTGAAAGTTGCAGTTAGAGGATTAAAAAGGAACATTTGAGGATGGACTTAATTATTTCTGTAAAATATGGTAATTTTCACGTTGCCTCTTATGAAGTGTTTATAGAAAAATATTTTTACATTTTTCAACAAAAACATGGAACCATTTAATGAAACTTGATAGTCCTTAAATGTTGCTGAACTTTTGCCATCTTGCAATAGATTTGAATGTAAATATTACTACTGTTACGTGTTATTTTTCTTGCATTTCAAAGCTTGCTTTTATCTTTTAAATTGTGTAAATTTTAGTATTGGTCATCTCTCGGGACAGATACAATTAACAGGAAATAGAAGTTTGGAACACAAAGATTTGAACCAACAGAAGTTCAAATACAGTAACCCCAGTGCATCAAGGTTCAAGGTGGGGAAATGGATTGTCAAGCCAAGAACGGGGATGTTTCGCTGCTGCTGGTTCTTCCTAGAATAGGACTGCCCGTGAGCGTCATCCTCCCGAGACCAGTGGTGGACAGCTATCCCAGCTCCATCCCGCCCAGCAGAAGAGGAAGTTGCCAGGACTCTTGGCCGCTGCCCGAGACAGTAGGTCCTGGGTCTGATTTTGCACAAACGAGGACTTCTTTTGAATCTTGCACAGTGTCACCCCCAGATAATTGTGGCGAATCACTGCACCTTAGAGGTTGAGAGGACTCAATGGATAGAGGCAGGTGGGGAAACAGAAAGTTGCCTGAGCAGGTGGATTGGCACTGCCGGCTAGAGGTAGGAGTGGGGCTCCAAAGTCAGAACTAACTCACCTCATGCTGCAGCTCCCCACCTGTCGCGTAAGGGTGTGAGTATGTATGTACGACCGTGAGCAAGTCACTTCAGCCCTCTAAGCCTCAGCTTCCTTATCTGCAAAAGGTGGTGATACTTGTACGTACCTCATGGCATCACTGTTGTATTTACGTAAAAGAAAACGCTTAGCACGCTGCCTGGCAAGTAAGAGCTCAGTAAACAGCAGTTGTGTCCTTGTTGTTAGAGTGAAGACAAAGTAGCTTTCCCCAACCTGCCGTCAGGGTCATTGTGGGCTCACGTGACGAGAACAGTGGTGGTGGCAGCAGCGTGCTAGCAGCGTCGGCAGTGCTCGTAGGAGCATCTATTAAGCATTTACTGTGTCCAGGCTCTATAGCTGCTACACTTTGAGCCAGTTCTGAGTTTAGAAGGA
The DNA here is from genome assembly GCF_039906515.1 of Pseudorca crassidens. Lineage (NCBI taxonomy): Eukaryota > Metazoa > Chordata > Mammalia > Artiodactyla > Delphinidae > Pseudorca > Pseudorca crassidens. The sequence goes on from NC_090296.1 coordinate 190,490,359, forward strand.
TCGAGAATGCGGTGGGGCTGGAGTCAGCTGCGCGGGTGCAGGTGGGCTCACAGTCACTTCTCCTGGCCCCTCTTGGGAAGCCTCGAAGGCCAGTTCTGGCCACTTGTGGGGTCTGTGGCTGTGCCTGACGGATCGTGTCCGCTGGTCATGGGTGCGATGGTGGCAGAGGCCTGCTGTCCTAAATTGAATCAGGGTTCCTTGCCTACTTTAGAGACCGTTTCTTATTACAACCGAAGAGAGCTTACTAGAGCAAATAAGAGACAGACGTTCATAAGAGATGACGACAGTCTAGACTTCTCTTATGTAGTCTTGTTGTATAGGACTTGTTTATAAATATTGTTGAACGAACACTCCCCCAGGTCACTTCTTTTTTAATTCCCAGTCAGCATGGTAGTCAGCTAATTTTGTGTTGTCTTCCCATTTGCTGTTAGTTAATATTCCACCACAAAGAAGAAACTGCGTCATGTGACACCAGTATCTTCTAAAACTGATCAGTGTGGGTAGATGGTTGGAAAAAAGAGTTGTACTGTATTCTGCAGTGCTGTGAATGTCGGTCATTCTGGGCTTAGGTTGAAAGACGCAGATCTTGTGGAAAAGTCTTCCGTTTCCCTGAAGTGAAAGATATTCAGAGGATTGCAGATGTCATGGGGGTGTGTTAAAAAATGACCTCTCACAGTCTCCAAATCATGAAAATTTTAGTTCACCAGATGCTGCATATTTCTATTCTTTAGCTATTTCTAAAACAATAAAGGCCTGTCTTTTAAAATCAGTCACAGTCCTGAACTAAGTATATTTTTCCCTTTCTATCTCCCACCTGCTCAGACTCCTTTCCAAAGGAGTCTTTCTGGATTCATATTTAGTGAAACACTGGTTTCCCCCCAGAAGTAAATACTGCTTTTCTTAGGAGGGTTCTTGCCAGCTACAAAGACCGAGCAGTATTTTTCAGCACCGCAGCACGGGGCTGCGGCAGTCTGGAGGTCACGGCTGTGGTTCTAGCCTTTGGGGAAAACTAGGAAAAGAAGGCTGAGGCCAGAGACAATTGACACACAGCGGGGAGAGAGGAGGGATGGTCCTGGTCCTGTAGGAAGGAGGAGGAGTCCCGAGAGACCAGAGCCAGGAAGGCAGCTGCCACTAGCAGCAGCATTTAGGGTGTGCTGCGACTCTAAACTCTAAGGAAGAACTTGGAGGAATAGAAAATCGGGTTGATAGCGGTGTGACTTCTTAACGTTAAGTGTTTCCTTCTGGTGGTCTCCTGACCCAGTCTAGCCCTTTAGATTGTCCCGGGATCTGACACCAGTAAATACTGTAGAAATACAATTGTCTTTTTATATGAAAGAAAGTGTTTGGTAGCTTTGAACTTGGGGGATTCCTATCACTGGCTCCTTTGCAGCCCTGCAATAACCCCCTTTAGTGCTTCTGGACCTAGAAGGGTAGTAGAGCTAAGTGGGGCAGATTCAGTGAAAGGGGAGCTCGGGTTGAGCTGCGGCCATTTCCTTTGTGCAAATATCTCAAAGAGCGTAACTTGGTGGGTCATGCCTCCCTCCTCCCGCCCTTGTGTGTGGAGCCCCTGGAGCCCCTGGAAGAATGTCTGTCCCATAGAAATTCATAGTATGGAGTCACATTGGGAGGCTTCAGCTGAAAGCACCTTCTCATGGCAGGTGTATGTAAGAGTTGCCAGCTGTCGAGAGTCAGGAGCCAGCTCCAGTCCCTGGAGGGTCGCTGTGGGAACACCATCACGGCAACTGGTTTTCATCACACACTCTGCAGTTGGATTGGCTGAGTTTTAACTACGCAGTAGTCCTGGAATGGTTAACAGTAACCTTAAAATCTTTTGAAATTGAAAAATAAGTTCTGGTGGTGTGGACCAACTGGGGGAGTGCAGCGTGGGCGGCGGCAGCTGTGGTGTGCGCCGAGCCCATTCAGGATTCTGGGACCGCGCTCATTTAGAAAAAGTGTTTTTTACATTTACCAGAACAGTTTATCGTGAAAGCATTGGTTATTATTTTTCCACAAACTCTTACGCAGCTTGTCCAGACTGCTCCTTGTGTTGATGGTAATGGTTACTCTGTTTAACTAGGCCACTTCCTTTTGTTTAGTCTGTCCTCTCTGTCCTTAAGCACCAGCTTTGAAATAATCGTCAGCCTTCTCGCAGCATTCAAGGTGAACACACTGCTTGGACCACGGACGGCAGCTGAGAAGGTTTGAGCTGCTTCCTGAGCGTCGTTGGTGATCACACATGCAGTCACCGAGCTTCCTGCCACCACAGTCCAGTCACTGGCGTACGTGGCTCTCCTTGCCCTCTGCACGCCCAGATTTTACAACTTGCCGAAACCAAATTGCCTTTGCTCTCCAACTGCCCTTCCCCTGAGGCTTAGGAGACACCATAAACCATGAGTGTTGTCGTCGGAGCCTGGTTTCGAGATTCTGCCGTCCTGTGAAGTGGGAGGATTAAAGTTGTAGCTTTGAAACGTTTTGACCACAACTCACAGACAACAGTAACAAGTGTGTGGACACCCAGTATTCCTTGCGTATGTGCATATGTAACAGAAGCACTGACCATACTGTGTGCGGTACGTTTTTATGTTTTCTGTTGTGTTTCTTATTTAAAAAAAAAACATGCTGGTTGTGACCCTCTAAAGTGGCCCACAGCTCATTAATACGTTGTGACCAGCAGTTTGAAAACCACAGATTAAAAGGAGTTATCAGTTATGGAATGAAATGACCTGGTGGATAAATTCAGGGCAACAGGACTCTACTTCTTTTTTATTGTTTTAATACAAAGAGAGAGAACACTTAGCTCTCAAGGTTAATGTGAAATTTAGCAGATGATAAAACCTCGAGTACTTCAAATGTTAAATACTTTGGAAGTAATAATTCTTATTCAAATGGGGAGACTTGTCCATAGAAGAAGCACCAGGACAAGCCTCATATAATCCTTCTGTAAGAAATTTGGCAGTAAAGATAGGTACAACCTTGGGCTGGCTGTACTCTGTGTACAGCAAGAATAAATAAGATACTGTAAAGTAAGTAAGAGGTTGTTTAAAAGCATGAGTTAAGGTTGGGGCAGAGATAGCAGGAGTCAGGTATTATTAATCAGTTACCCATTGAAGGTTTGTTTAGCCCTTTGAAGATTATTTCCTGAGAGGGCTAGATTACATTTCCTTTATTGTAAATTTTTTTATTGAAATGTAACATATACAGAAAAGTGCATAAATCAGAAGAGTACCATATCATAACTTTTTTCAAAGTGAACATCTCCCAAAGTAACTAGCATCCAAGTCAGGAAAGATAATGTTATTAATGCCCCAGAAATCTCTTCGCGCCTCATTCTAGTCAGAGCCATGGTCCTGATTTTCATCAGGACATTTTCATCACCCCAAAGAGAAACCTGGTACCCATTAGTAGTCATTCCCTGGATGAGTTAGTTGGCTTGTTTTGTTTTCTTTTTTTTCTGTTTTCTTTTCTTTTTGCAGTACGCGGGCCTGTCACTGTTGTGGCCTCTCCCGTTGCGGAGCACAGGCTCCGGACGTGCAGGCTTAGCGGCCATGGCTCACAGGCCTAGCTGCTCCGCGGCATGTGGGATCTTCCTGGACCGGGGCACGAACCCATGTCCCCTGCATTGGCAGGCGGACTCTCAACCACTGCGCCACCAGGGGAGCCCCTGTTTTCTTTTTGAATTTTATTTTATTTGTTTTTTATCTAGCAGGTTCTTATTATCTATTTTATACATATTAGTGTATACATGTCAATCCCAATCTCCCAATTCATCCCACCACCAACAACCCGGCCTGCCCCGCCACTTTCCCCCCTTGGTGTCCATACGTTTGTTCTCTACATCTGTGTCTCAATTTCTGCCCTGCAAACCAGTTCATCTGTACCATTTTTCTAGGTTCCACATATATGCTTTAATATATGATATTTTTTTTTCTCTTTCTGTCTGACTTCACTCTGTATGACAGTCTCTAGGTCCATCCACGTCTCTACAAAGATCAATGGAACAGGATAGAAAGCCCAGAGATAAACCCATGCACCTACGGTCAACTAATCTATGACAAAGGAGGCAAGAATATACAATGGAGAAAAGACAGTCTCTTCAGTAAGTGGTGTTGGGAAAACTGGACAGCTACATGTAAAAGAATGAAATTAGAACATTCCCTAACACCATGCACAAAAATAAACTCAAAATGTATTAGACTGGACACTATAAAACTCCTAGAGGAAAACATAGGAAGAACACTCTTTGACATAAATCACGGCAAGATCTTTTTTGATCCACCTCCTAGAGTAATGGAAATAAAAACAAAAGTAAACAAATGGGGCCTAATGAAACTTAAAAGCTTTTGCACAGCAAAGGAAACCGTAAACAAGACGCAAAGACAACCCTCAGAGTGGGAGAAAATATTTGCAAACGAAGCAACTGACAAAGGATTAATCTCCAAAATATATACAAGCAGCTCATGCAGCTCAATATCAAAAAAACAACCCAAGCAAAAAATGGGCAGAAGACCTAAATAGACATTTCTCCAAAGAAGACATACACATGGCCAAGAAGCACATGAAAAGCTGCTCAACATCACTAATTATTAGAGAACTGCAAATCAAAACTACCATGAGGTGTCACCTCACACCAGTTAGAATGGGAATCATCAGAAAGTCTACAAACAATGAATGCTGGAGAGGGTGTGGAGAAAAGGGAACCCTCTTGCACTGTTGGTGGGAATGTATATTGATACAGCCACTATGGAGAACAGTATGGAGGTTCCTTAAGAAACTAAAAATAGAATTACCATATGACCCAGCAATCCCACTACTGGGCATATACCCAGAGGAAACCATAATTCAAAAAGACACATGCACCCCAATGTTCACTGCAGCAGTATTTACAATAGCCAGGTCATGGAAGCAACCTAAATGCCCATCGACAGACAAATGGAAAAAGAGGATGTGGTACGTAGATACAATAGTTCTTTATATAGTCTGGCTATGAGTCCTATGTTAGATATATATAATACAAATACTCTCACCCTGTGGCTTGCCTTTATGCAGGGTTTTCTATGCATAGGGGAAATAATCTTGTAACTAGCTCAGGCATAACCTTTGTCAGCTATCTTTGCCAGATAGATTTTATAAAAAATCATGTGAATCTTAAATAACATAACCTTTTCATAGTGGCATGCCTGAGTGTGGGATTTGAGAGAAGAGGAAGTCGTGTGAGTTTTTGTACTTTTGTCAAACTGTATAGTTTTATGAGATTACTGTTTCATTAAGACTTGGTTTGTATTTTTCTTCTTTAGGTCTGCAAGTTTATGGGCCGTATATGTATGGTGTGGACACTGCCAGCTGCTTACCCTGTTTTCATTCTCCTCCTTTGCCAACAGAGCCCTACTTTGTGCAGAGCTGCAGTGAGCACAGTAAAAGCTACTTGCTCTCCTGGGACCCTTTAAAGTTAGAGTTGGTTTTGTGACAGGTTCTGCCAATAAATATGGATAGAAGTCTTTTGGGTGGGACTTCCAGGAAACCTGTTGCTTTTCTAAAAAAGAAAAAAAAAAAGAGAGAGACTTAGTATAGACTTAGTTAACAAAAATGTCGCCCTTTCTCTCTTCTTTCCTAAAAAGTGGTCATGATGCTTCAGTGCTTTGCAGCCATCCTGCAGTCTTGATGGTGGGAGACCCATGCTAGAGATGGTGGAGTCAGTTCTTTAATGGCATCGTGGGCATCGTTGTGCAAACCTTGAACCACTGTATTAGTCAGGGTTCTCCAGAGAAACAGACCTACAAGGAAATTGTATATATGGAATTGATTCCTTTGATTATGGAGGCTGAGAAGTCCCATGATCTGTTGTCTGCAAACAGGAGAGCCAGTGGTGTAAATTCCAGTCTGAAACCAAAGGCTGGAGATCCAGGAGAGCCTATGGGAAGTCCCACTTTGAGGGAGGGAGAGGACCAGCGTTCCAGCTCCACGGTCAGGCAGAGAGAGCAGCTTCTCCCTTACCCCACCTCTTGTTCTGTTCAGGCCCTCGACAGATTGGATGAGGCCCGTCCACACTGGAGAGCAATCTTTTACTCAGTCCACCGATTCAGATGTTCATCTCCTCCACAAACACCCTCACAGATACACCCAGAGTAACGTTTAACCAGACATCTGGGCACCCGACTCGCAGTCAAGTTGACCCATAAAATTAACCATCACAGCTGCCTTCCTCTGGGACTCACGTTCTGTGAGGACAGTATTGGGTAAGCTCCTGCCGTTGTGTTTCCATATACTCTGCAGAATTCAGTCCCTAAGCAATATACGCGTTACTCAGATGTCTCAGCTTTCAGAACCATTGAGGCGTGTAGCAAGTGTGTCCCGGTGCCCTGAGGTCCCGTCTGCCCCAACGGGAGCAAGACCTGACTCTGCCACGTCCACGTCCTACTATGTATGATACACGTAAGTGTAACTGTTAACGGGAATGAGCTCTGGATATCGGCACCAGGTCATTTCAACTGCAGAAAAGCCATGAACCAAACGGACGTTAAAGGCAGTTCAGAGACAGCCAGGCTTCAGAGCAGACAGAGGTCTGGCCTGTGGTGGAGATTCTTGTCACTCCGTTGGACAGAGGCATCTAGCTCTTGTTCTCTCGTGTTGCTGCCACATCTCCATTAGCCTTAGAAATGACTGAGAGGAGTACACTCCTGAATACCTCTACGGATGGGAAAGGTGTTTGAGAAAATGCACGATTGTGCTTTCATTTGGGGGGAAAGTATCTTTTTTTCAAAATTAATTAATTTGTTTTTGGCTGCGTTGGGTCTTCGTTGCTGCGTGTGGGCTTTCTCTAGTTGTGGCGAGCGGGGGCGGCTTCTCGTTGTGGTGTGCGGGCTTCTCATTGCGGTGTCTTTTCGTTGCAGAGCACGGGTTCTAGGCACATGGGCTTCAGTAGTTGTGCACACGGGCTCAGTAGTTGTGGCTCGTGGGCTCTAGAGCGCAGGCTCAGTAGTTGTGGTGCACGGGCTTAGTTGCTCCGCGGCATGTGGGATCTTCCCGGACCAGAGCTGGAACCCGTGTCCCCTGCATCGGCAGGTGGATTCTTAACCACTGCGCCACCCGGGAAGTCCCGGGGGAAAGTATCTTGATATGCTTCTACCTGTTATCACCACGGTCCCTTCTAGAACAGTAACTCACATTATGCTAACGTGGGCTGAAAGGGTACATGTGTTTTTTGCAAAATTATAAAAAATTGTGCTTGCCTCTCCCGTGGCACCTGCCACACCCTGCTTCGGGATGAGACCCTGCTAACCACCTTTCTCCTTTGGTGACTGGCTTTCTGTTGGGTTCTACCGATGGTGGGCCACAAGGGAGATGGGAACCCCGAGGAGGGAAGAAGGGGCCTGTTCCTCGATGTTTGCTTCCTGTCCCTGACGGTGGTGGCCCAGCTGCGGGTCGCAGCCCAGCAGTGACAGTTCATTCCTGGAGGAGGTGGTCCTGGCCTGCAGGATTGCCACACTTTCATAGAACCAGCTTTGCCTCGAAAATTGCAGCGCCGTCAGCCCGGTGCCCCTTTCAGACATTTGTATCCCGGCTCCGTGAGGTCCTGCCAAGTCCCGAGGCACCGGTACCAGCTGCGCGGTGTCCACGCCTCAGAGGTTTGACTCCCAGCTCTGCTTCTAGGTTTTCAAAGTCCCTTCTCTGTTCCCCAGCCCTGAGGGTGCTGGCTGCTTCCCTTGGTTATCATCTCTGTCACCTCTTCAGTATCCTGTTAACAACCCTTGATATTCAACCCTTTCTGTTAAAATAACTGGCATGGTCTTGGCCTCCTGATTGAACAGGCAGCCGGATTTGCAGTTCCTGCGTGAGGGGGAATGAGGCCGGGTCCTCTCCCGGCACCCCCAGCTCAGATTGGCTTCCCACTGGCACGTGTGGCCTTTGCTCCTAAATCCTGGGATTCACCCCAAGCGTGGAGAACTAAGACGATGGAGAAACGGGTATCTCACCTCCTGTCCGGTCGTGCAGTCCTGTCTCCTTCATTCCCACTCTGCTCTTCCTCAGTCTCTTCAAGACCTTCTGTCCACTCAGTCTTCTGCTCTCTGCTACTGCATCATCACCTTCTTGGCTTTGCTTTGCTGTGTAGTCCATCTAGATCCCATTGTCACCACTTCACTTAATCACCAGGACCGTCTACTCTCCTGCCCTGTTGCCCTCCGGCCACACTGCACTACACAGCCTGGGCCTGGCACGTTCCATCTGTCCCCTCCCGCGCCCACTAGCAGGTGCCACTGGAGGGAGTTCACATGCCAAGCATCGGGTGTCACCTGGGCCCCAAGTGATGCCTGGAGGGCGTTCTCCACCTCCTCTCCCCTCGGGGCTGTTCTCACCTGTGACTCTGCTCCAGCCCGACCCTGCCCTCCTTTCCTGTCTCACCTGGAGGATGGCCTCACCTGTCTTTTCTCACACCGGGTTGAGTATGGAGGCAAAGCTTCAGGTCTGTTTCCCACACTCACCACCTGTTCTTACCTTACTTGGAGGAGAAGGGGTTGCTCCTCCTGTCATGGGCTAGCTCTTCCGCTGACCGACCTTGCTTACCCAATGCTGTCCTCATGACGCGTCTTCTAGTGTGCCATGTTAATTTGCTTTCACTCTCCCCCGCCCCCTTCTACTCCCAGGAGGATATATATCTTCTAAGGGCAGGGATTTCACATCCATGTGGTTGACCATGAGATGAGAAAGAAAGTCATCATGGTTGATTCCGAGGGTTTTGGCCTGAGCCCTGGAAGACTGGAGTTGCCTCTGACTCAGCTGAGGAAGGTCATTAATGGAGCAGGTTTGGAGGGAACGTCAGAGATTCAGTCTGGATGTGTAAGCACATTAGACATCCCTGTGGAGCTGTTGAGTGGGCTGGAGGATTGTACCAGTTTTAGAGCTGAGGTCAGGGTACTGGGAGAAACACAGGTGTCCTCAGCATAAGACACTTAGAACCATGGACAAGATGAGAGCTACAGGAAGTGACTGTGGATGGTAAAGAGGAGGCCTTGAACTGAGCTCTGGGGCACTCTGGCACCCAGACCTCGGGCAGATGAAGAAAACCCTCAAGGAGATTGGCAGGAGGAGCCCTGACTGTGATAAGGAGGAAAACCTGGAGGACACGCTGTCCTGGATTCCAGTGGCAAGAGTGTTTCCATGAAGGACGTGACAGGGACCAGCTGTGCCCATTGCTACTGGTAAGTCACATAGCACGCGAACAGAGGATTAACCATCGGATTTGGCCTTGTGGGGAGGCATCCTTGACCTTGACAAGAGAGGTTTTGGTAGAGTGGGAGGAATGGAAGCATGATTGGAGGGGGTTTGATAGAAAATGGATGAATGAGTGAAGAACAAAAGGAACCTACTCTTCTGTGGGGATAAAAATGTATGGACAGAAAAATGGGGTTTTCTGATTTAAAAAAAAAATCTTGGTGCAATTGCACGCACACGGGCCCTATCGGCTAACCTGCTCACTGTTTATACTCCTGAATTGCAGCCCAGGTCCTCCAGCTGTTACCTGAACAGACAGTGACTGTGCTGGGGGTGTGATTTTGTGCAAGGCAGAGAGGTTATACCACTGCACGTCCTTTCACCTTTTCTCTGCCATCTCTGACTAGGCAGCTCCTTGAATGAGAGATGAGTGAGGGATCCCATTTACACACTTGCTGACCTCTTATCCATGGGGCTCATTTTACTCTCTTCCTTCTATCCGTTTAATGCTGGTGACCTCATTTCCCCTTATGTCGTGGTCGTGTGCCTGTTTGTTTAGTCCACGAGAATGTAAGGTTTTGAGGACCTGGACCCATCACACAATATGGAGTGAATGACTGGCTTCAACAGTGGGCCCCTGCCTGCTTGCTAGCCCACATCAGGGGCTCTCTGATATTCCTCTTTTTAGAGAGAATTTTGTGTCTGAGCCTTTTTGAACTGGTATTCTGGGAGTAAGTAAGGAGAGGCCTGGCTGTTTCTCGTGCTTTCTACGGCAATCAGGTATTTACTGTGTTCCCTAATAACCAAAATAATGACTGTTTGGAATTGCCTTGTTGACACAACGTAAGGGGAGTGCTCGTGTGTGTGCGTGCGTGTGTGTGTGTGTGTGTGTGTGGGTGGTGAAAGGTAGGAGGGAGTGGGAAAGAAACGGGAATGTCCCAGCGTCCTGTGGGCCAGCTGCTTTCACGTGATAGAGCTTAAAAGGATATAGATTTCTTTCCTGAGCGGCGACATATTTACATGGAAAAGGCTTAACAGAAGATCCTATTTGTTTGCAATCAGTGTTGATCACCTCGGTACAGAGGCCCTCGCTGCTTTGCCAAGGACAGGCTTAGGAAGTATGAGATGCTGTCCTGATGGGCCTGCTTCGAGATGTGCTTCAGGTTCTCAATGGCTTGTTTCCATTTTTGGCAGGGGTTAACCCACACTGGTGGCAAATGCTTCAGCAAGGCTTTCCATCCCGGGATGCTCTTGGCTGCCAGATTTCTAGTTTCATGCTAGTGAAGAGATGCAGTGTGGGTTAGGGGCCAGGGATGTAGTTGCAGCAAAAGCTCCGCTAAAGTAAGCCCGTCCCCGATTTGCCCACCAGTGTGGGCTTTTGGTACCTGCAGGCCCAGCGGGCTGTTGCTTTGGTGATAGGATTTGGAGGGTGGGTGACAAGAGTTTGAGCTGTGGTACGAACAGCAGTGGTAGTAAAGAGCCTGAGCTTCCTGCCTGTCTCCACAGTTGGCCCTTTTTGTCCTACACAGAACCAGGGACCACAGGGGACAGAGACTGAGGACAACGACCTCCAGAGCCCAGATGCCCTCGGTGTTTCTTCCACGTGGCACTGTCCTGTGGGAACAGTACCCAGCCTAGCACATACTGCACACAGGTAACTATTGGTCATGAGCAGTGATACAGATACTAAAATAGCATCCTAACAAGGGCTGACCTCTCATCTCAAATCCTTTTTGTAGTAGGAGGAATACGTAACAATATATTTGTATAATTAAAAAAGGAAACTAGAATAAGAGGGAATTAGCCTCTACTAAACAAACCAAGCTTGTCTACATGATGGAGTAAGCCACTGAGAATATCGTCTATATAGACTGACTTTAAAAAAGGAGCCCGATGGGGCACAGGCAACTGAATGAGAGATCCCTGGAGTATGCGTGTTTATCACTTAGAAACAAACAGAATGTCCAAGAGGCAACTGAGATCTTTTCATTTTGAAAATGCTTTAATAAGTGTTGACAACACTGTTTTGCAAAATGTAAAGGTACTATACAAATTCTTAATACAAAAAGAATAAATTAAAAGCAGATTTCTTTTTAATTCTGCAACTTTGTCTACAACATACATCTTTGTCATTGATTACAGTTGAACAGAATCCAGTAAAGTCATTTTACATGCTCTACAAATCAGTTTCAGGAGCAACCTAATCCTTTCTTCCCCATTATTAAACTAGAGTCCATTTTACACGACTTGTAATAAACTATTGACATTAATGTATATGTAAAACTTTACACCTAGTTAATTAAGCAGTAACTGGTCATCTGATAGCACCTGGATGGGGTTTGCTATATGTAGAACTAAACTAATACCGAATGAAAACAACTTGGAATTTGAACGGTTTCAACACTCACCTGCATATGATCAAATTAAAAAAACCCACCTGTCTCACAACAAAGTCTGACGTAGGTGTTTTCACCAGCCTTCTGGCTAAACAGGCAGTTTCTTATACGTATCCAGACTCCTATAGGGGCTTTATATCAGACCAGGGGTTTCATATTTCATCTTAATTTGCTTTAAAGAAATAGGGGTATATAAGGAGCTTGCCAGTGCTTGTGTACAGTAACTATATCATTTCCCACCACACTGATCATTAACCACGTCAGTCTCAAAGGACCAGCATTTTTATGTACATCCTGTAGGAACTGAACGCAGCTCAACAGTAAAACCTGTTTTACTCAATCTCCGTCTTTACTACCAGACCATCATACTGTTTGCCTGAACTGTAATTCTGCCCCGCTATCCTGCCTCCTTTCCTTTCTGCCCCCCGAATCCCACACCCAAGTGTTTAGAAAGAATTTTCGTCTCTCAGTCTTTGTAACCCAACTGGGCTAAAAATTTATCCGACTGACTTCCGACTTGATTTCAAACTACTATCCCTGTTGTATCATCCGCAGTATGTAACCTTGTCACCTCATCTATTTCCCTTTTGACTTTTCCTCTGGGACAGAGTTCAGTTTGATTATTCATGCATCTTCTTTTGGGAGAAAGAATCTGGCCCAATACAGAATGTTTCCGAATGGGGAAAGAAAAACCTGCTGTTTGTAGCTCTGACCATCAAAATAAGAGCAACACCCCTCCCCGTGTCAATCCCCAGAATCGTTTAATATCATCATAACCAATTTTATTTACCCTGCAGGGTTTACCCCTAAAGCGATCTGTGAATATTAATCCCTTCCGCAAGCTGATATCACCAACCCAGCCGTGCACAGAGCCAGGGAACCCCGGCCCTGAACCGTCCAGCCTGGCCCCAGCCTGCTGTGAGCCCCCGGAGGAATCCCACAGTGCTCTTCAAGCTGCAGCAGGGGGAGCACCGTGGGTATTTACTGATATTTCATTTTAACCAATGGTAAGTGTCCATTCTTACCCTCTGGGTCTGGTAGAGTCTATTGTTTATTCTTGGATTACATATACATAAAAAACAAAGCTTTTTCTTGTTACGCTAAAGCTAACTTCAACTCTGCTTGCCCACAAATCTACCCCACCCCAGCTCCTGTCTCTGGCTGTCCACTGCCTTTCCAGTAGGAAGTCATTACAAGTGAGAAAAGAAATTTCCCCCCCGCCCCGCCACTTGCGCCAATAAGCACAGCATCCCACCTCTGTGGAGACCGTGTTTGTGCCATTTGAAATAACCCAACTACGAGTGTGCACTTGTTGGTATTATAAAAGTATTTTTGAGGCCTTTGAAGATTGATGGCTTTCCAGTTGTGTGTTAAGCATAGCTCAAAACACATGTAAACGTGCAGCTCCCACACACCTTTCTTCTCTCTTCCTTTTTTGGTCCCTGCAGACCATCGGGACACATCAAGGTAGCTGATGTCGTAGGCATATGGGCCCCCTGGGAGCTGATACATTTTTTTCAACCCTGCTCTGCCTGCCAGCTAGTAGACATGTGAGTACAGTCTTCCTACCTAAGGGCATAGTTGGGTTCTTGCAAGAAGTGACACGTTGGTAACCGGGCGCCATTGGATCTGAACTCTTTGTCACACAAGTGCTAACAAACAGAAAATGGGCTATGACAGTTAAACACTTGAATGGATCGCAATGTGCTTTTTCCCTTGGCTTCCCATAAAAGATCAAATGAAACACCTTGTGAGAAAAAAACAGGATACACTTTTACTGGTTGTTTTAATGAGAGAGAACCACTTTTGGCAACCATCACCTTACGTTTCCTACAAATCCCCAAAGGAAAGCAGCTTTGTGTCTTGGGCTGAACCCCCCATGCAGGCTGGGGCTAAGTGGACACTCCGCTACTCCCCGTGGGTCTGTTCTCCTTGGGGTCCAGACTCATGGAGATCCAAGTCAGCAATGCCAGCCAGGGGTCCCCCGACGTGACCATCACATTGGGTTAGTTTTCAGGCTCTCGATGGAGAGGGAGGTGGAATGTTAAGGGAGGGGTGAGGGGCACACGTTACAGATGGTTGACTTTCACGTGTGGGATGCAGTAGCAGTTGAGGATTTAAAAGAGATTTCATTGCAGAAAGAACGTCTTCCTCTTGGCCCCTCTTAATTTTTTGTGTGTTTTTAGTTTTTAATTTTTTAAAATCTTTGGCAGCATAACTGACTGTGATCCGTGGATGCATCTCTGATGTGTCCAGCTTCTGTTTCTGTTCTTCCTGCTCCCGCAACAGTCACTCCTCCCAGGAAGTATTTCAGCTGTCCGCTGAATACTCCCACGGGGCATGGTCTTCACCGAGTGCTTGGTGGGCCTCCAGGTGGGCCCCAGCTTTCACAGTCTTTCTGGATCACCCTGTACTTAAGTCCCCTCTCCTGGTTTCCACCAATGCCACTAGTCCACAGGAGTCCAGGCCAGCCAGCTTCCCTGATGGTTCCTGGCCAGGGGGCTGTCACGGCAGGGGGGAGCCACCAAGGTGCCATTGAGGATTGGTGCCTGGCTCTCTGGGCAAGGGAGCCAGGGGACACACAGTGGGACCGGAACCTTCCAGAATGTCTCCCCAGTCAGGTTTTTGGAGGGTGAGGGGGACGCGGAGACAGGAGAAGAAAAGTGCTGAGGGCCGAAGCTGGTGCAGGTGACACTGCGTCTGGGTAAGGCAAATGAGAGGCAGTGAGGTGATCTCAGAATGGCGTCGAGGCGGCCAGATTGAGGCCGGCTGGCTCACACGAGGGTCCCGGGCTTGGCTTTTTCTTGCCCGTACCACTGGACATCAGCTAGTTCTGGATAGAGGGAGGGATCCAGGAAACAGCTATCATTGTAGCTCCTGCAGGGAGTCCAAGGGCGAGAGGAGACAGTTAGGGGGGAACGTCACTTGGCAGTCTGCGTTCAGAAGTACGTGTCCATAGGGGCCGATAATGATCACTCGTCTTCCCCGTTCATAAGGAACCAGGCCTGCGGCAGTGCTGAGCGCACAGCAGGCTCGCGCAGACTGGAGAACATTCACACCCAGGGGACCTAAGCCTTGTACGTGTGTGGAGGGAAACGGAGCTAACACTTAATGCAGTGGTCCTCGGGCTCGGCTGCATGTGGGACTCACCCGGGAACCCCCAAAACACCCACCGTGGAGATGCAGGTTTAATTGGTCTGGGCTGTGCTTGAGTGTCCGGAGCTTTCAGATCCCCCCACATGACTCTCCCATGCGGCCAAGGCCCAGAACCCCTCCGGCTGGAGGCCTCAGGATTCTTTGTTTTCTCAGAACACTTGCTTGCTTTGGCCTCCCTGAGATCCCAGGTGTAACCAGCGTCCACCAGATTTTTATTCTGTCCTGGAAGCACATGCGAAATGGCAGGTTTCCCTGTAGGGAAACTGAGGTGATATTTTGAATGGAGTCTTAGTGCTGTTTATTTGAAATAACATGTATTGTTGTGTGATTATCAAAAAAAGTATTGAAAGTATATAGAAAAGTGTATAGAAAAGACTTTGTAAAAAACAGACTTGCAGCTGTGCGTCACGACGCAGGTTGGGCACAGTCGTCCCTTGGTATCTGCAGGGAATTGGGTCCAAGAGCCCCCCCTGGATACCAAAGTCCGAGGATGAGCAAGTCCCTGATACAAACTGGTGCAGTACAGTTGGCCCTTCGTATCGGTGGGGTCCTCATCAGTGGATCGGAGGGCCAGCCGACTGTATTTGTTGGGAAAAACCTGAGTATAAGTGGACCTGTGCAGCTCCAATCTGTGTTGTTCAAGGGTCAGCTGTGGTCTTTGCATATCAAGAAGCAATCACATGGATATGCTGATGCCCATGATCGTTACTAGGCATCATTATTAGGGAAAACGGCCCCTCCCCACTGATCCTGAACTAGCTCTTTGAGGGCTAAAGATCACACTTTATCTCACTGAATCTAGGAATGGGCTGGAATTTGCCCAGGAGGTGCCCAGACGCTGGTTAATCAGCCATGCGGCCTGAGGAGATGGGGTCCTACCTTCCTCTCCCTGCCCTGCGGGCCGCACGCAGCCCGACATGGGCAGGGCTGACCTCGGGGCCCTGTGCAGGAACAGCTGCAGAGAGGCCTGGATTACCACCTGTGCTCTTCCTTTGTTTTGAGCTTCTACTCCTATTAACTTCTGAGTGTTCATTGGTGCTGATTCCTAAAGGGATGAAACCTGTAGGCCTTTAACCACAGCCTTCGGTTTTTGGAATAGCATTCCTGTGAGGGACACGGGTCTGTGCCTCTGAGTCAGTAGGTGTGGGTTTGTTCAAGCTGGGTTTTCAAGTTTGGCCTCCCCAGAGCACACGCCGTTTTGGGGGTAGAAATACCTATCTGGAAACAGCATCAGGACTTTCCATAAATGTCAGAAGATGATTTCCTCCCCTGCCGCTGATCTCCCCATGCCCTGTGCTACGGTTATGGCTGGGGACGGGTGGCAGGAAGAGACTCAAAGGAAAGCAGGTTTCAAGAGCGTCTTCAGGACAACCTCGTGAACCAGTTTATGACTGAGAATAAGCCATCATCGCCATTTTTCTGTTTGATTCGCTGATTTCTCTAGGAACAAGTGGATGAAGGCATTCTGGATTTCGTGAAGGTTTCTCATCTGGCTTTTAAAAAACCCATCAACACTGGAAAACCCAAGGCCTCTGTGAGCATACCATGGCCTTTAAAGAGAGTCCTGTGCCTGGAACCCCTGAAATATATACTGGGGTTAATACACTTAAAGGTGGCTTCAGAAGCAAAGTAACATCGAGGCCCTAATTCCGGAACTGGCCCTGCCCGTCTGTCACTGTCTTCCGGTGGTAAGTAGCTGATTCCGTCCTACCCACCCTGCAAACTCTCTCTCCACCCTGATAAAACTGACCTGTGCCATCGTGCCTGAGGGATTGAGAGTCTTTTCGTGGCAAAAGGTGGTTGGATCCCACGGTGGACATACGCTGTTCATTGGGGGACAGTCCCTCCCTAACTCCGCGTCGTCCTGGTGGTGGTTTCCACCAGGGTGTCTGCCCTACCCTCACTGAGGGTGGCCAAGTGGCCCAGGGCGGGGCCAGTTAGAGTCCTCTAACCCGTCACTGGTCAGAGATGGGCAAATGCCCGAGCAAGGCCAAGCAGCTTTCACACTACAGGGCTGTCCACTTCCTCCCGAGGATGTGACCGCCAGGAACAGGAAGTAGAGGCAGAGATGGAGAGAGCACGCAAGCTCCGTGCTGCCCACAGCCACGAGGCCGGTGCGACCATGCAAAACCCGCTAGTTTGTAAAAGAACAGTAGAATCCAAATCCTGTTTCTGGAAGCTGGACTCAATGAAGGTTACATGCTCAGTGTGGAGAAGACACTTAAGGTTTTTCATTCACCTAAGTTCCAAAGAGCCTTGCTTTTCTTTTTTCCTTCTGGTAAGAATTATCTCCCTGAAGTGTGCGTTTCTAAGAGCTGGCCTAGGTAAGAGTTCCTGGAGGAGACCAGGTGGAATATTCACAACTCAAAAGCACAGGAAAAGAATGGGAGTTCCTCCAAGAAGGACTTTACTTTCCTAAATCCAGTCTTTTACAATGTCTGCAAGCCTTTTGAGGTGAAGAAGGGATGTTTGGGGATTGATAAGAAAAAGGATAGGTAGGCTTTGAATTGCTTCTAGAGCTGCATTTCTGTTCTTGTAAGGACTAGGTTTGTAAGACAAGGACAGTTTCTAATTCCATAAGGAACTGGGTTGCAACTTGATGAATGAAGCCAACAAGATCTTTAAACTTGAACTTGTTTTTTGGACAGGGGTGGCAGCCATGGGATCCGAAGGCGACTTCTGATTTCAGGCTCCCTCCTTGTGGTTGGTCTGTCCGACTTGATTCAGGACTTGGGCAAGGACACATTGTCCTTCTGGTGAGTACCCTTTTGGTTTCTGAATTAGAATGCACTTGGTTCACATTCAAACGTGTAGTTTTCCTGAGAGCAAAACTAAAACAAAAATTGGAGGGCATGGGTCAAACACCTAACGAGAGACAACTGTCTCCAAAGCCCAAGGCTCCCGGGTAAGGATAGGGTGGTCACAGCCAAGCAAGGGTCACAACAGGTCACTGGCCACCTGCAGGAAAAGTCCATGTAATGAGACCCCTGGTCACGGGCAAAGCTGTCCACCAGGACAAAGAAGTATCCTGTGAAAGGTAAACTGTCAAACAAAACCCAAGTCCCAGCCCTAAGCTCACGCCTTAGGCTATAGAGAATATTTTCTTCATTCTAGGAAAAACTCCGCAAATGGGATCCCACTCATCTAAATGCTTTAAGGGTGCCCCCCACCCCGGCCTTAGGAACCACCCACAGCACTTCTGTGTTAAAAATTTTTTTGGTCTGTCTGCATACACAAGGACCAATCTTACTGAAGACAAACTAAAATGGCAATGGTCACCATGAGGAATGTTCCAGTTAGCCAAGATTGTTCACTTTAGAAGTGCACCTGAAAGCAAAGGCTCCCAAATCAAACAAGTGGAATGGGATACCTATTTTAACTGGCGTGAGGAAGCCTCCAGAAAGCTTCAAACTTCCCAAATAGCTTCACTGAAAGATTCATTGCAAAAGGATAATAAAACAAAGATACAAGAGATGCCCAAAATAAGACTGTAAGACTGATGTTAACTCCTACTCTCCCCTCTCTCCACCTTGCCTCATTATACTCTCCTCCGTCTGCACTGTCTCCCCACTTTGAAGAGACTGCGTGACTGTAAACAAGGTCATCAAGTTGGTGGCCTTACGAACACCCCATATCTGCCCTCAAAGAAGGACCCCCATTTGGGCTCTCCCAGGGTTGATGGGACTCCATGGATTCTCCTGTAACTGCTACCAGTTATTCCCTTCAACAGCCAAGGGGAAACTAAAATTAATGGAAAACCTTGCCAAATTCTGGTAGATTAGTGGAGCTATACTCTCTAAACCCCAGTTGTTCCAGAGCCTGCAGATGGGATCCTGGTAAATCTGGCAGAAGCTGGAAGGGGTGAGAATTCTGACCAGAGTCAGCTCTCCTGAATCTCTGTTTGCAGTGCCCAGTTGAGAGAGAAAGGTAAATCGTTCATGTCCCTTCCTTTCCAAATCCAGACCCATTGGTTGATCTGTTCTCTCCCAGGGACAGCTGTTGCCTTCTTGTTTTGTGTCCTGAGAACTTGGCTCGGCGACCGTCAGGTTGGGCAGATATAACAGAAATGTAAGTTGCACCTTACATTGGTGGCTTAGTGCCAGCCCTCAGGGGAACTAAGTCTTTCCTTCTTTGGGAGTGGCTCTGGAGCTTGGGAGAGTGGTGTCCTTTGCACCCTCATTGGGAATGACTCTTGCATCCAGGTCTTTCAATATGGCCAGGAATATTTACTGTTTGTCCCCCTGACAAGATATTTAAAAGGATTGTTTAAGTAGCTCTATGGTCAGAAGTTGGCCAAACTGCTGGACGCTGATATACAGAGCCCGTTAGGAACTTTTTAAAGGCTTTGTCCCCTAAGTCAAAATGAAGCTATGTACCCAGAGGGAAAGAAAAACATTCCAAAGACAAAGCTCTAAATCTAGAGCATAGGAATCTCTTGAATTCCATCTTAGTTGAAGATCTTCTCTCTGATCTAAAGAAGCAAATAGAAGATAATGTAGTTGGATGGGCTACGATGTCATTCACGTTGCAACCCAATTCCCCGACTGTCCTTGTCTTACAGACCTAGTCTTTACAAGCACAGAGATGCAGCTCTAGAGGCAGTTCAAAGCTCACCTGTCCTTTCTGTCAATCCCCAGACATCCCTTCTTCATCTCAACAGGCTTGCAGACATTGTTAAATACCTGGATTTAAGAAAGAAAAGTCCTTCCTGGACGAAGTTCCATTTTTTCTCCTGTGCCTTTGAGTTGTGAATGTTCCACCTGGTCTCCTCCGAGAATTCTTACCTAGGCCAGCTCTTAGAAACACAAACTTCAGGCAGGTAATTACTTCAGGCAGGTAATTCTCACCAGAAGGAAAAAAAGATGGGGAAGGCTATTTGGAGCTTAGGTGAATGAAAAACCTTAAGTGTCTTCTCCACAAATAGTAATGAAAAGCGTTAGCCATCTGAGCAGGTAACCCTGCCTTACTCCAACTTCCAGAAACAGGATTTGGATAAAAGTGTTCTTCTATAAACTAGTAAGTTTTGCATTATTGTACCTGTCTCATAGGTAAAATTTTAAAACAAAAGCTTTACGATCTCTGCATCTGTCTGTATGTTTATCTATGTACATTGTATGTTTGTAATGTTTTTCTACCTCTGGTATTGCCAAAATTAATTTGCAAAAGAGCATATTTAATTGGCTTAAAGCAAAATAAGCGATTAAGTATTCTAAAACTCTGAAATACAGAAACTTAACCCAAACGTTTTTCAAGTTCGCATGATCTAGGAAAAATCTTTAGTAAACAAAAGCTAACTTAAGTTTGTTGGTTTAATTAAAGTAGGTATGTTAAATATAGTGCATATGTACAACTTTTATTCTACCTGCGTTTATTAGTCAAATAAGTTCACGTTAATCTCTATTACAAAATTTGTCACCAAGGAAGAGAACTTAAGATGTTGGCTAGCTGTTTAATGCCTCGAGAAATTTTCATGACTAATCTAAACAGAATTGTTAAGAACACAGGAACAAATTTCTCACTGGGTAGAAGTTTTTTCCTGTTGATAAGCAACTGCCTCTTTTGTAGCAAAGAAATTACTTCAAAACGTCATCCCTATATGGGGCACCCCCATCATTTCTGCATAGTGACTGAGGAACTCATTTTACTGGCCAGGTAATCCGAGAACCCTGGAGAGTCCTTCTTAGGCTATACAGGCTGCATTCAGGACTCGGAGAAAAGACTAATGACATCATTAAAACCCAATTAGGAAAATTTCCTGAGACTTTGACCAAGGTGCTGTCACTGGTCCTTTTGCATCTAAGGTCCTTGCCTTTTGAAAAACCTAAGCTCACTCCCGAGGAAACAGTACCTGGCAGACCCATGCATCTGCTTCAGTCTCCATACTGTGACCCTCAAATTGCCCAACAGGACCTATTAAAAAAATGGCTAGTCATCTATTCTCTATTCCTCCTACAGGTTAAAAAGCGTATTACAGCCTGACACTGACACCCCTCATGACCTACTTCCTGGAGAATACAGCCACTGGAAAAGACCCCAACTAAAGGACTCCTGCTTCCCTCCTTGGAAAGGATCTTTTCTGGTACTGCTCGCCAGTTCCTGCACAGCTAAATTTGAAGGCATCCGGCCCACCTGAAAGGAGTAACAGGACCAGAATGAACCAGCAAAGCCACAGGTGATCTCACACTTAAGATCTCCCGGCACCAGAAGCAGACAACCTCGGACATAGATAGACAGCTATCCCAAGACAACGGGCCAGGCCTGTGTAACTTAACTTGATTTCCGCCACTGTTCTCTTTACTGTGGAAATCATGATAGGGGAAGTTAACCAGACTCCTCCACTTATCTGTTTTCTCTCCGGGTTGCCCGTGTCTTCCAGGCAATTGCCAAGCGAGGTAACCTTTCAGACGCTGTATTTGTCATTTAAAACGCCGATCTGTCTGTAAGGTTGGAGACTCCCCGGTCCTTCCTGTAACCTGATTTTCCTTCTATCATCCTTGGTGCCACCTTAAGCAACAGCTGAAGTCCCTTCGATGTCAGCTACAGTGTTAAAACTTTTGCAGCCCGGTCTCTCAGTGCCTTATTTTTACCTTTCTCCGATCATAACTCTCCTTGCCCTGTCTGACACAAATGCCTTGTACACCGTAGTACATTTGTGCCCCCATGTTCTAAATCAGATTTCAGAGGATTTGTCTCCTACCTTCTGAAGATGTTACACTGCTTAGGTTTATTGTTCAGTTACATGGGAAGCGTTGCCAACTAAGTGATGATAAATCTTCTTGGGTTATTTGTATTTTAATAACACTTAATTATTAATATAATTAAGTGTTCTAGAAATTGTGTGAAATTCCTAGAAATCTGATATGTCTTGGTATAAGGTTATCAGTCATAATTCTGGTTATCTTAAAATATTGTCTGTCAATCACAGAAATAACCAAATTTCCTTGTCAATTCCATTATAATGAACTCTCATCAGATCTTTAGCACTGGGCATTTTTAAGTTCTTTTGTCATTGACAGACAGTTATTATTTTACTCTGACGCTTTTGCAAAAGTGAGATTCATGGCAAGGAACCTACCAAGAACTCTTGACCACCACATGGCTGCCACATCACAAGGGGCCAAACCTTGGGTACGTATTTCACACCTGATGAAGGCTCCACCTGACTTCCGGTCCCGTGCAAAAAAGCTGCAGCCCTCAAACCAATCAAACCGACCAGCCACCATCGAGACAGACAGACAGACAGACTGCTTCCTCCCAACATGTCAGACCAAGAGCGTGTCTGCCTTTCCATTCTGCCTTCCCTCTCTGACCGTCCTTTTCCTAATTCTCACGCTGTGAAGGTTTTTATGATTCTTGCTGTCCATCTTTTTTGCTTTGCTCTGGCCTGGAAAGATAATGCCACTGTTCACATATCTAAGGCCATTGCAAAGCGGGCTAAATCTAACCTCAAAGACTCTGAATTATCACGATGCCAGTGATTACACTGTTCTGTCCATCACAGACTGCTCCCTGATTTCCAATGCCTCCGTTTCTCTGGACCAAACAGCCAGCCCACCTTTCTGTTGTGTCCCACTCCCTAACCCTGGGGATCTACTTCCTTGTCTCTGGTTAACACCCCAGGGAACCCTGCATCCAGGCTCTGTACAAAGAAAGGGACGCGAGGCAAGGGAAAGAGAATAAAACCACCTGTGCTGTCTACAGACCCTTCAGGTGTACTGGCCTCCATGGCTGTCACCTTTTGGGGCCCGAGCCACAGATGGAAACGTGAATTACCAGGAAGCATTCAGTGGTTCAAAATCTGCTTCCTTTGGTACAGCCCCACTCAGCCGGCCAGGAGCTGATGCAAATGAGGCCACGACCAGGAATCTCTCCTTACCTCTTGAAGGTTCCAGAATCTGCTGGTAAAGCAACAGCTGCCCAATGAAAATCCCTAGACTCTCTGGCCAGAGTTGTTCTTGAAAATAAGAGAAGCCTCTGGTTGATTATCCTTCAGCTGAACAAGGAGACGCCTGTGCTGTGACCAGCACCGCCTGCTGCACCTGGATCAACACTGCTGGGGAAGGTGAGACTACTGAACAAACCAGTCACTCTCTTAGGCCAACAAACCAGCCCACGGGATCTTTCTTTGGGGATTATTCTGCCTATAATACTACAGCAGTCGCCTTAGTGTGCTGTATTCTCGCAAAAGCTTTAAATGCAACTTTGCAGCCACTGGCTACCAAGCAAATGATCTCCCTCAGAACAGAACATCTGAAAAGGAACGAAGAGAATGACCGACTGAAAGACCATGAACCCAGTGCCGTGACCTGTGAAGACCACACAGAGATTCAGCAAAAAAACCCCGGTAAGAACTCCAAAGCCACAGCTGGGAGTAGCGCTAATGCCTTAAACTTTGATCACTTCTCTTAATTAGGCTCAGAGTCTGATGAAAAGGGGGTAATTGTTAAAAACAAGACAGCAGACTCAAAATGAAGTCACTTAGGCTAGGTTCCATATCACCAAACCAAGACTTAACTTTATAGTTTCAGCTCCCCCAGAAAGGAGTCTTTAACCAGTCAAATCGGGACTCGCCGGATCAGCACGTCTGCCCGACAGACCCCTGCCGTCCCCTAACGGAGAGCGACTGGGCTACAACCAACCCGCTTTTTCAGCTGGTGTAACTTCCTCGTTCCCGCTCCTTTCTGCCTGCATGTCTTTCGTTTTGTACAGCTCCTTTCTATCTGCCTGATTCATGAATCACTGAAATAAAGCCAGTAAGCTCTTTCAAATATACTCAGTCGAATTCTTTTAACACCACCTTCCTCTCAAAGGCTCAGCCCCTGTTTTCCGAATCCCCCATCTGCCAGCTCAGGGCACTTGCAGTAAAAATTGTTCCACGTCTCCCCACTTTGGGTCAGGATCTTGTCCTACCCTACTTTTCAGGCTGAAGTCTCGCTCTTTCTCTACAGCAAAATGACACTCTGCTGTTCCCCAGACACCCCTGCTTGTTTCTGCATCTGTGCTGCTTTCGCCCTTGAACTGGCCTCCACCCTTCGAGACCCCCTCCTCGCACCCCGGGCCTTGGAAGGGATCCCTCTCCCCTTGGAAACCTTTTAGCATTTTGTTTAAAGTCTCAGGGTATTTAATACATAAGTGCTGCAAGAATCATTTTTTGATTGAATAAACTTACCACTTTTTTTTTTTAGCCACTTCTGAATGGTATCTTTTTTAGTTAACCCTTGAAATGCTCTTAATTTCAATACCTTGTCTCCCCCTGAGGACAGGAACCAGACCAGGTGTTCGTGTTTCTATGCCCGCTGTAGCAGGGCTTTGCAAATTCCAGCGTGCATTTGATTCACCCAGGGACCCTGTTAAAATGCAGATTCGAATTCAGTATGTCCAGGAGTCTACCTCCTAACAGGCTCCTGGGTGATGAGGAGGATGCCGCTCGTCGGTGGATCACAGTTTGGAAAGCAGGGCCCTACGGCACTTGGTAGAGTGCACAGCCGTCACTCAAGAACACTGGGATGACATCGTGGGTGACCAGGTGGTTCTGGATGAGCTCAGCCTGCCCTTGGCGCCTTGAGATACAAACTGCGTGCTGCTGTTCTTTTCAACCAACGTTGAGTACTACAAGTACCCGTAAAAGCTTCTACCAGTATCTGCATGTACGAAGAACCTGGGAAAGTCTAAAACATACTCTGTGGTCTTTTCTGGGAAGTAGCAGTGGGGATATCTAACACACACACACCTGATGTAAAAACATACATATAAACATCGACTTCCACATGTATCTAGAAATAAGACATGAAAATAACGGCTTCCACACCACTCAGATGTTTCCTTCTGGAAATTATGATACATACGGCCAAAGGCAACACAGATGCAGCACATCTGAGATCACAGACTCATGAACAGTGAAGGGGGAAGGCTGTAAGAACGAAACATGCCCTTACGATACCTCTATTCATCAGTACTTTGGTGAGTTGGAGACTCAGACCCATCCATAATGGGCGAGTTTTCTGTTGCTTCTCTGAACAAAGGAAAGCAGAAGGAAGAGAAGAGAGGTCAGGTTAAAGAGAGGAGCTGACACAGACACGATGAGTAGCTTATTAATGCACTGGAAGGCCCAGCTGACTATGCACCCAAGCGCTAGTGACACATAACACAGGCCGTGCGTAGCTTTCAGCCCCCTCGCGGGCGTCACAGACCGCTTTAGTTTCGTTAGGAAGGCAGCCAGGCTTTGGCACTTTTGACCCATCTCTTATTATCACATCACAGAGAACAGGTATTGTTCGTTAATGATAATTCAACTCAATCTGATAAAAGAGTTTAAGGAACAGAATTCCTTTTTGTTTCAAATTGGTCTCGAATCCTCACTAGCTGTGTGTGATCAAACATGGACATGTTCCCAGATCCACTCCAGGGGAAAGGCAGGTGAGGGGTGCTCATAAGTTCCAAAGCCTGCTGTCCGTCAAGTAACAGTCATGTATGGAGATCAGGTGGGCATGGGTGTGATCCAGAAAATTTGGAGGAGCCAGAAAGACAGCCTGAAATCTGAAGGTCCTTATCCGGGGTGACATGGGTTAGCCAGTGGAGGTACCATAGACACAGAAGACCTGTCATTCTTTTTATGAATCTGTCTTCTTGAAACTCTTGGGCCCTAAGCCCTGCAGCAGCTGCCTGACCACACGAGCTAGAGCTGGGGTGTGGATGGTACGTAAGGTAGTGTTAGAAGAGTGTGTAATAAGGACAGGGGTACCTGCTGCCCAACAGACCAGGCAGTGGGAGTGGACACAGAACACCGGCAGTTGGGACCGCAGGGTCTGTTAACTCAAGAGCGTAAGGGGCAGCGTGCGGTGGGTCGGTGATGGGTCGTCAAACCTAAGTGCACCAGCATCCCCTGGAGGGCGCTAACACACAGACCGCCGGGCGCCACCCCGAGTTTCTGATTCAGTGGGTCACGGATGGGTCCGACAGGTGCATTTCTAACAGGACCCCAGGAGATGTTTATGTTGCTGGTCTGGGGTACCACGTTTTAAGAACCACTGGCTGGGTGGAAAAAGACGAGGCTTCGGGGTGGGCCCACGGAGTGCAGGGCTGAAAGTCCAGCACCGTCCAGCTGTGCGACATTGGGAAGACACTGATTTTCTCTGAGCCTCATCTATAAAACTAAAAAAATCTGGGCACTTCCCTTGCAGGATTGCAGTGAGGATTATATGAGCTCAGCTATGTTAGCAGAAGCTTCCAGCCTTTGAGTACACAGCAATCACTCAATAAATGCGAGCTCCCCTTCTGTCAAATACTAAGGCTGAATTAAAGCCTGGTTTAAAATCGCTAGAGATAAATCTGCAGCAACAAAACGTGTCTGCCGAGAACAGAGCCTGAAAGGAGGGGCCGGTTCGGGTCCTGTAGTTTCCCTCTGGCGTAACTCACAGCTGTCAGAGTTTCCCAGACATCCCCACGGATGCCCCAGCAAATGAGAAGCTGACTAAAGCTGGATAAAGGGACCTCATTCCTTTAGCCAATGGATAACGATAGAATGGAACATCCACTTAGAGTCCACGTCTTAGGAGCAACGGAAGAGGCAGGGATGGTGAGGGGAGCGGGAGGCAGGTCGCGTGTATCTGCCGGACTCTTCTGTACATGAAAACAGCCTAAGTGTCCATGAGGTTTACTGTGCTATGTGGTGGTCTCTGCCTACATTTAAAGCTGAAAGAGGAGCCGAGTTTTGGTTTCCTCATTTACTGTGGGCCACCTCTTCAGGGTCTCAAGGTACCCGATTGTTCTGAACAAGGGCTTGGCCGGGACTGAGACAGAATCTGAGCCTTCTGCTTTTCCTTCCTTAAGAAGCATCCTGACACCAAGACAGTGGACACACTGCCAAGCACGCAGAGCAGCAGGCTGGGGCTCAGGCCGGGGGTGGGTGTGGGTGGGTTCCTGAATCTCTCTTTGGCTGGCCTGGGGTGATCGCAACCCAAGTCCAGTGCTGTCTGGAATTCTGGCCAGAGAAGCTCACTGGGCTCCCTCCACATTTTCAGGACCATCACCAACTTTGAAGGAGAGTAGAGAGAATTCACCCAAATAAAGGGACGGCGCCGGAAAGGAGGGGGTGGAAGGTAACAGCAGTGCCTGGGGCTTCTCGGGAGAGGAAGAAGTTCCCAGCGCTGTACGTCGTTCCCGCTTTCCCAGTACCTCACTCTCCTGCCGATAAACCCTCTGTCACTAGGATCTTACACCTGCTATGCTCTAACTGACGAAGAACGCGGAGGATCACTGCTAACCAGGAAGGGAGGGTCGGAGGTCTGAAGGGGGAACTCACCCGGTCCGCCAGGTTAGGATGTGGTGAGGGCTGCCGGGGGGCGTCGCTCCAACTTCACTGGACGGCGTTGAGCTTCTCTGGCTTTGAGGTAAGGCAGCTGCGTGTAGGTGGCGCAGAAGAGACACAGGTCAGACACGGGGCAGTAAAGGAGCTTCTTTCCAGAGATGCTGCCTGTGGCCCCGTGGCAGGGTCCCGTGGGAAAACGTCCACCCCTCTCCTCTCCCCACCTTTGGCCAATGACGTTTTCTCCCCCCAGCTGTGCAGCTCCATTCTGAGTCAAGCTCGCTTGGGGTCCTAGGTCCCCGCTTTGCCACTGGGAAGTGGCCACAGGGATGGCGACAGTCCCCACTGTCCTCGGAGGGGGGCCTGGGCTGGCCTAGCACAGGGAGGACCTGTTTCTCTGCACAGGGCGTTTCCAGATACGGCCCCAATGTTAAAACTGTTCTTTATTACGAACAGAGAACCTCCAGAAAGGTTGTCTGAGCTTGTGGTCTCTGCCGTTTTAGGCTTGTCATTTACCATGTCAGGACCCTTCCAATGGGGCAGGGCTTTTCAAAGCTCATCCAAACCCGACCACGTGGAGCTTACTGATGTGGGCAGGATTTATTTAGTTGGGAAAACTCAGTAGGAAGTAAATCCTACTTAAATGCGTCCCTCTGCTTCCTTGGGAATGCAATCTTTTTCATTAGGATGCTTAGTCTAAAATACGTTCCAAAAGATTTACCGAATCTCTTAAGGTAAAGCAGATCTACTAGACAAGTGCTACAGTTGCAACAGAACATAAATACTCCTGACCTGTCCAACCTCAGCTTCTCCTAATAGGGTTACAGGGGACCATGGTCTTTAAATGATATACATAATACATTCATTATTCTCAAAATCCTCCTAGGAAGCTGATGGCATAATTCACTGGGCTGATTTTACAGATGACAGAGGAATCTGGAGAAGGTTCTCGGACCTTGAAGTCCACGGTTCTCTCACGCTTGCGTGAACCATATTTATTCCTGTCTCTGCAACTTGACATTTGGCAATGACATAATAAACGAGTCACTGGGAATCTGGGGAGAAGTTGCAGAAGCCCTGTGAGCTGGCACACCCGGGCAGCCGGCCGGTCCTTCCTTTTCGCCCTGTTCTCCCCAGGCCCCAAGAATCTCCTTCAGTCCCCCAAAGAGGAACCCGCCCCCCGCCCCATTTTCTGTCTATAAGATCACTCTCCCTTCCCTGGATTTCTGCCCGCCCTTAACCTTCTTTCCAGTCGCAAGTCAAATCCTGACTTGGACTTCCTTCCATTTGCTGCTCTCATTTTATCCTGATACTTTAAAAATCATTTTTCATTATGTCTCAGAATCCTCTCCCACTTACTTTCCTACAGTCAGTGTGATGCAGTCTCTTTTTAATTGGCTTTTATCAGGCGATTCATGATCGGGCAAGCATCCCATCTACCAACTAGAAAGGCGCTCCGATCAAGTCTCATCGCCGCACAATCTCCCCTCTTTGTGGGTGTTAAGATATATAAATGAGTTAGCGTCTGCTGGAGCTGAAAACTCGGCAGGGACGTGGAGACTGCCGGACACTTTTTTTTTTTATCATCGTTATTCTTTCCTGGAGACGGAGTGGGAAGGGGATTAACTTAAGGGAGAGAACGGGTTTCTTCCATGTTTCACTTGATTCGGTACTGCTCGACGCCCTGAGTACAAGGATATGCGGTAACCCTCTGATGATGAAAACTTTAAGATGTAACAACGGGGCATCAGAAGCACTTTACAAACATTACTTTGGTCAGAACATAACATCAGTGAAACGAGATCTCGAGGAGCAGTCTCGAGTTTTCCGGAAAGTCACCAGGGGAAGTCACAGGCAGAGCTCGCCACTTCATTCTGTAGCCGGTCTGCGCCACCTGGGGGAGACACTGGCCAAATCTCAGGGCTTCAAGTGTTCCTCTCCCCTGCAAGGGTACCGCTCAGGTCTCTAACCCACTGCTGCCTCTCACCTACTACTGTCGCCCCCTTCACCAGGGTAAAGGCTCACCTTTGACTGGATAAACCCTGAAAGACACGGACTTCACCCACTGCTTGGATCTCCGTCCTTACAAGGACAAGTGGCTGCGGGGATGGTTTGCACCCCTACTCAGGAAGCTGATATGGGAGACGGCGGTGCGCGCAGTCCGCTGGGCTGGGGCGGGGCTTAGGATGCGCTGCCCCGCCCCTTCCCAGGTCTTCCTCACGCGGCAAAACCTAGGCTCGAGTGGGAGGGGTGAGGAAGGAGGGGAAGGAAGGTCTCACACACCTGACAGCTAGGTTTCTAGAATTAACCATCTCTTCTTCCTGCCTGCTCTAAGAAAACCTTCAATCCCCACCAGTTCACCTCCATACCGACCAGGTGCGCGCCGAGCCGTCCGCCCCTCCTCACCTGACGTGGCCTTGCACATCTGGGGCATCCTGGTGACCCTGCTGTGCGCCACGAAGGTGCTCTGGGAGGAGGCGCTGTACTGGGAGGCGCCGTCCGAGGAGGCGGAGCTGGCGTGCGACAGGCGGCTGTGCTCCTTGTGCGAGGCGCTCGAGCGCTGGTACCACTGGCGCAGCTCGTCCGAGACGGCGGCGCGGCCCGCGCCCTTGTCGTGGGCGCCGCCGTCGCGGCCCAGCGACGGAGTCCGCAGGATCTGCGAGCGCGACGGCGTCAGGCGGCCCGCGTCGCCCTCGTCGCCGCCGCGCCAGCTCTCCCGGAACAGGCCGCCGGCCGTGTACGAGTTGGAGGTCTTGAACTGCGCCTTGACGCTGTAGTGGCCCTCCTGGTCGCTCTCCAGGCTGCGCACCACCACGGGCGTGGCGCCGCCCTCCACGTACAGCGGGTACTCCTTGATGCGGTACTGCGAGCTGGGCTGGCTCTGGCTGTGCAGGTAGACGCCGTGGCCGTGGCCGCCGCCGCGCGCCGCCAGGTTGGGCATGCTGCCCGAGTTCGCCGCGCCCAGCGCGCCCGCCGCCCGTTGCCGCTGCCGCTGCCGCGCGCGCGCCTTGGACGGCGAGTCCTCGGCCAGCGTGGAGTAGTTGGCATTCATCTGCGCCGGGTAGTAGTGCTCCGAGCTCGAGTGGCTGGTGCACGACGAGCAGTCGTCCATGGGGTCCGAGCCGTTGCTGCTGCGAGTCCGTGGCGTGTAGAAGTCGGGGCTCCCCGTGTCGTTCTCCGAGCCCAGGAGCTTGCCCTGGGACTCCAAGCTGGAGCTCCGGTGCCGAAAGTGCAGGGCGAGGCTGTGCAGCCGCGTGGGGCTGAGGTCCACCGACCTGCGGGGAGACCACGGCGCGCTGGGTCTGGGGTCGCCTGGGGGAGGGGCTGGCGGCTCTGCGATGCTCCGATCGTCGGACTCGGAAAGAGCGCGAGGCCGCGAGGCCCAGAGCCTCCCGCAAACGCGCATCTAGGAGAGCGAGTCTAAGGGCGGGGACCCTGGGGATCCAGGTGCTTCCCACCCCTCTCAGGTGAAGACCAGCCGGGAGCGGACGCTGATCCCCGGAGGAGAGCCGGGCCTCCGCCGTGATTTGCGATTCCGAATGGGCGATGGGGACAAAGTGCCCACCTAAGGGCTTCTGAAAAAAGCATGCCAATAGCCAGGTGTTTTTTTTTTTTTTTTTCTTTTAAAGGTGGAAAGAGGTTCTATAGACACAGCGAACCAAGATCATCCCCGTTCTGGTATTATGTTAAGCCAGATGAAATGCCCATTTTTGTAGGTCAAGAAACAGCCCGGCAGAAGCAATCATGGTTCCACCCAGTACTATTACGAGTACTGGACAGATTTCCATTTCCCCATGAACACTTGTCTAAAACGGAAGGTTGGTGGCACATGGAACCCTTAAAAATGACGGATGCAAATACTTACCTCTCCACTTCTGTTTACAATCCATTCTGCTCATTGCAGCCACACGATAAATGTCCATCAGTATGGCAGGGGGCAGAGTACAAGGACTCCACAGAAATTCACCGTGGCTGGGTTGACCAAGTACAGGAAGAGGCGATTCCCAGGGCTGTCACTCAGGGTAGACTGCGAAGTCCCCACTGTGTGGCCCTCCTTGACTCGGGCCTCAGTTTCCTCTCTGGTCCCACCCCGCTCCATCACTTTGTTCTGGCCACACCGGCCTCCTGGAACATGCTGAGTGCAGGCCTGTGTCTGGGGCCTGGACCCTGCTGTTCCCTGAATATCCTTAGAGCTTGCCACCCCCCCTCCATCCAGGTCTCTGCTCAAATGTCACCCTATTAGATAAGCCTTCGCCGATGCTCTCCTTTAAATGGTCTCTCCCTTCACTCACTTGCCCTGTTCATTTTCCTTCTCAGTTCTTATCACCACTGACTTATTTCTTTACTGTGACTCTCTTCCTACTAAAACGTCAGTCTGATGAGGGCACGGCGTGGTCTGTTTTGTCCACGGCTCTATGCCCAAGAATAGTACCTGGTACATATAGGCACTTGATAAATATCTGTTGCATGAATGAGTGAATGAGAGAATGAATGGACAAGAGACTCTTGCCTGGAGAGCTCAGTCGTACCCTACATAAATGGTTCACCACTTACAGAAGATCACACCATCTGTCCTTTGAGCTGCAGTCCCTACGGACTTTAAAGTTTTAGAGAAAATGGAGTGATGGCTTTGGTTTTGCCTCTTTTTACGAGAGGAAGGTGTGATTCACCGAAGCCTCACGTTTGCCTGTTCCTTTTGCTCTTGAATGAATTTACACCTTGGGGCATTCAAGGAAGTCCAGGATACATGAGGACTGTCCAGTAAAGATCACCCCACCAGGGCGAGGTTGTTCTGGCCCTGGTGCTCTTCCCTGCTAACCTGGGGAGCCATTCCGGCCTCCACTTCTGTGGCTTAGGAAAGCTCCTTCCATGCCCACTGTCTCCAGGGGATTATCCGTCCGACTCCCGGTACCCACTGGGCGTGGACAGTGGGATATAACGTGTCTCTTGGCTCCCACGGGCTTCCGGCTGCCAGCTCAGTTCTTGATTCTGCTTCGCTTAAAGAAGAACCTACCTCGCTGGTTCAGTCCTGACTCCAGCTCTCGGCTTATCTGGGCCAGCGTGGGTCCAACAATGCCAAAATTCTACAAAGGCAGGTGTGGTCTAGGGAGGGAGATGGGTGGACTCACCTCGTGGAATGCACGTAGTGGGGACTCCGGACTCGGAGGTCGGGTGTGGACGGCATGCTGCACTGCGAGTTCCAGGGCGGGAGGCTGCGGATGGGGCTGGTCTGCAGGGAGCTGCCTCCCCCTCCCGCTTCAGCGCAGCTCCCCGTGCTGGGGAAGCGCTTGTGGCTACTGCAAAGCAGAGGAGGCCACGCTGGTCACTGCCAGACAGAGCTGCACCTTCTCGCGGGTCGCTGACTATGTATGGCCTTGGGCCTTCAATCTCGGTGTCGGGAAGCTTGCCCGGGACTCCCCCAGAAGTGGGTGAGTCCTTTTCCCTGACGCCCAGAGCCATGTGCGATGAAGACCCTCACCAGCCTTCTCCGGGACAGGCAGTGTGACTGTTCTGCGAAGCCCCTCCCCTGAACCACAGTTTCTGTTTTCTAAGAGACAGATATTTACCTGTCTGGGTACCCACTGGGAGCTTCATAGGACATAATGAAAGGAAAGGAGAAGAACAGAGCAGCAGTCCAAAAACGCCTTCGCAAACCCCTCTCTCCCACGTCAGCTGAGTAATGAGCTGCTGATACACAGCTAAGGTTACAGCTGTCCGGCTCCAGAATTCTCTTGGCTGATAGCTCAGGATTCTGAGCCACTCTGGAATTCTTAACGAGTGGACTCTCTCATTTGCCACTTCGGAGTACTGCTGCCTAAGATTTCCTAATTCATTAATTCCCATGGAATCTAACGACATTCAACGCGTGGATTGGGAGCCCAGACCCCCGTTTCCCTGGGAAGGACGAATCTGCACCTCGAGCATGTCAGCAGCAGAGGGCGCTGTGGCGCAGCCCTGCTGAAAGGCAGCGCCAGGGAGGCGCACCCAGGGCGGTGGGGATCGGTGGCTTGCGGATGCTACTTAGGACAGCCCTGGGAGTCTGTCCAAGCGTGGACAGTGGCCTCGTGTGGCCTTCCCGGCCCAGCTCACCTGGAGTGACTGTGGGAGGAACGCTTCTTGACCTTCTCGTAAGGCTCATCTAATGAGGACTCGCTCCACATTTTGGGCTTTATGGGCGACTTGTCATAGTCGTTGCGGTGATAGTGCATCTGCCTGAGTCCCTCCAGGGACTGCGGAGGGGGCGGCCGGTTGTGCGACGGTGGCCGAGGAGGGAGCCCTTTGTGAGGGGACTGTAAGGGGGACAGTGTGCTGGTGACCTGAGAGTCTTCTGCACAAAGAGGAAAGAGAGGAAGTGAGCAAGGGTC
This sequence comes from Pseudorca crassidens, assembly GCF_039906515.1. Classification (NCBI taxonomy): domain Eukaryota; kingdom Metazoa; phylum Chordata; class Mammalia; order Artiodactyla; family Delphinidae; genus Pseudorca; species Pseudorca crassidens. The sequence goes on from NC_090296.1 coordinate 190,523,787, forward strand.
ATCCTTCCCGCCTACCCCCCGGATGCCGCCGCCCTACCCCAACTCTGCCCAGACATCAGCCGTCAGCGGGCACGTGCTACAGTTTCACTCTTTTACCCTCAGATCAGTAAGGAAAGAGCCCCTGGCAGGAGCAAGCCTGCGATGGGAGTTGGGGCCCATGTGAAGCAACAATGCCCCTTGGGAGGTCGGGGGTCTGACACATGGGGAGGAAACTGATCACAGGCGATGCATCGACCTCAGCTAATGACAATCTATACCTCCCCCGTTACAGAGGAGTCTCCCTCAAACGCTCCCGTTTCCTCCCCTGCAGAGACTGGGGTCCACAGAGGCCACAGGCTGGATCTCTGATATTCAAATCATGCCCCCTGCTCCCCTGCAGGCCTGTCCTTTCCTCCCACCAGTGTAATGAATTAAAACATGACAATCTGATGGCAAATAGCGGGGCCGAGACAACTGGGTAAATACCCCGCCAGCCGTTCCCCACATCAACGTCAGTGATTATTATCCTTGCAGTTATTATGATGGCTAGGAGCCACGCAGATCTTTCATGTTCTCTGTCTGAATCGCCACTCACACTGCCCGCCTGAGGTTTCCCTAAAGGGCAAAAAACGTAACTGCCACTCAATAGATCTCCACGTCATTAATGCCTTGACCTCCCCAGGTTGGGTTTAAATCCATGGGAACCTTCTCAGAGATGCTTCTGGGTTTGGAATCCCTTCTTCCCCGATGTGTGGTGGTGGTGATGGGCTGGGGGGGAGGGGACGGGTCACGTCTGTTTTTGTAAGAATTTCCCAGGAAAAGATTCTGAGAATCACTAGGGTTTTAGAGGTCAATGGGAGATAAGAAGACAGTTTCCTAGGCCTGAGCAGGCGTCTCAAGGGACATCTCCCCTTCACTTTCACTGTTTCTCGGGAAGGTGCGGAGGCGTGTTTGCTTCTGCCTGCCCCCAGGCTCTGCTAGCAGGTTTCAATCTTTGTGACCCAAACCAATGGCCACCTCTTTCCTCCAGAAATTATAAATACTCTGAAGGAAACTACGCGTGGTGTTTAAATTGTCTGTTCGGGTTAAACTGTGGTTTTGGCCACTAAAAATGTAGAACACCATTCACGATCACCTTAAATCTTACCTCCGGGCCACAGGACATAACAAAATTCCAACAGACGTGCGTTTCTGTAGCTCCCACCCTCTCTCAGCCAAACAGACGACCAATGGGAAATGAAAGAATCACAGGGAACCCGGCACCGTGTTGGTCTGGCTCCTGGCTTTCCACTGGGCTGTCCCAGACTACACACAGCTTAATCCCAGTTCCGAGTTCTCAAGCAGGAAACAGACAACCTACCATCTTCTAGAACTAGGGCATCTGACAGGGAACTGTCTTCACTGGCAATATTTCCATCTGAGAAGACAAAAAGCAAAAGTCTATGAGGTGAGCACATCCCTTAGACACAGCCCTATCTGTGAAAAGAGTGGGTTTCCCGCCATCCCATACCCTCCTCTCTCAGAAAAAATAACCATGAAACACAATCAAAATGCTGTTGGGCATTTCTTTTGACAGTCCCTGTGGTGGGTCATGACTCACCCCCCATCCCTGACACTGCAATGTGCCCGGTCTTTGTTTCATTGGCGACAACGCTCAGCAGTTTCATATCCAATATAAAGGCCACCTGGCCTGGCCGAGCCACGTCATCGCCCCAGCCCATCTCAGGGCGTGTTCTGACTCAGCCCGAGGAGGTGAACTGCCGTTTGTTCTACAGGAGCGGAACTAGGGCGAGGAGCTTGGCTTGGCTCCTGTGGCAGTAAATGGCTTCTCAATAAACTTCTTGAATCAGCAGAGAAAACAAGCTTCTAAATAAATACAGCTTCTCTCTCCAAAGCCTATTCTCATAGACACTATGCAATTAACCATGAGAACACACCCAGATGGAGACACAAAGGGAATCCTCCCCCCTGTAACAGCTGGGGAAACTGAGGGATGTCTAGGGAGGCGTGGTTTGTCTGAGGCTGCGCTGCTCTCCTAAGTCAGCAAAAAGTGCCGGGTCTCTAGATTCCAAGCTTGATGTTTTCTCTCTTCAAATAACAAACCAGGCTAAGGCGAGGAAGAACACGAATCACTCCTCCAATTGAAGTGGGCGCGTCGTGTGACGAAACGTTATTTCAAGGAGGCAGCAAAATGGGGAAGGTACATCCTTGAGCGGTTAAAAACGAATGGCTGCGGGCATAGATGGGACCAAGCTGGTCAGATAGCGATTTACAAACAGACTCTGCCGGCCGTCCTCACCGAATGGCCGGCAAACCACGCTCTTTTGTGGTCGACCAGCAGGACCTCCGTCCCTCCGGTGCCCTTCCCAGGCTCTGTCAGCCTTGCTGACGTTTCCACAGGGCTGGGACCACCCCCCCCCCCAAGTCCCTTCAAGGGGGCAGAAGGAGGTCCCAAGAGGCATTAGACAGAGGAGGGCTGGCTGAATGCAGCTCTGTTAGGGAAAGTGACAAAGTCTTGGCCAGTGACAAAGGGGCGAGGTGGGGAAGGATAGTTATTCCAAATTACCTAGAGCAGAAGGATTTTTTTTTATGATCCCTCTCACTTTTAACTAGGAATTCGCCTTATTCATATCACTTGATGAACTGTGAACAATTAGGAGACACGACCTTGACTAGCATCTTGGAGTCACCAGTAAATCATCCCTCCCCCAGGATGCCCACATTTTTAGGTTGCAGCAAAATATATCAATATATGTAACGGTGGTAAAATACACATAATGTACAATTGACCATTTTAGCCATTTTTACTGTACAGTTCGGTGGCATTAAGTACATTCACATCGTTGTGCCTCCATCACAGCCGTCACCTCCATCCACCTCCAGAACTTCTGTCATCTTCCCAAACTGAAACTCTGTCCCCATGAAGCAGTAACTCCCTGTTCCCCTCTCCCAGCACCCCCTGCTAACCTCTCTTCTACTTTCTGTCTTCCTGGAGCAAAAAATATTTTAAATGTGTATAAACTATGAAAGAAGACTTGATATATATTTTAAAGAATTTGGTAAACAATAAGCTGTATTCAGGGAACTATATTAAATTATCCTGTAATAACCTATAAGCTTAGAACCCATAAGCACCTGAAAAAGAATACACGTATCTATTCTCTTGGGAATCACTTTGCTGTACACCTGAAACTAACACAGCGTGATACAACACAACTATACTTCTATTAAAAGAAGAAGAATTTGCTGACTTAAAAAAAAAAAAGGATCATAACAGTTGGAGAGACTTGACGGTTGGTGGTGATTTCTGGGGTATTTCCTACTCGTGTTCACCGAATATAATCCCCACCCACTCCTAAACCCTTCTGATCAGAGCTTGGGGCTCTAGACCACCAGAGGGGGGCAGTCCAGTCCTCCCTAGCTTAAGCATTGGGACAGGAGCCCCTGGAGACAGAGGAGGGCTGCGGGGATGCTGGCCTCAGGGTACCTGAGCCACCCACCTTTCCTTCCAGACCTGGGTAGGGTGACCAGGTCTCTGAGGACCTGGGAGCCTGGGCTGGCCCCGGACTCAGCTCCCGGTGAGGGTTGAGAGGAGTGTTCTCCCAAGAGGCCATCAAGAGGAACAATGATCATTTGATTTGTGTCATCCCTTCTTTCTAGTTTCATTTTATGGATGGAAAAATTAAGGCACAGGGTAGTTAAGCAGCTTGCAAGGTCGCTCAGGGGGCTGGGCTTTCGGTTCATGCCTTGGACGAAGACCCAGTCCTCTGAGGGTCGGTGGAGGGAGGGCGGCACCCACAGTGGGGAGTGGGCTTGGCACTGACCTTCGATGATCAGCGAGGCCCGCTGGGTGGGTTTCTTCCCAGACTTGACGCGGTTCTCGTTGATTGCGCTTTCAATCTCCTGCAGCTTCTTCAGTGCATTCAGGTAAGAGGTCTTCCTCTGCTTCTTCAGTTTTTTGCTGACGTTAGGGTCACTGGCCAGGCGGCGGGCAGCCTCCGTAATCTGGGACTGAATGGCAAACTCCCGCTCCAGGCGTTCCAGCTCGGCCTCCTGTGAGAAGCAGACCACACGTAGGGGGATGCCGAGCGGGGTGACACCCGTCTTCCTGCCCCGCGCCAGGCCAGCGAGCCTCCGTCCCTGGAGGCCAACCCGGCCCCGCCCCGCAGCGGCCCGCCCCTCCGGTCCGCGGCAGCCTGGGCCCTGGACACGCCCACTTTTGAGACCCTCGGCCCCTGTTCCATCCTGGAGACACGCACCGTCCCTGAGAAGCGGGGAGCTTCCTTGTTGCAGGCCTGGGGGTCACTAGGGTTCATTTCCAAGGTCTCCAGCAAGGCTCTCAAAGACTCAGCCTTCCTGGAGATCCAGAGCCCACTGGGTTGGTGTTTCCTTCCCATTTGGGGCAGAGGGGGCAGCGCTATTTTCAGAGTGGCCTCTGTCGCGCTTTGCTGTGGGTTTGCTAACAGGGGGCTCCCATGGGTGCCCCCCTGCACACACACCCTCTGCCTCTCGCATTTTTTTTTTTTTTTTGCGGTACGCGGGCCTCTCACTGATGTGGCCTCTCCCGTTGCGGAGCACAGGCTCCGGACGCGCAGGCTCAGCGGCCATGGCTCACAGGCCCAGCCGCTCCGCGGCACGTGGGATCCTCCCGGGCCGGGGCACGAACCCGTGTCCCCTGCATCAGCAGGCGGACTCTCAACCACTGAGCCACCAGGGAAGCCCTGCCTCTCGCATTTTCAGCCCTTCATGCTGGGCCTTGCCCGCACTCACTCACGCGTCCTCTGGAAGCTCTTTTCGCAAGCTCCGGCTGTCTGCTCACGCCTGCCTCTACGTAAAACTTCCACTGGTGACCAGCGGCCGCGCCCCAAGTGTGGACGGCCGGTGGTGGAGCCGGGTCCCCTGCTCCTTGGACCACTCTTAGGCACTCCCTCCTCTCCTGTGTGCCTCCCTCCCTCCTCTACCCCTCACTTTGGCAGAAAGGAGCCCATGGATGAACGTTCCCTCAAAGGGAGTTTTGGACCCGGCAGAAATGCAGCTGTCGCTGCCAGAAGATGCCTGGTGGACCCAAAGGATGAAAGCAGCGCCAGCGTATTAGCTGTGGCTTCTCTGCGGCTCAGCTGGTGCCTTTTTCAAACACCGACCAGCGAGGCCAGGGGAGCCCAGGCACGCATCTTGCTCTGGGGGGATCCACGGTCTGGCTAAAGCACGAAAGGAGCGGATTTAACCGCGGAGGAGCAGATCACCAAGTTCGCTGGGGCCAAGAGACCTTCCGAATTACAGGCCGATACAACAGCCTCGCCTCTCAGCCCCACGTGCCAGGCTGGGTGCCTCCGTCAGGTACAAAACTCTGAGGTGGACTTCACCTCCTCCTGAGCACTGAAGGGAGGGGGCCTAGGGGTGAGAGCGGGGGGTGAGCATTAAAGGAACCATTATTAACATTAAGGGTCTAATAAACTCCCCAGTTCCCGCAAATGCCCGCTGCGTTTCTTCCCTGGAGAAGAGTGGCGAGGTGGACTCCTGCCCGGGGCCTTGAGACACACAAGTCACCAAGGACAAAGCCTCGCAGCTGCTCGCGGGCTGTCAGGGCAGCCCTGGCCCAAGACGCCGACCCGGGGTTCTGTGGGAGCCCAGGACACACGATTGCTACTTAAACCGAGCCAAGGACGAGGCTGGCAGCCCAGCTGCGCAGATGGCTGCCTGCCGTGTGAACAAGGACGTCAAGGGCATCCCGAGGAGAAAGGCATTTCCCAGCGGTGTCTGAGAGACAGGTGAGGAGACAGGGATGCAGCGGGATTCTCAGGGAGCGTAGGTCATCTTTTACTATAAAGTGTGAAGGAGGCGGAGGCACCACGAGTAGGTGTGATGGGACCTTGGGAAGAACACGGGGTGCAGGCGGGTGGCGCTCATACATGGGGGTTCTCCCCCGGATCCTTTAGTGCAGGTGTCTGCCCAGCACAAGAGGACTGGAAGCTTCCAGGCAATTCGGATGACAGCTGGGTTTGAAAAACACTCCACCAGATGGTTTCCTAAGTCCCACCGGCCTGCACCCCAGTCTGACCCCGGTAAAGTCCCAGGCCCAGCCCCAGCCCAGCACGCCTTCTCCAACGCCTCCTCATGTTTACTGAGCGTCCAGCAGGTGTCAGCGCCGAGTTGAATATTTTCCGACCACTGGCTCTCTTAATCCCAGCGACAGCCAAAGAAATGAGGGTTCCGAACTTCATTTTACAGAAGAGGAGAAAAGCGCCTCCAGAGCTGGGTGAAGCATTCTGGCGCGTCCAACAGAGCTCCCGGCACCCGGAGATGGGGACCTGCTATCACAGATCTCAGGAGACCGAGCCACCCCTTCCGCTGTCTCCAGGGCACATGTGTTCCCCTCTCAACGCAGCCGCATGCTCACCACCCACTGCACGTGTCATGTGAGAACATCGGTTCCTCTCACTTTATAAAAAGACTAAGTACGCACAGAATTCCTGTCTCCACTGGCTTCGATTCCTGCCCTTTTCAGCCCTCTGTTCGATAGCATTGTAATGAGTAACTGTATTCAGAATAAATTTGGAAAGACATTTCCTGGACGTGCCCCCAGGGCCTGAGGTGTGCCTGGCCTTGAATTTCTCTTGGTTTGAGACTGGATCACTTATTAACCAGCTGGAGACCCAAGGCTCGCCTGCCCCCAGATCGGAACTCTCCAGTCCCAGCCCCCACCGAGGTTTAGTCCAAAGAGGGTAAAGTGAGGGGTGCTTTGGGAAGGCGCAGCATCTTGCTCAGGCTTTGGCAGTGATGTTAGCAGCCGGGTGGGGTTAGGACCACCGAGGCCAGGCCCGACTGTCTTTCCCCAGCCAGCGGCATCTCTGCACCTGCTGGCGTGCCCTCAGTGTTCTTTCTTCTTTGGTCGTTTTCTGTCATAGATCAGACAGTACGCTTGGCTCTCAGTGACAAAGAGCTGGGAGAAGAACACGTGAGTGTTATGGACTCTTCTCCCATTAACTTTGCTGCTTGCGACAGGCCTGTTGACGTTGACACACAGCCGCCACAGAAATCAAAATGCTCACACATTAACGCAAGGTGGCCAATCCAACCAATGGGAGCCGCATACTGACCAAGCAGCGAACTTAAGGTAAAAGGAGAGCAACTCAGGAGGAGAGAGGAAATGGCATCCGGTAGAATGGAAACATCCTCATAGAACCCTGAAACATCCTCATAGAATCCCGAAACATCCTCGTAGAATCCCGAAACATCCTCGTAGAACCCCGAAACATCCTCGTAGAACCCCGAAACACCCTCGTAGAACCCCGAAACATCCTCACAGAATCCCGAAACATCCTCGTAGGATCCCGAAACATCCTTGTAGAATCCCGAAACATCCTCGTAGGACCCCGAAACACCCTCGTAGCATCCCGAAACATCCTCACAGAACCCCAAAACATCCTCGCAGAACCCCGAAACATCCTTATAGAATCCCGAGGCACCCTCACAAACGGGAAAGTGAGGCGGGTGTAAGAGAACCCAGCCACAGAGAGAAGCACGTACCTCTCCTTTGGGCAGGATTTTCTGCTCATCCAGTTTGAAGGCTGTCCCGATTCTTCTTCGAACAATGGGTGGTTCCTCTCCTGGATCCAGGGGATACTCCACGGGCAGTTTTCCCGTCAGCTCCTGCGGAAGTGTGGCAGCGCGAGGGGACAAGGAGTCAGAGTGGGGCACACGACTGGCTTCTAGGACATACACACACACTGCAAAGCACAGATTCAATGCACAGATTCGAAACCATAATCTTACGCAATACAATTTCATTTCTCCAAAAACGTAGGAGAATATAGTCCTTCCTTTCCAGAACAGAGGCACTTGGAAAAGATTCTCCCCAAAGTAAATTCCTGTCGGGTAAATAAAATCGCTACTGATTTTCATCATAAAAACCCAAATTTCATTCACTTGTTAATTTCACACGTGTCTGGCATGTCCACCACGAACCTGTCGAGGCCACACAGCCAGTAAGAGCAGAGGCAACGCGAGATCTCTGGTCTTTCCGGCTCCAAACTCTGTGCTTATTTCACTGCACCAAATATCTGAGTTTAAAATGGGTCTTTCAAATGAGTTTTCTTAGGAAGCGTGGTATCTATATGGCAAATTCCAGAAAAGGGCCTTATAATATAATCTAGAAACTGAGAATGAGTAATAATTATTCTACTCTGGCCAGATGCTCAGGGAACAGGCTGAGTTGAAGAGACATGAAATGTGTACAAATACGAGTTTCAGTCGAAACAAAATATAATCCATATTACTGACAAGGCCACTTAAAAAAAATCTGCTGTATGTGCGTTTGGGGCTCTGGGAATCTAACTGTTTTGAGTATAACGGCAGTGAATTTAGTTGACAGACCACCGTGGTGACGATGGTCCCGGGCAGTTGCTGAAAGGTCTGTGGGATGATTCAGCGTTAGAATTAGGCTTTATATGAGCAGCTTATGTCTGGGCTCAGTAGAGATAAAATCTGAGTCAGCAGCTAATCCATGTGGTAGAGCCCAGGCGTCCAATGCAAGGAGTCACTTCCAGGGACCAGAAAACCCTGGGAGACCCACTGCCTGCCTCCAAGGGACCGGTGGCCCTTCCAGGCAGAGCTCAGCCCTGGTCTCTAGTCCCAAATCAACACAGATGTTGCACAAAGACCCAAGGCAGGCTCTTCTCGGGAACATCCATCGCCCATGCAGAAAGCAGCTTCTGTGCCGGGCAGCCTCGTAAGGGCAGGAAAGCCCTGATCATCAGATTCCACGGGCAGTCTGACCTTCTAACAGGAGGACTGACATGGCTTCCCTGTGCCACTGCTGTGTGTACACATTGGCGTGTGTGTCTGTACACACTGGGGCATGTGTGTGTCGGGGGGGTACACCCGGCATGTACCAGCACACCCACTCGCTGCGATCCTGGGCCTCTTTCCTCCTGCGTTCAGGCCACTGGAAAAAGACCTCTTGGACTTTTTATTCCTCACTGTAAGCACTTCAGAGCACAGTGGCCAACTCTTTGAGTATGGAATGCTCTGCAGTTTTCTTCCCTGTTTTTTTTCTTCTTTTTCTAAACGCGGCTCGAATGTCTCCCAAGTAGTTGTGTGTTTATTCTGCAACATTTTATTTGCTTCCCTAAAAGTCTGCCTATAAATAACATACTGAGGATTTTATACTATTAGGACTTTCTTTTTTACTTTGAAGCTTATAAAAAGGAGGGGAAAGTTGTTAAAATGGCCACTGATTTATAACTCCAAAGAGCCTGTGGTTTTCTAACACAACATTGCAAATCAACTATAGTCTAATATAAAATAAAAATTTTTTAAAATCTATGAAAAATTTAAAGGCTGTCTCTAAGTTTGTGAATTTAAGCTACTACAACGTAAAAGAAATACTGAACAGCTGCATTAGTAATTACTGCAAATTGAGAATCTGTATTGTCCCAGCAAGAGTACCAGACCTCCCTAGAATAATGAAATAAAACTTTAAAGAAGAAGAAGAAGAAAAAAGTCTGTGGTTTTAAAACAAAGTATCTTTTTCAAAAATGAAGCTACTGATTTTCCACCATCTGCTTGGAGGTATTTGAGTCCAGGCCTTGATTCTCCATATTTAATCTGACATCATGTGTAACGAGAGCCGCCTGGGGAAGGAGGAATTTAACACACTCTTGGGGAGGGCTCGGCCTGGTTCCCTTTCTCTTCTTATGTTGGTTATATTTTGCCAGACGCTCCCACAGCACCTCCTTCTGGCTGCCCCACACCCCAGGGGACAAAAAGTACTGCTGGATACCCTTAGCTGAGGGGGGTGTGTGTGACACAGAAAGAGCAGGACAGAGTCAGGACAGAAGTTCTCCTGTCCCCTAACCTCAGAGGAGTCAGGAGCATGTGGCCGGCTTCTCGTGAAGTTCCTTCTGCTGCTCAAGTTCTGTTTTCTGTGTCCAGGAGCTTTGTTTGCGCTATTTTGCTTTTATTTTTACGAGAGGCACAGAGACCTTCACTAGACGTGTTAACCTTGCCCGGACATGATTCGCCGGTTTTCTGATGCTGAATCCCTGCTGTTTAGGGATGCTGCCTTTATTAAAAACACAGCAAGGCTTGACAAATTATTAAATGCAGGCACCCACACCCATGTTTTCTCAATCCTTCCAGCGCATTCTTTACAAAAAGACTGCTGATATTAACAGTATCTCAGGGCACATCCCCCAGCCGGGACAACTGCTTCCCCAAGATTTGCAAAGGATTTGCGCTAATGTGGGTCTGCTTTGAGCGGCTCCGGTTTGAATCAATCCAGAGCATAATTAAGCCAAACCGAACTGTAATATGGTCTCATTCTGTGGCCCCTTGTTTCATCCTTCCTGGGGCAAGGCATTAGGACTGGGGGGAGGGGAGCAGGGCTCTTCAACTTAGTCTGGGAACCTCTTTCCGCTTCCCTTTCTGAACCGTTGACCAACAGAGCTCCTTGTAATGTTATATACAGAACACTCTCTCTCCTGAGGGCTCCCACCCCATGGTGTGTGTGTGCAAGCACATGCACACGTGTGTGCATACACACATACGCACAATAATGCGAGATGCATTAAAAAATCAAGTCTTCAAACATGATAACAAGGAGTTGTGGAATAAGCAGAAGGTGGTGGAAACAGATGCTCAAATAAATAGAGACAGTGACCTGCCACAGTCTCTAAATCCCAATGAGACACGAGCCTTGTGTATATATACACTTGAGGAAGCATTGCTTTGCCTAAAATTAAAAGATTTTTTTAGATGACTAGGCTAGGATTTCATTTACAAATAGCTCATGTGGCCCAATATCCAAAAAACAAACGATCCAGTCAAAAAATGGGCAGAACACCTAAACAGACATTTCTCCAAAGAAGACATACAGATGGCCAAAAAGCACATGAAAAGACACTCAACATCGCAGAGAGAAATGCAAATCAGAACTACGAGAGGGACTTCCCTGGTGGTGCAGTGGTTAAGAATCTGCCTGCCAATACAGGGGACACGGGTTCGATCCCTGGTCTGGGACAATCCCACGTGCCGCGGAGCAACTAAGCCCGTGCACCACAACTACTGAAGCCTGTGAGCTCTAGGGCCCGTGAGCCAAAACTACTGAAGCCTGTGAGCTCTAGGGCCCGTGAGCCACAACTACTGAAGCCTGTGAGCTCTAGGGCCCATGAGCCACAACTACTGGGCCCACATGCCACAACTACTGAAGCCCACGCGCCTAGAGCCTGTGCTCCACAACAAAAGAAACCACCGCAATGAGAAGCACGAGCACCGCAACGAAGAGTAGCCCCCGCTCGCTGCAACTAGAGAAAGCCCTCAAGCAGCAATGAAGACCCAACACAGCCAAAAATAAATAAATAAATAAATAAATTTATATTAAAAAAAAAACTACAATGAGATATCGCCTCACACCAGTCAGGATGGCCATCATCAAAAAATCTACAAACAATAAATGCTGGAGAGGGTGTGAAGCATGTAATTCCTACTGTTGGTGGGAATGTAAATTGGTACAGCTACTATGGAGAACAGTACTAAGGTTCCTTAAAAAAACAAAAATAGAATTACCATACAATCTAGCAATCCCACTCCTGGGCATATATCTGGAGAAAAACTTGGTTCAAAAGTATACATGCACCCCAATGTTCACTGCAGCATTATCTACAATAGCCAGGACACAGAAGCAACCTAAATGCCCACCAACAGATGAACGGATAAAGAAGATGTGGTACATATATACAATGGACTATTACTCAGCCATTAAAAAGCATGAAATAATGCCATTTGCAGCAACATGGATGGACCTGGAGATCGTCATACTGAGTGAAATAAGTCAGGCAGAGAAAGACAAATATCATATATTGCTTATATGAGGAATCTAAAAAATATAATACAAATGAACTTATTTACAAAACAGAAACAGACACACAGACTTAGAGAATGGACTTATGGTTACCGGGGGGAAAGGTTGGGGGGACAGATTGGAAGTTTGGATTGAAATATACACACTGCTATATTTAAACAGAAAAGCAAGAAGGACCTACTGTAAGAACAAAACAAACAAACAAACAACAGCTAAAGGAAAAAATGCATCAGCTACCAAAAAAAAAAAGTGAAACATTCACCAGATCATGAGTTTTGAAGGGGATTTTATATCAAGTGAAATCCTGACTTCCTTGTTGATCCCCAAAGGTACTCCTCACTATGATTTCCAGAGATAAATCTGAAATACACTCAAGAGAAACAAAAGCCACCACAAGGATAAACTCGGGCACAAGATCTTAGGAAGCTGGCAAAGCATTCCATCCAGCGTGGGAACTACCATATGAGGAAATGCTTTATAAACTACGGGGCACCATGCAAATGTTGCTGTTTACAATTGTTATTATGACGGTTATTACTACTTGTCATTTGGCCCCTAGGGGGGTCCCTTTTGGGATTCTGCCAGGACCCACTTTCACTGCCGTCAGAGTGTTTTCATTATGGTCCAAGACTCCCGTTTCTGACGGGGCTTATCCCGGGGGCTGGGGGTCGTCAACAGAAGAGGGCTGACTCCCCTCTTATGCCCTTTATGACGCCTACCCTTGCCTTTTATAAATACGTGAGGACAGACGAGGGCGCAGACAACACAGAGTCCCACAGGACGAACCAGTGATGCTTACGGCTTCTCGGAGGCAGAGTCTCTTCAGCTCTTCCAGCCGCTGGCGAAGCGTCTCCTCCAGAGCTTCCTGCCTGGATTTCAAGGCTGCCAGCATGTCTTTCTTGGCCGACTGCGAGCTATCTGATTCCTGAGAACCTGTCAATTAACAGTGGGGTTACTAGGCCAGCTGACGAGGGGACGCACATCTGGACCACAAAGGAACTGAACCGGAGCCCACGCTGTGACTGTGGGATTTACCCCAGGAATCAAGAGAGTGTGAAATAAAACAGGTGCTCCGAGCTCCAAGCGTGAGGAGCGGATTCTCAGCACTTGGGTAATTTACAGCTGGTCAGAAGGACAGGCGGGGAAATTTACACGCCTCTTCTTTGATTAGCTTAAGATATGTCACACACCCATTTTAATTTCACTAGCAAATTTTAATAGACTTTTTATACAATGAAGGGGAAAGTCAAGTTTAAGCCAGCCATTTTAATACAAAGTTTTAACCTTTCCTATTTAAAAACGCTTATTTTTGCTTAGTACAAAGATAACGCATGTTTGTCATAAAAATTTTGAAAATGTAGACACGTATGAAAAGAATCCATAAGCTAGTCACCCAGAGACAACCACTGTCTTGCATCTTCTTTTAGCCCTTTTACCTAAGCACATATATTTTAAAAATAACATTACATTTGTATTGTAGTTTTTGAACTCGAGACTGTATCATGAGCACATTCCCTCCTAATAAAAGTTATACATATTTTTATATGCAGCACAGAACGATCTGCTTGATGATTCAAATAGCAGACTGCTAGATAGGAAACCTTTGTGGAAGGCAAACTGTAAACCAAACAAAAGGAAAATACGCTGAAATGCCAACTGGAGAGATTTAGGGTAGACCAGAGAATCATTTCTGGGCTGCAATGTTTACATTCTGAAATAGGTTTCCTGCAGTGAAGCTATGATGCCTTTTCTACCTGGATGGCTAGACAAGGCGCCTTGGCTCCCTGAGAAAGGAAAAGCCGACTAGTGCTTGCTTCTCGTGTCCGTGGAGAGCGGGAGTCTTAGAAATGGATGGGCGTTATTGGGTGTGCCTTCAAGGGCTCACATCACGCCATCTGCAACAGCATCAAACGACAGCGAATACTTAGGTATTCATCTAATGGAAGATGGACAAGATCTCTACAATGGAAAGTATAATGCTCGGCTGAGAAAAACGAAAGACCTCAAGCAAGACAGAGAGGTAGTCTGGTCATGGATTGGAAGCCAGACGTTGTCATGATGTCAATTCTTCAGGAACTAAATCAGAGAATCATTGCAACACCAGTAAAAATTCTAGCGGGATTTGTTGGAGGGAGGGGTAGGAACGGTATTTCCTTAGGAGACATTTCGGCACAATTCAGGGAATGAATGACAGATTTGACAATGATCCAGTCAGAATTCCCAGAGTCGACTGTTCTGTTTCTTCCAGTGGTTAAAGAAGGCGTCTCAGAATCACAAGACTAGAAAGGACTTCTATGCTTTGGTATCAAAAACTCTGTGATGGGGACTTCCCTGGTGCTCCAGGGAAGTTAAGACTCCACCTTCCCAACGTAGGGGGCCGGGGTTCGATCCCTGGTCAGGGAACTAGATCCCGCATGCCACAACTAAAGAGCCCGCGTGCTGCAACAAAGATCCCCCAGGTGGCAACAGAGTTCCCGCATGCCACAACTAAGACCTGGTGCAGTCAAATAGATAATATAAAAAAAATACAGCAAATCATCCCCATCAATATAAGATTTGACTCTTATTTAGGCTCTGAGCAGGAATCCCCATATTCCCTCAATTACCAGGCACCTAAGTTCTTATAACCCTAATCTTCAAGAATTCTCAGTGTTTACGTACAATACATTTTGACTCGTTCTAGCTTGAAATAGAGGATCTCCATCACTGTGGGAATGTACCATCTTTATGCCTCCACAGTAGCTAATAAATATTAGCTTGAATAAATGAATAAATGTTGTCAATCGTATGGGTGGATGCTATAATTAAGTTGTATCTCATCTCCGTAAAGAAATCTAGTACCTGTAGGTTGTTTCTTTATAGAGTCGACCTTCCAAACTTTTAATCATTTTTGTAGCGCTTTTCTGGATTTCGTCCTGCTTCAATCACGTGTTTCCAAATTCAACAGCAAACTCAAACGAGAGCTTGACCCTCACGAAGCCTCCATTACCTCATGGTTCTCATACTAAATCCACATGGTGTCATACTCATGTGACACGTGGTTGGACATAATTGCAGGCTCCCCTTTTTGAAATGCTTCAGGTTATCTACCCCCATGTCAATTACCCTGAGCTTATTAGTCCTGAACTATCTCCAGTCCACATTCATCTAAGGTAACACAGCTAAATCATTCTGAATCTTAATCTTGTTCCCTGAGTCACAGTCACAGGTGAAGACGCAGGAAAATTTAACGAGCTACGCTCTATTATTCCATCATCTAAAGGATTAATAAGAAGGTAAAATAATACTGGAAGGAAGTCAGACTTTAGATTTGAAAAACAGACCTGGGGAAACTTGGGTCCAAGAAGATGAAAGGATTTCTAGCACAAATGAAAAATTCATTGTTTTCCTTCTCACCCCTGCCTAACCTCTCAATAGGAGATGGTGATTTATGAAGTCAAATCTAAGAATGAACTCTATTCCAGAATGGCAAAAATCACAACATTAAACTCTGGGTGGTAAAGCCCAGAATTTTTGGATGATCTGATCTCTAGTTATGGATTAGTTAAGCTTTGGTCTTGAGCTCATTAGCACTCCCTAAATTATGATTACTTATAATAATTAGCCTAAATACCAAACCCATATATAAGACAGAGTGACGGCTCAAGAGGCCTTCTCCGTATCTGGCACCACTAATGCTGGCTGGCTCTGCTTCACACCTTTATTCCTTTGCGGTACGCGGGCCTCTCACTGTTGTGGCCTCTCCCGTCGCGGAGCACAGGCTCCGGATGCGCAGGCTCAGCGGCCATGGCTCATGGGCCCAGCCGCTCCGCGGCATGTGCTGTAAAGACTAATGAGATCACGCACATTCGGCATTTAGCTTGTGCCTGGGACAGGTAAACCCCCCGTATCTAGGGTAGACTTAACTGGATGAGTGTGCACACCCACACGGGGACATACCGGCTAGAATTAGAAAGAGAGAAATGACTGGAATGACTTCCTCGCCATTACCCAAGGGGCCATTTGCCAAAGAAGAGAAGCTCTGTGCAACGCAGCTACCACTCGGGCTCCAAAGCTCATCTTTAGAAGGAGCGACAGAGGTCTAGGCACTGTTTTCAAATTTCGTTTCTTGAGCTCCTGGGTTTGCATTTATGCCTTTGGTGCGCCTGTGGATGAGGCTGGGACGGAGTCGAGGGGTTCGGCAGGTTCTGGGCCCCCCACTCCACCCTCAAGCTAGGACAGCTCTGCCGTGGGGTTCTGGTCACAATGCATTTGAAAAAGAGGTTCCCGGTGCCTCTGTTTCTGTAAAGGAAATGCACCGTCTGGGCAAGCGTGCCGAGTTCTTAGAGCTGCTCTCTCTTGGAGCTTGTCGGATCTGAAGCCGTTGGGGTGTTACCTGCAACCAGGCCAACGTGGCAACCCTGGGGGGCGGCAGCTGAGTGCCCAGGGACAAGATGACAACACCAACAGCACAAAGCACTGACGGAAACTCAAGAGCATCAGAAGGAGGAGCCCCAAGCGCTCCGAGATGCTGATGTTCTCACCCTCTAGACGTCCCCTGAATGGCACGCGTGACATCTAAAAGGAAGGCCAGCCAGAGAGGCAGAGAGTCACTCTTCATCCTCTCAAGTGACAGAACAGAATGAATCCAGGGAGAAACGCCGTCAGAAGAGCCTTAGGGGCGCAGGGCAACGAGAGTCTTGCAAACTAAAGGTTTGTGAGCACATCTAAAATGATTCTAGACACAGAAATAATTTCCAGTCAGCACCTACACTTGATGAATGGTATAGAAGCTCTCAGTTACGATGATTTGTCCATTTCCGGTTACGTGAACACACACGTGCCTTTTCACAGGCAACCCCACTCCAAGGTTATACGTTTAGCCCCTTAGAAATTAACAAGATGGAAATCCGCTATCTTTTAGAGGAGCAGTGAAGGATAAAAGACACCTGGATTTCCAACACGTCAGCTGTTAGTTAGTGTTAGTGTCAGATCTCGGGTTGTTGACCTCTCAGAGCCATGATGTCCCCAACTAGAAAATGACCAATTAACTAACCCCCAAGATTCCTCCAAACTCGAAGAATCTAGTACTGAAATAAACAGCTTACTGAGGCAGTTCCCTCTCACCTCTAGTAGCCATTTTTGCAATTTTTACAAAAGGACCCTTACATACGGCACCATCTTTCTCCTCTTTTCTTTCCCATCTCCACCTCCAGAACAGACAAGCATCGCTCCAACTCTGGTCCTTCTCCCAGCTATGGCTATAGTTTGCTTCAAATCAAAAGGAAATGTCTACTTATCGACCGGCACCTAAAGGACTGACCTCTGACCTCTGATCTTATCAACAGGCCAAAGCAAATTATCTGTAAACCTGAATACTAAGTAAGAGTTTAATCTGAGCTTTGTTCGGGATTAATGAAGTACTAGACGGATGGACGCTCTCTACCGGAGCCAGAAGAGTGAGACTTCAAAACGTAGAGAGTGACAGAGCAGTAGCCAAGCGCTAGTCAGAAAGGACTGTCCAAGCATAATCAACTGGTGCACGAACCCAAGGAAAAACAGGAGTGATCTGAATGCTTCTGAAAGATCTAAGTAGCGAATAAACACTTTGTTGTTGGTGGTGGTCAAACTTCCAAGTAGCACCAAGTTTGTAGGAAAGAGTGATGCGAATACACCTCGGGAAATGTCAACTGGTCTGGCAGCTTCCGGAGACAGAAGTCTACCATCTAGTAGTTTAGAGCTAACAAGTCAGGGCTTGTGTCCAGCTCTGTGCCATACTAGCTGTGAGGACTCGGCAATGTCACATGACCGCTCTAAATCTGTTATCTTCCTTCTCATATGGGAATGAAAACAGGACTTCTAGGTTTCCCTGGTGGTTCAGAATCCACCTGCCAATGCAGGGGACACGGGTTCGAGCCCTGGTCCGGGAAGCTCCCACATGCTGCGGAGCAACTAAGCCCATGTGCCACAACTACTGAGCCTGCGCTCTACAGCCCGTGAGCCACAACTACTGAGCCCACGGGCTGCAACTACCGAAGCTCGCGCACCTAGAGCCCGTGCTCCGCTACAAAAGAAGCCACCGCAATGAGAAGCCCGCGCACCGCAACGAAGAGTAGCCCCCGCTCGCCGCAACTAGAGAAAGCCCACGCGCAGCAACGAAGACCCAACACAGCCAAAAATAAACAAATAAATAAACAAATTTAAAAAGCAGGACTTCTTCAAAAGTTGGGAGAATCAAATGAAATTGATTTGCACTGGCTTGCAAGATGCTTAGAACAGCACGTAATAGGCACTACATGAGTATTTGTGGTTGTTTGTATTCAGGAGTGTCCCCTGGCCTTTGTTAGGAGCTGGTACCCCAATTCTGGGGAGCCTCATGATGTAAAAGAGGAAGAACAGTGAACAGGCAAGAGGCTGGAAGGCTGGGGGAAGGTGCACAGGCAGGGAACTCGGGAGAAGGGAAGGGAGGGGATTTTTACAGAACTCCCGATAGGAGCTTCCCACACGTTCTACTTCATTTCATCCTCACGGAAACACTGTCCCCATTTTCATAGAAGAGGTCATTGGGATGTTAGGAGGCACAGCTGGGATTCCAACTTGGCGCTTTGGTCTGCTGCTTCCCTAGAATGGAAGCACCATGAGGGCAGGAACTGGGTCTGGCTGTAATCAACACGGTTCGTGTGCCAGCCTACCTGCCTCTCCAGCCTAGACCCTTTCTGCGGGACCGCGCGGAGGAACACGTAGGCAGAAAGGAGGGGCCCACAGGTCCTTCAAATGCGCCAAGGAAGCCAGAGAAGTCTCTGAAGCACCTTCTGTGTGCAAGGTGGGGCGGGGGAGACAGGGAACTGGACGTGGGTCCAGCCCTCAGAGAGCCTCGCGTCCGGCCGTGAAAAGCTGTCCAGTGGGAGGAAGGAGGACGTGAGCCGCGCACTTGACGGGCAGAGGCGGCAGCTGCCGCATCCCAGGCCAATTAGGCAATGAACCTGCGGGGCTGATGAGGTCGGCGGCTGAGTGGTCCAGTGCCGGGAGGGTCAGCATCAGATGAGCTCTCTGGAAAGCTTTTCATCCTGCTTACTGCTCAGTCAACATCTCTCTGAATGAGCCCTGATTGAACTTGCCTTTTGCTTTTGGCGATCTGATGATCATTTTTCAATCCACATCCTTTATAGAAATAGGTCACTCCTCAGCTGGCTGAGAGGAGGAGAAAAAGGTCTGACCCCAAAGAAGACAATTCCAATCCAAACACAGCCTGGAGTGTCTGATGCACTGAAGATCAGAAAGGCACTTTCAGGGGGTCTTTGGAAATCTCCCGAGTGAACTCCCGGATGCTAGGGATGTTGTTGGACGGAGATATTCCTGCCACCTCTGGAGAAACCGCCTCTCGGACTTTCTCGTGCTCCAGCTAGGGAACTCCAGGTGTCCCCGGGTGGGCAGCTGGTGCCCTGGGACAGGATGCGTGGGGAGGGCCGGCCCACACAAACAGCAACTCCCCTCCCAGCCGGCAGACATGGGGAAGGATGTCCTCATCGGGCTGAGACGGAGAATATGCTCCAATCTTTCAAAAGACTCTGGGCTACCCTGCACCGGATATGAGAACGCATCCTCTTAAACAGAATATTGTCGGGAACCGGGGCTCATCTGTTTTTACACAGATGGAATTCTGATGACCAGCCCCGCTGATCTCAGGAGACAGAAGGGGTTCTTTCTTTCCTCTCTGAAAGCAGGGGAAATTTGAAACAAACAGTACCCCAAAGAAGAAAGAAATCTGTTGTCCTAAAAGTAAGGGAAGGAAATGACAATCTGTCTGTTTAGACTTTTATGAAAAAAAAAAAAAAAGAAGGTAGGCATATTCCCAGCAGATCTACAAAAGCTGTAAGGAAAAGTTTTGGCAGACACCCCAGGAATAAATACAAGGAAAAGGTCTGAACCCTTTATGATGAAGAGATATTTATTTGCCTTACAAATCCTCAATTATGAATTCCTTACAGAAAAGATGTCCTAAGAGAACATGGGAAATAAAGCCACCTGGCAGATTTCAGGATAACTGTGTGTGATCTCTGGAGAGCGTCTCAGGGAATGAAATGTGAGTTTTTCACATGAAAAGTGCACGCCTGGAGAACTTTTCATTAGGGTCGGGTATTTTAAAAATAAAACGGTGCATGTATAAGAGCAGTGAAATGGGAGCAATTTGAAAATAAACACCATGTGGTGGCAGGGAAGAGTCTCTGGGACTCAGAAAAAAAAAGAAAAAGTGCTCAGTGGCGCTTTCACCAAAGGGTGAAGGGTACAAAGATAATTAAAGAGAGCAATGTTCGGGGTTGGGGGAGAGGGAGGGAGGGAGAGAAGTGAGCCAATGACTTAAAAAATTAGCAGCATCTGGTAAACTACCTAGTTGAAACTACTGTTATGAGTTAATTTATACGGTTTCCATTCCTTATATTGTGAAATAGGGGGGCTTATCCTTCTGGCTCCAAGATTCTGTGATTCGACTGTAATATTGAGAAGGCTGGTCTCCATAAATGGGAAGAGAGCAAAAGCTATGGGAGGGGATGGTGATATTTCTTTTTCAGTTCTTAAAATTCCATCAAAGTCGTTCACTTAGGTTACAGATTATCATTCTGCCCCGGTTTTCTTTAGCAGGCAAATATTCCTTTACACGGGAGGGTGTAACTATATCAGTATAAACGGTTTATTAGGTTTTTTTTTTTTTTTTTTTTTTTTTACCCCCAGTGAGAGAGCAGAAAGGGACAACCGTGCTGTCTTCTCACAATTTTGACTCAGGCCCGTCCTGCTCAAGCCACGGCCAGAAACATCCGTTCCACAGAAAGAGATTTCGCAGCCCTCACCAGTTACACAGTCCCGTATAAACACACCCTGGCAGAAGGCGAGCCCTCTGGCAGCGCTGCTGGCTAAGCCCATCTGCAGGGCACTGAGCCTGGGACCAACACTAACGGTCCCTGGAATGCTGGGCATCGTTAGACTTAAGAAGAGACAGGCAGTGGATAAAGGAACCTTTAAAAGGCTGGAGAGAAACAGAGGGAAGAGGTAGAAGGAGAGCCAAAAAGAAGGATGAAAACGGCACTCCCCTGGCGGTCCAGTGGTTAAGACTCCATGCCTCTAATGCAGGGGGCGTGGGTTCGATCCCTGCTTGGGGAACTAAGATCACACATGCTGGGCCGCAAAAAACTGACCAAGTTCCATCGACAGACGAATGGATAAAAAAGAAGTGGTACACATATACAATGGAATCTCACTCAGCCATAAAAAGGAACGGAATTGGGTCATTTGTAGAGACGTGGATGGATCCAGAGACTGTCATACAGAGTGAAGTAAGTCAGAAAGAGAAAAACAAATATCGTATATTAACTCATATATGTGGGATCTAGAAAAATGGTACAGATGAACCGGTTTGCAGGGCAGAAGTGGAGGCACAGATGTAGAGAACAAACGTATGGACACCAAGGGGGGAAAGTGGTGGTGGGAGTGGTGGGATGAATTGGGAGATTGGGATTGACATGTATACACTAATATGTATAAAACAGGTAACTAATGAGAAGCTGCTGTATAGCACAGGGAACTCCACTTTGCTGTACAGTAGAAACTAATACAACATTGTAAAACAACTATACCCCAGTTAAAAAAACATTGACATAAAGTAACTGCCAAACATAAAGGAAATAAATTGGAACTGTAGGAATAAAATCTATATTTAAAAAAAAAGAAAAAAAGGATGAAGATGAAAAGAAGAAGAAAAAAGCCCCCAAACATCATGGGATTGGTACCAACTTCAGGCCGTGTATTTTACGCTGAATACAGCCCTGACCATGAAGCTGGCAGACCCCTATCAGATCAGTTCTCTGGAAGGGGAGACGGCAGACAGCTGGCACCCTCATTATTATGTTAGTTATTAATAAACTGCCCAACAATGGCAGGAAGTGCTGGCATTCAGAGAGGGCGAACGTGTGAAGAGTTGAGTCATGGACATGGATGGGTCCCAGGCAGAGCAGGCCCTACACTCAGTACAACATGTTTTTCTCCAGAGCGGAAAGGGTCAGACAGAGCTGGGGGATCCCAGCAGACTGCAGGGTTTTGTTATATTTCGTTTTTTTTAACCAAATATCCATCACCACATTCTTTGCAATCCTGCTCTTGACAATGAAGATGACTCAACTGCCGTATCATTAATCCCACAGCCCAATTCCTATTTATAGGCACGACATGCCATTTTGTTTCTGGAGACAGCGGGTGGCTTCTGGCCCTGTATTTCCACTCAAAAAGCCAGCGTCAGTCTCATTGTTCTATTCCTCTAAGAAAGGATGTGCAGTAACATTTTTTCGTTTGGGGGCAGTTAACGCACAACCCACATGGGCCTGCATAACACAGGGTGTCTTCTAAGCAAGTCTGTGCCGTTTTTCTTTAAATCGACTGAGAGCAGAAACACACCTCCCTGAGCCCCTACCCTCCTACTGAAACCAGAACTGTTCTGGGATGGCAAATTCCAGAAGCAATGCTGGGACAATCCTACACTTTTTCTCGCTTTCAGAGGAGCTATGGAAAGGCCATGCGTGTTCAGCATGCAGTTGTTTGGTTTTTTCTTTTGTCATTCCAGTTTTTTCCCTTTCCCATCTGTTGCTGAGAGTTCAAGAAATGGGGGTAAGGAAGAGAGGAATAAACCCTTTAAAGTTCCCACAAAAAGGATTTCGGATGCTTTTTCTGAATTCTGAAAACATCACCATCACCAAATGTTTTGAATTCACAGTTGTCCTCTCAAACTCTATCTGAACCCTGGAAAATCTGGAGGCTCTCCTAGGGCGCAGTGACTACAACGTCCCCTGCTTGTCACCACCCCGCCTCTCCCACCCCGCAGTGGTCAGGCAACAGGCTGGCTGGTTACCCAGAGGTGCAGAGCTTGTGAGGAGACCAAGATGGGGGCGGGGGTGGGGCTCTGCCGGCCTGGAACGGGGGCTGCGCCCTGAGCTGCCTCAACGTCCCTTCCTCCAGGGGATGCTCTGGGACAAGGGTCCTCACCTCCTTTCAAAGCCTGCCCGCCGGAGCCCCTTCACGAATGGATTTGGGACGCGGGTTCCATAACCTTCCTAGGGTCTGAATCTCATGCAGTGCAATTTTGGGAGGTGAGGGCTTGATCCCTTTTAATCTGACACAGCTTAGAAGGCTCAGCCCCTCTAAGGGTCTCTAGTAAGACTACAGGTCTCCCACGGGACAGCCCCGGGTGTTACCGCCAAAGAACTCAGAGGGTCTTGGCCCCGAGCCTTAGTAGATCATTTCAACTCTGCAGACCTTTTCTTTCTGAGATGTTAGCCCCTGGCTCAGGTCATTAATAAGTGTGGACTTCTGACTTCTTTAATGATATCAATAACATTTCTTCTTTTCTTTAGCATCTGAGACCTCAGATAGCTTTAAAATGACTGAAGTCCACTATTTCGTAATGATGTACCCTTGTTAAATAGGAAAATCACCTTCCAAGTTACTAAGAGTTGGAAATATTTTATCTCTGTTTTACATCAATAAATAGTAGGCAAACTCTTTGAGGAGAGAAGCTGTAACTTTTAAAATGCTATGCATAGCCCCTAGCAAAGTTCGGGAGCTAGAAAAAATGTTTATACGGTAGCAATATCACAGTGTGGTTACACGGCTCAGTTACGGCGCAATTTGGGTACAGACAAGGGTGGAAGGATAAAGGAAAGATAATGAGGAAGGACGGCATTTGCAGGAGGGGCCTGATCTGACAAGATTAACCTTTGAAGGTCTGATACCATCATGACAAAAGCCATACAGTACAATTTGAGGGAAAATGTTAGTGGCAGGTTTATGAGCGATCTTGGCAAGGACCGAGATAGCACACACTCTGGGAATGTAGAAGGTTCTTAAAATGCAGCACATGCAGGATTCTTACTAGTGTCCTTCAAAATTTAACAATCGTGTATCACTGACATCAGTCTTGGTGATGATTTTTTAAAATCTGACACCACAAGTAGAGGCACCAAAAGTAAAAATAAGCAAATGGGACTACAGCAAACTAAAAAGCTTCTGCACAACAAAGGAAACCATCAACAAAAAGAAAAGGCAACCTACTGAATGGGAGAAGATATTCGCAAACCGTATATCTGATAAAGCACCAATATCCAAAAAATATAAAGAACTTATACAACTCAACAACAAAAAACAAATCCAATTAAAAAACGGGCAGAGGATGTGAACATTTTCCCAAGAAGACATACAAATGGCCAACAGGTACATGAAAAGATACCCAACATCATTAATCATCAGGGAAATGCAAATCAAAGCCACAATGGGAAATCACCTCACATCTGTTAGAATGGCCATCATCAAAAAGAACATAACAACTGTTGGCGAGGATGTGGAAAAAAGGGAACCCTCATACCCTGTTGGTGGGAATGCGAGTTGGTGCAGTCACTATGTCAAACAGTCTGGAGGTTCCTCAAAAAACTAATAATAGAGCTACCATATGACCCAGCAATTTCACTTCTGGGTATTTATCTGAAGAAATGAAACAGTAACTGGAAAAGATATCTGCACCCTCATGTTCACAGCAGCATTATTCACAATAGCCATGACATGGAAACAATCTAAGTGTCCACCAGTGGATGAATGCATAAAGAAATTGTAACTATAACACACACACAACGGAATATTATTCAGCCGTAACAAAAAGAATGAAATCTTGCCATTTGCGATATAAATGGACCCCAAGGGCATTATGCTAAGTGAGGTATATCAGAGAAAGACAAATACCATTTGATCTCACTGATACATAGACTCTAAAAACAAACGAACTAAAACCAAAAAACCCTGAGCTCATAGATAAAAAGAACAGACTGGCGGGTGTCAGAGACAAGGGGTGAGGGTGGGTGGAATAGGTAAAGCGAGTCAAAAGGTACAAATTTCCAGTCAGTAAATAAATGAGTCATGGGGAAATCATGTAAAAAATTTAAAAAATCGTGTATTGAACACCTACTGAGTGATAGGCACAGGGCTAGAAGTAGCAAAAAGAATTCTCAAGTGATGATCAGTTTCTCAAAATGCTTTCCAGGACTATTTATCAGACACCATCTTTTCTTAGCACGAGGCAGTAGATGAAGGAGAGACAATAATTGATCCAATAAGATACTAGGTTATTTGTATCCTATTTCCTGAGTGAGAGGTAGACCACAGGGTCTGGAAAGTGTCATAAAAAGAGTGCTTAAACCAAGGCCATCCCGAAAGAGCGACGCCCTCTCCTTCTGTGGGAGCCCATTACTAAGAGGCCTTCTCCACACGTAGTCAGGCAGGACGCACTAAAGGATGAAAAGCATGGGTGGGGGGCTAGCCTAGATTTCCGTCTGGTGGGGGATGGGAAACCGTCCCGTCCCGTCCAGGTGGGACTGCGAGGCCTCAGGTGAAGGCATCTTCTCCTGCACATGAAAAGTCAGAGGGGCAGCAATCACAGACCTGGTGGCAGTGATGGCCAGATCGGCAGGTCCTAGAAGTTCCCCGAGTTGACTGATGGAACACTTCCTGTGCAAGGTCTCTCCTTCCACTGACCCGTGGCCTTTCCTAAGCCAGAGGGGGGGAGACCTCCCCATGGCGCCTCAGCAGTTAAGGACCATTCTTCAGCATCTAACTTGCAGGGCTGGGCTGAGTTCGAAATGCTCCCTGGCCTGGTCACGGCTCACACCTCTCCACCTCCTTCCCCGTCTGCCCAGCTTTCCTCTTGCTTAGCTGAGCAGCAGAAGGTGGGCAGGCAAAAGGCTGAGGGTCTCGGTCCTAAGGATGGGGCCACCGCGGAAGTGGGGCAGGCAGGGGGCCTCGGCTACCTGCATCGATGCCCAAACAGCTTTGCCCGGGGTCCTCGTCACTAAGTTATCAGACATGAAAAAACTGCTCTAATATCCTGAGATAAAGATGCATATATCAGGTGTGGGAGTGGATTCAGCAGGAAAGTTTTCTTTTGATTCATCTCCTAGCCCATGGGATTGATTATTAACGTCAAGCTGTTGGCGGTAACGAAGAGGAATTACTATCCAGTCTTGAAGATGCCTGGATCTTGGTATCTCAATTTCTTTTTTTTGGCCGTGCTGCCAAAAAAACTGGGGATCCCAGTTGCTGCACCAGGGATGGAACCCGCACTCCCTGCAGTGGAAGTGCAGAGTCTTAACCACTGGGCCGCCAGGGAAGTCCCTGGATCTCATTTCTGATGGTTGAATGATGTCAGCTCCATGTTAGACGCTTTGGGGCTCCTGTTCACCACCTCCGCTCTACCTGCTATTACGTTTGTACCCTTGGCGGCTGCCAGAGACAAAGGGCCCGAGCAGATGGACCAGGACACAGGTGTAAAAGTGGGGAGACCGAGGTTCCTCGCAAGAAGAGTGGCTCTCAAAGTGTGGTCCCCAGACCAGCATCAACATCACCGGAGAGCTTGTCAGAACTTGCTAGAAATGCTAATTCCCAGGCTTACCCCAGACCTACAGATCAGATACTCCGGGGCCGGAGCCCAGCTATCTGCGTTTGAACGAACCCTCCAAGGGGTTCCGATGCACTTGGAGGGCAGGGAACCCCTGAGCTGGAAGAATCTATTCTCTTGGGTATAACATGCCACATTCAGAACGAACGTAGATTTCCAAGGGGATATGAAACCACAGCAGGGATGCACCGCTCACTGAGGCTGAAGGAAGAGGCGGGCTCATCTGTGGCTGGATTAGGAGGACAGTGGACAGATTAAATCCAGGCTCCGATCTGAGACTCTGGGCTTTAATGGGGGATAGGGATGTCTAGGGGACAATCACAGGGCTGACTCTGGCCCTGCCCTTCATCATTCTGCAGGTGGCTGGAATTCGAGGCAGGGGTCTTGGACTTTGTATGGCGTTCTCTTTACTACAGCACCGTCCACCGTCTTCACTGTAAACCTCTAAGCCTCAGAAACAATGATCACTTGGCCCACTGTATCGATGGAAACTTTTTAAGGACCCAGGACAGCGAGAGGTTTACGGTGAACCTTAACGGTGACCTGGCAGAGGCAGAAACGACTTTGTGGAGCCTGAAACCTACATAATTTTGGTGGCTCCATTTAAGAAAAAGAATGCAAAATGTATTACGTTCACAGGTTTTATAAAACGCCTGGCCCGTGCACACATGACCTGGGTCCTCCCAGGACCTTAGAAAGGCCTGTCCATCTTCACCCTCGCCCTTCAGGTCTGAAGGTTTTCCCTGGCTGTGACTGGACTCCACCAGCCCAGAAGCTAACTAGGCAGCTTTCGGCTTTCCCCGCCTCCTGTCTTTTTCCTTTATTTTATTTTGTTACCGTCTGCAGTCACCACGTGTACAGAGCTGACCCGAGAAGATGAGGTAGGGCAGACTTCCTGCTTTACTCTCTGGCTCCGAGGCAAGGAGATGTGTACTGGCTCCAAGAATAATCAGGCCTTGACCACGTGGCCTGGGGAGTGAACTGCGTTATACTTTTCTCACATTGCCAGACAATTTTTGCCTCCCTCTCGCTCCCTGCCCAACTCAAAACTGCCCCCCTTCCTGTCACTCCAGCCAATGGCATCCCTCCTCCTGAAGTCCAGCCCCATCTCAAACCTCGGGGCATTTCTGCCCCTCCCAACACCTCAAGACAAATGACTGGCCCAGGCCCCCCACAGAAACAGACGGCAACCAGATCCCCCGAGCCTCCCTTTCAAAGCGCACTCTGCGACAGGTCTCTCCTTTCCAAACGATCAAGGGTGTTCTGTACTTTGGAAAGCCTCGAGAAGCCCCCCTGGGAGCAGAATGTAGGTCACTCAGCAAGCACCGTGAGCCTGACCTTCAGCCCCTCCTCCTCGAGTGGCACACGGGCAGCCCGCGCCCGCCCTGCGTCCTTGGAGCCGGCATTCCTGCCGCTCAGCCACCAGCCCTGGGAAGGCTCTGGAGGCCGCTCGAAGGCACTTAGGTGGCCTTCCCACACCGGGAGGTTCTACTGCCGCTTCTCCCCGCCCTTGCTTCCACGCGGTGATACTCTCGGCCGTTTCCTCGGACCCCCGCTGGGCCGCAAACCTTGCTCAGGACGAGAGAGCCAGCGGCTCCGCCCTGCCCCCTCGGAGCGCCCCAGCCCCCGGGGGCCGCCACCCACCTGAGGACAGCAGGCTGCCGCTGCTGCCGCTGATGATCTTGCCCTTGCTGCCCATGCTGGCCAGCTTCGACGTCTTCAGCGTCCCCGTCTCCGTCAGGTCGATGGCGATTTCGCTCAGGCTGCGGGCGGCATGGATCTTCGACTAGAAGGACCACCGTGGGCAGGTTAGACGGGGGCCGCTCCCCTCCGGACAGCATCGCTCGCCCGCCCGCCTGTCTTTCCGAGATCTAGCAAACGGCCTCACGGCCAGCGAACTGCCTCATTTTTCTGTCTGTGTCCCCAGGGCCCATCGCTCATCCCCTCAGGCTTCCCAGGTGGGAGCAGATAAGGCTCCAGAGGTCACACCGCGAGGAATTTTCGAAGCCTGTCATCCCACAGGCTGCATGTACAGGGCTTACAAGTGTGGACTTCCGAGTCAGCTAGGCCTCGGTGGAGTCCTGATTTGGGGAAGGACTTAACCTCACGGAAGCCTCATGACTCACAAGCATAACACAGGGAAAGCACCACCTACCGCTCAAGGTTTTGTTAGGGTCAAAAGAAGTAAGGCAAGTGAAGGCATCCCTCCACCCCCAGTTCCCTCCCCTCCCCTCCCCCCGCCTCCTACATAGCTCTCAATGAATAGTAGCAATTTTACTTGCTACTGTGATTTTGTGCTTAAAAGGAGGAAAAAAATAACTTTCAGCTTTGTGAATGATTTAAAGGATGTCTGAAGCAAATTTATGAAGTTCCAGTAAATTCTAAGGTGGTTTAAACTCTTAAATGATTAGCCACGGAGCCGTGAAAACTTAGAGGGTTGGGAAGCGATCACACTGTCAGCCTGCAAGCGTGGTATGTAAGGGCTTCTGCAACAAATGCTCATCTGGACGCTCGGTTCCCACCAAGGGGGCACCTGACACGGTGCTTCGCTTCTATCTTGGTACCTAAACATAGGAGCCGAAGTCTTCAGATTACGGTTAAAAGTCCACTCCATTTATGCTACA
Source organism: Pseudorca crassidens (assembly GCF_039906515.1). Classification (NCBI taxonomy): domain Eukaryota; kingdom Metazoa; phylum Chordata; class Mammalia; order Artiodactyla; family Delphinidae; genus Pseudorca; species Pseudorca crassidens. The sequence continues at coordinate 190,552,711 of NC_090296.1, forward strand.
AATTAACTGGCCCACTTTGTCGAACGGTAACAGCAAGTTAGAGCAATTAGAAAAGGACTCTGCATTCATGATTACGTTCCTAAAATCAACTGTTTGCAGTGAAGCTTTCTGCTCTAGTTCCCACCTTGGGAGGTAGAGGTGGGTTTGCGTGTGCCCCGCACGTGTTGGACTTTTTTTTTTTTTTTCCGTTTTCAAGAAATCAATTTGTGACAATGCTTCAGGAAGTGGCTTCCGCTGCACTGCGGACTTTTGGAAAACAACTATAAATCCTAGTATAACCTGTACGTGTGCTGATTTTTTTTTTTTTTTTTTTGCGGTACGCGGGCCTCTCACTGCTGTGGCCTCTCCCGTTGCGGAGCACAGGCTCCGGACGCGCAGGCTCAGCGGCCATGGCTCACGGGCCCAGCCGCTCCGCGGTATGTGGGATCCTCCCGGACCGGGGCACGAACCCGTGTCCCCTGCATTGGCAGGCGGACTCTCAACCACTGCGCCACCAGGGAAGCCCCATGTGCTGATCTTTCTGTGGCCACTGGTGATTAGGCAGGGGTGCACGCATGGAGCCAGCGGAGGGTCCCAACTGAGGTTTGGATGCGTGTTCACTGGTGTGAGACTAGGTCTGTCCGCCACACAGGAGAAGCCACGGAGGACGGGCACGCAGCGGTCCAGCAGGGTCTGTCTGAACCCAGAGGCCTTGCCCTTCCTCTGGCCTCCGTGTTGATGCCAGAATTGGTGAAAGACCATGACTTCTGACCGCCAAGTACTTTCCTCACGTGAATGAGATGAGAGTCTGAGGGGCAGAGGAAATGCTGAGACTTTCTGCTTGTTTTGTTCACTGGGTCTGACCCATTTTCGTTCTCACCCTCTTCTATCTCACTGGTCCTTCCTTGCCTGATGTCTCCTCTCTGACCTCAACTTCTGTCCCTGCATTCAGAACTAGGCTGCCTTCCTGGGGTGAGGGCTTCCTTGCTCATAACACAATCCCAGCTGCCAGCTCCTCGCAGGGTTTTCTGGCTTGTAGCAGAAGGCAGGAGCGCCTCTGCTTCACTTCGACACAGCGTATCAGTTGCATCCACCTGGCTGAGTTTTATCCTCTGAGCAAAGCACAACCCATCGCTTCCTCTCTTTCAACACTGTTCTTCTACCAAGGCCCAGGCTCTACCAACAGAAGCCCACGCTTGCAGTTCTGCAAGAATAACTCATGAAGACACAGACCACTGCAGCCTGGTGAAGGACCTGGGCTCTGAAATCAGAAAGATCTGGACTGAAATCTTGGCGCTTCCCAGAGAATCACAGTTTGACCTTGATTTTCAACCTCTCTGATACTGAGATCCTCGTTTGTCAAATGGAGCTGTTAAAACCCACACCACGGAGGTGTGATATCAGGACGAAATCAGATGCTAGACATCAAGGCCAGTGACACTGGAATAGGAATAGGGTATAAATCAGGGCCTGGCAGGAATTTGCTAGGTGAGGGTCAATGAATGACTCAACTGGAGATTTGGGGGGATCTCATTAATCTCAAGGAAGACCTGTCCCCACCCCACCTCCAGCCCCGCCACACCAATCTCGGAGGCAGGAAACAAAATACAGAAAAAGGACAACAGACACACTTCCCAAGGGAGACTAGATTCTTAGAAGCTTTAGGAAATTACTGGCTTCTCTCTAGAATGGAAATATCACAGTGACTGAACAGATAAGGTGGGGAGAGAGCACTAAGAGATGAATTGATGGCGAGATTCTCTCCCTATAAAGTCAAGTCTTTGTGCCCAAGCAAAAGAGCCTCCAAAGCTTTGGATGTTTTGCTCTGAGGGTCTTGCTGTTCTAAGTATTATTATGGGTATTCTGTAAGCAAGGTTTAATTGGCCCTGACATGCTTTCACTTGGCTTTTGATCTAGATGGAATGAAGAATAGCAAACTGGATCAGGAAAAAAAAAAAAAAGATTAAGAAGAAGGAAAGATGTTTGGACTGGGGCCCAACTCAAGTTCTCTATCTGAATTCAGAGGAACAGTAACTCAACAATTTAAGCTCTCAAGTATTTTCCTCCGAACTCTGCAAGATATTCCTTGGCTCTGGGGTACATACGTTGGCAGGATCTAGCTGACAACATTTCTGATCTTTGGGGTCAGCGGATATAATTTACCAAATGTGACTGATGCCAGCACAGCCTCTCATTCTGAATGAGCTGCCAGAAAGGGACCAATACAGCCTCTTTCTGCCCTGTCTTTGGTGATGGAGGGTGGGAGGGCAGGCGGGCGTGTGTGTGTGAGAGAGCGAGAGAGAGAGCGAGAGAGACAGAGAGAGAGAGAGAGAGAGAGACAGAGAGACAGAGAGACAGAGAGACAGAGAGACAGAGAGACAGGTTTTCTAAGTGATTTACACTAGGACCCTGAAAGAAGAAAATGCCCAAGCGCCAGGGGAAGAGCACTAGGCTTCTCAGCTACCCACCCCCGCTGGCTCCAACCACTAGATTGCGCTTGTTTCTGGGGTTCATGAGCACCCCTCGGGAGGCCTGGGCTTTGCTGAAGCACTTCAGAGAAAGGAATGGTTGACACGGCCTGATACAGTAGAGTGTGAAGCAATGGCCAGTATGCCAGCCAACACGGGCTGTTCAGAAATATTTGGAAACACTCCATTCCAGGCCTGCCAGCCATCACTCACCCTGAACCATCCTGCCCACTGGAGATGGGTCACATCACTGTTGTCTGAAGAACATTCCAGAAATGAAAGGTGTTGTAACACTACTCCTAAGGTGAATTTTATCATCTCTGATTTAATTGGGGGGAACTTTTAGAGAATTTAAACTTTACACACAGGTGTCGGCCAGGGAACGGTATGTTGCATTAGTAATGATAATAGTGAGAGATAGCACACATCTCCTAAAGCAACTTCACCAACACTGTGTCACTGGACTGATCAGTGATTCTGGTCAGGAATTTCCTTTGCTGTGCTCTAACTGTGCAAAGCAAACAGGAGCGAGGAAAGACTTGCCCGGGGTCACAGAACCAGAAGGCAGAGTCCTTGGACCTCCCCATGGGGGAACCCGTTCCTCACCAGTCACCGCAGGCTGAGCAACTGATTCCAATAAGAAATACATGGGCGGGATTCCCTGGTGGCGCAGTGGTTGGGAATCTGCCTGCTAATGCAGGGGACACGGGTTCGAGCCCCGGTCTGGGAGGATCCCACATGCCGCGGAGCAACTAGGCCCGTGAGCCACAACTACTGAGCCTGTGCGTCCGGAGCCTGTGCTCCGCAACAAGACGGGCCGCGATAGTCAGAGGCCCGTGCACCACGATGAAGAGTGGCCCCCGCTTGCCAAAACTAGAGAAAGCCCTCGCACAGAAACGAAGACCCAACACAGCAAAAATAAATAAAAATAAATTACCAAACTCCTACCCCCAACATCTTCTTAAAAAAAAAGAAAAGAAATACATGGGCTCCGGGCACTGTGAGTATCCAGAGCTTATCTGGGGCAAATTCTCCTGCTCCTGGGGGTAGGTGCATGTCCTTCAGTCCCCCAGGGGTGGCTGAGCTGAAAGCTCCCTATTGCTGCGAGCATTTGGTCTGGTCTCTTGAGAGATACTTCTTGTTAATAAGTGATCTATGACAGTTACTTTTTGAGGTTTCCTCGTTACATCCATGGGTTGACCTGTAAGCCTGCTGAATAAGGCTTCTCCAGCTGCACAGGAAGACCATCTCTGAGAACAGGGCTGCGGAGCCCTAAGGATGGGCCTCCTGCCTCACCCCACAGATCCTCTAATGTGAAAAGCCAGCAGAGGGAGGAAGAGTTCTAACAGCTAACATACCACCCTTAGGCTGAGACAGGCTTTTTCTCTTCCCCGTTCAAAATCAGTGTGTGTAGTGTCTGCCCGCAAGAGGAATTGGCAGTGGGGTTCAGGAGGGCTGTCAGACTCTCTACCCCTCGTCACGCACTGCCAAACAACACGGAGGACAGAATCAATGGTCTCAGGTTTTGACCTCCAACTCCTGCCACTGGAGGGCAAAACACTGACACCCACCCACTGTCTCAATCTAAAGCATGAGTCAAAAGGTTCTGGCCTCGTTTCTTTGGATCGAATCGGGCCTCAGGTTCCTGTGCCAATGCCCACCATCACCAGGAGTGATGCAGAATACTCTCATTATTCCTGGCAACAAAAATATTCCACCCTGTGCCCATCCACCCCCCGAAAATGACCAAACGGGGGGAGGAAGAAGACTTAGGAGAAAAGAAAATGTGTTATGAAGGAGAACGTGACTCCTACGTGGGAAAGGCTGTGACTGAAACTGAATCATGACTTGAGGGATCGTTTGATTCCTGTCCTATTTTCTTACTATCTTTCTCTTACCTCCCGCTCAATCCCAACTCTCTCCTCCCAATCCTCCCCCCAAGCCAGGGAAGGAGCAACTCCACTCAGAAGGAATATAAGGCAAAACAGGAAGCCACAGGATCCAAAAGGGCACCAATCCAATAAGTCTTGGGCCCAGAAAGCCCAGGGTCCTGCCACTTCCTCCTCTCTCTAGGACGCACGGGATGGGATAAAACCTCCCCCAGGTGGTGGTCCTGACTAGACCGGGGGCCAAGGTCGATCTCCCTCTGAAGTTCTGTATTCCACTCCCCACCTGTCCCAAGCCAGCAGGAGCCTGAGAAAGATGCAGAGCCCATCTTGATACGGCTCTTCACCTGAGGGGTAATGAATGGGCGTGGCTTGTGCGGGGAAGGCAAGGGAAGCACGGCAGACAAGGCTGGAGGAACAGGGGGCAGAGGGTTGATATGAGCTGTGTGCGAACCAAGGAGACGTCATTTTCCCCACCACCACCACGCCCCGTGTGTGTGTCTGAACTGGGGCTGGGTCAAACCTCCCTTGGAGGATGACTGTTTACTATGGCCTGAGGCTCCAGGTCTACCTTAGGGAAACAGACTTGTTGCCTTTTTTTTTTTTTATTATGTTTCCGGTTTTGCAATTAAGAAATGGAGTTGGCAGTTGGAAAAGCCTGGAGGGTTTTCACAGCAATTATCCTCAACCGGTAGGTGGTGTCTATTAGTTGCAAATGGTTCCTTTTTTTTTTTTTTTCCTCAAAAGGAAAACAGGGTTTCCCTGGTGGCGCAGTGGTTGAGAGCCCCGGTCTGGGAGGATCCCACATGCCGCAGAGCGGCTGGGCCCATGAGCCATGGCCGCTGAGCCTGCGCGTCCGGAGCCTGTGCTCCGCAACGGGAGAGGCCACAGCACTGAGAGGCCTGCATACCACAAAAAACCCCCAAAAAAACCCAATATGCCACTTTTTACACACCCAGAAGGACTGCTTACTTCCAGGAGAGATTCCTGAGGTTCAAAAGCACGGGGGAATTCCTCAAGAGGGCCCTATTTGGCTGCAGCAAATGGTCTGAGTGGCTCTGACCGTGGTTGACCAAGTTGCCAAGGACACGTTGTTCTCTTCAAGAGCTGATCTCAGGAGCTGCCTCCTATAGTCCTAAAAGGCCAGTCTCACCTGTGCACATCTCAGAGCAAGGGATGCAGGGCCTCTCCAGCCATCCAACTCCTAATCCCCCAGCTACGAGATCCAGACAACGGCCCTCGTCTGCTCACAGCTCAGTGAAAGGTCTGGTCTTGTCATAGGCCCTCCCAGTCCCAGGAAAGGGACTTACCTTACTCTGCTTTCTGTCCAGATAGAACTGGTGTTGGCTAATGGCCATAGCCCAGATGGACTTGATCAGTGCCGGACACGCGTACCACGTGTGCACTGCGATGCCGCTGTGTCCAAACGTCCTCCTTGTCACTGAAGCCCTGGGAGAGCAAGAATCAGAAGGGTCAGACACGTTTACAACGAGGGCCTAGGATACTCAGTCAACAGCTTTTACCGAGAACCCACTGGGTCCTAAGAGCTCCGGCATAAAGGTGACAGATGAGCACGCGTGCACGCACACACGAAACTGGCTGGCAAAGGCCATCTTTTCATTTTATTCTCTAAATAAACGTTGATTCTATCTAAGGTACAGAACGTGATGATCTGACGTACTGATACACATACACAGTGAAGTGATCACGGCAGTCAAACTAAAGAACATTTCCTCTCCTCACATAGGTACCATCGTGTGTGCATGTGTGTGTGTGTGTGTGTGTGTGTGTGTGTGTGATGCAAGCACCTGAAATCCACTCTTAGCCGATTTCCAGTATATAATACAGTGTTATTCACGACAGTCACCAGGCTGTACATTACATCTCTAGGCTTATTCATCCTATAGAACTACCACTTTGTATACCCTTCGACAAGCACCTCTCTCCATTTCCCCTACTTCCGCGTCCCTGGGAACGACTGTTCTACTCTCTGCCTCCGTGACTCTTTTAGATTCCACCTATAAGTAAGATCATGCAGTTCTTGTCTTTCTGTGTCTGCTTTATCTCACTTCATAATACCCTCCAGGTCCATCCATGTCGTCGTAAACGGCAGGATGTTTTTTTTTTTAAGGTTGAATGATATTCCGTTGTGAATATACACCACAATTTCTTTATGTGTTCATCCATCAGTGGACACTTAGGTTGTTTCCATATCTTGGCTACCGTGAACCATGCTAATCTTTTAATTTACTGGCTCCTTAGGGTTCAGAATTTGGCCAAGCCTCTGCCTTGTCTGGAATAAGACAGGTCATTCTAGGTCACAGGATGGTCTTTTCTGATCTTCAGCTCCTGGCACTGGGCCAAGACAAACTTCAGAGACAGGAAGAGCCTTTGACAATGTCCTTTATTAACCAGGCAAAGCTGCCTACGGTGAAGGACGAGTAAATTCTCTTCTAATTGCCACAGCATCTAAGGCAATCAGAACGGCTTACATTACTCGCACGCAATCTTCCTGGCAAGTTGGTTATCAATTTCAAATATATTCAGAGGGCGGGTGGGGTATAAAGAATCAGGAGAGGAGAGGCAGAAAGAAATGAGCCCGGCCAATGCCGACCCACTACCCACGTCCACATACACATCTGCAGGAGATGTGGAGGACGTATGCACAGAGCAGAGAGGCAGTCGGACTTTAAACCGAAGGTGGGAAAGAATGGTCCCAACATAATTCATCACATTAATGGAATCAAGGGGAAAAAGAGTTATATGATTATGTTCTCAGTGAAGTATACTTTATAGGATGGGTACATGACTTTGCAAGTGAAATCTGAGAATGTGTTGCCATACATGTGTGTGCATGTGCGTGTGTGTGCGTGTGTAGGGCAAGGCGATGGGACAGTGGGGTGAGGTTGGGGGTATCTTATGTGCACATCAGAAGAACAATGTGTGTTCAAGATTGAGCTATCTCATTTAGATGAACCTTGGGGTAGTCAGGACTTGTGAATAATCATATTATTTTCATGGCAAGTTTTCCCTTGAAGGAGATTAGAAGCTGCTCCGATCACCTTCCCCCGGGGGCTCAAGATTTAACAGTAGGTGTTCTCCAGATCCACTTCTAAGGAGGAATTCAAATCTGGTGGTTAGTTAATACTACTGATTCTAAGCAGAGTGTTCTTCTTCCCTTTGGTTATAACTAAAGTTAAGAGAAAATGCCAGCTCGCAAAGGAACACACAATTGAAAATAATGGAAAAGGAGCCGGCAAGAGAGTAAGAAGGAAACCCCCATGGTCTCTGCACGCGTAAAAAGAAACTCATCTGAATACTCACTCTGGCCTCCATGGCAATGGCTGATCCTGGGAGTAAACTCATTTTTTTTTCTCCCAGAAAAGGTGAATTGGAAAGGAAAAGTAACTTGAAATGTATTTCAGGGGCGGTAGTGAGAGCAGTGCCAGGCTAGGGGTATTTTTCAGGTAAGGTGGGGGAGGGGAGGGAAGAGGCTGGCTGGTCTGGGAGTTCCCAGGAGCACCTAAATCAGATGGTCTCAGAGTGTTTCTCCTGCCCGATTATGAATCTCTCTCTTCTCTACACTGTTTGCTTCAGGCTCTTCCCACCCCACCGACTCCTGCTGCTTCGCCAAGCCCAGAGAACCGCAGAAACAACGCTGGGTATCCATTAGGACACCGGTCCAGGAGAGCAAATCTGGAAGCATCTTCTGGGACAGCCGAGCCATGCCCTGTCCTCGCCGTGTCCCAGGACGTCCATCTTCAGGACACGATTCTGCACCACACTTGCCATCCTGTAACTTTGCTCCTGGCTTCCTTCCTGGTTTGGGGGAGGGGATGACCCCTGAACCATCCCAACACAGTACAGTTGATTAGATGACTCTTCTGTGTTCAAATAAACAAGGCAACAGCAGCAGGACGACATGTTTAACTGGAGCAGGGCCAGGAGGCCGTAGAGGAGTGCTTACTGCAGCGCCAGGCGGGGCTCCAACCCCCCAGGAGACACGGGCTTGGCCACTAAACTAAGTAGCTAACCTGGAACAATCCCCTCTGCCTGCCCTGTTGAGCATTTGGAAAAGGTGCCTTTAAAGGCATTGTCATCCTGGGTCTCCACCGCTGCCATCAAGGAAGCCACGTCTCTGGCCTCTCCTCGTCTCCCCTTTCCTCTCCCTGCGTGTCTCTAGGCTGACGGAGGACTGCTTTCCGAGGGGACGTGCTCACGTTCTGTGCTCAGACAGCCTCTGGCGCCTGCACTTCTCTCTTAGGCCCACCTGCCCGACCTCTGTATCCCCTGAGGGCCCACCTTGAGCTTTACATCCTTAGCTAAGATTTCTCCTTCTCAAGAAGCCTCCCCAGACCAGCACTTACAGGCTGTGCTATCTGGTGCTTGGTACCCACTGTCTGTGTACAGCATGGCGGTAAGTCACATAAGCTCTGGAGCCAGACTCCCTGGGCTCATATCCTGTCTTTACCCCTTAACTAGCTTTTTGTAACCTGCAGCCGGTTACTCTGCTTCTTCTGTGCCTGTTTCCCCAGTAGAACAGGAATACTAGTACCTATTTTCTGGGGTTATAGCGAGGACCCAATGAGATAACTGTCCAAGTGTTTAGAACAGGGACTGTGCACAGTAAACAATAAACATCAAGTTCCTTCTTCTGTCTCTCCAATTGTGCTGTAAGTTCTTTCAGGGCTTCCTTCTATACCCCAGGACACGTAACTGTGCCTGGACATAGGAGCTACTCAGCAAATGTGAGACTGACCACTTTCATTTAATAGGCTAAAAGCCCACATGATAGTAACATGAGGTTTGGACTCCTTCCAATATCCCTGGGTCTTGGGAAAGGGAAGGGAATTTAGAATTACATCACGAATAGGACAATAGACCCCGACACAGAAAGAACACGACGAGTACACACACACACACCCGCCGCCCACTCACTCAAGGATGCGTCCAAGGTACCTCTGCATTAGCAGAATTCCCAACAGAGCACAGGCCCGGAGAGTCTGTCTCCAGTCCTACGCTCAGCCCCTTAGACCATCCAATCTCCAGTCTTTATTTTGTCAATCATCTGCTTTCTGCATCTGACCCATTGTGGCAACATTCATTCTGGGACATTACTTTCAGCATCTCTTGCCCCCCTGCCTGGCCTGAATCAATGCATTCCTGCTCTGCAGAGACAGGGTCTCTGGATCCTGAGCCCCTTCATCACAGGACCCTGAAAAACGCTGCACAGGCTGTTATACTGCCAACGCTCTCTATCATCACCTGACGAGACACGAGTCTCTAAGACGTTCTCCGCCTGCCTGCTGCACGGTAACCATGGGGTGTCGGGGGGAGTTCTCACCCTACACGGGAGTTCTGTTTCAAGCAGATTACGTGGCCAGGCAAACGGCACAGCAGTCCTCCTGGGTTATCACTGACCGCAGGAACGGACATCACCGCACAAGCCTCACCCTCTGATGGGGCAAAATCTTATTCTCACGCTGAGAGCTTTCTGGGAGGCACCTCAGCTTGTCTGAGCGCCCAGAAGCCATGTGTGTGAGGAACTGATGCCAAAACCCCTCTTTCCCGAACCAGGGCTGGGGTATGGACAGCACCCAACATCCACATCTACTCCTCCACAGGGCCTGATCTTTTCACTGTCTTCCCAGGGCTACCTTCTTGTTCTAAGTCTGCTTTTGGACCTATTGAAAGCGATTTATTCTCGAGCATTAGGTCTGTTTTTAGGGAATTTTGCTGCCGCTTCTGGGCTGCCTGTAACTCTAGGACTAGCAGACAAAGGGAGGAAAAGCCACGGTACATGCTGCCCCGAGAACCTTCCACGCAGGGCTTGCTGCATTCCAAAATGGGACCCTATTGTTTGGCGTTGGACTTGGAGAGCATTGACTTTGACATGAGCGCTCCCTGGGATACAATGTGAGGTGGAGAGAAAAAGCCTTGTATTTCTTTCACATCTACCCACCACGGCGAACACCCTAAAATTACAGCTCATGGAATGAAACAACTTAGCACAACTCTTTCAGCTGTAGGTTCCTTCTGTGCTCACTCTTCAACCTGAAACGTTCTCAGAAGCTCTGACAAGCCATCCTTCAGGCTCTTCTCTGGCAAAAACTTTCTAGAAGGACTCAGACCACGGCTCACTTTAATTTGGGGATGGTTCTGAAGTGCTACAAATCTTTCCTAAAATGCCCTGGCTTGTAAGACAATTCCACACGTCCGAGCAAGTAATACGTGTAGCCAGATGAGATGACCGTGGAACTGCTAATTTCACACACACGCGCGCGCACACACACACACACACACAAACCCACTGTATTTCCCAACACATAGAACCAAACAAAGCTCTACTGTCTTATTTGAACTCTATTCTCCCAATCAACCGCCCTCTTCCTCCCCCCGCAAATGAACATGAACAGTGACAGCACAGAAACAGTAATGTAAGTAACATGCCGGCGAGGCCACACGCTCCCAGAAGAAAAGGGCTTGTCTAGCTTACCTGCGTGGGTCATGAACTTCCACAGAAAACTTCTTCTCTCTGAAATACAGGTTTTCCAACTGCCTCCATTGGAATATCTGGACAGAAAACAATGCAGTTCAAGTTCAGGAGTGGGCGGGTCACGGCTGTAGTCCTCCGTCTGCCGCTGAGCTTACAGCTCGCAGTTTCCTTATCAAAGCTCAAACAGTACAGTTGTTTGCACCTCCCGTGCCTCTTGCTCGACACACACACACACACACATACACACACGCACACGCTGCTCTTCAGTTCAAAACCCCAGCAATGTGGCCGTGGATTTTCCTGCAGGCTTCTCAACGGGAACAAAACAAGTTCTTTTCAAGTGGTTCCCCGGCTCTGCTTGGCCTTTGTTGAATTCTCCAAGACAGTTCCCAGCTCTGCAGACTTTTCCCTCCAAGGAGAGGGGGAGGTGGGGGGAGAGGAGGGCGGGCTGACACAGGGAGGGAGCAGTAGCCATCTGCCTGCGGTGCTGAACCGAGCTTCCTGCCTCCAGTGCCGAACTGGGAAGGCGGTCACATTCCCAGCCTCCCCTCGGGACTCTACTTCCTGCCCATGAATGTGTAAGAGCCCAACTCGCCCTGGTGATCTGGGGCGGCTGGGGAAGCTTCCCCGAGAAGGGTGGGGGGCGGCTAGCACTCTATTTGGGGGCAGGCAACTCAAGATGATAATGTGAGCCCGTCAAGCCCGGCTTCTTTCTGCAGCACAAAGAATGCCAGGAGTCCTGGGGCCGGTAGGACGCGCTGCACCCCGGAGCTCGCTGCGCTCAGGGAGGCAGAGAGTGAAATGAAGGCAGTTCTGAACAGTGGGAGCTAAACAGAGTTCCTGGCACTGCCTGATGGGCCCCTCTGGCCCTGGTGGACATTCCTCCTGGGACGAGGGAGCCTGTTAACTAAGAGGTTTGGGAGTAATCAAGGCTGCAGCATTACTCTGGAAGGGGGTCCTTTCATTGGATGAAAAAGGAAGTTATTTAAACTCTCCGAGAAATGTCAGAAGAGGTTCAAGTTATGCCCGTAACATTCATATTTATATTTGATGCGTACTGTAGCCCCTTCTGTAGACTGAGAATTTGAGTTTATTGAGCCCAAAGAAGGGTCAGAGTTTCATCCTGGGAGAGGCTGATTCCTCCCCTGATCCCCCCTTTCTTCACCCACTCAATTAAGGCAAACGCTTTTTAGGGTCTCATCCTAGACCCGGCATCCTCTCAGCTGGGGCCCCTGACTCTCTCTGATCTGCTCACATTTTCTCCTTCAAGACGACAATTTCTGTGTCCCATCCACCCGGCCCTGCTCTACCCAGGACACGGCTCCTCGGGGCTTGGCCAGAGGACTTCACCCCTTTGTCGAACTGGGCTGGAATAAAAACTGTTTCTAGAATGGCTGCATGCTTCTCACAACCTGCTCTGCAGAATCTTACAATTATTTTGTCTGACTAATAGGGAGGAGGACATGGTTTTTTTCTGATTCCAGAGCTACCTTTTTTGTTCCCAGCTCAGAGTACATTTTGATCTGAAGTCCAAGGAAAACTGTACTTCTTTTTCTCCTTTCAGGTCAGTTCCAAGGAAAGCAAGTCCTACATGAGCTCAGATAGCCTTGTGTCAGATCACAGATGAAATGCCACCTGTGTAGTCGGTTACTTGAGTCCCAGGTCTGAGTCTTATGCCCTTATCTGATGCTCTGCTCTGCTAAATCCCTCAGTGAAATGTGAAAATTTCCTCTCTGACCCCCCTATTGTTAGATATATACAGATGGTTCACCTGAACTTAGCTACAGACACAAAAGCACTGGAACTCACAGCTCCTTAACTTATAACCTGGAAGTAGTACACAGAACAACGTGGCCAGACACATGCTCTGGACTCTGCATCCATTTGAATCCTGACTCCCCTATATCCAAACTGTGTGACCTTAGGCAAGTGACACCATTTCCTTTAGCCTCAGTTTTCCCATCCGTAAAATGGCAATAATGCTCCTCTAAGGTAGAGGCAACAGATCCTGGGCATGGTACCTGTACAAAGTAAATGCTCAGTGAACTCAGATCTCAGTGCAATTCCTAGTTGTTCTTACCTCTCCCAAATCCTGGCGAATAAAGGAGATTAACTCCAGAACAACTGAAGTAATTCTTAAGTTTTTTTTTTTGTTTTTTAAACTCAAGCCCTGTTGTCAGGGTTTAAGACAATAAAGGTTGATGATCTGTATCCTGGAAATCTTCAAGGAAGTGTACAGACTTAGTGCCCTGACCCCCACACTCCCTTTCCTCTGAAGAGAGGGGTGAGCGGTAGATGGCTCGTCCCTGAGCCAGACCCGCAGCCCCTGTGCTGCACCCACCTGCCCAGGTAAGGCAGAGACCTGGCCAGGACCCGCTTCACCGGTGTGTGAACTGAGGGGCCTGTGCTCAGTTTTAACGTTCTGCTGTCTCCATCTTGAAATTCTCAATAAGACTGATCAACGGGCCCTGCATTTTCATTCTGTCCCGGTCCTGCAGATTATGTCACTGGTCCTGATCGGTGCTAATGCCATGGGCACTGTCCTGGGCTGGGCAGCACTTGGGGGAAGGTGCATCTGATGGGCAGACCTCCACAAGCTTTCTCTTTGTGGTTGTGCTTGTGAGCACCTCTCTTGGGCCTTGGGTTGGAAGCCCCACCCCCCACCCCCCACCCCGGTGAAAAACCCCAAAGCCCAACACTCAGGGGGTTGGTTCCCTGGCAACTCCTCCCTCCCCGACTTTTTGCAAAACAGAATACACGCCGGGGGGCTTCCCCGGAAATGCTCCCCCATGCTGCTGGTGTGGAGAGCCTCAAGTCTGCCAAGGGCCGAAACAAACCCATGTGGTCTCTGCTGTGGCCCTTCCGCCTGCTGCCACCGCCCAGATCCCTGCTCTCGGCACTGAACCCTGACGGCCTGGCTCCTGGCATCTCCCCAGGAGGATGTACTGTCTGTAGACATTTCCAGCAGGGGGTAGAGCAGTGGCTTTGCCTCATGTTTGCTCTAGGCAGGGATCTTTTTTTTTTTTTTTTCCCCAAATGAAATATTGGGAAGGGAGGGAGGGAAGGAAGGCAGTTTTCCAGGACAGGAAGGTCCCAGGAACCCAAAAGGAGGTGCTCATGAGGGAACAATGGCCTTGTCCTTTGCCCCCCACTTAGGGGAGACAGGAGGTGCTGGGGAACAGGGGGAAGAAGGCAGCTGGATGCCCCCATGCACCAAGCTGGGCTGATGGTGGGCACAGGGACCCTACCTACCAAACTCTCCCCTCTGACGCTGACAAGCAGATATAGAGCAGACGCCTGACCGGACCTCCCTTTATGATCAGGGTACACTGGGCTCCGATGTGCTGCTCTGGGGATGGCCCCTGATCGTCTGTGTCACTTCGGGGGAGCCTCCCGGGCTCAGTACAGCCATCATAACCCGGCCACCAGCTAAAGACACCCCATAAAGACTCACCGGACACACAATGATGGTTACAACTGGGCTAGAGCCCTTAGGATTTTGCCTAATTTCTATGGCCAGTTCTGCCCAAGGAGGTACCTAAAAGCTTAAACACACGGTCTAGCAGTAATCAAAGGGCTTATTAATACCTATGAAAAAGGCCTTTCTCATGCACTTCATCTGGGCATCTTTAAAAAGCAGATGTCTCGGGCTTCCCTGGTGGCGCAGTGGTTGAGAGTCCGCCTGCCGATGCAGGGGACACAGGTTCGTGCCCCGGTCCGGGAGGATCCCACATGCCGCGGAGCGGCTGGGCCCGTGAGCCACGGCCACTGAGCCTGTGCGCCCGGAGCCTGTGCTCCGCAATGGGAGAGGCCACAGCAGTGAGAGGCCCGCGTACCGCAAAAAAAAAAAAAAAAAATGTCTCTTCTTTGATCTTTTAGTATCCTCCCCCAAGAAGACCAAGTGGGAAATTTTCTTTTTGGGGAAAACGACGCCCAGAGAAATTAGAGGAAAATGCCTAAGGCCACACAGCAAGTCAGTGAAGGAACCAGAAATAGGAATCAAGGGCACCTGGCCCATTACTCTAACCTCTAACTATGCTCCTTTCCCCATAGGTCCCCCAGTTAGTGGGAACAGCTCTTACTCACTAAAGGATGGTTAACTTTATGAGTGGAATGATTTTTACAAACAAGCAGCAATGTGACTCTAGGTAGGAAGTACAAAGCCACATCTTTTCTGTCCTACACACTGGATTTTCTTTCCTTTACAGGCTGTAACAGATAATACGTATCACTCCTTTCTTGTCTTAGAGACCTGGGTTCTTCTGGTTTTCCATACAGAGATGCCTCAGTACCCGTAGCTTTCCATCAGGGACTGACAAACAACAAGAATCATGATTAAGAACAGCCTTAATAACTTGGCCTTGCCTGGAAAACAGAAACAGAGAGAAACCATCCAGAAGCGTTTTCGAGAGCGCGCCTGTCGCCACGGTTGGGACCATGGCTGGTCCTGGACGTGGATTCGTGGCTTCTGACCCAGATGTGTGATTCCCAAGCGATCACAGGCCCTCCACTTCCCCTTTCCGGGCCCTGATGTCATAACGTATAAAAGACGAGATGGGAGATATTTATCCATGGAAAGCAGACAAGACTGGCTAATAAATAGAGCCTTTGAGCCCTGAGTGCAGCAGGACGCACTAAAAACACTTAATGAGCAGGGCCAGGTTACTGGATCCTATTAGCTGGTCTGCCAGATTCCCACATCCTGTGTACACTGAAGGTCAGGGCCAAGGAGGACTCATGTCCTGTTCTTTCTGAGCGGGTGAGGGCACAGCGGGGACAGGCAGAGGGGCCTTGGATCCCTGACACTTCCTCCACAGCCAGTGTTTACTGGGCGCTAGCACAGCACGTGGGGCAACGGGTGAGCTCTCGGAGCGAGGCGGAAATAAAGGCTTGAGAGGAAGCCCGCTCTAGTGGCTCTGATTCTTGACCAGGACTTGGGGGAGCCTCGTCTTCCTCCTGTCTCTGAGGCTGAGTCACCAAGCCTCTTAATGACCCCTCTCTGAGTAACTTCCTGCTGCTTCTAGAGGGACCATTATACTGAATCCTGGCGGCCATCTGGCCAGTCCCCACCTCCCACAGGTAAAGCAAGCCCGGGGTGGGGGGCGGAGGTTAAATAAGTAGCTGGTGCCGGGCCCCCTCTTGGGACTTCTGTCCTGGGCTCTTTCTAACACACCAGGAGGACCCGACGATGAACAAGAACAGAGTTGTTTCGAGCCGATGTTTAAGGGATCACTTCTCCAAAGGCTCTTGGCTGTCTGCCTTCCAAACACTAGCAAGGAGTTCTCTTGTAAGAAGAATCGGACTCACAGCCAGGAATAACCTCCGAACTCAGGATGAAACACACCGACTAAAAAAACCCACTTCCTGATTTCATTTCTGCTCTGTTCACCCTCTGGAAGTAGGGCTGTCACTCACTCATCTCCAGGTGGATTTATGCAATTCGGCAAATAAAAATGAACTGCCACACATCGTGAGGGATACAGGACAAAAGGAATCACTCAACCCCAACAGGATGGACTTGAATTAAAATGGGAGCACAACACAGAAACCCCAAGCCTGCACGGTCAGAGAATTTTATCAGGTGTCCCCTGATGAGGCTTTACGGTCACGCAAGAACTAGTTCTAGGGAACAACAGAAGCGGCGCTGTTTTTAGTGGGTTAACAGCATATGTCAGAGGTTTTTATATCGGTTGCCTGGATATTCAATACATTTTACCTTATGCTCAAACAAGAGAGAAACAAGGCCCTGGGGGTTTAGGTAACAACCAATCCCCATTCCTCTTCCAAATATTCAAGTTGTGACGTCTACTTTGCATAAACCTATGCTAATAGGACAGAGGAAGGGCATGACGCCTCACATATGTTTATATGTGTAAGGCGCCTACAACCTAGTTGGGAGGATGCGACATACACAGAGCAGACTGTATCCATGATATAGGAACTAACTTCATGATGGAGTTTAAAACCATCTCTGGTTTCTGTATCAGGCTTTTAAAACTCCAGGGAGGCACCCCACCAGCTTATGAAGATAAGTCTCGTGCTTCTGTTTCAGAATCAATATTCATGACCATCGCTGAGAGTCTCCTGGGTTTCGGTTCATCGTTTTTGGGGATGAGAACCCTGACTTGGAAATCAGGAGGCCTCGGTGATAGTCCTGACTTTGTAAGTCGCTCTTTACCTTGGCTTCCTTTTCCGCAAAAGGAGGGGCATGTGTGTGGGCATTCCTGCATCCTAAGCATGGGTTGAAGGTCAGCATTGTAAATCCTTGGAATGCCACCCTGCTACTCTTTGGAATTTAAAAATAAAGTAGCTTGTGTTAAACATTTCCTACTTATCGGAGACAATACAGAATACCGTTGTCCCAGGGTATCCTCAGGAGCTTGGTTCCAGAACCTTCCTCGAATACTGAAATCTGAGGATGCACAAGTTCCTTATGTAAAACGGAGTGGTGTTTGCATATACCCCACACGCATCCCCCCGTACACTTTAAATCATCCCTAGGTCACTTACAACACCAAACGCAATGTAAATGCTATGTAAACAGTTGCTGGCACGCAGCAAATTCAAGTTTTGCGTTTTGGAACTTTCTGGAATTTAAAAATTATTTCTGAATATTTTCGATTTGCAGTTGGTTGAATCCACAGATGTGGAACCCGCAGATAAAGGAGCAGACTGTTCTCCTGACTAAAAGCATGGTTTTCCAAGTCACATGGTCTACCGCTTACTGGCTGTGTATCCTTGGCAATGAAATTTCTCTGTGTCTTTCTTTTCTCGTCTTCGCAATACAACTCCAAACAACACCAGTTTTACTTTCACAGGGCTGCTGTATTGATGAACTCATACATACGAAGTGCTTCAAGTGGAGCCCAGTATGTAGTTAGCACTCAAGTCAGCCATCATTCACATGCTACTCTACACGTAAAAGAGTTCGGATTCCTTTGAACACGTAGCCCGAAGTACAGGTTTGTGCATTTTTTTTTTTTTTTAAAGATGGCTAATATGGTTCCATGGGCATTTTAAAAAATGGTTTTTGTTCCTTGGGTTTTTCACGATGCAAGTGTAAGCCTAACCCAGCTTCTTCATCCACTGGAGTTGGTGTTTGACGTATTCTCTTCGGATTCTTTGCTTCCAATCCTTATCCGGTCAATTCCTGGGTCCACCACACCTTTGACCAGAGTCAGTTTGGACCACTTTCCTGCTATGACGTTTTTTGGCCACTCGCCTTGTGGGAACTTAGTGCCCTGACAAGGGATCAAACCAGTGCCCCCTGTGGTGGAAGCGCGGAGTCCTAACCACTGGACCACCAGGGAATTTCCCCTGCTGTGACTTTTAATCTCGCAACCTTCACCCTGAGAGGAAACTACTCTCCTATGATACAGCTCAGCAGTGCACTGAATGGGCCAGACTGGGATCCAAAGCAGAGCCTCCAAGACAGGCAATCCACGTCCAAAGATTATTAGCTCACAAAGTGATCCTAACACTGTCCTCAGGACCTGCGTTGAAGGAGGGCTCCCTGGCTTCCATTTTCTTCCAAGAGGGCCACATAACCCAGCAAAGAAAACAATAGCTAATTTTTCTGCACAGCCAGACCTAATGGAATCAAGATGTTCTTCCGGCCGGCTGCCTATCCCTCAGTGTCAGACCACAGGAGCTCTCAATTGATTGGTTAACTCCGTGACAGATGCCCAGAGCGCTGGGCCTTGACCCTTTAATGGATGGCCTCTTTTTAACCCATCAAAAACCTTTTAGCTTCCTTTGGCTTCAGAGTTGTTACTAGGGGAAGACAGAGGGAAAGAAGACCACAGATATTTAACAGGCCTACGGAGAAAACAGGCCATTTTATTTGTCCCCAGTGGACGCAATTTCCTTTTAATTTTCTCCCTAGGGGGGTATCTCTCTCTATCATTTTCTTGTGTGTATTTTGGCTTTTCTCTGGGAAGGACCTGACCATAAAGCTTTGGCAAATGTAAAATCTTTCAAGAGAAGCTGAAAGTGTTTTTCCTTTCTTATCCTTGGCCTCCTGATGGAATTTCTTCCCTCCTCCGTGTGCCTCTGGGGGTTGGATGCGGGTTAGTATCCAAAGGGAGAAGCTGGCCAGGGATGCACGTTACCTGAGTTCAGCTTTGGTTTTTCTCGCAATGAGCATGGTGGCCCAGTTTGGTGTGGCTTCACTTCTCTGGGCTCCAGCCTTCCCTTAAAAAAAAAACTTCAAGGCTAATCACACCTGTGAAGACTTCAGTGACTGGGATACTTCAGAGAAGGAATTAATCTGAGAAGCAGTTGGTCCGTCTCGGGTGGGGAATTATGATGGGCCATTCCACTTGCAATGGCAAAGATCTCTTCTTGGATTGCTCGAAGGGTTTTCGTTTTGACTACTTTGGAGGACTTTGGGGAAACCTGTATTTTTCTATATTTTTTTGGGGGGGGGGGAGAGGAGTTGGCAGTTATCAGTTGTCTTACACCTGGTGGCCCTGCCCAGAGGTGCGGCATCACAGTGAGACCCTGATGGGGGCTGGCTGAATCCGTGAGAGATGGGGTAGAAAGCGGAAGAATGTGTTGGCAATGAGCTCTACATAAATAAAGGTAAACAATCATAACGAAACTCCTGCTTAATCAAGCTTAAAAAAAAAAGAAATGACAATACTCTTACACTGTGTTATCTGGGAAACAGAAGTCAAAAAAAAATTAGTCAACTAGCAAGGGCTCTACGGGAATAATTATTTAAGAGCAGCTTGTGTGCTTTAAACTACCCAGTGCTTCCAGGGTTGGCTCATCCTCCTGGGGAGGGGAAGGCCTTGCAGATCCTGGTTGCTGTGGGTACCAGGAGAGGGGCAGACCACTGCTGCGGAGACAGCAGGTGTGAACTCCAGGCTCTCCTGGTTGGAAAGTGTCTCAGGGGGTGTGGAGGACGGAGAGGCACGGGGCCAGGGCCGGGAGGCTTGCTTTGCGAGCCACACTGCTGCTGAGACCACGTGCGCTCTAGCTGGCTGCTCTGTGATGGTGGCCGCAGCCAGCAGGGGCAGGGAGGCCGGTGTCAAGCCGCCATCTCTGCAGCTGGCACCCTGGTTGACTTCGGTCATCTCTCTCTCGGGTTCCTCTTACTAAGCAGTTCTGTATCTGCTCCACAATTTAGCCTTCCCAGAAAGAAGAAACATGAGGGGATGTTTTCTTAGAGATAAGGACAGAAATTCTAGAATTTCTGTCTTCCCAGGAGGACTGCTCCTATTTCAAGCTCTGCCCTTGTTCCATTTTCCTAGAGGAATCCTGAAGTGGGCAGGCCAACGTGGGGAAGTGTGAATTGGGGGGAGAAGGGGTGGGGGCAGAGGAGGAACTGGATACTTCCCAGCAGCCTGCCCTAAACCACTTTCCTTTCATGACTGCTGTCCCCATCCCCCACCCCTCCGACTTAACAGCCCTAACCTGGGCTACTTTTCCCAGAGATTCACGTACTACCCTCTGCCGAGCAATTCGCATCCTGTGTCACAAACGTCCTTTTTACTCAGTTATCTTTCCTATCTGACTCTAGGCTTGTTGAGGGTATTTTCCTGGCACCTAGCACAATGCCTGGGGCATATTAGACATTCAGTAATTGTTGAGTGAATAAGTGAATGAACGAAAAGCTCTTTGAGGTAGGGATTATGGAAACCAAAGTTCAGAGAGGTTAAGTTACTTTCTCCAAGTCACACAGATGATAAATGGTGGGAGATGGTATTTGAACCCCTAGGTGCTCAAAATTCAGGTAACTTCCGTGCCATGAGGAACCACCAGCCCCTGAACCTGCACATCTTGTTAATACCTTTCTAAACTGCACAGGCTATGGCAACAAGGAAGTGGCAGTGAGGCCAGCCCAAGAGCTGCAACCCAGGAACCGCAGCCCTTCCTTCTTCTGGTAGTTCTGTCTGAATTCAACTCTCCTCCAAAGTGAATGGGGGAAGTTACGGTCTCCAGGAGCTCAGGGGCTCGAGCTGAAATCCTAGTACAGACCTGGAGTGACTCTGCATGCCCATTCTGCTGAGAAACTGCCTCGACTGGCTTAGGGCTCTTTGACAGGCATGATCGGAGCAGGACCCTCCTGGTAGAGTCCCCCCAGCCCTACCTGCAGGTGCTGGGAGTGAGAGCTTGACACCGTTCTGGCTGTGCTAGGGTTTAGTATTAAATAGGTTCACACTTCGGAAAGATCAGTTCAGCCCGGGTTTCCCCTCTGAACCATGCTCATTAAAAAAAAAAAAAAAAAAATCTCACAGAGCTCCGTCAGTATCGTATGGCTCAGCAGAAACAAGCCGAGATTCCCTGAGACAAAGCAAAGGTTACTGGATGCAACAAGCAGGGTTTCTCAGCCTAACATTTCCTGCTTCTAAGTAAGAAAAGGCGTCCAGATGAACTAGAATAGTGCAATGGTCTGTGTCCTCCTGCAGTTCATTTTCCACATATAGTTACTAGTAGCAATTTGGGTACTTCCGCTCCAAGAGACAAAAAATAAAATCAAGAGACAGTCTAGATGGATTGGTAGGGAAATTTTATGCTTTCCCCCCCCCCAATCAACAAATCTAAGCCGTAAGAAGCTCTCATGCCTCCCTCCTCCCTCCCCTTCTTTACAGACGTCTGGCCTTTCACGTGGAGCTTTCTTCAACCTTCCTTATAGGAGCTACACTATCCCATCTCTGAGGCCACTACACACATATACAGGGAGATGACCTCAAAATTAGTGGGAGCTTCCAACAAGCGAGTAGATATTCTGCTCTGCTGCTTTTGCTCATTTAACCAGTATTTATCATCCACCACGGGTCAGGCACTGCACTGCCAGCAGGCGTGCGCTAGAGAAGAAACAGAAGCCTCTGCACGTTTTTGGGAGGGGACAGGGGGGCAAATAAGAGAACTGGACAGCGAGGAAGTCAGAGGGTAGCAGGTGCTGGGGAGGCTAGGACAGGGGCTGTCACTGTTTATCAAGCGGTCGGGGAGCCTTCACTGACGTGACAGCTGAGTGGATACCAGAAGGAAACTGGGGCAGAGCCGTACACTCACGTGAGGGAACACAAGAAGTGCAAAAACCCAAAGCACCATTTGTGTGTGTGTCTGTGTGGCGTGTGTGCTTGCTATGTTAGTGCAGAAAACGCTGACGTTACCAGGGAATGATGGAATCTTATTTAGCCTTAAAGAGGAATGAAGGTCTGATTCATGCCACAACGTGGATGAACCTTGAATACATTATTCTAAATCGAAGAAGCCGAGCACAAAAGGCCACAAATTCCATGATTCCATTTACACGAAATGTCTGGAATAGGCAAGACCAGAGAGGAAAGTAGGTGCGTGGGGCTTGGGGAGAAGTGGGGAGTAGTCAAGAGCTCCCTTGAGGCCTTTCCACTGTTTTGACTGGTAAAAATCCTCCTCTGCATTAACCATAAATCAGAAGATGCTCTTTGGTTAAAACGCAGTAAAACTAACTACTTAAAAGGAGCCAGCAGTCCAGGCTAAAGCCCCCTAACCCCAGGGCTGCCCCTTCTCCATAAGCAGCCCCCCACTGCCCCGGTCGCATGGTCCTCCTATAGACCTCTCCTCCCGGGTCCCCTGGGGTGGGCTCTGTTGGAGCCAACTGACCGCTTTGGGCTGTCATGGCCGAGGCACCTCTGTGGGCGGGGGGTGTTCTCCACCACCACCATGTGAGCAACCTGGCCAGGGACCGGGTTTCAGATGGTTTTTCAACCCTCACAGCTCCAAGCATCAGCTCAATATGTATCAGTAAAGATATCTACGTGTGCACGCCCGTGCATGGGCCATTCACTCAGCTGTGGTTCCTGACCCTTGTTACAGACAGGGCTGGGGGCTGGTTTATGGTCCGGGAGGCCTGGAGAGACGGGCATCTGGAGCTCCCCTGGCTCTTTGACCTCCTAGTAAAAGGCCAGAACAGGGGCACCCATCACAAGGAGGCTGGGTCTGCTCTGGGTCCACCCACGGACCACCCTCAGTGCCAGTGTACGCTTTCCAGGAAGGTTCTCAGGATTGGCGAGGAATCTTTCAAATCCCCATGAAGCATCAGAAACACCTGTTGCGAATGCCAGAAGGACCTGGGTGCCGGGATCTCTGGGGTTGCCCCAGTTCTTAACTCAGCACAGTTGGTCAGGAGTTATGCCATCGGTGGGTGATGCCACCACTGCAGAGCCAGAGCCACAGGATATGATGGTGACGTACTGGCCGCGACTTCACGGTGATCAATCTCATTAAAGTGAGCAGTGAGCAGACCACCCAGTAAGACAGGCAAGAACCAAACAAACAAAAGGGCCAAGAGCCCATTTCACGGGTCACCACCCTGGTTCGAGAGGCCACCATGTGCCCTGGTTTGCTTGGGGCAGCCCGGGTTTGCCTGACGCTGGGGTGTCATCATTAACCAGTGCCCTCTTCCATTCTCAAGTGTCCTGGTTTGGATATTAAAACCCTATGGTCACAAAAATAAATATAGTCTATGATTCCAGTTATATGAGATCCCTAGAGGAATCAAATCCATAGAGAGGGAAGTAGAATGCTGGTTGCCAGGCGCTAAGGCTGGGGAATCATTGTTTCACGGAGACAGCTTCAGTTTTGCACAAAGAAAACGTTCTGGAGATGGGTTGCACAACAGTGGGAATGTACCTAAGACTTAACCACTTACCAGTGGTTCCAATGGTAAATTTTACGTTATGCATACTTTCACAATTAGACTTTTTTTTTTTACATTTAAAAAGCATTACTGTTTACGTGACTCTGAAACCTCTCACCCTCCATTGGGATATGAAGTGTTTAGCAAGGTGGAAACTGAGGGAGAATTTGAGAGGGAGAGAGGTGTGCTGTCAGCTTCCCAGAGCCAGAGGGGGGGACTTGAAGGATGCTTTCTGCAAACCGAGTGAGAAAAGGTTCGCTAAGGTCGCCTGCAGAGCTTGACAGGTGTCTCCTGAAGTTAAGGGCCACCTAAGACTGCCCCTGGCTCCTGTTGACATCTAAGTCACGAGAAGTGGGCTGCTAGCTGCCCTCAGAGGAGCTGACGGGGAGAGAGAGGCAGTCCAGCTGCGAGAGGGGGCAGGATTTACCTTTAGACCAAGTTTGGAATTTTGGTTGTTATCAAGGACCGGACACTCATTTCTTAATAAAATTAACTTTGCTGCTTAAAGTGACTGCATGACTCTGTATTACCTGGGAGTGATCAGAGAAGTTACGGGCTGCCTGCATTTCCATCTAGGGAAGAACGCTTTTAAAAGAACAGTGGGAGATACAAGAAATGGGCCTTTTTGAGTCCCAGGTGGTCGATGTTCTTGTTAACCTGGCCAAGTCTTTGGTTTTTAAGCCAGAGAAAACCCATCAACGCTTAAGCTACTACTGGCCCAGGGCTCACTGGAGTGGGCGAGGATACTGGAGGCGCCTCTACTCAGGACTGGGATCCAGCAACAGTGCTGGGTTTTGATTTGAATCTTCAGATTGCACCCAGGGTCGATGGGGCGCCCCAAGGAGCGGGAGTCTGTTTCTGCGAGTTATTTAGAAGCTCGTCAGTCTCAAGGCGGGTGCTGGCCTGGCTGACTGGGTGTTTATTTGCATGTGATAAATACAGACTGTTGAGTTTGACCCCTACCCTCCCCCCAGTCAACGTGGCTGTTCAGATGGCCATCCTAGGGCTGTCCACACGAGGACGAGCCCCGGGACACCTCACACCCCACACAAGCGACAGAGGCCTCAGCTGGGGGGGCGGGGCTGGAAACTATTTTTGTTTTTGTTTTTTTGTGGTACGCAGGCCTCTCACTGCTGTGGCCTCTCCCGTTGCGGAGCACAGGCTCCGGACGCGCAGGCTCAGCGGCCATGGCTCACGGGCCCAGCCGCTCCGCGGCATGTGGGATCTTCCCAGACCAGGGCATGAACCCGCGTCCCCTGCAACGGCAGGCGGACTCTCAGCCACTGCGCCACCACGGAAGGCCCTGGAAACTATTTTTGGTTGTCTGCTCAGATCTAGCTGCCACTTTGGCTGACGCGAACAACAGTCAAAGACAGACAGGGGTTTACCCACTTAGAAACTCGCATTTTCTCCCTCTACCATTTTCTTCTGGGAAAGTGTTGCTTTTCACTCTTCCTTTTAGGAAGGACTCCCTTCTGGCTTTACAATGAGCTTGCCCCTTGCTTCATTCCCCTCCCCTGTTTCTCCTTTCCTGCTTCTCTCAACCTCAAGATTCCCCAGCACCTGTATCATTGCCTTGTTGATGAGGAAACAGACCCAGCGATGCGACTCAGCTTGCAGACCTGGAGCTAAAACTGAGGGGTCTTGACCACCAGGCCAGATATCTTCCCACCAGATAGAACAGTAGGAGGTGGGCACAGGAACAGAGCATCCAAAGGGTGATGCCAGTCTGGAGATGAACCCTTGCAAGCAGAGAACATTTGGGTGAATTCTTCAGAGTATAGTGTACCCCCTCTAAGAGCTACCTCCAAACATGTCAGCCCAGGAGAGAGCTGGACCTGCCTCTTAAAGGGAAAAATGCATTTCTCTCCTCTCGTACCTCCCCAGAGAAATGACTCTCACGTTATAGCTTCTAAGGATTATCCACCTGGATGGAGACATGCTTCTATTTTCTGCTCACAGGCATCATTTTCGAAAGGGCCAGTCTGACACCAGCACGAGTATTATGGAGACAGTTTCAACAAGGATACAAGCTGGTGTCCTTGGAGGGCTGGCTTACTCAGAACCAGGCTTGGAAACGGCCTCCAGAAGAACCTGTGGGAACCAAGGGACCCTGGGTTCCCAGATCCAGTGGCCAAGGAAAAAAATCAATCCTCTTAACAAAGGGATGCTGTTTGCTCTTTGTGGTGGTCCTGCCTCGGGTGTTCAGCATAAAAGAGACTGCAGCGATATTTGCTATGTCAAGGGCAACAGCGCTTTTATCTTGGGGAACAGGCAACTCTTTGAGATGCAAACGTGTTCAAGATGAAGATAATTAGACTATTTCTCGTGTTTTAGAGTCTCCATTTCACAGACATAAAAACAGAGGCCCAGAGAGGCTAAATAAGTTGTTTATCACAACTCTGAACACCCTGGGAGTGAGTGAATAGCCCTCAAGTTCCTCCTTGGTTGAGATTTTGAGATTTATTTTGGGCCTTTAAGTGGGTATGCAGGCCACTGGCTTGTAAAACATCTTTTTTTAAAGGCTTAACTGTTACAAGAAGGAATTTGATTTTAACTCAGACTGCACTATCTTAACAACAAAACAACAAAGTAGGATCACAAAGAAAGTTCCCGTTACCTGTGTGTGGAGCAGTGATCCTCGAACTCTGCAGCCTGTCTTCAAATCACCTCAAGGGCTTGTGAAAACACACATTGCCGAGTCCCGGCCTCTGAATTTCTGAGTCTGGACGTCTCAGGTATGGACCTGGAGTTTGCAGATCTAACGTGCTCCCAGACCACGTAGCGGCTGCTGGTCCGAGGGCCACACTGGGGGGAACCACTGCAGGAAAAGCTACTGCATCGACCAGCCTCTCCTTCAGAACTGAAGGATTTATCCTCTCTCAGGGAATTGCCCTCAGCTGTGGAGAGCCGTCTTGCCCAAGGTCACAGCCCCACGCCTGTGGCTCACCTGTATCTAATAATTGGTTGATGCTGGGCTAAGGCGATGGGTCTGATGATTGACCGCCCATTGTTACAGCTTCACAGCTTTCCCTAAGGTTGTATCACAGCTCAGCTTCTCCCTCTGCTCACTGCTGTTAATTCCAGACCACTTCCCAATACACTTCCTTGCGAGAATCCCTAACTGCTTCCCAGGGGATGCAACACTCGGAATCCCTTAAAGTCACCTCCTTGGCAAGACCACCCCTGACCATCCCCCTCTTCCTTACTGATTGGTTATCTTCGTAGAATTCAATACTCTGACACTCTGCATTATAGATTTACCTAATGCTATCGTTTGACCGTCTTTCCCACTAGACTCTAAGGTCTTTGAGGGCAGGGACCCGTCTCTTTTGTTCACTGTAACACCTGCAGGGCCACAAGCAGGGCCTGGCTTAAGATAGGCACTTGGTAACTCTCCTATGGGGTCCGTTTTATTGGAGAGGATTTCACATTCAACACCTTCTACTGGAGTTCTAAAGCCCTAGCTCAGTGCTTTCAGGGGACTGCAATTCTTGGATAAGAGGAGACACTGGGATTCCTGTTCCAAAGAGAGAGAACTCAGCCATGCCTAATACATGCGCTTTGAGAAGAGGATGTCTATTGTCTACTGATGCTTTGAGAAGAGCGTCTCAGTCTTCCTAGAATACAGCTGCTTTTTTCTTTCTTGGGGAGTTATTTTAAGATGGCAGACGCTGGCGACTCTCTCTGCACCCCTCCACCCTGCACCCTAGCATCCCTCCGGCAGGCCTGCCCCTCAGCTTTGAGGCTGGTTCCCCTTGGTGACCCATGGCCAGGGCCTGTCACCCACAGGCATGGAACCCTTCCCGGTCCGCTCAGCGCTGAGTGAGGTCTGAAGGAGGCAACAGAGAAGCCCTTTGATCTGACGATGAAAAAGCAAAGGCTGCAAAATGCTAAAAGTAGTCCATGGAGCCCTTCCTCCCCGGAGAGCCCAGGGTGCGGTTTCCCAGGGGAATACAGATAACGGAATGAGGGAGGCACCCGCCCAGGGCCTGCCGAGGCAGAGGGCTCAGCAGCCCGAGGATGAGTCAAGTGCATCCAAACAGAAGCTGAAAAATAAGTTGGCAAAGCACTTAATGGCGTGCTTATCACGCTGAATAATTCAGCAGGCTGACTGCGCTGGGAGTCGGTTCACAGTTAATGGAGTATTTCCTGTAAATATTATTTTCTCTTCCTGTTTCATCATCTCATCCAGTTCAAAAATCTTTACTAATCTGGGGAGGTGACAGGAATGCATCAATTCTCTGAGCTAATGCCCCCAATTCTGAAATACTCTTAGGAACCACAGGAAGCTACATTGGCTGCTCTGGGGAAAGGGGCGACCATCTACTCTGGTTCCTTCTCCTAATGTCTCAGAGGGGAGCCCTCTGTGCTCGTAATTGCGCACCTAAGTGAACATAAAAGCACTCCTAATTGCACATCAAATAAATAAGTAAATGCTGTCTGCTGAATACGTAACAAAGACCAGCACTGCCATCCTTCCCCCCCATGGAGAGATTTCATTAAATATAGGCTGGCGAATGGGCTGCAGCTGTAGATGATGATTTACAGATATTCAATACGCCTTCTAGGGAGGTTTTTTTGGAGTTACGTGTTTCACACCGTTCGTTCTTGAATGCGTACATTCTCTGACACAGCCTGCAGGACGGATCTTTATCCTAACTCTTCCTGGCACCCCATTCGGAAAGCGTTTTCTGTTGTAAATGATAATGTTTTCTCATGATTCGATGGCTGGTCTGGCCACAGGTCTGGAAAGTGCAAATTTCAGCAGGCGGACAGAGAAAGCCGCTCAGCTTGGCACTGCTGGGGGTTGAGTCTTGAGTGTGGGAGAGGCTAATCGCCCAAAGTCTTTGCTCCTGGTGCCACAAAGAAGAGGCAGATTGTCCCAGAGATCAGAGCTTTCGGACGTTCCCAGGCTCTGATCTAAGGAATGCAAGGTCCTCCTCTAAAAGAGGGAGCCCTTTGTGATCGATTACCTCCCGCTTTATCTATCTCTGCCCCACCTGATCCCGGTTCTGCAGGAGTTAATAAGCAACGCCTTTTCAGTACATATCATTTGATTTTCACTCAAATGTTCTCGGGGAAGAAGAAACACTCTTGCTTGTACTAACACAACGATCTGAGACCGATGGCGCAGCTGATCCGCGGCGTCCCCACGGACGGTCACTTTATGTAGCTGGCATTTGCTCTGCTTTGATGCGTGGGTGTCTTTCCTTGGCCATAAATGCAACCTAAGACGAAGCTTGGGATTTACTTCAAGTTCCCACATGCTGGTCTGACAACGTTTCATGATTCCCTGAAGCCAACAGGACAAAGGACCTCTCACCTGCGAAGAGCTCCGTTCCTACACACGCAAACACACGCTAAAAGGGAATGTGATACCCAGGTGAAAACAGGGTAAGATCATCTATGTAGCTGCAAGGTTTTTCTTTCTTCTTTTCACCACTGTGACCCTCTTTGCACGTTTCTCACCATTGTTAAACCCAGACAGTTAGACATGTAAATACCGCCATTCCTGTACTCTTGATACCTCACTCACAAACGGTGCCTAAAATTATCACCCCAGAGTCATGGGGAAGAAGAGAGGCATGTTTTGCAGTGTGATCAGTATTTTAGTAGGAACAAGAGAGCAGAAGTGGGGAGGCAGGCAGAGTGAGAGGGAAACCATCACTGGGTGAAGGAGGGAAATAGGAGGATTTAGTGAGAGTTGATAGGAGGAGAGTTAATAACTTATAAAAATTCTGCAATCTGTCCTTGGACACTGTTTGGGATTCTGTCTGATCTTTTAAAAGAGCTCATCTACACAAGCAAGGGCCACTATCCTGGTGTATGTGCACGTACTGTATATTTTAACTGTTTTTAGCCCTATGTGTGGGATTTTTAGGGATTTGGGGGGCTATTCTTGCACACATCATTCCGAAATACTTCTGAAATTGGCCTTGAGCTTCTGAACATACACAAAAGCCAAAACACCCTCTTTGAGTGTCCACACGTGTCTCGCTGTTCCTGACACACGTGCCCTGAGAGCAAAGAAGCTGGTTTTTTTTGTTTTTTTCTCTAACATCAGCAGCTTGCCTTTTTGGGCTATGCTTCTGCAAGGCCAGGCATCGGTTTAGAAGATCCAGGTAGCAGATAGGGGTGCGTGATGGGGAGGGGCCTAGAATGTTCTCCCTAGTCCACGGGTGAGGGACCCTGTGCTTTACTCCATCTCCCCCAAAGCCCCCAGGGCTTCAGAGTGAGGATTAAGCAATTTAGGGTAGACTCTGCCACCAGAGTGGCAAACTGCACCCCAACCGGGGAACTTGGAACAGCGACGGCGCCGCCCATTTCTGGACAGTCTGCAGCTACCCACCCCTCCTTTTCACGTGGAAGAACTTGAGTGCATTCTCATAGGAGGCTGCTGAGTGCCGCTTGCTGTGTGCCTTATTTGCTGATGCTCTTGCAGCTGTGGAGGCCAGACCATACCTCCAGGCCCCCCGGCGGCAAGGGAGCAGCTCACCCCCCCGCCTCTACTTGAATGCTGGCTCTTAGCATGGCGGTACCATGTGACACAGCTGCTGTAACTGGGTCAGAGTGTCAGGGAGGCCTGTGCCCGGGCTGGAGGTGCAGCTGTTGCTACAAAAGGGCCTTCAGGTGCCCAGCACTGGGCGCCACTCCCAGTTTCCCGAGCATTGCCGGGGCTCCGGGTGCCAGGCTCTGCCTGGCCCCTTTTGCAAGGGTGTGGTGTCGCCTGGAGGGTCACCCATCACTGGGGGCCGGCCCGGACCTCAGCCCTGTGTCCAACTCCTGGAGTGCAGAGGCCCTGCCGGACACACCTGCTGCGCCTGGCTGACCCTCCCCGAGTCCGAGTTCGGAAAGGAGGCCCGCGGCGGTGGTTCTCAACTCTGGCCGCACGTCGGAATCAGCTGCGAGGCTTTCTAAACGGTCAGCGGCCGGGTCAGAGATGGAGGAGGGTGGGACCAGGGGAGACTGGGGCATCTCTTCATCCTGACAGTTTCACGTGAGTTTCTGATTTTTAGCTGAAGACAGACTGGGGCACTCGTATGTGGATGTGCACCAGTGGTCACTACCATGTGCCTGCGTCTCTTTAGGTTCACAGGTCCGGAGCCAGGGAGCGTGCCCTGTGCACTCAGGGACTCACAGGTGCCTTACACGAAACAGGGACGGCCTTTTTATGAAGGTGATGACACTGGCTGTGAGCAGAAAGAACAGACGCACTGCATCCTTCCCCCTGCAGCTGGGACCCCTTACCTACGGTTCAGATTAAGTCTTTAGGGCCCATGGCAGGTCTCAGCAGAGGTGGATACCCCTTGGGCTAATGAAACTTTGGGTCTCTTCCCCTCGTGGGTCCCTCCCCTCCCCTCCCCTCCCTCTGTCCTTCCTTCCTTCCTTTATTCTGCGCCAGGCGGCTTGTGGGATCTTAGTTCCCCGACCAGGGATTGAACCCCAGCCCTCGGCAGTGAGAGCTGTATGTCCTAACCACTGGACCTCCAGGGAATTCCCGTCATAGGCTTTTCAAAGGCCCGTTCTTAATTTTTTTTTTTTTTTTGCGGTACGCGGGCCTCTCACTGTCGTGGCCTCTCCCGTTGCGGCGCACAGGCTCCGGACGCGCAGGCTCAGCGGCCATGGCTCACGGGCCCAGCCGCTCTGCGGCATGTGGGATCCTCCCGGACCGGGGCACGAACCCGTGTCCCCTGCATCGGCAGGCGGACTCCCAACCACTGCGCCACCAGGGAAGCCCCCGTTCTTAATTTTATATGTAGATTGCACATTCACTTCCTAAAGACGGCTCCCCAAGTTACAGAAGGGTCAGGGTGTCCCGGTCCCAGCCCTGCCCTTCTGCCTCACAGGGAATGTCACGATGGGGAACTGAAATCCACTCACAGCTACTGTAATTTTTCCAGTGTGCCGAGTGCCTCTCCCGTTCCTCTCTCTGTTCAGTCTCTGGTTCGAAATTCTTGATACTGTCGAGCTCCAACTGAATACCCACTGCCTATTTGCCACCACTCCCTGGACGTCCCATCAGCCCAAAACTCGGCATGTCCTAAACTGAACTTCTCTCCCCTTCTCTTATATCCCAGGCTTTGGTCCATCAGGAAGTTGTTGTAGATTCTCCTGCTGCTCCAACTTCCACCCTGTCGCTTCCCACCATTGTTCAGTCACATCACCTTCTAGACATCTCACTTCCAAGTCCCCTTCTCTATCCCCGGTACGGACAGCCACCCCCGAGCCACGCCACCAGCTCTGGCCTACACTAATGTAACGATGTCCCGGTTTGCAAGTCTTGCCCTGTATCACTCCACTCATCCTCCGCCAGGTACCAGAACGATGTTTCTCCGACTACGAAGGTCTGATGTGGTCGCGCCTCTGTCTCGAAGATGAAATCCTCATAGCAAACCCTGAGGATTCTGTTTGCTGGGGCCCCATCAGCCTGCTCTCTGGCTCCTCTCCCAGGACGTCCAGCCCCAGCGATGCTATGTGCTTCTCCATCACGCCACGCTGTTCTCCTTCACGGTGCCTGCGTGCGCACCTGTGTGCACCCTCACCCCGTTAGTCCATCTGCAAAACCTCTGTCCACCTTTAACACTCAG
Source organism: Pseudorca crassidens (assembly GCF_039906515.1). NCBI lineage: Eukaryota > Metazoa > Chordata > Mammalia > Artiodactyla > Delphinidae > Pseudorca > Pseudorca crassidens. Next base: position 190,584,762 of record NC_090296.1, read on the forward strand.
CTCCTACTTTGCTGTCTGTGAAGACGTTTCTCCTTAAGCCCAGCTGATGACCCTCTCCTTTAATTCACCACCAACCCTCACACAGGCCTCTCTTATCTGTAAGATGCAATCACCACACCCCTGTCCCTGATACCCCGTGCAGGTCCTGAAGACCTGATGTGTGTCTTAATTATCTCAGCACCTGGTGGTCTGCCTTGCATATAACAGGTATGCAATAAACATTTTCGAATGAATGACTAATGATTCTGATGGCTTGGTTGTCTCTCAATTAGCAATAGACTTGAGAATCCCAACTACTTCCTTAGAGGCCACAGAAGCGTGCGTTATTTTAAAGAGCAACTCAGTTTGAATAGAGGCAATATCGGAATAAGTGTGTTGACCTTTTAACATTTTTAATCCACTGACCTGCATAAATTCAACCAATGAGAGTCAATTCTCTTATTCAAAGGCTGATTAGTCACATGTTGCACTTCCTACTTCTCCATATTTTGAAGTCCGTTTTGGAGACTGACAAGAATAGTTACCATTTATTAAGCCCTTGCGCTGTGTCACACCCTGCGTTTTGCATAGATCACATACATCAAGCGCTACCTCATTACCTCTAAAATCTTCATTAGCACCTCAATTAGAGAAACAAAGCGAGCTTAAACATATTAACAAATGAAACTGAACACATACCGATACGTGTAAGCACATTTTTCAAAAACATTCAGAGGGAGAGAAGAATTCAACTGTGGGATTTTAATGAACTCCACTGTAGACCCCAATCGTCCAAGCTGGCCTTGGTCTCCACCAGTGTGGGCAACCAAGAGCTGGATACATTGTAACCAGGACTGGGTTAAACGATCCAGGAGTATCCTTGGCTCTTGCAGCAGAAAAAAATGGCCAAGCAAGTTGGAGAGGGGACAGTGGATGTAAGAAGAAGGAAGGAGTCAAGAGAGAAGAAAAAGCACAGAAACTTACAAAGGTCATAAGGGAAAGAGGCAGAGAGCGTGGAAGAAGTACAGACCCAGTGACTGAGAAAAACAAAGAGGGAGAAAATAAGAACGCAGAGTCCGAATCACGTCCTACAGCAGGAAACTGGAGGGGTTTTGGAAACAGTCACGAAACAATGGTCCCCGAAACAGCCAGATTCCTACTGAACTGTCCCCAAGGAAGAATCCCTCCATCATATGCTCAAGATCTTCTCACAGAACTTAACTGACTGATCAACTGAGTGAAAATCCTCCTCGACACAGGGCCATTTTTTTTTTCTATCAATTTACTAAAGAAACTGGCTGAAGGCAGATGTTAACTGGATAGACTACAATAAGCTCGGATATGTAGTGTGGATTTCAATCCTGTTCGTGGATAAAGAAGCTTGGAAGGCATTATGCAATAACATAATGAACCTATATTGCTCTCTCCCTCCGAAAGCAAGTGTGGTTTTGATAAACTTTTAATATGTATTTCAGGGTCTGAACCACATACCGTCTCCCCATTTTTCTCTGCCGGAGGAGTTGAATGACAGCTCTCACCTCAGAGATATTTTTCCATTATAATTTTTCAATTTGTTCTGGTCTAAAAAATGTGTGGAAACGAAAACAGAGAAAATTCAAGCCCTGTGTCCTCTTCAAACATTCTGTTTTGGCTTCACTGTGAGTTTGCAGACTCCTTTCTGCTTCCCTTTCTTTTTTGGCAAATGACCTTATTTCTTCCAGATTTCTGATCACTTCTAATATGCCAGAAAATATCTACTGGATTCGGCCTCTTTTTGGCCTATTCTTTTAGTTCCCCTCGTCCAAAAAACAAGAAACAGAAAAACAAAAACAAACCTTTGGGAAAACTCAGATTAGCCTTGGGATACAAGAGACATGCTCCCCCATGTTCTCAAGCCCACAGCACCCCAGGAAATGAAGGAACAGGACAGCCTCTCAAAGCCCTCTGGTCCATCTGCCCTGGGTGAGCTGATCTAGTCTTCTTACCTTAAATAATTTTAACAGCTTCCATTTCCTTAGTGATGGGGAGGAAAAATACTTCCCCAGGGAACACAGGCTGGATGACTGTGGAGGAGTTTGCATATACCCAAAATGAGCAGGAGACCGGGGGGCCCAGAGGCCCTGAGGCTGCACGGGGTAACATTTTTCGTCACTTCTCTGCCTGTGTCTCCCTCCACCTGAGTGCCATCCTCCCACAAAGGAGAGCACGCTTACCTTCCTGGGCTTGACTTTATCGTGGTAGTCATACTGGAAGATGCCTTTGTAGCTCAGTCCTAGCCACCACGGTATCCCCTGCTTGTCCTAGAACATCAAAAGGAGTACGGGTAAGCATGGGACCAGACAAGAGAGAACGGAACCAAGCGATCTCCTGGTTCACCTGAAGACAAAGGGAAATGCAAATTCCTTGAAGTGGACGGAGCCCACCTCGCTGTGCCTTACCTTAACGGGTGTGCCCTGTCATCAAAGCATGCTCAGTAAAGTGACTTAGTAAGTGCCCTGGGTTGGGGACCCAGCTCTGCTCCTAACCAGCTGGGGTCCTTTCCCCGTTTCTGAGTAAGAAGCGGACGCCTTGTTCTTTGTTCTCCTTCTAAGACTTTAGGTTTTCAGAGCTGGGCCCCTCACCTACCAACAGGGAAAATCTGAGAGATGCTGAACATTCTGACAGAACGACCTTCTGGGCCGAGAAACTGTCATCGACTGTCAGAGCTGGAAGGAACCATAGAGACTATGGAAGCTGACTCCTCTGAAAATTTTGTCTTAAAACATTTTATTTTTTTTAGAGCACTTTCAGGTTCACAGCAGAATTGAGAGGAAGGTACAGGAGTTTCCCATGTACCCCCATCCCTACACATGTGTAGCCTCCCCCGTGAAGAACATCCTGCACCAGAGTGGTACCTGTGTTGCCAATGAGGAACCTACGCTCACCCGTCCTAACCACCCAAAGTCCATAGTTTACCTTAGGGTCCACTCTTGCTGGTGTACATTCTATGCGTTTGGACAAACGTATAAGGGCACGTATCCATCACACACGTAGTGTCACACAGAGTATTTTCATGGCTCTAAAAACCCTCTGTGCTCTGCCTATACATCCCAGCTTCTGGCAACCACTTTCGCCTTTTCCAGGATGTCATATAGTTGGAATATCCAATACGCAGCCTTTCCAGATTGGCTTCTTTCACTTAGTAATACGCATTCAAGACTCCTCTAATTTTATTTTATTTTTAAATTTTGTAGCTCATACACGCGTATTTATTTTATTCCTACCAGAACAGTGGAAATGCTCTCAAAACTAGCTCGTTTTCTATATCACTGTTTTCCCCTATCTGAATAAATTTATTTATTTTAAAAGTTTTATTGGAGTACAGTTGATTGACAATGTTGTGTTAGTTTTCGGGGTACAGCAAAGTGAATCAGTTATACATATACATATATCCACTTTTTTTTTTTGGTAGCTTCTTTTCCCATACGGGCCATTACAGAGGATTGAGCAGAGTTCCCTGTGCTATACAGCAGGTTCTTATCAAGGACTCCTCTAATTTAATAGACAAAGGAATCATGCAAAGGTTGCGTCCTACTCTACTCAAGACCCTCCCCTTCCCCCCAGCAGGCCAATGGCAGTGCAGGGTAGGCAGGTGCTCATAAGGTGTGCGTCCTGTTCACCCCATGAAGACCGTGGCTATCTGGCAGGACTGGGGTAGCAAAATCGAAGCTTAGACACTCTGGGGACTGAATTAAAAACACCAACACCATCTTTATTCCTCTAACAGAGACCTCTGGCTCCCCAGATTGTAAGTTGTAAATCTTCATTCAAGACTGTTAATTAGACGCTCCCAAATGCTAGGCATTGGCAGGGGGCATATCAGCCTTTCCCTGGATTTGTCCTAATTGCCACATGCGTGAATGATCTAACATACCCCATGGTGGGTGTCTTGAAAACTCACAGTTGGCTTCAGCATTTCCAAATATATGTGGGGCAAGAGTTAGTTCAAGGTAAGCACCAAGGTAAAGGGCAGAAGAAATACATTTTGAATTTTTAGGAAAGTTTCTGAATTTCTTTAAAGGTATAAAACCCCTGTCTCTGGAAAGCGCCCGGGTGACTGCAATGGTTTCAGAGAACAGGACAAGAGGAGAGATGAAGGCGACTGCAATTGCAGTTTGTCGAGGTAAGAGCTCTCATCGCACCGTGAGATGCGGCATTGTGAAATTTACAAGGCCACCAAACAGTGAGTCTCCATATAGTTAATTAGGCTCTTTCTCCAAATAGATAGGAGAGCAATCACTCACGTCTGGAGAATCCAAAAGCCAAACACACAGGCACACTTGGCACTTGGAAAATCACAAGGTCTGCTTCTGGCCTCTAACAAGCTGCAAAGGAGTCTATTTCTAAGGTTTGATTGGAAGGCAGAAAGCATGCATATCAGAGGTTGCCCTTCTGTCAAGTTTTAGGGCTGAGGAGGAAATGGAACGCAGGTTTAAGCAAGTAAAAGACCAGATGAGGTTTTATCTCAAAGCCTTCCCATCTGGCTGTCTCAAGCCATCTCAACAGTCTTCCAGCATCTAGAAAACTTCCGTGGGGTAGCTGGAGAAGCCAATTTCATAATCTTTTTTTTTTTGCGGTACGCGGACCTCTCACCGCTGTGGCCTCTCCCGTTGCGGAGCACAGGCTCCGGACGCGCAGGCTCAGCGGCCATGGCTCACGGGCCCAGCCGCTCCACGGCACGTGGGATCTTCCCGGACCGGGGCACGAACCCGTGTCCCCTGCATCGGCAGGCGGACTCTCAACCACTGCGCCACCAGGGAAGCCCTCATAATCTCTACTTTAATTATGAGCGACGGAGGTGAGGTCAAGCTAAGAACAAACAGCCAATCAGAGAATGGAATGGAGTCGGGGATTCTCGCGTTCCTGGCTCCCATTCCCGAATGCAGACCCCTTTGCTAAACATCACCGTCGAATATCTCCACAACTCAGGGAAAGACTCACAGTTTGATTTCTGTGACACGCCTCTTGTAATAATGTCAGGACTACTGCTGGACCCTTCTGTTTCCTTTTTGGTAGCAAGATGGCAGAATGGACACGGGCTCCAAACTCTCACTAGCAGTGTAAGAGTTGAACCCTGGCAGCCAGAAAGGGGGATTTTGAGCCTCTTTTCATGATCAATTCCATTTCCTTTTGGGGAGCTGACTGCCCACTGGCTTCAGTGGCCACATCCCAGGACACAGCCAGCTGTACTGGGGGGGGGGGTAAGTCTTTTTAGAGGATCCATCCTTCTCATGTGGGACAGAAGATAGCCCAGGAGGCCAGGTCACACTTCTCATGACAGACGATAGCTTAGGCTTAAGCAGGGCAGGGATGGCTGCGATGCTTCTAGGAGGTCTGTGCGTCATGCTGAAGAGGGATGAATAGTTTCCATTGGTGGGAAGCGTGCTGGAAGGACATCAGGAAGAACTGAACCACTGCAGGCTCTGAGAGATCTTGGGCTGAGCTGCTGGGTGGGACTGGAGTCCCCGTACATGCCTCATAACGGAGCTCCACAAATATCATTCTGACACTTGTTCCCATCGCGGAAATGTGTACATCCAACTACTCAATTCAATTCTCAATAATGGTACTTGGTAAATATTTACTGGGTATCTACTAAGTGCCAGGCACTCCACTGGGTTCTGGGGAAATATAACAGGGTGCAACAGTCTTTGCCATCAAAAGGCTGCAGTTTAGAGGAAGATACGGGCCATTACGTTAAAATGCGTACCAAGGACGCGCAAAGTGCCGTGCAAACTGCCGTGGGCGACACAACAATGAATGAAACACGGTGTTGTGTTCTGGTCTAAAGGAATTAAAGATATAGTCGGGGGCTTCCCTGGTGGCACAGCGGTTAATAATCCGTCTGCCAACGCGGGGGACACGGGTTCGAGCCCTGGTCCGGGAAGATCCCACATGCCGCAGAGCAACTAAGCCCGTGCGCCACAACTACTGAGCCCGTGCGCCACAACTACTGAAGCCTGCGCGCCTAGAGCCCGTGCTCTGCAACAAGAGAAGCCACCGCAATGAGAAGCCTGCGCACCGCAACGAAGAGTAGCCCCCGCTCGCCGCAACTAGAGAAAGCCCACGCGCAGAAACGAAGACCCAACGCAGCCAAAACTAAATAAATTAAAAAGAAAATAAATAAATAAAACTCCACCTGAAAATATTTAAAAAAAATATATATATAGTTGGGTGGAAACACGGGGTAGGAAACTGGTGGAAGAGCATGGAATCTCGGGTTGGTTGGTGGGACTGTCTTGAGTTCAGAAGTGTTTTCTGCTCTTTTTGTCTGGACTTTGGGCAATGACTTTGATAAACTTCACATTGGGGTAAACGAAGAAAAGGAAGTTATCCTTTCTCAGGATAGAAGAGGGTGCGTGAGGACATCATTACCTATTATTTCGAAGAGGAGATCCCAGTCTGGGACATTATGGATAAAACGCAAGAGAATTTAGAAGGGGGCCTGTGTTACGTTGGACTTACTCCTTCTTTAAGAAGACAGAGCCTGTTGATTTGTCAGCCCCTATAGTCCCACTTCTCCTATTAAGTTGCCTACGTGGCATTTGACCACCAAGAAAAACACTGTTGATTCTGCTTAAAGTTTTTGTTCTTTGTGCTTAGATGGAATTTTCCTGAGAGGCTCTGCAGTCCCGATCTCCAGGATTCTTCTGAGAATGAAGAAGTAGGCATTTACCACACCCACTCCACAAAAAGGCAAGTGAGTTTTGCAGAGAACCCAAATCAAGTCTCACTACACTGGGGTAGGGGGGGGAGTTCCATTGTCCCAACGCTCCCTAGCATGCGATCTTCCTGTCCAAGTCCTCCCCACTCCCCCAAAAATCTTCAGTAAGATTAAAAAGAAAAAAAAATGAGAACTTTTTTTTTAGGGCATGGTGGCAACTTTCACCAAATGAGTTCACTTACCTTCACTGCGTAATAGTGAACCCCGTAGGTTGGGAGAGACTCCACGATGCTCATGTAGCTGGGAAGACAACACAACACACACACCTGGTTATTCGGCAGAAGTGGAATCGTACACATATTGGTGTGTGTGTGCACGTGATAAAGTTCTCAGAGTAATCATTTACGTGAAAGATACATGGAACCACCTGCCCCCAGAGCTACGTCTCTCCCAGCAGAACTGAACAGCCCTGACATACACTATGTGAACACACACATACGGCCTCAGCAGCACTGTGGGTTGGGGGGGCACTTACTTGACGATGGCTTGGCCTCTGGTCTGGCCGTTCAGTTTCTTGTAGTGCTCGATGACCCGGTCCTCGCTAGAACGAGAGGAAAGGAGTCTCTGTCTCAGTCCCCAGGGCGACGGCCCCGCTCCCCGCTCACGGAGAGATCTGTGAGCTCCAGCATCCTCATGAGAAGCTGCAAGGAGCCAAGAGCTCCTGGAAAAATGATCTGTCCTGAAAGCAGCATGTCCGAATGCAGCCCAAGTGAGATGCCTAGGGCTAAGGATGTACCCAAAGCTTCTGCTTCCTCCTCAGAGGACTCGCATTCTCTTTGTCTTGGGCTTATCATCAGTAAAAGGAAAGCCCGGGCTTTGGGGGTTGGCTCCTCGTAAGAAATGAGACTGTGGGAGCAGAGGATGAAGTGGGGAGCATGTGGGCCAACAGGCAGGGACACGGGACAGGAGACAGGAAGAGGGCTACTGGCCGGAGGTGCGCGTGGACGCTCCGGCTGACCTCCCTCGGGTCCCTCTCCCCTTCCTCCTCTCTTGCATCCCGTCGGCACGGGGCCTCCGGGGTGGGGCGGGCAGACGTGGACTCTGACAGGATACCCACGGCCTCCCCACCCCGAGTTAGCAGGCAGGCTTGAGGGCGTCCAAGGAGGAGGGGAAAGTTCTGGAATCTGGGGCCGGTTAACACAGACAGTGAAGCAACAAAAGGCCCAGAGGCGCGCTGGCGAGATAAGAAGGAGGCAGAAATGAGAGGGGCACCCCGGTACCTTCTGAAACCTCAGTTCTAACACAGCAAGAGGCCAGCTCGCTCCTTGAGGGGCAATGCAGGCCACACCCTCCTGCGACGGGGCGGACGGCGGCAGGGGCCCCTCTGGGAAGCGAGCCCGAGCCCCGCGGCCTTTGGAAGCTCAGGAGCAACCTTGGGAATCACATCCCACCTGCTGAGGGATCAAGGCCAAAGGCCTGGCCTCTGGGACCGGGCCGCACGGCCTTCCACCTCACGCCTCGGCCTCACGTTCCTCCCCGCTGGCCCGTGGACTCCATGACAAGGAGGCGACCCCAGGGACGAACACTCGAGACCTCCTTAGTTGACCTTTACGAGCTATTATTCATTTAGTACCCCGGAACTGATCGAAAGCCTTCTTTCACCCCCCTCTTTCTTTGTCAGCGAGGCCACTTCTGGGGGGTGTCACACATTCTATGTGTTCATCATCTAGTACTTGGGGGTCATTTAGTTACCTTCTAGTTACTCTCCCAAGCTTCTGTGAATCTCCCTTCACTTGAGTATTCTGAAATCTGACGCACGTAAGGCCGGCCCCTCACAGGAAAGTGTCTTCTCTAATGCCCCGGATGGGGGACGGCTGCCTAGGAGGGGCCTTGGTCTAGTTGAGGGTCGTGTCTATGGGGTCCGGGCACCTCTGTTCAGAAAGGGGCAGCCGCAGCCGGGTTTCTCCTTGGCTCCCACACACCACGGAAGTTCTATGCGGAGGGGGACAAAGCCCTCTCCTGACAGAGGAGTCTCCAGAAGCGTCCTCTCTGGGGGCGACACCAGCCTCCCAGAGCATCAGAGTCGTGTCAGGCCGTTCTGGGGTTACCCTTCCAGCTTCCTCCCCAGACAGCCACTGAATCAACAGCTGGGTTGCCACACGACGTGGCATCTGGGGAGGTGGACTTCTAGGTCCGGGGTCCAGCCATGCAGCATAGCTACAGGTCTGCTTCCTTGGTACAGAGCTGCAAAGAGGGTCCCTGGCTCCCTGGGCTGAGGAGGGAAGACGGAACTTAACACAGTGCTGTGGCTGTGAACGTGCGCACGGCGCGGGGACGAACACCAGCCGTGTCAGCGACACCTGCTGGCCGCTGTTCAGCTGTTCACAAACGGACTGGTCCGAGCCTGGGGGTCTCACCGTGCCTGACAGCTGTGGGGATCGGTCGCCCTGCCTCGCCTGGTTTCTCCTGCTGTCTGAGACCCACCGCGAGGCCACAGTATCTTCCTTCTTCCTCGGCTTTTCCCACCTCTTCTGCCCCAGTGGAAACTCCATAGGCTGGCGTGTGACAAGAGCCGCCTGAGACCCACCCCAGCCCTAGCCCTGTTCCCGCCCCTCTCCAGGCTTTGACAGATGACTCACATGCACCAACTACGCCAGATGCTTGGGGCGGACTAGACGGGATTATCCTCAGAGACCCATGAGGCAGAGGAAACGGGAGCCCAAAACACATTTGGAGGACATGGCGTTCCATGAAGGAAAAAGGCAAATGACCGAGGCTGACCGCGCCCCAGGCATGGGATGGCTGGTCCATCTCTGCAGACAAGGAGCCCTGAAACAAGGCGATGGCCACAGGGCTCCCTGTCTCGGAGGAGCCGTCGGCCCGTGAGGGGAAGATGTCCCTTCACAGCTTGTATGGGCGGTACAAGTGGTCCCGCGTTTGCAGTAGAGGTGCTCAAGAGAATCCAGGTCGGGGCCCTGATGCTGCCTTGTTCTGTGGCCCTGGGCACTTTGTGCCTCGGATGCCTCCCCGATAGAGAAATCACGTGGGGTGAGAAGTCCAAGCTTGTTGAACGCTTGGGGGAAATGAGCAGAAAGGATTATGATGTGATGACTCAGCATTACTATGCACCGTTCCCCTACTTCCTAATTGCACTCTGTGCCTTTTTATTTCCTCTCTTAATTACAGTCTGAATTTGGTTGATATGGTTAGTCCCATTTTAGAGATGGGAAATCGAGGCAGCAGAGAAGTCACATGAGCGTCCTGGCCTATCATGACCCCACAGTTCAGAGGCTTGGCTGGGATTCTAAAACCCACCGCTTTTGCTCACTAGGCTGTAATGCCTTCCCTGACTAGTGGTGGATGGGCTCCCAGTGGCTTCTTTTGGCCACTGCATCTGTGAGTGTGTGTGTGTGTGTGTGTGTGTGTGTGTACTTTTTTTTTTAAGCAATGCATCATCAGAATGGTTCATGCTACTGGCTTGTTTGTGCATAAGCTGAGCTGTAGAGCAGCTGAGGGTACCAGCTTCAAAACCATCCCTCCCTCGGTCCTGCCATCTTCCCAGTGCATTTAGACAGTGACATGGGCACCTCTGGGTCTAAATGAGGCCCGGGGAAAGCGCTGGCCTGGTCACAGAGATAGAGGGCTGTTCTGACAGGACAGCTACGGATGTAGATGAGGATGAAGCTGTTCATGACGACAAAAGAGAAAGCATAAGCACGAAGGAAGGAGTTTCTGTGTTGGTGATAATGTTTGCATACAGAGCAGACTGTGGAGGTAACAGAACAAAATCCAGAGGGAGAAAGAGGAGAGGCAAGGAGGTGTTCATAGCTCTGAAATGAGCACAGGGTGTAAAAAACGTTTGGAAACAAACACATGCGATAATTGAGGGAGGGATTAGGCTGAAAGCAACTCTGATTCCAGACAACCCAGCAACATTACAGCCCCCGCTGGCAAATACATTTCACAAGGTAAGATCTACCAGCTTCTCAAGTTACTTCCTTGCATCTCCCTCACCATTGGTTTCCTGAAAATGAACCGCTGGGAGGATAGAGAAGGTAAGGCCCAGGGAGCATAAGGAATTGGGGAGAGGGCAATTGGGTTCCACGAACAAGGCAACAGGAGTGCCATCTGAGGGTGTTCGTATGTGCACGCTGCCAGGTTGGAAGTCTGGAAATTGACACGTGCAAAGTGTTTGCACGTTAAACCAATTTTGTTCTTTGGGGGCAAATTAGAAGGATCTAAAGCCACTATTTATGGACACCTGTGTAACCAAAAAAAAGAATGGCAACAAAACTGTTCAGAGAGATGAAACTGGGGATGCCAGCACACGGGTGGGAGCTCTCAGCCTCAGGGTTCAGCTCTTTTGTTTCCCGTCCAGCTGCCCCATCACCACTTGGTCTCTTGGCAAGAAATGATTTAGGTACTGGAGTTTCATCCTGCTAATGCCCTCTGCAGCAAGACGCACCCCATCCCAGCCAAAGGAATCCCTTAAAGCCACCCGGATGACTGAACAACTAGTCTGTCGACCGGAAAGGTGTCTGGACAGGATGAATTGTTAGTAAACTAGCAACTTCATAAAGCATATTACAGAAGTGCTTAAAAGTCATATGTTATAATTCAATAAGATTGACTTGTTCTGCGATTTTTGTTTTATCTTACTACTGTTTTTTAAATAAAAGCCGTCACAGTGCTTTTTGTCAAGGAGTCAGAAGGATGACTGGGGGAGCGGCATTTTGCTTTCAAAGGACAGTGGTCAGGGCTCGCTAGCCCAGCAGTACTTCAACACACTGCCCGGCAATGCAAACCCCTTTCCACTGTGACCCGAACCACAACCTGGGAGCCGTTCAAGTACCCGATTCATTCAGAGTCAGTAATTCAGGGCCTGACAGATCAACTATGGTGTCATGTTACACGGAAGCTAAATCAGGAGATATTAAACATTGTGGGAAAGTAAAAGAATCAATCTCTCTCTTCTGCAAAGAAAAAAACCCTGTCCTCCTCCCACACCTCAAAACCCCACACATCCTGTCATCAAATGACAAGGATTCCAAAGCGAAACTCTAGCAGCTCAGGAAAGACTCTGCAAGGAGGCAAACCATCTAGAGGGAAATTTTAGAAGGTTTTTTTGTTTTTTAAAGAAAGAAAATAGGGAAAAGAGGTCTCACACATTTCGTGTTATTTAAATAAATGCAGAAAACAGTTTCATGAAGACTCAAGCCACTCGATACAGTTTGCAGTCGCTGTCTGATTGGGGTCCAGGCGGACCCGTGGTGGCGGGGAGGGTGGACAGTCGCCAGGAGCCCCCTGCGTCCCTAGAAGGGGCTCCCTCCTGGAGGGGGGGATGCCTGGGGCATGCAGGGAAAGGGGGCTTACCAGTAAGCCAGGGAGGGGTGCTCCTTCAGAGCCTGCGTGGGAAGTGCTGGTAGTTTCTTCAAGTCCGTCCTCACCACTTCATTGCTGGAAGACAGGGCAGACAGGGAGCATGGCAGAAACATGCTCAGCCTTGGAGAAAACCACAGCACCACGCGAGGCGACCCGGCGCAGCCTTGTCCTCAGACCCCGCATCTGTTCCCCTTTAGTGAAAAGCGGTGCTTTCTTTGTACTTATTTACTTAGCAGAGATGCAAAAGAACACACAGCACACAGAGCCCAGCGGCCTTTCCTTGTAGAGGGCAGGGCCGGGCAGAGCCGTCTCAGATGCCTGTGGGTTCTTTTCAAGCCCTGCATGCCAAAGGGGCACCGATGAGTGTCCCCGGGCAGCAGGAATGTGGGCAGAAGGGTCACCAGTTTCCCCATGGGGGGACCTTAGGGAGGTCTTGAGGGCCCCGCCGTGGGCTTTGAGAATGGACAGCTCGACTATTTTTCTCCTTAAGCTGTTTCCCTCACTAACCCACAGGCCAGTTTTCTTTGCCTGGATTGAGCACATGCTAGAAACTGTTGTCCAAAATATGACAAATGCATAGCATTTGCTTTTTAAAAAAATTGTTTTGATTGAAGTATAGTTGATTTACAATGTTGTGTTAGTTTCAGGTGTACAGCAAAGTGATTCAGTTACATATATATATATATATATATTTTCCCACATTCTTTTCCCTTATAGGTTATTGCAAACTATTGAGTAGAGTTCCTTGTGCTTATACAGTAGGTCCTTGTTGGTTATCTATTTCGTATATAGTAGTGTGTATCCGTTAATCCCCAGCTCCTAATTTATCCGCCCCCCTTTCCCCTTTGGTAACCATAACTTTTTTTTCTCTGTCTGGGTCTATTTCTGTTTTGTATATAAGTTCATCTGTCATTTGCTTTTGACATGATCCAGAAACAACTCAGAAAGTGTTAAGTGGATTATCAGGCGCTAGGAGGAGGTCTTTCGCGTCCGGTCCCTGGACCAGAAATTCTTCCTTCCCTTCAGACTCGCATGATCTCAGGTTTGGGAGATACTTTAAATTCCCCTAATTTAACCAGGGGGCTTCAGAAGCTTGACGCCCGTGTGGGCGCTCAGCAGACCCGCACCCCTGCTGGGACAGGGACATCTGGGTGTTGGCCCCCAATGTCTACCTCCAGAGCCAGCCAGCAGAATCCTCTGGGGATGTGTAAAGGCGCCTCCCTGTGCTGGTCCACCAGGGCGCCTCACGGCCCTTGCTGTGAGGCCCGCATTTACACACCGTTCTAACCCAGGTTATGGGAGCAGCGTCCGTTCTGCTCATGCAAATCAAGGCAGACGCTGACCACCAGGACCTCGGGCAGTAGCATCTAGAAAGCAACGAGACAGGAGCTCACAGGTCAATACAAAGGAAGGAGGGAGCACCACAGTCACATGCCTTTCTGTGGGCCCCCGCCCAGCCGGAAACACTGTCTCCAGCTAGGAACCAGCGGCTACCCTTAGGATGCCAAGTGCCAGTGGGCAAAACCATTTCCATACTTCAAGTTCATGTACCTGGTGACCAAGAAACACACGGATGTGACCTTATAGCTGCTCCCAGAAAGGGCATTTTTCAAGTGGACTAAGAAACAGTGACAGTGAAGTTTGTGAATCTTGGCTTTGGACAACCAGCCAGAAGGAAAATCTCAACTTGTAACTGTTGAAATCAATAAATCTATTTTATTTTATTTTTTTTGTGTGGTACGCGGGCCTCTCACTGCTGTGGCCTCTCCCGTTGCGGAGCACAGGCTCCGGACGCGCAGGCTCAGCGGCCATGGCTCACGGGCCCAGCCGCTCCGCGGCCTGTGGGATCCTCCCGGACCGGGGCACGAACCCGTGTCCCCTGCATCGGCAGGCGGACTCCCAACCACTGCGCCACCAGGGAAGCCCGAAATCAATAAATCTAAGTCCTTGAATGGTTGTCACGTAGGTGGCAAGGGTTTATTGATTAATTATCAATAAGTTGAACGTATTTATGGAGGCCCTGCTATAGGGAGACATAAAAAAAGGATAAGCCATAGTCCTCATTCAAAAGGTGCTCACAATTCAGTGCGGGGAGTGAGAGGTGCGAATAAAAAGAGAACTGACTACATGGGCAGTACTGGATCATGTCCATTCAAACAACAGACTAAAGTCTGGAGGAAAGGAAGGCCCCTGTGGGCTCTGTCGTGAAAGCAGACTTTGGGGCAGGGCCCACATGGAGAAAAGGACAGGAATCTTATTTTTCTTCTCAGTGGAATACAGTAGAGTATGGAGGCCAGGAACTGAAGAGATCAATTAGAACGGGTGGTATGGAAGGGTTAAGCAGACCAAATAAATGGCAGACGAGGCATAGGATTTTGAGGACCTTCCATGCCAGGCTGGTAGAGTTCAAGTTTAGCCAGGAGGCAAGGGTCAGCACTGGAGCTTTTCACACAGGTCATCTCCTTGTGTTTAGGAAAATTCAATTCCCAAGCAGAGTTTGGAATGTTTACTTGCATGTTATTAAGGCATAAAGGAATACTCAGGTCCCCGAACACCCAAGAGCCTACAGTGATGAGTTTCTGGGTCTTATCTTCCCTGTTTATTAACTATAAGCTCCCTGAGAACAGGGATTTGTGTCACGGACTCATCGGTGCCTAGGGTGGCACCTTACAGGTTGAACATTTATCGAATGGAACTGTGAGAAAGACAATTAACCTGAAGCACGAGTGTGGGTTTAACTCCCACTCATCACATCTAAAGTATATTTGGGGAAGGACGGAACTAAAGGAGGAAGAGATTGTCTTACCCACTAAACACTCATTTGTTGGCAAACAAGCATCCCCGATGAGAGTCCCAGGTCTGACTTCCTGGCTGGAGCTGCAGTGGCTTTTTTTTTAGCGCTCCCCCAGGGCCAGGTGACACAGACAAACACAACAAGAAATCACGAAGGCGTGAAGCCCATCCAAATCCATTACAGTCTGGAAGGGATCCAGGGCTCTTAAGCCGCCCCAAAGGACAACTATGTAGAAATGTCCTATTTGCCTTTCTGCTGTCTGTAAACATCTGTAATGACTTAGAGGGGGCCAGCCCTGTCAGATGATCTGGCCATACCCTGGCTGCAAATCACAACGCTGCCTTAATGGGAGACCTGGTCACTCTATCTCCAGAGACTTGGGAAGCTGAAACTGAAAGAATGTGCTAGAAGTTCCCAGCTTCCTCTCTCAAGATTTTCTACTTGGACGTTTCCCCCAGAGTCAGGACAAATGATAAATGCCAACTTATGAAATACCCTAAAACAGTTCCTTGTTCCAAACAGCGGTCAGTTTCCATTTCTAGCAAAAGAAAAAAGGTCTCTAGGAAAATCACTTGCTAAACTGAGAGTAAAACTGAAGTCTTCTTATTTTTAATATTAACCAGATTTTATTCACAACTTTTAGGTAGTGATTAATGCTGCCAGCAAAAACTTGGTCTCTCAATGACACGTTAAGTCTTTGACTTGGGTTCTTTTTGCTTTGTTTTTTGTTTTTAAGATGATGGATCGTGGTTCTACTGTCTACCCTGCTCATAAAACATGGGAAGTTTGAATGATCTACTGTGGAAAACTAAGGTTTCGAGCAATATGCATCAACGAGGGGATCCGTCACAAATAACAGCAAGAACAAATTTAACCAAGACACAACAGAGTGAAGAAAGCAAAGATGAAATTTGACAGGACGATTAGCAAAATCCACAAGGTGCTTGTTTTCCTTTAAAAAATGACAAAACGCTTTTTCAGAAGATTCCCTTTGGGTTAAATGAGATGTCCATAACTTGCAGGACAAACCTGGGGCAGACAGAACTGGCTTCGTGTGGAAGAATTCTTCCTGAAACCAGTGGTTTTGAGGTGTCCTGGTACTAAAACACTAGAGCACTAAAGCCAGAAAGTTACACTAGTGTCACAAAAAAGGACTAACACAAAACTCAGAGACAGTAACATCATGTTAGTATCCTACTAACTCCTCCGTATTTCATGAGTGTATCATGAAGGTCAAGTTCTCCGGAGAGAGGGATTTCCTAAGTTAAAAAGAGTATTACGGGTCCTCATTACCCGCAATTCCAAAAATCTGAAAATCTCTAAGATATAAAGCCTTCTCACCCACTTGGTGGTGAACCTAATGTTCGACCTTTCTCTCTCTCTTCCACTTGGTGTGAATATCCACATTCTGGTGCAGAAGCGTGAACAGACTGGATTCCAGGAGCTGCCTCAGACGCTGCCGTGGGTGTTACGGTATACTCCGCGTTACCCATCTAAAACCCACAAAGTTCTGGGTTCAGAAACACTGGACCCTAAAGTTTCAGAGATGCATTGTGGATCTGTATTACTTTATTCAATGGTACAATACATGTAGAAAACTCTGAGACAGATGGATAAGGACAGTTGTAAATTTTCTCTTCTTTGCTTATCTTAATAACCATGCAGGAAACAATTTCTCTCCTTCCCTTCCCTTCTTTTTTTTTTTTTTAACCAAGTTGAACTTCATGTTCTAGCAAAGAAAATGGGGACACTTGGCTATCTCCTCCCTACCACATACTCTCCTTCAGGGGTACAGGGAGGCTCACAGAACTGGTGGCTGAGGACGATGCTTGTGAGGGTTCTCTTGTAGTTGTGTGACCATTTGCAGACACCAGGGAGGCACCTGCGGGTCCCTCTGAGATTCTTCCAGCAGAGGATTCTGGATTCTGGGCATGTATCGTGGATAAATATGCCACACTAATTTGCCACCTGTACGGAGGGGCAAAGTTACCAACATTCATGAATTATGTGCCTTTATTTCTGATGGTAATTTATCTAAGTAAAGATTTCTTTCTTGATTAGTGAGTTTGGTTTTCTAGGATGACAGAAAACATTTTTTGCGTTTCTAACATAGTTGTAAACTTGTAAAAATTCAAAACAAATTTTTTATAAGCCTACAATTTGAGACAATAATTCTACTCTAAAAGCTGTTTAATTTTCTATGTTATCCTTTTGAGTCAAAATCTTAATTCTGAAAAACTGACATAATGTCATAGCCGTGAACCTTTTTGTTATTACCAAGGTCAACTCAAAATATGATATTGATATTAAAGAAATATTTAGCAAATGAGACACGCTGTCATAATACAAAATTGCCTCCTTTACGGTATATCTAAACAATTCCCATAGGATTGGAAGAATATTCTCCTGCAAAATACCCTATCTGAATACTTTTCTATGCTTGGAAACTGTGAATTACACACTTGAAAAGCTCAGTAAAATGGACTTTTGTGCACAAAACAAAGCTTTCTGTAATAACATTTCCACTTGAACATTTTGTTTCAAAATTTCAGATTCTGTTCCTTTCAAAAGGTCTTGCTGGCATGAAAGATTCCAGCTGCTTCTCCTTCTAAGTCCTTTAGAAGTCATGGGAAAATATCACACACCCCATTCTCTCTCTCTCTCTCTCTCTTTTTTTTTTTTAATAAAATAACATACAAGAATTATATAACTTTAAGTTCTTCCCACAAAAACTCTCCTTTGGGCTGCATGTATTTCAAGCTTAACAGATGACTTTTTTTCTAGTCATTTTCCAATAGGGAAATTTGCAAGTTTGGGTATTAAAGGTACTATTAGGTTATGTAAGTTGTATTCCAAATGTTGACTCTTCCAAACACAGCTGTCTGAGTATTTTTTTTTTTTTACTAATTATCTCAAAGTCTCAGCAAATCGATTTCTCTTAGTATATAACCCCATCAGCTGTTTTCTTTCAAGAGGCCAATTAAAACATTGTAGGAAAATATACCGCAAATGATCAAATGCTCTCATACTGCTTTAACACTGAGCTCGCTATGACTTGCAGTAGTAAAACCATTTAGGTGAGTGCAAAGTAATGATGTTAGTAGATTCAGAATTGTGATTTTTTTTTTTTTTTTTTTTGCGATACGCGGGCCTCTCACTGCTGTGGCCTCTCCTGTTGCGGAGCACAGGCTCCGGACGCGCAGGCTCAGTGGCCATAGCTCACGGGCCCAGCCGCTCCGCAGCATGTGGGATCTTCCCGGACCGGGGCACGAACCCGTGTCCCCTGCGTCGGCAGGCGGACTCCCAACCACTGTGCCACCAGGGAAGCCCAGAATTGTGATTTATAGACCACTGCCTGAGATTAATCAACTTTCAACGCTGTCTCTTAGCAGGGCAAGAAAATAATGTCATCTTTTTAAAGACAGTAATCTGTACAAATGTTTATGTTACCAAAAAAAGTCTTTTAGAAGAAAATCAGCCCTTTATCTTCTTTTCCTGTTGATCTTCTAAAATTCTTCCTTTAACCTATGACTGCCTAAAAGGCATCATCTAGTCTGACAAAAAAACAAAACAACAAAAGCCTACAAATAGGGAATTTTCAGATACCAGGAAACCAAGTTTCACTTGCAGTAATTCACAAATGCTCTTAAGAAAGGCAGACGAGATTTCATACAAAGAACAAAAAAATCAAGAGGGTACTTTTGTTTTTCCCACAGAAATTTCATTTTATCTTTCTGGCTTAGTGAACACATGGTTCCATGGTTTACAGAAGAGGAAATATTAAAAAGTCTTCACTTTTTTTTTTTTTTTTTTTGCTTCTAGCTGCTCTTCTAGAGACCTAAGACCAGGCAGTCCGAGGAAGCTGAAAGGAATTTTTCAGGACAAATAAATACTCCAACTCCTTTTCTAAAATGGAGGTAAAACTCAATTTCCCTGCTACTCATTTCTATTGATGGAGTAACGTGTTGCTCTATTTCTAAAGCATTATTATTATTATTATTAAGAAGCAGAATTGGAACCCTGTAGGTTGATAAATCAGGGTCACAGTAAGACCCTTACTAACCCTGGAACTCTGATAAGCAGATATTCTCCCACTGGCACCAGCCTTTAACTTTGTACGGACGTCACAGAAACTGACCCCTCTGTATTCAATCACAGCGTTGCTTTTTTGACGTTGGTTGCTGTGTTTCCTTGGAATAGACAACCTGCAGATGGAGGGCAGCCTCCCATCACCTCTAAAGCACATGATGAACTTTGCCTAACAGGTAAGCAAAATGTGACCCACAGAACTTTACATGGGATTTCCTTAATATCAGCCCTTTTCAGGTGCTGTTTGCTTACTGGTCCTTATAAGTCTTTTAATGATCAGCATCAATATATCTGGTTTTCTGGAACAAAGATATTTCCAGGTCCCAACAGACGGCCTGGGGTAACCAAGCTTTACCGGTCTGGTTTCAATAAATCTTGTTAGCAAAAAATTCTACAGAACAGATGTTTTTTTACTAGTCCCTGTTAATCTGCGGATGATTCTTTATATCAAAGGCAGTATGATTTGGGAATGTATTTATGTGTCTCAGCATAAACTATTTTTAATCAATTCACCGATTTGGTAAAATGTTGTTAAAATGATTATTTTCCCTCCTTTTTTTTTTTTTTGGTGGCCCCCTTTCAGAAAGGCTGACAGAAAGTAAAAAGTGAGGCTATTCTCAAAATCAGAGTATGAAGATTAGCCACTAGGGTTTTCAGTTAAGGTCCCCTTAGGGAAAAAAAGCAAAAAAATCAAATTCTTTAAATAATACCTTGCTCAGTGCAGTGTATTAATAAGTCTTCTATTACATTAAATTAGAATGTGACCATACAGTTTGAATGTCCTGTTCAGTTGACTAAATTAGGTGTTCCCTGAATTGACCTTTTTAAAGACAAGAGTATTATTTTTCTATGGTAACTGAATGTTTGAAAGAATTTTTTTTGACATCTTTATTGGAGTATAATTGCTCTACAATGTTGTGTTAGTTTCTGCCATATAACAAAAGTGAATAAGCTATATGTATACATATATCCCCATATCTCCTCCCTCTTGCGTGTCCCTCCCACCCTCCTTCTCCCACCCCTCTAGGTGGACACAAAGCACCGAGCTGATCTCCCTGTGCTATGCAGCTGCTTCCCACTAGCTATCTATTTTACAAGGAATTTTTTTTTTAATAAGAAAAATCAGTGCTCGGCACTTAAACCACTGCAGAGTTTATGATGAATAAAGTATGTATAAAATCCTAGAAAATGTGTATTAGCTGACTAATGCTCAGGAGTGATTATCAAAGGAGAACTTTTTGTTTTTAGAACTGTTTTGACCCTTTTCAACCTAATATTTGCTTATATAGCTGCCATGATGAACAGTTCTTAGGCTATTCAATTGTTTTAAACAGAAATGCCAACTCCACTGATTTCCTCATTGTTGATGGACATTCATTTTTTTTTTACATACATATGTACCAGGAAATGAAATACGATCACTACATGCTTTGCTAAGGAAAACAATACAAGGGAAAAAATATTTTTAGATAAAACGATTTCCTCAACCTTTCACGATATCTTACAAATTTGTCTATGCTAGAATATGAACATGGGTGACATATATTTCTTCCTATCATGGACAATACTTCCTATCTATACCTCACTCATTTTCTTTCAGCAACACTGAACCCAAGATTTCATTGTCAAGCTCAGTAAGACAAGGAAGTGAACATTTCCATTCACTGGAAAGAAAAGGGGGTTACATGAGAATAATCCTTCAAGCTCAATAAGACAAGGAAGTGAACATTTCCATTCACTGGAAAGAAAAGGGGGTTACGTAAGAATAAGCCTTCAGGGGTCTGCTGAGCACAAAAGAGTCCAAAAGGAGAAACAGAACAGCTTGTGAGTTTCATGAGAAACAGCAGTTATGGCTCTGGGTTGACCTTACATAGCTCTCGTTCTATTAAAGTAATATCAGCACTTTCGACTTCTCCCTTTTGTGAAAAGAACCCTTTTCCTCTTGTACATCAAGGAACTTGCTCCCCTAAGATGTAGATTTTTTTTGGCCCAACTGAGTGGCTTGCGGGATCTTAGTTCCCTGACCAGGGATTGAACCCGGGCCACAGCAGTGAAAGTGCTGAGTCCTAAGCACTGGACCGCCAGGGAATTCCCATAATATAGAGATTTTTAATACTCATTCCACATCAATGTAATCTGCGTCTATTCACTGAAATGCAAACATACAGGATAATAGCATCCTGGGCAAAGTAGCTTTTTAGGAAGGCAGAAATTCAGGATCATCAGGCTATGAAAGAGTTACTTTGCCTTTTGTGTGCGACCATTAATTTCAAAGGTTATTGGATCCTCTAGGTTCTAGAAGATCTCAGAATTAAGTCCTGGACCACGTGCTGTATAAAACGCTTCCCCGGTGCTCTAAGTTGACATCTCCTGTTACGAATGCTGCTCAGGAAAATGTACTGTGTTTACAGGGTGTGTTTATAAGTCAAAGCCATTCAGTTAAATACGATTAAGGTTATAGAGTCCGGCATTCATTGATAGAGCAAAAACAACTTTCTACAATACTAAACTATGAGGATGGGACATCTAAAATGCCTGATGTTTGGTCACCAAACCAAATGTCATGGGGATTTTCCCAGATGTGGATGGGAAGAGGTGAAAATCAAGGATTACTTCTCTTGTTCCGAAACTCCGGGCCACTCAAGCATGCGAACCGTGGGCTTGTACAGAGAACGGTGTTTATCAGGGAATCCCAACTTCTGTGACGTGAGTTTTACGCTGGGAGATAAACTGACCTTTTGGATAAGGTGTCTGACCTCTCCCCTCCCCTGAAGGCTATTTCTCACCCCAGACAGCTGCTGTTATAAACAAACTGCGACGGAACACTTTGACAAATGAAGCCAAACCAGGATCCTTTGTTTCTCTGCAGCCAACAAGCTGGGATTCCACAAGCTCCTGAGGGGGCCATGAGTTACTGGAGGCCAGGCCTGCCCTTCCTCCCCACTGACCATCCCTGTAGCCCCACGTTCCCAGGATCTGCGGGGCCAGATGACGCTGTTCTCAGCTCACATTCCATCCTGTCAGGGGACTCTCAGAAATAAATAATATTTACAGCAGAGTTCAGAGCCCGTGAAAGTGAAGGCAGGGAAAAGTATCTTCAGAGTAAGTGGACCGGACAATGGAATCCACTGGATCTGTGGTTATTAAACCATTTTTTCATGGGACTTTAGAGCCTTTTGTAAATAGATATGAACCTGCACTTACCAAGAGCCTCAAGTCCAATACCAAATGAAAGGCATAAAAAACTAACAAAGAAAAAACAGAACAAAGTATAGTTTCTAGATCCTGAAAATGTTGCACTAATCCATTCGGTCAACAGTTACTGGCCACCTACAAGGTCTCCTGCTAAGGCTATAAATAAACCATCATCGCCCCCCCAGAAAAAGGACTACCTCTGTTTCATAGCAAGAACTTGGGAAACCTAAATAAAAGGGGCCTGGAGGTCTCCTTCTACAAATAATCAAACTGAGCTGAAGGGACTATATTTTAGGATCAGGGGTCGTCCCACTACAACCCACTGGCCAACCCTGCTTGTTTTTATGTGGCCTGTGAGCTAAGCATGGTTGGGAAAAAAATCTTAAGAAAAAAGTCTTAAACGGTTGGGGAAAAAAAAATCAAAAGAAGAATATTTTGTGGTACATGAAAATGTATATGATATTCAAATTTCTGAATTTATAAATAAAGTTTTATTGGAACACCGACATACTCATTTGCTTACCTACTGTCTCTGGCTGCTTTTGCACTTAGAAAGGGAGGGGTGAGTAGTTGCAACAGAGACTGCGTGGCCTGCAAAACCCAAGTATTTACTGTCTGGTTCTTTACAGAAAGTGTTTGCTGACCCTTGTTTTAGATTGTCAAAGAATTTTTTTGGTTTTGCTGAGATATCTGAGTGAGAAAATATACCTCTGCCTTTGCTAGAAAGCCTTAGAAATGCATGGCGAGCAGAGAGAAGGCAGCTAAGACCTGAAAAACCAGTCAGCATGAAGTTGAGAAGCTGGACAAGTAGAGGGAGACCACCAGGTGAAGTAGTTTAGGCGGCATCAGATCCCCCAAAGCAGGAGAAAACACCCAAGTTCCTTCACGGAGCAGAGGTATAACCTGCATTTCTCTTTCATACCAAGTTTGCTAATTTCCTAATGATGGGCCAGGATCCCACGCCCTGATGCTGTTCTTGTACATGTGGTTGAGTCTTCATATCTCTAGACCTTGATTCTAAAGAATGAGCTATACTGGACTTCCCTCGGGGGAGTTCAATAAAACAGAATCCCAGGAATGACGTCTGTCTTTGAGCAGACAGTCCTGTTGGTGGATGGCTACAACCCCTACTCTGTCTCCAGTAATGATCAGGAGAGACTGGCACTTCAGCCCTACTGGTCAACGGGCCGCGCTTAATGAAATGAAAGACGAGGTTGAAGTCTGTGGATCTACAGGGTTATTAAAGCAGGGCACATTTCCCCCGTGGTTAAGTCTGTTTATGTTCTCTCCCTAACATAACATCTGGAAAAGGGAAGACAGTAGAAGTGGGATATTTATATTGTAACACTGTCACGAAAGACATCTTCCTGCGGGCTAGGATTTTGTACCTTCAGGGTTGGAACTAAAACAGAGGAAAAAAAAGATGTTTGCGTCCATGGGGTTCTCTCTATCACTATAGTTCATACCACAGTGATAATTCAAGGCTCCACGAAGACCCCTGGGCGACCTGACACACCTCAATACAATGGCCATGTGTGACAGCGGGTTCTAACCTCAGCCTCTTAGTAACTTTCGTTTGGTGCAGAATATCCTCCTATCACTGGGCTTTCTCTGCCTGATGTATCTATTTCCGTTGACAAGTTGGGAACTGGATTTCAACATTAAGATATAATATTAATAAATTGCTCTCCTACGAAGAAAAGACAGAATAGTTTCTTTAAATAGAGATGCAACAGAATACATTGTTAAGCCAAAAACTCTCGTAAACTCACCTAGAAAAGTCTCCCTTTGCCTCCTGTAGAGGAAGAAAATTCAACATCAGTGACACGTTCTGATCCCACGTTACAGATTTTAAAATACATTGTAATGAAGTCCTTTACTGAACCAGTCCGACTGACTGCTGTTTCGTCCTACCAGTTATAGTAATATAATTAAGGAAGGACACGTGTATTTACCACTTGAATATGAGACAATTAAACTTCAGAAAGTTATATACAAAGAAAGTGATTCATAAGGACAAAGGGAAAGTTTCCATTTCTAAGCCCTGATCTAACTTTTTCAGTTTAAAGATTCTGAACCTGGATGTCTGTCTGGATAGCACTGTCTATGTGTCCATGTCTTGTGTTATTTGTTGTTTTATCTTGTATTGTGGGCTTTTGGAGGCAGGGACCATGGAATCTGTAATGCATTAGCATAACGCCTGGAACATAGTAGTTGCTCACTAAGTCCTGCTGAAGGAATAAATTAATGACATCATTTTAGCTCATCTTGCCAGTGTTTCTAATACTCAGTAGGCCTCTTTTTCACATAAGCTAAGGATCTTTTCCTTGTCTTTCATGACAGTGATTCTCCTGGCAATTAATTCCTGCTTTTTACTTGGCTTTCTCCAGTGACCTGAAGAAAAGGGGGTCACTGGATGGTCTCAGTTTCCCCCAATCTTAGGTTATACACACAATTTTCCTTTGCAGAGAAATACAGTCTTAACATTTTAGAGAAGGACAGAGAATAGAGAAGACTCTATTTGCGGCCATGGTATAGCTTCCCCAGTAGCTCTTTCCTGCTTGTGGCTAAAAATAACTAAGAAGTCAAAGAGCTAGTGGATATAGCAAGTGCCACACATGGTAAGTCTTATTCCTCCTTCTTCTGTGTGTGGCCCTGGCATACAAAGACGAGGGGGAGACGACTTACCTGTAAAATATACGAGGCTAATTCAAACACCACTTCACTGTCAACGTCAATCAGCTCCTGAAAGGAAAACCAAGGAAGATAAGTTTGGTCCTTTAATGATGATTTCTTTAGGATCTCTCCCCAAAGAGGATGGGTATTTCTTTCCTAAGGTGTTCCCTAAAATCTCAAGCACTCATAGAATATCTTCTCTGAATTACTTGGACCCGAATGCTCCCTGACATGCTTTTTACAGCTCTTAGAATGAATCCAGTCGTCCTGGGTCTACACAGTTGCCTCCAGGGCTCCATCTTTGTCTACATGAGAAATTAAGGGATGGGCCAGTCCCCGGCTTTTTACAAATCTGTCAACCTGATTAATCAGCAGAGTAAGGTTACTTGATAACCACATGCATTTTTCTTTCTAAACTCTACTTAGGAACCAGGAATAAGGCTTTACTGAAGAAAAGGTTACAGTGGGATTGTGACTCTCTTAAAATTAAATAAAATGAAAAATAGAATTCCCCAGTTTGCACCAGCCACATCTCTTTCATGTACTCAATACTTCGAGGCAGCTGTTGGCTACCATGATGTCAGAGCACATGCAGGGCACTGCGCTCATTGTAGAAAGTTCTACTGGTCCGCACTGTTAGAGAATCCAAGTTTAAAAATGCTCTGTTCCACAGACTGACTGCCAACAAACACATGAAAGGATGCTCAACATCATTAATCATTAGAGAAATGCAAATCAAAACTACAATGAGATATCATCTCACACCTGTCAGAATGGCCATCATCAAAAAATCTAGAAACAATAAATGCTGGAGAGGGTGTGGAGAAAAGGGAACCCTCCTGCACTGTTGGTGGGAATGTAAATTGGTACAGCCACACTGGAGAACAGTATGGAGGTTCCTTAAAAAACTACAAATAGAACTACCATACGACCCAGCAATCCCACTACTGGGCATATACCCTGAGAAAACCATAATTCAAAAAGAGTCAGGTACCACAATGTTCACTGCAGCTCTATTTACAATAGCCAGGACATGGAAGCAACCTAAGTGTCCATCAACAGATGAATGGATAAAGAAGATGTGGCACATATATACAATGGAATATTACTCATCCATGAAAAGAAACTAAATTGAGTTATTTGTAGTGAGGTGGATGGACCTAGAGTCTGTCATACAGAGTGAAGTAAGTCAGAAAGAGAGAGACAAATATCGTATGCTAACACATATATATGGAATCTAAGAAAAAAAAATGTCATGAAGAACCTAGGGTTAAGACAGGAATAAAGACACAGACCTACTAGAGAATGGACTTGAGGATATGGGGGGGGGAAGGGTAAGCTGTGACAAAGTGAGAGAGTGGCATGGACATATATACACTACCAAACGTAAAATAGATAGCTAGTGGGAAGCAGCCGCATAGCACAGGGAGATCAAGATCAGCTCGGTGCTCTGTGACCACCTAGAGGGGTGGGATAGGGAGGGTGGGAGGGAGGGAGACGCAAGAGGGAAGAGATATGGGAACATATGTATACGTATAACTGATTCACTTTGTTATAAAGCAGAAACTAACACACCATTGTAAAGCAATTATACTCCAATAGAGATGTTAAAAAGCAAAACAAAACAAAACTCTGTTCTCTAGTTCTTCCCCCAAATATTTAATCGTGATCTATGGACATGGTCTTAAAAGGACATAAGCCTCTCTTAGGTTTTTAAAAAAATCCTATGTATATATATTTCAAAATGTATATAGTCCATATCTCCTTGTATCTAACAGCTTGACTGAGGTATAATAGATACAGAAAGAAATTGCACACTTAGTATAAATAATGTGTTACTTCAGACATATGCAAACACCTGTGATACCATCACCATGTTCAAGGTAATAAACACCCATCACCTCCAAAAGTTTCCTTGTGTCACTCTGTGTGTTCTTCTCGGGGGGAGGTAAGAACACTTAATGTGAGATCTACCCTCCTAACAAGATTTTAAGTGCACAACACTGTATTTGACATACAGTTCAGATCTTAGAGACAAAGGAAAGCCTGGAGTCCACCAGCACGCAAGAATAATAACCAAATTAACTGACGTTGTACTTCTGTTATCAAGTACAAGTAGAAATGCCTACCTTTCTTTTCTCTCCTTAATACCCCTAGATCCTACAGTGAGTGACTGGAGCACAAAGAACTAGCGCAAGCACCGACTTAGACCTCAGCTAGCCCAGCCACCCGCTTTCATTGAGAACAGAAACCAAAAACCATCAAGGGACTCCCCCAGAGTCACAAGGCTTTAGTGGCTGTGATGGGGTTGGGAAGCACCCCCAAGTTCTTGTCCAGCATCTGACCTTCTGGAGGGCATGCTCTCCCCCAAACCAATCAGGTCACAGTCTCAGACAATATGGTCTCAGGACCACAGGTAGCATCAAAGTTAGCTAAAACAAGGGTTACTTTTTTTTTCGAAGTATAAACCAAACTCTGATTCACAGATTTTCTAATTATTTTTGTGCGCTCCAGAAGTGGCCCCTGTGATTCAGAACAATGCATTGAAGCAAGCCTGTGTATTTCAAGGGAAGGATATCCTGCAGGCTCTTTCGAGCTTAGGAGTTTCAAATATGGATAATAATGTTTGCTACCGAACCACCTTGGAGGTGGGCTAAGAGAACTAACGAGAGACATGGAAGGATGGGGGACAACAATTCTTTATGTTTAACTGGCTGAAGGAGCTTTACGGACACTGTAATTGATACAGACTGTCAGTGCTGGAGTGTGGAGGAATGCTTGGAATTGCAGTCCTGGGATTACCAGGTCCCATCAGAATGTAAATCATTTAACAGTGGACAAATGATTTAACAGAAACACCGTACAGGGTTTCCACAGTGGATCACTTCTACTCGCACTGTGTGCCCTTCCATTCCCACCAGTCGACTTCCTGAAAGTCGCTGGTGTGTACTTGTCAGCGTACTCCGTCAAACATTTACGCCGAGGTTGCAGGCAACGGTCAACGGTGGCTAATACTTAACATCCCAGGAGAGGCCAACTCAAAGCCAACCATGGGGAACAACCCTGTTAAGTGCGAACATTGTTTTTAGTTCATTACTTGACTCATCTGCTAAAGGGAAACATCAATATCTTTGGGAAAGAGGGCAGGAGTGGGGAAGGCGGAGGGCGGTCGTTTTCTATTTGATTTGATTTTACACAGTCCATTCTGCAGTTCCAGGAGAGACTGTGAGACGCTAATCGCATGGCAGCGTTAACTGTAATGTACGTACCATTATTCAGAATCAAGCTACCAAAGATGCCCATTTAAACATCGAACCTGATTTATACGAGTTCTCTCTCACCGGCCATATGTGTCCTCAGGGTAAGCGGGAACTAGTGCCTCTAACTGGGGTGAATTTCCACTTTCTCTGACCTTGACCATCTCCCAGTGAAGATATTAAAAACAATGAGAGCCAGAACGTGACCGGTAAGAGGGAAAAGGATTGAAGAATGAGGTGGCCCAGACGTCCCCACTCTTGCAAAATGTGACGGGAAAGAGAGCTGAGGTATTCCTTCTCACTGTTTCCATTTAGTATTTATTGAGTTCAAGAATCATGGCATCATCTGTCCTCAGAGGAATCAGTACAGAGTCTAAATGGTGTTTATAAGACCCAATCTAGGAACGGGGATGGGGGTGGGGGAAGAGATGCTCCCTAATGCCGAAGAACACGCTTTCCTACCTCGCAGCCGCTGCCTGATTCCCTGATGTCTCCTGTTTATAGTACCTTCCCCCGTTTATACCTTGTCCTCCCAGGTGATTTTATCCCCTGCGATGGAACAGAGTTCTAGATTTCCTGCCCACACCACACACCTCCCGTTGTACCTCAAACCCTGAGAGCTGAGCCCCCGTGGGGAGAAGCGGACAGATGTTTCCAGGGATCCGCCTACCATATAACATTCCAAAGATCACTGCACCTTTTTCTCATCTGGCTTCTCTCAAATGCAGAGGTGGCTCTTTTCAAGTGTTTCTGCTCAAGCAGAGCAAATAAACCGATCACGAAGAGTTCGTGCAAAAATCCCACACTTTCCTGGGGCAATGGGTTTTCCCCCAACCGAGGGGGAAATGCAGAAAGATGGGGATCAGAAGGCCCTTCAAGGAAGATGTACGGGTGTTTCCCACCGGCATCGCCCACAGGCTGGACGGGGGACACTCCTCTGTGCCCCCAGTGCCCTGAGAGCCATGTGAGGAGGGGTGTCAGCAGGGTTGTCTGCCGAGCTGGAGGCTTCCTTGGGAATCTAGGGTGGCCTGGTGGGCATGGAGTCATTTCCTCCTGAGACTCACTGCTAACAGGGGGATGCTGATGGGAGGGTCAGTGATGTCACGGAGGTCACGTGTCCTTTGGACATCTGTCTTACTTACTACTGAACCACGTGTGCCGCTTTCTGTGATCTTTTGCCATGCGGTATGGACAGACAAAACGTGACTCTCTGCAGGGTGCGCGTGTGTGTGTATGTGTGTGTGTGTGTGTTCAGACAGGGCTGTGGAGGATGGCATTCTGCATTGTTCTACAAGTTGCCGAATGAGGAGGCCTGAGGTCATCTATCAGCAGCCTCACGGTTAACAATATGCCCAAAAAGATTTCCATTCTGAGGGTCTCTGAGCGTTCCAAAGAGAGAGCCCCATGAGAATCCCCAGTGACAGGTGTAAGGACGGTCTCCAAAAGTCCTGAGAGCTGGAGGAACTCGTCACGACCCCCTTGCTCCAAGGGCCCTGGTGGTGATATTCAGACTCAACAGAGAATTTTAATGAAAAGCCTTCCTCCTCGGTCAGAAATTCCAGCTCTCATGGAAGATTCGTGAGAGCTTTATAACAGAAAAGATGATGAGCAACCACATGGTAGGCTGAAAAGATTTCAGTGAGAATGACCTTTGCCAAGTCCAAGCAGAACGACCTGCAGGGCTGCCCCATGGTTTTTCTGGTAAATCCTCACCCACTGTAACCATCTTTCTTTGTACCCGCAAAACGCCCGAAGAGGATGGTTTCTTGCCATCTCTTTAAGACTATTTCTATTCTGGGGCATTGAATAAATACATCCCTGGACCTCTTTGAGTTTCATCTTCCTCGTCAGTAGAATGGGGAGAACAGTTTCTTTTCCAATTATTGTATTGAGTCTGGTGAGGCGGAAATGTAGAGGTGATTTGGAAACTCTGAGACTCACTACAAATATCGGGTCTGCATTATTTATTTTCACTTACTGGCATTTCTGAATCATCTGAACTCCACAATTTTGTCTGTTCTTCAGCATTTTTTTTAGCATTTATTGGAATCTTTTTAATTTTTTTTACATTTTATTTTATTTTTTAAAAAACTTCTTATTGGACTATAAGAATTTACAATGTTGTGTTAACTTCTGCTGTACAGAACAGTTATACATATATCCACTCTTTTTTAGAATCTTTTCCCATATAGCTCATTACAGAGTATTGAATAGAGTTCCCTGTGCTATACAGGAGGTCCTTGTTGCTTATCTATTTTATATATAGTGGTGTGTATATGTCAATCCCAATCTCCCAATTTATCCCTCTCCCCTTTTTTCCCCCCGAGTAACCATAAGTTTATTTTCTACGTATGTGACTTTATTTCTGTTTTGCAAATAAGTTCGTTTGTATCATTATTTTAGATTCCACGGATAAGTGATATCATATGGTATTCGTATTTGTCCGACTTGTTTCACTTAGTATGATAATCTCTAGGTCCATCCATGTTGCTGCACATGGCATTATTTCATTCTTTTTTATGGCTGAGTAATATTCCATTGTATACATGTACCACATCTTCTTTATCCATTCATCTGTTGATGGACATTTAGGTTGCTTCCATGTCTTGGCTATTGTACATAGTGCTGTAATGAACATAGGGGTGCATGTATCTTTTTTTTTTTTTTTGGCTGCGTTGGGTCTTCACTGCTGCACACAGGCTCTCTCTAGTTGCGGCGAGCGGGGGCTACTCTTCGTTGCAGTGCACAGGCTTCTCATTGAGGTGGCTTCTCTTGTTGTGGAGCATGGGCTCTAGGCGCACAGGCTGTAGTAGTTGTGGCTTGGGGGCTCTAGAGCGCAGGCTCAGTAGTTGTGGCTCACAGGCTTAGTTGCTCTGCAGCATGTGGGATCTTCCTAGAATAGGGCTCGAACTTGTGTCCCCTGCACTGGCAGGCATATTCCTAACCACTGTGCCACCAGGGAAGTCCATGTATCTTTTTTTTTTTGTGGTACGCGGGCCTCTCATCCTGGGATTGGAAACGAAGCCATTAAAAACAATTTACTGAGCATTGACCATGCGCCTTGTTTAGTGAGAGGTCAGTGGAAGGTGATCATCAAAATTCACTCAGAAGAATGCTGGTGCCAACTTCTCCTCCAAACCAGGAGACATACTTCTGTGCGTCTTCAGATGGTGGCCACGGGCCCTGCTTCTTTGGTTATCATTTCGGACAAGATAAATTCTGAGATCAAGCATGTAAATGTGATGGATGCATATAAAGAGTGGATGGTCAACCCCTTCTGTTCAAACATGAGATTCATAACAGGGCAGCTAGTTATGTTGACCAGTCCCTCACTTCACCCAACTTAAATCATCTAAGGATCAAATTGCTCCTCTTAGGAACTGAATAGCAGTGGAAGGTCCTTCAGTGTAGGGGCCTCTTTTCTTTCATTCATTCATTCATTCATTTATGGCTGCATTGGGTCTTTGTGGCTGTGCGCGGGCTTCCTCTAGTTGCGGCGCCACTCTTCGTTGCGGTGCGCGGACTTCTCATTGTGGTGGCTTCTCTTGTTGTGGAGCATGGGCTCTAGGCGCAGGGGCTTCAGTAGTTGTGGTGTGCGGGCTTAGTTGCTCTGCAGCATGTGGGATTGTCCCGGACCAGGGCTCGAACCCGTGTCCGCTGCATTGGCAGGTGGATTCTTAACCACTGAGCCACCAGGGAAGTTCCGGGAGCCTCTTTTCTTATCTCTCGGAAGGTATGCCTCTGAAGATGACAGGAAGCTGGATTTCAGAATTCTATATTTCCCTTATAACTTTAAGATCTATCATCTAAGGGAATCCTTCTTTTTAAAAATTAAAAAAAACATTTTGACATTTTATGACCTAGCACATGTTGTCTGAAGGGCTTTTGAAAATTACTGTGGTGACTAATTTTGACAGCAAGCTCACTTTGCCATTGGAGAACTCCGAGCAGGCAGGATTCAATCCTGAAGGTGGTGAAAGTGCTGAGATTAGAGTCCACGTCCACCCCAGCACTCCCTCTAGTGTAGCAAGTCCACTGCCCCCCACGGGGCTGACTGATGGGCCTTCTCCAGTTGACAGAGGAAGCCACATCCCAAGAGAGAGACGACCAGATGGAAAACTTGGCAGGAGAGCTCTGCTCTCCTGGGTCACTTCCTAGGAAGCACACATCATCCTAGGCTCACTTCCCATGGGAGTTTTCCTCGGAACTAGACACATTTCTCAATGAGTTTCGTCCATCTCTTGGTCATAAGTTTCCTTTCCATCACCCCCTGTCCCCTGAATGAGTCGAAACACAACAGAAATGCTGGTGAAGGAAGTGGCCATGTCGGGTGTTGATGACCTCTTTTTTTTTTTTTTTTGTGGTACGTGGGCCTCTCACCGCTGTGGCCTCTCCCGTTGCGGAGCACAGGCTCCAGACGCGCAGGCTCAGCGGCTACGGCTCACGGGTCCAGCCGCTCCGCGGCATGTGGGATCTTCCCGGACCGGGGCACGAACCCGCGTCCCCTGTATCGGCAGGCGGACTCTCGACCACTGTGCCACCAGGGAAGCCCTGATTTTTTTTTTTTTGCAGTACTTGGGCCCCTCACTGTTGTGGCCTCTCCCGTTTCAGAGCACAGGCTCCGGACGCGCAGGCTCAGCGGCCATGGCTCACGGGCCCAGCCACTCTGCGGCATGTGGAATCTTCCCGAACCGGGGCACGAACCCACGTCCCCCGCATAGGCAGGCGGACTCTCAACCTCTGCGCCACCAGGGAAGTCCCGATGACCCCTTTTGACACGTCTTCCTACTTCACTGAAAGGAGACGAGTAGAGCCCCGCTCGTTCCTGACCAGATTCTAACTTTCTGCATCTTGTACAGATGATGACTGTAATTTCCTGCTCTTTTGGTAGAAAATAGGGGGATCGTAAAGCAAGGAGAAGTGAGAGAGAAATCCACTGCAGTTCTGCTTTCTGTCTCCTGGTGAAGAGTGGAAAGTGAGAGCTGGCATTCGTGGTTTGGGGAAAATGACAAAACAAATGAACAGAGCAAAACACCTTTCCTCGCTTTTGTGCTGTTGAAGAGATCAGAGGTCTGGTCTCTGGAGAAGATGATGCGTAGGAAGCTAGGATGAAGCAGACCGAGAGCTCAGGGATTCAAAAGGGGGCCTACACCCTAATGGAGGTCACTCCGTCCCCAAGACCCTGAAGCGGGAGGAGACATCCCAGGAGGGAAGTAAGACATTACATCCTCTGGAGACAATGAAGAGCCATGAGAAAAGACACAAAGCACTGATACTTAGGGTTCCCACTGAAAGAAACAGCTTGCCACTGGGACACTCCACAGGGACAGCCACAGAGGACCATCCCCACCTGGGCACTGGGAGCTTTTGAGTGCCTCACTCTTAAATATGGATGGAAAGCCTCCTACATGAAAGACAGAGACCAAAATAAATAAAGAGAAAAAAAAAAGAACTGGAAAGAAACACAAAGGAAACAGAACGTGCATGATAATTAATATTGTTGGAGTGATAAGAGGATATCAGGCTCAAAGACAATAACAGGATTACATGTATATAAAGAAAAATCAGATAATATGAAGGAAGTCTGGGAAATTCAAAACATGATGGCAAAGGTTAAAAAATCAATAGAGGAGATTCAAGATACTATTGAGGAAATCTTCTAGAAAGTAGAACAAAATGACAAAGATGGAAAATAGGAGAAACCAGGTATCAAAGCAGGAGGCTGTGCCCGGCATCAGATTAACAGGAGCTCCAGAAGGAGAGCACAGAGGAAACAGAGACACATCACTAAAGAAACAATACGAAAAACCTCCCAGAACTGAAGAATACGAATGTCCAGACTAAAAGTGCTCGCTGAATACACACCACAGTGGGCTTACAAAGACCTACTTTAGGGCGCGCCATCCTGCAACTTCAGATGAAGAGGAATAAAGAAGAAATCCTAAGAGATCCCGTGGGTGGTCATGGAGGTGGGGGGAATCCACATACAGCGTATGGACTGCAGACTTCACCAGAGCAAGCAACTCTCAAAGACTCTGAGGCAGCACCTTTGATATTCCGAGAGAAGTCATTCTGTATCTCCACATCCAGTCAAACCATTAACCAGATATAAAAGTAGAGCAAAGGCTTTTGCAGATATGCAAGGACCCAAACATTGTACTTCTCACATACACTTTCTCTGGGTTACTGCAGGATGTTCTCCAGTGAAACAATGTTGTAAAACAAAACACAGGAAGACTCGGGATCCAGGAAGCAGAGCACCCAGTCCAGAGCTGGGGTGAAGGGAAGACGGGACAGGAAAGGGGCATCTTGGGCTGAGGGCTATGAATGAGGCCATGTCCAGACAGGAACAGAAGGACAGAGGACTCTAAAAGGGAGGTGCCTGGAAAAACAACAAAGGCAGCAGCAACAAAACCCAAGCTAAAGAGAGGAATGGATGAATTATCTGATGCAGATGCAAATTAACGTCGGTAGACATTTGGGAATCTGTAGCTTCTGGAAAAAAAAAATGATGGATACATAGAAACTAAAACAAGTAACAGCAAGGCAATTATTATTACCTTTAGGTAAAATAACTGGTTGTCTAAAAACGGAATCACAACCTTAGGATGCTACTTGGATTAGTCATAATAATGTAATGCTGATGGGTATGGCTTTGGCCCAGAACTGTGCTATCACCATACTGGGAAAACGGGAAAAGGAAAGTGTGGGTGGTTGCATAGGAGACCTCAATCCTCACCTGCCTTACGAGGAATTCAGTACATCAAAGATGGATAAATCAAGGAATAACACCCTGTGCCCCTTATTTACAAACAGAGAGAGGCAAATACCAGAAGAAACAGCTAAAATTGTTGGAAGCGGCAGGAGTTGCGGGGGCGGGGGGCGGGAGGGGGGAGGGGGGCTCTTTTTCATAAACAGCCTCCTAGAACCATGTGGCTTCTAAACCACGGCATATATTACTTAGATAAAAATAAATGTGAACGCGTTAAAAAAGCGAATGAAATAAGGACTTGGAGGAAGCAGGAATAAACAGCTTATGGTATCTGAACAACTTAGATTCTAGTACGTTGTAGGAATCGCTCCCCAAGACACAGGGAGGGCGCTGGGTCAGCTGGTATCAGCATCACCTACCGGTTACATGTCTGGAACCACTCTCAGGTCCATCAAGGCCTCCAAAGCGCCAGAGGGCAGTGTGGGCAGCACGCAGAAAATCGCAGCCAAGGTGAGCTCAGATCTGATTCCAAGTGAGCAATTCTATCTCAGCGGGAGCTAATAACGTGCCTGGTGGGGTGCTAACTACCTTCATGTCTATCTCGCTTAATCTCCCCAAGAAGGTGGTGGGTTGGGTCTTTTAATATCCTTGTTCAACCAAAGAAGAAAATTAAGCTTGGAGACGTCACAGAAGGTGTCCACATTTATTGCAGTCGCTAAGAGGCAGAGGTAGGAAGGGAACCCAAGTCTGTGAGCCACGGAGTCTAAACCCCTAATCACAGTCATTCTGCTCCCGGGCCTTCCGCCATCTTTACACATTTACAACTGTGCCAAGCCTGTTCCACCACTTCTGGTTCCTTGTCTTTCGCTAAGTTACTAAATCTCTCCAGCATCGGTTTCCTCCCTCAGTACAGCTGACGATTCCATCCCACTCATGAGCCTCAAAAAATGTAAGACAAGTGAAAAAATTTTTATAGACTCTAAGTGTCAACTTATGCAGATGAAAACATTATTTTTGATGATGGGAAGGAGACGGGTGGCCTTGTGACGCGATTCTGTCCCCTACCTAACCTTCAGAAGAGCCAACTCGGGCTCACTGACGCAAGTCACTAAGCTCCAGGACAGATGCTGAGAAGAGACAGCTGGGGTTCTAGAAGGGCACACACCACCCAGGTCAGCAGGCAGGCTGATGGCTGTGGGCACCTGGACCCTAAATGTGGCTGGCTCCGAATGCATCACCTCTTTAGTTCTGGGGATTTCTTTTTTACAATTTCCCATTCATCCCAGAGTCCTCTGTGATCATTATGTTCAGAAGCACTGAAATCTTCACCTTCAGCTCAGCATCTGTGACTAGACTGAACCGAACAACTCCGAGAGAAACCATGTCTGCTCCCTTAACCCAGGGGTCTGTATAAGCACAGTTTGGGGCAACTTTTTACTTGCTGGGGTTGAGGGCGATTTCATCCCAGTCAGCGACTTCCCAGGCATCTACTGCCCAAGTCTGCCCCCTGGTGGACAGTCCTCAGTTTTTATTCCTGAATTCTTCCAAAGTGCTTTCACATGGATTAAACAAACACCATCAGAGACGCTTGCCACCTACGAGGTACGTAAGACCGGTATTATTATTTCCACTTTATAATGAGAAAATGAGGGTTTAGAGAGAGGAAGAAATTTGCAAGTCCCTGGAACTACATGCAGCGTCTTTGTTCTTCCATTCAGCAAAAGCCCCAAATACTGTAGTCTGAGCACTCTTGGGCTTGCGCCCAGGTTAAGTCTTGGTTCAGCAGTTGTCACCAAGCGAGGTTCTTTCACAGAACTGAATCTGATCACTACCACGCCCTCCACGATTCTGAACATTTGCATTCAGTGGAGCTATTCTGTGCAGTGATGTGCTGAAGAACTTCCAGAAGGAGAAGTGATGGCCGACAGACCGCTTCACCTGTGTGTGCGCTTTAATGTGTGGTCAGGTGTTGCAATCCCTCCAAACTAGGTTTAGTTAAACAGGAAAATACAGGCAGCGGGATCTCCTCTGAATACAGCCATTGACCATGTTACAACAGGTGTACTCGGCTTTGAAGTTCTCTAAGGAGAGTCTGCCCTCCAGGGCACAGTGCAGCCCAGCGGGTGGGATCTGTGATCTGGAATCAGGCTGCCAACTTCAGCCCTGACTGACTCTGCCATTCAGTGGATATGCAACCCCGGGTGAATCTCATAACCACCCTGTGCCTCATCTGTTTCACGGGGAAAACTAAGATAAAGAAGAGTCTTCATCTCAGAGATGGTGCAAAGATGCAGCCACACAACCTACAGAAGGCGCTCGGCACCAAGCCCACCACGGCGCCATGGGCGTTAAGTACCAGCTGTCCTTCTCCCTGGTCATTAATGAGCTGACCTCAGGCTGCACTCCTGAGACAGAAGGGGGCGTGCTGGAGCGTGGGTGCAGAGTGGGCGTTCACTTTAAATACATTCTGTTAGTTATGATTCTCAACCCAGGGCGGGGAGCGGTATTCCGCAAGCCCCTCTCCCCCGGGACGGGGTGTGTGCTGGATTCTGTGGGCGTTTTGGGTTATCCAGTGAAAGGAAACACTACAAGCATATGGGGGAACTGGATGCAAGGGACTGTCCCACTCAATTAAGAACTGTCGCTTGAATAGACGTGTCCGTGAAGAAGATGTACAAATGGCCAGAGAGCATACGAAAAGATGCTCAACGTCGCTAATCGTCAGGGAAAAGCAAACCCAAACCATAGTGAGGTACCACCTAATACCACTAGGGTGGCTACTATTTATTTGTTTGTTTTTTGGCTGCACGGTGCAACTCGCAGGATCATAATTCCCCGACCAGGGATTGAACCAGTGCCCTCAGCAAGGAAAGCGCAGAGTCCTAACCGCTGGACCGCCAGGGAATTCCTAGGCTGGTTGTTATTAAAAAAAAAACAACCCCAGAAAATAACAAGTGTGGGTAAGGATGTGCAGAATGGAATCTTCACACACTGTTGGTGGGAATATAAAATGGTGCAGTCGTTATGGAAAGCAGTATGGCAGCTCCTCAAAGAATGAAAAATAGAATTATGATATGATCCAGCAATTCCATTTCTGGGTATTCACCCAAAACAACTGAAGGCAGGGACTTGAACAGATATTTATAAACCCACGTTCACAGCAGCATTATTCACTACAGCCAAAAGGTGGAAGCTACGCAAGGGTCCATGGACTGGTGGGTGAATAAACAAGACGTAGTAACTGCATACAATGGAATATTAGCCATAAAAAGGAAGGAACTTCTGATATCTGCTACAACATGGATGGACCTCGAGGACATTATGCTAAGTCAAATAAGCCAATCACAACAGGACAAATACTGCGTGATTCCACTCACGTGAGGTACCCAGAGTAGTCAAGTTTATAAAGACAGAAAATAGAATGGAGGTTGCCAGGGGCTGGCGGTGGGGAGTTACTGTTTAAGGGGTACAGAGTTTCAGTTCTGTATGATGAAGAGTTCTGTGGATGGATGTGATGATGGCTGTAAAACAAGGTAAACGTACTTAATGCCACTGAACTGTACACTTACCAATGGAGACCATGGTAACTTTTATCACAGTAAAAAAACTGTCCCACCCCATAGAGAACAGACTTGTGGTTGCCAAGGGGGTGGGGGGTAGGGGAGGGGTGGAGTAAGAGCTTGGGATGAGCAGATGCAAACGAGTATCTATAGGATGGATAAACAACAAGGTCCTACTGTACAGCACAGGGAACTGTATTCAATATCCTGTGATACACCATCATGGAAGAGAATATGAAAAAGAATGTATATATATATATATATATATATATAACTGAATCACTTTGCTGTACAGCAAAAATTAACACATTGTAAATCAACTATACTTCAATAAAAAAAATAAAAAATTGTCTCACCCAAAGTGCCAAGAGCATCCTTTTGAGAGATACTTCCAGAACATCCAAAAATGATCAAATATACATGCATTTGGTTATAAGAGGTTCATTTATAATTGTGAGACCTAGTGCATTTGTCACATTCGTCTGGGTTTCCCTCTTTTGGCCACAGTTGCCAAGTTCAGGAGACCCCTAAAGTCAAGCTAAGGAACACCTCCAAGGAGCTAAAACACAGTGATGGGATTGGAAGTAGTCACGTATGAACACCTGATAGCTTTAGCTCCACGGAGTTCTCATTTATTTATAGTCATTAATTTATAACTTACTTCTACTAATCAATAAAATTGCATTAGGGGCAGCAAGTTGGGATTCCCAGCTTCAAAGGAGACTTTCAGATTTCAACGGAAAACTCTGAACAGGAAGAGGAAGTTCTTACCTTGTAGATACAGGACTTGGCGTTCAGGAAGAAGAGCTCTATGGTGGCATTATCCTTTAGGTATGAGATGCTCTCTATATAGAACCTGGAAGAGAAAAACTGCCAGTGAACCACAGAAGCATCAACCAATCAGGCAGAAAATCATGTGTTCTCCGAGTTACATGATTTGACTTGAGGATACGGACGCCCAATCCAACAGGAACAAAAGAAAACGGCATCATCTATTGCTTCCACGATTCCTTTTTGAGAGAAAACAGTGCTTTTCAAGTTCGTTTACCGTGGGTTAGGACCATCATGACTGACAGCCCTTCTCATAGCAAAGAGCCGGCCTGCCATCAACCTCTAAGAGTACACTTGAACTTGACCATTGACTTCCTTTTTCATTACCTGCTTTCCAATTTTTTTATAATGTCATTTGTTTCCATTGCATTACTTTTTGTCCTCATCACTGTTGAGCTGGAGTTTTAGAAGATAATTTCTTCTGCTTAATCGAAAGAAGGGCCCTATTTCTCCTTGAGATGGTTACAACAGGTCTTCGTGACGATGGCAAGGTGGGGTTT
Organism: Pseudorca crassidens; assembly: GCF_039906515.1. NCBI lineage: Eukaryota > Metazoa > Chordata > Mammalia > Artiodactyla > Delphinidae > Pseudorca > Pseudorca crassidens. Next base: position 190,624,440 of record NC_090296.1, read on the forward strand.
GACGTCTGCACGTCCAGAGAGCTGTGGCTGGCGTTCTTAAAGCCGTGATATTCATGCACATGAAGCCAAATGAGAATTGGATTTTTTATCCAGATGAAACTTATGGATTTTTGTCAAGACAACACATGCTGAAATTATTTAAGTTTAATTCAATGATCCTTTACACATCGACTCTGGAGTTTATTCAATTCCTGAATTAGGGAAGGCACTTGTACTTGTCTAAGGCTCAGCTGCACTGAGGGAGCTGTGATGAGAGGGGAGAAGGAAATGATTGGCACGCAGAGCCTTGGAGGGGAAGAGGTTCTGAGTGGGGTGGCAACACCTGGAGGGCACTGGGTACCTGCCTCGTGGAAACTGGGGGCCCCAAGAGGGGGCAGGAGGTGAAATGAGAAGAAACAAGTGCTATGATCGTCCAGAACAGCGTTAAGATGGGATGGAAAGAATCCTGGGGAGGAAGCCGAGAACCCAGTGATCTGGGCCCAGAGCTGTGTGATTCAGGGCAAGTCCCATAACCCTGCTGGGCTCCCGCTTGCCAGTCTGTAAAAGACAGCAGGACGTGGTCAGCAGTTCCCCACCTAAGAAGTCTGCTGCTTTCAAATACTGGAACCTAATTCAGATTAAAACAACAACGCCGACAGCAAAACCAACACACCAACACTGTAAGGCAAACAAAATGTGTGTGTAGGCTTGGGCGAGCCCGTGGCCCCCCAGTTTGCAGCCTCTTGTCTACAGACTAAGTAAACAACATCTTTGACCATTTTACAGACGTGTGCAGAGGCTGTCGTGATGAATACAACACAGATTCATTTAAATTTGTAATTGAATCCAGAGTCATCTTCAGAGATTAGTAGATATTTTCAATCCACGGATACTAGTCTGACAATTACCATCATGGACGGTCTACAAAATTTTTGGAAATTACGATATAGTCTTTATTCATGCAAAGCCTGGGAATGAGGTGGCTGGTTGATCTCTACCACCACCCCCTTCCCTACCAAAAAAAGAAAAAAAAAAAGAAAAAAGAAAAAGAAAAAAAAAAACAGGCACCTGCCTCCGGCTTTTGGAGCAAGTATTCTAGGTCATGGAGGTCTCCATAAAGGGCCTGAGTGGTCTCAGAGGAACTGTAAAGCTGTACTACCTTCACTCCCCTAGTAACGGAGACTTGAAATATAGAAGCAAATTCTACGTCTCAAAGCAAAACACAGTTTTCCCTTGGTATCCACAGGGGATTGGTTCCAGGACCCACCTCTCCCCCAGGATATCAAAATCCTCAGATGCTCAAGCCCCTGATATAAAATGGTGCAGTAGGGCTTCCCTGGTGGCGCAGGGTTAAGAATCCACCTGCCGATGCAGGGTACACAGGTTCGAGCCCTGGTCCTGGAAGATCCCACATGCCATGGAGCAACTAAGCCCGTGTGCCACAACTACTGAGCTTGCGCTCTAGAGCCCGCGAGCCACAACTACTGAGCCCACATGCTACAACTACTGAAGCCCGCAGGCCTAGAGCCTGTGCTCCGCAACAAGAGAAGCCACCGCAGTGAGAAGCCCGCGCACCGCAATGAAGAGTAGCCCCCGCTCGCCACAACTAGAGAAAGCCCGCGCACAGCAACGAAGACCCAACGCAGCCAAAAATAAATAAACTAAAACAAACAAACGAAATTTTAAAAAGTAAATAAAATGGTGCAGTACAGTCGGTACATATCCGCGGGTTTCACATCTGATCCGTGGATATGGAGAACTGACGGTAAGTTACATTTGATGTAATTAAAAAGTCTATATCCGTTGTAAACTTTCTGGCAAGGGGTAGTCAGAATAGCAAAACCAGAAGGAGGGAAGGAAGGCAGACAGATGGAAGGGAAGGGAAAGGAAGCAGAGGAGGGGAGGGGGAGAGGGTGACAGAGGCTCGGGATGGGGCTCCGGGTGGGTCAGAGCAAAGCCAGCTCAGCTGGGCGACCTGCAGGCGTGGCCTATTACAGATCAATCCTGCTTCTGTGCCTGTGTCCGAGCTATTCCTCTCACTTCCAGAGCCATCCTCCTGCACACCCCAGCTCACCCCTGCTCCCTTCAGACTCACTCAGGGTCACCACAAGTTTTCGCTGACTCTGCGGACGGTCCCCACAGCAGACCTCCTCTCCTGGGCTCCGGTGACGACCTCTGCTTACTGTATGGCCCCATGGTGCCGTGATTTTCTGTTCCCTGAGATGCCTTCTTAGTAGGCTGCTAACTCCTTGAGGCCTGGGACCAAATCTCATTCATTTTTGCATACCCAGCACTAATCCAGAGCCTGGCACCAACACTTAAGGTTCTACGAATGAAAGATGCTTTCAACTGTTCTCCTCTCCACACACCGTTGGTGGGAGTTCTTACTGCACAGTGAAATGGGCGATGAAGACAGTGCAGGAGGGAGAAAAAATAATAAATGATTTCCCAGCCCATTTATGATTGGGGGTCTTATACTCCACACCCAGCCCCTGTCCCTCTGCCCCTTCTTTCACCGTGAACATGGAAAGCTGCCCACGCAGGGCTGCTGATGACTTTCAGTCCTAGAGCCAGAAGAAGGCTTCTAGAGTTTGCCAGTCAGTGACCTTGGCTCTGGAATAATAATTCTGAGTCGAAAGCTGTTGGGTCTGAAATAACTTAATTTTTTCAAAACAGTGCCGTACATCTTGATCCCATTTGCTTTAATTCTTGAGAATTAAGGAGCGAAGACATTCTGCCCCCCGGCCCCCCATTTTCTCCTCAACAGCATATTAAGAAAAAAAAGTAACACTTCCCTTTCCAACTCTCTAATAATGGAAAACTGAAATGAGATGGCAAATTCTATGCCTTTTGAGATAGTATTTGTTCCCTGGCTGCACAAGAGACAGGAAGGTGGAGGAAATAACAAGCATATTCTGAGATGGACGGGAAAAAAAATCACCTCCTTTTGAAAGAAACTGGAAAGCAGTTTCCTGTTAACCTTTATCACCAAGAAACAGCCTGGGAAACCCTGTGAGTTCCAGGCCTGTCATATTATTGTTCTGTAACCCTGGAGATATATATATATATATATATGTATTTTTTTTTTTGCAGTACGCGGGCCTCTCACTGTTGCAGCCTCTCCCGCTGTGGAGCACAGGCTCCGGACGCGCAGGCTCTGCGGCCATGGCTCACGGGCCCAGCCACTCCGCGGCATGTGGGATCTTCCTGGACCGGGGCTCGAACCCGCGTCCCCTGCATTGGCAGGCGGACTCTCAACCGCTGCGCCACCAGGGAAGCCCAACCCTGTATATTTAATTCATCCCGAACTTTCCTTCTGCGCTAGGAAGCTAGTGAGTCAAAAGTGCCCAGAGAAAAACAGACCTCAGCCATCTCAATCCCACACCGAGGCCCAGCGCACTCTACCGGAGAAGACACTTCTAGGGAAACGGGGAAGGTTGACGGTGTGTGTTCAAAGTCTTGATGCCAGTTCTGTTCCTTTGGATTTTCCTGAGAGCCTGATCAAAGGTCCTCCTTTTGGGCAGTAGGTGGCGATGTTGCATTTGCTTACCTACCAGCGCAGAGGGCTTCCTCAAAGACCGGGTTCACAAAGAAAATTCCAGGTCTCTGGGTAAACCTAAGGAAATGAATGATGTCTCGTAGCTTCAGAGGGTCTGTGTGGACAATTCCAAGTCTGATTCTGTATGAACTATGCGTTTTGGATGCTTTGACGTCTGGGACCTTGCTGACCCTGGAGGGACAGCCCCTCCCAGGCTTAGCCAATTCCTAAAGATGGTAAAGGGTTCACCTGTGAGCATACCTTTTGCAGGCAGACCAGCCAATCCAGCGCCCACATACACTTCCTCGCCTCCCCTATGGGGATTTCACATTCCAGGCTGCTATGCACCTGCCTTAATCATCCCAGGGCCAGCAACTGGATAACCTGGGACAGTTATAACATGCCCCAAAGCCTGCTGAAATTATTCAAGCTAGCCAATCGTAAACCTGCTTACCCTGCCTCACCCATTCTTTCCTGCAGAAATCACAATAAACGCTGGTGCCCACAGGTCCCCAGCTCCCTCTGCCTCCTGGCCAAGCCTGGTGCTTCCCCATGTGGCCCTGCCTGGCATGGGGTACCCCCTCCTCTTGGGAACCGAGTAGCAATCTCTCTTTTCAATGGCAGTCATCTCCTGATCTGTTGGCCCCAAGTGCCTGAACACTAATAAAACCTCCAATTTAAAACAGGCTCTTCAGCATATTTAGTAGGACTGAATCTTTCTTTTATTGGCCACACCGCACAGCTTGTGGGATCTTAGTTACCTGAACAGGGATTGAACCCGGTCCCTGAGCAGTGAAAGCGTGAAACCCTAACCACTGGACTGCCAGGGAATTCCCAGTAGAACTGAATCTTAGGGCTTCTTCTTCTTTTTTTAAATATTTATTTATTTGGCTGTGCTGGGTCTTAGTTGTGGCATGAAGGACCTTTAGTTGAGGCATGTGGGATCTTTAGTTGTGGCACGTGGGATCTTTAGTTGTGGCATGCGGGTTCTTTGAGTTGCAGCATGCGGGCTCTTAGTTGTGGCATGTGGGATCTAGTTCCATGACCAGGGATCGAACCTGGGTCCCCTGCATTGGGAGCACGGAATCTTAACCACTGGACCACCAGGGAAGTCCCTTAGGGCTTCTTTTTGAGTCAAAGGAAACGGTGCTCTAGGCCAAGGGCAAACCTGGCTCAGTACCGTGACTGATGCCACACCCAACCTGACCCAGGTGATGCTAACCTGAGGATATATTAGCAGAAGGTCTAAGTAGGCATAAACATGTGCTATGCTAGTGCATGTCTGAGCATGTTAAATACTGAAGGCTCTGAAGCCTTGGGGAGTCTGGTCCCCTTTAACGTGTAGAAGCCTCAGGGGGTGGAGATTGAACACCATCCAGCAAGATGACGTCAGCTAGGTTTCCCCCCCTGGGCCCCCTCTCTCCCCCGCCCTCTCACATCCACCCCTTGGCACTTGGGAATCACTGACTATTTACAGCAAGTGTTAATTAAATGGCCCAGTGATTTCATTTTGTAATGAACACAAATGTCACATTTGGAAGGTCTGCTTTTGGTAGCAAAAAGGAGCGATCGCAATGAGAAGGATAATTAACACTGCTGTGAGTTTCTGCGGCCAAATCTCTCTGATGTTGAGAATTTCAACAGCGCTGAAAATCCTAACTGGGACACCCAGTTGAGATCCAGCAAGTTCTGGTTGGCAGGCGCCTCGTTTCAGATCCATGCCATCCCTGTTACCGTGAGTGACAGGAAACAGCGCTGGCTGTCTTAATGAGCGAGCAAAGACACCAACAGTCGGGTCGCGAACTCAACTGCAAAATCCCCTCTCCCGGATCAAAGCTTCTGGGCATCTCCTCTCTCCTTCTTTTCTTTTCTGTAGCTCACTTTTGTTTATTGTTTGTGAAACTCTAAGTTTGAGGAGACACATCTAATCTCTATTTATTTTCCTACAAACAGTGTCGATGACCAGAGCTCCGAGGACATGGATGGAGAATACACAACGAAAGGAACAGCCCAGACGTGGAGGAATCATCCTGAGCATACACTTGTATCTACAAAAAAAAAAAAGGACAGAGGGGCTCCCTTGGGTGGGTGGGCATATTTTCCTTCTATGTTTTCTCGACCTATTTCTTAAGCTTGCCTGGTGGACACTACCAGAGGGTCGCTGTTCTCAGTGTCGGGAGCTTGCCTCTCAGCATTAAACAAGGGTCTCGTCGTTGACTTCGATCTTGGTCACACACTGATCGCTGGGCTGCTTGTAATGGATGTGTGTGAGGGGGCAGGAATGGGGGAGAGACGAGGCTGGGTGGTCATGCACAAGTCAGGTCACAAGGGACATGAGGAGGGCGGCCTTAGCATGCTAATGGAAAGCCAGGAACACCATGAGTGGGGGATCAGATAAGAATTCTAGAAAGGTGCTCAGTGCAACACATAGGATAGAATGGAAGGGGCCAAGACAAGAAGCAGAGATGAACAAGGAGATTTTCAGGACCAGGAGAGGCTTATGAAGGTCCTAATTATAGCCAGGGAGGGTGTGTATGGACAGGAAGGGATGGAGCTCTTAAAGACATGAAAACAAGAGGAATTCATGAATAAGAGGCCAGAGAAGGGAGCAGGTGGGAGACAGCAGATGACGTCAAAGGCGACTTTCAAGTTCCTGGCTTGAGGGGCTGCATGGGTGGTGGTGTCCATCGCAGAGATAAGGAGGTGTCAGGGAAAGAAGAGCGAGCTGGGGGCAGAAAGATGATGACATTATTTGATTCAGACAGGGGAGGGCAGAGAAGCGCCTGTGGAATTTGGTGCCCAGAGACCTCCAGTGACCATGGGGGTGATGGGACCAGAAGCTGGACCCCCAGAGACTGAGGGATCAATGGGACATGGGAAAGGGGGCAGCAAGTCCATCCTTCTGAACCTTTGCTGTGAACAGAAGGGGGAACAGGGGTGGTAGCTGTAGGAGGAGACAAGTCAGGGAGGGTAGTTTCTTTTCTGAGGGTGGGAGCATCATGGAGGGGCGTGGAGGGGAGGGGTCAGTGGAGAAGCAGCTTAAGATAGAGGAAAAGAGAGGGAAAACTAGAGGGAGTGAGCTCCCTGAGGTGGTGGGAGGGGCTGGAACTGGAGGGCAGGTGGACCCACCAGCCTCGGAAGATCGGATGAGGGAGGGGTGTGTGTGTGTGTGTGTGTGTGTGTGTGTGTGTGTGACAGAGACCCTGGAAGCTGGGGATGGTGCATGTTCACCCGTTCACTTTTCTCTTCCTACCTCTTCAAATGGTACCTACAACGTAGCAAGTGCCGATGAATGTCCATGAATCAACAACCGAATCCATCGATAATGGTGAGTACGTAGCATGGCGTTCGCAAGTGAGAAAGCTGTTGACACCTCACAGTTGAAATGAGAGTGGCTTTTGGCTCTTAAGGCAGCAGTGACGCAGCTCAGGGTGACAAAAAGGGGCTGGTGGGACCGAGGCGTGTACTTTGTAGAAGAGGAGAGAGCACAGGGCAGGGCAGAACGCTTCCCCACTGGACGTCCCCCTTGTCAGGAGATGGCAAGTCTTTCTCAGGTGGGACTAACAGCACGCATCTCAGCTTCTGGAAAGCCTGCTTTGCCACTGAGGATGCCCCTTCCTCCACCAAGGTGCTTTCCAATAGGGTCGCCAAGCTTTGGGACTACAGGTTGCTTTGTCCCCCGCAGGGGGCGCTCTGTCATGGTGCTGAGTTGGGTAGCTCCAGAGGAGCAAGGTCAGGCCTGGGAGGGCTGCTCTCCACGACACCTCTTGCCCAGACATGGGGGCATCTGTCCTTTGCAGATGGACGCTGCTGCTGCAGATGTGGCCAAGCGTGGAGCCAAGATGGGCCAAGGGCAGCGATCTCAACTCGGGTCCTCTGGCCCTACTGCACAGGCAGCAACGGCAGGCTCTCTGGTTAGCAATTTTTGTGTTTTTTTTTTGCGGTACGCGGGCCTCTCACCGTTGTGGCCTCTCCCGTTGCGAAGCACAGGCTCCGGACGCTCAGGCTCAGCGGCCACGGCTCACGGGCCCAGCCGCTCTGCGGCATGTGGGATCTTCCTGGACCGGGGCACGAACCCGTGTCCCCTCATAGGCAGGTGGACTCTCAACCACTGCGCCTCCAGGGAAGCCCTGGTTAGCAATCTTGATGTCACTTTTCACTTGTGAGATGGAGGCTGCATGGTATAAGGGGTAGGGCCCCACCATTGGGGTCAGATCTGGCTGAACAGATACAATAACTTACCAGCCACGCCTGGGGGCAGAATCTACCTAAACATCTTGGGCTCCCATCTCCTTATCTTGATTAGGAAAAATAATACCTGTTTCAAGGATTGTTGTGAAGATAATTCATCCGTAATAATGGACAGTTCCCCCTCTTCTCTGACCTTTTTCCTTTTTCGGTAATTATTAAGACCCTGAGGCCACTGTGACCATGCCTGGTCATCTGACTGATGAGAATTGCAGGGACCAAGTCCCTTCGAGGGTAAATAACGGGTCAGCGAAGGCAGGTTCTTAGCCCTCCATCCTGTCATTCCGAGACTGTCCTGCAGCCAGCTTCACACCCTCCCAGGAGGAAATGCTCATTTCCTGGCTTCGAGGATGAAGCAAACTTCTGTGAGTTCCAATTCACGTTATTTAATATATTGGGGCCTTATTTTTCCTAATTGGTTGAATGGAAGCCATAATTCTGCCCTCACTCTCACAGATGTTTTGAATATGCATCGCAGCGAAAGAATATATAAATGCCAATTAACAAGCTATGCTGGGTGGTAGCCCAAACGCAGACCCCCAGTGACACAGGGTTAAGACGTCCGTCCACTCCATGGATTCTTAAACCTTGGCTTAAGGCTGCTGACCTTTTCCATGGTCTCTTTTATCAGGTGGTTCCACTTTGCTTTTATTCTCCTATATAACTGTACACGTGTTATATAGATGTAACATATAGATGTTTAAAGGTAAGAAGAAAGGCAATGAGGGGCTGGAGAGGGGCTTCAGGGATGCACGGGTGATGGACAGCTGGGTTCTTGTTTAGAAAGGTCAGCGTGTACGCACAGGGAAAGAGCCCAGCTGGTCAGAAGCTCTTTTGGAGACTCCAGCATATTCCAGGGTCTGGGTCTTTTATGAAGATAATCTCATACCACTCCGTTGTAGAAAACAGCCTATAGGCATCCTGAGAAAGGCACCGAGTTATAAATTGGGAAGTCTTCCCAGGCTGAAAACCAAGGTACAAGTGCGGAATTCACCCCTGTGGGAGAACCTGCTTCCTCTCTGGGAGAAGACAAATTATCCGTATTTTGATACCATGCTGTTCAGCCGGCTGCAAAGTGGGGACTCGGGAGAGCAGGGGTTCCGGGAACCAGGATCTTCCGTGGCCAGTGCCAGGGAGACACCCACGCCGGGAGGCGGTCATGAAAATTCAGGTGACAGAAGATGAGGGCCTGAGTTCATGTAATGAAGAGGAGGGGGCAGGGCAGAGAGAGATTTCGTAAGTAGCAGCAGAGAATTAATGCCCGTAAGAATGTGAGGGACAGGAAAGGGGGACAGATTTTAGGATTTAAGCCTATATAACTGAATGGATAATGACGTCAGATTTGACGGTACTACACGTTTGGGGAGGTGGGGGGTGGCTGGGAAGATGATGAATTTGGCTTTGGACCTGTTGAGTTTGATGTACGCAGGTGGCCAAGAGGTCAATGGAAATAGAAACGTGGGGCTCTCCAGAAAGATCCGCTTGCAGGATGAGCTAGAGAAAGCTCTGCCTTGTATTTCTGTGAGATGTCCATCCCTAAATGTGAATTCGGAGAGTTTTTCCTAATGAGCATTTGGGGAGGTGCCTGCTTTGGCTAACTAGGAAAATGCAGGTCCCTGGGTCTTCAGTCACCCCGTCCCCAGTTCTACTGTTAGGCTGGTTCTACCTTGGCAGTTCTCTGTGTATCTGGTTCCACGGAGAGACGTTGGCTTGCAGTGATGTGGACCCATCTGCACGCAGAACATCGGCCACAAACACTTCAACCCAGCAATCTCACAGCGTTCCAAGCTTTTCTCCAAGGCTCGTTCCCCAAACCCACACATAACTCAACTCATAACAGACACTTGAAGAAAAACAGCTAATATGCAACCAGCCCAGTGTTTTCTCTTCTTGGCTAACGTTCGCAAAAAGCATCACGAAGGAGGGGGGCCTGATCCATGGCAAGTGTACGCACCCATCTCCCACTGCGGGTTAATGACCTGCCTAAATGCAACCGAGTCTCCCCTGATGCCACCACCCCTCCTGGTGCCACCGTTCCTCTTTGCTGTATAGGATGACTTTTCCATTTATCTGAGAAAACGTAGTCGCCATTAAAGAGAAGATGACACTGAAATCATGCCCATCAGGGATGGAAATGGCGACGATTAGCTCTGATATGTTTGCAGCTGTTAAATCAAAAAGGGATTAAATGCAAGTTTAAATGTACTCAGCCAGCTGAGATAACGACACATACTCCCGCCTGTGAAAGGGACCCTTTACCTCTGATTTTTGTCTTTCGCCGTATCAGGACAGCTACACTTAAAACTGTATTCTTGGCTGTCCTTTTTAGGAGGAACTGAATTGTGAAGCATTGGTGTCCTGCTCTTGAATTTCTGTTCACATGTTTAAAAAGTGCTGGGTCTATGCACTGAGTGGAAGGGTTAGTGTCCAGTGGAAGGCTGAGACATCTGAACCCAAGTACCTCTGCAGCTGTGTAGACAGAAACAGCCTGGTGGCTCCACAGACTGGGCGCTCAGGGAGCCGCTAGATCTGGGGGCTCAGATTCTGGCTTTGTTACGCATGATTTGTACTTTGCCCTTGAACCCATGACATGATCCCCCTCTGGCTTCACACAACCTTTCGCAAACCCAAGTGGTCAGCCTGGTTGACTTCATAAGACTATTGCAAATATTAACTATAAGAATCATACAGTCACGAAATAAAACTTCTTACAGTACGTTAACGAACAGAAGATGACTATTGTTTCTGATATATTATTACACCATAGCCTCCCTTAGTGGGAAACGCGTTAATCTGTGATTTGCTGCTGGGTTTCAACTATTCCTACCTGGGATAAAACAGGCAAGTTTCAAGAGACCAAGCAGCACTTGTGACGGAAGGAAAGAACACGCAGACTTTTGCTACGTAGCTTCGAAGGCCACCAAAAGAAACCACGGATTTGTGTTATTCTCAGAGACTTAGTTTCCTTTGAGATATATGCCCTCCTTCCCCCGCAGAAAAGCAAAAAAAAAAAGGGTTTTATTTTCATTCCACACAAGCATCCTATTGTCAGAGCACAAACACATGTGTCCACGCACACACGCCGACATGCCTTACACACTCACGCCCTGTGTTTACATCTGCTGGGAATGAAGCTATACCACAACCTCTATTCCTGGCAATGAACCAAGACAAACTTGACTTCCCTTTTCTTTGATCGCTCTACCCTCCCAGACTTTTCTGACAAAGGAGGGGGGAAAAAAAAAAACGAAAGGATGGATACCCAATGTACATACCTGACACAAAAGTATAAAACCACTGGTCCCGACTTTTTGGGGAAGTCGTGTTCCAAGACTCTTCGATCTAGTTGAAGCCAGTTTAAGTGTCCCCTGAGGAAAAGAGAGACCAGTGGGTTAGGGCTTTGGGTTTTGCTGGAGTTTCTTGGGACAAAGGTATATGTGCTGCAAAACATGCGTGACCACAGATAAACGTGGCCCTCTGCCTCACTCTTAAGTGCTCAGTATTTGCAGAACCCAAGGGAATTATCAGGGGAATACTGCGTCAGCGGGAGATACTGCATGACAGTCAAAGTCGGGGGTTTGAGACCCCCAGTCCATTTCCTCAATGGCACTAAAGTGAAAAGGCAATCATACTCTCTTTCTTCTCCTGAATTCCCTAACCACCACACTCCTGACTGCCTTTTCTCCTGAAGGCCTCCAAACACACTACAGAAACATGTTAGCAATCTTCACAACATCTTGCTGGAAGCAGATGGGGTGCAAAGTGAATCAGAGACAGTTTCTTTAAAAATGAAATGTACACCGACCATACCACCCAGCCACTCCACTCCTAGGTATTTACCCAAGAGAAACGAAAGGTGTCCACGCAAAGACTTTTACACACAGATGTTCACTTTATTTGTAATAGCTCCAAACGTGAAACAACCCCAATTTTCACCGACGGGGGAATGGACCAATTATGATATAGTTATAGAATGGAATACTACCCAGTCATAAAAACAATCAGCTATTAATACACACAGCAACAAAGATGAATCTCAAAATAATTATGCTGAGTGAAAGAAGCCCGACAATAGAGAGTACAGACTGTATGATTCCATTTATAGAAAACTTTAGAAAGTACAAACTCATCTGCAGTGACAGAAAGCAGACGGGTGGCTGCCTGGGGGTGGGTGATGGGGGGAAACACAGGGAGGACGAGGAAACTTTTAGTTGTGATGGAGATGTTCATTATCTTGATGGCGGTGACGGTTTCATGGGTGTAGACGTATGTCAATACTTATGAAATTGTACACTTTGTGTAGTTTATTGCATGTCAACTTTACCTCATTAAAGCTGTTCAAAAGTGAACCACGGAAATATCTGATGACATATAAATGGGGTCACTTCTGCATTTATTTCTCCCTTCCCTCCCTCTCTCCCTGCCTCCTTCCATAAACATTAATTGACCACCTTCTTCAAATAAGGGCCTGGAGATGTAGCAATAAGTGAAATCAACACAGTCCCTATTCCCCTGATGCTTATATTCTTGTTAGGAGACAGACACTCAGCAACTATTTCCACAATTATGTAATTACTAATAGTATTAGGACGATGAGTTATGAGAACCTGTAAGAACCTGATCTAGTCCTGAGACCTGAGAAGTACTGCTTGGTGTTTGATTGAGATTTGAAGAATGACAAGAGGAAAGCAAAGAGGAAGGGGAAACCACTTGCCAAGTAGAGAGGCCAGCATGTGCAAACGCCCTGGGGTGGGAAGAAACCTTGGTGTCATGAGAGTAGAAAGGGATGAGGCTGGAGAGTGGTGACCAAGGCCTTGGAGTCAAGTTGAGGAGGTTGGTCTTTGAAGGGCGAGGCAGGATCACAGAACAAGTACGAGCAGAGGAATCTACCCTTGTCCTTCTCCTCTCCTCTCCTTCCCCAATCTCGGTCCATCATCCTGGAGGCCTCAGAGTCCTGTAACCGCCTTGCCTTAGTAATGAGCTCATGCTGAACAGACACAACTGCACAACACTTCCTCAGGGCCTGATGCTGAGCGACACTGATGTTTATAACGTATAAACCTGTGTGAAAGGCTGGCACTTTCTAAACAAAAGCTGTGGCACCACTGTATTAAAACGTTTGCTCCTCGAAGCCTCCAAAAAATGAAAGCTAGAGAACATTCTAGAGGCTTCCATCTCCATTCTGAGATGCCATTCAAACTGCACCTTTTGCACAAAAAAGCAAATCCCTTCTCCAATGAAGCCCACACCTGTGGCTCCAGGGTTGAGGAGGAGAGCTGCTTTGGAAGAGTGTCTGCCTGAGGAACCTGGCCTCTTTCTCCTCCAAGAATTTTCACCTAGACAAGAATGGTTTCCTATTAACTTTATGTTTCATGCTTGGCGACTCTTCTCTGAGTACAGTAAGGGTAAAAAAAGAATGAAAAAAGAAGTCTTCTAAGCAAAACGACTGGGCCAACATCTTCCAGAAAGGCGGGATAAATTCTCGTCCTGAATGCTGACAGTGCCCCTCGGGGCTCATGTTGTTTCAAACCTCTGCACCTTAGCTCATGCCGTACCCTCTGTCTAGAATGCCTTTCCTCTCCTTCACGGCACAGCGGAGTCTGGCCCATCCTTCAAGACCCAGCTCTCCTATGTCTCCTCCAGAAAACCTTCCCCGACACCCCTACCTCACACCACACACCAGCCTGGGCTGTGGGTCCTCCTCTGGACTCACACGGCACCCATCCCAGGCACACCTCTGCTGCGGCACTTCCCCAAGTCTACGGGACTCATTCTGTGTACACACTTTTCCCCAACAGACTTTTTATATCTGGAAAACACAGAGAGATCTACCCTATAAGGTAACAGCATGTGCATTTTTGATTGATTGGAAGGTAAGAGAAACAGACCTCATTATCGGGGAGTAATAAGCCACAGCCCCTCCTTTCCAGCCTCTGAAAATGTCCCAGATCTCCTAGGATTCTCTCTCTGTGCTCAGCCTCTTGCAAACACGCCACATGCACACTCACCCCAGGACTTTGATCATGCGGTTTCTCCTCATTGGAACAGTGTCTCCAGCCTCTTTATCTGAATGATAGCCATTGTTCCAGGCTGAATTCAAGCCTTACTTTTAGTGAAGTCTTCCTTGACTGCCTACGTCTGGGGTTTCTTTCAAACAACTCCAGAGCTTCTGGTTTGTGTCATCTGCAAGGCATTTAGCACTGCCTTGTGCAATTAGTTATTTAAAAAACATGACCTGTCTCTCCAACTAAGTTGTAAGTTTTCAACATTAAAAAAAAAAAAAATCATCCCCAGATCTTAGCCCAGCACTTGGCAAATACTATGGACTCAAAAGTACTTGCTCATTGATCGGATGACTACCTCCAAAAGCAGATGATTTGTGCCCTGATCTTAATTTATAAAAGGGACTGAGTGGCAACACAGAGAGGTCAATGCCACTGAAGGGAAAGTTTAATGTTCCTCACAGCTTCCTGGAAATGAGAGGCACCTACAGCATGCAGGGCCATGAGGAGAAGCACAGTGTTGGTCATAAGGCAGAAAGGAATATGGGGAAGACATAGGCCAGAGGCTTTTTTAGGGTTTTTGTGGAAAAGGCAGGGGGAACAGTTTAGGATTGGCTAGTTTGAACAATCCTGGTGGACCCTGAGGCATAAGAGCTGTCCCTGGTTCTCTGGTAACTGGCCAGGGGTGATTAAGGACAGGGAGAATGTGGGCTTGGGATGTGAGAGTTACAAAAAGAAGTGATTAAGGACAGGGAGAATGTGGGCTTGGGATGTGAGAGTTACAAAAAGAAGTGATTCAGAGTGTGGCCTGAATGTGAGAGTTACAAAAAGAAGTGATTCAGAGTGTGGCCTCAGGGTCACGGGGGGGGGGGGGGGGGGGATGGAAACAACTTTGGCTGTTAGTTTGGCCGTGTAATGAATGATGCCAAATAAATACAGAATATGCAAAAACTCGGAAGAGAAATCCATTCAATGACCATGCAGATTTAAATTTTCATCTTTTGCCTTGCAATAATTCTTGATAAAGAGTCTGGTGAGATAACCTCTTAAGGATCCTCTCAAGAGAGACAGACTAGAATGGTGCACAGTGGTTTTCCGCTGGTCCCAAACTCAAGGAATAAGGAGGAACCGAGAGATGGAATGCTTTACCTGTGCTCTCAAGATCAGTCAATGGGCCAGGCTTGAGAAATCCTCACCCCACCCCAAGGGCACAGCATTTCTGGCCACTCAGACCACTGGGGGTTTGACTTGGCTTCTGGGGGCCATAATTCACTTGGTGGAGAGCCTGAAAATGGGGACCTTTTGCTTGAAGAGACACAGACATGCACATCACTTGGATACCACTCTACTGGGTTTGCTCACTGCCCATCTTCTTCATCCACGTTGTCAGAGGACAAATAGGCACGTGGATCCCCCCTCCCTAGGTAATTTCATTCCCTACGCTAAACTTTTTAAAAGAACAGCACTCTAGGGATGAACTCCTTGGTTCCCAGCCATATATTAGTTTAGCACTGATCAGGCCATGAAACGACTAGAAAGTAAGAAAATGGTCAAAAACCAGAAAGAACAAGGAGGCCAGAACTTCCCCTAAACCGAATAGTTGGCTTTGGAAGAAAAATGAATTTCCTTCCCCCATGTACCCTACTTGGATTCCTCAACCCCAGTTCTGTGTGGGATGGCATCACACACACACACACACACACACACACACACACACACGCGCACAGGCAGGGTTCCAATATCTGCGGGGAGGTGGGCTTCTTCCCGGGACCCTCAGGTGGAAGGAAGTCACTCCTTCCACTTTATGTGCCTGTACAAACATCTCTCCACTGAAGGTGCTACAAAGGGAAAGACTGAAGGACCAGTGACCCACCCCAGGTCCCTTAGGATAACTGCCCAATATTGAGGCAAAAGCTAAGAGATGGATTAAAAACCCCAGTTCTGAGGCCACCACTTTCCACTTGTTAAAATATTTTCTGCGGATTGCGTTGGGTTCAAAGTCACATTTCCTACACCCAACGGTATCAAGGATTCCTCGCTGTCTGGGATTTTTTTCTTTCATATGTAACACCTCACGTGCCTGACATCAGGTCTCTTCCTCAAACCTCTTTTCTTTTCTTTTTTTCCTTTAAGCTAGGATGGGATGGGAAGCAAAGAGTAAAAGAAGCATTTTCTCTATACAGTTTAACTAAGAGATCCTCGATAGCTTGGATTTCATTATCTCATTGATTTTTCATTTGAGAATGCACATCACTGCATTTGCCGATAACAAAGCAAAAAAAAAAAAAAAAAAAAAGTCCCAGCAGACCCTCAGGGTATTTTTGTTATTGCTTGACTGCTAACTGTCTTTAAAGCTGAGCAGATAACACCCCCCATTTGGTTTATGGTGGCAATAGGTCAAACCGTTAGGTCAGTAATAAATACGCAGGTTGCTTCCAGGCAACAGAAACTGGATGCATTTATTTAACAGATGGCTTTTAGCTTCTAACATATAATACAAATAGATTTTTGGTCCAAGCATTGGCACCTTCAGTAGAGATGGCCTTAAGGACAGCTTTCTTTGCAGAAAGTCACTGGAGGGTGGAGGTGTGTGATAAGTCTATCTGAACCCATCACTTTTTGGGCCCCAGGGGAGAACGAGACTCTGTGCCTTGAGAGGTTTTTATTGTAGACAGCTGATTCGTATGGAATGAGCTTCCAAAGAAAGTTTAAACGAGAGGATGAAATTCTTACAGATGTCACTGGATGGAGAGAGGGGTGGGGAGTTCTTCAAAAGGAAGAAGATTTTGCTCTTCGGTGTCTGTGAATCAGAAGTACGTGTGCTCAGCAAGGACAGCTCAGGGATACTGATTTAGCTAGAATCCCTCAAATAATGGCTTTCAAGTATTGATATGTTGAGTGTATGAGGGAGAGAGAGAGAGTCTGCAAGAGTGATGCACGCACACAGATAAAGGTAAGGAATGTACTGGGGAGCCCGGATGACTAAATCATGGGCTCTTTTGTCCATCTGAATTTATGTCTTTAATTTTTTATTATATGGAGGAATTGTTTGCTAGCCCCAATTTTCTTTTCTAGTACCTTCTACACTCTATCTTGATATTTACCTCCTAAACTAAAAATACAAGCTCTCCAAGAGGTCAAAGGCCAGCTACTTCTGTATCTCCAGGCTTAACAGTGGATGCTAAATAAACATTTGCTAAGAAGTGAATACACTGGCCTCAGATAAGCCCCACAGATCAATATTGCTGTTGGTGCCATGACTGCCCTCCGCGTATAGACACCGCTCCTGCCTTAACTAAACAGTCTCCATGTTCGATGAGAATTCACCTCGTCCAGGATCCGAGTGCCCCCGTGCCACTCGCTTTGGAAAGGAAAAGGTCAGGAGAAAGCCAGGATCTCTAAGGCCCCCTCTGGTTGCCTCATTCTCTTTTATTTCTCTTAGCTGCACACAGGAAGAGTTCTGCTAAAGCCCCTTTCCAGTTACTGAACAGAAGTTTCTGTTGTTTTCCGCAGCATCCGAGGGTCTACGCAGGCTGCCTCCGAGGGGGTAACGAACGCTGAATGCTGCGTTCCCAGAAGCAGCTATTACAACCCGGGCACCGAGGTTGTAGCCATTGATTTTCTCCTTAGTCTCGTGGTACAGGGCATTAAATGAACGGAAATCCCAAACCTATTTCTAAATAAATGACATTCCCAGGGCTGCATCTTGTGGAGGTTTCTTCTGCAATTGGAAAATTGCTTTTCTACTTTTTTTTAAATTGTACATCAGCTTGTGACTGGGAAATGCTCATCAACTAGACCCTTTTCAGATGTCTCAGTCAATGCCAGTCCTGGGATGCAGGGCCCAAGGACACTGGGGGACAGAGGACTCTCCCCATTGTCCTGTCATTGGGTCTACGGATGTATTTCCAGTGTGTTGGGGGCATTTTGGACCTCAATTATCCAGATAAATCACCCCTTAAACAGTACCTATCCAGTTAATTGAGACACAGCATGTTGTTAAAAAAAAAGCCTTAACTGGTTCTTAAACTTAGATTCTGTCTTCAGAGTATCTGTGAACCCCCTAAAACTTAAGCACTAATTATTTTGTGTGTAAACATTTGTGGAGGTGAGGGAATGTAACTGAAATTTCACAGGGGTCTGTGATTAAGTAAGAGGTTAAGAACTGCTCATTTTCTTAATTGGTATGTGAAAATACATTCTAGCTGTATGTGGCTTTGAAAATGTGCAATAATGGCTAACTGAGTTTCTTAACCTTTTCCCTCAACTTCCTAAGTACTTCTTAAAGTATTTTTACATGGATACTCATTTACAGCATTTGACAAACAATCCTTAACATTTACAAGAAGAGATTCAAATTTAAATATTTTACATAATCATGACCTCAGCTTGGGGTGTGTTTGACAACTTCTGCTGAAGAGTCTAAAAGTTGTTTAGTTATTGCTTTTGATGATGGGAGTCTCTGTCAAAATTTTTTTTTTAATTTTAAAAATTAAAAACTTGGGTGTTACAGGTGTTTGTCTAGATCTCAACTCCTTGAATTGCACACTTTAAATATGTGTAGCTTAGTATGTCAATTACACCTCAATATAGTTTTTTGTAAAGACACCAAAACAGAGGAAATAAAAATTATGACTGAGACTAGATCATATAACCAAGAATAGGGCTGTATGGATTTAAATTGTACAATCAGAACCATGAGTTCTGAAAAAAAAAATCAACTTGGTGGTTGAAACAGCAGTGGAAATGTTTCGAAAATAACATGAAAAAATAACTTTCCTTAAATGATGGACACCAGTGTTTGATAAATGAAAATCTTGATTACTCTATTTGCACTCAAGGAAACACTAAATCTGAACTTCTGAGTTGGTCTGCAAACAGGTTTCCAGAGTCTGGAGTGGGGGAGGGTTTATAACTTTGCAGGTTCCTGGTGTGTGTCCTGATGGGTCCCAAACATTTAAAGTTCCAGTGAACTCAGCTTCTCTTCCTGCATCTGGAGGGAGGGAGCAGAGGTAATTTACACCAACATTACCCTTTCTCTAGAACAGGGGTTTTCAAACTTGGCTGCATTTGAGAATCATTTGGGGAGCTTTCAAAAATCTTGATGCTCAGGCCACACTCAGACCAATTAAATCAGAATTTCTGAGGGCAGGGCCCAGACACCGGCATTTTATAAGGTGTCCTAGGCGACTTCAATGCAGAGTCAAGGTTGAGGGTCATGTCTGTAGCAAAACGTTAATAATTATTTTAAGAACAAATTTTTACTAGGCTCTTTACTTGGCCTTAGAATGTTTTAAAGACCACCAAAACATCATTGTTTGCATGTATCGCCACAATTCAGATATTCACAGATAATCATCTACAGACACACCTCAGAGATATTGGGGGTTTGCTTCCAGACCACCGAAATAAAGTGAATGTTGCAATAAAGTGACTCACACTAAGTTTTTGGTCTCCTAGTGCACATAAAAGTTATGTTTACACTATACTGTAGTCTATTAAGTGTGCAATAGCATTATGTCTAAAAAAACAAAGGTACCTACCTTAATTAAATATACTTTACGGCTAAAAAGTGCTAACTATCATCTGAGCCTTCCGCAAGTTGTAATCTTTTTGCAAAAGTGACACCAAAGATCACTGATCACAGAAAACCATAACAAATACAGTAATAATGAAAAAGTTCGAAGTATTGTGAGAATTACCAAAACGTGACACAGAGACACGAAATGAGCAAATGATGTTAGAAAAATGGCACCGACAGACTTGCTCGATGCAGGGTTGCCACAGACCTTCAATTTGTAAAATACACGGTATCTGTGAAGTACAATAAAGGAAAGCGTAATAAAATGAGGTCTGCCTGTATATCTCTCTTTATTTGTGCAGAATTATTAAAAATAAAAGGGGCTAAACGCACTTGAATCCAGGAATAGAAAAAGACATTCATGGGAAACTGATGAAATTTGAATCAAGTCTGTAGTTCAGGTATTAATATAGTACCAATGTTAATTTCTTCGTTTTGATAATTATCACATGGTGTGTAGGATATTAACATTGGGGAAGCTGGGTGAGGGGTATAGGAGAACTCTCTTTGTTCTGCAAATCTAATTATTTCAAAATAAAAAGTTTTAAAAATTGAATTAAGAAAGAGAAGGCGGAGCTAGTATTAATCCCACACAATTGTTGATTAACTAACAATAGGAAACATCTCTGAGCACTGAGTCTTGCATTGTGGCCTTGGACACACTATTAATGAACACAACTTAGGGGTGAGGACACCCATACTTAGAGAATCTTCCAATTTTGTCTACATTCTGCTCTATATTTCTTTTCTCCAGGCCCGTCCAGATCCTACAAAATGTCATCAACAGCAGTTCATATTGAAAGACTCACTGACCTATGACACATATGGCCTACGTGCCATATATTCTACTATTAAGAATGATAACACTGCTGGGAATACCTAACACTGGTGCAGTATTTTATAGTTTATAGCACTTTCTAAGTTAGTCTTGTTTTGATTTGCACTGGGAAAAAAGGCAAATGCATGGACTACACCATGGGTCGCAATAAAGGATGAAAGTTCCACTCATTTTATTATAAAATACGCAGCGTAGCACCTGCAGAAATCACACGTGCGCGTGCACACACACACAACACAATACACATGCACAATTTGAAAACACAGTTATTAAATGATCTTGTGTTGGTGACTAGTGGTGCCCAGTGTGAGGGCTGGGGGACGGGGCCACAGGGCAAGCCTAGCGGTTAATGCCCTGTGATCACCACCCTAGACCAAGCCTGCCCCCTGCACAGGCACCGTTCTGTGGTGACAGCTTTCATTCATTCCTTTCCCAGCAGGAAAAGGAGAAAAGGTCAGATGACCAAAGAGGCCAATAGCCAACGCCTCTGGCCCCAGGTGTTGTCAGCCCATGACTGACCACGTCCTGAGTCACCGCCACCGCCCTCTCCTCTTTGTTCTGTCTCCTTATCCTAGTCCCTTGGAGGCCCGGTTCCTGATTTCCTCGGGGTCCCTGACACTCACCATTTCCCGGTGAGTCAGGCCCATCTGCCACCTCTTTTCCAGGAACCGTCTGCCAGCTGCAAAGCCCTGTCCACTGATCTCGGCTGGCCGCCTGCCGCTCCTACAGTCCCCAGAGGAACGCTCCCGCCCAGGCTCGGGGTGAAGAGGTTGGCGGTGGCCACTCTTCCCCTGGACGGTGCCAGAAGATGGTTCATAATCTCTTCATCACTGCCCCCCAGAGGGTCCTCCAGCTGCCAGTTCCACCAGGCCAGGGGGAAGGGACCCTTTCCTCCAGCCTGGACTCTCTCTCTCTGCCCTCCACCCCGGACACACACAAGCCTTCCCTGCCGGCCCAGGGAACCAGAAGCGCCAAGAAAGACCCGGAGCGGTCAGGCTCCATTCCATGGGACAGGCGGATGGGGCTGTGTGGTTTTCCTGCTTGCGTCTCTCCCGGGAGAAGAGCCACTTTCTCCCTGACGTTCACTTCCTTCTGGCTGGTACCATCAGGGCTGTGGTCTAAGACCTTCAGCAAGCGTACTCCTTGCTCCTTGGCCCAGGACAACAAGCTCATTCTCTGACGCTTGTTTATTCAAAAGCGAAGTCTAGTTGGGACTCCTCTCGAGTTCACTGGCTCTTTCAGAAGAGGAAACGTGCTTGGGAAATGTGAACCATGTGATGAATTGAAACTGTGGTTTCTTTCTAATTAGTGAAAACACATCTGAGTGGCAATCGGGGGAGTTTACAGCGATTCTCAGGAGAAAGGGTAGAAAACATCTGCCTTTGCGGAAGTAGTTACTCTCGACGCATGTTTGTCTTAAAGCATGTCTTAAAATTACTCTGCCGGCTTCTTCCCATCCCAGCCCTCCGGTTCACAGACCCGGTTACTTGATCCCACCCACAGGCACAGAGAACCTTCTACACCAGAAGCAACCACTCCTGCCTTCCTTCTGGCTCCGTTCCCTGAGGCTCCAGGGTTGGGGAGTAACCTGTTCCTTCCAGCTTTCTTTTTTTTTTTTAATTTAATTTGTTTGGGGCTGCACTACATGGCATGCGGGATCTTAGTTCCCTGACCAGGGATCGAACCAGCGCCCCCTGCAGTGCAAGCGCGGAGTCTTAACCGCTGGACCGCCAAGGAAGTCGCCCTCCTGGCTTTCTTGAGGCAGGTGTGACTGCTCCCAACGCTGCTCCCCGATCACACCATCACCTGAAAGGTTGCTAATTTAGAGGGTGACCACCTGTCCAGTTTGCCCACGACAGTACTGATTTACACCCCCTTTTACTCACAGGGTCCCGATCTAGATCATAAATGCTACGGCCACCCTGTCCACGTGCAGCTCCCGGAGGGTCTTCATGCAGGTACACCTGATCATCTCTCCTACCGACCAACGTGGATGCCCCTGTCCTTGCTCTGAGCCCATCCTGCCTTGATGGTTCCATCTGACTGATGGGGCACAGCCTCCCTGAGCTGTCTTGTCCAGCCGCTAACCGAAGCCTGATCTGTTAGTACTGTAGGAAGTCACCTCTGTAACTCGAAGGATTTGGAGGAGTGTGTGTGCATGCGTGTGTATGTGTACACACAGAGGAAAGAAAATTGTGAAACATTTGCTTAGAACAGTTTTTTTTTTTTTTTTTTTTTTTTGTGGTACGTGGGTCTCTCACTGTTGTGGCCTCTCCCGTTGAGGAGCACAGGCTCCGCACGTGCAGGCTCAGCGGCCATGGCTCACGGGCCCAGCCGCTCCGCGGCATGTGGGATCTTCCCGGACCGGGGCATGAAACCATGTCTCGTGCATCGGCAGGCGGACTCTCAACCACTGCGCCACCAGGGAAGCCCAAAACAGCTTATTTTTATCCAGGAATCTGTGCAGGTGTTCACTGCAGTCTTTTAATAAACTGCAAACAGTTTATTAAGAAGGAAATTGAAATTTTAGTAAAGATATTCCTTCCTTGTGTTGCAAAACACCGCTGTATAGAGCCAAACGGAAAGATCACTGAACGCAAATGTACTTCTCAACAGATGAACAATCTGAATTTTCGAATTTTATATTCTATTTCAGCGTTGACAGTGAAACTGCACAGATACTTTTCATTTTGAACTTATCATTGCATTGACTTCCTGTTATTGTTATTCCAACACTGGAGAGAAATGTTTCATTTCCAGAAGTTTTCATTTAACTCTAATAGAAAACAAACCCAGACAAATCCACTTTTTAAAAAATAAACATTTCGGGTCTGAACGCGTATTGGCTTGATTATAAGAACTGGTTTACCTCATAATTTCATAATATGAGCATCACCCTAATTATATCCTTTGGCCGTTCCAGGCATGATCACAAGGCCTTTGAAATTCAGATGATGAACTTGTACTGACCCTGAACCACAAGACCCAAGTGGCCTGCAGCTGCCTTCACCGTGGACAGCTGAGACGCTACGACTTCAGGTTCCGTATTTTCCCTTCAGGTTCTCCAAGCACATGGGGCACTTACGTCTCATCTGTGAAGGCGATTCCAAAGTATTCCTTCTCCTTCAGGTTGAAGTGAGATGCCACGAGGTCAAGCAGCTCCTTGGCCAAAAGCTTGGGCTGGAGGGAGAACAAAATGGAAAAAGGGTAAGTGATGAGCGATTACTTTTCCTAAAACATGCACTCTCAGGTTTACAGAATTTTTTGGAAGGAATGTCCCAAAGCTCAAGAACATCCATACAAATGATTTTGATAAAACCCAAAGGAGTAGACAGTGAGGACAGGGTCCTCAACGGACTGAGACCTTCGGCCTTGTTTCCTGGTAGTTTGTTCTATCAGCAAATGGTACTTGCTCACCACCACAGCTGGCAAACCCCGTGGCTTCCTTCCCCACACAGGAGAACGTTCTTCAGTGAACTGACAGGAAGAGGTCTTATTAAAAATATATATGTACACATACATATGTAGTAAATATATGTTATGATGTATATCAGATATATATTGTATAACACATGTTATATAACACTATATTAATACTATAATTAATATGTTGTAGAATATGATTATATATATATTTCACATGCACTTATATAGTATTTGCTATGTGCCAGGCCCTGTTCCAAGCACTTTACAAACACCAGCTTCTTTAACCCTCATCACAACCCTGTGAGATGGTTCTATTATTAACTCCATTGTATGGGGAGGAAACAGGTGCCCCAAAATTGAGCATCTCTGTGTAAGTGTTGGGGCTGTGATTTGAGTCCTGGCTCCAGAGACTGCCCTCGACCACTCTCTACGCTCCCATAATTTATTTATTTATTTATTTATTTTTATTTTTTTTTGCGGTACGCGGGCCTCTCACTGTTGCAGCCTCTCCCGTTGCGGAGCACAGGCTCTGGATGCGCAGGCTCAGCGGCCATGGCTCACGGGCCCAGCCACTCTGCGGCATGTGGGATCCTCCCGGACCGGGGTATGAACCCGCGTCCCCTGCATCGTCAGGCGGACTCCCAACCACTGCGCCACCAGGGAAGCCCTATGCTCCCATAATTTAAAATCCAAAGAACAGAAGTACCTCCCTGCAAGAAATGTTAACATTAAGGCCAAAGGGCCTTGGGAATAGTATTTAAGAATAAACTGAAATTTTGCCTTTCCAAAGGAGAACAGTTTTACCCAAGAATGTTTTTATCATGAACTCTTTCCTAAAATTTTCTGCCAATCCAAAGGAGTGTGCCAGAGCCTTAGATGTGAAATCACTGTGGCTGTTTGTATTGTCAATACATCAATCACTGTGGTCTATCACTGTTGAGATGACCACAGACCACCAGGCTCAGAGGTCAGGGAGGAGGGAAAGGCTGATGATGGAGACACGGGGCCAAAAGGGAACAGTTATTTCTAAATTGCCTCCCGGTTCAGGTATTTGCGATGCACTGCCTTAACGGTGACTGTTCTGTTCCACGCATACTCCAAGCTCAGAGCAGAAACAGATTCAAGAAGAGAAAATGTGTGTGTGTGTACATGTATGTGCATTGATGCACATTAGGATACCCTTCCTGAGTATATTTCCTGTTCTGCTCGTTACTCTGTTGCTTTTCTCTATTAAGAAGGGGGATAAGACAATAAATCAAGAGTTATATGACTGTTTTAGAACTACCATATGATCCAGCAATTCCATTTCTGGGTATTTATACGAAAGAAATAAAAACACTAACTCGGGGGCTTCCCTGGTGGTGCGGTGGTCAAGAATCCGCCTGCCAATGCAGGGGACACGGGTTCAAGCCCTGGTCTGGGAAGATCCCACATGCTGCAAAGCAACTAAGCCTGTGTGCCACAACTACTGAGCCCATGCGCCTAGAGCCCATGAGCCACAACTACTGAGCCTGTGCTCTAGAGCCCACGAGCCACAACTACTGAGCCTGCACTGTAGAACCCACGAGCCACAACTACTGAAGCCCGTGCACCTAGAGCCCGTGCTCCGCAACAAGAGAAGCCACCGCAATGAGAAGCCCGCGCATAGCAACAAAGAGTAGCCCCCGCTCGCCGCAACTAGAGAAAAGCACACGCAGAGCAACAAAGACCCAATGCAGCCAAAAATAAAAAACGAAAACAAACAAAAAAAACACTAACTTGAAAAGAAGTGCACCCCCATACTCACTGCAGCACTGTTTACAAAAGTCTAGACGTGGGAGCAATCTAAGTGTCCATCAATGGATGAACGGATAAAGAAGATGTGGTATACATACACAATGGAATACTATTCAGCCATAAAAAAGAAGGAAATCTTATCATTCACAACAACATGGATAGACCTTGCGGGTACTTTGCTAAGTGAAATAAGTCAGACAGAGAAAGACAAACACTGTATGGTCTTACTTATATGTGGAATCTAAAAAATAAAATTAAAAAATACCTCATAGACACAGAGAACAAACTGGTGGTTGCCAGAGGAGGGGGTAGGGGTGGGTGAAATGGGTGAAGGTGGCAAAAAAAAAAAAAAGAGAGAGAGAGTTACATCACATTTTAGTTTCTTAATTCACTTTTTTTTGGTGCCACTATGGACTATACTGTGTCCCCTCCTCCCAAATTCACGTGTTGAAGCCCTAACCTCCAATGTGATGGTATTTGGAGGGTGGGGCCTTTGAGAGGTAATTAGGGTTACACGAGGTCATGTGGGCAGGCCCTCAGGATGGGATTAGTGTCCTTATAAGAAGAGATCCCAGAGAGCTTGCTTGCTTTTTCTCTCCACCAGGTGAGGACACAGTGAGAAGGCTGCCAACTACAAGTCAGGAAGAGAGCCCTCATAGAGCCCGACCAGGCTGGCACCCAGACCTCGAACTTTCAGCCTCCAGAACTGTGAGAAAATCAGTGTCTTCTTTTTTTTTTTTTGGTTGCACTGCACGGCACGTGGGATCTTAGTTCCCTGACCAGAGACTGAACCCATGCCCCCTGCAGTGGAGGCACGGAGTCCTAAACATTGGACAGCCAGGGAAGTCCCCCAGATCAGCGTCTTTTGTTTAAGCCCCCCAGTCTGTGGTATTTTGTAATGGCAGCCCAGGCAGACTAAGACGGGTGTACTTCCTTTTAATTCAACAAACATTTACTGTCTAATGTGTGTAGGGCACTAGCCAATCCTACAGGAGATACAAAAATGCAGAGCACATAGTACGTGTCAATAGGACCTTCAACTTTCATCAGGGCATAGAGTAAGAGCTAGTGTTCATTTTAAAAAGCCAAAGCAGATGGTTCCCTCTTTGCTGCCTCATCCTGAGCTCCCAGGATGGCAGCCTCCGGGCCTCAATCACCATCAATTTACCAATGAAAACTGCCAGAAATGATGGGAGTGGGTTTGAAGCGAGGGCAGAGCTTCCTCCCCCTAGAAGACATGATTAAATCAACAGGAAAATCCATCTTGATAAATCAATGTCATCTAATATTCTATACTCCCGTTCACACTAAAATGTGAAAAAGTGAAAAAGTAACCGTTAGGGAATTCAAGACTGTATGTAAGACCCTCCTTCATAAATAACACAGGGGAAGGCAGGGGAATAAATGTGGCATATCTCAGAGCATCACTGATAAATGACAAAGTATCAGTCCAAGGTGAGGGGGCCCTTGAAGCCTCAGACTGTTTGCTGTGGTCGTGTTGCTGACATCACCTCCATCCCCATAAGGTACCCGGCTGCCCAGATACGAAGCATTTGATGTAGAGCTTGTGACCAAATGTGAGGTAACGTGGCTGATTTCTACACTGTGATGTCCTGTAACTCATCCGTCCAAATGTCTGCGTTCCTTTCACAGCAGTCACAGCATTTCCATAATCTGCTATTTCTTTAAACATTTTGATAATCTTTGGGGTTTGCCTTTGAAGCTTGTATCACATGTATAAAAGCATCCTCACTAGTGCTAAGTCTTCTTGTACTCAGAACGGACTTGATTTTTTCACAAGTCATGTGAAGTCAAGTCTGATGAATGGTGACAGAGGTGGTGGAGGTCAGGAGCACATTGGATCAAGCTGGTTTTATAAAATGAGGTATGATTATAAAGTCGTTATTTGTGGGTTCTTAGGGTAGATGGTGAGGTTTCCAGCCTAAACTTGGAAATGACAGAATAAGATTTCCTTCTCTTTGAGAGTTAAACTTGAAAGACAACATCCCAATGGAACTGACCAGCGATACATAAATTTACCCAGAAAGAGAAAAGAATTACTGTTAGGGTCGGAATAATAGTATATCTATCACATGACTAAATATAGTAATTGTTCCATAGAAGGGGCTGGGTGAATGGCCAGTGGGTGTGGGGTGGCGGATGGAGGGGAGTCTGGGAAAAGGAAATGAGCTGGGGAAACAACTGCAGTCTTAGCCAATAGGCCTTAAATATTTGAGTCCCAGTGGTAAGGCTTCCTCTCTGGCAGACATGGAGGCATGAGGAGGCATGACCTTAGCCAGTCATCTGAAACACTCATATTACCTATTTAACTCCCCTTCCTCCAATCTCATACCTTCCAAAGAACTTACTGAGGTTATTATTGCCACGTCCTACATAAGCTGCTGAGCAGCTCCTATGTGACTGCATTATCTTCCAAAATAAGAGACTCATCCCTCTGCCAGTGATGATGCTGAGACTTGGAGACATCAGGCAGGCTGTCTCACAGCAAAGCCAGGCTTCCAGATGAAGTCAGACTGGCCTCACAGGTCACATGCCACCCCACCTCTACTAACTCTACTTCCTGGGTGAGAGGTCAAGGATCATGAGCCCTGAGGGCCCTATCTGGGTGAGGGTTATATTGCTCACTTGAAACCAGAACACTGACATTTTATACATCAATACTGATTTATACATCAGGTACTTTGAACTTGGTTAATGGGAGTCTTCCCCCGAGGATGAACAATCGGGTTTCTGCACTGCAGAGCTAGGGGACTGACCTGACATGTTGAAAAATTCACCAGAATAATGGATGTCACCTTAGGAGCCTTGTTGACACTGACTTTTGGCTTCTCCGTGGTGACACATCCCTATGATTTAGTCTGTCACCGCAATCCTTTTTACATTGGAATTTCTACAGTAAAAAACCAAATGTTCTTGGGGACGCATACACTGAACGCAGCTAAAAGGATCTGAGCGATAGCAGCATCCTCAAATAAACTTTATCATCTCAACCTAACTCTTCAAGGACAGGATCCACTTGGATGCATATCTTTGGTCAAAAAATAAAAAAAAGGTTAGTCCCATTACTTCATACAACAGTAATTATAGATCCTATGCACCACTCTCAATAAAGAAAAGCCTACATTAATTACCCACAATATATACATGGGGAAATAAAGGCACTGAAGGGGGAGGTAACAGATGCCAGAAGATGTTGAGGTTAGAACTCCTGAATATTAAGTCCCATCAAAAGGTACACTCTTTCTTCCGCTGTCATGGTGGCTGGCAGTGCCCCAGCAAGTGGCTGCTCCATTAATGAGAGCGAGCTCTCCCATCCACCTGATGGACGTGTAGCATGAGTGAGAAATAAACCTCGTTGCTAGGTAACCTTGACATGGGTGGTTGTTTGTCATCACGGCATAACCTAATCTATCCTGATTGGTTCAGGCACCAAAACTTTAATTCCCTGTATGGTAGGTTTAAAACCATTTAAGGCATCAGCCTGTGATTTCCTGATCTTGCAAACTAAGACAATATCCCACCTTGACGCGATGGTGATTAATGAACTACATTTCTTAAACTCATTTGGTGAAGGCTGCTGGGTAGAAAGCTTTATGCTGTTATGTACTTTGAAGGCATGTTTACAGAATCTGCTGATTACAATTTGCCAATTACTTTGTTGTAAACATTTGTGGAGCTTTGCAGGATCGGGCCGGGAGTGAGGCCAGAAAGGCAGCCTGTAGCCCAGTCAAGTTCTACAGGACAAACCGGGCCGGGGCCTCAGTGCCAATGTGGGCAAGGCAAGCCCTGTGCGTCTTGGGTTAGAAACAGCCTGTGCTGGGTCATTGGTGCCACCCCGGCCCTCCGAGGTCAAGACATTTAAGACTGACTTTCTCTCAGCCTGTAATGAACTTTGTTCACTCAATAGCTTTTCTTTTTCTATCTCAGATTCTTTTTCCAATGTGCCCTTCTAAGCTTTTATTCCTCCTTATATCTGACAACTAGAATCTATAAACGTCTGACTCTACCACACAGATCTAAGTTCCCAAGGGTCCTGAACTGTTCCAGTGGGAAGCCATGCACATACCAGCATGTACAGGGTTCTGGAACGGGCCCCATCTATGCTGCCTTCCGAGGTGGGACCTGATTGGATTGTAATGATCAAAAGAACACTTCACACGAATGTACGGCTGTACAGCGCTCTGGGCACATCCCTTCGCCGATGATCTTTCTGGTGAACTCGTGAGCTGTCCAGGCAGTCTGGGGAGAGCCACGTGCTGACCAGGTGGTACCCAAGCTCCTCTCCAGTTTCCCACAGAATATTTTTATTATCACTCACATATTCTACTTTCCATTTAACATGGGTCCATCCCAGAGAGATGCTCTTGGACAAACTGTAAGTTCTCAGAGCCTCAGCACCCCAGTGTTCTCCTCTATAAAGTGATGAACTAGATGGATGAATCGAACTCCTGCCTTAAATTTCATTCTTTATTCATTAAACTTATTATTAAATGTAGTTTCTTCCTTCTCTAAAACCTTCCCAACCTTCTCAAGGGTCTAGTCACTCATTCTAGAAAACTTTGCAACCATTCTGGATCCTCCCTGGATCTCTTAAATCTGTCAGTTAACATAGCCATCTTTCTTATATAATCTCTGGCAAGTCACTTGACCTCTCTGTACCTCAGTTTCCTCAGCTGCAAAATGGGGATGATGACCATGCTACATCACAGGGCGGCTATGAGGATTTAATGAATTAATATTGACCTGCATAAGGTGCTTAGAGCAAGTGTCTGGCACAAAGCGAATGTTCTATGTGTTCATTATTATTTCAGACCCTCATTATCTCACCTATGAATTATTATAATAATCTCCTAAATGGTATCAAGTTATATATGTCAGTCTGGTATTTAAGGCCACTCTTTTTTTTTTTTTTTTTTTGCGGTATGTGGGCCTCTCACTGTTGTGGCCTCTCCTGTTGCGGAGCACAGGCTCCGGACGCGCAGGCTCAGCGGCCATGGCTCACAGGCGCAGCTGCTCCGCGGCATGCGGGATCCTCCCGGACTGGGGCACGAACCCGTGTTCTCTGCCTCGGCAGGCAGACTCTCAACCACTGCGCCACCAGGGAAGCCCTAAGGCCACTCTTTGAATCTAGTTCCTATCCAACCTCACTTTTGCCCGATTCCCTCCAAAAGTACTCCTTTCTCTCCAATCTCTTTGTATCAGAGTGAAGAAAACACGAATCTCGTTTCTATTTCCAAAACTTTGCCCACAACATCCTCTCCCCCGCCATTTGAATTTTATCTTGCTCAAGGTCCACTTCTTCCAGGAAGCCGTCCCTGATCATCCTACCTCCAAACAGTCTCTTTCTCCTCTGAACTCCTATAGCATTTACCACAGGGACTTGGTTCACGCTTGGCATGCATGCTCTTGTGTTGTGATAAATTTATTTTAATTAAAACATTTTTACAAGTATGGTAAAACATACATAACATAAAATTGGCCATCTTAAGCACTTTTCAGTATACAGTTCAATATTGTTAAGTATATTCACATTGTTGTGCAACCAATCTCTAGACCCTTGAGAGGAAAAGGGTCTCCTGCAGTATCCAGGTGGATCTCAAGTGCAATCACATGGGTCCTTCTAAGAGAGAGACTGAGGGAGTTTTGACAGAGACAGACACACACTAGAGGACCGTGTGAAGACAGAAGCAGAGATTGGAGCGATGAAGCTGCATGTCAGGGCAGGCTGGCAGCCACCAGAAACCAGAAGAGGCAAAGAATGGATTTTCCTCTCCAGCTTCCAGAGGAAGCTTGGCTCTGCTGACAGCATGATTTTGACTTCTGCCTTCCAGAACTGTGAGAGAATATGTTTTTGTTATTTTAAGCCCCCAAGTTTGTAGTGGTTTGTTACGGCAGCCTCAGGACACGAATACATGCCCTCAGGCAGAAGCCCCGCAGTGCCTAGCAGGTCCTAATAGCAGGAAACCCCAAATTTGCTGGTTGTTTGAGACATAAAATGGGATCGCAGCAGAAAGCCCTTTACTAGTACTTTATAATGCCATTGACTTTCTGGGCAAGGAAGCCACACACAGAAGTCCAGGTGGAGCAGCCTTTGTATCAGAACTGACGCTGGGTCAGTCACTGGCAGCGTGGGCTTCAACTCAGCGACTTCTCCCCTCAAGCCCTCTTCTGTCATCCGCCACTCCCTTGGGGGCAGCTCACAGATTCAAAATCAATGGAATGGCCACTTCTGAATTAATTGCATTAAAAAAATTAAAACATCACACGGCTCCCATCTGTGCTCTGGGAGGAATCACGGCCGAAAGACTGACCCTCTCACCGCTCCCTCCTCCCCAAGGCGGATCTGGACGATTCGCTTCTGGCTGCAGTGCCCACAGTGACCGCCAGGCTGCCGGGGACAGCTCCGCAGCTGGGCCACACCCTCCCGCTCCGACGGCACCGCCAGCCCCATCCCAGGAAAGGGTGATTCCCGGCCCCGGAGGAGTGGCCGCGTCAGTGGAGGTGGCAGGGAGTCCAGTGCTGAGAGTGGGGAAGAAAGCGTGGTCAGTGTGCCCTTTCTCTCCAACCTTTCTGAAAACCGAGAGAGAAGGAGAGAGGGGGGTGAAGACGGGCAGCTCGGAATCAACGATGCCTGAGCCTGCGGCCTCTTTGAAGCCCTGCCTGTTATTGTGTTTCCCAGAGCAGCTGGGAGCCTGGCTCCCGCCCTCCCTCCCCCCACCCCGCTTCCCCCTCCCCTCCCCCTCCCCCTGGGGGCTCGGCATTAAGCAGCCGAGCGCTCATTGGCTGTTCGTTCGTCCTGGGGAGGGGGCGCCGGTGATCGCGAGAAAGCGTGAGGTCATCGCGCACACAGACGCGGGTCTGGCCGAGCTCCCCCTCCCCGTCACCCCCTTGACGCGCCGGTTGATTAGCTGGGGAGGCTGGCTTCCTTCCTACCCCGTCTGAGCAGCCCCTGGGCTCCGTGGCTGGGGGCAAAGGGGGCACTGCTTCCTTTACGTAGGGTTATTTGCTCTTCTGGGCTCCCAGGCGCCTGGGATAGGCAGGGGTGGGGGGCGTGTACAGCTCAGCGGGTCCTGCCAGAGGGAGCATCTCTCCAGCTGGGAGGTCCCCATCCAGTACGAACCCCAGCTCCTTAGTGGACAGAAGACGAATGCTTTACCTCCGGCTCAGGAGGGACCAGCAGCAGAGCATCTCAGCAAAGCTGGCTCCAGACACAGCCAATACCAACGGTTTCCATTTACTGGGTGCAGCCTCTGTCCCAGCGCAGAACTGAGTCAATCCTTACCCAGCAGGCAGATGCCAGGACTACCCCCATTGGATACAGAAGGAGCCGAAGCACAGAGAAAGCAGTAACTTGCCAAAGGCACACAGCTAGTAACCCGCAGATTTAACTCAACAGTCAGGTGGGTGTAAGTCACCCAGGGACGCTGGATTATATAAAGGGCCGGAGAGACTGGTTACCCAACCCACTTAACTGACAGGGCAGGAAACTAAGGTTCAAGGGGTCGAGAAGCCTGTCCACGGACAAGGGAGGTCACCTTAGTGACCAGCATGTGTGGGGATGGGACCCAAGCGCCTGACCAGTCCTTTGCTGGTCCACTTAAGTAGGCGGTTTCAGAAAAGGCTGCAACGATCTGAAACAGGAAGGAAAGAAAACCAAAGGGCATCAATCACATGTGGGTCCTGGCAGGCAAAAAGCATTCACTGCACACACCATGTTAAGGACCAGGTTTCCTGGCTCCTCCCCAGCTTCCCGTCCTGCTGCTGCTGCTGCCCCCCTGGCCCCAGCACCATCACATCCTACAGGCCTCCCCCTGCCAGGTTCTGGGCTCCATGCTTCACTTACACGATCTTATTTCATCTTCAAAGCAAAGCAGCCCTGCAACGTTGTACCGATGAGGACACTGGGGCTTAGAGCAGTTACTGTGCTCAAGGTCACAACCCCCCAAGCGCACAGGGCAGACGAGGGGCTTGAGTCTGGACTGACTCTACAGCTTTGGTTTTAAATGCGGGGTACAGATCCAGCAAGTCGCAAACAGCACAGACAGGAGGGGTCTGAAGCTGTTTTTTCGAAGCGCAATAGAATTCTGCCAGACAATATGTTCCCGGAGGGCAGGGATCAGGTTTGATCAATATCTATAGCCCAGCCCCCGAGCACAGTGCCCGACACACAGGTTTTTTTGATTGGTAGATGGTTCTAGACTGAAGGGTCATTGTTTGATTGTTACACCAGCCTAGCAGGAAAGCTGAAACCCACACGCCCTCTCAAGGCTGGTTGGAAGCACAGAGCTGCTAGGCAGAGATTGCGGTACCCGGTGGAGAAGGATGGGTCCAGATGCCATATGCCCAGATGCAAAAGAGCCCCTGGGTTTCAATGGGGTCACATACCTCCAGGCACCCACGAAGGAAGCTGTGACATATACTTTGGGAAAGTTACTTGTACACACAGGAAAAGATGTGTTGTGTCTGTATTCCTTTCAACAGACTCTGCCCTTTAACCCAGCATCAGGGACTAACCCTGCTTGTTTCCAAGTTGCTTGTCCCCACGCTTTATACTATTCCTATATATTATTCTCTATGTGATACTAATTTATTCCCTTGTTCTCATCCTCTTATTTCCACATGGTTTCTTCCACATTTTGCTAAGATTCACCCTGGTCCCAGCATGGGGGAAAGTTGGGGTTGAAATCAGACTGGGAAGCCGAGCCTTCCTCATCCATGCATTTGAATGATACCCAATGGGAAGGCTTTGACAGGCGCACATAATTATTACTCCTCCAGAAATGCAAAGTGCTTCTGCCAGCTGGCTGGGGAGCCTGCTTTATTCAGGATCTGCTCCCCTTGGGACTCTGGGCAGGTGGGCAGGTGTTCATTAGGGAGCGCCTGCTGATTAACATAGTAACCCCCAGACTCCAGCCTGCTCGGGGCAATGTCACAAGAACTGCTCATCCAGGCTCCCCTCGGCGGCCTCTCTGCATTCATGAAATGATAACGGTTTCAGTGAGGCGAAAACACAAAAAGATGTGCAGTACTCAACTTGCCTTTACCAAGGTCAGGCTGACAAGTCTGCAGCCCCAATTCGGAGACACTGGAAGAAAATGGGGGATGCTAAGGTTCTTGGGATTCATCGTCCCCAGTCGTCGTGTTTACCCCTTCTATTATTTTTTTCTTTAACTCAAAGCCTGCCCTGCATTCTGGGTTATGACCCTATCTTGTTCTACAGTGAGTAGTAAATTACTATTTTGGATGTAAACCACCCGTACATTCACTGGGAGGTGAATCCTGGAGGAAGTTCCCCAGGATCAAACTGGCCAATTGGTCACCCTTCCAGTGGGACAAATGGAACCCAGACCAATTCCAACTTGAGGTCTTCACGACATGGCACACTGAAGTACTCCCTTTTTCTGATGTTCAGGGAAGAGTGAAGAAGGGCATCATTCCAGAGCACAGGACGTCGGAGTTTTGAAATTAGCTCTGTGTGGTCCATAGGAAGCCATGGAGTCTAAGGCAAGGCTCAACCATTCCAATCAGTTGTGTAGCCAGCGGTAGCTAGGAGCTCTTAGGAGTTTCAATAGTAAAGGGATGATGTGGCAATAGGGCAGAGAGGAAGCGTTAGGGTGGAGCCATTTTCCGGGACAGGTAGGCTGACTGCTACCTTTCATGTAATATACAGAAGGGTGGCACCTACTATCCTTTGCCAAGGGCATGGCTGATGTTCAAAGAATGTGGCTTCCTCACCCACATACTGGAAATAGAAAGCTTGCCTTCTAGTATGAGGATGGGGAGAGTGGGGACTTGTGAGGGATTAAAAAAAAAAAATATATATATATATATATATGGCTGTGATTGATCCATCTATATATGCTGTGATGGAACTTAAAACGTAAGCACCCCTTTCATGCAATCGGGGCAGTGGATTTGTAGTCAGACCACAGGGCTTGGAAACCCAATTCTACTCCATGTATAAATAAAGCATTTATTTTCACTTAGAAACACTGGGACAATAACATCTACTTCATGGGTTGCTGTGAGGAGTCAATACATGATCATTTATAAAGTACCGGGTGCACGAAAGATGCTGAATAAAGGCAGATGCCCCTTTTCTCCTTCTGTCAGTAACTCCCCACACAAATGACTTATCCTCTCATCACTCTGACAAGGACCTGCTCTGATTGCAACCTAAATCCTCTTCTGAGTGAACTGTCATATCCTTTATCCCAGGAACCATGAATAAATCATCGCTAGGCAGTAAGGAGAACAGAAAGCAGACAACTTCCCTTGGAAGTGAACTTGTTTGGGTAGACATTCCCTAAATAGCACCCCGTCTCTGCTCCCAGTGTCTGCTCAGTGATGCTCGCCTCCATTCACTCGAGTGATTTACTTCCTCATATCGGTCCCTGCCTCCTGCTTCTTTAGGGTTAAAATGACGTTTACTGGCCAGGAGAGAAACAAGTCTCTCTCCTGCTCCAGGGATGTATGGAGACACGGCGCTGGCTTTCTGATGTTTGGAAGTTCCCCAAGTCTCCTCCCTGCGGACCCTTCCCCCATCACTCTTGCAAATTGTTGGCAGGTACATGCTAGAGAGAGACAGTGCGCTCTGCCCGAAGATGATGTCATTTTCAATATAATTAAAAAGGCACTCTTGCCGGGGTGGGAGAGAGATGAGAAAGTGCACAGGCACTGGTGTCCCAGGAAATGAAGGAGGGGAGGTCAACTTTTGTCTGAGAAATATTTATTCCTGAAGAGCCATTTCACTGAAGTCAGACAACAAGGCAGAAAGCACTGCAGCCCCTCCCATGTGCCGCGCTAATTAAGTGGATGAGAACAGATGATGTGCCGCGGGGTCCAAAGAAAAACTGTGCGCTTGTGATACCCTCATTCTCAGATCGAAAATATTATTTTATTATTTGCCTACATTCACCCCCCCCGCCCCTATTTCCAGATGGTTCGGAGGAGGCTTACAAAATTTTAAATGGTATGTAATAGGGGGATTAAAACACGAAATAAGACAGAGTCCATTGAAGAGGCTCAAACACATGAAATAAACGAGTTCCTGTTGCTGACCAGGTTACACTGTCTTTGTCCACCGACCCAAGACACAGGCTGAGTTAACACGCGCAGGCAAGCCTTTTCCTGGGAGTACATCCAAGAAGGAGTTTATCGTTTGGTTCCACACGTGAGGGACAGCAGAGAGCATGTCTTCAACATGGTCCCTGGGAAGGACAGAAATGCAGCTCCCACGAACCGTTTCGTAGTTTCGCCCCTATGCACCACCCTCTCTGCCTGGAGCAGGTTTTAAAGCTGTCTCCTGAAGCCCGTTGGGATATTCTGGGAGAGGCCTTATGTTAGATTTATTTACACAGGCGAATTTGGCCAGAAATTTTGGAGGCGCTATTTTATTAGGTTCTTAACACATGCTCACGTCAGCCATTGGGCAGCTTGGCACTGACGTCTTGTCTTGATTCTGAAGCCAAGCCACAGAAGAAACAGGCAGTCAGTCCCAATTCTGGTGAAGCGCACCGGCCTCCTTGCAGACTGTCAAGGTGAGAGGCAACATCCAAAACATCACGCTGGGAAAAAGCGAAGCCTGGTGAGCTCAGTCAAGTGCCCTCGGACCCGGGCGGGATGAAGTGGAGGTGCCGGTACAGGCGGCCAGGAGGTGGGGAATGGTCTGGATCTGCATCTCCTCTTGGGCAGGTCTGCAAGCCCACCCTGAGGAGACCCCCAAGCCAGGCGGGTGGGTGGGAGAGTGGGAGGGAGCTCCCGCCTGTGTCTGGGGGCCCTGTGCTTTTCCTTACTGCTGGGCTCTTCCGCTGCACATCTGTTCCTGTGGCCTCTGGGTCCCTTCCTTTCTCTGCTGCCCCCAACTACCTTTTTTGCTTTGGCTGCTAGGTGTGGCATGTGGGATCTTAGCTCCCCGACCAGGGATCCAACCTGTGCCCTCTGCAGTGAAAGAGTGGAGTCTTAACCACTGGACCCCCAGGGAAGTATGCCCAACTACCTTTTTTTTTTTTTTTTGGCGGTACGCGGGCCTCTCACTGCTGTGGCCTCTCCCGTTGAGGAGCACAGGCTCCAGACGCGCAGGCTCAGCGGCCATGGCTCAGGGGCCCAGCCGCTCCGCGGCATGTGGGATCTTCTCGGACCGGGGTACGAACCCGTGTCCCCTGCATCGGCAGGCGGACTCTCAACCACTGCACCACCAGGGAAGCCCCCAACTACCTTTTTAATTCAAGACCCCGCACGTAGCCCCTCTGCAGAGAGAGCTGCCTTGACCTCACACCCTCTCTCCGGTTCCCACCCCGGCTGCCCCAGCAGCGCCACGTGAGTCACGCACACGGGATCCATCAGCCTCCCCAGATGCTCTGGTCCCATGACATACGCATCTGTGCTCAGAGTTTATTCCTCTTCAAGAATGACCATGTCTGGAAAGCAGGTACAGCATCGCCTGTATCTTTGTTTCCACAGATCCTGACCCAGATGGTCAGTGTTCAATGATGGTCCGGGTTGATCAGTGAATGAGTGGATGGATGAATCCATCCATCAATCAGTGAATAGTGAGGGGGAGGAATGATCGGAGCAAGGGATGCCTTTATCCTGATAAACACCAGTGTTCCCCCTGCGTTCCGTTCCCAGGTCCAGGTCCTTCTCAGTCTTCACACGGGCCTTGAGTGAGCTCGTCTCTCCTCTTTCTAGGTCCCACCAGATTCAAGTGTCTTCCAAAGCCGGCAAGGACGTCTGTCTCAGGAGGCGTCAGGGAGCCATCCTCAGCTGCCGGGATCTCTGTACGTGCTCAGTGACACTCTTCCAGAGGAGGGTCTGGCTGGGGGCTCATGTCTTCTCTCGGTGTGTTATCCTGTGAGCCCCAACTGAGGAAGTGGGGGGGGCCTATCAGTGGGGATAAAGGAAAGCCAGGACAAAGGTGTGCATCCCAGGCTTTGCCCTTGTCACCTCCCTGTCTCTTCGAGTCAAAAACCATTTCATCAAAATAAATCCGGGGCCTGGCAGGGCCCTGTGCGACACTGAATTGTTAGACTTGCAGGGAGATGACTCACACGCAGCGCCGAAGACCCTCAGCGCCCCGCCCGAGCGTGGCTGGGGATGGCGTCAAGCGATGACTCATCTGGGGGCTTGACCTGGGGCCTTTGCAGACTCCCTTCACCCACTCTCCCTCTTAAGGCCCTCCATTTCCCTTTGTAGAGTCGGGTCAATACGCTTTACATTCTTAATAGCGTGTCAATCTGGAGAGAGAAATCATCGCAGGCTGTGACCCTGTGGCAGTGGTGTCACTGGTTGCTAGGCAGGGTGTCCTTTGGGGAGGGAGCTGCCACTCCTGGTCCCCCTTTCCTCCACTTGTGCGACAAAGGGTCAGACTCTGGCCCAGGTCACAGGCACAAAAGAGATTTTGTTCTGTGCTGCTGCCTTGCCAGGCCTCTCTGAAGGCTTCCTATCGAAGAAGACAAGGATTCAAGACGGCAGTAACATTACAATGAGCAGGGGAAAAAAAAAATGAAAATAAGACGGATTCCCTCGCAGAGCTTCGCCAAAGTCAGGGTGTAGTAGGAAGAGCCCTGGGCCAAGAGCAGAGACCCTTGTTCTTGTACTGACTCTCCTGGCCACGGGGTTCTTGGTTCTAGGTGCAGAGAAGTTGGGAGATGTAGCCAACTTCCTACCGCTCCGTTTCACCTATGCTCACCTCCACAGAGCCAGCACGAGGCTCCACGTGAATGCAACCCCAGCACGGCCACTGAACCCTCCATAAGAGGCTAAAAGGAAAGTCTGACCCTCTACGTTCATGTTCAGTGTCATCCAGAGAGAGAGTGTGTGTGTGTGTGTCTACCGCACACATGTGTGCTCAGTATCGTAACTTCTGATTTTAAAAATTACACCAGGCCTAAGTCTTCCCACGAGACACTTCTCAGTTGGACAAAGAGGCAGAGAGAGAGAGGTGGGACCCTCACTTCCAGTCTGCTGCGTTTTCAGGCCAAAGTTTTCTGGTCCCCAAGTAGTGCTTCTCTGGATGAGGTCAACTTCACAGGCTGCCCTCTGGAGGCCTGGGCTTCTAACTGTGGCCTTGAGAACCCAGAATCATCGTCAGGAAACATGAAGGCTTTGAAGTCAGAGACCTGGATTGGACCATGGCTCACAAACTGCTGTGGGGTCATGGCCAAGGAGCTTAATTTCTCAGAGAAATCAGTCTTTTTCTGTAAAATGGGTGTAATTCCACTGACCTTATGAATGTCTTGAAAATGAAATAAGAGAGTATGTGTAAAATGTAATTCAGTTTTTTTTTAATTTATTCTTATTTTATTTATTTTCGGCTGTGTTGGGTCTTCGTTGCTGCGCGCGGGCTTTCTCTAGTTGCGGTGAGCGGGGGCTACTCTTCGTTGTGGTGCGCGGGCTTCTCACTGCGGTGGCTTCTCTTGTTGCGGAGCACGGGCTCTAGGCTGCGGGCTTCAGTAGACACGCGGCCTCGCAGTTGTGGTTCGTGGGCTCTAGAGCACAGGCTCAGTAGTTGTGGCTCGCGGGCTTAGTTGCTCCGCGGCATGTGGGATCTTCCCGGACCAGGGCTCGAACCCGTGTCCCCTGCATTGGCAGGCGGATTCTTAACCACTGCACCACCAGGGAAGCCCCTGTAATTCAGTTTTTGACGTATGATTATTACTTCATGCTAGTTAATTTCTTCCCCACTTTCTCTGCAACTCCCCCTCCACACCCACACCTCCATCAACATCCT
Source organism: Pseudorca crassidens (assembly GCF_039906515.1). Taxonomy (NCBI): domain Eukaryota; kingdom Metazoa; phylum Chordata; class Mammalia; order Artiodactyla; family Delphinidae; genus Pseudorca; species Pseudorca crassidens. The sequence goes on from NC_090296.1 coordinate 190,664,580, forward strand.
CGTCTCAGGTTGCCTTCCTTGGGGAGGACTTCCTGTGAGGCGTCATCCCTGGGGAACATCTGGCCTTCACTGGGGGCGGGGCTGAGTTACTCTGGGATGAGCCTCGATCCGGGTTGATTCATCCGTCCATCAGAACTCATCAAGCCCAACCCCTCAGGACCGTTTTAGCAGAGCCAGAGAAAGATCTCTCGGTACTTCATCTTCAGGGCTTTCACTTTCTTAGTCAGAGAGTGGAGGGAAAAATAAAACAGAGCAAAAGCAAAAATTAAACCCACTCTAATGCGTGTGAGGTGGGCTGTGGTGATACATTAGATCAGGAGGACCAAGTTGCCCCGTTTGGGTCCCTGGAGATGGAACCTAATGATGCGTTTGTTGCATACACTGACTACAGTCGGCCCTCTGTATCTGCAGGGGATCAGTTCCAGGACCCCCTGAGGAGACCGAAATCTGTGGATGCTCAAGTCCCTTAGTCGGTCCTACGGATCCGTGGGTTCCGCATCTGTGGAGCCAACAGCCAGGACCATGTACTATATTTACAACCCGTGGTTGGTTGAATCCGCGGATGCAGAACCACGGATAGGGAGGGCCAACTGTACTGTCCTTTAGCATCTCTTACAAGATACATTCTAGGCTGACTTTTCGAACTGCTTGATTGAAGTGTCCTCCTGCTGAACCAACAGCAACAGTGAAATCAAGGACTCTCCACTGTACTCTAAAAATGCATTCCTCCAAACGAGAGGTTCTAGAATGGGAAGCGGGAGGTCTGCGCGGAAATGTCAGCTGGGATGTTCTACGTTAGCGATAACCAGCCCTGGCGGCATGTGAGGACCACCTGGGAAGTCAAAGAAGCCACTGCCGCCTGGGTCCCACCCTAAAGAGGTGGGGCTTAATTGATCTGAGGGGGTGGGGAGGCCCAGGAATCATCGATTCTAACGTGCAGCTGGGACTGAGCTGCTCTGAAGGAAGCAGTAGTGTGTTGGGGGTGAGATTCTTTGTGATGTTATCAGAATTCCAACAACTTTTAGTTTATAGGCCGCCTTCCCATAGATGTTTCCCCTGGATGCCGTGCAGAATTTGTGGAGCACCCATCGTGTGCTGGGCAGTGTGCAAGGTGTGAGGGTCCACGATGGGAAGCCACAGTCCCCGACCTGAAGGAGCTCACAGCGAAGCAGCCACAACTACACATCGTTCACCTGCCTCACGCCACGGGCTTCAGAGCCCTGATTCAGAAGCCATTCACCATCTACGGGGTCTCAGGCAAGCTAAATGAACCTCTCAATAAAAAAACAGTATCTCATCCACGTGTTGTGGGGATTAGAATCCTTAGAACAGGTAAAGCCTTAGAACGGTGCCTGGCATCTAGTCAGGTGTTCAGTAATATACACATCATTGCAGCTAATCTTCTCAACAACCTTATGAAGCAAGTATTATTGTTAACATTATTCCTACAGGAAAGGTCACACAGCTATTACGTGCCATAGCTGGGCTTCAAACTCAGGCGGTCTGACTCTAGACCCTCTGCATTGAACCATGAGACCGTAACTCCCCGCTTCTGATGCTGCTTGTGGGGAAGAAAGAATTAAACAAAACCCCCAAACCAACCCACTGCATGTAATACAATATGAAAGGGTTATAAAAGAAGCAGGGCCTGGCATGACTCAATCAAACGTGGACGAATGGTAACACATCTGAAGGTGTGTAAGACCCACAGAGGATGGACCTTGAAGGAAGATAATAGATCTTTGGGCCTCGTCACAAAGTTGGGATTTGATTCTCCAGGCTAAGGGGGGTTATGTGATCAGATGTGACCATTACAGTCAGGAACTGAAGAAAAAGGTAAAGCGCCCCCCCCCATCCCATATGTCTGGAGAGACCAAGGCTAGACAGATCACCCCAGATCACAGAGCTAGCAAGGGGGAGAGTCCGCATTTAAAGTGGGGGTGGACCGCCTGCTGAGTTGCCTTAAGCGCAGAGAGCTATCACTGCCTGTCCACGGGAAATGTTTAAACATCTCTACTTCCATTCGGAAGAGAAACTGTAACTGCATGCCCTTTAGGCTACCTAAACGTCCCGGCATTCTGCCTGGGTGATCAGTAGGCTGGGTGGTATCCTACAGCCAAGGTCTCAACATGCAGCCGGGAGCAGAACATTCCCGAAACGCCAGAGGGCACCACCCTGAGCAGGTCTGTCCAGGAACCTTCTGTGCTTCCCGGAGGGACAGTGAGTGTGGGCGGAAGAGGCAAAAAAAAAAGGGAGCAGCCTCTGACCCTAGCTGCAGGGACCTCCCCGCTTCTGGAAGCTTCTCCTGGCTACTTTCCTTTCCCGGGAATTGTTCAGTTGCAGGAGTGGCAGTGCTGTCATCTGTGTTTCCCATCTTTCTCCAGGGAGCACCCTCAGGGCAGCGGGCTAACGCTGGCCTCTTTCGGGGGGCAGGTCTAAGCAAAGATGGTCTGAACCCTCACCATGGGGTCTCAGAGCCTCTGAAGAACTCTCCCCTCCTCCCTTCCTCCTGAGGATCCAGTGGGTCAGAGAACGCTAAGCAGGGTTACTCTTTAATCCCATCTGTGCTTGGGAAAGCGTGTTGTACAGGTGGTGTTAAGCTCCTCTTTTTTTCTTTCTCCTAAAGAGGCTATGATGTGAAATTCTATGAGGAGAGAATTAGCAAAGACATTAAGAATTCCCTCACTAAGAAGGTTTTTCAAGGTCCTACTGTAGAGCACAGGGAACTATATTCAATATCTTGTGATAAACCATGAAGGAAAAGAATACGGAAAAGAATATATATATATATATATATATATATAAAACTTAGTCACTGTGTTGTAAAGCAGAAATTAACAACATTGTAAATCAACTATACTTCAATCAAATTTCTTTTTTTAAAGAAGGTTTTGATCACCAACATGCTTTCCGAGAAGGTGGCAAGGTATCAAGGACAGGTTTTTTTTAAATTGTGGTAAAACATACATAATACAAAATTTGCCATCTTAACCATTTTTAAGTATATAGTTCCATAGCATTGAGGACATTCGCTTTGTTATGCAACCGATCCCTAGAACTCTTTTCATTTTGCAAAACTGAAACTCTAGCCCCGTGAAACAAGGCATCAAGTATATTGTGAAGGCAAGGGTTATTTTCAAAATTGAGTGGGTATGGCCTCAAAAGAGGGAAGGAGAAGAAGTACATAAACTTACGGCCCTTTAACACCTTTAACACCTTTAACTCAGAATTCTATCATTTATCCCATTTCTATTGCCTGATCTTTCACTCCGGTGTTTCGTGAATACAACATATTAAAAATGTTAAGATACAAAGACAATAAACGTGAAAGTCTAGTTGTACAGAAAACACACTAATTCCCTAAGAATCCAACCTTAAGAGTATCTTTGTTTGTAGCCCCACCATAACTTTTCCAACAAGGGATACACACATTTCATACTGTTTAAACTGAATCTGAAAACTATGGAACTTAAAAATCATTCTATTTCAAAAGAGAAGTCCTGAAAGGAAACTCTTAGTGATTTGAGATGCTGCTCAGGTCCTCGTGGCCTGAACTGGGGTGTGTGTCCTCTATGTGTCACTCAAAGCAGCACACTCTGTTCTCCACGCGTTACAGATGCCATTTACAGTTCATTTTTAATCAACACAGGACTGTGCAAAAGGTCTGCCTCTCTACTTATCTTTACCCGTTGCTTTTTAAAATATTTTTTTAGTATTTATTTATTATTATTTATTTTTGGCTGCGTTGGGTCCTCATTGCTGTGCGCAGGCTTTCTCTAGTTGTGGTGAGCGGGGGCTATTCTTCACTGCGGTGCATGGCCTTCTCATTGCGGTGGCTTCTCTTGTTGCGGAGCACGGGCTCCAGGCGCACAGGCTTCAGTAGTTGTGGCGTGAGGGCTCAGTAGTTGTGGCACAAGGGCCCAGTTGCTCTGCGGCATGTGGGATCTTCCCGGATCAGGGCTCGAACCCGTGTCCCCTGCTTTGTCAGGTGGATTCCCAACCACCGCGCCACCAGGGAAGCCCTACCCGTTTCTTTCTGAATAAATCACAACCGTGACATTGAACAGCAAGCCACAGGAACAGTCAAACTTAGAACCTCCGCGGAGCCAGGACACAGCATGACACAGAACGGGAAGGGCACATGGCATGCTGGGAATTGGGCCAGGTTAGATACATCATTTGGATTAAGTTTGTTTACAAAGCTCTCGACCATAAGCAAAGCTATATGGCCTGTTCATGTACTGCACTCAACCATGAGGAAAGATGCCCATGACCCTAAGCTTGGGGCATGACCTTTTGCATTTGGACTGCAAATAATTGCCTTTGTGTGAAAGTCAGAGGCATAAGTAAGAGGGGCATGTCTGAAATGAAACTTTCATAACTCAACATTTTAAAAGTAACAGAACCCTGGCCATCTTTACTTGTTTTCGTTTCTTGTCTACACACTGGGAAGATGACAGGGAACTTTCTCAGGAGTTGAAGGCCTGATACACTTCCTACCCCTCGCCACTGGTGCCCTCCTTCAGCATTTGTGGCAGGTTCAGTTCCTGTTGACATGCCCCGTTCCTGAGACTCTTTCTGCCCAGTCTTCCTGCCTTGGAGCAGATGAAGAAGTGAAACCCTCCACCCATGCTGAGTGTGCCCTAGAAATTAGTGCGCCCAGTTTCCAGTCCCCACCAGCTTGCCAAGGCCAGGACAGCATCCTGTGTTGCACTCATGACCCAGAATACCCCAGCTTAGAGTCTGGGGTAAAGACGTGGAGAAGTAAAAAAAAAAACTGCTTGCCTTTGCTTTTTACAGAACACTTAAAATTCCTTACGTGGTTTTCAGAGAGCCCAAGAGCATCGCGTGACGAGCTGATGGCCGGGCCACCCAGGGTCCACATTATGCAGTCTCATGACCAACAACAGCTTCATCAGGAAGGGACACTGAGTATCTGGGGGTCTCTGGTGGGCTCAGGAAAGATGCACTTGTTGGCTGTGCTTACAGACCTAGCTAGACTTTTTGATGGTTTTACAGATGCATGCACACACCAAAACGATCAAACTGTACACTTTAAATATATGCAGTTTGATGTATGTCAATTATGTCTCAATAAAGCTGTTAAAGATACTTAGAAACTTTTTTTCTTTTCAAAAGAAAGATGGCACATGATTCAAACAGTAAAAGGCATCCACAGTGAAAAGTATGTAAAAGCCAGTCCCTCCCCCCAGCGCCGGCCCCCAGGGAGTTTTTAGACAGACGCTCTGGTCACACACAGAAGTGCGTTCAGAAGCCAAGCCTGCAGTGGACACACATAACGAGGAAAGATGTTCTCTTCCCTGAGGACACGTAAGCTGGTCTGAAAAATACCAAGTATTGTGGGAGGAGAGCCAGTTCTCTTAAGAAACCAGTCTCTGGACACAAATTAGTTTAGTCTTCCCTAAAATATAACTCTGCCTGCACACATGAGCTCAATCCCCTGTCCTCTTCTCCAGGAGGAAAAAAATGGGGAGGAATCAAACTCCTTACCCCCAAGCCTCCTCTGAGCTCCTCTAAGCATTAATGTTTGAATCGTCACAGACAACCAGGATTTGAAAGCCTGACATTAGAAAGCTTTTGAACAGATCGACGTCATCCATCAGGGCATATGGAAGACTAAATTGACGTGCCTGAAATTTCTCATCCAGAGAATAGTCTTCAGGGTTACAAAGGACATCAATGGAAAAAGGAATGAGGCCCATGTGGGATCTTCCCGGACCGGGGCATGAACCCCTGTCCCCTGCATCAGCAGGCGGACTCCCAACCACTGAGCCACCAGGGAAGCCCCAAGTGGCTTTTTAAGCCAATAGGTCTAACATTTCTCCTCTTGACTATACAGATCTCACTCTTACCTCTGGAATTTTTCTCTGGTGAGTTTCTTCCTTAGTCCCATTTGGGCAAAGGGACACCCAATCGGATCCTTCCCTGTGAAGCCCATGTACATAGACAAGTGATCACCACACCACCATCTGCCTAAGACCAAAAAGTCCGGCTGCCAAAGGAGGGCCTGAGACAGACGTCATCACAGCGGACTAGAAAGAAATATACTTTTCTTTCCTTCTTTTAAGTTTAATTTTTACTTTATATGAGAGTATAGTTGATTTACAATACTGTGTTAGTTTCATGTATACAGCAAAGTGATTCAGAGATACATATATCTATTCTTTTTCAGATTCTTTTCTCATATAGGTTATTACAGAATATTGAGTAGAGTTCCCTGTGCTATACAGTAGTTGATTATCTATTTTACATGTAGTAGTGCATATATGTTAATCCCAAACTCCTAATTTCTCCCTCCCCCAACCTTTCCCCTTTGGTAACCCTAAGTCTGTGAGTCTGTTTCTGTGTTTTTAAATAAGTTCATTTGTATCATTTTTTAGATTCTACACGTAAGGGATATCATATGACGTTGGTCTTCCTCTGTCTGACCTACTTCACTCAGTGCGATCATCTCTAGGTCCATCCGTACTGCTGCACATGTTTTTCTTTCCTTTTCAAAATACCTCCATTCAGCATGACAGCATACAGGATGGTTAAGAGAGGGCTCTGATATCAGGCAAACTGGGGTCTGAGCCCAGTTCCTTCACTCCTGGAGCTGTGCAAACTTCGGCAATTTATTCAAGTCTGTGACTTGCTTCCTCAACCGTAGGGTGGAGATAAGAACAGTTTCTCCCAGAGTTGTCATGAAAATCGGCCAAAACATACAAATATATTTAGAAGTGTGCATGGCATGTGAATATTCATGATTGTTATATATTTTTAGGTACTTTTTTATATACAGTTACATACTCTTTATATATCCTTATTATTTTTATTCACTGATTCAACAAATATCTAGAGAGCACCTACGATGGGCCTGGCATTACGTAGCTCAGCACGGAATTTTGTCTTTAAGGAACGGACATCATTCTTTCTCGGAAGAAACTCTTGGGACATTCATCCAACACTGTGGTGGCACCAGGTTCCTAAAGCACTCAAAACATTCTTGTCATCTTGTCATGATCTTGGTAGCTTTCCCGAGAAGGAAAAAGAGGTGGTACAGACATCAGTACTTTTTGTCAGGAAAACTGAGGCACAGAGAGGCTGAGTGGCTTGCTCAGAGCTGATCCACTGGGCCCCAGTGGGGTTGAGACAGGACGCGTCTGGACGTGGAGCCTGATGTAGCATTTTGCAGAGTGTTGTGATGCAGACCCTGGTCCCTCTGGCCCTCACTAAGCTGGACCACCCAAAAGGAGTTTACGGTCTAAGACGGAGGGATTTTCATGGGGAGGGAGGCCTTGGAAGACTAGCTGACCAGGTGCCTTCACTGCAGGCTTCCTCAATGGTTTAAACAGGCAAATGTGCCCATATCTCAGATGGAAAGGTACTATGAGGCATTTCCCAAACTTCCTTGACACAGGACCCTCCCCTCATGGAGAACCTTCTGGGCTTCGTATTCCAGGGAGCACGTTTTGGGGAATGCTGGTTCAGAAAATGGTTTCCTTAGAAGGGTGACTTTTTGAGAAAACCATCCCAAATTAGAAATACAAGTTTAAACCAACCAAACTGCCTCCTTTCTCTCTCCCTGAATATGGTCACTAAGGTGGAAACTTCTCTCAAAGCACACTGGGCCGAGGCCAGCAAGGTTCAAGGGCCCCGACACTCAGGTTCTGGAGTCCCAGCTGGGTTCTGAATCACCGCTTCTCCCATGACACGGGCCAGGAAGTCAAGAATTCCAGCCAAGACTCCTGACCTTGTTCAATGAAACTGTTTAGAGCCTTCCACGGATCACAGAAAGTCGGCGGTGGGGAACATACAACTGTTACAAAGGATCAGAGGGTCATATTTTCAGCCACAGTCTGCTGGAACGAGCAGCTTTTGAGTTTTTATCCTCTTGGGCAATATGATTCTTCAAAGCTAATCTTGCCTCTGTGCTGGCATCATATAGATGCTCAGCCTGGGCTCCGACTCTGATGGTATAACCCTGCACTCACCGACAAGAACCTCAAAAGTGAGCTGCTTACGTGCCCTCCTGCTTCCTTCTCGTCAAAGCCCGATTCCACTCCTCTTCTGCAAGGTGACCGTCAATCCACATGACTCCGCTTACACCCAACCCCTGGGCATCTTCCGTTCACTCCCTCCCTCTCTTCCTTCTGTTTCATGTTCTGACAACATGAGAACAGCCAGGAATCTGTCTCTGTCCTCCATGGTAACCTACCCAGTGAACACCTTTGAAGAGGGTGGAGAAGCAAAGCAGGCTTAACTCCCTCAGAAATCATCCCTCCTGTGAAAGACATGGCATAACTTTTCTTCTGTAGTCATTCCTCTATTCCAAACGTCATGGGAAAGAGACTCTGAATTCCCGTGCTCCATTTACGGTCTCCTTTCGGAAATTCATTTCTTCCTGATGCACTCCTTGGTTTAATGCATTGCTTACCCTCTGAATCGTTTTCTATGTATCTGACTGCACTGGCATGATATTCTTTAGATTGTAAGCTCCCGGGAGGTGGGGACATTGCCTATTTCCCATTATTATCTGGTCTAAAAATACTGACCGTGACCATGACATTGAAGAAAAGCCAGCTGATGAAGAATAAGATAAACACAATGACGGACATAACTTTAGGGCCTGGCTGGAAAAATAGCCATTTCTGAAGACATTTTCAGGAGGTCACCTCAAAATGGTAAAGTATTTAGTCATCTAACTGAACAGAAGATGAAGGAAATTATATTTATGAGGAAATACTTTTTGAATGACCCTCCTCGGTAATCATCTCAGCGAATAGGATTCCTGCCATGAAATGCCCACTATGATGACTCTGAGAAATGCTGTAGAGGTTTTCATTGAGGTCCTGGTTCATTTGGCTTTAGGACACAATGAGCATTCTTCTCTCTTTTCTTTCTTCTTTAAGCTTTTTGAACACAGAGAACTTTAAAAAAAAATTCATTTTACTGAAGTATAGTTGATTTACAATGTTGTATTAATTTCCACAGTACAGAAAAGTGATTCAGTTATACATATACATGTGTATAACATATCTATAGTTTTCATATTCTTTTCCATTATGGTTTATCAAGGATACTGAATATAGTTCCGTGTGCTATACAGTAGGACCTTGTTGTGTATCCATTCTCTATGTAATAGTTAGCACCTGCTAATCCCAAACTCCCAATCCATCCCTCCCTCACCACCCCCGCCCCTTGGCAACCACAAGTCTGTTCTCTATGTCTGTGAGTCCGTTTCTGTTTCACAGATAAGTTCATTTGTGTCTTATTTTAGATTCCACATATAAATGACATCATACGGTATTTGCCTTTTTCTTTCTTACTTTGCTTAGAATGATAATCTCCAGGTTCATCCGTGTTGCTGCAAATGGCATTATTTCACTCTTTTTTATGGATGAGTAATATTCCAGGGCATACACACACACACACACACACACACACACACACCCACCCCATCTTCTTTATCCATTCATCTGTCGATGGACACTGAGGTTGCTGAACACTGAGAATTTCAGATTAAGCCTCATGTACTTTTCCAGAATGCCCTGTGGTCATGTCAAAGATGGCTGCTTCGGTGGTCATCCAACCCAGACTCACATCACTGCTCAATGCACACAGTTGCCTGGATCAGGAGAGGAAGGAGCCTTACCAGCTGACGCCCATGTTTCACGGTGACTGAGATGAGGAAGTAGTGGACACCTACCACCAGAGCGCTGACTTGGGTCTGAGTTGGCATGTGCTTACCCAGCTCTGACTCCCTCTGGAAAGCACTGAGTGTGAGGGCAACAGCGGCCTTCAGAGCCGGAACCGAGAGAAGCAGCCCCATGACACACCCACTCCCCAGGGGGGAGAAACCAGAGACTCCCCCCAGGCAGCATGCCAGGGCAACCCTATAACAATGATGGTGTGAGGCCCACGTTCCCTAGGACGCCAGTGGTGAGCAGCTCTGCACACCTTTCTGCCTCACAACCGCCCTTCGAAGGACGGATCGTCATCCGCTTTTATTTTCTTTTACTTATTTTCTTGAAAACAAAAAAAGGCAGATTTAGATGCTAAGACTTAAAGTGGTCATTAGCTCAAGATTACTCTTATGGACTGAGCTGTGTCCCCCTGCTCCCCCACAAATGCATATGCTGAAGCCCTCACCTCCAGTGTGGCTGTGTTTGGAGATAGGGTCTTTAAAGAGGTAATTAAATTTGAGTGAGATCATAAGGGTGGGACCCTAATCCAATAGGACTGGTGACCTTTTAAGAAGAGGGACACGCACCAGGGATGTGTGTACAGGAAAAGACCATGTGAGGACAGCAAGAAGGCGGCCATCTGCAAGCCAAGGAGAGAGACGTCAGGAGAAATGAAACCTGCCAACATCTTCATTTTGGACTTCCAGCCTCTAGAACTGTGAGAGAATTAATTTCTGTTGTTTAAGCTACCCAGTCTGTGGTACTTCATTATGGCAGCCCAAACTGACTGAGTCACACAGTTAAAAAGTGGTCTGGTGTCAAAGTTCATGCTTGGGGGCAGTAGAGAGTTCATGTACTAACTCTGGTCTTGTTTCAACAATCTCAGGCCAAGCCTTCAGATCTTGGATGCCTGCATCATTAGCTATTGTTGCACAATAAAGAATCTGATTGGCTTTTGTCCCTGGCTCCTGGGAGGGAGACTCTAAATCCTTGGGATTTCCCCAGTAATGGAGTATCTTTGATATTCATGAGCCCCTTGGAATCATGAATCGCCATTCACCTGAGTTTGTGCTACTGAGAGGTCTTGGGTAGGGGCTGGTCACCAGAAAGACCAACCTTGTCATTAGAGGACTGGGCTGGTCACCAGCCCAACCTCCCAAACTCCAGGGAGGGGACAGGGGCTGAGGATTAGGTTCAGTCTCATGACCAACAATTCAATCATGCTTACGTAACTGTTGGTGGGAATGTAAATTGATTCAGCCACTATGGAAAACAGTATGGAGGTTCCAACAAAAAATAAAAATACAACTACCATATGATCCAGCAATCCCAATTCTGGGTGTATATACAAAGGAAATGAAAACAGGATCTCAGGAGATAACTGCACTCCCATGTTCACTTCAGTATTACAACAGCCAAGACGTGGAAACAATTTAAGTGTCTGCCAACAGATGAGTGGATAAAGATGTGATATTCAAACACACACACACACACACACACACACACACACACATACACACACGATGGAATATTATTCAGCTGTAAAAAAAGAATGAGATCTTGCATTTGCAATGGCATGGATGGACCTTGAGGGTATTATGCTAAGTGAGATAAGCTAGACAGAGAAAGACAAATACTGCATAATCTCACTTACACGTGGAATCTAAAAAAGCTGAACTCATAGAAATAGTAGAATAGTGGTTACCAGGCGCTGGGGGTGGAGGAATTGGGGAGATGTTATGTTTAAAGGTACAAACTGCAACTAGTAGATAAGTATTGGGCTGGCCAAAAAGTTCGTTCAGGTTTTTCGGTACGATGGCTCTAGTAGCACTTAGTTGTCTTTAACCTCGTTCGAAACAGTTTTGTTAGACTGTACTGTGACAGCTGTCATATCAGCGTGCATTTAAAAAAACTTATCAAAATTGGTGAATCTTTGTGTAGCCATCTTAATATTGCAGATGGAAGAAAAAAGCAACATTATCGGCATATTATGTTTTATTATTTCAAGAGAGGCAAAAATGCAACTGAAACACAAAAAAAGATTTGTGCAGTGTATGGAGAAGGTGCTGTGACTGATCGAACGTGTCAAAAGTGGTTTGTGAAGTTTCGGGCTGGAGTTTTCCCGCTGTACGATGCTCCATGGTCGGGTAGACCAGTCGAAGTTGATAGCGATCAAACTGAGACGTTAATTGAGAACAATCAACGTTATACCATGCGGGAGACAGCCGACATACTCAACATATCCAAATCAAGCATGGAAAATCACTTGCACCAGCTGGTTATGTGAATCGCTTTGATGTTTGGGTTCCACATAAGTTAATCAAAAAAAAACCTTCTTGACCATATTTCTGCATGCGATTCTTTACTGAAATGTAACGAAAATGTTCTGTTTTTAAAACAAATTGTGATGGGCGATGAAGAGTGGATACTGTACAATAATGTGGAACAGAAGAGATCGTGGGGCAAGCGAAATGAATCACCACCAACCACACCAAAGGCCGGTCTTCAGCCAAAGAAGGTGATGTTGTATATACGGTGGAATTGGAAGGGAGTCCTCTATTATGAGCTCCTTCCGGAAAATCAAATGATTAATTTCAACAAGTACTGCTCCCAATTAGACCAACTGAAAGCAGCACTTGACGAAAAGCGTCTGGAATTAGTCAACAGAAAACGCATAATCTTCCATCAGGACAATGCAAGACCACCTGTTTCTTTGATGACCAGGCAAAAACTGTTACAGCTTGGCTGGGAAGTTCTAATTTGTCCGCCGTATTCACCAGACGTTGCAACTTCAGATTTCCATTTACTTTGGTCTTTACAAAATTCTCTTAACGGAAAAAATTTCAGTTCCCTGAAAGACTGTAGAAGGCACCTGGAACAGTTCTTTGCTCAAAAAGATAAAAGGTTTTGGGAAGATGGCATTATGAAGTTGCCCGAAAAATGGCAGAAGGTAGTGGAGCAAAAGGGTGAATACGTTGTTCAATAAAGTTCTTGGTGAAAATGAAAAATGTGTCTTTTATTTTTACTTAAAAACCGAAGAAGCTTTTTGGCCATCCCAATCAGTCCTGGAGATCTAATGCACAGCATAGAGATTACAGTCAACGATACTGTACTATAAACTTCAAAGTTGCTAAGAGACCAGATCGTTCATGGTACCCATATTGCAATACACAAATGTATCAAATCAACACACTGTACACCTTAAACTTAAACAATGTTATACGTTAATCATATCTCAATAAAAAATGAAGAAATATCAGGCCTCTGTAGTGAAACCCCAATAAAACTCTGGACAGTGACGCTCAGTGGAGCTTCCTGCTAGGTGAACACGTGGTTGCCCTGAGAGAGTGATGCGTCCTGATTCCACAGGGAGAGGGCACAGAAATTCTGCATACGGGACCCCCCAGACCTCATCCCATGTGACTCTTCATTGGCGGCTCCTGATTTGTATCCCTTATAATAAAACTCTATAATCCTAAGTATCATGCTTTCCTGAGTTTCATGAGTCATGCTGGTGAATTGCTGAACCTCGGAGGTTGACGGGAAGCCCCACATTTACAGCCAGCTGGTCAGAAGTGCAGGGGGCCTGTGGACCCCCTGGGCTTGTGGCGGGTCTCTGAAGGGCGGGTGGTCTGGTTGGGGACGGGTGGAGTCTGCACTAACTCCCAGTGGTTGGTGCCAGAAACGCACTGCACTGTTGCAGCCTCCTTCCTCCCATCCATCCACTCCCTCGCCATGTGACCCTGTGTTGCCTTGTGAATGTCACAACCTGAGGCTTGGTCAGTCACAGATCGGCTATTATTACGCAGCTGAGCGCTTGAAGGCAGAGGTGTTTAGAGGCTAAAGAACAACCAAGCTCAAGGTTGGTTGGATTTTAGGAATGAAAATGATTATCCAATAATAATTTAGTGAGCCTGTCCCCACTCCTATGTTCCTCTCTCTTTTTTAGTATATCTAGTCCCTACGTTTGGATTCATTGAAAAAGAATTTAGTTGCCCCTTGGTCACAATAATTAAATGAGGACAGAGGTCCTAAATTAAAGAATCGAGAAGTGTTTGCTTTGAAAGCTATTCATTCATTCGTTCATTCGTTCAAGAGCGTGGAGTCAACTTTTGGACGAAAGCAACCACCATTTATGGGACACCCGTGACTAGGGTGCTTGGTTTCGTCCTTTCTTTCTTTTTAATTAATTAATTAATTTTTTTTGGCAGTGTCGTGTGGCATGCAAAATCCTAGTTCCCTGACCAGGGATCGAACCCGTGCCCCCTGCAGTGGGAGCACGGAGTCTTAACCACTGTAGTGCCAGGGAAGCCCTGGTTTCATTATCTCTAATTCTCATCACAATCCTGCAAAGTAGTTATTACAATTCCCATCTTAGCAACAAGAAAGCTGAGGTTCATACAGGTAAATGTTTCCCAAGCCCACACACCATCCACATGGGAAGAGGGAGTCAGGACTCAAACCGGGATCTGACTTTATCCAAAGTACAAGCTTTATCACATCGATGGCTCCTGGAGCCCTGGTCCAAATGCTTACATACATTAATCTTATCTTCCTTGTTTCATCACTGATCCTGGTCCATTTCACCAAGGGTCAGTGGTGAAACAAGGAAAATAAGATTAATGTATGTAAACGTTTCATAAAGCGAAATGCATCCTACTTAAAAGACTGCTCTTTATTCTGCTTTTATATCCTTTTTGGTATGTTTTTCTTTTTTATTAAATAAATGAATGTTAACGTAGTCAGCAATATTTTTTAATACCCTTACTTGGCAAAAAGAGAAAACATTCCAGCCCTACTTTCATCTTTATATTTTATAGTCCCTTAAATCCCAAAGTCTGGGAAACACAGCATCACACTGGCCCTAACTGTGAGCCCCAGAGGGAAGCTCCAGAAAGGTGTACAGATCTGGACTTTCTTCTACGTTAGATTCTTACTGCCTTAATATACAGTGTGCCGGGTGAGCACGCAGGCTCCAGAGGCTGGCTGCATGGAACCAGATTCTGGCTCCATCACTGGACCCCACTCCCAGAGTCTCTGATTCAGTGCATCCTGAGTGGAGCTGGAGAGTCTGCATTTCTAACATGCTGCCAAGTGATGCCAGTGCTGCCCATCGAGGACAACAGTTTGAGAAGCGCTGGTTTAAGCCCATCCCATCATTTCTAGTCCCTTTGTCAGGGGACTGGTTCAGATACGGGAATGTGAACCAACTAAAGTCTGGGGTGGGTAGGGAAGTAGGGGACAGGGGAGGCTCTTCCTCCACGATACAAGAGTTACAAGAGGAGAAGCTCCCTTCCTGCTTTGGACCGTGGCTGCGTGAAGACGTGGCACTTGGAGTTGCTGCAGCCGGCTCACGACCACTTGAGTCAGGGAGCCTGAGAACTTCCGGAGAAGGAACTGCACTTAATCTCATTGAGGGCAAAGTGAAGCGGAACAGAAAGATGATTGTTTTTGTTCTTATGAATACAATCTGGTGAGAGCACTGCTTGTTGAACTCAGGGTTCCATGGAAGTGCTACGCCCTAAGATACATACACTGTGTGTGTGTGTGTGTGTGTGTGTGTGTGCGCGCGCGCGTGTGTGTGACAAAGCCAACTGAATGGTGCAGGCGTTTCGATATCACAGTATTCATTAGTTCATGTATCATTTTACTAATCTCCGAAAGGCAGGTGAGAAGGCAGTGATGTACCCACACCTCTCTGACTCTGTCACAGATATGTTGTTAAATGAAATGGAGAACTGGGGTCACCTGGAGGATTATTAAAGTCCAACATACCTTTGTATGAGTCTACTGATACTCCTTCTGCTATTTTAAAAATCACTGGCTCTATTACAAAAGTAAGGAAAGCTAATAAAAGATTTTTATAATAGCGACATATGACGAGCTTTAATCTCGTAATGCATCCTGAGATCAACAGTTTAAAATGGAAGAATCATTGTAGTTAGACTGGGAATTTGGGATTGACATGTACACACTGCTGGATTTAAAACAGATAACAAACAAGGACCTACTGTAGCGCACAGGGAATTCTGCTCAATCCTCTGTAATAACCTAAATGGGAAAAGAATTTGAAAAAGAATAGATACATATTATATGTATAACTGAGTCACTCTGCTGTACACCTGAAACTAACATAATGTTGTTAATCAACTATGCTCTAATATAAAATAAAGATTAAAAAAAGAATCACTGTACTGATCCAAGCCACTGGCAAAGGACTCCGCGTGAGATTTTAAAATCTTCCCCCCAAGAAAAAGGTTGCGACCAGTTTTGAACTGGCAGCTAGGCGTTTCCAGAGCCAGGCAGTTCTCCTGGGAATGATCTCAGATGGCTGGGATTCCACCAGGCCTACTTCTGCACATGTTCTTCTGGGCCTTGCAGAGTCGCAAAGAACGCATTTGAATGCCCAAAAATGTCCATCCCACTCTGGGCTACAAAATCTGGCAAGTGCACCGCACTCTCCGGGGAGGATACAGCCCTCAGTGGGAAATAACTGTTAATGCGCGAACGTGTGGAAACTTGAGGTTGTGAATCATGAGCTGGGAGACCAATCACTAACTTGCTCATGAGGCGTAGCGTATGCCTTCGGTTTTTACACTCCCACATGTCACAGCCGTTCATATATAATTATGCTTCAAGATCATTTTAAATGTAAAGTATTATGGATAGGGACATTTATAAGACACCAGGCTGCAACCATCAAAATCATTTTTTTCCTATTTTATCCCCCAGAACGACGAGTGATTAGCATGCTTTGACATAATTGGAAGTCACAACTGAATTCACTCAGCTAGATGCTTGTCAGTACTCGGCATGGTTACATGTCCACTGATATCCTGCCTGTCCTCTACGACCTTGTCATATGAGCTGTATATGACATTGGAAGGATTAGAAGTGATAACCAGTGTTCATAAAAAGATCGGGGGACAATGTGCTGGGAAGCCTAAAAGGTTAAGCAATTAAGACATTTTTGATCAACACTCAACCCCATCACTTGTCAAGTGAATTTGCACTGAACTCTAGAAATACTCCATAAAGCCTTGTACAGAGTCATAAGGAAGACCAATTACTTCCTAGGCATAATAACACCACAAATTACGTAGCATTTCCCCAAAGGCCGAGGTAGTTAACATACCCATTTTACAGAAAGGTGGCAAAGCAAGTGGCTTGCCCGGGTTACCACAGTTACTAAGTGGTCCAGCCTGGGCATCTGATGGCCCGTGATGTGCCAGGAAGTCTTCTGAGCATGTTACATGTTCTAATTCATTGAATCCTAATCACAACTCTATGAGACGGGTTCTAGTATCAATTTACAGACGAAATTATAGCAGGAGGACTGGAGGCAGTTATGATTCCCAGGTTACTATTAAGGAAACTGAAGCTTAAAGAGGCTGGACGATTGACCAACGTGATGGAGCTACTGACTGTTAAGCCGGTAACTTCGGCACCTTGACTGTTTTGAATTCCAGCCAGGTTTTGAAGCCAGGCCATCTGGCCCCAGAGCCCGTACGTTCAGTGTACTGGTGACAAGCGGCCCTTCCTCAGAGCCAGACGGCCTGATTTTGAATCAGATATCTACTCTTTCCCTGCTGTGCCACCCTGAATAAATTACTTAACTGCTCTGTGCCGAAATTTCCTCATCTGAACCATGGGAAGAATAATGGAGCTAATTATCATCTGATGATTCAGCTTATAGGAAACACTTAGAACAGTCTGGTACAGAAAGAAGTACTCAGTTAGCTCATGTGATGATGAATCTCTAAGCTATAAAATTTCCCAAAGCATTTAAAAATTGGCTTACGCGATTAAAGATTGAACTGTTCAGGAACGTGTTCATTTGCATAAAGCAAAGGTCACTTATATTTTCCATCTGCTGGTTTCTATCTAGAATACTGATTTCCAAACCCCAAGGGGTCTGCGGAGACCCCCTCAGGGGAATCCTTATCAGGCGTAAGGAACAAGCCGGAGAGGTTCAGACTTCCTCCATTTGGATGAATTTGGACAAAGGATTTTGGAACTAAAAGCAGCTTGAGAACCATTGGTCTAAAAGACTAGACTCAGGTCACGTGGCTGCGCCTGTCCATCACTATACATACAACTGCCTGCGATGGTAAAGTTTAGGACCCCAGCTCTGCTGGCCTAAGGGTAGCACCTACGACACCACAGGGCACACCCAGTGGAAGAGGCAGTTTGGGGCAAAATGACACCCTTCATCTCTTTAATACACTGCTCTTGACAAAGTCAGGTTATGCAGGGAAGTAAGAGTCCGACAGAAGAATTCAAACAGGATGGACGACTGAAGGCTTCTGGGCAGAGATATGTTACAAAGCAGTAGTTCAGAAAGAATAACCTGGGTGTGATGTGCAGGACAAACTGGGATGGAATTACGGAGGTGAGCAAGGAGGCTACGACAGGACCAGAGCAAACAGAGGGTGACAAGGAGCATGCTGGCGATGGCAAATCCACAAGGGTGACGGCAGAACTGGAGAAGGAAGGTATTTCCTTAAGAGGGAAAAACGTGGCAAGACTTCAGGAAAGGAAAAGCGTTGAGGAATAAGGCAAAAAAGGAGGCTGGGTTCCTAAGCTTGGTTGCCTTGGAGAACGGTGGGCTCACCTTTAAAGCAGGTGCAAGGAAAAGATGACCTGGATTTCAAGAGGAGCATGGAAGGTGCTGGGGCTGGTCTGTGGAGCTGGAGCTGCCACTTAGATGACCACTTCCACACAGAGCAAAACTTGTTTCACTGCACATCAGTTTATTGCACTTTGCAGATATTCTGTTTTTGTTTTGTTTTGTTTTTTACAAACTGAAGGTCTGTGGCAACCCTGAATTGAGCAACTCTATCAGACCCATTTTTCCAACAGTATTCGCTCACTTCATGTCTCCATGTCGCATTTTGGTAATTCTCATGATATTTCAAAACTTTTCATTATTCATTGTATTTATCTTTGACGTCACTCTTGTAAGTGCAGATATGGTGGAAACCCCAAGAGAACTAGAATTAGAAGTGGAGCCTGGGGGCTTCCCTAGTGGCGCAGTGGTTGAGAGTCTGCCTGCCGATGCAGGGGACACGGGTTCGTGCCCCGGTCTGGGAAGATCCCACATGCCGCGGAGCAGCTGCGCCCGTGAGCCACGGCCGCTGAGCCTGTGCTCCGCAACGGGAGAGGCCACAGCAGTGAGAGGCCCGCGTACCGCAAAAAAAGAAAAAAAAAAGAAGTGGAGCCTGAAGATGTGACTGAATTGCTGCAATCTCGTGATAAAACTTTAATGGATGAGGAGGTGCTTCTTATGGATGAGCAAAGAAAGTGGTTTCTTAAGATGGAAGCTACTCCTGGTGAAGATGCTGTGAAGGTGGTCGAGATGACAGTAAAGGATTTAGAATATGACGTAAGCCTAGTTGATAAAGCAGCGGCAGGGTTTGAGAAGACTGCCTCCAATTTTGGACGAAGTGCTACTGTGGGTGACATGCCATCAAACAGCATTGTATGCTCCAGAGAAACAGCTCGTGAAGGAAGAGCCAACTAACTGATGTGACAAGATTCACTGCTGTCTTATTTTAAGAAATGGCCACAGCTGGTCTGCAGCTACCACCACCTTGATCAGTCAGCAAGACCTTTCCACCAGCAGAGATTATGACTTGTTGAAGGCTCAGGTGAGGGTTAGCATTTTTTAGCAATAAGGTATTTTTTTATTGAAGTATAGTTGCTTTACAGTGTTGTATTTGCAGTAAAGTGTTTTTAAATGAAACTACGTACATCATTTTTTTAGACAATGCTATTGTACACAATAGACTAGTGTAAATGTAATTTTTAAAACTGAAGTATAGCTGATTTATAATATTATATTAGTTTCAGGCATACAACATAGTGATTCGATGTTTTTATAGAGGGGCTATCATCAAAAAGACAACAAATGATAAATGTTGGCGAGGGTGTGGAGAAGAGTGAACCCTGGTACCACTGCTGGTGGGAACGCCATTTGGTGCAGTCACTGTGGAGAACAGTATAGAGGTTCCTCAAAAAACTAAAAATGGAGCTACCATAGGATCCAGCAGTCCCACTCCGGGGTATGTATCTGAAGAAAATGAAATCACTAAGTTGAAAAGATATATGCACCCCAGTGTTCATAGCAGCATTATTTACAATTGCCAAGATAATGGAAGCAACTCAAGTGACCATCAACAGATGAATGGATAAAAAAATCACGACACACACACACACACACACACACACACACACACACAGAGGAATATTACTCAGCCATAAAAAGAATGAAATTCTGCCATCTGCAACAACATGGATGGACCTGGAGAGTATTATGCTTAGTGAAATAAGTCAGACAGAGAAAGACAAATACCGTATGATATCACTTACGTGTGAAATCTAAAATATGATACAAATGAACTTATCTATGAAACAGAAACAGACTCACAGACATAGACAACAGACTTGTGGTTGTCAAGGGGGAGAGGGTGTGGTGGAGGGATGGAGTGGGAGTTTGGGGTTAGTAGATGTAAGCATTTATATAGAGAATGGATAGACAACAAGGTCCTACTGTACAGCACAGAGAACTATATTCAGTAACCTGTAATAAACCATAATGGAAAAGAATATATATCTATGCATAACTGAATCACTTTGCTGTACAGTAGAAATTAACACATTGTAAATCAACTATACTTCAATAAGATAAATTTTAAAAAAAGAAGTCATGACACACACACACACACACACACACACACATACACACAAAGTAATATTACTCAGCCATAAAAAAGAATGAAAAAATTTTTGCAACAACACGGATGGACCTGGAGGGTACTATGCATAGTGCAATAAGTCAGACAGAGAAAGACGAAACACTGTGCAACTTGCTTTCTTGCAGTCCCTGGAACAAAACCTGCAATATCTCCGCAGTCTGCCTGTACCTAGGAGGTGGCTGAGGTGTGAGATGGGGGCTTTGGAAAGACTTGGAAATCTTCTGTGTTGTTTGACAGCTAAATTGTTAGGTCTTTGCTGGGCAAGTGAGGAAACTGGACAGCAGAGAGATTCAAGGGCTCTGAGGCAGGGCCACAGCGGCGGAAGAGGCAGGGGAAAGCACAGAGCAGCTGATATGTCCCCAGACCTCCGATTCCTTCTCCACCACCTCTGATACGGATCACACCGTGTTTCCCAGGAGAGGCGATCGCTTCCCCCATCTCCCTCCCTTCCGTCCATCTCTGGGCCAGATGGGACAAGTTGCAGCAAAGGCTGCCAGAATGCATAGCTCTGTCCCCCGAATCCTCCTGCACCCTCTCCTTATTATGGAGGACAGGGTGCCCTTGGTATCACTGCACAGAGAAAGGGGGGCTGTCGCAGTCACTGGGGAGCAAGTCGTGAGAACATGCAGCCCGTTTTAGAATTAAGAACACCCACCCCTGGATGTGTAAAAAGTCGTACAGCCCGAATAATCATTTCTCACCTCTAGACGTGACCTCCTGCCCCAGAGGGAGGCACGCTGAGATCTGCGTAGCATAGGGAAAGATGAATAATAGAGATTCACCAAATGCGCAAGTACTTGAAATGAGCCATGTGCCAAAAGTCAATCTGTGAGTTAGCGGCGGAAAAACAAAACAACACCCAGATTTGTTAACGCCCCGATTCCCGTGAAGTCACCCTTCCCAGGTGGCCAGCCCTCTCTCCATCTCCACACTCTCTTGGGGGATGGGGTGAGGGTGAGGGCAGTGGGTACGCATGTGCGTGGGTTTTATAAACACAATTATTCACATTTTGCTGACCTGCACCGTGCGTTAAGCTCGTCTTTATCACTCGCTTTCTCATCCCTCTTGAGCAGAGACGCTAAACCAGCAGCCCACAGTTGCCACCCGTCTCCCAAGGCTCCTTTCTGCCAACACTGCCTGGTGCTACCTTAGAGAGTTGGTGGAAACGAGTTTGTAAAGGGATCAAAGAAACAAATAACTCAGCAGTAACACACACACACAAAACAAAGCCACAATGTCAACTTTCCAGAGGCTCGCTCCTGGGAGGGGAGGAGATGCACTGTCTTCCTCTCTTAAAAGTTCCTTTCTCGTCCTCCACACAATCCCATAAAGCTGTCCTTTCGGCATAACAAAGTCAGCCAAATATTGGCCGTTTCAATCGTTCCAAGCAGTACATTTAAAGGCTGGTTAAAATTAACATCAAGGGAGAACGGGGCACAGAAACGGAGGGGTGGGCATGGAAGGAGGGTAAGGTAGGGGAGGGGGGCAAAGAAGGGGATACCGCTAGGCAACCAGAGCCTGGACCCCAACTGCCTGGGAGATGGCTTCCCCTCCTCGCCCTGTGGCCGGCTGAGCTGTCTGCTCCTGGAGCTGTGTGCGCACGTATGTTGGGATGCGTGTCTGGGTGGGGTCCCTGGATGACTGCATCAATCTGCCGTATCCTGACCCTCCTCTGTCACAGCCCCGCCAGGAGACTGGGATTCTCCTTTGTTGTCAAGCACAGCAGAGTTCACCAACTTTTCCAGAAAGGTCCTTGATGCAGAAGGGAGGAGGTACAGGTCCCGCCCTCTTCTTGCCAAAGGCGGAAACTCGTGAGCTGCTTGTGGCTCCCAAGGGTGTACTTTAAGGACTATTTCTTATTTCTCCAAGCCACTAAATGAGCTTTTGATTCCATGCAGAGTGACCATTCCGTACCATTATGTTCGCCACCTCAATCTATACTTTAACATCTATTTGCTTCACCATGTGCCTTTAAGATTACATATTATCAGCCACCCCCAGGGGCTGGAAAGACATCTGTCTGGCTCATTTGGGGGAGTGCCCAGCTTTGCAGCGAGAAGCTTGACAAATGGTGACGGCGATCACGGTGACGTCTGAGGTCAGCCCAAAGCAGTGCTGCTTGACTCCCCCTCTGGCTCGTTTTATGAGGTGGGCTGGTGGCCTGGGAGGTCCCGGACAAAAGGTTCATCACACCCCGGGCCCTCGGTCTGCTCCCAGCTTCTGCACAGGGCTTCCCACCACTGGCTGAGGCTGTACCTCCTGGTGACTTCAGACCAGACAGGAGCAGATGGCCGAGGCAGCTCACGCTTCAGCAGATGGGCCAGCGGGTGGAGCAGACCACCCTTCTCGGTGGAGAAGATACAGAATCAACTCTGTATATTTCTTCTCTTGGCAAAGTGTGTTCTGGGGGAATTCCTGGCTTCCTTGGTAGAGAACAATCCTTTGTATTTTTACAGAAGAACGTGATAAACCACGGAAGTAGCTGAGGATGGGGGGGTGAGCGTATCTGCCTGTGTATGTGGGTATGTGTGCCCATGCAGAGAACCCAGGGCTGTTCACTTATTCCACGCAGCACTAACAGAGCTCCAGGTTTTCTAAAAAAGTCATATCCAGCTTGTATTTTTTAAGCCCATTATAGGTAAGAATATTTACTCTGCCTTCAGTGCTGCTTTATTCAGAGCTCATATTAACTTACTTAACCTTTAAGCCAGTATCACTAGCATCTTTGTCAGGCAGAGAAAAGTGATGACAAGGCAAGAATTATTTAATCTGCTGCTGCCTAAGTGTCTTCCACACCTGATACCCTCAGGCTTCAACACGATGCAGAAACTCTTCGTCATGTGTCAAATCTGTACATCTTCACTATATCGATTAGAAACTGAGTTCAAACAGACGAAATGACCCAGGGAAGCCTGTCTTCAGTTCTCGACCTGAGATGAGGTTTTAAGTCTTTAATTCCAGTAATTTATGAAGCTGGTGTTGGGGCCAACATGGCAGCCACATTATACACGAACTACCTCACATCTCAGATATTTATCGTATATACTTCTTACTTGTGCAGTGAAAGAGAACAGGCTGAGACATCAGAGGATCAATGTTCCAGCTGCATACACTACTCTGTGACCTTGAGCAAGTTAATCGACCTTTCTGAATTTCTGTTTCCTCACCTGAGTTAGCATCTTCTTTACACAGTTAATGTGGAGATTAAATGAGATACGCTCCAGAGAAACTCTACTGTGAAGAACTGTAAAGTCCCAGCATTATTGTGGAGGACATCCAGTAGGAAATCTGGATAACCTTAAGTCTATTAGGGTCATAATTTTTTCTTTTACTTAAATGATCTACTCTTAATCCTTCAAAGATTGCTGAAAAACTGGAGAAATGGGGAGGAGTCAAGATGGTGGTGTGGGAAGACATGGAGTTCAGGTCTCCCTACAACTAGGGCACCTGCCAGACGCTGGTGGGGGACCTCGACACCCAAGGAGATGGGAGGAAGCCCCAAGCGAAGCTGCAGGACATGGGGGGACTGAGCGGGGAGGAGAAGTGGAGGCCGGACAGGACCAGAGCCCCTGAGGGGTGGCTGAGAGGGGGGAGGGGTTCCCAAGGCTGGAAAGACCCTCAGGGGCTCAGATCAGGGGAGAGTGCACCCAGCGTATCCCCTACCCAATCGGCCGGGGAAGTCTGCCTGGCTCTCGGGCCAGGTCCTAGGCCCTCAGTGGTCCCCTCTGGGCTGCAGTGGTCCTGGGGGCATAGGCAGGAGGCCGGGGGAGAACAGGAGGGGCAGGTGGGAGGGGCCCTCCAGGAGAGAAGCAGAGGGCGTTTGCCCCACCCACTCAGGCCGGGGAAGACTGCTGGGCTCCCAGGCTGGGTGTCCTGCCCTCCAACCCTGTCCCCCCACAGGCCACATGGGACCTGGGGACATAGGAGGGAGGTGGGGGTGGGGGGGTGGAGGAGAGCAGGAGAGGCAGTTGGGAGGGGCCCTCCAGGACAGGAGGAGGGGGAGAGGAGTGGAGGGCCTTTCCTGCCCTCTGAGACCAGAGGCAGGAGGCAAGCCGGGGCCCCTCTGGTCCATTGAGCCTAAGCTCCACCCTCCACACCCGCCCAGGGCCTTTTCCAGTCCTGTGGGTTGTAAGCATAGGCCCCACCCACCACCCCTGCTTAGGCCCCGCCCTCCACAGCCACGGTCTTTTCCACCTTTGTTTTTTTAACTATTATGGTTCTGTTTTACCTTCCGGTTGTTGATTCTTATATTCTTTCTAACATAT
Organism: Pseudorca crassidens; assembly: GCF_039906515.1. Lineage (NCBI taxonomy): Eukaryota > Metazoa > Chordata > Mammalia > Artiodactyla > Delphinidae > Pseudorca > Pseudorca crassidens. Next base: position 190,689,288 of record NC_090296.1, read on the forward strand.
CTGTTAGTTTCCTAGTCTAATTTTATTTTCTACTTTGTTATTGTTCTTTTTTTTTTATTTTATTTTTTTGCTGCCCTCTGTGGCTGGCGGGATCCTGTTTCACGAGCCAGGGGTCAGGCCAAAGCTCCTGCGGTGGGAGCTCTGAGTCCGAACCACTGGACTAACAGAGAACCTCAGACCCCAGGGAACATTCATCAGAGTGAGGTCTCCCGGAGGTCCTCATCTCGGCACCACGACCTAGCTCTACCCAACAGCCTACAAACTCCAGTGTTGGAAGTCTCAGGCCAAACAACCAGTAAGACAGGAATACAATCCCACTCATCAAAAAAAAAAAAAAAAAAAAAGGAGACAGCAAAAAAATATGTCAGATGAAGGAGCAACATAAAATCCTACAAGATCAAATAAATGAAGAGGAAATAGGCAATCTACCTGAAAAAGAATTTAGAGTAATGATAGTAAAGATGATCCAGAATCTCAGAAACAGAATGAGAAAATACAAGAAATGTTTAACAAATATCTAGAAGAACTAAAGAACAAACAGAGATGAACAACAAAATAACTGAAATGAGAAATATACTAGAAGGAATCAATAACAGAATAACTGAGGCAGAAGAACAAATAAGTGAGCTGGAAGACAAAATGGTGGCAATAACTACCGAGGAACAGAATAAAGATAAAAGAATGAAAAGAATTGAAGACAATCTCAGAGACGTCTGAGACAACACTAAACGTACCAACATCCGTATTATAGGGGTCCCAGAAGAAGAAGAGAAAAAGAAAGGGTCTGAGAAAATATTTGAAGAGATTATAGTGGAAAACTTCCCTAACATGGGAAAGGAAATAGTCATCCAAGTCCAGGAAAAAGTCATCCAAGTCCAGGAAAAACAGAGAGTCCCATACAGGGTAAACCCTAGGAGAAACACATGAAGACACATATTAATCAAACTAATAAAAATTAAATTCAAAGAAAAAATACTAAAAGCAGCAAGAGAAAAACAAAAAATACGTAAAAAGGAATCCCCATAAGGTTATCAGCTGACTTTTCAGCAGAAACTGCAGACCAGAGGGAGCGGCAGGATATACTTAAAGTGATGAAAGAGAAAAACCTACAACCAACATTACTCTAGCCAGCAAGGATCTCACTCAGATTCGATGGAGAAATCAAAAGCTTTACAGACAAGCAAAAGCTAAGGGAATTCAGCACCACCAAACCAGCTTTACAGCAAATGCTAAAGACACTTCTTTAGGTGGGAAACACAAGAGAAGAAGAAGACCCACAAAAACAAACCAAAAACAATTAAGAAAATGGTAATAGGAACATACATAGCAATAATAACCTTGAATGTAAATGGATTAAATGCCCCAACCAAAAGACACAGCCTGGCTGAATGGATACAAAAACAAGACCCATATATATGCTGTCTACAAGAGACCCACTTCAGACCTAGGAACACACAGAGACTGAAAGTGAGGGAATGGAAAAAGATATTCCATGCAAATGGAAATCAAAAGAAAGCTGGAGTAGCAATACTCATATCAGATAAAATAGACTTTAAAATAAAGACTGTTACAAGAGACAAGGAAGGACACTACATAATGATCAAGAGATCAATCCAAGAAGATATAATAATTATAAATGTTTACGCATGCAATGTAGGAGCACCTCAATACATAAGGCAAATGCTAACAACCATGAAAGGGGAAATCAACAGTAACACAATAATATAGTAGGGGAATTTAACACGCCACTTACACCAATGGACAGATCATCCAAACAGAAAATAAATAAGGAAACACAAACTTTAAATGACACAACAGACCAAATAGTTTTAATTGACATTTATAGAACATTCCACCCGAAAGTGGCAGAATGCACTTTCTTCTCAAGTGCATGTGGAACATTCTCTAGGACAGATCACATCTTGGGTCACAAATCAAGCCTGGGAAAATTTAAGAAAATTGAAATTGTATCAAGCATCTTTTCTGACCACAATGCTATGAGATTGGAAATCAATTAGAGGAAAAAACCTGTAAAAAACACAAATACATGGAGGCTAAACAGTGTGCTACTAAATAACCAAGAGATCACTGAAGAAATCAAAGAAGAAATAAAAAGTACACAGAAACAAATGACAATGAAAACACGATGACCCAAAATCTATGGGACGCAGCAAAAGCAGTTCTAAGAGGGAAGTTTATAGCAATTCAATCTCACCTCAAGAAACAAGAAATATCTCAAATAACCAATCTAACCCTACACCTAAAGCAACTAGAGAAAGAAGAATAGAGAAAACCCAAAGTCAGTAGAAGGAAAGAAATCATAAAGATCAGAGCAGATATAAATGAAATAGAAACAAAGAAAACCATAGCAAAGATCAATAAAACTAAAAGCTGGTTCTTTGAGAAGATAAACAAAATTGATAAACCCTTAGCCAGACTCATCAAGAAAAAAAGGGAGAGGACGCAAATCAATAAAATTAGAAATGAAAAAGGAGAAATCACAACTGACACCACAGAAATACAAAGGATTATAAGAGACTACTACAAACAATATATGTCAATAAAATGGACAACCACGAAGAAATGGAAAAATTCTTGGATACGTACACTTTTCTAAGACTGAACCAGGAAGAATTAGAAAATATAAACAGACCTATCACAGGTAATGAAATTGAAACTGCAATTAAAAATCTTCCAACAAACAAAAGTCCAGGACCAGATGGCTTCACAGGCGAATACTATCAAACATTTAGTGAAGAGCTAACACCAATCCTTCTCAAACTCTTCCAAAAAACTGCAGAGGGGGAAACACTCCTAAATTCACTCTATGAAGTCACCATCACCCTGATACCAAAATCAGAAAAAGATATCACAAAAAAAGAAAATTATAGACCAATATCACTGATGAACATAGATGCAAAAATCCTGAACAAAAAATACTAGCAAACAGAATCCAACAGCACATTAAAAGGATCATACACCATGATCAAGTGGGATTTATCCCAGGGATGCAAGGATTCGTCAATATACGCAAATCAATCAATGTGATACACCATATTAACAAATTGAAGGAGAAAAACCATATGATCATCTCAATAAGTGCAGAAAAAGCTTTCGACAAAATTCAACAATCACTTATGATAAAAACTCTCCAGAAAATGGGCATAAAGGGAAACTACCTCAACATAATAAAGGCCATATATGACAAACCCACAGCCAACATCATACTCAATGGTGAAAAACTGAAAGTATTTCCTCTAAGATCAGGAAAAAGATAAGGATGGCCACTCTTGCCACTCTTATTCAACATAATTTTGGAAGTCCTAGCCATGGAAATCAGAGAAGGAAAAGAAATACAAATTGGAAAAGAAGAAGTAAAAATTTCACTGTTTGCAGATGGCATTATACTATATATAGAAAATCCTAAAGATGCTACCAGAAAACTACTAGAACCAAACAATGAATTCGGTAAGGTTGCAGGATACAAAATTAATGCACAGAAATCTCTGGCATTCCTATATTCTAACAACGAAAAATCAGAAAGAGAAATTAAGGAAACAATCCCACTTACCATTGCAACAAAAAGAATAAAATACCTAGGAATAAACCTACCAAAGGAGGCAAAAGACTTGTACTCAGAAAACTATAAAACACTGATGAAAGAAATCAAAGATGACATAAACAGATGGAGAAATATACCATGTTCTTGGATTGGAAGAATCAATATTGTGACAATGACTATACTACCCAAAGCAATCTACAGATTCAATGCAATTCCTATCAAACTACCAGTGGCATTCTTCACAGGATTAGAACAAAAAATTTCACAATTTTTATGGAAACCCAAAAGACCCCGAATAGCTAAAGCAATCTTGAGAAAGAAAAATGGAGCTGGAGGAATCAGGCTCCCCAACTTCAAACTGCACTACAAAGCTACAGTAATCAAGACAGTAAGGTACTGGCACAAAAACAGAAATATTGATCAATGCAACGGGATAGAAAGCCCAGAGATAAACCCACACACATATGGGCACCTAATTTACGACAAAGGACGCAAGACCATACAATGGAGAAGAGACAGCCTCTTCAATAAGTGGTGCTGCGAAAACTGGACAGCTACATGTAAAAGAATGAAATTAGAACACTCCCTAACACCATACACAAAAATAAACTAAAAATGGATTAAAGACCTAAATGTAAGACCAGACACTATAAAACTCTTAGAGGAAAACATAGGAAAACCAATCCTATGTTTTGACATAAGCCACAGCAAGATCTTTTTTGACCCACCTCCTAGAGTAATGAAAATAAAAATAAACAAATAGGACCTTAAAACCTGAACAACTGAAACTTAAAAGCTTTTGCACAGCAAAGGAAACCATAAACAAGATGAAAAGACAACCCTCAGAATGGGGGAAAATATTTGCAAATGAAACAACGGACAAAGGATTAATCTCCAAAATATACAAACAGCTCATGGAGCTCAATATCAAAAAAACAAATAATCCAATTAAAAAATAGGTGGAAGAGCTAAATAGAAATTTCACCAAAGAAGACATACAGATGGCCAAGAGGCACATGAAAAGATGCTCAACATCACTAATTATTAGAGAAATACAAATCACGACTACGATGAGGTATTACCTCACACCGGTCAGAACGGCCATTATCAAAAAATCTAGAAACAATAAATGTTGGAAAGGGTGTGGTGAAAAGGGAACCCTCCTGCACTGTTGGTGGGAATGTAAATTGATACAACCACTATGGAGAACAGTATGGAGGTTCCTTAAAAAACTAAAAATAGAACTACCATACGACCCAGCAATCCCACTACTGGGCACATACCCTGAGAAAACCGTAATTCAAAAAGAGACATGTACCACAATGTTCACTGCAGCACTATTTACAATAGCCAGGACATGGAACCAACCTAAATGTCCACTGACAGATGAATGGATAAAGATGTGGCACATATATACAATGGAATATTACTCAGCCATAAAAAGAAATGAAATTGAGTTATTTGTAGTGAGGTGGATGGACCTAGAGTCTGTCATACAGAGTGAAGTAAGTCAGAAAGAAAAACAAATACCGTATGCTAATGCATATATATGGAATCCTAAAAAAACAAAAATGGTACTGATGAACCTAATGTCAGGGCAGGAATAAAGACGAAGACACAGAGAATGGACTTGAGGACATGGAGAGGGGAAATGGTTAACTGGAACGAAGTGAGAGAGTGGCATGGACATATATACACTACCAAATGTAAAATAGATAGCTAGTGGGAAGCAGCCGCATAGCACAGGGAGATCAGCTCGGTGCTTTGTGACCACCTAGAGGGGTGGGATAGGGAGGGTGGGAGGGAGACGCAAGAGGGAGGGGATATGGGGATATATGTATGCATATGGTTGATTCACTTTGTTGTACAACAGAAACTGACACAGTATTGTGAAGCAATTATACTCCAATGAAGATTTAAAAAAAAAAAAAAAAAGATCACTGTCCAACAGAAATATCATGGGAGGCCAATAGGAAATTGTAACGTTTTTAGTAGCCAAATGAAACGAGGAACAAGAAATAGGTGAGATTAATTTTAATTATGTATTTTCTTTCACCTCACCCCAAATATTATCATTTCAACATGGAATCATCGATATAAAAATCATTAATAAGATATTTTCCTTTTATTTAAAAAAATATGAAGCTTCAAAATCTGGTGCATATTTCACACTCACAGCCCATCTTGACTGGGACTGGCCACATTTCAAGGGCTCCAATGTACTCTGCAGTGTAGCTTTAAATCTCTCCTGATGTTTCCGTCCCACTGGTTTTCTCAAGATTAGGGACACCATGTAACTGAGAACAATAGTTTAGCTACTCTCTTTAATTCTCTTGAAAAACACTGACTTGTTGAAGTTTGTTCCGTTTCTCAGAATCACAGGACACTTTGTTCCTCTATTTTAATGAAGTAGACAGTTATCAATGTGCTGCCGATGGCCACTTAGAGATGGGGTTAGAGAGACACGGTAATCCTAGGATCTGCCCCACATCACAGCTCCCACTGTGGCAGAGCTGCGGGGATGGAGAGGACTCTGATTTGCTCTATCATCAAAGGGAAGAAATTCTGCCAACAGAGCATAATACCCACTCATCTAAAGTGCTGGGAAAGGGCTTTAAAAAACAGGTCTGTTTTTCTTGCACTGGCCTTTCTTCCTGGAGGACAGGATCTCATGTAGTATCATAAGCCTCAAGAGACCCTAATAAGGAAGGACCACACCTCAGGCATTCCAATCTAGCGAAAATTTATTCTATTTTTAAAAAACCCAAGAGAAAGGGCCCAGAATCTTCCCGTTTATGGCTTCCAGTTCTCCACCGACCGACCCTCACTGTCAGGAAATTCTTCTCCATCTTAATGCAATGACTCTTACTAAGGCTAAAGCACATTTCCCTTTCTTTGCTTCCAAAATGCTCCCTTAAACACGCATTCAGGTCAGAAAAAAAGTGAAGAAAGTCATTTTAAAGGAATAACTGTACGCAGAGCAGGCGTGAGGAGTTCAGTTTAATACAAAACATGCATGACGCCCTCTTGTCTGGTTATGGAAGCGTCAAGAAGAGGCTGATTGAGAGACGTACATGATGGCGGCCTCTCTCATTTTGATGCGGGCTTTTTCGAGTACACTTCTAATTGATTGAAACAGTTTTGGGCAACAGCGCAAATGCCATTGTCTCCGGGTTGGATGGGAGTGTGATGCAGCTGAACGAAGTCCAAACGGATGAGCAAAGCTGAAGGCTTGACTTGTTACCGAATGACATCCTTGTGTCATAGCATCGTTCCAGCTGTCCTTAAGTGCAATTTAAGGACTTAGGGAGTTCCATGGTAATGTCATGGTGTCAGGGACCTGCCTGTGGATTTAGGGATAAGCCTTTCAAATATCAAATTCCCGTACGTGCACTCCTGACCTTTGCTCTTTCCCCTGTACAGGTAATGGGGGATTTACTCAAGGTCAACAGGAATTTGGACGTGCAGATTCCACTACGTAATCTCAAACGGCTTTATAATAAGCCTTCGATGTTGGGATTATCGCCATTGTGCTCTGTAACCCAGAGAAGGGAAATGCTTCCATTCAGAGTGGCCAGGTCTGCACCGGTGCAGGAAATAATCTCTGTGGTTGTCTAGTTACAGTAGGTCCTTATTAGTTACCTATTTTATATATAGTAGTGTGTATATGTCAATCCCAATCTCCCAATTTATCCCTCCTCACCTCCCTTTCACCCTTGGTAACCATACATTTGTTTTCTACATCTGTGACTCTATTTCTGTTTCGTAAATAAGTTCATTTGTACCAGTTTTTTAGATTCCACATACAAGCAATGTCATATATTTGTCTTTCTCTGTCTGACTTACTTCACTCAGTGTGACAATCTCTAGGTCCATCCATGTCGCTGCAAATGGCATTATTTTGTTCTTTTTTATGGTCGAGTAGTATTCCATTGTATATATGCACCACATCTTTTTTTTATCCATTCCTCCATCGATGGACAATTAGGCTGCTTCCATGTTTTCTTTTTTCTTTTTTTTTTGGTTCTCTGTAGAGCAATTGGTCCTTTGGGGAGGTACTTCCACGGTATCTTAGGATTTGCCCATTCTTTCATTCCACAAGGATTTATTTAGTGACCTATGTGCCAGGCACTGGGCTGAGTGCTGGGGACACACAGTGATCGTGACACAGACCCAGCCCTCAAATTGCTGGTGGCTCTGGGAAACGCTGAGAAGTAAACAGGCAATGGCAGTGAGTTGTGATGAGTTGTGACAGCAAGAGGGAAACCTCAGGGGGAAGGGTGACAGCTAATGTCACTGAGCAGGACCCCAGGGGCCTTCCCGGACAGACACCCCATGGCCTCTGCCTGCCTCTTGTTTATAGAAGAACTTTAGCCTCCTACGCCTTCCCCAAGTTCCAAAGAGCAAATTTAATCAGAGAAGTGAGAAAATGCAAAAACAAAGGAAAACAGTCAAGCCAGAGAAAATAATAATCGTTTAGCCATTAAACAAAATCAAGGACTCAAGGGTCACAGATAATATTCTGAACCATATCCTTTGAGCTGTTTTGGAGGTACTAAGCCCCTCACCAGGTGGAAGAAGTTAAGTGTACGCTGACCACAGGCACGCAGACCCCAGACTGGTTGGAAGCAGAAGATTGATGATGTTGACTCCCGACTACCTCTCCACCAACCAATCAGAAGAATGTCCATGAGCTGATCACACCCCCCGCAACCCTCTTCCTCATCCTGTCTTTAAAAAGCGTTCCCTGAAAGCCGTTGGGAGTTCAGGCCTTGTGAAGATTAGCTTCCCAAACTCCTTGCTTGGTGCCTGCAATAAATGTTGCACTTCCCTTCACCACAACTTGGTATCAGCAGCCAGCTTTACTGCATGCAGGACAGTAGACCCAAGTCTGGTTTGGTAACAGTAAGACCCAGACCTGGGAGGGGCAGGGGGGCCGGGGAAAGCCTTGGGGGTGGAAGTGTCTGCTAAGCTGTGAACTGAAAGTTTAACAGAAACCATCCAGGGACAGAGGTGAGGGTATGGGAAGGAGTGTTCTAGGAAGAGGGAATAACATTTGAAGCATGTTCTAAAAAGGGATGGGAAGAGTATGAACTTCTCTTGTTTAGCCTAATTCAACATTTTCTTGACGGTCAAGGGTTGAGGATGACCTTTCCAAAACTGCTGCACATCAGTAATTACATCTCTTTTCTGTGACTCGAGTCCACTTCAGATGCCCCCAATCATACTTTCCCAGGGCAGGCTGGCCGACAGATTGTCATTTCACTGCCACTTGAGGTCTTATTTCCTGTTTAAGAGAGCGGCTGCTTTCTAAGAGTTGGTATAAAAAAAGCAACTAAAACACACCAGACCACTCACCTCTAAGCATCTGAAGATGCTTCTTAACAATTTAAAGCTCCAAATGCTTTGTTAGTTAGTGACGCTGCTAACTGAAGAGACCTTGCTCACTTTGCAGTCCTGTCCACTGCCCCACCCTCCAAATCCAAGCCGGAAGTTTTAACTCTTAATATGAATGTGATCCTCTGAATCTAATCTAACAAGGACGTAATCCAAAATGTGAAAGAACCCTACACAGGTAGATAAATTAATCACAGCATTTACTTGTAATCGTGGAAAAATTGTAAAGAAACCTTCAATGGACCCAAACGGGTAAATGATTTGATACTAACGGAATATCCATTTCTGGAATTTATGCAGCTATGAACAAAGATGACAACTTACAGTAACTTGGAAAAGGCTGATGAAAGACGTTAAGTGAAAAAAAAATACAGAGAATTAGTCACACATTATGATTACAACCATGTAAGAAATACAAAGATGAAAAAAAGCTGGAAAGAAATCTGCTAAAGTGAGAATAGTAGTCAAACTAGTATGTTATGGTTTTGAGCTTCTTCCCACGGTTTCTCTCTTCCCTACACTGCATTTGTAATACCTTTATAATTGAAATCTTATTAAAAGTATTCACTCTTTAAGTTGGCAGTTTGAACATTTTCAAGTCCCAGCAGCAAGTACAAGTAAGAGATCTGAGTGTCTGGGCATCATTTCAACCTCCTGATGTACTGTAGCTCCTTCAGGGCAAAATATGAGGGAGGATGAGGGGCACTGCCCTGAGAATTTTTATAGACATTGGAGAATATCAAGCAAATCGAGTTAGAAAAGCTGGAAGCAAGCAACAGATTTAGAGAGAAGTTCTTTAAATCAAGTTTGGCAACGTCATTCTTTAGGGCTTTGAGGAAAACAATGATACATATTTTTTGAAGCTGAACAAAACCAGGGTCTATGATTCTAATTCCTGCTCTGACTTCTCTGCCACTGATATGTTCTTAGTTTGGGGATAAATGGATTGATCTCCTGTGCGTTAACTGACGTATAGATGGTCAACAGCGATGGCAGTGATGACCTATGGGAGGGGATCGGGGGTTACTGAGCCCTTAGAGGGAAGACAGAGCCAGGAGATTGTTTTTCTTTCTTCACATCTATGAAGGCGTAACTTGAAAACAACGAACTGTTTTCTATCCCCTCTGAGCCAGGAAGATGACAAAATCAGTCTTAATTGTAGCAAGAGTTCTCTAGGTTATATTATAGTTAACTCCTTCCACGTAGAAAGATTAGTTAATGGCAGTTGTGGAATTTCCTTTTCTAGAGGTTTGTAACAATAGGTTAGATCTACATCTGGCCTCGAATGCCTTAGGCGTGGCGCACAAAGACACAGAATGAGCAAAAATAGCACTCACACACACACACAGATACCACCGTGTGCCCCGGTCCTCACTCGCAGATTTTAACAGAGGTTTTAACACAGTTTATATTCTCACCCACCCTTCAGCTGAATCAAAGTCTGAACTGCATCAGTCACAGAAGAGACTTAGAAAGTTGGCCAAAAGTCATTTACCTGTACTAGGAGTTCCAGCTTCCGGTCATCAAGAAGATGTACTTGACATCGACGGCCTTCCGTCATCTAAGAAAAAAGACAAATGACGGTCACCAAGAGCCTAGCAGCCTTTCACAGGTTAGAGCGTCCCCAATGCTGATGTCACCAGGCACGTTCCTCTGGGCAAAGCTTCCCCTGGGAGTTGGAGCCATATGAGGCCAAGATGCGGCAGGATTAGGTCATTCATTCATTCAACAGTATTTATTGAGCATATTCTGTGTGCCAAGCACTGTTCTGAGAGCTGGGTGTATAGCAGCACACAAGACTAGGTCCCTGCCCTCATGGAGCTTACATTCTAACAGGGGAGATGTAAAATAAACTAGCAAATGCGTCTATACCATAATATCAGGTGGTGACGAGTGTTCTTCATTCTTGAGTCATTCTTCCATTCAATAATTTTATCACCGTGCATTAGGGACACAGTTCAGTACCTGGTCTCTGCATCTCTCGACTTATCCCCCTAACTGATGAAAGGGAGCAGATGACCACCCCGCTGCCAACTGCATTTGATTTCTGTGTTACTCATCCCCTCTCCTCATTTATGACTCTACTCCGTACAGAGCTTTCACTTATGTTACAGGAACCCTGGAGATAAGTGCTCACAGCTGAACTTGACCCCGACCCTTGTACCTTTCACCACTTACATATCTGTGTAATAGGAAGAGCATCTTGGCAGGAACTGGAAGACCCGAGTCAAATCTTAGCCCCGCTGATTATTGGCTGCAGGACTTTGAACAAGCCTCTGTTCATCTCTGCACCCCAATCTCAGACACAAAAGCGAGTGGGCAGGCCCAATGCGGGTGCTGGTGAGTGTTTAACAGTTGGCTTTCTGGAAGGAGAGAGTTTTACTCTGTAGCATTGGCTGGAGCCCTGGTATCACCCTCAAAGGAAATCCTCTAAAGAGCAAGCCTTCTGGTAGCTGTCACAGCTGGCCACCACTCCAACCAAAAGGTGTCTTGCCGCTCCAAGTATCTTCACCATCTCCGATTTCAAGCTACTGTCAGGACAACACTGAGTGTTTCTAACAGACAGATATAACACATGCCACCTGCACATAGAATGCCGCTGGGAGAGGGCATGCCCCTTCCCCATACCTTCCCTAGGCATCTCTTCTACCTGGCTGTTCCTGAGTTCTGTTCTTTTATAATAAACCAGTAATCTAGTAAGTTAAAAACAAAACAAAACAAAAACCGATACACACTACCTCAAGAGTGTAGATGCTAGCAAAGGACTGTAAAATAATTAGGAAGCGGATTGATTTATGTAGTTATTATAGTATTTATTACCCTTGCTTTTAATATAATTTAGTTAACTGTAAGTTTATATAATTTAGTGTTAATAATGCCTATGTTTTAGAAGTGGAGCACAGAATTCCTGAAAATATAACAACTGGTGCTCATGAGCTGCCCCGGTACAGCTGCCAGGACCGGAAGACCCAAGCACTCCTTTCGGTCCTTGGATTTTTATATGACGGTAGCCCCCACTGAAGCCACCTTCTTCTTCCCCAGCTACCAGCCACTTCATGCAGATCCAAAGGAAGGATGCACATGGGCTGATTCCGGCCCTGCCTCACGACATGGGCATCAGAGTCCCTTCCTGGAAGCGCCTTCTCCAGGAAACACGCAGAAGGTGGCCTCTTCTCTTGTTGCCCAACCCGGCTCATTCCCTGACCATCAGCACGTGCAAAGCTGCTGTGTCCTCCTACGAGAGAATTCTTTCTCCTTCCCCTGAAGAAGGCAACGAAGTCATATTATTATTCATGCTTCCATCAAGTCATATTATCACTCACAGTGATTCATAAGAATATGATTCAGCTGTAAAAAAGAGGAAATCTTGCTATTGGTGACAACATGGATGGACTTGGAGGGCATTATGCTCAGTGAAATAAGTCAGACAGAAGAAGACAAATACTGTATGATCTCACTTATATGTGGAATCTAAAACAAACAAACAAACAACAAAACCAAAAAACCATGAGCCCCTAGATACAGAGAACATGCTGGTGGTTGCCAAAGACAGGGGATGGACATGGGGGGCGGGTGTGAACTGGGGAAGGCGGTCAAAAAGTACAAGCTTCCAGTTAAAATAAATAAGACTTGGGAATGTATCGTACAGCATGCTAACTACAATGAATAATACTGTGTCATATATTTGAGAGTTGCTAAGACAGCAGATATTAAAAGTTCTCATCACAAGAAAAAAATCTTGTAACATATATGGGGACAGATGTTAGCTAGACTTACTGTGGTGATCATGTCACGATATATACAGATATAGAATCATTATGTTGCATGCCTTAATATAATCTTATAAGTCAACTATATCTCAATTTAAAAAAAGAAAACAACTTTTACAAAATAAATAAAAAACTTTGCTGGAAAAAAAAAATCCATTGGCTTCATCTCAATCATTCACCCCTCTAAGTTCAAAGAAAACTACTATAATTATAAATTACACAAAAATATATGCTTCCATACCAAAATGTATAAATTTTTCTTTCACCAAAAAAGTGCACCCAGGGCTTCCGTCTGGGTGCACCCAGGCAGGCCGTCTGCCAATGCAGGCGACACGGGTTCGAGCCCTGGTCCAGGAAAATCCCACATGCCGCAGAGCAACTAAGCCCATGCGCCACAACTACTGAGCCTGTGCTCTAGAGCCCGCGAGCCACAACTACTGCAGCCCGCGTGCCACAACTACTGAAGCCCGAGCGCCTAGACCCCATGCTCCGCAACAAGAGAAGCCCCCGCAATGAGAAGCCCGTGCACTGCAACGACGAGTAGCCCCCACTCACCGCAACTAAAGAAAGCCCACGCGCAGCAACGAAGACCCAACGCAGCCAAAAAAAAAAAAAAAAAAGAAAGAAAAGGGTACCCAAAATGTTCAAGTTTCAATAGGGCAGCTGACAGCAACTGCACAAGTACTCTGGATAACATTTTAGATATTCAGCACTTGAGTTCTCATTAGGAAGAACTCAAGATCAACAGAGAGGGAGTTCTAGAAAGGAGAGTGCTACAACCATCTGGCATATTATTTTGGAATTCCTTCAAAAACACTTATTAAGAATTTGAGAAAATTCTCTGAAGGGTGGGGACAATTTTAAGGAAGTTTTAGAAAGCAATTCTGCTTGTCCTGTGCATATTTAAAGCACAAAGTTTTGAACTTCCTTTTACTGTCAAAGGTTAAGGGTATAAACATGTTCATGTTCTTGAGTTACTTATTCACGTTCTAATAAGCTGTACAAAAACCAAGGAAAATTGGTATCCAAGACATTACTGTATCAAATAAAGTTCTAATAACAGTCATAAAGAAGAGGTAGCCTATCATTTTCTCAAAATATTTCCAAGCATGCCAAGTGTGACGTGACCCCGAGTTCATACCCATACCTAAAAGTGTATCGTGAGATTCTCATTTTCATCTGAAACATACAATTCCCATTCCCTTGATCTCACCTCATCTGCTCAGCAGTTTAAAGAAGTAGCTATGCATCCAGATGTTAAGATCTACCCAAAGAGCTTCCAATTCATTCTTCTCTTCAACAAAATCTCATTACTAAGCCCTGAGGAATTTATAAGCACACTCCCTAGTCTAATAGGAAATTTACAAGCTGCCTCCCTTTTGGAAGGCAAACCGTCCCCGAGAAAAGTCAGCACAGAGAAGTGAGTCTGAACCGAGACTCAACTCTGAATCATCATGTCTTTGAAAGCACAACTTTCTTTTGACAGCACAGCTGTGGCTTTTTTTCTCAAAAGGGAGACCTGTCTATTGTTCTACACGGATGGGAGATCGGAGCAGCCTGTTCTCGTCATCAGTTCAGAAGAAGGTTGCCGTCCTGGGTGTGTACGGAGAAAGAGTGGTTGGACATCTGTAGCTCTGTCTGGCTTCCAGGGCACAGTGAAATTTTCTTTTGAATACGAACAATTGTAAACAAATACTCCTTTCCTTGTTCTTGTTTTCAGCTGCTCAGGCACAACTGAAGGGCTGGCATCACCCTCAAAGGAAATGCTTTTGGAGAACAAGGCTTCTTGCAGATGTCAGCTGGCTACCGCTCCAGCCATAAATCGACTTGTTACGATACAATTCCATACCAAGCAGAAGCCCGCCAAGTGCACTGTGACCCCAAAGGATACACAGAAAAGTGTTATTTTGAAAGTGAGGCGTCCACCCCATTTATCCAACTTTGCTGTTAAGACACACACCGAATCACGAAAACTACATTTAAACATGGAAATGCCTTTGTAACACGAGCTTAAGGGAACACAGTAGAATATGAGACGTGCACTATAAAGGCAGCCAATAAAATTGTCATGAACATGTACGGGAACGAAGAGGCAAAAATAAGACAGTTGATGTGCTAGGTTAATAGGCTTATGGGTGGTCCCCATCCCCACCCCTACCCAAATATGACTTCACATCTTTTTTCTTCTTCAGTTAAGAAATGTAGAAAAGAAACTTAATCTAGAAAAATGAAGGACACTTTGAGGTCAGCCATAGGAAATGGAGCTCGAGAAGCTTCGTTCTCAGAAAATTCTTCTTAGATTGCCTATATTTTAACATATCAAATCAAACGAATTAATTTACAAATGAGAATTATGATTGTCACAGATGTTAGAAACCTCAAGACCGGAAGTCTCACACCTTCTCTCCCTGCAGGAGGAATTCATGGGAGACCGACTGAGACCAGAAAGGATTCAGGGAGCACAGGATCTGAAAGGCGGGGTGTTTGAGGGCCTCCATCTACCAGAGCCTAACATATTCCTGACGGCGGAAGGGGGTTCTGTCCAAGTATGACAGAGGAGTCCCCTCTGCAGGGCATCACCGAAAAACAAATAACTACCTAACTAGCAATGGCAAACTCCCCCAAAGGGCGATTCTGAAGAGCTTTACATGGAGGGGTACAGGGTTCAGCATGTGAAAATATGTTTTATTAGGAATGTTTTCTCTTCAAATTCAAAACTAAGTAAACCCCATTCCAATATGCTTCTCGTTATCACCTTTTTCTCTACACATCACCCCCTCCTCTCTCTCCCTCTTTGAGTCACTTCTTGGATGTCCGCTCTCCCCTTTTTCTTGCCCCTTGTCAAATGTGTTATCTACTATGGTATATACATGAAGAGGAAGTACTCTGAAGAAATAACCCTAGTTCCCCTGTTCATAATATTTTCAGAGAAAACTAATGCAATTGTGCAAATGACAACAGGGTAACAGGTAATAAACTTAGAAAAACATACGACTTCAAACAATAAAAACTGAAGTACATTCAATTAACGCATGTTACCATAATACTTCCTGAGACTAATTTATACTGGAACTGTTATCACTAAGACACTGGGGGCTGAGGTGAGGGTAGGGAGGGAAGGAGAGCCAGGTTCCTAGTTACCACGTGCCTACTTGTTCATAGCTCTGCACAAGTTACCAAGCTGTGATTCAGATTCACTTTAGAGATAATACCTCATGGACAATAAAATAAGAAATATTAAAGACTCATTGGAATTGCACAAAACCAAGAATTCACATTTCCAAAACACACTTTGGAGAGTTGTCAGTACTCCCCCAAACAACCCGAAATCTGACCCTTTAAAACGTTATCATCAAAGAGAAAATTCCGATTTCTGAAGTGTCCAAGCCAAGGCCCAAACCTAGAGACGTAAGTCTTAGAGCACGTCCTGTGAGCACGGTCCATGAAGCCACGGAGTGTCCCGGGGATGCCAGAAGTATGACAGCAGCACCTCACAATCCGCCCTCTGACCCAGGCCATTCTGTGGCTCGGAAGGAAATTCCAGAGACATGACTACAAGTTCCCAGGGAAACTCACTGCTGGGGCTTCTGCTGTTTGGGTCACCTCAATGTGTCACATCCCTCTCTCCACTTCAGTTTCCTCTGCAGATAAATGAGGACCCAAGGACTCACCTAAGTACCAGAAAGTCACAGGATACCAGAATCGCAGTAATTATGAAGCTGTCACATCCAGGGGACGAATAAATGCCACACATTCACAGTGGCCTCAAGAAAGTCAACCCCACAGTAAATGACTACACAGATAGAAAGGATTTCAGGCAAATTAAAAGCTGTTAAAAATATTCATCCATCTGCTGCTCACACCTAACCTGTACCACGGACATACCAGATATAATAAGTTATTATAATGTATATTTCAAACATTATAATAAAAGTGCATGAGGGTCAACAGGGAGGGGATAAGGGGATATATGTATATATATAGCTGATTCACTCTGTTATACAGCAGAAACTAACATACCATTGTAAAGCAATTATACTCCAGTAAAGATGTTAAAAAAAAAAAAGTGCATGAGGGGCCTCTGCTTATAACCTTTAAAAAAAGTTAAAGGTATATTGTCCATTTTTACTATGGTTTTTCCCTCTGTCTGATTTATCTCAAGCTTGTTACCTTTTTTTGGTCTCTAAGTGACATCATATTAAAATAAAGATGCTCATGGAAAGAAAGGAGATATCAAGTGTTAGACAGCAGAAGTCTGATTCAGAGAGAATGACTTGATCCCAGCTTTGCTCCATGACCTCTGGCAAGTTATTTCACCTCTGTCTTCATTATGAGTCTCCTGGGTTCAGAAGGACACACACAGGCATGTTCTTGAGGTTCTTGGCTGCTGAACAGTCAGAACTGATAAAACCCAGATGAAAGTGATTAAGTGCGTGGCCCTATTATAAACAAATTTACATGGCAATGGAACGTAATATAAGAACTGAAGGGACTTCCCTGGTGGCGCAGTGGATAAGACTCCGTGCTCCCAATGCAGGGGGCCCGGGTTTGATCCCAGGTTAGGGAACTAGATCCCACGTGCATGCCGCAACTAAGAGTTCGCATGCCACAACTAAGGAGCCCGCCTGCTGCAAATGAGACCTGGCACAAGCAAATAAATAACTAAATGAATAAATATTAAAAAAAAAAAAAAAGAATGGAAACAGCCTTGCATTCTTCAAAGCCTGACGCTCTGCAAGTGTGCACTTGATGAGGTCATGAGTGCGGCCAGTGTCTCACTGGAGGATCTTTGGAAACCAGACCGTGGTGGCTGCTGCCCGGGTCTCTGCCTCCAGCGAAAGGAAACTGGGTTTTCTCTGGTGACACAAGAAGAGGAGTCGTGGTGTTGTGTGGGTACTAAGGGCTTGGGGACAGCAGAGGGCCGTGTGGGCAGGTGTGTCACAGGGAAGATCAAATCTGACTCCATATGGGATCTGTCTCTTTTTCTTTAAGCTTCGTATCCTATTGTTTTTTTTCCTGAAAGTTAATCACTGAAGGAATGTTGCCTACAGCCTGCAGTGCACAGGATACCCCATTCTCAAGGCTCTGACCTTTAAAGGTATAACTTTTCCACTCATAAGAGATAAAAAGTTACAGAACAGAAAATAACATGTCTTTTTTTCCAAATCCATTAATTGCATTATTTTTTGAATTTTATTTTATTTTTTTATACAGCAGGTTCTTATTAGTTATCTATTTTATATATATTAGTGTATACATGTCAATCCCAATCTCTCAGTTCATCCCACCACCCCCCATCCCCCGCCCTGCTTTCCCCCCTGGTGTCCATACGTTTGTTCTCTACATCTGTGTCTCTATTTCTGCCCTGCAAACCAGTTCATCTGTACCATTTTTCTAGGTTCCACATATATGCATTAATATACGATATTTGTTTTTCTCTTTCTGACTTACTTCACTCTGTATGACAGTCTCTAGATCCATCCACGTCTCTACAAATGACCCAATTTCGTTCCTTTTTATGGCCGAGTAATATTCCATTGTATATATTACCACACCGTCTTTATCCATTCGTCTGTCGATGGGCATTTAGGTTGCTTCCATGCCCTGGCTATTGTAAATAGTGCTGCTGTCAACATTGGGGGGCATGTGTCTTTTTGAATTATGGTTTTCTCTCGGTATATGCCCAGGAGTGGGATTGCTGGGTCATAATAACATTTGTCTTGTTGGAGGTTTATAGGAACACTGTGACCAGACCTATGGGGACAGCTGCAAGAATAAAGGATTCCGACAACAAGAAGTCTGCAACAACCAACCACACCCTTTCCCCTTTTAGTATAAAAGAAGCCTGAATTCTAACCTGGGCAAGCTGGTTCTTTGGGACACGAGTGCATCATCTTCTCGACCTGATGGCTTTCTGAATAAAGCCGCTCTCCGTTGCCCCAACAACTCATCTCTTGACTTACTGGCCTGTCATGCAGCAAGCAGAATGAGCTTGGACCCGGTAACAGGTGGACCGTTTTAGTCCCTGCCTCTGCCACCCTGCAGACTACTGCTGTGTGTGGTCAAGCCACAAGTCCTACTGGACCATCATTTCAATCCTCTCCAGATGGGACTGCAGGGGAGAGGGTAAAAAAACATTAATAATTGGTCTCTGGGCCTAAAGTTGAGAAGAAAGGGATAGGCTCAAATAGGTCGGAGGAGAGGACAGCCAGGGAGCTCCACTGATGGGCTCGTGTGACCCCAGTGGAGAGGAACTCCTACCCAGAGCTCCTCTGTGGGATGTGGGGAAGAGGGGACTCTTTTCCCCTTCCAACAAGACACTGCAATCTGAGGACAAGCTATAGACATGGAGTCGGACAGGTGTGTCTCAGATACAGAAGGTCAAGGCCCAAGTGGGGAATTTCAGCCCAGGGCCAGAGTGTGACAGATGATGGCTCTCCCCCATCTGAGAGCCAACCCTCTGATTAAATGGTCAGGAGGAAAGGGACACTGCGAGAGCCACATGCAGGGGCCCTGGTTATGCACCACGGACACCACCTTGGCGACCACAGAGCAGTGAAGCCACTGCAGTTCCATTAACGGAAGTTAACGGAAGTGCAGGTGAGGCCTCCAGCCCCTGGAAGGCAGCAGAGCTTTCTGAATTACATTGTGACCATCTGGACACTGAAAGAACGATAACCTGATTGTCCTTTCTCCTGCCACCGCCAGAGCATCTTCCGAAGACAGGAGCTTCTTGACCACCGTTTTGAGTCTATTAGCAAGATCTCCATCCATTATTCTACCCAAAATACACATATTAACCCAGATTCACCTCATTCACAGCACATCTACAGGCAAGCTTTTGCTTTCTACCCAGGCCTAGGGTCCCACAAAACCTTGGTTCTGCAACCAGAAGAACTAAAGTCTCTGAAGATCCAAGGAGACTCCATGCTACCTGACGCTCCATGATTGTTGTTATTATTATTTGGAGAAGGATGGGCAAAGGGAATAGAGCTTTCTCATAGGTGAAGGGGAGTTCGGGGTTTCGAGCAGCGAGGGGAAGCCTGGATAGAGCCCGGCTGGAAACAGAAGGTGGGAATGTCTAGCCAGCAGAATCCTGAGCAGATCTGGACGGAAGGCCTCAGGGAATAACGGCCTGAGGAGGAGATTCCTGACGTGGTTATAAAGCATCCCTCGTTGACTAGCACTGTGGCTACCATTGTGAGAGATGAGTATCTGAACGCTGGATAAGGAGCCCTCTGAGATCTGGCCTCACCTCACCACATCTGGTTTTTTCAAATACTCTCCTCCCCCCGGCTCCACCCCTGCAATTCCAAGACCAGCCCAAGTCCAGGACTCACCTGCCCCGGACTTCTAAGTTCTGTTTCCCTGAGGGCCACCCTTACCTCACGGCCTGGCCCATGCTGTCTCTTTTGCCTGGAAACACTTTCTCTTCCTTCATGTATACAAAGGACCATCCCTGCCTGCCTGCAACAGGCCACCACCAAGTCAGGGGCTGGAGACACAGCAGTGACCAAAGGAAGCACCATCTTGATTCTCAGAGGTCACTGGCTAGAGGGGAAGATGGACATGACTTTCACTCATTCTTGCAGACTCAGCTGTGCTGATACACATGCTTTCTCCTCCCCGTGGGGGGATTTTCCCACCCCTGGCCGGCAGCTACAATGCCAGGCCTGTAGCCTTTCCTCCTGTTGTCCCCAGGTCACTGCACCGGGGTTTACAGAGGATGGAAGGAGGGCTCTGGGGCCTGACCACCTGGGTTCGTGTCTTATCCCAGCTTCACTGGGGGCGAGCTGGGTGTAATCCCCCACAAGCACTTTACCAATTTGTGCCTCACTCCCCAGTCTGTGAAATGGAGACCATCATCGTGCCAACCTCGTGGGGCTGCTGAAACGAATAACTAAGTTAACACACGTAGAGTGTGCGCGGCACGGAGTAGGCTCAATATCACCTTTAGAAGTCTCTAGTCAGGGGGCTTCCCTGGTGGCTCAGTGGTTGAGAATCTACCTGCCAATGCAGGGGACATGGGTTCGAGTCCTGGTCCGGGAAGATCCCACATGCTGTGGAGCAACTAAGCCCATGCGCCACAACTACTCAGCCTGCGCTCTAGAGCCTGCGAGCCACAACTACTGAACCTGCGTGCCGCAACTACTGAAGCCCGCACCTCCTAGAGCCAATGCGCCACAACTACTGAGCCCAACTGCTGCAACTAAAAAAAAAAAAGAGTCTCTAGTCAGGGAAGGTGACGCTCCCCTGAGCAGCAGCGTCAGGAAGACGAGAGACTACGTGTCCCGCCCGGCAGGGTGGAACCCGGTTTTCATCAGCTGCTGCCACTCCCCCACCTCCGCACCTGCAGGACGGCCTGGGTGAGGCTGCAGCTTTCGGCCACTCATGCCAGGCTGTCTGCCGCTGTGGCCGGATGGGAGAGGACAATGGCCTGGGCGGGCAACATCTGGGTGGCTGTCCCCAGCGCTGAGCAGGTACCAGGTCTTCACAGAGCAGAGTCCACGGGGCCGTGGCCCTGGGTAAAAGGCCTACTCCCCCCAGACAGAGCACCTGGAGGTCCAGCCCTCCCCCAAACAGCCATGGCTGCTCGTCATCCCACGCCCCCTGCCAGCATCCATAGAGAGCTGATGGAAGGCACGCCGGAGCCGGACGAGGAACGGAGGTTTAGGGGTGTCAGCATCACGCGTAAGATGACAGTGGTGCAGACCACAAGAACCGCCAGGCCACATACACAGTCTGTTACTGGAGGAGGAGATGAAGGCCTCTTGCTGGCAGGGAGGCCTCGCCTGTTTCTCTGGGCAGATTCAGGGTGTTACTCTTACTGAAAACTGTTCACAACACAGGTGTCTGTGCAGAGATCCTTCAAGGCTGGCTGAGAAGGTATAAACTCCGAAGAAACAAAACATACAAAGAAGCAGCAAGAACCCTTCTAAACCATCCAACATCCCGCTGTTCTCCTTGAAGGGAGGAAAGAAGAAAGAAAATGACACCTGGGCTTTGGCACATGGAGCTCTGGCTTCAGTATCTCAGTGACAGAGTTTTGGTTGGAATGGAGATGCTTTTTCCAAAGGAAAAGGAAAAGTCCAAAAAAAAGATACGGTTGACTCTGTGGATCGAAAAGAATATTTTTTGTATGAGATCAAAACTTTAACACATAAACTTTAAAGATAAAAATAGCATAATAAAAATAAAATTGAATGAGAAAGTGAAGACCGTGACATCCAAAGAACACAAAGTATCTGCACAGAGGATTCCCAAAGGTGACCAGATTGTAGTATAATATATACAACGTGTCGGGGGCATAGAGTACATTATACGTATTCTGTGTCGACACATAGATGAGAAAGTGTCACAAGTTTAGAGGAACAGAGGTGGCACTGAAACTTGAGATTTAAAATAAGGAAAGACTAAGGACAATGAAAGAGCCTTTAAAGATACGTTCCAGGGCTTCCCTGGTGGCGCAGTGGTTGAGAGTCCGCCTGCCGATGCAGGGGACGTGGGTTCGTGCCCTGGTCCGGGAGGATCCCACGTGTCGCGGAGCGGCTGGGCCCGTGAGCCATGGCCGCTGAGCCTGCGCGTCCGGAGCCTGTGCTCCGCAACGGGAGAAGGCACAACAGTGAGAGGCCCGCGTGCCGCAAAGAAAAAAAGCAAAAAACAAAAAAACAGAAAACGATACGTTCCAAGCAAGAAGAGCAAGGAAAGGAGTTTCCATTGTTTGGTGCTAATGGATTTTTGTTAAAAGATGAGCTGCTGGACCACTCAGTTTAATCTTCTCAACCAAGAAGGGAAACAGTAGGACTAACGACTAAAAGAATATAAACTAACTGCACCTCTTTCCCTGGAAAAAATCTCAGGTGGTTCATACAGTTAAATATTAAAAACAGAAGGTTTATCAGGTCTTTCTAAGCATGAAAGCAATGGATGAGCCAAAAGGGAAAAATGTATACATCTGATTACATTTTTAAATAATTTTACTCCATAAATCACCGTCAGCAAAAAGAAAAAGCAAATGCAAAGGTGGGGGGGAGAAGGAAAACAACTATAATGAAGGGTTACTATGTTAAAGCTAAAATTCTTTAATTCGTAGATGACTACAAGTTAAGTAGAAGACTACTAACAGCCTACAGGAAATAAAACTAAGATGCAAATGGCTAAAAAGGTCATCTTCTTTGACAGTCATTTCTCCTCTAGAAAAGATCTATCCATCTTTCTAGTAATTCAGAGAGTAATCTAGTGACCGCCCCTCATGAAATAACAGAAATGGGTTTAAAGGATTATACATAGTGTGTATTCATTCTGCAAATGTTTATGGTACATAGGTATGTGCCTAGCATTTGATTAGATAGATAATGATGAACACAATTTTGTTCCTATACTTAACGAGCTTCTATGTCCAACAGAAGAAATACCCAAGTTAACAGGAGATTACAGTGTAATCTGTGTGACCGTGGGGTGAGTATAAGATGCAATGAGGCAGAGGGTCGGGGAGACCCTCACTCATACCTGGAGGATGGGTGAGTGCTCAGGTGAGGAAGTGATACCTGAAGACAGGACATCCGGCAGAGACAAGCTGACGTAAGAAGAGCTGGATGGGAGAGAACGTGGCATGTTCTGGAAACATCAGTCAGGCAGTAGAGCTGGGGCACAGGGTGGTGGGTTGGTGTGGAGCAATGAGAAATACAGCTGGAGAACCCTACTTATGACAACGGGTAGAAGGAACAACGTATATCAGTGGTCTGAGGATGGCTAAATCGTTGATGAAATAGTTAAGTATCCACTGGACAACGTTTCCAAATCAATTTAATCCTAACTGGTGTAAAAATGAGGGGAACCTGGAAAGAGGGTTCTAATTGCAGGTGTTGAGGCTCACTGCCTTAGAAAACACACAAGCAGTTGGGAAATTATAAAGAGATACTAAACATAAGCCCTCAGTATCCATATTACCCCCCAGCGATTTGTAACCAGACACAGAAAGTGTGCTGACCGAATGTGCAGATGACAAGAGGCTTGTTTAGATTGTAGCTTCCACGTCTACAAGCTGGGGGTCATACTGCTTATGGTTCCAGGTCCTGTTCTTAGTTCACGTGTTAGAAGTACAGCATCGTGAATAATGAAATCAAGAGGTCTCCTACACTCTACTACGATCAAACTATTTCTAGAAATTTGTGTTTAATTCTGGGTACCATATTTTAGGTAGGACATGAAAGAAAGTGGGGTAAGATCAAAGAAGGGTAATCAGACTGGGTAAAGATATGGAAACCATGTCTTCTCAGGGCTGACGGAAAAGCTGCATGCTGGCTTCAGTGATAGGGACCCTGTAATCTATCCCTCATGCAAGACACCTTTGCGAGTGAAAAGGGAGGCTATCGTGGATTCCACGGGGGCACTAGGTATAAACTGGACTGTCCTGGGAAGGCCTGGACGTGGGGACTTGCTAATTTGATGATCTAAGGCTAATGTGATGATTAGGTTTGATAACTGAATGAGAAGGGAGAACTTTGCTTTGGCTGGCAGAAATGGAATCTATGAGTAGAAGTTTCAAAAGACACATCAGATTTCAATAGAAGGGAGAACTTTCTAACAAGCACCACTGTTCAAGATGGAACAAGTTGCCCTCCCACCACTGCAAGTAATCAGGAAGGGCCAGAGACTGTCAGCCTGCGATGCTGTAGAAAGGTTTACTGGACTCTGGGAGAAGGTGGATGGACACATTCTAAGGTATGAGCCATGGACATACGTGCACACCTATAAACAAGAATTCCCCCCAAAATAGATTCATTCTAATAACTCATGTATTTACTTATAATGCTTCCTGCTACAGTATTACACGTACTTTGATGAAACAAATAGTTACCACATCCACTGACTGCTTCAGAAGACTTTAAGAAAATCACACTACAGATGGTAGGCACAAACATATTATTCTTCTTTTTCCCTTACCAATTTCCTTTGTATAAATGTGCAATCAAAAGTCCTCTATTTAGGGACTTCCCTGGTGGTGCAGTGGTTAAGAATCCGCCTGCCAATGCAGGGGACACGGGTTTGATCCCTGGTCCGGGAAGATCCCGCATGGCGCGAAGCAACTAAGCCCGTGAGCCACAACTACTGAGCCTGTGCTCTACAGCCCGTAAGCCACAACTACTGAGCCTGCATGCCACAACTACTGAAGCCTGTGTGCCTAGAGCCTGTGCTCCGCAACAAGAGAAGCCACCGCAATGAGAAGCCAATGAAGAGTAGCCCCCGCTCGCCACAACTAGAGAAAGCCTGCGTGCAGCAACAAAGACTCAACACAGGCAAATGAATAAATAAATAAATAAATAAATTTATTTTAAAAAAAAGTTATCTATTTAAAAACACAATGCTCATTGCAGCACTATTTACAATAGCCAGGACATGGAAGCAACCTAAATGTCCATCAACAGAGGAATGGATAAAGAAGATGTGGTACATATATACAATGGAATATTACTCAGCCATAAAAAATGAAATAATGCCATTTGCAGCAGCATGGATGGACCCAGAGATTGTTGTACTGAGTGAAGTAAGTCAGAGAAAGACAAATATCATATGATATCACTTATATGTGGAATCTAAAAAAAGGGTACAAATGAACTTATCTACAAAACAGAAATAGAGTTACAGATGTAGAAAAAAAACTTATGGTTGCCAGGGGGTAAAGGTGGGGGAGGGATGAATCGGAGATTGGGATTGACATATACACACTACTATATATAAAATAGATAACTAATAAGGACCTACTGTACAGCACAGGGAACTCTACTCAACACTCCGTAATGGCCTATATGGAAAAAGAATCTAAAAAAGAGTGGATATACGTATGTGTATAACTGATTCACTTTGCTGTACACCTGAAACTAACACAACACTGTAAACCAACTCTACTCCAATAAAAGTTAAAAGAAAAAACACACACACACAGGAAACTGCAATGCTGTGTGGGGTGGTTATGTTTCTGTAGTTGGTTTGCTCTTCATGTAATAGACAACCAAGAACCAATGGCATTTTCTTGGTAATATGAATCTGCCTGTTTTATTCCAGTGTCTGATTCAATCTGTCATTTTAAATTAATTTTTTGTTTTTGCTTATGTTGTGCTCAGTGGGATGAGACAACACTATTTATAGCCATGGGTCTTATTAAGCAACAGGTTACCACATTTTTATTGTAAATTATTTTGTTGACCTTAAATTATATATATATATGTGTGTGTGTGTGTGTATATATATATATATATGATTGAAATAGAATGACATGACTGTCATAACAGGCACTCAGTAAATATTTGTACATGCACTAATAAATATGCATTCAAAGAACATATATCCTTATATATCATTTCAAGGGTCATTCCAAACTATAGGTACTATAGAACTTGATTTGCATTTAGTGAGCTATGTTTTAATTTGCCTATTCTGTAGAAACATACCCTTAAACCCAGGCTCAGAAACACATGCATTCTTTGTGGTTTATATCATCTGTGTGATGACATGGCACATGAGCAGAATTATCAACAGTCTGCCATCAGTGATAGCTGGGGAGCCTTGCCACACAGATAAGAGAATTTGGGACTGGGCTGTCCCTCCCACAAACAACCCCCTTTGTGTATTATACAGTCAAACTCTCCACTACCCCAAGGGATGTGAGGGGCAGAAAAGAGTATTTTAGACATCCACAAGCTCCTGGAGTTCCATCCTTGGGTCTTGGTGACTCTGAAACAAGGTGGGACAGAACAGATGCCTAAGACGGTGGATTGGTCCCCAGGCCACCTGCTTTCACAGAACCTGCATGAGATACAAAGCGGCCACATGCCACTCGTGCCTGAGTCCAGGGGCCCAGTGCGCAGATGCCACATCTTCCAGGCTTGGAAGGAAGTGCTCCAGTCCAAGAGCTGATCCTTCTAAGACTCACGCTTAAATCAGATCGTGTTTCCAATGGCATCACAGCACAGCAGACCTGGGGCACATGGGTGCCCTTGATCTGGAAAGCCACAGCCCTGCAGGATGGTCCCAGCTCCAGGAGGCAGGAGCGAGCCCTTGACCCTCCCCAGCCCAAGGCCCCTAATAAAAAAGCTCTCCAGGGAGCGCTTGGGAACCTGGACTGAGGGAAATTTTCACAGCTACCTTAGACGTCGGCGCAGGGCAGTCCGTCTGGGCTGGAGGCTGCCGCCTGGATGTTTACATAACCGAGTTCTCTGGAAAGGATTCGGCTGGAGTGTCGCTGGCAGGGACTGCTCACTCTTGCACGAGCTGTGCTGGCAGATCTCACCCTCCATTCATCTTTGAGGTTTCAACGCTGGCCGGCTGCCCGGGGCGCCACCGCAGAGGCTTCCTGAAGACCTGCTCCCAGGTCTCCTGCTTCTGCTGTGGCAGCGTCATGGACAGGACGGGACCCCTTGTTTCCCAGCACCATTTACAAATAGGGGTGGGGCATCAGACTAGGAAAGGAAGGGAAATGCGGGGGGGAGGGAGAGGATTCCAAAACCAAAGGAAGGCTCCCCCCCTCCTTTTCACCCCAGGATGCCTCTCGGTGGCAAGGCTGTCACTGGGTGTAACGCAGTGCTGTAACGTGCAATGGCCACGGCAAACGGGAGATCTAAAAACATCCAGGGTGCATCTCACTGAGAGCAGTTACAGAAATAAAGACATGATCCTGGATCTGTTAGTCAAACCAAAAATTCTAATTGGACACAGAACGATTTCTCCAAGCTTTCGGCAGGAGGTAATTATTCTGTTGCCTACACAAAGGAAAAAAGGAGGAAACAGAGCCTACTGTTTGGGCTGTTTCCACACAAGAAGGAACGAGAGAAGTTTCTGCTTGTATCGGAACTGATTAAAAGATGGCAGGGTTCCTGATCTTTCCTCTTTCCTGATTTAACCAGGAACGCGGGTGTCAAATGGTTTACACGTGTCATTCCAAAGCCTTTGGAACCGAACTTGAGTGTATTTTCAGCACACGCTGGAGAAAAGACCTGGAAATGAGTGTGTGATGAGATCACTTTTTAGGGAAAGGCAGAATCTTAAATATGAACAAATACATGAGGCAGGGATTTCATCTTATATCCTTCATAGTGTCCAGCGTGGAGCATGAAACACACAAAACTCTTGGGAAGTATGATTGATTGAAAATACGGAGTTACAGTTCTTGACTGTGGTGACGGTTTCACAGGTGTGGATATATGTCAAAGCTCATCAAATGGTACACTTTAAACACGTGCTGCTCATTGTGTGTCAATGATACATCACTAAATCCATTTAAAATATGAGAGTCACTCCTTTCACGCATCAAAAAAGGGACAGACCATCAGGATGATCTGAAAGGTCCAATTTGTTTTTGTTGTTGCTGTTACTTTCCTGAATGTTGTTATAGCCACGTCTGGTGTACACACACCATACACTTGGCACCTAAGGAATGTTCGTTGAGTGAATAAGTGACCGAAGAGTGCAATGTATGGAGAATCTCAGAGATTCTTCACACTTTGAGGAGAAATTACTTCATTTTCTATATCTTATATTTTTAAAATTTGAAGTGTGAATTGGATTTACGGTGTTTCTCAGATGTTGCCATATCCAGGACTGAGCCACAAAGTCTTTAAATATCAACTCTACCTGGCTGAGTCCCACTTCGTGTCTCTGCCTGGAATTTCTCCTTCCCCAGGCCTGTATATGACATACGTAAAGCTGCCCATTCAGCATCTCCTTCTGGATAGCTGTTAAATATGTCAAACTCAAAGAGAATTACTGACCTACCTTCTTCTGCAAACCATCTCCACCCGCAGCTCTCACCTCTCAGCTAACAGCCATTCCAGCTCTGCATCATCACGTTCTGTCCTCTCACATCCCACTCCCAACTCACCAGAAAATCTCAAAGTATCCAGACCCTGGACCCTTTTCATCACCTTCACTTTATCGCTTGCCCCATGCCTGCAATGGCCAGTCAAGTGGCACCCCTGCCCTTCCCTCTGCCTGTCTTGCAGTCTGGTCCCCACACAGCACCCAAACCGTCCCTGTGCAGCCCAAGTGGGATCAGGGTGCCGCCCATGTCCACAGTCTCCAGTAGTAAGTCCCATTTCCCCCAGTGCAGAAGCCTTCAAGGCCCCGCGTGATTCCTACCTTTATAACCCCTCACTCACTCTGCTGTTCCGCCCTCATCTCCTTGCTGTTCCCTACAGGTCACTCTTCTGCCTGGGGCCTGTGATGAGCTCCTTCCTCTGTCTGGAATGTTCCCCCCAGACACCCACATGACTCACCTCTTCACTTCCTTCAAAGCTTTGCTCACATATCACCTTTTCATAACGTCTCCTCCGACTCCTGAATTTAAAATAGCAACCTTGCCATACTTCCCAGCCTCTGCTTTATTTTTCTTACAGCAATTACAACCTTCTAGCACACTATATAATTTACTTATTTATTATGTGTCTTGCCTGACTCTTCCTCGTAGAGTACAAGCTCCATGAGGGCAAGAAGTTTGGTTTGTTTTGTTTGCTGACACATTCCTGGGACAGAAGAGGCACATGAGTAAGTGCATGAGTCAGAATGACTGGCTGACTCACCAACTGACTGAAGGAAGGAATAAATGAAGGAACTGCATGCGCAGGCACGCTCTGCCATTCTGCCAGCTGGGGTGCAAGGCTCACCCTCGTATAAAGGATGCTAGCTGTGCTGCACCATCCTTGCTGTCTTACTGTTTACTCTTTGACACAGACACGTGCAGACAGAGAAGGGCTGACAGACAGGTAAGGACACAGGCTCAAGCAGGAAAAAAAAAAAACAAAACAGTTCCAGCTACATGCAAGCAGGGAAAGAAATGAGACACCACGATATGTGACAAATAATCACTCATTCATGTTTCTGAGCACCAACCAGATGCCGAGCATAATATAAGGTGCTTCAGATCAGAAAACTAAGTGCACCCCCTATGGAGAACAGTACGGAGCTAAAAATAGAACTACTATATGATCCTGCAATCCCACTCCCGGGCATGTATCCGGGGAAAACTCTAATTCGAAAAGATACGTGCACCTCGATGTTCATATTAGCACTATTTACAATAGCCAAGACATGGAAGCAACCCAAATGTCCAATGTTCATAGCAGCGCTATTTACCATAGCTGACTCACCAACTGGAAGCAACCCGAATGTCCACTGACAGATGAATGGATAAAGAAGATGTGGTATATATATATATAAAGTGGAATATTACTCAGCCACGAAAAGGAATGAAATAATGCCATTGGCAGCAACATGGATGGACCTAGAGATTATCATACTAAGTGAAGCAAGCCAGACAGAGAAAGACAAATACCTTACGATATCACTTCTATGTGGAATCTTAAAAAAGATGATACAAATGAACTTATTTACAAAATAGAAACAGACTCAAAGACAAAGAAAACAAACTTACGGTTACCAAAGGGGAAAGGGAGGGGGGATAAATTAGGAGATTGGGATTAACAGATACAAACTAGTAAACATAAAAGAGATAAACAACAAGGTCTTACTTGTTGGGAACTATATTCAATATATATATTCAATATCTTATAATGACCTATCATGGAAAAGAATCAGAAAAAAAATGTGTATATGCATATATACATATCTGAATCGCTTTGCTGTACACCAGAAACTAATACAATATTGCAATCAACTATAATTAAATTAAAAAAATAAAGACATGCTCCTTTCCTTAGAAGCTACAGTGAGAGACATACACATTAACGGGTCATTCGAATTTGAGATCAAACTGGAACAGCAACCTGGTGAGATTCCTGTGGGAGAACAGAGGAGGATGACTCGCTCCACTTGGAGGGACAGGAGGAGGTAACTCTGCAGGCTGGAACTGAAGAACGAGCAGGGGTGCCGGCAGACAAGGGACAGGACGGGCCTCTTAATCTGAAGGGTGAGTATTTGCAAGAAGCTGACGTCCAGCAAAGGTCAAATGTGCATGGGGAAAGGCAAGAGTGTGTGGTGGTGTATGCACAACAGACTGAGTATCTGTGTCCCCCCCAGAATCCATATGCTAAATCCTAACTCCCAATATGATGGTATCAGGAGGTGGGATATTCGGGAGGTGATGAGGTCATGAGGGTGGAGCCCACATGAGTGGGATTAGTGCCCTTAGAAAAGGGGCTCCAGAGAGCTCCGTTACCCCATCTCACTGTTTGGAGACACAGTGAGAAGGCACCATTCATGAACCAGGAAGCGGGTCCTCAGAAGATACCAAATCTGCTGGTGTCTTGACTCCCCAGCCCCCGGAAGAGTGAGAAATAAACGTCTGTTATTTATAAGTCACCAAGTATTTTGTTACGGTTGCCTGAACAGACCAAGACAGTGTATGAAGGAGAGTGTGAGAGAAGAAGTTTAAGAAATCAGAAGCTACCAGGTTGTGGTGAGGCCTTTTATTCCATGTTAAGGGCTGTGGTCTCCAGGGAATGAAGCGGGGCGGCAAGGAGAGGTAGAGAGAGGGGATGCCTGTGTGCGTGCTTGCGGGTGTGTGTGTGTGCGGTAGGATGGTGGTAAAGGGATAAGTGGTGATCATTTTACAATAACTCAGAAAAGAAAGAGGAAACCTTGAACCATGGCAGTGGCAGTCAGCACCTCACCCCAAAAGAACTTGGGAAGAAAACATAGTAATAAGGCTTTGGAGAAATTGATGGTAAAAGGCCAGAAGAGTTTGATGCTAGTAATGTAGCAAAGAGGAAGAGGGAGGAGACACTGTGAGTCATTTATCACAGGACAATGATTTTTAAGCCTTAGGAGGAAGAGGAACAGGGTAATCAAAAAACCACAGGTGGAACTAGTAAAAACAAAGGGAAACTCAGCAAAGCATTGGCTGACCCTGGACTACTAGCAGAATGAGGTTCCTTTGGGGACTTGTATTTACTGAACATTGATAACTAGCCAAACAAAGACTCAGCTGTTTCAAAGCCAGTCTGACTGGCAGTCTCACCAGGGAGGGTCTGATGGGAAAGGGCAGGCAAATGCTGTGCTATTTCATCATCACCTTCTAGGCAACAGAGAAAGCTGCAGTAACACGAGCTTCCCCGCACTCACCTTTCCACAAACAAGAAGCACGGATGCTCACACATTAACTGTTTTCTATTTCCAATATAACACCCAAAGTCACAGTACAAAATTTATAGTTTTTAGATTTTTTTCAGTTTGGTTTTGTTCGTTCTTTAGGAGTGTGATCAGTCCTACCGGCAAGACAAAAAGAACTTAGTCCTTTAAAACAACCAAAGGACTGTAGTTTGGGATATTATCCTTGGATATTATTATCAAGATATATTTGTATCTTTCCAAGATATCTGTATCTAAAGGGCACAAAATCTGCACTGATAAAGTTATAACCTTAGGAACAGGAGGGCAGGGAAACTAAACTGTCGTGCGCGAGCGAAACCACATATTCCACAATAAAGATGGAACCACAAACAAATACCAGTTTACAATTTCTGCATAAAATGACAGACACACTCCACCCTGTCTAGGCAAACGAAGCCTATAAGCTGTCCCTGAAGATCCACCTAAAATATATCCTTGTTCTGGATGTGGCTATTATGTTCTATAAATACTTTGCTGTTTTTACATTTGTTTAGTGCTTTTATTCTGCTGCCCGTGTGTGTGCCTGTTTAATCCGTCTCCAGAAGATGGACCATCTCTCATTCTAATTTATTTAACACTTTGAAGGTTATTACGTGCTTAGATAATTTTTGATGAATATTCTGCAAATTGGCATGTTGATTTCTCCTACTGTGAGGAAACTCTCCCAGTATTTTCAGAGCGGTCAGATGGTGCGTGCAATTAATAAAACGCACACAAACATCTGGTACACTCAGGTTCTAGGCTTATTTCTTCCATTCACTCGGTGCGTTAAGTACTTGGGTGAAATATAAATAAGAAAATTGGAGGTGAAAATTTTTCTAATTGTTGACCATGAATGGAAAA
Source organism: Pseudorca crassidens (assembly GCF_039906515.1). NCBI lineage: Eukaryota > Metazoa > Chordata > Mammalia > Artiodactyla > Delphinidae > Pseudorca > Pseudorca crassidens. The sequence goes on from NC_090296.1 coordinate 190,721,982, forward strand.
TAACCAAAGATTTTATATACTGATTGGATTGTTGCCTTTGTTGTTAAGAAATAGATGGCATAAACAGGCACATGAAAAGATGCTCCACATCGCTGATTATGAGAGAAATCAAAACCACAATGAGGGGACTTGCCTGGTGGTGCAGTGGTTAAGAATCCGCCTGCCAATGCAGGGGACACGGGTTCGAGCCCTAGCCCAGGAAAATCCCACATGCCGCGGAGCAACTAAGCCCGTGTGCCGCAACTACTGAGCCTGCGCTCTAGAGTCTGTGAGCCACAACTACTGAGCCCACGTGCCACAACTACTGAAGCCCGTGTGCCTAGAGCCCATGCTCTGCAACAAGAGAAGCCACTGCAATGAGAAGCCCATGTACCACAACGGAGAGTAGCCTCCGCTCGCCACAACTAGAGAAAGCCCACGCGCAGCAACAAAGACCCAACTCACCCAAAAATAAAATAAGCAAAATAAATAAACTTATTTAAAAAAAACCCCAAAAACTACAATGAGATATCACCTCACACCAGTCAGAATGGCCATTATAAAAAAATCTACAAACAATAAATGCTGGAGAGGGTGTGGAGAAAAGGGAACCCTCCTACACTGTTGGTGGGAATGTAAATTGGTACAGCTGCTATGGAGAACAGTACTAAGGTCCCTTAAAAAACTACCATATGACCCAGCAATCCCACTCCTGGGCATATATCTGGAGAAAAACTTCATTCAAAAGTATACATGCACCCCAGTGTTCACTGCAGCACTATTTACAATAGGCAGGACATGGAAGCAACCTAAATGTCCACTGACAGATGAATGGATAAAGAAGATGTGGTGTGTGTGTGTGTGTGTATATATATATATATATATATATATATATATATATATAAAATGGAATATTACTCAGCTATAAAAAAGAATGAAATAATGCCATTTGCAGCAACATGGATGGACCTAGAGATTATCATACTAAGTGAAGTAAGTCAGACAAAGACAAATATTATATGCTATCACTGATGTGGAATCTAAAAAATAATACAAATAAATCTATTTATGAAACTGAAACGGCTCACAGACGTAGAAAACAAACTTATGGTTACCAAAGGGGAAAGGGAGGCGGGAGGGACAAATTAGGAATATGTAATTAACAAACTACTCTACATAAAATAGATAAGCAGCAAGGATTTACTATATAATAAAGGGAATAATATTCAGTACCTTATAATAACCTATATTAGAAAATCATCTGAAAAAATACATATATAACTGAATCACTTTGCTGTACACCTGAAACACAATATTTTAAATGAACTATACCTCACTTAAAAGAAAAAGGATGGCGTAAGCATTGACTGACATACCCTTGTTTCTACTGGAGGATTTTTTCAAAATAAAAGCCCTAAGAGCTTTCTGATCAATCCTGAAAACTGAAGAATTTCAGAAAGGTAGGGTGATAGAATCCATCAGTGCAAAGGCAAAATCATACTTCTTCTCTTCCTTCCCCTCCCCCAACCAATCCTCCCCAGTTTAATGTTCACGGGCTCACTCAAGACTCACCGACGCAGCAGGATGCCCCCCATTCTTGGTAAGCCTCCTCCGTCCCAATAAGGAAAGGATCACTAGGGTGATGTCTTTACCTGCAGAATCCTTTCTGGAAGGCTCGGTGACATTTACGGAGTATCAGAGCTAATGTTTTTTGGTTTTTTTTCTTACGCTACTTTCTATTTATAAAATTCACTCCAGGATCGTAGGTAAGGAGGTGGCATTATTTCAGCAATACCTCCACCTCCACGGCCAGTGGCCTTCTTACACCCCTTGTGTTTTAAACCTCCTGCAGTTAGTACTGTTGGGTCTTCCAGGGACATAAGCAAGCCAAGCCCGGAGGGGAGAGTGCAAAGACAAAATTTCTGATTCTAGAAGAGGCTCCCTTATTTTTTTTGTGCTGGGTGCTTCACGGATATCATCTCATTGGCTCCACTGAATAAAACTTTTCTGATAAATAAGAAAACCGAGGCTCAGAGAGATCCAGTAATTTACCCAAGGCCTCACAGCCAGGAAGGGGCAGAGCCAGAAGTCCAAGCCCGGGGGACATGACACCACAGCCCTACCCGCTCTGTGCGCCAAACCACGTGGTCAGGGACTCTAGTCTTGGCCCTGCAACGGGGACCCCGGCGAGGTCCCTGAACATCTGTGAGCATCTCCTCATTTGTAAAAATGATCTCTGTGCCCTCTTTTACTCCAAAAATTCCATCCGAGATGTCTAACTTGACGGAGAATCCCCAAATTTCGTATGTGCGTGGTCCACAGTCTCTACTCAACATTTAGTGTGACTGCAGCCCTTGATGCTTTGCTCTTATCCGTGGTCTCTGCTCTCCTGCCAAGACCTGCCGGCTACATCTGTGCTACTGGTCACTCTGTAGTTACTCTGTTACAAAACACTCAACCACCCCAATAAAAGGGGATTGAGAAGGCAGAACACTGCCCTGCATTGTGCTCCGCTCCCATCGTTCTTATCCTCACCACCCTCCCCTCTTTTCTGCTCTCTCTCTCTGAGCAACAGAGAAATAAGTATCCAATGCCTCTTGGGGGTAACCGGAGGCAGCAGAGAAATCGGTGAGCCCGCAGTGCACTACCCACTGTTTGTAGGTGTGTTGCCCAGCACCAGGTGGCTCCACTCTATTAGGGTTTCCTAGTTTGGGTTTGTCCCAACTATACACCTTTTCACAGGCATGTGGGGAGAGCATAATCGTGCATTTTATGGTTATGAGTGGCACAGCCTGGCAATTCTCCGATTATTATTTCCATTTGTTGTCATGCATTATCAATCTAATTCCCCATCACGTGCCATGTTTTTCATGCATTCCTCGTACAGCAAGGACAAAGAAAGGCAAAAGCCCTGCAAAGAAGCCTGTATCACCAGAAGAACAGGCTAGCTCTGATGGAAATTGTGGAGTTAGAGCCCAAGGTTGAGAGGATAGCTTTTGGCTAATTCGGAGTGAAAACTATCGTCAAAAAGTTTGGTATTTTGCATGAGTACCAAGACAGGCAAGGTATTGCTAAAGGGGAATGAGGGGCCACACCACAGAACAGACTTACAAAAAAAGTTAGATACAGAAGGACCTAAGAGGACATTTTTCTTTAGACCACTGGGTTTTCCAGGTTTCTGAAGATGCTGAAATATATCAGCGTTGCGGTTGGTGTGAAGAGTCACTCGGTGATTTTTCTTATTCAGATAGGATCTATTGAGTGCCCACCATGAGCAGGGGGTAAAGGTAGTGAGCCTTCGGTGAACAGAAAGTGCGCAGTAACTACGGATCGGCAAATAATCACTAATACGATGGCGCGTGTGGAGGTAGTCAGAGTTTGGGGAGAAGGATGTAGGTGTGCAAATGTTCTTGACGACCCACAACTCACGTCTTCTTGCACTACATCAAGGAATGGCCAGAGCTTCAGTTTTAAAACAGAAAACCAGAAACCACCACATACGATGGAGATCAGGCTTTGTAACAAGTCGGCTCCTATCAGCTCCATCTCCGAACTGGCGTTAGAGATGCTCGATCATCTACAGAGGGGTTACCCATTCAGTTCAAACGGAACCTACAAGCCCATTTTTTCTTGATTATTTGGTATTCATAAGATCACTGAACTGAACCAGATCCCTTCAATCCCTTCCAACAATCATGGCCTTTATTATGAGCAGTAATTTCCATCTTCAAGGAGAAAAGTGTTTCTCTTTTGGGGAAAAAAATACCTAATTTCTACTGATAAAGTTAAGAATTGAACACACACCCTCCGCCCACAAACACACATACTCACTCAACAGCACCCAAAATAAGCATTAATGCAACTCACTAAATGGTAGCAAGAGCTCTGATCATCTTCTGAGCAAGTAAGAGAGGCATAAGGATAGATACTTTTAGGATAATGCGGCTAATGGTAGAGCTGGTAGCCTCGAAAGTAAGGGTGTGTCTAAATTATTCCTTATAAGAGAGAGACATGCTGATCCCACAGGATAGGGGAAAGAGTGGCAGCTGATGGATTTAGGGAACCAAAAGGAAAGTGCTGTGGAGAGAATTTCTGATAAGCTGGATTTATGCTGATTCGGAAAACTTGCAAAAGAGAGTAGCAAAACCAGCAGGCTTTGTGTGCAGTGGTGACCCTGGAGCCCAGAGTTCCAAGAGCTATTGTACCAGCTCTTGAGATTAAATGTCCTGGAAAAAGCAAAAACAAAAATGGAAAATACGGCCAATACACTTCAGTCTGATTACGGCTAGAATAAACAGCATAAGATAAAATACTCAAATCTCATCCTTCCCCAACAGGTTCATCTTTTAGTGGCCACTTTTTCCCAGATTCTTTAAGTCTTCGATTTTGCTTATGGTAGGAAAAGTTCAAGCATCTATGTATCTTACATAACTGATGGAATGATCCTTTCAATTCCTTTTCTCCCATCAACTCCTACCTTTTAGGAGACATCCAATATCTACTTTTGTTCCTTTAACTACCTATTCAGAGAGCAATGGACGTCAAAGAATCAGAAATGGACAAGATGGAGAGAACGGATAACCAGTGTCCAGGGAACTCAAGAGGAATGTAGTTTTTGAAATTTAGATCGAAGATCTTTATCCCATGGCTTCTCTCCCCATGAGGTCTCAGAGATCCTTTCTAATAGAGATGCTGGAATTTTTCACAATGAATAAACCCAAATAGAGAATTTCTGCCACAAAGGTTACTGACACATCAGCTGATATCCAAAAATAAATAAGATAAATAAATAAATAAATAAAAGACAGGAATGAAAGCCATTGGTGAATCTAGACTCATACTTTCTGATACTGTGTAGAATGTGGTTTAAACTAACTTCAAAACCTATTTTAACTGTTAGCATGTCTTTCTCACTTTACCTAGTTTAAATGGAAATTCTCCAGAAGCTACACTGTTCCTTTTTTTTAAAAAAAGTACTGACATATGCAAAAATTTCTCAGAACAAAGCTTGAGCTCTGAATGTGCCCCATCGTATTTTCAGTCATTCAGTGTGTCAGGCTAAATGCAACTCTTATAACTGATAAGTATACGACAAACGAATAAAACTCTAGGTCTTTTACTTATACACACACACTAGCATTAATAACGTGAGCACGAGTGGTATATTTATGCAGTAAAGTCAGTCATGATCTTCTTTGGAGGCAGTCACACTCAACCCCACATTAACTAAATATAAAGGTACCCTGACAGGTCCCCTCAATTTCCTGGACCTTTCATCTCATCACTGCCTCTCCCATCACAAATCGATCACACTTTCTCATCAGCTCATCGAGGCTGACTCAAGGACCCCTTTCTTTTACAACTCTGGCATTCTCACTAGTCCACAGAGCCTTTTGCCAAGTTCCAGAACACAAGCAAAGATTCATTCTTTTTCTGTTTTTTTTTGCCGCGCCGTGTAGCATGCAGGATCTTAGCGCCCCAACCAGGGATCGAACCCGTGCCCCTGGGGCAGTGAAGCAGGAAGTCTTAACCACTGGACGGCCAGGGAAGTCCCAAGGACTCATTCTTGGTTTATTCTTTGACCTCAGACTGTAACTGGGCCATTACAATACGGCTGAGCACCACCCACATCTGGGAGGCAGATCTCATGGATTATAAAGTCAGTGACTCACTGAACCTCAAGGGGTTTCGGTTTCTCCCATGACAAGATAATGCTAATAGCACTTACCACCTGCTAGGCTGTCAGGGGACTTGGCAACAATGTCTACAAATTACAAAGAGGCCCTAGGCCATAAATAACAAGTCTCATTAATAAAATTAGTTCAAGTGCCAGAAAGAATATTACCAACAACAGTGGCAGATCACACTTGGTCAGAATAAAAGCGGGTGGAGGAATCAAAAAACGGGCAGAAGATCTAAACAGACATTTCTCCAAAGAAGACATACAGATGGCCAAAAGGCACATGAAAAGATGCTCAACAACGCTAATTATTAAAGAAATGCAAATCAAAACTACAATGAGGTATCACCTCACACCAGTCAGAATGGCCATCGTCAGAGTCTACAAATAACAAATGCTGGAGAGGGTGTGGAGAAAAGGAACCCTCCTGCACTGTTCGTGGGAACGTAAACTGGTGCAGCCACTATAGAGAACAGTATGGAGGTTCCTTAAAAAACTAAAAATAGAGCTACCATATGACCCAGCAATCCCCCTCCTGGGCACATATCTGGAGAAAAACATGGTTCGAAAGGATACATGCACCACAGTGTTCATTACAGCGCTGTTTACAATAGCCAAGACATGGAAGCAACCTAAATGTCCATTGACAGATGAATGGACAAAGAAGATGTGGTACATATATACAATGGAATATTACTCAGCTATTAAAAAGAATGAAATAATGCCATCTGCAGCCACATGGATGGACCTGAAGATTATCATACTAAGTGAAGTAAGTCAGACAGAGGAAAACAAATATCATATGATTCACTTATATGCAGAATCTAAAAAAAAAAAAAAAAAAGATACAAGTGAACTTATTTACAAAACAGAAACAGACTCACAAACAGAGAAAACAAACTTATGGTTACCAAAGGGGAAAGGCGGGGAAGGAATAAATTAGGAGTTTGGGGTTAACAGATACACACTACTACGTATGAAACAGATAATCATCACGGACCTACTGTATAGCACAGGGAACTATATTCAATATCCTGTAATAACCTATAATGGAAAAGAATCTAAAAATGAATATATATGTGTATATATGTATACACACATAGGTATTAATCACTTTTCTGTACACTAACATGACTGAAACTAACATGACATTGTAAATCAACTATATTTCAAGAAAAAAAAATTTTTAAGTGGGTGGAGGGATTTTCTGATCCTCATTTCAACTAACACTATTCCCTTTTAACACAAGAAGAGTTTAACGTTGTTGTTGTTGCTTTTTCTAAAAGGTTACTGCTACCCGCACAGTTCACATCAAGCATCACTTTTTTCCAAGTTATTTGGAGGCAACACTGTATTCACTAGCAGGACAATATAGTGTTGATTTCACAGCAAGTCCAAATATTGCTTCCAATCAAATTAACTGCAGCTATTTAACCTCTGGGACCAAAGAGCTTCAAGTCTATCTGCTGCGGGACCCTCCCATTCCTGGTGTACCTTAAATAAACCCAGATTTCATTCACAGCAGAAGGGACCCCTCAGCCAACAGAAGAGGCCCATCCTCTAACCCTCTAGGTTGCAAGAGATGAACACGTTGAGAATCAAAATCAGATTTCTGCTGATCTGAAGGTTTAGTCTTCCCACCGTGTCCAAGTCAGACTCCAAAAGGAGGCCAGACGCTAGGAATGAACTTGAAGTAATTTAAAAACCAGAAACAAAACAATGAAAGGTGTCCTCCCATCCCCCCCCCACCCCCCATCAACCTCCCACTTTGTTGCACATTGGAAAAATGGCACACAGAGCTAAGTTCTACTAAGTGTAAGGAATAGATTTTGCATCCAACTCCTGAGACACTTCCCCCAGGGTCAGCGGTGGCTTCCCTGGATGAAGTCATAAGTCTGCCCCTGGCTCTTGGACTGGTGCTTTCCCGAACATCACAGTCATGCTTTCAGAAAAGGACCAGACTTACAGTGCCGAGGTGCTAGGGGTATGTGAGAAGCTGTTGAAAACCCACTCAGGTAAATGCAGATCAAATCAGCCTGACCAGGTGTCTAAATACAGCTGGGGCTACTCCAACACTGAATAAGCCATCCCCACCGAAGAGCTCGGATTTAGAAATGTGGTTGGCTTAGGTGTTCTGAGAATCCCTTTCATCAGAGGCTGTGAGGATTCAAACTGAGAGAAGCCAGAACAGCGGTAACAACGTCTACTGGGATGTTCCATTCATAGGGGAGAAAGCCTCCTCCATCCACGGTGAGGTCTGGGGATCGCCCTTCTCAGCAAGCAGAGCTTCCGGGGGGGACTGGCATGGCTGCACCATTCAGAATGAGTGTGTCTATTAAGAAGCCACCGCCAGACCTATTATTAGAACAGCCATCCCTTGGAAATTTCGCAGAATTTGCCTGAATCTACTGAGCAGTTACTCTCCTAACGAGGTACTGGAGAAAGGCACCGAGTTCCCGACTACACACGGGCAGCCCACACGGCTTTCAAAGTACAGGACCGGTTCATCTTTTCTAAACGCAATATGCGCCCACGTTTGGGCAGTTGCCTGCAAGACAGAAGCCCTGCGTTTGGGGGGTTCGTCCTGAAGGGGGTTCCCTCCTCTCCTCCTCCCGCGGTCTCCCTGCATTAAACTTGCTGCAGCCATTTGGAGTGTGAAAGAGCAATCCATTTTAGCAGTCCTAGGCAGCCGGCGATCTGCAGCCTGCCTCCTGAACCCACCCAAAGAACAGGACTTCCCTGTCACTTCCAGAAAAACGGTTAGAAAAAAAAGAACAAAATCACGCCCGGGTCTGCCCGCAGCAAGGTCCTTTCCTTTCTCCCCGGGTAGACCTAGCCAGTGTGAGGTCGAGATGCCAAAGAAAGTGGGTGTGGGGAGAGGGGGCAGCACGAGGGAGTAGAGTCTGTGCCGCACGTGGGGTGTGCACTGGAACAATGTCACATCTGCGGCATTAAATGCTCTACGTCCTCAGTAAAGCAGAAGTGTCATGTCCCTCTCACCGGCCCAGAAACGGACCCAGAAGTGCTGCAGAATCCACCGCCTGCCCGCAGTCGCGGCTGGGAAACAAAGACACATTACCTTTTATTCGTGGTGCTTCCCAGAGAGCCGAGGAACTTCAGGTTTGCAGCGGCGGATCCACCGAAACGGGCGTCCCATGCGCCCCGGGTGCGCAGGCCCGGGGCCTAGCCGGCGGCATCCGCGCCCGGCGCCTCCGCCTCCGCCTCCGCCGCGCGGCGCCCGCAGCCGCCCCGCCGGTCCCCGCGCGCCCCCGCCGCCGCCGCCCCACCGCCCCTGCGGGTCCCCAGTCAGCCCATCGCCCGCTCGCGCCGCTCACGCCGAGCCTGGCCGCGCGCCAGGGCGCACCGCCGCCGGCCCGCCCCTCGCCCGCGCGCCGAACACCGTGCCGCCGCGCCCGGCCCTCCGCATCGCGGTCGGCCCCGCGCGGCGCCCCCGGGCACGGCGAGCGCGCTCGGGGCCGCCGGCGGCCGGGGGCTAGGCCGGCTCCGGCGAGTCCCGCGCGGCCGAGCGCGCCGCCGCCACCCGCGCGCGCCGCGGGGCACCCCCGAGAGCCGGCCTAGCCCCCGGACAACAATGAACGCGCCGGCCCGGCCCGGCCCCTGCGCAGCCCGCGAGCCCCCGGTTCCCGCTCCGCCGCACACGCAATCTGGACCAAGTTAGGTCCCGAATCAGCCGCCGAGCCGCAGAGGCTGCGCGGAGCCAGAGGCGTGCGAGAGAGGAGCGGGGAGTCGGAGCCCGAGGACCGCCCGCGCACCCGGCGCCGTCCCCGACAAACCCACCGAAACCCGCCGCGGGAGGCCCCCTCCCACCCTGGGAGCCGGAGGAAGAGGCTACCTTGGCTGAACTTGGCGGAAGGTGCAGCTCTTATCCCTCGATCTAGTCCAGTTTTCTTGCATTAATCTCCCCTCAACTCTTTGGAAATGGAAGTTCCTGTGAGATAACCCAGTCGTGGGGCTATTGTCAGGATTCGCAACAATTACTGCGGAGGGGAGACTCCCATTTCCAGAGCCTGGGGGAGGAAGACGGCCTGACACGTTCTCTTTCCAAAAAAGAGAAACACACTGGGAGACTATCCCGAGGAGAACAATAACTCAATTCACATTGTATGTCTAAATGTTTATTACTTCAGGAGCTCAATTTGCCTTAGACACTTTTTTTCCTCCTTTTTCATGAATTGTCAAAACACGGGTGATGAAATAAAGGGAGAAGCAGGCGGGAGCAGCCGCTTAGCGAAGGTGGAAAAGCCAGCTTGTCTCAGAGGTAAAATCTTTCCCTAGAACTCACTCGTCACTTGAATCGCCAATATCCATCCACCCGTCCATCCACCCGTCCATCCACCCATCCACCCGTCCATCCACCCACCCGTCCATCCATCCATCCACCCGTCCATCCACCCATCCACCCGTCCATCCACCCGTCCATCCACCCATCCACCCGTCCATCCACCCATCCACCCGTCCATCCACCCACCCGTCCATCCATCCACCCGTCCATCCACCCATCCGTCCATCCATCCATCCATCCTTCAAGGGAGGGACTGTTTCCCCTTTTACCATAGTTTGAAGGAGACCCAGGTATACTGATACCATTATTTCCAGGACATTGGCAGGAGTGAAAACTTACAAACTTTATAATAAAAAGAAATCTCACACATCCTGTCTTCCAACTGATCTTTCCAGACACAACCTGTGTGTTCTCTGATGATCTCTGGTGAACATTTTTGACAGTTCAAGAGGCCTCACAATCCACAGAAGGGAAACATCTAACTTTTCCTCCAAGTCAGTGTTGGAGGAAAAGATGAACGCCTGTGAGGACTACCCACCTTATTTCAGACGGTGGTGATCACATGCTCCTGGCTGGGGGACTTGATTATCTGAATCTGAGGAATGGGAAGCTGAATGGGAGGTTTCTGTATTTTTGAAGTCCTTGAGGATTGTTCTCATGCCAAGCCCGGTTCTTTCATGTTGCAATTGAAGCCCATCTCCTCGCGTTCTGAGGCCTTTACAGGGATTATTATTTCTTTGGAAGCAGATTATTTCCAGTGCTGCTTTGTTTTGACTGCAACACCCAACAGGTAGTGATCGAGGAAATGTTCAAACCTTTCTCTTCCGATAGTTTGCATCCTTAGAATAGTCTTTGGATTCCATCTACATCACCTCCTGCCTTTCCACCTTGGCCGCTGGAATTCTCAGTATGTCCTGAATCAAGCTGACCAACTGGTAAAGCCCCTTTCCAGGTTCTCTGTCTTACGAAACGGCATCCTTCCTCTCCCCACAGGGATAGAGAGATCTTTCATCTCCTTCCTTTGACTCATTCCTCACTGTCAAATTATCACCAAGCCTATCCTCATAAATAGATGTGGAAAGTTCCTTGGGAGCAGCCCCTTGTCTGACTTGCTCCGACAGTGCCTGGTGCCCATTGCTTAATCTTTGTTGCATGAGTAGGCCCTGTTCCTAGCCTCGGTCAGTGTACATCACCTTTCACCGCCATGTCTCTAGCAACCTCCTGACTGGACCCCAGTCTTGTCTCTCAAATGCAGTCACCACACCACCTGGAGTCACTCTCCTGAAACTCACACCTGATCATAGGATTTCTTTGCTTAAACCCATTCAAGGTTTCCCTGGCTCTTAGGCATAAAGTCCTCGCTTCTTTAGATGGCTGGGATGTCCCGAGCATCAGGTCCTCCTTATCCATCCAGCCTTGTCTGCGGCCACCAGTCCCTTCAGCTCCATAACCCTATTCCAGGTCCCCTGTGTTCTCACTGGTCCCCTTGTCCCCCAGCAGCCCATGACTGCAGAAGCCACTCGAATCATGTCACATCTCTGCTTACAACTATCCGGGCTTCTCACTGCTCCTGAAGCACCCTCCCCATCGTCATCACGTGTTATTCTCCGAGTCCCTCTCTATGATTTGCCACCAGGCCACTTCTCTGCCCATGAATGACTCTTTCCTTCCCTTGGCTTTTGCGTGTCTTGTTTCTCCTGCCTGGAATGCTCACCGCCCGCCCTCGCCTCGCCCACTCTTTGTATAGCTGGCTCCTTGCCATCCTTCAGGTTTCAGCTCAAACCCTGCCTCCTAAGTAACCTTCCCTGATCAGCACGTGGGAAGTGACCTCCCCAGCTGCTCTTTGTATCATTAGCCTGTTTATTTCCTTCTTAACTATGATCGGTATTCACAGCTGCGTGTGAAAGTCACAGACTGATGTCAGACTTCCAGAGCCTGGCTCTTGCCTCAGCCACCTCCTCACTGTACAACCTTGGGCAAGTATCTTAACCTCTCTGCGCCTCAGTTTTCTCACCTATGAAATGGGGATCGTAATACTACCTACCTCATAGCGTTGTTATAAGGATTAAATGAATCAGTATATGTGAAAAACTTAGAACAGGACCTGGCAATATAAGCGTATACATGTGAGGGCCTTTACGTGTTTTATTGTCACTCTGTCCCCATGGCCTGGGCTAGTCCCCGACACAGGCTCTCTTTACCCCCTAAGCCTTTTGTGTTTGGAGCCCAAACTGAGAATGGATACAAATTTAGGGAAGAAAAACTACATTTGAAGAATTTAAGTACTGAGAGAAATAGGTCATGGTAAAGCTTGATGAATGAGATAAAAATTCAAACTTAAATCATCTGGAAGTTAATGAAAATATGAAGGAAATATATTCTCTGTTTCACCAGCAGTGATCCTTGGAGTTCATGGATGACAAGCTTTGCCAGTCAGAATTCTGTAATGGTCTGTTTTCCGAAGAGGCCAATTCTACCACTGACAATTCAGGCAGTTTCTTGCAAAGACATAAAGAATCAAAGGCTCTTTGCAAAGTGTTGGACCATCGGTCAGCCCTAGCATGTAGTTGTGATGAAAGAATAGAGCATGTTTCCATTTTCAGCTCGAGTGTGATGCTTTTTGAAAAATCTAACTGAAAAAAGAAACGTGGAAGGCTGGTTTCTGGACATATGCCTTTGTGTTTTGCTTTTACCGCTGGAGAAGATTCAGAAAGAAGGAGACATACTTTTCCTTTGGTTCTTCCAGAGGGCAAGCAGGACTTTGAGACCTGATTACCTCGGGTTCTCACAAAGAGTTAGGGAGCTTTGTACTGAAAGGAGCTAAAGTCTCCAAGAGAGGAGAGGTGCTCTGAAGTTTGAAAAATGGGGAATGGAGAAAAGCATGGAGAGAGGCAGTAGCACCCCCGGAGGAAGGAAAGGGGGGCCACCTGCAATTGGAGAGACCCATCCTCCATGTCTACAGAGCGCCTCAAGAGGGCGCCGGTCATCTGCCGGGGCAGCCTGAGGACAATGGAGGAAGGTACCAAACGCCAAGAGGTGTGTCTTAGGCACAGCAAAGGATCTTGGGGTTCTGCCAGGAGGGATGGCGTCTTTGGCTTTAAAATGGACCTCAAGTTCTTGGGTACGTGAGCATCTCAGTGGCATCTATGCTGGATCAATGACAAGAGACCCTTTTCCTGTCATGACGTATTGATAGAATGTGAGTTGGTGGAGAGGGAAGAATGAGTGAATTTCTGCCACCTTGGTGAGTGAGGACATAGATTGAACTGGGTTTAGAGGAGTAAACTAATGTGACTGTTTTACACCCAAAGTTGCAGAGCAAAAATTAGACCCACTTCACTGATAGAAAGTATCTGGTTCTTAACTCTGGGGTCTGCAGTCACAGCTTTCCTAACAAGCTCGGGGCAGTACACGGAGCACTTAGGAGAAGATGCCTCAGCTTGGGTCTTAGCCAGAGAACCACTGCTGCTGGAGAAGGATGACCCACTCATTCCTTTGTGGATCTGCCCCGCTGAGGACAGACCCCAGCGTGGGCTGGATCTGAGTCTGGGCTACACAATCCTTTGCTAAGAACCAATAACATGGGACAGCCCTGGAATCCTGCTCTGAAGGTGCAGTGTGACCTTGAACAAGTCTCTTCATTTTTTGGTGCCCGTTTCTTCACCTTTCAAACTGGCCTGAGAATCATCTCTCTCTCTCTAGCCTTATGAAGACCATGGATTCAACACATATTAAATATTTTTAAAACCACACAACTGATGACAGTTGATAACTAACATTATTACGAGTACATATTCTGTGCCAGACACAGTGCTAAGAACTTTCCAAAACATTCATTGATCATCACAAGATTCCTATGAGGTGGAAGTTATTTTTTCTCTCTCTTCTATGGAGGAGGAACCTGGGGTCTAAAAAGGTGAAGTAACGAACTGAGGGGACTCTGTTCATCAGATTTGAACCCAGAGTCATCCTTTTGTGACCCTGAGCTCTTATCTCGCAAGCTTGACTACCTCATACTAATACAAATGAAATACATTGGCAATCACGGCGAGCATGGCCACGCACTTATTTTATATACACTATTAATTACGGATTGAGCCACAGTTGGAGTTGGGTAGCATCTATAGGAGGTGATAGTATGTTGTACTGGTACATTCGTTTCTAAGCTGCACCAAACAGACATTGATTTACATTCCGTTCATATGTTTCCGGAAAATAATACTGTCATCTTTTCCTTCTACTTTCACCAGATTTTGAGGATAGAGTAAGACTCCTTGGGGGCAGGTTAAAGTCCTTGACTGGTTTTAAGTGAACCCTATTATATTTTTATACCCAGTCCTTTTCTCTCCTCACTCCCAGGTCAATTAAAGGCCAATCCTGAGCCACTTCAATCAAAAAGAAAGAATTCCATCTCCTCTCCTGGCCAGACAGCAAGCACTTAAGACCGCGGTCCCTGGGGTATACGAAGAAAGCATCTAATAACTGTGTTTTAGTTTGTTATTTTTTTAAATAGCAATGTCATTTTTTAATAGCTATGTTTTATAATCTTGTTATGTTCTCATTACGTGAAATTGTTGCTTATTATTTTTTCCTGGTTGGGGATCCTGATTTAGACTGTCTCAACTCAGGGCAGTAAAAACCCAGGGCAAGTAATTGTGAACCACAAACAAGAATCAATCAAAACATCACAAGCTAATTAATGTCATTTGGAGCCCCTGGGAGTAGCTGTATTACAGTGAGAGCCATACTATAAAATCGGTGTACATTAGAAGTACACTCAAGGACACAGGTTAACACTTTCACCAAACCCTTTCCGTTTATTTGCCTTGAAATATATATTAACCGTACTTAAGACTTACTTGGCACCTACCAGCTGCCAGATACTGCTTATGTACTTTATATGCAATAACTCATTTAATCTTCTCAACAGCCCTGGGAGGTTGGTGCTATTATTAGCCCCATTTGGAAGGAAGGGAATATGTCAGGGAGAGGGTTTATAACCCACCTCAGGTCCTACAGATGAAAAGTAGGCAACAGCCAGTTATCAAACTTGGGCAGTCTGAGTTCCGAGTTGAGATTATTAACCCTCCACTCAACTCACCGTCCATTGGTCTAGTATTTGGAGGTACTGCATCCCTTATTACCTGACACAGTGCCTATCAGCTGGGACTCAATACTCATTCTTTATTCGTGGGCCCATCACCTCGTTAGGAAAGGGAGTTAAAACAGAAATATTTGTGAAATTGAATAGAAAAAAAGTTTCAGCAAGCATTCCTTTTTCGGCTGGAACTTATAATAGAGAGAAGGCTTCTGTGCAGGTGACATCAATTACTCAATCTCTCAAGCAAGCAATAAGAATGTATTGGAACCATGAGCCAGTTTAGGAGGAAGGCCCCCAGGATTTAAGAGAACAGAGGCACCTGTGCTCCAGGGAGAAAAGGCAAGTCAGTTTCCTGGAGTTGAGATGGGGCTGAAAACTGTCATCGAGTGATGACTTGTGATGTGATGACATTTTTCCTGCCACCAAATAAAGATCAACCCACCCCAAATCATAATGGCAAAGAATCTGCTATAACTCACCTTATAAATAAGGTGGGTTCAGTGAAGCAAGTTTCTAAGGTTCTGACTCAAATAGGCAGTTGGTTAGGCTGTTTGCTGAGATACGGACTGGATATGCAAGATTAGCTCAGAAAGAGATATCTGGGTGAAAAGAAAAAAGGTTGGCGACGCCTGTACATAGAGGGCACTTAAACCTATGGAAATTGACGAGGTTGTCCAGGAAAGATACTGTCAGGGGAAAAGAGGGCTCAGGACCTAGCTCTCAGGCCGACTTAAGCCAGCATCGGAATCACCTGGAAGGCTTGTCAAAACAGATCACTGGGGCTTCCCTGGTGGCGCAGTGGCTGACAGTCTGCCTGCCGATGCAGGGGACACGGGTTCGTGCCCTGGTCCGGGAAGATCCCACATGCCATGGAGCGGCTGGGCCTGTGAGCCATGGCCGCTGAGCCTGCGCGTCCGGAGCCTGTGCTCCGCAACGGGAGAGGCCACAACAGTGAGAGGCCCGCGCGTACCGCAAAAAAACAAACAAGCAAACAAAAACAGATCAATGGGTCTCACCTCCCCCAGGCCCCCCAGAGTTTCTGATTCATAAGTCTGGGCTGCGGTGCAAGAATCTGCATTTCTAATAAGTTCCTGGGATGCTGATGCTGCCGGTCTCCGAGCATCTCTATTCTGCCAGAGGTCTTCGCTCTGTTCCTGGCACCCTGGCCTCCCTGCCATTGTCCAGACTCATCAGACTCTCTCTAGCCCAGGACCTTTGCACCTCCCTGTGCCTGGAATGCACCTCTCCAGATATCAGCCCAATCAAGCCCAAACCTTTTTCAGGTCCCTGCTAAAATATCACCTTCTTAGAGAGATCCTTTCTGACCTTTTTTTTTCCTCCAGTAGCAACAAATGGTAGCAAGTTTTGTTTCTTTTTCATAGCTGTCACTCAATTCTTCAAATGCCAAATTCACTGTGATCTATGGCCATTTTTTTTTTTTTTTTTGCAGTACACGGGCCTCTCACTGTTGTGGCCTCTCCCGTTGCAGAGCACAGGCTCCGGACGCGCAGGATCAGCGGCCACGGCTCACAGGCCCAGCCGCTCCGCGGCATGTGGGATCTTCCCGGACCGGGGCACGAACCCGAGTCCCCTGCATCGGCAGGCGGACTCTCAGGGAAGGCAAGGGAAGGCAAGGGAAGCCCTATGACCATCTTTCTTAAAAAAGCAACTCCTCCCAGGGAGGAGGGAAGCCCTATGACCATCTTTCTTAAAAGGGAAGCCCTATGACCATCTTTCTTAAAAAAGCAACTCCTCCCACTTGCCCTCCTGCTTCTGCTCCTCACCCTCATCCCTTCTCTGGTTTATTTTTCTCGGTTTCCCTTATCACCTTCCAACAGACTATACAACTTATTTGTTTGTATGTTTTGTTCATTATCTGTCTCTCCCAGGAGAGCAGGGATTTATGTCTGTTTTCTTTTTTGCTGACTCTCTTGAGCCTAGAATAGTCCCTGGCACATATGAGACGTTCAATGAGTATTCATTGAAGGATGAATTAAATGAGGGAATAAACATTCTTGCCTGTGGAATTGTGGTTTTAAGAATTTAATTCTGATGGAAACCCTTCATAACTGGTTGCCTCCATATCAAAAATGAATATGACCATGTTGTTCCATTCTGACAAAAAAAAATCTCCTCTTCTACCCGGGATAAAGCCAAAAATCCTTGGATATTCTCCAGTAGGCACTGGTTGGGGCTGAGACATGGCAGGGAACAGACTCTGACGTGGTCCCCGTCCCCCTGTTGCCTACAACCTGGTTACAACCCTCTCCTGCTCTGAAATAGCCCATGCATCTCTCTACCCATCTGTAGCACTTTATTGTAACCATTTCTGCATTTGTCTATATGCCTCACTCAGTTTCCTCCAAGGCAGGAACCGTGGTGGTGCTTTGTTTTTGCTTTGATTTTATTCGAAGTCCTCGAAGTTTGTTCATCTGTACACAGTATATTTAATGCTGCTTTATCACTTTCTCTTGGCCAAGCGTTATGATCACTACTCAATAAACTTTTAGAGTGAAATCCATTCAGCTAATAAAAAACAGGAGAAGCGTCTGTGATGGTAGGAAACAGCATTTGACCGGTGTTTATATGCAATTCCGTATAATTGTTTTAATAAAGGCGGCCTAAATTATAGTCAATCTGAAGCTATCAATCAGCTCTGTCGCTCATAACTGAGCCGGGGCGAGTCCCGTGGTGCGTGCACCGCCAGTGGTGTGGAACCTTCTGCAGTGCGTTCTGCAGATTTCTAAAGGCGTTTGTGGAGGCCTGATAAAGACACTTAATAATCCCGCAGCTGTAATTTCTATCTTGAAATGGATGTTTTTCCATCTTTCCCCTCAGTCTCTACCTAGTAAACTCTAAATCGTTTTGGTGTTGGCTTTCAGAAACATAAGGTTCTTTCTTGGCGTATGTTCTTATATTCATATTTTATATTCTTCTCTAATGGGGTCTTGGGAAGATCTTCACAGGTCTTTTCTTGGATTTCACCCTCTTTTTCACTGTCTCAAAGTGCAAAATATAGCAAATAAACACTGGTCTGAATAGCTGATCCTAAGCAGAGGTGAGGATGCTTGAGGACAGTTTTGATCTTGAGTCCTCAGTAGAAGAGGGGATACAGCGGAGAGAAAGGAAAGTATCTTTAGACTCTTCAGAGGATGACTTCTGTGCTATTTGCAAAGAAAATTCCCTTGGAAATGGGTTCTAACCTAAACTGGGATAGGATGATGATGATAATGGCTAGTATTTATTGAGTGGCACCAGGCACATGACGTGAATCATCTTTAATTCCTGCAGCAACGCTGCAAGTAGGTATTATTAATTTCCATTTATAGATCCAGAAACTGAGGCTCAGAAACATTAAGTAACTTGCCGAAAGTCCATCCCCAGAAAGAGGCAGATTTGAATCCGAGTCTGTATTCAATTCCTCCAAAACTAGAGGACTGTATTTGTGACTAATTGTGTAACAGGTTATTTTAGTTTCTGTTCTGTGGAAAGTGTAAAGCATTCCAACAAAGGGTTTTAATGTAGTTTTTTTTTTTTAAGCCTCCAAAATGCGAGGCTTAATTTTGAGCAAAAGCAGAAGTTGGTCAACCAAGGGCTCACAGCGAGAAGTCTCAGGATTGCTTTCTGGTGGAGTGGATGGATGGCAAGGGAGCTCCCGGAAGGGATGGAAAGCAGGAAACACCAAAGATGATAGGATCTAGGTGACGGGTTTGCCGATCCCTGCCCCGAGCTGCCTCTGGTCATCAAAATCATCCCCACCCAAGCAGTGCTCTGCAGACACCAGGAGGTAGTCCCCACCGGCAAGTCCAGTGACAGGACGTAGCTGACTCGGCGCTGCCCCGAGCTGGCTAACCCCGGCATAACCCCTGGTGTGTACTTTTGCCAACAGTTATCTGGCAGATGCTCTCTGCTCTCTGCTTTCTCTGTTAGCGCCTCTGATTCTGTTCCTCGTCCCTGTACAGCTTTGAACAGGTCAACCGAAGTCTTCAGGCAGGACCTTCCTTATCTGTCTACACAGCAGGCTGAAACCAGTATTAGGATGCACTTTCCTGCCCCAAGACACTGAGAGACATAGCAAAGGGGTTAGGAGTGCAGGCTATGGCACTGGACTTCCTGGGTTTGAACCACAGGTCAACCACTTACTAGTTGTACTAGTCATACTAGCAACCTTAGGCTAATGGGTTCTACACTTCTTTCAGCCTCGGTTTCCTGAGGGTTGCTATGAGGATTGCATTGCAAAACGGATAGTTTTTGGCACAGAACACATGCTTAATAAAACACATGCTATTAATATTCTTATTTGCATTACCTGTGTCAACTAAGGGCATGAAATCTGGCAGCTTTTGTCCACGTACAATACCCCCTTGCCTGCTGTGTTAGATGTTGATATTTGGTTTAAGCCCTGTACCCAAGTGTTGTGAGCTTTAATGAGATGCCAGGTGACGTAATTCCTGTAAATAAATCATAGGAAATACCCTGACCCTAAAGAATAGTGTCCTGAATTCCATCCCTTTCTTCTGAGTGTCCCGCGTGCCCTGTCCTTGTAGGGAGCGTTCACCCTGATCATCTGCGATTAACTTAAAAGGGGATTCAGGTCCATTTAGGACGCCTACAACTTCATTCAGCTACTGAGGGCACATTGGAGAGAACTAGAAAATAAGCCTGACTTTTTAAAGTCTGTTCAATCTCCAGTTCAATGGGAAAACCAAGGTGGATCGCAGATTAGACAAAACTAAATGCCCTAACCCTTCATTCCTCGGACACTTACAGTGCCTGTCCAGCTGTGTCCGTAAGCATTGTTCATAGAAGCGCTCTGAGGCCTGAAGGCTTGTGTAAGCACCTCTGCTGGACAGATGCGGAAATGGGCAATAAGGAGTTCGTGGCCTGCCCAAGGGCTCCCTGTGAATTTGTGGGACGTTCAGAATTAAAACAGGTAGCCTTTCCTGAGCACTGCTCACCAACACTGTCCCCTCCCAGTATGTATGCAGGGCAGTCACAAGACCAGATATGTACACACTCCTAAGTTCCTTACCACTGTAGTGAGTCCCTCATAATACAAAAGTACCTAAAATTCTTTTCTTGTTAAATTTTGATGGGCCTCTTTAAAAAATAGTTTAAAAAATGAAACCTAAGCATTCAGAAAAGTACAGAAAATAGACTGCTGAATACCATTAAGACTGAACATTTTGCCTTATTTGCTCTAGACTTTATTTTAATTGAGATATAATTGACATATAACATTGTGTGTGTTTACAGAACACAAGGTGCTGATTTGGTACCTATATACTTTACAATTTGGCTCCTGCTGTAATACTGCTATCACATTACATGATTATTTCTTTTTTGTGCTGAGAATAAATGAGATCTAGTCTCTTAGCAACTTTGAAGTTTAGAGTACAGTGTCGTTGGCTGTAATCACTATGGCGTGCATTAGCTCTCCGGGACTAATTCATACTCTAGTTGTGAGTCTGTACCCTTAAAAAAAATCTCCCCAATTCTCCCATCCCCCAGTCCCTGGTAACCACTATTCTACTCTCTGTTTCTATTCCTAGGAGTTCAGCTCTTTTAGATTCCACGTATAAGGGATATTATATAGTATTTGTCTTTCTCTGTCTGACTTATCTCACTGACCATAATGTCCTCAAGGTCCATCCATGATGTTGCAAATGGTAGACTGTTTTTATTGAAAGAGAGAAACAGAGACAGAGAGACAAGAGACAGAAAGGGGGGGAGAGAGAGAGAGAGAGAGCGCGAGCTCTCGTCCTTTCTCCTTCCCTCCCCAGAGGCTGAGACTCTTCTGAAGTTTCTGAATATCATTCCCATATTCCCATGTTTGTTTTATCCTTTGACTACATACAAACATAGCCATAAGCATATACTATTATATATGCATACATATACGTACTGTAAATATATACTATTATGTGTGCTTTTAAACCTTACACAAATGCACCAGAACAGGTCTATCTTTTCACAATTTATTTTTCATTCAATAGAATGTTTTTGAGACTTGTCCGTGTTGACACATTTAGACCTAGTCCATCCATTTGAATCCACTGTGCAAATAGCCCACAGGTCATTTATCTTTCTCCTTCTGAGGGATTAGTGACTTCTAAGTTTTCACAAATACAGTTGGCCACAGGGCCTTTGCTCTTACTCTTTCCCCTGCCTGCCATGTTTACTTCTCAGTTATTCCTTCATTCAAGAACATTCTTATAATGTCTGCTTAATTTGCTTCCTTATTCCTTCAGGTTTTTACTCAATTGTCACTAGGATGGCCAGAGAAAATGTAGGATGTTCAGTTAAATCTGAATTTCAGATAAACGATGAATAAATGTGTAATGTAAGCATGTCCCAAATACTGTATGGGATAGGCTTATACTTAGAAAATTCACTGATGATCTGAAGTTCAAATTTAGGGGGGTGTCTTGTATTTTTATTTGCTAAACTAGCAACCCCAATTGTCACGTGCTCAATGAGGCCATTCCTGTCCTCTTCAAGTTTTTAACCCCTTCCCAACACTTCCTGTTCTTTTTCTCTGTTTTATTTCCCCTCATAACACTTATCACGAATTTACCTGCCATATATTTTCCTAATTTATTTTGCTTATTTTCCGTCATCCTTCCTAAGCTCTTTGAAGGCAAGATTTTTGCTTGTTGTGTCCCCTGCTATATCCATAATACCTGAAATAGTATGTGAGGCATAGTACGTGTTCAATAAATATTTGCTGAATGAAATAATGCAGAGACTATCTTTGTGTACGTCTCCTGAGTATATGTCTGAGAATTTCAGTAAGATAAACACTTGGAAATGGAATTGTTTTTTGTAGGATGTCTATGTTTACTAGCTATTTCTCATTGCTATTCAAAGTGGTTGAACTAATTTCCATTCCCATCAGCGATGTGTAGAAGTCCCCATTTCCCCACTATCTTCTCTTCCTTCCTTCCTTCTTTCTTTCCCTCTCTCCCTCCCTCTCTCCCTCTTTCTCTCTTTCCTTCCTTCCTTCCTTCCTTCTTTCTTTCCCTCCCTCCCTCCCTCTCTCCCTCTTTCTCTCTTTCCTTCCTTCCTTCCTTTCTTCTTTCTTTCCCTCCCTTTAGAAATACACTAATTTAAAATTTTTGTAGCAATAGTTGAAACCAGCATGAAAACATATGATACGCACTAGTGAATTACAATCAATGAATTCATAAAAAACAGTAACTGTTAATCGAAAAGGTTTCAGATGTTTTTCAGTGCTTATTTAAAATATGAGTTAATTATTACAGATGCATTCCTAAGCCACGGTACCTCTTGTGTAAGAAAACAAACAAAAATTGCTCCAACCCATTACTGTTTCAGTGACACCGAAAAGGTCATTATACACATTTTGAAGAAAAGCCACCTTATTATTTTTTCAACTAAAAAGGAGGAAGTTTTATCTGAGAGCCATAAAATGAAAACCTCCACAAAAATTGCATGGAATGTTCTTTGGGATCAGATTCAGAATTTTCAGAAACTTGAAACCCATATCAAAAGAGGAAATTTGACACAGTCCTTTGTTACAGATATGGTCAATCTCTTTAATGTCCAAAAGAAGAACTTAAGTTATAAGTTTTAAAAGCTGTGTGTTGGGAGTTCCCTGGTGGTCCAGTGGTTAGGACTTGGTGCTTTCACTGCCAGGGACCAGGTTCAGTCCCTGCTCGGGGAACTCATATCTCGCAAGCCACACAGCATGGCCCAAAAGAAAAAAGAAAAGGCTGTGTGATCAAAGAATATAACGAAATGATACATTTTAATGTGCTCTTAATACATTCTTGAACAGTCATAAAATAGGTTGTGATCTTTTGCAAAAATGGCCACAATCCCTCCCTGAATCTAGGCTCCTTATAATGATTGTGAAGGGATGTGTAGAGGTGAAGTCTGTTTTCCTTCCTCTTGAATTTGGACTGTGCTTCTGACTGGCCTTGGCCAGTAAAATGCAGAAGCAACAATGTGCCTGTTCAGAAATTAGCCCTCAAAAGGTCTTTCGTGCTTGTACTTGATCTCTGGGAACACTGCCTTCCTGTCCTAGGAACAAGCCTGGAAGACATGAGACCTAGTGGATCAAAGCTGAGTCAGCTGAGTTGTCCCAGATGAATTCCTAAAGAGGTGAGAGAGCTCAGCTGAGATCGGCGAAGCTGCCTGCTTGATTGGCCACTGAGCACAGATGCATGAGGAAGACCGCAAGAACTGCCCTTCTGAGCCCAGCCCAGATTGCTGACGTACACGATCACAGGCTGACTAAAGGCAGGTTGTTTG
Source organism: Pseudorca crassidens (assembly GCF_039906515.1). Lineage (NCBI taxonomy): Eukaryota > Metazoa > Chordata > Mammalia > Artiodactyla > Delphinidae > Pseudorca > Pseudorca crassidens. The sequence continues at coordinate 190,745,322 of NC_090296.1, forward strand.
AAGCCGCTACATTTTGCAATGATTTGTGACACAGCAATGGTTACTGATGCACAGGCTCACTTGGTTCCTCACCCTACAGAAAGCAGAGCTGTTAATTTCTTCAGTTTCTTTCCTTTTGCTATATTTATGCTGATGAAATGGGTAAATACATCTTAATTTGCAAAGGGCTTGATGGCCAAATAACATAATTTTTTTTCAGCAAGATCTGTGAATGTTTCATTAAGCATGGCAGCCGCTGGAACCAGTGAACGATCACGTACCCAGCTTGGTACCCGTCTGTGACGGACACACAGCTGCGTCACACCATGCTGCCCTGGGTCTGCACCAGCAGTCACTGCGGCATTCACCAGGAACACTCGACTCTTAAGCCTCTGGGAGTTTCAAGGCAAAAATCTAGTAGTTTGAAAACTTGTCATTTTAAGGAAATTGTAAGAAAAGTGCCTCTGAAATTGGACTTTTTGAAAAATAGCATTCTAAGCATATCTTTTCCCTCAGCCAGAGAAAACGGCCAGCTGGAATTTTCAAACTCAGAGATGAATTGTTAGTTTTCTTCATGGAAAGCAAATAAAAACAGACAAACAAACAAATACCCCCCGCCCCCCACGACTACAACCTTTAAAGGGAATCCTTATACATCGCTGGTGGGAATGTAAGTTGGTGCAGCCACTGTGGAAAACAGTACGGAGGTGTCTCAAAAAACGAACAATAGAACTATCGTATGACCCAGCAATTCCTCGTTTGAGTGTATGTCCGCAAAAAACAAAACACTCATTTGAAAAGATACATGTACCCCAATATTCATAGCAGCATTACTTACTGTTGCCAAGACACAGAAGCAACCTAAGTGTCAATCAACAGATGAATGGATACAGAAGATGTGGTACTCAGTCATAAAAAAGGACGAAATTTTGCCATTTGCAGCAACATGGATGGACTTGAAGGGCATCATGCTAAGTAAAATAAGTTAGACAGAGAAAGACAAATACTGCATGATATCACCTATTTGTGGAATCTAAAACTACAACAAACTAGTGAATATAACAAAAAAGAAGCAGACTCACAGATACAGAGAACAAACTAGTGGTTACCAGTGGTGGAGGGGGCAATATGAGGGTGGGGAAAGTTGGAGGCACGGACTACTGGGTGTAAGATGGGCTCAAGGATGTATTGTACAACACGGGGAATATAGCCAATATTTTGTAATAAATGTAAATGGAGGGTAACCTTTAAAAACTGTATAAAAAATTTAAAATTTTTTCAAAAATTTAAAAATCCAAACAAACAAAGTTACTAATGTTGAAGAATAGCTCACAACGTTTTTTTCAAGGCTGACCTTTCACAGTTAAACAGTGGTAAGCAAAGCTATGAATATTTTTTCTGAAAATGGATGAGCACTTCCATAAAAAGAAGGTTCCGGAAATGAATGCAAGGAGTTGATGGGCAACAGTCTTATGTAACTCTAAGTTCGTTCATATTATGAAAACCCCTAAAGAAAAGCACCCTCAGTCATCTTACTTCACTGAAAGTCTGAGGTCCCTGAGGATTGAAAAGAGATTGGTTAACGGACCAGAGACCCTCCCCGTTCACCATATGCAAGAGGAAGCATTTTTGACATTTCCATCTGCAGAAGTCTAAAAATGCTCCACAGTTTGGTCGCATCCCTGGGAACCTCTAGCGATTATGCTGGTGGAGCATGAAAGCAGGGAGAGAAATGTGGCTCTTCCTACCGACATATTTATGGATGTCTGAGTCCTCAAAATACTGAAGCACCAAAACAGAGAAGAGAAACTCTCTGGACACGGAAACAGACATTTTTAGCTTTCTTCAGTTTTCTTGAACGCAGCTCCGTTTTCCAAAATGAATAGGCACAGTCCAAATCCTTTCACTTTGGGGTTTCGCTTTACTTTTCCTCATAGTAACGAACTGACATTCAACAAAGGAACCTTTGATGTTACAAAAATAATGCAAAGTTGACAAGGAATGTATGATAAACAACGAGACTAAGAAGAGGCAGCCTACCGAAACAGGTGTTGGTGAGGTTGGGGAGAAACTGGAACCCTCACACACTGCTGGTGGGAACGCAAAATGGTGCTGCTGTTTTGGAAAAGAGAAGTTCCCCCAAATTTTAGGAATATACCCAAGAGAAATGAAAACATACATCAGACAAACTTGTACATGAATTTTCATAGCAACGTTAGGCATAAGAGGCAAAAGTAGAAGCAACCAAAGTGTCCATCAACTGATGAATGGATAAACAGAATGTGGTGTATGCATACAATGGAGTATCATTCAGCTATCAAAAGGAGTTACGTCCTGAAACAAGTTACAACACGGATAAACCTTGAACCCACTGTGCTAAGTGAAAGAAGTCAGTTACAAAGGACCATGCAGCATCTGATTCCATTGACATGAACTACCTGGAATAGACAAGTCTATCTATAGAGAAAGTAAATTAGTGGTTGCCTAGGGTTGAGGGGATGGGACAGTTGTGGCGTGTGTGGGGGGGTGATGGTTAAGGGGTACAGGATTTCTTTCGGGGAATGAGGAAAATGTTCTAAAACTCATTGTCCGGGTGGTTGCATTACTCTGTGAATTTGTTGAAAATCACTGAACCGTACACTGTAATGGGTGAACCATGTGGTACGGGGATCATAAGCATTCTGCTTTCATTAGGGCCACTGTGCCCAGGCTCTGCAACATGTCTTTGCTCTTCTCTGCCGTTAGGGTCCTTGGTGCCGGAGGACCCTATAATCATAACAAGAATTCGGGAGACATTTAAGTAGAGCTCTAGATAAATCCTCTCCAGGACATGATCCCCATTCATTCATCTAATAAACATCTGTTGAGATCCTACAACAGGCCAGGTGCTATTTTTAGTCCTAAGGAGATAGTTAGTGAACAAAAGAGACCCCCCACCCCCACCCCCAGAGTCCCTGTCCCTGCACTCATGAAGCTGACATTCCTGCAGGAGAGCCAGGCAACAAACGGATAAGTAAATAAGTCCAGAGTCTATAAGATGCGAACAGTCTGTGGCCGGGGAGGGAGGTAGATGCTGTGGAAGCCGATTGCAGGGAGAGGGGGCAGAGCCTCCAAAAGGCGACTGTCACGAGCGGGTGAAGAAGTCTGAAGGGAGATGAGGCTGTAGACCCAACACCTCTCCACCGCCTTGGGGCATCTTTGCATCCTGGGAAGGGGATGGCCATGGGCAAGATGCAGGACCTATCGAGCGACTCAGCTGTGGCCCTTGCTGTGCCCAAAAAGGGGAAGGCGCCAGTGGACACATCCATCTGTAAGGGCATCAGGAGCTGGCGTTAAGCCCTAGCCTCGTTTCCGTTTCGCTAGGGCTGATCAGCAGAGTATATACTTCAGTTTCAGTGGAACGTTTTACAAAGTTTCTCGTATGTACTTGAATTCTAGAATTGTAACGTGAGGTCTGGAAACATTCAAATAGGGGTATACTGGGGGGAGGGATAGATTGGGAGTTTGGGATTGACAAGTACACACACCCAACAAGGACCTACTGTACAGCAGAGGGAACTCTGCTCAATATTCTGTAATAACCTAAATGGGAAAAGAATTTGAACAAGAATAGATATATGTATATAACTCAATCACCTTGCTGTATACCTGAAACTAACAACATTGTTAACCAATTATGACCCAATATAAAATAAAAATTGAAAGCAAAATAAAATAAAAATGAAAACAAAACAAAACATATAGGGGTATATCCTTACCATGGGTAGGTTCATAACTTATAAAATAACCATACACAAAGAACGTCAAGTAATGAAATCATATAGTAGATACTAAGTAACTGTATTCAATATGCCTGTAATAAGTACTGACAGTAATACCATTATCAACAGTATGCCCAATTAATATTGTTGATTAATATCAATAATCAATGGCATTCAATATTATTAAGAAGAGTAATAGTCGTAGTCTAATAAGAGTTTCATTCGTCTCTGGTTGTGTAGCAGAGAGCCTTGTTCCTGGTTATGTACAGATAACTATTTTTAGTAATCCCTTGGCTGAAATTATGAAGAATTCTTATCAATTTTTCAAAATGACAAACACTTAAAAAAGAGAGATAAAAAGCAAGATTCAAAAAGGTCTGAGAAGAGAGAATGATGGAATTAACAGTGGGAATCGTGGGTTTAACCAAACTAGCTGCATAAACTTAGGATGAAAAGCAGCAATTAATATTTTTAAAATCCTAATTTTATTGACAACATGCTTAATTAGGAACCTGGAGTGTCATGGGGTGGGCTCGAAATCTAGTGCAAAGTTAGTAGACAAAATAAATCACAGTGTTCTTGACAAGGGCGTTCACAGGACCAATTCAGAACATATGAGAATTACTGTGTGTAATTTCATGGGCTACATTTTAAGATGAATGCTTGCAAATTTAACTCTGTCAAGATGAGTGTAATTAAGGATGGGGAACTTTCAGGGCCAACTTCAGTGACTGAAGGGAACAGTGGTGTTTAGTCCCTGAAAGAACAGCTCTGGTGGAGGGAGGGTGGGAGCCAGCTACCTGGAGAGTTGATCTTGGGGAGATTCAGTGTGTTAAGTGCTGGTGCAAGACACTAGGACCCCTGCCGGGGTGGAGGGGGCTTTAAGAGTGCAGGCTTTACCGTGACTGTGTAATTCAGATGTGCTAACCAATGGGGTGGCTTCCCTGTGATACAGTGGGTGGGTGTCCCGTCACCAGGAGTGTCCCTGCAGAGGCCGGGCACCACCTGCGATCCTGCAGGGGTGGGAACCCCTCCCAGGGTGGGCAGATGGACTCCCGACCCTGAGGTTCTCCTGACTCTCAGAGTTGGGGAGCAAGTACCACCAACAAAGAGTTCCAGCTGACTGGCTGGCTCAGGCACTGTGGCTTCCCAACACTAGTAATTTGTATTTAGAGAACAAATGTAACATTGTCTGAATTTAAGCACCCCTGAAGCCTTGACTTTGAGAAGTAAACGCTATCTGGAATGGTGCTGACTGCAGGTCAGTTAGAATTGCAAAATCTCTCCAAGATAGAAGCCTGCTTTTCATTTGTTGAGCCCCTCATCCTCCATGGCTGCCTGACCTGGCTTGGCTTGGAATCCTCTAGCAGGTTTCATCTTATCCCCTCTCCCCTGTGGACAATTTCAGGGAACCCCTCTCAGCTCTGTCATCTGAACCACACACTCCAACCTGCTGCAGACTCTTTGCTCTGGTTTTGCTTTCTGCCTCCTCTCTGGGGTTTTCTGGATTGTTCCTCACTTCTTGGGGCTGCCTTCGTCCAGCTCCTGGACCTCACTGCTCCTCTGACTCCTTTGGCTGCTCTTGGGTTTCAGCCCTGTCTACCCACTCTGGCTTTGGGGGTTCGTAGTCCAAGTCAAGGTCTTCATTGCCCTAGAGGGAAGGCCAACAGGTGTATAATTGGCACTCAGTAGCCCCACTATCATGCCATTTATTGACTCTCTACTTATGTGCCAGACACATAACAGTCTGTATTTCACTTAGTCCCTATTGTGACATTTCAGAGCAGGTGTTATGCCCACTTTACAGAAGAAGAACCTGAGGCTCAGAGGCTAACTTGCCCAAGGTTAGTCAGTGAGAAGTGGAACTGGAATTGAAACCTCTCCATCTGCTTCTCACATCTATATTTTTCTCTAGTTACGAGTCAGCACCTTACTAAAATGATGCCAGGGTTTCAGTAAACATTTGTTGATTACTGCTTTTTTATTCATTCGCTTGTTTTTAGGGGATGAAGAAAAACATTCTACTCATTTTCCAAAAAACAGGCCACGATCTTAGGATTTTACCTAAATAGTGGTTGAGCACATTTAAAATGAAAGCTCTGTGTATGACAAATTTGCTTTGAGATTTTATACTTGGATAATTCTAAATGGGAAAAGAATCATCTCTGAGGGTCTACTGAAGTTTTGGCTCTCAAAGCTTAATTGAAATTATAAATGAAATTTGTAAAAATTCAGTATAGCAGGGATAAGTCATACTATCTGATAAAGACTCTCATCACCAAGAAGTGGCTTGAGTTTGATGAATAACAAGTCAGGCGATGGCCCAGATGACAAATGTGTGCAGCACCAATGCGGCAGCTCCTAGCTAGGGCATAATTCAAGATTTATAAGTACAGGGCTTCCCTGGTGGCGCAGTGGCTGAGAGTCCGCCTGCCGATGCAGGGGACACGGGTTCGTGCCCTGGTCCGGGAAGATCCCACATGCCGCGGAGCGGCTGGGCCCGTGAGCCATGGCCGCTGAGCCTGCGCGCCCGGAGCCTGTGCCCCGCAACGGGAGAGGCCACAACAGTGAGAGGCCCGCGTACCGCAAAAGCAAACAAACAAACAAAAAAGATTTATAAGTACAGGATGGATGAGGGGGGTTATGTCCAGATTGTTGGGAAATCCTTCAATTTTACCCAATTCCCCTCTTTTTTTTGTATCTTAATACTGTGCAGATTTTTTTTAAAAAATAATAAGCATGCACTGTACTTTTAATCCCCTTAGGGAAGAAAAGAAACCCCAAACCCAGAAACTGTAAATATCAAACTTATGTAAATATCAAACTTCATGAGTCAGCAACTCTGAGCAGAGCACAGACACAGCATCACAGTCTTCCTTAATTCCCCTGTCGGCAGGAGCAACACAGACGGACACTGCGTATCACCAGGCAGAGGGGACAGGAGATCCGGGCCAGCACCAGGCGCCACTGCTCACTGTTTCATCAGCTTCTGACCCTCAGTTTTATCATCAATAAAATGGGGGATAAATCAAGAAAAACATGGGAGAGAGCACAGTAAACTCTAAAGCACTCTCTACGGAAAGTGGTTACTGTTACTTTCGTCCACAGACTCTCCAGTGGGGAGAATTCACCTCATCTGCTATTAAAAATTTACAAAACAGAAATAGAGTCACAGATGTAGAAAGCAGACTTGACGGTTACCAGGGGGTAAGGGCAGGGGGATAAGTTGGGAGATTGGGACTGACATATACACGCTACTCTGTATAAAATAGATAACTAATAAGGACCTACTGTACAGCACAGGGAACTCTACTCAATTCTCTGTAATGGCCTATTGGGAAAAGAATCTGAAAAAGAATAGACATACATACATATATGTATAACTGATTCACTTTGCTGTACACCTGAACCTAACACAACACTGTAAATCAACTATACTCTAATAAAAATTTAAAAAGGAGATCCTTGATCTAAAATTGCCCACAACACATTCTCCCCCCCATTACTGATCTGTTTTTCTCCTTTGTGCTTATCACTTCCTAACATATGTTTGATGACTTGTCCATTGTCTGTTTCCCCATCTTCGATGATTTCCATGATGGCATGGTTTTCATCCATTTTGTTCTGTGTTGTATCTCAGAGCCTTGAACAGTACCTGACACCCACTAGGCTCAGTAAATTCTTGTTGAATGAATAAATGTCAAATGATATTTCTAGTCTCAGTGATCCCCTCCTAGCCCCCAGCTCTAAGACTGTGAATAAGCAGTCACAAACTCATCGATTTAGGAACACCGTTTTGGAAGGAGGTTTTGAAAGTGGTTTATTCATCTATTTATTCATTCACTTAGCTGATGTTTATTGAGTGTCTACTATGTGCAGTGCTCTGGGCTAGGTAATGAAGGAACCATGCCAAGTGTGAGGCATGAATGTCAATCAAGAATATTGCAAAACAAAGCAAAATGGACTTTGTAAAAAAAAAATTCAAATACATATTTAAATGACAAATGTCCCCCTAATACCCAGGGTCCATTCTATTTGGTATCTTTACAGCTCATTTATAGATATCTTGCTTTTGGTGGCTTCTTTTTAGATTTAGGAGGTTTCTCATAATTTCCAAAGTGGCATCTGGTTGGATGCTGAGGGGGAGATACTGTACTCCTTTGTTTCTTCCACACTTGCTTTGAAAATGTTTGCAATTACTATAGATATGTGGGATTTTCTACACAAAAATTTAGGTAGAATTTATTTTTATGATATTAGATATTGACTAACATTCTTTTCTATGTACACATAGGAATATATGACGTTCTTTAAAAACCTCTGCCTCTCTCACTCATTTTTTTTTTAGGTTCTTTGATGTGGACCATTTTTAAAGTCTTCATTGAATTTGTTACTATATTGTTTCTGTATTATGTTTTGGCTTTCTGGCCCCGAGGTATGCAGGATCTTAGCCCCCTGACCAGGGATCAAACCCGCCCCCTGTGCAATGGAAGGTGAAGTCTTAACCACTGGACCGGCAGGGAAGTCCCCTCTTACTCACTTTTCTTAATATATATATATTTTATAAATGTATTTATTTTATTTTTGGCTGAGTTGGGTCTTCGTTGCTGTGCATGGGCTTTCTCTAGTTGTGTTGAGCGGAGACTACTCTTTGTTATGGTGTGCAGGCTTCTCATTGCAGTGGCTTCTTTTGCTGCGGAGCATGGGCTCTAGGCGCGCGGGCTTCAGTAGTTGTGGTGCGTGGGCTCAGTAGTTGTGGCTCACAGGCTCTAGAGCGTAGGCTCAGTAGTTGTGGAGCACGGGCTTAGTTGCTCCGCGGCATGTGGGTTCTTCCCGGACCAGGGCTCGAACATGTGTCCCCTGCACTGGCAGGCAGATTCTTAACCACTGCTCCACCAGGGAAGGCCCCTCCTCACTCATTTTTAATGCAAAAGTTAATACCTATTTTACGATAAAAAGGAAATAAAAATTTCCAAGCAAAGCAAAACTTGAACTTCAGTTCAGCTTACTGCCAACCTCCATTATGAAGGCTGTTGAAGTTTGACTTAACAGAAGCAGGAGAAAGTTTTGAGTGTTTGTTTGTTTTTTTTTTAAATTAAAGTATAGTTGATTTACAATGTTGTGTTAGTTTCATGTGTACAGCAAAGTGATTCAGTTATATATATATGTGTGTGTGTATATATATTCTTTTTCGGATTCTTTCACATTATAGGTTATTACAAGATATTGAATATAGTCTCCTGTGCTATACAGTAGGACCTTGTTGCTTATCTGTTGTATATATGGTAGTGTGTATCTGTTAATCCCAAACTCCTAATTTATCCCTCCCACCCCCCTTTCCCCTTTGGTAACCATAAGATTGTTTTCTGTGTCTGTGAGTCTATTTCTGTTTTGTAAATAAGTTCATTTGTATCATTTTTTAGATTCCACATACGAGTGATATCATAAGATATTTGTCTTTCTCTGCCTGACTTGCTTCACTTAGTATAATCTCTAGGTCCATCCTTGTTAGATGAGTGGGTTTACAAGATCACATTAATGAATAAGGTTGATGTGCAAAAAAAAAACCTTTTCCCTTAGTGGAAAAGGTTAAAAAGGAAATCCCTGTTCTAACGTGATGACTTTTAAATGAGCCAGTTGTCTGGTACTCTGTTTATACTGCAGTTGGGTATCGTTTTACTTAGGAAGTGGCTCATTCATCATTGTACTAATGGGTTAATAAGCAACTAGATGCCAGTATTTTCCAATTATGTGCCCCACTTTACTTCTGCACAGTAACAGTGTAAACAGTTTGAAAGGAAGCATGGAGAAGGAAAGAAAACTCAGAAAGAGCTAGAGACCTTCAGAAATATGTTGGTGGTATGCGTATCTCAAAGAATAACACATTATTGCTGGAGTTAAGAGTGTAGAAAATGCTTCCAATGACATATATACATATACAATCAAAAGTGCCAATAAATGCAGAAGTAGCAATTAAGTGGAAGAATACCTATTTCGAAATCCTAAGTAATTCTTTAAAACTTTGGATTGAAATTATGCCCCTACATGAACATCTGACCATCAAAGAGGTCCCTGATAACTCCAGAACCTCTCCCCCCATAGACCCAAATCTCTCCTATCAGAAAGGGAGCAGGGTTTTTAAATTGGTAAAGAGTTTACATCAATGGGAGAAAGCCTTCAAGTGTAAAGCAATTCCAGAGTCACAGCAAATCTTTCTGAAACCAGTTAGATGAAGAAAAATGAAGTCAGGCGTTTTAGCATTCCTCTAACACCCAGGCACTACTTCGGTGGGAGCAAAACTACGTAGCTACTGACACAATGTTACCCATTCCAGACAACACGGCAATACTGTTCTCAATGTCATGATGAGGTTCTTTAACTGAACACCTGCATCGCCTCCCTCACATCCCACCTGCCCTTACTTACATCTACCCAGTTATTTAGACCCAATTATTTAGTATATTGACCTAGTTTGTCCAGAATTCAGACTTTCAAGGTGATTTATAGGAATCCTTTCTAGGATGTAAGAACCTACAGTACAATATACCCTTTGGTTGCATCCAAATTTGGACATACTATCAGAACTTGAATTTTAATACTGTGGATGGATGTGTATTGGAAAACCACTGTATCTAAGAATATTTCCCTGACAGTACTAGGAAGTCAGAAATTAAACACTCGTTCTCCCATGGGAGCATTCTGTTTTAGGCAACTGCCCTTCACTATTATTTTACACATATTATGTTTATTAGGACCTGAGAGCCAACTTTTATATTTAATGCATCATTTTCTTTTTCTTTTAAAAATTCTTCTGCAGCTCTTAGAATGGGATCAGTTCAGTACAGGTGCTTCAACAGCAGAATAATAACAAACATATAATAACTTCTTACTGTGGGCAGGCACCATGCCAAGCACTCTATTTATCTTAATTCACGTAACCCTTGTAATCCCCATTTCACAGATAATGAAGAGTCACAGAGCTAGTGAGAGCCGAAATGAAATTCAAACTGTGGGGTTCCAGTGCCCTTACATCATTCCACATTGTTTCTCTAGCAAGCTTCGCCTCCTTATATGTTAAGAATTTAGAAATTTTGTATGGTGGATGCTATAGACTGAATTGTGTCCCCCATCAAATCCATATATTGGAGCTTTAACCCTCAGTGTGATGGTATTAGGAGGTGGGACTTTTGGGAGGTGATTAGGGCTGAATGAGGTCATGAGATTCGGATTAGTGTCCTTACAAGAAGAGGAAGAGACACCAGAGCTTCCTTTCTGCCATGTGAGGACACAGTGAGGAGGTGGCCGTCTACAAGCCAGTAAGAGAGCCCTCTCCAGACAACAAGTCTGCCGGCACCTTGATCTTGGATTTCCCAGCCTCCAGAACTGTAAGAAATGAATGTCTGCTGTTTAATCCACCTCGTCTATGGTATATATATATATATTTTTTTATAGCAGCCTGAACTAAGATACGGCAATTCATCTGTCCATCTGTCTATCCGTCTACCCCTGATGTTGACATACGCAGTGAAGAATAAAAAGTTAAGGAACTATGAAAGTAAGCAGATGGACAGTGATCTTTAAGGTCAAAGTCAGTGCACGTATTATAACAGCAATTAAAGGCATTTAGAGAGCCAGAAAATTTGTTTGAGAATATGTGGTCCAACCCCTTTATTTTATAGAAGAAAGTGGAACCCAGAGAGGTTAAGTGACTTGTCAAAGTCACATAGAAGTTAGAACAAGGTTGTTTATTTTGCGGGATTTAGAGAAGATTGAGTTCTATCTATAAGGTAAGTGGAGTCTACTCTAAAAATAAAAAGCTCTCATCCTCCTCCCAGCTTGACTCAGAGTAGTAGGTACAATTCTTGTTTTATTATTCTAATGACAAGATCACACTGCTTCTGACTAGAAAAAGCCAAAATATGAGACACAATTAGAATCAGATGATGCCATTTAAAAATGATTTGGAAACCGACAAGTGCAGTGCTTTGTCATTTTTTTCCCTCTCTCTCTAGGATATGGTCAGTAGAACTGAATCATTACAATGAAGCATGTCAACTATTTCTGCCATGCCTGTCTATTTATGACTTCTTCAGACTACAGTAACTTTCAGCAATAAATAGACTATATTCAAACAGCAGGCTTGATTTGCTATTCAGTATTATAACCAACTGTGAGGAGTTCATTCTTTAGTTAAATTATACTTGTAAGAACTGAGAAAATGGGATGAAAAAAAATGTACTCCATCCATAATGATAACCCAGGGTCATCATGTATTTTCTTGAAAGAAATAACAAGGAACACACTTGGACACAGAAGAAATCATGTAGTAGAAGACTCTAGAGTGGGAGGTCTATGGGAGCTAGGCTTTCCAAGGGCAATTTTATATAAAAAAAGTCCATCTCTTTGAATTTTATAAACTTGCACACACGTTCCCTCGAAGGGGGTACTTAAGTAAATCAGGCCTCCCTGTTCGTCTCAGGGGATACTGTAGTGTACATGCACACGTACAGCTTTCTTCCGGTGTTTACAAAATCCGAGGCCAAGTTAAAAGGCCAAGGACGCAACACACCCAGCCACCAGACAGGTGTTCCTGAGTGTGCACTTTTCTGCTTCCAAACTACTGGCATCACAATTTCAGATGAAGGCTCTGCCGGCCGGGCTCTTATTCTGATGAAAGAAAAGATAACGCTGTTTCAGCTCACACGTGCACACACATACCCATATAGACACCACTATATACGCAAATCCAAACCAGGTGAAAAGTACAGCATCATGTGTCCCATACAGAGCTTTTGTTCTGAGCAGCAAATGGCTAACCTGCTTAGACCACAAGACGTCACCAACTTTTTTTTTTTTTTAAGGCAGCTCTATCACATGGATACCTCATACTGAGTTCAAGGTCTGCTAAAAATCAGATTTTTCTTTCACCTGAACTTTCGTAACAAGGTCAGCCTTATCTATCGTATGCATAAGCAGTTGATTTTTAATGTATTTCATCTCATTGGTTCAGATCCGTCCTTACAGACTGCTAAAGAATTCACTGATCCAAAGAAATTTTACTAAATCCCTACCTTGGAAGGTGACTAAGGCACCATCCTGTTTTCAAGGATGGCTCAGTGTTGAAGGGGAGAGAGAGGGCTAAACCTGCAAATCCCAGAACGTGATGACTGACGTGGGTGCAGGGTTAAGGGAATGTCCCCCGAGAGAATCTACCCATCAGGACGGGGCGTTGGGGCTAGGGGTATGGGGCCGAGACAGGCTGCTACTGAGCTGGGTTTTAAAAGTTAAGAAGAAACGTTTTAAGATCTTGATTCTATTATTTTCCCTATCTTGTACTGTTTGCAAGTCTCATGGACATGCTTTCTGTGCTGGACGGTCAGGGGATGATTAAACAAAGTGGACTTTAGAACCTGGCCTCCGGGAGCCTATTGTCCAAGCAGCAGTTGGAACAATTCTTTAAAATCATAAGCCAGAGCACATTATGCCTCAGCTCAAATTCCTCCAATACCTCCCATCTAATTCAGAGTAAAACCTAAAGTGTATACCCCAGCCCAGAAAAGAAATCAACATTATTTGGAATACCTTTTCCCAACTCCCACTCATGTCTTCCCACTTTCCTTCTCTCTCCCTCCCTTTATTCCAGTCCCTGGACAAGCCATGCTCCCTCCTCCAGACCACTGCATTTACTGCTCCCTCTTCCTGGAACTCTCTTTCCCCAGATAGAGTCTCGTGGTTTATAAAGGACTTCTCTCAAAGGGAAGCCATACTGATCGTCCAATCTAAACCACATCCTTTCCCCTGCTACCCCGCTTTGTCCTCCTAGACTGCCTCACTTTTCTTTATGGCATTGCCCATCACTGGACACGGTACAGGTTTGTTTATTTTCTGCCTACCCTGTTCCACGCAAAGGGACTCCCATGACAGTGGGGTTGGGTGTGTTTTGGTCTCTGCTTTATGCCCAGTATTTAGAGGAGTGTTTGGCATATCACAGCCATCTGTTGAAAGAAGGACTTCATAGAGAATCTGATTGGAGTGTTTCTTCATTGAATGTTGACTGCATGTCTGTCTGTGACACCACTGGAGAGACCCTGCAGTCACTTGGAGAGACCACTCGGATGGCTGGGACTGGTCACATCACTGGTCAGGATTTAGATTCAATCACTGTACCAAGGATGGGGCTTGAACTTGACCACTGGGCTGAGAGAGAGAGATGCAGACATCATATGAAGGAGTTCCTCTAATCGCAGTTTTTTAGTCAGCCGAAAGCACTTGCATGTTTATTTTTGTGTAAAAAATTCATCCTCGCAATGGACAGTGTGCTATATGACTCTTTTTGAATTATGGTTTTCTCAGGATATAGCACAGGGAGATCAGCTCGGTGCTTTGTGACCACCTAGAGGGGTGGCATAGGGAGGGTGGGAGGGAGACGCAAGAGGGAGGGGATATGGGGATATACGTATGCATATAGCTGATTCACTTTGTTATACAGCAGAAACTAACACATTGTAAAGCAATTATACTCCAATAAAGATGTTAAAAAAAAATTCAGCCTCGCTGATCTGATCACTTCCCACTTACAGCTCCTGTTTATTTAGACCATTTCCCTAAGAAAGTTAATTTTGGCAAGAGGGGGATGTCAGTGCTTTTTAATCTCACCCTTTCTCTCTTCATTAAAACCCATTTTTAGTGTAACACTATGAAATTTTCCATTGTAGTGTAAGGTGTTTGTTATTTGTTTGTTTTTTTTTTGTTTGTCTGTCTGTTTTAGTATAAAGGGTTTTTATTTAGGTAATCTCATGTTACCAATCAGTAAATGTATTTGACTGATTGAATATGGTACGTGGTAAAAATTTGCTGCTCAAGGAAATCAACTTTGCACTTCTTCCTTTTAGGCATCTGGTTCAAAAAAGAAATTCTTGGCTACAGAGATCTGAAGACCAGAGCGAAAGAATATATTCAGCTTTGACCTGTTTCTGCTTTGGTGTATTGGACATTAACTGAGAGCTACGTGAAGAAATGGAAGAGCAGAGAAAGCAAGCTGGGTATCTGGAAACATTTCCCAACCTGTGAATACATATCCCCAGAGAGCTGGTGAAAGCCTCCTTGTTGGAGTCATTTGCAGTCAGGCTGGTCTGAGATGTAGGGAATACTTGAGATGTAGGGAATAATCCTGCCTGGACCCCTTAAGGTGCAGGGGAAGGCAGGCTAAAGATGATCTAACAGGCTGTTCTCTTTTGGAGTGGGTATTGATTAAGGGCAAGGCAATACCCAAAGCAGCTCCTGTCTATAGTAAAAAATAACAGCAGTGCCAATGACCAGCCAGCAATTTAGAAGCCAAAGGTAAAGGTCAGAAACTTGGCTTTCATTTGCAGGCTTCTTAATGCCACCTCCTCCAAACACCAGCGTAAAGCACAATATTTCCTTTGTGGCCCCCAGTTGCTGTTGAAACAGTTTTGACTGGAGCAGTAAGAGAGGACGCTTCCTCACTCAGAGCTCCCTGAATACGCTGATCTTTCATGTGTCCTCCTCGACTTAGACAATTTCCTTACATAGACAAATAAGAAAAATGGGCTTGAGGTGAGAATGTAAAGGATACACAGAATAAAGGGAAGAAAGACATCCAGAGGCACCACTGAGCAGCTGATACTTTCAGAACAGAGAAATAAATAGTCACTGCAGGGTCACTCGGGAATTTCTATGTTTATTCCTACTTATCGAGTCCCCCACCTTTCCAAAGAAGATAGCCTGGTTAAGTTCTTTCCAGTCCAAAGAGTTCAAAATAAATCTCTATTTATGATTTCTATTTAGAATGAAGCCCAAGGTCATTCATTCATTCTTCTCTCCCCTAGCATGTAAAATCATCTATTTAGAAAGACCAATTCCATAATAATGGAAATGTTTCCTAGAACCTAAATGTCTTAGTCCGTTCAGGATGCTACATAACAAGTACCATGGACTGGGTAGCTTGTAAAAAACAGAAAGACCTTTCTCAGAGTTCTGGAGGCTGGAAGTCCCAGATCAGGGTGCCAGCATTGTTGGGAACTTGTGAGAAACTTCTGGGTTACAGGTTGCCAACTTCCCTCTGTGTTCTCACATGGTGGAATGGCTCGGGATCTCTCTGGGTTCCCTTTTATAAGGGCACTAATCCTATTCATGGGGGCTTCCCCCTTGTGACCTAAGCACCCCCCAGAGGCCTCACTTCCTAACACCATCACATTGGGGGTTAGGTTTTGACATATGAATACTGAGGGAACAGAAACATTCAGACCAAAGCACTAGACTTAACCTAAATTCATGTCTGCCCATGAATTTCTGCTTGAAGACTGATTTGTACAGCATCCTGAATCATATACGGGTATCCGATTTTTCTCACACCACTGAAGAAGTAAAAAATCTGAATTTCAGGGCTTCCCTGGTGGCGCAGTGGTTGAGAGTCCGCCTGCCGATGCAGGGGACACGGGTTCGTGCCCCGGTCCGGGAGGATCCCACATGCCACGGAGCGGCTGGGCCTGTGAGCCATGGCTGCTGAGCCTGCGCGTCCGGAGCCTGTGCTCCGCAACGGGAGAGGCCACAACAGTGAGAGGCCCGCGTACCGCAAAAAAAAAAAAGCCAAGGAATACCCTCGGTAGCAGGAAAGGATCAGGAAAAGAGTCTAGTTATTTCCATTAGGCTGGCTCTTAAAAGTGAAGCTAACATGACCATGAATGCAAAGACTCTATGAATTCTGTGTATGTGGAGAGACGGTCAGCACAGAAGAGGGGCTGTAATTTCATAACAACATATGAAAAGTGAACACAATTTGATCTTTAAATTCTAAAGTAGTTGGCAGCATTAGAAGTCCAAGAAGTTTAAGTTTTTTGGAACACGTACATTAAGCTGGAGATCCTAAGAAGTGAAACTGATTTTTTTTCCTAGTATCATTTTGAGAGTCCATTTTCACAATTCAACTGAATTGCGTTTGGGATTCAAAATGATCACTCAGTGATCTATTTTAAAAAGTAGAAATTCAGCCAGAAGAAAAAGGATGGTTCTACTTAACACATCTTTAGCTAATTTCACAACTGAGCCTGTTTTCCTCTTCTACTTAAAAAAAAAAAAAAAATCCTGAACTGTGAATTTGAGTCAATGAAAATCCAACTATTTGCAAGTATTTGGATAGGCATTTGTGTCTTGGGTTGAGGCAAATGATCTAAGGCATTTTTTTTGTTTAACCTGTGGAATTAAAAGATTAAGACTCTTTCTAGAAGACTAGCAGGTGGGTTTTTTACTTTAGTGGCTCCATTTCACTTCATTTTCTATTCAGTGATAAGTGGAGATTATGTATTTTCTTTAATAGCCCATTGTGTGATTTCACACGAGCTCTGAGGCTGGCTGGAGGCTGCCCAGAGGATGTGTGGCAGTGTGGCGGGGCAAGGGATGGGAACTTCTGGGAATGGCCCATCACTGCTCAGTCCACCCCAGGGCTAGAGGACCAAGTGCACACTCAGAAGGCCCAGGGGGTGTAAATTACGGGGCACTTTCTCCAATTCCCTTCCCTCTTCCTTCTACCTTAACGGATATGTGTAACAGAATAACGCGAAGCAGGAGGCCTACTTGGAATAGTGTTACGTGGAGTTTTTATGTAGTCACGCCTCCAGTTCGCTCCAAATATGATTGAGCATTTGGTCGTGTATTAGAAATTGACCTGAAATTAACTGGACATGCTTGATATCCTTTTCTTCCTGTGCCAAGCCATCCTGTTAGCCTCACGTTTTATTTCCTAATTATTTGTAGAAGTGTTTGGCTTGCCCAGCAAGCTACACATTATTTGTGGGATGGCAGCCTGCGGCAATTTTTTATTTTTAAATTAAGTTACTGCTTGACGTACAAAATGTCAATTTTCCTCGTCCTATAGTAACGGTGACAGCTCCATGGTTCACAGTTTGTCCAGCCCATTCCTTTCCATATGGGATAATTAGGAGGCAGTCTGGAAGACTTCCTTATATGTTCTCCAGGACGAAGTCTTGCTGAGGACCTTCCTGAGCTCCAGGTGCAGCCCCCTTGGCATCAAGCCTGCCCGTGTCTTGGGTTTCCTGTTCACAAGAGTGATGCACCTTTAAGGCTTCCAATGGTCAGATCCAGAGCAGGGAAGTGTTGTTGCTTCCAGAGGGAAAGCCAGTTTCTGAAGATGACAAACAAGGTCATCCATGGAAGGAGAACCCTGAACTGCAGGAACACACGGCACGTAGCCTAATTCTACCACCGGAATAAAAAGAGGGGAGGAGACAAGAGCTCCCGAAGCTGGAGGTCTAGTTTCTGATATTGTCCCAAATGTGAACTTATGCCCACTTTTTACAATCTTTGGTATTTAAATTCTCAGCCGGCAAAATGACAGTAAGTGCAGTGGTAAAGAGGCAAGATCTGGGGTCAGCCTCTGGGGGTCTGGGTCCTGGCCGTGCTACTTCCCAGCTCTTTGACAGGGCGAATTAAATTAAACCTTCGGTTAGTGCCTCAGTTAGCTCATCTCTTAAATGGGGACCACAACTGCCTTATAAGGTTGTTGTGGAGATTAAATGAGATACTCTATGAAAATCACACAGACCAGAGCCTGGTACATAATCAGCATGCAATAAATATTAGCCAAAATGATTATAATAATTATTATTCTGGGCCAGGACAGAGTGTGAGAATTAACCTTTTTCTCCAAGAAAAAGACTTTGAATTTCCATCAAGAAGAGTTGCGTGTAATGATGTGGAATTTCAAACTTAGTCAGAAGGCAGAGATGATCTTACGGGGGCGCAGAGCTATGCGTGGTGGGAGCACTTCTGGCTAAAATCCCAATGGCTAACTTCACGGGGCAGATTCGACGCGGCCTCTGTCACTCATGGCAGGCTGCTGTGATCAAAGGCAGCTCTCTGGATATGGTGGCTTGTGCGGTTGGCTGAGAACCTTGTGCGGCTGAGAACCTCTAACAGAGAGGTGTTGAGTGAGCAGAGGGTAGTTCCTGCCACCACCCAACTTCCCCGCTGAGTGTTTGATAATGCTGGTCTCGCTAGATAAGCCACAGGAGTTTCCTGTCCTGTGTGAGCCTTCCAAGGAATCAGGGAGGACGCCATCGGCTCCAGAGGCCAGTTGCGGCCCGTGGAGGCTGGTAAACAGCTTCTGGATAGTTTTGCAGGGAGGCACGGTTTGTTCCTATGGGGTACAAGAGGATTCTCTCTAATCAACTGTAAAATCCGGTCAGAAGCAGAGCCTCCCTGCTAGATAGTCCCCAAAGGGTGGGGGCGGGGGGGGGGAAGAGACAGATAAAGGGATGTCAGCTTTAGGGAAAAATGTGGCCGGAGGGAGAGAACACTTAATTATGGAACATCACAGGGCAGAGTTAAGAATAATAAGGTAAACGGGCCCTTTAATTACCATTGAATCCCAGAGCCTAGCAGGTTTAGTCTTTGCCTAAATGATACTGGTCCTGGGAAGTCTTTCTAACATTTTAATCTTAGACCCAAAGCGTGATGCAGCTGTGTAGAAGTCAAGGGGGGAGAGAAGTTTTGAGATAATTCAGTCTTTCAATATGCGGCCAGGAAAGAGGAGACCCTGGAGAGCCTGGGCCGTTGCTCAAGGTCCCACAGCTAAACTGAAACCAAGGGAGGTCCAGGATGCAGGTCACTTGATGCCCCCACCAAGGCTCAGGCCACTGCACTCCCTCCTTCAGGGCTGGGATGGCTCCAGGCAGGGCTGACCAAATCCAGTCTCCGTCCAGCCTTGATGCATTTCTGCACCCCCAGGACCTGCTGACTGATGAATCCCACCTCCCATTTCAGAGCCTTCACCGCGTTATTCCTCAGAATGGACTTGCCTGACCCCCGTGTGCTGGCTGCTCGCCCCTCAACCCCCACCACCCCCAATCACCACGCATCTCCCACTCGAGCATAATTGTCTGTTTTTGAGAAAGAAAAAAAAAAGCAGTTACAAAGGAACGAAAGGATACAGAATTACGAAACAATAACGCAAACAGCCTCTTTTGCCCACAGAACTGTTGAGAAGCAGATCCTAACCAAACCATACGGTCCCCTCGGAAAACCTTTTCTCCTGGTTCTCCCACAACTAACTCCCCTCTCTTTTGCCTGTGGTGTCCCTCCCCTGGTACACAGAAGGTGCTCCACAAATGTTTGTTTAATGAAAATTGAATGAATGCATTAATTTTAACTGATGACAAATCAACCATGTCCTTCCTATGTCTTTTCTTCTTTAAGTTAAACATCTCCATTTTTTTTTTCTGTTGCTCAAAAGACATGGTTTCCAGACTCTTCATCACCTGAAAACCTCTTCTAAGCAAACTACAGGTTCTCAAAGTTCTGTTTAGATGGTGACTCAGCAGAGGCTACACCGCACTCCGGATGGGGAGGGCCGGCCAGTCTGATTAATTTCTCGCACTCTCTGGTCCCATGATTCCATGAATGAGGTTTAAGGTTGCATGGGCTCCCTTAACCGCTGGCAACACCCTTGGCTCATCTTGAACTTATACTCATCCAAGCCCATCGTGTATTTTCAGAAGGGACATTCTCAAAGAACTTTCAGTTTATCTGAAGAAATTACGAACACATATAAAATGATAGTGGATAACACACTGCAATATCTAGGCATGTGAATACTCAAGTAATTGATTTTATCCACTGTAATTAAAAGAACACTTCTGGGGCTTCCCTGGTGGTACAGTGGTTGAAGATCTGCCTGCCAATGCAGGGGACACGGGTTCGAGCCCTGGTCTGGGAAGATCCCACATGCCGCGGAGCAACTGGGCCCGTGAGCCACAACTACTGAGCCTGCGCGTCTGGAGCCTGTGCTCCGCAACGGGAGAGGCCGCGATAGCGAGCGGCCCGTGCACCGCGATGAAGAGTGGCCCCCGCTTGCCGCAACTAGAGAAAGCCCTTGCACAGAAACGAAGACCCAACACAGTCCAAAATAAATAAATAAATAAAAATTAAAAAATTTAAAAAAAAAAGAACACTTCTGCCTGCCTTTAGAAGAGTGAATGGTTTCTAAATTATATACAAGACAGAAGTCACACTCCAAACATGACAGGAAGGAATCAATACAGACAATAGGAATCAATACAGCAGTAGGGGAACAGGATGTTTTAAAAGGTTGGATTTGTCTATGTTTAAAAGTTTCCCTTTCAGAAAAAAAAAAAAAAAAAGGTTCCTTTTCAGTTTTTCAAGGTAAGGAGAAGTTTCATTGTTTTTGTTGATGTTTTAGATGATCATGGCCAATGCGTGTTGCCTACCTCCCGCTTTTCTTTCCGGGGGGAACTCGGGGCAAAGAAAGAAAGGACCTGGCATCCCCAGGGACACGGGCAACAGATGATGGGGAGGCAGGTGGTGAGACAGACGTGGATGAGAAACTCACTTCTGTGAACCATCAGGAGAGCTGAACTCTGGGAACAAAATATAGAAACATCACCCATGTAAGTGTGTGGGGAAATATAGCATCCTTGACAGCTCAATAACTGTTATGCAGAAAACAGCAAGAGCCGGCATCACCCAAGGTTGTAAAGTAACATCAAAACTGTTATGAATGAATATCTAAAAGGCGTGAGCCAAGAAAGCACTACAGGACTTGGCAAGCACCTGTATGCGGGGTTAATTAAATTTTCACACTTTGGAAAAAATATATGAGTTCTATGCCTAAAAAACATTGATGATGACAGCATCCGGGGTGGTGAAAAATATGGAAGGAGGTCTTGAAGAGAGCTAAAAGGAGTTCAGTTTTAGGGATGCATTAATCTGATTTCTTATACCCAAATCAAAGGACTGAGAGAACAAGGAACAGATCCTAGTAAGTAGACAAGCCAGCCTCCGATTGTGCTGGTCAGCAGGACGGAGGGAGCTATTCGTTTCAACACGTGGACATCAGAATTTGGAGAAAAGTTGGAATCCTTCCCCCAACAAATATCTGGGGATCCACTTTATTCATTTAATTGCTGGAGAGACAGGCTTACTTTCAGAGCTGCAAAAACAGGGTTCTCAAAGTGTCCTTGCCATCCATTAAAAAGTCACAAATAGTAAATGCTGGAGAGGGTGTGGAGAAAAGGGAACCCTTCTACACTGCTGGTGGGAATGTAAATTGGTGCAGCCACTATGGAAAACAGTATGGAGATTCCTTAAAAAACTAAAACTAGAGCTACCATATGATCCTGCAATCCCACTCCTGGGCATATATCTGGAGAAACCCATAATGTTTGTTGTAGCACTACTTACAATAGCCAAGACGTGGAAGCAACCTAAATGTCTGTTGACAGATGAACGGATAAAGAAGATCTGGTATATGTATACAATGGAATACTACTCAGCCATAAAAAAGAATGACATAATGCCCTTTGCAGCAAAATGGATGGACCTAGAGATTATCATACTAAATGAAGTCAGACAAAGACAAATATCATATGATATAGCTTATATGTAGAATCTGAAAAAATGATACAAATGAACTTATTTCAAAAACAGGAACAGATTCACATACATAGAAAACAAACTGATGCTTACCAAAGGGGAAAGGGAGGGGAGGGATAAGTTAGGAGTTTGAGATTAACATGTTCACACTACTGCATATAAAATAGATAACCAACAAGGTCCTACTGTATAGCACAGGGAACTATACTCAATATCTTGTGATAACCTTTAAGGGAAAAGAATATGAAAAAGAATATATATATATATGTATATGTATATGACTGAATCACTTTGTTGTACACCTGAAATTAACACAACATTGTAAATCAACTATACTTCAATTAAAAAAAAAGCTTTTTAAAATTGGAGAAGTTGACTATCCTTTCATATTCATTAACCAAAGCACAGAGGAAAACAAACTTTGCAGATAATCCCAGTTACATCTGGTTAGTAAATATTGATGCTTCCTCAGAGTATAAGCTTTGTCTCTACACATCTGCTGAAATAAAATGATCTGTCTCTTTTCTGTCAGTCACTTGCAGAATGTTTTTACATGTACAGCATTAGACTAGTACAGCATTAGACTAGGATGCTAAGTAGTATTTTGGCTTTCTTGCAGAGAAACTAAAAATGGACCACATGATAATTACCTTGTAAAAAATTCGGGGACTTCCCTGGTGGTCCAGTGGTTAAGAATCCGCCTGCCAATGAAGGGGACATGGGTTCGAGTCCTGGTCTGGGAAGAACCCACATGCCGCGGAGCAACTAAGCCCATGAGCCACAACTACTGAGCCTGTGCTCTAGAGCCTGTGAGCCACAACTGCTGAGCCCAGGCGCCATAACTACTGAGCCCGCGCACCACAACTACTGAAGCCCACGCCCCTAAAGCCCGTGCTCCGCAACAAGAGAAGCCACCGCAGTGAGAAGCCCATGTACTGCAACAAAGAGTGGCCCACACCCGCTGCAACTAGAGAAAGCCTGCATGCAGCAACGAAGACCCAACGCAGCCAAAAAAATAATAATAGTAAGTAACAAAAATAAATTAATTCTAAAAAAATTTTTAAAAATTCGATATCAAGTTATGACAAGAACTATGTAGATTTAAGACTAGAACAGCAGCCCTCATTCTGGAAATGATACCCACGGATGGATGGTATTCCAGAAAGTCCCCGGATGATATGCGTGCAATGGGTTGTGAGAATATCTTTATATAAAGTGTGCCTATGTTTCAGGAAAAGGGTCAAAACAAGTGGATCATCTCTGGTATGAGTTTTTCAGAGGGGAAGTGAAGCAAATACCATCGGTAGAGAACAGCCACTGGGAGTCCTGACCTGAGCAATCCCATGTGCTCGGGGCTACGCTGGGCTCTTTGCACTTTGTCACCCTGTTGCCATCTCGCACCAGACACGGTCCCTTAGGTTCCCTTCCTTCTTACAGACTGGAAATGGAGGCTTAGGAAGTCACACGAATTCCCTGAAGATACGCATCTTTTAAGTGGAAAAACGGACTTGATCACAGTCTGTCTGCCCCTCAAGTCCAAGTGCCCTGCACCAGCTTGTCCTGTCCAGGACGCCCCTCTCTCCTCTGCTCCCTTTGACCGTTCCCCCCACCCCCCAGCAAGATTTGCATAAATAAAGGAAGATGTGTTTGTACAAAAAGAGGTTCTATAGATTCTCCTTTTTCCAAGCCAGGGGGTCAGTCAGACATTGCAAACAAGATATAAGGAAATGGATATAATTCCTACCCTGACCTGCTGGTTCACAAATAACCGTAAGACAGACATGGACATCCAGGAAAGCTTCCTGGAGGGATCAGCATATGAGCTTAGGGGAAAGTCAAGAGCTTCAGCCTGTGTCAGGTTGGATAGTAGAGTCACAGTTTTAAATCACCAAGGGGTGGTGGAGAGGCAAGAATGGCCCAGGGCTAGAATCTGAGCACCCCACTGGGTTACTGGACCCAGTCTCTTACTGTGGGTGGGGTGAGAACGGCCCTTCATTGTCACTGAGGCGGAGAACCAAGGATGCCCAGGTTGCTTTGAGTCCTAAAGATCTACCAGTCTATGTTCGACTTTGATAAAAAAGAAAAACACATTCTGTTGTTACGCTTTCATCACTCATGCCGTAGACTCGTGTGTTAACTAAGCTTTTCCCCTTAAATAAATTGTTTTGACATTTCTTTGTGCTGCCTCTGATCCATTTAATAAATGCAGCTGAAGCCTCTTCTGCCAGTGGCTAGACAGGCAGCGGCAGCGACCTTGGCTGGGCTAGCCCAGGGAGCCTTCGCTCCTCAGCAAGATGGAAAGCCTCCCGACAGCAAACGAGAGGTTGAAAAAGGCCTCCGGGGGTGACATTTTTGCAATCCTTTTGGCGGGTAACCCCCTTTATCCCTGGAAAGCATGAAATGCTTGCCATCCCCAGAAGCTATGCCTCTTTGGAGAGAGGAAACAGGAGCTCTCATTTTGCTAATAGCAAAGCTCAGGTGAATCGTTAAGGGACTCCTGATGACAGAGGTGCTTCCAGCAAGATCTGGAATAATTGACCCTATGGAGAATGTACTTAGTGAAGCAGAAAGGGGAGGTGAAACAATAGTTAGCAGATAAACGGAAAGACAACTTGAGGTTTCTGTGCTGATAGCTAAGAACTCCTTCAACAGTGGAAGCCAAAATCCCTCCCACTGCAACCCAGTGACAAGCCTCTCAAAGCATCCTACTTACACTTCGGGCGCCGTTACTTTAAATGTGGACACTTCGGGCGGCGTTACTTTAAATGTGGTAGTGGAGAAGGACGGCTGTCTTTTTGCTTTAGCCCTACTTCAAATTGAGCAGCAAACTGTCAGGTTCTTTCACACGCTGCTATTTGTGAACTGCAGTAGTGATCTTCATTATCATTTGTGAGAGGCTACGCTGAGGCCCTTGGGGCATCGGTGCTCATAAATTAATATTTATGGTGAAGATTAATAAAATCTAAATAAAAGAACGGGGACTTAAAATTAAAATTTAAAAAGCTCTTCAATCTGTAAATCCATTTCCAGTGAAGGGGATGGAGGGGCAGTTGGTAACACGTGTGTTCTGAAACATTTACCAGCAGGCAAATCTCTTAATTGTAACCATTATATTCTGTTATGAATGATCCACTAATCTCTCCATTTCTTTCTCCACTGTTTCTCATTTAAGCATACTCTTGGTGTCTTTTTTTTTTTTTTTTTGAATGCCTAGTTCTTCAGTTAAGGAAGGAAAAAACCTCTTGCAAAATAATCTACTTTTCCTTTGTATTCTTGTATACTCACATCTTTTCTGTTGCATACAAAAGAAAGTAAACAGGAGGTTTGAAAAAGGACTTTAAGGAAATTCTATTCTATTTATGTGCCCTGACCTAAACCATCCACTACCTACTAGTCTTCTAATAGAATTTTTAAAGACCTTCAAAGAGTCCTGCTATCGGATATATGTCATAATTAATGACCCTCAATATGAGAAAGTTTTTCTGGTGTTCAGAATCACTCCTGTTGTGGTGTTTTTTTTTTTTTAATAAATTTATTTATTTTATTTATTTATTTTTGGCTGCATTGGGTGTTCGTTGCTGCGCGTGGGCTTTCTCTAGTTGTGGTGAGCGGGGTCTACTGTTAGTTGTGGTGTGCGGGCTTCTCACTACGGTGACTTCTCTTGTTGCAGAGCACGGGCTCTAGGCGTGTGGGCTTCGGTAGTTGTGGCTCGTGGGCTCTAGAGCGCAGGCTCAGTAGTTGTGGCGCACGGGCTCAGTTGCTCCGCGGCATGTGGGATCTTCCCGGGCCAGGGCTCAAACCCGTGTCCCCTGCATTGGCAGGCGGATTCTTAACCACTGCGCCACCGGGGAAGCCCTGGAGACATTTCTGATTGCTACAGCTTGAGAGCTACTACTGACATCTGTGGGTAGGGACCAGTGACGCTGCTAAAGACCTTAAAATGCACAGGACGGCGCCTGCTACAGAGAATGGTTTGGACTGAAATGTCCACAGTGTCCGGGTTGGCAAATCCTGGATTTGGAGGAAGTGGGGCTACATGGGAAGGAGAGACCCCCTGAAACAGCTGCAGGAAATTCAACTCCGGTATTGACTGTGCAGTTTAAATGTTTCACAGTCTTGCGGGATTAATCAATGCAGAGTGAGATGAGAGACACAAACCAGCCTGGAGATCATTTGAGGTTTTGAAAATTCTTACCCACATGACTTTCGTTATACTTTGGACCTAGTCCTTATTTTCTTGTCGGATTACTAGCCCAATTTGCCTCTATTTTTCATCAGGTAAAAGTTACAGTTCATTATTTGGGAATTCTAATTTTTCAGGAAACATTTTGGCTTGGCCAGCTTCACTGTCAGCCTCTCGACATACTTCCCTGGCAGAACGTGTGGGATTTATCTGCAATAGAAACTTCTGGCTGGTTAGTCCCTGGCTCTGACCTTAGAAACTGCCACATTTGGTGGTGGGGGGTGGATTGGACTTTCCCAACATTAACAAGAGAACTTGAATGTTTTCGTCCCTCCAGAAAAATGTCTATGTGTCAAATGTCAACGATATAAAAGTATTCTTAACTTCATAGCAGGCGTGACTAAATATAGAATGGAACAAAACCTTCCAGTGAGTTTCTGGAGCCAAGAACAATAACGATCTACCGTGCTGCAGAGTGTCTTGCCCGACAACTTCTAAACGTGTTACATGTCTTTTCAACAAGATGGCCACGAGGGGAGTCGGTACAGAGCCTACGTTAAAACAGATTTCCCTTCCTGGCAGCAAAAAGATTTTCCCATCTCATCACCAAGGTTGGAAAATAAGGTTCCATGTCCTAACAGGCCGTTGGAATACTTTGTAAAACTTCAGTGGGATCCACTCTTGTAAGGCTCACCAAGGTATTCACGTCCAATGCGTTGGCAAAGCAACAGTGCAGCTCTTTGATAGAAATAAATACCGGAAAACAACTCGATACTTGTTGAAGTCCTGTACCACAAGCCATGTGGTCCTATGGTTAGAAAGAGAGAACTGTTACTGCCGCCCTTGTTTTGCTTGGTGAGCCTGAAGGAGTTAGGAGCAATATCCTTCCTTCCCTGTGGGTCTGACACTGTTTCAGGCAGAGCCGTGTCATCTGATGTCAAGATCCTGGGTTGACTCGTCCCATGGGCAGCCAGTTTCTTTAAGGCCTGTGGCCAAAGCCAGCCCTGTATCCTTCCCTAGTGTCCACTTATGAGTATGAGACCGCTGTAGTTGGGAGGGGCAAGAATGTAGGATTACTCCTGGTCTACTTCCAAGAAAGGACATCCTTCAACGTTGTGCTGATTTCATATAAAAAAGTCAGGCACGTTTACATTTCATAGGATGCCATATATGTAATTTCTTGTTCCATTAAAATAAAACTATGTCCTCGTGTCAAAATTAGATTTCTGCATCATGTCCATCTATTACCCTGGGAAGACTTCTCTTTCTCAATCTCGAGGTTATGAGTCTGGAGCAGAAAGGGCTCCATCTCTGCTTCTTCACACCCTGTTAATTCTCTTAACCTGGTGGATTCTGAAGGGATCGAGGAATGGGGGGTGATGTGGATAGTGTTGGGAAGAGAACACTGCCAGGGGAAGGGTCTGGTTGATGCCCTAGGAAAACAGCTACAAGATGGGGCTTATCCATTTTGCCTCGCCAGACAACCTGACCCTGTTGTCTTACCCACAGGCTCGTGGAAAGTTGCAGCCCAGCAGTGTCCTTAGGGCTGCTCAGTCCTACCCTCCAGTAAGCTGTAGGCCAGAGTTGTTAGTGTGTCAGTGATGACACCACCAGTCAGAGGCCAGGATAGGACCAGTTCTCTACGGTGCCACTGACAACAAAGTAAGAAAGTGGGATGGGTGGCTTCTAGTGAACCCATGAGGAGGATGGAGAAAGACACCAAGAATTCAACATTCCAGTGTCCAAGGACCATGTGTTGAAAGAGTCCAATTAAATTCAGTTCAAAGTGCCAGTGGAAGAGAAAACGCACAGCCCTGCTTTCCCAAAACAGGGCACACTCATACGAAGGCTCAGAAAAACAAAGTGACATATACACACTACTACATATAAAATAGGTAAACAGCAAGGCCCTACTGTATAGCACAGGGAACAATACTCAGTATCTTGTAATAATCTATAATGGAAAAGAATCTGAAAAAGAATATATGTATACACACACACATATATGTAGATATGTAACTGGATCACTCTGCTATACACCTGAAATTAACACGACATTGTACATCAACTATACTTCAATAAAAAACAAGAAAAACAAAGTGAAAGTAAACTGAACTAAATTAAAAGGTGAGGGACGAATCTCAGGTGGCAGGTGACCTAGGGGAACTTTTCTGCTACCTAGAGGCTCAGGCTGGTAGAACTGGAGTTAGGATTTGTGCTTGCGCTTTCAGAGAAGGCGGCCGCAAACTCATGAATGCCCCTGGGACGGAGAGAACCTCTCCTGCAATCTCAGTAGGATCAATCTTGCCCCGGTACAGAATCTCCCTGCTTCTGGGCGGTGCCCACAGGAGGAGAACCAAGTGGCAAAGGGTGATCCCAGAAGAGGCTTGAGGTCTCCTGGAGCGGTGACTCTAGCTTGCTCCCCAGGGGGTCCCTGAGGACACTAGACCCTGTTCCAAGCCTATTAGTAGAGACTGGAGGGATCACTGGACATGCAGGTTAGGGGCCAGCACACCCAGCTCGTACCCGTAGCCCCTCGTTCAGGTGAGTTTGAGGGGCAGGCGCCAAAGGCAGGTGCCCCAGGCCAGCGCAGCGACCTCCGTTCTGGGCGGTGGTACATTTTCACTGCAGTCTCTCTGGGATGGAGGAGTCCTAGCCTTTCTGAGGATGGTTACCTGCTCTGAAAACTGCTCTGTGACAGGGTAAATGACTCAGAAAGGTTCTGACTCAGCCACAAATGAAACCAGGGAAGGCTCATTAAAGGCACTAATGAGCTCTCCCTTTCACCGCCACCCCCCAGTGCTATCGTGCTATCTTGGCTTCTCCAATGCTGTCTCACTGCAATGCTGTGTCCCTGTGCCCTTCACAGGAGAGCGGACTTGCTGAGGCTGAACTCTGTGAACCCAGGATGCCTTCAAGTCTGAAAGTCACGTCCACCTTGAAGGCATCTGAAAGAGATCAGGGGCTCCCTGCAGGCTACCTAGGCTTCACCAGGGAAGGAGGGAGGATGGTTGAAGGCACACCTGGGTTTCCATGACTGGAACAGTGTACAGGACATTACAGCACTACAGACTGCACGTTTGTGCTCCCCTCCCTCCATTCATATCTTGAAACCTAATCCCAATGTGATGGTATTTGGAGGTGGGGCTTTTGGGTGGAGCCCTCGTGAATGGGATTAGTGCCCTCCTAAAAGAGACCCCAGAGAACTCCCTTGCCCCTTCCACCATGTGAGGACGCAGCAAGAAGATGACCATCTATGAACCAGGAACGGGGGCTCACAAGACCCCGAGTCTGCTTGCACCTTGATCTTGGACTTCCCAGACCGTGAGAAATAAATTTCTATTGTTATTAAGTCTCCGGTGTTTTGTTACAACAACCTGAAATGGCTAAGACATGCGGCTTGATTTTTTCTGACTGTGATGCTTAGAAAAAATGTGGATGAATTTTACAGAGGTCCCTGAATTTTCTGCAAAAACAGAAAAACTTCTTCCCATATAAAATGAATGGGTTAAAAAAAAAAAGATGTATCTTTCGCTTTTATTTGCCTTGAGAGAAGCAGATATATTGTGGTTTCTGTCATAAAATGTCTGATCTTACACAGAGTTGGGGAGGGGGTATTTCGTGAATTATAAAACACTGTTAAGTCATCCTAAAACTATGGGTTATATATTTCATTTTGTGAATTTGCAAAGAACTGAGCTTTTTCACATGGCAAAACGTCCAGCATGAGGACACAAAAGCCAACTCCAACTCTTGATCAAAACAGATAATGTGATGAAAAACAGACCTAAATCCCAAAGTAATGTTTTTGGTGTAATCATAAAGCCAATAATTTTTATTCTTTTTAAATCATACCAAAGCCGAATAGCTATTATGCCTTTCCAAATACCTGATATGGCAGTAGGTTGATGTTTGTGGGTTAAACTGCTGTTGAAAGTCTGACTCAGAGGGGCCTGGAGCAGGGATCCTGCTAAGTAAGGTGGGAAGGCAGGCAAACTCACGTGGCCGTGAAAGGGATAAGGTCATGTATCACTGGGACATCAGGAAGAACTTTCTGTGTTTCTTCCATGTTGAGGCAACAGAATGAAAGACTTGGAGAAACCAGGAGAGGCCATCTGTCTAGGACCCCCTTCCGCAGCAGGTGAATATTGAAACCATCCGGGAGGTCTGCTTATTTCGTGAGGCTCTTTTATGAGCTGGGGAACCACACACCCATTAGCAGTGTGTGACAGAGCACACCACTCTTTGATCTGCTTAACCTTCAAGGTGTTTTCCCTGCCATTGGACAGAAAACTCCCCTGTTTATAAGTTCGTAGTGATTTTTGGAGACCAGTGCTGTCTCAGCTGCTGACTGTTCTGGAAGCTTCTTTTGTGACATGGGAAGGCTTGATAAATACCTCCTGGTGCTGTGACCTCTCTGCCTGTACCCACAGCAACATGAAGAGAGAGACCCTTAGCCCTCCAATCAGGAACATGGAGTCTTTGCGAGAGCCAGGCTGCTGGGGACAGTCCTGTGGTGTGGCCCTCATTGAGGGAGGTGGAGCCACGTTTAGGTGATGTCGCCTGGCCAGGGATCAGCACTGACTCTACTGGAGCATCTCTGTTATTACAGTCCCTTCATGCCTCTCTACCAGCATCGGTGCTGTAAGAGTAACAGCTGCGAAATATACCTGAGCTGGAGGGAAGCTGGGCGAAGCCAAGCCCAGACCCAACAGGCAAGATGTAGAGTAAATACACAAGGGGATTAAAAAAAAAAAAAGATGTTTCCTGGGTGTGGCAGATGAAAACTGCCAAGTCCAGGTTTTAAATATTTTCTGATCAGTAAAATTGTAATCTGTTACCTTGGGATTGAGGTCTGTGTGGTTAGGTCCCTCCTAAATATGGGTCTGGCCGCTTGGTTTGGTCCTACAAGCTTCTTTTTTTTTTTTTAAAGCAATGGTGAATTTTTCATAAGTTCCTTTCTTTCCTTTCCCTCCTACAACAGACCTGGGAAAGGAACTTAAAACCAGAACGCTATCAAATCCTTTATGAAACATTTGGGGCTAATTACCCTCGCTGGAAGTCTCGGGATTTTTTTTTTTCCTTTGCCTCTCTCTCTCCTTTTTTTTTTTTTCATTTTAATGGAACACAGTTCAAGTCTCATAAATGCTTAAATATGTAGTTGTAAAGTTTGGGATGTCTCATGGGCACCGCTGTCTGCAAGTCTGCCAGGCAGGGCTCTGGGGAGGTTCAAATTCAAACCGGTTTCCGCCTCTGGAAGAGTACGTTATATAAACTGGGCTGGGAGAATTTTCATGCTCGATGTGACAAGTAGTTCAATAAAGCGTGCTCTATTATATATCCAGGGTCAGCCCTAGAAATCCTGCCACCTCCACAGTTAAACAGTGCATGGGTCTATGCATTTAGCTGCTGCTTCCCTCTCCTTATCCCGTTATCAGCAGCAACTAAGTCCATTTTTTTGCTGACTTCTCCAGTCTGCGAGGAAGAAGCCAGACCAGGCCAGGTTAGATGCATCAGTTTTACGTTCCTTTGGCTGAAACCAGAGCCATAAATCAGAGCCCGAGCGTTATTCGCACATCCTTAGGCTTTGCCTTCCCCACTCTCAGAGCGATACACCAAGTGGTTTAGGGACGTAAAAATAGCACTGCCCAGGTGTGGAATAATTTTGGGTCCCACAACGATGAGTTGGGATCCAAACGGGCAAAGGAAGGGATCTGATCTGCTTTTAACTCTGTTTGGTGGTAGCCCTAACCTGACCCAGCATGCCTGGCCATGAGGAGGCTGGGATAGCCAGTGAAATCAGAGGCACACGTGGATGCTTCCTGAAGCTCAGAGCTAGAAGAACAAACTCAGCTGGACTTTTCAGGCAAGTCCTTCCCTGAGCTCAAGGAACACGTTTGATGGGTTGAAGGTCTAAGGCTGGAACCAGGAAGCTGAGATGCGCTGGTTACCCAGAATCCCCTGCTCTACCTCTTCCTTCTCAGAAGCCAGCTGATGCCAGAGGTGTCTTAGGACAGGGGAAAATTTTTCTCATCTTTGCAAAGATTCCAGGTGCTCTGGTGTAACAGTCACTTGTCTGTTTCCCTCATTTCCCCAAAGTCACATAAATGTGTCTTTTATTCAGGGAATGCATTCCATCTCCCCTGGGTCCCTCCACAGACTCTAGAGGCCGCTGACTCACTTTTTAATGGAACTTTACCATGGGAATAGAATCCAGTCTTTTTTCTCATCTTTTCTTTTACATCCTCCAACTTGCACTTCTTTACTTTTACTACCCTTCTCCTGGCTGAGCTATAAAGTGATCAGTTAAAAATCAGCATGTATCTTTTTAAAAAAAGATACAAATGAACTTATTTCCAAAACAGAAAGAAACTCACAGACATAGAAAACAAACATACGGTTACCAAAGGGGAAAGGGGGTTGGTAGGAGGGATACATTAGGAGGTTGGGACTAACATATGCACAATACTGTATATAAAATAGGTAATAGATAACCAACAAGGACCTATTGTATAGCACAGGGAACTACACTCAGTATTTTGTAGTAACCTATAAGGGAAAAGAATCTAAAAAAGAATAACTGAATCACTGTGCTGTACACATGAAACGAACATGACATTGTAAATCAACTACACTTCAATTAGGAAAAAAACAGACAAAAAAAGAGAGATCATTTTGGTTTCTTTCCCCTCTCCCGCCCAGTATCAGCATGGACAGCCTATAATGATTATAGGAAAACAACCAGCAAAAGCCAAACTATGGGACAATAAAAAGATCGGGTTCTTTGGGTGGGGGTGGGGATGAATAGGCAGAGCATAGATTTAGGGCATTGAAAATACTCTTATGATATTATAATGATGGCTACACATCATTACACGTTTGCCTAAACCCATAGCACGTATAACACCAGGAGTGAACCCTACGATAAACTATGCATTGGGGGTGATTCCAGTGTGTCAGTGCTAGTTGATCTTTGGCAAAAACTGCGCCGTTCTGGTGAATGATGACATCCAGGGTAAAGAAGTTGTTGACCCTGTTAAGGGGGGCTTTGTGAGAGGAACTTTCGTCATGTTCTAAATGAGAGGTTTTCTGCTTGCATTTTCTAGAATTTACTTTTTCTAGATAGAGCTTTGCTTACTTACACAGCAAGTTAGTGTAATTAATTCACACATGAATTAATACATGACTTCAAGGGGACTTTTCTTTTTGTACTCACCACCCTGATTTGGGAAATACAGCATGGGTCCTAGCAGCTCATGTCCGGGGCCAGATTTCATCAAAAGGAACACAATGTAGACCAGAATCGATACTGCCAAGATTTTTCAAAAGCTTCAAACATACTTAAATTTTGTAAGACATTTTATGATTCACAAAGCAATTTCACAAACCAGTGATCTTCACTCAACTCTACTGGGTAGATTTTATAAATCCTTACTTTTGTAGACAAGGACACTGAGTTCCAGAGTGGGTGACAGTTAATAACTGCTACCACTCCGATAACTGAACCTAGGTGTGATACTGTGATTTATCAGAAATCTATATTTGGTCTTCAACCCTGTTCCTGGCACAGAGCTCCTAAAACCCTCGGATATCCTCAGTGATAAGGTGTCTTTTGCTATTCATAACAAGCCCCTTCAGCCACATCTGAGTTTATGTTAATGGAGTGACTTTCGGAAAGTCCCTAAGGACGGGGGTGGGGGGGGCTGGTTGCCAGGGGAAACCACTGTGTGATTAGAGGGTTGCGACCTCCAGGAAGGGCAGAGGGGCTGGAGGTTGAATCAATCACCAATGGCCAATGATTGAATCAACGATGCCTACTTATTGAAGCCTCCATAAAAATACCAAAGCACGGGGTTCAGACAGCGTCCGGGTTGGTAAACACGGGGAGGTGCTGGGAGCGTGGTGCCCAGAGAGCGCATGGAAAGTTTTCCCGCCTTCCCACATACCTTGCCCTATGCATATCTTCCACCTGGCTGTTCCTGAGTTATATCCTTTTATGATCAACCAGTTATCTAGCAAGTGAACTGCTTTCCTGAGTTCTGTAAGCCACTCTAGCAAATTAACAGAACTTGAGGAGGGGGTGGTGGGAACCTCTGACCTCCAGTAGGTCAATGCACAGGTGACAACCCGCACTTGCATCTGAAAAGGGTTGCGGGGGAGTCCTGTGGGACTGAACTCTTAACCTGTGGGATCTGATGCTATCTCCAGGTAGCTTCTCAATCTCAGAATTGCGTTAAATTGAGGGACATCCAGCTGGTCTCACAGAATTGCCTGGTGTGTGGAAAACCCACACTTCTGGAGTCAGGAGTGAAGCAGTCTCGTAGCAGAGTACTGAGAGTAGAGGGGCAACGTGAGTGTTTTCCCTTTATACTCGGTTTTCCAACTCCAAGCTGCACCCTACGCCACTGAGATTTCTCAGCGTCTTCTTTCAGAAGCGATGGGGTGGGGGGAGAACAGACATTCACATCTGTGTATCTTTCTCTTTGGAACGCACGAAATGAGATGCTAGTCATTTTCCATGTCATCAAGAGTCAATACTTCTTATGACGGATCACAGAATCTCAGAAAATGTTTCTTTAATTAGCAGTGTTACTGACTTCGCAACATGTAGCCGATTTCCCCAGGAAAGAGTCTCCTGGGTTAATGCAGTGTGACCTGATCCTATGTGAGGAATTCTCCTCCACCCACAGCTGGTTCTATGGAGATGAAAAACAGGCACACACCCTAAAATCCTGCCCCAGATGAGTGGCTCTGGGGGATGCTGAATTGCCAGCCAGGAGGACGCAACAAAAAGGGGGCACGCTTGCCTTAGCTGTTCTGGCTGAATTTTACTGATGCTTCAGTGTGATGTTATTTCTGGCATCGTCTAGATTAGTGACTCAAAGACTGGTTTTAACTTGGGGAAAGTCTGCATCTGAGCAGATTTCATTTCTGTCTTCTCTTATCTCCTTCACTGAAATTCAACTAATTTAGTACTGTGCTGATCTAGTGGCAGAGACGCTAGAAAAATAAGTAAGATCTGACCTTCTCACTTGAGATGCCTCCTGTAAGATGTGAGACATTCTGTAAACAATGCTGTTTGAAGGCATAATGATAACAAAAATAAAGCAACCTAGGGATGCCGAAATTTAATATTTCATGGAGGAGTCTACCCTTCCATCCGACCTTTCTTCTGCTCTGTCCTTTGCTCACCGTACCCTAGCCATCCTGTCTTCTTTCTCTTCCTAGAACAGGTCAAGTTTGTTTCTGCCTCAGGACTTTTGCACTTGCCCTGCCCTCTGCCCTCTGTTCTTTGCTTGCCTGGTTCTTTTTCATCATTTGGGTCTCAGCTCAGATGCCAGGTCAGGAAGTCCTTCCTGATGACCTTATCCTGCTTATTTGTTTAGTTACCATCTTTCTCGCCCAATAGCATGCAAGCTTCCCATATATATCCTTGAGAGTCAAGAAGAAACTATGCCATGAACACGCAGCACTAAAAAAAGACTGAGATTCAAAGTGAGAGAATAAAACAAGCTTGAGAATTGATCTTTGGTTTATCCATTAGATGGAATGAGCAGCAAGAGAAACTGGCAATGCAAGCTGAGAAGGAAGAGGAGGATAGCACAGGATGGAAGCCAAGGGTGCTGAGTGCCTCCAGGGAAAAGGGGATGAAAGCCACAGACACATTAAGGAGGATGGGAACCTGGCATTGGATGCAACAGGTGGCCAGGGGTGATGTTTGCGAGAAACGGGACAGGAGGGGCAGAGGCCAAGATCACAAGGGCTTAAGAAGTGGTTGGCGAGGATGCAGGGGACTCGAGGAACAGTGAGCGCCACCTGATGGCTGGCAGAGGAGGGAGGACAGAGTTCGTGTGCTATCTTGGAATCCTAGCGGCTTGAGAGGATGTACTTCTGAGGTTAGATGGGGAGATCTCAGTTTGAGTGTGAACCAGGAGGAAGCCAAACCAGTGTTCAGGAAACACTGAAGATGAAAGAAGCAGAGGAGAGTTTATAGAGGCGAGGTCCTTCTGAAAGGGGTGAGAGAAGAAGGAGAAAAAGAGGACAAACGAAGGGCTTCCGCTAGCCACGTTTGGGGGTGGGCAATGTCATCCTCATCTGTGGGAAAACATTAGGGGTGGTCAGGTACTATGACCTAAAATGTTACAGATAAGTGATAGGTGAGAATAGCTGTTCTCTTTGCTTTTCCATGTTTTGGAGTTAAGATGTTCTTTAACATTTTCATCTTAAATTAGAAATGGCTCACTTTAGAACCAATTAAATCTGGCTTAATTTAACATCTCTTAGACGAAGCAAGATTTTTTTTTTCCCCACAACGTATATAGTTACCCACCCCTCTTCTTATGCTGTTTGTTTTCTGATTTTTCAGGTAATACGTGCTCTCCGTAAAAAAAAAAAAAAAAAAAAAAAAGAATTGGAAAACACAGAAAAGTGGAAGGAAGTAAAAATGTATCTGTAATTCCACTACCCAGAAATAACTGTTATATTACAGCATGGTGGCTTAAGAGCGTGAATTCCAGGAACATCTGCCATGGTTCAAATTTGGTTCTATTACTTCTTACAGAGGGACCCTCGCAAATTACATAAACTTTAAAGCTTTGGTGTCTTCATACGTAAAATGAAGATGGTGGGGGCTTCCCTGGCGGCACAGTGGTTGAGAATCTGCCTGCTAATGCAGGGGACACGGGTTCGAGCCCTGGTCTGGGAAGATCCCACATGCCGCGGAGCAACTAGGCCCGTGAGCCACAACTACTGAGCCTGCGCGTCTGGAGCCTGTGCTCCGCAACAAGAGAGGCCGCGATACTGAGAGGCCCGCGCATCGTGACGAAGAGTGGCCCCCGCTTGCCACAACTAGAGAAAGCCCTCGCACAGAAACGAAGACCCAACACAGCCCAAAATAAATAAATTAATTTTTTAGAAAAGAATATCCTTAAAAAAAAAATGAAGATGATGGTAAGAGCCACTGCCTAGCAGCACTGTGGTGAGGACTGAATTACATGAAGATAAAATTATGGCTGAGAACACATCGCCTCGTACCTGACATATCGGAAGTACGGATATCCCAATTTTGCGATAACAGCGTTTTTCACCTGACTTTTCCATAGAGATGTTCTCTTTGGGAAACGGGAATTTCTGTGCCTGAAGAGTTGTATATCCTGTTTTTGTTCCCACATAACATTACCTTGTGAACATTTTCCTATAACATGTGCAACATTTCCCTTTTTATTCTAAAGTGAGCTGCGGCATGTTTCCTCAAAGAAATGAAAGAACTACGTATCGTCACTACCCTGGCAGGATCAACTATTTTTACCCTTTGTAAAACCTCAGAACTCAGCCTAGCATAATCAGACAAGAAGTTCACTTTGCAAAGAATCACCACAGGGCAGCTGCCCATCCTCATTCTTCCTTTACAAAAAACAAATCGGGAGCAAAAATGAATGACCTAGCGCTGTGCTAGGAGGTCGGCGCAGAAACAGACCCAGATGTGTGCAGTCTTCACTTCTCCACCAAGTCCTCACTGCTCTTCTCTGGGCTGGGCTATGTTTGTACAGAAATAAACAAAAGGAGCGACCTCTTTCTGATCAGTTTCCTACGGTGCCCAGTGGCTCTGGCTGTTCAGGTAATGGGAAGGCGACTCCAAGTGAGCATCGCGGTCCCTGCGCCCTCAGAGCTTGCCCAGACACAGGTGTCACGGTCCCATGGCAGGACACCCCCATCCCCTCCTGCTGGCAGCCTGTGTGATTGGCTGGGGTCATCAGCCAAGCTCCTCCAACGTCACACCTGGAGTATATCACAGACCCGCACACTGGGGTCAGAAACCCCACACCAAACCCGCCCAGAGCGCCTGTGTGAAATGCAGGGTCTCCACGCTCTCTTGACTCTGTTGTTACGCTTTTAATTGGTGATCGTTCAGGTCGCAGGTAGGCTAGAAATAATCAGCACATTGTCTTTAAAAGCAATTCGCATTTTCTCCTAATAAAGGACCTTGACTTTGATTCTTTTAGCCATCGACGTGACTTTCTTTCTTGGACTGGCTCCATTTTTCAAACGTCATAGGATCTCAGCAAAGCATACGTCATACTCAGTTGTGTAAGGCTGCCATTCTACCCAATTGGAATAATTCTGCTCCTAAATGCTATTTAATCATTCTTCTGACCCAAGCTCCTGAGGTGTAAACGCACGAAGAAGAATCTGGTGGCTGGTGAGGCTGAAATACCTCAGGGGTGGAGAAAGCTCTCTCTGGCTCCAGGCACCTCTGTTCCCAGATGAGTGGTACTATTAGCCCATGGGCTTTCATGTGGGGCTAGGAGCTAACCCTTGAAGTCTGGCATGACAATTCCTTCCTTAATTAAAAACACATTGTAAAAAACAAAAACAAAAACACATTGTAACAGCAGCGGTGTTGCCTGACGGCAGGCTTACTTGCCGACATGGACCCAGTGCCCTGCTGAGGTCTACTTTGTTTTAGAATTTCTCGCGTATTAAAGGCCCTACAGAAAAACCGTGCTCCATACGTGGAGATACCCAGCCTTCCAGAAAGGCACAACTGGGGGGAAGGTGGGTATTGATTAGTAATCAGTGCTGGGAGAAGAACACGGTTCTTATATATAACGCAGTTCGTCAAAAGTATATTTCTATAGTTTTCACGCTCTCCCACTCTTGGTTTGAAATTGGTAATGCATGTGAAAATTGTCAAGGTGGTTTTTATTTTAAGCCTTTTCACACTTATCTCTATAGCTGCTGCGAAGGGCCTTCCTAGCAAAGCTGGACTTCCATGAGTGCTTTAGTGACAAATGAAGGATTAATAACAGAATGACTACCCTTTACTGAGCATCTCGTGTGTGTATACAATACGCTGAGTGCTTTAGGTAGGCTGTCTTATCCTCAAAACAATCTTAACAAGAAATTGATTTGCACCCCCATTCTACAGAAGAGGAAACCGAAGCTCATCACAACTAAGGAGCCTGCCAAGTTCATGGGTGAGAGAAGGGGTGAGAGAAGAAGGAGAAAAAGAGTACAAACGAAGGGCTTCCGCTAGCCACGTTTGGGGGTGGGGAATGTCATCCTCATCCGTGGGAAAACATTAGGGATGATGGACCTGTATTTGATGGAGACAGGTAATCTGGACCTGTATCAGTGTGACACCGAAGTCCCTGCTCATCTCAGACACGCCACGATGCTAATCTCAAATTACAAGTGGCTCTCCTATATTTACTGCAGCATTATTTACAATAGCTAAGACATGGAAACAAACTAAGTTTCTGTAGTGATGGATACATAGAGAACTTGTGGTGTAAATACACAATGGAATCTTATTCACCCATAAAAAGAAGGAAATCCAGCCATTTGTGACAACGTGGGTGGACCTTGAGGGTGTCAGACAGAGAAAGACAAATAATGTATGATGTCTCTTATGTGTGGAATCTAAAAAACACAACAAAAACACCCCCACAAACTCATAGAAAAAGAGATCATATTTGTGGTTTCCAGAGCCAGGGCTGGGAGCTGGGAGGAACTGGATGCAGGCGGTCAAAAGGTACAAACTTCAGTTACAAGATAAATAATACTAGGGGTGTAATTTAATGCACAGCGTGACGACTGTAGTTAACACTGCTGTATGGTGATGAAAGCTGTTAAAAGAGTAAACCCCAAGAGTTCTCATCACAAGGGAAAAAGAGTTTTTTTCTTTTGGGGAGGTATCTATTCAAGACGATGGATGTTCACGAAACTTATTGTGGTAATCACTTAACAATATGTGTAAGTCAAATCATTAGGCTATATGTCTTAAACTGCTATACGCCAGTTATATCTCAAGAAAACTGGGAAGAAAAACCTACTAGCTGAAAAACTAAGAAAATAATCGTGGCTGTATGGCTGTGTATTTTTCTCAGTGGCACAGAAAATGGATTGAGCGGTGAGTTTTAAGAGTCAAATGAATTGACGTGCTTTCCTGAGCATCAATAATGATTTGGAGAACAGTACAGGGTTGGAGGAGAAAAACAAAACGAACGGACTCCTTCCGAGTCTTGGCCCTCAGCAAGCGCCTGGGAGGGGCAGAAGCAGGAGATCTGCAGCATTTTTGAAAACAGGTTCACAACGAGTTCCGCATTCAGCTCTGAGCCTCCCTCCAGCCGCCACACCGGGTACTTCCTCAGTTCCTGAGAACTGAGTGTCTTCTCCAGAACATTCTTGTTAAACAACTGGCTAAGAAAGTCATGGAGAGCATCAGTAGGCCCTGAACCACAGGGTAACCCAAACGGTCGGTGAATAACAAGATCGGCGCTCTCTCCGGAGGTTGTTCTCTGCCTCTGTACAGATGCGGGTGGGAAGGGAAGTGTGTCTTGAAGGGTAAAGATTCAACGAATAGGCAGGTACTTCTGAGAGGCTCTACTGCCTGACTGTTGCTGTTTATTAATCTTTCCACTTCTCTTTGGCTTCTACTTTATCATAAGCAGAGTCTAAAGAAACAGGAGGGAGTGTAAACCCTCCTTTGCTGGGGAGAGCACGGTGTCCCACATTCAGAATCTAGCTGGAAATTGGGAATCCTTGGTGTTATTTCTAGCTGTGATAGTAATTCATGGGGTTGAGCAAATCACTAGTTTTTTCCTGCTTTCAGTTCCCCCTTCCATTCAGTCCTGTTCTGGTCCTTGTGTCTCTTTGGCCCCCAGCTCTCCCTCTCTCCCTCTGTACTATAAGCCCCACTTAGAAAGTGGATCATATATGGAAACCGTGAATACATCCGACGTTGTTTCTCTCACACCTTTTCCCATACTTGCAATGATTTTTCTATCTGGGAACCTTCCCTTCACCTATAGCCTTGCTAAATCCTGTCTGGTCTTTGTCTTCCTCCCTGAATCCGGCTCTGAGCCCTGGTCCCTTCTTTCTCTGAAATCTAACAGGATTTGTTGTCTGAACTTCTCACTTGGCATCTATCGCCTACTGCCACACATCCCTAGTTATCTTTTTACTACTTACCTGACTGATTTACCTGGCTGCTTTGAAACTTGTAGCAAATACCTTAACCTAGCCTTTTGTTTTTCTCTCAGTATTAGCACACTGACTGGCACGGGACTGAGTCAATGTTTGTTGATTGAAATGTAAAACAGCAATGTTAACAACGGCAATGGCCACCTTTTATTGAATGCTTCCTGCCCACCAGATTGATGCTAAGAGCTTTATGTCAATATCTCACTCATGACGACACAATTTTGAGGTCTTATTTATCCCCATTTTACAGTGGAGGAAACTGCACCTCAGTAACAAGATAACGATCGCACAGCTATTACATGTTGGAACTGAGATTCAGCCCTAGAGCTACAGGGTTCCATCAGTGCCATGCTACCCTGCCCCAAGCAGGAACTATGTGATGACTGACTAAAACAACAATGAAACAAGGCAGGGACATTTCCACTTATGGTTAACGTGGCTGTAGACGGGTGACCGTGAAACTGAAACAGAAGCAAGGAGATAACGCAAGGATTCCATGGAAACAGCTTTGCAGTTAGCGGTTTCTCATATGGGACCTCCCCAGTGCCTTGTACTTCAAACTCTGAACTCTGAAGTCAAACTGACTGGGCTTGAATCTTGGCTCAACAGTTCACCAGCTGTTTGACCTTGGGTGAGTGACATTAAGCTCCTGGCGACTCAGTTTCCTCGGGTATAAACGTGGACAATCATGGAACCCTCTCATATTGTTGCCTTGAAGATTAAATATATACATGTGAAAGGCACATATATGGAGCCTTAAATAAATGTCAGCTATTATTATCAAGAATCTCTAGGACTTCCCTGGTGGCGCAGTGGTTGAGAATCCACCTGCCAAAGCAGGGGACACAGGTTCAATCCCTGGTCTGGGAAGATCCACATGCCGAGGAGCAACTAAGCCCGTGCACCACAACTACTGAGCCCATGTGCCGCAACTACTGAGCCCCGCATGCTGCAGCCCATGCTCCTAGAGGTCGTGCTCCACAATGAAAGTGTAGCCCTTGCTCGCCGCAACTAGAGAAAGCCCACACACAACAACGAAGACCCAACGCAGCCAGAAAAAAAAAAAAAGAACCTCTAACTTAGACCAAAGTAATAGAATCTAGGCTGAAAGGCAGAAATGGTTGTGTATTTCACTAGATTTCAGGCAATGGGAAAGAGCTCTGTTTTTATCCTTCAATCCTGAACACAACAAGGAAACTGCCGGTAGGGAGTTTTAGAAGAGACAGGCCACCCAAGGACTGTATCTCAAGGATTACCACATATGCCAATGCCACGCTGACCTGAAACTCATCACTCAAATGGCTGTAGGAACCAAGAGTGGCAACAGGAGGGACCTCCTGGTGGTAGACGATTAATGCTGTAGTATGTGAATAGGGGTTTTCTACAATCACTAAACATCTGGCCTCTGATTGTTTCTTACGAACTGTGTGACCTTGAACTGGGTGACCTAACCTCCCCTTTCTTACCTATAAAGTGGGATAATCATTGTAGGATCATGGAGAAAATTAATGTATATGTAAAGCGCTTGGAACAGAACTCAACAAACACCTTCAACTTATTTTACTTTTATAGTTATCACCAGTCTAGACACATAGTTTCCTTGGGTGGTTGAGATGTAGCCTCAACAGAAGAGAAGAGATTACTCTTGACTAAGTTAACAAGATTCCCCAGCACTTCAAGTATTTCATTCTACTAAGTGGCTTAAATAAGGGAATTTTATTAGACAGCATGGGCTGGAATTCTCACAGTCTCTTCTCCGCAACCCCCTCCTTGGTAATCAGATAATGTCTATCCGCATTCCTCAAAAGCTGGGATTTTTTTCTTTTTAGGATTTGATCTCAATACCCTGCAGAGACCTTTTAGAGGAAGGCCAGGTTGTGACACACAGCTGAGCCAATTTTTTTGCAAGCGTTTAGCTATGGCTTCATGGGCACGGGAGGAAACGAAACATAACCTCAGGTGTTAAAGGAGGTCAAACCCGCCTCATGGGGGTCCTCCATGCCTGCCTCTGAGCATACAGTGAGGGCTGGCACTTGTGCCCTTCCACTGCCAAGCCTGGATCACAGCCCTCAAACGAGGTGTCAGCTGCAATTTGGCGCCCAGGGCTGAAGAGCAACAAGCACATCCTCTTGCTCCAAAAATGCTGGGGGGCGGGGCGTGCCCTGTGCTCTGGGCTTGGCCAAGAGAGAAAGCAAACTGCAGGCTATCTGGCCCAGACCAGCAGACACTGTGCAAAAGCCTCAGTGGCCACCCTGAAACAGGGAAACCAAATGCTCGCCCAGGGAAGCACCAACAAAGCTGCCTGGTGTGGGAGAGGCAGTCCCCACACTTGGATCCTGGCTCCACAGGGAGGAGAGAACAGAGGGCCCTTCAGATTTCTAGGAACCACCAATCTTGGGACTTTCATTCAGCACTAGGTCTCCAGAGGCCACCACTACCTAAGACACCAAAATTGCCTACTTAGATCTTGGGTCATAGCTTGTTTATTTCCTGACACAATTGCCGGTCAAAAGACTTCCTTAAATTTCCCCTAGAAACTTAAAGGACGCTCATGAAGAATACTCTTGTACAAATTTGGAAACTGAGTATTTTTTTCTTCTTTCAGAAGTTAAAGAATATTGTTTTATATCCCCATTCATTTCTCAGAGGAGAGGATACGAAAGGCTCTGGTACCTTTAAATTTGTTTTTATTTTGTAGCCAATGAATAAATTAATAATAATGGCTTAACATCTATTGTGCTGGTACTATTTATCAGGCCTGGTCTAAGTATTTTATATATAATGCCTCATTCAATCCTAAAGATGACCGTAAGTGGTAAATAGAGTTATTTCTGTTTCCGGATAAGAAGATTTGGTCTGGGGACTGGGATTTTATACTGAATTCACTGACTCAGGGCACAAGCCCCAAACCCTTTGTGATAGGCAGACCAGCTGCCCATCCACAGGATCTTCCCAGCATCCCTAACGGTTGGGGGTTGGCCATGTGACCACCTTCTGGCCAATGGGATGTGAGTATAAGGGAAGAGTTCTATTTCTAGGTCTGACCTAGAAAAACTCTCAGGGGTGCTTCCCTTCCATGTTCCTCTTTACTAAATAAATAGGTCACTGAGACCCTAGAGGAGGGATGAGTCACAAGTTGACCCTGAACGATCCTGGGGAAGGCCGTCTAGCAACCAGAACATGTTGGACTTATTATGAGTGAGAACTAAGAGAGAATTGCTGTTGTGATAAGTCACTGAGATTCCCAAGGTATCTACTGCAGAAGCCCAACTTACTTTAATTCATGCACACTTTGAGAAAAACGAATCGACTGTCCACAGTTAAAACGTTATTGTTAGTGGACGCTTAGGGCCGAACTGCCACCTAGTTCTACAATGTAAGT
Source organism: Pseudorca crassidens (assembly GCF_039906515.1). Taxonomy (NCBI): domain Eukaryota; kingdom Metazoa; phylum Chordata; class Mammalia; order Artiodactyla; family Delphinidae; genus Pseudorca; species Pseudorca crassidens. The sequence continues at coordinate 190,790,041 of NC_090296.1, forward strand.
TTTCTCTCAAAATACAGGGTGTGCAACCATAATAAGGAGATTCTCCTCCAACTTAGGAAGATGATAAAGAGACCCCAGGCCCTGCTTCCATCTTCCAAAGAAGGTTAGCATGACGTGAAAATAATCAGATTGCACAATCATCATTTATTAGGAACCCATCTGGTGTGGGGATGAGCTCATACCCTTGAGAATAAAGGAAATTTCCAGCTGAGGCTGGAGGGTGAGGCTTCCAGAACAGGCCAGCTGTTTTCAGAAGGTCCAGTGCTAGGTTAGGACAAGGCTCGTGAAGAGCGACCAGTGATGCTATGGTCACCATTACTGCAAATGATATAAATCACATTACACTTATTACATAAGGATGCATGACTGTTAGCCTAACAAATTCAGTCTAATTGTCTTCCTTTTTTCTGCAGCAGCTTTGGGCTGGTACATTGTGTTACTTCTGCCCATCCCCTTTGTCTAGTTAACCCTCACTTGTCTTTAAGATTTCTGCTCATCTGTTGCCTTCTCAGGAAGCCTTCCCTGATGTCTCAGAACAAGTAAGTTCTCCTGTTAAACCCTCTTAGGCTATTGGGTACCTTGTCCTCAAAGCACTGACTTCCAGTTTTAATTTCCCGTGAGTCTGCATAATTATTATGTTAGCACTGTTGAGTGAATGATTGTCAGAACTCTACCAGTGGAACATAATCTCTATACAAATATGGAATCATGTTTGGTTTTGTTCACCATCCTATCTCTAGAACTCAGCACAATAGCTGGCACTTAGCAGGTGTTCTTTAATTATTTGTTAGATGAATGAACAAACACCTGAGTGAACGAATGAATGAATGAATCTTCATTTAGTGAGGAAACTGAGGTAGAAATATGTCGTACCCCGATTTATTAGTATAGCTACAAAATATAATTTAGAATATTTGATTTCTGTAGCTACTACTGCCCATCTTCTCCCAAATCACTCTGTAGAAAGAGGTGCCTTACAATCAGCTGACACTTGCATAGGTGATCAGCACCCCAGAACAAATGTTGATAACATAGATGCAGAAGTCCTACCTGACAAGAGGCCAGCCACTACCTTCTCCGAGCCTTGAGGTGGTACTCTCATTTATAACCCCTCTCTCTGGTGTCAAGAGTCAAAAATAACAGAATGCACTTGACAGTACTCTGTAAACTATAAAAAGATGCAGGTATGCTTTTCTTGAAGTTAGAAAGTGTGAAAAATTGTCTCTCAATTGATGGGATTTTGAAAAGACACCACTTTGTGAAGAATAGGGCATTCTGAGGAGATTAGGCGAAGACCTACCATTTAGTTAAATAATCATTTCTAGGCAATGGCAGAGAAATTAGATCCCCCAGTCTCCATCAGCCCCAGCCCAAAAGACCCCTAAACAAACATACAATTTAACCAAAAAACTGGCTACTCTCCTTCTGATGGGATTACTGTCTCCAAGCCCCACCTGAGTAGAAGTTTAGAAGCCCTCAGTATTCAGAGGTAGTGTGTGATATTGGTCAAAAGAAAAACTTCTGAGCTGACTTCCACGATGCTTTCATAGTAAATCAGCATATGTTGGGAGGGACTGGCCCGAAGTGAGTTGCTTGATGTAGTGACTGACAGCTAATTTTAAACCTTGAAAGTATTATTTTCTCACTGGAACCAAGGAAAGTGCTTTCAAGAAGGATGAAAACATACCCCATGTCAGACTCAAAAATATTTTCTGAACAAAGTAAAGACTGAGCTCCTGCTTTGTTTGTAAATATGTTGTTAGAAAATTCAAGAATGAGTTTTTCAAACTCAAGAGTTCTGAATGGTCCTATTGCAAAGACGTGATTCTTTGTCAATGTAAGAAAATGCTGTTGCAAACACAGGGTGTGTAACATTCAAGCACATCTGCAGAAACGCAAACACATCATCCTTTACTGACAGGCACCAACAGCCATAATGGGTGGCAGAAAAGGTTGAAGCAAACAAATGCACAAACTTGACAAAAGGTAGAAAGGAACGGGATAAATTTGCTAATTGTTCTTCTTGGTGCAAGTCTATTTTTTTTCCGCTATAACCATAACACATGTTACAGATCATCAGAGAAAAGGCTCAGCCCCGTACCATATGTGGGCACTAAATAATATGAAAAGCACAGCCCTTGGAAAACATACATTGCCGGAATGAAATGATGAAAGAGGAACAGCAAAAATAGCAAATTGAGCATCAAAGCCCAGCTTTGCACATGTGGGAATGTTTTTTGAAATCAGGCATCATCCATCGGTCCCAGGCTGGTTGTATTAGTTGCTTTAGAAGATGCAAATGAATCATTGCAAACCCAATCCCCTTTTAGAGGAATTGTTCATCATTAGGAGAATTTACCACTGATATCATTATAAGTCATCATGCAGACAGTTGATAAAGTTGCAGTTTCAAAATGATTCCTATTTCTAGAAGCTCTCAGTTTCAGAAACACAATTCCTACTAAGAAGTAAATGCACGACTCATTCTCTGTGACTATAAACCCCATCCTGGGGTGATAAAGCAACCTCCTCTGTTGGCTCACCTACTGTCGTTTTTTTGTTTTTGTTTTTGTTTTCTGGCAGCGTTTGTGGGAAATGCAGTACATACAGGTCAATGTAGGCCTGGTTCTGTGGGCCACAGATAGTCAGTGTCAGAACATTGGGTCAGAACCACTCTATATAATTTAAAAAAGGACTCTTCCCAAATTCCTGACACTTGGTTGTCACTCTAGCCACTGGTCTGTATTTTCTTCTAGAAGAAGCAGTGATGGGTGGACCACGGATGATTTTTAAAACCATGTAAGAAACCACACTTCTTGGAAGAAGATGGGAACGTACACTGGGACAATTTCCCACTCCTAGTTTCTTCCCTACAGCTTATATCTTAAAGTCAGGAAGAGCAGGTAAGTTTCCTCTTTGGGCTTTGTTCAGCAGGTTTCAGAAAATAAAAAACAGAAAGAAAGTTGACAACTCTCATGAAGGGTACTGTTTCTACAAATAGACCAAAAATGAAAAAATTGAAAAAATGAATGACATCCAACTGAAAAAAGAAATAATCTAAAACAGGCTCCATATGCCTTACATATGTGGTCTCCATCTTTGGGGCCAGAAGCAATTCATGGCACAGTGATAATTCAGGTTACTGGTCTTATTTATCTTAATTTTCCCATAGTTCATACTGGTGATAAGGGGTGGGGTGGTAGGATACAAAGGTAGATTCCTCATGATGCGAATGAAGCTTAAACTTCAGGGCCCGTCACTTCTTGGGGTCTTTTCCAGGTCTTTGGGATGATACCTAGTAATATATGTACGTAGCCCTATTTGCATAAGGGAGCTATTTTAATTGCCGTCAGTTATGACTACTGTCTCTTTCTGCACTGACCTACCCTCTGTTAAGCTTCCCATCTTGATCACGTAGCACTGGAATGGCCACAGGTATTTTTTGGAATTGAGCTCAGGGAAAGTTGAGTTGGGATACATGTAGTTTGGGTTTAGAGGGATATATATATATATGAAGTTCACAGTCATTTCCACCTATCTATGAACATATGGAAATGGATGATACCATTGAAGGAATGGTTTCCAGCCTTACTCCTCACCCTTAAGTGCTGACTTACCTTCTGTTGTCCATGAAGGTACAGGGCCTGGGGTCTTACCCAGATATTACTACATCTTACAGCACCTGGCTATGGAAGTGTGTGGCCTCCACATAGGAGAAAGCAGGTTTATAATGCAAGGAGCCAATATGCAGCAGCATGGATGGACCTAGAGATTATCATACTAAGTGAAGGAAGCCAGACAGAGAAAGACAAATATCATATGATATTGCTTATATATGGACTCTAAAAAAATATGATACTAATGAACTTATTTGCAAAACAGAAATAGACTCACAGACATAGAAAACAAATTTATGGTTACCAAAAGGGAAGGGGGGTAGGGATAAATTAGGAGTTTGGGACTGAAATATACACACTACTAGATATAAAATAGGTAACCAATAAGGACCTACTGCATAGCACAGGGAACTATACTCAGTATCTTGTAATAACCTATAACGGAAGAGAATATTGAAAAGAATATATATTTGTATATATGTGTATAACTGAATCACTTTGCTGTACAACTGAAACTAACACAACATTGTAAATCAATTATATTTCAATAAAAAGTATGTATATATAAATGCAGGGAGCCAGAACCTAGTCTGTGGAAAAATCTTCCATTCAACAGACCAGGAAAATTATAAGTAGAGAGTTTGGTTCTCATAGCCCCCAGTCAAAAGTGAAAGTGTTGTCTCTGTCAGGAGTGTACATAATATAAAAAGGCAATTGTAAAGGCATCATGTAATTTTTTCTTTATCAAAGGAAACAGAACATAACTGAATTTTTCCAGAATTCCTTTGTTTAGAGCTCTCGTTTATTGTAGTTTTACTATAAACAGTATGTTTGATAATAGACCATGCATAGAAGAAACTTGAGAGAAGGATTTCCAAATTTGACAATCCTACAAATGTGCCCAGTATTTCCAAAGACAAGTTGTGAATCTGAACAAGACCTTTCTCAACTAACAGTAATAAAAACACAGATTTTGATCAGCCATGTTAGAGGAAAGACCAACTTCTCCTTCTCTTCCCTCGTTACAGAAAATATTACAAAGTCATTGCCTCGTGAAGAACAGACGGAAGAGTAGGCAGCTGAAGTACGTAGGAAAAAATGTATAATAGAGATGTATTTGGCAGTTAATTAATAAATCTGTTACTATTTTGGACTTCATGATGCTTATGGTATTTGTCACCTTTCTTCTGTTTGTAACATGTTGTGATTTTCCTTCCACACCTAAGTTTGTATAATTTTCTATTATTTTTCTTTTAAAACATCCTCACCCCCAATTATATAACATTCAGGCTCCATGATTAACCCTTGTGAGAAAGAAGTCCTGAGGAAGAGTCACTTCGGGAAGACAAAAGTCCCTGCAGAGAAGAGACCTGCGTTGCCTGACATGCTCCAGCAGAGCTACAGCCATTGTTTTGAGACTGGGATGGGGATCTGGAAATGAGGAAGGTTTCCCTCCAGAGCCACACTTGAGTCCTGCTCTAGAGAAAGCCACTGCTGCACTAAGGGTCAAATCATACCCTTTTCACAGTTTTGACCATGGGTGATCACGTTTATTCTTGTAATAATGAAAGCCACTAACACTTACTGAGTGCTTCTTATGTGCCAAGCCATGGGTTTCTTTTGAACTGAGTTAATCCTCATGATAACCTCGTCAAACCATTATTTCTGACCCTCATTCTTAGATGTCACATAATCCCTTTTGCCCTCTATTAGCGCTTCCTACTAATCTCATGAATCGCATGAAGTAAGTCAGAAAGAGAAAGACAAATACCGTACGCTAACACATACATATATGGAATCTAAAAAAAAAAAATGGTTCTGAAGAACCTAGGGGCAGGACAGCAATAAAGACACAGATGTAGAGAATGGACTTGAGGACACGGGGAAGGGGTAGGGTAAGCTGGGACCAAGTGAGAGAGTGGCATGGACATATATACACTACCAAATGTAAAATAGATAGCGAGTGGGAAGCAGCTGCATGGCACAGGGAGATCAGCTCAGTGCTTTGTGACCATCTAGAGGGGAGGGATAGGGAGGGTGGGAGGGAGATGCAAGAGGGAGGAGATATGGGGATATATGTATATGTATAGCCGATTCACTTTGTTATACAGCAGAAACTAACACAACAATGTAAAGCAATTATACTCCAATAAAGATGTTAAAATATATACATATATATATGTATATATATATATATTTTTAAAGTAGCCCCCACAGTGACTCAGACGTGGCCTCTTGGGGTTTTTGTAAGCATCTGCTTACTATCTGACAGTGGAATAAGCCTCCTTCAGCTCAGAGGCTCTCCAGCTGGACTGCACAATAGAATCACCTAGAAAGCTTTAGAAACATACATATGTAGACACCAGATCAATTAAATCAGAATCCCTAGGAGTCAGACCTGGGCATGGGTTGCTTTAAAAGCTCCCCAATTGAATCAAAAGTCCAGCCAGGGACTGACAGCCATCACTTCAGCCAATGGAGAAACTGTAAACCATGAAAACATTGCTATGAAATAATAGAAAAAAATATATATGGTTCTCTGTCCCCCGTTTCTGGCACAGAGCTCCTCAAACTCTTATAATTTCCTAAGAGCACTAGGGGCATCTTTGGTTCTACTGTTTGGTCTTTGACTCTGGTTCCTGACACAGAGCTCCTAAATGCCTTAGAATTTCCTGGATGACAGGAATGTCTTTTGTTCTAATGAGGTGACTCTTGCTGGGCTCCTGGATGGCTTCAGAATGGGGACTGGTCACCAGAAAGATCAAGCCATGACTAGAAACTTGGAACTTTCAGCCCCACCCCCATCCTCTGGGAAGAGGAGAGGTGCTGGAGACTGAGTTAAAGACTGATCATGCCTATGTGATGGAGCGTCCACAAAAATCCCCAAAATATGGGGTTCAAAAAGCTTCTGGGTTGGTGAACATATCCACGTGCTGGGATAATGGTGCCTGCCAATTCCATGGGGACGGAAGCCCCTGCACTCAGGACCTTCCCAGACCTTTGCCCTCTGAATCTCTTCATCTGGCTGTTCATCTGTATCCTTTCTCATCTCCTTTATCATGTAATAAACTGATAAATGTGTTTCCCTGAGTTCTGTGAGCTGTTCTAGCAAATGATCAAATCCAAGGAGGGGATCGTGGGAACCTCCAATTTGTAGCCAAGTCAGCCAGAAGTTGTGGGTAAACTGGAGACTTGTGACTGGTGTCTGAAGTGTGGGGGAAGTCCTTAACCTGAGCCCTTAACCTGAACTCGTGCTAACTCCAGGCAGTTAGTGTCGGAATTGCTTGGTGTGGAAAACCTACCCATCTGGCGTCAGAAGCACTGTGAGTATAAAGCAGAGTGAGAGTAAAGGAAAACAGAGGGTTTTTCCTTAGACAATTGCCTAAACGAAATACATAAAAACGGCCATTAATCACCTTACCACTAGTAAATAAAGGCACTTTGATGAACTTTTCCCAAGATAAAAAGCGGTAAGAATACAGTACATTAAAAAAAATAATAAAAAGCTAAAAATAGAACTACGATATGATCCAGCAATTCCAATCCTGTGTATATATTCGAAGAAAATGAAAACGCTCTCGTGAAAAGATAACGCACCCCAATGTTCATAGCAGCACTGTTTACAGTAGCCAAGATTTAAAAGCAACTATCATCAAAAAAGAACACAAATAACAAACATTGGAGAAGATGTAGAGAAAAGGGAACCCTCGTACACTGCTGGTGGGAATGTAAATTGGTGCAGCCACTGTGGAAAACAATATGGAAGTTTCTCAAAAAACTAAAAATAGAATTACCATATGACCCGGCAATTCCACTCCTCGGTATATATCCAAAAAACAAAACAAAACAAAACACTAATTCAAAAAGATACGTGCACCCCAATGTTCATAGCAACATTATTTACAATTGCCAAGATATGGAAGCAACCTAAGTGTCCATCAACAGATGAATGGATAAAGAAGATGTGGTACGTATATACAATGGACTACTACTCAGACAAAAAAAGAATGAAATAATGCCATTTGCAACAATGTGGATGGACTTAAAGGGCATTATGCTAAGTGAAATAAGTCAGACAGGAAAAGGCCAATACTGCATGATCACTTATATGTAGAATCTAAAAAACACAACAAACTACTGAATATAACAAAAAAGAAGCAGACTCACAGATATAGAGAACAACCAAATGGTTACCAGTGGGGAGAAGGAAGGGGGAGGGGCAATATAGGGGTGGGGGAGTAACAGGTACAAACTATCAGGTATAAAATAAGCTTCAAGGATGTATCGTACAACACAGGAAATATAGCCAATATTTTATAATAACTATAAATGGAATATAACCTTTAAAAATTATGAATCACTATATCACCTGTAATTTATATAATATTGTACAGCAACAATACTTCAATAAAACAACAATAACATTTCCCATTTGTATATACTTTAGTATTATATTTACAGCACACTTTCACAAATATGCCCTGATTTATCCCTTATACTGCTATGAAGCTATACTCTATAATTGAGAAAACAAAGGCTCTGAGAGAATAAAAGACTTTCTGAAAAGTCTTCCCTGAGCAAAATTAGTTTCTCCCTTGAAAACTCGATTTGTTTTCTTGACTCTTCCCCAGGAGGCTGTGAGCCTCCTGTGAGGACGGGCTGGTATTTTGTACGTGTCCCATTAAACCAACCCTGCTTGGTTGGTGTCTGAAGTGTGGGTGAAGTCCTTAACCTGAGCCCTTAACCTGAACTTGTGCTAACTCCAGGCACTTAGTGTCAGAATTGCTTGGTGTGGAAAACCTACCCATCTGGCAGGTAAAAGGTCTGGGAGCAGGTAAAGCTGCCCAGGAGACGGTAAGTCTCATCTGGGACTCCTTCAGTTCACCCAGGCCCAGTGCAGCTGCCTTTTGCTTTCAGCTTCCCTGCCTTCTCCAAGCCCCTTAGCCCGGCTCTGCAGACAGCTAACTGGTCAACCTGGCCTCTTAGGTCAGTGAACTAGTTTAGACCTGCCGTCCTGACTTTCCCCTCCACAAATGCTTTCCAGACCCACCTGTGGGAATTAACTGCTGGCTGCAGACAGGCTGTGTGGGTCACAGGCATTGGCCCTCTGGCCACCCTGGCTTGGCTGACCAGTGCAGCTTGGCCAGAGACAACCATGGTCAAGCATGAGGTGTGATTAGCCTTTGAGTCCCAATTGCCTACCAAGGGCCAGGCACACAACTGTCATTCAGTAAGTGTCTGATGCATCGAGTTGAGGTTGAAGCAGGAGGAAAATGTTTTCCAGGCCTGGTGTCCAATAATCCAGTGTTCTCTTCAACACACTTGTAACATGAAGGGAGGTCCCTAAAAAAGTCCCCCTGCGGTGGGGCTAGGCCACCCTGCTCGCTTGATTTCGAATCTTGATTTTTATGTAACTTGATGAAACATAAGAGAGGACAAATAGGAGATAAAAAGAAAGTGGGAGACAGATGTAAGAAGCCAGGACCCCCAAACTCATTCGTAATCAGCAACAAATAAGACAGACTCATATGGACTCAGGAATTACCCCCAAACACCAAGCTGTTGGAGAATTGACTCTAAAACCAAGGCTTCAAAAAAAAAAAAAAAAAAAATGGACCAACTAACCATGTTAGTTACTGCTTGAATCTCCCATCTGGGAGATTTTTTTCCAGAAGTCTTTCAGATTCACAATTCGTCCTGGGAAATATTGTGTAGACTTTCCAGATTGTTGTCAAATTTGAGAAGACTTCTCTCAAGTTTCTTTTATATATGATCTATTACAGACATAGTTGCTGTTTACAGTAAAACCATGGGTATGAGCCCTTCAGACACAAAGAATTCTGAAAAAAAAATAAAAACAACCCTTCCTGCAAGCCACTTGAAAAGTCTTCATCCCACCTGCCCGTGGGCAGAAGAAGGAATGGGGGCTCTGGGAGGACTCTGCCCCTCTGTAAAATCAACTCAGGGGCTCCTGGGTGTGTTTTCCAAGGAGCCGTCCCTTCAATGCAAGTCTGGACATTCCATGAGGAGGGCTTGGGGGGAAGGGTGGCTACACGGTCCCGGCTTGTTCAGCCATTGCGGTTCATTAAGGGATTCTACACCACCAAATGATGCCTCAAACTACAAAGGCCAGCTGTGCCTGCTTGCTTTAAAGCAGTTTTGGAAGCAAAGAGAGAGGACCCAAGCCACTCAAGTTAAATGAGCGAAATAAACTGCGTTATAAGAAAGCATCAATGAAGGAAGAGCTAGCGACACCTTCCTTCAAGAACCAGGCAGGGGCACAGCTACCCCTCTGCTCCTCTGCCTTCACCGTCCTCGGTAAGGCTGGGCTGTCAGGACTGAAACGCCCGTGGCCGGCAGGGACCTGGCTTCATGCCACCAGTCTGGATGGGAAAGCAGACTCTCTTGTCTCTCCCTTTTTAAGAGCTCTGCATCCCCAGCCAACTGATTCAGAAGGGCCGCCCTCCTGCGGAAAACTTTCCCTCTTTCTCACATTTTGTGTGGGGATGTCTGACTAGGGGAACCACCAGAGGGGAGGGAGGTGAGGATGGGCCACACACACACACACACACACACACGCACACACACGCACACACTCTCTCTCTCTGAGAAAACAGCATCTCCTGTGAGAGGGGCATGAACTTGTGGAAAGGGCCTCCTCATAGTTCGCTTGCGTGGAAATCACAGGGCTCTGCCAGTTACCAGCTGGGTAACTCTGAACAACTTACGTCCCTCCCTGACTTTCAATAACCTCATCTCCAAAAGGTGCCATAAATGCCTAGTTTATCAGGCTGTTTGGAAACTGAGTTCGATCCTGCTTACGACACGCCTCTCCCAGCGCCTGGCACCTAGGAGACGGCAGCTGAAGCGAACCCCTCCCTTTATTTACTGGACATACTACACAAGTGACAACAGCTGACGACCCTTCCCCACCATCCCCTATGGGTTTCTCATGCTGCAAAGAAACAGAAGAGGAGCATCGGGTCCCACCTGGTAGACAGCCCTGGAGATGCACCATGGTTTCAGCATCAGCTGCAGGACGCGCAGGTTCCCCCCTCGGCACGTCCTCAGCACCCGGCAAGTCAGGCCCCATACCAGCCGGTCCCAGCCACTCAGCAGTTCCTCGGAGCCCTGCGGCCCCGCAGCCATGCCAGCCCAGGCCCCGCCTCTGCCCCTCTGGTCCCAGGACCCACACGCAGGGCTGTGTTCTTTTCCTAACGCCAAGTTCAAATGTCACTGAGATGTCATCAGGCCGGGAAAATGCAACCCAAATAACTCTGCCTTCTCCTGGTCCTTCATCCTCACCCCCAGCTTCCCTCCCCACCACCCTCATTAATCTTCTGGGACTGTTTTCCTTCAAGGATGAGCAAACGGCTCTTAAATGCAAATGTTTTCTCGCTGCCTCTGGGAAGTCCCCAGGGACTAGGTAAAGATAAGCCTCCCCCACTGTGGACAGGCACTCGGTGGACCTCGGTGGACCCCCAGCCGACTTTCGGCGCAGATCAGAACAGAATTTAAAGAAGAACGTGAACCCGGAGTCATCACTGTGCGCTCCTGGTTCCGGGATTCCATCCAGGGTGAGAAACAAAGGGGATGGAGTTTCAGCCTCTCTGCCAACATTCCCAAGGCATTCCATCTAGGCTCTTAACTCTTTAAAACTTTGAGAACCGGAGTTTCTGCACCGCAAGCCAAAAGGCCAGTTTGGGTGGGGTTTTTGTTTTTTTTTAAATCAACACTGGGAAAAACTGCTATTTCTGTGGGCAATTTGTAAAAAGACAGGCATTTACTTTGGGAACCTCCCAAGTTTAGGTTAGGAAGAAAAGGGCAGTAAGAAAACTTATCTATTAGATGTGATATCCACATCTGCGAGTCTGGAGGGAAGCAGTTAAAGGGGGTAAACGTAGCCTACATCCTTTTCCCCACGAAGGGTCATTGTCTATAAATGCTCTGTGAGTTTATCACGTATTAGATAAGCCCTGTGGCGAACTTAATCCAAGGAAGGACCTCCAGTTAAACGAGGTACAGCTATTTGAGATGTCAATCAAGTTATTTTGAGTTTTGATTATTTTTGATTATTGTTATTATTATTTTATTTATTATGATTATTTTGATTATTTTAAACCATGTTTCAGAAGGGCATCTGCTTCCTAATTCAATAGCTTATAGACCAAAAGACAAGATGCCCAAGTCAGAAGAGGAGGGAAGAGGTGGGAGAAGATTCCATCATAACGCAAGCTGTACAGTAAAGAGAAGGGCGTGTTTAAGTCTCAACATCATTTGAGGGCATGGTAGTCACTGAGGCATATCTGCCTTCGGCACATTCTTTATATTGATTGATTGATTGATTATCTTGTCTCTTCAACTCTAACCTTTAATGTCGTCAGGAAACTAGTAGAACAGAACTCATAACTCACTACCTTCTAGAATGTCCTGACGTCAGACATGACAGTTTGAATTCGGCCCTACCACTTACTGCGTGAGGTCAGACAAATTAACTTCTCCGACTTAGTAGTTCTTTATCCATAGTGATGGAAATCATACCAACCTCACAGGGCTGTTGTGAGGGTTAAGTCAGGGGATATTCTTTTTTTCTTTTTTTAAAGATTATTTTGATGTGGACCATTTTTAAAGTCTTTATTGAATTTGTTACAATATCGCTTCTGCTTTACGTTTTGACTTTTTTTGGCCACGACGCATGTGGGATCTTAGCTCCCCGACCAGCGGTCGAACCCACACCCCCTCCATTGGAAGGCAAAGTCTTAACCACTGGACCGCCAGGGAAGTCCCTATCAGGGGATATTCTTAAAGTGGATAACGCAGGGTGTGGCATGTACACTAGTTTAATTTTTTGGAGCGTTTCCCATGATCAGGTAATTCGAGGATATTATCTATCACTGATAGTATAAAACTCTTGAGATCATTTCCAAATCTGTGTTTCTCTAAGTCACCTTCTTAGAATCCCTTTTTTTCCTTTTGCTGTGGATCCACGTATCCATTCATGTAATGAGTATGTGAAGACCATTTTCATTTAAACTCTTCTTGGATGAGTTTTATCATTTTTCCCTGAGTCATGGCTCCAGGTAAAACTGCATGATTTCATTCCTGTGTATTATTCCTTCATTTTCACACACCCCGTAATAAAAGGCAGCGGGGGTTACGAAGGAATCTTGTCTTTCTACAAAGACATCAGCAGAGATAGTTTTACTAAAGAAGAAAGAAAGAAAGAAAAATAAAGAAAGGAAGAAAGGTGGGCTTCCCTGGTGGCGCAGCAGTTGAGAGTCCGCCTGCCGATGCAGGGGACACGGGTTCATGCTCCGGTCCAGGAAGATCCCACATGCCGCGGAGCGGCGGGGCCCGTGAGCCATGGCCGCTGAGCCTGCGCGTCCGGAGCCTGTGCTCCGCAACGGGAGAGGCCAACACTGAGAGGCCCGCCGTACCGCAAAAAAAAAAAAAAAAAGAAAGAAAGGAAGAAAGGTAAATTAAAAAAACAAATAGTATATGGACAGTGATTGTTCCATTAACATTAGCTAACTGCCTTGGTATTTTCAAGAAAAAACAAAGGCAGGCTGTATCATAGTTAGCATTGTCTATGTCCCCAAGCTCACACTCTCCATCCTCTGGGGATTTTGGCTGTGAACCAGGCTCTTATCCAGAGCATGTAATTATGGGATGGATAGGGATAATTTTAAAGCCACTGCTTTAATCTATGATTAAATAATGTGACTTTAAAACTTAAAAAAAAAAGTTAAATATATATTTAGCTTATGGTCTGGGAATCTCTGAAGTCTAAATGTGCCATCATAAAGCTTTTCTAAAACACGCCTGAATATAAACATATTAACTCCTGAGAAGAGCAAGACCTACTCAGACTGCCCTGAGGGCTTTACCGCACATGGGGACAGCCATGCCCTCTGCGGAGGCTGGCTCTGGAGCCTGCAGTCTGAGCCTGCTCGTGTCAACAGATGTCTTCGAGCCCGTGGAGGCACAGGTGACAGGGACGGGTCACGCCCAAGTGCATGTGGAGGATGCTCCCCAGTTTTGCTGGCCCCGTCTCTTCAGTCATGTCTGTTTCTGCCCTAGACCTTCGGTTACTAATTCAGACTTTCACAGGGCAGCTTCCCCGATGGCATCTGAGGCTATGCATGCAAACAGCACTGCTACCATTGACCGTGATGCCCTGTGCTTTTAAAGGGATTTATGATGCTCAAGCAGTTAGATACAGATGTGTGTATCTCTGTGTGTCTGTGTGTGCATCTGTGTGTACATGTGTCTCTGTGTGTGCACCTTCAGGTTGCAGAGAAGGAAATCAGAGCGACCTGTCCAGGCCATGTGAATATTGCGATGGTGTTGGGACATGATACCAGGGCTCACCAGGCCAACAAATGACCTGGATTTGTCTTACTGACTCCCAACTCCTTTAAATCATTTTCTTTATTCTTTCCTCAAAAATAATAGAAAATTGGGGTTTTCTAGGTGATTTACCATTTAGACAGTTGATCACTAAACCTAAGGAGTAATGAATCGGTGACCTGCTGGGTATCTATAGGGAGAGGAGTACCGTGAGATGCCCAGGAGACATCGTCCAGATCCACCCTGCATCTCCCCTGCTTTCAGGAACGTTTTTGCTAATGTTTGGGGTGAAGAGTCTTAAGTGCTGAGTTAGTTGGCAGGACTGGGTCAGCTGCTGCCTGTTTGCCTACCGTTTGCCCTGGGTTGGGGGGGGGGACATCACAGGGAGAACTGAAGTCCTGGTTCTGTGGTTCCACGTTTGGGAAGGGAACCGAGGCTGGGGGCTCTAAATCAGGTGCTAACCCTGGGGAGAGGCAAGCCTGGTGAATCCAGGAGTTCATGCCCAGGTCAAAGGCAGGAGAGGTGGGTGGGGCCTCGTAGGGCACGGGGAGCGGGGGGGGGGGGGAGGCTTGGTGGGGCCCGACCTGGGCCCCCCTCTCTCAGCTGCTCTACCCTTGGTCCAGCTCCCTCCAGCTCCGTGCCTTTGGATTTTTCATCCCTGCTCCCAGACTTTCCTCACTGTTTTTGTAAAGACAGAGGAATTTTTAAAAAAGCAATAAATGCCTTTGGTTGACTCCAGGGATGTTTTCAGACATAATTACTGCTTTGAGAAGAACTTGGAAACACTCTTAAGTTGGAAGTAATGCATAGTGTCATTAAGAACAAAATTAGCAAATACACAAAGACAGGAAATGGCACACACGCGGAGAAGTCTATTTAGAGCGACCAAAGAAATGTGTTCAGAAAGGCAATCTAATTAACCCATCTTAATTATTCACTGATTATTTACTGACATCTATTTTAGAAAATGTCAGCCATAAGATTGACTGGAGAACTCCCATACTCTATGTCAGGTTAAATTCAGCTACTGCGAGGCATAAATAGCATTTTTTAAAAGATTCTCTTAGATGCGTTATGTCAGCAGTCCCCAAACCTTCTGGCGCCAGGGACCAGTTTCGTGGAAGACAATTTTTCCACAGAAGGCGGGGGACGGTTCAGGCGGTAATGGGAGCAATGGGGAGCGATGGGGGGCGGGAGATGAAGCTTCGCTCCTCCATGGCCGCTCCCCTCCTGCTGTGCGGCCCGGTTCCTAACAGGCTGCGGACCAGTAGTGGTCTGCGGCCCGGGGGTTGGGGACCCCTGTGTTATGTTATCCTTTGCTGATAGAACCTGAAGGGAAAGGGCACTTTCTCCAACATCAAGGCCCGGTCCAGTTGAGACCCAATGCCAAGACGTTTCAGCCAGAATTAAGGCCTACTAGAAGCCACAGCTGTTCTTCTGGAAGACCTAGAGGATAAACAGGCAATGTATTCCAAAGTGAGCCTGAGAAGCTGCCGGAAAACAAACGAATCCACAACAGTGAGCGGAAAAGCAGGGGTGTGCTCAGAAACACCTGTCAACCCTATCTTTAGGTTTTGTAGAAAGCAGATTTCTTTTGGGTTTTGTGTACAGTTAACATTTCTGAGTCACAGACCTTTCCAGCCTTAGCTACTAACTCACGTTTTAATTCTATATCCCCTCCCCGCCATGACTTCCAACACAGGATCAAACTTGGGTTGAAGTCTATTGCACATAGAGTTCTTTCCATCCACTGAATGCTTTTGTTATTCAATCTCCTTGTGTAACCAAAAATGCCAGTTTGGGCAGAACTGGAAACTTTACTTGTTAAATGAAGGTGGCCCATCGTTCTTTGTTAGTATTCTTTAATAAAGAACACATGATTGAGATATAATCTATATACCATACACTTTACCCATTTACAGTATACAATTTAATGGATTTTAGTGTATTCACTGGGTCGTACAACCATGACCACGACCTCATTTTAGAACATTTTCATCACCCCAAGATGAAACCACATACCTCTCAGCTACCCGTCTTTCTCCCTCCTTCCTCCAGCCACCCGCAAACACTAATTTACCTTCTGTCTCTATAGATTTGCCTATGCTGGACGTTTTACATAAATGTGATCTCTGTGCCTGGCTCTTCTTACAGAGCATCATGTTCTCAAGGTTCATTCATGTTGTAGCCTGTATCAGCACTTCATGTCTTTCTCTTACTGAATAAAATTCCATTGTGTAGAGATAGCACATTTTGTTTAACCATTCATCCATTGGTGGGCATTTGGGTTGTTTATTCTTTGGGGCTATTAGGAATAATGCTGCTATGGACATTCATGTACAAGTTTTTGTGTGGAGGTATATTTTCCATCTCTCTTGGAGAGCTACCTAGAAGTGGCATTGCTGGATCACATGATAGCTCCATGTTTAACCTTTTGAGGAATTGTCAAGCTGTCTTCCCAAGCTGCCGCACCATTTTACATTCCCACCAGCAGTGTCTGAGGATTTTAATTTCTCCATATCCTTGTCAACCTTGTTAGTGTCTGTCCTTTTGATTATAACCATCCTAGTGGTTATGAAGTGGTAGCGATCTTACTTTCCTGGTTGGGTTCTAAGATATGGCTTTGGGTAGAGTGGGGCATGAGTGGCCAGCAGGCAGTGCTGCCTTTCGAGGGCTGGCCTGCTGTCTTCCCTGACTTAGCCCCAAGCATGCAGATGGACTTTGGGGAAGCAGAGGCAGAAGGCACAGAAGAGCCCAGAATTTCCCCTCCCCCTCCTCTCCTTCTGACACCCTCACGCCCACCATCGGGATCAAAAGTCCAAACGCTTTTGCAAGTTCCCATTTGTCACTTTATAATCCCAGTGCCAGCTCTTTGGGAAAAGGATATTTAGAAATAGCACTTGTCTGGTGAAGTGAGTGGGAGACATGCAAAACCCAAACCCAAACAATCTCTTGAAATCCCGAGGCATTTCAGAACTGCTCACTAGCTCACTGAATCCCATATTTGGGTCTGGAAAACATCCCAGCTCTGACAAAGAGTCATCAGTGCGTCATCATTCCTCAACCTGGGATCCCAAAAGACCCGTTGATATAAATGCTGGGGAGCGCACTCTGATCATCTGGGGGTAGGAGAATAATTTTTAAAAAATGCTCGGCTGTGCACATAAAAATATTTTGGGTCCCTGGGAAAGTAGCAGAGAGGCAGGAGCTGCCCTCTGGCTTAAGTGCTCCAGAGCTGCACGCCAAGAGCTATGTTTAGAAATATTTCCCGCAAGTGCTACAAACCATTATACAAGGGATCCTAGGGCCATAAGAGTGATGTCATCCTATCAATTACCCTGGTTATGAAAGTCAGTTCTCATATACATGCCAGGCCCCAGTAGAAATAAAATCAGGGCTGCCTGAATCAAATCAGTCCAGACCCTGAAGAGAAAGTAAATCCCCCCCAGCTCTTCTCTTTCTTAATCTCCTGTTACTTGGTTTCCATGGGACTCAGTGGCCAAGGATGATTTTTGAGCATATATTTTGCAAGCCTGTGTTTATGCGATCATGGCCTTATATGAAAAAAAATAGATGCCTTGTTTTGTTTCGGGGTTGTGAGCGCTTGGAAGGGCAACGGTCTGGGGCCTGTCGGGAGTGAAGTTGTAAAGGTGGGAGGAGGACCTGCCCTCCGTTGAGAACCATCTTTTTTTCCTTCTCATGGAGGGAGATTAAGATGAATTAACTGCTCAGAGGAGAGCTGTTGAGAGATAACTTTCCCTCCAAGTGGGAACCAAGATATTAGAAGACTTGTGTCTAGAAGCTGTGAGAAGGTTTAAGGATAACTCAGTGAGGAAGAAGTTAATGTTTCTCCTCCAGACATAAAGGAAGGCAAGTAGAATTGGTAAGAGGTGAATCAGGAGGGGAACACTTACTTTTTTTACCTATAGCTTAAATTCCTTTTAACCCTTGCCCCAACTGCAGGTCTGATGTTCTTACGTCTTCTGTTGTTCGTAACATACTAGAAGGTTTGAAGAAATTTGTTACTCATTTCTCTAAAATTCCTTCTAACGTAGCAAACCTACTTTTTTTTTTTTTTAAATCCTCAGCGTCTTGAGCTTAATAGAAATGTAATGACAAAGAATGAATGAAAATGTGTACTTTATAGAAAAGCATAGGCTTGTGGCTTTTCCTGCTGCTCTCGGGTGACATGTCTTCATAAAGTCTACCCTGGAATAGTTTAAGATCTGTAATAGGGGTTTCCGTTCTTCTTGCTTTGGTTTCTCAAAGAGCAGACATGCAGGATTAGCCCTACATCCCCCTTCTTACTTGGCTGTGAAGACATGACGCACTATGACAATGGCAATGCTGGAGGCTTGCTGAATGGGGATGGAATGGCCTTGCTAATGGACGTGTGGTCAATGCCACTTTTGTAGGTCAGATGCCATTTTGGTGAGATAATGACTTTGGGAAGCCATTCTCTAATGCTACATTTTCCCCTTGCTTTCTTGGAATGCTTTTCCCAAGGGGAAAAAGCAAGTGGAGAAATAAAGGATGTCTGCCATCCGAAGAACCCAGCTGGGAGACTATCTCCTGACCATCACATTGGCCCACCCCAGAGCTCTTCACCCTTAGTACCACCAAGTCCAGAAGTCCTGCAGCTATGCCTGGTTCCACAGGCTGTATTCCAACATGGTTGTGTCGATAAATCTGTTTTATTCTAGTCCATCACATTTTCGAGAGTTAATAAAATTCCTCTCATGAAACAATCTCCATAGTAATGACAGAAAACCCCAAAACACATAAAACAAAACCAAAAGCAACCATGAGTTCTTTAGTTGAGTTTGTCAAAGGGGACTGGAACAGTCCATGAACTGGACGTTTGTATTACAAATTCAAGGCGAACCAAGAAGCAAATCCTTTGATATATACAAAATTAGGCCTGTTTTAGGATAAGCTTGTTAATGTAGTGAGTTACCTAAACTACCACTGAAGAGTTTAATACTGTACATTCTCATGAAGATCTCTTATGGATAAAAATATTTGGAGTGCTGCTTTTTGGAACCATTTAAATTAGCCTGATTATGGGTAGCGTGGTCTGTTCTGAATCATGGCTGACCAAGGATAATAGAGATAGCTTAGGGTTTAGCAACAGAGGTGGAAAACCAAGAACTATATTGGGGCTGGAGATCTAGGCAAATTATGGCTAGGAAATCATGTCAGTGGTCACAGATATCCAGAGTCACCCAGAGTTTAAAGGTCAAGGTAAATCAGTGAACTCCAAGCGGGCAGTCAAAATATCTGTGAACAATGAATTTAGAGTTCAGGTCAACCAGAAGGCCGGAAACTAGGTGGGCTGAGAGCAAACAGACCAAAAGATATAAGGAAAGACAAGCCAGGGGTTCACGGCTGGATGCAAGGTTGGAGGGAAAGCATGGCTGGCTGAACCCTCCTCCATCTGCCTGTGCCAGGGAATTTCACATCCTTCCCTTTACAGCAGTGGTCAAGCTCCTAGAGGGGCCTAATGAACTGCAGGTAAAAGCAGCTGAGTTGGGACCTGCCAAAATACAAGTGCACAGACAAGGAGGAAGTAAGGCTCCAGCAGGTACCCTTATCAGCCATCTAAATGTCCTCTCATTTAGATCTCTCCTATGTCTTCCCAATTTCTGACAGAGGCCAAGCGGCCCATGTAAGTGAAACATTTACTTAACCCAAGGCTCACTGTGTCTCCTAATTTGCAAGAGGTCCTTTCCCTCAATTGGCAACCCTAAAATTGCACAGGAAGGAGGGCCACGGAAACAGGAGATGGAAAGAAATGTAATGTCCTTTAATGATGCAAGTGGAAAAATGTAATTATACCCACCCAGGCCATGAAAGCATCTGAAAACCTATAAGGAAAACTAGCTGAGACTTTATTGTTTGATTTGTTACGAAAGGTAAAATGAATTCTTCCCTTTTTTCAAATGAAGTCTCTATGTGGCATAATTTGAGGTAAATTTCTGCGAGAGAGAAAGGAAATTGGATCAGGGGACTGGTTATTTCCCCCTTGATGCAGAAACAAAGGTGATGATTTAAGATTTGGCTGTAAGGAGACACTTAGGAGCTAAGTGCCTTCTGTTCCTGTCTCTTAATAAACCCAGGAAGACGCCCTCATTGTACCACAGCTGGGAGCAGGCTTCTTGTTAATTAAGCACGGGTAATGGGCAGGTCTGAGATCTCCTTCATGAGTTTGGCCTCGATTAAGTGGCCTGAGGCACTGTCTCGAGGGAATACTCTACCTTCTCCACCAAAACTCGGGCTGCATTTCAAAATGTGAAAAACAGAGCAGCCTATGCGGCAGGGATTTTATGAAACTGAATGTGTGTTCAGAGCCCAAGCCAGGATGACAACCCCTCCCCATTTCCTTTGTGAGGTGTGGAAGTATTTACCTGTTGGGTTTCATACCCTCCAACCCTGTGGGTTTCAGATGTTGATCTTTTTTAAAAAAAAACTGTGGTAAAATATACATAAACATAAAATTTACCATTTTGACCACTTTTAAGTATACATACAGCTCAATGGTATTAAGTACATTCACACTGTTGTGCAATCATCACCACCATCCATCTTTAGAATGCAAAACTGAAGTTCTACGCCTATCGTACAATTCCCCCCAGCACCTGGCAACCACGATTCTACTTTCTGTCTCTCTGAATTTGCCTGTTCGAGGTACCTCATGCAAGCGGAATCACATTGTATTTGTTCTTTCGTGACTGGGCTTATTTCATTTAGCATAATGTTTTCAAGGTTCATCCATGTTGTAACCTATGTTAGAATTTGCTTCCTTTTTAAGGGTGAATAATGTTCCACTGCATGTGTATACCACATTTTGTTTACCCTTTCATCTGTTGATGGACACTTGGGTTGCTTCTACCTTGTGGCTTTTGTGAATAATGCTGCTATGACATGGAAGCAACCTAAATGTCCACTGACGGATGAATGGATAGAGAAGATGTGGTGTGTGTGCGCGCGCGCGCGCGCGTGTGTGTGTGTGTGTGTGTGTGTATATATATACATATCATATATATACATGTATATATGTATATACATATATATGTATATACATATATACATGTATATATGTACATACATGTATATGTGTATGTATATATACACACATATATGTATATATACATATGTATATATGTATATATATACACACACACACGCACACACACACACAATGGAATACTACTCAGCCATAAAAAAGAATGAAATAATGCCATTTTCAGCAACATGGATAGATCTAGAGATTCTCATATTAAGTGAAGTAAGTCAAAGACAAACACCGTATGATATCTCTTATATGTGGAACCTAAAAAAGTGATACAAATGAACTTATTTTCAAAAGAGAAATTGACATAGAAAACAAAATTATAGTTACCAAAGGGGATAACAGGGGGCTGGGTGAGAGATAAATTAGGACTTTGGGATTAACATATACACACTACTATACATAAAATAGGCAAATAACAAGGACCTACTGTATAGCACAGGGAACTATATTCAATATCTTATAATAATCTATAATGGAAAAGAATCTGAAAAAGAATACATACATGTACATACATACATATACATATATATACATATATATACACACATATATACACACATATATATATATATGAAACCGAATCACTTTGCGGTACACTTGAAACTATTACAGCATTGTAAATTAACTATACCGCAATAAAAAAATAAATAAAAAACAATGCTGCTATGAACATCGGTGTACAAATAGCTGAGTCTCTGTTTTCATTTCTTTTGGGTCTATAGCCAGAAATGGAAGGCTGGATCTTCTGATGATTCTATGTTTAATTTTTGAAGGAACTGACATACCCCTAGATAGTAATCTTTTTCACCCACTGCTTCTGCTCTGTCCTGTTCCTGGGTTGCTCCTGAGACAGCCTGGGACCTTCCCTGCAGGCAGACACACAACTGCTGACCTCCAGGACTTGTTTATGTAAACGGGCTCTGCCCAGGTGGCCCTCAGGTGAACCTGTGCTACTTTGCATGCACCTGCCTCAGCTGCCCTGACCTTTACTACGTCTGTTTGATTTGCATTCTCATTCCCAGGCTGGAACCAGAGTCTGGCTCTGAAGCCCAGTGCAGGTGGCACCTGGCGTGGCCCTCACAGTTGCCTCCTCCTGGACCCTCAGCGTGGACCACTCTGCTCATCGTGACCCAAGGGACCTTAGCCATGAGGTGGGCTAGTTCCTCCACTGAAGGCCAAAGGCAAGAAAAGGAAGTTGGGAATGGGCGGTGCCCTCTGAGCAGATCGCACTGGCCTAGGGTATTTTAGCTTCAGGCTGATGCAGGCTGTGACCCCATTGAAATTACCCTGAACATAGGCTGGCTTCTGGTGGTGGGTTTGAGTTAGACTCAGCATCAGGATGTGGACAGATGCAGGAGACGGACTGGGATCCTTTCTGATCTGAAGTAGGGGCCCCAGCTAGAGCAGGGTTAGCAAGACGGCAGCACCTCAGGCTCCAGCTTCCGAGGGAAAGCAGTTGCAGAGCAGGGTCACGGGCACAAGGCCACCGGTTTGGCTTGGGTTTAGGGGGTAACAACTCCAACCCGGGGACTTGAGGGTCCCGGGCACCACCTAAGCCATTGGGTACCAGGCTTCAGAGCCGGTAGATGCTTCCTGCTCGTGTGATTAGCCTCCTGGAACTTGGCCAGACTTGACCTGTGCTGATTTAGGAACGGGGTGTTGGCAGCTTTCACATTTGTACCTGGAAGGTCTAGCAAGGTGGGGTCTGACAACCACCAAGTGGCTCCAAATGCAACTCCCCCAGCCCCACTGTGGCCACCGTTCACAGGGACGCCACCACTGGCTTTGGACATCTCCCTTGCCTGGAATGTCAAGTCTGCAGGGCCTGCCTGGATCCTGCCCTATGGACTGCAGCCTCCCTCTCCCCAGGCATCAGCATTTCAGCCAAGTTAGCAACCCTCCCTTACCTGGTCCCTCCATGGACCACTGGTTGCCAACCCTAGCTGGCCCATTAGAGTCAGCCGGGAAGCTTTTATGAAATGCATTTACCTGGGCCCCATCCCTAGAGATTCTGACTTTATGAGTCTGGGGGAGGGAGTCGGTATTACTACTCTTAAAAAAATATCCTAGTCATTCTAACGTACAGCCATAGAAAAGAACCATGGCCACAGACCAACACTGAGTTCCCTGTGTCTTGAAGATGAGCTCCTTTCACTCATAATGTTACCTAAGGGCTCAGGTCAGTGTTCTCACGCTTTAGCTTGCATTAAAATATCTGGAGGATGTGTTCAAACACAGACCTCCAGGCTTCACCCCAGAGTTTTTGACTCAGTAGATCAGGTGTAGGGCCCCGGGGATTTGAATTGCTAACATGTTCCCAGGTGAGACCGAAACTCTAGCCCTGGGATTACACTTTCCGAGAGCCACTGATCGAGGCCCATGACACCCCTTGATTCTTGGATTTAGGGTGATGGGGAGAAATGGAAATGAGTCAGTCACGGTTTTTACTGTTTACAATTTCATTCTTGGACATTCTTTTCAGAAGAACTGCCACTTACCTCTGAGCGTCATGGTAGGGGCTAGTAAATGAACTTTTCCCCATTTGGGGAATGGAAAATCAACACTTAAGGACCTTCCACCCAATGATTCCTTGCCCACCACTGCCCCCCCCACCGACCCCCCGAAAGATAATTCAGTAGTTAAAAGAAATATTTTGTTAAAAGGCATCCAAGTTTTCTTCCCACCACAAGGACCTGCTCGTTGACTTGAAAAGCCTGACTCTTAGTAATGCACGTTTATTTCTAAATTAAAACGGTTTCTCACTGATGTGATATTTCAGGACTCGAGTTCCCTAAAGGCAGCCAAACCGAGAGCCTGAATCACTTACTCCTTTGTCTCTGTG
Source organism: Pseudorca crassidens (assembly GCF_039906515.1). NCBI lineage: Eukaryota > Metazoa > Chordata > Mammalia > Artiodactyla > Delphinidae > Pseudorca > Pseudorca crassidens. The sequence goes on from NC_090296.1 coordinate 190,813,925, forward strand.
GCCGGGAGGGCAGAACATTTCGGAGGTTACAATCTGCCCTCAACAAAGGGCGTTTAGGCTCTTGTTTTAGAAATGAGTGACTCATCTCTGGGTCATTTTCATGTCTCTATCTCCCCTCTCCCCTCTCCCTTAACCACGAGGAAACTGCAGGCGAAACACTCTTCTTTATCTCAATGCACAAAGGACACAAATGGTGCGGATCTGGAGACCTGACTTCCTGTTATTAAGGAGGACATCCTACAATTTCATGGAGCAGGATTTCCAAACAAAGCAGAAAGTCGAACGATTTCAGAGTTTGCTCCCCACCTACAATTAACTAGGTCACAGCTGCAAAGGAAGAGGGAAAAAACATTAAATCACTCCAAGGCAGGAGCACTTGATATCATCCGTGGCCGAAAAATAAACACTTCATTTTATTTTTTAAAAGGAAGAGCAATACATCTAACAGAAACATGTACATCTGAGATGCGATAGAAAGTGGAAAAAAACATCTGATCGGACAACAGGCCAGGGCTGGTGTCTCAGGCCTAATTATTTTATTTAATATTTGTACGAAAACTGAGAGGGAAATGGAAATGATCTCCTTCATATATATGAACCATGATCTGCCCTTAATCTGTGCAGAGGACTTCTTAGGATTATGCATAACCCATAAAGATTCCCATTTGGTCATGCAGGGGTTAAAGACTTTTGAAGCCCCAGAATTGTTTCAGGTCCGTTGGACTTCCACATTTGGCAAATGTAAAATTCTCATAGTGGACTCTCTGACCTTGATTGGACATCAAGGCGGGAGGGGCTATTTCCGAGTGGATTAGATATTTAAGAACCCACAGTATCCCAGGAAGGAATACTTTTCAGAAAGGAACATCTCAATGTGCTGTGCCCCTTTCTTTTGCTCTTACGACCCGCTGGCACCATGCGGATTTCATTGCTCACTGAGTGGGCAAGATCGGTGTGAATGTCACTAACCCACTGACCAAAGATAACTCCTTTCTTTCCTGCATCTCAATATGAGAAAATCTATTCCAAGAAGCCCGTCTAAAATACGGTTCCTCATTCACAGATACGGGTATTACACACACACACCAATTCATGGATGTGCTATGGAGTAAAACCTGTGAGAGACCCAGCTGAGGTGTCTACACAAAACCAAGGGCTTCCCTGATGACACAGTTGAGTCTCTTACACGTTACGTTTCAAAGCAATGTTTCACTTAGAAAATGACTCTATTCAAGAAGGCTCTTTTGTTGGGATTGATTTCCAGTGTAATTCCATCATCAGTAAATGGTATAATAGAAAAAAAAATGGGTTAGTGACATTCACACTGATCTTGACCAAACATTTGTATAAAATAGTCATGGTAAAGATGATAGATTGATAGATGGATAGACAGACACGGATTGACAGAGGACAGATAGATGACATGTGAAACAAAGATGGGGAAATAAATCTATGTCCATGTACATCAGTTAGGACACGAGGTACTGAAAATGTCCTCTGTGGACATGTTAGTGCATCTGCACTATTTGGAAGCCTATTAGAAATGCAGGCTCCCAGACCCTACCCCGGAGCTGCTGAATCAGAATCTGCCTTTGACAAGATCCCCAGATGATCCCTTTGTCCATTGATGCTGGAGCAGTGCTGCTTTAGAGCAGAACAGCCTAGAAGAGTGATCTTCTATAACTGGACATCTTTGCCCAAATGAAACTGTGGGTGGAAACACAAATATCTTAGAAGCGGAACTCCTCTGGCTGAGTCAGGGGTGAGTTATCTAAGGCTTCTCGGCCCCCTAGTGGCACCTCCCACCTGCACCAGCAGTTACTTCTACTTCTTTGGGGGAAGCAAGGATGCCTAATGTTTGTATCCTAACACCTACTGTCCCAGAAGACACAGGCCAGCACTTCCTGAACAACATCTAAGCCCTGGCATGTTACGGATACTCAGGCAGTATTAGGTCACTGCTAACAAGTGATTCTGAAGCAAGATTATGTGCAGAAGCACCAAAGGACATAGGAAAAATCAAAGAGAGCAGGCTGATAGCATACTTAATATGCGAGAAAGACAAGGCAAAGAGAGAAACAAAAGTGGCCCTATAGTCAGAGCTACCAGACAAAATACAGGACACCCAGCTGAATTTGAATTTCAGATAAACAACGTGAGACAGACCCACCACTAAAGCACTATTTGTTTGCTGTTTATCTGAAACTCAAATGTAACTGAGCATCTGTATTCTCATTTGCCGAATCTAGCAACCCTCATTCCTTCCTCGAGGACACTCTTCTCTGAAGCTCGGGCCCTCCTTCCAGATTAGACCCCAATCAGATTCCCTCCGGAGAGGTCTCTGCCTGGATTCAAACCCCGGACCTGCCAGTGCTGGCGGTTGTGGGACCCTGGGCAAATGATTTCATCTCTCTCTGTTCTGTCTCCCTCCTCTGTAAAGTGGGGATGCACACGGAAGCCTGCCTCATGGGACTGTTTGGGGGTTAAAGGAGAAATTATCTGTAAGGCACAAAGTAGGAGCTCATTGAATAAATGTACATTGTTGTCTATCTGGTCAAGATCTTGTGGGTTTCAGCAACTTCCTTTCTGTCTGAATTGGCTCCTGGTCATTTTCTCGAAGACCTGAGATCAATCTGCAGAGGGAAGAGAGGGGAGAAGAGGACATGGGGCCTGAAAAACCGCAGGAGGATGCTTTCCTCTCCTTTCTGAGGGGCCTGGCCTGGTGCGACCATCTAGTCCCTGCATTTCTGCCCCCTCTCTCCCTGGGGGCCGAGTTGGGGGACGCACTAGGGAAGGGGGGAAGAAAATGTGTCACTTGATATTTGCTCCTTGACCCCGGCTGACCCCGTTAATTGACTGCAGGATGGAAGGAAGTGCGCTCAGGAGACCTTCCTTTGCCAGAGCTTCTTGGCCGGATGTCTTAGCCATCAGGGAGCGATATCTTGCTTCCTTGACAGTCAGCTGAGCAGTGGGCATTCTGATAGCCCGGCAAGGTGGACAAGCCCCAGGACAGTGACATCTTATATTTCAAGGTCAGAAATTCTCAAAAAGCTGCTGAGTACCGGAGCCAGCATTTGGGATGTGTTACTTCTTCCTCTCGGAGTAAACCTGACCACTGAAGCCTCATCGCCTCCCAGCTTTTGTTTTCATCTTTGTTCCCAGGAACGCCAAGATCAGAGACTAGATTCTGGTAATGAACTGTTCTTAAACATTAAACAAATAAAACAAGAAAGCCAAGGTATCGGGGGTGGGGTGGGGCGCAAGTCCCCCCACCACCCAAAGAGGAGATATTGGAGCCAGGTTTCACGGCGGATACTGAGCCAGCGTCCCTCATGGAAATCAAACAATTCTCCCGAAACTGCGATCTGAATGCTGCGGTTTCCCTGAAACTGTGTTCTGGGGTTTCCTCCTCTGCTTGGCACTGACCCAGCACCTGCAGCAGCAAAGCTTTCCCAGGAAGCTATTGTTATTTGTGCATCTGATCATTTACAGCAGAGCACGCTGACAGCAAAATTTAGAAAGGAAGAGAAAAAAGAAGCGGAGGGTGAAAAGGACAAAACGGAGGCTTCCAGCGTCCCGGTGGGAACTTAAAAGCAGAAACACCTCTCTTTTCGGCCCTCAGCACAAGTTAGGACTCTACAGAAGAACCATCCTCAGGCAGAGCTGCAGCCTGTATGGAAGGTGGGCGTCAGACACGGAGATTCAGAATGAGGATGTGCACCTCTGCTCCTCCCCTGGGGATACCGTCTAGAGTGTATTCTCTGATCTTCCCCAGAGCATCCCTCCAGCTGCCACCAAGGAGCTGCACTAAGTTGCTGAGTCCACACAGCACACAATGGAAGGGCTCTGTTTTTCAGGACCAGACATTCCAAACGAATTCATTTCCTTCTGGGAAAAAGCACTGCCTTGTTCGGAGCACGTAGTTCCCAGGGCTCGGCTTACCTGGCAGCATTTTGGACACACCTGTTGGGACCATTAGCCCTGCCAAGAGAAGGGAAGCAGGATGCTTTGTTCTACTTTTACTCCCAGTCGACTCTCTTCCCACTGTGTTGGTTTCCCTTACGGAATCTAACCCAAACAGAAGAGAAAGTTACAGGACTCCACGCTGCTTGGCAGGGAGCAAAATAAATGCACATAAATAGACAGCAGACCCTTTCACAACACGGTTTGGACTGTGTGGGCCCCCTTATATGTGGACTTTTTTCAGTAGTCATATTACGGTACTACACAACCTGCGGATGACGGAATCCACAGATGTGGAATCTTAGATGTGGAGGAATTGTGAATAGAAAGGAACCGCAGATCTGGATGACTAACTATAAATTACACGTGGATTTTCCACTGTGCCAAGAATTGGCTCCCCTAACCCCTGGATTGTTCAAGAGTCAACCGTATATACGGAATAGAAGGGTAAACTAGGAAATTAAGGACACTGTGAGATAGAAAAAAAGAAAAGGACAAAACTGAGTTAAAAGGATGAGATAATGTGAAAAGGCAGCTAGAACAAGCAAGTTGGGCCCCAACTTTAGCTCTGAGTTTCCTGGCGGCAAAGGTAAAAAAGGTAATAGAGAAGAATCACATACGTCTTATTAGCTCCAAAAGGAATGAACAGGATGGACTTTATAGAAGGAATACTGAAAAGCACAAGGAACATTATTTCTGTCATTTTGAAAAAGCCTCAGAAGCATTTTTACCGACGTTTCTTCTGTTGGCTTTCTAAGCAGGGTGGTACCTTACCCACTCTCTGCCTGTCCACAGCCCGGGCTGTGCCCAGACATTGCCCTCGGCTCTGTAAGCGGATCAGAGATTCCTCCAGACTCTTCCTCCTACCTTTGCTCTGAACCTACTTCTTCTCCTCTAATTTCTCTGGTCTCCATCGACCATGTCATTCCAGATTTCTCCAGCTGAAGCCAACCCTTTCGCACTCAGGACCCATTAACCTATCCATGGGGCTTGTTTTAGGGATTCCTGCCACCGGCAAACTCTCATTCCTTGCCTTGGTTTTATATTCTATAAATCCTGCCCACCCCACTCCATGGCCCGCCCAAGTCCTAGCTCTCTTGGCCCGAGTTCAGGCCCAGAATGGGGTGCTGCATGATTGAAGAGAAGGATATCAGCCTTCAATAAGGACGAGTTAAATCTTAACTCAATAAAAGAATCTCAGCCGGCAGCTGAGAACATATGGTCCAGGAATATTGATATTTGATTATTTAACTTCATAAGAATAAAGTAAAAAGGATTGGTAATGAATAGCTACCACATCCCTCGATCTGCTTCTCTTAGGTGTCAGATGTCCCTAGGCAGGCTCTGGTTAAGTGCTGGAGGGCAGGCGTTTCACAGTGGCCTCCTCCAGCAAGAGGTAGAAATGAAGATATTCTGAGATTAAAACTAAAGAGAGACATCTCTGCTGTGGGTCCAAGTGAGAGCTGCCACTCAGAAGGGATAGTTGAGAAGCATGCCTTGTATCGTCCCCCCATTGGAGCACCACTCTACCTTGACATCCTGGTAAGATCAAGAATTCCTGTGGGTCGAGCCAATGCCTTCATCAGAAAAGGAACTGTGAATCCATTCAAGCTCTTGCTCAAGGACTTGGCCGAGACCCCAGAATTCTCCTCCATCGAGCATGAAAGAGATGATTGAAAATGAAAAAAATTTTAGTTCCGTTGTTACCGGCCAAACACCTGGATCATAAAAGAACCTCATTTTGGCTCTTGTGCAATGTCTGGTTTGGGGTAAGACCACACACTGCTGGTCTGTAAATATGTGTTAGTAGCAAAGTAAACCTCGAGGTGATGGAGCAATTGCTTCATTGGATGAAACTGTTTGATCCCGGAGAACATTTGCCAAAAGCAAAAGAATGTGCTGGCACTTAGATGCCCTATCAGGTCACAGTTAGATCGTAGGTTCAGTAACTTCTTCAGTGCTGTTCCTCTTCCTGGGTAACAAAGCCACGCACTCAGCAAACAGGATGCTGTCTTCCTATTCCCTATAGCTGGAGGACATGCATTCAATTTACTTCAATGTACTTTAAAATTTGCATTTGATCCATCAGAAGAGTTTTCTTTAAAATTCTGATTTAGCAGTAGGATTAGGATGCCAGCTGGAGGGCCTGAGGATCTGCAACAAGATTCATTTTTGTATCGCGATGTCTCCCTTTTATGATAGTCAAGACTGGGAAGAGAGAATACATAGATATTTGGGGTGGAACCGTGCTCATTTCATTGTAGAAGTTGAACACTGGCATCTTGTGGGCCAAATGTAGCCTGTAAACATGCTTTCTTTGGCATGCGGTGTTTTTCTTTAAGCTTGGATTTGTTGCCAGCATATAAAAATTGAGATATTTCATCTCTTTCTCACACACACATATATATATTTTCTTACTTATAAGAAAATTGCGTAAAGATGTCCCTTTGAAAAATCAGAAGATCCACGAACACCAGCCCCAGTTTCCCCGTGGTGAAGCTGAGTAGTAGGTGTTCATTTGCTAAGATACGAGACCTCCAGTTTGCAAGGTACAGCTTTCCTTCCTGACCTCCATGTATTTGACCTGCTTGACTCCTGTAGTCATCTGAGTTATAATGCCTGTGTAGGGCCCGATTTTATAAGGATGACGAGCATGAATAGAGGCAGCCCAGGATCAAGATGAAGGATGAGGTCCTAAGGGTACCACAGGAGATGGATATTAACTCTTGAAAACAGCCAATTTCTGATGGGTGAGTCTCGGAAGGAGAAAGAAGAGTGTTGCCCTGCACAGGCCCTATTCTAAGACACGTGATACGTGTTTCTCTCATGCCACCTTAAGGCCATTTGACTGAAGGAAAGAGGAAGTCACAGAGTCCCGAAGAGCCTTTATTTGCTGTTGGGCTCTTCAGAGGGAACCTCAAAACACACGTCCAGGGATTGTGCTAGAAATAAGGACTATTAAGATGATTAAGAACGGACTCTGGGGCTTCCCTGGTGGCGCAGTGGTTAAGAATCCGCCTGCCAATGCAGGGGACATGGGTTCGAGCCCTGGTCCGGGAAGATCCCACATGCCGCGGAGCAACTAAGCCCGTGTGCCACAACTACCGAGCCTGCACTCTAGAGCCCGTGAGCCACAACTGCTGAGCCCGCATGCCACAACTACTGAAGCCCACAAGCCACAACTACTGAAGCCCACGTGCCTAGAGCCTGTGCTCCGCAACAAGAGAAGCCACTGCAATGAGAAGCCCGCACACCACAACGAAGAGCAGCCTTTGCTCACCGCAATTAGAGGAAGCCCGTGTGCAGCAATAAAGACCCAACGCAGACAAAAATAAATACATAAAATAAACATAAAAAAAAAAAAGGACTCTGGCCAAGCCAAATGCTGCAGGATTTTGGTATTCACCACGCCCCGCCCCCCTGCCCCCAGGTGATGGAATGGGATGGTGTGTGGCCTGGGGACCCTGGCTCCTGTTCCCTGGGAGAGGCCCTCAGGAGGAGGACAGAGCTGCCATCCGGGGGCCCTGGTGTGAGCATATCATTCTATGCTGCTGATTTCGAATCAACGAGTACCCCTTGTGTGTTTCCAGAGGAGTTTTTTCTTTCTGTTGTAGCCCCTCTCCCTAAATGCTCTGATGCTTGAAAACCCAAAGCTGGGACCCAGCAGCATTGGGTGGGGGGGTGTTCCCCTTCCTCATTCTTCCCTTAGGTTGACATTTTAACGAGAAGGATTGTAAAACCTGGCGCCCGCATTGCTGCCTACGTGGATGGACCTGGCGGTGCAACACGGCAGTGCAGGTGAGGAGATGAAGAGCTTTCTCGGGGCACTGGGCTCTGAGCTCGTCCATACCCAGACACACCTGATTCTGCTTGGAAAATGAAATAGCCTAATTCCCCAACATCAGCCTGGAATCGCGGGAGGGACTCTTTTTAAAGCTTCCCTTTCACTAGTCCGAATTTGACGTTCCTAAAAGGAAGATGAAAGGGGGTGGGGAGGGGAGCTATGCAAGTGCTGACTGGGTGGATATTCTCAGTTGTCCCAGGTGGAAACCCTTTGATTGACGGGATCCACATAAAGGGCTATGTTCCCATTACTAAAGGCTGTTACCGTCCTTCAGCCCAACTGGCAGATAAGACCAAGATTTTCTTCTGTAAGAAACACCACGAAAACCCAATGATTCAGAACCTGATGTCAAAGATGTGATTTCTTGCAGTTCGATCCAAATCCATTTGCTTTTACAGACCAGGTCTAAACCCCAACATTCAGGGTTCAAACCAGGACCTGCTCGTTTCAGGCATTTCGTAGCTGGCTCAGCCCTAAATTATACTTTCTAAATCTATTCTGGGACTCGGGTGGGTTATGAAGCTCTGACACACGATAGCAGCAACCCATTTTTAAAATATTTTCAGAAGCGAAACAGAACAAAACAAAGCAAAAGAAAAGAGGTTTTCTTCAGAGAGATCTCAGGAAAGCTAACGCGGAGAGGTGGGGTACTGGCTTTTGACGCAGGTGATCAACGTAAGATGTTGAAGTCTGTCTTTCATCTTCTCTCTTGCCTTTTTCTTTCCCCTGGACTAGCTCTAAGGGACTGATTGCAGTTTTACTTTTCTGACACAGTGGTTTAAGTTGAGGGCTGTTTAAAACAGGAGCACTGAGTTTCTAGGATGCTGTAGGGAAGAAGATTTGCTACTGGCCTTGGCTGTCATAACTGTCACCCATTATTCCTTATCCTGGTGTCTACTTGCTTGTTCCAGGACTGACCTCAGGTTGAGTAAGAATCGTCCTGAGAGTTTCTTCCTTTTCCTGTCTCCATTATTTCCCCCTCCCTATGCTGTGCTCTTTTCTCTACCTCACTGGTGCCTTTTTTTTTTTTTCTTTTCTGGAAAGCTATACTTCCGGTACCATTCTCAAATTTTAGTCCACGTTATAACCCTCAGAGGTTCAGATTCAGTATGTCTGGGGAGAGACCGTGCATCTATGGGTTTAGAGAACACACGGGTGATTCTTCTTATTTTTTTAACGTCTTTATCGGCATATAATTGCTTTACAATGGTGTGTTAGTTTCCACTTTATGACAAAGTGATCCCGGGTGATTCTGACGCACACAGCTTGCACACAAGCTCTTTCATGACACAGCAATCAGATGATTTCTTAGTCCGTATCGCACTTGATCACCAGCAGCATTGGACAGTCCAACATTCCCTTCTGAGAATTTCTCTTCAATTCTCTTTGCACCTCACTGGACGCACTTATTTGTCTTTCTTTGCTGGTTCCTCCTCCTGGAAATGATCTCTAAACTTGGGTCCAGCCCTGTGATATTTCTTTGTGCCACCAGCCAGGTAACATCACCTAGTCTTGTGGCTATTAACACTATCCTCCAAGGGTATACCAGAAAATGTTCAACCATTGACTCCCCAGAAAAAAAAAGCCCTGATTTGTAATGTTTGCCAGTTTCCACGGTGTAAATTCTCCCATCACGGCACATTTCAACCTGCCCACATGTGGTCACTGCATGTGGCGTTAGGAAGAGATGTACACGGTCAGCTCTTCAGAGCCTGGGATAAGTCAGCTCTGTCATCCCCCGGATTACCGTCCACATTTATATCTCCAGTCCAGACTCTTGCCTAAACACCAAACGTGTTTTTAACATCCTCCGTTTGCGTTTTTAACTATCATCTCAAGTTTAACACATCCAAGCGGAACCCCTCATCTCCCCGGCCCTGCTGTCATCCCCCCAAGCAGGTCCTGCAGTGCTCCCCATCTCAGCGGCAACTCCACTCTCCAGCTGCTCAAGATGGGGATTCCTCTTCTTGGTTCCTCTTTCCCTATCACCCAATCCATCGGCCAATCCTGTCAATTCTACACGGCAGACCAATCCAGGATCCATTCATTTCTCACCACCTCCAGAGTTAGCACTTCTCATCAGGATTCTTACACTCATGACCTAATGAGTCGCCTGCTTCCATGCCTCGTTGCCTATCAGCCTAGTAGCTGCAGGGACTCCTTTAACACATGTCAGCTGAGATCATCCTTCTTTCCCCAAACCACTCATCTCCTTCTGTCCTGCTCAGAGTAAAACCCCGAAGCCCTTATCATGGCCTGAGCAGCCCTCTGTCACACGGGCCCCTAACGCTTCCCTGTCCGCGGCTCCTCGCCGCTTACCCCCGGCCCGCCCCCCTTTACTCCTCAGATCCATCAGGTGTGCTCTTGCCTCACACCCGTGCATGTGAAGCGTCCTCTGCCCGGCGTGTTCTCCCCCCAGATGGCCGCATATGCCCTGCTCCCTTTTACTTCTTCAAGCCTCACCTCCGACACCACTTTAACAGAGAGCCACATCGGAGAAAATGCAGCCCACCCTCCTCTCCTCCCTCCTTATCCTGCTGTGTATTTCCCTAAAGGCCTTAGCCCCAATTACAGTCATCCCTGGGTATCTGCGGGGGATTAGTTTCAAGACCCTCGCAGAGACCCAGATCCACGGATGCTCAAGTCTCCTCTATAAGGTGGCACGGTACACAGTACCTCAACCTCCTGTATCTGCAGGCTCCACGCCAGCGTAAAAGGGAGGCCCGCCGCAGCATGAAAGCAGAGATTCTGTTACAGCCCCTGGGCCTACAACACTGCCTGGCATGTAGTAGGTACTAAATAAAAATCTGTAGAATTAACAACCAGAGTGCTGGGTCCTAGATATTAGATCCTCTGGGGTATTTATCTTCTGAGACTGATTTTTTTTAATTGAAGTTGAACCATGTTTTCTAGAAATGATTAATATACTTTTAAAAGCCTCATTGGCTTTCCTGATTAATGTTCCAATAGAGGGACGGGAAGAACCGTTTGGAAGCAACCTATCCATGTGGAAATGTGACCTTGGCACGTTTGAGAAAACTCAGCAGGCAGTGGAGGAAAATGATCAGGGGCGTATTTATGGACTATCTTGAAATATACACACAGATTCTGATTGGGAAGGAAAACGGCTGCCCACCTACTCAGAAGGGTTAATTGTGTAGAAGATTTCAAGAAGTTTTTCTTTCTTTTTCCCACTCTTTTTTAGATTCTTTTCTCATATAGGTCATTACTGAGTATTGAGTAGCACAAGAAGTTTTTCATGAGCAAGTTCTCTGCCAAGAAGACCTAGCATCCTAAACTGAGTCACTTTGTTAGAACTGATGGTGACACAAGTATTTATCGGCATAAGAAATGCAGGCACCCTGCAACCCTATTCTTTGAGTGACAATTCTGTTTGAGTTTATGACCATAAAAACACTCTTTTCATTCATCTATTCACATTCATTTAATAAATGTATAATCACGCTGTACCAGGCATGGCCCTAGGCTCTGGGACTTAGTAGAAAAACTGATCAAGTCCTTTGAAGCAGTTAGTAATTGAGTGACCAGGAAGGGAAAAGAAAAAAGAATGAAAAATCCACAGATGTGATTCATCCACTCCCAGATTAGGAAACACAGATCCCCCCGCATGGCAGGGTTTCTCCTAATTTGCTTCCTACACATAAGATGCTATCGTTCTCAGAGGCGCATTGATAAATCAGTAGAAATAAAAGTGGATTGTTTTCAACTATGTGTTCAAAGAAACTCTTATATCACACAGGTGGATGGCATTCACTCTGCTAGAGCAATTTATAAGAGATCTGCTTTCAAAATACCTACAGAGAGGGTCCTGCGAATACAGGATTGATTTTATGAACGTGGCTGCAAGATGGTGGGTTGAAATACACCCGGAAGGGGCTTTGTCCCTGCTCCAGTGGACAAGAACTTTGCTGGACTGGGTGTTTCTGATCTCAAATTATCTAAAAGGAAGTCCTGTATGGTACTAGCCACTATGACTTCAGAAGGCTGTGTTCAACTATCCAGAAAGTGACCTCAAAGTGTTGGACACTTCATAGGATGTCCCAGGTATATGAACACACTTTCAAAAGATGAAGTTTTTTTTTTTCCTATTGAGAATGACACTCTTGACTAAAAATCCAACACAACTGACTCCTTTATTTCCTTTTTATGTGAAGACACCAGAAAGCACAGGAACTAGCTAATTTCTTTAAGCTAGCATCTTGCCCAGACAATCCATCTTGGCAATAGTCTCCCCTTGGGGCAGTGGTTGTCAATGTGGCCACACAGTAGAATCAGTGGGCGCTTAACTACTGATGATGCCTGGGTCCCTTCTCCAGACATGCTGACATTCATTGGTCTGGGGTACAGCTTGGGTGTTGGGATTTTTAAAGCTTCCCAGGTGCTTCCAGAGTGAAGCCAAGGTTGAGAAGCACTGCTGTAGGATGAGTGATGTCATCTGACCCAAGACATTAAAGAGAGTCCTAAGAAGGATTCAGGACCTGGGGATGAGTAGTCTAAAGAGGGAAGCCATCACCTAGTTTCATGCTGAGCTTGAGAGCTGCAGTTCGGGGCAGGATGGTGAGGTTCCTGGGAGTCTTGACCATTTCAAGAGAGATTTCCAGTCCTGCTTTCCCCACCAGCCTGAGGAATGAGAACCCTGGAGTGGTACCCAGTAGAGGGACAGCCTTTCCATTATGCCATCTCATTCTGGCCAGGATGAGAAGGCATTGGTTTAACTTGACATGAGCTGCTGTGAGAAATAAAATAAAGGTTGGTGCACCGATCTGGGGGTCACTTAAAATCACACGGGACTAATCAATGTGGAGAACACGGCCTTCAATGCAGCCCGTGAACCCGAGAATCGGAGTCCCTGAGATAGTGCGTGTTCTTTCTCCTCCAGAGAGGTGTATATTTATAGAAAGGATAAAACCTATGCAGGATGAGGGGGCTGGATAATAGTATGTGTGGATAAATACACTGATCTGTCTGAACCGTTTCTGGGCTGTCTGCTTTCCATGGTAATACACATCCGCTAAAAGCCGTCTGCTGTATGTGTTTTTGCTAAAGTCTCACACTTCCCTGCATGAATACATCAGAATGTAAGCACCACACACTCCACGACAGAGACTCTGTTGTATTCTGAATTTCTAAGTTATGCAGCTTAGCAGCTGTGATAATGTAACGGTTTGCAAAATAATAGACAGGCCACACGTCAACCTGGAATAACACGTCAAATAATGAATAATGTGGGTGCAAAAAGGTTTAATTTACACTGTGTTAAAAATACTGCTCCAGAAATACCACACCAATGCAGTCTTTCCAGGACAAAAAAAACCCAAACCAAACCAAAACAAAAACCCCTTTTACTTAGATATTTAAATAACTGTGGTAAAAGAGAATGCTTTCTTATTTATTTTTTTCAAGAAAAGTGTCCAATTCCTATTACTCTGTGAAGAGACATATAATGAATCTGATTCCTTGTTCACATACACACATTGTTCCCCTTCAAGATATGTCTCAGATTTCAGAATAAACAGGAGAAAAGCATTCGTCTCCTCAGTCTGTATTAACATGTAAGTGTGGACACATTTTCCACCAGCGAAACTGGGGCTGGTGGTCATTTAACATAAGATGTGAGGCTGTTCCTGTTTATGTTTTCATTCTGATCCTCTTCCCAGATTTTCTCCCTGAGGGAAGTTTCTAGCAACTTTCAGATTTCAATCATTCTCTCATCTAACGAATGTTTCGCCCTCCTGCTAGGAACCAGGGGCCGAAATGTGTTCCCCGCCCTCAAGGAGCTTGTCATCATGGGTGTGGAGGAAACAGGCAGCAGGCAGATTCAGTGCAGTGTCATTTGTGTTATTGTAAGGGAGACACAGAGAGCTCTGAGAGCCTGAAGGAAGGAAGAGCCGTTATTCATACTTGGGGAGGGGGTGGGTACCCGGAAAGGCTTCCGACAGGATGTTATCTTTAGGCTGAAGTGTGGGAATCGGAAGTCAAGAAGGCGGAGGGAGCATGCAGTGTGTGTCAAGCCTACAGAAGCACAAGCAAAGGCCCTGTGGCAAGGGAGAGCACGGTAGTTTGGAGGAACTGCAGATGTGTTCAGTATGGTTGGAGTGTACGATACCCAGGGGAAAGGATGGGGAGAGACCAGCTGGAGAGGGTAGCAGCATCCTGATTACGGAGGGCCTTATAATTATGTTTAGACATTTGTACTTATCTTGAGGCAGGGATTTTAAGTAGACAAGTGGAAGATGATGGAGGCCTGAACCAAGAAATGGGAAGGAGGAGTTAGACATGATTAGATGGCGGACCCCAGGGAAAGGGAAGAGGCAGGGAAGAGGCCTGGGTTCTCACGTGGGTGCTTAGACGGCTGGTGGTGTGGAAGGAATTGGAGCAGGACTGTGGGTAAGAGCATGAATTCCACCTTGAACATGCTGAATATGAGGGATTGAGAGCCTCAAGAGAAGAGAGACGTCTGGTCCACCCTGGGTCGTCCGGACCCAGGATACGTGGGTCTGGATGACAGAGAGGATAAATCAGTGGGGAGGTGGGCATCCTTAATAAACACACACACTAAAACAGTGTGTGCTGGGCCACATACAGCTTGGCCCGCTTACTCCCAGGTTTTTGACCTATAACGGTAATCTCCAATGTGAAACAATTTCCTCATATTGTAGGGTCATAGAAACTCAATACAACATTCTCCCCATCTCCAAAGCAAACTCCCCCCTAAAAGGTCCACCTTTGCTCTCTCCTTAACTCATTTATATGTTATGTTCTTACATTCTCAGAATTTTCCCTGAAGTTCATTTTTACCTTACCAGCTCGAGAAGGAAAAGACCCTACTGAAGTACCTGGGCTTGAGTAAGCTTACTTACTTGGCACTGGTGTACAATGAATTTGAAACACTCTATTTTTTATGTCTTACATAAAATTGGGGGTTCAAGGGATGTTGTCACCAGGAAATACTTCTGTCTTGGCTTTATTGGGTGAATATCCCTTAAAGGACATCTTTGGGTGACAGTAAGTGTGACTAAGAATGTATGTAAAAGGCTACTGGTTATTAAAAATACAAGCCAAGTGTTCCTCTACTCAAAGTCAAACTTCAAAAATATGCCTATCAAATGGAAATTGGTGCAGCCACTATGAGAAACAGTGTGGAAGTTCCTCAAAAAATTAAAAATAGAACTACCATATGATCCAGCTATTCCACTCCTGGGCATTTATCTGGACAAAACTATAATTTGAAAAGATACGTGCACCCCTATGTTCATAGCACTATTTACAATAGTCAAGACATGGAAACAACTTAAATGTCCATCGACAGATGAATGGGTAAAGAAGATGTGGTACATATATACAATGGAATACTACTCAGCCATAAAAAAGAATGAAATAATGCCATTTGTAGGAACATGGATGGACCTAGAGATTATCACACTAAGTGAAGTAAGTCAGAAAAAGACAGACAAATACCATATAATATCACTTATACGTGGAATCTAAAATATGACACAAATGAACCTATCTACGAAACAGAAACAGATACACAGACTTAGAGGACAGACTTGTGGTTGCCAAGGGGTGGGGTGGGAGAGGGATGGATTGGGAGTTTGGGATTAGCAGACGCAAACCCTTATATAGAAAATGGATAAACAACAAGGTCCTACTGTATAGCACAGGGAACTATATTCAATACCCTGTGATAAACCATAATGGAAAAGAATATGAAAAAATATCTATTTTTAATATAAAAAGTTATATATATAAAAATATATAACTGAGTCACTTTGCTGTACAGTCGAAAGGAACACAACACTGTAAATCAACTATACTTCAATAAAATAAATTTTAAAAATATGCCTGTCATTAATGATTACCTTCTTTCTGCACGCCATGTATCATGGTAGGGCCTTACACACATCACCTCTAAGCCTTAATAACCGTCCTCAAGGATGGATAGTGCAGATGAATAAACCAGGCTGAGAAAGCCCGAGTCACTGCCAAAGTCACACAATTAGTGGGCAGTGAGGCTCTTGTTTCTTGGGACAGTGTGGCTGCAAGCCCCACCCTTTCCACCCCACTTGGCTGCCTCCTGTTGCACCTGAATCACCTTCATTACTTATTCTGGAGCTGGATTAGAGCCCTATTGTATTGACTTATAACAGTTTCATTTATATAAACCTCAGATCTCCTATCTCCAAACACAGCATCTTAGATTTCTTTTTCTGCCGTGCCTAGTATGGTGATGGGTTGGTTGATGGTTGTCTGTGAAAACATATGAACAAGAACCAGGCTTGGTCAACCAGCCTGAGTATGTTGTAATCAGGATTTGACGGCTGTCTAAGCAGCAGAGTTAGAAAGGTGCATTTCTGTTTTTTCTACTCAACTTCCAGGCAGTTGGAAAACAGAAGCCATTGCTTAATCCTGGACACGTAAGGGCCCATGACTGTCAGTGCGCTAGGTCATGAGTTCTTCTCTTTGGTTGTCAGCATCTCTGCCTTTGGTAAGTTTCCTTTCCTGTGAAGTACTAGTGACAGGTTGGCTATAACCCATTTCTCAGGGCCAGGCTGCAATGTTGAAGCTCCCTCAGGGAGCAAAGGTGATGAAACACTGGCTCAATGGCAGGGATGTAAGATACCAGGTCCCTAGTTTGAGGTCCTGCTCTGTCCTTGACTGTATGTCCCCAGACAGAAGATTAAACCTCCACATGCCCTGGTTTCCCTGTTCATACAGGACAAGGGTAATAATCCCCATTCTCTGTGTCTCATTAGCAGCTCACGATCGTAAAGGGAGGTAACAGATAAGAAAGTGCATTGGGGCGAAGGTGTTATAGAAATGCAAGGTCTTACCATCATTAAATATCATGAGACCATAGGAATCACTCGGATGTCTGGCGCACTCTAGGCTGCAGACATAACTGAGAAAACTGTTGCTGCTTTTAATTCAGGGAGTCCTAAGAAAAGAATGCTGCTTCTCAGTGTCTGCCCTGAAAGCAGATGACATTTCTCACCTTTCCTGCCCCCCCTTTTATATAAATAGATGACGCTGATTGTGAAAGTTGTCATAAAACCAGCAATGGCACAAAATATCCAATTGAAATCGACATGACGTCACATGTTCCAATTAGTCTCACTCTTCCCCATGGTGGAGGCTGAGAGGGTAGCCTCGTAGGAACGCAAGGGGGCTCTTCTTGTGAGTGATGCTGTCTCAGCCCCACCACTTCACAGCTGGCAATGAAGATTAACAGGACATCTGATGCTCCAGCGATGGACGTGCTTCTCTTAAGGGCCTAGACTTTTTCAGATCAGACTCCTAAGACACTGGTGTGTGCCCAAGGACAGGACATAGGTCTGTGTCTTGAATGTCAGTATACACCAGCACATACAACAACAGACAGGTTCTGTATCTGACACTGTGTTCATATACTGTCAGTTCTTCTTAAACGAATAACGGAAATGGTACGTGAATACATCTGGATTTATGAAACATACATGATTCATGAAACAGCCATCTGGAGATTCTAATGGTTAAATAGGTTACTCTGGACTATTTGTGCAAATGTGCAGGGTAATTCTCTCCTTAGTTTTGTCACGTGGTGCAACTCCAGTACGGGCAACTCACATTTCCAAGGGAGTTTTTGTGAACAGAACGTATTATATAAACTTAGTTACCATACAGGAAAAAAAAATTTCACTGGAACCTAAAATCACATTCAAGATAAGCTACATTTGTAAATATAATGATCGATTTGCAAATTTTCCTCTAACAGTTGGTCCTATACTGTAAAACTCTTGGTATAAAAGGGAGCACGCGTTAGGCCCTGAATACATTTAAGCTGATGACCCTGACATGGAGCCCAAGAAATATGTCTCAGAAGAAAGACCTACACACGGCCAGAATAGGAAGAGAAGTTTCTTCCATTACTACTCAAATGGCAGAACAAAATGTAACTCATCAGACGTCAGGAGGTCAACCCCACCTGGAAATCTCGATAGTTTTAAAGTCCCTCGTGGTTTTAAAGCTTGACTCACGTTCTCCGTAAATTTAAAAATCACCGAGTAGTCAGTATACAAACCAGAAAGAGTCGCTTGAATTAAATGCCTTCCCCTTTATAAGACGCGGCAGGTCGCTCATCTATCAGGACAGCAGGTTTGTGAGGCTCTCTGCCTTATTGATTTTAGATTACACCTTAACCTAAAATGTCTAAGCAGACATCCACAGCCCACAGAGGGATCCGCCACCATGCAAACAGGGGCTTTGGGGGTTTCTGAGACCCGCAAACCATTCCACCCCTGCGTGAGTACAGGCGCTGTCCCCACGTGAATGAGCCCAACGTCCTGAGGACGATCAGATTGGCATTAACTACCGTCATCCCCCAAACTACATTAGTCACTCTGGAGGAGGACAAATCCCTGTTATTGGTTTACAGCATCTTCTCTGCCAGGTGCTACCGTAAAGTAAGTATGTTTTCAGAAAATGAACAGAGAGCCACAATCCATGATGGTAAAAAACCCCAAATGACAGCAAGGTATTTGAAACAGTACAACCACAACTAAACAACAGAGGGGATTTTAATCAACCAGGTGCATCATTGAAACCCTCAAAGCGTCACAGCCCCTTGTCATCATCATCTCCTTTGCAGACACTGTTACTCAGCAGAGGAAAGGAAATTGGCAGCCCTGCTGCACCAGTGAATCCGTTTCACTAAACGGAGAGGAAAACAGGTTTTGCAGCCCAAAGCTTTTCTCAGCGAGCACTCTCATCGTCCATGCTCTTTCCAGAGGGCAGAGTCCCTACCCCAATCTTTTCTCTTATGTTTCATCTCTAACAGTCCCAACCCCCATGCACAGCCGACCAACATTTGTTTCAAATTTCTCATCATTATCTACAAAGAAAAAAAAATTACATATGCCATAGTATTCTCCAGTCGCAGGAATTTGAATTTTTCAGGAAAACATGACTACCAGAAGGGATGCTACGTACGACGAAAAGAAACCTCTCCCTTTCTTTGGAGCAATTGCTCGGGGGAAGAACAAACAGCCCGCCACGTCGCTTACCCTCTCCACGCTGCGTCTTCTCAGAGATCCATAAGGAATTTTCAGTAAAAGTCTCTGGGATCTATTCGGAGCCACTGCAGCCTGAACCACCATGGTGTAGAGCCGTGGGTGAGTGTGTGTGTGTGTGTGTGTGTGCACGCGCGCGCGTGTTCCCAGCCAAGGGAGAGACGGAGGCGTCCTCAAAACTGGGAAACTCCTGGAGGTTTCCCAAATATCAAATAACTGAAAGAGTTTTTTTTCTTCCGACCGATGAGCCAAGATGTGGTGTGTCAGGAGGTGGGGGGATGGGGAAAGAAGAAAAAGAGCCCAAGTTCTGCAACTTCAGCGCGTCTCCCGCAGCGCAGCCCAGCTTCCTCCTGTCTGCCCCTGCCTGTCAGTCAGTCCCTCGGTGAGTCTGCACGTCCTAGGGGTGGGCAAATGACGCTTCTGGGGAGAGTGATCCAGAAATGTCAACTTTGCTTCTCGTGGCTGCAGACGGTAACCAGGTCAGTTGTCTAATCGAAGCCCTATCAGACGTATTATTCATTCCATCACGTGACTCCAAAGCCCCTTGGCCATACAGTAGGTCACATGCTCACCTTAAAAAGACTATTTGGAATATCACCATCTGGTGTAGAGATTAATGTGCAATCCTGCATTCTGATTTCACTCTCTTCTGGACACAGGAAAAATATTTGAAGGGCAGTGACATAACACAGTGGGGACTTGGTGGGGAAACGCTCTTCGCAGTCATAAATTATAAGTATGACCCTGAGCATCAGACAGGCATATTTTTTCCTTCCTGCTTTCCAACGGATAGAAAATAAATGTAGGCATACAGTTAGTTATATACATGAATGGCGTCGACAAAGAGGAAGCGTGAGGGAAGAAGGGAGAAAATGTTTGTATCCCATGGTTCAGATGAATCAAATCAAATACACCAGACAGACTTGCATTTGGCATCTCCTCATGTAAATGTTTGCGTTACAGAGCACTGATTTTTATGCGTGCCAGTAAACACGAAGAAATTATGTTTGATTTTACAAGGCTCTGAAAAGGACTGTCTATGCTCAGATTCACCCATCGCATTTGTCTATCCTTCTCTAATCAGATGGTATAATTCCACACTGGACAAGCTTCTCAGACTGCTGGTACACATGCTCTAAAAATTTAAGTGTCCTGTAAGGTTTTGTTTCCGATATATCGCTCACTTGTGCAACTGCTCCCATCTCTACTCCTCCCTAAATCTGCTTGTTTCTACAGCAGAGAAAATTACTCAAAAGAGAAAACAAGTAAGGGGCTTCCAGGGTTGGAGGTAGTTTAGTTTTTTTCTTTTTAACGTATTTCTGCCTCCGCGGCTTTGCTCTGTTCTGGGGTTTTATGAAAGGGATGCCATTTCCTTTGTAAAAAAATCCCATGCTTTTGGGTGTTTGCCTAATATCACTCTTAGGCTTTGGGAACCAGCTTTTATTTATTCTCTACAGACCCGTTTATTGAAAACGACGGAAAAGAAAGTTCTGTTTATTCTAAGAGTCTGATGGGAAGTGGGCGTTGGCGGGGGGGGCAGAGGAAAAAAAGTGGAATTCTACACTGCTCGAAAATGAATCAGGAAAAAGACGCTTAGAAGCGGGGTGCTCCTTGCGGTGGGGTGGGAGGATGGAGACGTGGGTCTGGGCACCCAACTCAGACACACATTAAGAGGCAGTTAAAGAAAGCATCAAGTTGATGTGGGAAATTCCAAATATACAACAATCGGGCTTTGTTCGTAATGGGTTCCATATGTGCCGTTGAGAGTTGTGAAAGGGTGAGAGGGAAGGGGGGAGACAGGGGAAGATGGAAATTTCTCCAGCATGACCTGCAGAGTCTTTGGCGAGGTGGCTTAGGCTCGCAGACCCTGCTTCCTCTTTCTCACTTCCTTTCTGCACTGCCCCGTGGAAATACGTCTGGAATGCTACCCAATAGCTTGGCCAGATCGATAGACTCTCTTTCCTTTATAAAACCCCGTTCGATTCCATAATGGTTTTGAACAAAGGATAGGCACATTTTCTAAACCCTTATCTGTCCAAAGCTCTGGGATTCTGTTTGCAAGTGCAGTTCGAGAGGGGGCCGTGGGTCAGATCAACTGAGAAGTCACCGTCTCTTTCCTGACCCAGGCCAGGGCAAAGCCCCTGGGAGCTGGATTTATTTATATTTGACTAAATGCAACTTCCTGTTTCCCAGGGGTATTAATGAGTGTTTCGCTGAAGAGCTCAAGGCTTCGTGGCATAGTTCAGATCATAAGGGACACTTTGATGAACTAAGTGCAAATAAAACAAAAACATATGCCTTTGATTAGAGTTAAAATACATATAGAAGAGAATGTTAATGGAAACAAAAATAACCGTTGGCCAGACTCCCACACATTTGAGCCCCACTCATTCTACCCCCATTCCCTACCCTGGGGGTGTGGAGACCAGGATCATTTCTCATATCAGCACTGGCGCCTCCTCCCAGCTAATAGAGAGCCCTCCCCAGTCCCCATAGAGTAGGTGGACACCTCCTCAGAGAGGTTTGAAGGCTCTCAAAGTTCAGCTTGTGCAAAACAATCTTTCTGATGGTCTTGCTGTGGGTGTTTGAGATTTACACATTTTAAATTGATTATTGAGTCTAAACTATTTCCAGAAGACCATTGTTACACTGTTACAATACAAATATGTTTCTTGGGAGGGGACATGCACCCATACCTAAGCGGATATGACCACTTTAGGAGAGGCGAGGGTAACTTAGGCTTACTGAGTACCCAGCAGTTGCCAGGCAACATGGCGGAAGGTCACCGAGGGCTGACTCCATGGCGGAATTGAGTTCCATTATCCATGTTTTACAAGTGATGAAACCGGGGCCCGGAGAGGGTTAGTAAGTTGACCAAGGTAGCACAGTTAGAACTGTCAGAGCTAAGACGAAAGCCAAAGTCAATCTGGGTGACCTCGGGGCCTGACTCGGTCCCTTGTACTCTCACCTGCCACTGAGGACTTTATCAGATGACAGCACTTTGGAAATTTAGAAAGGAGATGTATCCATGGGGCCCATCAGGGAAATGGAAAGACCACTGTCTTTGAAAAAGAGAGAACTGCAATACAGGAAATGGCGTTATATTGAGCAGCTGCTAGAGCCTCCGGAACCGCCGCTTTGATGTCCCTGGAGCTAAGCCTTCGGAGTGGAGGGCGGCCAGTCCTCTCCACCCGTGGGTTCTGCATCCACAGATTCAACCAACCATGGATAGAGGTTCTGATCCGTTGTTGGGGGAACCTGCAGACGTGGAACCTGAAGATACGGAGGGCCAACTATCAGGGACATGAGCAACCACAGGTGTTGGCATCGGCAGGGGTCCTGGAACCAATCCCCTGGGGATAGCAGCGAGGGAGTGTATTACTTAAAGAGAGCATGTTTTTACCAGGGTGGTGGATGACAGGGTTCCCTGTGCATCAAGGGAATAGCCTAATGGGCACGGGACAGGCCGGGAGGATGCTGCCGGGTCGGGGTGTCAATGAAGGCTGCTGGGAGATGACGTGGGGAAGACGCACCTCTTTCTAGAGTCCCTGAAGCTGCTGCTTCTGATGACTCTGGCAGGCCAGCACCCACTCAAGGCTGGTGGAGCTTTTTCTTTAAAGATTTTTTTTTTAACGTGGACCATTTTTAAAGTCTTCATTGAATTTGTTACAATATTGCTTCTGTTTTACGTTTCGGTTTTTTGGCCACAAGACACGCGGCATCTTAGCTCCCCAACTGGGGATCGAACCCACACCCCCTGCATTGGAAGGCGAAGTCTTTAACCAATGGACTGCCAGGGAAGTCCCTGGTGAAGCTTTGTATTTGTTCGTTTTGAATATTTCCTTCCAGTCTCGGTGAAAGTGTTCACATTCGAACCCTGGAATGAAAATGCATAGGAGTCGATGGAGCCGTGCTTCAGGAAAATCAATGGTCTTCACACACCAAAGCAAGCCGTATCCAGTCAAATGGTCAGGGATAGCAGGAGGGGAAAGAGGGGGCTGGGGATGATGGCCGGTCAGGGGCAAAGCCTCTGCTGACGCCAGTGCTGGTGGGAAGGAGAGGGAAGGTTCCACGGGGTGACGTGTGCACGGTGCGAGCACTGACTCCCATGTCGGACGGCTGACTGTGCTGGCGCCTGCTAGGCAGCCCTGGGGAAGGCGGGTGACCTCCTGGGAGGACGCTGGCAACAGAAATGGGGACCGGTCATTGCACCCTCCTGCCCAGAGTGAGCCTGACCTACCAGAACCAAATGCTCATTCCAGCTGCTGGCCCAGGGCCCGCAGCGACCATCGGGGAGGCTAATCTTTTCGGCCCTTGGCGGGTCCACGTGGACGCCTGTCTCACCGCAGACTGTAACTCACCCGCACCAGTCAGCTCACTCGCACTGCTTGATTTTGTTCATTCGGCAGAACGTGAGAAGGGGTCAAAGGACACAGAGGTGCCGGCTGGGGGAGGTGACTGAGGGCACGCTGAAGGAGAGGGGGAGGGCTGCCATAATGAAGCTCCAGGGTCAGAGGGCAGCCTGAGGTCCCTGTGAGCCTGGGGTCAGGGTCAAAGGGCAGAGAGCTGAGAAGTGTTGGGAGGCTGAGCTGAAGCGCCCTTCGGGAAAGAAGGACAGAATCAGTCTGAAGAACGTCATCTCTGGCCTTTCTGTTCATTTTCACTCTTTCTCTGGTGAGAGGCGGAATATGGCTTATATTGGGGAAACGAAGACAACAGAAAGCGGACAGATGAGATGCTTCCCCTAAAGTCCATCTCGAGCCACTATCTCTTGTCAGTTAGGCAGGATGTGAAAGGGCTCTTTCTCGGTTTTATTGGCGGTTTCAAGGCAGCAGGGGCCAGCTTCGCCTACCCCTGCTCCAGGGCTTGCGAGGGAGGGTGTGAAGCCCTCAGGTGACCTCGCCCTGCAGGCTGTCCGGGCAGGGGGAAGAGGCAGAAGGGGGGGCCACTGGCCCCTCACCTCAGGCCCGGGGAGAGGGGCTGTGAGGCGCCCGCAGGGAGGGATACGGGGAAAGGGACCCAGTGGAGCCGCCGCTGGCAGCAAAGAGAGGGGAGGTTAAGTCCCATCCCATCCCATCGCCTTGGTTCATCCTAGGTGCTCAGTGTGCTGTGTGGAGGGTGGCTGACAGAGGCTGGGGGCGAAGACTTTACATGGCCAGCTGGGAGAGAGTAGAATATTGTGATCTATAATCAAAAATATGCATTTGGTCTTAGCCTGCTTTCCCGGCACAGAGCTCTTAAAACCCTTGGAATTTCCTAACAGGTGCCTTTTGTTATGTTCACGGGTGACTTTTAGCAAGTCCCTAGGACACCTAAGGATGGGGCTTGGTTCAGAGGAACCAAGCCTGTGATTGGAAGGCTGGAACTTTCAGTCCTACCCCACTGACCTCTGGGGAGGGGAGAGGGGCTGGAGGTTGAATCAGTCTCCAGTGGCTGATGATGTAACCAATGATGTAATCAATGATGTAATGAAGCCTCCCTAAGGATCCCAAGAGTCTGGGGGTTGGAGAGCTTCTGGGTTGGAGATTTGGGGGAGCCTGGTGCACTCACACCTTGCTCTATGCTTCTCTTCCATCTGGCTGTTCCTGAGTTATATCCATTAATAATCAACTGGTAATTTAGTAACTAAAATGTTTCTGAGTTCTGGGAGTTACTCTAGCAAAGGAATCAAAGCCCCCAAAGGGGGTCTGATTTGTAGCCATCTGGTCAGAAGCTCAGGTGATGACCTGGACTTACAGCTGGCGTCTGAAGTCGGGGCAGGGAGGTCTTGTAGGACTGAGCCCTCAACCTGTGGGATCCAATGCCATCTTCGGGTAGACAGTGTCAGAACTGAGCTGAACTGTAAGACAGCCGGCTGGTGCTGGAGAACCGTCGGTGTGGGGACCACTAACCCCCGACACACTGGTACTGGGTTCGAGGATGTTAAGAGGTATCACCTGTGCCCGGGAACCCCAGTGAGAAATCCCCAGCAGTGAGAAAGGGGTCAGGGCAGGGTCTTCAAAGAACCCACAGGAACCCTGCAAGGACAAGATTGGGTTTAAATACCTGCCAGTCCCAGAGAGAGACTTTCCTGCCCTGACCTCTCCTACCTTCCCCACACCCGGCATCACCCCACACCAGCCCTGAGCTGGAGCCTTGAATGACATTTGGAGTTTTTAACGACTGTCATGTAAAACGGATGAGAGAGTAAACAGGCAGAGATTGACCCAAACACACACGCGAAGACAACACATTCCTAACCAATTTGGAAAATTCCTCCAGCAGGAGGGAGGGAAGCTCTGTCTTTCTTCAACATTCCAGCACCATTTCCATTAGCTCCTAACTCGGCTAACCTGCGTGATTCATGTCACGTCTTATTAGAGTAAGCTGTGACGGAGGCTATGCAAACAGAAATACTGCTGACAGCCATAATTTTCTGTTTGAAAATGGCTGGAATTTAGGCCAAACACGAAACCCAATATCCCTCAGAACAGAACGTGGAGTCACCAGACCTCACGTGCCCAGGCCCCACGGGATTACTGACAGGTCCCCGTGCAGGACACGTTAGGTTTCTCTTGGTTGGAACTAAGGTTTGCACTGATGCTATGCACGGTTGGTATTAACCATCTTTGGACAGACATTCCCTCCTGCTACGGCATTTGGAAGAAACAGTAGGTAGCACTGTAGGGAGCCTGGGTAGGCAGACGAATTTTTCCTTCCCCATTTCTCTCTCTCTCTCTGTTTCAAGCTTCCTTTGCCTAGTTGGGCCCTGTCCTGGGCTTCATTGAACAGTTCTCCTCCATGACCAGCCTGGCAAAGAAAATAAATGAAGCTTAATCTGAAGCCTTCAGTGTGACCCCCAGTTATCCTTGCTGGGAAAAGGTTTGGTGGATGAGAGTGAGTTTACTATTTGGTTCTGAGATGATGCTGTCTGTGGTCTTGTATTCCATACCACGCTCCACACTGGCCTTGTCCTTGTCTAAACCAATGTTGTCATTTCTTTTCATTGCCTGGGCTGCACATCCTTCATTCAACAATTATTTGACTGAGTGTCTAATGACATAATGGCAACCCCCTTACCCAGCACATTCTATTACAGGCGCTCTTCTGAAGGTTTTTAAAAGTACGGTCATTCGTTTAATTCTCACAATACCTTATCAAATAGATAACCTTGTTTTCCCTGGATGAAGAAACCGAGGCAGGGAGCCTTGAAGTCACCTGTCCGAGGTCCCCTGTAAGCGGCCTCACAGTCCGTGAACTGTTACCCCCTCCTAGATGGCTACTGTGTGTATCAGGTGCTGGGCCAAGAACTGAGGACACAAGAGAACTTTTGCTTATTGGAAGACTTTTTTGTTCCTGAAACTCAGCTCCTCTCTGCGATGGGGAAGTGAAAGGACACTGGCCTTATACCTGAGTTGGCACCTGGAAGGTTACTGCACACCTGCCTACCCCACAGGAGGAAATGAAATCATGTTTGTGAAAGTTCTTTGTAAATCACACACACACACACACACAGAGTTTTCCTGTTAACTCTGTCACCACAACAGCCTTCCTGGACCTCACCATCTACCTCTCCCCCTCTTCATACATAGCCTGCTATGATGGCCATGTTTCATCCGTCTGAATTCCCTAAAGGTCATGCAGCTAGGCCCCGTTTTTTTTGGGGGGGAGGGGTAAAGAGGCTTCTTCTCGGACCTTTGAAAACTCCCTCTTGAGGATGTTTCATTTGAGTAGAGAATTTAGCCCAGAATAAGACCCTCTATCCCCATCAACTCAAAAACACACATCCCATCACAAAGGAAACCAGATCTCACCCTCTTCCAGGATAGGGAAGAAGATGTAGCCTGTGCTGATGGAAACCTTGTGTACTAACCAGGCATCCAAGAATCTCCTTCAATCTTTATGGCAATGATCAAGCCAAAGAGAATGTCAAGTGGAAAATATTAATGGCCTATGAGGTAGATCCGTCCATATTCTGTCTTAGCAAGCCTTGCTTCACGGACATCAAGTAACAGGTTAATCAGCATGGTGGCAGGATAATTCAACTATTCACCCATGGAAAGAGGGAACAGGCAGACCTCCTGATGGCAAGCAGCTGATGGATCTTCCTGCTCCTTAGGAAGGTTCTTCACATGTGGCCTGGGTATGATTTGCCCCCATCAGAGCTTCACTTGCCCTTCCCAGCATGAGGCTAAGCCAGGCAACCAATGGCTGCAGCCTGGGATGACGGCTCTTCTGCATGGTGGTAATGGCTTATCGCATGTGCTATTAGGAGTGATGTCGTGGCCAGGTCCTGAGGAATCAATAAGATTGCTGGGATGCCTGTGTGATTAAGCAGTAAATAGCCTGACCTGTGTGGGGCTGGCAGTGTAGATTGGCTTTCGAGGCCATTTGCAAAGCCCTCTTTCATGTGCTATCGGTTGTGGATGGATTTTGATAACTAGCATTGATTTGCTATATTTATGAAGTGCTGTTTGCACTGGTTAAACTGTGTAATTGCACCTAGAATGGACAAATAAATAATGTCCTTATCTGTGGTATTGACTACCCAGGATTAGCTTAATATATATATGTAGTACACTTCCAAACAGTCAATGGATGTTGACTTTTGATTTTTTTTTTTTTTTTTAGCTCTCAAATTTCAGTTAAGCATTGGGTGGTAAATGACCAACTCTTAAATCTGCTTCTAATTTCCATGCTTCCTTTTTCCAGGAGGAGAAATTTAACATGTAATTTTCTTCAATAGGAGAACGGTTCATCTTGGTTTAACTGATCCCTCTGATGCTGCAAAAAAGGGTGGTTTTCATTCTGGCCATCAGATTGCTTTCTTTCCTGTGCCCAGGAACATGTCATTTACAAGGGTAACTGCCCATTTGCCCAGGGGTCTCTGGAATGAGCCACACGGTCTGTATTTTCCCAAGGAGAGGAAAGAAGGCATTTGAATCTGCTAGGAAGATGGGTGTCCAGGAGTCTCCTATAGTAGGAATATGCCTTATCTTAAGTGTGCCCTAGAGGGGTCCCATAAGTCAAAATGCCAAAGGGTTTCCCAATATCAGATCATGGCCAAAATTCCTTCAATGGGCAAATCCTTAGATGTAAATTAGGATGGGTAAGGGATTCTGTTACTGTTTGCTTGGGGTATCTATTTGAACTTTAAACCTCGGTAGCATGAATACAGGTAAGAAGACTACTGTGAAACTTGAATGAGGCAGTGGAATCACATGTGTAACAACGAGGATGGTCAGAAATGACAATGAGACCAGACTCTGACTTTCATACTACAGGAGAATATATTTCAGATCTTATTCTATTTGCAAGAGGGATTCATTAAAAGTTACGTTTTGAAAGGAAGTGATACTATCTTCCTGAATATTTTGAACTTGAGTGATAAAGGATGAAGTGTAGAATGGAGAACCAAGGCGTATAGAGACAAGAAGAGCAGTTACAATGTCACTGCAATTGTCCAAACGAGTGATGATTAAGTCCAGAACTAGGATGGTGGTGAGAGGTTGAATACAAGATGTTGGCGAGTTATAAATGCTGGAAGGAAGAACAGTGTTCCTGTTTACTGAGGGACTAGAGGAAGGATGGTCCTATTCAGTTAAGATAAGTACACAGGAGAAGGGGGAGGTTTGGAGAGATGATAACGTGTAGCTCTGGATGGACAGAATTTCTGGTGCCTGAACATTTTGACCTGGAACTGAAGAAGGGAGTCAAGCCTGGACATGTAGGTCTGGATTTCAAGAGCAGACAAATAACCACTAGACAAGTTATTAGTCAAGTGTGAGGGCAGACATTCAAGAACACAAAAATTTACTTCTCAGGCATCTTTTCTTAGGACCTTACTGGAAGACAATCTCCAGCAAAAGAAAGCTAAACCTACAAAGAGGGGAACATGAGTTCCAAGAAAAGGAGAGCAGATTACGGGACTGGTGCAAAGGGAGCTCCCAGAGTATTGGAAAAAAGGAGCCTCAAGAAGACAGTGGTACAAGAGACGTACAGAGCTAGTCCAGTTGGTGCGGGAGGATGGAGGGCTCCAGGAAGGATGCCTCAAAAAAAGAAAGAAAAAAGGAATAGGTTGAGGGTCTAATGAGTTTCCCAAATTGAGAGGAGAGACACAGCTCTACTGAAGATCGTAGAGAAAAATGCTTGATGGGTAGAACAGAATATTAAGTAAGCAAACAATGAAACAAGGCAACTGTTAATTCCTGGAAAAACATAAAGTTGGAAAATCCAGGATATACAATGATACTATACAACTGTCCTCAGCTGTAAACAATATCTTGGTAGTCACAATAAAACTGAATTTTGATTTAAACTGTGATACAGATATATTGAAAAGATAGTAGAGAAGAGATATGTGTGTGCCGGTAGGGATGTGGAGTACAATGGAAGTAAATTTTAAGCCTCATCTTTCAGGGTGGCAGCATAAAATACCAAAAATTGAGTAATTAAGAAATCACAGTATAGGGACTTCCTTGGTGGTGCGATGGTTAAGAATCCCCCTACCAATGCAGGGGACATGGGTTCGAGCTCTGGTCTGGGAAGATCCCACATGCCTTGGAACGACTAAGCCCGTGCACCACAAATACTGAGCCTGTACTCTAGAGCCTGCGCGCCACAACTACTGAGCCCATGTGCCGCAACAACTGAAGCCCGTGAGCCTAGAGCCCGCGCTCCGCAACAAGAGAAGCCACCGCAGTGAGAAGCCTGTGTGCAGAAACGAAGACCCAATGCAGCCAGAAATAAATAAATAAATTTATTAAAAAAAAAAAAAGAAAGAAACCACAGTATAAACAGATGACTGAGAAATCTGAAGCAACAGTTGAAAGTCTATGACTGCCCCTGGGGAGGGACTCAAGAGATGGAAAGAAGGGAAGTGGAGGCTAGTGTTTTTCTTTGTAAGTTTTCTAGTACTCTTCAACTTTAAAATGTTGAAGTTTTATAAGTTTTTAGTTACTTTGTAAGTTTTCTTTGTAAGTTTTCTAGTACTCTTCAACTTTAAAGTTTTCTAGTACTCTTTATAAGTTTATAAGTTTTCTAGTACTTTATAATTTTCTTTATAAGTTTTCTAGTACTCTTCAACTTGAAAGTTTTCTAGTACTCTTTATAAGTTTTTGTTTTCTAGTACTTTATAAGTTTTCTAGTACTCTTCAACTTTAAAATGTTATGAAAATTGCCACATACACATATGATTTTGATAAAAACGAGAAATTGTAAAGAGAAGGAGCAATGTTCAAGGCAGTTTGAGCCAGATGAAGCCCTGGGAGCAATGGGTGGCAATTAGAAGGGCACCGACGGCCTTGAGAAGGTGTGCATGGAATGCAGAGAGCAGACACCAGGCTGTGGAAGGAGACCTGGGTTGCCTGGCCTCTTTCTGAATGGACAGATCTGAGTCCAGATACTGGGTTACTTAATCCAACAAGTAAAGGTTTCAGGAGACCTGCTTCGTTTCGTCTGGTTTCTTTTCCTTCAGTGTATGTTACAGGGCTCTCCGTCCACAGACCTGCTATTGAAATAGCTGCTGAACGCCTAGCCTTTAAACTATACCTCGGAAAGGAGCACCTTAAATCCTTTGAAAAAAGATGAGGCTAGACAGACAAAAGGAGAAAGACAAATACATCAGCAAGGGCACTGCCATCAGTTCTGGAACCAGTCCTGAAGGGTCATTCATGCTTTTGACTGATCACACCTTCTTTTTTTTTTTTTTGTCTACGCCACGTGGCATGTGGAATCTTAGTTCCCTGACCAGGGATCAAAACGGTGCCCCCTGCAGTGGAAGGGCCGAGTCTTAACCCCTGGACCGCCAGGGAAGTCCCGATGTCACCTTTTGAGCTCTTTACTTCAGTGTGGTGTTGTGTGTGTTCGTGTGTGTGCACGAACACATGTACACACACGTGTGTGTGTTATTTTCTCTTGTGAACCCGGCAGCATCTCAGCTACAAGGGCCCCAGACTGGTGACAACTAATTACAAAACACCAGGCCTGATGTGTTCCTTTTATCTCATCTTGCAGAAGCCTTGCGTTCCCACGAAACCCCCAGCGGCCCTTCATAATCCTGGAAAGGAAGTGTCAATATGGAAACAGCTGTTCTTGAGATAGTGAGATGACAGTCTAATGAGCTATGGAGGAAACCCAAGGCTAATGGCACTCGAAAGCAAATATTCTTTCTAGACAATCAGACGCACGTGAGAATGCCTGTAGTCCCTAGGAAGGCGGAGAGGGGGGACACTGGTCTGTAGATGTCACGTCCCCTCATTCTTACATGGGTTTTTATCCTCCTAAGCCCTATGGGATGTCCAACACTCCCTGGCTCTCTTCTGGGAGGTGGAGACCCAGGTTCCCTTGCTAAATGGCCCCACCAGAAGAGCCCAGCTGGAGAGCAGAAGCCAAGCGCAGCCCGTGCCCAGTGCCCCTGCCGGCTGCTGCATGAGTTCAGGACCGGGTACCTCCTGCCACTTTGGAGGCAGGCGGGAGAAACGGCCACAGGCAGATCTGGTTGAGGCAGGGAGCCAGTGCTGTGCCTTGACAGAACCCAAATCCCTGATCATTCAAAGGGGAAGGTTAGGTGGTGAGAGTGAGAGAGAGCTTTAAGGGCGAAGAAATGGGAAATTACTTGTTATGGTTAGGGACTTAAAGCCAATCAATGCCTTTTCCAGGGGAAGCCATAGGGAAGAAGAAGACTGACTTGCCCAGTGCCTCCTCTGCATCAGGCATGGCCC
The DNA here is from genome assembly GCF_039906515.1 of Pseudorca crassidens. Classification (NCBI taxonomy): domain Eukaryota; kingdom Metazoa; phylum Chordata; class Mammalia; order Artiodactyla; family Delphinidae; genus Pseudorca; species Pseudorca crassidens. The sequence goes on from NC_090296.1 coordinate 190,845,502, forward strand.
TGGGCACTTGCTCTAAATGATCTCTCTAAACTTCACTGTGATCCTGTAACCTGGGTAGCATTACCTACACTTTATTGACAAGGAAATCAGAGCTCAGAAAGATTAAGTGCCTGCCAACCTGGGGTTGAGACCTCAAGTCCGTGTGATGTTGAAACTCATTCTCAGTATTCTTTAGGGATGTGTATGTGGGGACACATCAGAGCATTCTGTTCTTAAGCAGAAGAAAATATTTCACCAGAGCCTAAACAGTTGAGGTTGTATCAGAGTGTAACCTACTTGGGGGAAGGGAGATGCCAACTCCAGCTTCCTTCTCCACCCATCCTGTCTCACCTAAAGGAGGGAAAATCCCTGAGAAGTACTGTGAAGTTCACAGTCCAAGGGCACAGGCTCCTAAAAGACTGAGACCTCATGTAGGAGTATAGAATGCCCCATCGCTGGTCTCACCACCACGTTACTGAAAGCCTATTCCCCACAGGTCTCTTTACACAGTACATCATGTCCACCATGGAGTTACAAGGCATCCTCAGAGGCGAGAAACAGTTTGAAGAGACTGAACAAGCATCAGAGCCAGAGTCAGCTAGGGCAGGAATGTTGGCATTAAATCAGACCAGGAACTAACAAACAGACAAACAATAACAACCACAACAAAAACAGTGATTTTTATCCTAAGGGCCTTAATGGAAAAAGCTGACTATATAAAGGAACAGACAGATAACAAAAACAGAGAGATGGAAATTCTAAGAAAGAATCAAAAAGAAACTCTAGGGATCTAAAACACTGTGACAGCAATGAAGAATTGCCTTTGATGGTTTCAGCAGTAGCCTGGACACTGCTGAGGAAAGAATCTCTGAGCTTGAGGATATGACAACAGAAACTCCTAAAACTGAAAAGCAAAGAGAAAAAAGACTGGAAAAAAACCCCCAAAAACAGAATAGAATACCCAAGAACTGTGGGACAACTACAAAATGTGAAACATATGCATAATGGGAATAGGAGAAGAAAGAGAGGAAAAAACCCAGAAGCAACGTGTGAAGAAATAACGACTGAGAATTTCCCCCAATTCAGTGTCAGTCACAAAATCACAGATCTAGACAGCTCAGAGAATACCAAACCACATAAATCCCCCCCTTACCTAAAAAACCCCCAAACCAACCCCCCCACCACAAAACCACACACACAATCACACACCCCACAAGAAACCAAACTACACCTAGGCGTATCAGAGTCAAACTTCAGAAGATCAAAGATAAATATCTTTTTTTAAAAAAATATTCTTTTCCATTATGGTTTAATTACAGGATATTGAATATAGTTCCCTGTGCTCTACAGTAGGACCTTGCTGTTTATCCATCCTATATATAATAGTTTGCATCTGATAATCCCAAATTCCCAGTCCTTCCCTCTCCCACCCTCCCTCCCCCTTGGCAACCACAAATCTGTTCTCTATGTCTCCTGAGTCTGTTTCTGTTTCACAGATAAGTTCATTTGTGTCATATTTTAGATTCCACATATAAGTGATATCACATGATATTTGTTTTTCTCTTTCTGGTTTACTTCACTTATGATAATCTCTAGGTCCATCCATGTTGCTACAAATGGCATAATTTCATTCTTTTTTATGGCTGAGTAGTATTCTATTGTATATATGTACCACATCTTCTTTATCCATTCGTCTGTTAATGGACATTTAGGTTGCTTCCATGTCTTGGCTATTGTAAATAGTGCTGGTATGAACATAGGGGTGCATGTATGATAAAGAAAAAACTTGAGAGAAGCCAGAGGGTAGATGGATTCACTGGTGAATTCTACCAAACATTTATAGAAGAAAGTACACCAATTCTCTACAATCTTTTCCAGAAGATGGAAGCAGATAGAAGACTTCCTAAATCATTCTATGAAACCATCATTGCTCTAATAGCAAAACCAGACAAAGATATTGCTAGAAAAGAAAACTACAGGCTGATATCTCTCATGAACATAAATATAAAAATACTCAACAAAGTATTACCAAATTGAATACAACAGGTATAAAAAGAATTATATACCATGCCCAAGTGGCATTTATCCCAGGTATACAAGGCTGTTTCAACATTCAAAAATTAACTAATGTATTTCATCATATCAAAAAGCTAGAGAAGAAAAATCACATGATCGTATCAGTATATGCAGAGAAGGATTTTGACAAAATCCAACACCCATTCATGATAAAAACTGTCAGTAAACTAGGACTAGAGGTAAACTTCCTTAACTTGATAAAGAATACCCTCAAAAACCTACAACTAACATCATACTTAGTGGTGAGAAACTTGAAGTTTTCCCAGTAAGACCAGGAACAAGCCAAGGTTGTCCTTCTCATCATTCCTTTCAACATCTTACTGAAAAAGTCCTGGCTAATACAGTAAGACAAGAAAAAGAAGTAAAAGTTATATAGATTTGGAAAGAAGAAATAAATCTATCTTTGTTCACAAATGACATGATTGTCCATGTAGAACATCTGAAAGAACAGACAAAAATACTCCTGGAACTAATAAGTAATTATAGGAAGGTTAAAAGATACAAAGTTAATATACAAAAGTCAATTGCTTTCCTATATACCAGCAATGGAAAAGTGGAATTTAAAATTAAAAATACATTACCATTTACATTAGCACCCCCCAAGATGAAAAATTTAGGTATAATTGTAACAAAATATGTACAAGATCTATATGAGTGAAATGAGAAAACTCTCATGAGAGGTAGCAAAGAAGAAAGAAATAAATGGAGAAATATTCCATGTTCATGGATAGGAAGGCTCAATATTGTCAAAATGTCAGTTCTTCGCAACTTGATCTATATGTTTAATATAATCTCAATCAAAATCCCAGCAAGTTATTTTATGGATATCAACAAACTGATTGTGAAATTTATATGGAGAGGCAAAAGACCCAGATTAGTTGGTGGAAAAAAAACAGAGTCAGAGAGCTGACACTACCTAACTTCAAGACTTACTAGAAAATTACACTAATTAGGGCTGTATGGCATTGGTACAAGAATAGATAAATAGAACAATGTAACAGAATAGACAGCCCAGAAATAGACCTACGTAAATAAAGCCAACTGTTCTTTGGTAAAGGAGCAAAGGTAATAGAATGGAGCAAAGGCAATCTTTTCAACAAGTGGTGTTGGAACAACTGGATATCCACATGCAAGAAAATGAATCTAGGCACAGACCTTATACTCTTCACAAAAATTAACTCAAGATGGATTACGGACTTAGATGTAAAACATGAAACTATAAAACTCCAAGAAGATAATATAGGAGAAAACCTAGATGACCCTGGATATGGTAATACCTTTTTAGATATAACACCAAGGTAAGATCCATGAAAGAAAGAGTTGGTAAGCTGGACTTCATTAAAGTGAAAAACTTCTGCTTTGCAAAACATAATATTAAGAGAATGAGAAGAAACTTCACAGACTGGGAAAAAATATTTGTAAAAGACATATCTGACAAATGACTGGTATCAAAATATACAAAGAACTCTTAAAACTCAACAATAAGAAAACAAACAGCCAGATTTAAGATGGACAAAGGGGACTTCCCCGGTGGCGCAGTGGTTAAGAATCCGTCGGCCGGTGCAGGGAACATGGGTTTGAGCCCTGGTCCGAGAGGATCCAACATGTCTTGAAGCAGCTAAGCCCATGCACCACAACTACCGAGCCTGTGCTCTAGAGTCTGTGAGCCACAACTACTGAGCCCGCGTGCCATAACTACTGAAGCCCGTGCACCTAGAGCCCGTGCTCCGCAACAAGAGAAGCCACCGCAGTGAGAAGCCCTTGCACTGCAACGAAAAGCAGACCCCGCTCACCACAACTAGAGAAAGCCTGTGCGCAGCAACAAAGACCCAACACAGCCAAAAATAAATACATGAATAAATAAATAAATAAATTTATATATAAAAGAATGATGGGCAAAGGACCTGAGCAGACACCTCACCAAAGAAGATATACAGAAGTGTCAGCACAGCCATTTCTCACCGGGCACTCTGATCTGACGTGCCACGTGTGAGGCCTCTGCGTGAAGCACCCTGTGAACAAGTGAAACTAGACGAGGCACAAGGGAAAAGAAAAAAAAAAAAGCAAGCTGCAAACCCTCCGAAAACAATGCCTCTGCACCTCTAGCTCTTGCGGATGGAGGTTGGTGTCTCCAGTGGAGTCTCCTATTGCAGGGGGACCTTCAAGATGGAGGAGGAGTAAGACGTGGAGATCACCTTCCTCCCCACAAATACGTCAAAAATACATCTTCATGTAGAACTACTCCTACAGAACACCTACTGAACGCTGGCAGAAGACTTCAGACTTCCCAAAAGGCAAGAAAATCCCCACATACCTGGCTGTGTGGCTGACAGGGGCTTGGTGCTCTGGCCTGGTGTCAGGCCTGAGCCTCTGAGGTGGGAGAGCTGAGTTCAGGACATCGGGCTACCACAAACCTCCTGACCCCACATAATATCGAACAGCAAGAGCTCTCCCAGAGATCTCCGTCTCCATGCTGAGACTCAGCTCCACCCAACAGCCAGCAGCTCCAGTGCTGGACGCCCCGTGCCAAACAACTAGCAAGACAGGAACACAACCCCACCCATTAGCAGGGAGGCTGCCTAAAATCATAATAAAGTCACAGACACCCCAAAACACACCACCGGATGCAGCCCTGCCCACCAGAAAGACAAGATCCAGCCTCATCCACCTGAACACAGGCACTAGTCCCCTCCACCAGGAAGCCTACACAACCCACTGAACAAACCTTACCCACTGGGGGCAGACACCAAAAACAACGGGAACTACGAACCTGCAGCCTGCAAAAAGGAGACCCCAAATGCGGTAAGTTAAGCAAAATTAGAAGACAGAAAAACACACAGCAGATGAAGGAGCAAGATAAAAACCCACCAGACCAAACAAATGAAGAGGGAATAGGCAGTCTACTTGAAAAATGATTCAGAGGAATGATGGTAAAGATGATCCAAAACCTTGGAAACAGAATGGAGAAAATACAAGAAATGTTTAACAAGGACCTAGAAGAACTAAAGAGCAAACAAACAATGATGAACAATATAATAGATGAAATTAAAAATTCTCTAGAAGGATTCAATAGCAGAATAACTGAGGCAGAAGAACAGATAAGTGAGTGGAAATAACTACCACAGAGCAGAATAAAGAGAAAAGAAGGAAAAGAATTGAGGACAGTCTCAGAGGCCTCTGGGACAACATTAAATGCACCAACATTCAAATTATAGGGGTCCCAGAAGAAGAAGAGAAAAAGAAAGGGTCTGAGAAAATATTTGAAGAGATTATAGTGGAAAACTTCCCTAATATGGGAAAGGAAATAGTCAATCAAGTCCAGGAAGTGCAGACAGTCCAACACAGGATAAATCCAAGGAGAAACATGCCAAACCACATATTAATCAAACTATCAAAAATTAAATACAAAGAAAACATATTAAAAGCAGCAAGGGAAAAACAACAAATAACACACAAGGGAATCCCCATAAATTTAACAGCTCATCTTTCAGCAGAAACTCTGCAAGCCAGAATGGAGTGGCAGGACATATTTAAAGTGATGAAAGGGAAAAACCTACAACAAAGATTACCAAGTAAGGATCTCATTCAGATTTGATGGAGAAATTAAAACCTTTACAGACAAGCAAAAGTTAAGAGAATTCAGCACCACCTAACCAGCTCTACAACAAATGCTAAAGGAACTTCTCTAGGCAGGAAACACAAGAGAAGGAAAAGACCTACAAAAACAAACACAAAACAATTAAGAAAATGGTAATAAGAACATACATATCGATAATTACTTTAAATGTAAATGGATTAAATGCTCCAACCAAACGACAAAGACTGACAGAATGGATACAAAAATAAGAACCATATACATGCTGTCTACAAGAGACCCACTTCAGACCTAGGGACACATACAGACTGAAAGTGAGGGGATGGAAAAAGATATTCCATGCAAATGGAAATCAAAAGAAAGCTGGAGTAGCAATACTCATATCAGATAAAATGGAGTTTTTTTTTTTCTTAACATTTTTATTGGAGCATAATTGCTTTACAATAGTGTGTTAGTTTCTGCTTTATAACAAAGTGAATCAGTTATACATATACATATAACCCCATATCTCTTCCCTCTTCTGTCTCCCTCCCTCCCACCCTCCATATCTCACCCTTCAAGCTGGTCACAAAGCACCGAGCTGATCTCCCTGTGCAAAATAGAGTTTGAAATAAAGACTATCATAAGAGACAAAGAAGGATAGTACATAATGATCAAGGGATCAATCCAAGAAGAGGATATAACAATTGTAAGTATTTATACACCCAACATAGGAGCACCTCAATATATAAGTCAAATGCTAACAGTGGTTAAAGGGGAAATCGACAGTAACACAATAATAGTGGGGGACTTTAACACCCCAATTTCACCAATGGACAGATCATACAAACAAAATAAATAAGGAAACACAAGCTTTAAATGACACATTAAACAAGGTGGACTTAATTGATATTTATAGGACATTCTATTCAAAACAACAGAATACACATGCTTCTCAAGTGCTCATGGAACATTCTCCAGGATAGATCATATCTTGGGTCACAAATCAAGCCTTGGGAAATTTAAGAAAATTGAAATTGTATCAAGTATCTTTTCCAACCACAACGCTATGAGACTAGATATCAATGACAGGAAAAGATCTGTAAAAAATACAAACACATGGAGGCTAAACAATACACTCCTTAATAACGAAGTGATCACTGAAGAAATCAAAGAGGAAATCAAAAAATATCTAGAAACAAATGACAATGGAGACACAACGACCCAAAATCTATGGGATGCAGCAAAAGCAGTTCTAAGAGGGAAGTTTATAGCAATACAATCCTACCTTAAGAAACAGGAAACATCTCGAATAAACAACCTAACCTTGCACCTAAAGCAATTAGAGAAAGAAGAACAAAAAACCCCCGAAGTTAGCAGAAGGAAAGAAATCATAAAAATCAGATCAGAAATAAATGAAAAAGAAATGAAGGAAACGATAGCAAAGATCAATAAAACTAAAAGCTGGTTCTTTGAAAGGATAAACAAAATTAATAAACCATTAGCCAGACTCATCAAGAAAAAAAGGGAGAAGACTGAAATCAATAGAATTAGAAATGAAAAAGGAGAAGTAACAACTGACACTGAAGAAATACAAAAGATCATGAGAGATTACTACAAGCAACTCTATGCCAATAAAATGGACAACCTGGAAGAAATGGACAAATTCTTAGAAAGGCACAACCTGCCATGACTGAATCAGGAAGAAATAGAAAATATGAACAGACCAATCACAAGCACTGAAATTGAAACTGTGATTAAAAATCTTCGAACAAACAAAAGCCCAGGACCAGATGGCTTCACAGGTGAATTCCATCAAACATGTAGAGAAGAGCTATCACCTACCCTTCTCAAACTCTTCCAAAATATAGCAGAGGGAGGAACACTCCCCAACTCATTCTACGAGGCCACCATCACCCTGATACCAAAACCAGACAAGGATGTCACAAAGAAAGAAAACTACAGGCCAATATCACTGATGAACATAGATGCAAAAATCCTCAACAAAATACTAGCAAACAGAATCCAACAGCACATTAAACAGATCATACACCATGATCAAGTGGGGTTTATTCCAGGAATGCAAGGATTCTTCAATATACGCAAATCAATCAACGTGATACATCATATTAACAAATTGAAGGAGAAAAACCATATGATCCATATGATCATCTCAATAGATGCAGAAAAAGCTTTTGACAAAATTCAACACCCATTTATGATAAAAACCCTCCAGAAAGTAGGCATAGAGGGAACTTTCCTCAACATAATAAAGCCCATATATGACAAACCCACAGCCAACATCATCCTCAATGGTGAAACACTGAAAGCATTTCCACTAAGATCAGGAACAAGACAAGGTTGCCCACTCTCACCACTATTATTCAACATAGTTTTGGAAGTTTTAGCCACAGCAATCAGAGAAGAAAAGGAAATAAAAGGAATCCAAATGGGAAAAGAAGAAGTAAAGCTGTCACTATTTGCAGATGACATGATACTATACATAGAAAATCCTAAAGATGCTACCAGAACACTACTAGAGGTCATCAATGAATTTGGTAAAGTAGCAGGATACAAAATTAATGCACAGAAATCTCTGGCATTCCTATACACTAAGGATGAAAAATCTGAAAGTGAAATCAAGGAAACGCTCCCATTTACCATTGCAACAAAAAGAATAAAATATCTAGGAATAAACCTACCTAAGGAGACAAAAGACCTGTATGCAGAAAATTATAAGACACTGATGAAAGAAATTAAAGGGGATACAAATAGATGGAGAGATATACCATGTTCTTGGATTGGAAGAATCAACATTGTGAAAATGACTCTACTACCCAAAGCAATCTACAGATTCAATGCAATCCCTATCAAACTACCACTGGCATTTTTCACAGAACTAGAACAAAAAATTTCACAATTTGTATGGAAACACAAGAGACCCTGAATAGCCAAAGCAATCTTGAGAACAAAAAACGGAGCTGGAGGAATCAGGCTTCCTGACTTCAGACTATACTACAAAGCTACAGTAATCAAGAAAGTATGGTACTGGCACAAAAACAGAAAGATAGATCAATGGAACAGGATAGAAAGCCCAGAGATAAACCCACACACATATGGTCACCTTATCTTTGATAAAGGAGGCAGGAATGTACAGTGGAGAAAGGACAGCCTCTTCAATAAGCGGTGCTGGGAAAACTGGACAGCTACATGTAAAAGTATGAGATTAGATCACTCCCTAACACCATACACAAAAATAAGCTCAAAATGGATTAAAGACCTAAATGTAAGGCCAGAAACTATCAAACTCATAGAGGAAAACATAGGCAGGACACTCTATGACATAAATCACAGCAAGGTCCTTTTTGACCCACCTCCTAGAGAAATGGAAATAAAAACAAAAAAATGGGACCTAATGAAACTTAAAAGCTTTTTGCGCAGCAAAGGAAACCATAAACAAGACCAAAAGACAACCCTCAGAATGGGAGAAAATATTTGCAAATGAAGCAACTGACAAAGGATTAATCTCCAAAATTTATAAGCAGCTCATGCAGCTTAATAACAAAAAAACAACCCAATCCAAAAATGGGCAGAAGACCTAAACAGACATTTCTCCAAAGAAGATATACAGACTGCCAACAAACACATGAAAGAATGCTCAACATCACTAATCATTAGAGTAATGCAAATCAAAACTACAATGAGATATCATCTCACACCAGTCAGAATGGCCATCATCAAAAAATATAGAAACAATAAATGCTGGAAACGGTGTGGAGAAAAGGGAACCCTCTTACACTGTTGGTGGGAATGTAAATTGATACAGCCACTGTGGAGAACAGTATGGAGGTTCCTTAAAAAACTACAAATAGAACTACCATATGACCCAGCAATCCCACTACTGGGCATATACCCTGAGAAAACCATAATTCAAAAAGAGTCATGTACCAAAATGTTCATTGCAGCTCTATTTACAATAGCCTGGAGATGGAAACAACCTAAGTGTCCAACATCGGATGAATGGATAAAGAAGATGTGGCACATATATACAATGGAATATTACTCAGCCATAAAAAGAAACGAAATTGAGCTATTTGTAATGAGGTGGATAGACCTAGAGTCTGTCATACAGAGTGAAGTAAGTCAGAAAGAGAGAGACAAATACCGTATGCTAACACATATATATGGAATTTAAGAAAAAAAAATGTCATGAAGAACCTAGGGGTGAAACAGGAATAAAGACACAGACTTACTAGAGAATGGACTTGAGGATATGGGGAGGGGGAAGGGTAAACTGTGACAAAGCGAGAGAGAGGCATGGACATATATACACTACCAAACGTAAAGTAGATAGCTAGTGGGAAGCAGCCGCATAGCACAGGGAGATCAGCTCGGTGCTTTGTGACCGCCTGGAGGGGTGGGATAGGGAGGGTGAGAGGGAGGGAGACGCAAGTGGGAAGAGATATGGGAACATATGTATATATATAACTGATTCATTTTGTTGTGAAGCTGAAACTAACATATCATTGTAAAGCAATTATACTCCAATAAAGATGTTAAAATGAAAATATATATATATAAGGCACATGGAGATGCAAGGAAAAAAGACACAATGTCAAGAGGCAAAGAGGGCAAGAAAAATAGACTCAGATATGACAAAGAAGTTGGAGCTATCAGACAGAATATTTACAATAACTTAAATGTTAAAGATTTTGGAGGAAAATGCACAGTCAGATGGATAATTTTGGGAGTGAGCTGGAAACTATGAGAATAAAATGAAAATGCTAGAAATAAAAAGCAAAAAAAAAAAATATATATATATATACGCAAATCAATCAATGTGATACACCATATTAACAAACTGAAGGAGAAAAACCATATGATAATCTCAATAGATGCATAAAAAGCTACTGACAAACTTCAGCACCCATTTATGATAAAAACTCTCCAGAGAGTAGGAATAGAGGAAACTTACCTCAACAGAATAAAGGTCATATATGACAAACCCAGAGCCAACATCGTCCTCAACGGTGAAAAACTGAGACCATTTCCACTAAGATCAGGAACAAGACAAGGTTGCCCACTCTCACCACTGTTATTCAACGTAGTTTTGGAAGTTCTAGCCATGGCAATCAGAGAAGAAAAAGAAATAAAAGGAATCCAATTTGGAAAAGAAGAAGTAAAACTGACACTGTTTGCAGATGACATGATGCTATACATAGAGAATCCTAAAGATGCTACCAGAAAACTACTAGAGCTAATTAATGAATTTGGTAAAATAGCAGGATACAAAATTAATGCACAGAAATCTCTTGCATTCCCATACACTAACGACAAAAAATCTGAAAGAGAAATTAAGGAAACACTCTCATTTACCACTGCAACAAAAAGAATAAAATACCTAGGAATAAACCTATCTAAGGAGACAAAAGTCCTGTATGAGGAAAACTAGAAGACACTGATGAAAGAAATTAAAGACGATACGAACAGAGGGAGAGATATGCTATGTACTTGGATTGGAAGAATCAACACTGTGAAAATGACTATACTACCCAAAGTAATCTACAGATTCAATGCAATCCCTATCAAACTACCAATGGTATTTTTCACAGAACTAGAACAAAAAATTTCACAATTTGTATGGAAACACAAAAGACCCCAAAGACCCAAAGTAATCTTGAAAAAAAACGGAGCTGGAGGAATCAGGCTCCCTGACTTCAGACTATACTACAAAGCTACAGTAATCAAGAAAGTATGGTACTGGCACAAAAACAGAAATACAGATCAATGGAACAGGATAGAAAGCCCCGAGATAAACCCATGCACATATGGTCACCTTATCTTTGATAAAGGAAGCAAGAATATACAGTGGAGAAAAGACAGCCTCTTCAATAAGTGGTGCTGGGAAAACTGGACAGCTACATGTAAAAGAATGAAATCAGAACACTTCCTAACACCATACACAAAAATAAACTCAAAATAGATTAGAGACCTATATGTAAGGCCAGACACTATCAAACTCATAGAGGAAAACATAGGCAGAAAACTCTATGATATAAATCAGAGCAAGATCCTTTTTGACCCACCTCCTAGAGAAATGGAAATAAAAACAAAAATAAACAAATGGGACCTAATGAAACTTCAAAGCTTTTGCACAGCAAAGGAAACCATAAAGAAGATGAAAAGACAACCCTCAGAACAGGAGAAAGTATTTGCAAATGAAGCAACTGACAAAGGATTAATCTCCAAATTATACAAGCAGCTCATGCAGCTCAATATCAAAAAAGCAAACAACCTAATCCAAAAATGGGCAGAAGACCTAAATAGACATTCCTCCAAAGAAGATACAGAGATTGCCAACAAGCCCATGAAAGGATGCTCAACACCACTAATCATTAGAGAAATGCAAATCAAAACTACAATGAGGTATCACCTCACACCAGTCAGAATGGCCATCATTAAAAAAATCTACGAACAATAATGCTGGAGAGGGTGTGGAGAAAAGGGAACCCTCTTGCACTGTTGGTGGGAATGTAAATTGATACAGCCACTATGGAGAACAGTATGGAGGTTCCCTAAAAAACTAAAAATGGAACTACCATATGACCCAGCCATCCCGCTACTGGGCATATACCCTGAGAAAACCATAACTCAAAAAGAGTCATGTACCACAATGTTCACTGCAGCACTATTTACAATAGCCAGGACATGGAAGCAACCTAAGTGTCCATCGACAGATGAATGGATAAAGAAGATGTGGCACATATACACAATGGAATATTACTCATCCATGAAAAGAAACGAAATTGAGTTATTTGTAGTGAGATGGATGGACCTAGAGTCTGTCATACAGAGTGAAGTAAGTCAGATAGAGAAAAACAAATACTGTATGCTAACACATATATATGGAATCTAAAAAAAAAATGGTTCTGATGAACCTATGGGCAGGACAGAATAAAGATACAGACATACAGAATGGACTTGAGGACACAGGGGTGGGGAAGGGTAAGCTGGGACGAAGTGAGAGAGTAGCATTGACATATATACACTACCAAATGTAAAATAGATAGCTAGTGGGAAGAAGCTGCATAGCACAGAGAGATCAACTAAGTGATTTGTGATCACCTAGAGGGGTGGGATAGGGAGGGTTGGAGAGAGACAGAAGAGGGAGGGGATATGGGGACAGATGTATACATATAGCTGATTCACTTTGTTATACAGCAGAAACTAACACAACATTGTAAAGCAATTATACTCCAATAAAGATGTTAAAAAAAAAGAAGATATGCAGATGTCAAGTGAGCACATGAAAAGATGTTCAAAATCATATATCTTTAAAGAAATGCAAATTAAGACAATGATGAGATACCACTACATACCTATTAGAATGGCCAAAATCCAAAACATTGATAGCACCCAATGTTGGTGAGGATGTGAGGTAACAGGAGCTCTCATTCAATGGGAATGCCAAATGGCGCAACAATTTTGGAAGGTAATTTGGCCGTGTTTTGCAAAACTAAATATACTCTTACCATACAATCCAGCAGTCAACCTCCTTGGTATTTCCTGAAATGTATTGAAACTTATGTCCACACAAAAGCCTGCAGATGGATTTTTACAGAAGTTTATTCATAATTGCCAAAACTTGGAAGCAAACAAGTTGTTTTTCAGTAGGTGAATGAATAAATAAACTGCGGTACATCCATACAATGGAATATTATTCAGCACTGAAAAGAAATGAGCTATCAAGCCGTGAAAAGAAATGGAGGAAACTTAAAATCATATTGCTAAGTGAAAGATGCCAATCTGAAAAGGATACATACTGTATGATTCCAACTACATGACACTCTGGCAAAGGCAAAACTATGGAGTCAGTAAAAAGATTAGTGGTTGCCAGGCGTTAGGGGAGCGTGATGGATAACAGATGGAGCACAGAGGATTTTTAGGGCAGTGAAACTATCTTGTGTGAGACAGCGGTGGTGAATACATGTAATTATACATTTGTCCAAACCACACCAAGAATGAACCCTAATGTAAAATACTGCCTTTTTGTGATAAGGATGTGTCAGTGTACGTCCATCAGTTGTAACAAATGTACCACTCTTGTAAGGGATATCCACAGAGAGTGTGCGGGAACGGGGGGATATGGGAAATCTTCATACTTTCTGTTCCATTTTGCTGTGAATCTAACACCTAGTCTAAAAGTATTTTGTATAAATTAAAAAAATAGTGTGGGGAGGTTGATCTGGAGATGATGATGGTAGGATGAATTGGAGGAGATTCGCTGGACGCAGGGGAATATTAGATGGTTAGTCCAAGTGAGAGGTAGTAAGGACCTAAACCGGTGCCATGAAATTATGGGCTGTGTTTACCGAAAAGGAGGGAGTGTATGACTGCCGTCCCCTCCAGCAGCCTCCAAACAAGATTATGGAGCTGGAAGTATTGGGGAAAGAGCACAGGGATGGGGGCAGTTAGGGAGAGAAGGGCAACGCATTAATGACTTTGTGGTGTTTAAATAAAACAGCTTCTGGATTAATTTCCTCCCCTCCAAACCAAACTCACCCAACCCTTTGGTATGCCACAGACACCCCCGCCACGAGACCCCAGAGCCACTGCCACCCACCACCAGCCCCTACCACGGCAGGCAGAGGCTCTCAGCTATCAAAGAAACTCCCCATTCTGCTGTTCAGTCTCTATTTATACTTCAGGTAAAGGAAGGATGCCGGCCGTGGATCTCCCATCACTGGAAACCCAGAAGGACCCTCTCCATTCTTGACAGCTTTCTTTCTTAAGGCATAACTTCCCGAGCCTACAGTCAGAACGGCCGCGAGTCACTGAGATCCTGGTACCCAGCCCTGGAAAGGCTGATTCCCTCTGGGAATCCTGCCAGCATCATGTTGCCTCAATTTGAAGACAAATTATAAATTAATAAAGAAAAAAACCCCAGACTTTCACGTCTGCCAAAACACACCATTCCCCGAAAGGTTCCTGAAAGGGCCTCAGTGATGCATAGTATAGCAAGAGCCAACCCTCTAAAAGCCTTTTCCAGATTCAACAGGCAGACTAGCCTGTCCTCAAAATGTTACCCCAGCTGCCTTTCCCAGGGCAGAGCCGGTGTTGTTCTTGGAAGGAGAACACCTCCCAGCTGGGTTACCACCTGCATGTTTCACACAGTCTGGAGTTCCCTAAGCTCCCGCCAAGAACACAAAACAGACAGACCTATCACAGACAGAAAACCTCCAGAGAAGACTGAGAAAGATTGTGGTCGGCGCGGAGGTAGCAGTGCTGTTTGGGTTGCTATGAACGCCAGGGGTTTTCGAAGGTTGTGTTTCTGAGCTCATCACAGGCACAGAAGTGTCCTTGTCAGCTGCCTTTTCTTTAAAAGAGAGTCACTGGAACAGCCTCACCCCATAAAATCAACTCCTGAGGAAGTCTTGGTAACCTAACACCTACGGAAGAGGCAGGGATCCAGGCGCTGGAGAGGGGAGTTCTCACTCTACCCTGTCTTCCGCCTTCTCCATTGGAAAAGCACAGACTTTTCAGTATACCCTCTCCCGTTTTTCAGGAGCGATGACTTCACTTTACAAATGAATCTGATTCTCCTAGGCAATGCCTTCTGAAACTGCTTTGGTCTCTTCTGGCAAATGTTTTCTATTTCTTCACCCCATTCATTCGACTTCTGCACGTTACTTGGTTTAAAAAGCTGCCTCTCTGCTATGTAATCTGTATAGACCAATCCACACAGCTCAGGCACTTACGGTTTTCTCCCCCCAAAGGCCCATGAGGAAGAAATTAACAGCATGGTGAGCATTGGATGATTGTGGAAGAGAATCAGACTCAGTGATGGGGACAGGAAGACTCTGAGGGTGGCAGAAGAGGGTCTGCCTTTACTTACAAACACATCCATGAGCAGGTGTTCCAGCGTCACCTCAAAGTCCTCCAGTTTGGCAGCTAAAGTCATAACGAATGATCCGATGGGCGAGGAGGCCCCACTGACGGCCCAAACTTGCAAACTCCTCCGCTCAGAACACGCGGAGACAAATTTAGTCACAAGGCAGAATCGCTGCTAATGGGAGGCGGAAACCCTCAAAAGAGAACAGAGCATTGCAGACTGTCCGGCTGGAGCTTCGTAGCCAGAAATATTAAAGGATTGAAAAAAAAAAAAAAAAAAAGAAGCTGTATTAAGGATGCTGTGGGACCAGACTGGGCACAAAGTGATGTCACCAGCTGAAGAATCCAGCTACTGCCTGGCTCTTGGTAACTTCACGGTCCGAGGTGCAGTAAGAAACACAGGGAAGCCCTGGCAGTGGGTGAAAGAGAGAGAGAAAGCAAGATGGGGTGAGTAGGGAGAGTGGGAAAAAATGGACTAAACCGTCTGACTGATATTTATAGGGCCACATGTTTTTGACTCCAGCCCATTTCTCAGTTCGTTTGTGACCTTTCATGAACGGCCAAACACACTGGAGCGTATTGTAGAATGGGGGCAGTGGGTCCTACAGAAGTTGGCTGTGACCAATGCTAGGGCAATTCACACAGACACGCCATCAATGGTTCTTTGTGAGACACCCATCAGACCTTGTTCTGTACACGATGACAGAAAAGCACATAGTCTTGTGAAAAACAAGGAAACGAAATTTTTCCTCAGAATATTATTAGCTCCTTAGACTCTCCCCCGTCCTGCGTCCTCCCCGCCCCCTCCTCTTCAAGAGTAGATAAACTTCAAGGAAAAAAATTGAATCTCTGTGTCAACTCCTCAAGCTTCTGCCAGTGAAAGACAATCCAATCTTGCAAAGGCCATTTCTCCTTTTCTGCTTCTGAAGTTTGCTGCAGCGTTGTCTTCTTCTTCTTTTTTTGACTTAAAAGGTTTTAATTGTGGTAAAATTCACACAGCATGAAACTGACCATCTTCCCTGTGTTGAAGTGTGTCGTTTGGAATGTTAAGTACATTCACGTTGTTGTGTAACCAACCTCCAGAACTCTCTTCATCTTGTAGAACTCAATCTCTACGCCCATTAAACAACTCCCCACCCCCCTGACCCCAGCCCCTGGCAACCACCATGCTACTTTCTGTCTCTCTGGGTTTGACGATCCTTGATACCTCATATAAGAGGAATCATGCGATATTTGTCCTTTTGTGTCTGGCTTCTCTCACTTAGCATCATGCTTTCAAAGTCCATCTAGGTTGTAGCCTTTGTCAGAACATCCTTCCCTTTTAAGGCTGAAAGCTGACATCTTAAGAAAGACCACTACTTTGGACAAGTTTTCAGGCCTGAGTCAATCTCTCAGGAATGCTTGGTTGTCAAGCCTACGGTGGCCATCCTTCCTGTGAGTGTTCTAACAGAAACCGTCTTGGTCTACTAAGTGAGTTCTGTCCTGTTCCCTAAATAATTGCTGAACTGAATAATCTACGCAAATTCTAGCCTCTGACTCCAAACAGGCTATGACCACTTAACAGTCAATACTTATGCCAAGGAAGAAGGTGGCCCACACGGTACGGAGAAGGAAACAGAAATATGAAACCCTCTGGACTATAATAAAACTCCCCCCACCCCTTTTTGTCAGAGCTCTTTAAAGTGGGAACAGCTGATACTCTCCAATTTAGTATCTTCCCATGAATTTTCATTTTCCCAGAGGAGATGCAGACCCACTTCACTCGGCATATAATATTTAAACAAAGCAAGCATAAAATAAAGGACCAAGAATAAACCGATACAAAGCCTCATATTATTCATAGGGCAGATTTGGAGTCTCTCAGAGTAGACAAGTCGGTCATAAATTGTATATAAATGTTCCTTGAATTATGGCTTCGATTCCATTTTCGAGCCTCTAATAGGGGAATTAGAGTGGGTTTCATGACAAGCAACTCTTGTTAGGCAGAGGCACCAGGGAGGGGGCGGCACTGTGGTGATGAATGGCTCCTATAGCCAAGAGTGTACAGAAAATATATTTCCCTGATGGGCAAACTCACATTCACAGACCTCCCTATTAGCTAATGTGTTTCCCATGTCTGCAGCGGAGGCGAGGACCAGAGCAAACGACGTCAGGCACCAAGACTCAGCACTAGCTGATGTCTTGCCATGTAGTTGCCGTCTTTTGTTAAAACTATAGCTGCCCTGAAGGAACTCAAAACGCCAGGTACCTTCTCTTACCAGGTAAGAGAGCGATGGGTAAACAATTGGCCATAACCAGGAGACTGCTGGAGAGGAGAGATGTATACACAGTTGCAATGCTGTTCTGGTCTCCTGAGACTCTCAGGAGAGCTTTCAACATCAGGTTTTCTTGAGCCCCTTGCCTTAAGCGTTCAGTTTGGACAAGGTATTTCAAAAATCTGGAATTTCAAAGAAGATATACTGGTGTATTTCATTAATCCTCTTCCTGGGATGGACAAGGGATGAGCCAATGCAGAACAGTTAATATTTTTCATTTAAGGCAGCCAGTCTCCCAGTCCCAGCAATGACTTTACACGGTTTTACAGTCAGTCCAAGGCATGGCTCCTCTTAGACTATAAACAGCAAAGCTCAGGACAGGAGACCATGCATAATTGGGGCAGTGTGAGTAGTTACCATTCTTGAGCTAGAGCTCTCAGGAGGATGTATCAAGAACATCCTACTTTTTAGAAACAAAGTCACCTTAACAGTTTCCAAAGGGGAAACACTGCCCAGAAGAGAGCTAGTATGAAGAGAGAATGAGGAAATAGGTAGTGGATTGGATGCCACCCACAAGAGGCATTTGGTGTGAGTTCAGCTATTAGTGGGTGATATGAACCATGGGGAGAAAGCTGGGTACCCTGGAGGCAGCAGGACCACACTAGTCCTAAGGCAGGGAAATTGCTGAAGATGGATCATAAGGCAAACTCGCTGGCATCAGTGCTTATCGATATATGAGCATATGGTAAAGGACGGCTTGGGCAGATTGAATGCGGAAGTTTTTTTTAGTAAATATATTCTAATTGACAAACATTTTTGGTAACTGTGGAGACATTTTATTGATGCTTATATAAAATGTGAACATTCATTTGTTCATTCATTCACACATCCTTTTGACAAATATTTACTTAGCAACTGGGCCAGATATTGGGATGAGTCCTATTGCTGCTAATCAGAAGGTCAAGACACGGCCCTTTCTTCAAGACTTACAGTCTAGGGAAGACTTGGCAAGAGGCGCTGGTGGAATTTTATACCTTTTATTGAGAATATGAAAGAAAAGCGTACTTCCTTATTGGGAAGCACTCACTCTGGGACTTAGGCGATGAGAGGGCTCATTGGTAAAAAAAGGAAGGACATTACTCCCACCCCATGGGAAATGAATGAGAGTGAGTCAGGTATAGAGCATGCCTCCTGAGGATGGGATTTGCAGCAGTAAGTGGCAAGGGCATGGCTGGGGGCACTGATGGATCCTAGGGGTCTGAGCCCAGAGACCACTGGGTTTGAGAAGGCAGCAGCCAACATCTCAATATCGGCAGCACAGAATCCTGACACCATCGCACAGACATCACTTTGATGGTACACATCTCATTTAGAAAAAAAAAATACACTTCCAACTATTGATCAAAACTTAGTGGCCACCTAAGAAGGACCTGACACTCACCACCGTGCTGGAACTAAGGACAATTAATCAGCAACACACCTGATATGGTAGGCAATGGCTAGAATTTGCTCTGCACATTCAAATAACCTTTGTGGGTATGTTTTTAAATTTCGAGTTTCATTCTGTTTCAACCTCATTGACCATTTCCTTCTCCCAAGTCCATGAAAAACCTCCTCCAGCAGCCTCGATATTTTGCTGATAGGATGCAGATGAAAGGGAAATCTTTGGAAGGCAGGGATTGGCTAGATTCCCTGTACGGACATGAAGCCAGTCTCCCTTCCATCCTCCCTAGGTAAGCTGTGGGCAAACCAGTCTTCTAGAGAGAACTATGTTATTCTGCAGCCCTGAAAACAAATCATCCACTTCTAGAGTGTGAACACTCTGCACAGGTGAGGTCCTCAGTGCAAAGAGATCATGGTTCAAGTCATATCAAACAATCTCTATTAAGTACGATGGTGTGCAAACCCAGTGCAGTAAGTAATTGAATATGCAAAGATGTTTTCCTGGAAAGTTCTCTCTGTTCACTCTACTGCAGTGAATTTCTACTCAACAAAACACTTTGAAGGTCAACTACAAAGCAATGGATTCGACCACCGTGCAGGTGATCAGAATTGGTCACTAAGATAATCTAGTTAACCCTTTTAGTGCCTCAATTGGTGAATGTGAGCAGTGATTTGAAAGTGATGAAATATTTACTGAGATTTTTTTTTAAAAAAAAGCAAAACCACTGGCTCTTATTTTGATCACTCAGTTATATCCCATAAGCCCAGTTTATAGTGCAAAAAACTCCCAAAGATACATGTAAAAGCAACTGACATCACTATCCTATTGATATACTTGTCTGTCAAGCTTCTGCTAGAAAGAGAGGGTTTTTAAGGATATGCATGTTTAAGTAGAACAGGCTCTTTTGATGGCCCTACAGACAGTTGCCTGTCTGGGTCTAGTAATAAAGGCTCGCCTGTCTGCTTGAGCTGTCTCTCGGAGGACGAACACTCCAATAAAGATCTATTAAAAAAAAAAAAAAAGGTTTGCCTGTATAGAGCCCCTGGCAGGCTGGCACTGCCGTGGCTCCAGGCGGTGGTATCTATTAGCAGACCATGCTCGCAGTGTCTGCCTAGTTCCTCCCATGTTTGTGTCACAGGGCTTACACAAGCAACCTTGTCTTCCCTACTCACCACGTCTTTTCGATTTTGACAGCCTCTCTGACAAGTACAAAGGCTCTATTCCTCCACATCTGTCCCCCCTCCGCGACACTCTGGCCTTGCCTCTCCCACCTGCATCCCCTGCCCATCCACAAGGGTGCATTTCAAGACTTTCAAAACTAACAGGCTGTGCAATTCGTGTCAGGCACATGCAGTGGTGCTCTGGGCTGATGATGGAGAGGACGCATAAATAACTCGTCTGATTTCTTTCAGTCTCGACACCTGTCACTTGCTCTACTATTTGGAGTAAAAGAGGCATGTAGAGCTTCTGAGCTCACCCCCAGCAGGGTACCTTGGGAATTCACCAAGGATCATCACCCCAGCTCCCCCACCTGCACCTTCCAGGGCACCTTGATTTCTGGAGTTCAAATGCAGGCTGTGGAAGCACAGATCCTTACCAGATCCTCCCAAATATTTTACAGACACTTTTGATAACTCTTTCTCATCTGTTCAAGTGGCACAGGAGTTGAAGATTTCCATGCCTTCCAGGGTTGTTTTGAACATGAACCCGATAAAGCACTTTGAGCTAGTCTAAGATGAGATGCTGTGGGCATGTGAACTATGGGTTGGTTACTACTTGCTATGGACTGAATGTTTGTGTCCCCACCAAATTCATAATTAGAAGACCTAATCCCCAGCGTGATGGTATTTGGAGCTGGGGGCTCTGGGAAGTGACTAGGTCATGGTGGGGAGACCTTGTGAATGGGATTAGTGCCCTTAGAAAAGAAACCCAGAGAGCTCCCTTGCCCCTTCCTTCTGCCACGTGAGGTTACAGCTAGAAGACAGTCATCTACAAACCGGGAAGTGATAGGACTATGAACCAGGAAACAGGTTCTCATCAGACCCTGAATCTGCCGGCACCTTGACCTTGGACTTTCCAGCTTTCAAAACTGTGAGAAACAAATTTCTCTTGCTTAAAAGCCACCCGGTCCTAGGGTATTTTGTTATAGAGTCCAAACGGCTGTTACAGCTGTGGCAGGCTGGCCTCCTGTGAGTGTAGCTCTCTTAAGAGTTTACAATGAAGTATCACCTCACACTGGTCAGAATGGCCATTATTAAAAAGTCTACAAACAATAAACTCTGGAGAGGGTGTGGAGAAAAAGGAACCCTCCTACACTGTTGGTGGGAATATAAATTGATATGACCACTATGGAGAACAGTATGGAGGTTCCTTAAAAAACTAAAAATAGAGTCACCAGGTGATCCTGGGCATATATCCGGAGAAAACTCTAATTTGAAAAGATGCATGCACCCCAATGTTCACTGCAGCACTATTTACAATAGCCAAGACATGGAAGCAAGCTAAATATCCATTGACAAATGAATGGATAAAGAAGAAGTTGTGTATATATACAGTGGAATACTACTCAGCCATAAAAAGGAGGAAGTGATGCCACTTGCAGCAACAAGGATGGACCTAGAGATTATCATACTAAGTAAGCCAGACAGAGAAAGACAAATACCGTATGATGTCACTTATATGTGGGATCTAAAAAAAATACAAATGAACTTATACACAAAATAGAAATAGATCCACAGACATAGAAAACAAACTTATGGTTACCAAATGGGAAGGGGGGGGAGGATAAATTAGGAGTTTGGAATTAACATATATAAACTACTATACGTAAAACAGATAATCAACAAGGACCTACTGTATAGCACAGGGAACTCTACTCAGTATTTTTAAATAACCTATAGGGAAAAGAATCTGAAAAAGAATAGATATATCTATATGTATAACTGAATCACATTGCTGTACACCCGAAACTAACACAACACTGTATATCAACTATACTTGAACTAAAAAAAAAAAAAAAGAGTTCACAGGTGGTCAGGTCAGCGTCCAGAGACTGACTCTTCGCTTTCTCCATCTTTCAGCCGGCAGAGCCCTGCGTTTTCCACACCTGACCCCCAGAACTTGGAAGAGCACTCTGGGTACAGCTGGCTGAAAAATGGCAATGGGAGGATGATTCTTAGCTCTTACGGCTTATGAGACTGATATAATCCCATCACTGAGAAAAATGAAGCTTCCACAAGACAACAAGACAAATATTTTCATAAGTACTCGGGGGCTGGGGGGAAAGGATGGTCAGATCTTGGGCTTTGGGTGGGTCCCATAACTCACAGCCCTAATCAATAAACAATCTGAGTTCCTCACGCAGTTGACATATCCCTGTTCAAGTTTAGCTCAAGTGCTAACCCCGAAGAGAGAAGGGCGTGAGATGGCCTGAATTCATCCACACTGGCAGCCTTGCTCCAGAGGCCAGGCCCTTACATTTTCACTGAGGCCTGACCTAAAGGGCTAATATCGCTTCTCCCCCTTTTTACAGAAGGACCTTTGGCTGAAGATGGAGAGGGAGTGATCTGGGAGCTCTAGCCCATGGATGGCTTCACAACGGCCAGGATTTGCCATAACTAGGTTTCCATGAGGCTACCGGTGAGGTCTGTGCTCCCTCTCACCCTGCAAGGAGGCTGTTCTAGTACAGCTGAGGCAGGATTGACACTGGGGTCCCCTCATCTGTGGCCTGAGGCTCACAGCCTCTTTGGGCTCAGTTTCTGCATGTGTCTAAATCCGGGCTGAGCCTAGACGAGGGATCCCAGACGGTGGGTATCACGGAACACTCCAATCTGTACATCGAATTAAATATTGGGAGGGCCAAGCAAGGGTTGCCAATATCTTATACGCTAAGTTGGGGCATTAACAAGAACAAATAACAAAACAAGGCCATCACCATCTGCCATCGTCAGGATTTTATTAAAGGAAAGACATTTTAACACACACCAAAAATAGGAGAGGGGGCTTCCCTGGTGGAGCAGTGGTTAAGAATCTGCCTGCCAATACAGGGGACACGGGTTCAAGCGCTGGTCCGGGAAGATCCCACATGCCGCAGAGCAACTAAGCCCGTGCTCCACAACTACTGAGCCTGCGTGCCACAACTACTGAGCCCACGTGCTGCAACTACTGAAGCCCATGTGCCTAGAACCTGTGCTCTGCCACAAGAGAAGCCACCACAATGAGAAGCCCGCGCACCGCAACGAAGAGTAGCTCCGGCTCGCCGCAATTAGAGAAAGCCCGTGCGCAGCAACAAAGACCCAACGCAGCCAAAAAAAAAAAAAAATTTAAATAAATAAAATTTAAAAATAGGAGAGAGATCATCTCAGAATTTAAAGTGGATGGCATGTAGTCGGATGGAGAACTCCCTCTGTTGTCTGTATTTTCTGTGCTGCTGACTGGTGAGGAGTTTATCACAGGCAGGCATTGGTGCCTGGAGCCAGCGGATCGTAAGCTACAATTCAGCTCTAACATCTGCGATTATATCTCTGGTTTTTAATGCATCGTCACCCTGCTACTAAAACACAGACTAAAGATACGCAGAAACAGTTCACAGGTGAATCGCTGCAAACATCCTCCACCTTCCTCCCCATGTGTTTCTTCTCTCCCACAAGTTCAATGCCAACCCACGGAAGAGAACATCAGCCAGGCGGAAGAGCGAAGCTGAAATAAACACACTGCCTTCAGCTTTAGAAGCGCGGAGAAAGGACAAAGCCAGACCAAGAGGGAGTGTAGTGATCTTATTTTGCTTCTTGGTCAACCCAAGTCCTTCCAGGTGTGTTCTGGAAACATCAGCGCTCTCTGGGCGTTACTCCTCAACACGATGGAATCTCTTCCCTACGCATGTGCTTGCGAATGAACAACTGATTCTTAGGCACAAGACTGAGTCCGTCTTTCTTCTTTCTTTTTTTTTTTTTTGCGGTACGTGGGCCTCTCACTGCTGTGGCCTCTCCCATTGCGGAGCACAGGCTCCGGACATGCAGGCTCAGTGGCCATGGCTCACGGGCCCAGCCGCTCCGCGGCATGTGGGATCTTCCCGGACCGGGGCACGAACCCGAGTCCCCTGCATCGACAGGCGGACTCTCAACCACTGCGCCACTAGGGAAGCCCTGAGTCCCCCTTTTTTGAAACTCCTTTTGTTAATGGTTTTTGAATGGTAACATATGCAGATGATACAAAATTAAAAATGAACAAGAGAACAGGTGAAAAAGTTTCTCTGTTTTATATCTCTGACCTACAGCCACTCAGTTCGTGCTAAAGGCAAGCACCTTTACTGTGTCTGGAGATGTTCTAATCAGACTCAGGCATAAAATATTACCACTTGTGTATGTTATATGTATCAATATATAGAAGATATATCACAAGTGTTTACAACTGCAAATAGTACCTTACTGTCTGGAATATTTCATTAATCTGCACCCTATTGATGGGAATTCGAACGTGTCACTAACACAACATGAAAATGCATTTTGGGGTGTAGACTTCTAGACGTGGAATTGCTGACTCAAAAGTCACGTACATTAAAAAAAATTTTACCCTCCATAGAGTTTGTGCCAATTTATACCCCCCAGAAAATAGAGAGTGCCTGATTCCCGACACTGTCAGTCACACGGTGGGACAGTTAATTTGTTGACTCTTGGCAATATGATGAGTAAAAAATGGCATCTCGTTTTTATTTCAATTTATAATCTCCTTTATTAATTGAAAATAGTGGTTCACAAAAATTCCCTAACATGAATTCCATTTTTTTAAACCAAGTCTTCATTGATCCAGGTGGGTCCAGCTGGGCTTCCCTGGTGGCACAGTGGTTGAGAGTCCGCCTGCCGATGCAGGGGACACGGGTTCGTGCCCCGGTCTGGGAGGATCCCACATGCCGCGGAGCGGCTGGGCCTGTGAGTCATGGCCGCTGGGCCTGCGCGTCTGGAGCCTGTGCTCCGCAACGGGAGAGGCCACAACAGTGAGAGGCCCGCGTACCGCAAAAAAACAAAACAAAACAGATGGGTCCAGCTGTGTCTCATGAACATTCTGGTAATGGGCATAAACTAATGATTAGCAGCAAGATGTTAGACCCATGTACCCACTGAAGTCCACACTTAAAGGCAATTTAAGAGAATCTTTATTAATCGCTCCCTTGTGCATCTCTGTATCACCTACTCCAAAATGCACCTGTTAGGATGACTGGAAATTAAAACAACACTAAGCAAGAGCAAAGGGTAATTCATTCTTTCGTAAAGTTTCCCTTTGCCCTTGAGAAGAGAGATCAAAGCAATGAAAAGGTTAAATCTTGAAAGACTTTGGACCATGACACTTGATCAGATGCGGACTGTATAAAATTGATAACATTTGTCAACTACTCCATTTCAAATCTACCAGACTCAGAAGCTAATCTCATAAAGGATCAGCAGTGTAGGCAATAAAGGTCCTCAGAACTTCCCCTATGTGCCACGATATACGAGAATGTCAACTCCTCTAGGTACAGCTATAGATTCCCCGGTGACTTTGTTGATCAAAGATTCGTGACCACTGACTTCCGTCAGTAAAGTTGATCCTACTGCCTCACTGAATTTACGATGGGCCTCTATTTTCTACTGTTGCTCATCTCTGTTGAGGTTTCCACTTACTTTCAAGGTCACTAGCTGTGTTTGGACAAAACGATAATAATATTGATCTTCAGGACACCATTTCTTGAGCATTTTTCAAAGGGACAGTGTAGACACCAGTTATTTCATGGACATGTAAAAAAATCATTATAGATAGGCAGCCAACAAACTAATTAATTTAATTAATTTAACTTAATTAAACATATTAAATATTTACTGAGCTCGTTGTTTTCTATTGGATTTGCATTGAGGTTGTAGTGATTTTTTCATGTGCTGCAAGCACCAAGCTATTAATCCTGTGGCTGGAAACGCTTAGACTCATGAATGGTTAGAAGACTATTTTATAGAACATGACCTGTACTTAGACAACTTACTTGTATTGCTATTTAATAATATCCCTTTTTGCTCACAAAGGGGTAGATGTTATATATACTACGGGTGAGGCAGGTCTTTCACATCTAAGAATTTGTATTTCTAGTTTCTGAGTAAGATCTTATTGCTGTTTACTTGCTTATCTATCTATCGATCGATCAAGCTATCCTCTCTTTCTTTTCTTCCATCCATCCATCCATCCATCCGTACATATATACATACATCTATCCATCATTTATCCATCATAGATCCATTTATTATCTATCGATTGATCTTTCCTTCTTTCTCCCATTCATCCATCCATCCATCATTTATCTATTATCTATCCATCCATTTTCTATCTTTCTTTCCTTCTCTCTCTCCCTTCCTTCCTCCTCCTTCCCTCCCTCTCTTCCTTCCTTCCTTCATTCCTCTTTCTCCCATCCATCCATCCATCCATCCATCATTTATCTAACATCTATCTATCCATCCATTTATCTATCTATCTACCTATCTACCTGTCTATCTTCCATCTGATCTCAACCCTGTGCCAGGCATTGTTCTGACTGCCTTACAAATATGAACTTATCTAATCCTCACTATAGCCCTACGAGGTGGTTATCATTTTTCCACCCCCATTTTCCAGGTGGGAAAACTCAGGAACAGAGAGACACTTGCTAACAGTCACACAGCCAGTCCAATGGTGGAGTCAGAATATGAGCCCAAGCCTTCTGGCTCCAGATTCACTGATGTAACCACTACACTGGGCTTGTGTGTGTTCAACATTCTAGTTTTGTGAACCATCACTTGTTCCCTGTCACGGAGGGAAAATCATTCTTCTGTTGGACGAAACAGAGAGTTCTTATGAGGAAGCAAAGCTGGTTAAAAAGTGTGTGGTGGTGGTGATGGTGGGGTTCATTGGAAAATGTCTGGTATTCATGTACAAGATAATCTTAATAGCATCTCCATTGTGTAATGGAGAGATTCAATAATGGTACTAAAGAAATTCAGTTGACATTAATGTTGGAGCAAAAAACACAGAGTGATGCAATTCTTAAAACTGGGAGGAGTGTAAGATTCATCTGAGACTGACTGTGTTTTGGAGATGAGAGAACAGGCCCCGGGGACTATGGCCTCATTTGGCCTGTCTGCTGGCGGCCATCTTGGACCCAGGGACCCGGATCCAGACGTAACATCTCCAGGTGCAGTGCTCTCATTTCCATCCTTTCTTAACAGAACTACGGACTCCTCAGAGGCCTTGGATCAGCTCAGGCATCTCCCTGACCTGCTCTGAAATGCATCCTTCACAGGCACTGAGGGCATAAGGAGAGAGTTCTGGCCTGCAGTCGTCACAGTAGTTCAGTGCTCACTCACACAGGTCTTCCTTTAAAGGAGACACTGATGGGAAGGTGGCTGGACCAGAAGAGGCGGGGGGTGAAGAGATGCAATGGCCAGGTGTCTGACCCACAAGCCTGCAGAAATATATTTCTTGGGGCCGTGAAGTAACATGTGCCAGGCCTTCAGAGTGGGATAGCTATTTTACTACCTCTTAATTAAAGGAATTATAGGACTCCCTTGTGAGAAAGCAAAATGACTTATCTGACCCTAATGCAGTTTTGGAAACAGCAACTAGGAGGGCTTTGAAAAAGTCATAAAGTATGTGGAGTTCCAGTCGCTTCTTTTCGTTTTGTTTTTAGTTTTCATGCTGAAACGGGGCAATTGGAACCCTTCTGCTTTCTCCAAATAAAACAGAGCTCTTTCTGTCCTTTGAATTCTTCAGAGCTGCTTTTCAAGGAGGCTAACTTGGCTTCCTGGTGACGCTTTTCAAAAAAGCCTTTCTGATGATGTTCTCTGAAAAGCCTTGCTTTGCTGTGGTACTTCCAATAGTTCGACATTTTAGTTACAGATTAACTTTCTGTCATTGAAATTCTGACTAATTGAAATTATTTTCGTCTGTTTATAAATGAATTTGTTTTCTGCACCAAAAGGGAAACACATTATAATCTTCATCCTTGAGTTATCTGATTTAACAAGATTTAAAGTTAGGAAACATTTGCAAATAAGTTTTACATCTAGGCATGTACCACCCCACAAAGTAAGTTTCCCATAAAAATAAGTTCCCCCCAAATAAGTGTACATATAAGCACCAGAGGACATGCCCAGGGATTTTCATAGCAGCGTTATTCATGGAAGCTCCAAAATAAAAACAATCCGAATGCCCGTCAGAGGTATAACAGATAAATACGGAGTATGTTCCTATTGTGTAATCATATAAGGGAATAAAACACAGCAATGAAAATTAAGACACAATCGAACTTTACAATCCCCGCTGCACTAAAGTGACTACAGTGATTAGGAACTGAGACACTTTTTTCTGCATAAAGCCTGGAGGCGAAAGCTTATTGACGTCACAAGAGAGGCCACGATTTTCCTTTTCTATATTATCTCGTAGGAATCTTCAAAAATAGAATAGAAAGACACACGGCAACATGCAAAACTGTTCTATAACTTTTTTGGAAAAACTCCTTTTTCCAGATCAGCTGAGTCCACGGGGCCTAATTTGACCACATTTTAAGAAAACAAAAGGCAGAACTGTAACTTCCCTGGCTGTCCAGTGGTTAGGACTCCGTGCTTTCCACTGCCGTGGGCCTGGGTTCAATCCCTGGTCGGGGAACTAAGATCCCACAAGCCACATGGTGTGGCCAGAAAACAGACAAAGGCAGAATTATTTTACTATCTGTTAATGCTAAGGTGGAGGTCATATTCAACTTTGCTGTTTCTTTCATGAGATTCCTGGCTCCAGACTTTCTGGTTCGTGACTCAATAAAGGAAATCATTTGCTTACTCAGCGTGACGACCAGGCCTTTGGTGCTCACAGCTATCATGCTTTGATGGTCAGGCATTCGGTATCCCGCCTGGATGTGCCATGCAGCAGCCCAAAGACTGGTTAAGGGAGTGATTTTCTGGCTGCTCTAATGAGGATAATCCAAACTGATCCAAATGTGGGGACGTAAAGTTCCCACCGAGTGGTAACTGCTTCTATTATTAAGCATGGTCATCAGGGCTGGTCACTGGAGATTATCTGGAGAAGAGAGAGACTCATAAACCGTACAGTTCTGTCCTGAGACCGTGCAAACCAAATTCCTTCTGATTCGTCAGGAGATGCAGTGGTGGGCTTCCAACTCCAATGTCACTCTCAGGATATTGTGGAATGGCCCTCTGTGAGGCAGAGTGACGTCCTCATCTGAACAGAATTGTCTGTGAGGCAGAGTGACGTCCTCATCTGAACAGAATTGTGATGGCTCTTGTGTTAAAATATTAATTCCATTAAACAGGTTTGTTGAGGAAAGAATAGATTCTTCATGGTGGAAATATACTGATGCATACTGTTTTGTTTGAACTTCTTTATCCTTTGGAGTTTCGCTTTTATTGTTGTCCTTGCCTGGTGGAAAAGATGTGAAGAACATCTCCTTGGTTACTTGGGAGCAAAGGTTGCCCACTGATTCCGATGTGCTTTGGCTGTAGTAGACCAGCACCTCGCAGTGAAGCCCCTGAACAATACCACAGTCTTGAAGCGCTGGGCTCCAGGCTGTGGCAAGAAAGTTCTTCAAATGCCCGTCTCCCAGGGTGTAGTCCACGGACACTCTCTGCTTCCTCCTCTCGTCCCCTGATGGGAATGTCTTCCCTTATGGAACTCTGTAGGAATTGGCCTTTGTGGAAATTTCTGGAGTGCCAGCTAAGTGTGCCTGTGAGAGGCAAAAGGTCCAGGCCTAGCACACTGTAGACCACACTGGAAAGTGGCCCAGAGCTTGATACCCCATCCATCCAGGACAAAGTGACAGGTTGTTCTCTGCAACCCAGGTCTGAGGTGGTGCTGCATTTGCAAAAGGCTGGGAGAGAAAGAAGAGAGCCTTAAAGCTAGAGTCACACCGGACCCACTGCCCAGGCCTGAGCGTGACCCTCTGATGGCTTTGCTGCATCTCCTCTTACAAACTGTCGATTCAATGTCGATTGTGTTTATAGGGATTCTTACCTTGTGACCCTTGTCTTCAAGAGGACTGAGCAACTTCAAAGACCACAGACAAAATTTGTGTAAATAAATACAGGTGCCCGATTCTAGGTAGAAGGGCCAAGGTTTTACCAGCTTATCAACCAGGCTCTCAAGATCCCAAACAGAAGAACATTATCAACAACAAAAGAAGACAAAAACAAGCAAGGGAAAGAAAGAGGAAGGAAGGAAGAAAGGAAAGAAGAAAAAGAAGCCACTGGGTTCATTTCAGTTTTTCAAACCAGAGCACAGTCGGTTTTATTCATTTCAGAGGCCGAAGGGTCAAGGAGGTTGATATAAACTCTCTCCAATCTTTCATTGATACAATCTCAAATGCTCAGCAGCTGTTTCCTATCTCAGTTGACAGGAAGATAATTTAAATATTCCTGTTGGTTTCTCTCCTATCTGTGTTCTGAAAACCCAAATGAGAACCCCCTTGTACTAGTGCTGAATAATCCAGGAAGCAAAACTGACTGTAACATGAAAAGGGAAACTTTAGGATGAGAAGTACTTTCCATCCTAGAAATAGTCCCCTTTGAGGGATTTCCAAGTCCAAGAAGTGTGGGAGAATGTGACTCCTTGGGGTTTGAATACCAATGAGTAGCGAGGTACTGGCATGGAATAGAAAGAAGCCTTGCAGTTAGACAGGACAGAGAATCATGGCTTTGCTGCTTCGCCACCGTGGGGCCCGAGATAGACTACTGAGGTCAAGTCTTGGCTTCCTCCTCCACCAAGGGGTAACGACAGTGTCCACCTCAGAGACAGGTTCTGACCACTCAGTGAACAATGTATAAGGGGTTGAGCACACAGCCTAGCACACGGTCACTCAGTAAACATTAGACATTATTTCTGCTTTGTTAGTCAGTAAAATCCCAAGATAATGGGGAAGGGGTGTAGACTTCTTATGCGGAAGGAGGGAGAGGAGGAACGTGGGAATGGGGATGGGCCAGTAACCAAAGACCCTGGATAAGGCTGAAGAGTGAACCAGTCAACCAAGATATTACTAGGATGGACGCCAGTGCTCTGAAGTCCCATCCAGCTACAGAACCCAGAATGGTCCCCATGGATACTCACGCCAGAGCACACAACTTCTGGGCCTGGAATGGATCTGGATGGAGAAGCAGGAACTTTGGAAATTCTGGTCAGTGAGCTTTGAGAATGCCTGATTCACTTTGTTTTCCCCTTACGAGTATAATCCCTCATTTTGTATGACGGATTTTTGTAAGCTTCCCCACTATTACATAGGGCAGCATTTTACAGTAATAAAAACAATAGTGATTTTTGGAAATAGAATGGGCTCTCCCTGGTTGTTATTAAGACAAATCTATTTCTTTCCTTCTAGCCCTGGAGACTGCCACTCACTAACTGACCTCCAATTCCTAAAGTTTGCTCTTTAACGACAAACTAAAAGTTGGTCTTTAACGACAACATCTCTTATTGCAGAATGTGGAGAAACCCCCTTGTAGTTCAAAAAGGATGCATGAAATGACCATGGCCACTAGGATTTTGTGTTCAGGACCAACCGAGGGCTCATAGAGTCATGTGGAAAAAAGCTGAGAAGCCAGTCACTCTGGGAGATAAGTGTTGGATTTGTCCACTGCTGCATTCCTCACCTATGGATGTGCTGGTTTAATTTGTACCTGAGACCTTTCTCCTACCTTTTTTCAAATAAACAAGTTTACAAGGATTGTAAACAGAGCAATTAAGATCATTAGAATTACGAATGTGCATTGGGAACTTGGGGGGTGAGGAGATAATGGTCAATATAAATAAGGAATTCATGGTGAAGCAGACAGTTTCACACTAGACGGAGCCTTCAAAACAGGCTGAGAACAGGAAGTTGAAGAAAGATGCTGGCAAGCATTCCACAACTTTAAGAACCAAAGGTAAACCATGGCCTTTTAAAACTGGAATCCAGGGACTTCCCTGGTAGTCCAGTGGTAAAGAATCCACCTTCCAATACAGGGGACGTGGGTTCGATCCCTGGTCAGGGAACGAAGGTCCCACATACTGTGGGGCAACTAAGCCTGCACGCCACAACTACTGAGCTTGCGCGCCTCAACTAGAGAGAGCCCGCGTGCTGCCAACTACAGATCACACGTGCTCTGGAAACTGAGCACCACAACTAGAGAGAAGCCCGAACACCACAACGAAGAGCCCGTGCACTGCAATGAAAGATCCCACGTACCACAACTAAGATCCAATGCAGCCAAAAATAAATAAAATAAATACATAAATAATAAATAAAATCTTAAAAAAAAAACAAAAACCCCCCTGGAATCCACCCCCATCTCCTTACCCCCTCCCGCCCCCAGTTTGGTTGTTGGCATATCAGGAAAGGGGTCAGCCAAACTGTGTCCTTCCCCTCCTCATAATTCACAGTGGTCTACAGTAAATCTCTTCTCTTAAATGTCCTTAGGGGCTATTGGATTTTATCTGTTTTTAAAATTTGGGCCTTTGGGGCTTCCCTGGTGGCGCAGTGGTTAAGAACCCGCCTGCCAATGCAGGGGACATGGGTTTGAGCCCTGGTCCAGGAAGATTCCACATGCTGCAGAGCAACTAAGCCCATGCGCCATAACTACTGAGCCTGCACTCTAGAGCCCGCGAGCCACAACTACTGAAGCCCATACAGCCTAGAGCCCGTGCTCCGCAATGAAAGAAGCCATTGCAATGAGAGCTGGCACACCGCAACAAAGAGTAGCCCCCGCTCACCGCAACTAGAGAAAGCCTGTGCACAGCAACGAAGACCCAACACAGCCAAAAATAACTAAATAAAATAAATTTATAAAAAAAAAAAAAAAAGTTGGGCCTTACTCTGTAAAGATTTTTTTAAACATGAGGGAAAATCTTGCTTTCATGAATTGACCATGCTTTCACAGTTGCCCTCCCCAGCATGCTTACCACACCTCCATCCAGCCCATCTTTTCATATCAAGAAGTATTTATTGAGCACCTATATGTGGAGGCAAAAAAGTCATTGTGTGAGTGTAGGCTCGGCTCCATCACTTACAACACACACACTGGTGTTAGGCAATTCTTTTAACGTCTCTTGGCCTCAGTTTTCCCACCTGTAAAATGGGGCTAATGGTATTTATCTCCCAGAGTTGTTGTGAAGATTGAGTTAATCCATGTAAAGCAGTCAGAACAGAGAGCAAAGTCACATTAGGCAGAAACAGGTCTCACTTACTGGCCTCTCCCTTGTGCCAGGAGCAGCTGTCCTGAGAGGTCTGTGTGAATCAACTCATTTAATTCCCACAAGCTCCCTGTGAGGTGATTACTGTTATTATCCTCCCTTTTCTGGATGATGCAACAAAGGCTTAAGAGAAGTTAAGTGATGGCAGAGCATGGCTGATTGGCTGTGCCAAAGGAGGGTCACATCTCCATGAGTAATTCTGCTCCTGCACAAGTTAACACCTTTCAAGACGTGTGGATCTAGGGAGTTCCCTGGCGGTCCAGTGGTTAGGACTCTGCGCTCTCAGGGCCGAAGGTGCGGGTCCAACCCCTGGTTGGGGAACTAAGACCCCGCGAGCTGCGCAGCAGGGCCAAACAAAACAAAGAATGTGAGGCTCTTGGGCACAGCGTCTGCAGGAAGCACCGTGTGCAACCGGAAAATCTCATCAATCGTAGGGCTCTGATATCGGCAGGCCAGCCTGCAGTTTTCCCCAGCTGGAAGTTGGGATGCTTTCCTTTCCGAGTCCCCACTTCCCTAGAACTTCACTTCAAATACACCTTTCCTGTGACTCTTAACTCTCTATTCTCACCCAACTCAGCCAACCCCTTTCTTCTAGGTTCCCTGAGTGCCTTAGTCTCTTTGCGCTGCTGTAACAAAAATACCATAGACTGGGTGGCTTATAAACAACAGAGATTTATTTCTCACGGTTTTGGAGGGGGGAAGTCGGAGATCAGGTGCCAGCCTGACTGGGTTCTAATGAAGACCCTCTTGCAAGTTACAGAGGCTGCCTTCTCCTTATATCTGCCCACAGCAGAGAGTAGAGAGGGCAAGCAAGCTCTTGGCTCCTATTAGAGCACTAATCCCATCATGAGGGCCCCATCCTCATGACCTCATCTAATCCCAATCACCTCCCAAGGCCACACCTTCTAATACCATCATATTGGGGGTGGGGTTTCAACACATGAATTTTGGGGACATAAGCATTCAGTCTGTAACTCTGAGTACTTGGTTGCAGTTGTTGATTTTTCACCCCTATAGCCTAGGAGTCACCCACCTTTGCCTTCTAGACAAGGTTACACTTTTTATACCCAGATTACTATGGTACCAGCCCACCTCCATCAAAAGGACCCCTGCTATTTCTGAGCATTTTCTGAGGCCCTGTCTTCAGTATGTTCTGGAACAAACAGCTCTGGGTGCTTGGTTCTAGCCCTTCATCTATAGTTATGTCCCTGCCACCTCCTCCATTGCTGGTGACCCTGGAGACATTGCCTCTCCTAGCCCAGACCCTGAGACTCCAATTCTGGTTTTGGGACTGGGGACACTGCTCTTTCTTTCTTCCCTGCACAACTCTGTCCTAAGCCTAATTTCCCAAACCACGACTGAGACCAGGCTGCAACTTTTATAGGCCTTACTGAACATTCAACAAGAGTGCAAAGAAAAATGGAAATTGCCCTATAGGCACAGTCCCACCCTACCATCTGGTACACAGCCAGCATCCCACATAGAACCTGGACAGTGTCCAAGGAGTGAGCCCAGGCTACCCAGCATCACCCCATGCCCAGGTCTCTCCAGGCCTCAGTTTCAGAAAAACTGTCTTCTCGGATCCTAAGAGAGGGAGTATTTATTCCCAACCCCCATCTCAAATCCACTTCGCTGGGGCTTTGATTTTAGCCTCCTCTCAGGAAGATGGCTGGAGAGAGCACTGATTCACCCCAGAGAAAACCCCACCTGTAACCACCCAAGTGTTATCTGGTCCTTGTCCCCAGAAACTGAAACACAGTCACTTGGTTAATAAAGTAATTAATACTCTGTGTTCTTCCAAGGAAGCTTCAAGGAGGTTAGGGTATCAGGTTCCTTTATAGGAGCATGCATTAATGGATCCGTTCCTCCCAGATGCCATGTTCGCCTCCATGTCTGTAATGATCTGTGTTCCCATGCAGACAGTAAGCTCCTCAGGAATAGCAAGTAAGGGTTGCATCTCCTTTCCTGACTTCCCTGTACCCTCCACCCCTACACTGTTCAAGCTACACACACACACACACACGCATCCATACTCAAAACCTAAAATCAGGGAACTGCGCACACAGCAGGCACTGAAGGGTCCCCAGATTTGTTTTTCTCACAGAACTTCTGAAACAACTGAAGGATTAAAACGACTAAATTATGCCTGCCTTCATTTTAAACATATTTGCTCTTTTCAGTTTTAACATACCAACCTCCTGAGCTTTTCTCAATTGAAAATAATTTTTTTTTTTTAAAGATTTTTTTCCCCCAGTATTTCTTTAGGACCAGTCTCGGCCCCATTTGCCCCATCTCCGTACCCGCCGTGGTGTGCGTGGCGTCACTGCTTTGCTATTGGCCACCTAACCTGCCACTCACGCATCCTCCATCCTATCCGAACCCACAGCCCGGGGAAGGCCTTCCCCCACCATCTGCTCCGGTTCATTCACGTGCAGATACTAAGGCGTTTCAAATGCAGAGCTCAGCTCTCTGTTGCGTCTTTGTCTCTTCTAGTGAGAGAAAAGCAGTCGTGCGACAGTTTTTGCTTTCTGCCCCTCATACCAATATATTCAAAAGAAAAAGAAAAAGTATTGCTTATGGGATATTTTGAAAAAAATCATTGTTGCCGACGTCTACCTTAGTGAGTTTTTCTATGGTTATATTTAGCCCTGCCAGGCCTGGCAGACTTTCTGCCACAAAACCTTGAAGCCTCAGTAAGTGGGCTGACATATTCTGGACTTCTTTGGGCTTGTCATATCTAAAAAGCAGCCGACAATAAGAATGCAAGAATTTTCAGCCAGGCTTGGGGAACGAGGCCTCAAAGAGCTTTGCAATCAGTGAAGTTTCGTCATGTAATATTGTCAATACAGACCCTAGACTCGGTTATTTATTTGCCTCTCCGTTGAGGCAACACAGGCAGAGAACACACTGGTACCTTACTTTTCAAATCCCAGTAAATACAGCAACATTCTTAATTAGATGAAAGCAATAAGAGAGAGAAAATGTCTTATTCAGCACAATCTGAATATAGCATCTTCCTCACACGTTATCTTTACTCTAGAGCTGGATTTATGAGAATATGTCATGTTGACAAATACAAGAAAATAATAAACATCAGGTTCTGTGGCTATTTTGCATTATTGCTTCAACTCAAGACATTTCAAAGAGAGGGAAACACAAATCCAGCAAGACAGAAGTCAAGGTGGGCTCAGCCAGTTTTGAAACCAAAAGACCCCTTTCCCGTCTAGTGTGTTTGTTTATCCTCTTGACACTCATTGGACGCATCACAGTCTCTAGAAACCAAACTTAGTTTGTCTGTGTTGGTGAACGTGATTAAAGAATAACAGTCAAACTTATACAGAAATAACAGTTTTGATCAGAGAAGTAATATCTAGTTGCCTACAAAGGAATCAATTAATTCACCTTCACTAAGGTCTTAAATAGAACCCACCATAGATGTGTGTCTATTTCTGGTTCCTTCAAGAGGTGAAACTGGAGAGAAATGATTAGAAAAACTCAGGCTTGGTTGAAGGAGATGGTGGTGGGCAGAGATTCCTCTTACCAAATATACCACGTTCCCAAATGCCAGCTTCCTTTCCTTCTTTCTGCCCTCAGAGATGAGAAAGCAGAGGAGATGTTGGCTATTTTCATAATGAATTTATCCATCATGTTGAATTCACTGGTTTTGGGTCAATCTGAAGTTTAAACTTACATATCTTTTGCTTTTTTCAAGGACAGAATGTAGTTGGATATACGCAATTTGAAATGCATGCTTTCAAAATGTTCAGTTCTCCTTCTAGAATCTTTCCTTCATTTGTCTTTTAGGTACATTGTCTAGTCTGGATCAGTAAGACTGGCAGAGGGTGGAAGAGTCTGAGGGAGAAGAAATATGAAAGGTATCTTTTTAACATCATGTTACTATTCAAATCCAGGTCTTTCCATTTACTATAGTGTGGTAGAAACTAGAGAAAAAATTAACTAAGTTTCACAAAAAGGATAAATACAGACATTCGCTGTTGACTGAGAACCTCATCTAGGTGAGCAGGGACTGGATTCTCATGGTCATTTCTCAGCAGCTTATTTGACCGGAAGGGGGTCGGCTGGTGGGAACACTGTACACATCCCAGCATGGCGGTCTTTGAAGTCCCCATGAAGCCCTTTGGTGAAGGAACATGCCACAGAGAACCCTGCAATTGTAGGGTCTCCAGAGAGCAGACTGGCTGTACATGTTTACACACACCCACCAGCTAAACCACAGATCCAAATGGGAAATGAAGCACTGAGAGGCCCAAAGTGGCATTTCAGGCTGCCATAATCACATATAATATCTACCCTTGGTTTAGAAGGTGGGTGGAAGCAGGGAAAAAATGCTGTGGTCAAACTAAAAATGTTTCTTGTAGTCAAGGCAATAATGATGAATTGAGATATAACAGAATACAAAATGCAAAGCACATCTACTTTATCCAATAATTTTGGTTAAAAACAACTAAAAAAAAATCAAAAAGCAAAGAGCTTTTTGTAAATCTTATCAGGACTGAAAGAGGGAGCAAACCTGGTCCAAATCTAGTTATGTTTTGTGAACGTCATTGTGGAATCTAATGTTTGTGTGTAAATGAAAGCAGGGGGCCGGTATTAGCTCCTGTCTCCTCTGGAGTCCCAGTGCTATTACCTTAAAACCAAGAATAATGTAAAAGCTAGAGGTGGGGTTTCTTGGAAACTATCTGCTATGACTGAATTATGTGTCACATCCAGCCCAGACACTGTCCAGAGAGAGAAGAGAGGCATCCCTTCCTGTAGCTCTGCCAGCCGCCTCCCAACAGACTTCCCTTTCATCTCGTTGACCACATTCCCACTGCTGGACTGGAACTAATAGCTACAGTAAGGATGGTGTTGTCCTAGCCCAACGGGGTTGACCATTAGAACTGGGGGCGGGTTGGCTTTATCTGAGTGGTGGGTATTGAACAAAATCAGGGTAATATTCAGAGGAGGTGTTGGTTACATGGGTGGTGGGTGGGCATACTATAGTGTCCACTAATCCACTCTGCTGGCACTCATTTTATTTCTCCAACTCCCTTGTTTTAATTCCCAGTGGTTTTGTCTCCAGGGACACAATGTGCTGATCCTACAGACGTTGCATATTTCCTGTTTGTTTGTTTTTTTCCACATCTTTATTGGAGTAAAGATGCTTTACAATGTTGTGTTAGTTTCTGCTGTACAACAAAGTACAACAAAGTGAATCAGCTACATGTATACATATATCCCCATATCCCCTCCCTCCCACCCTCCCTATCCCACCCCTCTAGGTCACAAAGCACCGAGCTGATCTCCCTGTGCTACGCAGCAGCTTCCCACTAGCCGTCCATTTTACATTTGGTAGTGTGTATATGTCAGTGCTACTCTCTCACTTCATCCCGGCTTCCCCCCCACCCCACCCCGTACCCTCAAGTCCATTCTCTACATCTGTGTCTTTATTCCTGCCCTGCCACTAGGTTCATCAGTACCACATTTTTAGATTCCATATATATGTGTTAGCATATGGTATCTGTTTTCCTCTTTCTGACTTACTTCACTCAGATTCTAGGTCCGTCCACCTCACTACAAATAACTCAATTCCATTTCTTTTTATGGCTGAGTAATATTCCATCGTATACACGTGCCACATCTTCTTTATCCATTCATCTGTTGACGGAAATTTAGGTTGCTTCCATGTCCTGGCTATTTTCCTGTTTTTTTGACAGTGTTTTTCATGTTAACTCTAATCATACAACTTACATTTTAGTGATTATTTATTAAGTACTTAATATGAGCCAGACACTATTTTAGGAGCTTTATACATAAGGAGAGAATGTAGTTATTTTGCAGACAAAAATATTTCTAGTCGAAGTAATAAATCTCAAATGATAAAAATAAATCAAAATTTCTAGCATCTTGGTACCCACTTCAGTCTTCTGGATGCCATGGTTACCTTGTGTCCATCTTTCCAGCCTGAATTACTCCTGGACATTAATAAAAGTCAGTCTCCAACTCTTCAAAGCAGAGGCAAGATCCAGATGCTTCTTTTAATTTCAGCCCTGATTTGCCTCATCAAGATGAGCCAAATATTTGCTATGCCATTTACATTTAATATATTATTCTCTCAACTACACTATTAGGTTGGTTTTATTATCTCTGGAGATTTTAACATATATGGAAACAAAGGCTCAGAGAGTTCAAGTAACATACCCCACATTAAAGATAAAGCCAAAATTCTTTCTCCTTTTTTTCCTTTCCTCTTAAAAAAAAAAAAATGTCTTATGTCACAAGCTTTAATTGCATGTCCTTAATTTAGTGATAAACTTGTTATTGTTCTGTTGAAACCCCACAAGGTTCAAACCATTGCTGGGCATGCAGTTATTTCTTAATAACTATCTGGCCATTATCCAATCAAACTAGGATGGATGGGGCATCATGGCTTTAAACCACACAATCGTGCACGTGGATTTAGCTAATGCCCATCTGATATGCGCTCTCCTCCTGATGCATTCCGAACTCCTTACAATTTCCTATCTGCCTCAGTAACATGAGAGTCAAAACATGAGAATTAAGTCTACTTGCTATATACATCTCATTAAAAAATTGCCCCATGAGTTTTAAGTGCACTAAACCTTAAGGATCTGAAAATAGACATTTTACAGCTTCCCTGAGACTTCTGAGGCCAACTGAATGGTTCAAAATCTTAAGAGCAGCCGTACATCTACCAGGGATTTGAAAAATTGAGTCATATTCTTCCTGCTACTTAGGTCAATACCATGAGTAAAGATTTTGCAATCAGGAGCGCACTAGCAATTTCTCTGGAAAGCGCCCAACAATGGAATGCCGCTTAATCCTGCCCCCCAGCTGGATGGGAGCTGCAGCCCAACAGTAGCCAAGTGTGTCCTCATAACATATGACTCAGAAGCATTCATAGAGCCGGAGATATTGAGGTCCTAAAAATAGTCTATTTTTATATTTGTGTTTTCCCTAACTGCAGCCTCACAGAAAGAATGCATGTGTTCACAGTTTCACTTTTCCTTCCATAGTGCTTTTAAATAACACGTCGTTATGACCACTTCCAGCAGCCTCAGAAATATTCCTTGTTGTAAAAGGGCGCCATGTGAAAGTGACCATCCAAGTCGCTAATTCCTCCACCCTGCATTGCCATGGCCACCAGTGGGGAAGGCTTCCCTTCAGCTTTTGGAAAACAATAAATGCTTATTCTCGGGAAATTATGATTTCTTCTGCATGAAATTTTAAGGGCACTTTGCTGGTGCCCGTTACCGTGGAGCTCCTGGTGAATTTCAGCGATCAGAATACTACGCTTATTTTGAACACTGAGGAAGTGACTGGTCATTCAAACAACAACAGAGGCAATTTTAGCGTGCAAAACTGTAGTGATAATAATATACTATAATAATGTTACCAAGCACTTATCGAATGACTTGTCATTTTTAAGCATTTTCCCAGGGCTTTCTAATTTGAATGGTAGAGTATTATAAATCCCTGTTGGTGGCTTATGGGATCTTTGTTCACACCCATCTCTGATATTTTATTCTGCCAGTAATAGGAGGAGACAGATGGAGAATGGGAGACTAGTCTCATTCAGTCCAACTCTGTTTTTCTAGTTCTTGTTTGCAGTAGCCTATGAGGGGAGGCCTTAATGCAACCTCTCCAAATTCCCACTGAAATACCTAAGTCACAGAAGATGCTAAGAACTCACTCCAGTATCCAACATTAAAACATCAAATCACAGAATCCGGGAGAAATTTCTATTGGAAAAGCTGTTGGAACTAAAGTTAAATCAACAGTGGCCTAACATTGCTTAACTTGATGAAACAAAGAAGCCCCGCCCCCACGAAAGAAGAGGAACACAGTGGGTCCCTTCTTTTTTGGATGCCTCACCTCCTGGCTCACAGACCCGGGGACTGAATAAAGCATGAAGAATGTCACAGTACCCTCTTCTCCATGGTATGGTTTAGAGGTGATCAGAGTCCTAGCCCCTAATTCTCCCTGCTAACATAGTCATACTGGGATAAGAATCCTGTGACTTCCAGGAAACAAAAGCAGTGGAAACGTGAAGTGGGGAGGAGTGGGTGGCATGCACACACACCCATCTGTATATATATGCAAATGGAGTCATCTCATGGGCAGGAATAGCAGCCGCAGGAGCAGGGCTGATTCTAGGGATCAAATAGAAGAATGAGCAGAGCAAGACTTGCGCTGGGCAAGTTTCTTTCCACTCCAAATATCTCTTCCATCCAGCGTTACTCCATCTGACATCCTACCACTAGAAGTTCATTTCAATAAATGAAGCCATGTGCTTTCTAGGATCATCTTTCGCAGCCTAAGTATGCCCGAGCGGAGTCAGGTATGAAGTCACTGTCGCCTTAGCAGGAATTGTGGGGAATGTTATAAAGTCAGCCTTTTGCAGCCCCAGGCCCCCGGGCTCGGCTGATGTCAATGAAAGAAACAGGATGCCATTTCCCTGATGACTCCACTAAGAGGTAATTATACCACATGCCTGAAGGAAACATCTGGGAGGCTGAACTGGCTGTGATCAAGAATGGATAATATAGACCAGATCCCCACTACTTATTTGTTTCCCTGTGATTTTATCATTCAAATGCGGTACAGAAAAATTCAAGCTCAATAAAGCTTTGATTAATTATAATCTAGTAAATGTCTCTATTACTGTATTTTGTTCATTATGTTTGTATGATATCACTTACGTATGTGTGAGTTTGAAGTTCTCACACATCTATTATCATACACTGCTGGGTAGCAGCTGAACTACCCACATATTAGGATGTTAGCTTTATTAGGGTTAATTGGAATTGCTTCCTGTTTTTTTTCCCCCCTAGGCTAAGTGAGATGAAGGAAGCTGTCTTATCTAACCAGTTTTCTCTTTCTCTTAAAAATATCCTGAATGATTTGCGGTTATTTTATTTTCTCATGTCCAAGGGCATCGCTTTTGTTCTTTCTGTAGTGTTGTTCTGTTTCCAATCACCCCCACCTTCCCCCATTCCCAATCCCCACTCCTGCCTCCAGGGTAGGGAGAAAGTGGATTTGCTGATTTACTTTTCAGTATTGTTGGGGAAATATCATTTGCCCTCTACGTTATATTCTCGGAGTGTTAAGTAGTTTGGCTAAGTCCATGTTGAACCTTAGATCATGTGAATTGTATTCCTCCGTCGGCCACTAATTCACATGGTGATAGACTGTAAGTTACTGAACTGCCATGCCTTGGTATGCACAGCTATAAAATTAAGATAAGATTGCAAAGACGACTGGCCATGGTATGATGAATTTAAATGACTGATCTCTATCCATATAACGGTTCTCTGCAGCACAAGTGCTTATCTTAGAGATGAACTTCCTGAAGTTCTTTGCAAAAGCTTGTGTGTATCTGCATATTTTCTTGGGAGAGGGTTCATGAGTTTCATCTGAGTCCAGCCTGTTTGCCCTGGAGCCTCCAGGACAGCTGTGCATAAACACTGGTCTGGGGACTCATGAAGAATTTTGTATTGGTCCATGACGAAGTGTGAAAAATAAGAAAAATTGTAAGGGAGTTTCCATAAAGCCAGATGGATTCAACTTTAAAGACTGTACTTTATTTTAAAAGTGTACTGTGACCATCTAGAGGGGTGGGATAGGGAGGGCGGGAGGGAGACGCAAGAGGGAGGAGATATGGGGATATATGTATATGTATAGCTGACTCACTTTGTTATACAGCAGAAACTAATACACCATTGTAAAGCAATTATACTCCAATAAAGATGTTAAAAAAAATTGAAAAAAAAAGTGTATATTTTCCAATGTTTTGGTGTTTCACTTACTATTATGATGGTGTTAATGTAGGGTGGTCCCCACAGCTCTCTGCCCCAGTGGATTCCCAAGGCAAAATGTTAAGCTTAGGTTCAAAGAGATTTTTAATATTTTCGTGGCTCATGAAACCAAATATTTGGGAACTACAGCTTTTATAGAAGATTCTCCTGGCCCTTAATGTTCCTTTCAAACATTTGCTGTCTGTCTTTGGCTATTTTGAGAGTAATATGAATCAAGGAGCATTGGGCGGCCTCTAGGGCTGGTCTAACACAAATCAACAGCCATCAGCCTTGAAGAACAAAAGGTCTTCACTGGGGGTGATCTTGCAGGGATGGCTCACACGGAGCAACACAGTGCATTTACCTTCCCTCCCCTCAAATCTCACAGTGACCAGAACTTAATGAAATTCTTGCTCCGCTTCTTTCCTTCTGTCCTCACACTGCCAACCACCTCCCTCCCTGTATCCTTCTGAGCACAGTGCTACACCCCATCCCGTGCTCTTTCCTGGGGAGACCCCTGTGGGGTGCCATCCAGCATCTACTCTACCCTCTTTCCCCCACCTCCTCCCCAAGCAGTCATCCTGGAAATTTGGAAGATAAGATCCTTCATCTTGTAATGGAGTTACAGTTCAAAGAAGTGAGAGTCATAAAGGACAACTACTGCACAGTAAATCAACTATACTTCCAAAAAAAGACAACTACACACTACATTCCTCACCCTTACTCTTTTATTTTACTTGTTTGTTCCCCCAGTATCCTTCTTCTACCAACACTTTATTAGCAGTATAACAGGGCAGCCCACTGGAGAAGAATTGGATGAAAGTAAAACGGTCGAGGAGAGTAAAGCACTGAAAAGAGGCAGAAACAGGAGAAGTTAGTCTTCCATCTCAGCAAGAATGGACCTGATAATGCAACGCTGTCCATCTGGGGGCTTCAGAAGCACCAGACCACTCACCTGTCTCAGGGCTCTGGAGCTCCTTTGGACTGTTACCCATGTTTTAATGCTCTATCTTGGTTCATTCATTCATTCGACAACTATCTATTGAATGTCTGCTGTGTACTAGACAGTGCTAGGTGCTGGGGATGCAACAGCAAACGGATGCAGACATGGTTTCTGCAAACATGGCAGCTCAGAGCACCACTGGTCAGCAGGGTCCCGGAGGAGGTTATGTTTCAAGATCACTGAGTTGACAGAGTCATTGCCAAAGGTAGTTTCCTTAGTTTCTTAAAAGGAGATGCAAGGATTTCAGATCAAGATTGATGAATCGAATCAAAGAGAATCGAAAAGTTGCAAGATAAGATCCATACTGGTGAACCTTTATTCTCTAGGGAAAAGTAATTATTCTCTAGGGAAATAAAAGTAATTATTCTCTAGGGAAAAGTCATAAACTGAGGTCACTGATGTGCCAAGGCAAACACCCCCCACCAGGGAAAGAGCCCAGATCCCTGACTACTGGTACCCTCCTCATTTTCTTGAGTTGCCTTTCTGTTGCTCCTTATGGCCATTCCACCTGTGAGGGCGTTTAGATCACACTTTCTCAGAAGCCTGTCAAGAGCAAACATAAATCCAAGGCTGATATAATCCCCGTCCCCCCAAATTCCATGCCACATTCAGAAAGGCAACCAGTTCTCCAAGAGATTCAAAATTAAATCAGGCTGGCATCT
Source organism: Pseudorca crassidens (assembly GCF_039906515.1). NCBI lineage: Eukaryota > Metazoa > Chordata > Mammalia > Artiodactyla > Delphinidae > Pseudorca > Pseudorca crassidens. Next base: position 190,890,430 of record NC_090296.1, read on the forward strand.
TGACCTAGCTGGGGATGAAGTCTACTTAATGCAGATGACTTTTAAACGGAGTTCATGTCAACAATGGCCACTGCGTAAATCCTGATTTTTCAGCTTAAAGTTAAGCTTACCCTTCATACATCATGCCTCCGTTCCCAAAACACAGGAGAAACCTTTGGTTTGCAATGAATTACGTTTAAAAATGTAAAGAAAAAAACTTCTTTGGAAATGATCCTGAAATTTTCTTAACATCTGAAAATACTTTATGTAAAGAATTAATTTAGGAGAATAAAAGACCTACTTTGGATTGGAAAACATTTTTAAACTAGGAGCGCAAGAGAAGGAGACAGTATAGGAAGAAAACTCAACTTCTGAATTATTATTGTCCCTAAACTCTGTTCTTAGGAGGTGAGTAGATAGGACTTGGGTGCTCTTGGTGGCTTAAGATATGGGTGGTAATGGGGCAGAGAAGATGACCAGACACATGTGCAGAAAGATATGTGCTTACCGGGCATCTTCTCCAAGGCAATCACTGAATGAAGGACACTGACTCGATGGGGACACGGGGTGATGGTGACAGTGCGGTGGACACTTGGATGCGTGGGAGCTGGCAGCGGGGGTAGAGGGAGAGTGAAAGAAAGAGGCGCTGGGAAAGTATTTCTTTCCCTGTAGTATCACAAGGCTGCTTCTCTTAATTTTGTGGTTTTGCCATAAAGCCCAAAGATCTGTGACCAATGTTTAACAAACCTTCAATAAATGTTGACGTTTCTACCTGAAATTCCACCTATTCGACATTGATTCATGCTAACAATGTCCTCTTTAAAATAAAAATTCTCTTGGGAAGGTTCAAGTCAATTGACCGTTCATCTTCCATGACGAGTGTTTAACGGGACTGCTTCTGGATCTCTAGCTGAGGTCAGCTGCACAGTGAGAGTTCGATGACCAAGTGGTTAAGAAGAGGCAAAGCAATGTGGCGTCAAGGAGATGCTGGGGCTGAGTTCAGGCACAAGTAGGGTCTTGGGAAGTCACAAGTTTTTACTTCCCCAGGATAATGTCCTCAAAGTGCCAAGTGAAGGAGACACGAGGAAGAATAAGCCAAAAATAACAACTGTGGCTATGCAACTTTGGGGCCCAATGTAGGGTTCACATAACCCTCACTCTTCAAAGTTGTAAGCGTTCTTTGGCAATTGCAAAATCTAAAATATTTTAAATTCTGTGAGCTGGCTTCAACTGGTTTTCTAAAGCCTAGTGCTCGCCGAACCTCAGTGGTGTTACCCAATGAGCGGGCATCCACATTTGCTGTCCACAGCTGCGAAGCTCTAATTTTCAGCGAGATGCCCAGTAGGCGTCTGACTACATAGAAGCAGCACCACAAACCACTACCACCAAGGATCATTTATCAGTTATTTTGGGAAAGGGGAGGATTTTTTTTTTTTAGAAGAGAGGAAACTATGCTAACAAGCCTTTTGTCTGTACACATTCCCCCCGGAGATCCCTATCTGTGCATCTCAGTTTGCTACATAGTTAGCCTTAAAGGAAAATGAGGTGAGATGGAGATATTTGAGTCATAAAAGTAATAAAAATGCTTCTGGAAAATAACTTTCTACTTTCCCTTAACCCCACACGCTTCCCAGTTATGTGGTTGGTTTCTTCAATGCAAGTCTTGGGAAATTATAGTTAGGGATACTGATTGCTAGAAAAAAATATATATGCATTTATAATTTATACGAAGGGAAAGAGAGAGAAAGGGCCAAAAAAAAGGATGAAAGAAAAATAACTTAGTATTAGAAAAAGAGAAAAGGATCAAGGACAAGACTTACTCTAGATAGAGTAAGTCTTACCTGCACCCATACCAGCTTTCCAGGCAAAACAGGGGGTCCCTGTCTCTTGGCTCAGATGTTAGTGCCAGGCAGTGTCTTCTATTTACATGCTGTCTCTGGGGATCTTGCTGATTGATGGACTTCTTACAATTCCTTTAGTAGGTGGGGAGTGAGGGTGACCTGCATGCTGGGATGTTGGTGGAGCTGAGGGAAGGGTTGCGAGGAGATTGATGGGATGGGAAACTTGGAAGCATCTTTGTATGAAAGGAGGTGTTTTAGGTCATGAAGAACTAGATCCATTGGGCTGTCTGCAAGAAATGTTAACATTCCTCAAGTTCCCAGGTGACTCACTTAACTTGCCCATCATCTTTGGATGGTTGGTTGTGTGGTTGAAACTAAACACATAGGACCTTGAATATACCCTCCAAAACCAAAACATGACTGGGATCTGTGGTCAGATACTACCTGGCTGGGATCCATGGTGGGAAAGATCTCAGAGGATGGCTGATGAGGTTGGGGGTGTCTTAGCTTGCCCAAGGACTGCTATAGGGGGAGGGGATGGAGCGAGGGGCAGTTCAGGGGAAAGAGTCTGCCCTTTTCATGGGCAGTCATCTGTCACCCAAGTGGTCGGGTTGAAATTCCTGATAACTCAGGTATTGGAAGATTGGAAGTTGCCCTGCATGAACTGAGTCACCAAAATCTCCTTTTGTGTAGGTGGTACCATGGCACCAACAAAGTACTTAGGTGGCAATCAGAAGGGTAGTCAAGGTGAATTGTAAGGGTGCAGGTTATGGAATGGGGTCTCAGAAGTGCACAGAGCAAAATCGGAAGCAGTGGAAGGGGGAGGGAGGATGAACATCTCAAGGGTGCGTCAACTGCCCCTCAACCTGGGCTCTGTTCTCCACTCTTCCACTTGTCCAGAAGCTAAGGATGAGAGTCAGGCAGTGTAAATATTGATTTCAAGACCTGGGTCTTCAACAAGATGCATTATCAGCTGTTTCATGTCTGAAACGGATACACACAGTTGAGAAAAGCACCAGTGATCAAAGTCAGCAGTTGAGAAGACAATCACAGCTACTGTGAATGCTATGAACTGCTGTGCGAAAGCATTTCTGTGTCCAGGTACAACGCCCCTGGGGAGGAATGCATTTAGAGTTCATACCTCATGAACACATAGAAGAGGAAATGTCTCATCCAGGACGGAGTTGGACTGACCTGCGGTCCATCTGCCTGCTTATGGTTATGCACAGCTGGAATGGAGGGGACTCCACTGGAGGAGAGAAAGAGACTCACACAGGGGTAAGACGGGTTTTAAAGATGATAACACAGGTAAACACCTGCAAAGCATGCGCGACTGGGTAACAGGAGGCATAACTCCCATTTGAAAAAGAGCCTTCAGGTCTTGACTTCAGGGGACTTACTCTTAGATGGTTTAATCTACGTCCTTCAGAAGCTTATAACACAGCAAACACTACAGACATGGGGATTACCCAGGACTAGCTGACAGTCTACATATTCCATAGAGTATAGTCAAAGAAAGATGCCCTTAATAATTAAAGAAAAAAGGGGGCTTCCCTGGTGGCACAGTGGTTGAGAATCCGCCTGCCAATGCAGGGGACGTGGGTTTGATCCCTGGTCCAGGAAGATTCCACATGCCGTGGAGCAGCTAAGCCCGTGAGCCACAACTACTGAACCCGCGTGCCGCAACTACTGAAGCCCGCGCGCCTAGAGCCAATGCTCCACAATGAAAACCCACCACAATGAGAAGCCCGCACACTGCAATGAAGAGTAGCCCCCGCTCGCTGCAACTAGAGAAAGCCCGCGCGCAGCAGCGAAGACCCAACACAGCCAAAAATAAAATAAATAAATTTATTTTAAAAAATAATAAAAATAATTAAAGAAAAAAGCTACACTAGCTCAAGCCAACTTCTGGCCTGTAGAGCACTGTGAGGGAAAGGCTCTGCAAGATCGTCAGCAATGATTAGATCTGGCTTATTTTAAATTATACTCACATTTGCATACAAATAATCAATGACCTACATCTCTTAAAAAAAATTTTTTTTTTCTCTCTCCAGTAAGCACTTTATGTCCTGGTGAAATCCTGTTCATCTGATTACTTTACTATAATGGGAAAAGGAGAGGCAGGGCAAGGAGGAAATAACTCCTTGGAAACTAGTCAATCCAGGTACATAGTAAATACATTCCCTCCCTTATCATATTCAATCATCAGAACAACACTATGCATTACCTACCATTCATTCTATTTTCCACGTCAAGGAATCAAGGTCTGAAGCGTTGATGTAGCTTTCTCAGGCACTAAGAACAGAGACAGAACTGGAACTCCCATCTACCTGCATCCAGCTCCATTGCTCCTTCTGGTAGACCATGTTGCTTCTCGAAACCAACAGTGGCAAAGTATACTTTACCTAAAAATGAGCTTGTAATATACCGCCTACCTTTAATCACAGGAAGGTACAAATATTTGCCGGAAGAATTGACTTTAGCTGGATGGCTACCCAGTCTTGGGTCTGTCTGCCACTCCCGAGCCTCTGAAAAACCAGCCTCAGTGCTATGAGGCCAGCCCCCCATGCAGCCCTTTACCTATTCATCCACCCAGCATGGGTCGCACCCAGCAGCCCGCAGCTGTGTCACGAGGGCCTGTCTGTGAATTCCTACTGGTGTCTCTCGGGTTATCTGTGTGCTCACGAGGACTGGGGAGTTTGTGAGCACAGCAAGAGAACAGAGTGTGCTTGGGTCTACTTTGTCATTTCTAGGCCTGGGCTAAAACCATCACCTTAAGAAGCTAAAGTGTGTATAGTTATTAAATCTATTACTATTCATTTGGGGGTGGGGAAGGAACAAGATAGATACAATCCACTAATTTGCCTTTTCCTACACTTGTCTGGATTTCTTCCTAGTCATGAATTATTTAATTAACGTCTTCATATGTTCATTCCACACATATTCCCCGAATGGGACAACTTGCCGTAGCATATGAGGCTGAATGAAGTGTCATTCTTGTCCTCAAGGAGCAGCAAGCAGGAGAGACAGAGGGGAGAGCAACAGAGGAAGAGATACAGGCGCTGAGAGAGGATGTATACGAGATGCAGTGCGTGAACATGAAGGAGAGGGCAGAGTCCAGAGGCTTGTGGAGAAGACAGCTCTTGGAGTTTTGCACTTCGATCCTCTTAACAGAGGGCCTGGGTCTAGGAGTACTTTCTAGCAGTTTCCCTCAGGGCCAGCTCAGTGTCGCTCAAACACTTAGAGAAGCGAGGAGACTCCAGGGATCCCAGGTTCTGCCACGGTACCTGGGTAGGTATCGCAAGGGACTAAAAATGCTGCTTGGGACTGAGGACCATGTACGAGACAAGAAATAGACGCTATAAGAACTGTCCTCTGGGCCCCAAATTGCTTTTGCACCAAAAGCTGTTCTCACTGGGATGGAAGATTTGGACCCAGTCACCGGGAATGCCGGCCCTTCCTCGCTGCCAGATGCCCATGGAACCTCAGGGCTTTGGCTTTCTCATCCTCGAGTGAGAGTAAGAAGAGGAATGACAATGCCTCCTCCATGATCTCTCAGGGCTGTTACGAGGCTCAAAGGGGATAATGCACAGGAGGATGCTTCGTAAGTGGGCCCTAAGCATTTGCAGTCACTGTCATTAGTACTGGCAAAATGTCAATTTCTGTATCCATTTCCAACCGAGTGGGAAGCCTTTTTGCTGCCCTTGTCTCAGGAGGTCACTCTTGTCAATTCTGAGATGCCCTTTACAACATGGAAGCTTGTCGGGAGTGATGCATTTGGAGCAACCATCTCTTAAGGTTTAATAAATGCATTCATTTTTTTAGAAGCAAACACAAGATGAAGCAGACCTGTTTGGACTGAGGTTTTATGTCTAATGCTAAGAGGGTTACGTAATTAAATCAGAGATGGCGTCCCCTGGGACACTCAGGAGTAGACCCATTTTCATAGGCTCCACGTCCATCTCGAACATTCCTGTTGCCTGTGGCTAGGTGGTGTGTGTGCTACGTGGCGTGTGCACGTGCCGGCGCCCTCACCCACATGTGAGTAGGGCATGTGGTAGGGAAAGAAGAAGATGAGAAAGGGTCTTATAAAATGAACCCAGTTGTGCAAAACATTACATGATGGTGAATCATTTCAGCCTCAGTCCACCTGACGATCACCCTGGCTTCAGGGATTAATGACCCTTGTCATTAGATTTCTGAGGCAGACAGCATCCCATTGCAAAGGACCATTCCCAAGAATGAATAATCATAATAAACACAAATGTAATAAATACAAGCCAGAGGTTCATCTTCTATAGTCTACTTCGCTGGACGCTAAAGGAACAACAGCCCTGGTTGTAATATTCTCAGGTCCGTTCCTTTAGAGTCCAAAGGGAAGGAAGGACCTGTAGGGTGTCTCTGGTTTGTCTGTGTCTCCCGGCAAGATTACCCTGAAACCAAACCTAACAGGGGTAAGAAGGACCTTGATACTCCTGTGAGGATGCACTCCAGGCTTTAAAACCCTGACGCTCAGGAAGGCTTCCTACTGTGTGTCAAATCTTACACGCGGGGCTTCCCTGGTGGCGCAGTGGTTGAGAGTCCACCTGCAGATGCAGGGGACACGGGTTCGTGCCCCGGTCCGGGAAGATCCCACATGCCGCGGAGCGGCTGGGCCCGTGAGCCATGGCCGCTGAGCCTGCGCGCCCGGAGCCTGTGCTCCGCAACGGGAGAGGCCACAACAGTGAGAGGCCCGCGTACTGCAAAGAAAAAAAAAAAAAAAAATCTTACACGCATCTTTCATTTAGTCGGGGCCAGACTATGTCTGGGGCAACAGATTCACTTTGAGCGGCACATGAGGAAAGCCACCTTTCTCCCCGTCTACAAGATACACGGGCACACGGAATAAAGCTGCCTCAGTCATGCACTGAGCACCTACTGTGTGTGAGGCAGTCTCTGAGACATGTTGCACTTTATAGTGTCTGACATCTGTTTTCCATGTGACCTTCACAACAACTCTCTGGGTTTGGGCATGGTAGGGGTTATGACCTCTAGATGATGGACAAAGGAACTGATGCTCAGAGAAGTTATGAGAGTTCCCCAAAGACAGTGAAGTTCAAGCCCAGGTCTTCTGGCTCCAAACCTACATTTCCGGTTGCACCACTCAACCTCCTGCTGTCCTGGGCTGTCATCCCTCTCTGTGGGAATGGGTGCATCCTATGCAGCCCCTTCCAACTGGCCATTTGCTTTAAGGCTCCATGTTCTGGATGAGTCCTAAGAATTCCTCACTAGAAGAGGGAAACAGTAATAACCCCAGGTCTTGAAGGATTTCCCTTAGAGACTGGGACAACCCAGGTTTGGTCATCTTAGAGGGTCCAGGGTCCCTCCTTTTCCTTCTCCCTGACCCCAGCAGTCAAGTGCAGCAGCACAGAGGGAAAGGACCCAGAGTAGCAGAGAGGTTAATAGTAGATCCTGCAAGTAGTCAAATTCCAACGCTTCCACTTGCCACCTGCATATGTAAACCCCAGCTTCCCTTCCCCTGTCTAAATACTGGGGATAATAACAGCAAATGCCTTACGAGGTCAACGTGAAGATTAAACATGTGATGCCACAGAAAGCACTTAAAACAGGGGCCAGCATTGAGTAAGTGGCAATACATGTTAGGTATATTTATATATCTCAAAAATGTAAACAGGGCTGCCCTGGTGGCACAGTGGTTGAGAGTCCGCCTGCCGATGCAGGGGACACGGGTTCGTGCCCCGGTCCAGGAAGATCCCACATGCCGCGGGGCAACTAAGCCTGTGAGCCATGGCCGCTGAGCCTGCAGGTCCGGAGCCTGTGCTCTGCAACGGGACAGGCCACAACAATGAGAGGCCCGCATACAGCAAAAAAAAAAAAAGAAAAAAAGAAAGAAAAAAAAAACACGTAAACAAAGTAAATGAGATAAAAACAATAAAAGTGTTTCCTAATATTTCCATTAATGAAAATGATGGTTTCTGATTCCATCTTTCTTCGACATCTAGCACTAATTTTGAGATAATCAAGTCTATAGAGCAATGGTGTTCAATGAAATAGGTGAAACCTACAGTGTTTTAGACAACAGATCACTGGCCAGAGAGTAACAGGCCGTGTAGATGATCCTATGTGTCCTTTAGTGCCTCGAACACCTTTGGCGCTCAGCAAGGCTGTGTGATTCTAGTGTCGGGTCGCTTGATTACTCCTCCCCCACTCCGCCTGGAGCGTCCTATAGAGACGGACTTCCAAACATCCACTTCCGCTGCTGCTTCCCCACGTTGCTTCTTACCCACCAGCTGAAGGCTGTGATGATATTCTATCCTTTCCTCCATATTTTCCCAGCGCGGACATGGGAACTGGGTCCTGTGCACGCATTAGTCTAGGAAGGGAGACCCCACCCACGATGTAAGCCCTCCAGCACCTTGGACTCTCAGTCACTGGATTCATGGGGATCAGTGAATTGACAAGCAGGGCATGTTCTTTGCTGGGGCCTCTCTTTCTTTGTGCCATGTGAGTGCCCAGGCTAAGATGAGACGGCGAGCCCCTCCTGGGCTGGGGATAGTTTCCCAGGACTTTGCTGGGCCAGAGGCCTTTGGATGCTGAGCACGGCTGGCAATTAGGAAAGGGACAATGGAAGCTAGGGATGCTAGCCCCTCACTTTGCAGATGAGGAAACTGCAGCCTGAGAGGAGCCCCGGCATGCCAGAAAGAGGCTGAGCTGGGAGAAGAATCCTGGAGACCAGCACCCAGTCGGGGTCTCACTAAGGCTCATCTACTGCCTCCCCATCACCCGCCAGGCTCGTGTCATCGGACTAAGACACTGATCTCAACGAGATATACAAATGCGTCAAGTCAGAGAGAAGGGCACGCGGCCTGAAGTGGGGAGGGTGAAGCTGGGCGTCTAGCCCAGCTCAGATGTTGGTGAGTAGTCGTCACCTCTGTAAGGGGAGATGGCAAGCATCGTCCTAACCAAATCACAGCTCTCGATGCTTTTCCAGAGAGATGACTCATTTTGGAATAATAGCCCATAAATTAATAAGTACCATTAAGTTTATGGGCTTCTTCTAGTCAGAGTCCTTTCTAGCTATCAATTTAGTTTTTAATAAACTCCCCATGACTTGTAAAACCACAGCAGTCGATTTCTGGTCTGTGCTGAAGTGATATTTCTGGTATCAGCTTCCTCCTGCACATGTGAAGATGAAAGGGCCCAAAACGAAACAAAAACTAGGTGGAGAGACATGTGTCGGTTTACGTTAGGTGACCGGATGAAGGCCAGTGTGCCCGGCTGCCTCTGCCAGGGTCCGGGTGCCTGCACTGGGGGTCTTGTAAGCACCTCGCTGGATCGCTCAGATGGAAGAGGAGACAGGAAAACCACCTTCAACTGAGACTCTCTGAAGAAGAACTGGGTGGGAATCATGGCTGACCCAGCGGGTGACTTGTCATCTAAAATAGTACCAGCCGTGCATACCCTGTAGGGGTGATGGAGGATAAAGTAAGTGCAAGTTCAGCAGCAAGCTTTATGTCCTGGAAAATGTGAAAGTGCGATCATGTTGTAATAATAATATAATGATGATGGTGATGACGACGATGATAAGCGTCACATACCGAGTGTCTTCGACGACGTAAGGATCTATGCCAAGCACTAGACATGCATTATTGTTTCTGATGCCCACAGCACTCTTAGGAGGCAAGTGTCACTCTCCTTGGGCTCAGAGTGGACGGGGAACTTGCAGGAGGTGACACAGCGGATTCCTCCTGTGAAAATTCAGCCCTCCAATCTGGTCATCTGGCTCTAGTCATGCTCTTGCACTGCCCTAGACCATTCAACATGTAGTCTTTACTAAGGTTTATCTGCCTTAATTCAAACCATACTCTTCAAAGATTTCCCACTCATTGTTAAAAACACAGACACCACCTAGGATGTTTTCGTTAATATTCCAGGCTTGGATTCTGCAAAGGAGGCGCCACCTGTGTTGCCAACCAATGCAAGAGGCTTCGCACAGGACCCAACCTTCCCTTGCCAAGAGTGGCTGGAAGCCCCACAGATGTGCAGGGTGGGAGACAGGGCTGGGTATGGGGGTCCCGAAAACTGCTTACCCAAGGAGAGCCTAGAACTCCTAATTGCATTTGGAATAGATCTCCCATGGGCTGATAAAGTTGGAGGAAACTGTAGAGTGCTTCGAGTCCAGCATCCTTGTTCTGCAGGAGAGGGTTCTGCAGTTCATGGAGTTTGTGGTACTGTGTCCAAGGTCACCAGCTACTTGGTGACAGAACTGGCTTAGTTATTTTATTTATTTATTTATTTATTTATTTATTTTGCGGTACGCGGGCCTCTCACTGTTGCGGCCTCTCCCGTTGCGGAGCACAGGCTCCGGACGTGCAGGCTCAGCGGCCATGGCTCACGGGCCCAGCCGCTCCGCGGCATGTGGGATCTTCCCGGACCGGGGCACGAACCCGTGTCCCCCGCATCGGCAGAAGGACTCTTAACCACTGCGCCACCAGGGAAGCCCTGACTTAGTTATTTTAAGTCCTTTTACTCCTTCCTCCATGTAATGCTATCTCTTGGGCTGAGTGGTACAACCAATGACCCACTGCTCTGGCATTTCCCTGCAACCAAGCTGTGGTGAGGTGGGGCCAGGTGAAGAGGAGGCATCTGAAACTCAGGTGCGTCTGATTCGTGATTGGTCTTCATGGACACTGTCAACATGTAAAGGGAATGGCTTTGTAGCCCATAGCTGACTCTGCAGATCATCTCTTCCATGGCATTTTCAGACCTACCAATGACCATGATAAATAATCATTAAATTGGGTGGGCTTGATTGGGAATTATCTATAGTGCCCTGCAAAGGTCTGACAATGATCTAAACAAATAGATTTTTCAAGAATGTTCACTCTTATATCCCCCGCACCAAGCACGTGTCATATACATAGCACCACTAATAAATATTTGTTGAACAAAACAGATGTTAATATCTCAATGCATTGAAACAGCGGCTGCCGGAGACTAGAAATCCAGTCCTTGTTCTGCGTCACACAGACGCATCTAAGAGGTGAGGCGAAGTACCTTGTTCTGCGTCACACAGACGCATCTAAGAGGTGAGGCGACGTACCTTGTTCAGCGTCACACAGACGCATCTAAGAGGTGAGGCGAAGTACCTTGTTCTGCATCACACAGACCCATCTAAGAGGTGAGGCGAAGTGCCTTGTGCCGCGTCACACAGACGCACCTAAGAGGTGAGGCGACGTACCTTGTTCCGCGTCACACAGACGCATCTAAGAGGTGAGGCGACGTACCTTGTTCCGCGTCACACAGACGCATCTAAGAGGTGAGGCGACGTACCTTGTTCTGCGTCACACAGACCCATCTAAGAGGTGAGGCGACGTACCTTGTTCCGCGTCACACAGACCCATCTAAGAGGTGAGGCGAAGTACCTTGTTCCGCGTCACACAGACCCATCTAAGAGGTGAGGCGACGTACCTTGTTCCGCGTCACACAGACGCATCTAAGAGGTGAGGCGACGTACCTTGTTCCGCGTCACACAGACCCATCTAAGAGGTGAGGCGACGTACCTTGTTCTGCGTCACACAGACGCCTCTAAGAGGTGAGGCGAAATTTGAAGTCAGATCTGCCTGCCTGAAAAGCCTCTATCCCAACCACTTTCAGCCTTCAGTTTTAAGGTGTGGTTCTCACACGTTAGTGGGCTGTGTATGTCTAAGAACGGGCTGGGGAACCGAATCCTGGAACCTCCCCTAGAGACTTGGATTCTGTAGGACACTTGGCCACAGCAGCATAGGTTATTTTGGTGCAGATGGACCACAGGCCCCACTTGGACAAATGCTGTTCCAAAGATCATTAATAACAGCTGACATTTACGAGCCCTTCCTCTGTCCCTGTAACAGACATTTCATCCTCTCACCAATGCTGTGATATAGCTTCTATTATCATCACTGCATTCTAGAGATTAGGGGGCAAAACCCTGAAGCACAGAGAGGTTCGGTGACCAGCCCTGGTCACTAAGTTGGTCAGGTACGGAGCCAGAAGAGAAACCCACGTGTCGTGCTGCAGAGCCTCTGCTCTTAGCCATCAGCCTCTGCAGATGGAAGGGTGAAGAGGGAGGGTGGAGTGTAATGCACTGTTATTGTCTCCACTCAGTTTTGTCTGAGCGTAAAAGGAACTGGATCCTCAGGTGCTTCCAGGTGGAGGGAAGGCTGGCAAAGGTGACCCTATCAGGCATGGCTTCAGTCTGGGGACACACCTAAGGGCAGAGCTAAGCTGTGAATTGACAGAGGAATTGGACAGTGTCTCTAACCACCCTTCTAGTGCCCACCAATGGATAAGGAGACATTTAGAGTAGATTTTAGAGTAGATTCCTCTCTTAGCCACAGTTCCTTCATTTTGGGTAGCAAAGAAGGCAGCTAATGGCAAAAGACATAAATAAAACAGCAAAACTTGGTATGAGCATCCTACAAAGCTTATAACGACATCCATACTTTTGTTAGGCACCTCGTCCCCACCTTTGTCCCACTGAAACTCCAGGGAATGAAAACTTTGGTTGTTAAAGAAGCAGATGATCATATTTCTAAAGAAATATTTCCATGAGTCAAGCGCCCGAGCTAATAAAGACTCATTTATGAGAAGTTACACCCAGAGAAAAATAGCAAACAAGCCCATGTTTCAGTCCTCTTAGACTTGTAAGCAGTCAGTCCATAGGCAGTGTGCTCTGAAAACAGCAACACTGTCCCATAAAATGTTTGTAGCCATGACTGCTGCTCATGTTGCCATGGGGAAAAGTCAAAAAGGCACATGCACAGAGGGTTTTTTAGGTGCTCTCTTGAACTAATCATAGTTTTTATTTTCTATATTTTATGATGCTTCGAAATCTTGGAGCCTTGTGGACTGGAGGACAGACGCTTCTCCCAGGATTAATTGCTGTCCTACCCCCCACCCCCATCTGCAGGGGATACGTTCCAAGGCCCCCAGTGGATGCTGCAAACTGCAGTTAGTACTGAACCTATATATACTATGTTTTTTCCTATACATACACACTTATGATAAAGTTTAACTTATAAATCAGACACAGTAAGAGATCAACAGTAATAACTAATAATAAAACAGGATAATTATAACAAGATACTGTAATAAAATTTATGTGAATGTGGTCTGTTTCTCTCAACCTCTCTCAAAATATCTTATTGTACAAATTTAACGCCTTTTCCATCTTAACTAAGCACACACCACCCACGGTGGCTGTAGCTTTCGTAGTTTGAAGAACAGCAGCAAAACTAGCATGAACTTCTTTTTCCTTCTTCACAACTTCACGGATAGGACATTTGTTCTTACCTTAGATCCCAGCAACCTCCGCGTACAATTTTCCCCTGTCCTTATGAAGTCGAGAACTTTTACCTTTCCACTTAAAGGAAGCCTCTCTGCAGCTCCTTTCTGGCATATCTAAATGGCCAGCATCACTCCTCTTGTGCCTTAGGGCTGTTATTAAGTAAAATACGGGTGACTTGAGCACGAGCACTGTGATAACGGGACAGTCGATCTGATAACTGAGATGGTTACCAAGTGACTACGGGGTATGACTGGACGAAACGGCGACTCACGTCCTGGGCAGGACAGCACAGGATTTCATCACGCTACTCAGAATGGCTCGAAACTTAAAACTTACAAATTATGTATCCCTGGAATTTTCCATTTAATATTTTTGGACCAAGGTTGACTGTAGGCAACTGAAACCATGGAAAGCAAAACCATGAATGGGGTAAGGGGTGGGGCTCCTGTAATTCCTAGAGGCAGCAAACACTTTGCCTGCCAACACACCTTGGTATGCAAACCAACCAATTCCGGGTCCATACCCCGACCTACCTCCTTTTGTCAGTCTCCTGCAGGGGACGGTATCCCCCTGCCCTAACTCACCCCAGGCCCAGATACAGGACAGCTAGAGACCACGTCTCTATCCCAGAGTCTGCCAACGTGAATCAAAGTATTCAGTTGTAAGCCTGCCCAGCTGCTCACCTATCCTCGCCCATTCTTTCCCCTGGAAAACCACAATAAAGGCTTTTACGCATGCCTTTCCCTTGCTCCTTCTGCCTCCCGACGACCCTGGTGCTTCCCCATGTGACCCTGCGTGGCACGCCATGCCCCCTCCCCTTGGGAACTCTGAGTAACAATTTCTTTTCCATGGCAATTATCTCCTGCTCTGTTGGCCTTACCATACCTGAATAAAAACAGAATCTTAGGTCCATTTCGAAACACCTCCTTGCTAAATGCCAGAATAAATTCTCCTAATTTTTATTAAGGGAATCACTCTTCCTTCTGTTTGTAAATCAAGAAGCTTTCCTCCCGTGCTCTGAAAGCCTTGCGAGGTAGGCTGCCCTGTGCCATTACAGGCCAGCGCCTGGATACTGGAAGCGGCAAGAAGTGGCTCAATCCTAACTCCTATTTGCTGGGGGGTTATTCCCTCTAAGCCTCAGTTTTCTCATCTGTAAATGTTGATGTGAATCTCCACCCCCCCAGGGTTGTGGGTTTACACGAGACGGTGTCTATAAAGGACACAGCCCCTCGTGTGGGTTCCAGTAAGTACTAACCTAAGGGTAGCTTTCAGGCATTCTTATTTTCTCCAATCACCAGTCTTGGTACTGTGGCTTGACAACGCCTGGGTGAGGCTCTGACAGTTTGCAGGGAACATTCCCCCTTAACAAAAATTCTTTCTGCCACAGAGAGATTAAACAGGTCTCAGAATCTCATATCCAGAGAGCTTGCCTTTCAACTCAGTGCCCTTGGGGATGCCGAGCAAAGAGGCTGCCTGCCTCATACGTTGGGTACCGCGACATGCCAGCGAGAGCTCAGCCTGTGGAGCTCAGAGAGGAGGCCTGTGGGCTGCTGCAATCGTCCTAGCTATTCATACGTGCTCACTGTTCTGCTGAAACCTCCTCTCTGTGAAATGGGTGTAGTCACGATTTGGGGGATGGACCATCGCCTGGTCCCAAATGTGACTCATGACCTTGGAGGGCAGCGCATTACCTGCTCATCTCAGCGGCAGGAATCGTGCATTCATGTCACAGCTCTGAGTATCAGCACCTTTTGGACGGCAGCAGGCATGCAGTGCATCACTTTGAGGAGCACTGCAACCACTTTTTCTCTTCTTATGCAAAATCCTCTGCCTTCAGCTTTAATGGGATTGGCAGTAAGCCTTTTGTGCCTCGATCTTTCAAGAACCCTCCAGCATATATATAAAGGCACGTGCTTCCACCTTAGATATATATTTCTGTAGTCAGTTGTGAGTGTAAAATAAATGGAAATGACATGCATTTCTATGTATCGCCAAAGAAGTAAAACTAATTAGGTAGGCTGGGGAATGGGATATACTGATTAAATTTAATTACTATGTAACTAAGTCTAAACGAAAGTCTCAGTTTGGTTTCCACCATTCGGACAAGAAACCTTCCAAATGCACCAGCCTGCTTTTCTGCTTAGTAGACTGAACACTTGATTAACCTTGGATAATTCAGCTTCTGACAGTGGCTCAAATTCACTAAGATGAACACCAAGTCTGCCAACATAAAAGAGTTGCATCCATGTTCATGGATTCTAAACAAGGGTTGGAAAGTACTTATGCTAAGAAATTCTCCATAATGTACTTTGTCATGCTTTACATCTTACCTTCTGTGAGTGAGACAGGTCTATTTCCCATCGATAGAATGTGGGAGAATCAAGTTTGATTAGAAAGTATTTTATCATAAACTCCCTCATCTCAGCTCAAAGGCCGTTTCCAACATTGATTTCATGGATTTACCATTTTTTTCAGGGTCATTTTTGGGGCAAAGTTTGTGGCCCTCCTTGACCAGAGTAGAGTTTAATGTTGCCGAGAAAACCTACCCTGACGATGAGTCGTGTGTATGTCTCCTGGAGATTTTATTTATACACTATATGTTTTCTTAGAATTATGGGTGACCACCACAGCATAAAGAAACATGGAGCAGACCCATTCTTGTTCTTCTGTCTGACTCCAGGAGATCCCTAGCTCTGCCACCACCATGACCCAGCAACTGCCGGCTTGTCTGGGATGAGGAGAAGCAAGGGTTGGGGGGCAGCGGTTGGAGGTGTCGGGAAAGGCCTGTAAGATGAGTCCTCATTTATGAGGGAGCCAGTGGGGCTTTTTCAGCCAACTTCTGGTCACCGC
This sequence comes from Pseudorca crassidens, assembly GCF_039906515.1. Lineage (NCBI taxonomy): Eukaryota > Metazoa > Chordata > Mammalia > Artiodactyla > Delphinidae > Pseudorca > Pseudorca crassidens. Next base: position 190,906,429 of record NC_090296.1, read on the forward strand.
CACTTCAAAGCCTCTTTCCTGGAATGTCCCCAGCGCTTGGAGTCCATTTACTTTCCCAGCTGATTTTACCAGTCACAAAGTCTACTCCTGACTTTACCTATGTTCCCACCAGCCCCTGGCGAGGGGTCCCTGGAAGTTGTTTCCACGGGGAGAGCACAGTGAATGGTGTGGCTGCCCTTGGCTTACTTCCCACCCATGATCCATTCTTTCCCTCCAGGGACCCGGCCAAGCAGCCCCTGCGTGCACGTATCAGCACGGTTCCCAGAGAGGATATGGGCTGGTCCAACTCTGAACTGTCACCTGTTACAGGGAAAACAAAGACCCGTTCCCCCACCTTTCACACAGCCCACTGGGAACAGGGCCAACCCATTCTATGTTTTCAGGAAGTTTCCAAACATGCCCCTTTCAGTGGCTGCTTTTGCGGTGGTGTATCTCTTTAGGGTCTTGGCCTCAAAACACCTATTTGTTGTGAATTGTAAAACAGGATACCCTCTCAAGCTTTTAAAAAAAAAAGAAAGCTCTAGTTTTACTGGAAATTTTTCTTGTGGGAAAACCTCTCCCTGCCCCGTTGAGAGGTGCCCTCACCCACGGTTTGGACTGATTGGAGGGGCCTGGCCTAGCACCACAGAGCAGAAGCTCACAGCCCAGATGTCGAGGTAATTTCCAGACCTTGTTTCATTTCCTCCCTCCTCTTCGTGGGTTCATGGATTAAACCACATGAGCTGACCGCCTGCTGATTGCTTTGTATAAACTGCACGGATTTTTCAGGCAACAAAAATAAATCTTGCCCTCTCCTAACAGAGCAGGGACGATATTCTCTAGGAGAGAGAGAGAGAGGAATAGTTGAAATGGCTCTAGAATGGCTGGCGGTCCTGTGACTGTGTAACCCAAACAGCCAGCATAAAACTGTAAAACTCTGCCTCAGGGGCAGATGGCTGCTGGGAGGATATTTATAGCAGGGACCTAGAAATAACTGTAAAGGAAAAGCTTTCTGAGTAACAGGAGTCGGGACTGCAAGGTAGCGTTCGGTTTAGAAGATATTCTTACTCTTCTCTGAAATCCTGGAGAGCTGTGCATTCCTCACCACACAGGAGAGAATATTTGGTACATTCACAGAGTGCACAAGAGTTAATCCTCTCATAGCTCTGCGCTGCCCAGATCTGACAGATGGGAACTGGAAACAGGAAGGGAAGTAGCGAGAGTACTACAAGCGCGAGTGGGACATTTTGCACTGCACGCTGGGGAGCTCCAGTGAGAGAGCCCAAAGACACTCTACAATCTGCATGATAGCGGTCATCACATCAGGAAGGGGCCGCCTTGCAGGGACGCGCACGAGGCAGGGGCAGGATATGCAGAATCGGGCCAAGCAGACCAGCGTGCGGGCTCAAGTCAGCATGCATCGCCCCAGCCGGCCCCTCTGTGCTAAAGCCTTTATCAGTGGGCCAAGGAGGAGGGAACCAGACTGCAACGGGGCCTGGGTACTATTTGTAATTCTTTCTCTATTTCTAACTTAAAAAAATTTTTTTTTTGGCTACACCACACGGCATATGGGATCTTAGTTCCCTGACCGGGGATCGAACCTGTTCCCCCTGCATTGGAAGCGTGGAGTCTTAACTGGACCACCAGGGAAGTCCCTCTAACTTTATGAACTGCATCAGGGGTACTTTGTTATCATGGGTTCAGGACTTTGCAATACATCTTTTTGTCACTGGTATAAATTCTTGAGCTTCAGTTCTCGTTAAAGAGAAGCACCCAGATTAAGCACCCAAACCAACACTGAAGTCACCGCCCTTGAATCCTGACAGTGTAGACCAGCAAACCACGAAATGACACCAAACCTCTTAGCACTGTAAGGCATACACGAGGCTGCAAGAAAGAATGTTCAGACTCCTAAAAGGGACTTCCTTGTATACTTAACTTCTTAAGGAAGTCATCTAATATTTTAAAAATGCGTTAAAAAGTAGTCAGGTGGTGTGTGTGTGTATATATATGTGTATGTACACGGTAGACAAGGCAGCTCCACACAGCATTCAAAACAAACCAAAACAAAACACTCCCATAACTGCAAGAGAAAAGAGCTGCATGGCAAAACTGCACCATGTGCGTAATGATTTCTTTTTTCTAAGAACTGACTGAACTGATTTTTCCAATCTTAGTTTCCCTGTGAGTGTATCTTTCTATCATGCTTGCCTCATTCCAATGGGTGCACCAGAGAGGAGCTTGGCTTTACTTATTTGCTTTCCAGCTAGTACATCACTAAGATTTACTATGCGTATCCAGCTAGTACATCACTAAGATTTATTATGTGTATCTTTAAGTCCCCAGCTGGAATTGCCGGTGTTATTAACAACTCACGCTACTCACTTAGAAGATAATTAACAAAGTATCCCAAGCACAGCTTTTCTAGAAGGTCCACCGTCATACTGTCATACAACTGCCCACTACATATCGAAACTTGACCTCAGTCAACTCTGTCGCCTTAGCAAGGGATGGCTTATTTTCAGCCCAGTGCCCCCTCGGGATCTCCTGATGACCTGTGCGGTTAAACCCAAGGCCGGGGTGATCTTACACTCCTGACACATTCATCTCTCTTACAGCGAGTTAATCAGGCAGAATGTGAGTGGTCCAGGGCTTCACACCCCAAGCCAGGAAGGTTCCTCATGTCTGCTCTGTGCTGCACTTGCTGGTGCGGACGCCTGACCCAGGAAGACAGTGATTAGGTGACTACTCAGCTCTCCGGTTCCCTGCACGCTGATTAACCACAGCCCCAACGTGCTGGAGGACAGTGACCGAAGGAGTTTTACCTGAGGCTGAGCAGGACTTTGATGGCCTCAGGCACAGCCAGCCGTACCCCACTTTGCAGCAATAGGACCGGGGACACCGGGATCGACCACACTGGGATCGACCGTGGCCTAGCACAGGAACAGACCCGGCCACTGGCTTTGGGCAAAGGTGCCGAGGCAGAACGCAGATCTGGAGGTGGGTGTAAGCTCTCTGATGACAGGGACCATGTCTGATTTCCACTGTATCTCCAGTACCCAGCTCGGAGCCCTGCACATAGTAACCCTCCCTAGAGTTCATCAAGTGCAGGCAACAGCAAAGCTGGAGTTTTTCATGGTGATCTCGTGGGAGGGGGTCCAAGGGGAATCACGTGGCATCCAAACAGCTCCGTGGAGGACACTCTCAGGGACCCAGAAATTAGCAATATCCAGCGATCAGAGACACTGGATGGGGGGGACGGTCTGCATCAGACAGTGGGGTCCTGAGACCAGGCTCAGATGTAAAAGTCTCGGAAGGTGTCTGGCAAGAGCAAGGCAGGAATAGAGGGAGTGGACTGGTTACCAAGACCAGGGCAGAGACCTGGATGGAGAGAAGGATCTAAAAGTTGGGAGAAGCCTAGTCATGAAAGCTGGACTCTGAGATCAGGGTTACAGCAGCAACACGGCTGCTTGCAATGATGCTGTTGGCCCAAGAATGTTTGGCTAGAAACAGAGCTTCCCGCCTCACTTCTGTTAAGTTCCCCAGGCCAGGGCCAGGGTAGGGCCGTGGGTAAAGACCAGGGGGTGCAAAGGCTGTGACACGACAGTGTCTGCACTCCTGATCCCAGTGAGGTCAACCTCTCTGGCCACAGGCAAGACTAAGTAGTTTATGGAAACTGCCTTTCTGGTTGATTTATAACTGTTTTCTTCCCCTCTTAACACAGTGCATTTAGGTTTAAAAACCAGGCAGCATATCAATAAACTAATTGAGAGCATAGGCACTAAGATTTTAGTGTCCTTTCATAAACTTGAAGTTTTAGAGTCTTCCCAAGGCAGAGGCAATATAAGATTCCAGGCTTCAGCTGCTGCGAAAACTGTGAGCCTAAATCTAATAGGGTACAAGGGAGGTGATGCTTAGCGTAGAGAAATTAATCAAAGGACAGCACCACCTAAATCTTCCAAGGAATCGTGAGACTCTCCTGCCCTTTAAAGCAAGCACGCACACCTTCACACACACACACACACGGAAGTTTTGACTGCATGAGGAGGACCTGCTTGTAATCACTGATTTCTGGAAAGGTAATACGTTTATAGGTGATGAATAAATGCTGTCAGTTTCAACAATATTAAGAATACAGCCTGAACAGAAATTAGCAGAGCGCTAAGAGGAGGTCTGACAATGAATCTTGCATTTCATCACTTAGTAAAATACGAGGTGTTCCCTTAAAAGTGCAGGCTGGTCTCTATTTGTAATTGATGTCGGAGCCCACGGCTCATAGATATCCTAGACTGTTCAGCCGCACTTACCCTGGAAACCCTTTCAAAAGCAGCCTTCTTTCCCTCACTGTTCGCTGCCACCTAGTGAATTTACTTGGAAAAGAAACCAGAGCTGGAAAGGAAATGCTTTTTAAAAGGCAAACAGACCACCTAGAGAGGTGGGATAGGGAGGGTGGGAGGAAGGGAGACGCCAAGAGGGAAGAGATATGGGGATATATGTATAACTGATTCACTTTGTTGTACAGCAGAAACTAACATACCATTGTAAAGCAATTATACTCCAATATAGATGTTAAAAAAAAAAAAAAAAGTTGGGCTTCCCAGGTGGCGCAGTGGTTGAGAGTCCGCCTGCCGATGCAGGGGACACGGGTTCGTGCCCCAGTCCGGGAAGATCCCACATGCCGCGGAGCGGCTGGGCCCGTGAGCCATGGCCGCTGAGCCTGCGCGTCCGGAGCCTGTGCTCCGAAGTGGGAGAGGCCACAACAGTGAGATGCCCGCGTACCACAGAAAAAAAAAAAAAGAAAGAAAAAAAAAGCTGCCTTGGGGATCATGTGAACTCAAAATAAAGCTCAACTTATAGACAAAAAAAAAAAAAGGCAAATAGCAGGTGCTCAGAGCGGGAAGGTAGAAGCTCTTGCCAAAAGGGCCACGGAGGAGATAATGAAATTCAAGCCACTGGAGCAGAGCACACAGACGAAGCCGCTGTCCGGTGGAGCCTTCTGGGAAGAGCAGGTTGAGGTCAGCACTTCGTGACAGCATGGGGCTGCTGATCAGGACAGCCCGGCTGGACAGAATCAGTCTGTTCCTTTGCCCGCCCCTTGGTTGACCCCAAAGGCAGGGCCACATGTCGCATGGCCCAATATACAGATGTTAAGCGCTCGGTAGAGAAAAAAGGTGTTTAGAATGAAGCAGCTGGTGCCGAAGCTCCAGAGTCTGTGCATCGGAGGCATGAAAACTACGGTAACGGGACGATCACAGAAGTGAGGGAAATGTAATCGCAACGGAAATGCAATACTGTGCAGCTTTCCTAAGCCCCGGCTGCCTTTGCCAATCTCCCTGCAGCGTGAATTTAAAGGCTGCAACCTCCCAAATCCAGAGCAGGCCAGGGTAACTCTGCTGCTCACTTCCAGGGTCACCGGGCACCGAAAGCACGTTGCTCCTCCATCACTCCACACACAGAACTGCAGGAGGGAGGTGGCCGCGGGGTACTGTCTCTGTGAGCGCTGCTGTGTGGCTCGATCTTCTCCATCTGCTTCAGAATCCACCTTACCTCTCTCTCTACTGGGATCATGAGAGCCCTCAGCCCTGCCCAGATTCTCAGGCCTGCCCAGGTTCTGAGAACACGCTGGAGAAGTGGATTGCTCAGGTTCAGGTAAAGATACGTGTGCAAATAAGATGTGCAGTGGCTATTGCCATTGGAGTGTGTGTGTGTATGCACGCATGCGCACACACGTACATGGTAGTATAGGTGTGCGAGTGCATGCGTGTGCGTGTGTATATGCTACGTGAACACTAAGAAACTGACGACATCCAGTCTCTTATTGTACATTGTCTCTGAAGGGTGAGTTTTAATGACTCTGATCATTAAGGAAATGGTGAGGCCGTTTGGCTCAGAAACTAAAGAAAAAGAATCCACTGATTTTAATAATTAAATGAGACCAAAATGAAACTCTAAGATTTGTTTTTTTCACTCAAGAGGCCATGGACCATTCAACTCATGACATCTCTCCCCCAGGTATCCTCCAGAGTAACTAGTTCCATGTTAAAAGACTCTGTAACTGTGTGTGTTTCCTGCTAGCCATCACTTTCACACTCAGAACAGATTTGCCACGTTGCAAAAATGGTGATATTATTATCGGTATTTTAGCACTGGGTCATTCACTGATTTGATGCTATTTGTATTGTAATTTACAGTTGTCAATTGAATTCAAATGCTTGCTCTATCCTTGGGGACCTGAGCTATTAATAGAGCAATGCATAAAGAGTCTAAGCATATCGCAGGGGATCACTCGGCTTGAATCATTTTACGTATGTACTTCTAAACGTCATCTCAGCTTTAGCACTGTGCAGCCAGTGCGCCAGTGCTGTTCACTGGATCCATTGCTCCAGAATCATTGTTCCTATCTTACGTGGTGGATCAAATCCTTATGCAATACGAAGGAACGAAACAAAGACCACATGTAAAGGTGTTAGCCCACATACGATGATGTGGCATATATGTAAGCACAGCTAACACGCTTTCCAAACAACGTCCAGCTTCTCCAGAGTTTAATTACACTGTGCTTCATCCAGAGGTTGGTGTCCCCACCCCAGGGCAAGTCCAAAGGGAACCAATGTGAGACTGACAGGGGACTCGCTCTCCAAGGGTCAATAAAACCAGTAGAACAACATGAAGATTTGAGGAGTAAAAATGAAAAACTAGAACACTCCAGTATGCTATGAATTTGGATTAGCTGTGCCCAACTGAGAGAGGTTGTAAAAATAACCCTCACCATCCTGTTCTTGGGGAAAAAAATAGTGCCAAGCATTCTTAATTAGTACTTTCCCTGGCAACAATTTGGAGATTCTGTGATTCCCAAATCCCCCTAGAGATGGGGAGTTGACTTCACAGAAATGTAGGCAACTCTGCAAAAAAATGACTCCTTAACCCAACTTTGAAAATATGTACGTTTTTAGTTATTAGATATTTCCCTCCTAATTTACAACAGATAATTCACAGAGACAAAGCAAATTTTAAGCAACTAATTTTGCCTGGGGTTCACTCTGCTTGGCCATGAAAAGAGTCAGGCCAACCTGGACTCTGCTGTCCAGGAGTTGGGGACCCAGGGGGGTCTGAGGCAAAAAGGCAATGAAAAAGAAACACGACGGCAACGCATAATTCCCCACCCATCCGATGGCGGGCGTTAACAAGACGGCTTGTTTAGATGGACTGCATTTTCTTCATTCACTAAAGAACAACAACAACAAATGTCTATTTGTGGAAGACACCATGCTACACACCACAGATTCTCAACCCTACTGGTCCGAAGGAAACATGAGAAATATAATTTTCGAAAAATTTAAATTGTTTAAATGAGATCATAATGAAATTTTAAAAATTCATTAATTCTGTTTCTCTGCAGACTTTTGTTCTCTGGTTGATAGGAAGGACTAAGGCAGTAAGGAATATTAATAATTATGATAATGATAATAAAGTAGCTATTATTTTTTGAGCACTAACCATGTGCTAGGCAACTGTATTATAATTGTTTTTAAGTGATTCATCTTTTGAGATCCTAATTTTCACAATACCCTTTCAAATAACATCACTGCAGTGGATTGAAAGCTTGTGTGTACTCAGAAAATTCATATGTTGAAATCCTAATCCCCAGTGTGATGGTAGTAGGAGGGAGGACATTTGGGAGGAGATTAGGTCATGAGGGTGGAGCCCTCATGAATGGGATTAGGGCCCTTATAAAAGGGACCCCAGAGAGTTCTCATGCCCTCTTTCTGCCATGTGAGGTTACAACGAGAAGCTGGCAGTCTGTAACCCAGAAGAGGGCTCTCACCGGAACCCAGTCATAATTGCACCTTGATCTTGAACTTCCAGCCTCCAGAACTGTGAGAAATAAATGTCTGATGTTTACATGCCCCGCCCCAGTCTATGGTATTTTGTTATAGCAGCTGTAACTAAGTAAGACAAACATTTTCTCTGTCTTACAAAGGAGGAAGTTGACTGTCTAAGGTTAAACAATTAATATGTGACAGAACTGAGATTCAGACTTTGGACTACTGGGTTCCAGAGTCAGCATCCTTAATTGTTACACTTATGGTTAGATGATGTCTTAGATCTTTATTTAAATATATATATACAATTTCTTTTCTATTCCCATTTTCCTAGCCTAGGAAGCTCTCAGTGGACTGTTGTCACAGTCTTCAAACTGGCCACCCTGACTCCTGTCTCTTCTCCAACAAATCCATCCCCATAAGTTGCCAATAGCGTTCATGTTCTTAAAGTGCAAGTCAGATGATTCTCTCCAATATCCAAAGCTCTCAGTGACTCCTTTCACTTGACTGGTAAAGAAAATACTTCTGAATATGGCACTTAAGGGCCCATGATCCAGCCTCACGTCCTTTTTATATGCCTCACAGTCACGCGAACCCCACTGTTCAGTGTTGAAAGGACCAAGACTTTTGTTCATGCTACGGCCCCAGTCTGCCTTGCCTTCTGGCGGGCAGTATGGCACAGTGGGCATGAATCTGAGCTTTGGGGTTGACTGGACTTCAGCTGGAATCCCAGCTCTGCCACCTACCAGCTGTGTGACCTTGGGCTGGTTGTGTGACTTTGCCAACCCTTATCTGTTCATCTGAAAACGTGCAGCGCTGAGAGCATCAAAGGGAAGAAGAGATACATTCCGCTTAGCATAGTGCCCAGCACACAGCATTCAGTAAATGGAAGCTAATTTTATCTGCCTCAGGAAATTCTGTGCCCTCTCTTCCATCTGTGTCTCAGCAATTTGGAGATTCTGTGATTCCCAAATCCCCCTAGAGATAGGGAGTTGACTTCACAGAAATGTAGGCAACTCTGCATACAGGGCACCCTGGGGGTACCCAGGCATACAGGGCTCACTCTACGGAACTGACCTGCATACTCCGTCACTGTCACATTCAGGCCTGACTTTTGGCTTAAGCGCCAAACCCATAACTATGGTTCATCTTTCTTTTGGTCTTCCAGACGCATCCAGGAAAATAGTCACTCTAGTCTAAATTTCCAGGGCAGAGTTAGAAGAGAGATGGGCGGTGAAAGAGGGTACAAATCAGAAAGTTGCATAATTATAATCAAAATAGCTAATATTCATTGAACATGATATATCAGACTCCGCTTTACATGATGTATGTATAGTGGCTTATTAAATCTTAAAAGATTGGTACCACTTTTAGTTCCCCTCTTTATAGATGGGGATGTCAATGGTCAGAAAGATTAAATCAGTTTCAAGTGACAGAGCCTGATTTGAACCAAGGCAACCTGGCATTCGGGTAAGCAGCCTCCCCCGCTCCCCCCCTTCCACTGACCGACTCTCCCCTCAATTCCCTGTTCCTGACATTTACGCAAACTCTCAGGTGCAGCGCAGATCTCTGGTTTTTACCCCAAATGTGCCGCATTTTTCTGGCTCAGCCCGTCCTTGTTTTACAATCAGCCCAGCAAAGCCAGTTGCTCCATGTGGGATGCCCTACGATTTATGTCATCTTCATTTCCACTCTCATTGTGATTCACCTGAACCTATGAATTTAAAATCACTTAACGCATGTGGTAAAAGAAGCATTTCCTTTCCTATCGCTTTCTTCTTTGAAGTAGCATCTGTGCTGGAGCTTCAAAGAATTCATTTGAAACATTCAGCTGCAGCCAGAGCTTGATACACTCAGACACTTGGGAACAACGCCTAGAAAAATGCCCTTATGCAAATATTTTTAAATTAGTCTATCATTCTCGGCAAGGATAGGTTAGGTTTGGGTGCTGGGATAACTAGTTAGGGAGGTTTTAGGACAATTTCTTTTCTTTTCTTTTCTTTTTTTTTGATGTGGACCATTTTAAAAGTCTTTATTGAATTTGTTACAATATTGCTTCTGTTTTATGTTTTGGTTTTTTGGCCCCAGGCATGTGGGATCTTAGCTCCCTGACCAGGGATCAAACCTGCAGCCCCTGCATTGGAAGGAGAAGTCTTAACCACTGGACCGCCAGGGAAGTCCCTAGGAAGAACAATTTCAAAAAGACTATTCCACCATAGATGTCTCCTTCCTAAAAATCTGAATAAATGAAACAGCTCCATCTTTCCATACACAGTTATGATCTAGGGCCTGGGACGTTTGATTCTCCATATTCACTGGGTCTCAGAATCAACCACACATTTGAATCAACCTGAGAAAAGTCAAATCTGTCTAAGATTGTTGAAGTTAAGATTATACTGGAAATATAGCATGTACATTTTTTTGACTGATGGGATTTCAGGTGGATTTCATTTTTTCCCTTACACTCCCTACACTTTCTAGGTTTTCAAATAATCGGAAAAAATAAACATCGAAGGGAAAATCAGTCATTTGCTCACTGTTATGGGAAACCTCTGAACTAGAAGTTTAGAGTGTTGGGTCTGGTTTAACTCGGCCCCTCCTGGCTGTGTAACTCTGTGAGCAAGTCTTTTGGCATCTCAGAACTCAGGTTTCTGCATCTTTGCGACGTGTGGGTTAGATGCTGCCATGATGTTTAGACTCTAGGCTCCAAACCCCAGAGGTCCCTGCAAGAGCCTCTGGCTTTCTCTCCCCCTCACCCATCCTTCTTTCCTGATGCCCATCCAGGTTTACCCCAAAACAGCTCTGCTTTATCCATTCAACGTTTTACGTGTTAAGAATCCCATACTGTTTCTACTTAAAAATATTTCACTTAAGACCAAAAAGTTTGATAAACCGCTGGGCTAGGTGATAGCTCAGTGAAATTAGATAGCTTCTCACCCGTGATTTTGTAATCCTTTTGTCAATTCTATATCTCATGAAGATTACAGGATCACCTAGAACTTCCTGTACTACACTGGGGGCAATGAAACTAGTGGAACTGACTTGCAATCTATAGAGAGTTGACTTTGCTAAGACACTTCCCAGGCTGTTTTCTGACAAGAGTTACTTGTCGATATATGAAATAGATAACCAACAAGGACCTACTGTATAGCACAGGGACCTATATTCAATATTTTCTAATAACCTATAAGGGAAAAGAATCTGAAAAAGAATATATATATATATATATATATATATACACACATACACACATATATATATATAAACAGAATCACTTTGCTATATACCTGAAACTAACACAACATTGTACATTAACTCTACTTCACTTAAAAGTAAATAAATAAAATCAATGAAAAAAGACAAATCTATGATAAAAGGAAAAGTTACCTGCCATACAGATAGGCTTACGAATAGGTAAAAAAGACCTTTGTGATCTGCTGCTCAAAAGATCCTTTCTCAGCTACTCATCATTGGCTGAAATTCCAATGGAATTCATTATACTTTATAACAATTTAGGTGTAAATTAGTTGTAACAGACTCTTTTGAGGCAAGAGAAGAGAGGAGAAAACTGACGCTGGGAATCAAAGTAGAAAGGAACGTCAGGTGAAGAGCAAACACAAGGAGACGAAGAGGAAACCAATATCCATTCTACCCGCTTCACGTCCTACTCGTATTTGGATCTGGTCTGTGTGGCCGCCATCTTTGTGCTTGAGAACTTCTGCCTTCCAGCGTTGAGCCTGGCCTCCATGCTAACACAACACAACACAACACAACACGTCTCTCTTCGTGAATAATGCCCACAAAGCACTCACGGAGCAAATTCCAGAACTACACTCTCTTCCTTCTCTTCCTCCCCCACCCCCTTCATTTCTGCATTTCCTGTCAAGGTCGTCGCATCTAATTTTGAGCATATCTCCCACCAGATGTTTAAGGACCATCATCTCTCAACCATTTCTAGAAACCAAGTGAGAAAATGAAGCAGCTTTCAGTGGATTTCAGGCCAACCTGTGGACTACCGCACTTTTAGGGCATAGAAGATGCAGATTCCCTCCCAGTTAAGCATATTCTGAAAAAACACAAGATGCAAAAGAGTTCAGAAGAAGCTACGGGAAGAGAATGCAGATGGGGTTGTCCAGTGACCAGAAGATTCTTTGATAACTGACAGTCCCTACAGTCCCACACCAGCAGGAAGGCTTCAGCAGTATACATTCACAGCATGTAGCTTAACCTCTCTCAAGAGACAGACTGAATAATGCCCTGCTTATCTCTTATTCACCAAGCTTGTGATGACACAGGTGTGGCAGGGCAACCTGACCATGGATTATCAAGACCCAACTGAACCTCACATAATGCATAAGACATCAGCCCTCTGTATTACAATCCACAATTTTAAAAGCTTTGAAACGTAAGGGACTTTACATGGGAAAAGATACTTCAGAGATTTCCCTCAGCTATATATTGTCTCCTGTAAGTTTTCTACATTTTATATGCAGCAAATATCTGAACTTCAAAATTCCTTAATTAGATGGATTTGGCTCCTAGTACAATGTTATTGTTGTCTTGAGGAGAGAAAAAAAAGGTCTTGCAGAAATGTATGCTTGAAAAGAGCAGGACTTGGGTGTTCTCATTTGGCATGTAGCCCTTAAATAGATCTGACAGCTCAATTTTCCAATATGATATCCAGGAAATATGAAATTAGCTCCCAAATTATATCTGGTGCAGTGATTATATGCACGGGAGGTTTCACGCAGGGCAACTTGTCACAGCTACTTCCTGAAGCTTTTTTTTCTCTGAAATTCTAAACCCAGGCTATAAAAAATCAGGAGTGTTTAAAAAATAGTCGGGGGCTTCCCTGGTGGCGCAGTGGTTGAGAGACCGCCTGCCGATGCAGGGGACACGGTTTGTGCCCCGGTCCGGGAAGATCCCACATGCCGCGGAGCGGCTGGGCCCATGAGCCATGGCCGCTGAGCCTGTGTGTCCCGAGGCTGTGCTCCGCAACGGGAGAGGCCACGACAGTAAGAGGGCCGCGTACCGCAAAAAAAAAAAAAAAAAAAAAAAAAAAAGTAACAGAGCCTGCGGTGTCAACCCTGACATGCTTTTCTATCCTCTGCTCCACGTAACAAAACATGCGTTTTAATCAGATCAGCAATGAGCCCACCTAAAAGGGTATACAAGTGCGTTCTCAGGCAGATGTGTTCTGTGACTATGCTTTGCCTAGGGGGACGTTAATAGCAGTCTCCTTAACCAGGAGGACAGAGCCTCTCCCCCTTCTGCCTCACTGCAGTCTGGAATACAGATGTGGTGTTTTTCTCTTAAGCAGCCATTTGGGGGCATGAGGTGATATATTAAGGACGATGGAGCACAAAAACTCAAGAAGCCTGGGTCCCTGCTGACCACAGAGCCTCCACACCCATCCTGGATTGACTACCTGGGGATGGTTTTGTTCATGAGAGAGCAATAAATATCCATCCTGTTTAGGCCACTGTTAGTAACCCTGGTAAGCCTTAGTTTCTAAAATTATAAACAGCTGAATGTAAACCTAATTGATATAATTAGCGTCTTTCAAATATCAGGTTCCAGTTAGTACATAATTGCTAAATGAAGGCAGAGCTCTGCAAGGGGGTGCCTTACTTTGCCCACTGCCAGAATTTTTATTGAAATGGTTAGTCGGAAGGTCACCCAGATCCACCCATCCATCCATCTATCTATGTATCTATGTATCTATCTATCTATCTATCTTCTTCCCTCCCTCCCTCCCTCCCTCCCTCCCCCGCCCCCTGACACCAAGTCTGTGCTGTAACAACACCCTGGCCTCTGCAGAAAGGTGAGGGAGGCATAAAGCCGAGAGACATTTCCTGCCCACTCTTGTCTCCATGGGCCAGTCCCAAGCCTCAGAGTGATGAGGCTGGAACGTGTAACACTGCCTGTGGTCAACCACTGCTGACCCGCGAAGCCGGCAATTTCATGTGCTTCAGCTCAATCCTACGGCTCCTACTGTCTGCTCCTCTCCTGTAAGGGAAAACCAAAAGTACCTCACATAATCCTCTCCAAACAGCAACCTTTGTTTTAGTTTTTGTTTTTTTTGCGGTACGCGGGCCTCTCACTGTTGTGGCCTCTCCCGTTGCGGAGCACAGGCTCCGGATGCGCAGGCTCAGCGGCCATGGCTCACGGGCCCAGCCGCTCCGCGGCATGTGGGATCTTCCCGGACCGGGGCACGAACCCGCGTCCCCTGCATCGGCAGGCGGACTCTCAACCACTGCGCCACCAGGGAAGCCCCCAAACAGAAACATCTGAAAGGTTCCTACTTGCATGTGCTGTGGGGCAGGGCGAGAACTGTGTCCTTAGATGACATCTGAGGAGGAAAGATCCAGGACTCTCAGTGTTTCATGGACCAACTTCAGTTACACCAAACTCTTCCCCATCACAGGCAGGACTTCTGGGCACGGGGTGCCCTCCTGTCACTCTGGTGGACTCCTCCCCAAAGCCCCCGCCATCCTTACAATCTCAGCTTGAATGTCCCACTTACCTACAACTGCGTCCCTGGCACGGAGCCTGACCTGTAAGCAATGGGTTGTATTAAGAGCTAAATGTGTTTTCATGGTTTCCTCTTTTCTTTGGGCCTTAGAAAGTTTGTTCTTCAGCTTTGTTGAGATATAATTGACCTACAGCACTGTGTATGTTTAAGGTGTACAGTGTGATGATTTGATATGCACATGCATTGTGAAATGTTTACTCCACTAAAGTTAGTGCATAACCCTTGACCTTGTATAATTACCATTTTGTAGTTGTTATGGAGAGAACATTGAATTCTATTCTCATAGCAACGTTCAAATGTATAATACAGTATTGTTAACTATACTCACCACGCTGTATATTAGATCCCTAGTACTTATTCATCTTATAACTGGAAGTTTGTATCCTTCGACCAACATCTCCCCATTTCTCCCACCCCTCGTACCTGGCAACCACCAATCTACTCTGTTTCTATGAGTTTGACCTTCTTAGAGTCCACATAGAAGTGAGATCACACAGTATTTGTCTTTCTCTGACTTATTTTACTTAGCAAAATACCCTGAAGGTCCATTCTTGTTGTTGAAAACAGAAGAATCTCCTTCTTTCTCATGCCTGAATAATATTCCATTTTATATATATATATATATATATATATATATATATATTTTTTTTTTTGCGGTACGCGGGCCTCTCACCGTTGTGGCCTCTCCCGTTGTGGAGCACAGGCTCCGGACACACAGGCTCAGCGGCCATGGCTCACGGGCCCAGCCGCTCCGTGGCATGTGGGATCTTCCCCGACCGGGGCACGAACCCGCGTTCCCTGCATTGGCAGGTGGACTCTCAACCACTGCGCCACCAGGGAAGCCCCCATTATATTTATGTATATATATAATTGTCCATCCATCCAACCGTTGATGGACACTTAGGTTGTTTCATGTCATGGCTACTGTGATTAATGCTGCAATGAAAATGGGAGTGCAGATATCTATTCGAGATAGTGATTTCATCTTCTTAGGCTATATACCCAGGAGTGGGATTGCTGGATTGTATGGTAGTTCTATTTTTAACTTTTGGAGGAATCCCCATACTTTTCCATAGTGGCTGCACCAATTTACATTCCCACCAAGTGCAAGGTACTTCAAGTTTCACAGCCTCCAGAAGAGTAGGCATTCATGATCGACACATGTGCTGGGAAAATGTTGGCTTAGTCAAAGCATCTCAGAAAAAGCCCTGGAGGCTGTAGCAATGAGTGAGATATTATACCCTGCACAGGCTGAGAAAGACTCATTCATTTATTCTCATCCAGTCAGCTCTCCAGTAGAGCATAAGGTCCAGTTTGGTTCACTGTGTTATGGAAGTTACAGAGAAATGGAAAGAACTACAAAGAGAGAACTTGACCAAAAAAATGGAAAATTAGTGTTAGAAGGAAAAGTAAACAGAATTATATATACTTTTTCTAAAGAAAGTAAAAGGAGGTGTCCCATTACGGTATTCAAGTCCACTTAATTTTGAACATATTCTACTGGTAGAAAACAAAACACATAATCGGATGTGTTTACCTTTGTGTCTAAGCTGCCGGAAAAACTTGTAGCAAAATTCGTCAACAATGGTCATGAACTGCTCCATGTAGGTGTCTAAAAGTCTTCACTATTTCTACATGTTACAAATGGTCTCTCCTCTATTCCTAAATGTTTCACCCCCAAAGTACTGAAAATCTTATCAAAAGTGGATATGGTTAAAAAAAAAAGTTATGCACACACAAACACTGCTTTCAACTATGTAAGTATAAGAGGGATTGCATGAAAAGACTGCTAAGATCTTTCAGTTTAATTTAGAAGACCAAATAAAAAGACATTGGTTTGTAAAAAGAATGGAAAGAATTCATTTGAAAGAAAGAAAACACCCTCTCGCTCATGATCAAACATGGAAATGCGGTGCTGAAGACACCTGTGCCATTCTCATCTTTGAAAACAGGAATATGAACAGTTTTATAAATTGTAAAGTGATCTGTAAGGCTTTCTTCTTTTTTATGATTCAAGAAGATGATGCAGAAATGCACATTCTAGAGAACTGAGACGTGTATCTATTTTTTAAAAAAGACAAGACTGGAAGACCTTCCAGGGAAGGGGCCATCTAGCCACCTGAACTACCCTCAGTCAGGCTTCTCCCTCATTTTGAGAAATAGCTGTGAATCCTTTTGTTATGCTGAAAATCAGTAAGAATTTGTTTTGCCATTGTTGAAATGATTTTAATCTGCCAAACACACTTGTAAGAATTCTCTCATGAGCAGTTATCATTTTCTTTTTAGTGGTCATTTAAATTTAAAAAAATTGTGATAAAATACACCCAACATAAAATGTGCCACCTTAACCATTTAAAAATGTACAGTTCAGTGGCGGGAAGTCCATTCACACTGTTGTGCAAACCATCTCCAGAACGCTTGTCATCTCGCAAAACGGAAACTCTGTAGCCATTAAACAACTCCCCGTGCCCCTCCCTCAGCCCCTGGCAACCACTACTCCGCTTTCTGTCTCTATGCATGTGACTATTCCAGGTACTCACAGAAGTGGAACATACAGTAATTGTCCTTTTGTGACTGGCTTATTTCACTCAGTGTAATGTCCTTCAAGTGCACAGGCCATGTCTGAACTCTTACTTACTCCTGCTTTGTAAAACCACAGGGCTTTATGCCTTGGGTTTCCCTGAGGCTTGGATCCATCAAGAATGCTGGGTTGGGGCTTCCCTGGTGGCGCAGGGGTTGAGAATCTGCCTGCTGCAGGGGACACGGGTTCGGGCCCTGGTCTGGGAGGATCCCACATGCCGCGGAGCAACCAGGCCCGTGAGCCACAACTACTGA
This sequence comes from Pseudorca crassidens, assembly GCF_039906515.1. NCBI lineage: Eukaryota > Metazoa > Chordata > Mammalia > Artiodactyla > Delphinidae > Pseudorca > Pseudorca crassidens. Next base: position 190,923,601 of record NC_090296.1, read on the forward strand.
GCCTGCGCGTCTGGAGCCTGTGCTCCACAGCAAGAGAGGCCGCGATAGTGAGAGGCCCGCGCACCGCGATGAAGAGTGGCCCCCACTTGCCACAACTAGAGAAAGCCCTCGCACAGAAACGAAGACACAACACGGCAAAAATAAATAAATTAATAAACTCCCACCCCCAACATCTAAAAAAAAACAATGCTGGGTTAATACCAGAAGCTGTGATCAAGCTCATGGTTTTGTTGGATGGTTGTAAAGTGCACAGATGTCGAGTTCACGGATCACTCTCCCCTCCGCAGCCCTCCCTTCAAGAAAGGGTTGCATAGGCAGCATTGCTGTCTCTTGCCTGGAGGGATTTCTAAGCTTGAAATGCTACGGTTGGGAAAAGATCGCTACTGTGGGAAAGATCAGAGTATAGACATCATTAAGACTGAATTTTAATAAAATCAATCCATTCATTAATTGGTTCATCCATAGAAGAAACATGTATTGGCCATACCTAGCTCAGGCAAAGCATTATGTCAGGTACTGAAAAGAATAAGGCATGATCCTGTACTGAGAAACCTGAAATCTCCTTGAGAGATGAGATAAACACATGTGAAAAATGAATAGTATACGCTACAGTCTGAACGTTTGCTTCCCCCTAAAATCATATACTAAATCCTCACTCCCAAGTAGGGCTTCTGGGAGGTGATTAGCTTGTGGAGGGGGAGCCCTCTTGAATGGGTTAGTGCGATGGATCAGTGCAGAGAAGAGAGAGGAAGACAGAGCTGTGAAGAATGCTTTGCCAGGGTCTGGATGTGGCCAGCTCTGCATTTTCTCTCAATTGATTTCAAAAGAAGGAGGCTCTGAAGAGCTCACAATAGCTCCCCTGGGACCTCCCCATCTGCACGCTTTAGGTCAGGATTATGAGAAGGTAATGATTAAACTTTATTTCTTCCAAATTCAAAAGGACATGCCATTCTATGCTTCCATCTCCATCCTCACTCAATGGATATAATTATTATAATTAAGGAGACATACAAAAAGGCTATTAAATAGTGGCTGTTTAAGTGTGTGCTAATTGGGAAATACACACAAGAGGCCAGCTTGAACGACTTGGTGCGGGCAGGGGACAGGAGCTGGTGTGTCTCGTACAGACGCATCCTTAAAAGCTTCTTTAGTGACTCTACACTCTGCATTCTTTAAGGGAAAACCAGCTCAAAGAATGCTGTGAGATAATGGATTTTCATTTCATTTGTCATCACCGTTATTGGATAAAACGTTCCTCTGAAAAAAAAGGCAACTATAAATAACAAACCCATTTTCAGAAATCATTTGTTGTTCGTCTCTTCAATTATCCGCATCAAAGACTAACTAGTGAAGCTCTAATTAGAAATGTGCGTATATGTGTACATATGTATGCATATGTTTTTCTCCTTCTTCAGGTTTCTATTATGGAGCAAACACTACGTTTCCTACTTGGATAGTCTGGAAATCAGACCTCTTGACCTCCAGGGTCAAGGGTCAAGAAGGTCTGTTCTTCTACAACTCACACTACCCCAACCCATCCTGTCTCCAAGGACACTGAGAGCTGATGTGTGCTGGCCAGACTCCAGTGCATGGACTGGGCTACGTCTCAGCGGCTCTTTCAAAGGCTTAACATGCTTGGGTATGGCTTGCTTTGGAATTTAGTCTCCCCCTCCACCCCCGAGGCTTCTCTGAAAGGTCACCCCTGCCCCTTGCCTTCTCTGTGCTCCAAAAAGATTTAGGGAGGGTGGCTTGGGCAAGCTCTCCCAGACTTGGGGAGATCTGTTCCCCATTCTCCCTCATTCTTTTCCTTGGGTTCTCCTCTCTGTGGGCAAGCTCTGGCCTGCCACCCACTGGGTCCTACCTTCTGAGACACAGGTTGGGCTCTGAGAGAGCATCATTTAAGACGGCTTTGCAGCATAAATGTGCAACAACAGACGAATGGATAAAGAAGATATGGTACATACATACAGTGGAATACTACTCAGCCATCATAGAAGAATGAAATAATGCCATCTGCAACAAAAAGGATGGACCTAGAGATTATCATACTAAGTGAAGTAAGTCAGAAAAAGACAAATATCATATGACATCGCTTATATGTGGAATCTAAACTATGATACAAATGAACTTGTTTACGAAACAGAAATAGACTCACAGACATGGAGAAAAAACTTATGGTTACCATAGGTGAAAGTGGGGGGAGGGATAAATTAGGAGCTTGGGATTAACAGATCCCAATTAACAAACTACTATATATAAAATAGATAAGAAACAAGGACCTACTGCATAGCACAGGGAACTATACTCAATATCTTGTAACAGCCTATAATGGAAAAGAAACTGAAAAAGAATACATATATATATATACAACTGAATCACTTTGCTGTTCACCTGAAACTAACACAACATTGTAAATTAACTATACTTCAATTGGAAAAAAAAAAAAAAAAAAGGCTGCTTTGGTTCTTCTCCGCTCACAGTAGCCTGGCTTGAGTAAGACAGTCCTCTGAGGGCATTTGGAGCTCCACCGTGGTGCAGGAGACCACAGCCCAGCTAGCAGGGAGATATACCTTCACCGTTCTTGGTTCTCTGTGCATATGTTTTCTTAGAAATAGTCATCTGGAAGTGTGGTTGGGTAGATCTGAATGCTTCGGCCAAACACTGTCTTAACCTCACTCCACTGGCTTCTAACCTTCCAAACACAGCAACATCCTAGATACAACCTAACTTCACTTTTCAGAGCTTACTTCCCTAATAACACCCCTCACCTGAAATGTTGCCCAGGACCAGTGATGAGCAGAAGTCCTCGGAACAGCCAACAGAAATAGCGCAAGTCTGTGTTCCAAAGTCAATGTCATTTACAGGATGGCTCTTCAAGCCCTCACTTGAAACAGATTTTTTCTTATTTGTAGACACAATTCTAAAAAGCCCATTCTTGCTTCTTTAGTTCTCAAGCATTTATAGCCTGTAGTTTACGAGGGGCAGACCCACAAAGAGCACAAAGAAAGGACCAATGGAAACCTGATGATGAAAGAGCAGTCAGAGGAATGGTTCCAGGAAGGGATGGTGGCCACGGAACCATCAGGTAACAGGAAGGATGGCCACACACTTCTTTTGGATCAACTAAAATGTTTGGAAAAATGTAAGAGGTAAAAAGCATGAAGGGAAATCTGAGTATGGACAGTTAAGCCCCCTTCAGAGAGTTTCTGAACCCCACAGATCCACTGGTAGTTAACTGAGCTTGCAAAACCCCCATTTAAGCTGCCAGGATTAGCACAAGGAGGTATGCTTCAGGACCTGTGATGGCCATCTGGATGCCTTCGAGCAAGTTCCAAATGGACTGATCAGAAGGTACGAAAGAACTGGAAGGAAAGTGAATGGACTACTAGGAGTGGGTGCAGGGTGAGACAATAAACAGTCACCTTCCTACCACCAACAGTGCTGAAGTGCTGAACTTACGCTCTCACCTACCTGGAAAACATCTTAGACCACTTTGTACATTCCAGGGATTGGGCTGTGTTCTAAGGGTACAGTAGGAGAACTCGTCCCCGAGAAGCTTACACTATAGAGCAGCCCCATCGTGGAGATCCAGTGTGTCGTTTATACTTAGAGCACCTCAGTTCTTACCAGGTGCATTGCAGGTGTACAGTAACCACATGTGTGAGCGGCCACGGCATAGCCCAGTGCATGGAGGTCCAGGCATATCTGGTTATTCCTTGATCATTACATATGCAAAGGTCCCAACCCATCAGTGCTTGGGCTAATTGTAGCTTATCCCATAGTTCTCATGGAATCACAGATTACATAAGAAAAATCATAGATAATTACTCTTTCACCTAGACAGACGATTCCTAGTCTTACAGTCTTTCTACCACAGACTAAGGTATTGCTTATATGATTATACTCTCCTCTACCTCATGCATAGAAATGGATGGAAAACTCCATTTAACTCCCCTGAACCCCACCTCCTTCTCTATTAGTATCTCTGGCTGTATCTCTAAAAACAAAACAAAACAAAACAAAACAAAAAAAAACCCTTGCCCATAATAGATACTTAATAAATATCTTTGAGTGAAAGATGAAGAAATATTTTGTAAATGTCATCCATGCTTATCAATTTCAAAGCACCGGGGAAAACAGCACCAATATTCAGAAACACTTCAGATCTCAGCATGATAGTTGTTTTCCTCCCCAGGCTATCTCAGCTTTCCTGCATGTAAATGGAGGGCTTGGTTATGAAAATTTCATGCCCTGCCTCATTGCTCTGTCCTATTAGGAACCAGAGCTGACACAGGAAAACAGGAACATGTTTCACTCTGGAAACGTGTGTAGCATCTGTCGGGAAAACCCAAAAGCTGCCATGACAGCTTGATTTTTCACCTCGGATTCAGGTGAAGAATGCACACTGGTGGGTGGTTTTTGCATGTTTCTTCCCCTGTTAGGATTAAATTGAACCCGTTGGAAGTGGTGGGTTGAACAGACTTAAGTGTTAGGCCTCTTGTGTTTTCTAGCTCAGCTGAAAGAGGATATTGAGAATTACTGCAATACCTGCTTATCCTGGGATTTACTGAGCCCTGACATTGCAAATAAAGAAGCCCTGATGTACAAAGTGGCAGAAGGGGTGAAAGAGGGCTTCTGATTGCAGGATCTTGAAGCAGAAAGGAGCCCTGGGGGGGCTAATCCTTGAACTCAGCTTCCTTACCATGCAAAACCCCCATTTACAGCAGGTTTTAAACAAGAAGTAAACAAGGGCCATCTCATAACATTTGCCCATCCCCCCTTCTCCCATAAATAAGAGAGAACTCAGACCAGCACCTGGCAAAATCTATAGTCACCCGCCATAAATTACTCCTTGTCTTTAGAAGATAGGAAATGGTTATCATCCAAGCAAGCCTAAGCATGTTGGGAAGATGGATGCAACTTCCTCTTACCATAGGTCTGACTTCATGCCAAAATTCACTCACGCTTCCTTTCTGGTTTTGGTGAAAAGCATGGCTCTGTGGCCACCACGGGAATGCGCCTGGCAGACCTCCTAGAGCAGAGAGCATAACTGATCCAGAGCCCTCTGCTGTGTGCTGAAATCCATCTCTGTTTTGGCCCTGAGGCATCGCCACCCAAGGGCTGCTCCCCACCTACGACCAAGTGCAGTAGAGACGCTAAGGCGGCCCATTCCTGGGAGACACTGGACTCATCTGTTGGCCAGTTTAGGCTCAAGTACTCCCCAGTGGTACAAGCACAGTGGTTTGGGACGCTTTCACCCAAACTGCTCCACCTGTCTTAGTCTGTTTGGGCTGCTATAAGAAACACCGCAGACTGGGTGGCTTATAATCAACAGAAATTTATGTCTCATGGTTTTGGAGGCTGAAAGTCCAAGATCAGCGTGCTGGCATGGCTGGTTGAGGGCCCTTTTCTGGGTCACAGATATTTTGCTATGTCTTCACATGGCAGAAGGTAGTGAGGGATCTCTCTGGAGCCTTTCTTACAAGGGCACTAACCCCATCCAGAAGGGCCCCACCCTCATGACTTAAGCACCTCCAAAGGCCCCACCTCCTAGTACCATTGTCCTTGGGGGTAAGGATTTCAACCTATGAATCTGGAGGGGACACAAACCTTCAGATCATAGCACTCCCTCTCCCCTTCACTCCAGGTCAGACTTGCATTGCCTTCTGAGGGCTCACCCAGCTTTTCCCAGCTCTTCCCCATTGCCTTTCATGTAGGCATTTCCCCTAATAAAATCTTTGCATGTGTAACCTTGACCTGGTGTCTGCTTCTTGCAAGGCCCAGATTCACACCAGCTCCTTTCCACTGACCCAGGAGAAGGCCTGAGTTCATCACAAGGCAGGGCGTGAACACGGCCTCACGGGTAGCAGTCACTCAAGTCATATTTGCTGAATGAGTAAATGAATGAATGAATGAATGAACGAGAGTCCCTTACTAAGCTAAGGAGGTAGCCCTAACTATAAAGATGAGCCTTCATTCATTGTGAAAGTGACAGTCAGCTGGCCTCCTTATCATTGGAGCCACTGCCCTCTAGCTCTAAGGAAGCAGGAGTCCTATTTTCTAGAAGCTGATGGGGAATTACTGTATTGCCAAGGGGGTCACAGTGGCTTTGGGTCTCTGAGACTCTGAGAATTCAGCAGCCTACTTCACTGATCCCTGTGCCCCTAGGCAGCAGGCAATGAACACTCTTTTCTTTCACCCAGTGGGGCCGGGAAAGGAGGCTCCATGAAGAGGCCAGCGTGATCTACTGAAGTTAACACCAAGCAAGGGAGGCCGGGTCCCTGGGAGAGGGAGGGTGGAGGGAGCTGGCTCCCGTCTCAATGTGAATAGCACCGCCTGGGCATCTACTGATGGAGCGGAGACCTTGACTCACTCCCAGAGCATCCTGGTGACTCATGGGAGCACATGCAGCACAACCTGGAAGCCTAGGATGGCTGCGATGTATTTCCTTGGCTACAGGTGTGTGAGCCTGTTGAGAGCCTGGGGTGAGGTTGGATGCCCTAAATATTCAAGCAGTGACTACAGCACCTGGGAAATGCTGATGTCCAGAGACACTGTGAAATTGCCAAAGAATGTAAACTTCAAACCTCTGGGCCAGTTTTATCAAACACCCAAGGCCCCATAATCTCTGGAGCCGGGGCCTTGGAATCTGAATTTTCACAAGCATCCCTGAAATTTTTGGCCGTAAATGTAGTCTACGTGGCCAATGTTAAAGACACAGCAATTGGAGATCTTGAGAGCGACAGAGTCCATTTTTGGCCTCAAACTGAAAAGGTAGGGACATTACAGATAGAAATTTAATTGAAACGGCCTCTATCACTAGCCAAACAGAAGCAAAACTCCCATGGCCTTCCTCCCCTGAAGACTCAGCATGTCAGAGGTGACAAGCCCTTATTAGGTGGGGAGACAGACAGCAGATGTTTACAAGCAAAGACTCTGGGGAAGTGGCAGGAAGGATGGAGAGTGAACCCACAAATCAGTGTCTGAAAGTGTTAACCACCTGTTATAAATAATATTACGAGCCACCCAGCGTTGATGTATTTAACCCTCACTTCGTCCCACAGGGGCACGACCCAGAAGCAGCCAACAGTGAACCTCCTTCCTGTTTGGGGCATGCCCACCGGATGAGACTTGGTGGCCTAGAGACGATTTCCTGCCAAGGAAGCTGAAAATGTTTGGCGCTTACTCGTTCTCCCAGCCTCCCTGGAGGTAGGGTGTGGGCATGGGACCTGGGCGTATGCATTGGCCTTACACTTGGAGTCACAGGCTGGTGTCAAGGAGTCCTGGGCAGCAAGAGGCATCTCCAATGGCAGCAGCCGTGGGAGGGCATGTGGCCTCAGGCCAGCGGTGGCAGCAGCCATCCTAGTGAGGGTGTCTGGTGTCCAGGGGTGCGAGCTGCAGCATCCGGGCATGGCGTGGAGGTGATGGTGTCCTCAGGGGAGCCCCTGGGTGAGCCATCTCACCCCGAATCCCAGCAATTCTCTGGCTCTCGTGGAAATTCTGTAACCTCCTGAGTGGTCTCCCTTTTAACCAATTTCCTTCCTTCATAATCAGCCAGATGTGTTTCTACAGCGAGGGACAAAGGTTCCCAGTTGACCCAGCAGTCTTTTGTTGGAGAAGGAATTGGTTTCCACCTGAGTGTGCAGCCCAGGAAGGTGGCCAGGAGCAGGGCTGAGGGATGCAGGGGTTGTCGCCTGCCAGCCGCCAGGGCAAACCAGGCGAGTGCCCAAGTTCAGAGGGGCGACAGACGTGGAGGATGACTCATTCTCACCCCTGCAGACACTGGGGCTACAGGCTTCTGTGAACCAAGAGCTGCAAGAGAAGAATCTCTCAGGAGCATCCTGAGGAGAGGAAGAGAAGGCCAGGGGTGAGGAGCCTGCGTTCTGTGGGAGACAGCATGGCGGCGAGAGCAGAGCTCGGGGTCGCTGGGGTGCAACTGAACCTCAGGGAGCTTCCTCGCCTGTGCATTTGCTGTGGAGCAGCTCCGAGGACCCCCGGTGGGAGAAGGTAGGATGGAGCAAGCATCCTCGATGTGCAGAAATGACGTTTCTCTGCCCAAGCAGTTCATCAGATATAGAGGCTGGGAACCGAGGAAGAGAGGCTGACGGTGATGTTCGCTGTGATGTACTGGCAGCGTTTTTCAAGAAGATCAGGGAGCGATGGTGAGGCTACCCCAACGCTAAGCTTCAAATCAACCTGTCTCTTCTGCATTCGGCACGTCCCGTGATTAATGGGGGTCTAGAGTCCAACAAGTGAGAGGGGGTAACATCCTGTGGGCTGCTCTTTGTTCTGATTGAGTTATTAATCATTCCCTAATTATGACAGACAGAGCTTTGTATCCTGTCCCACAGACCTGCTGAAGGACATATTTGGGGCTGACAGTTTGGTGGAGATATGGTTTCTGGCTGTTCTGAAAACCCAGGACTACCCAAGACCAAGGGAACAGGTGAAATCTGCATGTCCCTCCTTCAGTAATGAGTTCCCCAGGGTGAGAGAGGTGACAGCTGTGCCAGGACTATAAAATATGCGGTAATTTAAAGCAGTTTGTACCTCCATTCTTGCAGAGTTATAAAGGGGCATTTTAGGGAGGAAGCTCATTTGTGTGTGTGTGTGTGTTTTCCAGGTGACTAGGCATGAGAGTGACATGCAAGTGTGTGGTCAGAACCTTTGGCATCTTTTCCTGCCAGCCCGGGCCAGATCGCAGGTACACCTTTTCCCACCTTCCAGGAGAAAGGCCACTCAGCCCTTCTGAATTGTCTTCCCCTAGATCCCTCATCCTTCCCCGAAACCATCATCCAGCCGACCAACATCTCAGTTTCCCAAACTTGAGCTCCTCCACGACTCCGCACAGGCTGCTTGCACTGCAGTCTTGGGTCTTCAGACTTCACTCTTTGCCTTGTTTATCTTTCCATATGTCTAAACTCAGTTCAGTGTCACTTCCTCCAGGAAGCCTTCCCTGATATCCCTGCCTGTGCCCATAGTCTCTGGGTTCCCAGAGCACTCCTGCTTACTCATGTCCACGGTCTCCAGTCACTGGGCTGCTCATCTTCCCCTTTGGATGCTGAGTTCTCGGCAAGAAGGAACGGTTCCATTCCCCTGTTACTCTAGGTCCCTCCATATACCAGACATTAACACATGTTTGTTGAATCAATAAATGAGTGAATGGTGCATACATGAATTGTATTCATTATTCAGTACCATTCATGCATTTATTCATTCACTGAATGAATAAATGAACAGTTGAGAGCTAAAAGTTCCCTTTGAACTAGGGTGGGGACTGCTGGCTATTCACTAAAGCTTCTTCCTGAGCACACAGCCTGACCACGTCTTCCACCTTCCCTTACGCTTAGAGGTAGCCACGGAGTTCTAGCGGAAGTCATGGGCTTCACTTCCAGTTTACTGGGAGCAGAGCCCTCCCCTCTGATTAGATTCTACACAAATGAGAAATACTTATTGTAAATTCACGGAAACTTCATCTACTTGCTACAGCAGCTACTGCTACCTTAACAGCACACAAGTATCCTAGGCAAGGACCACGTCTCCTGGCTGCTGTCCCTCCAGCTCCCCTCTCTTCCTTGTCTCCAAAGCAGCAAGATCAGAGGGTGGTCTTGCGGGCGTGACCTCATCTGTTATAGGTCAGTGCCTCTCAACCTTTACCTTGCATATAAATCACCTGGGGATCTTGTTAAAACGCAGCTTCTGATTCAGGAGAACTGGGTGGAGCCCTGCAGTGCTAACTAGCCCCCGCAGCTGATGTGAACATGACTTGTTCACAGACCACGCTTGGAGGAGCAAGAATTTAAGCGACCATCACCTGTGAACTGGAGCGAAACCAGCTGCAGGTGTGAGTGGGCAGGGCCAGATGGCTGGGGGCCTTGATTCTGGGGTGAGGCCTGAGAATCTGCATTTCTAACAAGTTCTGAGTGATGTCTGTGCCGCGGTTCCGGGGACCAGACATCGAGAGCCACTAGCTTCACAGCTAACGGAGAGCATGTGGGACCCGTTCCAGCTGGCTCTTCCCCCGGCCCTGCCACCCGCTAGCTGTGCAACCTGGAGCTAATCACTTAGCCTCCTGGTGCCTCAGTTTCCCCATCAGTTAAATGGAGACGAGGTTAGCCGCAGTACTGACCTTACAAGGTGGATGTCAGCGTTACGTTAACACAGAGAAAGCGTGTGCCTGGCACAGAACGGCTCTACTGCTACACGATTAAAGCCTGCGAGTGTGTGCATCGGAGGGCGAGAAAGCTGGGTTCTAATCCCGCTCATCTACCTACCAACGCTGTCCCCAGGCAAATTACTTAACCTCTCTAAGCCTCGTTGTCTCCATCTGTTAAAGGGGAATCAAAGTACTTGCTTCATAGGGATGTAGTGAGGATTAAATGGGAAAGTGAACATAGAGCATTGCATGGCCCAAAAGGTACCTGCTGCTGAAATTACTCACAAACCTGACCTCAGGCAGATCAAAGCTCTCATGGCCCCGCCACGCCGAGGTGGGCAATCAGCTGGATCGACTCTGTGGTCACGTTCCCCATAGGCTGAGAGCCGGCAGCTTCACACCAGCGTGTTACCGGGGTGCCCCCCCATTCCACCTCTGCTCCGGAAGTTTTCCTTCTTGCCAGCATCTTTGGGTCTCCGGCCTAACCTTCTAGCAACTGTCTCCAGTTCCATTTCTCTTACCAACTGGAAGGATAACTTTGTGAAAACAAAGGCAAAACGCACAGGACTGGAGGGCCCCCTATCCTCTCCCTGCATAAGAAAACCGGAAGGGTCAGGCTCCTCTCTAGGTCTAGGGCCACCCCACCGGGATCCCCCATCTTTCCTTCTGGCTGTGAAGGGACCCTGGGCCTATTTTCTTAATCACACTCCACATACAGCCTTTCTTCAACAGAAAAGCCTTCTGTCTCCTAGAAATCCCATTTCCCTCTCAGAACCTTCAAGACCTCTGATGTGCTTGGCTCCAGTCCTAGGAGAGAGGCTACTATGCTGTCTTGGAGTCGATGTTGAAGTGTGAACATCCACCATCGTTGTGACTCCTTTGAGTAGCTTGCTGTCCTCACCTCTGTGCCCAGTGGTCACTTGGATCTGAGTGGACTGGTCGTCTTCTTTGTGTAGGCAGCCCCCGAGTCTTTCAGACTGGGACTGGCCATGTTACTGGCAACTCCCTGTACAGCCACGTATTCTCCCCACGTCCCCTAGGAGAATGCAGAGGGTTCTGTATGATGCTATAGAGAGCGGGGCTTAGGGCAAGCATTCGACCAAAAGCTTACCCACCCACACCGGGATCCCCTGCAACTGGACAGCACTAGTCTCTGGGTTCGAAATAAGGGAAACTCTTGATGAGCAGATACTGTCAGCGCCCCGACTCCAAGGCCTCCTGACTCAAGCAGAGTGGTGTGGTCGAATCAGGCCAGACTCAGGAGACATGAGAAGCTGAGTTCCAGCTTTCCCGCCACCTCCTTTTGTGACTATAGACAGAATAATTTCAGTACCCAGGTACCAAACCCTTGCTCTGTGCCAGGTAGCATGATGGTTGCTTGATCTGGGATTCTCACAATAGGTGCTCCCAGGCAGGTGTTACAATCCCCCATTTCACAGAGGAGAAAAATGAGGCTCTGGCAGAGGTAAGGAACTAACTAGGTAGTAAGTGATGGAGCCGGGACTTTAACCCAAGGGTGCCTGACCACCACACAGGACTCTATCCACTGCTGGGAGTGCACCTTTCCTGATACCATTCTTCTCACCTGTAAAAAGACAGGTTTGGATAGTGTGTAATTTCCTTTCCCCTCTGGGTGAGTCCCTCCTTGGTGGCTACAGCAGGACCCATGAGCCTCTGAGTACAATTACAGACTGTGTTCGGAGAAGGTAGAAAGGAGAGATTCTACTTCGTTTTGTAACATCAGTTTTTCAGAGCAGAGGATCACGAAGCCCCGTGTAGGGCTGTTTTCCAGCTTCCTTTTACAAATGAGGTTAAAGAAAGTAAAGTTAATGAAGCAACTCAGCTACGACCGAGAATGCAGCAGGAAGTCATCGAGTCCGGACTGTGGGACGGTTGCCATGACATTCCAAAGCAAGCACCGTGATCCGCGCCTGTGAATATGCCCTCCCTTGATGGATGGCAGGTTGCCGCTCTTTTCTTGTAAGCAAATGTGATAATAATATTAAGCAATTATAAGTAATGTCCCCCAGATGCTTCTCCACTGCCTTTGAAATATTATTTTAGATCTGCCAAAATAATTGCAAACTTACTCATAAGAACAGGGAGGGGCCTGTACCTCTACCTTCCAAAGACAAAAGGGCGGCGAGCTTCCTTCCAGGACGTTCAAAAACATGGCCACCCTGCCAACAGCCCGAGGCTGGCAAAGGTCCATGTGCACTTCGGAGAAGCTTGCAGGATGAACTCTTCAAAAACGCAACAGCTAAAGGCACAGTCAGGAGTGAGGGGAGATGATGAGGCGGGCGTTCTGTCAGCTCCAAGGTTAGAATGCAGCTCGTCCACCAAAGCGTGGCTGTCTGACCCTCGCAAAGCTACGGCCCAGCTCTATCAAGCAAATACTTATCTACCACTGACTGTGGACAAAGCAATCATCTGCTGTGGGGAACGCGTCTCTCTCACACACACACACACACACACACACACACACACACACACACACACACACACACGAGGGAATGCACGTCTCCTGTTATCTCGAAGCTCTCAGGCTGGTCCAAGGAAGAAATGCAAACATTAGTAAATAAGTCTGATACAAGGAGAACTGTAATAAATAGGTCAACAGGGGGCCAGACACGGTACAACGGAAGCAAACCAGAGGAGGAGATGAATTAGGACTTACTTTAATTTATGGACCCGATTACGGAGCAGTGCACGAAAATCTGGCCTGGATGAGTCTTTTTTTATCCAGTATTTTCTCTCCCAGTGATTGGAATCTCCATTCATCCACCTAGTGGTCCAAGCCAGTGACTGGAACCCTTATTTATCACCCAGTGGTCCAAGCCAGAAAATGAGGGGTCTTTAAGACCACCTTCTCCCTCACTCCTTATGTCCCCAAATTTCACCAAATCCTGTTCATTTTTACCTACTAAATTTCTCTCCATTTTTTTTCCAACTCCACTAGCACTACCTTGGCCACAAAATGACCACCAGCATCAGCTGAGCCAACAGGCAGCCTCGTTTACCTCCAAAAATATGTCCTTTCCTTCAGTCTGGGCAGCTTAGGACATGGGTCACTCCTGGGCCTATAGCAGTTGCCAGAGAAATACCCCAGGGTGGCAGAATCAGCAGAATCTCCTCCTGGAATAGGGCACTGTGTGCTATCAAAATAGAAGTGGGTTTCATAGGAAGGAGAAAAAGGAAAGTGCTTCTTGGGGAAGAAAGCAATAGTAATTTGCCTCAGGGGAAAGGCATTATGGAAGAATAAATCAAAATTAGTAATTTGCCATATTACATATTTATTGTAGTCCTTGGGTTCCCAGGTCCCAGGCAGAGCTATCATTTATTCACTTGACAAGTATTTGAGTGGCAGGCACTAGGAACCCGAGAGTGAACAAAACATGCACAGAGTCCCTTCCCTCACCGAGCTTGGAGTCTAACAGGAAGGGCTGCCACTAATGACAGGGTCACATAACAAGAGCAAGTGCAGCCCTGCTTTGAGGAGGAGACCCACGTGCACTGCAGGAGCCCTGGAAGTGAAGGGACGGCGTGAGGGAGTCAGAGAGCCTGCCCTGGAGAGGCGGCAATTGAGCCGAGACTCGGGAGGTAAGTAGGCAGGGGGTGGAGAGAGCTCAGCCATTGGTGGAAGCTGACCCACAGGCTGGAGCCAGAGGGGCGGGGACCAGCATGTTCTGGATGTCCCTGCTCAGCTGCTGCATTGACCAGCAATGGCTCTTGCCTGACCTCGGGACGTGTGCTCTGTGAGGTCATCCATTTCCCTTTGATTGGTTTGAGTTGGGGTCTGTTGCTTGCAGCCCAAAGTACAATAAGTGACGTTGATCCCACTGCCCTGTGAGGCAGAGGGGAGGCCTCACCACACTCCGGGGAAGCTGAAGATGCAGCGGGTTTTAGAGCATCCCGACTAGAAGCCCTGTCATGCGCTATCTAAGAGGACGGCTTCTGGAGCGAGACCACCAAGATCCCGTCCTCTCTGTGCCACAATTTCCTCACCTGTGTAATGAGATGATGACAGTATCCGTCTCTGCCTCTAAGACCCTTCACAATTGGACCAGTTACCTACCTTTTCAGTCTTTTAACTCAGAACCCTCTTTCCTGTGTCCTCTGCTGTATCCCAAGTGGATCACTCATTACTCCCTCGACATGTTCACATTTATCTCTTCTATGTCATCGCTCAAGACATTTTCTCTCCCCAAAATAACTTTGGTCCACCTCCTACTGAAATCCAACCCATCCTCCAAACACCAATTCAAATTCCATCTCCAGAAAGCCTTCTTCAATGACCCCCGGCCATCTCACTTCCTCTGAGCTCACTTTTAAATGCTGGACCACTTTTTCTATCACTTCTTATCTTTTGCTTCTTGGAGAGTGATAGGCACATGTGATTCTTCCCTCTACTCGAATGTGACACTATTGAGGGCAAACACCATTTGCACAATCATTATATTCCAAGAATCCTAGGCACTCAAATCTCATGCAAATTTTGGTATGTTTTCCCTGTAAAAATAAAATAACTGTGCTGGTTGGTACCTGGCTTTGAATATGGTAGCTGAGCAAATCTAGGGTCTAAGGTTTTCTGCCTCCTGACTCAGTGTCCCATACATTACGCAGATGGGTGTCCTAGCTGTGTGATGAGAAAAAGCCTGTGATAACTTTGTAGACTGTAAAGCACCACAGGCATGCTGACTCCGATATTGCAGGTTTGGTTCCAGATCACTGCAATAAAGCGAGTCACACAACTTTTTGGCTTCCCAGTGCATATAAAAGTTATGTCTACACTCTACTGTGCAATAGCGTCATGTCTAAAGAAACAATGTATGTACCTTAGTTAAAAAACCCTTTCTTGCTAAAAAATGTTAACCATCATCTGAGCCTTCAGTGAGTTGTAGTAGTGACATCAAAGATCACAGATCAACAGATACAATAATAATGAAAAAGTTTGAAATATTGCGAGAATTACCAAGACACAGAGACACAAAGTGAACAAATGCTCTTAGAAAAATGGCGCCGACAGACTTGCTCGATGCAGGGTTGCCTCAAACCTTTGATTTGTAAAAAAAAAAAAAAATGCAATAAAGCGAAGCACAATAAAGTGAGGTCTGCCTGTATATGCATATCAATTGCTACCATCATCACCATCACCATCACCATCATTATCACCGTCATCACCATCACCATCGTTGTCATCATCATCACCCAAAGTGCCCGGTACGTGAATGGAAGGTACACTGCTTATTTTCTAGCTGAGAAAATAAGCTTCCTTTGCAAGTTTGAATATCCACAGTACGGGCGTTATCACCCAAATAACATGCTTCCTGCCCCTACCTCCTCTTCAAACCCCTGCTTTTCCTTATATGCATGGACCTTTCCATTGATAGCAGCCTCACCCCAATAGCCTTTAACCTTTCTCTCTTTTCCACCACTGTGAATGGGAGTGAAGCATCTTATTACAGTCTATCTAGTTAATAATTCAAGGAACCAAAGCACAGAGACATTTTTCCCTTTGATCATTTGACTTAAATCAGGAAAAGACCAAACAAAAACAGTTCCTCTAAGAGTCTCAGGGTTGCTAACTGATTAAAAATCACCCATAATTTATAAAAATACCATTATTACTCCTAGATATATGTGAACAGTAGAAGCAATTTGGAATCAGCAATTTAAAAACCAGCTCGAGATTGCAGAGAGGGTCAATACCACAGTGGAATTAGCACTGACTTTAGGTAGCTCCCTGCTAGGAAAGAGAGTTCCCAGGCAGCCCACCTGCTGGGCAGGAGGCCAGCCCCTGGAAACAGAGGCATCCACCCGCAGACCACCAACCTGGGAGGAAGGGTCCCTTCTACGCCATCTGCCAGTGGGGCCACGCATGCATTGCCCTAGGTAATTCGTCCTGTGTGCCACTGCTGAGCTGACCGGCTCCTTTTCCCTCATCTTTCAGGGTTGCTGGGAAATATCTGAAATACGAGACAGGAAGTCTTACTGTTGGGTGATATTAACAGGGTTTTCTTTTGTTTGTTTTGTTTTTTGCAGTACGCGGGCCTGTCACTGCTGTGGCCTCTCCCGTTGCAGAGCACAGGCTCTGGACGCGCAGGCTCAGTGGCCATGGCTCATGGGCCCAGCCGCTCCGCGGCATGTGGGATCTTCCCGGACCGGGGCACGAACCCGTCTCCCCTGCATCGGCAGGCGGACTCTCAACCACTGTGCCACCAGGGAAGCCCTTAACAGTTTTAACTAACATGAAGCAACAAGAAGTCAGTGGTTGACCTTTGAAGTTGTCAATCCTCTTTGCCCACACACTGCCAGATTTTCTATCTTGCGGGCACTTAGCTGAAGCTTTGGGTAGACGATCCTTCCAGCTCCTTCCATGTTGCAGCATGCCCCCTCTGTTCTCCTGGTTCCCCGGGGTTGTCCTCCTTGCCAGCCTCCATGGGCTGTGGTCCTACCGTTGGACTCAGGCTGTTTCCTTGCCTTGTGAACCCACCATGCTTCCTCCCCACCCAAGATTTCCTTTCCCGAGCCCCAGGCAACAGTCACAGATGGAGGGAGCACGCCTCCCTTTGCTGTTACGACACTTCCTTCTGCCCCACCCCCCACGCCCACATGTCTCCCATTCTTGTCTCTACTATATTCAGAGACCTTTGTCCTCCACCAAACTGGAAACCTTTGTCTGTTTCACTTGCCACTGTCAATGTTCTTACGTTTTCGCCTTAGGGTTTATTGCAATGTTTGATAACACTGCTAAGTGACACCTAACACAGGACTCATACTGTAGTTTCTCATTCACGTTTGAAAAACAATGTGATGATCACACACCTAAACATTTGTATATAAGCTACACCACTTAGGCATTAGCATTGCAACATACCTGCACGCATCCATCTGTAGACGTGTGTACATTTACTGACATAGGAAATAAAGCTTTATATACTGATCTCAAAACTCCTAACACCAGGCTCCCAGGAGGCTTCGAAATTTATTTAGCCTGAGATTAGCCTCCGCATCTCCTAAACTGTCCAGCAGGACATCCCAGCTAGATCCCAGATTGGAGCTCAAGCTTCGGTCTGAGGTTAACGTGCCCAGGTGGAACCTAGCATCTTTGGTTTGTATGTCTGTTACCTGGAGAGGTACGAGTCTGTTTTTCTTTCGGAAAAGGTTAGCTGCACCAGACAGTGTTAAATTCTCGCATACTTTCTCCACAGCTCCCCTATAATTGGCCTGTTACACCACGAGCACCGAACTGCAGCGTTTGTAGTACGGAGTTGAACCACACAAATCCCCAAATTATACTTTTGCTAGAACAAAGGAAACAATGAATTGCAGAGTTCACAAATCTCTCCTCTAATTATGCCATACACGAAACACCAGGACTGGCAAAACCACCAGAGAGAGGGGAGGGTAAGGTGATGTGGAAGCGCTGAGGGACCCCGACAGTGGATAGGAGGCGGGAGGCGGGAGAAGGAAAGGGAAGCTTCTAGATGCTTAGTTAGTTCATCCGAGCTACTGCTCTCCTGCCACCCTGCTGCCTCTTCTATCTGGGTGTCTGTCCTGGGACACCTGCTTCAATACTCAGGCTTGATGGTGAAATCCAGTTAAGTGTGACTATCCTGGAGATTGTTGGAAAAGACAAAGATCCAACCCACGAACAAAACAGAGTGACTTCGTTAAGTGTCTGTGGCTCAGCTGTGTGGCTCCTTCGGCTCCTGTATCAAATGCCTGAGGCTTTCATCTGAAGCTTCTGACCCACTTGCCAGGACATCACAAGAAATCTGGGCATAGACGAAAATACATTTTAAGATCTTGGCTCAGGAGAGACAGACACACAAGACACAGTGCCCCTAGATGGATGGGATCATTTTCTGCACGTTGCCGACCCAGGGAGCCCCGTTCTTCCTTTCCTGCAAGGACTGCACCACGCTGTCAGGGCTGGGAGCTGGGCTGCTGAAATCATGGACCTCTGTCCTGTTGCTGTGACCACGATAATTACCTCTTCACTCTTGATCAAAACACCCCACCTCTGTACTCCCATCCCAAGCCCCTGCTCTGCTGGCAGTCACCCTCTGACCTGCAGGCATACAGGCAATCTCCAATGTCTTATCCCTGACCAATGGGGCAGAAGACGTACACATACATGATCAGGCGGGAGTTCCCAGGGAGTCACGCTTGCCTTTCTAAGTTGCCAACCAACCAGACGGAGAAATATTGAAGGAAAAGGAGAGGAGAGCATGTGTGCTGAGGATGGGGAGGTTGTCAAGGGCTTGCAGGAGCAGACGGCAGGAAGCTTTCACCTCCTAATGTCTTTGACTGTCACCAGCCACACTGAACCCTGCTTCCTACGAGCTACCCCATAGGCACCTGGGAGTTTGGGGGGTTCGCGGAACCTTCTGGAACGCGAAAGGAGGATGAAGACAGGGACAGCTGGTGCTATGGACTGAATGTCTGCGTCCTCCTCAAATTCCTGTGTTGAAGCCCTCATCCCCAATGTGATGGGATTTGGAGATGGGGCCTCTGGGAAATGGTTAGGGTTAGATTAGGTCATGAGGGGTCCCCATGATGGGAATAACATCCTTATAAAAAGAGGAAGAGACACAAAAGATCTCTGTCTGTCTCTGTCTCTTCTTCCCTGCATGCACACACCAAGGAAAGGCCACGTGAGGACATAGTAAGAAAGCAACCATGTGCAAACCCATAAGGGGACTGAACCTGCCCGCACCTCGATCTTGGACCTCCCAGCCTCCAGAACTGTGAGAAATAAATGTTTCTTGTTGAAGCCACTGGGTCTATGATAATGTGTGATAACAGCCCGAGTTGAGTAGGACAGCTGGGTCTTGAGTATTTTCCACCATCCCCCCTTCCTCTCATTTAAAACCTTCCATTTGATGTTGGAGTTTTCTTTGCACATGGCAGGACCAGGACACACCATGGCCATCATGGGAAACCACCAGAGACATGTGTCACCAGCCCAGTCCTGCCTCTGTGAGTCACATCATGGGTGGAGGGAAACGAGTCTTACTCTGACACAGGTGTGGTCTGGCCTCACTGTGACCTGCTGAACAGGGGTTGAGCCCCTATCATGGTTTTCAATAGATTCAACAACTGTATTTTCTTTTTTCTCTTTTTTTAAAATTGAAGTATAGTTGATTTACAGTGTTTTAGGTGTACAGCAAAGTGATTCAGTTATA
Organism: Pseudorca crassidens; assembly: GCF_039906515.1. Classification (NCBI taxonomy): domain Eukaryota; kingdom Metazoa; phylum Chordata; class Mammalia; order Artiodactyla; family Delphinidae; genus Pseudorca; species Pseudorca crassidens. The sequence continues at coordinate 190,942,948 of NC_090296.1, forward strand.
TATATATATATATATATATATATAAAATATTCTTTTTCAGATTCTTATCCATAGAATAAGAATCCATCTATAGGTTACAGCAAGAATATCAATAGAATAATCCATCTATAGGTTAGAGCAAGATATTGAATATAGTTCCCTGTGCTCTACAGTAGGTCCTTGACAGCAACTGTATTTTCTTGTACCATTAGAATTCTAAAGACACGGCAGCAGTCCCGATTATTTAATTTACGAACAGCTAGTCCTATTTTATCTTGCTGTGTCCTCATCAGCAAGATCAGAATAAGAAGGAGGGAAAATCTCAGCGAAATCTGAGTAAGTGAATTCTGACCAAACTTTCAAAGATTTGGTTCAAAAGTTTGGCTGTGGAAGGAACAAGTGATTTCAATCCAGTCTATGATAGAATCGATGGATGTCAAATTAGCAGGAAAGGATCATACCTTGCTAAGGGGTCTTAGGGACATGGCTATTTGGGGCCAAGCAAACCGCACTTTGTGAAAGCCTCTAGGCTTTAATGATAAAGATGGCATGTGAAGATTGAGTGAATAACTGAGTTTGATTTTAGGTGCTAAAGCAATGTTGGAGAATGTAAAAGTGAGGCGGGCGTTTGGCCATATATTTTCAAAGCATTTGTGGGTCCCTCCTGCCCGGGCAGCATGGTCTCTAGACGCTTGGCCATCCCAACAGGCAACAGGACCATGGACCATGTAGGGAGAGTGTGGTAGCCATGGCTGGGGGACCGCCTGAGCCAGCAGGACCCCATCCAGTGGCTGCCGAGGCCCAGCTGGCAGATGTCCTGGTCCTTCTCCTGCTGGAGGAGTAAGGACACAGCTCTTCTGGGGATCCACTCCCAAACATTCGCTCCCTCCTGTGTGCTGCATCCCATGCAGAGAGGTGGGCCCACAATCCTTTCCTCCCCTGCTCGGCTAGGACCTTTCTTCCCTGCTTGGAGAATGGAGTTGGCTTTAAATCATGCTTACTTACCGCCCATATCTTGTGATGCTGTATTCTCTGAAAAAAGCCCATCATTTAGTGGACAAAGGGCCTCCCTCTTTCTCCACCTCTAGTATTAAAAGTTAGTCCCATACAAGGTAAATTCAGATGGGAAAATAGTCTGTTAGGAGCACGTGGTGATGGGCAGAGAGAGGGGAAGACGAGGTGAGGTTTGAAGGACCTGTTTCTCTTTAGCATCTGATACGACCTGTGAGTCTTGGGACAGGCTGATTTCTTCTACTTGCTGTGACCACTAGCAAATTTAGAGCCACGGTGGTAATTTACCATTTGATAATTTCTACAAGACTTCCAGTAAATGAAGACTAACAGTCTTCGGTTTCCTGTGACCATTTTTCCTTTGTATTTCTCTTTGTTACTTTTCTGCTAGAAAGCATGTCTTCTGCAAGATGTCTTGAACTCTTTTTTGATTTCAATGAGCTTTGGAAAGCACACATAGATGGGTGGTGGATGGATGAATGGAAGGACAATCAGAGAGGTGGAAAGATGAACGAGGTGGAGAGAGTGATGGAGACTAAGGTAACGGGGGAAAATATTCACTACCCGTCTGGCTGCTGACAAGGGAGATTTTAACAAAGAGAAGGATTACTGAGGACTCGACTAAGTTTAGAAACACACGGTCACAAACCCTCTCATCAAGGCTCAGAATACAATGCCCTTGACAGTGCCATAGACGGGAAATCAAAGAGTTTTTGAGGCACTATTTTGTTTTAGGACTAGAGGCTGCACAGGTAACCTGCCCTTCTATTTCCATAGAAAAAAAGTTTAAATAAGAAGGCAAGTGCTCAGTACAAGAGCAGTACTGAACTGAGGATTCAGCTTTCTGATTCACTTTTTCAAGTGCTCAGAGGCGCACGGTCAAGAGGTGAATTCTCAATGCTCAACCCATTGAGAGCATTGAGTCCTCCCTAACTTGGCTTCCCATCTTCATCAAGGGCAGCCCTGGGCCTTTCACTGCCCTTTCTAGCCAGGTTGCTCAAAGTTTTCTTATCATCTTGTTAACTAATCTCTAGGAAGCACAGGTTTTAAGTGTTCATAATTAGTTTCATGCATTCTGCAGACGTGTAAGAGCACTGCCAGGAAGCAATGTCAAATTGCAGTGACGTTCCCGTGCGTGCACCTATCTTATCCCCCTCCCTAAAGGTGACATCCCCGTGATGTCATTCCCACCTTGATTCAGCACTTGCCGAGGATTCCAACTCAACGAGAGCCATGCTATTCACCAGGTGAAGCCTCCAAGGGTCTTGCTATTCTGACCTCCTGAAAGCCAGCACACACGGAGGAATTTTCCTTAGGTGACTCCTATAAGGAGGGTCTCACGACTTCTGCTTTGTTTTTCTTCCACTGGAAGGGAACGAGTATAACTTGACCCTGAATTCATGAAAAATCATCTTCCTCTATAGGAATAATGCCCCTTCCCCAATGGAAAGAGGCACCGTGACTGTGAAACCAGATTTGCAGTCTATCTGCACGCACATCCGGCTATCTGAGCCGGGCTTTTAATTCTACCTGGGAACGTGTGTGTTTTGAAGCAACGACAAGTGACAAAAAGGTGTTGGGTTTGACTGAACGGAACCTTTGAGTTGGTTTGGCATCTTTCTCTCTTTCTTCCTCTCCCACTGAAACTCCCACCCTTTGAATTTTCCCCTGCACCTCCAGAGCCATCAGCACACACTGATTTTGACGTTAAGAAGTTGTTTGCCTAATACGAGTGAAGTGATTGAAGTTGAGTGGAGATGAGTAGGGAGACATGATAAGAATTCGTGCCACGTAGCCCAGGAAAACCTACTCTCACTGCATAGAAACAGCTCCAAGATGTGGTCCCCAGCTCTCCCCGTCCCCCGCCCCAGCTTCCTCGCCTACCCCTGATCATCTCTCTTCTCGTTAGCTGACGACTGCTTATATATTTTCTCCACCTCTGAATATGAAAGAGTGTTCTGCTGCCCTCCTTTCTCTGTTCTCTAATTTTGTTTTCACCCTATCTGAACCTACTTCATTCCTGCCTCTTTTCCTTCTCTTATGGGATTATTTAAGCCCCAAGTCCTTTTGCCCTGGGGAGCATTTCGGGGCTGGGCACACCAAAATTTTTGAACAGAGTTGTTCTGCACTCACCCAGCCAGTCAGCAGGTGTGAGAAGCCTCTTCCCAATATGAGTTATTGTTAGGCAGAAAGAGCACTTCAGCACCCCGGCAGGTAAGCCGAGAGACCAAAATGTGACCAACATACTCACTGAATAGGAAGGGAAAGTGGGTCACTGAGTTTTCAACTAGCTCTGGATGCTAAAGGGATCAAGAATAAGCTTGTTTAAGAAACAGACTCATGGACATAGAGAACAGACTTGCGATTGACAAGGGGAAGGGGGTTGGGGGAGGGATGGATTGGGAGTTTGGGATTAACAGATGCAAACTATTATATATAGAATGGATAAACAACAAGGTCCTCCCGTATAGCACAGAGAACTATATCCAGTACCCTATGATAAGCCATAATGGAAAATAATATTTTAAAAAAAGAAAGTATACATATGTGTAACTGAATCACTTTGCGGTACAGCAAAAATCAACAGAACATTGTAAATCAACTAGACTTCAATAAAAAAGCTATCAAGTATCAAGCAGAGGAATATATTTGGAATTGCTTTTATAAACATCAGGCTGACTTCTGTATGAAGAAAAGATCTGGAGGAAATTGATGTGGTGAAGGTACAGTAAGATTATGGGTAAGAAATAATAGTCTGGACAAGATCAGCAGTTAAGATTACACATAGACACCTGTCAATCTCAACACATCCCCAAACGAATCCACTTCTTCTCTCCTAAATTATCTTTTCCTGTGTTTATCATCTTAGTGAAATGAAATGATTAACCAAAAAAAAAAAAAAACACAAAGAATAGGCTTGTTTATTCATTCACAAACTTTCTACATGCCTAGCCCAGTGTTCAGTGTTGGCAACACCAAGGTACCCAAGATGTTCCTTTGTTCTCCAGGATTTCACAACATGGTGGGCAGAACAAAGCAGCTGAAGCCAACAGTGTCTCGTGCAAAAGACTCTCTACAGCCTTGTAAGTGGCTCATCTTTCTCCCTAAGATAATGATCTAGTTCTGGTAATGCAGTAAATGCTTGATGACAGTGATAGCAAAATAAGTAAATCCAACCTGCTTTATTACCTTCCTAATGCTGCTGGGACAAGGGAGCACCAGTAGAAAGTTGGAGGCCTAGTAATTTTAACCTATTTAAGAGCATCCATGATATTCACCTAATACAACCTCTACTTGTTAAAATACTGAAACACAAAACGGCAAGTGACTGGCCAGCACACCCCCAAGGACAGAAGAGACTCAGCCACAAAGGGAGGATGTGGCAGTCTGTCCCAAAGGGCATCTGTTCAAAGGTGCTAGCCTTGGTGGGCAGAGACAGGCACTGGTAAGAAGACACTCCAGAGAGAGGGAAGATTTCGAGGAGATGAAGATTGGACACGTTTTCTGAGCTTAGACAGTGACGATCTGATATTTTATCAGGAGCCTGTACCCAGGAATAGGTAGACAAGGAGACGTGACAAGTCCCCACTCAGAAGATGCAAGGGAAGGTATGAGCGTTTTTGAGCTCCCAGAATATGCCAGCCACCGCAGAAGCCGCTGCAGGAATTGCACTTAAATCTCACAGCAACTGTGAGGGAAGCGTTTTTATCACATTTTACAAGTAAGTAAAAGAGGTCCAGAGAGCAGGGCACCTAAGCCTCTTCACCATGGGACCTTGTACAACCTATTCAGCCTCATCGCTCATCACCTCCTGCCCATTCTCATGTCGGGGACTCATCCTGAAACACACAGAGCATCTACCCTCTGCTCTGCCTTTGCCCAGGTTGTGACCATTAATTTTAAGTGTCACCTTGACTACTGGTCCACAGGGTACCCAGATATTTGGTCAAACGTTATTCTGGGTGTGACTGTGAGAGTGTTTTTGGATGAGATTAACATTTAAATGGGTACACCGAGTAAAGCAGATTGCCCTCCCCATGCGGCCAGGCCTCGTCCAATCAGTTGAAGGCCTGGATAGAACAAAGGGCTGACCCTGCCCCGAGTAAGAGGGAATTATTCCTGGTTGACTGCCTTCAAATTGGGACATCAGCTTTCTTCCTGCCTTCAGACTACAACTGAAACACTGGCTCTCTCTGAGTCTCACGCCTGCCGGTCTTTGGACTGGAGCTGTATGGCTCTCCAGTCTAGAGCTCACTGGCACACCCTACAGATCTTGGGACTTGTCTTCCATAATCACATGAGCCAATTCCTCATAATACATCTCTTTACATATATATAAAGAGAGTGTGTGTGTGTGTGTGTGTGTGTGTGTATGTGCACACGTACACACACATCCTATTGGTTTTATTTCCCTGGAGAACCCTGACTAATACGGGAGCCGTTCCTCTTGCCCATAACGCCTTCCTCGACAACTCCATCTCCAGCCCCTCCACCTACTGAAATCCTACTTCTCCTTAAAGTTCACCTTAGAGGTTACCATTCCTGTAACACCTCCCTTGAGGATCACCCCAGGCCTCCCCACTCCCCACCCCCAGACAAGATGAAATGCTTCCTCCCTCGATACTTTCACATCCAGGTTGGTTGCTTCCACTTTCTTCCCTCCAGTACTTCTCGCCACGCGGCCTTTCTGGTTTCGAGTTTGGGGTTTGAGTGTGTGTGTGTGTGTGTGTGTGTGATTTCCCAGCATTACCAGCTTCTTGTGTCTTTGGATCCTCTGATGCCTGGCACAGTGATGGAATATTCAGCAAAGGTTGGTTGACTGAAAGAGCTCATTTCCCTTTAAACATCACAGAATGCACATTTGCTCTGATGGCTCAGCCGTCACAAAGGAAGTTTTATGATAAAAACACAGTTGGGTGACTGTCTTTTATTAAGATCAATAATAGATATTATAAGGAATGGAAAAGGAGTTTTTTAAACAAAGGTGCTACTAACAGGAAAGATGTTTTTGTCAGAAAGTTCCAGCTTTCTCACCATTAATCCCTTCAGTATGCTTCCTCTCTGTCATGCCATAATGGTCATTCAAGACGAGGGCAACATTTATACACATGATCTGGTGACCTCCTCTAAACTGTTGAGTGTGGGTTTTCTAAGTAAAGGGTACTCTCTGATATTAAGGGAAACTGTCAAGCAATTTAAGTAGAAGATACGACCTAGTAAAATGCTGACCCTTCAGAAGCTGTAATCTCATGTTGATTGCTTCTTCCAGTACAAATACTGTCAAAAACCCATCCCACACCCTAAGAGAATTAAGAGAAGCAGTAACACTGAGATGTGCACCCTTAACTGGAAACCAGGCTCTAGGACGTGGATTGGAAGAGTCCGCGTCCAACAAGCTCTCCAAAACCAGCACTGGTAATCATGACTAGCGTCGGGGCTTTCCAACCTGGAAGAGCCTCTGAGCAATAATATAACCCAACACCCTCCCTTCCAGATGAGAGGAAATGAGAACAGGGTACGGAGAAGTGCTTAAAGCCAGAGAGTATTTTAACGGGTGGAATTAAAGCCTGAGCCTCCTAGACATCTGAGCTTGGATCTTCCTGCCATTTCTGGCTGCCAAAGTACATGCTGTTAGTGCAATAAAAATGGAACACAAGGTAGAGTGTCTGTACCCTTTTCACTAAGTGAGGACAAAGGGTGAGAGTGTGGAAGAGGTGGAGTAAAGCGTGAACACTGAAAAGATGTGGAAGTGTGGGTAACATGGTAGTGGAAGCGCAGACGCCTATAAGCTACTGGGGAGGATTTGAGGGTCCCCAATTCCTCCCCACCGGCTGGCTGATATTCAAAATTTCTTCCCTGGAAGTTCATTCATTTCACTTTAGGTTGTGTAAATGCAAATCAGCATTACTCCTGGGAGTGACAGCACTCGGTCACACGGTCACTAGCGCCTTCAGAGAACAAGGACAGAAACTCCCCTGGGAACTGGTTCTCAGGGTTGGGGAGAGGGGAGGAGGGAAAACAAGAGTCTAATAACTCAACAGAATTCTTTCTTATTTCTCTTCCTCCTTTTTACTTAAAAAAATTTTTTTTATTTATTATTTTTTATTTTTGGTTGCATTGGGTCTTTGTTGCTGCGCACGGGCTTTCTCTAGTTGCAGCGACCGGGGGCTACTCTTCGTTGCAGTGTGCGGGCTTCTCACTGCGGTGGCTTCTCTTGTTGCGGAGCACGGGCTCTAGGCACATGAGCTTCAGTATTTGTGGCGCGTGGGCTCAGTAGTTGTGGCTCGCGGGCTCTAGAGTGCAGGCTCAGTAGTTGTGGCACACAGGCTTAGTTGCTCCGCAGCATGTGGGATTTTCCCGGACCAGGGCTTGAACCCATGTCCCCTGCATTGGTGGGCGGGTTCTTAACCACTGCGCCACCAGGGAAGTCCTCCTTTTTACTTTTTAATCTCTGGTGTGTTAGGTGAAACTTTCAAATAGTAGAAATAATTATTTTTCGTCGGCATCACACACAATTTACATTGCCCAAATTGAAAAGCACAAAACTCTGATGGGTTTGTGCTCTAAACCATCCCACTGGCAGTAAATGTGTCTTTACAGCATTTTTCTATCTGCTGTCGGCGGCTTTATCATGTTTGGTAATTGTCTCAGCACAATTCGCGTTACTCACAAGGGTATTATCATGCCAGGGTGCCATATGGGAATTTATTCTGATAGACGAAATGGCCACCTCTGAGCCTGAAAGACAGGGGACAACCTCTCAAGCCTTGGGTCGAGCGGGGAGTAGCTTTGGAATGAGAAAACCCTAACCTGTTTCATACCCTGCTTGGTTCTGGGGTTGGGTGATGAAGCCTGATGAATGGGACACTGCAGAGAAGGATGTGGGTTTAAGAGAAATTCTGGAGATGGCAATCATGGGGTTGAGGCAAAGACGTGGAAACCGAGACAGACTCTCCCCTTCACTAGTCAGGCTCCTCTAAATCCTCCAGGCCTTGACATTCAGTGTCCGTCCTTGTGTCCTTGTGGGGCCTGCATCACCCAACTGTAGCAAGAATCCTGTCAAGTTGGTTTAGAATACCCACGCTTGACATCTGATCATGTCAATATCTGTTCAGATCCCTCAGGCGATGTCTGATCACCCAGGCCTTCCTTCAGCAAGAATCCTATCAAGTTGTTTTAGCCAGAATCATCCCTTACCCCTGAAGTCTCCTCTTAGTAATTTTCTATCCACGGATCCCTCTGCTCCTTGGCTATAAATCCCCACTTGTCCATGCTGTATTCAGAATGTGGCCCTATTCCATTTCCCCTAGGTCTCTTTTCCTCTATTGCAGTAGTTCTGGTGAAAATCTGTTTTTACTGCTTTAACTACTGTCCAGCTTTAGCAAGACAAACTCTTAGAACTGAAAGATGTTTTGAAACCATCTAATGTTGCTCCTTCGTTTTACTGAGGCCTGGAGAGATTGTCGGTGGTTGATGAGATGTAGGTGGCAAAGAAGAGAAAGGAATCCAAGGTCACTTCAAGGTTCATTTCTGGGGTGACCTGGAGAATAGTGTTACCGTGAACAGAAGTAAACTTACACTGAAACAGAAAGACAAAGCAAACACACACACACAAGGACAAGTGGAAGCAGCATAAACAGCACACATAAGGTGGGCGACAGCCACAGAGGGAAACTGCTAAGTGAGCAAGAAAGCCACAGGAAACTGGACTTGTAATCCTAATTCTGCCACTGATTTACCGAGTGACTTTGGAAGAGTCACTTACTAAACCTCCCCCAGATCACACTCCTTCTCTTCCCCATATCGAGATAATATATACAATTAACCAACGCTCACCGATTTAAAAAATGAGTTCCACACCCAGGTCATTGAGACGCTCAGCGTCTCATCCTATCTGTGTCCAGTTCTGAGGGCTGCTCTTAAGACGTTTTTCCCCAGGTTCAGGAGGCGGGTTCCAGCAATCATAAGACCTACCTGCCCTGTGCTAGGCCCTGTGTTATACACACAAACAATTTAAACATTATGACAAGGCTTTTTCGCTGATTTTATTATTAGTTTAGTAATTATATCTTCAAAAATTATAGTTACTATTACTAGCTGAGGAAATTGAGTCACTGAGAGGTTAAGCATCATGTCTAGGGTCACAAAGCTAATGGCTGGCAGGATGGGGACTTGAACTTACATTGCCTGGGCCCAGAAGACAGGCTCTCAATCTCTCACTACGTTGCCTGAGAGACAGAAACTGATCCAAAAACAAAAAACTCCTAAAAAAACTGGAGGCGTGTTTGCCTTCCTTAGAAGTATGGAGCAGGCTCCCTGACAACGGTTTGGGAACATTTTCCTTTGGAAGAGGAACCAGCTTATTCTATACTCTGATAGGATAAAATAGGATCACTGGATCTCGGCAGGCGAAGGTAGATTTCAGATAAACCTTAGAACATTTTCCTAACAATACAATCTGGAAATGAAATCATCAGCTCAGAAGGCTTAGTGGTTAAGAGCTCTGCTGTCTGCCGGCCCTGTGGCCTTAAGCAAATGACTAAACACGTCTGCATCTCAACGTCCTCCTCTCTGTAAAGGGGCTGGTAACAGGCCCTACCTCATAAAGCTAGTGTAAGGATTCAGTGAGTTCTACGTGGGGAACGCTTAAAAGCTGGCTCACGGAAAGTGCTCGATAAACGTTAGCGCTTCTCTTTGTCATCATTCCTCCACTATGTCGGATGTGGCAGTTGGATGATCATGGGACAGAAATGATACAGGAAGGAAATGATTCCTACATAGTGTAGGAGGTAAGCAGGCCAGGCATTACCTCTGAAGATCTGTGGGTCCAATAGTAGTACAATGTGATACAATTCAACACAACGGGACACAACGCAGTAGATAGCAAAGAGGTGTTTACCATTTTGAGCAGCTCCCTACTCATCTTCCAGCTATTGACTCTTATCATGGCCATTATCAGTATATGATGAGGTAACTGAAACCTGCTGGAATCCTGAAAATCTAGGGATGAACTCTCCCACACCTGGCTGGTTTTTCACTTCGCAGAGCCCCTCCTGACACCATTTCTGACACACCATGGCACGGCATGAGATGTGATCTCATTCTCATCTCTTGGTGCACGTGTGCCAGACTTTCCCTGAGGTTCAGTGTCAGTATCTAGCCACGTCTTCAACATCTCTGTCTCACCGAGAGCACCCACTTGCTGGGCACGAGGCAGGTTCCCAGTACAAATGAGTTGATTGATGGATTGAAAATAAATGTGCGGTTTTATATGTGATCAGTCGGGGCAAATGACAGCAATGCTTAATTATAGTAAATATCATCATCTATTTGCTTCATTTCCTCTTTAGGTTTGCAATTTTCTATTTTCATTTAATAAGCACATGAATATATATTTATTATGCTGCTTCAACTCCTTTTTAGACACTAAGTGTAAATTATAAATAAATAAACAAAATGCCAGACAGGCAGCTCACTGAGAGATGGGCTGGATTTTACAGATTTCGGAGCCCTAGGACACAGTAGCTTTTGGAAAAGATACAAATGTTCCTTTCCTCATGCCAACCTGCAGCTAATGCATGGCTTATGAGCCAAATCAGGTGAGAGTCTGAAGGACAGGTGGGGGTGAGAAGGTCCAGAGCCAGACCTGATGGGTGTCCATTATGTTCCTAATGGGAGCCAATTGGCTCTAGATGCTGGGGCCAAGCCACAACTCCAGACCAGAGGTGCCATAGAGATTTGCTAAGGATGTAGGCTCTGGACCCACACTGCCTGGGTTCAAATCCTGGCTCCTTCACTTACTATGTGATCTTGGAACAATTACTTAATGTTTCTGTGCCTCAGTTTCCTTATCTGTAAAGGAGTAAATGGTTGAAATTCTTCCTATCTCAAGGTGTTTGAGGATCATTTAATTCCATTAATTTCTTAAGAACACTCTCAGTAATGTTGGCCGTCCTCATTCCCTTAAGAGGTACACCCTCTGCTAATAAGTACCCCGCTATGCTACAGTGTTACCGAGGTCTTGGGGAAGACTCAGTCCTACCACGCACTTGAAGAGTGAACATGCCCTATTTACCATTCTGGAGTCCATGAGATGTAGACAGATATGGAAAGGAAATAAAATGTTTTAACTGCCCTTTTTCCATTTCCAGGTTAATGAGCTCCAGGAATTTTACATATCATGACTGTTTTATTCTTTTCATCCATTTTTCAACACACTTGACCAGAACTCATGGCCATGAGTTGACCATGTCCTCAACCAGGAACTCTCCTTTGCAAACAATGAATGAGCAAAGACGTTCTCAAAGTGTTCTAAAATCCAGAGGAAACCCCTTCCTCTTTTAAAAGAAACAATGAAAAAAACCTTTCCCCCTGTTTCTTTGAGGAGCTGCAGAACCAGGAATGTTTAACGTTAAAATCTGGGGCAAGACCTCATCGTGTTAATGTATTTCTTAGATGATTAAAGGTTTATACTGAGATTTTACCTCCAACATACAGACCCAGATATATGCAAACGTCCACACACTAGTAATTATAAACGAGGTATAATACGTGTATACACATCACTGAAAATAAACCTAATTCTCACACCAAAGCACAGAAATGACAGAACATTGATACGGGTGATTCTAAGAACCCACAAACATCATGATCAACTCAATGCCAAGTTCTTAAAACTTACTGAGCTGTACTGTTTACAGTGAAGCTGTACTCTTTCCGGGTCCATTGCTTTCACAGAAAACACGTGTCATAGAAGAATTTCAATTGAAAAATAAATTACAGTACTCATCAGGCAACTGCTTCCCATAATATGCTTAATATTTCAATATTAATAGTATTAGAGGCATAGACATATCTAGTGAATTTGATGTAAATGTCTTTTAAATATTCCCATCACCTTAAGATTTGGAAACATTGCTAAAATACGGAAACAACCTGTATGTCCATCAGTGGATGAATGGATAAAGAAAATGTGTGTGTGTGCATGTGTGTGTGTATGTATGTATGTATACACACATACAACGGAATATGATTCAGCCATAAAAAAAGAAAGAAATCTTGCCATTTGTGACAACATGGATGGACCTCGAGGGCATTTATGCTAAGTGAAATAAGTCGGATAGAGAAAGACAAATACCATATATCTCACTTATATGTGGAATCTAACAAAACAAAATAAAAACAAACAAACAAACAAAAACTAAACTCAGAGATACAGAGAACGGATCGGTAGTTGCCAGAGGTGGCGATGGGGCAGCAGGTAGATTGGGTGAAGGGGGTGCAAATGCACAAACTCCCAGTCATAAAATAAATAAGCCCGAGGTATGTAACGCACAGCATGGGGGAAGAAAAAGAAATGACAACATTCATCATGCAATGGATTCCTGCCATAATGTGCTTAATACTGTACTTCAGTATTAATTATATCGATATTAGAGGCATAGAAATATCCAGTGGGTTTGAAGTAAATGCCTTTTAAATATCCCCCCATCACCTTAAACGTGTAGCCAGCTCCACTTCCCATCCTCAGGGAGGCTGGAGGACAGGGGGTTAACTCATACGCTTCTTGTCCCCACGTGGCATCCCCATCCTAGCCAGCGCTCTTTCACTTAGGATCTAGGTTGATGCTTTGGTCATAAAAGGAAGGAGATGAAGGAGCATGGGCATTTCATAAATTTCATACCTGGCCTCCACTGGTCAAAAGAAACCAACGCCTATGACTTGCTGGCAGGGAGTAAGTAGTATCAGCTTCATTCTCAGAGGATAATTAGATTGTTATTTTTATTTATGCTGGGACGCCAAAGTAGAGATGATGCCGTTATTTCACTTGTACATTGCTTAATTTTTTGCATATTAATGAGATTAGATTGCATTCTAGTCCAACCAATAGACCCGTTTTGACTTCTCCCACCCTATACCCACCTCGACCTTATCAGCAGTTCCAAAAGGTTTCACTAAAAATAGAGTATTTTCTTTATGAATTAAAGACTGTGGGGCTCAGCCAATGATTTATTTTTTCCTTTCCCTGTGCATATTCGCCTTCATATTTCTCACTCCTCCTCTCCCGTTTTGGAGACCCTACCGCACTCCATCACACGTGGTTTCCTAGGAGACACGCTCACAGCCAGGAACCCCAAACTACACATCTCCATTTTCCTCCCCAGCTCCTCTCCCAGGAAGCTTTAGCTAAAGAAACAAGGTGCAAATACATCAGTACTTTTAAAAATTACTCTATAAATTACTCCACCGATTTCATACTCATTCACAGAAAGACCTTGTAATTGCCAACTACAGGGTTTTTCTAAAGCAATCTCAGTTTATAATCACACCTTAGTGATAGCCTAGGGATTTCACGCGCTGGTCAGAGGTGAAGACCAAGGTTATTGAAACACCTTGACCTCCCAGTCAGAAGCCCCTTGAGGTGGTTCCGGTAGTTTATTTGCTGGCACATCCCCTGTGCCTGGGAGGGTTTCTGCCCTTTGTAGGAGGATGAATGTCTGATTAGAGGAAGAAAATCTTCTACAAGGAGAGCAGCCCATCCTCCCTGTAACCCTTTCTCCCTCCCTCCCTCCCTCCCACCTCCAGGGTATGCTTCTTAGAAATGCTGTAGGTTACTTTTGGAGATGTTTAATTAATTTCTTTTCTCCTTATATTTTTCTTTCCTTTGTTTTAGAAAGGCAGCAGACTCCTGTGCCTCTCACTTCAGGAAAGTTTCCACCCCAGCCCAAAGGAAGAAGTTGCTTGCAGGACACGTTCTACCCCAGTTTCTAGTTTCCTAAAACCCAGCTCGTTGAAAAGCTGTTGCCAAGATTCCCAGGGAGAGAAGAGAGAGAGAATGGGGCTCTGGGCAACACAAAGAGAAGACAATGTAATGCATTCATGCCTTCTCTTAATACACCAGAATTTGCCAAAAAATAAATAGATATGTAGCCAAACCAGATATATCCATGTGTTCCCATCAGAGACGTCTAAAGAGAGCAACTCAGCCAGTGAAATGGAAATAAAAATATCTGGCCGGCATCTTGGTTGCACTGACGAAAGGGGATACCTGGGGACAAATGTCTTCCTTCTGGACGCCCTTTGTTGAGCATCTCGGACTTAAGAATGTAGAGAAGAGAGACTCCCCCAGCCTGCGATGCAGATAGAGGTCAGGTGGTTCCATGTTCTGTGAGAGTGGAGATCTTTACCCCACTCTCTGGTGGAGCCCCAGGAAGAAGGCAAGATCCAAGGGGGAGATGGCAGCAAGGGGCTCCTGGGAATGCTGGACCCTGGGCACTAGGGTTCCAGACCTTGGCAAAGACGCCTGGGTCCCACGCAAGGCAGGGAAGCAGAGAGCTACCCAACTTGCGTCATGGAGGCTGGATAGTGAGCAGTCAGTGGTGAGCGTGATGGACTGGAGGAAAGAGGTCTTCTTCCATTTTCCACACACCACGTAACAAGAGTGATGAGAGTAATCCCTGCCCATCTAGAGGGGTGAAAACTCAGATTCAAATTAATTCAATTTGAGAAAATAAAGCAATGGACACTCTTGTGCACCTACGCCTTGTAGACAGGCTAAGATTCAAATATGTTACATATAGATGCTAAGTTTTATCTGTTGTCTCCTAAATGACTTTTTGGATAAAGCCAGAAGGTAGAGATGGTATATACCAAACATGAGTGCTGAAACTCACCTTCTGCACTCATGACAGGCATGATTAATCAATCACTCACTCTTTTCCCAACTGCACATGCTCAGATAGAGTCACAGGAGCATCAACACGGGGACCCAGGCAGCCACAGCAACCAACGACAATGGTACAAAATAGGAATCCTATTTACCGTTCCCAACATGGAGTGAGGCCATACCAATGTGTCAAAGGGGGTGTCACTCATAAAGGGTCATTCCCAGTGTCAGTTATCTGAGAGAAGAAGAGGTCGTCGTACAAAAAATACAACTCAACAGCCATGCCTTCGTATGCCTGTTTCCCTCTTCCCTTGCACTGGGTCACAGGGAAGTGCATTCCCAGGCTCACTGGCTGTTGGCTTTGTCAATGGGAAGTGGTGAGGGAAGACTGGAGGGAGAGGCCTTTCTCTCTGAGCTTCTAGGGCTGCCTCTCCTTGGCTGTGTCTCTCCCTCCATGAACCTGGCTCCTCCCAGGCAGCCTCCGCTGGGACCCTAACTCCTGACAGCTGGCTCAGCGTGGTGCACTCAGGTGACCTCGCTTCCTCCATGTCCCTACAGCCTTGTGGGGGAGACAGTGGCTTCCTGCTGTCCCTTCACCATCCCCTGCTCAGCTTCTCACCTCTTCCAACAGCTGGGTAAGCAATTCCCTGTCCTAAATGATCTGGGTTTGAAACACTTGGCTGGACCCAACTGAAACAGGAAGTAACAGACAGGAAGTGGTCCCAGAGAGGTTGGGCAGGGAGGTTCTGTCTCTCTCTTGACCTCAAGCTCCAGGACATGGATTCTGAGAGCCTCCGGCAGCTTTGCAGGAACCGCAGGTGATGAAGAAGGAAGGCCTCCGCCAAAGAAGGGGACAAACAGGAGCCTCCCAAGGACTGCAAACGAGTGACTTAACTCCTCCCAACAGAGACGACAGAGTCATGGGGAAATGTTCCATCTGGGTCTCAGCTATACCAAGAGGTTGGATTTCTCTTCAGAAATGTGTGAACCCCTTTCAAGGACAACCTACTCCCAGACTTCCGGGGCCGACTTCACTTCTTTTTTAAATAATTTTACTTACTTAAATGTGTGCAACCATTAAAAAAAGATATCTCTTTATGCTTAGAGTTCTTACATAACTATAAGGTCAAATTTATAAATTAAATACACACATATATGTGTAAAATCAATAAAATTCAAATTAACGTCGTTGATTTAAACTGATGATATTTTTTGGCTGAAACGAAATTGCGGCTCTCAGCATGAATACGTTTGACCCACACACGGTGGGTTCTTTCGAGTGTGGCGTGCCGAGATTACCACGTGTGGTCTGAGAAGTCAATTCTCCTCTCATTCTTTTCCTGCTCAAACCTCTGCAAAACCTTTAATGATACAGGGTGATGCCCTTGGCCCTGCATGTGGCAGAACCACGTCATTTGTTACTAAGTAAATCTCTGCTCTTTCCTCATTAGCCTGAAAGAAATATGGTGGATGGTACAATCGTGGGCCTGTGCTTGGGGCAGTCATCAGATGAGGCAGTCATCAGATAGTTCACAGTCCTCTCCTACTATTTGTGTTTTGAAGATTATTGGGTTGAAATGTAAAATAAAAATGCTCAGAGGCCCCCTGAGAAGAAGAACTGGCAATGGTCTCTCTGAGGCCAGCCTAGTAGTCGTGGCAATAAATACTGAGCAATTCCTCTGGAAAGCTGGGCCTCCAGAAAAAGGAAGAAAAGCTTGGAGGATTAGCTGCCATCTCTTTCCATGTGGAGATTCACCCTCCTTGGACAGCCTTAAAGGAGGTGGGCTTGGCTTTAGTACCAGTCTAGCAGGTTTCATTATAGTTTTACGAATTTTGTGTAAAGAAAATTTCTTTTTCTATATGTGCCCTCTTATGTAAAGGACAGAGCAAAGGAGCACATATAAAAAACCCCAGTAAAATCAAGTCACCCCAGATCAGGGCATACTGGTTAATGCCATAAATACACATATACATACATTAGTGACATATATTAATGCCATATATATAATGCAATGCACAGTAGGGAGGGCACTGGGATATTGGGATGATGACATTGAAAGTACATGCGAGTTGGAAGCAACTTAAATGTCCATCAATAGATGAATGGACAAAGAAGATGTGATACATATATACAATGGAATATTACTCAGCCATAAAAAAGAATGAGATAATGCCATTTGCAGCAACACGGATGGACCTAGAGATTATCACACTAAGTGAAGTAAGTCAGACAGAGAAAGACAAATACCATATGATATCACTTATATGTGGAATCTAAAAAGAAAAAGATATAAATGAACTTACTTACAAAATAGAAATAGATCCACAGACATAGAAAAAAACCTTATAGTTACCAAAGGGAAAAGAGGAGGGGGAGGGATAAATTAGGAGGATGTGATTAACATATACACACTACTATACATAAAATAGATGACCAACAAGGACCTACTGTATAGCATAGGGAACTATACTCAATATTTTGTAATAACCTATAAGGGAAAAGAATATATTTTTATATATGTATAACCGAATCACTGTGCTGTACAGCTGACACAAACATGACACTGTAAATCACCTATACTTCAATTTAAAAAATAAATAAATAAAATTTTGTAAAAAGGAGAGAATGTACATGTTAGAGTAGAATGACAGCAGATGGAGGTTTTGGAGGGAAGTAATAAAATATCTCTTACTTTCATCCTCAAGACATAATGCAACAAGTATAATAAATGTTGTGTATATAGACAGAAACATTTATGCTGTTTCTATTCTTGGCGTCATCCTTAATTGTACACAGATATGCCTAACAAAGAACACAGTGAAGAGAGAGGTGTAATACAGGGAAACAAAATGTGTTTTGATGGTCACTGTCTTTGCAGAGCAGTTTAGTAAATGTTAGGATGTTCATACCTCCCAGCCCAGATATTCTCCTCCCGGTGTAGACACTGGGGAAACTTTCCCCTATGAGTTCAAGGAGACATATATAAGGATGGACAGGGCAATATTGTTTGCAATGACTAAAAAAAAGAAAGAAAATGGATATAGGACTTGTGGTAGGTTCATGCACTGCTGTTCTCTAGCAATCCCTTCAGGAGGGAAAATGACTGACCTACAGCTGTACACATCCATGTTGGTGACGTGCACACACAAACTGTTGAGTGGAGAGAACAAGTCACAGAAGGTTCATTTACTTAGGCACAATTTCTGGAAAGCACTAAAATACACATACAGTATCACTGACCTTCTATTATAAACATTGGTAGTAAAAATATAAATAAAGTTATAAAATGGACGTCACGTCTGGGAAGGTAAAGAGAGGGATGATGCCCTGTTAGCAATGTTCTATTTCTTAATCTGGGTGACGCACATGTAGTTATATAGGTCTACACTCTTTATGTGTTTTTGTATACCTGAAATAAGTCATGATAAATAAGGCATTTTAGCAAATCTGTCATCTTACATAAAACTCAACTCTGCTTGGAAAATACTTCAATGGAAACCTTTGAAGCTTTCATAGACTCCTAGATGTTCCTGGACCACAGCTTGTACACCTGAGCACAAGCCTTGCCCGATGATCTCACTGGGTCCATCAAAGAGGCTCATTAGTCCATCAAGACTCACCCCGTGAAAACATTAGCCTGTAAGGCAAAAGGTCGTTTACAGCAATCTGGATACATGTTTTCTTAGAGCAAATGCACTCATGCCAAAGCAGCTGGTTGTGTTGCTGTGGTTGGTTCATTTGTTTAGTAGAGGTGAAGCTCCTGGGAGCAGAACAAAGGAACGTGTGTATTTTCACGGACAAAACTCACCACCCCTTGGGAGCCCTGGGGTTCAGCTCTGAAAGCTGCAGTGAACTGACTCTAAAACCAAGTGGCAAAGCAACACCCCTGTTCTCCTCGAAGGAGGTCCCGTGTATCAGATCGACCTAATAAGACAGCATCCACAGTGTTTGCTCTGATGCTGTAGGAACCGACCTTACATGGAGAGCCTTTAAGTCTTCTCCATGGCTCCTGGTCTGTCTCTGTGCCCAAGTGGAGCCCAGGACCTACTGTAATCTGGCTCATCCTTTACTCTTCTTTCTGAGGAACTAGATCACCCGTATATCATATTCATAACACCACCAACCACATCACAGATGTGGTATGGTGGAAGGAATGTGGGATCTGAGGCCAACTAAGGGGTCAGATCCTGGCTCTATCCCCGTCATGGTTGTGGGGTCTTGGGAAAGTTACTTGACTTTCTCAAGCCTCAGTTTCCTCAGATTTAAAATGGGAATGAAAACACCTAATCATGTGCTAATCACAGTGGGTGGAACTCAGCAGATGGCATCGTTGGCGCCATTGTACTGGAGCGTGGCCAACACCAGCACTGACACAGCTCCTGCTGCAGCTGAGCCCCGTTATTCCTGCTGCGGTGGAGACACCCTGGCTTTTGCATCGGGCACCCACACATCTGTAGGTGAATGTGAGCCATCCAAGGAACAGCACGCACAGGACATGAGGTAGATACCGAATGAATGAAATGCTAATCCTGCATCTGGCCAAACTTACTACCCATGTGGGACAAGCCTGAGAGCTTAACCCTTAGACGGCGGTTTTGCCTTTTTCCACAGTGAGCTGTTGAACACCTTAGTGTGATGTGTACGGGGCAGGGGTGGGGTGGTGTATGGGTGCAACAGTGGAGACGTGGGAAAAGGAGACCTAACTCTGACCTCGGTTCAGGGAAGGATTCATGGAAGAAGGGACACTTGAGTTATTTGGGGGAGACCTACAGAATTTTTAGGCAGACAAGGAGGAGAGCTGAATCTAGGCACGAGACTCAACGTGTGCAAAGGCACAGAGGACAGGGAAACGATGGATTTGGGTGAAGCGTCAGTAATGCTACAGTAGAACATCCCAGGGGGCAGTGGCAACAGAAGACACGGAACAGGTAGGGAGGGGCCTGATTGTGAGACATGCTGAGACCTGAGACCCGGGACGTTTTGTTTCAGTGCTTGCACCTGGACAAACGTCTCCTTGAGCAACAAAGTACAAAGGAACCATAAGGGACTAAAAATAACTGCATGCACCCACAGTTGGGGCAAATTATGGACAACAAGATACAAAAAGACCAAAAACCCAACTGCTACTTCTGAAGAGCTGGGAGCAAAAGCAGGGTAGTGCGCACGCCCCCTCTGCACTCAACACCACCAAAGGGGTGGGAAAACGACCTAAGCCACCCCTGTGGCCCGACTCCTGGGCACACCCCTACCTTCACCCCATGTAAGGAACAAGCTCGCCACCCCCCTCAGGGAGCGAGCAAGCGACCAAGCGACCAAGGGAACCTGCTACTGGTTCTCACTCCCCCCTGCTGCAGCAGAGGCCCAATAAAGCCTTGCCTGAATTTCTTGTCTGGCCTCTTATCAATTTCTATTGATTAAGGAGGCCAAGGACCTTGGTCGGTAACAATTACCTGAATGTCACACTAGGGGGGATAATTTTCTTTGTAGGCGATGGGAGCAGCTAGAGAAGAATTTTGAGAAGAAAAATGACAAAATTGGGTTTGTGTTTAAGAACAGTGGCTCTATCAGGAATAAATTGACGGAGAAGAAGGAGTGAGTCTTGGAGGCCAGAAGCCCAGCGAGGAGACTCTAGCAAGAATTCAGTCAAAAGATGGCCACTCGCACTACAACTGTGACCACGTGGATAAAGAGGAAAGAAAAGACACAAGATAGAGTGCAGAGATGAGACACCACGACGTGGAAACGGATGGGATGAGAAGAGTCAGCGGGGAAGGAGAGGGTATAAAGACCAGGTCTTCCGCTTGAGCCTGGACAGAGGGGGCTTCCACTTAGTGAGATGGGGACACAGAAGGAGGAGAAGCTTGAGGGGTAATGATGAGGTTATGCTTTTATATTGTTAAAAATGTCTCCAGGATATCCAGCGGGTGATGAAAACAACAACAACAGAAACAAACAACTATTTGGATGTGTAGCCATGAACCCTGAGAGGGAGTTGGGGGCTGGGGGTAGGGATTCTGGAGGCCCCACACAGTCAGCATCAGCAAGGCCAAGAACCTGGATTCCGTTGTTTGGGGACATGGTGGAGGAAATTGTCCCCCCAGCTGACACTACCTCTACACAGAGTGCCTTGGTGTCTGCAGTAACCAGCTACAGAAAATCCTTACAGGAATGCGATTAAACCAAAGGCAAAGACCTGAAACAACACTTGGAATGGCAAAAAAAAAAAAAAAAGAGAGAGAGAGAAACTCAAGATTAATGTTAAATTGACTGGGAGGAAAGTGTGGAAAACAACCCCGTGAACCATTTAGAACTGCTCTGTTCCCTGGTGTCCACATGTCCCCTCTGACCTGACCCCCGTCCCTCTTGCACAATGAGGGCACTGAGCTCATTCATTCTTTGTGTGTGGCCATTAGCCTTCACTGGAGAGGTCAAAGCACTCTGGGCATTCATCCCACCAAATATGTTTGTACCAGAGCTCCCGGGCTGTGTCAAAATCCCAATGACAAAGCAGCACTGGGGAGGGCCGACATTGTCAAAATAACCTGTTAGAATAGCAACTGCAATTTACCAGTATAGACCAATCCCAGCTGTAGCTGTACCAATAAATCAGTTAGAGATGCCATAGAACCTAGCACAGTGGCCACCAACCACGTGTGCCTATTGAGCCCTTGAAGTGTGGCCAGTCTGGGTCAAGACATACTGTAAGCATTAAATGCACACCAGATTTTGAAGACAGTACGAAAAAGAATGTAAAATATCTCACTCACAATGTTGATACTGATTACATGGGGAGAGGATAATATATTAGATATATTTTGCTAAATAAAAGACATCATTAAAATTACTTATAGCTGTGTGTGTGTGTGTTTTTTAATATGTCTACTAGAAACTTTAAAATTACACCTGTAGCTCAAATTATATTTCTATTGGCCAGCACCAAGTTAGAGAACTTGCATACCCTTCACTCCTTGTCGTATACTACAGCATAACATAGGCACGTACTATGCTTTCATCCCTAATATTGAAAACAAAGTAACTGAGAGTAAATGTTAATATCCTTCCAATCTATCCATGATAGACATGCCCAAGAGCCCTACCCAAGAGCTAGCCATGATTTACTTAACCTGTAAAATAAATTAGAAGTTGTTTTATAGCCTTTAGGAAGATATCTAAATCCTACTCCATTTCTACCACGTACACTGGCATTGGAATCATTTTCAGAAGCATCAATTTTGAAAGTGAATGACAACAACACACACACACACACACACACACACACACACACACTATGAATTTCCCACCAAACATCTGTAGAGACAGAAGAATAATAGAAAGTTCATGTATGAACTTAGGGCTATTCTAGTTCTCAAAACAAATTGTTTAAGTAAGGACTTTGGTCTTTATCAAATTTCATAGTATCCTACCTTGTGTTTTCTAAACTGGTTTCTCCAGCGCTAAATACAGTGTCTGACTTGGAAATCTTAAGGGAAATGACTACGTTTCAGCTTCCCCGTTTAGAAAACACGTTGGAGTTCACGCTCTTCACCTAAGACAAAGGAAACCTTCCAGGATTCGGTAGGATCCTCCCTGAGGCATCTTTATCCCTTTGAAGACACTCAGTTATTACCATTAACGAAATTCCCTTTGAATACCAACGTGGAGTTAATTTATCCAACTGCTATCATCCACTCGTATTAAAAAGCATCGCACTTGGTGAAAAGGAATGTGCCCTTTGGAAAGAGCATTTGCTCCTGCTTCCAGCTTCTAGAGTGTGTGCTCAGATGGTTTCCAAGGAAAGGGGTTGGGTTGCTTTGTCTGGCTTGTGGCCCTTTAACCCGTCCCCTTCTGACAGAAGGAAATGAGTTTACTCCCTGACACTCGATCCAAGCACGTATTCAATCCTTGCTGGATGGGCAGGTAAATGAGACAGAAGAACTGCCAGGTTCCTTTCTCCTGCTCAGCAGCTTTGCTGTGAAGAGAACCCTTCTCCTGCTGACAATGTACCAAACAGATCTGACCAGAAAATTAACAGAATTACCACAAATAAATCAACTCCCTATTTTTTTTTTGTTATCAGAAATGCTTAAAAATCCTCATCTTACACCCTCCCTTCCCTCAATCATGTTAACATTTACCCACCACACTCATATTCCAGTTTAATTATATGGCATGAGGTCAGGAGCTTGAGGGCCCTCATCTGTCTTCTTTTTCCCAAGTATTCAATACAAGTGGAGCTTGGCTTACCAGCCCCTGGGAGTGGCCACCTGGGGCCCTGTTATCTCATCTGATGAAGCCAGTGGCCCAGGCCTTTTCTCATTCCACAGGGCCATCCAGGTGGCCTCCTCTGTGACTTCATAAAATCTCCTGGGCCAACAAGAACTTTGTTGGTACACGATGAAAAAGGACCAACCATGGTTTTGAAAGCCCAACAGTAGCCAGGCTGTTTCGCGGTCTGTTCCTGGCCTACCTTCTGGGGCATGGAAGGTGGAACAAGCCTCGGGTCCTGCATTTGCCCAGGTCTGGTCTCCAGGCACCAAGCCCACACTGTTGGGAAACAGGAGAGCTGTTCTGTCTGGGGAGACCCAGCAGATGCACCCCTCTGCCCATTCCCAGCTCTCTCCTCCCAGGGGGCTTGTAACCACTGCAGTAAAGATCACATACGATAATGCACGTTCAACTTTACAAGATCTAAAGATAGCCTGTCCTTTTATGAAGGTGTCAGTGAAGAGATGACAAAACCAAAACCTGGGGCAGAAAAGGGATTTTCTCGAGGTCCTGGAGAGGAAACCTTTCCGCTTAAGCTGCATCTACAGTCTTTTCTTCTAAACCATCTCCCTATCATAATTATTTTGCGTGAAAGGCCTGACAGTAATGAGAGCTGATTTACGCTCCAAAGTCACCTGCTTTATGCTGAGCTCTTGGAGCTGCACCTCGACAGGCAAGGCCCTGACTTGACAGGTGTCTTGCCGGTGGGAGGGGCTTTCCTTCTGTGTTTTAGCTCGAAGATTGATGGTCTGCCTTTCCTACTTGTACTCATGACGATGACCATTCATTCCAAACCCTTGTCACATGACTTGCATTTCTGTATATATTCATTTAAATATTTGTTCACACACTGATACTAGTAATAGCTAACATTTATGATGGCATGCCAAGACCCTAAAGCAGTTATCTTATTTACTTCTCACAACAATCTACGGTACTCGTCCCATCACTGTATGCATTTTATGCATGAGAAAACTAGGCTCAGGAAATTACACGCTCGTCAGTGGCAGAGCTAGAGTTTGAACCACAAGTTTTACAGGAGCTCAAAGCAGTCCGCAGTCTGACGAGGAGAGGCTATGGTGACTCGTGCGTCTCCTCTCATTAACCAGAAGAATTGTCCTATGGTCCCCAACTTCCTCTCCACAATTCACAGATTCCTTGAAAGAGGTTGTTTGAAAAAAGAATAAAGTTGTTTCTTGCTCGCATCCAACTGAGTTGAGGGATTCAATAACTGCACTACAGTAGCTCTTTGTAAAGGAATCTGACGCACGCCTCATACACAAGCCTATTTCTGGTTTTATTGGCTTTACGGTGAATATTCACAGCATCATAAAAACAGGGCGTGTCTCAAAGTCTCCTCCTGGCTTCACAGGTAGGATCATCCTTACCTGTCTTAGAAGCCTCTAGATTAGAAACTGTATAAACCTTTCTCAGGAAAACATTTTGATGTCAAGAAACATTGCCTTGAATTTAATCTACAGCTGCCATGTTTCAGCTCCAGTAGTTTTCCTCTTATTCAAGTCTCCATTAAGATAAAGTATAGCCTGTCACCAGCTGGTGAATAATCTTGTATGTATTTAATGTGTTTGAAAGTGATCGTCAAGTCCCCCCTTAGTCTTCCCAACTCAGACTACACCATTCTTTAGTCTGTACTGACTTCCAGTTCAGAGAGTTCTTTAACCGGGAGATTGCAATATTTTATCAGAATCTCTGCATCAAGCAGGTGGAGTCATTTCAGACACTCTCCTCCATGGAGTCCTGGCAAAGCCTCAAGCGGCCTTAGCACAATTCTAAGTGACTTTAAGGGTTTCCTATACTCTATGATAATTGGTCTAAAGAGCCAGAGAGCCTTTGTACTCGTTTGAGTCTTTCTTTTGCTCTCTGTATTGCCTGTAATTTTAGGATGTTCACATCTTACATCTGTATCTAATGTGCTTCCAAAAGTGCAGTGTGGTGGAGAAGGACTGTCCTTGAACTAACAGCAGCTGCTGCGTGGGGTACTTACCCTGGGTGCACAAGAGCCAGGCACAATTCTTGTGTTCATTTCAGTTGCTTACACTTTATCAGCTCAGCTTACATTTCTCCTCAGTATCCCTTTCATAAATGCCCTCATCCTTTCAGAATGACTGCCCTTAGATATCTACCTCATGCCACAGATCAGAAGTCGCTCCTTCAAAAAAAGTAACTGAAGTGCAGTAAATGACACAATATCTTTGAGGCAGAAATTAGGGAATCAGACATAAATAGCACCTTCTCTGGGGAGTTAGCTAATTATAAATGGAGAGGAGATAATAAAGGCAAGAGTTATCACGGTATTCTAAAAACCCAAGTTAGCACACAGAAGGGTTACCAAGCTGTCAAACTAAACTTTTTAAAAGTTAACACTCCATCCTTTGTAGAGAAGTTCATTTCAATCCATTTACCGTGCAAGTGCTTGATAAAACATATCTGTGATGCTGGATATAAAAGATGGACCTCCCATGTCTCAATAAATGAAAACTAGAACTACCATATAATCCAGAAATTCCACTTCTGGGTATTTACCCAAAGGAAATGAAATCACTAACTCAAAAAGATATCTGCACCCCTTGTTCATTGCAGCCTTATTTACAAGGGCCAAGACATGGAAGCAACCAAACTGTCTACCAGTGGGTAAATGGATGAAGAAATTGTTTTATATATATACGCACAGAAAATGAAATACTAACCAGCCATAAAAAAGAAGGAAATCCTGCCGTTTGTGACAACATGGATGGAACCTGAGGGCATCATGCTAAGTGTGATAAGTCGGACAGAGAAAGATGAATGTTGTATGATCTCCCTCATATGTGGAATTAAAAAAAAAAACTCACAGAAAAAGAGATCATATTTGTGGTCACCAGAGGTGGGGAATGGGGGAGGGGGGATTGCAGGAAGGTGGTCAAAAGGTACAAACTTCTGGTCATAAGATCACTAAGTACTAGGGATGTAACGTACAGCATGGTGAGAACAGTGAACACTGCAGGATGTTATATTTGAAAGTTGCTAAGAGTGTAAATCCTAAAAGTTTTCATCACAAAGAAAAACATTTTTTGCTAACTATATGAGGGGCTGGATGTTAAATAAACTTATTGTGATGATCATTTTGAAATACATACATATGTCAAGTCATTACGCTCCACACCTTAAATGTATACAGCGTCGCGGTATGTCAGTTACATTTCAGTAAAACGGAAAGGAAAAACCAAAAGATGGACCTTTAACCAAGCCATCTTCCTTTCCCTCCTTCCTCTCCCCTTCCCTCCCCTTTCTCTTCCTCTCTCCTCTCCTCTTGCGAATTTTGTAGCAGGCACTGGCAAGCCGGAATCACAAGAAGCTGAAAGTGAGAGGAATTTTTCTGCCAGCTTCATTCACTGGAGGCAGTGCACAGAGGATTAACGAGAATTATGAAAACTGGGAGATTAAAAATCAAATTAAAAAGGACACTTTTAAAAAGTGCAGAAAGAAGATTAATTATAAAATTCTTCCCTTGACCCTTCTAGGAGAAATGACTCAATCGGTGCCCCTCTTTCTTTTTCTTCCCCCAGCCTCTGCAAACATCATTTGTTATGGTTGGAATTCTGAGGCCTGTGTCGTGGCCCGCCAGGAGGCCAGTCACAAGGATATCCATCAGCCTGGAGACGCTCTGAGATTGCATTATATATAAGAGGAAGAATAAGTAGTGCACTCAAGTGAATCCAGCCACAAGCCAAAAGCTGCCCTTAAGTGCCCGCATCACTGACGACACACTGACTGTGACGTGGGGAGGCCAGCTGCCACCCTGTCTGTTTCCAGGTATGTCAAGTGTGGCCACCACCCAGGAGGCACTCGTGCTCAGGTGCCCTCCTTGCAAATGCCTTAATTTGAACACTCGTGAACATTTCGCCCACCTCCTTTTGCCACTTCCAGTTCATCTCATGCATATTTATGTGCCAATTATGCAAATCCCAAGATAAAAATGCATTAAGCACCCATGATTTAGACTGGTTAAGTCTATTACACGGCATAATGAAATTAGTGCCTGATGTCCAATTTACCTCAACACTTGCTTTAAACTGTCAGTAAGTTATTAAGTAACCATAACACATCAAAATTTAGCGCTAGGAGGCTTGCTCAGTGCAACCCATCGTGATAATCTGAAACTTCCAGCTAAATCCTTATGAAAGGGGGAAAATATTCCAGAATAGGTTTAATGAGACACAACGTGGATCAAAATTTAAGATCAACGCACTGCCGCTGATCTAAGTCTTTGGATATACCTTTAAAAATCGCTGGGTAATTTCAACAACACAGACAGGGCAATTAAGGAACCAAAGCTGAGACCCATCAAAGGGATATCCCTTTGACTTCTACACAGTGAAGTCTTGTCCCCTAAGTCATGATGATACTGGAAGTTACCAAATTCAAATGTAATTTGTATCTCCAATATGGACCTGTCGATTTCCAGAGTCAGAAAGAAAGAGCCTTAAAAAGAATTCAAGGAGCAATTTCATCCACACACACAAATCTCATGAAACCTAAAAATTAGTGGGTTGGAGTAACAGTCGGTTTGCTATGTAGAGACTCTACGTTTGAACTCCAGCGGGAGTCTCCCCCCCCACCCCCGCCCACCGCCACCCAGCAGTTTCAATATTCGTTGTGTGATATAATGGTTAAGGAACAAGCCATGATGTGAATTAAACTGATAAACATAATATACGAGTAGTCTGACCCACTGACATCCATTTCTCCCATTTTCATCAGCCCCCAGTGTGACTGACGCAGTGTTGAGGCTCTGACTCATCTGCATTGGGAACTCCCCTCCAAGTCTATGAGAGTTGTACTCGCATTAAGGTTTTGAGTGCAGATTCATAGCTCCGATGGGAGCCTGACCGTGCACAGGACCACGGTAGAGGGTCAGGGGCAGCAATTTCAAAAGCTGGCCAAACGAACAGATTTGCATGCCATCCTCTGAAGCAGTCACACCCCACCCAGTCAGTAAAGAGACACAGGAATCCAATGCCATTCTCTTTGCAGTGCTG
Organism: Pseudorca crassidens; assembly: GCF_039906515.1. Classification (NCBI taxonomy): domain Eukaryota; kingdom Metazoa; phylum Chordata; class Mammalia; order Artiodactyla; family Delphinidae; genus Pseudorca; species Pseudorca crassidens. Next base: position 190,970,909 of record NC_090296.1, read on the forward strand.
GACAACACGGGAAACGATGTTTCCACAGCACCCTGGACTGAGGTACGCTGCCTGCAACCAGAACGATGTCAGCTATGTGCTCCAAGAGAGCAAACGGGTCACAGAGGGGATCTTGCAGGAGATCAGCTGAGGCTGTGATTAGAAACTTTGGTAACCAACTCATTTGGGGCAATCCTTCTAATGAATGACTGTCAAATGACGGGGGAACACGACGGGGAAATGGGGAATTCTCCGGAAGGATGGGAGGCTTTCATGCTTAAGATTCTAGTTCTAACATCCTCTTAAAGCATTGTGGTCATGCTCATTAACTAGCAGGGGAAAAAAAAATGTTCAATGACAAAAGAGTCCATTTGTGTTGGAATCACTAAATGGAGCATCAAAGAGATGAGGTAAATCAAAGCGTTAATCTTTCGGCTTCAACTCTGCTGTGTGGTTTTGGAGCCAACTTCCCTCTAATTTTTTGGAAAGGTAGTATTTCCAGCACGATTTAGAACTTTTGGCACACCTATTTAGAGTTATACGTGGATACACTAGATATCAAATCGACTCATCATCACCTGAGCTTTTAATGCCCCATCTTCAGGGCATTCCCTTTTTCAAGTGAAAAACTCCAGCCGGGAGAACAAGTTCCCAGACCCTCCGGGAGACCGGTGAGCTGTCTCCCACGGGCGTCTCTAAATGTTACAGGACCGAGTTCTAGGCGGCAGGCTAGTCCAGTGCACTGGACTCTTCTCCGCGAGGCTGGCAGTTCTCTGAGAACACGCTGGCTTCCAGAATGCATTAACCTACTTTCCACTGAGAATTCCCTTGCCCTCTTGCTCTAGAGAAGAGGGGGAGGAAAGAGGATATTTCGAGTGGGAGCTGGGCACTCTCTCCTTTAAAACGTGTTACTTCTCCTGCTAAACAGCAATATAGAAATCGGTACTTCCTGCAATGAACAGCTCTGAGGGCTGCACAGCCTCCAAGGAAGAGTGACTGGAAATCCTGCTAAAATATGGCTGTCTAGTCACCGAGAGAACTCATTTACTAAGATTCGCATCCATTGTCCACACTGACAGATGGTTTTCTCCCCCCTGCTTTCCCCTTCCCACTGATCAGGCTGCCTTTGAGGCGAGCCTATTCTTTGAGAGATCCAGTTGCATTCGCCAGCCTAGTTCTGAAACAAGACAAAAGCTCTGCGAGCCTCCCATTCACCGAGGCTTCGGGCACCTCAGCGGCCTTTTCTGTGCCTCCAAGCGCAATCAAAAGGAATTGAGATCCAGCCTCCTTACCTTCGTCCTCATCGGAGACAGGAGCCCTTCCATTTTGGCGGAATCCTCATGCCAGCTTCCCTTGCCCCCAAGTTACTCTCTCTGCTCGCAGCCCTTAAGCATCCCACACGAAAAGAGCCATGCCAGGAGTTTGCTGGTCACTCCCCTTTTCCCGGTGGTGGCAGGGAACTGCCACCCTGTCTAACTTGAATTCCCAGTGCCTGGGGGAAAGCACTGTTCCTGAAGAAGCCTGCCCCTCTCCTCACCCTCTTCCCTCGCTCTTTCTCTCTCTCCCGCACTCTCTCTCCCCTCCCTCTCTCTCCTCCCTCTCTCTTTCCATAATCTGCCTACAGCTCTCTGTGTACCAGCCTCACTTGACAAACGATTCCTGTCTGAGGTACTGCATTTGAGCCAGGAAAAGTGATCTGCACCAAAGCACAGGGGCAGCTCACCCAGGACAGGAGGCAAGGGGGGCTGAGCTGTGCCCGGGCAACCCCCGGCTCCACGGCCGCTCTCTCTAGAGCTGACAGCCCAAGGCACTGCTGGAGCTATTCATTCATTCATTCCTCTTTTAAGGAACAGACCCTGACAGCCTTGCATCCAGGTGCCACCATTACTCAGCTGGCTTTCTGGCTGGTGTGCAGAAAGCCGAAAAAGAAATCTCACCATTTGGATATTTCCAGGTTCCCATTTTTCAGCCCAGTGTTGACATAACATCTGGATAGTTAACTGGGTTTTCTCGCTGTTTGACCAGATGTGTACAAGCATACAGGCAAAGCCTCTTCTTAGGAAAAGTTTCAAAAGCAGATTTATGGACTCGGTTCCTGAACAGCTGAGCATGAAATATTGTGTGTGTGTGTGTGTGTGTGTGTGTGTGTGTGTGGTCCAGGACTCCACATAAACCGGGATTGAGTGTTTCATTCAGCCTTGTTGGTCCCTTGTAAAAAGTAGACAGTGAAAAAATATTGCCAAGATTTGGGTCAGGGCACAATGAAATTGAAAAAGATGAGGTTTTCTGCAACTTTTTCATGCTTGAGAAATTCTCTTTGTGGAAATAATTCGAAATCTCGACATCATATACACACGTGACACACACAGACTGTATGTGACCTCATCAACGATATTTAAGGCTCATGCCCCCTGTCCCTTGGATGGAACTTGTCTATCTGCTGCTTTTATGCCTGACTCTTGATACATCGCCAAGATGGGGCGACCTGCATGCTGACCTCCAGATGGTGTCAGAGGTTGGTCGTCTCACCCAGCCTCTTCCTTCATTTGTGTTCTTCATCCTTGGTGAACCCATGTTTTCTCCTCCAGTTCATACACCTGCATTCTAAAGAACCCCAGGATCTACGCCAACTCTATCACCTCCTGATTCCTCTCCTTAGCTGATCCCCAGTCTTCTCCTCTTCACCTTTCCCTACTACATCTCAGGTGCACAACTGCAACCTCATTCTCATTCAACCAGGTACGTCCATCCTTTGGCCGGAGTCTTAGCATCCTGACAAAACTTCAACAACCCCAGCATACTGAGTGCAACACTCTGCTTTGATCTTTGCCATTTCTGGGGGACTCTGGACCTTGTTTCTCTAGTTATTAGCTTAACCATGACTTTTTCGTATTCAGTATACCAGTTCTGGGAGTCTCTTAATCTTTTATTTATTCAGTTATTCAACAAAGAGTTGTAATATACCTACTACGGGCTGGGGTCTGTTCTAGTTTCAGGTGATACAGTGGAGAACAGTGTAGAGAAAGTCCTTGTCACCTCAGTTTTTACATCAACCTCTACCCATGTTCTTGTGTTTCTCTGTAAGATTGTAAACCTTACCATGAGATTCCCCTTCCACTACGACTCCACTCTCTTTGAGACCCTCCTGCTAGCAGGATACCCATTATTCACTTTCTGAGGCAACTAAAAACTGATTTGTTCCACAAGAATGCCATTCTTCCACTTCCATCTTTAATTATATTCCCTCTTCCCCAAACCCTTCCTTTATCCCATCAAGGGCTTTATTTTTTTGCAGGGGAGTGAGGGAGAAAATCACTCTTGTTTTTTTCAAGATAGCAATGTTCATCTGCCCTACTTCCTAGCCCTGGACATTAAAACAGATTTGCTCTTCCACTCATTTTTTTTTTTTTTTGCAGTACGCGGGCCTCTCACTGTTGTGGAGCACAGGCTCCGGACGCGCAGGCTCAGCGGCCATGGCTCACGGGCCCAGCCGCTCCGCGGCACGTGGGATCCTCCCGGACCGGGGCACGAACCCGTGTCCCCTGCATCGGCAGGTGGACTCCCAACCACTGCGCCACCAGGGAAGCACTTCCACTCATTTTTGACACGTCACTCATTCCATTTAGTTTTCATCCTGTTTGATTCCTCAACCACCTGGACAAGGGACATCCATCGTGTACCTTTTACTTCCCACAACGCTTTTCTGAAGGATTCTGTCCTGGTCTTGGCCCCTTCCTAGTCGTGGAGCCCCTCTCACCAAGAGGACCTATTGGAATCCCTTTTCTCAAGCTTTCTCCTTGACCTTTTTTTGTCTTTGGCACAACTGATAACCTCCTGCTTCTTGTTAATCTCTTTGACCCTAAATCTCCCAAAGGGCTAAGGTGGTAGAACAGAGCAGGACTGTGTCAGGTTAGAAAAAAATTAGACTGATTATGTGTTTGAGGCTAGTTGGTTTCTGACCAACTCCAAGCATAGTTTTTGGAACCAGAACAGCCTTCCTGAGCCAGAGGAAGAAGCTTGAGGAAGGAATTTGGAATCTCCTGTATCATCACAGCAAAGGAGGAAAGTGTAACATTTCTGGTCATTCACACTCCAGACCTCCAGCTCCTGGAGTCTGGGGTTGCTCACCATGTTCACAGTAGCCTTGAGGCAGGATACAGATGGACCCCTGGGGCAAACGGCTGGAGTGTGTGTCCTGTGGACCGATACTCCGAGACGAGAATAACAGGACAATTGAGAGAGGAGGCTGAGCTCTGCCCAGATAGAAGGTAAGAGACCACATATTCCTCATTCTCATATTCCCCGACTACACATGTGCAGAAAGGCTCCTTGGAGGTCAAAAGGGGAGTGATGCTAAGTGGCTAAGTCCACCCATAGGCCTCTTAGGTAGAATCCACCTTGGCTAAGAGATGCGTGTACACTCATGGGAAGATCCTGGATATACCAAATACAAACTTTGAACCAAGCAAATCAAAATGATTGGCCAAAGGAAACCCGGAAGAAATGCCCCCTATTAAGTGATTCAAACTACCACGAGGGCGCGACTCTCTCTCTGAGCCCACCCATGTGCCTGCCCACACATACTGTACCCTTTTCTCTCCTAATGAATACTTCACTTGTTTCACTACTTTCCGTCTTTGCGGGAATTCTTTTTCCGCAAAGCCGTAGGGCCAGGGCCTTGTCACTGACCACTGGTCTAGTGGCTAGGATTTGGCGCTGTCACCACCACGACCCGACCTCAATCTCTGGCCGGGAACCAAAACCCGCTTCAAGCCACCGCTGCAGACCGAGGCCACCCGAGATCAGGCTGCGAGGTCCCTGACTAACCTAAACCTTTGAACACTGGTAGGACCTGGACCAAATTAGGATCCTGAGGTGATGCTGACGGTGATGGTAAAGATGCAAATGATGATGGCTCTCAACCACTTGTCTTGTACTAGGTTCTGGACCGAGCGACTTTCATGCATTAGCTCACACTACGCCCTCAGCTACCCTGTGAGGTAGGTCCTATGCTTATTGCAATTTTGCAGACGCTTTGGTTAAGTAATGTGCCTACACGATGGATCTCCATTTAGCTCAATGAGGCCACCGTTAGTAGGAACACTGTTTCCTTCCCATCTCCTCCACCAACATAAGACATATAAAATGAGTTCACGGTCCGTTCTTTATTAGCTACTGACTGCAAATTAGGCATTTGAAACCGTACGATTTTAGGCTACTGTGTGAACTTTAGTACCTCATTCACTTATTTGTTCATGAAAACAATATTCACTGGCCATCCACCTCAAGCCAGTTACCGTGTAAGATACTCACCAAGCGCAAGTCTGGTGTTTATTAAAGAAAGCGAGTTACTTGTGAGATGGACCATACCAGCCCATTTACTGCCTGTCATTTCCAAGTCCTTTAAGGACTGACCAATCCATCTCTTATATCTAACTTTGTTAGATTTATTCGGGGGATGGGAAGGGGCGGGTAGTGGTGGGGGAGCTTTTAGGAAATATTCTAACCTGGGCAACAGATGTGCCACGTCAGTTGACAATAACGACCAGCTCGTTAGTTCTCCTGACGCCCTTAAGGATGGTGAGTGTGGCCAAAATATGCAAAAGTGGGAACCATCATTCACATTTCTCCCCCTAGATTTCCTTAGGTCGAGGCACTCTCCGCTTACAATTTCATGGTCTCAAAGAGACCCTTCCGCTTCAAAAAGGGCAGGAGTTAGCATCTGGGATCAACGCAGCCTTGGAAGAAAAAGTCAATGGATATCAAATATACAGAAACCAGTAAAGTATCAATTAAGTTTGCATCACAGGGAAAGGGAGTCTTGGCTCAAGTCTGCCTCACGGAATTTCCACTGCGTGGTAGGGGCTTCTGACCTTGGAGGGAACATGCCTGCACCAAGGAACCTCTCTTAGCAAATACCTTTCTCCTTTTGGTCATCCTTCTTCCCCATTTTGACCTTAAAAAAAAAGAAGCAAGAACTTCATAATAAACCTCTCTAGGCCAGGAGCACTTGGAAATGTCACAAAGGCCATTAGACAGGTCTCGGTCATGGCTCGGATTTCCCATCTCTCTTGCATTAATATGCCGACCCTTTCTTCCCCACATTTCTCCATTTTCAAGGTTAATTTCTTTAGGCCCCTTGTAGTCTCTGGGGACCACAGCCAGTTGCACATTTAAGGCTCATTATCTGAGGACGGTATTGCCCAGCTTCATAAACAGTTTCGACTTATTAAGATAAGAGGACTGTGACCTGACAACCATTAGGGTTTTCCCTCTGTGACCCATCACTCCTTACTTCTTATTGGGAAACCTCCTCATTAAGACTTAGGCTTTCGGGCGATAAAGCATAGAAAAGACCTTATTCTCGGATGGGTTCCAGATCTCTCGGGCAACACTCTGGGACTTACTTTAACTCATGCCATAAATTTCCCTCCCACATCTACTTTCCGCTGCCTCTGCCCTTGATCTTGGGCCACACGTATTTACTTTGCTTTATAATGTAAATATCAAAACATATCACAGAGAAAAGTTCCACTTGCTACATGCTGAACCAAACGGCTCAATGAAAATTGTGAATTAACATCCAAATGCTTGAATTTATGTTTGTATCCGGTAAGGAGAAACATTCTGTAAGTTATCACAATACAAAAATTATATACTGATTGACGTTCTTCCCAAGCGCTTTCACACGCATCACCTTTTTAGAACCTTACGATAATCCTGCGTGGTGTGGTAGGTATTAATTTCCATTTCGAAAAGTTGGAGGGGCTAATAGGAAGAAAGTAACATTTACCGACTATAAGTTTTGTCCTGGCTTTGAGCTGAGTACTTTTAAGTGCCATCTCATTTTGTCTTCAATGGTACATTATTATCCCCATTTAGCAGATGAGAGAATGGAGAATTAAGTATCATGGTAGATTGCATCATTTAGACTTAATTATTCATGCATGTTGTTATCCATGCCGTCCGCCACTCAGATTTTGCCATGCTCTCTCACTTCCTCTGGCTGTGGCTATGTGACTGCTTTGGGCTGGTGGGATGTTAACAAACGTGGTACAAATAGAAGATTGACAATGTCCATGGGAAGGGCATACCCCGTCTAGTCTGCTGATCCCAGGCAGTGTGTTTGTTAGGCAGCTAACGGATACAATAACTTATCCAAGATCACAGTTTCTAAACAGTAGAACCAGAACTAGACACAGGATTTCCAACTTCAAATGTTCCTACTCTACACAGTTCCGAAAACAAGTCATGTAGAGCGATGGACGTGATGGTCATTCAAGTATTTTCCAGACCTCTGGATCAGTATCTGAGCTTCAAGACACACACTAGTGAGCTTGTGTTACTGAGTATCAAGCACAAGACTGACAGCATTTCATTCTCAATGCTTTTCTCCTTTACTATTTTCATTCTAAAATTGCAGAGGCCTGTGGGAAGGTGGGTGTTAGGCTGTAAGTCTTGGTTGATCAGTCGTCTCATCTTTACGATCTTTCAGATGCTCTGTCCCACTTTCTAAAGAACAGCAATTGCCAAAAGTTACCAGCAATCAGTACAGCAGTTAATTGGAATCTAGCCCTGGGAGACATCTTCCTTCAGCAGTTCTTGTCTTTCTGAAAAAGTGCCACACGGTGGGAAAAAGAAAACCGCTTTTGTTCATCCTCAGGCAAACTTAAACTGGAAATGGGTTTCTACCTATCCCGTCTGTTTTACAAAAGGAAAAAGAACAGAATGACATTACTTTGCAAGGTGTTTGAAAAGACGTATTTACAGGGCTTCCCTGGTGGCGCAGTGGTTGAGAGTCTGCCTGCCGATGCAGGGGACGCGGGTTCGTTCCCCGGTCCGGGAAGATCCCACATGCCGCGGAGCAGCTGGGCCCGTGAGCCATGGCCGCTGAGCCTGCGCATCCGGAGCCTGTGCTCCGCAACGGGAGAGGCCACAACAGTGCGAGGCCCGCGTACCGCAAAAAAAAAAAAAGAGGTATTTACATTTCTCTTTCTTTTCCTTAAGGTTGTTGGTTTAAGTGCTTTTGTCAAGAGGGAGGAAACCAACAGCCGCTGTGGCCTCAGAACATTACTCCTGTGCTGGCTTAGGAGGCCTCTGGGGGCACAGATAGGGAGAAGCTGAAGGGGGTTCTGCGCGCAAGGCACCGAGGAAGCTGCTGGTACTTGCTTTCCTTCTGATCCCCGAGGAGGGGGAAGCAGTTGGATGTTCCTTTACCCCTCCCCACTCTCCTCCTGCAAAGAAGGCATCTGTTAGCATTTTTAAGGCCTCCTGTTTCTGTTGGGGTCCTTATTTCAATGCTCCAAATAAGTCATTGTGCTGAAGGATATTATGTAGAGGAAACACTTTTTCTTGATCTTTCTCTCAAAATGTTCAGGAAGGTCAGGCCTTAGACAAATCACTTTCAAAAATCAAAACCTGGACATGGATGGGACAAAAATGACGGTGATGTGCAGAGACGGGAATCCTAGCAGTTTCTGCTTTGGAGACTTTTGAACCCTCGAGCTGTGTAAACAGAACAAGAACTTTTTTCTCTAATGTGCCCACCACACATTCTGGGGGTATGAAAGAGAGCCCCCATCCTCATCCTAAAAGCACCTCATGAATGACTGAGCTCATCTAAGCTGCACACCGAGATGCTGCATGGTTCTTTCAAGCCACATGTATGTGTTAAGAAATGTCTTAGTGCATTCAGCCTGCTATAATAGAAATACCATAGACAGGGTGGCATATAAACAATAGAAATTTACTTCTTACAGTTCTGGAAGCTGAGGAGGCCAAGATCAAAGTGCCACCAGGTTCACTGTCTGGTGAGGGCCCACTTCACAGTTCACAGACTGTTGTCTTTTCGCTGTGTCCTCACATGGAGGAAGGGACAAGGCAGCTCTGTGGAGTCCCTTTTCTAAGGGCACTAACACCATTCATGGGGGCTCCACCCTCATGACCTAGTCACCTCCCAGAGGCCCCATCTCCTAATACCATCATGTTGGCGATTAGGTTTCAACATATGAATTTTGGGAGACACAAACATTCTGTTGATAGGAAGAACCTACTGTATGCTAAGCCCAGCCAGAGGCTCTGCTCTGAGGTTACCAAAGTAATGAAGACTGGTCATGGCTCTTGAAGAATTCCAGGGATTGGAGATGATTATACTGAGGGAGAACTAGCAGAACGGGGTTGGACAATTAAAGTGGAACCAAAGGCGGGACAAGTACTGATTCACATGGCACTGTGGATGGAGGCTTCACAGAGGGGGCTATTTTCGTGGCTTCAAGGCCACTATGTGGGGCTTACAGTTGTCAAGATGGTGGGATGGGCACAGAGAAGGGTCAAACTGAAGAGAGGATTTCGGGCAGAAAGAATAACACATGAAAATGAAATACAGAGGCAGAAAATAACATGATGCTTGAGGATAAAGGTAAGAACACCAAGGTGTACAGAGTGCTGACAAGTGATCTCCAGGTTATATGATTTTCCCTAATTTAAAACTTAATTTACACCTCACAGTATTTGAAAAAATCTAGACACCACGCACAAATGAAATAATAGGCATAATTCACTTTATACCATCAGTGTTTTCTTGAAAATTTGCATATTAATTTACTTCACATTCTGCAGGAAATTCTTTTATTTCCTGAGTGCTGATTCTTTTAAGTTATTTAACACAAGTTGAAGTGTGCATACCTGCACACTACTTGATGGTCTCTTTAATTACCAGTAGTGAGATTACCTAATAATGGAATTATGCTGAGAACGTGACCTTTCAAACACCAAATGTGCCTCAATGTGCATTATTTTCATAGCTCTGAGGAGTTTTTCAAATCAATCCTGCAACTTAAATTCTTTTGGCCAGTTTTGACCTGAGGCACAAAGGAAAATAATTGCTTAATTCAATTTCTTACTGTGTCAAACTCATGGAATTAATGATAGATATTGATGGGCATCTTTTATCCCAAAACCTGGAAACCTGGAAACTCTGGTTCACAAGCTGTATCTGAACCTTGAGATCTAACTATGTGCTTTAAAAGCAAAACTAGTGACTTTCTTTCATAAACAGAAAAAGAGGCACTAGTGCCTGAGGTCACAAAGCCATTGGCATTTTAATCAGACAAGAGGAGTATTTCTACCTCAATTCTAATAAAACGTGATTTTTCTGATTCAGAACCTCAGCCTGACCCCGAGAAACCAAACTCTGAATGTGAAGAGTACTGCCTTTAAACATAATGGTAATTAATCATAAGCATTGAGAGAAGTTATGATATGGAACACAGCTATAAAAAATAGGTATTGTTTTAAAACTTTGCTATGATCATGGAATGACCACCTGGTCATGGTCTGGGGAAAGGGACTGGACCTTTTAAAACCAGATCATCAAAGTTCTTATACCTGAACTCATGTTCTATATCTAACTTGTTGAATAATCTTGGTATTTACCTTGCTTCTCTTAGCCAACTTTCTATTCTATTAAATGGGAAAATTACTAGTTCTCAAGTGTTCCCAAACCTTCCTAAATAAATGGTATTTTCTTTCCAATTTACGTGAATTTATTTGCTCAACGAAGATTAAAGTTCCCTATGCAAGGCATCATGCCCATCTCCCGAGGGGCAGCCTGACTATTTGCAGACGCACATGCCCAGGCTGGGCAAGACATAACTCCTTTCTCACCTCTCTATGAAATAAACCTCCTGAAGCTTTGTTTCAATGGAGCCCAGATGTATGGCACAGGGGCTATGTGTCAGAAATGAAAAGAGAGAAGTTTGGGGAATTAAGTGGTATTTCTTTTTTCTTTTTCTTTTTTTTTTTTTTTTATGGAAACGCTGGATTTCCTTACCGTATCCTTAGGCGGGGATCGCCAAGATGCAACTCTGCGGGAACAATGGTGCATAAACAAACATGACCACTAACGTAGTTTAGGGTGTCTCCCTTTCATGTCTGAATATGTTTAGACACTTACACAACCAGAGAGCTTGGAATGAAAGAAAACAATGCCCAGGAGAAAGGAACGCTTTGAATCTGGGTCGCTAGGCCTTGATATCGCTTACCTTTTCTCTGTTAAACCAACCCAAGGCCATCGCACATCTTGATCTTTCTTTGCCAGAGTCTGTGTCTAGACAAATTTTTCCCAGACGTGTAGCTCAGAAATAACCTTCCACCCCACTTTTCCTATTATGTATCTAATATGGCATAGCCCGAAGCCACTGCGGGGTCTAATCTGCATGTCTGTTTCAAGAAGCCCAGAGACACCATCTGCATAAGGCTCTTGCTTTCTGGGAGACCTTAGGAGAAGGATTTAGAGATGGATTCTTTTCATTATTTTCATTTAGTCCAAAACATCCCCAGGAGAGATATCTGTGACTTAACTTCAACAGCTGTAGGGTATTCTTGGGGTCAGAGGTACCGCCCTAAGAGGAAGGAGAGGTACTGAAGGTCAGAACACAGCAGCAGAGGCAGACTCCAAAGCCCTGGTAAGTCTTGCCACGTGGTGCCACTTTCCTGATCTTCTTGGGGACTTAGGCTAAGTCCAAAAAACAAGAGAACTAGACCACTAGAATCACAACGACATATTATAGTAGGAAAAAGAAAACAGACACAATGCATGAAAAGGGACTGTACCCATGGTTACAAAGCTGTAGAGACAGCAGTTAGCACTGGAGGTGGGGCTGGTCAGAGCAGCCATGGCACCGACGTTGTAGTATCTACAGGTGATGTTCTCAGCGGAAGAGGTGATAGGGTGGCCATGGTGGTGGCAGAGCAGGAACCAGAACTGAACCTGGGTATGAGTGGCAGCAGCCTCAGGAGCTGGTGGCCAAGGTGGAGAATCTCTAGCAGCTACAGGAGAGCAGTGGCAGCGGTAGCAGCCTCAGGGATGGGCATCTTCGGCAGTTCTAGAGGGACCTGACGGCGGCAGCAGTAGAGAAGGCTGGTACCAGCCAAAGCCACAGGGAAGAATAATCCACACTAGACCTAGAAGGTGTGGGGCTGAGCTGGGCTGGACCCAGCAGAAGCAGCAGTGGCCAGGTTCTGTAAAGAGTGGGAGAGAATGGTAACAGCAGTGGGGCAGAGATAGGCTTAGCAATGGCTCCAAATAAGAAAAGAAAACAAATACATAACAGCAGGCAAGAGTGCAGTCAGAGCAGAATCATTATGGGTCAAACGTAAAGACAGGAGCAGGTCCAGAGGACCAGCTGCACAGAGCGCATGGTCAGTGGAGCAGTGCAGTAGGTAAGGGTATGAGCTGGGATCCACATAGCTGAGCAAAGGAAACATGATGGTCTGGGGACTCTGCTGCTCTGATATTCAATGTCACCCACATGTGATCCACAGGTATAGACAGTGCATCTTCTTCCCTCTTAATTATATTCATACCCTCCCGAGAGAGGAGAGGGTTTTTCAGCCTCTGAGGCTGCAGCTGTTGGACTGAGCTCCAGATTTCTGACCAGGGGATTCAGCAGGAGAGACTGTGGTTTTTGACTGCTCAAGGTGGCCCTGGGCAAAGTTGTACCTTTCAAGAATAATTTATAATAAGAAACAGCCTCTAGTCTAGAAATATAGTGATGCTACTTCTCAAAGGCAGAATAAGCCTTACTCCATGATATAAAAGCTCAGTATATTAGAGTTGAATTTTATATCAACTAGTCTATCCACTCACTTCACAGACAGGTAAACTGAGTCCCAGGGAGCTCGGTGAATTTCCTAAGATTACGTTGAGTCCTCAGCCCTCCTAACTCAATGTTCTTTCTTCTCCAACACACTGTCTTCTATATATGCCCTGCTGGTGGAATGCTGGTGGAATGACTTGGAAACTCTGCATGGACATTTGCTTTGACCTGTATCCAAGGCATTTCTCCACTGATCCTCCAATGTACAGAGGGAAACGGACAGCCAGGTCTTGTGGGAAGAATTGATAGGGAGGACACAGGTCTGTCACAGAGGAGGGACCCAATGAACAGCTGCTGAATGACATGTCCTGGGGTGTTAGAAATAGACTCAGAGAATTTGGTTTTTATTTGAGTCCATAATTTGCTAGGAGAAAAGAAAGCAATACAAAGAAAGATAACACAAAGAGAGACGGAACTAACAGAAATAGATGGTTCACATTCCCCTAGGGCACTGGCCAGAAAATAAAAGCTGGGTACCATTCTGCCCCCATTAATTAGGCAGAATTACAGGATGCCCAGGCAGAAGGTAGTTTCTAATGGTGGCCAATCCCTGCTACTCGCTAAAAAGAGAGGATACGATGGTCCATTAGGCTTATGGGCTGTGAGGCTGTGGCCTTCCCAGTTCCCCATGAGGAAGGTGAGGGGGTGCATCCCAGCAGACCCCACAGTGCAAATTCCCCATCTCTAATATCTTACAGGAAAGATATCTCCACCTACTTGGAGTCCCCTCAAATTTAATACATCCAAAACTCAACTCCAACCTTCTTTCTCCCAAATGAGCTCCCTCCCCAGACCTCCAAATGCTGTCACTGATGGTAGTAACTCTTCCAGTCAGCCTTATACTCCTCCTTGCTCTCTACCTCTCCTCCTATGCCCAGGTCCCAAGACCTAATGCCTGGGCTGTTCCAGTGGCCTCCTGGTTGACTTCACCAGTGTGCGTTTCTTAAATCGTACAGTTGGGTACACAGCATATTCTCCACTAAAAAATGTACCACAGCTCCCCATTACATGACAGCGTAGTTCAGACTCCTTAACTTGGCTTTTAGGGTCACCTACCATCCTCTTTCCTGTTTACCTCCCCTCCTGCGAAATGCATTATTCAATCATTCCCACTTTCCCACTGCTATCCCCTTATCAAGAATCTCCCCCTTAATCAATGAGATAAAGCAGGCAAAGGGCCCTTTACTTGATCAGCACTCAGTAAATACTAGCCCTCTTCAAAGTCCACAGCCACTCCTCTTCCTTCAGGGAGTTTTCCCTCAGCAAACCAGCTCCCCCCTTAGCTATACTGCCTATTTGACATTTAGCTTAGGCTACCTTTGTGGTTGTTATCTTTTAACCTTCAACTGCATTTTAACACTCTCATAGCTCTTTGTATTTCTATCTCGAGACTATAGTGTCCTATAGAGAATAAGACCTTAATACCTTGCACTGCTGCTGCTGCTGTAGCATCACTACAAGTTATCCTTAGCTCCAGACACACTTACATCACTGGCTCACCTCTTCCCCCGCCATAGCAAAATTCCAGAAATGTAAGAATTTTAGATGGAGAAAGGAATAAGAAGAGGAAGGAGAACAAGTATTTATTGGTTACCTCCTGTACACAAGGTAACAGTCTTTGTTCTTGCATAAATGTCTTCTCATACAAAGGAAGAATGACATAAAGGAGTGAACTGATCTGGGCAGGATACCAAATGTTGGTGTCACTGCTTAGGACTGGAGCCCATAAACTTCCGACTCCCACTGAAAAACAGCCAATGTCAAGGTGAGTTTAGACGGATCTTAACTCAGCCAGATACTCATTAATGAGAATGATGGTGAAAGTGTTGGGAATGTACGTCGGCCTCAGTAAGAAATCCCTTATAAATTTAAGGAGAGCTCGGGAGAGATTTCTATCTGTCTTCCTTATGCTTGCAAGCTTCACGGTGTTCTGACGCTAGCTTAAGCCAGGTAGCACCCTGACACCTCTCAAGCAGTTGAAACCTTGGGCAGTTGGGGTTCTCTTGACAATTACATCACTTTCTGAAACAACGTTTGACAAAACTTGTCTAAATGTTTTGCAGACATCACTCTGTAAGAAAAAGGCTTTGATCATCACCCCCCTTTCACAGATAGGAAAACTGAGGTACAGACCATTATAGTGTCCACTGTTTCATGACACACCAGTATGACTCTGTCCTAGGAGGCTACTCTGTTGCTCATCCTAGAGTGAAAATGGGAGACTTTTCATGGCTAATGACCACCACTCATATAGCTCATATATTGGTGGCAACTTGTAAGAAAATTGGGCATCACAAGTGGAAGGGGTCATCTGCTTAAGGGAATTTTATCTAGATGGACACACAATTCATAAAACTACAATGTTGTTGATATAGAGCTGTGGTTCATCAAAGCAAAGGTTGACACCCAGTTTAAGTACCAGCTCTTATTAGAAAGATTGTCACGGGATGGCTCGAGTTTACAAGGCCTGGACCCAAACCTAATAAAGGTCCTTCATGATGGTTCTGTGTCACTAATTAGGAAATACAATCAACTGCTTTTCTGTTTCCCATGCAGCGCATCAGGCATCATGTGACTACTCAGAAGAACAAAAAGTAGCATCAGGCTGTTGCTATGGAGACCTAAGAACCATCTGAATTGCGGTGGCATCATAAAAGCAAAATTCCAATCATCAGTCTTTAACTATAGGGCTGTTGAAATCTATCTCATATTTTTAGAACGTGTGACATTTAACACACTGATGAATATTTCCAGCTTCAGAATATATTCCCTGCTTTCATATTTAGATGGGAGTTTTCAATTCAACTGGCTGGGTTTTTGTTTTTTTTTTTCCTCCTGGTAAACGCTTTATCTCATGCACGATTGCAGCTCTTTATATACTTATTTCCTAGATGTCGCTTCATTCCTGCTTCCTATTTTCTCTTTATTCTATAATTAAAATTATTTTCTCACTGGCTGTGGATCTCCTCTTCACCAGGATATCCTTAGTTATATGTTTCATATCCCTAGTTGAAACATCATCCAGGCCTCAATTCCCACTGGTCTTAACTGATCACACTTCAAGCCTTAGTTGCTAATAATCAACAGTTCTGAGTCCTGGTCAAAGGTGCATAACTGCTTCCCTGGTGATTCTTTATCTCTGAAGTTACCATCACCTTATCATCCAAGGTGATCCCAACTTACATTTCCAGGCTTTGTATGAAAATCTTTCTTTGGGATCTGGAATAATAGGTATGTCATTTCCACTTTTTTTCTCCATGAGAATTGCTAAAAGGATTTCGTTTAACACTACGCACCACCGTTCTGGAAATAAACACACACACACACACACACACACACACACACACACTCACACACACACACACACGTTGTTGAACTTATTTGAAAGATGTTGAAAGAGACTGATCAGCTGTTAAAAATAACAACTCTAATAACTTAGTTGGTGTAAAAGAAAAAAACGGGAAAATCTGAATACATAGGAAACACAAGTGCTGTTCAAAGAAAAGTGTTGAGGACACGGTTGTGCGACAAGGTCTCCTCCACATTCTTCTTCTTCATCCAGATCAGCCTCTTCAAACCTTCTGGTTTATGTAAATGATTTCTCCTTTGAACCTCTTTCCTTAAGAGAGTTTCAGGATCTCTTGGACTTATTTATTTTCTTCCCCTCTCTAAACCTCTCCAGAAAAGTGCCTTCTTGTTCTCTCCACAGTGTCAGACAGTAAACTCAAGCACACAGGTGGGTAAGGCACTACCAATGTGTGACTTTTATTTGTCTGTGAATTTCCAGGAACTGACATCTCTGCCTCTACATAACTGAATTTAAAAAATAATGAATTGGGCTTCCCTGGTGGCGCAGTGGTTGAGAGTCTGCCTGCCAATGCAGGGGACACGGGTTCGAGCCCTGGTCTGGGAAGATCCCACGTGCCACAGAGCAACTGGGCCCGTGAGCCACAAATACTGAGCTCTGTGCGTCTGGAGCCTGTGCTCCGCAGCAAGAGAGGCCGCGACAGTGAGAGGCCCGCGCACCGCGATGAAGAGTGGCCCCTGCTTGCCACAACTAGAGAAAGCCCTCGCACAGAAACGAAGACCCAACACAGCCAAAAATAAATAAATGAATAAATAAATTTAAAAAAATAAATAAATAAAAATAAAAAATAATGAATTCCTTGAAGAAGTTTTTAAGCACTCTTGAGTCAACGTTTTCTTCCAGAGGTCACCAGAATCTACCAGAGGATGATGTATTTATTTGCTATTACATCTCTAATCACCCACAGTGGGCTGCAGTGTCAGGGCTGTGTACACAGCAATGTGCACCAAATATATTTGCACAGAGAGTCATGCCACAAAAAAATAAAGAATAACAGCCTGTGTTTGCTGACTTCAACATCAAGGACTGCACTGTTATCCTTGTCAATATCTAGGTCAAGTTAAATACCCTGTTCAGAAATTCCACTCTGGGCCAACCATGGCTAATTTTGTTTCATGTTTGAATGAGATTTCTGGTAATCATGATCTGGTGAAGAACACTCTCTTACTTCAGATGACTTTTAAACACATTTTGATTGTCTGTACGCCAATGAACTCTACCTTTACTCTACTTTGCTTTTTCCTGTTAGGTTGCCTCTTAATTAATCATCAGTCCACCAGGAACACTGCACCCAGGGATGTGCCTTGCAATGAGAATTGTGCTGTGGAGGCAATGGGAGAGCCTTTGGTGACACTTGTACTTAACTGTTTCAGGTCTGAAGACCTTGTCTCATCAATTAGAAATGAAACATCCGTAAGGTGAAAACGTCATACTGCCTTGCTTTTTATTCCTACAGTGTCTTATCACACACCAAGTGTGCAATAAAAAAAAGTTGCCCAGTGAATGAAAAACCATAGGAATGAATACAGAACCAGATCCAGATGAATCTTCAAGGAACTTACAAATTTGGGGGGTAGAGAAGAGACCAGAAATCATTCATAATTAATAAAAGATGGTCTGTGAAGCCAGCAAGATGATACAGTAGAGACCAGAGTCCTGTAAGAATGCAGAGAGTGGAGAGGCAGTTAAAGAGGAGAATGAGGGTGGGGGGCAGGGAAAGAAGTCACCGCACTTGGGAGATGTGGTTTGGATTTTTCAAAACAGGCGGAATCTGGAGACACAGGGCGGAGACAGTACAGGGAAAGGCAAGAGCGGATAACCTCAAAGGGCAGCTCTACGCAGGGCAAGAATAAGAGAAGACGAAGCCGGAACCGAGTGGTCTTTGCTGAGACACTATTACACGGGGGAACTGCTTGTCGGAAATTGCCACTTAGATCTCTATGCTTCTAGTTTGCCTCTTTAGCAACAATTAAAGTCTTTACAAAGGCCAAAAAGATTCACAGGAAAAAACCAAATACCATGGAATAAACAGAGGTTTAAAAGAGGAATAAAAAGAATAAAGAGGAGGAATAAAAAGAGACCTTGTTGCTAATCAGTTATCCCAAGCATAGCACATTAGCAATAAACTAAAAATTACATATGCATGTATAGATACTTATATGAGATGACCCTCTCCCATTATCCACAAAGGAACCATCACTCCCATTTCACTCACTCAGCCATCCTCACACCATGTCCATCCCTGCCACATCCCCAAACCTCACAGTCTGCTGCTAGACTGACTCACGTTCACCTAGGTATGTCCTATATGCTGTAGGCTGCACCTTGGACCTATGATAGAGTTTGAGTCTCACATGAATATAAGGATTTTCTTTTTTTTTTTAAATTGAGGTGAAATTCACACAACATAAAATTAACCCTTTTAAAGTGAACAATTCAGTGGCATTTAGTACATTCACAATGTTGTACAACCACTACCACTACTTAGTTTCAAAATATTTTCATCACCTCAAAAGGAATAGGTAAATATTTTTATCACCCCAGAAGGAAAAGGGGAATATTTTCATAACCTCAAAAATATGGTGAATATTTTCATCACCCCAAAAGGAAAGGGGTACCCATTAAGCGGCTGCTGCCGATTCCTCCCTCTCCCCAGCCCCTGGCAACGACCGAACTGTGATCTGTCTCTACAGATTCACCTGTTCTGGCTGAGGTTCATCTGTGTTGTAGCCTGGGTCAGGACCTTATTCCTTTTTATGACTGAATAATATCCATCAGGTGACTTGTTTATGCAATCAGCAGTTGATGGGTAATTGAGTTGTTTCCACCTTCTGGCTGTTGGGAATAATGCTGCTCTGAATGTGGGTGTGCATGTAATTTGTTTGAGTCCCCGCTTTCAATTCTTTGGGGTCTGTACCTGGGAGTAGAATTGCTGGGCCATATGATAATTCTGTATTTAACTATTTAAGGAAACATCAAATTGTTTTCCACAGCAGCTGCACCAACATCTGGATTTAAGCTGGAAAAGACTGAGAGCCCCATAAGATTGCATTTAGATGTCTAAAGCTGCTCTCTGCCCTCACCTATCCCCCAGCAGGGGACTGGGTGTGTGCACTTCCTTACGGGAGAGACAAGCTTCACCTTCCCCAATAAAACAGGCACCTGTAGGCAGAGGGCATGACTAGGCAAAAGGAGAAATAGAAAATGTTAAAAAACACACAGCAAAGCACATCAAGAGCTTGAAGAATGACCTTCCCTCTATATCCAGAAATTATCCTAAGGAAGTCGTCTTAAGATGGCATAACTGTTTATACATACGGAACTCATTACAGAATTATTTCATAGTAAAACTTATATCTCCAATCTGCAAGACAATTTAATTCTCTCAAGGTACATCCAATCATATTTTTAACCACATTTTATTTGTGAAAATATTCACAATAGAATACTAATTGGAGACATAGTTAATCACAACTATATATTATGATGTCGAGTTATAAAAATGAATATATAATTATATATAAACCCATCAATGTGCAGTCTGCATGCATGAAACACAGAAGGAAATATGCCCAAATCTTTATAATGGGACCCCTGTGATTATTATTTTCATTTTTGTATTTATCTCCATTTTCCAAGTTTCCTACAATGAACATTCTATAACTAAAACCGGCAGAAACAAACCACCAAGGAGATGCCAGAATAGTCACCTGTTTCTTCATTAGTTCATCCACATATACATTCCTATATTCACTCATCAACCACACACACCACGGCCTTTCTTCACACCACTGGGCTAGGCATTGAGGAGGTTCGTGGTTAAAAAAAAACAAGGAGCATTCTTACCTTTGAGAACTTTTAATTTCTGAAATGCTAAGACGATGAAATTTATGAAATCTCACATTTCATGATCCCCCTCCTTATCTACTTAAAATTTAAAAGCTTCCGTTTGCTCTGAAAAAATGTTATTCATATTTATATTTCAAATGTCCTTTAAAAAAATGCCTCATCTGATTTCACAGAGACCATTAGATGAAAATTATGAACCGCATCCTGGTTTTGGAGAGGAATGTCCCCTTTTTCACTTCAGGCTGGTCAAAGCATTAAGTAATTGTCTCTCTGCTTATTTTCCCTTCCTTCCTTAAAAATTAAAGAGCAATTCTTATTCTCAGGGCAGGTTTAAATAGAACAATAAGAATTTTTAGGAGTAGTATATGTTATTTCTTTCTTCTACAGTGTCAAAAATAATTTACCGTATTCCCCTGACAATCCTTTTTATGGCGTCTAGATGTCCTAATTTTTATTTTTGTTTGAATGGAAATGCCCAGAGGCGTTCAGGATACTGCCTATCGTAATCCAGTAAGTTAGAAACGGAACAAGAACTAGAAACCGAACCTCTAAAATCTGGCTCAGGATTTCAGCAAAACTTTAAAAGAAAACATACCTAGGAGAGAAGCATATCTGTGTGAGAGAGTAAATCTTTCTCACAAAGTAAAATGTCTCCCCTGTGTTTCTCTGCATTAAAACTCAGGTGCCATCAGGAAATAGCAGAGACACACAGGGCTGCAGTTACAGGCTGAAAACTACCTGTAAAAATCATTTCCCTAAGGTTCCCCATTTACTCCATTCTCACCTCAGATAATAAATAAACTTGCTCAGCTTTGAGCATCAACTCTGACTCTTCTGGAGGAGAGATCTCCAGGTGTCCCTGCTACAGGAAGAGTCAAGCTGGGTCCATTCAACTCCTTACATGACTGCCAGGCAAGGAGGTGGTAACACTTAGAAAAGACCAGAGTGAAACCAGCTCCTTTTCTGAGGGTATAAGCCATTAGGAAATTAATAGCTGCAAGTTGGATTAGGTCCATTAAAATCTTCAGCATACGTACAGCCCAGGAGAGGTTCACAGAGGAAGAAGGCTACTGTACACACCACCATACTTTCCTGTGCCCACACCGACCATACACGAACTAAGAATCTGAGTCAAGTTGTTCTTTACCACTTCACAACACTGAAATATTTCATGCGATATATTCAGAAACCAGCGATCATGTCTCTTTACTAGCTTGTTGTGAAAGATCAATAGAAATAGAGATGCAACAAAGACTTTTCTCAGGGAAGGCAAATCAGTTACAATGGCTAGGAACTGCAAAAACATATTCTGCCTCCCATCTTAAAACCTTTCCAGTATACAACTAACTGCTGGACAATCATCGACAGGAAGACACTGGAACTCACCAAAAAAGATACCCCACATCCAAAGACAAAGGAGAAGCCACAATGAAATGGTAGGAGGGGTGCAATCACAATAAAATCAAATCCCATAACTGCTGGGTGGGTGACTCACAAACTGGAGAACACATACCACAGAAGTCCACCCACTGGAGTGAAGGTTCTGAGCCCCACGTCAGGCTTCTCAACCTGGGGGTCCGACAATGGGAGAAGGAATTCTTAGAGAATCAGACTTTGAAGGCTAGCGGGACTTGCTTGCAGGACTTCAACAGGACTGGAGGAAAGAGAGACTCCACTCTTGGAGGGCACACACAAAGTAGTGTACACATCAGGACCCAGGGGAAGGCGCAGTGACCCCATAAGAGACTGAACCAGACCTACCTGCTAGTGTTGAAGGATCTCCTGCAGAGGCGGGGGGTGGCTGTGGCTCACCATGGGGACAAGGACACTGGCAGCAGAAGTTCTGGGAAGTACTCCTTGGCGTGAGCCCCCCAGAGTCCACCATTTGCCCCACCAAAGAGCCAGGTAGGCTCCAGTGCCGGGTCGCCTCAGGCCAAACAACCAACAGGGAGGGAACCCAGCCCCACCCATCAACAGACAAGCACATTAAAGTTTTACGGGGCTCTGCCCACCAGAGCAACACCCAGCTCTACCCACCACCAGTCCCTCCCATCAGGAAACCTGCACAAGCCTCTTAGATAGCCTCATCCACCAGAGGGCAGAGAGCAGGAGCAAGAACTACAATGCTGCAGCCTGTGGAATGAGAACCACATTCACAGAGAGACAAAATGAAAAGGCAGAGGGCTATGTACCAGATGAAGGAAAAAGATAAAACCCCAGAAAAACAACTAAATGGAGTGGAGATAGGCAACCTTCCAGAAAAAGAATTCAGAATGATGATAGTGAAGATGATCCAGAACCTTGGAAAAAGAATGGAGGCAAAGATCAAGAAGATGCAAGAAATGTTTAACAAAGACCTAGAAGAATTAAAGAACACACAAACAGAGATGAACAATACAATAACTGAAATGAAAACTACACTAGAAGGAATCAATAGCAGAATAACTGAGACAGAAGAACGGATAAGTGACCTGGAAGACACAATAGTGGAATTCACTGCCATAGAACAGAATAAAGCAAAAAAGAATGAAAAGAAATGAAGACAGCCTAAGAGACCTCTGGGACAATATTAAATGCAACAACATTCGCGCTATAGGGGTCCCAGAAGGAGAAGAGAGAGAGAAAGGATGTGAGAAAATATTTGAAGAGATTATAGTCAAAAACTTCCCTAATGTGGCAAAGGAAATAGCTACCCAAGTCCAGGAAGCACAGAGCATCCCAGGCAGGATAAACCCAAGGAGAAACATGCCGAGACACACAATAATCAAACTGCCAAAAATTAAAGACAAAGAAAAATGACTGAAAGCAACAAGGGGAAAATGACAAACAACATTCAAGGGAACTCCCATTAAGGTTAACAGCTGATTTCTCAGCAGAAACTCTACAAGCCAGAAGGTAGTGGTACAATATATTTAAAGTGATGAAAGGGAAGAACCTACAACCAAGATTACTCTACCTGGCAAGGATCTCATTCAGATTCGATGGAGAAATCAAAAACTTTACAGACAAGCAAAAGCTAAGAGAATTCAGCACCACCAAACCAGCTCTACAACAAATGCTAAAGAAACTTCTCTAAGTGGGAAACACAAGAGAAGAAAAGGAACTACAAAACAAACACGTAACAATTAAGAAAATGGTAATAGGAACATACACGTCGATAATTACCTTAAACGTGAATGGATTAAATGCTCCAACCAAAAGACACAGGCTCGCTGAATGGATACAAAAACAAGACCCATATATATGCTATCTACAAGAGACACACTTTAGACCTAGGGACACATACAGACTGAAAGTGAGGGGATGGAAAAGATATTCCATGCAAATGGAAATCAAAAGAAAGCTGGAGTAGCAATGTTCATATCAGATAAGATACACTTTAAAATAAAGAATGTTACAAGAGACAAGGAAGGACACTACATAATGATCAAGGGATCAATCCAAAAAGAAGATACAACAATTATAAATATATATGCACCCAACATAGGAGCACCTCAATACATAAGGCAACTGCTAACAGCTAGAGAAGAGGAAATTGACAGTAACACAATAATAGTGGGGGACTTTAACACCTCACTTACACCAATGGACAGATCATCCAAACAGAAAATTAATAAGGAAACACAAGTTTTAAATGACACAATAGACCAGATAGATTTAATTGATATTTATAGGACATTCCATCCAAAAACAGCAGATTACACTTTCTTCTCAAGTGCACATGGAATAGTCTCCAGCATAGAACATATCTTGGTTCACAAATCAAGCCTCAGTAAATTTAAGAAAATTGAAATCAGATCAAGCAGCTTTTCCAACCACAATGCTATGAGATTAGAAATCAATTACAGGGAAAAAAATGTAAAAAAATCACAAACACATTGGAGGCTAAACAATACATTACTAAATAACCAAGAGATCACTGAAGAAATCAAAGAGGAAATCAAAAAATACCTAGAGAAAAATGAAAATGAAAACACGATGGCCCAAAACCTAATTCTAAGAGGGAAGTTTATAGCAATACAATGCTACCTCAAGAAACAATAAAAATCAAATAAACAATCTAACCTTACACCTAAAGGAAGTACAGAAAGAAGAACAAACAAAACCCAAAGTTAGCAGAAGGAAAGAAATCATAAAGATCAGAGCAGAAACAAATGAAATAGAAACAAAGAAAACAGCAGAGATCAATAAAACTAAAAGCTGGTTCTTTGAGAAGATAAAAAAAAATTGATAAACCTTTAGCCAGACTCATCCAGAAAAAGAGGGAGAGGACTCAAATCAATAAAATTAGAAATGAAAAAGAGGTTACAATGGACACCACAGAAATACAAAGCATCCTAAGAGACTACTACAAGCAACTGTATGTCAATAAAATGGACAACCTAGAAGAAATGGACAAACTCTTAGAAAGGTATAACCTTCCAAGAGTGAACCAGGAAGATATAGAAAATATGAACAGACCAATCACAATTAGTGAAATTGAAACTGTGATTAAAAATCTTCCAACAAACAAAAGTCCAGGACCAGATGGCTTCACAGGTGAATTCTATCAAACATTTTGAGAAGAGCTAACACCCATCCTTCTCAAACTCTTCCAAAAAATTGCAGAGGAAGGAACACCCCCAAACTCATTCTATGAGACCAACATCGCCCTGATACCAAAACCAGACAGAGATACTACAAAAAAAGAAAATTGCAGACCAATACCACTGATGAATACAGATGCAAAAATCCTCACCAAAATACTAGCACACAGAATTCAACAACACATTAAAAGGATCATACACCATGGTCAAATGGGATTTATCCCAGGGATGCAAGGATTCTTCAATATATGCAAATCAATCTATGTGAGACACCATATTAACAAATTGAAGAATAAAAACCATATGATCATCTCAATAGATGCAGAAAAAGCTTTCGCAAAATTCAACACCCATTTATGATAAAAACTCTCCAGAAAGTGGGCATAGAGGGAACATACCTCAACATAATAAAGGCTATATATGACAGACCCACAGCAAACATTGTTCTCAATGGTGAACAACTGAAAGCATTTCCTCTAAGATCAGGAACAAGACTAGAATGTCCACTCTCACCACTATTATTCAACATAGTTTTGGAAGTCCTAGCCATGGCGATCAGAGAAGAAAAAGAAATAAAAGGAATCCAAATCAGAAAAGAAGAATAAAACTTTCACTGTTTGCAGATGACATGATACTATACATAGAGAATCCTAAAGATGCCACCAGAAAACTACTAGAGCTAATCAATGAATTTGGTAAAGTTGCAGGATACAAAATTAATGCACAGAAATCTCTTGCATTCCTATACACTAACAATGAAAGATCAGAAAGAGAAATTAATCCCACTCATCACTGCAAGAAAAAGAATAAAATACCTAGGAATAAATCTACCTAAGGAGGTAAAAACCTGTACTCAGAAAGCTGTAAGACACTGTTGAAAGAAATCAAAGATCACACAAACAGATGGAGAGATATACCATGTTCCTGGATTGGAAGAATCAATATTGTGAAGATGACTATACTACTCAAAGCAATCTACAGATACAATGCAATCCCTATCAGATTACCAGTGGCATCTTTTACAGAACTTGTACAAAAAATCTTAAAATTTGTATGGAGACACAAAAGACCCCGAATAGCCAAAGCAGTCTTTGAGGGAACAAAACAGAGCTGGAGGGATCAGATTCTCTGACTTCAGACTATACTGCAAAGCTACATTAATCAAGACAGTATGGTACTGGCACAAAAACAGAAATATAGATCAATGGAACAGGATAGAAAGCCCAGAGATAAACCCACGCACCTATGGTCAACTAATCTATGACAAAGGAGGCAAGGATATACAGTGGAGAAAAGACAGTATCTTCAATAAGTGGTGCTGGGAAAACTGGACAGCTACATGTAAAAGAATGAAATTAGAACACTCCCTAACATCATACACAAAAATAAATTCAAAATGTATTAGAGACCTAAATGTTATAGACTGGAAACTATAAAACTCTTAGAGGAAAACATAGGAAGAACACTCTTTGACATAAATCACAGCAAGATCTTTTTTGACCCACCTCCTAGAGTAATGGAAATAAAAAATAAATAAACAAATGGGACCTAATGAAACTTAAAAGCTTTTGCACAGCTAAGGAAACTATAAACAAAACGAAAAGACAAACCTCAGAATGGGAGAAAATATTTGCAAACTAATCAACAGACAAAGGATTAATCTCCAAAATATATAAACAGCTCATGCAGCTCAATATTAAAAAAACAAACAACCCAATCCAAAAATGGGCAGAAGACCTAAATGGACATCTCTCCAAGAATACATACAGATGGCCAAGAGGCATATGAAAAGCTGCTCAAAATCATTAATTATTAGAGAAATGCAAGTGAAAACTACAATGAGGTATCACCTCACACCGGTTAGTATGGGCATCATCAGAAAATCTACAAACAACAAATGCTGGAGAGGGTGTGGAGAAAAGGGAACCCTCTTGCACTGCTGGTGGGAATGTAAATTGATATAGCCACTATGGAGAACAGTATGGAGGTTCCTTAAACAACTAAAAATAGAATTACCATATGACCCAGCAGTCGCACTGCTGGGCATACACCCAGAGAAAACTGTAAGTCAAAAAGACAAATGCACCCCAATGTTCATTGCAGCACTATTTACAATAGCCAGGTCATGGAAGCAACCTAAATGCCCACTGACAGACGAATGGATAAAGAGGATGTGGTATGTAGATACAATGGAATATTACTCAGCCATAAATAGGAACAAAACTGGGTCATTTGTAGAGACGTGGATGAATCTAGAGACTGTCATACAGCATGAGGTAAGTAAGAAAGAGAAGAACAAATATCGTATATTAATGCATATATGTGGAATCTAGAAAAATAGTGCAGACGAACCAGTTTGCAAGGCAGAAATAGAGACACAGATATAGAGAACAAATGTATGGACACCAAAGGGGGAAAGTGGCAGGGGGAATGAATTGGGAGATTGGGATTGACATGTATACACTAATATGTATAAATAGATAATAATAATGTGGTGTATAGAAAATAAATAAAATTAAATTTTAAAAAAAACCTTTCCAGTATAACTGCAAACGCACACATGCACATGCACACAAACACACATACACACCCCTGCATGTGTGCGGTCACAGGGGAACATGGCAGGAATCTCATTAGTAGAAACCAGGGGTGTACCAGGGGTGTCTGGGGCTGAGTGAGACCAGAAATTAAGATCAATTCAACTGTGAGCTACTCAGAGTTGACCTACCCTACAAGGATGAATCCCAGCGTCTTTAACTAGGCTGACCTTCAGCCAGAGACACAGTAGCTCAACCTGTAAGAGTTCAGAGACGTTGTAAAACATTAAGATATCCCTATTATCAAATGGCTTTGGGGCACATGAAGAACATGAAAGCTTCAAATCAAAGGCTAAAATTCAATTTAAAATCAGAAGGCTCTACTTCTATACAAGAACAAACAGTCAAGCACAAAGTTAAATAATATTTCTACATACTTCACAGATATGGAGAGACATGACTTCAGTGGGGTTCACTGGAGGGTGTGCATCACAGCAGAGTCTACAGGGTACTTAGGCTTATGTTTATTTGGTGTCTGATTAGAAATGCCTTTCTCAATGTAAACTGATGGCCCACAAACATCTCTCAATAAATGTTAACTATTATTGTGATTACCAATGCTAAATGTGATAACTCGAAATCAAATATAAAGTGATTCGTATATAAAGTGATTTGCCCCCCACGTCTGTGTCCAGTCCTAGTTCTCTACATGGGGTGGGCAAAGCTTTTGTCATGGGGAAGGATGCTGTCAAAGGGAAGCCTAGGCCAGGCAGGAGAAGGCAGGCAACCCTGTCTAGGATGAACGGATGAGTTCCTAGCAGTTGGCCAGCCCAATCGCCATGAACTGGAAACCAACTAATTGGGAGAATCCTAGAATTGCTGCTACTGTCCTCCAAGTCTCACCCAGTCACAATACCCAGAATTGTCCCTATGGATATTTAAGTTAGCTCAGAAAGCTGCCACCAGGTGGCGCCACAACAAGGCTGCGACCAAAAAGTCCAACCCAGAAGCTCAACTGTTTAATTCATTAACCTCACCAATAAGGAACTTCGTATTTGGTAGAACCAACATATTGGGGCCCCATTTATGGTATTATGGCTATTGTGTTATGATAACTTTTAAGAGTGAAGGAGACTCTAATAATGTTGGAGCAAAAGACATAAACTGAAACTATTCAGGTCAAATAGGATATATAAGTCACCCTAGTTATGGCACGGTTTACACTTTATTATTACTACTACTACTACTACAACTGTCTTAGACCATAATATTGCTTTGAAGTTATTTGTGATACACACAAACATACATGTACACTTCATGTTAAAATGCCAACTTCACGCTAATGCCTAAGTGTCTACAGCTTATTAACCCTAGAAAATGAGAACACTGCAGATGCAAGCTTGAGAAACAAATATCCCCAAGCCATTCCGAAGAGACAGAAAAGTCCTACTTCTTCATTCCCAACCGTGTGTCACGCCAGCTCCACCTGTATCCCGCTATTTCTGACACTGGGCTCTTTGGGGAGTCAGGAGTCTATAGGACAGACCAGGCCAATTTTGGTGGCTTCTCAACCCTCACTTTCATCCAGCAAAGTGCATCCTATTAGGAAATGTACCTGAACAGTGTCCTGGAATTGCTAGGTTTTCAAAGTATGTTCCCAAACATAAGAGCTGAGATGGTGACACAAGTGGAAGCAGGGGCTGCTAGGTTATTTAGAACCAGATTGGTACCCATGCTCCACGGAACACAGAGATGTGGTGGCACACTCAGCATCTACTGGCTGTCTTTCTTATTTTCCTTTTGCTTCATTTTCTTCACTTCTTTAATTTAAATGTTTATTGTAGCACCTATACATTTTTAAAATAAATTAAATACTCAGTTACTTGAATATTTGATATCATGTAGAAGAAGTTGACAACTGATACTATTTTCTCATTTTCCATCTCAAAATTGGGTAGAGATGGGCTGAGTCTAATTATTACACAGGTCATCTTCCTATAGTTAACAGAAAATGTTTTTGCAACGTCACACTCATGAGAGGGGGAATCCAATAAATAGTTGACCTAATACTATATTCTAGAAAATATCAAACGTATAGAACAGATAGTAACTCAACTACATTTACTCTTAGTTCCCTACAGTCCTGATCATTTGGTTTCTGAATCAGTAAATACTTTCCATGGACACATGGGCCTCACCTGTCTTGTTTGCATCTTGTCATCTGGCTCTGTGCCATCATCATTAGAAATCTTTGCAATTTCCCCTTTTTTTCCATTTCTGCATGTATTGAGAGTAGACATAGATTGACAAATTCTTTTGCAGGAAATGGGAAAGATACGAGAGCAACTTAAGTGTCCGTCAATAGGTGAATGGATAAAGAAGATGTGGTCTATACATACAATGCAATATTACTCAGACACGAAAAAGGAAGGAAATCACACAACATGGATGGGCCTTGAGGGCATTATGCTAAGTGAAGTAAGTCAGACGGATACTATATGATCTCAAAAAACTACCAAACAAACAAAGGAGCTCATAGATACAGAGAACACATTGGTGGCTGCTGGGGTCAGGGGTCGGGGGGTGGATGAAATGGGTAAAGGGGGTCAAAAGTTGGAAACTCAGTATTAAAATAAATGTCATGGGATGTAACGTGCAGCATGGTGACTACAGTTAATAAGGCTGTATTATATATTTGAAAGTTGCTAAGAAAGTAGATCTTAAAAGTCCTCATCACAAGGAAAAAAATTTTTGTAACAACGATGGATGGATGTTAGCTAGACTTATTATGGCGATCATTAAGAGTAGACACAAGTATCAAATTATTATGTTGTATACCTGAAACTCATATAAGGTTTATGTCAATTATACCTCAAAAAATAAATAAATTACCATTAAAAACAAAGTGGAGAGACGAGGCCTTTTGTAAGCGATGGGAAAGCTAGTTTTTTCTTTGGATAATCAATTTTCTTATTTCACCAGGTGCCTTTGGCATTGAAAAATGGCTGAAAAGAAGAAAGGGAAACTTACTGAAAGATATCACTATATCCATCCATAAATAATTATTCATTAGTATAATGAGGCTTTACGTGAGAGTGGAAACTCACAACAGACTGAGCTATCTCAAGTCGAGGTGGATTGCCAGAGTCAACGTCAATTCTTTTTCTCACAACTGTAAAATGAGTCGACTAGGACCCACTCCACCAAGGAACAAGAACGACATGGCAACACTTGGGTCTATGACATTCCTTTCACCAAGACTCTTTATTCCACAAAGCTTATACTTTATGGAATAAAGTTGCATTTTGTTTATTTTTCTAAGTGGGCACATCATAGAAACTGTCATACTTGATCAGTGCCTTTGGAGAAATATGAAAGCATCACACTCCCATCTGTGCAGCGGGACTGAGCAGGGAGAAATCGGGAAGATTAGGCAGAGAGCTTTCACGCCGAGATCCCCCAGCTGTGTGAAAAACCAAGCCTACTGAACACAAAACACCGAACCACGAAAATAACTCTGCAACCAGAAAGGAAAGAAAAGGAATAAATGCCCCCAGCAAAGCACACCTGGCAAGCAAACCCAACTTGGTTGCATTTCAAAAAATTCATTACCATTCTCTCCAAGCTCCAGTACATTCCTCTGCCTCAGCTGCTCTTTACGCAAGTTCTGCTGCCTCATTTTTCTTTATTGATTAAATGGTAATGAAACAGAGCAGGACCCTATGGTCCTTCCCCGCCATGTCCTCTGCCTGCCTCTCGTCTGTAGAAAAACTTTAGCCATAGAATAAGTTTAATCAGAGAAGTGAGAAAATGCAGAAGCAAAGAAAAGCAGTCAAACAGGGCAAAATAATAACAGTTTGGTCAGTTAGCAAAGTCAAGGACCTTTAGTTCCTCCTCAAGGGCTATAGATAATATTCTGAGCCATATCCCCTGTGAGCTGTCTTATAGATACTGAAACCCTCACCAGGTGGAAGAAGTTAACTACATGATGAGCAGACTGTAGCCATGACATAAGTTGCCACAATTCTGAGAGCTGGCCTCAAGGAAGTGGGAAAAAAATGACCCTGGAACTGAAGACTAACTGTACTTAAAGCAATCAAGATGATGCTGTACTTAAAGCAATCAAGATGATGCTGATTAGACCACCCCATGACCAATTCCAAGATGACGGTCAGAGCTGACTGTGCTGTTTCTGCATGTAGCCCTCTCTCTCCGCCTATAAAAGCTTTTGCCCACTGAACGTCAGTGGGGGAGTTGGCCTTTGTGAAACTGTGCACCTCAGATTGGGACCTGAACCCACGTGCGGGGACTCGAACTCGGTCAAAACCCATGGTCTTCCAACTGTGATCACACACCTGGTTTCAGGACTTAATGAAGTTCAGGTTCTTGATGTCCCATTGCAGAAAGAATTTGGTGAGAGACAAAGTGATAGGTAAGAAGTGCATTTATTTAGAGAGAAACACACTCCACAGACAGAGTGTGGGCCATATCAGAAGATGAGAAAAGCACCAGGGTATGGGGTTGTTAGTTTTTATTGGGGTGGGTAATTTCATAGGCTAATGAGTGAGAGGAGTATTCCAGCTATTCTGGGAAGGGGTGGGGATTTCCAGGAACTGGGCCATTGTCCACTTTTTGATCCTTTTGGTTGGCCTTGGAACTGTCATGGTACCTGCGGGTGTGTCATTTAGCTTGCTGTTGTGTTACAGTGAGCATATACTGAGGCTCAAGGTTTAGTGGAATTCGACTTGTCTGCCATCTTGGACCCATTTGGCTCTAATCAGTTTATGTCATGTCCTTGGGCTATGTCATTCTTTCAGAGGTTGTGTCCTGCCCCCTTCCCTCCTGGTTCACTTTGACAGGAGTCTGCCCTCCCCACCCCTGGTTGCTGGCCTCCGAAATAAAGCAAACTTTCCTTTCCACCAACCTCGCTTCTTTATTGGCTTTAGAGCTGCGAGCAGCCAGACTCCACTTTCGATAACAGTAACACTTTACTTCTTTGTATAAATCAAAAGTTTACCTAAACCAGGATTTGGGCTTTCCACATTGTTAGCCATAAACCTAAAAAGCTTTTTTATGGTTTGAAACCTCTGTGCTAGCCAATGTAGCAGCCAACAGCCACAGGGGACCATTTACTTTAAAATGAATTATAATAAAATACCATTACACATTCAATTGCTCAGTTGCACGGGCCACATTTCAAGTACCCAACCACACATGGCTAGTGGTTGCCATATTGGCCAGTGTAGACATAGGACCTTTCCATCTCTGCAGAAAGTTCTCCAGGCAATGGAAGGATTACAGAACTCAGCTTCCACTACGCAGCTGGTTTATATTGCTGTAAGCTTTCTGACACTCTGAGAACCTACCTTCCCTGTTGCTTGGTTGAGTTCCTGATATTACTACTAATGTGGACTCAGATGCCAGGAACTCCCCGGGGCCTAGGTGACTCAGGTTTAGAAACTGTTCATTCTTGTAGGCTATGAGGCCTCTGCTTTATTTGGGACTCAGAAGATGTCCTAATCTTTAAAGCAGCCTCCCAAGGTCATTGTCGATTTTGTGCGTCAGCTGGATCACGGGATGCCCAGATTAGTTCCAGGTGTGTCTGTGAGGGTGTTTCCCAATGAGATTAACGGTTGAATGGAGACTCAGTAAAGTGGATGACCCGCCCCCAAGTGAGTGGGCGCCATCCAGCCCATCGAGGGCCTCAACAGAGCACAAGTGGAGGAAGGAGGAATTCACCCCTTTAATCCTGAGCTGGGACAGATCTCATCTTCTCCTGCCCTTGGCCTGGGATTTACGCCATAGGCTCAACTGGTTCTCAGGCCTTTGGACTCAGACTGCATCATACTACTGCCTTTCCTGGTTCCCCAGCTTGTGGATGCCAGATGGTGGGACTGACACCGGGCAGGACCCTGTGGGGGCTCCTGGGCACAGAAGCCTTTCTGTCCCCAGTTTCTTGTTTGTAGGAAATAGGCTTCAGCTTCCAAGACCTTTTCCAAGTTCCAAGGAGCAGGTTCAAACAGTTGCTAATCAGGGAAGGGAGGGGATGCAGAGACAAGGGAGGAGCCGTCAAGAAACAATAGTGCAGCCTTGGGGCAGGGTCTTGGCTCCGCCTCAAGGGATACACATGACAATATCTTTGAACCCTTCAGGCAGAGCTAAAACAGCCCCAACAAATGGAAGATGTTAACTACTTGATGAAGCATTGTTTATTCCAGAGAGGTCACAGTCTGACAACCTCGAGAATCACAGAAGCTCCCCAGAAGACCACCTGAGGCCAGGTTAAAGGACTACAGTCCCAGCATACACCCTGATCCTTATCAGCAATCCGCCCTTGAACCACTGCTATAAATGCGGTTGGGACACACAGTTTTTGAAGGCACAAGCCTGCTGTGTCCCCCTTTGCCTGGCAAAGCAATAAAACTAGTCTTTTCTACTTCACCCCAAACTCTGTCTGTGAGATTCGATTCAGCACTGGTGCAAACAGGCCAAGTTTTCGACATGAGAACTTCTCAGCCTCCTTATCGTGTGAGCCGATTCCAATCACCCTTCTCATCACTGTAAGTATAGGATGCTGGGGATACTTCACTCAAGTCCATGAACTTCCTCAGCCCTGCCTGACCTTCCCAGATGATACGCACGCAGGCCTTTCACCCTGGAAAGGGCACAAGCACCAACTAGCGCCTAGCAGTTGGAGGGGGTCACACTTCCGCTCTTTGAAATGTTGAAATACAGCAAAGATCATGCCAAGGATAAACAGCATAAGGACAAACAGAGACTATTTGGGGGCAGCCAGGCCTCCAGCCTGTTTCCCTGGGGGACGGAAGGGTCTGGTCTGGTCTAGATTGTTAGGACTTTCTGTACACTTACTAAACAAGAACAATGACTGTCCCCAGAACTTGTCACTTCTTGAGGCTCTTATTTCTTCCTGAGATTTATGGTAGATTCTGCAGCGAGTGGGTTCAGACAGATAAAAGCTGGCTCTTGGCTGACCCACCCAGGGGCCAGGCCTCGAGTCAGGGACCCAGTCGGCCTCCCCATTTGATAGGCATCAGGTCCAGCCGCTGCTAATAGATAATAATTGGTTGGTTATTTTCAAAGCTAAATATTCAGAATAACCTAACAGACTCTCACATGACCACAGGGGCACATGAGGTTTTCAGAACCTTCTCGACACAAGAGCTCTCATTTCTTCCGCCCATCCCAACCACACGCTGACTACCAGCCAGCACTTAAATTGGAACAAAAAGATGAAAAGACGGACCCACTACTTACAGTATTTTTAAAAAACTATTGCCGCTGTCTTTTCCACACTAGAGGCCTGTGCTTTGAATTTTAATACATATATTCATCTACTTTATGCTCTGTTGCTCCTTTTAATCTTAATTTCTTTTCTCTGTCTCCTATTTGTAGACCCAAATGTTCCATATTGAAAAGCTAGTTCAAAGGTCAACCTTTAAAAAGAGAAACAAAATATATTTTTGAAAAATTACATAAAACACTGGAGATGAGATCAACAGGCTCATGTTCCACTGATTGAAACGCAAAATAATACAAGATTTCTGGGAAGCAATTTCATCCAGCCCAATCAATGGCTTTAAAGTCATTCAAAACCTTTGACCTAATTAACACACCTCTACTTCTGGAGAGCTGGCTTAGAAAACTGGATAGTGCCACAAAGGTCTCTGCCCAGGGATGTTCATCACGGTATTATTTATGATGCTGAAAAGCCAGGGAGGGGAACTGAAATGTTTAAGAGATCCGTCTCCATTTCACAGACAAGGAAAGTGAGGTTCCTAGATATTTCTACAGCGCTGTGGTAGGAATCAGACCAAATTGTACATATTGTTTGTAAAGGGCCACTTACTATTTCTCTTCAATTTCCCTCCCCGCCTCTGCCATGCTAAGATCTTCAGGGGGCAAAAACTGTATTTTACTTATCTTGGGTCCCCCGAAGCTTTACCCGCTGTCCCCAAGAGAGCAAAGGACAAAGGAGTGTCTGGTGTGGGCCAGCCTGGGATAGAATGCATTTTGACATTCCTGAGACCACCAAGTATTGGAAGCTGGGATCTAACATTTAAGTGAGAATCACAAGAATGAGTCAAATTAAGTGACTTGGAAAACTGTCATACATTACAACACATTATAATCCAATTTCCTAATGGGAGTTGTAGACGGGCTGCCATAAGAGGTATTTCAATATAAAGTGCTTGAAAGCCCTGACTGTCTCAGAGATGCCTTAGCACGGGGAAACAGGCTGCTGGATTTTCTTCATCTCTCTTTAGTGGGAACCCGCGTGATACGACGAAGCAGATTCAAGCTCCGAAAGGATACCTAGGGTATGAACAGACATCCCCTCTTTGATGCTTTGAGACAATGAGTCATTGTTTGGGCTGAAGAAGTGCCCCAGGACAGCTCCAAGTTGGCGTCCTCTCCTAGTAGGAGAAAGGGGTGGCCCTCTCTGCTGTAACCCCCTCTGATGCCTTCCCTGTGGGACCCCCCACTAACAAGGCTGCTCAGCAGCGTCCACACCAGCATTCAGAGGCACTGAGGCCTTTGTATCAGCCGCCCTGGGAAGACAGTCTTTGGGAGAATAAGAGACGGCACATCATTACCCTTTGCCTCCAAAGATCGCCTGCTTCTAGTGAGAGGCGGAACAGCCCCAGCTGTCCCTCCAGCTTCACCTAATTGTCCCCACCCCCACCCCTGCCACCTTATCAGAGAAGACGGGGCTGGATCAGATGTCTGCCCTGAGCTCCTAGCGTCCAGTGATCTTATTTCCTCCTTAATGGAAGATCTGCACTCCTGATACCGAAAATCATTTAGTCCCGGTGAAGCCAGCCACAAGCTCAGCCAGCTCTTCTCCTGTGGACACAGAACACCAGGCAAAGAAATGATCTATAACCTTAAAAGCAGAGGAGATGCCTTGAAAGCAGAGGAGAAGAGCAGGAGAACGACTCTTTGTGATTTTGTGATGGATGGCTCACGTCGGCACCATGGTGAGCTGTTTTTCAAGAAGGTATTTCAACATTTGAAGGCTGTAATTGTCTTTTTTTTTTTTTGGTATCGAAGTATAGTTGATTTACAATATTATATTAGTTTCAGGTGTACAGCACAGTGATTCAGTATTTTTACAGATTATACTCCATTAAAAGTTATTAGAAGAGAACAGCTTTAATTCCCTGTGCTGTACAATATATCCTTGTTGCTTATCTATTTTATACATAGTAATTTGTACTTCTTAATCCCATACCCCTAACTTGTCCCCCCGCCTGATAACCACTAGTTTGTTTTCTGTATCTATAAGCCTGTTCCTATTTTGCTATACACATTCGTTTGTATTATTGTTTAGATCTGCATATAAGTGATATGGATCAGAACGCTCGTGGTTCAAGTAGTGAATAGTTATTTCACACTTAC
Source organism: Pseudorca crassidens (assembly GCF_039906515.1). Classification (NCBI taxonomy): domain Eukaryota; kingdom Metazoa; phylum Chordata; class Mammalia; order Artiodactyla; family Delphinidae; genus Pseudorca; species Pseudorca crassidens. The sequence goes on from NC_090296.1 coordinate 191,007,306, forward strand.
TGCTGTGGACTGAATGTTTGTGTTCCCCCCAAGTTCATATGTTGAAACCTAATCCCCCATGTGATGGTACTTGGAGGTGGTGCTTTTGGGAGGTGATTAAGTCATAAGGGTGGGGCCTTCATGATGGGATTAGTGCCCTTATAAAGGGATCCCCTCAGAGCTCCATTCTCCCTTCAGCATGTCAGGATCCAGGGAGACAACAGTCATCTATGAACCAGACATTGAGTCTACTGACACCTTGATCTAGGACTTCCCAGCCTCCAAACTGTGAAAAGCAAATGTTTGTTATTTAAGCCACCCAGTCCATGGTATTTTTTGTTACAGCAGCTGGAATGGACTAAGACATGTAATGGACTAAGCAGCTGGAAGGGACTATAGACCAGATGCCCTGGTAATTGTTTTATAAGCATGATCTCACTTAATTTTCACAACAACCCTATGAGGTAGGTGCTATCATTATCTTTGAAGTGAGAGAGGTTAAGTAACTTACCCACTCAGACAGTAAGCAGTGGAGCCAGTGTTCAGGCCCTAGCCAAGCTTTTAGCACTTCCAAGGACCAGTCCTAAAGGGAGGTCCTGTTGATATGACCAGATCATCTCTCAGCGTTGCCCTGGGCTCAGGTGGTCGACTCAACCAGAAACACCCAAGGAACAGAAGAACCAGAGGTGGCATTTCAACATTTGAAGACTGTAGCTGTCTTGATGCCATTTGAATGAAGGACACAGTGTGTTACAGTTGCCAAGGGAGAGATGCTAGAAGAATTTTCGTCTTCTCTGCCTGTATAAATCCTGTCCTTTTTTAGACTGTCTTCCCCTCCGGGAGGTGGCCATTAGCATCTATGGGGGCACATACAGAGTTGTGCAGAGTCCAACCTGCACAACTCTACCTAGAGGCTCTGAACTTAGATCTTCAAAGCCCAACTCCAATCCCATGTGTGCTATGAAGGCTTCCTTAGTTGTCCTTGTGGAGATGAGGGGAGACAGTGATGGGACCCAAAGTTTTGGGCTGGGAGCTGGCAGACGTTGCTCTAGCTGTGCTTCTGCCGAGTGTACACTGGAGTGACCCTAGACAAATCATTTGACTTTCCCGGACCTCAGTTTTATCTCTGGAAAATAAAGGAGTGGAACTAGACGAGTCTAAATGTCCTGCCAGCTCAAAAGCTCTATTAACCTGCCTCTTTCGAGCTCAAAATTTTTGTAACTTAGTACTTAATATACATTATCTTATACAGCATCATTATTTCCACACATATCTATTTCTATCATATTTCTCTAAAATTTGTGAGTTTCTTGTAGGCAGGGTCTCTCTAGATTCTCAATTGAAACAATGACTTTTGATGTTCAGAGTCCCACTGTCCACAGATAACCTTGTATCTGACATATTTCCCCTGTGTCTAGAACTCCACTGTCATCATGGACACAACCAAGTGAAGCATTCTGGGGAAAACAGAAAGGAAGGAAACCAGCTGTGATTTTTAAAAGTCTTCTTTGTATTGTGCGTAAATGTAAACAAATCATCGAAGTAACAGCCCCTTGCTAAGTTATACTCAAATATCATAATTTGCAAGGCAGAATCACACCAGTAAAGCTAATAGGTATATAATAAAAAGCACATTATCCCAATTTTTTGCAGTTTATTATTGTGGCTGAATTAGAGCAAGCAATGATGAACCAGGTCACTTCATTAGATTAGATTTCAGATAAAAGAATGTGAGAATTTTCAAATGCCAACAGTTGGACTGTTGAAATGACACAATAGCAGCCAGCGAAGCAGGAAGAAGGTAGATGCCATCAGCTCCAGAAGCCTTTGTCTTGACTTTAATGGAAAAGCCAGGGAAAATAAATACATTCCAGGGGTTCAAAAGTTATTTTAAATTCCATCTGCATACTTAAGTGAAACACAAGCCAGCCCCTCAAATAATTAAAGCCATCAATATGAACTACTCAGATTTGAAAGGGACCAATATTTCTTACTCATAAAAAATGTAATAGTATGTGCAATTTGTTTTTGTTTTTTGTTTTTGCCGTCTGCTACTTGAATTGCAAGGTATGGTTGAAAAGTTAATATAACACCAGAATATCATTAATAAGACTACTGAATGCTTTATCTTAGCCAAAGCATGAAAGCATGGCTTTCTTTTTTACTGTAAGTTTTTTAACTTCAAAAACTGAAAGTAACAGGTGTGACTTCAGACTTTTTTTCCCCTCTTTTAGAGGAAAAGAGCATTAGTAAGTGGGAAGAAAAGCAAATTTAATAAAACCGAGTGTAATAACACAGTTCCCTATAGAATACTAGGTCAAGGTGTCCAGCTGTTTGTCCCACTCATGTTGAAAGCTTTTCTTAGAGGTTCTATTTAAAGAGCTTGGTGGAAAGCTTGAAAGAATAGTACAAACACATGAGTGAAAGTCTGTATTAACCAATCGGTCGGTAAATTCACCAAGTTTTGCCAAAGAACAAGGAAAGCCTACTGTGAAATTCACCGTTTCCCACTATTTAAGAATTTAGTCATGGGAGTCTCAGTGGCTACTTTCCATGCCTCCTGGCTGCCTTGCACCCTTAGCTTGAAGGCCTTTACCATCCTGAGCAGGTCATTTCATTTTCTTCTTTTTAAAACTCTTTTTGCTAACATTGCATTACCCATTGGGAAAAGAAGTTCAACCTTCTTCTGACAGTGGTATCTAAGGCCACATTCTGCTGCTTTGGGACACGAACTCTGTGTTTAGGCTTAGGAAACCCACCAGCTTCGCATAAACTGTGGTTATTCCGAGTTCCCTCCAGAATTCTGAGATTTGCTGAACAAGTATTTACCCCATTGTTACCATTCACGATGAAATCGACTTCGAACATCATCAAACTCCATTTGATTTTCTCCCCTCTCTTCATAAACACCCCAACATTTTCAGGCTCCTTCTTGGTTTCTTTATCTTCTCGAGGTAAAATGACAGGAATCACACCCACCCCACATCCCAAGTAGGGATACGACCTGGTTTTGCTCGAAAGGAAAACAGACTTCTGGCTTTTCAAAAATACCTTTGGTCGTGGGAAAAGGATATTTCAAGTTCTTTAAAGAGTCTGTAAATTATCAGTCTTGTACCAACTACCAAATCACCAGCAAGCCTTCCTCCTTGGTGAAATGACAGATCCCACAGAAAAGGACCAATTCCCTAAACTCTGTGTATCCAGAACCTCCTTCTACATGTTCCCCCTTTTCCCATGTTCCTACCCTTTCTTTAGTTATTTCACATCCATTTCCTGAGTGTCGACTCTGTGCCTGAAACATAATTGTCTGCCAAGGACACAGGAACGTGCTAGGAACTCTTCCCCAAAATCTGTCCACAGGGTTTCCTAAGTGTTACCTTCACTTCCTCACTTTTCTGTCATTACACCTGATGCACTCATCTTTTTGTTTAAACATTTTACTATACAGAATAAGTTTTCAAAATGAATATGCACCCTACCCTGTAGACAACGTAAAAGATGTCAAAGGGAATAATCCTAAGCATTGGTCCTTAGCGGACCCATGGTTCCCACTCTGGACCACCCAGCAGGGTTGACAGGTGGTGGCCTGCACGGGAGCACCTGGTCACATCCAGCTCTCTACGGTCTGGGCCCCCGCTCCTGGGACAGGGCTCTATCCATCTAGAGCCCTCCAAGAAGGCTCTATCCATGTAGGTCCTTCCAAGAAGGACCACCTATGGAAATTCTCACAAAGGTGCTTTTTAGGCTAGCAGGGTCTTCTCCAAAATTGTCATCATTTATCTCTACTCTCTCCTTTTCTTTTGCAATCCATATCCAATCATTTCCCCAATTCCATGACAACTTAGTTGGTTTAAATTGGCGTGAAATAAAGTTGAAGATTTTCCTAAAGATCAGACATACAGATCTTCTTTCACCAAGTAGGCATAGTTGTCTAAATGCTCGTTAACTGACCCAAATCAGAACCCAAAACTTCTGAGTTACCACCCCTAGGGTTAAACCGCTGGGCTTCAGTCAAAATGACAAAGCACCACTTCCACCACCACCATCATCGCCCTTTACATTTGTATAACATTTGAGAGTTTACAAAGCTCTTTTGTATGTACTCTCATGCCATCTCATGCAATTCACCTAAATTGTGGTAGGTCATAAGGCTGGACCAAGATGGATCTTAGCTATGGAGTTGCTCATGAAAGAAAGAAGAGGAGGAAAGGGAAGGGCCAGGAAAATAGGAGGTGAGAGGAAGCCAAAGAATAAGCAAGAGTAAGTCAGATAAGCAGGGCTCAGTCTGTGTGACAAAAAGAACTTGGAACAGAATAGTGAGGACAATCTCAAAAGCCAGTGTTCCTACTTTGCATTGTCTGAGCACTGGTGTGAGTTCTCTTTGTGACCGTGGGCACCTTGAGTCTCTGGATTCTTCAAGAACAGCCCCTGTCATCTCTGTGAGATGCTTTTGACGAGGACCCGGATGTCCTGGAACCTACATCAGGACCGACGTGTGCGAAACTGGCTAATCCACCACATTCCGCAAATATTTACCGAGCACCTACTGCACGTCAGCATATGCTAACCCCACCATGAATTTGCAACATGGATATTACTATTCTTATTTTTAGTGGGATATTACTGTTTCTATCCAATGAGGAAACTGTGGCTCAGAAAAACATCTTTCTGAGATGACAGAATGAGGCAGTGATGGACCTGGGAGTCCATCAAGTCTCAGGTTACAAACTCTTGCTCTCTTGACTGAGTTGTGTTGTCCCGTGCGATCCTGTCTCCAATACCTATGTTTATTGCTTTGTTTTTCAAGAATGGAGGAGCAAACAGAGACAACTAAGCTGGATGGAATACCTTCAGACAGGGGTCCTGAGAGCTTCTGAGGGGCTGAGGGAAGGCAGGCCGGTGCTTGTGGATGTCCACGGTCCAGACTCAGTCCAGGAACAAAACCTGACTCTGGGGAGGAGGGAATCGGGTCTGGGTCAGGGCCTGGGTTTTTAAGATGAATCACATGAGTGTTTCCTGAAGCTCGGAAGTACCAGCCGTCAAGAGGGATAAAAGTATTTTCCCTTTATTTCAAGACAAGAAAGGAAAGTGGAGATTCCTAGGATGAATTTTACATGATTTATTATGAATCTCATCACAGATACTATCTGCAGCAAGAGGCTGGTTTTTAAGCCACGCTGTCCACTGGCCCTGAATGTCCAGGATCTGCATTTTCCTCTGCTGTCAGAACTTAGGTTCTAGTGATTAACACTGGTTTACTCTTGTCCTTCAGGGGCCCAAACTGGCCAACATTGACCAACTGCAACTTATCATCTTCCTCCAAAGACACCCCCCAACACCAGGTCAATGTGAATTAACTCCATCAAATCAAGCCTCAAACGCCCCGTTTATACCACCTCATCCCAGAAAGCAATTGTAACTTTACTTGTATTATTTATAATGTTACTAATTTGTCATGCCATTCAAAAATAAACATGAATCCTTTCACCTCTGTTAACTGGACAGGGCAATTAGAAATCCTTCCTGGAAATCGACAATCACAGTGCCCTGTGCCACACCCCACCCCACGCGCCAAAGGGGGGTCATCAGAGCCCATCCCTACCTCCAGCCTTTCAGCCAATCATTGAATTTGTTTGGTATGTGTGAGCTATATGGCCTGAAAGTCCTCTCATCACTGCTGTGCTCTCTGAAACCTCACCAGTTAGAGAAAATTCACTTGAACTGCCTGAAAGCATTCTGATTCTGCAGTAAGTCACTTTTAAGGGCATACAGACACTACCAAATGTAAAACAGATAGCTAGTGGGAAGCAGCCGCATAGCACAGGGAGATCGGCTCGGTGCTTTGTGACCACCTAGAGGGGTGGGATAGGGAGGGTGGGAGGGAGACGCAAGAGGGAGGGGATATGGGGATATATGTATATGTATAGCTGACTCACTTTGTTATAAAGCAGAAACGGACACACCATTGTAAAGCAATAATACTCCAAAAAAGATGTTTAAAATAAATAAATAAATCAAGTGACTGAAATCAGTGAAGAAGGGAGTGTCAGAACACAAGGTCCTCCCGCGTTGGACCAGCCGGATGACAGAGGTTCTGAGTGGGCTGCTTGGCAGCCTTGGCACTCAGGAAGCAGGCAGAGGGGTTGGAGGAGCTGCCTGGCGGGGGTGGAGAGGGTCTGCACCTCTGGGGCGGGGCGCAGCTCATCGAGGCAGGTATACGGGGCAGGAATCCTACCACGCTGACTGAGGAAAGAAGTCCTGAAGAATAAAGGGGATCATGCAGCCACTGGTGGCAAGATTTAGGCAAAGGGAAGCAAGGCGCTGATCAAGGATCCTGGGTGGGCAGAGCAGAGGCAGGGCTGGTCCAGTGCCGTGGGTGCTGCCCTACTGACCCGAGGGGCCTTAAACCCTCTTGACTAGGTGAGTACTAATGCCAGAACTTGACTGAGGGCCTGCCCTACGCAGGTTGGGGCAAACTGCTGCATCTACAGGGGTGGAGGGCTTTCAGGAGGGACGCCAAGCAGGGAGTTTTGGCGACAGTGGAGGCCTCATATCAGAGTCTGGAGCAACATGGAAAAGGAGGCCTGGGGATGTGGTGAGATGCCCCAGAGAAGGTGCTGTGTGGGGCAGGTACCAAGGATGGGCTCTCTGACCCCAGTGTGCCGGGGCCAGCCCTGGATGGCGTGATCTGGGGAGGTGGATCACAGTACCTTCCTTTCTTCAAACCCAAATCAGTGTGCTGCAGCTCTCAGATCGTTACCTTGAAGATTAACGCAGCACTCTCCCTGAATCTGTATTTCTCAACTGGCAGAGTTTTCATGCCAATGATTTTGTTTCTAAACTCCCCCGTGTTACTGGTGGGACGCGGCTGACTATTGAGTAGTTAGGGCCTGGTATACTTTTCTAGAGAACAGGCTTAAAAAACGACGGTTGCTTCTCTGAAAGCTGGTTCATTACTTCTTGTGGGTTTTGCTGTCCCTGCCTTCCTAAGAGAGAAGGTGATTGTTCTCTTGCCCACAAGCACACACACATGCCGTATGTGTCCAATGTCTCAATTTTAGTTCAGCAGTGAAGTATGAAATTATTTTTAAATGATATATCTTTCGATATTCAAATGAGAATCAATCTGGCAAGGAAAATTACATGATGCAAATTATTCTTAGTGCATATAAATCAGCTGTGAAGTCATCTGAAACTCCTGTGTGTTTGGGTTCTTTACTGGCAGTGCAGAATACTTATCAGCAGACCTTAGGAATCCTCACTTAGCAAAAGTTCTCATTATTTAGAGAACATAGGTTTGCTTGGTGCTCCCTGGTCTGCAAAATACCTAGCCCAGCTTGTGCCCATCATGGAGCATGAATAAAAGAGGTACATGAGGTTATCCAGTTGTTGAATAATCAGAACCATCCTTTGAGAGCAGAAGATATGAGTATCTGCTTTGAAGAGAGACAGAGATAGAGACACAGAAACTGAGCCATCTGTAACTGGATATTCTAAACCAGCAGTAGGAACAGATACTTAGAAATTGGAAGCTACTTCTTAAAATGACATTCAAAATATGATTCTCATCACGTGGGACCCCTTTCCATCCAACCTGTGCTACTCCCACCCCTCCCCCACTCGCTGTAGAATTGGACCACAGCCTTGAATAGGCAAGTCCAGGAGATCACTGGAGTGAACGCATCTTGAGGAGAGAAATAGTATTTATTGTTTTCTTGCTGCTTTCAGGTGATGCTTCCCGCTAGTGGTGATCGCCATGGGGCCCTGGAATTAATAAACTAGTGAGAGCCACTGGTCTAGTGATTTTCACTTCCCCTGAGAGGAAGATCTCTATGGTCCACATTTCTTGGGGGATCAGGCACACCTGCTCAGCAAGGCCAGCATGACACCCTCACCCTTGCACCACCCTTTCTCCATCCATACCAGGGAGACACACTCCCTCCTCCTTCCTTCCCCAAACCTAGGCTGGGGGACACATCCATGCTTCTCTCTGGGAAGAGCTGCTCTCTGGAAGGTGTCAGACTCCGGTTTCGGTGGCTCCGATTATTTTCTTAGGGGTTCTTGGAGAAGTGTTGACAAGAGCCAGGCTAGCTGAAAAGATTTTCGGGAACTTCTCTCTAAAGCTGGTCGTTTGCAGCAAGGAGCTTTGCCCTGGGGGCTTTGTGCCGAGGTGACATTTACAGTGCATTGCTCTGCTTGGGGAAGAGGTCCTGCACATTTCACTCCCAGGACAGGGCTGCCCTGCTCCCTCTGATGGGAAAAACAAGCCCCTCCCTTTCAAATTCCTGCCCCCCCCAAAAGTGTGCAGAAAGCCAACTCCATAAAAATAGCTCCGTTTCTGAGGAGTGTCTTATGAATCAAGGTCTTTATTTCTCACGGCGGGGCACACACCTGCAGAGCTGCCTATTCTTATCCTTCTGCAACGTTGTGTGGCTCCTTTGGGACACCTGCCACTGTGTGACTGTCACTTGTGTACGTGCGGTCTCCCCAGCAGATAGAGGCCCTTTGAGAGCGGAGCTGTGTTTACTTGTTTTTTCTTCCCTCACTTCTGCTCCTTAGACCAGGAGGAAAGATCTGGGGTTTAGTCAGTTAAAATGCTAGTTGACATATTTTAAGGGAAGCGTTCTTGACTGTGAAGGTGGCACCTTGACCACATTTTGAAATATTTTTCCTGCAAAGAACTTCAACATACCAGCAACTTGCAAGCAAGCCTACGTGGATAAAATCCCAACTGCCGGCTTCAGCCATTCAAGGGCCCGCCCCCGTCACTATCCAGAAGCAGCAAAAGATGAAAGAGGAAGCTTAAAAGAGACTCGTATTTATCTCCCGAGAGCATATGACTTTTGATGACAGGCATGTTAAGGGGGAAGAGACCTGATTAACTTAACTCCGCTGGCCTGCAGCTACAGGGAGAGAGGCTGGAAGTTTTATCAACTTTACTTGTAAGCCCAACTTGTCACTGATGGAGAGCAGCCCCACAGGAAACCATGCCTCACAGAGTAAACGGAAAAGGAAACTGTCCTAGAGTCTCAAAGGAATGAACCAGCAAACCTGAAATACATGTGCCCTGCTTTTTCCATTATGATCCCATGTCATCTGAATTATAAAAAGTTCTAAAAGCAAGAGTCTCCAGGGTAAGAGAGTCACCTGACTCCAGAGACCTGGCATTCATGTGAGAAATAGTGGGATGAGTGAAAGGTTGAGTATACACCAGGTGAGAGTAAGTTAACAGTATTTTACAAATGAACATCTTAAAAACTTTGCTGCGAAACACTGAGCCTGAAATAACCATTACTAAAATCATTGCTTTAAAAATATTATATTTATACCTATTTAAGGAATTGGAGGACTTCCCTGGTGGCACAGTGGTTAAGAATCCGCCTGCCAATGCAGGGGACGTGGGTTCAAGCCCTGGTCTGGGAAGATCCCACATGCTGCAGAGCAACTAAGCCCGTGAGCCACAACTACTGAGCCTGTGCTCTAGAGCTCGCGGACCAAAACTACTGAGCCCACGTGCCTAGAGCCCGTGCTCTGCAACAAGAGAAGCCACCGTGATGAGAAACCCGCGCACCGCAAGGAAGAGTAGCCCCTGCTCGCCGCAACTAGAGAAAGCCCACGCACAGCAACGAAGACCAAAAACGCAGCCATAAATAAATAAATTTTTTTTAAATAAAAGAAATTGGCATGAGAACTATAGTGAGACCTCATCCCCAATCCTGATCTCCAGCCCCCATAGCCAAGAATGTGGAAATGAGAGAAACGAAACTTTAAAATCAGCACGTAATGGGTGAAAGCGGCGAGACACAGAATTATTTCAAAGAAAGTGACCGGTTCTTACGGCAGCAAGACAAGTGTTTAATCTGAGGGAGGATATTCATATGTCAAAGACAAACCACTTGTACTAAACTATAATGGAAAAGAATATATATTATGTATGAACTGAATCACTTTGCTGTAACCAGTACACCAGAAACTAACACAACATTGTAAATTAACTATACTTCAAAAACAAAAAGACAAACCACGTCTTTGCTCCTATGGACTGGATCATCTATGGAAGCAAGGAACATCGTAGAGAGGGAGGCCTCTCTCCTTGGCTTTTAGAATAACTGTCTTTTCCCTGTGTGTCTTCCCATGGTCTTTTCACCGTCTATGTCTGTGTCCCAATGTGCCTTTTTCAGAAGGACACTAGGGGTTAGGTTTTCAACATATAAATTTGGGAGGAGCACAGTTTAACCCGTGAGAACATCCTTAATTCCCTGGTCTCCCTCAGCCCACACATCAAAGCCCTTGTCCAGTCCACTGACTCCACCCCGAGGGTCTCTTTATCACAGTGACTGCCCTTTCTAGGCCTCTGTTATTTCCTTCCTGTGACCCCCCACCCCAGACCCTTCATCTACTCTTCACACCTCGACCCAGAGGACTCACTTGCTATTGCCTTTAAAGCACTTCACTGGGGCCCCCTTCCCCTCGAAATGAAATCAGAAGTCCTCATCGCAGCCCTGAAGACCTTTCAGGATGTGGGTCCGCATACTGAGCCACAGTGCTCGACCACAACCCACCCAGGGCTGCACATCCAGCAAAGGTGACCTACTTCCACTTTTCTGAAGGGACCACGTTCTCCGTCTCTTTTTTTCTTTTTTTTAAGGGATTAAAAATACTTTTTAATGTTGGAATTGAACAGTTTATAAAAGTGCAAAAAAACCATATATTTACAGTTTAGCAAATCATCCAGATTAAGAAATAGGACACTGTTAGTACTTCAGAACCTTTTAGTATATGTTCATTCATGATCACAGCCCCCTTCCTTCCTCCTAATAGTAACCATTATGTTGATGATTGGCTATTGTTTTTTTTTTATAACTTTACTCCCTACCATAAGAGCAGTCATGCCGTAATTATTCTTGTACAGGGGCCACGATCGCCTGTGCACACATTTCTATAGGATAAATAACTAGGAATGGCATTGCTGGGTCACAGCATATGAACATCTTTGCTTTTACTGAATATTGTCATGCTCTTTTCCAAATGGGTCTACTCATTTTCATGCCCAGTAGTGTATGCAAGTTTCTGTTGTTTCACATGGTTGACAACTCCATTTTTTGGTATGTCAGACTTTAGGTTTTTTTGGTGTGTTTTTTTTGCCAACAATGCTTACAGTATTTTTCAGTCTTCATTTTCAGATGATGACTTTCCTTCACATTTCTCTGAGAAAACAGAACAATCGGAATAGACATGCTACAATTCCCATCACTACTTCTACCCGCCTACCTGCCTCTGTCATTGAACATGCTCTTCCCTCAGCCTGGAACACTGTTGCTAAGCTCTTCACCCTTGCAACTTCTACACATCCTTCAGTGCCCAGCTTGGGTATCACTTGCACCCAGGCTGTGAGAAGTGTCATCGTTTTGTATTTTCATGGCATCCCTTCTTTACTCATCATAAAATACTGAAATGGTCCACTTGGTCATCTACCTTCTCCACTGGAATTGTGAGCTTCACAACGGGTTGGACTGTATCTACTTGGCACTCAACCGCATCCCTAGCAGCCAGCAGTCGTTCCTGGCTCGTCCCAGGTGTTAAAGAGCATCGTTAGATATTTTTTGAAAATAATAACTTCATAACTAATTTTTCTAACAAAGCTTTCTGACCAGAAATCTTAACAAAATCAAATGTTAATCAATCTAGATTCAAAGTAGGTAACGATGTTGGAAGATCTACTATAGTTTTAGTTGCAAAATTCAAATCCTATTTGTATACTCACAGAGAGTACACACTGATAACACTTTCACAAATTGTCAGTGACCATGTCTCCCTCTGATTGGGATCATCAAATTATTGTTCAGGCATAATTTTAACAGCATTCCCATTCACTCTCACAAGTGCACAGATCTGGATGATTAATTATGCAGTCAGCTACCCATACACCAGTTTACAAATGTCTCATTTTGTAGATGAAAATGGTATTTTCCTAACTCTCCTTTCTTAGGAGAAAGTAAATAGCTATGGTCCAAAAATACAGAATGAGGTTTGTTTGAGAGAGTGGGGTTTGGAAACAAGAGGGTGATAATAGCTGAAGTTTGTAAGATGCAGACTTTTGACATAAAGGAAACAAACAATAAATTTGAGTCAATATGTGATAGAGCTGACAGAGGATTCATATATCTGGAGTAACTGAGTTAAAGCAAATTAGGGTCTGGATCAATACAAATCACTGATTTCTGTTTGGGTTTTTTATAGTCACTGAGAAATACATCCAATTAATTTCTTACATTGAGAAAAATTATGATCAAGCCCTCACAGTTCAAAGGCATAAAGTGGGATGTGAAAGTCCATTTTCTAGAGCTCTTGCATCAGACTGCCCAAGACTGCCTTGTGATTTAGTTTCAAATGTTAAGTATTCCCACAGTATCAGCTGAACCACCGTGTAATACAAGCACAAGAATACACCCTACAGCTCGATATAGGCACTGCTGGGATTAACTGTTCATGTATATTTTCCTTACCCTGTTCCCCTTCTCCATCACCAACACTAGAGAAGTGTTTTTGTGATAAAAGTGGACATTTTTAATGATGGGAGGGTGGAATGGAATCATATCCAGGATAAGATTCTTTTGTCATCGTTTGCCTAACATAGTTCGAAATTTAAAATCATATTCAGAAAAAGAGGTTTTCATAGAGGTAATAAGGTAAAGACTCGGGAACTTCCCTGGTGGCGCAGTGGATAAGACTCTGTGCTCCCAATGCAGGGGGCCCGGGTTCGATCCCTGGTCAGGGAACTAGATCCCACATGCATGCCGCAACTAAGAGTTCACATGCCAACTAAGGAGGAGCCCTGGAGCCACAACTAAGGAGCCCACCTGCTGCAACTAAGACCCGGCGCAACCAAATAAATAAATATATATATATATATATTTTTTTTTAAAAAGTGAAGACCCATTGCATAAGCATAGACACAAAATTAATTTAAAGCCAACTTGGTGACATGAGTAGACATGTTGCAGGGGCTTTTGTGCATGTCTACACCATCATTTAAACTTGTGCTACTCAATATATTGCACTGCTTTAAGTGCCATTTTTTAAGACTAAAATTAGGTATGGGAAAATGGCAACCACAGACACTTTGAAGCTTGTAAAATGTATTTGGAGATCCTGTTTTTCTCTTAAGGCCAATTACACAAGGCTGTCATAGTATATCACAAATACACAAACACACACGTATTTTTATTTCAAAAACCAAGCATTTTAATGTCAACAAGTTCTATACAAAACATAAAACTAAAATTCAGACTCCCCAGAGCTCCCACATTGAAACAGAGCTGAACGTTCATACCATCTAGCCAGCCTGTCCTCTCTACATGGGGTCACTTGGCCTCAGATCAAAACTTGAATTGTCCTATGAACTATAAAAGTTGAGTTCATGCCCTTTGGGAATTGGTGAAAAATCCAATTTGCTTCATTCCACCCCTGTCTACAGAGACGGGCTAATCTAACGGTCAGAGAACTTTTAAGTCTCAACTGCTCAGAGAGCTTCTTGTAAATACAATCACCGCCCATCTTTCTAATGACAGCACTGTGCACACATCCCTGAATGAAACACAAGCAAAGGCGTGTACTTCTCCTTTGCAATCTAAAGAAGGCTCATGACAGTTTCTCATTCCAGAGATGAGAAATGTGGGACCCTCTCCTTCCACCTACTTGATACCAGACTTACGGACACTTTTGTTCACTGTCACTGAGAAATGGTTAAGAGCTTGGAGTCTGGATACTGCAGACCTGGGTATAAAGCTCTGCCCTATCATGTCCAAGTTGTGGGAGCCTGAGCAAGTTCTTTAGCCACCCTAGGTCTCAGCTGCCTTGTTGGCAAAATAGGAAGAAAGATGGCATCTAAGTCACAACGTTATTGTGAGGGTTACGAAGATGATGCAGACAAACCCGGCGTCCGGTAGGTGCTCAGTGAACACTAGCTGTTATTACTGTTGTTTGTTTTTGTTGTGGCTGCTTATTGCTACTCGTAAGAGTGATCCCTGGCACTCCTAAGCCTGCACGGTAATTTTTAGTTGGACAGAGTGGGAGAGTAGAAAAAAAAAATTCAGACTTTATGAAAATCAGACCGATCTATATTCCAACCCAGTTCTGACACATAATAGCTATGTGACCCTCTGCCATTTTCTTAACCCCTCTGAAACTCAGTTTCCTTATCTGTAAAATGGGGATAATACCTACCTCACAGGAGCACTGTGAATTAAAGGTAATGTACATAAAGGTAATTGGGACGATGAGCGTAAGTACTCATTAAATGGTCATTATTGATATTATTAGTTCTTCAGCCTCCACCGAGGCATAAAAATATGTCCTCAAAACCATCTGATTTCATGGTGTCCCATCCCCCCACCCCACCACAAAACACAACCATTCTGGGCATTTCTGTGACCCTATTCAGTTCAGTGTAGAATGTAAGAGCTTTGCAAATTCACAAGAATAGAAACAGACTAAAAAAGAATAAAGACAGGCGAGCCGAAAGAAACCTGCTTGCTTTGCTTCCTTACAAAAGAACGGACTCCGCACAGGGAGCCAGGAGAGGCAGAAGCAGCCACAATTAAGCCACAGAGCCACGCAGTTGATTGCCTTTCGCAGTGCGGAGAACTGAAGTCAGGATCAGAATCCGTTTCAGGTTCTAATTCAACATTCAGCAGCTGGAAAGTGCTTTCTGAAAGCGAGTCTGAAATAAGAAGTCAATGTGCCATGGGGAGAAGGTTCTAAATGGGCAGTGTCTTGCCACTGTTGAGAATTCAAACATGTCTTCTTTGCTCTTGCGCCAAGACGAAGGGGGAGGAAAGAAATCCCAAGCACAGAAAGCTACTGTCTTCCCTCCCGAGACTAAGCCCAGAAGACTAGGCACTCTTACAGAGCTGTGGACCAGGCGAGCACATAAATGAAAGGCATCCTTTTTGCCTCAACCCTTGACACAGCATCTCTGAAGATAAGCGTCTAGCATTTTGATTACTTATTCACTAGGACTTCAGGGAATGGGAAAAAATCAGCACTGGTTGAATCAACTACTCCAACCCTGTGTTACCATTGGTTTACATCAGTCCCTGGTGAGAAGTCCTTAAGTTCTGAAGCAGCCTCTCCCACTGATCTGTTTTCCCTTTGTGCGCACATAAAGTTCTTATCACTGGTCCTCTGGACCACCTCAGAGGGACCCCAGGGTTGATGTGAATTGGCCATGAGGGTATTTCTCATAGGCAGCAACCAGCCCATCTTACACAGGGATGTTCAGACTTCTTGCCCCAGAATGGTGTCCCACGGGGCTGGGTTCAGGCGTTCTGAAGACGTGTTCAATGCCAGAGCAGGTCTTATGTGGCTCTGGGTTATGAATGTGGGCTATGGACCACAATCAAAAGGGACCTGGTCTTGTTCTGGAAACAGAAGTCAATAATTATAGTGTGAGCTTGATGCCAAAGACCAATTCTTCCTTATTAAGATGGCGGAAACTTTTAGCCATGAACAGCTGGGGAAATGTCTCTATGCTAGGCTTTCAGATCTTCTCATTTCTGATCAAATTCTGCAACCTTCACGGTCCCACATCTACTAACAGCCCTTTGGGGCTCTACGTTAGATCAATCACTTCTGTGACTCATGAAGGATTCATGGAGCGTTGCTCTAAACTTGCCCCACGCTCGGGCTTTAAAGCATTTATCTTTATCAATTGTACTTTTGCAGCTCTTGTTACTTTTCTTATTTGCTCCTGTATAGACACATGCAGAAGTGGAAGGTATAGCTCTCTTCCAGTTAGCAGTTAGTCCACCTGTAGTCACCTGCTCACCACAGTGATGTCTTCGATGGGAGGGCTTTCTGGGCAGCCTCAGCAGCCTTTTGGCAGCAATGCCATCTTCCCACACATACCCATACCCACAGTGCATTGCTAGAAGTGCTCTACTTCAGAGTTACTTCCTGTGCCACACTATAATACATCTTCCAGACTAGTGATGACAACCGTCCCTTTGCTGCTTCAATGGGCTTTTTTTATGGGATGTTTGTTATGCCTGTTAACACATGTATTACAGAATCAGCCACTGCCATGTGTCCTATAGGGGAGCTTCTTTCCAACAACTCTCCAGCCAGCCCAAGACTGCTGTGTTGTTGTAGAGCTCACAGAAATGAAGAGAGAATCCCAGAGTGCAGAAGGGTCACTTCTGTGCTCGGGACTATTTGCTGGTTGTGCCGTCTACCAGGCAAAGGAAATAATTAGGATGACCTTGTAAGGACTGTATAGAATAGGCGCAGATCCTAACCCTCATACTGAATTATATTCACCTAGGACTCTGCTAAGAATCAGACAGAAAGTTCAGCCTTTGACAGTGAAGGATGTAACAACCCAGGGCAAAAGAGAGTGTATCTGAGTCTCAACAAACCCCGTAACAAGAATTCACTGGTCCAGGAAGAGGGCGAAACAGAAAGAACTCCATCAAGTCTCAGCCGTGACTGTTCCCCATAGAGTCTCTGAGTCTTTCTTTCACGTTCTTTAGGATTTCCTAAAAGGGATGCTCTTTTTGCCACACTTGCCTTCAATCCGATGGTAAAGAAGAGCAAAGTAAAACCCTTTCCCTTGGTCCCATTCCATTCTTCAGCCTTGTCCTGTTTATAGCTCTTTAGGGGGGCATCTTTTGTCGGGTAAAATACCCCATTCGTAGAATATGGTCTGGATTCCTCAGCAGCATTGGATGACAGCTCTTGGTTGTAATCCAAGAAAGCAGTTCTGCTGATTCAAGCAGAAGAGGCATCACTGGAAGGATGAAGAGAAGCACACTTGAACTGAGAGGGAGACTAGAGAACTAGAGTGAGAGAATGAAGAAGAGCCAGGGGTCTAGGTAGCAGAGGAGATAGCCGAGGTCCCCCACTGTCAGTCGGTTGGGACTGCTGGCCCCATACCACTGGGTGTTTGATGCTGCCACTAAAACTGGGAATCCCTCTAACACTCTGTAACTGCCCCTGCACTGGTGCATTGTCTCTGCACAGTCAGAGAACCAGGCTCAGAGAGCCAACTGCTTGGATTCCATCCTGGGCAGTGGGACCCTGTCCTACATATCGGGTGCGAGACGCCCTTAAACAGGCAGGGAGTTCAGATGGTGGCCAACCAATAAATAAACGAATGAACAACCCAAGAGGCAAACATTAAGAACAGGTGATATTTAACAAGGCTTCAAGGGAAATCCGCCTTCGTCTTGTGTGACCTTGGTCAAATGACTTAGGGGTTTGGGGTCTCAGTCTACTCATCTGTGAAGAACAGATAATAAAGCCTATACTTCAGGAATCACTGTGAGAATTAGAGATACTGTGCATACAGTGCCCACAAGAGATTGATTTATTTATATGTCAATGATTTATTCTTATTCAAACAGGAAAAATGACTTCTCCAAAGAAGATGGTGGTAAGAGAAGGGCCGACACCTAGCTGGCTCATTTGCTGTCTCTGCAGGATGTAGAAGCAAAATTCCATAACCCGAAGACATAAAAATGTGGTCCATGCTATAAAAGGGAGGACCAGGAACAAGCTGGTCGTCTGACTTCCAGTACTAGGCCGGAACCCGGGGATTCCAAGTGGAAGCAAAGCAACTAGGCAGTAGAGGGGTTTGGGGTGAAGGCAGAGAAGAGAAATTCCCCTGCCCCTGACTCCTGTGGTGGCCAGGGTATATTGATAGAGATGAAACAGAAGCAAGGTAGGTGTGGAGTGTTTCCAAGACCTCTATTTCCAGGAGCAAATGCGGGAGGTGGGGGAATTGAGGGAGTACCATCAATGCTGGTCCTGGGGGGAGCTCTGGAATACAGGCTCTTATAGCAGCATAAGTACTGTGTCTGGCTGGTGCTTGGCAACTACCCTCTCAGCACTGAGGTTACTGTGCCTGGGGACAGCTGGGCTCTTTCTTCCCTGGGGTTCTCCCGCTGAGCAGAACTGTCGAGGTGGGCAGAATGCCCCAGGAGAACCTGGCTAACTGCTGAACTCTGCAGTGTCTGGCTGAGCCTCCTTCTTTCACTAGCTACACTCCTTAGATGACTGCACCCAGCTCATGCTCTGAATGGCATGGGCAATTGGATGTTGCCCACATTTATTTCTCCATCCTAGACTTCCTGCAAGTGCTGGGCTCCAGCTCGGTGTCTAGTCACCGTTGCCATGTCTAACAGGTATCTTAAATCAATACAGAGACCTTGATTGGACACCTCCCTCATTCTTCTAAACCTACTCCTCTGCCTTGGTAAGAAAAATGAAGAATGACCACAGCAAATTACAAATCCCAAGCACTATCAAAATACTTGTACTGGGAGCCCACCATAAGGTGGTTTTGTTTTGTTATGTTTTCTGTGTTTTTAAATTTTCTTTTATAGGGGTAAGAACACTTAACATGAGACCTACCCTCCCTCATCACATGTTTAAGTGTATGTTATTGTAGACCACAGGCACCATATTACACAGCTGATCTCTGGAGCTTATTCATCTTACTTGACTGAAACTATGCTAGTAATTAGTAGCTCCCCATTTCTCCACCCTCTGACACCTGGCAACTACCATTCCACTATTAGATTCTACGAATTTGACTATTTTCAATACCCCATGTAAGTGGAATCATGCAATACTGTCTTTCTGTGACTGGTTTATTTCCCTCAGTAATGTCCTTGAAGTCCATGTTACTGCATATTGCAGAATTTCCTTCTTTCTTTAAGTGTCAGTGATATTCCACCGTACGAATATACCACACTCTCTTTATCCATTCATCTATCAATGGGCACTTAGGCTGTCTCTGCATCCTGGCCATTGTGAATGTGCTGCAGTGAACATAGGGGCTGCACTATGCCCCGTTTAGCCCTTGGAGCCCTTACAGCCTTTCGTGATATGAACTGATCATAATTTGACATCAACTGCATCAAACTCTCATCACGCCTTTCTATTCTTTGTTACTTAATTGGGCAGGAAAGATCAATAGCTATCATTGCACCATTAGTAGTAGTTTCATAGTTATTAGGTTAAGATGAGCTACAAACATGAAAGTCACAAGAAAACATACGTGTGTTAAATCACTACAGAGATTGACTACTAAACTGTAACTTCACTGAGCATGATTTGCTATAAAGAAAATCTGTAAAATGTGTGTAAAAAGATTTAGGCACTAAGTACAGAGCAGTAATATTTCTGACATTTAAATTTTAAGTTTTAAAAAGATGCATCTTATGTACAATGTGCTGAAATTTCCCAAGGAATTTGGGTGCATATATATATATATATAAATGATATGTCTATCTTTCATTTTCACATGCTTACTGTGCCTTCAGCACTCAGTAAATAAAAATATTCTTCCCACTAAATGAAATCAGGTGGAGTGGGAACCTATTTTTTAAAGTTTACGACGTAGTATATTGATAAGGTGAGTGGTTGATGGTGTTTACTTTGTATATCGACAAGTTTTCAGTAGACAGTGTTTACGTAGATCAGATCTCCAAAGTGCAGCATTCAGGGCTTCCTTCACCTTCAGGAAAAGCTGGAACTCCTAATTCTGAACTTGAATAAAGCAACTCTAATGTCTACACATAAGTCAATGATTTGTTCTACTGAAAAATATCCCACCCAATGGTTTGTCCTTTCTGGTATTTTAGTAACTACAGTAATTGATTAGTAACAAGGTTAAGATGATTCAGACCAAGAATATTGGGTCGCCAAAATCTCAGCCATGGAGTGATTAAGAGAACACATCTGTGCTCATATTAGTCCTTTATCCCCCATTTTGGGCCTGCTGGGTAAGGTACTGATATGCTCCAGTGTTGAGGCGCTGTCATCATGGGGCTGTAGGGGATGCAGACAAACCACAGGCAATGAAGGAAGGGCTCTGACTGGTCAAGTTCAGGTTGACACAAGGGCACAGAAGCACCTGTCAGAGACTTAGTGGAGGGGCAGTCAGAGCGGGCTTCCTGGAGGAAGTGACCTTTAAGCTGAGACCGGAAGGCAGAGAGGAGTGAGCCAGGCAAAGAGGGGGCTGCAGGGGAAGGGGAGGCGTGGTCAGGCAGAGGGAGGAGCCCGAGGGGATGGAACTTACTAAGCACGGTCCTTGTTACCTTTTCTCTTCTCTCTCTCCTGTCCCCTTCTCACCTCCTAAAAATCAAGAGCTAACACTTGCTTTGTTCCCTTTGGTATTCTAAGCGCTTTCACGTGTATCTCCACCTCTGTGCCTACAACAACTCCATAAGTTACATACACACAACTTCATTAGCTTTGCTCCCTTTTCTTTCTCTCCAAATGAGGAGCCACAGGCCAGAGAGAGCAGCAAGTGACTTTTATAGGAGGCAGGAGTGAGCGCGTGAACTCACACCCAGAGCTCTGCCCTACATCCCACGCGCATCCCACGAGTGACGATCAGGAGCCCAAGTGGGGGGAGGTGACCGGATCGGAGCGCTCAGCTCTCCTCGATCCACCACTGGCCCTGGCTGGCCTCCCACACAGAGCTCTGTGGCGGGATTTCCAAGGCGGGCGGACAGAGGACCCTCTACATTTCTGCGTGAATCCAGCAAAGGGAACCAGACTGCATGCAGGCAGCAAAGGCCCTCAGCTGTGCTCCAGCTCTGTGCATCTGGGCAGCACCTTGGTTAAGGGACAGCAAACCACAAGGACACAGTCCACTGGGCTCCACAGAAGACAAACCCATTTAACAACACTGCAACTACTGAAGCCGCGTGCCTAGGGCCCGTGCTCCTCAACAAGAGAAGCCACCGCAATGAGAAGCCAGTGCACCACCACAAAGAGTAGCCCCCGCTCACCGCAGCTAGAGAAAGTCCGTGTGCAGCAACGAAGACCCAGCGCAACTGCAAATTTAAATAAATAAATTTTTAAAAAAAAAACAACACATGGGGAAAAGTTTTTCTTTTGCCCTGTTGAATTCTGAATCCAAGTGGAATATTTTTTTAAATTTCCAACATTTACCAAATGAGTACCTTTGAATTATTAAACTGGAATATTAAATATGGCCTTTGTCCTTCCTGATTAGAACAGCTTTATGTCACTTTTAGAGCTTCCTTGTTAAGGGTTTGTTGCCTTCCTTTGGGTTTCCCTGAATGCAGGATGTGCATAGTTTATGGGAGAGGAAATCCCGAGCATTAGCAGTGAGAGGGCAGCAAAGTGAGACCAAGGAAGGGAAGTCAGAAAAGGCTCATTATTGAGCTGATTACTGCCAGGACAAGGGGGAGGGGGCCCAGTTTCACTGGGAATCCCTAAGAAGCCTTGCAGAATGTCCCCCCAAACTGTCCTCTGAGGGACCAGAAGCTGGCGCATTTATCCGCCAACTCCATCCCACCCCCCTAACCCCGCCATTGGTTGAGGATTGTCTCCAAGGGCATTAAACTTTCCTACTTCAGGATCTGGAGTCTTCTGGGAAAATCCTGGAAGGGGAGATAGACAGAAACCAAGGCTCTGTGGTCCGGGTGGGTCCCTGACCACATGTAAGTGCTGTCCCCTCAGCTGCACTGAAGCCTAATGGGACACGGTGATATGACATGGGCACACCAAGCACTGTCACAGTAAGCCAAGGCTCTAGTGTGTGGGGTTTGGGGGCAGAACACACGTGCTAGGTCCCTGTGTCTTCTGTTTCTTAGGCTGATTCATTTAATCAGGGCAAGTCACAGATTTTGACCATCACTGTCTCTTCTATTGAGAAACAGACAGAGGCAGAGAGGAAGGAAAGAATCCCAGCCCTATTTACGTCACTTGGCTGCTGCTAGGGTCAAATAGGATAATGTGAGCAACTGTGAAGTTCAACACAAATGCTATTCATTATGTTGACCACTTAAGGTCCCTCTGGGAACCCGTTATTTACTCTGGGTCTGTGAGTGCCCACCACGGTGAGGCTGCTTAACGTTATCAGCCAAGGACGGCCCTCTGACATCTTCTAGAGGTGGGCAGGTGTCACCTTGATCCTCACCTGCTTTCGGTAGCATCTGTTCCTACTCTACTCATGTCATTCCAGGATTCCGCCATAGGTCCATGCTACTGACAGGACGCTTCCAACCTGCAAGTGCCGCTACCCACGTTCAAATAACACTCACTGCTCCCTCTAGGAATCCTGTCTAAGAACAACTTTCTCAGCGATCTACGGCGAAAATAAGGCAACCACCACCCTAACATCTGTTGCAAGCTTACCACGTGCCAGGCACAATCCTAAGCGCCTGACATATTATGTGTCATCAAATCTTGTAGTTATATATTGCGTGTACGTAAGATGTATTTACTAACTGAAATTCATAGGAGAATCAGGAGCTTATCCAGATAAAATAACTTGCCCGATGTGGGTCATCAGCAAGTGTTGGTGACAGTAAATGAATCCAGACCTGATCTCAGAGCCAGAGTCCTGAGTCGTGACTTTCCAGAAATCAGATCATCACCCACTTTATTTCTTCCTTAGGGAAATAATAGTGTCCTCTGATCCATCACTTCTCCAAAGGACCTTTTAAATATCTATTTCAGCCCCCCCTTCTTTTTTGACCAAGATGCACTTTTTTTTCCATTTATTTATTTCTACCCTTCCTGCCTGGTGACCTATAAAAGTGTCTTCTAAATGCAATTCTAATATTGAGAACATGGGAAGGCAGGTATGACATTTCACCCTGGAGCTACTGTCATTTTAATTATCTGGCACATTCATAGAAAAATGTCCTGGAGACGCTCGCTGCCTTTGTGGTAACAGAGCTGGATCATTTAAGAGTTGAAATCTCTGAAGTAGGGATGTCGTTTAGTTTGTATGATGCTCCAGGGATTAATAAATTTATGAACTGCTTTCATTTGCTCTAATTAAAAATAGCTTTTTAATTGGTTTTTAAAAGAAAGTCTTGTAGAGAATTGCTCCTTTAGAACCTGTAAAGGCAGGGCGGGGTCAGATAGGTTTCTACCGATTTACAATCTAACTACTCAAACCACAGGCACCTCAGCCCAGCTGCTGAGACTGCACAGGTTGGCCACGTGGAAAGAGAATAGGAGAATAAAAAAGAAAAGACGCCCCTCCAAGCCTTTGCTCAGCCCAAAGAGCAGTGTGATTTTTGGAAACAGTCACTTAGGCTCTGCTTGTGTTGAGCTAATCTGTTCAATGAATGGTGGCGACATTTTCTGTGGCAATAGATGTAACCCCTTTAAAAGAGTAAATAGACTTCTGTATTAGGACCCTTCGCTCCTCAGGAAGTGAATATCATCATGAGATATTTGGCGATCTGTAAATCAAATCATGTACTGATTGAGAGAATGCTTTCAACGTGTGCTCACTTGGTCTATATTGTAACACAGGGTACCACGTAGATTGGTACCAGAGTTGCCATCCCAATACTGATGGAGCAATGACATCTTCATCTTTACTTGTTCCATCTTCCCTTCTCTTCCCAGCCTCCCCAACAGAGTAGGATGGTCACACACTGAATTCAACGCTGTCAATCAACTGAAGCCCATGTTGGAAGTTTTAGTCAGAGATCACACAGGCAGGGATGCCATACCGGCTGCATGACAACTATTTCTGATTTCTCAGACCGTTCCCAAATGCCTCCCTTTCCCAGTGTGTGTGTGACATTTCTATCACGTGGCCCACTCAATATATGTGTCAGGCCCTTCCCAAAACAAGACCGCTGGTGTATGATGATAAACAGTGCCGAGACGTGCAGTGATTCCCACCCCTCCACATGCTGGCAAAGGTCGCCTAGCAACTGTTGTTAGGGGCAACACCAGCAATGTTTAGTTTAATTCAGTTCAACAGGACCACCTTGGTCTCCAGATGGAGGTTCAAGTTTGTGCTCTGGAGATTAGGACCCCCTCACAAATCCACTGCAGTTATAACCTGCCTTGTGCTTGCATGAGATTTAATCGTTATTACTACATTTGCCCACTTAACAAGATCAAAACGGTCATTCTGAGCATATCCCACTTTCCACCCAGGGAGTGGGGAAGGGTTAGTATCTGATTTTTATGAGGTAACAGCTTGGCCTCATTCCCTTCCCTGTTTAATATTCACAACGTTGACTTCAAAATGGTTTCCAAACTAGAAAGCCTGGTATGAATATAAAAAGTTTGGAAAAAGGAGAAACAAAGTCCTTTATTAAGCCCCTGCTGGGATGCCTTTTTCCTTAATGCACTTCAAAAAAAAAACAATCCTGAAAAATTTTGCATTCAGATGCATGAACGGAACCACGGGGAAAATGTCTGTGTTTGTGGATTACACCACCCCCTACTGATTGATCCTCTTAATGGCTCAGCATTTTGCAAATGAAGAAGCAAGTCACCCCAGTTCTGTTGGCTATTAATTCAGTCTACACAGGTTTCTGCTCGTTTAATGAGAAGAGAATATCTTCTACCAAAATGCAGTGCTTTCAAGGTATATAATAAAACAGTCCTATAAAATAGCCTGTGTGAAAAATAGCCTATAATAAAATAGCTAGCTAGCGTAAAATGTCATTTCATGTCACCATATTTAGAAAACAGCCCGTCAGTCCCCATTTAGAGAAAAAAAGAATGTATACTAAACAAGCTTGGCTCTGACCTGGGCTCTTTATATTAAACTACCCAATAGTGACTCAGCTGAAACCTTCTGAACCTGTTATTTGAAACAGCTACTAGAACCTTTTTGCTATTGTCAGCATTTTGAGGATAACCTCAGACCATCAGGTGAGGCTGATTATTCAACAGTAATTGAGATTCCTATTTAGCATAAAATAGATTTCAATTATGAGTTTATTTTTAACTCTTGTTTAAAAAAAAAAAAGTCTTCCATAAAGAGCAGAATATGGAAATACAATGGTTTGAAGGACACCTGTGAGTTCACAAACTTGTGTTCAGAGTCTGTATAATTTACATTCAAATTAGTTATTAGCCAGCCTGGAATGTCACAGTGACTCTAATCCCCTCCTATAAAGTATTGGAGGGAATTGCTTTTTCCTTGTTAAAAAAAAAAAGTCAATTGAGAATTATACATAGGTGGTGTCAGGAACGGAGATGACAAAAATAAAATAAGATAAAATAACAGAACTGTCCTCTGCATGTGCATCTCTGCCTGGAAGTAAAGGAAGATGGCTTCCCGAGGACTCCAGGAGCATGCTGGTAGGGATTTCCTGGCCATGTAGGAAGAACCAGGCCACAGCTCGGATATCTTCTGTTTTCCTAAGCTAGTATCACCGCCAACCTGCTTTTCTTGGAAAGCTAAGCACCCAGGTGGGAGGGGAGTGCTGTTTGCTCAGACAAAGCTGATGGAGAACAGCCAGGCTGCAGGAGTGAGTAGCAGAGAACTTGGGGCTGTTTTCTCTATATGGCTCCCCAAAGCATTTATTTGTACCTCTCCTCACAGGCTAAGCTCTCAAGCCTGGGAAATTAAAATCCTTTCAGGCTTGGGGACCTAAGTAGATATGGGGAAAGTCATCATTTCAAAGTAAAAGAGTGTAGATTATATTGAGAAAATGAGGACAGATGCTACTGATGGGATATTTATTACGATCCAGAGTCATAGAGAGAGGGGATGGAGAAGGATAACATCCACAGGTTTAGCTAGATTCCCCAAGTTTTGTTTTGTTTTGTATTTTGATACGGTAGCATGTAGCCAGATTATGCCTAGCACACCTAAAAGTCAGATGCTAACTAAACATCAAATGCACTCCTCAAATTAACTTTATCCCCACAAATCTCTAAGAGGCTGCATTTCTATATGAGACTTTGTGGGTATTTCTTACACATTGTTACTAAGAATATTGGAGAAATTCAGTGACAGATAGCCCACAGGTATAGCAGGTATAGTAATGGTAATAAAAAATGACAAAAGTCCAATGAAACATACAAAGGATAACTTCCCCGTTCACATGTTCTTTGTCAGGATTGAAAGTATAACCTACGCCTCTAGTACACGACCTCTGAGCAGAATTACGAAGTAAAA
Organism: Pseudorca crassidens; assembly: GCF_039906515.1. Lineage (NCBI taxonomy): Eukaryota > Metazoa > Chordata > Mammalia > Artiodactyla > Delphinidae > Pseudorca > Pseudorca crassidens. Next base: position 191,033,218 of record NC_090296.1, read on the forward strand.
CAAGGATAAGGAGGCAATAAATGCCAGATGAAGTCATGATAGATGGGATGCAGGAGGGACCCTGTCCTTTGTACCAGAATGTGAAACAAGCAACTAATACTCCCAAGTTCTCCAAGGGGACGCCAACCAGGGAGTAAAGAGTAAAAGGTACTCTGATGGTGGCAATGGAAATTGGTGCAATCACTATGGAAAACAATATGGCGGTTCCTCAAAAAATTAAAAATAGAATTACCATAAAATCCAGTACTTCCACTTCTGGGTATAGATCCCCCCCCAAAATTGAAAGCAGGGCCTCAAACAGATGTTTGCACACACATGTTCACAGCAGCATTATTTACAATAGTCAAAAAGTGGAAGCAACCCAAGTGTCTACTGGCAGATGAATGGATAAACCACATGTGGTCTATACATATAATGGAATATTATTCAGCCTTAAAAAGGAAGGAAATCTGGACACATGATATAATACGGATGAAACTTGAAGGCACTGTGACTAAGTGAAATAAGCCAGTTACAAAGGGACAAACACTGTGTGATTCCATTTATGCGAGAGTAGTCAAATTCAGAGACAGAAGGTAGAACAGTGGTTGTCAGGAGATGGAGGGGGAATGGAGAGTTATTGTTTGGTGGGTGTGGAGTTTCCATTTGAGAAGATGAAAAAAGTTCTGGTGGGGATGCACAATACATGCACGATAATGTGAATGTATGCATGCCACTAAATACTTAAAACTGGTTAAAATGGTAAATTTTATATCATGTACATTTTACTACAGTTTTTCAGAAAGTACAGGGGAGAAGTCAGTACTGGGCTGCAATGTAGCCACAGCCAGGTCAGTGCTAAAAAGCAGCGTGGCCCTCAGCTGTGCGAGTCAAATAAAAATGACTCCCTCTGAGTCTCATTCTCTGCCCGAGACACACAAACACACACTGTCACTCACACACTCATAAAATCTTTTCAGCGTATGGTCAAAATGCCTTCTTTTTATAAGTGAACTACACAGCTCTACTGCGACAGCTCAGAGAATAACAATTGACTTCGGGATATTCACAGACTACTTTCCCCAAGGGTGAGGGGGTAAGAGGACGTGCAGCTAAATCTACTAGTCCACTATTTAATCAGGATTCATTAAGTCTTGCTGGAAAGAGAGCAAATGGAGCAATGGTTTTCAGTAAAGGCAGGACCCATCATAAGAATGTTGGTACCACGCACTCAACACCTACTCTGTAGAGGAAGTGTCCTTACTGCTATTCACCTGCTCCTCCTGGCAGGTGCTGGAAGGTTTGCACACAGGGCCCCCTAGCGCTTAGGTGGAGCCACGAGACCGGGTCCAGCTAACGAGCTCTGAGCAGCAACAGGGGTCACTCCCAAACTGAAGCATTTAATTGCTGGTACGAGATTCTCCAGAGATGGCTGGTGGCTGGCAGTGCTTGAGATGGTGGCTTTTCTATCAGAGTGAAGGGTCAGGCGTAGACACACTATACTAGACATAAATATTGGTAGTGATATACCACTAAGATTGCGGGTGAATTTTTACTGCAGTTTATTTAGCCTTGCCTATTTTTTGCAACAAAATGAAAAACACAACTGAGATACTGAACTGGGTACCTTACATATATACAAGTAGACCTTAGAGATATTGCAGGTTCAGTTCCAGACCACCTCGGTCAAGTAAATAGTGCAATGAAGCACATCACATGAGTTTTTTGTTTTCCCAGCAAACAGAAAAGCTATGTTTACACTAGAGTGTAGTCTACTAAGTGTGCAATAACATTATGTTTTTAAAAAAAGTACATCCTTTAATTGAAAAATACTCTGTGCCTAAAAAATGCTAAGCATCATCTGAGTCTTCAGCAAGTTGTAGTAGTAACATCAAAGGTCAATGATCACAGATCACCATGACAAATATCATCAGAATGAAAATATCTGAAATATTGTGAGAATTACCATAAACGTGACATAGAGACACGGAGCGAGCAGACACTATTGGAAAAACGGCGCCGATAGATGTGCTCAATGTGAGGTTGCCACAAACCTTCAATTTGTAAAAAACGCAGTACCTGTTTAGCGCAGTAAAGCAACGTGCAATAAAACAAGGTGTGCCTGTAATCTGTGACCCCGTAAGGAGATATTATATACCCATTTTCCAGATGAAGCAGTTGAGGCCAAAACATCATACCCAGTAAGGTAGTCCTTACAGCTAAAACCCCAGGATCTGTTCGCTTTCCACTGTAATATAATATTCCCTTTAACATTCATGTCTAGTTTGACCATTAAAGACCACTATGAGTTATTACCTGTCACCTCTAAAGGGCTATGCTGTTTATCCTCAAGATAAAGCAATGGTTTCTTTGCCTCACTTGATTTGCCTCTAAATAAGCACCACCGTTCTGGGAGAACAGTCTTCTTTGGAAAGCAGAGCCCTTCGGTGCCCTTGGATCCCTTGAATATAGAATCTCCCACAAAAGGCTCAACATCCTGCAGCCCAAGCTGTACAATGAGGTGACAAAACCCTGATGTTCACTCTTCCGACGAGTCTGCTCACAGACACAGCATGGCAGAGTTCACCTGGTGTCCTGAGGAGCCTTTCTCAGGCTCTGAGGTCACGATGAGTGGTGCTGGGGGAGGGGTGTGGGCTGAGGAACTGGGGTGACCACTACAGGGAGGGGAGTGTGGTGCTGGAGTCCAGCCTCTGGTCCACGGGCCGATGACCAGCCCTGAGGTATCGGCAGGTCGTCCTCCCTTTACTGTTTCCTCGTGAGATGGTGAAGAAATTAATACCTACCCAAGGGATGCACGTGTGGAGAAAATGAGCTCCTACTTATAAAACACCCAGGGAGTAAGTTAGAGAGGAACATATACAGTACATATACAGCATCAGAGGAGAGCAAAGTGCTCTCCAGAAGCTACTTGGGGCCTATCTGCATCCCCCTTAAATGCCTATGTTGAAACCATAACCTCAGAATGTGGCTCTATTTGGAGACTGGGTCTTTACAGAGGTAATTAAGTTAAATAAGGTCGTTAGGGGGAGCAGCAGTCCTATATGACTGGTGTCCTTACAAGATGAGGAAATCTGGACCCAGACACATGCAGAGGGAAGACCACGTGAAAACACTGGGAGAAGGCGGCCGTCTACAAGCCAAGGAGAGAGGCCTCAGAAGAAACCAACCCTGCTGACACCTTGATCTTGGACTTCCAGCCTCCAGAACCACAAAAAAAACTTCTGTTGTGTAAGCCTCTTAGTCTGTGGTTCTCTGTTATGGCAGCTCTAGCCTCTCCTGGTTGCCAACTGCCAGGGCAACTCTGAAAACCTTCATTAGCTACTGATGCTGGACAATTAAAGCTGCTTTGCCATGAGGACATAGCAGCACGTCGTCCACTGAGAACCCCAACTCTCATAGGCCTTTGCTGTAATCATCCTGGAACTGACCCAAAGGAAGGCTTCAAGGGCTGCTGACCTACCCCTGCAAGGGACTCCCCCAGACCCACTCTCTACCCCCTAAACACCGACGTGGTCCCAGGCTCAGGAGGAACCTTCCAGTTGGCCAGTACGTGGTTTCTGGTTGAACCACCAAAGTTTTCTCAGGTCTGATTAAAAATCTAGGTCTTTGATTTAGGAGGATTACAGAGAAATGAAGTCAAAGTCAATTTATCAAGAAGAAACATATCACAGCCAAACACAAGACCTGATGTTACTCTTATCAGGAAAGTACTTTTCAAATACACAGGCCTAAGGAGTGCTGGTTCAAAAACAACTAAGAAAACACACACACACACACACACACACACACACACACAGCCTTTATCCCACTGATAGAATGAGCTGTGAGAAACTACGTTATTTTGACAAAACACCAGGTCCACTAGGCAGAAATGTTTAGCACCATTGCCAAAGGAAGGTATGGTGCCAAAAAGGAAGAGAGGGAGGTAAGGACTCTCTTCAAGGGAAACAGAGAAGGGAGAACACGTGGAGACAGTGAAAGACTAAAGATTTGTGGGAAAGGAAAGCTCATGTGTCCAGCAGCAGAAGGGGGTGAGGGTGACCAGTCCAGGGACATGGAAAGGGAGGAGGCCGTAGGCCCACAGGCAAAGCTGCATGGACTGCGTAGCCTTTACGGGTGCGTGAAGCCCTAGACCATTTTTCTTCAAAGGAGGCTTTTCCAAATGATCAAAGGATGATGGCAGTTCTCCGCAGCTATGTGAGCAGCTCTTTCAGTGTGTAAACCAGCACAAGGTGGGGTGGGATAAAAACAGCGGGTCTCCTCTGGCATCCATATGTATACACTGCTGGCCACACAGGGGGCCCAGTGACCCCAAGAGACTAGTGGGAGACCGGATGGCATCTCCAGAGGAACCCTGCCTTCTTCCCAGGGGAAGTTGGGTTTGCTACCTATGTGGCCAGAGACAGCCTCAGAAAGATGGTCAGTTATCTCCCCAGTGGTCCCACTGCTGAGCGCTTGCTCCTGGAGGCACAGGTTCAGGCCTCAGGCCCTGGGGTAGAGACATTACACAGTCCCCAAAACACGACAAATGAAAACGCAGCTGGAGCACATGTCAGGAAGAACACGATCATGCTAAAATTATTCCCACTTCCTTTTTCTGCTAACTAGCTAGCTTACCATGCAGGCAGCCCTCTCTGCCTCTCTCTCTGTTTCTCTCTCTGTCTCTTTGTCTCTCTCTCTGTGTCTCTGTCTCTTTATCTTTCTGTTTTCTCTATCTCTGTCTCTCTGTCTCTGTCTCTCTTTCTCTCTCTCTATCTCTCTCTTTGTCTATCTCTGTTTCTCTCACTCTCTGTCCGTCTCCCTCTCTCTCTCTCTGTACCTCTCTCTGTCTGTCTCTCTCTCTAGCCAGTGTTCGGAAGAGCGGCCCAAGCATCCATATGTCACAGGCTGGCAGAGGAAGCTGGTATGAAGACACATCTATCCTCTTCCTTGCAAGTGGCTTGGGAACGAGCCTCACTGATGGAGGTTCAAATGAAGGGAAGGACAGGGGATGGAGAGCTGCACGGAGCATGGGACCTGCACGGCACCATGAAGTCTCAACCGGGAACTAAAGCCCAGCCGCCACTCCACGCTTCTATGTGTTGTGAGGATATGAAATAGCTTGGTTGTAATTTGTAAAGTGCTTCCACGCGTCATACAAGAGCCAGAAAGCTCAGCTGGGGCCCCACCCAAAACATTATTTCTAAGACTTAAAAAAAATTGCTTTTGGAAACAAGCTACCGTACATGGTCAAATCCCTTCCTAAGCCACGTGATAGAATAAGTAAGTTTGCCTTATGTTCCTCTGTCCTAGAGCCCTCCTGCCTCCCCCAGCCCCCATGGGTGCTCATCCAGAGTCAGCATCTGCCATCTGACGCCCCGTGACGAGAGCCAGAGCGAGTGGAGCATTTGCTGTGCACCAGGCAGAGGGCTGAGCATCTGATAAGCATCACATTTTTATTCTCACACAACATCAGGAGTTTGATAACTAATACGTCTCCCCAAATATAAGGAGACCCATCTTACTCAGTGAGAAGATCCTTCCAACACCAATTTTTTTAAATTAATTAATTTATTTATTTTTGGCTGTGTTGGGTCTTCGTTGCTGCACGTAGGCTTTCCCTAGTTGTGGCGAGCGGGGGCTACTCTTTCTTGCGGTGCGTGGGCTTCTCATTGCGGTGGCTTCTCTTGTGGAGCACAGGCTCTAGACACGTGGGCTCAGTAGTTGTGGCATGAGGGCTCTAGAGCGCAGGCTCAGTAGTTGTGGCTCACGGGCTCTAGAGCACAGGCTCAGTAGTTGCGGCACACGGGCTTAGTTGCTCCGCGGCATGTGGGATCTTCCCGGACCAGGGCTTGAACCTGGGGCCCCTGCATTGGCAGGCGGATTCTGAACCACTGAGCCACCAGGGAAGCCCTAACACCAATTTTTTTTTCCCTAACACCAATTTTTTATCCAGTCAATTATATAAACTCTTAGGGCCGTAGCTAAAGTAAATACGACTTACAAAATTTAATTTATTAATTTGGTTGCACATACATATTTATAACCACATACTATTTAAATTATATATTAATGGAGAAATATTGCCTTTTTCCAGTCTGACATATCATTACATAATTTTATTCATTGCATGTTCATTATCTCCAGAGTCAGTTTTTGAGTCAATTCATTTTTTCCAGGACACGTCATCTTCATTTCCATCTCAGTTGTTTGAGATACAGCACGCTGTCACTGGCAAGTTTATCCCAAGCCACGAATACCCACTAATACAACATCAGGACAGCGGTTCTATGTATTGAAACTATAGGTGTATATTTGCGAGCACCACAGTGTAACCACTGTTACCTTTGAAGGGAATCTTCAGAAGGTCTGTTTACAATGGCATCCGATATTCGCAACTCATGAGGTCGGATTCCCAGAAATAATTGCTAAATCTGTGTTCAAGTCATTTGCCTCCCTTCTGTTGACTGATTCTGTCAAAAAACCTCTGTCAGCATATACCAAACAAGCACTGATTGAAGTTATTTCAGGCCAATGTATTTTCTTTAAACAATCCTTTTTTTTTCCCAGTTAAAGTCAGTGAGACAGCATCCCAAAATTTGAGACACTTTACAAGGGTCTGAATTTTCAGACATGCCTTCTTTCCTAAGGGATGATTTTGGCAAAAGTCTTTGGACCTATGTTCTGATTTACGTGAGATCGTTCACCCCCTTTTACCGATCAAAACTGAGGTTCAGAAGTTGAAGCAACTTTGCTAAAAGCTAGTGTTTGACTGCCGTTCAGCAGGGCCAAGTGCTGAACTGCCAACACCACTGCCCGTGCTCCCCCCGTGTGGCCCTTGACCTCATGTCCACTTTCTGCAGCCAATTCCCTTTCTAGAGCTTCCCTGATGCTCTCAGAATCCAAGGTAATTCTCATTCCTTCCTCTGACCCAATAATATCACTAACAGGAATTTATCAGAAGGAACCCATTAGAAATGTACATGATTATTCAGCCCAAGGATATTCATGATAGCATTATTTTAAGGGCAAAAACTTGGAAACAAACTAAGCATCCACAATGAGAGACGTGCTAAACTAACTATATACTCACATTGGAATGGTAAGCAGCCGTATTTAACATTCACGAAATAGTAAGTGGGAAAAATGAGAGGTGGGGTAATATGCTTCTAGCTCTACTATTATTATTATTTGGCCTCGCAGCTTGTGGGATCTTAGTTCCCCAACCAGGGACTGAACCCAGGCCCTCGGCAGTGAAAGCGTGGACTCCTAATCACTGGACCGCCAGGGAATTCTCTACCTTATTATTTTTTTAAATAAAAGCCTATATATATAAAGACTAGGAGGAAGCACAACAGGTTAACTTAGTTAATATTGGGAGATGGAATTAAATGAGGTGGTTATTTTCTCATTTTTATTTTTGTTTCCCCCTTCCAAACAGTCATGCCTATCCCCAAAACATAACTCCAACAGTGAGAATTTGGGGGTCAAGAAAGAGGAAACAGGCCACGTGGAATGGCAGGAGACAGAACTGGGTGGAAATGATGTCTTGTTTTACAAACTGTTGCCTGGATTACTTTCACAGAGGTGCTGCCCTGCAAAAGGATTTTCCAATTAAGGGGAAAAGATTAAGGCTGTAATCCTGGGAAGTTATCGAGTTCAAAATCGGTTTGGTCTCCCCATTACAACTGCACAGGTATAATAGCCTGTCTTACAGAACCAACCAAGTGTGCAAAGCACATGGCATATGTCAGACGCTCTGCTACGGCCAAAAATCAGTCAAGCTCTCCTAGGGAAGAAGCTAGTGCTCTTTTAACCCAGTTCCTGGCCCAGGGTTTGTGCTAGGTGGGAAGTAACAGATTTGGCAAAAATGACACATTCTCTACCCTCAGGGAGTCCACTAATCCAGCATAGCCAGGCCGATGAAGACACGGATGCAATGAGCAGAAAGGGAATGGACAGTCTCTGGGGGAGGCCCCAAAGTCACAGCCGGTTACTTGCCGGTACTGGGAGGAATTTCCAGTACCCAGAGGGCTAATGGTACAGGATTGAAAAAGGTAATAGGAAGCCAAATTGTACTCACTGCCAGGACAAGCAAGGTTATCTCTTAGTAAGTTACTATTCCATTCCCCTGCCATGTGGTTTCTAGCTACATTCAAAAACTGGCCTCTTTCAAGAGATCATTCTACCCAACGAGAATAAATACGAAAACGTGTACACAACTGATACATAAACTCTGTGGTAAGTGGCCCCCCTAAGACAGCCCCCAGTGATCCCCACCTCCTGGCATTTACTCCCTAGTGAAATGTGAAATCCCCTCTCTTTCTGAGTGAGATGATCTTCTTGACTGGTTTCTAATGAATAGAATATAGCATGGGATGTCACTTCTGAGATCCAACTACAAGAAGACTGTGGCTTCTGTCTCAGGCATTCTCTCTCTCTTTCTCTTTGCTCGCCCTGGGGGAATCCAGCTGCCTTGTCACAAGGCAGCTTCGTGCGAGGGCCATGTGGTACAGGACCCAGGGCTCCTGACAACCAAATGAGTGAGCTTGGAAGCAAATCCACCAGGCAAGCCTTCAGATGAGAGCACATCCCCAGCCAACAGCTTCACTGCAACCTTTTGAGAGATCCTGGACGAGACACCCAGCTGAGCTGCACCCAGACTCCTAACCATCAGAAACTGTGAGATATTAAGTGTCTATTATTTCAAGCCACTAAGTTTGGGGGTAACGCACTGTACAGAAGCAGATAACTATTACAGACTCCAAAAAGAAATTTCCAAAAAGGGGTTCTAGGTATTAATGAGTGTTGAAATAAGAAGTCTACGTGATTCATTCGGCCCTTACATGGATTCTGGATCCAGATTCCTGGGAGTTCATATCCTATGTCCTCCCTTTACTAGCATATGAATACAGGCAAATTATTTAACCCCACTGTCCCTTAATTTCCGGGTCTGAAAATGGGAATAACACCACCACCTGGCTCACAGGAAAAAGACTAAATGAGTGTATATATATATATATATATATATATATATATATATATATAAAATATGTGCCAAAGAGTGTTATGTAAGTGCTTGTTATTATGACAATTAAAACATAGTACAAAATGAGACATCACTATCATACTTTGTGTTTTTAACTTAAAATCTGTATTTGCTTATATTTCATTTTGACAAAACTTCAGATTTACAAAAAAATTTCAAGGAGAGAAAGAAGAATGACCAGACACTCTTCTTCTAGATTTGTCAGATGTTAACATTTTTCTACTTGCTCTTCTCACATAACCACAGAAAATCATCAAAATCAAGAAATGAACTTTGATGCATTAGCATCTAACCTACAAATACTATTGAGTTTTTTTTTGTCATTTGTCCCAATAATGCCCTTTACAGCAAAAGAAAATCCAGCATCACATGCTGCATTCAGATGTCATGTCTCTAATCCACAACAATTCTTGGCTCTTTTATTTGTCATTGTACTTTACGATATTGATATTTTTGAAGAATACAAGCTAGTTATTTTGGAGAGTATTCCTCACTTTGGGTTTGTCCAATGCTTCCTCATAATCAGATCCCAGTTATGCCTTTATGCAGGAATACTCTGGAAGTAATGGGAAGTTCTCAGAGCATGGTGTCAGGTTGCACAGGCGGTCCATTCGTGCCATTTCTGGCAATGTTTCCTTTGATCATTTGTTCAGGTGGTGTCTGCCATGTATCTACACTGTAATGTTACTATTTTCTCTTTGCAACAAAAAGTAGCTTGTGGGGATATACTTGGAGACTATGTAAATACCCTTTTATTCCTCAAACTTTGACCCACTACGCTAAAACCAATTATCACTACGCTAGTTGGAAAATGGTGTTTTCCTAATTCCATAATTTATTTTGCATTTATTAGTTGACATTCTACTTTAAGGAAGAGCTTTCCTTTATTTATTTATTTATTTATCTATTTATATCAGTGTAGACTCATGGATTCTTACTTTATTCAATAGGTTATAATCTTTTACTCTCCATAATTTGTATTAAAGCCAAATATAAATCTAAATAGTTCTGAATCAAATAGATTGCTTTGACAACATTCAAGAACCAGGAGTAGATATATTCATCTCTAAAAGACATGAGTATCTTTTCTTTTATTAGAGCAAAGATTTTGCTCAAGCTAAGAATTTTATGTTGCCTTCATCCTTGCTCTGATCAAGGTTAGTTCCACTGAAGACTAAGTAACTGAGTTGGTGTCATTATTAATCATTTCTACAGAGCATGACAGCATGACGCATTCAAGATAAATAGTAAGCATCTCTTCTAAGAATTTAAGAAAACTATCCTAACATTTCAACAACAGTTTGGCAAAGAATTCCAACACGCTACGACCCACACCAGTTCCTCCACCCGACCGGACAGAGCAGTTCTCAGGAAACAAGCAGGCTATGACCCAGGATAGGAAATGGCAGGGGACACTGTGCCAAAGTATGACCTCCAAAAGGAAACGTAGACGGGACCAAAGAAGAGCCCTGGTGGCACTGCTCACTGGGAATTGTACATTTTAATGCCCCACAATGTTGAGAATTTCAGAAAACAAAGCAGTGAAGGCAAGAGATAATCAGACGAGCAGAACAGCACCCACCGGACGCTGGGAATTTGGTTATGAGCTGAAGACACAAACCTGCCCTAAACTGCAGATCTGAGAAGGTGATGAGTCCGGACACCAGAAAACAATCATGAAAGGGACACAAAATAAATAAGTAAGCAGTTTACAGTTTGGCTGCCAGAAGGAGAGAAGAGCAATTTTGAAAATGATAGAATTAATAAAGGTAGTTTAAGTGACCAGATAAAATATAAATATACCAAGACATTTACATTCCTATACACTAGCCGAAACTGGTTAAAAGATATAATAGGGAAAAGAAAGACTCTGTTTATGACAGAAAGCAATAAGTAGAAAAATCTAGGAATGATGCTAATAAGAAATGTGTAATAGAAACCCATGTGATGAAAACTATAAAGCTTTAATGAAAGATATAAAAAACTTACATAAAAGAGGGCATAAACAGATACCTCTATGGTGTGACTAAAATTGAAAATGTGGCAGTCTTCCACAAAATTATGCATTGGTACAATGCTAGTTGAGTAGAAATTACAATGGATTTAAACAATTTTGACCAAGTTATTTTAAAGTTCATTCTGACAAATAAGCAGGAAAACAAAATGAAAGTAATAGCTTTTCCCTGATAACTGTTAAAGCCAATTATAACGTTACAGTGATTATTAGAGTGTAGTACTGGTACAAATCTCAAAAACAGTAATAGAACAAAATGGTCATTAAATTGGTCTTAATGTATACGCTTATAAGAACTTAAAGGAAGCAGCAAAAGGGCAAGAGATGAATTATCCCACAAATGGAAAACGGCTCTTTTAAAAAAGTATATGTAATCATATACAGACATTTATATAAAGTATCATGTATATATCTTTAGAATTTAAAACATTAAATAAATACTAGGCACTAGGCAGGAAAAAAGAAATTGGTTATTTTGGAGAAAAAAATAACCTTACAGTGTAACCATACTCCAAAATTTACTTCAAATTTTTAAAAGTTAAATCATTTAAGAAATTGGAATAAAACAGAGGTTAATATTTAAACTGATCTCAGGATGAGAAATGACTTTCGAAGCATAAAAGCAATGACCCAAATCAAAGAGTATAAGTCACATATATGGTTAATTGATTTCCAGCAAAGGTGCCCAAGTAATTTATACTGGGTTAAATTCATGTCCACCCAGAACCTCAGAACGTGAACTTAATCGGGAATAGGGTCTTTGCAGATGTAATTGGTTGAGTTCATATGGAGTAGGGTGGTCCTTACACCCAGTATGACTGGTGTCCTTATAGGAAGAGAAAGCAGAGACACACATATAGAGGAAAGATTGTCATGTGAAGACAGAAGCAGTAGTTGGAGTGGCTGTAAGCCTAGGAGTGCTAAGGATTGCCAACAACCACCAGAAGCTGGGAAGAGGCAAGGAAGGATTCACCCTTAGACTCTCTAGAGAGAGTGTGGTTCTACCAACACCTGATTTTGAACTTCTATCTTCCAGAACTAGAAGAAAATTAATTTCTGGATTTTAAGCCACCCCATTTGTAGTAATTTATGTCAGCCCTAGGACACTAATAAAAAATTCAGTGGGAAAAGGAAATCCTTTCAACAAATGGCGCTGGAAATCTTGAATAGCCATATGGAAAAATAAATAAACCTTGATCCTTACTTCACACTAGATACAAAAGTTGACTAAAACTGGATCACTTTCTACAATACATTTAGAATAAAACATAGGGGAAAATCTTAGTGATCTTGGGTTTGGAAAAGATTTCTAAAAATAGGATACAAAAAGCAAAGACTATTTAAAAAAAAAAGAAATCAGGGCTTCCCTGGTGGCGCAGTGGTTGAGAATCTGCCTGGTAATGCAGGGGACACGGGTTCGAGCCCTGGTCTGGGAGGATCCCACATGCCGCGGAGCAACTAGGCCCGTGAGCCACAACTACTGAGCCTGTGCGTCTGGAGCCTGTGCTCCGCAACAAGAGAGGCCACGATAGTGAGAGGCCAGTGCACCGTGATGAAGAGTGGCCCCTGCTTGCCACAACTAGAGAAAGCCCTCGTACAGAAACGAAGACCCAACACAGAAAAAATAAATTAATTAATTTAAAAAAAAAGAAATCAATAAATTTGACTTCATCAAAATTTAACACTTATATTTTTTTTTTTTTTTTTTTTTTTTTTTTGCGGTGCGCGGGCCTCTCGCTGTTGTGGCCTCTCCCGTTGCAGAGCACAGGCTCCGGACGCACAGGCTCAGCAACCATGGCCCACGGGCCCAGTCGCTCCGCAGCATGTGGGATCTTCCCGGACCGGGGCACGAACCCGTGTCCCCTGCATCGGCAGGCGGACTCTCAACCACTGCGCCACCAGGGAAGCCTTGAAACTTATACTCTTAAAAAACATGTTACAAAATAGAAGGCAAGTCACATACTGGGAGAAAATATTTTCAAGGCATATATATGACAAAGGGGTTTTATCTAAAACATACGTTGACTCTCAAAATTCAATAATAAGATAAATAAGAAATGGACAAATGATTTTAACAGACACTTCACCAAAGAAGCTATAAGAATGGCGATAGGGCTTCCCTGGTGGCGCAGTGGTTGAGAGTCCGCCTGCCAATGCAGGGGACGTGGGTTCGTGCCCCGGTCCAGGAGGATCCCACATGCCGCAGAGCGGCTGGGCCCGTGAGCCATGGCCGCTGAGCCTGCGCGTCCGGAGCCTGTGCTCCGCAATGGGAGAGGCCACAACAGTGAGAGGCCCGCGTACCGAAAAAAAAAGTATCGAAAAATGTACACTTTAAATATGTGCAGGTATTATACATTAATCATACCTCAATAACCCTGTAACAAAAAGAATGGAATCATAAAAAATGTATGGGGAAATATTTATAACAATGACGTGTCATGGTTAATGTACCAAACATACAATATGGCCTTAAAATTCAATAAGAATGCATAAACAAATTTTAAAAATAGTCAAAAAAAAATTCACAACTAAAAATATATATTTTTCAATAATTATATTAACAAAAATATTATTTAAAACAATGCTTTGCCTCCCAGTTCTCATTGATAAAAGTGGCATTTCTTTTCAATTTTAATAATGAATGTGGCTTCGATGCAGTGAAATGGGCATTCACATTCCAGCAACGGTAACGCAACTGGAAAACGTTTCAGAGAAGCCATTTGCCAATATTAAAATCTTCATATCTCTAGATGTTGCAATATGAAGTCATCTTAATTTTCTCCTCTATAATTTCCTCTTTTCACATTTTTAATAGTGACCATAAATTCTTTCATCCGAGAAACTATTCTTAAAAAGGAAAATCTTTGAATTAGCTTCATTTGGCAAATGTACAAGCACAAAGAGTTGGATGTATCTTGTAGGTCTCCTACCTATTGACTACGGGTTTTCCACAGTGGGGGAGGGGTAGCATGACACTGTCACCATGAAATCAGCTTCCGGAGGGCTCACTGGATGCATACCACAATGTCTCATTAGCATCTCCCAATCACACATGGTTCCAGCTTATTCTCTCATATATGCCTCTACCTCTTCCTAACAATACTTAGAGGAAATTAATACTAGATTCTCAAGAAAAAAAAAATCTCTAAGGATCTCTAAGCCATTGATAAGGTCCAGAGATGGAGAAAAACAATCCATGCCTCATCTGGTTGGCAGCTAACCCAGACTCACAGGGCAGGATATCACTGACATCATGAAGAAAGGGGAACAAAGTGCAATGCATGAAGTGACATGTCGTAGAGGCTCATCAGGTCATGGAAAGACCTGGACTCCAGCCCGCCATGATCCAACTTCCATCCATTGCCCTCTCTTCCTTCTATACCATGTGGATTCTCAGTTACTTTCACAGTAATCCGAGTTTTAGATGGGGATCTGTTTATCCTCAAGTAAACCAATAAAGAAGTTTTAGTCCCCACAGTCCAAACCATCTAGCAGAGGGAAACTGTCCAGTCTGAAGATATGGAAACCAAACAGTGACTGTGTCAATGGGTCAAGCCCCAAACAGCTGCAACAACACAGAGAAAACATGAAAAGTCCTCTGGGGCTCAAGGTTCACATACTGATCCAATCAGAGGGTTACCAGTTGTCCCAAATACTCATTCAATCACAAGTAAAGAGTGTTTTCTTTCATGGCCTGACATCTTAATGACAGTGCCAAATCACTGTGAAGATTAGAACTGAAGCCAGAATGATCACCATTCAAGGCACATGCTGATCTTAACCATTTCAAATTGGCCACCGCTAGCTACCAGATGACAAGGGGCAGACCAGATGACACGTTCACAGCCAGGCTCACAACCTCCGCCTTTGTTCTTAAGAGAAACTCTGTCAGCAAAGATGAAACATGGATTTTGTCAGGACAAACTCTTTCCCTGACCATAAAAATGAATTAAAAATAAAACATGAATATGGGTGAAAACCTAGATATTTCCCCCAGTAACAAAGAAGATACGGTGCTATAAAGTTCAGGATTGCTAGATTCCAAGAAGAGCATTAGGGTCAATTTTGGCTCTGCCACTAACTTCTCTGAGTACGTCACTCACTTCTCTAAGTCAGTTTTCTCACTGGGAAAAGGAGTGTGTTGAAGTAGATGATCTCTAAAAGCTTTATGCCTAACCCCTTGGAGGGAATTTTAATACAAGATGGTTATCTGGGCAGTGAACACATGAGACTGAGAGGCTGGAGTCTGGTCTTGCACCATCAACATGGTCCCTGGTCTCTTTGTTCCAGAAAGTGTCCAATCTTTCCTTCCTCAGGGCAATATGCCTCATGAGTCAGTCTTGCAGGTAGAGGCTGCATGGATTCACGATTTAAGGGGGCATCAAATCATACTGGCTTAATATCGGGAATATTATCCCCCTTACATTTGCTTTTACACTTGTTTATGAATTCTTTACATGTGGTGGGCTAAATACATATTTGATGAATGAATAAATGAATGAAGAAACTAAATGTGAAGAATTCTCTGGACCACATTTTAATGAAGCTAGCCTGACTGCTCTCATCTACTTGGGCAGCCGCAGAAACCAATAAATGAAAGAACAGATATCGAAAAGAGGAGAAGAGAACTTTAGCAAGCGTTTCTATTAGATACATAGTAGTTACACAGTAAGCATTACAACTGCGTTATTAAATGAGCATAGTGACACATATGGGACAATGGACAGAGTCTTTAAGGATAATGAATAAGCCCATTCTGGGTTCTGGGGTTAAGACCACTGCCATATGAATCAGTTATTTGTGCTTCAGGAGAGCAGCCCTTATTAACAGACAGCTTTGATGTGTAGCTGATGCTTCAAAGGTTTAGGAAACTCCTCCACCCCAGTGCATCCCAGGAAACGTTTACATCAGTTTGAGATATGGGGAAAGATTCCTATTGCAACCGAGGAGTAAAGAAGGGATTTTGGTACCACTGGGCAAGGTTGGAAATAAAGGAGGGTCAGAGTATGATTAGGGTAACGAGCTCTGTTCTCCATCACTGTGGTGAACTGGTTAGGAGCTGGGATCCAGAAAGAGATCACTGGTTTGAAATCTCACTCTGCCATTTCTTAGCTGGGTAACCCTGGGCAAGGTATGCTCTCTGGGCTTCAGCTTCAACATGTATAAAATGATTCCTAATAATTCCAACCTGACAGGGTTATTGAGAGGATTAAACGATATCACCATTACCTGGCGCATAAAAGAGTGCCTGGCATGTAGCAACAGTTCAATAAATGTTGGTTGTTCTTACGATCTGACCTCTTGGGTTGAGTGTGAGCCCACACGATTAGAAAAGGGAGAGCTACAAAAGACTTTCAGGAGAGCCTTCATGGGATTCACGCGAGGAGCATGGGCCAGAAACTGACCGGAATACTTAAGAAAAATGTTATAAAATGGTAGGCACAGCAGCACCCAGAAAATAAAATGTTTCTGAGCAGGAAGCATCCAGTCTCCCTACATCTGCAGGGCAACTAACCAGGCTACAGCACTTGGGGAACTAGAGGTCCAGGAGGCATCCAGAGAAAACAGTCTTAGTAATAACAGTGTGCATTTACTGAGCACTTACCGCATGTCAGGCCTGATTTGCGTCATGTGGACTGACTTATCTTGACGTGGACATTGCCTCCCCATGAAGGGCAGGGGCAGGGATGAGGCTGCTCCAAGCAGCTCTGGGGTCAACAGTCTTGGGCATGTGGGAGGAGGGGGCACTGACAGGGGACCACGTGTAAAATGAGAGCACGTGGGGCACCTCTTCGGGGGACCCCAGGAACAACTGGGCAGTGTGATTGAGGGGGGCTGATTCTAGCTATGAATATAGTGAGAACTCATGCCTTCGTACTGTGAGTATCAAAAAGAAGGAACCTAGGTTTTCCCTGGTAGCACAGTGGTTAAGAACCCGCGTGCCAGTGCAGGGGACACGGGTTCGAGCCCTGGTCTGGGGAGATCCTGCATGCCTTGGAGCAAACTAAGCCCGTGCATCACAACTACTGAGCCTGCGCTCTAGAGCCCTCGAGCCACAAGTACTGAAGCCCGCGCGTCTAGAGCCTGTGCTCTGCAACAAGAGAAGCCACTGCAATGAGAAGCCCGCACACCGCAACCAAGAGTAGCCCCCACTCGCCGCAACTAGAGAAAACCCGCGAGCGGCAACAAAGACCCAACATAGCCAAAAACAAATAAATAAATAAAAATAAAAATTAAATTAAAAAATAAAGAAGGGACCTGTACTTAGTGATCCAAGGCTGATGAGTGCCGTGCTGTTTGGATCACTCATCCAAGATGGCAAAAGAGTGAATTTACCTTCATGGCTGTGGCATTTGCCAACACATGGACCACATTCCATGTATCTAAGTGAACCTGGGGCTGAGCCATAACTGAATGAAGCCCTCACCCGCAGTTGACCCGTAACACCACTTCTGTATTCTGCTTGGCTGGTAGTTAATTGTTTTTATTTATTTAACAAATGTATATACAGACTTAATGTCACATGCCAGGTAGTTTTGAATGTTTTATGAATGTTGGCCTATTCGATCTTTATGAACAATCCTATGGGGTAGGTACTGTTCTAATCCCCATTTTACAGATGAGGAAAGTGAGGTGAAGAAGGTGAGTAAAGGTTAACTATAGGATTCAAACCCATGTGGCCTCACTTCCAAGTCGTCATTAGCTCTGCCACCAAGGAGTCCTACATCACAGGGATGGGGAGGGGGTATTTCTTTTTAAGTATTATTCTCCATGCAGTAGCTCCGCTTTTAGAAGAAGAAGGAAAATAAAAAGAAACAAAAGGCTCAAAGAGAGCAGACATCCCCAAGGCATCACAAAATGCCTGACGTTCTGCAGTCACTTTAGAACAAATCTTTTTCCAGCGATTTCTTTTTCTGAACATCAGAGTTGGTGCCCAGAATGGATTCTGTTGCAAAACTGGTTGTCACTATGTCCCTGTTATCTCGCCATCCAGGTGGTCATGAACTGAAAGGTGACCTCCTCACCAACAGCCCTAATGCCCAGCTCTTCCCTTGAAAGGACCCAAATCAAAGCTGCTTCTTCCACCATTGAAACAGCTGTCAGAGAAGCTGCTTTCCAACAGCTGCCTTTTCCAAACGCTTTCCCTTCCAAGGCGGATGCCGTGGCAGCGCCGCCCTGCGCTATTTCAACCTGGTGCATGTCGGCCCCAGGGAGGGAGGCTTCAGGCACCGTGCGAGAAGACCTGGCTCTCGTCCCAGCTCTGACAATGGTTATTTGGTGGCCTTGGGTAAATCGTTTAACTTCTCTGTACCTTAGTCCCTTCTTCTATAGCCTGAAGGAGAGAGCTAGGAAGGATATTTTTTCGACATTAATGTAGTTAATAAAGATCTTTTAAAATTACTAAGTTCTTGGGCTTCCCTGGTGGCGTAGAGGTTAAGAATCTGCCTGCCAATGCAAGGGACACGGGTTCGAGCCCTGGTCCGGGAAGATCCCACGTGCCGCGGAGCAAGTAAGCCCGTGAGCCACAACTACTGAGCCTGCGCTCTAGAGCCCATGAGCCACAACTACTGAGCCCACAATTCACAACTACTGAGCCCACGTGCCTAGAGCCCGTGCTCCGCAACAAGAGAAGCCACCGCAATGAGAAGCCCGCGCACCGCAATGAAGAGTAGCCACCGCTCCCCGCAACTAGAGAAAGCCCGTGCCCAGCAACGAAGACCCAACGCAGCCAAAAATAATAAATTTATTTAAAAAAATTACAAAGTTCTTTTGAATCCACTTGTGTCCAAAGCAAAGTAACTGAGAGACTCCACCCTAGGCACTGGTTCCAAGGGAGGTTGTTAACCAACCAGGGGCTGGTGGGAGGCAGCTATTCACAGTGTCACACACATACACACACACACCCTTCATCTCCCCCGTCCCCCGATCTTGACTTCTCTGTCTCTCCACCTCTTTTTTCATTCCTCAACATACTCCTTCCACCTTACACTTCCAAAACTTGAAGAATAATCTTTGATTCACAGGTAGAAAGAGCCTTGGGGAAAACCCATCTTCTTGTGGCAAATCCACAAAATGCAAACAGATGTCATATATCAGTCTGTGCTTTTCTGCAAATATCTACACGAAAACTGGGCTGCGACATTGCTTCCCATCACCTACGTAGACTGCTTATCTCCTCTCTTGGTCCCTAACACCAACTAGGGCAAGTTATCACCTCCTTTGAATCCTGGTTCTATAAAATGGGCTTAAAATACCCGCTTAAAATACAGCATGCGGTTGTCATGCGTGTCAGCGCCTGGCCCCGTGCAAATTCTTGGTAATGATTATATGTACATATTCGTGATGATATTTTGTGTAATGAGGCTCATCCGGAAGGCCCTGGAATGCAAGTGTACACAGTGCTGTTGGCATGGTGACGGTGGAGCAGGCAGAAAGGGGCAAGGGCTGAGTGTCTTTCCTCCGAGGGCTGACTTGCCCTCGCCTCGTCCTGCAGACTCAGACCCTTGTCACAGCTGGTGATTCACAAACACACAAAAGGTTTCTGGGTGGTGAGCAGCAGAAGGCATTTAGAATGAGCCTCTTTCCCATCCCTGAGGGAGTGAGAGACAAATGATAATGCTCCAGTGCCGGGGCGGGGGCGGGGGGGGGGGGGGCGGGTGCGGGGAGACAGAAAGCACATCACAAACCCCAGGGTGGTTGTCCTGGGGCCTCAGACCTCAGGTGTGTTAAGCACCCTGGTGAAGGGCATCCCCTCCTCAAGAACATTTTCTTTTACAAGTGAATTGAACGACTCAGCACGCTGAATAGCTCTCTAATTCCTCAGGGAACCCGGAGGGCAAAGCCAGCAAATCCAGTCCACGCTGTTCTCGTTCTGTCAGTCAGGGCTGGCAAAGGGGGTAAATAAACCGGTACAGCATCCCCTTGGCCTGGATCCCTGCCCGATCCTCGCTCAGAAATTGCCTTTCAGGACAAATGGCCTGGAGGGGACTCGTGTGCTATTTTCTGATGGCAGTGTTTAAGGAGACAGAGCCATAAAGTTTGAACCGACTTAATTCAAGGAAGCAGGACACTGATACCCCCTCTCAGGAGCTGGCACGACAGCCTGATAGCCCAGCACGGGGCCTTCCTCACCAGCTCCATCCGAGCGAAGCTCTTTTTGATAGAGCTGAGGCCCTGGCTCAGAAACTGAGCCCATGGCCTTGCCTTCAGCTAATTCAGGAGGAGGTGAGGGCTGGCCACATAAATCACTCGTAAAGCTGCTGAACAAGCTTGCTAATAAGAACTGCCAAAATGTTCCATTTTTTCCCTTGGTTTCATAAACTTTCTTTTTTTAAACAAATATTAATAGTGGATCCATCCCATGTGCTTTGGAATCTCAAAATATCCAGGTTGTTCCCTGTAAATCTCCTTCACAGGAAAGTCACCCCTGCCCACAGGTGACTGAGTTTCCTGAATCTGTCAGTGTATCATATGCCATGGGCCGCTGCCCCAGGAAGATGCTGTAGGGACTGTCACAGAGGTGGCAACGTCAGTGGTGGGGTCTTTAGATCCCAGACAAGGCCCCCTAAACTCCTTAGCACTCTGGGGTTGAGGTGTGGGCAGAGCAGGGACAATGTTCAAGGAGCTCTTGGCATCATCAAAAGAGCTATAAGGCACTTAATTTCCATTGTGACTCATGCCTGCCCTTGATCAGAGCTGTAGACTGAAGGTTCACATCCCCACAAAATTCATGGGTTGAAACTTAACCTACAATATGATGGCAGTAGGAGGTGGGGCCTTTGGGAAGTGATTAGGTCATGAGGGTGAAGCCTTCATGAATGGGATTAGTGCCCTTAGAAAAGAGACCCCAGAGAGCTTCCTGGTCATTTCTGCCTTGTGAGGACTCAACGAGAAGACAGACATCTGTGAACCAGGAAACAGGCTTTCATCAGACCACAAATCTGCCGGCACCTTGATCTTGGACTTCCCAGCCTCCAGACCGTGAGAAATAAATGTCTGCTGTTTATAAGCCACCCAGCCTCTGGCATTTTTTTATAGCAGTCTGAATGGACTAAGACAATAAGCAAGTCCCAAACCTAATTAAGACATTCCAGCAGACAGTTCAGTTGCCAGGAGAGGCGATCCAGAGAAGGCACGTGGGCGTAGAATGGAGCTGGGGCATAAGCAGTCAGCGGTACCCAAGGGAAGAGACTGGGCAGAGCAGCAGCAGGCTCTTCTTCCCTGCACAAGCATCCCCACACTCCCCATAAAGAGCTGCAGCGTTAACTGCACATCCCCTTGCTAAAGATTCTCTCCCGGAGTGTCTACGAAAACTAATAAGCGCAATCATAGCACCGCTCAAGACCTTTCCACCTGCCCAGCACTTCATGAGATGAGCTCATTAATCCACACAGCCCTCCCATGAAGCTGGTAATTATGATTATGCCCAGTTCAGAGATGGAGTAACTGAGCAGAGATGAAGCTACTTCCTGGAGTCTCTAGGCACACTGCAGCCCTTCTCTCTCCATAAAGGAAAGCACAAGTGGGAGGGAGACGCAAGAGGGATATGGGGATACATGTATGTGTATAGCTGATTCACTTTGTTATGAAGCAGAAACTACCACACCATTGTAAAGCAATTATACTCCAATAAAGATGTTAAAAAAACAGCACAAGTCTCTGAGATGCATTTTCCTGTCTTTTCTTTTATCCCACCTTCCACTGATACAAGTATCCCTGAAGCAGGAGATAGATGGGCTCTAGGCTAGGCATTTACCACTAGCCTCCTGTTTACATTTCCTGAGGAAGGAGGCAGGTGGGCTCTAGGCTGGATATTTATTACAACCAGCCTCCTCTTTGCACTTCGAGATGGAAATAACCACAGGAACAGGGTAAACAGCTGGACTTTGCCTCCTGTGTACGCTTGAACATAACAGTAATGGCAGGGACAGAGAGGGGCTAAACCCTGTTTGAGGAGAAGATCAAGAGGTCACCTATCTCCCATCCTTGGGTAAAGGGAGACATTGCACATGCGCAGAAAGTCTCCTTGGGGGTCAAAAAGGAGGGGGCACCACCCCATAGTATGTGATGTTAAGGCCACCCTATAGGCCTCTGGGCTGGAATCCATCTTGGAAAAAAGTTGCGCACGCATATTGGGGAGGGTCCTAGGGCAGGTCACGTGTGGAAAAAGAAACCAGATAATTGGCCAAAGGTAAACAAAGACCCAGAAGAACTGCCCCATAAAAATGACTTAACTGCCTCATTATTGAGCTCCTCCGCAACAGGGAGGATGCCACACCTTTTTCTCCAGGTGTGCATCTCTGCCTTGCTTCGGTCTTAACAAACTGCTTCTTGGTGTGCTCTCCCACTTATGGAGCTGTGTCTCTAATAATGAACTTTGTACCTGTTTTTACAGTTTTTGTCTCCTTGAGAAATGCATTTTTCAGTGGGGGCAAGGGCCAGGGGCGTTTTGCTTCTAGTCTCTAGCCCCTGGTAGACTAGCGGCTCGGATTCCTGGTTTTCATCCAAGCTACCCAGGTTCAATTCCTGGGCTGGGAACTAAGACCTCACTTCAAGCCACTGCTCACGGCTGACTCTCCAAGATCATCCCGAAAGATGGTAGAAAATATACGGGCTGGATCTCTGTGTCACGTAATGGCCGACTAATTCCCTTTTAAAGTAAGGAATTTATTATCATTACCCTCAAAGTTACTGTTTCATAGCTGAGGTATTGCCAGACTCTTGCTGATGACCGATTCATAGTCAACAATGAATTATTAATTTAATCAACAGATATTTATTGAATGTCTTCCATATTTCAAATGCTATACCATGCCCTGTGCTCAGTGCTAACTTAGTTTAAAAAAAAATAATGTGGATGCCCCCTTTGTTGTAATATTACTTAGCCTGAATACAGGGAATTCCTATGGAATATTTAATTAAAATAACCCATTGTTCCATATTTTCCCTGCCCTCAACTTTTGCTTCCTCTAGATTTCATTGACATAGGAATGAACTAATCACTTAATATTGTAATCCCTAAACATTATCCCAAGTATTGGAAAAGAAAAGACCCTTTTGTCCATTACTGGTTCTGAACTTTTCCCACAGCCCCTTGTGCTAACAGTTGGAGCAAAGAGATACCCCTCCCCTTGTTTCCCAAACCACAGCAGACATCTGTAGGAGGCATGATTCCTTGTGTCCGGCAGCAGGAAACCGCTGGTGAACCATGTGTGATTTTCTAGGGTGTTCACTCTTGTCAAAGGTTCAGGAGATAGAAGTTAAGAAAATTACCTGGTAATTTAAAATATTAATTTTCCGATCAAAGAAAATTAAGTTATGGAGTTAAGCTCAAGCCCTAAAGAAACATCAAGCTCACAGCCCACCTCCAGCTGGCTCACTGCTATGAGATGCTGAGCATAGACAGCTGGAGGGGCACTGTGGGTCTAAACCATCATATCATGTCTCTGGCTAATCTGGGAGCAATAATGAGACAGCACTAGAGGGAATCAGAAGGGTGCAGGGTTAGACTTAAAGGTCCAGGGATCAAAGGTGCCAACTTACATAGCCATCACTGCCCTGTGGCATCAAGCATGGATGCCAAGTTTACGGGTAGCAGAGATGGGATGGATATATGTCAAGGAGAAAACAGAGAGATGAATGAATGAAGGCAGTCAACCTACATATTTTGTGG
The DNA here is from genome assembly GCF_039906515.1 of Pseudorca crassidens. Taxonomy (NCBI): domain Eukaryota; kingdom Metazoa; phylum Chordata; class Mammalia; order Artiodactyla; family Delphinidae; genus Pseudorca; species Pseudorca crassidens. The sequence goes on from NC_090296.1 coordinate 191,056,933, forward strand.
GAGTTGGAGTGGCTGTTCCTGATGCTGTCCCCTTTCTAATCAGCATGATGGTGCCCGTGAAAGCATGTGGATAAGAACCCACCATCTGATCCCATGGGTCTGGGTTCCAATCGTGGCTCAACCACTTATTACTTTGACGAGACACAAACATCTCCAGGTCCTTGGTTTCTTCATTTCTGAAGAAGAGTAAGAGTGGCAGTGTTTCATGGGATGGTGGTGAGGATAAAATGAAATAATCCATACAAAATACTTTGCATGCCTGATCTATAATATTCCCCAAATAAATGTAAACTATTATGATTTCTAAATTTTAAAGTGTTACACAATTATAACAAAATATGTTAATGTTATTGTCCTTTTAAAAAATCTCTCATTCAATGCCCTTAGTTTAAGGTTATGCTTGATTAAAATGAAAAGATGGTATTTTCTCCTTGGTTATATCTGTAAGACCACAGCAATTTTTCTTTTTAACCTAAAAGTTTCCATAGGGATTTGGCAGATGTTTTTGGATGTATACAATATTCAGGAAAACCCATTACTTCTTTATTTTTTTTAACATCTTTATTGGAGTATAATCGCTTTACAATGGTGTGTTAGTTTCTGCTTTATAACAAAGTGAATCAGCTATACATATACATATATCCTCATATCCCCTCCCTCTTGCGTCTCCCTCCCACCCCTCTAGGTGGACACAAAGCACCGAGCTGATCTCCCTGTGCTATGCTGCTGCTTCCCACTAGCTATTTTACATTTGGTAGTGTATGTATGCCCATGCCACTGTCTCACTTTGTCCCAGCTTACCCTTCCCCCTCCCCATGTCCTCAAGTCCATTCTCTACATCTTCATCTTATTCCTGTCCTGCCCTTAGGTTTTTCAGAAACTTTTTTTTTTTTTTTTAGATTCCATATATATGTGTTAGCATACGGTATTTGTTTTTCTCTTTCTGAGTTCACTCTGTATGACAGACTCTAGGTCCACCCACCTCACTACAAATAACTCAGTTTAGTTTCTTTTTATGGCGGAGTAATATTCCATTGTATATATGTGCCACATCTTCTTTATCAATTCATCTGTCGATGGACACGTAGGTTGCTTCCATGTCCTGGCTATTGTAAATAGAGCTGCAATGAACATTGTGGTACATGACTCTTTTTTGAATTATGGTTTTTTCAGGGTATATGCCCAGTAGTGGGATTGCTGGGTCGTATGGTAGTTCTAGTTTTAGTTTTTCAGGGAACCTCCATACTGTTCTCCACAGTGGCTGTATCAATTTACATTCCCATCAACTTAGATGAAAAAATTTTAAGTAAATCATATAAACTTTAGAACAAGGACTCATATATTGATACATAAAATTATACAGCTAGAAACAACAGAATATAATTTTTTAAAGATTCAATGTATTCCGAGGGTAGAAAATCAAAACTGATTATTTCTATAGTGATTTCTAATAATCCTACCAGGATTAAAATGGAATGGCCCGTTAGGTACACGACAAGGATTTAGGAATTGTTCTACGTGATGGGATGTAGCAATGGAATTCTAGGAAGTAGAGATATTTCATATCTGCATATTAAAATCCCAAATCAGTGCCCTCCAGATAGGTTGGGACTGTGACTTCACATGTGTGTGCTGCTGGTTGCCAGAGCAACCAAGGAGAAAGAAGCAACCGTTCATCATAAATCCCACCTGGTGCTGCCCCATCACCGCCCCCCCAACTCATGTGGAAGCAAAGACATCATCTCTACTTGCCCCCAAAACCACTACAACAATGGACTGTCAAAGTGTGCCATGTCTGTCTCTCCCTATTATTTCAACAGGATTTATTCAGTCTAAAAAAAAAGGTGAACATGATGAAAAATGGACCTTATAACATGTACTAATTGAGAAAGAATGATCTGGATGTGAAATGGGATAAGAGCAGCCATTTGCTGGAAGAAGACTTGGAGAGGAGGTTGTGATGTACTTTGAAAATAAAGAAGTATGTAGAGTAGCTCAGCATCTTGCCCCCAAATCCCCTCTTGCCCCAGCACAAGTCTTCAGACTTGGAAACAAAGAAGATAAACTTAAGATAGACAACATAAAAACTGCTGAGTCATGGTGACCAGTGAGCTGAATTGGCTGCAAGCCATGAGCAGGTTTCTCAAGCTTGGTACTATTGACATTTGGGGCTGGTTAATTCTATGTACTTGGAGGCTCTCCTGTACACTGCAGGACATTTGGCAGACCCCTGGTCTCTACGGACTAGATGCCAGTAACCCATTCTCCCTAGCTGTGACAGACAAAAATCTCTCCAGACGTTGTCAAATGTCTCCTAGTGGGTGGGTCTTGGGGGTATAAGATAGCCCCCGGTTGAAAACTACTGCTTATCCCTTATCCCTCAAGGAGTTTCTCTCCAAATTTGAATAACTTTGGGGAGGTGCCTTAAGATTATTAATAATATTTTCTGGTAAAATGCCATTGAACCAATGAATTAAATGAGCCCATTTCTGCTTCATTTGATGCTTGAAACTCCCAGGGTGGGGTGTGTGTGCGTAAGGCTATGCAGGATTGTTTCACACAAACACTCAATAAAGCAGAAAGCAGAAAAAGCTGTTTGAAAAATGTTCCCCCAGACATTAATGACATAAAGATAATACATTCATAAATAGAGAAAAAATGAGGAACGAGAACAAATATATTTTCATACTTGAGAGTATACATTAGTTTAACTCCCTTTATTTTCTTTCTTATGAAGAGACTCCAAGAAATGTAATTGCAAATATAGTCAAAAGTTAATTATAGGGCTTCCCTGGTGGCACAGTGGTTGAGAGTCCACCTGCCAACTCAGGGGACACGGGTCCATGACCCGGTCCAGGAGGATCCCACATGCCGCGGAGCAGCTGGGCCCGTGAGCCATGGCCACTGAACCTGCGTGTCCAGAGCCTGTGCTCCGCAACAGGAGGGGCCACAGCAGTGAGAGGCCCGTGTACCGCAAAAAAAAAAAAAAAAGTTAATTATACCATTATAAATTATATCCTTTTACTACTCTCTGGAGGACACTAAGAATTTTAGGGTGAAGAGATGGGTATAAATGTTCATGCTGTAGTCCACACACAGTTTAGATCATTGAGCTACCATTAAATATAATGAATTCCCACACTGTGTCATGGAAATAGTCAAGAACAAAGCTATTTTTTTCTTCAGAATTCCTAAGCAGCATTTAAGTTTCAGTGTTGCTAGCACTGTGTATTGACAAAACATGTTTTATTTGAGAGACGCAAGGCCTGAGGCAGGCAGATAGATGCAGAACAAAAGCACATAGAGAAAACATAATTGGCTCCAGTTCTACAAATCAAGTCTATGGCTGAAGAAAAGAAAGAAAGGTTAGAAAAGGTAAGAGATCAAGACCTTGGGATTTTTTAAATTATTATTTTATATATCACATGTTTCTTTCAGACAAATTAGGTCTGTGTGTACTGTACTTCTTGTGAACACATGTCTGGAGGTTTAAAAGAAGGAAGAGGAGAAACCAGGGAAAACACACATAGCTTAAAGTTGTATCTTCATATATCATCTCATTACAGTATGGGAAGTGGGTGCTATTGACCCATTTTAAAGATGAGGAAACAAGAGGCCCGTTACGTAACTTGCCCAATGTCAAGCAATAGACATTATGGCTTTGTCAAATTTCAAGGCCCTCCTCTTACTCATAAGCCACTTGATATGGCCTCCCTGGCCAAAATATACATTTTTATTTCCTGAATAGATGACTGTTCATTTTCTTTCAGTGTCTGCAATTCAGCCAATTAAGAATTCATTTAAGTGAACAAATAACCTCTTTTAAAACTCTAAGTACTCTAGGTTAAATGTTTATAAATCATGTACATGTTAGCATAAGTTAATAGAAGCAGATGAACACATTTTCTGAATTCAGATTTGAGTCCTGGCTCTTCGATCTACTAGTTGTGCATCCTGGCAAACACCACTTAGCTTTATTATGACATAAATAGATGTTTGTGACCTAGGCCCCATATACCTCATCACTGTAGGATTATTTTATAGGAAATGATGCATCCTAGATTCTAAATAACTGATTTACAAACATTAAAATGCAATCTAATTTAAAATAGAGGACACATATTTCAAGTGTCTAGCTCAGATTTAGCCATTTATTAGTGGGATAACCTGTGTGTAGGGGTGTGTGTGTGTGTGTGTGTGTATTTGTTTCAAGTATGAAACACAACTGTCAAATCATGGCATAGCTGTAGACACGAAACAAGTGATAACTTTTCAACAAATACATTATGTACCAAAAGGCACTTTCTTCCAATGCTATAGGTCACTTGTACTGCCCACGATAATACACACGACAGAAAATTGAACATGAATTCTCTGTATAGATGTCTTCATCTAATCAATGAACACCTTGGACCCTCTTCATCCATAATCCTTCAGCCCTAGGTCTATTTATTTTCTGAAAATAGGCCTAAACACTGCAAATGCAATATTCTGTAAGACTCCCTCAATTCATTTACTTTTTCATTCATCTTCATAAAAAAATATAGCAAATAAATTGCTATAGTTCTTCATGTGCTACCTACCTGCCAAGGGCTCCAACAAACTAGTGCAGATTAACTAGTATTTGGAGAAAGCCACTGAAGGTCTGAAATATCTGATGCATTATGAAATCGACATGATATCCCTGTGGAAATACAAAGCTTGGTGGCTCTTCATCTGCAATTCATGTGCATGCGTGAGACAGTCAGAGACAATGCTTTGTCCAAGCTAAGCCAACAGCCAACAAAAGCAAGTCAGCATTCCCTGCCACGTCAAACCATCCAGAGAGCCAAGGCTAACTGTTCAGAGTTCCTACATATTTTGTGCTCATCCTCAATTTAAAAATGCTCCGAATCAACTAGCAATGGCATTAAAAAAAAAAATAGTCTCACACTGGAAGCAACCATTGGGTAACAGTTGTCCACTAAGCATATCCCTTGGGATAAAAGCCAAGGACAGGCAGCCAGTGTCACAACTACTTGAGGTTTGGGTAAAGTAATTGGGAGTAAGAGAGGGGAAACCTGAGATACATTTCGATTTCTCTCTGTGTTTAGAGAGAAACCATCCTGAACCATAAAGTCATACTACAACAGCTCTGTGGATGCACTGGTTGGGCAAGGCCATGGGAAGGGGTGGTGACTGAAAAGAGTGCGGGCCAGGTGGGTACTCTCACTAAATACCACACTGTTCATAAGCCCAACAAAGAAGAGGCTTGAAATGGCAACTACATCATAGCTTTTACAAGTGGCCTTAGAATCTGCCGTGGTTGTCTGCTATTGATGCTGTGACAAACTACTCCAAATGTAGCAGCTGAAACAACCCAAATGTATTATCTTATATTTAATGACATGAGTCTCACCGAGCTAAAATCAAGGTGTCAGCAGGGACGCATTCCTTTCTGAAGTCTCTAGGGGAGAATCTGTCTCCTTGCCTTTACCACTTTCTTGAGGCTGCCCACATTCCTTGGCTCGTGGTCCTTCTTGCATCTTCAAAGCCAGCAAAGAAGCATCTCTCTGACTTGCTCCCGTTGTCACATCTCTCTTTCTGACCCCAGCTGGGAAAAGTTCTCTGCTTCTACAGACGCATGTGATTAGACTGGGTCCACCTGGACAAGCCAGGATAGTCTCCCTATCTCAAGGTCATTAACTTTATCACATTTGCTAAATCCCTTTTGTCATGTAAGGTAACATATTAACAGGTTCTGGGGATTAAGATGAGGACATCTTTTGGGAACTATTAACCTGGCTACTAAAATGGTCCATGATCTGAAGAATCCTTTACCCATTCATCCCCTTTAAAGGGAAATCCCTCCCACCCCCTGCAGAAGCAATTTTGCCTGCAGCATAATGACACTAGAGAACCCATTAGTATTTTGGCTCATTTATAGAGCAAACTCTCAAAGTTCCTTCTGGCACATGCCATTATGAAAACCGTCAGAATGCAGCTGTGCTCCAGCCAACATTGTTCTCAATGGTGAAAAACTGAAACCACTTCCACTAAGATCAGAAACAAGACAAGGTTGCCCACTCTCACCACTATTATTCAACATAGTTTTGGAATTTTTAGCCACAGCAATCAGAGAAGAAAAAGAAATAAAAGGAATCCAAATCAGAAAACAAGAAGTAAAGCTGTCACTGTTTGCAGATGACATGATACTATACATAGAGAATCCTAAAGATGCTACCAGAAAACTACTGGAGCTAATCAATGAATTTGGTAAAGTAGCAGGATACAAAATTAATGCACAGAAATCTCTGGCATTTCTATATACTAATGATGAAAAATCTGAAAGTGAAATTAAGGAAACACTCCCATTTACCACTGCAACAAAAAGAGTAAAATACCTAGGAATAAACGTACCTAAGGAGACAAAAGACCCATATGCAGAACACTATAAGACACTGATGAAAGAAATCAAAGATGATACAAAGAGATGGAGACATAGACCCTGTTCTGGATTGGAAGAATCAACATTGTGAAAATGACTATACTACCCAAAGCAATCTACAAATTCAATGCAATCCCATCAAACTACCAATGGCATTTTCCACAGAACTAGAACAAAAAACTTCACAATTTGTGTGGAAACACAAAAGCCCCAAATAGCCAAAGCAATCTTGAGAAAGAAAAAGGGAGCTGGAGGAATCAAGGTCCCAGACTTCAGACTATACTATAAAGCTACAGTAATGAAGAAAGTATGGTACTGGCACAGAAACAGAAATACAGATCAATGGAACAGGATAGAAAGCCCAGAGACAAACCCATGCACATATGGTCACCTTATCTTTGATGAAGGAGGCAAGAATATACAATGGAGAAAAGACAGCCTCTTCAATAAGTGGTGCTGGGAAAACTGGACAGCTACATGTAAAAGAATGAAATGAAAACACTCCCTAAAACCACACACAAAGATAAACTCAAAATGGATTAAAGACCTAAATGTAAGGCCAGACGCTATCAAACTCTTAGAGGAAAACATAGGCAGAACACTCTACAACATAAATCACAGCAAGATCCTTTTTGACCCACCTCCTAGAGAAATGGAAATAAAAACAAAAATAAACAAATGGGACCTAATGAAACTTCAAAGCTTTTGCACAGCAAAGGAAACCATAAACAGACAAAATGACAACTCTCAGAATGGGAGAAAATATTTGCAAATGAAGCAACTGACAAAGAATTAACCTCCAAAATTTACAAGCAGCTCGTGCAACTCAATATCAAAAAAACAAACAGCCCAATCCAAAAATGGGCAGAAAACCTAAATAGACATTTCTCCAAAGAAGATATACAGATTGCCAACAAACACATGAATGAATGTTCAACATCACTAATCATTAGAGAAATGCAAATCAAAGCTACAATGAGGTATCACCACACCAGTCAGAATGGCCATCACCAAAAAATCTACAAACATTAAATGCTGGAGAGGGTGTGGATAAAAGGGAACCCTCTTACACTGTTGGTGGGAATGTAAATTGATACAGTCACTATGGAGGAGAGTATAGAGCTTCCTTAAAAAACTAAAAATAGAGCTACCATATGACCCAGCAATCCCACTACTGGGCATATACCCTGAGAAAACCATAATTCAAAAAGAGTCATGTAGGGCTTCCCTGGTGACACAGTGGTTAAGAATCTGCCTGCCAATGCAGGGGACATGGGTTCGAGCCCTGGTCCAGGAAGATCCCACATGCTGCAGAGCAACTAAGGCCATGCACTGCAACTACTGAGCCTGCGCTCTAGAGCCCAAGAGCCACACCTACTGAAGCCTGCGTGCCACAAGTACGGAAGCCCACGTGCCTAGAGCCCATGCTCCACAACAAGAGAAGCCACTGCAGTGAGGAGCCCGCACACTGCAATGAAGAGTAGCCCTTGCTCGCCACAACTAGAGAAGGCCCAGGCACAGCAACAAAGACCCAATGCAGCCAAAAATAATAAATAAATAAAATAAATTTATTAAAAAAAAAAGAGTCATGTACCACAATGTTCATTGCAGCTCTATTTACAATAGCCAGGACATGGAAGCAACCTAAGTGTCCATCGACAGATGAATGGATAAAGAAGATGTGATACATACATACAATGGAATATTACTCCACCATAAAAAGAAACTAAACTGAGTTATTTGTAGTGAGGTGGATGGACCTAGAGTCTGTCATACAGAGTGAAGTAAGTCAGAAAGAGAAAAACAAATACTTTATGCTAACACATATATATGGAATCTAAAAAAACAAAAATGGTTCTGAAAAACCTAAGGGCAGGACAGGAATAAAGATGCAGACCTAGAGAATGGACTTGAGGATGCAGGGAGGGGGAAGGGTAAGCTGGGACAAAGTGAGAGAGTGGCATGGCCTTATGTATACTACCAAATGTAAAATAGATAGCTAGTGGGAAGCAGCCGCATAGCACAGGGAGATCAGCTCGGTGCTTTGTGACCACCTAGAGGGGTGGCATAGGGAGGGTGGGAGGGAGACATGAGAGGGAGGAGATATGGGGATATATGTATATGTATAGCTGATTCACTTTGTTATAAAGCAGAAACTAACACACCATAGTAAAGCAATTATACTCCAATAAAGATGTAAAAAAAAAAGAATATAGCTGTGCTCAGTTACAACCTTCTTGTTTACTCTTAAGAACATCTTACAATATTGGGTTCGGGATATCTTTGCATTAAATCGTTTTTTATTTAAATAATCAGCACCTGGTAAAAAAAAAATTTAACCTAACTAAGAAGACAGTGAGGCATTTCCTCCCTCCCTCCCTCCCTTCCTTCTTTCCTTCCTCACTGCGGGGCTTGCAAGATCTCAGTTCCCCGACCAGGGATTGAATACAGGCCATGGCAGTGAAAGCCCAGAATCCTAACCACTAGGCCACCAGGGAACTCGTGAGAGAGGCATTTTCTTGATGTTCTGTGACTTAATCTACATTTCTTAAAACGTACTTTATAAGTGGTTAGCAGGGGTAAAATTAACCCACTGTGGCCTGGAATTGACCAATATCATGGCATTTCTATAATCTTTTCAGTGGAACTCTTATGGCTGTTACTTAATAATTAGCTTAATAAGTACATTTATAATTAACTTTTACATTAATTAATTAATAATGTATTATTTTGTTTGTTACTTTACCCAATCACTTGTCATAAAAATCATAAAGAAACCTATCATACTGATCAGGTTAGGACAGGCTATCGTACAGGAACAAACAAATCCTGATTTTCATTTTTTTACTTGAGAGTTATGTTTTATTCCATGGACAAATCTGAGGACTTAAGCCCGGGACACAACGTCTCAGATAACTCTAGAGACTGACCCTAACAACTCTTGATGTCTAAAAAAATCTGATAAAATAATATTTTTTGATTTTTGTTTTTCTCATGCAAAGCCCTATGCAGTTCAGGTAACCTTCCCCGACCCTGTTGCTACGCCATCAGAAAAGCATGGTTTCCTACAGCCAAGTTGCTGTAGGCAGAAGTAAAGAGATGGAGAAGGTGTACCTACTCTTAAGTGCCTCAGCTGAAAAGGGACAAGTATCACTTCCTCTCCCAGGCCATTGGCCAGAAATAGTCACATGATCCGACCTTGCTTTCAAAGGATGCTGGAAAATTGAGGGGAGCACATGGGACCTTTGCTCAGGGCTAACTGTCTTTGCCACTCCATCACCTTCATTCCTTTCACTGACTTCCTTTGCCTTCATATCGTGAAAGATGAATGGATGGAAGTAGAAATAAAAGTGATCTGCAGCTAAGCTATCCAAGGCACCTTCTTCCTAACACCTCCACTGCTGTTCTGCCATGTTGCAGCTCTGGAATTTTCTGAGGGCAGGTTCATTTTCTCTAAGACAGTCTCTCAAGGTTTCCTAAAACAACTAAGTTCCATTAACGTCATGGCAATCTCAGGGACTGACACTTAGAAGCCACCTCATTTGTCTTTCCATGAAGGATTTAGCTTTGGGATGGTTGACAATGTGGACTCACTCAAAGCTTACACCTTCAAAAGCGGCTTGAGGGTTTCCCTGGTGGTACAGTGGTTGAGAGTCCACCTGCTGATGCAGGGGACACGGGTTCATGCCCCAGTCTGGGAGGATCCCACATGCCGCAGAGCGGCGAGGCCCGTGAGCCGTGGCCGCTGGGCCTGCACGTCCAGAGCCTGTGCTCTGCAGCGGGAGAGGCCACAGCAGTGAGAGGCCCGTGTACCGCAGGGGGGAAAAAAAAAACTTTATAAAAAAAAAAAGTGGCTTGAATGCCAACTTCTCAGTTATGTTTGAAGTTAATATATTAATTAATTTAACTGGCAAATATTTTACTCAACTAGTCATCTCAGGCACTGAAACACCTTCCTATTATTTTTCTTTTTGTCCCAGGTTTCTTTTTTATTTATTCCTTTATACAGCAGGTTCTTATTAGTCATCCATTTAATACACATCAGTGTATACATGTCAATCCCAATCTCCCAATTCATCACACCACCACCTCCACCAGCTGCTGCTTTCCGCCCTTGGTGTCCATATGTTTGTTCTCTACATCTGTGTCTCAATTTCTGCCCTGCAAACCGGTTCATTTGTACCATTTTTGTATGTTCCACAAATATGCGTTAATATGCAGTATCTGTTTTTCTCTTTCTGACTTACTTCACGCTGTAAGAGTCACTAGATTCATCCACGTCTCTACAAATGACCCAATTTCGTTCCTTTTTATGGCTGAGTAATATTCCATTGTATATATGTACTGCATCTTCTTTATCCTTTCATCTGTCGATGGGCATTTAGGTTGCTTCCATGACCTGGCTATTGTGAATAGTTCTGCAATGAACATTGGGGTGCATATGTCTTTTTGAATTATGGTTTTCTCTGGGTATATGCCCAGTAGTGGGATTGCTGGGTCATATGGTAATTCTCTTTTTTGTTTTTTAAGGAACCTCCATACTGTTCTCCATAGTGGCTGTATCAATTTACATTCCCACCAACAGTGCAAGAGGGTTCCCTTTTCTCCACACCCTCTCCAGCATTTGTTGTTTGTAGATTTTCTGATGATGCCCATTCTAACTGGTGTGAGGTGATACCTCATGGTAGTTTCGATTTGCATTTCTCTAATAATTAGTGATGTTGAGCAGCTTTTCATGTGCTTCTTGGCCATCTGCATGTCTTCTCTGGAGAAGTGTCTATTTAGGTCTTCTGCCCATTTTTGGATTGGGTTGTTCTTTTAATATTGAGCTGCATGAGCTGTTTATATATTTTGGAGATTAATCCTTTGTCCGTTGATTCATTTGCAAACATTTTCTCGCATTCTGAGTGTTGTCTTTTCACCTTGCTTGTAGTCTCCTTTGCTTTGCCAAAGCTTTTAAGTTTCATTAGGTACCATTTTTTTAGTTTTGTTTTTATTTCCATTACTCTAGGAGGTGGATCAAAAAAGCTCTTGTTGTGATTTAGGTCAAAAGAGTGTTTCTCCTATGTTTTCCTCTAAGAGTTTTATAGTGTCTGGTCTTACATTTAGGTCTCTAATCCATTTTGAGTTTATTTTTGTGTATGGTGTTAGGGAGTGTTCTAATTTTATTCTTTTACATGTAGCTAGCTGTCCAGTTTTTCCAACACCACTAATTGAAGAGACTGTCTTTTCTCCATTGTATATCCTTGCCTCCTTTGTCATAGATTAGTTGACCATAGGTGCGTGGGTTTATCTCTGGGCTTTCCATCCTGTTCCATTGATATATATTTCTGTTTTTGTGCCAGTACCATATTGTCTTGATTGCTGTAGCTTTGTAGTATAGTCTGAAGTCAGGGACTGTGATTCCTCCAGCTCCATTTTTTTCCCTCAAGACTTCCTTGGCTATTCGGGGTCTTTTGTGTCTCCATACAAATTTTAAGATTTTTTTGTTCTAGTTCTGTAAAAAATGCCATTGGTAATTTGATAGGGATTGCATTGAATCTTTAGATTGATTTCGGTAGTATAGTCATTTTCACAATATTGATTCTTCCAATCCAAGAACATGGTAGGTATATCTCTCCATCTGTTGACATCATCTTTAATTTCTTTCTAAGGGTCTTATAGTTTTCTGCATACAGGTCTTTTGTCTCCCTAGGTACGTTTATTCCTAGGTATTTTACTCTTTTTGTTGCAGTGGTAAATGGGAGTGTTTCCTTAATTTCTCTTTCAGATTTTTCATCATTAGTGTATAGGAATGCAAGAGATTTCTGTGCATTAATTTTGTATCCTGAAACTTCACCAAATTCGTTGATTAGCTCTAGTCATTTTCTGGTGGCGTCTTTAGGATTCTCTATGTATAGTATTGTGTCATCTGAAAACAGTGAGAGTTTTACTTCTTCTTTTCCAATTTGTATTCCTTTTATTTCTTTTTCTTCTCTGATTGCCGTGGCTAGGACTTCCAAAACTATGTTGAATAATAGTGGCGAGAGTGGAACCCTTGTCTTGTTCCTGATCTTAGAGGAAATGCTTTCAGTTTTTCACCACTGAGAATGATGTTTGCTGTGGGTTTGTCATATATGGCCTTTATTATGTTGAGGTACGTTCCCTCTATGCCCACTTTCTGGAGAGTTTTTATCATAAATGGGTGTTGAATTTCTCAAAAGCTTTTTCTGCATGTATTGAGATGATCATATGGTTTTTATTCTTCAAGTTGTTAATATGGTGTATCACACTGATTGATTTGCGTATTGAAGAATCCTTGCATCCCTGAGATAAATCCCACTTGATCATGGTGTATGATCCTTTTAATGCGTTGTTGGATTCTGTTTGCTAGTATTTTGTTGAGGATTTTTGCATCTGTATTCATCAGTGATATTGGTTGGTTATTTTCTTTTTTTGTAGTAACTTTGTCTGGTTTTGGTATCAGGGTGATGGTGGCCTCATAGAATGAGTTTGGGAGTGTTCTTTCCTCTGCAAGTTTTTGGAAGAGTTTGAGAAGGACGGGTGTTAGCTCTTCTCTAAATGTTTGATAGAATTCACCTGTGGAGCCATCTGGTCCTGGACTTTTGTTTGTTGGAAGATTTTTAATCACAGTTTCAATTTCACTAATTGTGATTGGTCTGTTCATATTTTCTATATCTTCCTGGTTCACTCTTAGAAGGTTATACCTTTCTAAGAATTTGTCCATTTCTTCCAGGTTGTCCATTTTATTGGCATAGAGTTGCTTGTAGTAGTCTCTTAGGATGCTTTGTATTTCTGCAATGTCTGTTGTAACTTCTCCTTTTTCATTTCTAATTTTATTGATTTGAGTCTTCTCCCTCTTTTTCTTGATGAGTCTGGCTAATGTTTTATCAATTTGGTTTATCTTCTCAAAGAACCAGCTTTTAGTTTTATTGATCTCTGCTGTTTTCTTTGTTTCTATTTCATTTATTTCTGCTCTGATCTTTATGATTTCTTTCCTTCTGCTAACTTTGGGTTTTGTTTGTTCTTCTTCCTCTAGTTCCTTTAGATGTAAGGTTAGATTGTTTATTTGCGATTTTTCTTGTTTCTTGAGGTAGGCTTGTATTGCTATAAACTTCCCTCTTAGATCTGCTTTTGTTGCATCGCATAGGTTTTGGATCGTCGTGTTTTCATTGTCATGTGTCTCTAGGTATTTTTTGACTTCCTCTTTGATTTCTTCAGTGATCTCTTGGTTATTTAGTAACGTATTGTTTAGCCCCCATGTGTTTGTGTTTTTTACGTTTTTTCCCTGTAATTGATTTCTAATCTCATAGCGTTGTGGTCAGAAAAGATGCTTGATCTGATTTCAATTTTCTTAAATTTACTGGTTTGATTTGTGACCCACGATGTGATCTATCCTGGAGAATGTTCTGTGTGCACTTGAAAAGAAAGTGTAATCTGCTGTTTTTGGATGCAATGTCCTATAAATATCAATTAAATCTACCTGGTCTATTGTGCACTTTTAAAGCTTGTGTTTACTTATTAATTTTCTGTTTGGATGATCTGTCCATTGGTGTAAGTGAGGTGTTAAAGTCTCCCACTATTTTTGTGTTACTGTCGATTTCCTCTTTTATAGCTGTTAGCAGTTGCCTTATGTACTGAGGTGCTCCTATGTTGGGTGCATATATATTTATGATTGTTGTATCTTCTTCTTGGATCGATCCCTTGATCATTATGTAGTGTCCTTCCTTGTCTCTTGTAACATTCTTTATTTTAAAGTCTACTTTATCTGATATGAGTATTGCTACTCCAGCTTTCTTTTGATTTCCATTTGCATGGAATATCTTTTTCCATCCCCTCACTTTCAGTCTGAATGTGTCCCTAGGTCTGAAGTGGGTCTCTTGTAGGCAGCATATATATGGGTCTTGTTTTTGTATGCATTCAGCAAGACTGTGTCTTTTGGTTGGAGCATTTAATACATTCACGTTTAAGGTAATTATCGATATGTATGTTCCTATTACCATTTTCTTAATTGTTTTGGGTTTGTTCCTGTAGGCCCTTTTCTTCTCTTGTGTTTCCCACTTAGAGAAGTTCCTTTAGCACTTGTTTTAAAGCTGGTTTGGTGGTGCTGAATTCTCTTAGCTTTTGCTTTTCTGTAAAGGTTTTGATTTCTCCATTGAATCTGACTGAGATCCTTGCTGGGTTGAGTAATCTTGGTTGTAGGTTCTTCCCTTTCATCACTTTAAGTATATCATGCCACTCCCTTCTGGTTGTAGAGTTTCTGCTGAGAAATCAGCTGTTAACTTTATGGGAGTTCCCTTGTATGTTATTTGTCATTTTTCCCTTGCTGCTTTCAATAATTTTACTTTGTCTTTAATTTTTGCCAATTTGATTACTATGTGTCTCAGCGTGTTTCTCCTTGAGTTTATCCTGTATGGGACTCTCTGTGCTTCCTGGATTTGGGTGGCTACTTCCTTTCCCATGTTAAGGAAGTTTTCGACTATAATCTCTTCAAATATTTTCTCGGGTCCTTTCTCTCTCTCTTCTCCTTCTAGGACCCCTATAATGCGAATGTTGTTGCATTTAATATTGTCCCAGAGGTCTCTTAGGCTGTCTTCATTTCTTTTCATTCTTTTTTCTTTATTCTGTTCCGTACCAGTGAATTCCACCATTCTGTCTTCCAGGTCACTTATCCACTCTTCTGACTCAGTTATTCTGTTATTCATTCCTTCTAGTGTATTTTTCATTTCAGTTATTGTGTTGTTCATCTCTTTGTTTTTTCTTTAATTCTTCTAGATATTTGTTAAACATCTCTTGCATCTTCTCGATCTTTGCCTCCACTCTTTTTCTGAGGTTCTGGATCATCTTCACTATCATTATTCTGAATTCTTTTTCTAGAAGGTTGCCTATCTCCACTTCATTTAGTTTTTTTTTCTGGGGTTTTATCTTGTTCCTTCTGTGTTACATAGCCCTCTGCCTTTTCATCTTGTCTATCTTTCTGTGAATGTGGTTTTTGTTCCACAGGCTGCAGGATTGTAGTTCTTCTTGTTTCTGCTGTCTGCCCTCTGGTGGGTGAGGGTATCTAAGAGGCTTGTGCAAGTTTCCTAATCCTATTATTTTTTTTTAAAACACACCTCTCCTGGGGGCAAGGAAGTAACCAATTTTGCCACCATAGCGAGCTATGGTGATTTGAAGTTACACAGCCAGATGGAGAAATGCCAGTTAAGGATTCCCTGCTATAGCGACTTCCCTGGTGGTGCAGTTCTTAAGCATCTGTCAGTGTGGGGGACACAGGTTCGAGTCCTGGTCTGGGAAGATCCCATATGCTGCAGAGCAACTAAGCCCGTGCACCACATCCAGTGATCCTGTGCTCTAGAGCCCACAAGACACAGCTACTTAGCCCGTGTGCCACAACTACTGAAGCCTGCGCACCTAGAGCCCATGCTCCGCAACAAGAGAAGCCACCTCGGTGAGAAGCCCTTACACCACAACGAGGAGTAGCCCCGCTCGCCACAACTAGAGAAAGCCTGCGTGCAGCAATGAAGACCCAATGCAGCCAAAAATAAATAAATAAATTTAAAAAATAAGATTCCCTGTTATTCACCTGATCTGTGTTCAAGTACTCAATTGTCATTTCTTAGTCATAACACTGGCTCACAACAATATTCAAGAAAACTTGTTTTGCAAATGAAATGTTGATATAAGTGATATTAAACCTATCAGCTCACAGAGATGGCAATTTTTTTTTTTTTGAGTGAATGAAATTAGCAATCTTCCCTGTTCACCTTTTCAAATTAAAACAGAGCTTAGGGAGTTCCATGGCAGTCCAGTGGTTAGGACCCGGCACTTTCACTGCCTTGGCCTGGGTTCAATCCCTGGTCGGGGAAATAAGGTCCCTCAAGCCATGAGGTGTGGCCAAAAAATAAAAATAAATAAAATAGGGCTTAGAGTCAAGGTAGAAGTGAATTGTAACCTTTTCATAGATCTTCCAGATCCAAACACTAGACACAGATGTGGCAAGAGTCTTGGTGGGACCTAATCTCTACAGACCTTCAGCCTGGGGCTCTGGGTGGTCCGAGTTGACTCCAGGATTCTTATTTGAAGTAGGACTCCATGTCCTCTGGATGAATGCGGATGGGACTTTGGGTCCTTTGATTAAAATCTCTGGATATCAAGATTCAGTTTGGCAGCTGAATCCCAAACGGGTTCCTACCCCTCACCTTTGGTCTTGGCACTGGAATTTCAGTTTCCAAGTTGACATCCTTCTCTCCCTTAAGCTTTAGTCTTGGTTTTCCTGTTTCCCACAGTCACTGGTAGGACACTTCCTGCTCTGGTCAACCCTTCAAAATCCACTTCTGACTCCAGCTTCTGGCCAGTGCCAGGCAGTTCCACCTTGTCTCCATGAGGGGATGGTCTGATTTCCTGGGTGTCAGGCTCTCTGTCCCATCCTGGGCACATGGAGACTGTCAAGAAAACCTTGCATGCATCACTGACCTCCCAGACTTATGTTCATAGCACTGAGACTAACTGAATGACACTTAATGGTGATTGCCAAAGTCTCAACCTCTCCCAATAAGATTAAAGAAAATAAAACCCACCTAAGCTTTATAAGGTGAGTATTAAAAATGTACAATGTCTTATGGCATAGACAGACAAAATATCAGGAAGTGTGTACAGCAATACTGCCTTTCTTTTTAGCCAAAATATTCAAACACAAGTGGTATTTCCATCATCAGCCACCTGGTTAGTGGCCGTTTGAACATGCTGAACCTATTCAAAGATGTCAGGCAACCCAAAGAAGGGGAATATAGAAAGGAAACACAAAGAAAAATGTCCAAGAGCAGAGAATCAAGCCAATTTACACTTTCAGATAATACTTAAGCTGTTTCTGTGTGTTTTGAAGTTTTGCCTTGTCTTATATACAACCAGACTGCCATGAGATGATAAAGGTGGTTAAATGCAAACATCTCTGTATTTAGGTAAAAACTGAAGCCTTTTCCATCAGGAGTCCATCCCTGGTCTTTAAAAACACAAAACATCAGAGTGCATCAGGAGACTGAGAATCTGGCCTTGGTCTGCCAGTGTTTGACATTGACCAAGTCAAATGACCTCTAAGGAATTTTTTTTTCCCAGCAGAAAACAGTATTTTATGTTAATCTGTAAGGACCTTTCTGGCTCTAAAATTCATGCCTCAGTGTCATGACCGTGAAACGCTGCCTAAAACACTGCCCTCTGAGTGCTCTGTGTGCTTCCGAGAGCAGAGTGCAAGTTCAAAATCACCCAGCTTCACAATCTGGCCCAACGTGGCTCAACTTGAATACTTCCCCTAAGGAGGCTTCCTAAGACCCCCACAAAAAGCCACTTGGAGCAAACCTCACAACCTTCTTTTGCTTTCCTCCCCACCTCTTGGGAAACCCATTCATGGAGAGAGCTCCCTCCAGAATCCCTTATTGGAAGGCCCCGGCTTCTGGCCTCTCAGCTCAGGAACTCCGTGTCCCCATTTTCAAGGTCCAACTTGCCACTTTGGCCCGCTACCTTTGGCTTCCATTCCTGCCCAGGGAAATTGGAAATTGTGTGAGGAAAGCTGGCCCCTTATCACAGCCCCCCCGCCCCCACAGGCAGGAGGAAAATGCTAGAATCCTCACCTCACCAGAGCCACCCAAGCCAGAGGGTTTTCTTTGCTTTCCATTTATTTTGTGTTTCTCTGTGGTTTTAAGCCTTGCCTTTCATTCCAATGTGATCAGCGGTGTGTCTGCCTCCTCCATGCTTCCCAGCCCACGTTTCTCACATTTGTGGGTGGTGTCAAAGGCCCAGTGTCCCGCCATCCCCAGCCAGATGAGGTTCTCAGGAGAAGCCCTCACAGTCATTAGGGAGGAAGGTCTGAATCTACGTCTGAGCATGAGGAAGGATGGAGAAATCCGGTTTAGAGATGGAGAGAATCCTCTCAGCAAACAAGGAGGCAAGGAGTCCTTTCTACACGTTTTTACTATACTTTCCACTCGGTCTCCCTTTCCAGCCCCTCCTCCCCCTGTGTCAAGCTGCCTACTGAGGATGCTCTCTGTTGATCCATAAGCTCTTCGCCTGCCAGGGAAGGGGCTCCAGCCCAACAGGACCTAGGGCTAGGGGAGCCCTGGCATTCGCTGACTTCTCAAGGTCATTTCCTCCCAATGGCCGGAGCTCTGAACCACGAACATTGCAGTTAAGTTCAACACCAAGGGAACACATCATGACGTGATAGGTTTTGAATGGCACCCAATTCCCCCAGCCCAGGTCCCTCAGCCGACATCTGACCTGCCCGCCAACTCAGCTCCCAGCAACAGGACCCTGGGTCCTGTCAATCACTTTTTCTGGTGTTCTAACTGAAGGGACCTCTTTGACAGCCTGGAGCCCTAAATTTCAAATCAGTTAGGATGCTCTAAGAATTTGAAATTTTGGATCCCCTGAAAGGAAATCAACTCTGTTGGGTTCCTAGTTTCAGGATGTTCAGTCTAAGGGATAAAGATGAAAAGTGGTCCTTGCTTGAAACTCTGTTTGTAGGGACTTAACCAGTGAGGGCTACATTAACTTATTTCTAGATTTCCTCTCCAGTTTACCCCATTCCTCTAACTCACAAATCATTTCCAAATCAAGGTTTAATTTCTTCCCCACTCTACTGTCCCCAACACCCAGGGGGTCTCCATCTTCCCCAGTGGGCTATGAGACTAAGGCTCGGAATATGGCTTTAAATCAATTAGTAATTTTTTTTCCAATACAGTTGACCCCAGAACAGTGCAGGGGGTTAATCCACATATACAGTCAGCCCTCCATGTCCATGATTCCTCCACATCTGTGGATTGAACCATCTGCGAATCGTGTAGTTCTACAACATTTACTACTGAAAACTACCCACGTAAAAGTGAACCCAGTGCAGTTTAAACCCACTTTATTCAAGGGTCAGCTGGAAAACATTTATCTAAGGTCACCATATTCAACGTGAAAATTCAACCATCTCCCCACATTCATACAAGTCTGCATCTTAGCTGCTAAACAGCTTTGAACATGTTTATCCTTATAAGCTTTCGTTGAAATAAGTAAGTAGGGCCAGACTCCATTTTCTTAGGAACGTAAATGAAGGCACAAAAAAGCGGCATACTTTGAGATGTTTCACATATGAGATGGGGGAAAGAATCCCGCCTGGCCCCAGGCCTGGAGTTTGATGGGGGTCATGTGTTTTCCAGGTGACCACGTGACTGTGTAGTCTGCAGCTCGACCGCGGAGCTCTGCACCTGGCCCAGTAAAGCCATCAATTTCATCCTGTCTGACAAATGTTACAAAGGAGACCTGTAGCAAGGACAGCGGGGGGCAATCTTTATTTTCTGCTATTTTGCATTTAATTCTGTGTTCTCAGGATGAAATGCATGGATTTCTTTTCTCTCGTTAACCTCAGCTGTGCTGGTGGAACTCTCCCCTTCGTCTCTGTACTTTGGTTTACTTGGTGCATCAGGTGGGGGAGACATGGGCATCTCGCAGGGTCCGAGCCATTTCAGGGTGTGCTGAGCACCTGGCCTGGGCCATTGATTGTCTGGCATTGATCTGTGGGTGTTTAGAAAGCATAAACCCAAAGCCACTATCAAAGTAAACTATTTCCTTGAGGAAGTGGGGTTTTTCAGCTTTTATAAACTCAGGTCAAGAATCTGAATTGACTGCTCATAACGTTCTTCACACTTCTTTCAAAATATATAAACAGCTCATACAGCTCAACATCAAAAAACAAGCAACCCAATCAAAAACTGGGCAGAAGATCTAAATAGACTTTTCTCCAAAGAAGACATATGGATGGCCAAAAAGCACATGAAAAGATGCTCAACATCGCTAATTATTAGAGAAATGCAAATCAAAACTGCAATGAGGTATCACCTCACACCAGCCAGAATGGCCATCATCAAAAAGTCTACAAACAATAAATGCTGGAGAGGGTGTGGAGAAAAGGGAACCCTCCTACACTGTTGGTGAGAATGTAAATTGGTGCAGCCACTATGGGACACAGTATGGAAGTTCCTTAAAAAACTAAAAACAGAGTTACCTTATGATCCTGCAATCTCAGTCCTGGGCACATACCCAGAAAAAAATCACAATTCGAAAAGATACAGGCACCCCAATGTTCATAGCAGCATTATTTACAATAGCCAAGACATGGAAGCAACCTAAATGTCCATCGACAGATGAACGGATAAAGAAGATATGGTATATATATACAATGGAATACTACTCAGCCATAAAAAGAATGAAATAATGCCATCTGAAGCAACATGGAGGGACCTAGAGATTATCATACAAAATGAAGTAAGCCAGATAAGGATAAGTATCTTATGATATTGCTTATATGAAAAGAAAGAAAGAGAGAAAGGAAAGAGAGAAAGGAAGGAAGGAAGGAAGGAAGGAAGGGAGGGAGGGAGGGAGGAAGGAAGGAAGGAAGGAAGGGAGGAAGGAAGAGAGGAAGGAAAGAAGGAAGGAAGGAAGGGAGGAAGGAAGAGAGGGAGGGAAAGAAAGAAAGAAAGAAAGAAAGAAAGAAAGAAAGAAAGAAAGAAAGAAAGAAAGAAAGAAAGGAGGGAGGGAGGGAGGGAGGGAGGGAGGGAGGGAGGGAGGGAGGAAGGAAGGAAGGAAGGAAGGAAGGAAGGAAGGAAGGAAGGAAGGAAGGAAGGAAGGGAAAGGAAAGGAAAGGAAAGGAAAGAAAGGACACAAATGAACTTATTTCCAAAACAGAAAGAGACTCACAGACATAGAGAACAAACGTATGGTTACCAAAGGGGAAACAGGGGTAAGGGATAGGATAAATTAGGAGGTTGGGATTAACATATACATACTGCTATATATAAAATAAACAACCAACAAGGATCTACTATATAGCACAGGGAACTATACTCAACATTTTCTGATGGCCTTTGGGGGAAGAGAATCTGAAGTTCCCGAATGAACTTTCTGGCCAATCCCATATATATGACTGAATCACTGTGCTGTACACCTGAAACTAACATGATACTGTATATCAACTATACTTCAATTCCAAAAAAAGAAAGAGACAGTTACTCATCTAGTCAAATTGAATCTCCTTCACTGTGATTTAGAATCACAGAACCAGGCTGTTCTGAGTTTGGAATGGTAGATGGTAATGGTGGTGATGATGATAAGATGTGGGAGTTTACTAGATGCTAGAGTTTATGTGCATTATCTCCTTGATCCTCACGACCTACAAGAAACAGAGTGCCATTATCTCCCCCATTTTGAAGAAACTGAGGGTCAAAAATGAAGTCACTTGTTCAAGACGACACAATCTTCCAACCCAGGTCTGCCTGACTCAAGCCCACGTGAGGAACCACGACACATTCTTGCCATCCAGTGTGTGTCCCACACTTTACAGATGAGGAAACTGGAGCCCATGTTCACCATGTTAATTGGTGGTAGAGTGAGCAGACCACCCCGGGCTCCTGACAGCTCTTTACCTATCTTCAGTAGAATCTGACCCTCTGGGGACATAACTGGTCATTTATTTTTTAAGGACAACACTGCCTGGGATTGGGGAGTGCAATGTGGTGCTGGGACAAAGCAGAGGGGGAAGGGAGGGAGCTGTCTACGCTCCCTGTAGCCCAACCTGGTGGAAAAGCATCATGACGACTCCCCCTCCTGATGGGTTGGCTTTATTCCAGCCTGACCTGGGCCATGCACATTATGAGACTGCTTACGTCTCAGACCTACCACGGTCAAGCCCACCATGTAAGTGACTTGGATGTATAAATAATATCATCTAAATTTACCCAAATCAATTTTTAAATTAAAAAAAAGAATCCTTTTCCAACAGCTCTAGATTTAGCTGTGAAAGTAAGTGGATCCATTCTCTCCTCCTTTCCTGCCAGACTGTGCTCCCAGGGAGGTGTTTCAAAAGATCTAGGCCCATATATTAAGACTCTGGAAGGTGTGTGAATTGTGGAGAACTTGCAGGCCATTCTCACGCCTCATTTGAGATCTACTGAGTTAGAAATTGCAAGTTTTGAACTCCTGCTGATAACCAAGTCCAAACTACTTTCTAAAATTTTATTTTTCTTACGGGCTGAATTGTGTTCCCTCAAATTCATATGTGGAAGTCCTCACTCCCAGGACTTCAGAATGTGATGGTATTTGGAGACACGGCCTTTAAAGAGGTAGGTAAGTTAAGATGAGGTCACCAGGATGGGCCCTATTCCAATACAACTGGTGACCTTTTAAGAAGAGGAGATTAGAACATAGACACACACAGAGGGATGCCCATGTGAAGATGCCTGGGGAAGACGGCCACCTACAAGCAAAGGAGAGAGGCTTCAGAAGAAACCACCTCTGCTTGATCTTAGGCTTCTAGCCTCCAGGACTGTGAGACCATGAATTTCTGTTGTTTGAATATCACCCAGTCTATGGTAAAATATACATAACATGAAATTTTCCATTTAAATCACTTCTAAGTCTACATCTCAGTGGCATTAAGGACATTCACAATGTCATACAACCATCGCCACCATCCATCCCCAGAACTTTCTCATCTTCCCCAGTGGAAACTCTGTACCCATTAAATGCGAACTCTCCATTTTAATCTACTCTTAACCATGCCTGTTCTGAGCCATGATAACCTCTTCTGACTTGATTTTAACCCAGACATAGTAGACTCATACAGAGACATGTAGGAACAAGCTAGTCAATAAATTAAATATGTGTGAAGGCATTTATGAGGGGCTGGCAAGTGCCCTTTTTAAAGGTAGGGGCTTGCTCTAAACCGTGATCCCAAGAAGCTCATAGCTTGCTAAGTCAACTCTCTTGCTTACAGACAAGATAAACTAGCAACTGTGATTCATCTCTCCTTCCAGAAGGCTCAGAAGTCTCCAGGCAAACACTCTAATAAAATGAGTAATCACCTTTGCTTTAGCTGTGAGGAGGCAGCAACAGCTCAGCAGATTAAACAAAGGTAGGAGAGACGGGGAAACGAATGCATTCTAACACAGTTCTGTCACAGGCTTCCAAAGAGATGCTCTTTAGTTACTCCCAATGCTAAATGGAGTTCAATGGAGCTAAAAGTGCAGGAAGCTTCCAGGAAAGAAAAAAAAGCAGAAATAAACTATATAAAGGAACTGAGAATCAACAGAGCTCAGACTCCAGGTCATATATGAACTTTGTAACTGGAAAGATAGAGCTTTGATGAGAACCCATCTGGAAAGAGATACGTACAAGTTTGCTCATCAATTATCAATCATTTAGCTGTGGTGAGAATTTGAAATCAGGGTCCTCCAAGCAAAAATTTATACACACAACCTCCTCCCTTCTCTCTCCTGCTCTCAGAGAGATCTTATCAGACAGGCTGGAAGGGGTCCTCCTTCCCTTCCCTTCCTTGGACCGTTGGGTCAGGAAACATTGCTTACACCTAAGCTACAACCAGAAAAAGCAGTTGCTTGAGGTTTGCCCTAACACCAAAATGCATCCCTCCAGAAAGGATTGTGAAAGCCAAAGTCCAGATAGCACTGCCGCTGTACACTTAGAGTTGTGTCCTCCAAGGACATTACTGTCTCTTGTGAGCTCCAGGCAAGAGCATGAAGCTCCAACTCACAAACAGGAAGGGATTATCAAACAGCAGCGTCTGCAGAGAGCAGTACTTGCTAAACGTCATTCACAAGCTCTCCTCCAATCGTGATTCTCAGCTAAATCTCCCATCTTCAGATTCGGATTCCTAGCAGGAGCTGACTTTAATTTAGCAAGATTTCAGGGTTCGAACGGCTTTAAATCAGAATGACCACTGCCAAAATTTGCAATTGTTAAAGCAGCAGAGTTCGAATCGGTAATGGTCGAAAAGTTGATAACTGAAAAGAAATAAGGCTGGATATAAAATATTTAACACACCTAATTACAGACTTATATCATTGCTTTACCCTATATATTTCGATATCCATGGTAAAGATGAAAAGACTGAAAAATAATAAAACCCTTAACCAACCAGATAGACTAAGAAATAAATTCAAGAATGGAAGATTTTTAGATTTCAGATTTGGCCCATGTATTGGCATTCAAAACTCTTGAATATTTATTTTCTCTTGGGTTCACATCCATTTACCCACTGTCTCATAATTACAAGAATTCCTTTCATTGTGTGTAGTGTTCACCTTCAACTATTTATTTGTAATACATGTTGTTTCGACAACTTTGCTTATCTCGTGAATAATCCTTGTAGGTCATGGAATCTGAGCTCTAATTTTAAAACACGCAAGTACATGTGTTGGAATCAGATAGAATAGTGATTAATTCTGGGCAAGTTTCTTAACCTCTGGAAAAATAACTAAAAATAGTTATACTTCACTGAGCACCTATACTGGGCCAAGTTTGCCTGGTTGGAGGGGTTAAGTAAGTGGTTCATGGTCAAACAAAAACTAGTAAGTAAGGAGTTGTTATCTAAACCTAAACGGTCCAAATATACTATTATACTTCTCTGAGTCTTTGTTATCTCAACTGTTAAATATGAACAAAAATACTCAACTCATACGATTGTTGTAAAAGTTAAATGAGGTTACATGGGTAACCAGTACCACAGAGGTTGACGTAAAGTAGGTACTCAAAAAATATCGGGTTGCTAATATTGTATACCTTCCTAAGGTGCTCCAAATTGTCATATCACCACTGAATAAATTCTACTTACTTGAACTTAATGTACGTATGCCAAATCACACTTTTAGATAGTGATGGTGGCAACCGAAATATACAGCAACAAAAAAAAACAATTATAAAATACTGTTGCAGAGCTAAACACATTGGCAATAAAATATGTGTAGTGACGGCAAAACTTGTGCTGTGCTATACGCACTTCTGCAGTACTTATTCTAGATGTTTGTGTGGTGGTAATATATCTCCAGTCCTCATTCCTGCCTTCTCTTCCTAGAAAACTCCTATTCATCCTTCAAGGCCCTCCTCAAAAGTATCTTCCTCTGGGGAGCCTTCTCTTACATCCACAGCAGAAGGGAGCTGCGTTCTCCTCTGCACTACTATGGAGCTCCCCTAGATGGTACTCAAGAGTGAGGACTGCCCTTAGGAAATATTTGATACCCAGGTCCAACATGGGGCTTGAGATATGGAAGGTACACAGTAATTGTTTACTTAATGAATACTTTGAATGTGCTGACTTAAAATTCCTAATAATCTGAATAGTTGAGGTACTATAAAGCAGGGTTTAATATGTTTAAGTATTGCAAAGTCTAACGTTCATTTGACTTCTTACATTACAATGAGCGATGCCACTTCCCAGTAAGGCTACAGTGAAGGATCAGATTTGGGGTGATGAGCAAAGCATACTATGGACCCCCAAAGCGAATCCCTCCAGCAGGACTCCCCCAGCTCACGTGCCTAATTTCCATATTTACGTTCTTGGGTCTGGGCCCAATTCCTGTCTTCACAAAGCCCATTGTAGGGTTCAATGTCCCACTGGGGCTACAACCTGTAGACTCCTGCAGCTACCAATATCCTAGACATGAGAAAAGACACGGGTGGAAAACACTAGTCTGAATTCTGAGGTTCAACTGAAGGGAACATCGGAGGCTTCGAGATTGATTCTCCCTTTAACTCAAATGGAGTTTTACAAAATTCCACGTTAGACAGCACCCACCCCTGTAGCGCATGGGATGTAGAATCCTAGCCGACACTGCTGTTCCCATCACTGCCTTGGTGTAGTGGAAAGAGGGCAGCTTCAGAGTGACTCTGGTCTGTCCCCTCACAGACACGCTTTCTGTGAGACGTAAGCAAGTTACTCAACTTATCTGACCACCTGTAAAATGGGATCATAATACATCTCGAGGCTGTTGCGAGGATTATAGAAAGTACTACCTGTGAAGCACCCACCATAGGACATGGCACTGAATACGCACAATAACTACCTGCTCCCTGGCTCTTCTCGTGAGCCCAACACCAGCTTCCCCTCAAAAGTAATGACTCTCTCGTCTCAAGGTTTAAGATCATGGATCAGTGCCAGCTGACTGGCAGTCAATAGATCAGAAGCTCCACTGGCCTCAAGCGCCAGTAAACTAATCAAATGGTGGTGATGATGTTCTGGTCTGAACAGCCTGGGTTGGGAAATACTAGTTTCCTACATATTTATTCAAGAACGCAAAACGGCGGATCTGTGCGAGAACTTTAAAGTTCCTAAAATATCACAGCCGTGGAACACAACATGTGGACCATTAGAATTCTCCTCATGCATGATGGTGCTAATTTAAAATCAGAAATTGCCCTTCCTATTTTGCTTTGCACAGCTTTGGCATTCTCAGCTAAGCCCCAGTTCCTCTTGGACTGAGCAAATGGATTTGTACTTGGCTGCCTGAGAAAAGGAATTGCAGATCCTCGCTAGATATTTCTTCGTTCTTTTAGAAACACAGTCAAAAAGAGAAAGACAGGATATGATAGCTTTGGAGTCTATTCTCGCTCAACTAGCTCCCGTCTCTTAAATGAAAGCATGGGCGGGCCCAGACCCCTGTGCTCTTTAGCCATGTGGTCAAGTCTCCAGGCTGAACGAGCCTTGGCGGCTCAGCCTCTTGCCGTTGGAAGTTTTCTGCTCAAATTCCATTATTCATATTCATGCTGCTCTCTTAAGTAATGGCTTGAGGAAAAATGTGCCAGTAAAACTGAAATTGTTATGATGGGGAAAGAGCTACGAGAAGAGAAACATACCTCCCAGTTCCCCAGTGAGGCTGAGTCTCTAATAACCCCCCGCAGTCAAGCAGCTGTGTTTCCCAGCACAAGGCCAGGTGCATGCCTGCCTCGAAGGCAGAAGCCACTTTCATTGTTGCAAAGGGAAGGCACCGTCCTTCCCCAGCATGGGGAGGACGGAGAGCCCTCGATCTGCTCTGTACAAATGAAACCTAAACAAGTAACCCTTCAAAAAATCAGATTGGTTTGGAGGCTGGGAGGGGGTGGGAGGAGACCACGTCCACATGGGGACGTTCGCCAAGGACTTTCTGGGACAGGAATGTAGTTGCCCGCACGGGAAGCAACAGAAACAGCACATTTCCGTTCTCACAAAGAGTGTGTTTCAAGCTGCTTTTGGGATTCCGTACTGTTAGGGTCAATCTTTAATAAAATTGCAAAGCAGGCAAAGTTTATCTTCTAGCTTCACCTACCAGTGTCCCAATTTCTCTTCCTGTCACCATCTTATTCTCTGATATGCCCCGTCTATGACACATTCATGCTCTCAGATGGCCATCAGGTCACTCCTGCTGCAGGGCAGGCATCAGAATCAGGATGCCCCACTTCTGAGCTTCTATAGAAAGTGTGTGTGTGTGTGTGTGTGTGTGTGTGTGTGTGTGTGTGTGTGTGTGTTACACACAAAGCTTTCTTATGTATACTGCCCCAGCCTGCAAGGTCCTACAGGGAGAAGGCTCTATTTCCTTTCTTTTTATATCCCCTGA
Organism: Pseudorca crassidens; assembly: GCF_039906515.1. Taxonomy (NCBI): domain Eukaryota; kingdom Metazoa; phylum Chordata; class Mammalia; order Artiodactyla; family Delphinidae; genus Pseudorca; species Pseudorca crassidens. The sequence goes on from NC_090296.1 coordinate 191,084,776, forward strand.
CCTTAGTGTTGGTTTTCATACTTACTGAATACGTTTTTAAAGCAACTGAATAAATTGATTAAGATACCAGTAGTAACACCTTCAGTATCTTTCTCTCAGACATATAAACATTGTAAAAGAGATTACAAAGGATCAGAAGACCCTTAGGATCCAGGGAGTGAGATATCAGTCAGAGGGGGCAGGATACCTCACCAAACACCCTCTAAGGCTCAACAGTACTGGTAGATACCGACAACTCTTATAAATAAGACAGTTCCTATCATAAAGACATTTGTCCTTTTACCAGTGAAGAAACAAGGTGCCTCTTCACCAGTGCCCATATTCCTTTCTTGTTACACATCACCGCCCCCCCCAATTAAAGAAGTATTCTCAACCTTCTTAAGGCTTTCCTCTCAGCCAGCTCTTGAGGTCTCTTTTGCAAAAAAACAGGCAAATGGAAAATAAACGGTAAATACCAGGTTTCAGAAAAAGAGGATGTTAAGACAATAATTCCTTAATGTCAGAAATGACAAAACAACTCTTATCCAAGAACCTCAAAGTGCCTTACAAACTAACTACAGAATCGTCCCTGGACTCCTGTGGAGAAGCAGGGTGTTTATCCTCCATTTTCAAAGGAAACTGATGCTCTAGATGAAACACGCAAGACCATCCTCCTTCAATGCCACAGTGCTGCTTCCTTCCGATAATTCAGGTATTTTTAATACGTGGTGATGGCTTACGTGGACTGAGCAAAGTTTAAATTCCCAGCATGAAATTGCATATTCCCTCTTGTATGCATATTCCCTCTTGTATGATAAATTGCAGTTTTCTGCGATTTTCTCCAAGGGAAAAACATGGGGATGAAAAGACACCAGCCCTGAGAAGAAAGACGTATGCCAACCACCCCCTCAGGAGCCTCTTCATCCTCACCATTATTTTTTTCAAGAGATGTGACTATGGCTAAAATATTTAAAGAGGTGGCTAAGAGCGGGGCATTCATCACAAAGCTCATGGTCCAATTTCCCTAGAGCGAAGCAGGAGGATGCTTCATTCCTCCCAAAGAGAAATTGCAAAATCTTACTTTAAAGTAAGCCTCCAGGCCTCTTGGGATGCACCAGTGTAGTTTGCCTAGAGTTGAGGGGATGGGAGAAGGGGGGATCGATTTGCTCCAATTAAACTGCCATTTATCATACAAGAGGGAATATGCAATTTCATGCTGGGAATTTAAACTTTGCTCAGTCCAAGTAAGCCATCACCATGTATTAAAAATACCTGAGTTATCGGAAGGAAGCAGCACTGTGGCATTGAAGGAGGATGGCCTTGCGTGTTTCCATCTTGTAGGATCCTGGGCAAGCTACTCCATTGCTTTTAAACTCAGTTTCCTCGTCTGTCAAATGGAAATAATGATAGCTACCTCACAGTGTCTTGGGTTCTACAATGTGTGAGATAGACGCAAAATGCCCAGCACAATGCCTGGCGCCGAGGGACTCAATAGAAGGTGTCTATTACTCGCAGTGAAACTGGGTTTGGACTCCATTGTAGACAACTGACACTTCAGGAGCGTGAGATTTATTCACAGCAAGTTGGGAAGAGAAATAAAGTGAAAAAACTGGATTGTGATCTTCTACACTCAAACAGTACTTCCTGATGTTGGCACAGGGTGTGAGAAACAGGCCAACTGAACAGAACAGAATGCTCAGAAATATGCCCATGGGCAGAAATGCCCATGTACATATGGAGATTTTACTTATCACGGAAGAGCACTGGAGACGAGTGGGAAAAGGACAGACAATTCAGTGAAAAAAATTCGATTGCATATCTTCCTTCTTACCTACACAAACGTAAGTCCCAGTAGATTTTATTAAACTCCACAGGGAAAATGATAAAACTTTAGAAGAAGTAAAGGTATCTTTATGACCTCCAGGTAGAATTTCTTAAACACACAAATGTGTAATCCACAGAGAAAAGATTCATAAGTTTGACTACATTAGAGTCAAGAATTTCTGCTCACGAAAAGCTATTATCTTAAGAAGAGTGAGAATATAAGCCACCAAATGTAGATATTACAACACTTACAACTGACAAAGGATAAGCATTATGAACTTATAACAAACTGCTAAAAATTAATAAGAAAAAGACAAACAGTTGATAGAAAAATGTGTGAAAGAACAGGAATTTTATAGAAGAGGAAACTCAAATGTCCAGGGAACAAAAGTGCCCTATTTCACAAACTGGGGCAATAACAAAAATCATTTCATGCTTAGAGTTAGATTATCATTTCACAGTATCAGGTTGGCAATGATAAGTTTTCATGAAGATGTAGATAGGCCAGGTAATGCTTGCCCATGGCATTAGAGGTCAGAGGTTAAATTAGTGCAACTTTATTGAAAACATTTTGCATTACACATGTTGTGTTTACTCTAAGCCCCAGCAATTCCATTCTTTGGTATAAACCCTTGAGAAACTCTCGAGCGTGTGCACCAGGAAACACATTCAAGAATGTTCACGCAGGGCTTCCCTGGTGGCGCAGTGGTTGAGAGTCCGCCTGCCGATGCGGGGGACGCGGGTTCGTGCCCCGGTCCGGGAGGATCCCACATGCCGCGGAGCGGCTGGGCCCCTGAGCCATGGCCGCTGAGCCTGCGCGTCCGGAGCCTGTGCTCCGCAACGGGAGAGGCCACAACAGTGAGAGGCCCGCGTACCACCAAAAAAAAAAAAAAAAAGAATGTTCACGCAGCACTGCCATCCTAGCAAAAATCTAGAAACAATCCAGATGCTCATCAACAGTCTAATGAATAAATAAATGATGGCATATTCATAATTAAACATTATATCCGCGTGAAGGAATCTCAAAGATGCTGTCAAGTTAAAGAAGAAATCCAGAGAAGAATACATACAGGATAACTTCATCTCTATAACATTCAAAAACAGGCAAAAATAAATGTATTGTTTGGGGATAGTGACACAGTGCAACCACCGAGAAAAGCAATGGAACAATTAACGTCAAATGCAGGTTGGTACCTCCACATGGGGTGGGAGAGGGTGCAGAAGGGAGGGGACCCAGGACTTCTAAGTGCTGTTGGTATTCTGTTACCCATTCAGACTGAATTATACACTGATGTGTATTTCATTCTGCTTCTTTAGAATGGACATACATTTTTATATATTCTTGCGTATGTATGACCTATCTCCTATATTTTAATTTAAAAACAGGCAATCTTTGCTTTAACCCATCCGTGATGCTGAAAGTCAGGACCTTGAGGACCAGAAGTTCAAATGGCGTGGACTAATAAAAAAGGGACAAGTACAAGTATTAGGTGTCCTCCAGATAAAATAATAAGGCCTTGCCTGTGGCTCTGCAGTAAATGCAGTATTCCCGCCAAGTACCGCAATCCGCAGCTCAGTGACCCTTGGTAGAGGCATGATGACTGCGGTCCCTTCAACCATAGTGAAACCTGGCCCCAAATTCAGGCAGATTCAAATGGACAAACCAGTGAAATGGAGGCCTTTAGTATCTTTCCAAAAAAAGCCTAATAAAGGCATAAAGGTTTTTTCTCTACCACAGTGAGCACATCCTGCATCGCGTTAACCTACTGACACTATTTGTAATGGCAAAGAAAGGTCACCGAAGCCTCAATCTGCTTGGCACGATTCCCCACCACACTCTTCTAAAAAACACAGGCTTGATTAAATATCAGCTCCCATCTTATTTCCAAGAAGGCCACACAAAGGTTACGATGGGCTCAGGTGTGCTGAGCTCGGCTATTATTCTGTCCCTCATTTGCATAGCATCTGCCCTCTGCATCACTCAGCACATCTACTTCAGGGTCTCACATTAATTCTCTATCTACCCTAGCAGCATGGGGATGGGGTAAACCGGGGTCTCCACTTTTTGCAAATGGGGAAACTAGAGTCAGACAAAGACAAAGCATTTTTAGTACTGGCAGACCTTGTTTTGTTGCACTTTGCTTTACTGCGCTTTGCAGGTACTGCAATTTTTACAAATTGTGTACATTTGCGGCAACCCTGCATCAAGCAAGTCTACAGGCACCATTTGCTCACTTCGCGTCTCTGAGTCACATTTTGATAATTCTCGTAATATTTCAAACTTTTTCATTATGATTATACCTGTTAGGGTGATCTGTAATCAGAGATCTTTGATGTTACTGTTACTACTCCCTGAAGGCTCAGATGATGGTGAGCATTTTCTAGCAATAACGTATTTTTAAATTAAGGTACATACTTTGTTTTAGACTTAATGCTAGTGCACACTTAATAGACTACAGTACAGTGTAAACATAACTTTTACATGTACTGGGAAACAAACAAAATTCCTGAGACTTGTTTTATTGCGATATTCACTTTATTGCGGTGGTTCGGAACCAAACACTAGTATCTCCAAGGTCTGCCTATAATGAGATTAATTCTCTCCCTCCTTAAAGTAGTGATTCCGAGGAGGGTCGGCCTCTATAAACTTGGGCTTTGGGACAAGTTTACATGGAGCGGAAGAGATGATGAGAGCCCCACATCAACATGATGTGACCCTTCCAGGTCACCTGAAGGGCTGAGCCCATTGAGATGGCTTTAGGCCACATCTCCCTAGACTAGATGCCCTCGTCTACTCTAGGATTTACCACAGCTGCCAAAACACTAACTTCCACCAAAGATCTAATTCACTGGGAAGCTCTAATTTGCTAAAAAGTCAAGTGATTCAGAAACCATACATCAAGAGGAAAATAAAGACTAACTTCATTTCTGTCTTGCTTTTCGAGGTACAAAGAATAAGCCCATTGTAGCTTCTCTGACCCCATATATTTCTTGAACTTTCTAGGTCAGTTTCTGCTGCCTCAGTCTCTCCATTCTTCCCAGTTCCAGACGAAGGAATCTGCTGCACCCAGATCACATTTTGTGGGAGGCCCATCAGGGTCATATGTCAAAGGCACTGTCTAAATTCTGGGCTACCCCTTGTCCAATGTGCCTGGGTGACAGGAGATGGGGAGGGGGTACAGCATATAAAATAAGGCTGCGTCAGGGGCTATGGATGGACAGCCTTCCCTTACAAGAAGTCTGGGAGAGGGGGGTGGGCAGGAAATACAGAAATTTTAGTTTAATACGCATTTTAAAGAATAAAATTTACTGCTTAATGTCAAAACCTTCTGCAAATACTAAAATTACATAAATCCAATAGCATAAGCTTTTAAAAAGCTCTATTATCTCAAAAATAGTTTCAAAAAATAGGATGCAGCAGCCTAAACCTGTCTGAAATAAACATAATGAAAAAACAATCCTTTTGGAAATGGTGAGGCATGATACAGTTCTCTTTGCCTAAGCACTTCGCTAAGAAAATTTCTTCCCAATGACTGTTTCTATCTTTTTAATTACTTAACAAGAAGTGTCTTTATGGCTATAAGATAAAATGCAAAAGTGAGTCACCTGGCATGACAGGGCAACTACTGTAGTCATAACTCACAGCCTGCTCCCACCAGAAGAAAAATGAAGCCAAGGACCCGGTGATGTACACAAAGTCATAAACACTTGCTGGGTGAGGATATTTCCTGTGAAGACCTTCGGCCAAAGCAATAAAATTCTGGCCTGACCTGACAAGGCTACTCACAGGCAGGAACACGCAGACTGAAAACTAGGGGCTGGTGCTCAAGAGAAAGAACCGATCTTACTTAGTCTCCTGCTCCAAGATGTGGGTGCAGCATGTCCTTTGACCTGCGACAGGAACTCTCTGCTTCCCCGCATCCTGTCTGCCATCTTCTCAGAAAGGCCTTCCTGCCCTTGCCTTGTCAGGCTTAGGCCATCCAGAAGCCACTTTTCTGCTCCCCAAGCATTTGCTATCAACCTCCAGCTGCCCTCAGGTATCAGCAAGATCCATCTCCCTACCTCACCTGTAACATTCAGAGGATCGCAGACATACCAGCCAAATGGGTTAGTAGCTCTAGCTGCTCATTAACATAAAATGCTAATGTGGAGACCACATGAGAAGAAGAGAGACCAAATGCCTAATGCCAAACAGCTTTGTCTTCATGACTGTCCCAGAGAGGAATAGCAAGGGAGAAGAAGGCTAATGCAACTTTGTCTTCCCAATTATCTGCCTATCCTAAAAGTAATGGTGGAAATACGTACCCCTTCCTTATTTCTGCGCCACGGGCAGACGTAATTGGTCAACCACAGAGCTCTCTGTCTCTCTCTCTCTCTCTGAGCCTGAATACTCCATAGTTCTTCTTATCACAGAGCTGCAGGCATCCTGGAACAACTGAACAGAAATATCCCACAAGAGGAAACCTAGTTGTCATCTCCCCCTTAACTCCACCAGCTACAGTTCCGCCAGATCCAGAGAACCCCAGCTCTCCACAGGCTCTTTTCAGATGCTATTTTTCTAAATTTTCTTCCTTAGAAAAGAGGACATAAAGAAGACTATGCAAATCATTCAGACTTCCATTTTAAGAAATCATACTCAGAGCAAGAGTGAAGAATGTAGTGAAGGATACACCACTCCTAAGGTGCATGCATGTCAAGCTGTTATAGACCACCAGGGGAGAAGGATCACCTTACCATAGGCTTGAACAAGCTCCACCACCTGTACCTTCCACCCTTATTCCTACAGCTCCAATCATATCACTGCGTCCAGCAGGGCAGGATTACAGCCCAGGAGGGAGGCTGACCAGTAGTGGATGAATGATGACACGAAGTAGAAGTATTTGTGTTGGGCTCTTGAGATCTAAAACGCTGAGATCTTAATGTCAATTCTGCTACAAACTAGTAACGGATGTTATCTCTCTGGTTTCCTCATCTCTCAAATGCGAGAGAGAGAAACTGCATCAGGAGCTAGTAGGCACCAAGGGCCAAGCCCAACCCAATGCCTGCTTTTATAAATAAAGTTTTATTAAAACACAGGCACAGTCACTCATTCACGTATTAGCTAAGACTGCTGTCACGCCACCAAGACAGAATAGAGTTGCTGCAACAGTAAACTTATGTCCCACAAAGACCTAAATATTTTAGGCTCTGTGGGACACAATATTTCTGTTTGGTCCATTTTTATGGTTTCTATTTTTTTTTTTTTTTTTTTTTACTAAAGTTCTCATTTTATTTCATGCTTTGATTTCCTGATTTTGTTTGTTTGCCATCTGTGTTTTCTTACCTTCAGGTAGTAGAGGATAGGAGCAGGTGGGTTAAGAGAAGGAAGGCTAACCCCTGCGCTATATCATAACTGCCAAGCTCAAATGCCTACATGAATCAGACAAGGAACATAAATTGGGGAAGTACACCAGGTTTAAGGACATTATTGGAACCACTCATAAACTGGGGATCAACTATTCTCTGATTGGCTGTATTTGTGTTATTTGTGGGCGTGAGGACATTCGCATGAGGCTGGGAAGCAAGCTGGGACCATACTGGGAAAGGCTACAACTGCCCGACTGAACAAGGGGAAGCCTGGGGTGTTTGGATGATAAGGGGGTGTGCCGAGATCAGTTTTAGGAGGGAATTATCTAAGGTATTGGGGAAAAGGGGCATATTCTCTGTAGGATGACCTACTGTTCCCATTTGCCCAGTCTCCGGGGTGGTAGGACTTTCAGTGCTTAAACTGGGATAGTCTTGGGACACCAGACATTTGTTCAGCCTTGTAGAAACAAGGACATCTGTCCAGAAGCGATTTCTGTAGTCCAGACACAAGGTGACAAAACTCCTAAGCTAAGGAACCTGTAATCCATTCTGTTCTGATAGACAACTTCCCGCCAAAGTTTCCATGGAAAGGAATCGCCTCCTCTTCTCTGCTTATGCCTTCCTCCAGGTGCATTCTAACCATGACCTTTTAGCAGCAGAACCTTACCCTGAAGGACTACACTGATTTGTAGGCATATGGCTGGCCAGTGGAGAAGCTAATGGGTAGTGAGCCGTGGGGAGGAGGGAGGGCAAGCTGACGGCTGCCAATAATAATAAAGGCCCCTATGAAGAAGTTCTTGTTATGGCCCAGAACTTCACTTGGTATTTATAAGAATCCAGTCAATATAAGTATTATTTTCACCCCATTTTTCAAGCGAGGTGGCTGAAGAGGTTGAGTATTGCCTCGTGTCACACAGCTATTAAGTGTGAGAGCCAGAATTTAAGGTGAGAGTCGCCCTAACCTCCACTCCTGCAGGTCACCCCCTCATCTGTCCTTGCGGGGTCCTGGCCATAAGCACCAATGTCCACCTCCCGAGAACGGCACGAGCTGCTTTAGACAAGACACGTCAACGGCCAGAAAAGAGCCAATAGCCTGAAGGGAATTCGGAGGAGAGTCACGTGTATAATTAAGGTATGAGAAGGACTGATCTGTCAGGAAAGACTGGAAGAATTCAGTATGTGTGGTTTGGCTAAGCTGAGGCCAAGGCGGGAGGAGGCTGTGGGTGCGGAGGAGAAAGAAAGCAAAGCCACCACAGAATGGGTGGACTTTCTGCTCAGGACAGCACAAGGAAGCATGGCCGAGAGGAAGGCAAGAAAGTGGAAGCACAGAGGGAAGGTTCTAGAAGGATCTCCCAAGGAACAAACTGTGCCCCAGAATTCAAAAAGTAACCTAGCTAGATACCCACCCTGTGTGATGTAATCCAGAAAGATCTACTTGACAAGGTTGGTGAATGTATAAAAGCTCTGGTTTCCCTCTTTCCAAGTGGGATGCATTTCTTTAGCAAAGCACAAAATTCAAGGTCCTTCCATGTCTCTCCAGCATTTGGATCATCCCCAAGTCTCTCATTTGTGACACTGAACTGCTGAATTCTACCCCAGAGTCAATTCTCAATTACACAAAAGACAACAGGCTTGGAGACGTGGAGGATTAACCCAAGTACCACCGTGCCAGTCCCTGAGTCAAGCGCTATATAAACATTGTCTTTCATTCACCTGTCCAAGATCACATAAGTGGTTAGCCTGTCTCCAAGTATTTTTTTTTTTAAATTCCAGGCCCTGATCTCTACTTATTTGTTTCTTAGGTAATTTTATGAGTCCAGCACTGTGCTAAAATCTGGGCCTGTGTGGGTGACCGAGGCAGGCTCAATGCCGTCACAAGATGCATAATCCAATAAGGGAAACAGAGATTCATGTGATACTTACTGAAATCACTGATGTAAGATGGGGTGAAATATTATGAAGGAAAAGAATGTGGTGTGTATGAGGCCACAAAAGGACAGCCCTGAGGTAAAAGAAAAGCTTCCCTAAAGAAAGGGCAGTAAGACTGAGGCCTTAGGGAGGAGGTGAGGGGGCTGTGTACTGAAGAATTTTTACCCAAAGAGGTCTCACCTTTGCCTCAGATACTGGGAGGTGATCTCTGGGCCCTCAGAACATGATGCTTGATAGGAGTGTCTTAGTTTGCCTGGGGGCTTTGGTCACTGGACAGTCTAACAGTATGATTTATGATGGGGGCTTTGGACCACATTGCATTAATTCTACCTCTGGAAGGCTTGGAGACTGAATGTCAGCCATGTGGGAGGTATACGATTGAACCTCAGTGAAAATTCTGGACACCAAAGGCTTGGGTGAGCTTTCCTGGTTGGCAGTACTCCGCGCAGGTTGCCAAACGTCTATACCAGGAAAGTAACGTGCGCCCCAACTCCACAGAAAGCACAATGGAATATTATCCAACAATCCCACTTCTGAGTACATATCCAAAGGAAGTGAAATCAGGTTCCCATAGAGATATCTGCATCTCCATGTTCACTGCAGCATTATTCACAATGGCCAAGACAGTGGAGGCAACCTAAGTGTCCATCAATCCATCAATGGATGAATGGATAAAAAAGATGTGGTATATGTATACATACAATGGAATATTATTCGGCCATGAGAAAGAAGGAAATCCTACCATTTGTGACAACTTGGAAGAATCTCGAGGGCACTATGCTATGTGAAATAAGTCAGACAGAGAAAGACAAATACTATACGGTATCACTTATACGTGAAATCATAAAAGAGCTGAACTCATAGAAACAGAGAGTAGATTGGTGGTTACAAGGGTTTGGGAGGTGGGTGGAAATGGGGAGATACTGATCAAAGGGTATAAGTTTCCAGTTATAAGATTAACAAGTTCTGGAGATCTAATGTTCAGCATGGTGACTATAGCTAATAATATTGTATTATATACTTGAATGTTACTGAGAGTGCAGATGTTGAATTTACCACCACACACATACAAAGTGTAATTATGTGACAGGATGGAAGTGTTAACTAATGCTATGTTGGTAATAATTTGCAACTTATATACATGTATCAAAGCAACACACTGTACACTTTGAACTTACACAATGTTATATATCTATTATATCTCATTAAAGCTGGAAAAAAAAGGACAATGGAAGCTCCACATCTAATAACTTTCCTGGACTCTGCCCTTAGTGCTTCTTCCCTTGGCTGGTTTTAATCTGAATCCTTTCACTGTAATAAGCCATAACTGTAAATATAACAGCTTTCAGTGAGTTCTGTGAGTCCTTCTAGAGAATTATCGAAACTAAAGGTGGTTTGGGGAACCCCTCAAACTTGGAATTGGTGGAATGGAATGGTCTCCTGTGGGAACTGTTCCCATCTCAGGTGCTAAAAGAGGAAAAGTCTCCTGGGCAGAGGGCAGGACATTTTACTTTCAGCACTGGGCCAATTTGCTCTTAATAGCAAAATCGTTTTTTGTATAAATCCCCAAGCCTCACTCTTTTACTCAATTGACTGAATATTGGCTGTTACAAAAAAACACTCAGTGCCTAGTGAATGCTGCTGGGGTTTTTGGTTTTTTGGGTTTTTTTACATTATCTTCTTTCAAGACCTATGAATACAACCACACACTATGTGTAGTTCTTATTTTCCTATAAGAAAACATGTTTTCCAATGTCATGGTAGGCTTTAGAAATGCTAAATTTATAATGAATCAGAAAAGATCTACAGAGAGTAAAATTGGTAATGAGATTCAAGAACGGGGAATTGAGCCTGTGCTTTTAAAAAGGCAAAGGGAGATTGCCTGGAGAAGAAACAGGTAGACCCTGAATGACTGGGTACAGGTTGAAGGAACTCAGCGAGTCATGACTGCAGGGCATCAACTGACCCAAGGAAGCCAGTTAGAAAAGGCTTGAGAGAGGAGAATAATTCCCAGGGGAGTTTTCCAAATGGATGTGGGAAAAAGAACTGAGAAACTGTGGCCTGCAAGTCCAGGTGGCTATGGAACAGACCTCACTGAAGTGGGAAAGCTTTGATTTTTACATAGTGCGTCAGATGGTCTTTCTTCCAAAGTCCCTTCCTGCCTTTTTCATCCCCTTTAGTCCGCTCTTTACATGTTGGTTTTCTCCAGAATTCTTCTTTCTTCCAACTTGCCTGAAGCCAGTTCTAGGGCAATGATAAATTCTGACCACCAGAGGCTGAACTGGCTGGCCTGCGGGTGGGGGTAAGGGGCAACTTGTAAGTGTTAAAAAATCAAACTCGTATGTTATGCAGAGTCAAGCTGAATTCAGCGAGTGAGCTTCACAGTGCAATCTGCCCTGCATGGATTGCATTCTGCCTTGAACTGACACAATGTAAGTTCGATCTGCCCTGCCCTCCTGTATTCACGGAGGCCTTCTCACTTTGCATTAAGAACTTTATTCAAAAATAGCAGAATGGTGAAGCACGTGAGCTTTGGAGTCAGACTCCAGATTCCAACTCTGCCATGGACCAGCTGTGTGACCTTGAGCAAGTTACTGACCTTCTCTGTGCTTTCAATGCATAATGGTGATAATAATAGGGCCTGCCTTACAGGGGTTTTGTGAGGCTTAAATTAGTTAACACATATGAACTTCTTAGAACAGTGCTTGGCACATAATAATTGTTCAGTAAATGACTGAACAATTATTACGCTCTATCCCAAGGCAACGCAATTAGAATTTCAGAGTATTGGCAATTTTTAAAAAGCTTATCCATAATCATATCCATGATTTTAATGTACATCCAGGGTGAGAAACGTTGCTCTGGAGTTTATCCAACTGCTTCTCCAATATTAATGTGCAAAGGATACTGGGGCTTCTTGTCAAAATGCAGATTGTGATTCCGTAGGTCAGGGTGAGACCCCAGATTCTGCATTTCTAACAAGTCCCCTGGTGACGCTAATGCTGCTCGTTGGTGGACTGTGGACACTAGGGCCTGGCAGCACACACATTATTTGGAGAAGAGCCCCAAGTGGGTGCTTGGTAACTGCAACTTGGCTACTAGGTCCTTGGGCTGGGAAGTGTGCATCTATCCAGGACCCACTGGACAGAAGGAGAAAGCACTGAAATCCATCGAGCTCTTCTCCAGATGGTCAGGACTCTCGGGCAGGTCTGAGGTTGCACACGTGGGCAGTCAGTGAACTCAGCTGTGCTGAGCTGGGGAGTGGAGACAAGGGCTGACACAGGCAGCATCTGCAGCCAGAAGGAAGGGATCTAAGACTTAAAAGTAAAAAGAAGTAGAAGAACAAAGTTGCAGGAGCAGATTTTTTTTTCTTTCCTCATTCCCTCTCCCCGACCTCTGACCCCCATCATTCTACTTTCTCTGTGCAACTTAACTACTCTCGATACACATAATCATTCTACACATGATTCTATATGTAGAATCATACAACATCTGCCCCTTTGTGACTGGCTTATTTCCTTTAGCGTAACGTCTCCAAGTTTCATCCATGTTGTAGCGTGTGTCTGAATGTGCTTCATTTTTAAAGTGGAATAATATTCCATTCTACAGATATACCACATTGTTTATCCATTATTCTGTCAATGGACACGAGTTGCTTCCACCTTTTGGCTATTACAGATAAGCTGCTATGAACATAGGTGAACGAATAACTCCTTGAGACCTTGCTTTCAATTCTTCTGGGTATATGTTTAGAAACAGAATTGCCGGATCATATGGTAATTCTATTTTCAATTTTTTGAGGAGCTGCCATACTATTTTCCACAGCAGCTGCAGCATTTTGCACTCCCATCAACAGTGCACAAAGGTTCCAATTCCTCCACATTCTCACCAATGCTTGTTATTTTCCCGGTTTCTTTCTTTCTTTCTTGATAGTAGCCACCTTAATGTATATGAGGCCATATCTCATTGTGGTTTGGATTTGCATTTCCCTATTGATCAGTGATGTTGAGAGCAATAGGTTTAATAAAAATAGATCCTCTCACTCTCAGCATTTATAGATAGCATCTCATTATTTACTACTCATGGGTGGCAGTCTTAGTTTACAGTTAGATGGAAGACTGCTTGAATCATGTCGATTCCAGCTAAGCCAGAGTGGCTGTTCTGTCCACTGACACTATGGTGGGCACTCCCCATGCCCCCTCAGATCCCTTCCTCAATCACTGCTTAAAAACTCTGCCTGAGGACTTTTTGCCTGGCAGTGGGAGAATCCTCTTTCATCTCAGAGCATATGGGAAGTGCCAAATCAGGAGTGATGGAGAATGAATGGCCCCAGAGCAGTCTGCAGCAAGTGGCAGATGGAGGGCTGGTGGATAAACACCCCCGCTGCCTCTCCCCTGTGCCGGGGTAAGTCTGAGGCATCTCTCCACTTCTCCAAGAGTTTCCGGATTGAGTGACTCATGCCCACAGCGGAAACTAGTTTGATGATGCCTCCTATTCTGGTTTCCTTTCTTTCCCTGACCCACATCCCTACTTCCCTACAAGCATTTCCTTGGATCACATCCTAAATAAACAACCTGTGCTCAAATCCTGGCCTCAGGGGAACCCAGATCAATACGGATGATATTATCCTTCTTTCAGCCACCAACACTTGTTAAGAGCATATACCTGTTCTTGGTTGGTGTGATAAAAGTTAGGGAAAGATTTTTACGTCTGTGAAAATGCTCAAGAGACTCTGTGTTTTGTCTTTAACCTTTCTGCCAGGTTCTATTATTCACATTTTCCCCAGATATGCATGTGCCTCAAGGAGAGTCATATGTCCTATAAACTCACCTCAAATTATAAAATACTTCAAAATAGCATACTGCACATGGGAAATTGCTGAAAAAAAGCATTTTAAGTAATATGGTTTGTACCTTTTCCCATTAAAAATACTTGAGTCTCCAGCACAGTATAACATGTATTAGAACCCACAAACATGTCAATCCAAGGAAACATCTTCATAGAGTTTAATGCTAGTAATAAGATAATACAGCTCATAATCGTGGCAATCTTGTGTACCAGATGTTTTCTCTATTGGTTCCCCTTGGTGGTTAGCTGCGCCTTCACAAATATCTGGTTCATAACCATTATACCGAGAGTGAGATCACAGAAAGCAACTGTTGTATGAAAAACATAATTTTTTTTCCTGAAGGGAATTATATACACGTTTCAAGTAGGAGAGTGAAAATTAAAATGAGCCAAGTTCAAAACGGAAATGAGGGGAAGGAGTTGAGAAATATCCTCTCCCAACACTGAGAGGTCATCAGTACCATCCTGGTGGGAAAGCAAACGTTTACCCAAGAGAGGCCAGGAGACTGCTCTAAGTTGCAGCCAAAATAGTAGCTAGTTAATACTGAGAATGTAGTGAACAGCTGAACAAACTGAGATGCCATTAGAAAGATCCAATGTTCCATTTCAAGGTTATGGATGTCATAACAGCAGGCAGCAGTAATACCCAAGCAATTCTGAATTTCAGGATGTGGATAGAGAGGTACAGAGACTCCCCACCAGACATCTGCTCATTTTCTCCATGGAAAAGAATTAAGGGAGTCCGTTCTGATATTTTGATGTAGGTCCATAATGCCCCTCTGAGGGAGATGCATATGCTACAAAAAATAAGAAGAAGGAATGCAGATGTAACCGCTTAGTAAATATTCAGTGAAGCGTCCTGTTTCAGGTGCAGTGGTTAAAATTTTTATTTTAAATTTCTCCAGCTCTTGAAAAGGGTAAAATGGCTTGTCCATCATTCAAAAGCTATGACTTTATACATCTGAAACTTTGGTGGGGGGCATGGTGAGGAGGGGGACGGGGGGACCAGGGACAATATCTGATCACATTTAGCAAAATCAAGAGCCTATAAAAATTTGTTTTTAGCCTCCAAAAAGACTCTACTCCCGTGATTAGTATAGGAGCCAGGGAAATGCAAGAGCTGAAAAGCAGCAGTGTTGATAAAAGTCAAATACTTCTGCTATCTTAGGGATCTAGTCACACTTATCAGCCATGAATACTGTTTATCAATTCTCTTTGATTCTCAGTTTCTGACTTCCGATACTTCTCTTTGATAACACATTTGCGTTTGTGTTTGCCACTAGAAACAAAACACACATTAATAAAGCTATTAACTTAAAGCCAAGGATGAATCCGAGACAATTAGAAGGGAAAAGCAACACCCCAGAAAGGGCTAGGCTTTGCATGAAGCTATGTCAACCAGTTTTAATGGACTGAATGCTTGTGTTCCTCCAAATTTTATATGTTGAAGCCTTAACCCCCGATGTGACAATATTTGGAAATAGGGCCTTTATGGAAGTAATCGAGGTGAAATGGGGTCATAATGGCAGGGCCCTAATCCGAGGGGATTGGTGTACTTATAAGAGGAGGAGACACTAAGAACTCTCTTGCTCCCTTTGGCGTGGGAGGGCCCAGTGAGAAGGCTGCCAATGAAGCCGTATACAAGGCCCTGTGTACCTGTCCTTTGAAGTAAAAGGCTTTTGCTTTAGTCTCCCAGGCCTCCCTTGAGTCTCAAAAGGCTGACTCAAGAGTTAATGATTAGGGATGTGAAGATGTAGAAACAAAGAATAGCTGTTGGGCTGGAGAACTGGTAACAGTTTAGACTATAATTCTGCCACAGCACAGAATCACCGAACTCCCATTTCCCTGAAAGATAGAGATAAAGGCCTGACACACATTCCTAAGTTGTTTTTACAGGAAGCAGACCTCCACCAGATGAAAACTGCTGACTGCAAGAACACAGACCCTAGACTACTTGAAACTTCACCTTGATGCCAACCAATCTGAGAACTGTGCATGAGCTGATCCCGCACCCTACAGCCCTCCCTCACGCTGCCTTTAAAACCCCTTCTCTGAAAGCCATCGGGGAGTTCGGATCTTTGGAGCACGAGCTGCCTGTTTGTTCTCCTTGCTTGGTGCCCTGCAATAAACGCTGTACCTTCCTTCACCATAACCCGGTGTCAGTAGACTGGCTTTACTGCATGTGGGCGAGCAGACCCAAGTTTGGTTTGGTAACACCATCCACAAGCTCAGAAGAGAGCTTACACCAGAAATCCAACTGGACAGCACCTTGATCCTGAATGCCTGGCCTCCAGAACTGTGAGAAATACATGTCTGTTGTTTAAGCCACCCAGTCTGTGGTACTTTGTTATGACAGCCCAATATACTGACTAATACATATATCAATACTAATCAAGGAGAATGTCCCCAACTGATAAATCACTCTCCCCAAAAATGAGTCATGAAAAGAAAAAGAACATGATCACATGACACGTTCTACTTGGTCTGGTTTGAGGTTGCCAGTAGTGACATTTACACAATGCTTTTAAAAGATTATCTTGAAATGCAAAGGCTAAACCTGTTTCTTCTCCTTTTAATTCCACATCTTCCAGAGCCAGAACTACTAACCTACCCACTGTCCCTCCTGTTGAGGGTGAGAAAACACCTCTCTCACCAGCTACGCTGTTCAGGTAACTGCAGAAGAAAACCAAAAGGGAAGAAACAAAAGTATTCCCTGCCCAGAGAGACATCTTTTGTGACAGGGATCATCAACTCCACTGAGGTTCTTTCAGAAACGAGGAGAAAACAGGGGGAAGATTCCATGGACAATTTTTGTTTAGCAACATTTATTTGCCTTCCCAAACTCCAGAGAAGAAAAGGAATTAGTCTTAACAGAGCTTTAAGTTTAAACATACTCTCTGGGTGAGAAAGACATATTTGCCTTCATCTTAGAACCGACTCTAGTCCTGGTTCCTAGTCTTTACTGGGGTCCTGATTCCCAGTTTCTCACTTCCTTTCTCCACAGGATTCATCACAAGGCATGTATTGAAGAGTCAGTGGCAAAACCTTTGTGTTGGAAAGTATCTAAGATACATCAGTTTCTCCTTACCCAATCGAAAGCCTTTGACACAAAAAAACAAACAAAAAGAAACTGATTTTCAGTGCTCTGAAGCTCAGTCTTTCAAACAAAGGAGACCTTGCTCAATGAAATTTCACTTTCTAATCATTTAGCCACAGTTAAATGTAGTCATTTTTGAAGAGCATTTCAGAGTCTACTGATGGACAAACTGTACTATTGATTGGTACCAACTGTAAACTCTAAGTTTCTCATCCAAATCCTTTTAATTGGTCTTAAGTGACACTCTTTTAAATGACTTTGGGAAGAGAAGAGGGAGAAACATGCCAAGGATAACTCACACAAAGAAAATTTACACGCTGTCTTTGTTTCCCTTTCTTTGGCATAGATACTGACTACCAATTTTTTTTTTTTTCCCTTGAGGAAAGTAGTGAGAATGTGAACAGCAGTCTGGATTTTTCTTGTTCTGTTACCATAATTAGAAAAGTCGGATAAAATTATGCAGGAGCAGATTGAGGGAGAAATATAGCTCGGCTTTCGTATGAAATAGCTACCTCTTTTATAAATTCAAAGGTTTTTCTCTCCCTGCAAATATCTTTCATCTCTGAGTAGTTACTGTGCCTCTTTTAAGTCTGTTTTCAGGTTGAAAGATAAGCACGCTCTTTAAAAAGGTTCAAGCACTGATGGGAAGCATGTTCATGACCATCGCTGCCATTGTTATGAAATACCACCTTGATAGGCTGGTGTCTTCCCCGCAGAGACAGGCAAAAAACCACCACCCCATAATTACACGGTACTGACAAAATCAGGTTGGGATTGAAGGAACCAGACAAATCATTTTCACAGAAACTGAAAACGCAAGCTATCAAATCACCCTTTGATTAATCATCTTATAAGACATCATCTATAAGTCAGCTAATATTGGGAAGAACTGTGAAAATTCAATGAGCAGATGCCAACTTTTTTAATGTACCTGAAGAGCTATTCAAGGATTCAGTGGTATTTCCTCTTTGACATTTTCCTTTCCTTCCATCCCCTTCTTCCTTGGTGGGGAAAATGCTTTATGCAAGCCTGCACTGAAACCACAGTCAGTTCACAGATAAACATTTAGGGAGCAGAGAAGTTCTCAACGTGTGCTTCTCGGGCCACCTGAAACAGAATCATCTGGAGTGCTTTTTACAAACCACTCATTCATGGAGCCATGCCAGAAGTAGAGAATTAGTCTTGGAGGTTGTGGCTCTGGAACTTGAATTTGGAACAAACTTCCAAGGTGGTTCTTGGGTTATCTAAAGTTCTGAGAACCTCCAAGGTGGCCCAAGGTCTACTGTCACTAGGGATTGGCTGAGTGGGCATTTCAGACTCCAACCACTCTGGTCCTTGTTCCTGACTCCCTGTCCAACTGGGGGGATACCACTTTCACCACTCAGGCTACCCATGTCCTCCAGAACTCCTGTGACCATTCCCAATTCATCCGCTCGCCACCATGGCCCCTCCCCGTGAACACATCCCCACCCGTCCCTGCTCACAAATCTGTAGTGGATCCTCATTACCTAATTCAAAAGAAACTCCTCAGCCTCAAATTCAGAGCTTGAAAGAAGATCCCTTTCTGGCCTGATTCCCTAGCCCTCCCTTGCCTGCGCCCCCATCCTCCATCTGTGTAACCCCCCAGAACGACTGGTTACTCTTCCAGTGCATCAGTGGCAGGGTGCACCACTGTTTCGCGTGCTTTCCTTTGTTCTTGCTCATTTCTTCTGGGCACCTGCTCTCCCAGACCCTCTTCAACTTTACAAGCTGAATTCCAATGTGTCCTCAAGGGCCGCCACCTCGGATGTCCCCCTGACCCCTAGCCACCTGGGATCTTTTCTTCCTTGAATCTCTGCAGCGTTTTGTTGATACCTCTCCTGCATTCTCACCTTATTTGGCCTGTTTCTTTCTCTATGCACACAATGTATAGCTCCTTCGAGCTCTCTTGGTCAGCTTTTACTGCCCTCTAGCATCTAGCATGGGGTTTCAACACAGTAGACCAGCAGTAGATACTTACTGGGCTATTGAACAGACTCGCCCCTTACCTGCATGTGGCACCAAGGCCAGTGGCTTCTGGCTTTGCTCTTCCTCTGAGTTCCACCCGCACTGCCCATCTCCCACCCGTGCACCACCAGCTCAGCCCCTTTTTAGCTGAATGCCTGGAACACTGCCCAGCTTCCATCTTCTCCTCCCACCACTGGTCCCTGTCTTTAATCTTTTCTTGAACATCAGGTCCTGGAAAACAGCTCTCTCATTCTCTAAAGGCTGTTGGACAAATTTAGATAAATTCACCAAGTGCTGGAACAAAGAAGGATGGCATTTATATGTGGGACACTAAGAAGGGTCCACTTCAGATTCAAGTGGCTGAGTGTGAGGGCCCAGACCACCAGCCACTTTGTTTCTCGGGGACCATTCTGCACACACTACACAACTTTCTCCCAAAGGCTCCTTCCAGTGGATCACACTCAGTTTCTATTATTTCCTATATATTCCTACCAATAAGCATGGCCTTTTGTTACGACATCCCACTTCATCCACCCAAACCCAGACCTCATTCAGTTCCACTGGCTCATGGCAACCACACCCTGCTCCCCATTTCTTTGGGGAGAGCTTTTCCATTTCCCCTCCAACCCCTCAAAACCAAACCAACACCCATCTGTCTCATAGAATCCCTAATGGCCCCCACGCAAAGCAACCTCTTCCTTCTTTGCATTGCTAAGTATGAATAGTTAAATTACACATTATAGCACTTAGATACTACTTTGTATTTGGCCTTTAATCATTTACATTTTATATGTCGATTTCTCAACCCAGACTGTAAGATCACTGAAGGTAGGGACCTTATAACTTTTCTTGAATGGCACTCCTCAGTGTTTAATTACTGGGACCCTATATATGTTAATGGATTAAATCCCAATCCAAGATATGTGCTTACTAAAATGTGTAGGAAAGCTCCATTGTGCTTTCTGTTAAAATTAATTTAATACGTGAAAAATGCAATAAACCATTTTCTCAGTGAAAAAAGAAGAGAGAGGAGCAATCTGAGGAAGAGATGAAATTTGAGTATAATACTTGGGATATAAAATTAAAAGGCCATTCGCCTTTGAGATGGAACAGATGTGTAATTGATATTCACTGCTCATTTGCCACTTGAATTTTATAGACATTTAATGCAGTAATTGTTTATACAGTAAGATTCTAAATACCCTTTGGAGAATAGCCCACTTTTCCTGTAGTCCCTCTATTCTGTACCAACAGATAGGAATGGATTCTTTTTTTTTTTTTTTTTTTGGGGGGCTTCGCAAGGGCTTTCTCTAGTTGTGGCGAGCAGGAGCTCTCTTCGTTGCGGTGCGCGGGCTTCTCACTGTGGTGGCTTCTCTTGCTGCAGAGCACAGGCTCTAGGCACACAGGCTTCAGTAGTTGCAGCATGCAGGCTCAGTAGTTGTGGAACGTGGGCCCTAGAGCATGCAGGCTTCAGCAGTTGTGGTGTGTGGACTCAGCAGTTGTGGCATGAGGGCTCTAGGGCAAATGGGCTTCAGTAGTTGTGGCATGCAGTCTCAGCAGTTGTGGCTTGTGGGCTCTAGAGCATAGGCTCAGTAGTTGCGGCGCATGGGCTTTCATGCTCCACGGCATGTGGGATCTTCCCAGACCAGGGATCAAACCCATGTCCCCTGCACTGGCAGGCGGATTCTTAACCACTGTGCCACCAGGGAAGTCCCAGGAATGGGTTCTTATAAACCTAGAGCTTTGAACGTGTAATTTTAAAACACAAATTTGCACGGTGCCTTTTTGAAGACAGCAATATGACCACATCCGTAAATATTTTGAATGATATACCCTTGATTCAGCATTCCACATCTAGGAATTTGTCCTGCAGCATATTCAAGCCATCTGCAAAGATGGATGCACGTGAATCTTCACTGTAGGGTTGTTTGTAATTATAGAATATTGAAAATAGCCTAATGTCCATCAGTAATGGACTGTTTAAATAAATTATGAGTCATTTACACAATATAATATTACCAATATATATTCTTTAAAAAGAATGAGGTAGCGCTATAGGGACTGACAAGGAAAGATGTTGCATATGTATAGACAATTTCTGGAAGGATACACAATAATCTAAAGGATTAAGGAACTAGGATGGGAGGTTATATGTATTTTTTTCCAGAGGGTAAAAAATATATATATACAACAGCTACATATATCATGTAAAGGTATTTGTATTTTTAAAAACTAGCCAAAAACTTTAATTTGCAAAAAATGGTATTAGTAGTCAAAAGGATTTGGATCTAAGATTCAAATGGCTAAATATCTACCAAGAGTTTCAAAAATCATATTGTCTGCTTGTCTACATAATCATAATTAAAATTATAATATTTATTAAAAAGACAATCTTTCTTCCCTCCTCCCTTCCCATCCCTAGATTCTATTTTGTAACTGTCATCCCTCAAATTTGGATGGTGGCCTGAATAGTGTTTCAAAGGCTGTTGTCAGCAATGACAACAGAGATGAAATAGGTTTAGCTTTTGTACTAATAGCCCTTTCACATAAGCCACTGTCACAGAATGATGGTTATACTTTAAATATTTTGATGGTCCCCTAAAAACATCATTTACCAAATAAACACTCACCTAGTCTGTTCTATTTGCAGACCTATCTAGGTCCATGCTTATCTATGGCAGATCCTTTTGGTTCCCTACAAAACAGCCATTACCCTGAACCTTCATCTCTACTGGAAGAGCCTAGAAAAGTCAGTGATTCTCTTTCCCAGCCTCCCTTACAGCTGGAGCAGTCTTGCGTGCTGTTCAAGGTTCTTTGTTGCAGACAACAAAGTCCACTCTAATTAGTGTAAGCAGACAGGAAATTATTACAGGGTATTAGGTAGTTTAAGAATATATGGGGGCTTCCCTGGTGGCGCAGTGGTTGAGAGTCTGCCTGCCGATACAGGGGACGCGTGTTCGTGCCCCGGTCCGGGAGGATCCAACATGCCACGGAGCGGCTAGGCCCATGAGCCATGGCCGCTGAGCCTGCGCGTCCGGAGCCTGTGCTCCTCAACAGGAGAGACCACAACAGTGAGAGGCCCGCATACTGCAAAAAAAAAAGAATATATGGGAAAACCAGATGATCAAGGTCATTCACCACCAAGCCAAGAGTAGTGCCAAAGCATACCTCCAGACCCCAGAGTGTCACTCAGCCACCACTTCTGACATCAGAGACTGGACACCAGCACCTCCACAACGGCTGGTCCCAAAGAACCTAACACTCTGCCATCTTGCTTGCAAGAAAATCTGCAACAGCCAGTTCTACTCGTTCACTTCGCTTCTCCAAGTCTGGTGCCAGAGAGCTAGCTTGGTGGAAGCCAGATCACTTGCAGAACCCCAGCTGCAAGGGAGGCTGGGAAATGCATGTTTCAGATCCCCAGCCAATAGTTTAAGAGGGCATTCAGGGGAAGGGCTATGAGAGGGGGCCGAGTGAACCAATCTGCAACATGTCACATAAATGACTCTGTTCTGACCAAGGAAAATAAGGGGAGATTTGGGGAGAGATTTTCCTCCTTGATAGAAATTAAGAGACACAGGGAGAGCTCTCTTTTTTCCCTCTTATTTTTGCTTTTGGACACAGGAGTGAGGGACGTGATGGTTGGAGCTGCAGCCATCTTGGAACTGTGAGGGCAAGCATTGCCAACATTCCCCCCAAAGCCCTTACACTTTTAACCTTGCAGTCTCTCTGAGCCTCTCTCCTTGAGTCTATAACAGTGCTTGTGATTCCCCGTCTCTGAAACACCTCCCTTGTTTCCTCCCACTCCTCAGGCTACCATCTCTTCTCCCCACCTCCTATTTCCTCTTCATTCATTTGTCAACTGGCTTCTGATTTTACCACATACATGAAGCATCTCACCATAAGGTCACCACTGCCATCGTGATTGGCAAATCCAATGTTTCAGTGTTTATTTTCCTTAGTCTCTGCTGCACTTTACAATCTTGATCATCACACCTCGGTCTTTTTTGGAACCCTCCAGTCTCTGGTCATCCAAGACAGTATATGCTCTTGGACCTCCTTCCACCTCCC
Organism: Pseudorca crassidens; assembly: GCF_039906515.1. Taxonomy (NCBI): domain Eukaryota; kingdom Metazoa; phylum Chordata; class Mammalia; order Artiodactyla; family Delphinidae; genus Pseudorca; species Pseudorca crassidens. The sequence continues at coordinate 191,107,853 of NC_090296.1, forward strand.
TGACTTTCTTTCTTTGCCTCTTTTATGGGCTTTCCTTCCACTCGCTACCCTTTCAGTGCCTCACCCAGGGCTCACAGCTCCACCCAGTCTATACCCCCACGGGTGGTCTGTGTTGTTCTAACCATCCCCTGAATACTGATGACTCTGAATATACATGTCTTAACCAGAACTCTTCCCCAACTTCACACGCATAACATCTGACCAGAGCTAAACACCTCCCCTAGAATGTTTCACTGGCTCCTGAAATGAACCTGTCCAAAAAGAAGGTATCATGAGTCCTTTAAAATCGGTTTCTCCCTGTGATCTCCACCTGCCCCCTCACCCAACATAAAGACCTGAGGTCGTCCTTGACTCTTCCCTCTGCCTAGCATATCCAAGCAAGAGCTAATCAACTGCTGATTTCACCTCATCACGTCTTTCTCGTGGTCCTACAGCAGTTTGCCACACTCCCTTAGCAGAGTGATCTATACAAATGCAGATGGGATGATTTCATTCTCTTGCCTAAAAGTTTTCAAGTGTCTTCCATTCTCTATAAGTCATTACCCAAGCTCCTCAGCAGAGTATGGTCCTTCCTTACCTCTCGAGCCTCACCCTTGGCCTCTCCCTGCCTTGGACATTTGTGCCAGTGATTCTGAACTCCTTGACTTCTCTGAAAGGTATCATGCAACTGTAAGATTCTTTACTTTCCCCAATTCTGTTTCACTTTGCTTGAAACCCTTAGTCTATTTCATTTCATGGTCTGTATCTTCAAGCTCAGGTACTGCCTCTCCCTAGATGCCTTTACTCACTCAAAAAATGTTTACTGAGCACTTACTATGTGCCAGGCACTGAGCTAAGAGCTAAAGAATCAAAAGTGAATGAGACATAGGTCCTGCTCTCAAAAAACTTACAGTCCACATACCGACCTCCCTCTTCTTCCAGCTTTTTCCCTGGTGGTTTCAGTGTCCTTTTCTGTGCTCCAGTCACAGATACTGTTGGTTGTCTCTGCAGCAACCACACCTACCTTCTTCCCTCCCTTTTATGTGAGACAGGGGAAACTGACCCCATTCCCAGCTGCAGCAGTAAATACTGATACATCCGAGCCGAGCAGGGTGACTCCGTGCCTCTGGGCTAGTGGCCGGTTCAGAATCCCAGGCTTAAGGCAATTGGTGCTTGACGTTCCCCTGGGGAGGGCGGATGGTCCGAGCAGACACTCTCAAAAAGAAAGGAAGAATTTATCGTTCCTATTTTGAGGAGAGATGTTTCCTCCCTCCACCTGGGCTTGAACAGGTGCTGCCGGCAGCCACCTTGTGACCATGTGAGGGAAGCCAGACTGTAGGCAGAGCCCACAGACCAGAGCAGAGCTAAGAGATCAAAGTGGGTGCGAGTGGGTGGGACCAGAGCCTGGCAATGGCTTTGCCTTTGGACTTGATATATGAACTCAGGAAGTTTCCGTTTTCAAGCTACTTGGAGCAGGCATTTAGTTTATTTATTAACAGGAGTCATGACGAACCACCCACCTCTGTCTCCCACGGCAGTGGCTCACGAGTCCATTCCTCTCCTCCATCCCCACTGGCCCGGCATTAGTCCAGCTAACTTGTCAACAGAATGATCTCCGTGTCTTCTTGCCTCCCTCCCCTCAGGTCACTCCTCCTTTCTATCCATTCTCCGTACTACTTCCTGAGTGATAGCTCTGCATCTCAGCTCTGGGCACATCATCCCCTGCTTAAAATCATTAATGACTTGACGTTAGTAAGCTTCAAGTTCAAACTCCTTACCACTTGTTCAGAAAACAGTCTGTGTGTGCCCCTAGCCAGGATTTTGGCCTCACCTCTGCCATTCCCTCTTGCTTTTCCCATACCCAAATGTCACATGGTTGCTGAAACATACAACTTTTTCACTTGCATCTGTGTCTACTCTTCCCTACACCTGGAACTCCCCACCTCCCAACCCTGATCCTTCAAAACTCACCTGAAACATCAGCGCCCTTTGGAGGTTGCTGCTCTATGCTCCTGTGTTCTACAGATGTTGACGATTTCTTTGGCATAACGTTAACTCGCTGTGTTGAAATTCTTTGTTTTTTGACCTTTCCAATGGAAATGCTAAACTTCTTGAGAGCAGGGACCAGATTAATAAATCTATTCCCATATCCTAGTGCTTTACCACAATGTATGTCTGAGTGCTACCCCCTATGTTTTTTTTTAAAGAAAAGAGAAGGGAAGAAGGGTAAGGGAGGAGGGAGAAGGGAAGAGGAGGGAAGGGAAGTTTCCACTTTTCCTGCCCTTGGCGCTTCATGCCTTCGGAGTGTGTATTAAAGGGCTGCCTGGCTCAGTAATCGTGGGGAATGGAGAGGAAACAAATAGTTGTTGACATGGGTAATGTTCATGTCCCCGATTGTAGCAGCATATGGTAGTGGTTGTAATGGCCCAACATAAAGCATTCCTCGACAATATTAATGAGCAGCTAGGTTAATGACCGAAGACTAAGCCTCAGGCCATGAACACATCCTCCCTGTCATTAATCCCTGGGAAATGACCTCCGTGTTCAGCCGTGTTCATTACAGCTCAATTTTGCTCACGTACCTCAAGAGGGAAAAAAAAAGCATTTCAGTCCTAACACCAAGCTATGTCCCATCTTTTACCCTGACACATGGGCAATAAAGACATGAAACAAATCAGGAGTCCAAATACCAAGCATGTAAAGGAAGCAACACTATTGCTTTATTAGCTCCCAATCATCAGGGGGAACTAAACCCGGGAACCTTAGAGGTCACAGATCTGGCAGGTCACGCCATTCTTCATGACTCATACATTCTCTGGACATTCTCTGAAGGTATAACATAGAAGCACTAAACACATGATATTTGGAGTTTGGATGAAAACCTGAAAACTCTAATGCAACTCTTTGCTAATATGGAAAAAATAAATAAAAATTGGCTTCTTCAGATATCAACCTACCATTCCATCAATGAATATTTATGGAATGCTTCCACTGAGCAAAGTCCCATAGACAAGTTGTGAGTAATTCAACAAGTAAAAGACCCTCAAGGACCATGAAATTAGGTTACAAAGAATGAATACATACTGTGGTGGTTTTAAACACATCTTCAAATATGTTGACGTGTTTGCATCGAGAGGTGAGGGCTAATCCTCTCCCTTTGAGTCCAGCCTCAGTGACTTGTTGGAGACCAGAAGCAAGTCTGCGTGACTGCTGAGGCCGGGTCACCAAAGGTCATACAGCTCTGCCTTGTTAGCGCAGATACTCGGTTTGGGGCCCTAAGCCATCACGGAAGCAGTGTAATACCTTGAGGCAGCCATGCTGTGAGAAAGCCCAAGCCATAGGGAGAGGCCCTGGAGAAGCACTGTGGTCAACAGAACCAGCTGTGGTCCAGCTGACAGCACACCACCACCTCGGCATGTGAGTGGAGACACCTCCAGGAGATGCCAGTGTCCGGCTGTCCAGTGAGCCCAGATTTTGACCCTACCCAGCTGAGGCTCCAGACACTGTAGAGCAGAGACACCCATTCCCACTGTCACCTGCTGGAACTCCTGACCCACAGAATTAGTGAGCACAATAAAACAGTTGTGTTAAGTCACGAAGTGTGGGACAGCTGCTATGCAGTAGTACTACCTGGAACGCACACACACACACACAGGATAGATAACTCCAGCTGCTTTGTGAAGCTCAGTAATAGTTTCCTTATGTACACTCCTAGCTCAGCCGTGCACTACAGCAATCTGTAACCAACGTCTAGCAAAAGAGCTCCGCGGCTGCTCCAGCGAGGCCATGCGGTGCATTTAACGTAAGGAAAATTAATTCCACAGTCAAGGTGACATTGATCTGGTCCAAATGTGGCCTTGTGTACCAAGCTACTGTGAACTCTTTCTAACCACAGCTGTTGGAATTCCCCTTTCGCAGGCTTGGCCTCCTGTTCTTTTCTCCCTATGATCTTTCTTCAGGATTCCTGAGTTTCTGGACTAACTTCCGGTTCTGGCTCTCCAAATCTAATCATGGACCTAAAGGGACCAGCATCTCAACTGCCCATCAAACATCTCTTCTAGGAAATCCTGTTATTGCCTCAGCCCCTTCCACTCAGGATCCTATGTGAATGGCAGCCCATTCTCCTTCAAATTGTATTTCCCACCCTGAAGTTGTTCCTGTCTGTCACCACTCTCTGCAGCTCCAATAGCCAACTTGCTGCAGTCCTGACTGATTCCTCCCTGTGCACGGTCCCCTGTTGTCAATCCGTCATATCCTTCTGACGCTTCTGCCTTCAGAACGCTCCTTGAATTCATCCACTTTGATCCTCGCTCACAGCCACCACTACGCTGCCTCTTCACCTCCCACCCGAAAGTGTGCAAGTGACTCTGACCTGGTGTTCTCCCTTCCGTCCCCCCAGTGCAGCCTGCATGCCACCTCCACCGCCACACCCACTAAGTCAGTCCTCACTCAAGACAAGCTCCCCTTCAGTGCCCCTGGCTCCCCTCCAGGTGCTCACAGAAGCATCTGCAGCCTCCTCCTTCATCTGGTCGCGGCTTGCTCCGCCAGCTTTCCTCCTCCAGATCCTGCCCTTCATTTAGCCCCATACGCTCCCGACCAATCCCTCCTTCACAGCCCCGCCTCTGCCCTCGTCCCCTCTCTACGCTCAGCTGTTCATAATCATTTCCTCCTGAATCTCCCTTATCACTTTGTTCCTTTGGCTGGGAAAACACTTCCTCTCTTCCCTCTCCCATCAAAAATAAACACACCCCAATCCCACTCCTGGGTATTTATCCAAAGGAAATGAAACCAGGATATCATAGAGATATCTGCACCCCCATGTTCACAGCAGCACTATTTACAATAGCCAAGACATGGAAACAACCTAAGTGCCCATCAACAGATGAATGGAGAAAGAAGATGTGGAATATATATACAGTGGAATATTAGTTAGTCATAAAAAAGAAGGAAAGCCTGCCACTTGCAACAACATGGATGGACCTTGAAGGCATTGTGCCAAGTGAGATAAGCCAGACAGAGAAAGACATACTGTGTTACCTCACTGATATATGGAATCTAAAAGAGCAAAACTCACAGAAACAGAGAGTAGAATGGTCGTTACCAGGGGCTGGGGAGTGAGGGAAAAGGGGAGATGTTGGTTGAAGGGTACAAACTTCCGGTTAGGAGATAAATCAATTCCAGGGATCTAATGTACAGCATGGTGAATATAGTTAATAAGGTATTACACACTTGAAAGCAGCTAGGGAGTAGATTTTAGATATTCTCACCACAAAATTAAAAAAAAAGAGTTGGTAATTATATGACATGATGGAGGTGTTAGCAAATGCTATGGTGGTAATCATTTTTCAATATATAACTGTATCAAATCAACATGTTGTACAGTTTAAACTTACACAGTGTTATGTATCAATTATATCTCAATAAAACTGGGGGAAATGCACCCTTTGAAATGGGTTGATGTCCTTTTATCCTGCAGACTGTCTTAGCTAGGTCTCTAAGCCTCCCTCCCATCCCCCCTGCCCGCACAACCACCACCACTCCTCTGAACTCCTTCCTGCACATTGTTGGTACCACACCCATTAATGCAGGGCCATTTCCTTTCATGCAGTGGTACCTCGACATTGTCTGCAATTCTATTTCTCTCATGAGATTGAAGCTCTGGGTAAGGGCCATGTGCTGGACTTACCTCAAATTCCTCCCAGAGCCTGGTCCAGTGCAAAAGCTTGGAAATGCTCAAGCCAGACCTCAATCTACCCAATCTACTGAGTGCAGTGCCAGGAGCTGAGGCTTGCTAAACTCCTTCCGGTCCTACAGCGTTTTCCCTGGTTAGAAAGCCCAGGCCATAGGTCTCCTTCTTACCAATCACCCTTCAGCCTAAATGCCACCTCCTCAGAGGAGGCCTCCTTGGTCCCCCGCGCTAAAGCTAGAGGACTGTGTCCCCACTATTGTCTTAAATTCCTGACAGGGCACTTATGACTCTTGGATATTTCTACTAATATTCAATCTCTGCCCCAGAGAACGTGAGCTCAAGCACAGCAGAAGCCTCATCCAGCTTGTTCCCTGTTGCATCCTTTACATTAAAACAGTGTCCAGAAGATAGTAGACACTCAGTAAATATCTGCTGAATGAATGGACGGCACATACTCTCTATTTTTGATGTGCTCACATTTTATTAAGGAAAGTAGATATAAAAGTCAAATATCATAAAGCAGTGTTACCAATAAGTGAGACAGACAAAAATATATGCATGAAATATACATGAATGAATGAAATAAAGGAGGAACTTAAAGAATGATAATCCAGATAGTGGAAAGAGCACATCCAATAGTGCATGGGCTTGAGCCGTCACGGCATTTGTGAGGGGTGAGGGGTAGGAATCGTACAAGCGCTAGAATAGGAATTTTGAGGGCTGGTGGAGGGAACAGTGGGACATGAGGCCAGGCAGGCGGGCAGAGGCCAGAGCTAGAAGCGATATATGTTATATTAAAAAGCTTGAGCCTTATTCCATGTGTAATCAGGTGTAACCAGAGGATCTTAGGTCTAGAAAGTAGACCTTCCTTTTATAACTATCACTCTGGAAAATGTACAGAAGACCACATAGAAGGAAGAAGACCAGGCAGGTGGCTCTTCATGTAGCCCAGGTGCGTGAGATTATAGACTTGAATGATGGCAGGGGTCGGGGAGGAGGGGCCAGATGAGGGAGAAGAGGAGGAAGCAGAAGCACCAGGACCCGGTGATAACTGGTCAAGGCGGATGAGGGAGAAGAAATAGTTGAAGGTGAATTCTGGGATGACAGGGAAAATGATGTTTTCACCAATGACGCTAAGACATGCAGACTAATGAGGAGAACGTTAAGACCTCTTTGGGGTGTGCTGAGTCTGAGGTACGTGTGGGATAAGCAGGAGGATAAATCGATAAGCATTTAGATTGGTCATCATCAGGAGCTTGGGGCAAGCCTGAGCCACAGACATAATCAGAGAGTGGAGAATGTAAGACGAAAGTTAAAATCACGGGTGTGCGTGACGTTGTTGGGGACAGGAAGTGCATCTACTGCTCAGGAAAATTAGGTCTCCAGGTCCAGATGGTGAGACTAAGATTTCAATAGCCAAGGTTATAGAGAGCACTCATCACTGAGATGCAGGTTAATGTTACCTTGACATTGGAATTGTGTCTCACTCAGTATGTACCACATGGTCTTAGTGCAGCATGTTTCCAGGACCTTTGATTACGACCAGACTACATATCATATGGCCCAATTTCCTATTTTGGCAGAGAAGTCAATGAGAAACTGCTACCTGCACCAGGAGTATACGCTCTCCACGCCGCTATTAAACTTTGCAAAGCAGCCACACGGTTAATTTTTAGCAGAGATGCACTAATAGCTGTCTAGTCAAGTGTACCAGGCCTGGATGGCGTGCATTTTGCATGTGCCAGAGAGAACATATTGCAGCCCATATTTTAGTCATCTCCCCTCAGAGGGTAAGGAAATTTTGTTAGCTATTCAAGACAGGAATGCAAATTTAAATGTGCTCACGACTGGAATGGTTCACCTGACTCTCGGAGCATCTGTTTTTCTAAAACCATTGGCTGACTGTCCAAAAGTGGTCACTGATCGTCCAGAGACTGGGCTGCAGAAAGAGAGAACTGGGCAACGTTTTCTTTTAGGTTGACTCTGGTTCATACAGGAAACCCAATGAGATGAGTTCAGATGGATGGTCGTTTCATATCATTTTAAGAGAAAGCAAGCAACTGTTAATGCAGTTGGCCCTCCACATCCATGGATTCTGCATCTGCAAATTCAACCAACCACACATCAAAAATACTCGGAAAAAGAATTCCAGAAAGTTCCAAAAAGTGGAGCTTAAATTAGCTGTGTGCTGAGCACTCTGCTGAATCCGCGCATATGAAGTGATGTGTAGGCACGCCCTGCTGTAGCCTCCAGCTTCTCAGGTCCTCAGTCACTCCACAGCACTGCTGGGTGAACCATGTTTAACCTCCTGTCTTATCTGTTCATTGCTTGTGCCGTGTGCACCCTTTCTTTCTGTGAAAAGATGGCTCCTACAAAGCAATTAAGTGGTCAAAGCCATCCCTCAAAGGCTAAGAGAGAGCATGAAGGGCTATTTCTTGATAGGAAAGTTAAAATCATAGATCTTTTGAAAAGTGTCGTGTCACTTGCCAAAGGGCCAGAGTCAGTGAGTTCAAATCCAACATTCAAGCAATAAACCAGGAAGAATCTGAAGTTCATGGAAGAGTTTGTGCTCCTCCAACAACAAACGGGGTCTCTCTGGTTAGTGACAAAGTGCTTACAAAACTGAGAATGCATTAAGTGTGTGGCTAGAGGACATGTCACAGAAGCCTATCCCTGTTGATGGCAAAATTATGTGTGAAAATGCACTTAGCTTGTATGAGCACTACTGTGAGAGGGTCGAGAAGAGGAAGAAGTTTAGACTCAGTGAGAGATAGCTATATACATATAGCTATGTATAGTGCTACAGCCTCAAGAACTTAAAGATCACGGGAGAATCCACATCGCCTGATTCCGAGGCAGCATCAGAGCTCCCAGAAGAGCTCAAGAAACTCACAGAAGAAAGGCTACCTTCCAGAGCAAGCCTTCAGCTGTGATGATGCGGGCTTGTTCTGGAGGAAGATGCCCAGTCATATCTACATCCCTGAGTGCCAGTGCCAAGCAAGCCCTGGGGCTCCAAGCCTGGAAAGATCTTCTTACTCTGGTGCCGTGTGATGACACAGCAGGTCACATGAGCAAATGAACAAACAATCCCCAGGCTCTTAAGAACAAAAATGAAAACTTCCTGCCCTTGTTCTGGCACCACAACAAGAAGGCTTGGGTAATGGCCATCTTGTTCTTGGAATGATTCCACCAGCGCTTCATTCCTGAAGTGAAGAAATACCTTGGAAAGAAGGAGCTGCCATTCACGGTCCTCCTTGTAACTGACAATGCTCCCAGCCACCTCCAATCTCTCTACTTTGCCGCCAAGGATGTGGAAGTGACGTTCCCATCTCCTACACTACATCACTGCTGCAGCCCCGTGATCAAGGCATCATCGAGCGCACAAAGGTGACTTACACCCCCTCACCTTCAGGAGGATTTGTGCTGCCCTTGATGCCAACCTGACAGCAGCATCATGGATCGGCGGCAGCACCTCACAATTACAGAGGCTGTGGATGCCATCAAGTGGAGACGCTCAATGCACGTTAGAAGCCTTTATGGACTGAGGTAGTCAGTGATTTCAGGAGCGTCCCTGCTCTTGATAAAAAAGTCAGGAACACCTTGAATGCTGCAAGGGAAATTGGTGGGAAAGAACTCTCTGACATGATTGAGGATGATGTTGAAGAACGTGTAGAAAAGCATAGAGAAACCCTTACCAACGCTGAAATTCTCTGCAGATGATAATGAAGATGATGGTGATGCAGAAAATTATAGGAGGCAGAGCCATCAATTTGGACACTTGAAAATCTTGAAGCAGGCTTTCAACATGCACAAATGTTAAAGGTTATGATTCTTGAGCACGATCCTTCCATGGAAGGAGGCTTGTGTGCCACCAGAGGGATAACAAAATGCCTACAACCACCACAAGATGTGTTTGCTGATTCAAAGAAAAAGAAGAACCAGCTTCCTGTAACAATGCTTCTAACTAAAGCATCTGCGACCTAGAAGCCTCAACCTTCGACACTTGAAGATCCTGAGCCCTCAACCTCCACAGATCCTGATGCTACATCACTGACCTCCTCCAAAGCATCAGTTTCTACAGTCGGAACCCAGTTCTTCCTACATATTGACAGATGATCCTTCTGACGTCCTGTGAGAAGGTTCAAGTTAGCCTGATGTCTCACCACTTACCTAGAGCCCACATGCCCTGTCACCTCATCACATCCACACTGTAGGCGTCATACAGCAACCATCACCATCATCACATGAGGGTCACCAAGAGAGAAAAACCAGGGTTTTTTTTGTGTGTGTGTGTGTGTGTGTGTGTGCGCGCGTGTGTGTGTGTGTATGTGTGTGAGAGAGAGAGAGGGAGAGAGAGAATAAATTTATATTTTCTATTTAAATTTATATTTTTCTAGTTATAATTATATTTTCTATTTGTACTTGTATTTTAAATATTCTGTGTTTTATTCTATGTATTTCTCTTTCAGGTCATTAAATGAAAGCAGTCCCTAATAATATTACATTGTTGCTGACATGTATAAGTAGTTAGGCCTATGATGGTTGTGCCTGTACTGAACCTGTACAGACTTTATTCTTGTCATTATTCCCTAAATGGTACAGTATAACAACTCTTTACGTAGCATGTACATTGTATTAGGTATTACAAGTAATCCAGGGATGATTTAAAGTGTATGGGAGGATGTGTGTAGGTTATATTAAAATACTATGCCATTTTATATGAGGAACTTGAGGACTTTGGTATCCATGGGGGTCCTGGAACCAACCTCCCAGGGGTACCGAGGTACGACTGTACTTACTATGAATTGGCTTTGGTCCAGGAAGAGTGCTAAGTACTTTACAGGCACATCTCATTGAATTATTCCAAATCTTATGTAGTAGCTATTATTATCCCACTTTAGAGATGGGAGGACTAGTTCAACCTAACATAAACTATTTAGACAATTGGGCTTTCCCATTTATCTTTATTTTGAGGGAAACTGAACCTATGGTTTAGGGTTCACTGATGCTTTACCTTCCTGACTAGTTCTGTAGGAGCCCCATAATGGTGAACTAGGTGCAATGACCACCGTAAGGGACCTCTATTGTTTTCGCCTTGCTATATCCCTTCCCCTCTTCTGGAGGTCCTTTTCCTTTTGGAACCTGCCCTTCCCATTCCATGTGATTCAGATGGAGTTATCAGCCAATTGACCCACCTCCTTCCTCACCTCAAGTCCAGAAACAAAAGCCAACCGGCTTAGTCAAAGAACCCACCCCTGGACCCAGTGATTTGCCTGGGACAAGGCTATTATCCAACAGGGCCAAACAGATGGTAAGAAAGGAACTTGTAAGCAAAGTCTTGCTCATTTATGTGGGTTCACTAACTCTAAGGACAAGTAACCCCAGAGCTGCTGGGGGAAGAATCTGTCAGAGCCTGAAGTTGACAGAGAGCAAACTAGAATCAAGACACAGGGAGAGGCAGAGAAACAGGGTCTTGGTGCAGTCACTCAAAGTCCTCAATCCAGCTTTTTCTGAAGCTGTGTCATTTCTTGGACTTCCCAATTACATCGGTCAATACCTTTCTCTCTTCATTAATGCTAGTTTGAGTAGGTCTCTGCCTCAATCAGAGAGACAGATTTGACATAAAATGAAATAAAAATATATTTAGCAAAAAAAAATGATCTAAGAGAGGTGATGTGACTGTCATTGATTTCAAATTTCACCCTCTGAGACGGATAAATTTATACATTAAACACTAATGACAAAAACTGTTGATATCAAGATTTCAGATTTACCCATAGAAAATTGCACCTTAGAAACTAGATAATTGCGTGTAAGAAGGATTTTAGCTACTGCCTTTGTTGTAACAATGACATGAGATTTCCCAGAGACTTCTGAATAATTATTCTACTTTAACTAAACCAGAAAGATAAATGATATTAAGAACCAGTCACCCCTGTAGACCAGAACATCCAGGGTCCCTGTCCCAAGCCCCATGTTTAGATGGTCCCACACCATGTACAGTATTTTAGATGGCTACACTCTGCAATATTCTCTGAATTTCCATAAAGGTTGTCAATATCACATTTTCAAACTTATGAGTTAGCCATCATGGAAACCTGGGTAATATCTCAATTTCACCTTGGGCAAGTCATTTAACTTCTCTGAGTCTCAGCTTCATTATATAAAAGAAAGAGTGCCTGTCCCACTCGGCTTGCAGTGGACATCTGGAAAGACAACAGATGCAAAAGCACTTTGAAAAAACATAAGGATTATTATTCTTAACTCAAGAGCAAGATTCCTCAAGACAGAACTGAATTTTATTCTATGCCCTTTGCCAATGGGGATCTGGAGAAAAATCTGTGGTCTTATCAGAAATTCTGAATAGAGATCTGTCACTTGTCGAATTTAGATGAAAATTGGGTTATAGTAATAGAACGAGAACCTTGGTCACACCCCAGCCTGCCCTTCTGACCATGTAACCCTGTGTTACCTACAGCCACTCTATCTAAACCAGATGACTTTTCCATCTCGCAAACACAATCTAGACTTTGTTGTAATTCAATCACTCTCCTCACCTCAAATCTGCTCTCTTAACACATCCATTCCTCAACATATTGCCTAGCTTTGCCAGTTCCTCCATTCTAACAATCAGTGCACACCAGGACTTCTGAACTCAGCACACCCCAGGGCTCGCCTGGTGATGGTATGCACTGTATTATTACAGTTCTTCTGTGATTCTCTGAAGCTGTCCTGTGAATTCCTAACATAGTCTCCATGTGTCTCTATCTTGTTTCTCCAATTAGACTGTAAGTCCACTAAAGCCAGTGACCCCCTTATATTCTTCTTGTACAGAGTAGATACTCAGCAAATATTTGTTGGATAATTAAAAAGGAAAGTGTCCAAATGAGGAAAGTGGCTGATGATAGAAGAATCTATAATGAAATGAAATGAAATGAGAGAGATAAAGTTACAGGACAGCAGGTTATCAACTGGAATCTATTCAAAACAGATCAAGGAGTGACTCTATTAGAGAAAATCCCAGAAATATGGAACCAATTTTTCTTGGAATGGAAAGAACTTTCAGGATAGTCTAATTCACACCCTTCATTCACTGTGAATAACCACCTACTAATTTCTCTGACTTATGAGTTAGCGTATTTACATATTAATTTTCCTATTGTAAAACATGACTCTTGGCAATTTCCTAGAAACAGAGTCCAAAGAATGGGACCTTGAAAACATGGCAAGTCTCTTATGGATATAAAGATACTTCATCTGGCTAGAGTCAAACCACGTGTCTTGAGCCATACTTGTGGTATCAATTTTTGATTTTACATTTCTGCATGGAAAAGAATAACGATAACCAAGAAGACAGGGTTACCCACCTAGAAACATGGAAAATGCAGAAGGGCTCTGAGGTAAGGCCCCCCCTGAGGGCCTGATCCAAAGCGTTAGAAGATCCTAGTAGCCAAGTTCTCAAGCTGTGATATAGTATCAGAGGCTTGAGAGTCTGAGGACCCCATTTTTGAGACTTTGCACCATCAAATTCTGATGTGTGACCACTGACAGTTTCCCTAATTCTGATTATCAATTTTTTTGTCTTAAAAATAGGATTGTTGAAGGGATTAAGTGAGATAATGTATATAAAGAAATTTTGTTTGTAGATAAGCATAATGTGCATTGTTACCTAGCCAGCTAACTGACATTTAAAACCATTTTAATCAGCGTCTGAGCTTTCAGAATCTAAGAGGCAAAATGTCATAATACCACCTCGGTATGCCCTTGGTTACGAACCTCTATCCTGTCACTAAGAAATAATCAACGAATCCCTGGCTCTAGTACTTTCCAGTCCTTGCAGTGTCCTCCAAACTCACATGACTTCAGAAAATGACAGACAGCCAAGAGCTCCCTGCTCTACCATTAGTCACGTCAGGCTGAAGGCTCCCAACAGTGTGGTGAACACAGCATTATCTTTTCTTGCTTCCCAAGGCTTCTGCAAAGATGGGCTTTTCCACACCATGGGAGGCTGTCTCCACCACCGGCACTCATCCTCTCCGAGACCACACTTCTTTGGTTGTTTGAGGGGCTCCATGTTACATGGATGCTCAGAGCCCCCATGGCAGCTCCCCACTGAAAGCATCAGTGAAATCCCCCCACCATAAAGAGTCAGAGCATGCTCACAACCCAGGACCCCTCCCAGATGCCCCAAACCAGCACCAGGCTGCAAAGGCACCTTAGGTATTTCTCAAAAGTCACCTGCTCTTGTTCAATAGTACAAATGAAGCTCCTGTGGGGTAGGACTCTTGATAGCAGAGTGGGAATGAACCCTAATGATCACCCATTCCAGCAAATACGATGAAACATACTTGCCTTGGCATAAAAGCCTCATGGATGGAAACACATTTCCAAAAGCACCACCGTTCATGTGCTAAGGATGCAAATAAGACACAATGCCGAATACAGCCTTAGGAGCTCTGTTCTAGATATCATCCCTAGAGGTCTCAAATCATGCTTAACAGAGCTGAAGAGGACTCTAGTGATGAGTATGACCCCCTCAGTTAGCAAATGGCTAAGGAACAGAGGATGTGACATACCCAGGATCCCCCAGTGAGTGGCAGAGCTAGGAACAGAACACAGGGCTCTCCAACTCTGGACTCTGCTGCCATTTCCACAACCAAGTAAACATCTTCTGCCCTGAACCATTTAGAGTCTACACTGAATATAACCTCTGGCTGTCTCCTTATTCAAAAGCAAGGGACATGGCTGTATCCCCCTGCCTGGCCTTCCCTGCAGCCCAATGACTCCATGGCACAGAACCAGAATTGCAGTCAGGCACCCTGATACTGACCTTCCTCCAAACTGGGTATTTTTTCGGGCTCGCGCTCTTGGTCTTACACCATGCTGCTTCCCTCAGTCAGTGAGCGCTCCATAAATACTGAGAACTGATTGGCTGATTGATTAGCTAATAAATAATGAGATTTACAGCTTCCTTCCTGAACTCACAGCCAAAGCAACTCTGTTAAATGGCCTCTTTTCCTCCTTTCTTTCCTCCTGGACTTGCTTATAAATTTTGAGACTCATCATGTAGTTGGTCAGGGACGCAATTACTTTAAGTTTCACCCTTTAAAAATGAAAAAAGCAATGAAGTCCGTAGCAGAAAATTCCCGCAAACCACATGTGAACCAGAAAACAGGCATTGACCCCAATTACACACAATGCTCCAGGGTTCTCTAATCTAATGGTCCATCACAGTGTCAAGAGCTATTTCCCCCTGCTTCCGAGCAAGACGTGCACACAATCCTTTAATCCGGGCAGGAGGTGAGCGCTGGGGAGAGATCTGAGGGCAGAGGCTGCTGACAAACAGAGGATAAAGTCTGGGCTGCAGAGACCTCCAGGGTGGCAACCATAATACTTGGGAGCCCCAGGAACAGTAGAACCTGGGTGTGTATGTGGCCGGAGCAGCTGGACCAGGATGTTGAGCTGCTTGGGCACCGAGGATGTAGCCTTAGGGATCCCAGTAAAACAGACACAAGTCCAAGTGCTCAGAAGCACGGGGGAGAATTCAGAGCAGAAACCTGGAGGCAAGCAGGCCATTTTTCAAGAACATGTTTCTTCTCTGCCTTAGCGTAACGCAGGATTTATTTCTGTATTATTAAACAGTATTAGATAATACACACGTGCATACCTGCATGTGAGTGTACACATCTCTATTTTTTTTCACACATAACCCAGACTCCCAGTTTCCTGGGAGTCCCCTGGTCCTCACAGTTATTGCCACTTCCGTGCCTGCTACAGTCACCAATACTCCTACCATCCACTTATGTGGCCACAGGCAGACAATGGAGGCTAAAGCATTACCAGACAACGAATTCATGAGGGACGGAAGATGTATAAAGGGTAATTTCCCCAGAAAACAAATTTCATTCTTTCCCATCCTTCTCTCCCAGTGACATCGGAAGTCAGCAGAGACCTGTGAGATCTCAATCATTTCAAATACCTCTGTGGCCGAAACCACACCCGGGGTAACACAGAACCAAGGTATCTGTCTCTTAGCTTGACCTGGCTCACCATGCAGGAGACAGGATCCCAGCTGGCTTCTCTTCCCAGCGAACTTAATAAACTCCCGAGGTCTCAAAAAGCAGCATCTCCCCTTCTTAGTGGGAAAACAGAGGTCAACAGACACAGCAGGAGTACTTATGATTTGTGTGTAAGATCTCCTGGGTCACTGTGACACCCATTCACACAACAAGCTGCCTCCGCCAGCATCTCTGAGGGCATGTGGGCTACTCGGTGGGGATGAGGGTGTAGCAACAGGACAGCAAAAGCAAACCCTGAACCTAGGGTCAAGCAAAAGGTCGACTGGGTTCAAACAAGGTGATGCCACTGACCTTGTCTGCTTAAATATACTAAGAGAGGAGGCCTTCTTAACATGAGGGAAACCACAGAGCAGCTCAAAGTAGGTCAGTGATCCACACGAGGCCTGCCAGGGTCTCCCCAGCAATGGTGGTTGGGAGATAAGCGTTCTCCAGCTCTGCAGCCCAAGTGCCACAAAAGGCCACAGCCAACCCCCTGGGCTGCTTCTGCGGGGAAATCTAAGCAGACACACGGGTACCCAGAAAGAAGAGCCTATTCCATCACCCTGCGGGCAAAAAAATTCCACAGTTGCCACAGAAGATGTAAACAAACATGATTACCCCGATTGAGATACAAAGAGGCGCGGGTGGGGCAGGGGGGAAGGATGCAGAGAGCCGGGGGGAGGCGTTGGTGGGAATCTATTTCCAGGGGCTCTCAGCACCTGTTTGCCAGCACATCTCTCAAAATAGCATTAAGCAACAAGTTTCTAAAACGGCGAATCTAACGCTTCTTTTCCCTGGGAATGCTTTGTCATGGCTGAGACTCTTACCCCAGAAATCATCTCAGAAGAGCATGTGGGATAAAGCAGAGCGAGTCTGAACGCGCCTGCAGCCACTGAAGCAGCAGCAGCAGCAGACCACGGTGTGCGGGGTGTGGGCTCCACCTCGCAAGCACTCACCATCAGCAGGCTGAGCGCGGAGTCTGGCACCAGCTGCACTGCCATGGTCTCCGATTCCCACGCACAAGCCTCCTGCACAGTCAGTCCGCCTGGGCCCTGGGTGACTGCAGAGCGTCCACAGGAACCTGCAGCAAAACGGCCAGAAATCCAGACTCAGGGTGCAAAGGGCTCGGGATGCGGAGCGGCCGCATCTCACAGGGGCTGGCAGGGGAGGTCAGGGGGATGTTGGCAAGAAGGGGTGGGAATGGTGCTTAGGGAGAGAGAAATAAAAAAGGAAAAAGAGGAAGCTGCAGGTTATTTAAAGGTGAGCCCTGCCTAGCTTCCTTAAGCTGTACAAGCACAGAAGCCCCACGAAACACAAACATAAAAGCTTAGAACACAGGATGCTTAACTGATACCTTAGCCTAGGCAGCAACTCTTCTTTTAACTGACAATTAAAACAAATCATTTCCTATTGGAGATAAATCAATCAGCCCGAATAACACCCCACCCACGCCCCGCGTTCTCTGCCTCTCTCAGCAATTCTGCTGCATAAACACGCTGGATATCAACCTACCGCTCGCAATCTGGTCAGTATCTTCTTTCCTGCAGAAAGGTGTGTTCCTCTTGCAAAATCAAGTATCTGGGAGCAAGAGAGTGGAGCCTGGCCACGAGCATCAGGCAGTCACTGGAGATCCGCAGATGCCCTCATCATTACCGAGCAGGAACTCAGTTATGAACTGACCCCTTCCACCATCCCCAAATCTACTTTTCCTCCCTAAGTAAAAGGGCAAGCCGAGTTCCCCGTGGGGCTAACATACTTCCAAGGACCATGTAATTACACTGCCTGTTCTGTGAGCATTCTGATCTCCCTGCCTGCACCACATGTACACGGCAGACAGACACCCTCTACCTCTCTCTCCCTCCCTCCCTCCCGCCCTGCTCCCTCCCTTCCCTTCCCTCCCATCTCTCCACCAGGCTGCCTGTTAGGAATTTTGAAGGAGACTCTCTAGCTTAGGGAGGCATGGGAGGCTAATTTGTAGCAAGGGACACTGCTTAAGACAAGCAAAAAAGGAAATTAGCTTTGAAAATCATATCATGCAGCATTTTCCTGGGAAGATGTCAAAGGAAAAAAAAAAAGGAAGTCTGCCCAGTCTTGTTATATAACGAGTGGCTCCAAAGGCTTCCCAGAGTCAAAGATTTAAGAAAATTAAAGCATCTTTTTTTATGAGCACTGCCAAGCTTATATCTTATTATGGAGTCCACTTTTTCAACTAAAAATAGCAATTACTAATACTTCTGGTAACAGTTTCTCATGTCCTTTTCTGATTTCTCCCTTTACTCACCTGCTGTAATGACTCCATAAACTCCTCAGAATTAACTACACAGTATGAAGTATAGGAACATGGAAAACAATTTTCTAAATAAAAACTGGGGGTAAGAAATTAATAACTTTTAAAAGTTCCTACGGATGGGTATAGCTGTTACCCCTATATAATTTATACTTTTAAAAGCAATTTATTTGATCATCACAGTGCTTGGCATAAAGTAAGTGCTCAAAAATATTGAGTGAATGAAAAGTTTCTTCTCTCATTGTTTATCCTATGGTGGCCCAATGGGTCAAAACTCCCTTCCATGTTGTTGGATTGGACTTTAATGCCCTTGACCTCAGGAACTTCTGAGAATCACTCCCCACTGTCAGGTGCTTGGAAATTCACAGCATGATCTGAGTCACGTGAGTGTGGCTTTGCACCAAGCTGTCAGAACATTCTAGATTTGCTGGTGGGTTTCATGAAAAAATTCAAAATTAACCATAATAATAGTAATGATTTAAGGAACGTATCTACAGGGTTATCTTAACCTCGCGGATAGGTTGCTAAGTGTATTCAACTGATCTTTGCTGAGTGCCTACTGTGTGCTGTGTTCTATGATAGGCTTTGTAGAAGGTGCAAAACTCAGTCATAATCTCTCCCCTCAAGGCGCTTTTTATCTGGCAGATGTGATGATACCCAAGAATCATTTATGGTACAAGACATTATGTGATAAATGCTATAACGTGACCTAAAAACCGTTCAGGCAGCACAGAGCAGAGAGAGTTTACTTTCAGCTTTAAGAATGTCTTCGTTTTTGAGCTGGAATTTAAGGAATAAACAGAACCTCTTTTTTATGACTCCTCGTTTATGATTCCACATGGACTAAGTATTTGGAAAATACAGAAAGCATAATGAAAAAGTGAATATCGGTGCTGTTGCAACTGGAGGATGTGGGCAGAGGGAGGGTGTACCCCGAACAGGGCCCAGCCCAAGAAGCTCCGGATGTCGAGAAGCCTAAAACACACTGAGGTGAGAGATTCCATGTCAGCTACCAATGCTGGACCTTGGCACACCTGCCTTCCTCTCTCTGTACTTTGTTTGCAAAGCCTCACCCTGAATCTTTGCCCCAGAAGAAAGAATCTAGAGAACAGAGCCTGCAGCAGATCGCACACATGAAGACATCATTGGGAGGTGTCATCTCAGAGCAGCAAGAGTGAAGGAGATGGGAGGGGATGAGAGTGGGTACCAGGTGGTACCTACGCAGCTGGTCACAGTATAGATGCTCGGTGGTGAGGAAGGGTGTCCAGACAGGCAAGGAACTTTATTCCCTGGGATAGGACATCAAAGAGAGGAAGTGGGGGGGGGGGGTCACCTGCCTGCTCCTGCCCATCAGCTGACTCTGGTTGGCCAAAGGGACTCCACAGGTCATGAGCTCCCTTACATTTCAGAGTTACCCGACCAGCTCCTCCAGGTAGCTGTGAACAGAAGGGCATGGCATCTGAGCCCAGAAACAGAGGGACACCCTCAGCCTTTGTGGATCAGTCAGATGGGACACGGGCACTGGAACTGCTGAAGGTCCTTCCTCAGTGCATGTGATGGAAGCTGGCCCACAGCCTGGCCCACACCCTGAAGGAGGCTGGGATGGCCGGCAGTGCTAGAAGGAGGGAAGGGACAGTGACAGCAGCTGGGCTCCCCACTGAGCACACAGCTAAATCCCGGAGGCCATGGCTGGACCAAGCAAGGCTGGGAGGTACATAAACTGAGTGTGGTGGAAGTGTGTGTGTTTACAAAACTTTCAATGTCAAAAGTTATATCCTCCATGCAATATTTCCTAATTTTTCCATTTGGGCATTCAAATTTGCTTTGTCTGTACAACTTTTAAGATACTGTTTTTTATGACAGTCATTCACTTTCTTTTATTATCCTCCTACTAGGAGGATATCCTACTAGGATAACCAGATGTCAGAACTAGGTACCATTCCTCTCTGTGAAATCCTATAGCTCTGACCATCAAGCTCAGAGCAGTAGGTGCTCAATAATATTCAACTGGGCACCAATGGAAGATGCTGACATGTTAAATACAAGAAGAAAGGGCCAAAGACAACACCCGGGAAGGGTTGGGGAGAATGTGGGGAGTTTGTGAGGAAAACTAGCAGTCTGACAGAGGAGGAGGGAGAGAATCCCAGAAGTCCAGTGACAATGGTCCCTCAACAAAGATGCCCAGAGCTCTTAGTAGCGCTATAGACCTAGAAATCAAAGTGGAAGGATTGTGGGGCAATCTGTAAGGAAGAGGAGTCAATTAGTGTAAAACAGACACTTAACAAACAAACAGACAAACAAACAAATAGTGAGATATGAGCTATCTAGGTCTTTTCAAAACCTTATCCAAGAGCAATCAAGATCACAGAACTAGGACGTGTGGAGAACAGTAATCCTGTCCTCTAAGTAACTAAGTCCCATCCTTGGCTAATGTTACATACCACGAAAGCTACATAATTCCTTTCCGTGTAGCTCCTCCTAAAAGCTCCTCAGTTGAAGGACAGTTCAATGTCACACCAATGAAAAGCTGTTGCGAAAAAAATAGCCAATAACAACCTCTTCTGTATTTAGTATGAAACTGCTGGGTAGACTCTGATGTTTGGGTCACTCACTGCTGCCTGTAAAAATTGCCCCATGTGAGAAATTTCTCTTGGAATTTAGTACAAGGAGAATGTCTGTGCCTCCTGAGTCAGCCTGTGTGACCCATGGCTTTAGCCTCAGAATCCCTGCTGTGCCATTTTACTCTTGGAAATCAGAAAGCTATCCTGTCATTTGCTCTGTGACCCCAGTGGGTAGCAGGAGACTGAGGTGAAAATCAAATCAAATATTATTATACCTTAGGTTAAGCAGCACATAGTAGGCATTCAGTAAGTGTTAGCTCCTCTTACGACTCCTTTACATTCGGATAATGAAAATAATGGGACTAATCACAGTTGGCACATTTGGCTGCCAGAATATGCAAAGCCTCATTTTACTTTCAATTAGAGCAGATATTATCATAGTTGACATTATCACTCCCTTGGTTTTTCTCAGCCTTGTTTTTCCTTTTAATTCATAATGTATTACTCTTATTTAGTAGGCTTTTCTTTGTCAGTAAGCCATCTGAGATTCTTTTTTGGAATCAATCATTCTTTCATGTATAAAATGCTCTCAAATAAATTTGGCACATGGTGGAATATTTTGCAGCTACTAAAAGGGCAATTATGAAAACTATTTAGAAATAGGAAAACTGTCTGTCTGAGATATAATGTTTATATGACCATAAAATAATACATATAGTCTAACTGAACCATGTAAATAGTTGTATTTTAAGAGGATATGAATGAACTTCTGCTTTCAGCCAAGATGGAGTAACAGGCAACAAGTTTACCGTCCCACCTACAACAAACAAAAAAACGGACAATCTATATGAACCAATACTTTTCAAGATACTGGGCGCAGGACAACAAAGGACAATGATCTACAATACACCTTCTAATTGTCCCAAATTATTGAATTAAGAGTGTTTCCAGGCCACAGAACAGAGAGGGGATCCCAAGTGGCATCAAGCAGATTCCCCAAATTTAGGAGACGAAGCTGAGAGTCAGGGGACACCAGGATGGATAGAGTTCACAGGGCAGAGTACCGGAGATGAGAAAGGTACAGAGAGAGAGAAGTTCAGAGATCTATAGAAGGGTCCCTTTGAGTATTCAGTTGAACACTGACCACTGAGAGGAAACTATCAGAAACTGGGGAAGGAACCACCTAAAAGGATTAGAAAGATTGGTGACCAGTGCTCACACAGGGCCAGGAATAGTACCTGTTCACACATCCAGCCAGGAAAGCCTCATAATTCATGGTGCATTAGGTAGGACACTCAGAAAGTTCTTGCCTCAGTAGTGACGAATAATTGGCCATAGATTGATCACTCCCCTGAGGCTGCCTAGCAAATCGGAACAGCAAGACATGAAAGCAGCAAACTACTTCCAAGTAAGTTAACTGTGTTCCAAAACAAAGCTAAAGAGCATTTATAGAAATACAAAAATATTCAGCACCCAAAAAGGTAAAATTTACCATGTCTGGCATCTAATAAAAGTTACCAGGTATGGAAAGAAGCAGTAAAATAGGACCATTTAATAACAGGCAAATCAATCAAAATCATCCAGAACTAACACAGGTGTTAGAGTTAGCAGAAAAGAACATGAAAAGAGTTATTATAATTTTATTAAATATGATCAAAAAGTTAAGTAGAGACATGGAAGGTATAAAAAAGAACCAATTTGCACTTTCAGAGATTAAAAACTATTCTAATTGAAAGGCAGAAATTTAAAAAAATTTTTAAACAAAACAGAATGAGTATCTGTGCGTTGTGGGGTACCTTCAAGCAGCCTAATGTGCGTGTAATTTGTATCCCTGAAGAAAGGGAGACACAGAAAATATATTTGAAGAAATAACAGCCAGAACTTCCCCATATTACATGCTGAACAAACCCTAAGCATAAGAAGCAAGAAGAAAACTACACCAAGGCACATCATAATCCAATTGCACAATATCAGTGATAAGGAAACTATTTTGAAAGCTACCAGAGGGAAACAATCATATATTACACACAGAAGAACAAATGTAAAGGTAACATTAGATTTCTTATCAGAAATACTGATAACATAAGCGAGAAGACAGTGGAGCAACATCCTTTAAAAAATTTAAAGGAAAAACCATCATTCAATGATTCTTTAATCCAACAAAAGTAACTTAAAAAAACAAAAGCAAAATATAGACTTTTTCTGAAATACAAAGTAAATGAAAGGCAAACAGATTGGAAAGAAAGAAGTAAAACTACCCACCCCCCCCCAAAAAAAATTCAGGCCCAGATGGCTTCACTGATTATAGCAAATATTTAAGGAAGAAACAATTCTACATAAATTCTTTGAGAACATGGAAGAGGAGGAAATATTTCTGAACTCATTTTATAAGGCCTGCATTACCTTGATATCAAAATCAGACAAAGACAATATAAGAAAGGAAAACTAAAAATTAATTATCCCTCATGAACAAGGATGCAAACTAAACAAAATTATAGAAAATAGAACTTAACAATATATTAAAAAGATAGTACATTATGACCAGCCAAGGCTTATCCCAAGAATACAAAGTTGATTTAACATTCTGAAAACAACCAGTATAATTCATCATAATAAAAAACTAAAAAAGAAAAACCATAAAATCAGCTCAACAGATGTATAAAAAAGCAATTGACAAAATTCAAAATCTATTCCTGATTTTTTTAAAAATTCAGGAATAGAAGGGAACTTTCTCAACCTGACATAAAGCATCTACAACAAATTACAGCTATTATCATATTTAGTGAGAATGACCAAATGCTTTCCCCCTAAGATCAAAAACAGGGCAGGGTTGTCTACTCTCTGGACTTCTCTTCAACATCAAACTAGAGATACCAGACAGCGCAATAAGATCAGAAAAGGAAGGAAAACATCTTCCATTTGGAAAAGAAAAAATAAAATGATCTTTAGTCACAAACAACTTGATCTCTCATGTAGAAAATCCTATGGAATTTACACACACACACACACACACACACACACACACACTAAACCTACTAGAATTAATAAGCTAGTTTAGCAAAGTTGAAGGGTACAAGATATATTCAAAAATCAATTGTATTTCTAACACCAACTATGAACAATAGGAAATTTAAATTAAAAATAGAATTTATAATTGCATCAGACAACATGACATACTTAGGGATAAATCTGACAAAGATGTGAAATGTCTTTACACTGAAAACTATAAAACATTGCTGAAAGTAATTAAAGACAATAAATGGAGAGATATACTGGCCTCATGGATCGGAAAATTTAATGTATAGTGACAGAAAGCAGATCACTAGTTGCCTGGGGAATAGGGATGGGGTGGGAAGGAGTGGATGCCTAACAAGGGGTAGGCAGGAGGGAGGGATTACCATGGGGCAGGAGGAACTTTGGGGGGTGATGAGTATGTCATTATCTTCATTAGGGTGGTGGCTTCATGGATGTAGAAATGTGTCAGAACTTTTCAAACTGTGTACTTCAAATATCTGCAGGAGGTTACTGCATGTTAATTTTACCTCAATAAAGTTGTTTTTTAAGGAATGTGATGATATGATAATTACCCCCAGAATTAAGTTAGTTGTTAGAATGGTATGATTGGTTTTTTTCCTGTTTAAAACTTTTCGAATTGTCCTTACGTTATATTTTCAATACGTAAAATAATGATGTTTTTAGAAATCATTTAATACCTAAATAAGAAGGAAGGCACAGATTGAGGAGCTAGTAGGATCAAGAGAAGACAATGCTGTTTGTTTGTGGCTATGGAAAGCAGAAGAGCCCCGGCTGTGTCTTAAGGCACATAAAAAGAAGCCAGCAAGACGAAAAGACAAAGGGTGCTATAAATGCCAAAGGAATCAAGGGAGAATGGATCCCAGACAGAGGGGTTACTTTTCACCGGAAAGAGGGCTGCGTCTTCCCATGAGATGAAGAGAAAGGTGGAAATGCACAGAAATGTCGAGAAAATGTGAAGGAAGAGTGGAAACAGATATTTTAATCTGCCAAGGAGAGCTTGAAGCACCTTCACTCCATGGTCTTGATCTCAGTAGACAGTCCTCATGTTTCTGCTTCACCAGGATAAAATGCCCTGGGAGACGCTGGTCCCTGGATGGTTCACACGTCCTCTCTCCCCACCCCGCCCCCCCATGCCAGGCCCCTCACTCAGAGCTGTTGCCTAACATGAATGCACAGGGTTCCAGAGTGGATGACCACCCACTACAAGGCCTACATGAGGGCATGCTTCTCTTGGACACTCTCTGTAATGTTTTTCAGAGACCCCGGCCCAGAACCTACCCTGTCCTGCTGTAGCCCAGATCCAGGCTCAAACACCAGGTCTCTACCTGCTCCTCTGAAGCACAACTGCGGATGGTAGCCCCACCTCTGGCCTCCCTGGGCCATCCAGGGGGGTTACAAATGCCTCTCACCAGCAAACACAGTCCTTCTTAGCTCTCAACCAGAGCAAGGAGCCCAGTGGCATCCGATACTGTGCCAAGATGTACGCACAGCCTTCATCTGCCACATCCTTGCTGGGCTGGCTGGATCCACGTGGCTGGCTCTGCCTTTGTCCTCTGCCCAGCATTCCAGTTCCACAAGAGACTCCAACTCTGTCCCCAACCCTAGGTCATGTGTCTTCCATGCAGCACAGAGGCCTGGGTCAACTCCCCCAGCCCCACCTACTCCAGGACTCCCCTCCCCAAGGGTCCACAGAATGAAGGTGCCGACAGTCTTGGTGTTTTTGCCACCCCAGTTCCAAAATGCAATGAGCAATACTGCTTAAGGAAGACAAAGCATAGGAAATGGGCAAATCAATACATTTCTTGTAACACCCAAATACCTCCCATTAATGCATTGCTATATGTAGATGTTCACGTTAATTCTTTAATGCTGATTTTTTAAAACGTTACACAAATTACATCCCAAGTTCTTTCATCTAGTCTCAACTACCTTTCTTGATAACATCTCTCACCTTTAACCACAGGTAAACATTCTGTGATATGTGGATCATGATCAAAATTTTGTCTTTTGCTATTTCTCCCTATAATCCTTATCTGATAATTATTTTTCTAATTCCCCACCTTAAGCTCATAATAAACAGCCTTGCATCGGATTATTAAACTACAGGTTACTTCACTATTCTCAAGTGCTGAACAGTTATTTGGTTTCTAGTTATTGCTGTAACTATCCCAGGTAATACCACTATAATTCACCTTTGTACAGATAACATTTGTTTTCCTTCAGATTATTTTCATACAAAAGGTGCCTAAAATATTGCCCTGTTGAAGAACTGAATCAATTTATAGTGTCATCTCTACTGCACGCAGCACCTTCAGGATTCATCAGCACTTCCTCTGATGTTGACTTATTTAATAGGTGTGTAATTTACTCTGGAACTAGTTTAATTTCTATTTACCTTCTTATAAATGAGGTTAAGAAGTTTTTCTTTTGTGTGACTTATTTGCTTACACAATATTTGTAAATAGATGTAGACATATATGCTTGTCTGTGGGAGATTTGGTGGTAGTCTTAGAGATTTTATAAGCTCTTTATATATTTTATCTATTGAATTTCTATCTGCTGCATAAATATATTTGTAAGACATCAGAAGCCCTAAAGAACATTTAACAACACTGCCCATGTGACACCTGGACTTCCTGCAAGAACTTAAAAATATTTTCTTTATTTTGCTGCTATTTTATCTTTGTTTTATTTTAATTGTACGGATGTTTGAATTTTATTTTAAAACCTTTGCCCATTTTTTCTTCATAACTTCTCTAATCATCTAAAATGGTTTCTGTCTTTGCTTAAATAAACTCTTTGCATATGACTTAATTTCCTATTTTAATTCTTTCAGGTGAATTTGCTTTTTGCCGCATTGAAATCAAATTATTCTAGAAGCATGTATAAAATAATTATGCTCTGTATAATTCTATTATACTCACTTGCCATAGATTATCTTTTCATACATACTAAAAAATATTTATGCAAGCCCTATTTTATTTCAACGGTCTATATTTTTCCTTCTAATCCAGGGCTACACTGGCTCAGTTGTTTTTTAAACAGTCTATTCCACAATTATTAGTTCTTCATTAACACTTTCATATTTTTGTCTGTCTTTCCAAGTGGACTACAGAACCAATTATTTTGAATTCTTTAACAAAACACCAGTGACATCACTGGTATTTCAACTGAAGTTGTCTTAAAACTACAAATTAAACAGAAAATAATTGTCGCTTCCATTCGATCTTCTTATCCAGAAAAAGGACATATTTCTCTATGTATTCAGTCCTTCTTTTCACCATGAAAATTTTGTAGATTTTTTGATATGTGTTATATACCGTCATACAAGTGTAATATAATCCAATTTTGTGGCTATCATAAATTGGAAGCCTTTTCTTATTATAATAAAGGCATTTGAGTATAGGACTTATTCGTGTGATCCTATCTTTTGACCAGCAGTTTTTCTCCACTGTTCTATTATCTCTAATAGCTTTGCTTGATTACTTTAGCTCTTGTAGGTATATAATCATAGTTTTCTAATGGACTTCCTTTTTTAAATTTTTAAATTTTTTTTATTATTTTTTATTTTTTTGCGGTACACGGGCCTCTCACTGCTGTGGCCTCTCCTGTTGTGGAGCACAGGCTCCAGACGCGCAGGCTCAGCGGCCATAGCTCATGGGCCCAGCCGCTCCACGGCACGTGGGATCCTCCCGGACTGGGGCACGAACCCGTGTCCCCTGCATCGGCAGGCGGACTCTCAACCACTGCACCACCAGGGAAGCCCTGGACTTCCTTTTAAAGCTCATTTCTTTTTTGCACGTTATTATGTGGACAAGAAAATAGAAACCTCTATAAAATAGTCACTGTGAGAGCCACTCCATCCTGCCTACTGCCAATGCTGAGAAGAAACTCACATCCACCTTTAACTGTCAGCAAAACTTGCTGACTCTACCTTCAAAACCCCTCAGAATCCCACTCCTTCCTACCATTTCCACTCCTCCGCATCAGCAACCCGGCTCTCTCACGGGCATTATTGCAATGGCCTCCTTAGCACAATCCAAAAGAGAAGCTAGAATAATTTCTGCGCACTTAGGTCAGGTATTGTCATATTTCTGCTCAAAAATCTTCCAAAGTGCTGAAAGTTCCCTGCAAAGCCCCAAATGATCTACCTCCTCTCTCTCTGCAACTTAATGAGGAACTCTTTCCAGCTACGGAGACTCCACTATTGCTTGAACATATCAGATATGTTCCTGCCTCAGAGCCTTTGCACCTGCTACTGGGGATGCCTGGAAAGTTCTTCCCCGGGTATGGGGATAGCTCTTCCTGTTACCTCCTCCAGGAGTTTGCTCAAGTGCTAGATTCTCAGTGATGTCTCTCCTGACTCCCCTGTTTTAAATTACATCCTCTTCCCCTGGGCTTCCTAAGCCTTCCCTGCTTTATTTTTTTCCACTGCACTTTTCACCATGTGACATTGCAAACATGTATTTATTTCTCATCTCCCTACCTATCTCCCTCCCATACACCCCTAAACTAAAATGTAAGCTGTAGAGAGCAAGCCTGTTTTGCTCTTTACTGTATCCTGAGCATTAGAAAGTAGGTGCTCAGTACATAATTGTATTGAATTGTACTGTAGTGGATGAAATTGTTTTGTAGCAGGTTGAGGGTGAATAACTCTGAATATATGTAAATTCAGCATGATTTTTACCTATGATATTAAGTAGAACTTCTTATCATGTTAAAGAACAATATTTTGTTCCTTCTTTTCATAGGTTTGAGAACTGGTGCTCAATTTTATTAAACATCTCACCAGGCAGGTGTAATTTTATATACTGTGTCATCCTACAGAGTGTTAATGTATTTCACTAAACATGTCTCCCTTAAATGGTCAAATAAAATTAATCTCCAGGGATATTCCTAAAAGTACTGGAAATATTGCTCAACTGGGCATTTTGCCTTCTCATGGATACAGACCAATAGCTGATCCACTAGACAGCAAAAAAGAGGAAATTCTAATGATTTGGCCAGCAAGAAACTAAGCAAGATGAAGTGAAAATGCTTCACTGACATATTTCAAATTGACCCCTGTGAATATGTCTTCTTTGTTTGTGTATATAATATTGATTAATGACTGTGTCTGGGTTAGTTGACGAGAGTTCCAGTTATCAACAACTACTTTTATGCAGACAATGTTTCATAGTCATATTACATAGCCCACGAGTTGTAATTTCTTTTAATCTCCTTAATGACCTAACTCATTCACCAACGTCTAGCTGTTTCCCTAATCTTTACTGTTTCCTACAAATAAAAGGCCCACAGGTAAGAAGAAGTAAAAGATAGGTTTTAATTCTAACATATCTATCTGTGATACCAGCACAGAGAAGTATTCAAACATTTTAATGAATAAATTACAATTAACCTTTGTCTTTTGATAGTAAAAAGTCTGGTGTTTACTACAGCAGAGGATTCAGAATACTTAAAAGCAATTTTGTGTTTTATTCATACTTGCAAATATTTAATCATCAAATGAAATTTTAACTTTATCAGAAATCTAACTGTTTGGTCAATTATAGGTAGTTTTGATTCATTCCATATCCATGCAATCTCTCACTGCCCAAAATTAACATTATGGGTGTAATTTCTTCCAGTTAAAAGCTATGTCCTAACAGGTGGCACATGAAGAAATTTCTTCATCATCTCTTAAATATGCAGTGGGAATCTGCCTATTAAAAGAGTGTTCTACCTGACAAACACTACACCTCAGCCAGGTGATCAAGGTCAATGTCAACAGTGATGAGCTATGCTGACAGTATGTACCCTTGACACGCTGTGATGAGAGTGGTAGATTATTTCTACTTACATCTTTCTCCCCAGAACCCCTAACTCCAGTCTACCCATGAGAAAAGCACCAAACAAACCCTAATTGAGGGACATTTACAAGATACTGAACCAGTGTGCCTTAAAAATGTTCAAGTCATCAAAAATAAGAAAAGTCTAAAAAATCTGTCAGAGCCAAGGGGACCCTAAGGAGACATGGCAACTAAGTAAAATGTGCTATCCTGGACGGGAGCCTAAAACAGAAAAGGGACATTTGGTAAAAACTAAGAAAATCTGAATGACGTATGGACTTTATCTTATTATTGATATGATAATTATATATCAATATTGATTCATTAATTTTGGCAAATGTACCATACATATACATTATAAGACATTAATAATAGAATAAACTGTGTGTGGACTATAAAAGAGAATTCTCTGTGCTATCTTCTCAATTTTTCTACAAATATAACTCTGGTCTAAAATTTTTTTAAGTTTATTTAAAAAAATAGAACTGTGAACATGGCTGAAACTTGGCCAAAAATATTAATTATTATGTGATTTATTTTCATAATTGATGATGGAAAAAAGTTCCAAAGCTATATGTGAAAATTCAAGATAAGTGATAATATGGATTCAGGTATACTCTTCCTATAATTTTATGATGATGTCAAAGTAATTTTGGCTTGAATTAGCTAGATGATTGTCTTAATATTCCCTGATGCTTATATTTGTGAAAGTAGCCTATCTTTACAAAAATCCAAACAAATAAGGTAGCAACACTGCTTCTAATTGACAAATGGAATGTTAGATAAAGAACAGATATGGATAGATCCCACTTTGTAAAAGTTGAGTGCTATGATAAAAATTTTTTCAAAACTAATAATCTCTTTGTAAAGTATACTACCAGTGGATTCTTCAAATCTTGATTTTTGTGCACTATATTTGTTTAAAGGAATGCATACTTCTACAAACAGCAAACTGTGCTATCCAGTTGTGTCAAACCAAAGATCACCCTAGAACACAGGCGTCAGCCAGCCAAGCAACGACCACAAAGATCAGAGAGTTTCAGCCCTAACTGTACAACTGAAATCAGAGCATCAGGCAGAAGGAAAAATTCCTGCAACTGGACAATAAATGATCAATTCATTGTCATCCCATAGGAACTAACAGGATTGGGCCCTATCAGGTCAACAAGTTGAAGACGTACAACTCACAACTTGAAAGTCATCATTCTTTACTCCTCACCCTGAGCTACTGTCAAGATGGAAAAGTCAAGCAAAGAGCTGGGAGCAAAGAAAATTTGGGGTTTATAAATTCAGCATTGCTGTGAAGTTGAGTAGACAAACCCCTGCATGATGTACCTTTCAGGGTTGACTTCCAACTTTTCCCTCACAGGAGACTGGAGACCAAACACTCCCTAGCGTTGTGTTTTAATACGAGAGAGAGAGCAAGGGGGTTTGGGAATGAATCTCAGGAATTATTTCCAAAGGTGCAGCTTCTATGACCATGAGCAAATCCACCACTAACACGCTATTTTTAAAAATGGTTTTATACTTCAAATATTTACTAATGTAAAAAAGAGAACAATATTAGCATTTCATAGGAATGTACTAAGTATTTCTAATCACCTTCTCAGGAAGAAGTCTACTTAAGAATACTAAAGATATTAAAGGATAAAGTAGTTAAATTCACCATATGCAATGTAGGAAAGTTTTCCATTCCAGAGTATTTTTAAAAACAAAATTATACAAGTCATGTAATATAGAAACCAGAAGGAAATTAACCTAAAAATATAAATAATGTAGGAGAGAAAATGCAATGTCTCTGCTAAATATTATTACACTATCTTATGAAATAGCTGACATTAACTACTTTATTTCCATGTTTATCACTTGTTCTTTCATCACATTAATTCCTGTCTTAGTAATGATTTCTCCCAGGGCTGCATATGGGCAGGGCCAGCATTAACATGTAATTTAAATATTGTTTCTACTTTAGAATGAAACCAGATGCTGGCAGCCAGCACCTCATTCTTTCTCTTCGTTGCTAACAGGAGGGACCTAGGAGCCCCTGAGCTGGGCCCAACACAAGAACAAAAGACAGTTCAGGCTAGAATGAGAAAGCCATAGAGATATGTTCATTCCTTACTTTTGCTAGAATAAGAGCTAAAAAAGAATTAATTACACAATGTACAGAGGTAAGCCTCCCTCCCCTTCTGAGGTTTCCCAAATGGAAACAGAAATACAACCTAATTAGTCCCTGAAAAAAAATGCCTAGAATGTTCAACATAAAATAATTAATACCAAATGCCCAAAAAGTCAATAAGTAGAGGGTAATTTCAGACTCCTCCAGCCACATATTGTGAAATGGTCTCAACCATGCAGTTATGTTAAATATTAATGCTCCTATGCACCACGCGTTCACACAGAATGAGAGAATATATATATAAACGTTTGGGAAGTCTACCTTAATTACTAAAGTTTTGTCCATTTCATCTGTAGCTGCTGCTGGGACTAGGTTTTGATTATGTGGCTGGAATGTGATTAAGACAAAGACTAATTATACGTAACATCTATCCACCTCTCTCATTTTACATCAAAGTGACCAGGCAGGTCTCCTGATGTCCCAGTTATCTGCTCATTAGGGCCCTATAGTGCCATTCCCAGGCTGGCACAATTTCTAAAAGAGTTTTGTAAGGAAGATTAGCCCTTCTTTTAGAACCTGCAAAAGGGCAGCACTGCCAAGTCCCCAAAATCCATTGCGAGGAGTTCATTTACATACTGGGTCACAGGACTGCTTCTTCCCAGGAGCACTAGGGCCCCTCTGCGTGGGAAGAGAACCTAAGAGCTCTGGGCAAAGGCATCTGCCAGTCAGGTGGTGTACTGGCTCTCTGCCCAGGACAAATCCCTTGTTACGACCTTGAATGGAAGGCAGGCATCAGTACTGCTGAGTCATCAATCTTGGCCGGTAGTGTGGAAACTCAGGCAGCATCCTTTTTGCTGCTGCACAACCAGTGCTGTACTTCAGACTCCTTCCTATCCAAACCTAACTCCTTAACACAAGTATAAAAAGAAACACTGGCCTGAAGGTCTACAGCCCGAAGGACCAGAACAAGTGATGGCCTGGTAGACTTTGGGCAATGAGCTTATCAGAAATGTAATATAATTGATGTTTCCTTTCTGATTCACCCCTTTTTGTTGGCATGGATTCCTATAGAGACAGGGAAATTCTAGGGGCATATATAGTGGGCAGGAGGTAAAAGTCATTGGAGTATCTGTAAAGCGGTTGGGACCAATGAGATGAAATGAAATCAATCTGGGATGCTGTTAACTTTCCCGGGTCCTTAGGTAGTCAGTGCATTGACATCTTATTGAATAAAATGGGGACAAGACTAAGAGGCGGGGCAGCAAGAGTGCACTCAGACAGAATTCAAAAAGGTTCTAAAAGGAAGGAGCGGGGACCTGGAACAAGATGGAGGCATTAGAGCAAACTCCAACTCAACAAGTCAGACTGCCTGCTGACACCTCTACTTCTGGACTCAGAGGCTCAAAATACATAGTGAGAGTCCATAGAAATCCACCTGGAAGGCCAGCTTTCAAATGTCAGGGGATGTGTTCCTAGCGAGTTCGAATTCCATTAGTGATTTTGTAGACAGAGCCAATCCTAAGCAAAGTCTGCTTGAGTCTGTGTCCCCAGTGCTCTAGTGACTCTCTGGTCCTGGGACTCCATTGTTCTCCAAGTCCCCACGCAGGCTTAAGGACCATCAGCTTCAGGACCCCTGAACACCTCTTTCCATGGGAACCCCTCACTCCTCCCTCAAGCTCCCTCCTTCACCACTGTGTTTATATCCTCTTGGAGCACATTTCCTGTTTTACCACATATCATGCCTAGGGAGCCCACCAACCTATATATCCTTTGGCAGAACCAAGTCTTCAGCCCCTTTATGTTCTTCTGCAGGTCCCTGAAGATGGTGATGCTCAATAAAAGTTTGCAAAATTTATTTAAATCATGAAAATATGGCCAACATATCATACAAACGAATTGTCTCTAATAGAATTCCAATCTGTGTGACACCTGAGTATAGTAAAGAAAAACTTTTTGTACCTAGAAGTCTTTTCTTGTGGGACTCATCAGCTTCTGCAGACATGCGTAAACTTGTAAGCATTCT
Organism: Pseudorca crassidens; assembly: GCF_039906515.1. Taxonomy (NCBI): domain Eukaryota; kingdom Metazoa; phylum Chordata; class Mammalia; order Artiodactyla; family Delphinidae; genus Pseudorca; species Pseudorca crassidens. Next base: position 191,141,433 of record NC_090296.1, read on the forward strand.
TTGAAGGGTACTTGAGGGACGTAAACCACCAAGGAACTGAAATCACTCTTTGCTCCCTGGCACATAAAATATAAACAATAAAGAATTTTCTCTTTTACACTGAAATTTGACATTTTATGATTCATAATCGTAAATCACAGTGCAGTATTCTTTGTCTTCTCCCAACAGTAACTTGAATTTTCAGTAATTCATAAAAATTTTCATCTTCCAGACTACCAAAATTATTACTAATTGTTTATTTTTAGATAGTTAACTTTTTTAGACAATAAGCCCTTGTAGATCAACTTTGTCTACCATTATTTTTGTAAGAGATCTTTATTGGAGTATAATTGCTTCACAATACCGTGTTAGTTTCTGTTGCACAACAAAGTGAATCAGCCATATGCATACACACGTCCCCATAACCCCTCCCTCTTGAGTCTCCCTCCAAACTTCGCTATCCCACCCTTCTAGGTCATTGCAAAGCACTGAGCTTATCTCCCTGTGATATGCTGCTGCTTCCCACCAGCCAACTATTTTACATTCGGTAGTGTATATATGTCGATGCTACTCTCACTTCGCCCCAGCTTTGCCCTCCCAACCCATGTCATCAAGTCCATTCTCTATGTCTACCTCTTTGTTCCTGCCCTGAAACTAGGTTCATCAGTACCTCTTTTTTTTTTTTGATTCCATATATATGCATTAGCATATGGTATTTGTTTTTCTCTTTCTGACTTACTTCAGTCTGCATGACAGACTCTAAGTCCAACCACCTCACTACAAATAACTCAATCTCGTTTCTTTTCATGGCTGAGTAGTATTCCATTGTATCTACATACCACATCTTTTGTATCCATCTGTCTGTCAATGGGCATTTAGGTTGTTTCCATGGCCTGGCTATTGTAAATAGTGATGCAATGAACATTGTGGTGTATGTCTCTTTTTGATTTATGGTTTTCTCAGGGTATATCCCAGGAGTGGGACTGCTGGGTCATATGGTAGTTTATTTTTATTTTTATTTTTTATTTATTTTTAGTTTTTTAAGGAACCTCCATACTGTTTTCCATAGCGGTTGTATCAATTTACATTCCCACCAACAGTGTAGGAGGGTTCCGTTTTCATCACACCCTTTCCAGCATTTATTGTTTCTAGCTTTTTTGATGATGGCCATTCTGACTGGTATGAGGTGATACCTCATCATAGTTTTGATTTGCATTTCTCTAATCATTAGTGATGTTGAGCATCTTTTCATGTGCCTGTTGGCCATCTGTATGTCTTCCTTGGTGAAATGTCTGTTTAGGTCTTCTGCCCATTTTTTAACTGGATTGTTTGTTTTTTTGATATTGAGTACCATGAGCTTTTTGTATACTTTGCAGATTAATCCTTTGTCCGTTGTTTCATTTGCAAATATTTTCTCCCATTCTGAGGGCTGTCTTTTTGTCTTGTTTATGGTTTCCTTTGCTGTGCAAAAGCTTTTAAGTTTAATTAAGTCCCATTTGTTTATTTTTGCTCTTATTTCCATTTCTCTAGGAGGTGGGTCAAAAAAGATCTTGCTGTGGTTTATGTCAAAGAGTGTTTTTCCTCTAAAAGTTTTATAGTGTCTGGTCTTACATTTAAGTCTTTAATCCATTTGGAGTTTACTTTTGTGTATGGTGTTAGGGAGTGTTCTAATTTCATTCTTTTATATGTAGCTGTTCAGTTTCCCCAGCACCACTTATTGAAGAGGCTCTCTCTTCTCCATTGTATGTTCTTGCCTCCTCTGTCATAAATTAGCTGCCCATATGTGCGTGGGTTTACCTCTGGGCATTCTATCCTGTACCATTGATCTATATTTCTGTTTTTGTGCCAGTACCATATTGTCTTGATTACTGTAGCTTTTTGGTATAGTTTGAAGTCAGGGAGCCTAATTCCTCCAACTCCGCTTTTCTTTCTCCAGATTGCTTTGGCTATTCAGGGTCTTTTGTGTTTCCGTATGAATTGTAAGATTTTTTGTTCTAATTCTGTGAAGACTGCCACTGTTAGTTTGATAGGGATTGCAGTGAACCTGTAGATTGCTTTGGGTAGTATAGTCATTGTCACAATATTGATTCTTCTAATCCAATAACATGGTATATTTCTCCATCTGTTTATGTCATCTTTGATTTCTTTCATCAGTGTTGTATACTTCTCTGAGTACAAGTCTTTTGCCTCCTTAGGCAGGTTTATTCCTAGACATTTTATTCTTTTTGTTGCAATGGTAAATGGGAGTGTTTCCTTAATTTCTCTTTCTGATTTTTCATTGTTCGTGTATAGGAAAGCAAGAGATTTCTGTGCATTAACTTTGTATCCTGCAACCTTACCAAATTCACTGATTAGTTCTAGTAGCTTTCTGGTGGCATCTTCAGGATTTTCTATATATAGTATCATGTCATCGGCAAATAGTGACAGTTTTACTTCTTCTTTTCCAATTGGTATTCTTTTTATTTCTTTTTCTTCTCTGACTGCTGTGGCTAGGACTTCCCAAACTATGCTGAATAAGAGTGGTGAGAGTGGATATACTTGTCTTGTTCCTGATCCTAGTGGAAATGCTTTCAGTTTTTCACCATTGAGTATGATGCTTGTAGTGGCTTTGTCATATATGGCCTTTATTATGTTGAGGTAGGTTCCCTCTATACCCATTTTCTGGAGAGTTTTTATCACAAATGGGTGTTGAATTTTGTCAAAGGCTTTTTCTGCACCTATTGAGATGATCATATGGTTTTTATTCCTTAATTTGTTCACGTGGTGTATCACATTGACTGATTTGCATATCTTGAAGAATCCTTGCATCCCTGGGATAAATCCCACTTGATCATGGTGTATGATCCTTTTAACGTGCCGTTGGATTCTGTTTGCTAGTATTTTGTTCAGGATTTTTGCATCTATGCTCATCAGTGATATTAGTCTATAATTTTCTTTTCTTGTGATATCTTTTTCTGGTTTTGCTATCACGGTGATGGTGGCTTCGTAGAATGAATATGGAAGTGTTTCTCCCACTGCAATTTTTTGGAAGAGTTTGAGAATGATCAGTGTTAGCTGTTCTCTAAATGTTTGATAGAATTCACCTGTGAAGCCATCTGGTCCTGGACTTCTGTTGGAAGATTTTTAATTACAGTTTCAATTTCATTATTTGTGATAGGTCTGTTTAAATTTTCTAATTCTTCCTGGTTCAGTCTTGAAAAATTGTGCCTTTCCAAGAATTTATCCATTTCTTCATGGTTGTCCATTTTATTGGCATACAGTTGTTTGTAGTCTCTTATAATCCTTTGTATTTCTGCAGTGTCAGTTGTGATTTCTTGTTTTTCATTTCTAATTTTATTGATTTGCATCCTCTGCCTTTTTTTATTGATGAGTCTGGCTAAGGGTTTATCAATTTTGTTTATCTTCTCAAAGAACCAGCTTTTAGTTTTATTGATCTTTGCTACTGTTTTCTTCATTTCTATTTATTTCTGCCCTGATCTTTATGATTTCTATCCTTCTACTGGATAAAACTTTGGGTTTTCTTTGTTCTTCTTTCTCTAGTTGTTTTAAGTGTAGGGTTAGATTATTTGAGATGTTTCTTGTTTCTTGAGGTGAGATTGAATTGCTATAAACTTCCCTCATAGAACTGCTTTTGCTGCGTCTCATAGGTTTTGGGTCTTTGCGTTTTCACTGTCATTTGTTTCTATGTATTTTTAAATTTCTTCTTTGATTTCTTGAGTGATCTCTTGGTTATTTAGTAACACACTGTTTAGCCTCCATGTATTTGTGGTTCTTACAGTTTTTTTCCTGTAATTGATTTCCAATCTCACAGTACTGTAGTCAGAAAAGATGCTTGATATGATTTCAGTTTTCTTAAAGTTTCCGAGGCTTGATTTGTGATCCAAGATGTGATCTATCCTGGAGAATGTTCCATGTACACTTGAGAAGAAGGTATATTCAGCCACTTTTGGGTGGAATAGGCTATAAATATCAATTAGATCTATCTGATATATTGTGTCATTTAAAGCTTGTGTTTCCTTATTTATTTTCTGTTTGGATGATCTGTCCATGGTGTAAGTGGGGTGTTAAAGTCCCCTACTATTATCGTGTTACTGTTGATTTCTCCTTTCATGGTGGTTAGCATTTGCCTTATGTATTGAGGTGCTCCTGTGTTGTGTGCATAAACATTTATAATTGTTATATCTTCTTCTTGGATTGATCCTTTGATCATTATGTATGTCCCTCCTTTTCTCTTGTAACAGTCTTTACTTTAAAGTGTATTTTATCTGATATGAGTATTGGTACTCCAGCTTTCTTTTGATTTCCATTTGCATGGAATATCTTTTTCCATCCCTTCACTTTCAGTCCATATATGTCTCTAGATCTGAAGTGGGTCTCTTGTAGACAGCATATATTTGGGTCTTGTTTTTGTATCCATTCAGCCAGTGTGTGTCTTTTGGTTGGGGCATTTAATCCATTTACATTCAAGGTTATTATTGTTATGTATGTTCCTATTACCATTTTCTTAATTGTTTTGGGTTTGTTTTTGTGGGTCTTTTTCTTCTCCTGTGTTTCCCGCTTAGAGAAGTTTCTTTAGCATTTGTTGTAGAGCTGGTTTGGTGCTGAATTCTCTTAGCTTTTGTTTGTCTGAAAAGCTTTTGAGTTCTCCATCAAATCTGAATGAGATCCTTGCTGGGTAGAGTAACCTTGGTTGCAGGTTTTTCCCCTTTCATCACTTTAAGTATATCCTGCCACTGCCTTCTGGCTGCAGAGTTTCTGCTGAAAAATCAGCTGATAACCTCATGGGGATTCCTTTGTATGTTATTTTTTGTTTTTCCATTGCTGCTTTTAATATTTTTTCTTTGAATTTAATTTTTGTTAGTTTGATTAATATGTGTCTTGATGTGTTTCTCCTAGGGTTTATCCTGTATGGGACTCCCTGTGCTTCCTGGACTTGGGTGACTATTTCCTTTCCCTGTTAGGGAAGTTTTCAACTATAATCTGTTCAAATATTTTCTCAGACCCTTTCTTTTTCTCTTCTTCTTCTGGAACCCCTATAATTCGAATGTTGGTGTGCTTAGTGTTGTCCCAGAGGTCTCTGAGATTGTCCTCAATTCTTTTCATTCTTTTTTCTTTATTCTGCTCCTTGGCAGTTATTTCCACCATTCTGTCTTCCAGCTCACCTATTCGTTCTTCTGCCTCCATTATTCTGTTATTGATTCCTTCTAGTGTATTTTTCATTTCAGTTATTGTGCTGTTCATCTCTGTTTGTGTGTTCTTTAGTTCCTCCAGATCTTTGTTAAAAATTTCTTGTATTTTCTCAATCCGCACTTCCATTCTATTTCCAAGATTCTGGATCATCTTTACTATCATTACTCTGAATTATTTTTCAGGTAGACTGCCTACTTCCTCTTCATTTATTTGGTCTTGTAGGTTTTTACCTTGCTCCTTCCCCTGTGACTTATTTTTCTGACATCTCATTTTTTTTTTTAATAAGTGGGATTGAGTTCCTGTTTTACTGGTTGTTTAGCCTGAGGTTTCTAACACTGCAGTTTGTAGGCTATTGGGTAGAGCTTGGTCTTGGTGCTGAGATGAGGAACTCTGTGAGACCTCACTTCCATGAATATTCCCTGGGGTCTGAGGTTCTCTGTTAGTCCAGTGGTTCAGACTTGGAGCTCCCACCACAGGAGCCTCCGCCTGACCCCGGGCTCACGAATCAAGATCCCGCAAGCCGCGTGGGGTGGCAAAGAAAATAAAAGAAAACGAAGTAAAAAATAAAATTAGACTAGGAAACTAACAGATATGTTAGAAAGAATGTAAAGATAAAAATGTAGATGAATCAACAACTGGAAGGTACATCAGTACCACAATAGTAAGAGGAGGAGGGAAAAGAAAGAAAAAAAAAGGAAGGCCTTGGCTGTGGAGGGTGGGACCTAAGCAAGGGTGAGGTTTGGGCAGTGGGTGGGGCCAATCCTCAGGACCCACAGGGCTGGAAAAGGCCCTGGGGCCTCTGGGGGATGGGGCTTAGGCTCAAGGTACAGAATGGGCCCAGACGTGCCCCCCATCCCTGGTCTCAGAGGGCAGGGGACCTCACCTGGGAGCCCAGCAGGCTTCCTGGGCTCGAGTGGGCGAGGCAAACGCCCTCTGTTCCTCTCCTGCTCCTCCCGCAGGGCCCCCTGCCTGCCTCTCCTGATCTCCCCAGCCTCCCTCCTATGCCCTCAAGGACCCATGCGGCCTAGAAGGGGGTTTGGAGGGCGGGGGAACTGGCTTGGGAGCTCAGCAGGCTCCCTGGCCCACGTGGGCCAGGGGATCGCCCTCCACTCCTCTCCTGCTCTTCCCGGAGTGTCCCTCCCACCTGCCTCTCCTGGTCTCCCCAGCCTCAGGGGCACCAATCTTGTCTGGCCTCCACTTCTCCTCCCCCCTCAGTCCCCCTATATCCTACTGGTTCACTCTGGGGTTCCTCTCCTCTCCCTGGGGGTCAGAGTCCCCCACCAGCAGCCGGCAGGCACCCTAGCTGTTGGGAGACGCTAACTCTGCGTCTTCCCACACCGCCATCTTGACTCCGCCCCTACTTTATTACCTTTAGCATTGTGCCCTTTTGTACTCTCATGACTCCCATGTCAGTACAGAGTCCTAATCTGTTACCATTAAGTTATTATAGATGGTTTAAATTCATTTTCTTCAAGAAGCAAATTAGAGAAAATTATTTCTATTTGTCTGAACCTCAATAAATGCAAATTGACATATTCAAGCCAAAGAAGAGTTTTTCCCCCATTTGCTTCTTCTACTTTATATATAAATGGGTTCTTGTTCATAATTAAGTTTTTTTGCTTTTTTTTTATTTTTGTTTTTGTTTTTTGCGGTACGCGGGTCTCTCACTGTTGTGGCCTCTCCCATTGCGGAGCACAGGCTCTGGATGCGCAGGCTCAGAGGCCATGGCTCACAGGCCCAGCTGCTCCGTGGCATGTGGGATCCTCCCAGACTGGGGCACGAACCCGCATCCTCTGCATCGGCAGGCAGACTCTCAACCACTGCGCCACCAGGGAAGCCCCATAATTAAGTTTTAATACACGAACAAAATCTCTGCTTATATAAGCACAGAGATGATGGACGGATGGGTAGAGAGATAGATATAAATACATACAAGCATAAGAGAGTGAACATGTATTTGAATTTATATTATATGTTCATATTATATAAAGGCAAAATTCCAATCAATTTTGGAAATTTTCTTACAGGTGGTGAGATATGACTTAGACATGGAAGGACAAAAGGTTTACCAGAGGGAGATTACCCACCAAAGACAGAGGCTTACAGGAAGGGTTGTGGAGGGAAGAGTGATGAGCCTTGATGCATGAGTGAGTGATGACAAAGGGATACAGTGAGGGAAGTCAGGGCCAAACAGTGAGTTTTAGTCTTAATTATGTTGACTAAGATCATTAAAGATCAGTGCCAGTGAATCAGTAGGGATTCATTTATTGTAGGTATTATTTCATTCATTTTTCCAGCAGTTTCAGAAGAGATACTGTTTATATATAATGGCATATATTCAATTATGGATAAATATAATTTACTTGCAAACACAGAAATCCCTTATAGTTTAGTAGTAAATTATACTCATGACAATTATATTTGAGGAGAGAGAAAGAGAGAAGATCCCCCAGATACTCACATTGTAGGCTTAGATTCATTCTGTCAAAAGATATAGAAAGTAATATTACAGGATAAGCTATTTGAGAAGTGAACTTTTTTTTTGTATTGTTTTGTTTTGGTTTTGTACTGAAGTTTTCTCACAACAAAATAATGTATTTTCCCAGCCCTCCACCATTTAAGAAGATAGTCCAAGGCCTCTGAACTCTAGAAATCAAAACTTATCTTGCCTGGGAGGAGTTAGATTTTATTTTTAAAATTGTGGGCTACCAAGATAAGAGAGGTCACTTGTCCAAAAGAGGAGAGTGCTGAGGACTGGAAGAGAGGGAACTGGCCCAACCCAGTCTTGACTCCTCAGGAATGAACGAGGCGAACAGGACGTGCAGGGACAGTTCTTTGTACAAGTGGTAGGGACATGCCCTCTGTCCCCAGGCAGCTCCTTGGAGACAGAATGACAGGCTGGACACCAAGCCTGCAGCTTTACAAGCTGTGACAAGGGTCCCTTCTGGCCAAGCCTGTGGTTGGGAGAAGACCTTAGCAAAGAGCTCTCTGCAGCTCTCCCAGTGCAGCTGGGAGATCAGGGACCAGGGCAGCAAAGGTACCAATGTAGCAGGCATTGCCATGGCAACAATTGTGTAGCTATAAGGATGCTGTGGTTGTAAGCAAAAAAAGCAATGGCAGTGATTAAAAAGGGCGTCTCACAGAACCAAAGAGAAAACTGAAAACCAAGGTCTCCAAAAGGACAGAAATCAGGGAAGTTCAGGGTATCAAGGTAACCAGTGATGTCCACTCTCCTCGGGGTTCCACTGTTGGGGTAATTTGGTTTCAACTATTTTCTGTCCAGGTATCAAGTACTCAGCTTCAATTCAAACTTTCAAAATCACACTCAATTCAAAATCGAGGGTGACTGGCTTGGTGGGGTGGCTGCCTTGCCCCCTTGGCCAAGGAAGGGCAGGGCACTTCGCTCACAATCCCCCCAGGTAGTGTGCACACAACTAAGGGGGAGTGATTTCCCAAATGAACACGAGAGGCTGTTTGCTGAAACAAAGGAACAAACCGGCAAAAACACAGGTGTCTGCTACAGAAAGGGGCCCCTGGAGCTAAGGAAAAGCCCCTTCTAATTTCTCCCACAGCCACATAAGAGCCAGGGTATTTCCTCACCCAGTGTCATACAGGGGTGCTTCCTAGTGATCATATTCACTTGTGATCTATGACAATAACGGCATCTTGAGCCATTTTTATCTCAGTTTAGAAAAATAAAGCAATGAGACATTTCTTGTGCCCAAGCGTAGTGGGGGGGGGAATTCATTCTAGTACGTTCCAGCGTAGCTGTTGGTGATTTTCTACTTATTTTTCCACTTCCACTTTGTACCCTTCATTGAACCCCAGGAGGCTGACCTATGTAGGCTGTATGTGAGCCCCTTGCCCTGCGGTTTCTGGCTGGGTTGGCTCAATGAGGGGAAGAGGTTGGGGGGCAGGAAGAATTTGAGGTTAGGGTGTTTTCCCCCAGCCCCTCCCTGCTGGGTGCCACGGGGTGGTTGCTTCTCTGAACTGAAGGTCACAGCTCCAGCCAGGCAGCCTCACCTTACAATCCCTCTCCCCAGAGCTCGCAGCACTGCTCCCTCCTCTGGCCCCTTCATCTCACCAAAAGATGCTTAACAATTCCTTGTTGGGACCCCTATACCACTCGCCTCCACTTTATAAAAATCGCTTTAATTAACTCACCAGTTAGAGGAGTCCATCTGTTTCCTGCCTGGACCCTGCCTGATACACATAGTAAAAATGAATTCAAGTCGAGGAATCAAGGAAGCGAGAGCCAGCCCGACTCAACCAATCACATCCTGTTGTCAAGTACAAGAGCCAGCCTCTCCTTTGCCCAAGATTAAAAATGATCTGAGCAGCTGCAGCAGCAAGTTTATGTCTGTCAAAGAGCTCAGGAAAGACCAGAGGGCAGCTTTCAGTGCAGCCTGCTTTTCAGGAGAATGTGGAGCCAACCGTCACGGGAGCCCATGAAAAGCCCCGCTCTTTACCTCCCACCCAAGCAATACAAGTGCAATCAGCTCAACTGTCATTCTCACACTTGAAGAAGGGACAAGATGGCGCCTGGGTCTGGGCACCATGGCAACGTCACACTCTTCCTCACCAGATCACACAGGTGCCGTTGCCAGAGCCCATCCACACGCCATTGGCTGCTGTGGGTTGTGCCAGGGCAATCTCGGAAGGCTTCTGCCCCGGTTGCCATAGTGGAAGAGAGTGGCTAGACCACACACATTACATATGTGTGAGTGCGCACTGGTGCCAGTTAGCAGCATGTGTTGTTGATCCTATTTCAAAAGCGCCCGACAGTCAGCTGCACCAGGGGAGAGAAGGCTGCGCTGCCGATCAGAGGTAGACTAAGAGGCAGGATGCCATGCGGTGCTGTCGTTGGACAGAACTGCAGCCTGTCCCAGGAATAGAACTGTGAGAACAAAAGTGATAGCAAAGGGAGGAGGGGCTTAGAGGTTTCGAGAATCACCTTCTGCCTCAAACGTGTTAGAAAGGCAGACTAACCAACTGTCTGGTAGTTTTTCCTATGGACTGGGAAATAGATGCTGTGACTTGTCAGAGCTTTTGAAACCGGTGCTAATGTTACCTTCATGAAGGAAAGAGTTAAATCTCAAAACCCAAGATGACTAGGGGTCAAGGAGTGAGACATAGGTAGAACTGAACAGTATGCCAAAAGAAGACACTATGGAGAAGTTCAGAGACGGGAAGACCCTCTAAACTGACCTGGAGGACTTTCTCTTCCTGACACAAGCCAAGCAGTAAAGAAACACCCTTCCACCTCGTGTTCAGTGCTGCGAGCTGGCTCACTCAACACCCATTCCTGAGACTCAAATGTCAAAAACTGTATTTCTCAGACTCTCCTGCATCCAAGCAAAGGGGGCTTGGACTTCAAGATATCTTTTGGGGGAGGGGGGAGGGAGACACAATTCAACCACAGCAGTCTTCTTTTTCCTTTGGAAAGGAGGACTGAAGTTCATTCCAGATTCTTGCTGTGGTGATGGCTGTGTAGTTTGGTGGTTGCTGAGTTAATTGAAAAATATTTCAACTTTCACTCAATAGAATGTGTCTAGCCTTCTCAATTTATCCTTTTGTTGCCTTTGAAACATCTCAGAGCTTCAATAACCACTATGGTATACAAGAACTCTATAATGCAAACTAAAAACACACTACATAGAGAAAATAAAGAAAAAGCAAATGAATCAAGGGATATGCTATGTACAAGGACTGCAGGATGTGATATTATAATTAAATGTTCTCCTAATATATGAGTTTAATGCAATCCCAATCAAAATGTCAGAATTTTTTTTTTAAGAAATTGACAAACTGATCCTAAAATTCATAAGAAAATACAAAAGGCCAGAAAAAGCAAAGGCAGATAGCTGGCAAAACATTATTTCTGGGTGTGTCTGTAAGGATGTTTTTAGAAGAAATGAGCATTTGAATTGGCGGACTGAGGAAAGACCACCCTCCCCAGCATGCCTGAGTGGGCTTCATCCAATCTACTGAGTGTGTGAATAGAACAAAAAGGTGAAGGAAGGGCAAATTCATTGATTCTCTCTCTCTCTCTCTCTCCCTTTCTTTTCTTGAGGTGGGACATCTATCTTCTCCTGCCCTCGGACATCAGAGCTCCTGGTTCTCAGGCTTTCAGACTCGCACTGAATTATGCCACTGGCTTTCCTGGATCTCCAGCTTACAGATGGCAGATCATGGAAACTCTCAACCTTCATAATCATATGAGACAATTCCTATAAGAAATCTCCTCCTACATATCTATATCTGTATATCCATACATCTCTCTCTCTACCTATCTATCTATGGGGCGGGAACAGGGGGGAGAGAGAGATACAGATACACACTATTGGTTCTGTTAGGTGAGGTCCTTTAATAGGACACATTCCCCAGGTTGTAGGATTGTAGATGGGCAAGTCCTGAAGCTGGGGTAGGTACCTATTAGTATGGGTCCGTAAAAGGTTGCAAGTTAGTTCTAAGGCTTGGAGGTAAGAGCCCAGAGGAGGAGGTTTCACGGTAGAAAAGGGAATAAGAAGAGTATATGAGTTCAAAGGGACTGAGGTATGAGGGGCCATCAGAGCAGCCTGGAGTCGGAAAAGGGCATAGGGAAGGAGCTCTAGCCAGCTCTGACTGGGTTCAAAGGCAAATGTGGTGAGTTGTCTTTTTGAGAGAAGAGTGAGCCTTTTCCATTTTACCTGCAATTGCGGATGTCAGGCTGTATGTAGTTTGTATTTAACATCGAAAGCTTGAGACACCTGTTGGGTAATTTGAGAGGTGAAAGCTGGGTGGTATTTTTGTCTCAAGACCCCCAGGGCGATCCCTCTTCATTCATGGGTGTACAGTAAGAGGGGCTTATCTAAGTTTGGGAGGGCCAGGGCAGGGGCAGAGGTGAGGGCTGTCAGGAGTGAGGCAAAGGCTGACTGGAGAGAGGAGTTCCATTCCAGGGGCTCGTCTTTGGGTCCTCAGAGGGCCACATACAGAGGTTTTGCTGTAAGGTCATAGTGGGGATCCAGATGCAAAAGGAACCAGTGAGGCCCAGCAAGGCCCTTAATTCCTTTTTGTTATGGGGCGGAAGGAGAACGGCTATAAGCTCTTTGTGCTGAGTAGTGATTGTTCACTGTCCTGGGGACAAGACAAATCCTAGACATTTGGCTGTGACCTGATTAATCTGTGCTTTGGAAGGAGAGACTCAGTAGCCTCGTAGAGCCAAGTCAGTGACGGGGGCTATGGTTTGGGGAAGGGAGGCTTTGTGGTCCGGGCTGCCGGGAGGAGGTCATCAGCCTATTGAATAAGAGTGCTGCCCGGAAGTGACAGGGTGGATAAATCAGAGGCTAGGGCTTGACCCAAGAGGTGCGGGCTATCCCTAAATCGCTGGGGGAGGGAGGTCCTGGTGAGATGTTGAGAGTGGTGGGTGTCAGGGTCCATCCACGTAAGAGCAAATATGCCTTGAGAACCTCGGGAGAGAAGGATAGTGAGGAAAGCACCTTTTAGATCGAGGACTATGAAGACCTGGGTGCTAGGAGGAACTGAACTGAGGATGGTACAGGCATTTGGGATTACAGGGTGGCTAGGGACCAGAGCCTCATTGGTTATGCGCACGTCCTGTACTAGACGCTAGGGGACGTCTGCCTTCTTAACAGGTAGAATAGCGGGGCTTCCCTGGTGGCGCAGTTGTTAAAAATCCGCCTGCCAATGCAGGGGACATGGATTCGAGTTCTGGTCCGGGAAGATCCCACATGCTGCAGAGCAACTAAGCCCGTGCGCCACAACTACTGAGCCCACGCGCCACAACTACTGAAGCCTGCGCGCCACAAACACTGAAGCCTGCATGCCTAGAGCCCGTGCTCCGCAACAAGAGAAGCCACTGCAATGAGAAGCCCATGCCCTGCAACAAAGAGTAGTCCCCGCTCGCCACAACTAGAGAAAGTCCACTCACAGCAACGAAGACCCAATGCAGCCATAATTAATTAATTAATTGATTGATTGATTGAGGGCCCCAGGGAGTTTTCATTTATGTGGATTTTATCTATTTATATTTTCCATAAGAGAACTTAAAACTGAGATTTTTTAAATAGCCACTTATTAATTTATTTAAAATAATAACATTTCCATCACCCAAATGACTCTGTTTTTCAATCCAAAAACATAATAAACATTCCTGGGTTGTTGCAAAGACTCACTAGGAAATTCGTGTGAAATGCCTTCTGCTTAGCCACGCCAGCTATTGCTATTATTATACCCATCCGTCGTGTAGATGAGGAGATAGGGTAGAGAGGTTAAACAATTTGCCCAGGGTCACAATGATAGAAAGTGACAGGCAGGCTTTGAACCCAAGTCTTAACCACAAGGCACATTAGGTGTTTTCAGCCCCTGCTCTTTTTCTGTATCATCAGGTGCAAATATGAAGTCAAGAGAAAGCAGCCAAGTAGGATGCGATTTAGAGAGCACCCTTGTGGAAGGGAGATTGCTAGCACCTCCCGTAATGTTAAGAGAACATGACAAATACACTACTGTTACATTTTAAGATCCACGCCCCCACACACACAAAGGCTACAATTACACTTAAATATTTACACTTAAATCTTAGCGTGCTAAACTGTAAAAGATCTGAGACATGGTAGTAACACCACACTACAGAGACCCTCGGGAACTGCCGTATACATCAGAGTCACCCACACGTGGCTTCCAAATGAGATGCTTAAAAACAGTTCTGCATCCTTTCTACTTTCCTGCTTCTCCTTCAACACCCAGTACCTTTCCCCTGGGGCCACCAAGAGCCTAGCAGAGCCTGCAGAGGCCACAGCAGGGCCAGTGTGGGTCTCGCACGCGGGTAGCACAACACATGGGAATCCCTATCCTTTCCATGGCAACAAAGGGTGGCCTCTCACACCCATGGTCTGTCCCCCCAGTCCCCAGGCTCCTTCTCACCCTCTCCCCTGGTTCCCCTCCCATCTTCCTGGCCTTCCGTGGACACTCACAGAGTTTTAACTTTGTATCTTCGGACCCCAAGTCTATATCTGCTGCCTCAACCTCCCCACGAGCTTTGGACACACACACCCAACAGACATTTCTCCCCTGGCTGTCCCACTCGACCCTGGCTGTGCCCAGAACAGGTCTCTCACAAACCACTCAGTTACGCGTGAGACATTTACCTCTTCCATTCCTTTCAAACCATTCCAGACGCATGAGACCATCTTCTAGCTCAGGACGCCTTCCCGCCCATGCACGAGCACGGTAGTCTCCTCACTCCCCAGCCCCACCCCGCCTCCGATCATTTCTTTATTTAATGAATTCCTTGTGGGTTCCCACTATATGCCACGTACAAGGCTCAGTGGAAAAGGGCTTACAATCTTGTCCACGTTCAATTCGCCATCCATGTTGCAAGTGGCACTGGGTGTGCAAGCTGTGCAAAGTCAACTTATACGTTGGTTTCCTCTTTTGTAAAATGGAGGACAGTAATTCCTAACTCTTAAGGTTAGGAATTCCAGAATTAAGTCTGTAAAGCACTTAGCATATTCTATAAATATAGCACATAGTAAGTACTCATTAAATAGCTATTATCATCATTACTAATGGCCCCTTAAATCCCTTAAACAACATGTCGTCACCAACAGAAAGTATTCTAAGCTGCCGAGAAGGGCACTCAAGATTCCCCCCTCGTGTCTTCAGCCCTGTCACCTCATTCTACTTCTGCCATTAATTCAAGCCCCGCCCAACTGTGTGGCTCTATAAACCACTCGCTCTTCCTGGAGTCCTCATCTCGCCTTTTCCTTTCATGTTCCTCTTCCAGGAAGCCTTTCCCCATGCCCTAGGTGCTCTTCCTGTGTGACATGGACCCTGTACACACAGGTCCAGCTGCAACGCGGTGAAAAGATGAACGCACAGCCCACCCAGACTGTCCAGTTGGTAAAGAGGTACTGTTGTATGACCACCAAGTAGCCCCGCCTGACCCTCCTGAGGTCCCTCTCCCCACACGGCCTCCTCAGCTGGAGTGGGGCTGGACAGTGGCAAGGGAGATGACCAGCCTGACGACAACGATGGCATCCTGCTAGGGGCCTCTATGGCCCCTGAGGAGGTAGCCACCCACTGGCATCCAGGGCTCCATCAGCATCACCTCCCCCTGTCCGACCTGGGACGGGAGCTTCCTCAGGACACCTGCCAGGCCAATACACATTTGGACCCCCATGCCCCCATCCATGGCTGCCCATGTCGCGCTCTCCGATCACTCAGCGTGTCACACTGAAGTTGCCTGCTTGCCCTCCGCCTGTAACCACAGGTGAGGCCAGGAGAAGGAGACGTTAATTCACCTTCACAGCCCGGCACCAAGCCCAGATGGGTGCGTCGGCAGCCGTGGTCGAAACGCACAGTTATCTGCAAATTAGCCAAGCTCTCGTCCTCAATTCCGGTAAGGCGTTGGCTGCAGAGAGCCCAGAGGCAGATGAGGGACTGGGACGCTCAGCTGTGAGCTTCTCCCACGTCCCCTTCTGAAGCCACAAGACACGTCCAGCAGCGCTGACAGCTGCTTCCAGTCAACTGAGCCTTCGAGAGGTGCCACACCTGCAGCCAGGCCGCTGCCCCGAAGAGGCCGAGCACATCCCAGACCCTAAAGAGCAAAAGAAGCCGCCCTCTGGGACCGAGCAGCCTCTATCCCATCCAACTTAAATAACACTGCCTCCAGGCTCGCGGGCACTCCAGTTTAATAGCTCAGCCTACCATCTTAGGTATAGATGGAGCGATCTGCCGCTTTCAACTTAGCTTCCGATGCTCACCATTAAGTCATCAAATCTTTCCCTGCCAAAACTCATGTACCTTGATGCTGGAAGATTCCTTGTTTGATTATCTCCGGTAAACAGTTGATTTTCCCCAAAGTCGGCAGTCAGCCAATGACCTGCCCTCCGGCCTAGGGGATCAGCTGCTCTATCTCCTCACTCATGATGCCATTCGGAGCGCCCTGTCACCTGCCAAGGCCCCTATTCCCCTGCCAGGTCTGATGCCGGCAACAGGTGACCGTCAGTGGAACACTGGGGGCGAGTGTTACAGACAAGTTGTCTGCTATTCTCCCAGGTTCTGCTGTAGCACAGCAGAGGGTAAAGGGCTTTGGGGCCAGGCCGACCAGAGTTCAAATGCCAGCCCCACTGTGTATCATTGTGTGACCTCGGGCAAGTTACTTATCCTCTCTGAATTCCAGTTTCTGCTTCTACAGAAACGGGGCTAACCATCCTCATCACTGGTGTGAGAATTACACGAGACAACATATATATAAAGTGCCTGGCACTTAAGAGACTTTAGATAAATGCTAGTTCCCTTGCCATTCCTTCCCCTCAGCTAGAATGGTGTTAACTGGTATCATTAACACTGTATTTTGTGAACCTCTACGTAAGTTAGAGCTGGAAGAAAACTTACTTGAGGGACTCTGGTGCAAGCTGCTTCATTTACAAACGAAGGTGAGGCCGAGGTGAACCCCCTCCAAAAACATGGAAGAATATACAGCTGTGCCCCCTCTCCCCCTCCCTCTGGACCACACAGTGCCCTAGCACCCCAGTAGAGCTGGAAACCCTTCCCATCCACCAGAGAGAGATTCTGCTTGGGGTCTCAGCACTGGCACACATGGTTGCATAGGCCGTGCACTGCACAATTAACAGAGTGCATTCATAACAAAAAAATGAAGTGGTACCCCCTGGGATTTTGAAACATGGATCGCTGGACTTCGCTACTAGGACAGTAGGAAGGTCTTGTAGAATGCTTATGTCTCTATGGTGCTCTTGGGCCCTGGAGCCAAGCTGTTAACACACTCAAGCTACCTTGCTAGAGCATCAGAGGCAATGCGGAAAGAGGCCCCAGCACCCAGCCATCCAAGGTGGGCCTGTGACAGACCAGCCCGCCCCTAACTGGCCCTCCAGCTGACCACAGACACATGAGTGAGCCCAGATGAGACCAGAACTGTCCAGCTAAGCCCAGCCCAAGTTGCCAACCTACAAAATGATGAGCTACATAAATGATTATTATTTCAAGTCAGTAAGTTTTAAGGTAGTTTGTTACGCAGCAAAAGCTGATACAGGTGCACGCTAGACTTGGCAAAGGATTCCTGAAAAGAAAGAGAAAGAAGCTAGAGAGCCTATAATCTAGTTGAGAAGAAAGACTTTTGCCTATAAAGAAACCCAGTGAGTTACAGCTAAGAGTCAAATGAGAGACAAGTTCTCAGGGAGGAGGAAACTTTAACCCTCCTTGAGAAACATCATTTCATCAACCCAGCAGACACTCGTCATGTGTTCCGCGGGGCCAGGTGCTACGTCATGCGAGCTCCATGTATGGTACTCTCCTATCTCTGCATCTCCTATGGCAGGGCTGGGTTGCTGTCCGCACTTGCAGATGAGGTTAGGGAACTTGCCCAAATCTACACAGGTAGAAAGTGGCCGAGCCACAATTTGAATCCAGGCAGTCTCTCTGCAGAACACAGCCTGCATCAGAGAGTCTTCCTAAATTCACAGGCAATATATGCAAAATCCAACATGCAAATTCGAGGGCCATCTTGTGCCCTGCCTGTCAGCTGTGAGATACATCCCCATAGGAGCAGCCCTGTAATTCCACATTGAATACTTTATACTCACCTCATTCTTCCTGCATATGAGAGCAGATGCCCGAAGGAGTAATTTTTCCCATTTATTGCACAAGTTTTGGGGGTGGCAGGTAAGAAGAGGCACAGAATGGGAGCTCAGTGTCTGGTGGTGATGACTGGGGGGAAAGGACGTCCCTCCCCTCCTGTGAGGCTTCTGTCATCCAGGGGAGCCAGATGGAAAGAGGAAGATGGGAACATAAATGCAAGAGGGAAGAGGCAAGCACTAGGATGCCTACATGTTAGCATTTAGATTAAAATGGACAAGGAAATAATGCCAGACTCTTTCCTTTATAAATCTCTGAACTAACAGAACTCTTTTCAAGCGTATTAACTTTAATCTGTGAACATGAGTAGATCTGGATTCTACTTTGTCCATGCTCTGCAGAAAAGACAATTTCACCTCTTTGTACCTATAAATAGAAGGGGTGAATCTAATTTACTCATATAACTTTTGGGAGTTTTGGGTATGTTGATGAGACTGTGTGAAATGTGCTTGAAGATTCTCAAGAATGGGAGACCCTAAACGTACTAGCAGGTAGTATATATCGGGCAGTTAGAAGCACCGGGCCCTGTGCTAGTTGCTCCTCCTGCATTTTATCAGTTGATCCTCTTAAGGCTATGAAGGAAGGATTATCTGTTTCCTCATTCTAAAGAGGAGGAAACTGGGATTTATTGAGAACAAGTAATTTATCTGAAGTCACACAGCTGGTAGGTGACAGAGGCAGGATTTGAATGCCAGCAATTCGGTGTCACAGCCCACCCTTTCAGCCACTCTGCAACACTGACTTAACTTAAACAGGCGACAGCAAGCTAGAAGGACGTGGGTTTTCAATGATTCAAAAAACACACGCTGAACGGGTAGAAAGAATAAAGAGATGTTCACTCAAAGACATTGTGCAGACCAAAAATATTCGCAGGCTGAACTCAGGGTTCCTAGCTTGAGATAAAGCTATTAAAGGGAAGTGGGATACATTGGAAACATAATCCTAAACTACTGAGGAATACATGTAGTAGAAATTTAAAACCCAGGTTAATTAGTATTGGATTTAGCTACAAGTAAAAGAAAACTTTTATAGTGGCTTAAACTAGGCCACAAGTTTATTTCTCTCTTATATAAATGTAGGTACTTAAGTCTCAGTGCTCTACTCATCTCTACAAGTGTCTTCCATTGGGGCCAAAATGGCTGCTCCAGCTCTAGGCATCACATCTGCATTCCAGGAGGAAGGGGAAAAGGAAAAAAGGCACACTCCTTCCCTTGAAAGGCACTTCCTGGAAGTTGCACATATCACTTCCATTTATATCCCATTGGCCAGGACTTAGTCACACGGCCATACCCATTCGCAAAGGAGGCTGGGTAATGTAGTCTCAATTCCAAGAGCTCACATGCCAACCACAAATGGCAGATTGGATAAAGGGAGGAAGGGTGTTGGTAGTACAACAAGCACCATCTCTCATAGGATGACAAATAAGGACCTTTAAGATTAGGTCACTTCTC
Organism: Pseudorca crassidens; assembly: GCF_039906515.1. Lineage (NCBI taxonomy): Eukaryota > Metazoa > Chordata > Mammalia > Artiodactyla > Delphinidae > Pseudorca > Pseudorca crassidens. Next base: position 191,160,707 of record NC_090296.1, read on the forward strand.
TCCTGCCTTTGACCTCCCATCAATCCCCTGTCAACACACACCCCCTCCATTTCAGCTGTGTTGAACTACCTGCATTTCCCAAGCACACCAAACCTCCATACTCAGTCCTCTTCTCTCTGCTGGGCTGAGCCTCTCTGTTTCTCTTTCCAGCTCCATCCCCTGTGGGAGCTCTATGACCCTCTCCTTCCCCTCCCAGCACCACTGCATCCTGTCCTTTCCTCTCACCTGGCTCTCAGTGCAATGTGTTATCACCAGCTGTTTACTCACCTGCCCCCTCCACTAGGCTGCAAGTACCTCCAGGCAGGTCCTGGGTCTTAGTCCCTCCCCCTGGAGCCCCCTCTCAACCCCTGCCTTTCACTGGCTGGTGTTCAAAAATTACATGATTATCAAAACTCTTTGCACTTCCCTGCACCACTGTCAGAAGTCAAGCGACGAGGCACTGGGGCCTGGACGTAGTCGGGTGTGTCTGTCTTTATTGAAAAAAAAAAATTGCAGGGAAAAAACATTTGAGTGACTCTAATAAAGAAATACACTGAGGGGACTTCCCTGGCGGTCCAGTGGTTAAGACTCCACGCTCCCACTGCAGGAAGCACATGTTCAATCCCTGGTCGGGAAACTAAGATCCCACATGCCGCATGGCGAGGCCAAAAAAAAAAAAGAAAAATACACTGAAGGCTCCTGCATCACTTCTTCATCCACTTCATTCCTCTTGCCCTGAAGGAATAATTTCCATCAATTTCTTTTCCTTTCCAGTGTTTCTTTATGATATGTAAGCAAATATAAATATATGTTACTTTCCTCCATTTCTTATGCAGAAGTTAATGCTGTTTGGCTTCTTTCTCTCGTCCACTGAATCACATATCTAGAAACCTTACCATGTTGATAAAAAGAGCACATCCTGGTCCCTCTTTATATGGCATAGGGTCCCACCGTGAAGGTGTGGCATTGTTTTTTTAACGAGTTTTCTCTTTGTGCTTACAAACAATGCTGAGATGTTATTTCATATACAGGGCAGTGAACTTACAAATTCCAAAAGTGGGAATTCCGCATGAAGAGGCCAATGTATTTGTCATTTTGTACCTATTATGGCATGGCATTCCTAAACTTAAAACCTAAAAAAGCCAAGTCTGAAGAAGGGTATCTTTTGCACATTGAAAAACAAAATCATCTTTTCAAAATAACTAATAATAAAAATTTTAAAAGAGGAACGAAGAATCATCTTTTCTAAGGAAATAGACCATGAAAATAGGGCAAATGATCTCAGTAACACTGGAATGTTTTGTCACGTTCACAGTGAACCAGGGGAAGCACTAGGTGTGAAAAATCACTCTGGCTTAGCTCTTTTTACAGACACAGTGCATCTGAACCCAGTGATTTTCTTGGCATTTAGAGAAAGGCCATTTCTGTCGGGGGTTTGTGCTACTACAAAGCTTTTGATGGAGCTGTAGACAAATGACAAATGCCCTGCACTGGAGGCACTCTCCTGGAAGCAAGCAGTGTGGCCGCACACGCCACTCTGGGAGCTTTGAAAACATCGCAGCACATCAAACTGCCCGGCCATCTGTGGTTTCCTGTCCACGGGTAGGGAGAGGCAGGAGCTGCCTTTCTGGATAGCAAACGTGCCAGGGCCAGGCCGTGGCCATATCCATCTGCATCCGTCTAACAGATGCCCTTCCAAGAACTCAGGGTTCCTGCCTCCTGTCTGAATAAACACAGAAGTCAGAGCTCAAACATGCCCCGCCCCCCAACAAAAGCTGGTCTTCAGGGAGATTATACACTTAGCAGCATGTCCAAGGTCACAGAGACCAGACCTGAACAGGCGTAGAGGACGAGGAAGACGTGAGGAGTGTCGGTGCCTTCAGCCCCGCCACCAACGAGCCTTCAACCGTCCTGCTTGCGCAGGGGGTGATGAGGTGCCCCGCGCCCCAGCACAATTTGCGGCTGGGCCAGGACACGCGTGACAGTGGGGACACACGGTCCAAACCCTGGGGCCTGGGACAGCAGGGCGAGTGGACGCCCCTCCAGTGGGCTTATCAGTGATTCTGGAGTCACGTGTGTCTGCCAGGGGGATTTGGGGCAGACTCCACAACAGACCAAGTTATGGAGAAAGTAGCTCTTGTCTTCAGGGTCCCTGAACCACCCCTGGTACAGACCTCCCTTTGAAGGGTCCCCACTGTCATCTCCCACCTGGGCTGTGGCCAGAGCCTCCCAGCTGACCTACGGTTTACGCTTCCATCTATCCTGAACGCGGTGGCCAGAGTGATACTTTTGCTGTAAGCGTGACCATGCAGCTCCTCAGCTTAAAAGCCTGCAATGGTGCCCACTGCTTTCAGAGCAGAGGGCTGTGCGTGAGCTGCTGCCCTCCAGCCTCTAACCACTTCCCCTCCACTCTCCCCACCTCCTCCACTCCAGCCGCTGGGCCTCCTTGCTGCTCCTCGATCACCGTCAGAATCCTACCTCCCGACTTCTGCCCTTGCTGTTCCTTCTACCTGGAATACCTCCCAGCCCCCATAGCTGCATAACCTCCCTCCTTCCTGGTGGCCTTTCCTGACCATCCTACTTAAAAGGGCATCATTAATCCCCCTCCCTCTGGAATACCTTGCCACGCTCTGCTTTATCCTCCTTCAAAGTACTTACCACCAACTACATACACAATTCATTCTACTCATTTATTTCTTCATTATTTCCCCCTGCCCCATGCTAGAATATAAGCTCTGTGAGACTGAGGGCTTCAATCTGTTTTGTTTACCATTATATCCCCACATCTAAACAGTGCCTGACACACAGTACTCCCTCAAATATTTGTCAGGTGAATAAACACAGGAAAGAGGAGATGCATTCCCCCTAAGTGACCTCATCTCCCTGGGCACAGAAGAAAAGAAGATTGTCTAGAAACTGCCCCCTCCCTGCCCAGCACTTTTAGAAATGACCGTGATGAGATATCACCTCACACCGGTCAGAATGGCCATCATCAAAAAGACCACAAACAACAAGTGCTGGAGAGGGTGTGGAGAAAAGGGAACCCTCCTGCACTGTCAGTGGGAATGGAAATTACTGCAGCAACTATAGACAACAGTATGGACATTCCTCAGAAAACTTAAAATGGATCTGGCAACTCCACTCCTGGGTATACATAAAAAAAGAAAAAAACAAAAATGGTAATTCAAAAAGATACATGCACCCCAGTGTCCATAGGAGCATTATTTACAATAGCCAAGATATGGAAGCAACCTAAGGGTCCATCAATGATGAATGGATAAAGAAGATGATACACACACACACACACACACACACACACACAATGGAATACTACTCAGCCATAAAAAAGGATACAGATTTGCAACAACATGGATGGACCTGGAGGGTATTATGCTTAGTGAAATAAGTCTGATGGAGAAAGACAAATACTGTAATATGTGATCACATATACAGAATCAAACAAATGAATGAATATAACAAAACAGAAACAGACTCACAGATATAGAGAACAAACTAGTGGTTACCAGCGGGGAGAGGGAAGAGAGGAGGGGCAAGATAGGGGTGGGGGATTAAGAGGTACTAACTACTATGTATAAAATAAATAAGCTACAAGGATAGTGTATAATTCAGGCATTACAGCTAATATAATAACTTTAAATGGAGTATAATCTACAAAAATATTGAATCACTATTCTGTACACCTGGAACTAATAGTGTAAGGCAACTATACTTCAATATAAACACATTAAGGAATTGATTTGCTGGTCTTTAACAGAAAGGGTGTTTCATGCCACGGTGAGGGGGCTCATTTTGGGCAGAGAGCGTCCCCTGATGTCCAGGGCCCACCTACATCATCTGCTCCCAGCCAGCCTCAGGGAGTGACAGCATGAAAGCATTCTCAGCGGTCTCCGCCAGGCCAGCACAGCCAGCATGGGGCCCCGTGACGTGTAGTAGTTATGGAGATGAACCACGCGCCGGAGATGGGCTCGGATCCCTCGGACTGGGCATCCTGAGGCGCGTCGGCCAAGAGTGACCTGAGCACCTGGCCACCACCGCTCGAGGGCTGTGACCTTCCTGAACAAAGAGCAGAGGACACTGTTCCTCTTCCACCAAAGCCATCCTGTTCTAGTGAGTTTGTATTGGACATCAAGGCCAAAGGACAGTCACATTCAAATATTTCATTCCTATAGGGACCTAATGGCTGATACTTTAATTTTATCACAAGATAAAAAAAAGATATATATAATGAAATATATTTTAAAATTTTATATAAAATATATTTACATATATATTTATATACACACAAAGATATGTGTGTGTATATATTTTACATATATATATATGTAGAGAGAGAGAGTCCACGCACACACACATATAGATAACTGTTTTTATTTTGCGTCTTTGAGGCTGATCCCTGCATGGTCTTTCTAGAAAGTAGAAGGCCATAAGGTAATAAACTCTCTCTCTAGCCCTAGGTACATTTTCTCTTCGGGGCTTGTAGGTTGTAGGAAAGGGGAGAAGATGACAACGGCTGTTAACATGACTGGGAAGCCCCTAAGATGACGTGGGTAAAGGAAGTACCAACAAGCAGTTTTCAGGGTCCCCGGCTAGAGTAGGAAGAACGCAAGGCTGGGGGTCCAAAGCCCTCCGCTCCAGTCCTTCTTCCTCCCATGGTGGCCCTGAGACCCGGGGAGGTCACACCTTCTGTGCTCTCGTTTCTTCTCAAAACTTCTATGTCTCATCAAGGCCAAAGCAGCCTGTACGCCAAGGCAGTCAGGAACATGGAAAGAGGCCACTGCAAGAAGGCAGTTACGTGAGCTCTGAGTCAGATCTGGACTGGTTTGTTTTTGGCTGCGTTGGGTCTTCGTTGCTGCATGCGGGCTTCCTCTAGTTGCAACGAGCGGGGGATACTCTCAGTTGTGGTGCACGGGCTTCTCACTGCGGTGGCTTCTCCTGTTGCAGAGCACAGGTTCTAGGCGTGTGGGCTTCAGTAGTTGTGGTTTGCAGGCTCTAGAGCGCAGGCTCAGTAGTTGTGGTGTACGGGCTTAGTTGCTCCACAGCATGGGGGATCTTCCCAGACCAGGGCTCGAACCCATGTCCCCTGCACTGGCAGGTGGATTCTTAACCACTGCACCACCAGAGAAGTCCCCTGGACTGTTTTTTTTTGGAGGAACATGTGGCAGTGAGTCTCTGGAACCCATTCTGAAGTCAGATTTTGCTGTTTCTGCTCTGACACTTGTTTAAAGAAAGGATGGATTTGAGGATAAAAGCCTGCGGCTGTTTCCTGACAATACAAACAACTAGCCATCCTCAGCTCTTACCATGATCACTGTTACTTAACTGTTTGTATCAACCTGATCTGGGGCCCAGGGAGACTGGAGGGCCCTTATTAAGTTGAGATGTAATAAAAGTTTTCAGTTCAGCCATCTCCTGCTATCTTAAAACACTGGTGCCATGGCTCAAGTGTGTTACTAAGTCAAGGTCACCAGCTGCCCCGGGTTGTTCATCCACTGCTCTCAGTTCCGCAGACTTGTCGGGTCAGCAGCATTTGATGTGCCTCCTTCCGGAAGTCTCTCCTTCTCACCTGTTTGGGTGCTGTCTGCCCCAGATTTCCCTTCTACCCGACCTGCTGCTCCTCCGCCATTTCCTTGGCTGGAACCTCCTCTCCCAGCCTCTACACGTGGGCTTATCCTGTCTTACAGTCTGGATGAAACCATCTATAGATGGGTGACTCTCAAATCTCCATCCCACGCCTGGCTTCTGGGCAATGGACTCAGAGCTCAGCTCTGCCTTCTAGATGTCTCCATCTGGATGGCCAAGGGGTATCTCAGACCCCAGGTGTGCAGCATGGCATATTGGCCTTACCTGGATGCTTTATGGTAGTAAATGATGCCCATTCTCCACCCAAAGAGCTCGAGTCCAACTGCAGAGGTGTTTCTGGATCCCTCTTTCCCTCAAACCACAGACTGGATCACACGCCAAGCCCATCAACTTTGCCTCAAGAATATCTCCCAGCCTCGCCCTATGCTCCCCGTGTTTACAGCTACTGAAAGCCGCTGCGGCTTCCCAGCTGGGCTGCCTGCTTTCACCCCTACCCTTCTCCACTTCCTCCTCCCTCCAGTGGTGGGGCGACATTCCCGCAGTGCAAACCAGTCTCTCCTCCACTTAACCCCTTCTGCAGCCTCCAGCTGCTCTGAGAACAAAGTGAACATTCGTGACCACATTAAGGGCTCTGGGATCTGCAGCCCCCCTGCTCACGGCCCCCACCCCCAGTTTATCCTCCCCTTCTGCTCTGCTCCAGCACAAGCCCATCCTCCACCCAGGCTCTCTGGATTTCCAGTGTCCCCCGTCTGGCTACCACTTGTTCTCCACCAGCTGACTGCAGCTCACCCTCCGGCCTCAGCCTCGCCTGCCCTGACCAACCTGTCTTACACACTCCATCATGTTGCCATGTTAACGTAACGGAGCAGGGCCCTACGGGACTTTCTCAGGACAGACCCCGCTTCCCAACCACGTCCTCCCCCTGCCTCTTGTCTGAAGGAAAACTTCAGCCAAAGAACGAATTTAAGCAGAGAAATGAGAAAATGCAAAGGAAAACCGTCCAACAAGACAAAACGATAATAGTTTAGCCGTTAAACAAAGTCAAGGACCTGTAGTTCCTCCTCAAGGGCTGCGGATAATATTCTGAGCCATATCCTTCGAGCTATTTTGTAGATCCTGAAATGCTGACCAGGTGCAAGAAGCTCACTACACGATGAGCAGACTGCAGCTGAGACAAAGGCTGCCACAGTTCCAAGAACTGCCCTCAGGGAAATGGGAACAAACCGACCCCGGAACTGAAGACTAACTCTACTTAAAATGATCAAGATGACGCTGGTGAGACCACCGATGGCCAGTATCAAGACGACGGTCACGGCGGCCTGCGCTGCTCTGCACGGACGCCCCTCCCCACATACCCTTGAAACTCCCCTTTAAAAGCTCTTGCTCCCGGGTCCACAAGGGGGAGTTGGTTCTTTGGGACATGAGTCTGCCTTCTCCCCAGCATTGCCGGTTCCTCAATAAAGCTATCTTTCCTTTCCTTTTACCCAACTCTTGTCTCTCAGTATCGGATTCTTGAGCCACGAGCACCCCAACCTGACTGAGTTCAGTCACAGGAATTCCCTCTCTTCATTGCACTGAACCACCATCTGATTACCTTGTCTGTTACTTGTTAATTGCCTGCCTCCCCCACCAAGCTCAGCTCTATCAGAAGGGGTCTTGCTTCCTTCATTTACTAGGCTCTATCCCCGGTGCCTAGTACAGTTCCTGGCACATAGTAGGTCCTCAGTTAATACTTGTTGGATCAGCGATGTCACCTTAAAAGAAGCCAGGTCTTCCTTTGTTCTTCATCCTCACACTATATCATGGGCACTTCTTCCAGCAAATTCCTCTAATAGCTCATCAACTGATGCTTCTTACTCATGTGGTGAAGATAAATGCGACAGCTTACTCTTGAACGTACATTATAATAGAGCTGTTAGCAGTTATTAATTACATACCACTGAACACCCCTCACGGCCCCAGGCAGCATAAGGGAGAGCATCAGTCACACCCTGAGGGGCAGAGCCACTTTGCAGGTGAAGTAGAAATGTGAAATGAGGGTGAAATAACCCACCCAGTCCACCTACCAAGTCATAGACACAAGCCCCCAAAAAACAGAAAGCAACCCTAAAATGGTCTCTCCCGTGTGCCTGAACCAGCTGTGACCTGGGTAGTGGTGAGTGTCTTCCAGGGGCTCCCTAGGGTCGTGGCATTTGCTCCCAAACTTTACAGAGCTTAGGTCTCTTCCTCCACTCGGCTCTTGTCCTCAGTGAGACCCTGGTTACCTCACAAGATTCTCTAGTGGTCGCTCCCAGCCACCCTCCAGGCTTCCTTGGGATGTGATTTTCTGCTCCCCTCTAATCCTCCCACAGCTGCCTCAGTTCAGGCTCTCCCAGGGGATGGACTGTCCACATCACATCCAAACCCTCATAACTGGCCTCCCTGCCTCTGGTATTTCATCTGCATGCATCCGGATGTCCTTCCTAAAGGGCAAATGGGATGCCCTCACTCACCTCTGTTTACATGCATTGAGTGAAGTACCGTGCATATGAAAGGGGGACCAGAGACATCCCGTCTTCAAGGAGGGCAGCTCAGGGAGTCTTAATGGCTTCCCCACAATTGCCGGCTCTTCAGCCACGCAAACACTTCCACCAGCAGCTCCTGCCCATTTATCCAGCCTGGTTGCCAGCCAATTGCCCACTTGAATCTCCCACCCCAGGCACATGGGCCATTCGCACTTTCTGTTCCCTCCCACACTGCCCCCTTTTTATCCATAAAGCCTCAGCCCAAACTTCATCTCCTAATTGTACCGACTGTTTAATCCAGACTAAGCTCCCTTCCTTTTCTGATGTCTAGTTATTCCTGGGTATCATGTTACTGAAGTTCTTTTCCCATTGCTTTCGTTGTGCGTTTTATTTAAATCGTTTATTTTCTCTCCGTGTCTCCTACTGGGTTATGCTCCTTGAGGACAAGTCTACATGCGATTCACCTTCCACCTATAAGCCTTGCGTGGTGCCTGGCAGTAAGCAATCAACATTGTATCCAGGAAATAAGCCGCTGCTCTGCGAAATGACTCAGAACTGGTTTCCTTGCTCTGCTGCCCAGCTGGAGCTCTTCAATTACCTAAAGCATGTGCCCGAGAGAGGTCCCGGCTCCTGCCCACCGTGGGTAACACCGTTGCTCAAGCCATCTCCTTCCAGTTCGCTTCTCCTAAGTCTGTCTTCAAGGTACAGGACACCGGCCCCTCGTTCTGGGCACACCGATTCTAAAGCAGGTGAATCTCGTTAACGTAATGTTACTGCAACGCGGAGAAAAGCCCCTGCATTTTAAATAAACCAGGCTGCACCTGCGTTTGCATCTTCATGGCATGAACTTTCTATGTGGATGAGCCCCCGGGAGCCTCCCTTCCTTGCATCTCCTGGGCTCTCTTGAGCCCCTGCAGCTGGGCTCTGGTGCCACCATCCTGGGGAGTCGCTTTACCTTTGAAAGTTGTTTGGCTAAAGTTTTCCACCATCAGCCACCAGGCCAGGATTTGGAAGGAAAAGGGAAAGACAGGGTAGAACTGCTTTGCATAAGAGAGCGCGGCGTATTTGGGGATACTGTGTTGAGCAGAACAGTGGAAGCCTCAGAACAGGAGAGAAGAGGAAAGCTCGGAGACGCAGAAACCCACGGAGAGCAGAGAAGCCTAAGAAAAGGGTAGTAGGCGAGACTTGCCAGTGGACAGTTTCCTTGAGGCAGGAAACGATTTCTAAGACAGTCATCGTGGTAGTGCAATCTGGCAGCGTCATTTCATGGTCCCGTAATCCCACACCATGACCCCTAACACACAGACACGCATCAGCAGCCAATGAGAGTGGAACTTATGGGATGGAGAGACACAGGACCACAGCAGGGCGATCCTGGTTGGCAAGAAAATACAGGAGCCCCAGGAACAAGGGCAAGGAGCGGCAAAGCCAGCTCCCTTCTGAGAATCTGGGAAAAACCACTTTTGTTAATGAGCAAAAAGACATAGCCATTAGAAACCTTATTCTCTAAAATTATAAGCTTCCAGAAACTTTCCTGTTCGAAATCATTTCCATAAGAATGGAACCCCTCTCTCCTACCTGGGAGATCCCAGCCATCTTGGACGCAGACGAAGAAGCCCGGATTTCCCACCCAGGTGCAGAGCCTCAAATAAGGGGCTTTGGATACAACCGCCCACGTTTCTCTTAACCCTGTCATTTCCAAGGAAACTTGAGTCCGCCCCTTGGCCCAGGCTGATGTTAATTCCTTTACACACAGCTCTACTTTGCTTCAAACCCATCACATTGATTTATTTGAATTTGAGCTAAATCCCATCATCTCCCCCAGTCCTGTGATAACCTCATCACCTCCTTTGTGTGATGAGACACCCTGTTTCCCCCGGAATGCTCTCCTCTGTTGTAACAAGTCAATAAGCCTCACAGCAGATTACACGTTTATCCCTGGAGATCTCCGCTTTATTTCAGACATTCCAAGGAAAGTGATCCCTGAAAAGACTCTTGTGGAAGGTGAGGAATTCCATCAGTACCAGAGAAAGGAAAGGATGGCTCCAAAAGACGTAAGACTTAGGGTTCTCTGGGTTTTACATATATGTACATAATAAAGAAATGCAGCACAGTAGGGAATAACTTGGATTTTTGAAGTCAAACAGTCCTGGGTGAGATTCTAGTTCCAGTAAGTTCTGCTTACTAGCTGCGTGTTACTCAACCAGTCTAAGTTTTTGTGATCTTTATTCTGGGCTGTTGGGAGGATCTGATGTGATAATGCATGAGAAAGGCTTATTACAGTGACTGTCATATATTAACTGCTAAATAATGTTAACCACCCCTATGTGCAAACTAGGAATGAACAGGAATAGGAAATGGAAAGAATCACAAAAAAATAAAAACACCAGCTCTGCTGAGGCGGTAGGATCTGGGTGATTTCCCTTTATATTTTATATTGTTTTCCTTTCATTGTTCCATTTTCCTTTTCTCCTGGGTGCTCAGCTAGATAGGCCACAGGCGTGCTTCTCGTGCAGATTTCCCCGGCTCAGTTAATTACTGGCAACTGTTATTCCAGTTGCCAAAGAACCTGGAGTCATCCTGGATCCTCCCTCTCCCACCTCCCAACTAAATGAGTAAATCCTGTTGGCTCTTCCTTCAAAACCCCACCACTCGTCATCACCTTCACCTCTGCAACCTGATCCCCTCAACCATTAAGACTTGTCCTGGTTACAGGAATAAAGACTTAGACATAGAGAATGGACCTGAGGACACGGGGAGGGGGAAGGGGAAGCTGGGACGAAGTGAGAGAGTGGCATGGACATATATACACTACCAAACGTAAAATAGATAGCTAGTGGGAAACAGCTGCATAGCACAGGGAGATCAGCTCGGTGCTTTGTGACTGCCTAGAGGGGTGGGGTGGGGTGGGGTGGGGTAGGGAGGGTGGGAGGGAGATGCAAGAGGGAGGGGATATGGGGATATATGTATATGCACAGCTGATTCACTTTGTTATAAAGCAGAAACTAACACAACCTTGTAAAGCAATTATACTCCAATAAAGGTGTTAAAAAAAAAAAGACTTGTGTTGGTTATTGAATCTGCATCCTAACTGGTCTTTCCGCTGCCCCTGCCCATAACTCCCCTACAGTGCACGTTCCACTGACGGCCAGGAAGAGCCTTTTAACATGTAAATCCCACCGTACCCTTCCTCTGCTCAAAACCCTCCGATGATGATGCGCCCAATTCACCGAATCTTTAGAGTAGTTTACAAGGTCCTATGCAAGCTGGTCCTGGCTCTCTCTCTGACTTTTCCTCTTACCCTCTCCTCTTTTACGTGGTTCTGCACCAGCCACCCTAGCTTCTTGGCTGTTCCCTGAAATGCCAAGGGTGCTCTCGCCTCAGGGTCTTTGCACATGCTGTTCCCTCTGCTTAGCACACTTTTCTTCCGGATTTCCATGTGGCTCACTCCCTCACTTCCTCAACATCTATGCCCAAATGCCACCTTCTCAGAGACGCCTCCTGACCACTGTGTGCATGCGTGTGCACGTATGCGCACACGCATGCACACACACATAAAGGGCAAATGCTTCCATTCCCGCCTCACCCTGTCTTCCACACTCTACCCTGTTTACCCACAGCAGCTACTGCCATTGGACGTACAACCTACTTACCTTTCTATTTGTTTATTTTGTATCCCTGCCACTTGATCGGGTACTTATTTTGTTGTGTTCACTGCTGTATCTCCAGCATGTAGAACAAACGTATCATAAATTGGATGTTCGATTAATACTTTTTTAATGAATTGTCTGAATGAGATCGAACGTTTTCATGGGTGTTAATAAATGTTCATGTGCTCCTGAGCAATAGACACAATAGCAGTATTCCTTTTCATCACGTGAAACAAACAGCAGAAAAAGAGTGAGTGATTTTCTCCCAGCCGTATCAGGGCCTGGGGCTTTCTACTTACAGTGTCTGCACAGAAAAACAGTGGACTTCGAAGAATCCCATGGGCTGGGATGTCTGTGTTCACACACACACACACACACACACACACACACGCACGCGCGCGCGCGCGCATACACACACACACACACACACACACACCCTGCATACTGTAGGGCAGAAGGAAACCTCCCCAGAGGAGGCAGCAGCCTATCTCCAGGCCGTGGTAAACAGCAGCTGCAATCACAGCAATTTGAAGACTCCAAATCGGCTGCTCTACAACCCCACAAAGCCAGGCTGAGTGTGTTCACGTGAGGCTCTCAAAGAGGGGGCTCAGATCGGCGGCAGCAAGCAAGCTCTGGGAACTTGTGGGGAAAGCACATTCTTGAGCTACCCCAGACCTACTGAGTCAGAAGGCTGGGGAGATTGGGCCCGGCATTCTGTAGCTGAACAGGCCCTCCAGGTGATTCTAATGCACTCAAGTTTGAGGACCACTGCCTTAGTGAGTAAACAAGAACATACGGGAAGAACAAAGTATGAAAAGCTGGTAAAACTGTCAAGTGCTCTGTTAAGTCTAATATCGAGCTCTGACGTGAATGTATTGGGCTGTATAAAACCAGAAACCTCAGGGGTGAGGGGAACTGGTTCCCAGGACGGCAGAAACCCTATCACTTCCCCATCACTGATCTCTTACTCAGATTCTGCTGTTCCCGTTGGGCTGGTGTGAGGTGAATTAGCAACGTCACCAGCTCCCCGAGGAACAGGTGTCTCTGCCATAATCGCAGCACCCAAGATCAGGGCCTGAACTAACTGGGTTTCCCTTTAGTTAAGAACTAGGGGAAGGGATAAATTAGGAGTTTGGGATTAACACATGCACACTACTATATATAAAACAGATAAACAAGGACCTATACTATAGTGCAGGGAACTATATTCAATATCTTGTAATAATCTATAATGGAAAATAATCTGAAAAAGAGTATATATGGCGTCTATGTTTTATATGTATAACATATATGGCATATATGTTATATGTAGCATGTGTTATATATAACACATATGTTTAATATATAACACGTTTTACATATAACGTGTGTTTTATATATAACATATACAACGTGTATGTTTTCTATAAAACATATAAATATATGTTATATATATAACATATATGTGTTTATATATATAACATATATATATATATATATGTAACTGAATCACTTTGCTGTATATCTGAAACATTGTAAATCAACTATACTTGAATTAAAAAAAAAACCTGCAGGACTAAACAGGCCTTGGAGAGTGAATCACCTTTCACAGGCTCAGAGCTGTCTGTGCCTGCCCCCCACACCTCAGCCCCAGTTTATGGAAAATATGGGACACTACGGGAGCAGCATAGACATACAGGACATTGCTGAAGTTTGTGGAAGGAAAAACAGAACCCAAGCCTTCTGCCCTAAATAATATTACACTACATTTTTAGCTCATAGTGAACAAAGACTCTTGTGGTTAGTGATGTCATCTGTATCCACCCACAATGCTTCTGGACTCAGCAAGCAGAGTTGCTGGAGAATATCACACAATCCCTCAGAAAAAGGCACAGGTTCTTCCTAAAATGTCACTCCCTGCTTGAGTGCCACGATGCCTTTCCTCAGCACTGTGAATAAAATCCTAACCCCATCAACAACAACGACAAAAACCAAACAACCCAATTTAAAAATGGGCATAGAATTTAAATAGACATTTCTCCAAAGAAGATTTACAAATGGCCAATAAGCACATGAAAAGAGGCTCAATATCACTAATCGTTAGGGGGATGCAAATCAAAACCATAGTGAGACACCACTTCACACCCATTACTGTGGTTATTATTTTAAAAAAATTATGTGTTGGGGAGAATGTAGAGAAAATGGACCCTTTATACATTGCTGCTGGGAATGTAAAATGGTGCAGCCATGACAGAAAACACTATGGCGGTTCCTCAAAGTTAAATATAGATTTACCATATTAACTGGCAATTCTTCTTCTTGGTATGTACCCTAAAGAACTGAAAGCAGGGACTCAAACAGATATCTGTACACCAGGGTTCAAAGCAGCATCATTCACAATAGCTGAAAGGTGGAAACAAACCAAAAGTCCATTGATGGAAAATGAATGGATAAACAAAATGTGCTGGGAAAAACTGGACAGCTACATGTAAAAGAATGAAATTAGAACACTACCTAACACCATACACAAAATAAACTCCAAATGGATTAAAGACTTAAATGTAAGACCAGACACTATAAAACTCTTAGAGGAAAACATAGGAAGAACACTCTTTGACATAAACCACAGCAAGATCTTTTTTGACCCACCTCCTAGAGAAATGGAAATAAAAACAAAAATAAAACAAATGGGACTTAATTAAACTTAAAAGCTTTTGCACAGCAAAGGAAACCATAAACAAGACAAAAAGACAACCCTCAGAATGGGAGAAAATATTTGCAAATGAAACAACAGACAAAGCATTAATCTCAAATATACAAAAAGCTCATGGAGCTCAATATCAAAAAAACAAACAATCCAGTTCAAAAATGGGCAGAAGACCTAAATAGACATTTCAGCAAGGAAGACATACAAATGGTCAAGAAGCACATGAAAACATGCTCAACATCACTAATTATTAGAGAAATGCAAATCAAAACTACGATGGGATATCACCTCATGCCAGTCAGAATGGCCATAACCAAAAAAGTTAGAAACAATAAATGCTGGAGAGGATGTGGTGAAAAGGGAACCCTCCTGCACTGTTGATGGGAATGTAAGTTGATACAACCACTATGGAAAACAGTATGGAGGTTCCTTAAAAAACTAAAAATAGAACTACCATATGACCCAGCAATCCCACCACTGGGCATATACCCTGAGAAAATCATAATTCAAAAAGATTCATGTACCACAATGTTCACTGCAGCACTATTTACAATAGTCAGGACATGGAATCAACCTAAATGTCCATCGACAGATGAATAGATAAAGAAGAAGTGGCACATATATACAAAGGACTATTACTCAGCCATAAAAGGAAATGAAATTGAGTTATTTGTCGTGAGGTGGATGGACCTAGAGTCTGTCATACAGAGTGAAGAAAGAAAGAGAAAAACAAATACCATATGCTAACACATACATATGGAATCTAAAAAAAAACAGGTACCAATGAACCTAGTTGCAGGGCAGGAATAAAGATGCAGACATAGAAAATGGACTTGAGGACATGGGCAGGGTGAAAGGTAAGCTGGGGTGAAGTGAGAGAGTGGCACAGACATATATCCACTACCAAATGTAAAACAGATAGCTAGTGGGAAGCAGCCGCATAGCACCGGGAGATCAGCTCGGTCCTTTGCGATGACCTAGAGGGGTGGGATAGGGAGGGTGGGAGGGAGGCTCAAGAGGGAGGGGATATGGGGACATGTGTATGCATATGGCTGTTTCGCTTTGTTGTGCAACAGAAACTAACCCAGTATTGGGAAGCAATTATACTCCAATAAAGATCTATTTTAAAAAAATATGCTATATGCGTGCCATGGAATATTATTTAGTCTTTAAAAAAAAGAATGAAATTCTGATATGTGCTACAACATGGATGAACCCTGAAGACATTAGGCTAGGTACAATAAGCCAGACACAAAAGGACAAATACTGTATGACTGCTCTTTACACACGGTGCCTAAAGTAGTCAAATTCATAGAGACAGAGAGTAAACTAGTGTTTGCCAAAGGCTGGGGGGAGGGGGAACTGGGTACAGAGTATCAGTTGGGGATGATGAAAAAGTTCTGGAAATGGTGAGTGGTGATGGTTGCAGAACAATGTGAATGTACTGAATGCCACTGAACTATATACTTACAAATGGTTAAAATGGTAAATCTGACGTTATGTGTATTTGACCACAACAAAAATAATTCAAACCCCAAACCCCTCTCCTAATCAGACCCCTACCCATTTCTTCACCACTCTCTCAATTTGCTCCAGCCCCACTCACCATGCTTCAGCCACCCTATTCTTATTTCAGTTCCTCAAATGTGCCAAGCTCTTTCTTGCCTCAGAGACTTGTGTGTATCTTTTCCTCTGTCAAGAATATTCTTCCCTCTTTTCTCTGCAGGGATAAATCCTTTGAATCTATGGCGGAAACTAGCTAGATGGTCACCAACCTGTTTCCCCTTCCTCCTGGGAACACAGCTGTACCTTACTTCCCAGCCTCCCTTGCAGTCATATATGTCAAGTGATGGTGAACAAAAATAACATGCATCACTCACAGGCTTGCTACCCTCTGCTGAAAAAACCATGATGCAGAAGAGCATGGTGACTGTGAAATTTACATATTGAATACTGAGGAGCCACAGCATGGAAGGGGCCAGGCTCCCTGAATCACTGCCTGGAAAAGAGCCACCTGCTGATGAGGAATATTCATTTTGGATTTCATGTGAGTGAGAAAAAAACTTGTCTTTGAGCCATTATATATTTTGGGGTGTCCCAATTATGCTTATAAAACACTAGTCTCACTCTAACACAAATCTAAGATCGGGGGGCTTCCCTGGTGTCGCAGTGGTTGAGAGTCTGCCTGCCGATGCAGGGGACACGGGTTCGTGCCCCAGTCCGGGAAGATCCCACGTGCCACGGAGCGGCTGGGCCCGTGAGCCATGGCCGCTGAGCCTGCGCGTCCGGAGCCTGTGCTCC
The DNA here is from genome assembly GCF_039906515.1 of Pseudorca crassidens. Taxonomy (NCBI): domain Eukaryota; kingdom Metazoa; phylum Chordata; class Mammalia; order Artiodactyla; family Delphinidae; genus Pseudorca; species Pseudorca crassidens. The sequence continues at coordinate 191,177,428 of NC_090296.1, forward strand.
GCAACGGGAGAGGCCGCAACAGTGAGAGGCCTGCGTACCGCAAAAAAAAAAAAATCTCAGATCGGGGTGTTCTCCCTCCCACCAATGTCAAAAAGCTTTCCCCCATTCCCTCATTCACTGTGTCACCATGCTTTTTCTTATCCCCTTTTCATAGTTTGTAACTTATTCATTTTAACATATTGATTTTGGTATGTCTCTCCCACGAGATAGTAACCTTCTCTGATTTGCAAACCATGTGTCTAGGTTGTCTCTATATTTCCCAGTGCCTAATACAAGCTTAATAAACACATCCTGCATGAATGAGCAAAGGTCTAAATTTCGGCCTAGGTATCAGTGGCATCTGTCCATTCTGTTAGACTGTCCTCCACACTCATGATTTTACAGAACGTGTCTTCATCCATCCTCTCCTTGATGGTCTCAGAGCTTTCTGAAACTTCCACACAGTTATGTCGAGCCCTTTAACACAGGGTCTTCTAATGCTGCAACTGATGCTGTAACAGCCTCGGTCCCCCACAGAAGGAGTTTCTCCAGGGTGTGTCTGCATTCCTAGTCTCTAGAATATAGCGCGCAGTCAAGTAAATTGAATGAGCAAGTGACTCTGTCAAGAGAAAGATATGACACTGATCCTATCCCAAGCCAGAGGCAGAGAGCAGGATACACCATTTGCAAAGTCTGGCGTGTTCCTGTCTAGACAAGTGTCATGAGTCACCACGCCCCGGGGCTGGAGTAGGATCTGCAAAGAGCCAGGACCAGGGAGGAAGGGGGTGCGAGCTCAGAGCCCACAGTCCTCAGCTCGCCACGAACCCTCGGCAGGTCAATTTACCTCAAGTGGACTCAAATCTCTTACCTATAAAATAGGGATTTGGGCTAAACAATAGTGAAAGACTTCTAATTTTTAAATGGCATTACAGTCATCCCCTGGTATCTGCAGGGGATTGGCTCCAGGACCCCCATGGATACCAAACTCAATGCATGCTCAAGTCTCATATAAAATGGTGTGTACAGTTTGCACTCCGCACCTGCGGGTTTCACGTCTGCAGATTTGATCCTCGCTTGGTTGAATCTGCTGAGGCGAAACCCTGGGATACAGCGGGCTGACTGTATATAAACCCAGGCAGCCCAAGAGGAAATGGAGAACAGTACTATCCCTCCACTGATTCAGAAACCACTAACCACACATGACAACGGAGTGCTTGAAATGTGACTGGTCCCGATTGAAATGTGCTATCAATATGAAAGGCACACTGGATTTCAAAGACTTAGTACAAAAAAATGTAAATATCAGTAATTCTATATTGATTACATGTAGAAATGATAACATTTTAGATAAAGTTAAATATACTATTAAAATTAACTTTATCCATTTCTTTTTTACTTTCTTTAATGTGGTTACCAGTAATGTAAAAATTAACACAGAGCATTGTGTGACATCATCAGTACTGTAATCCAGCTATGTAACCAAACTACAATGCATAAATCATTGCTTCTAAATCCTCTTCTGAGTTCTCCAAATTCATTGTCAAATAAATCCAAAAATGGTTCCCTAAAGTGGAATTCTCTGTAATGAAACTTCATTATAAATGTGTGCCCACGGAGACATGCAATTTTGTTTTGTAACCAGTTTGCTTTAGCTTGAAACTATTAGTAAGAAAGAAAGCAGATGCAGCAATGAAAAACTCTAAGGCTGAAGCACTCTTAACAGAGACAATGGAAGACACAGAAGAAAGGGTATGTTTTCTAGACACGGGGTGGCCCTGTGTGCTCCCCTAAGCCACAGATGTAATATCTGTGTTAGTGGCAAAGCAAAAAGAATATCTTTTCTTTGTTTCACTCATTTTGAAAATGACCAAAGTGTGCGCTGAGCTGGTGTCAGGGTTGGAAGAATTACAGAAAGGAGAAACAGTGTGAGAAGTGTGGGTGAACATCAGTGTCCGTAGGAGAAATGAGGCATTTGAGGGAAGCAGAGAGGGACCAGGAAGAGAAACCAGGGGAGTGATTATGGAGTTAGTTGGTAGGTTCAGTAAAATCGGCATCACCTGGGAACTCGATGGAAATTCAGCTTCTTGGGCTCATCCCAAGTGGTCAAAACGGGGACCTCATCTCCTATCCAGGACTTTTCATGAAGTCTTGGGAAAACAGTCATCTAGGCCTGGGGTTTCCAAGGAGCCGATCTCAGAGATTTTCGTGGCATATCCCCTAGCCAGTTACTATCACACATTCTCTTTTATCGATCCATCAGCCCCTCCCCCCTCCCCCCATAGGGCAGCTGGAATTACCTAAAGGGACAGCAGAGAAAGGTACCTCTGCTGGCTGCTTGGAGTCTTAACTGTCAGCAAAGTCTTTCCTACCTTTCTACCTATTCCACTCCCTTCCCAGGGGCTTCATCCCCATCATAGAAAAGACTATGTGCAGGGCTACAAATCTAGCACTTTCCAAATGAGTTGCTCAGACTCTGTAAAAATGATGTTAAAAAATAATCTATTTTTGGATGTTTTGTAGTTTCATGGTCTCAGTAATCAAGCACCACAGGGAACAGGGATAGAGAAAAATACCCAAGCAAATTCATTTTTAACAGCGACAAGCGTTGTTTTATCTCAATCAGGCCCTGAACAGAAGTGGAATCTAAACATAACGCAAATGGAGAAGTAACAACTTTGGAGCCAGAAAAGTCGCTTTCTCTGGGAAGCCCTCATCTCATTCGGCCCCTAGTTCTGATAACTTTCCCTTCACGCGTCTTCACAACACTTTCCACAATGGAAATCACAGAGCGTGGGTATACTTTCCTGTTTAATATAGGTCTCTTCCGCTCAGCTGTAAGCTCCTTGGGAACAAAAGCCCTGGCTATATTCTCAGTTCTGTATCCCCAGGTGCTTGGTTCATATTGGACACTCAGTAAATATCTGCTAGAGGAAATAAACAGCCAAGAAGTGCTTTATGATTGTGAAATAACCGCAAGACTTAGTGCTCCAACTTCTTCTGGAAAGAAAGCCAGGTCTGTAGAATTGTGGCCAAGCGTGGCGGAGAGGAGAGGGAAAGGGTCAGGGCTCGGAGAGCTCTGGCCTCATTTTATCCACAGCAGACATGGGTCAAAAAGCCTGAATGGGAATCAGGACCAAAACCGCACCTGGCATCAAAGGAGAGGGAAGTGCTTCTGGGAAAGGAAGCCTCGGGATGTACTTGACTCATAACCAAAAAAGGAGATAAGAGGAAAACTCCAGAAGTTGAATTAAAAAAAAAAAATTATGGGGAAATTTCCCAAGGGCGAATTAAGGATGAAACTCCTCCCTGAAGTAGGTCTAAGTTGGGTGAAGTCACAGCTGAGTCTCTAAGTGTTTATTTGATCTTACTTGCCACAGCCCAGTGGAGAGCCCCTGCCCATCACTTTTCAGTCTACGCAGTATTGTGATCTGAAGGCCACTTACCTCGCTTGCCAGTGGCCCCTGTTGACACCCCACTGTTAGTCTGTAGGAGTCCCCATGCTGAGGACAGACCAGTCGCGCATGGTGACTCCTACCACTAATCAACTGTGAATCTAGTCCACGTCTACCAGAACCTTCTCACCTGAAGACACCAGAGGAGGGGGCCTAAGAAGACACATATCAGGAAGCCCCCGGCGAACAGTTTATCTCTTTTCTCCTCACAGCAACCATCCCAATTGTTCAGCTGGGGACATTACTAGGCCACTTCTCTTGTCCTAAATAAATAAATAAGCTTTGCAGAGATGAACAGATGGAGGAAAATTTCAAAGCAGCATGTGGGTGTTACAGGCTCAGATCCCATCAACAGATAACAGGATTTATAACAGCCGCTCCCACACACAGCTTTGGAAATTTTAAACTTGTGTGTCATAGATCGGACTCACCCTCCCTCAAATTACCTGCACTGAGTTCAGAGACATGAGGTCCTTTCATTTGGGTCAAAACCTCTTTCTCAAAGCTAAAGGGTCCACACTGCCACCCAAGGAGTATGTTAGGGCAGACTTAGAGAATGAGCTTATGATTACCAGGGGGGAAGGGTTGGGGGGAAGGGACAGTTAGGGAGTTTGGGATTGATATGTACACACTGCTATATTTAAAAGAGATAACCAACAAGGACCTACTGTAGAGCACACGGAACTCTGCTCAATATTATGTAACAACCTGAATGGGAAAAGAATTTGAAAAAGAATAGATACATGTATATGTATAACTGAATCCCTTTGCTGTACACCTGAAACTAACACAACATTGTTAATCAACTATACGCCAATATAAAATAAAAAGTTAAAAAAAAAAGTGTGTTGGGGCAGCTGGAGTGGGAAAGGGGACCACAGGAAGGCCGCGCTGGGTGTGATCATTTATATTGCCTCTTAATTCTCTCTTTTTCTTTCAGGGGCCTTGTACAATTTCTGGAGAAGCAGTGTGTTGATGGTGGCAAACCTGAACCCTAACCTTGACTCAAGGAAAAGCAGATGACAAGTTTGGATGCTCTCAGTAACCCAAAGCACACGGCCACCTTGTTTCAACAAAACAAGAGAACCTAGATCCAGGTTAATGTCCAAAGAGTCAGAGGCCCCACCCGGCACTCTAGCAAAGGTATTGGCACAGTTAAGAAACCACAGAGTGAGCAAAACGAAATGATCATTCTGGGACAGCCAGGATAGGATTCTCAGAGCCACTCAGAAGTAGATGGAGGAGACCCCAAGAATCCTTGGCTGGGCTGGGAAGAGGGAGCCATTGACTAGAAGCCATCGTTGATGAGACAAACACTCGATCTTCCCCTTTGGACTGATAGTGGAGTAGAAACCCGAATTACCCTAATCATTAGTACTAGGCTAGAAAAGAAGGCTCTTAATTAATTCACTGACTATCCTGAAACTCAGAATACTCAGGGATACTCATAACGGCCATGACTCAACGTTGAAGGAAACCTTTAGGGTTACTTCTAGCCCCTGACCTGGGCACAGGCCTCATAGTTTCATGCATGGCCCATTGAATCACTGCCTCCAGAAATGCAGAGACAAGTGAAACAGCTTTACGGCCAACTCAGCCACTAGAGCACAGTAACAGGGACTCAGGGTACCAGGCACATCTTAAAACCCAGTAAAAATAGCGTCCATGCTACATACACACTGATATATAAATGCTTCCATCCTATTTCAGCTTCAACTTCCTCAAAGAAACCTTCCCTGACTTCCCCGACCTTTAGGTCTCCCTGTTAAATGTTCCCATGGCCCAATTCTCCTTTACAGCATTTCACCTACCTATAATCATACATTTAATTAGTCGTCATTATATGCTTAATGTCTGTCTTTCCTGCTAGACTGTGAGCTCTGTCTGTGACAGTTGAAAACATGCCCATTTTTCTTGCTGTTTTATCCCTAGAGCTGAAAAAGTATATGTCGCCTAACTCTGGACTAATGGTCAAGAATAGTGCAGGCATTATTTATTAAATAAAAGAACTGAATGAATAAATGAATAGAATCAATTAATCAACAGCATTTCATGACAGAGGAGAGGTTATGAGATTCTTTCAAATAGGGGAGCGTTTAGTGTAAAGAGATATGATACACACCCCTGGTCATATACCATGAGGTCCCAAAAATGTAAGCAGAACTTGGTTGGACTGGATGGGGTCAATGACCTTGAAAAAGTCCAACGAGAAGCCTCAGGTGAAGGTAATGAGCCCAAAAACTCAACTTCAATGGTTGTCAAATGCATATTTCTCCAGTTTAGTAGAGTTCAGCAGCTCAAAATAAGCAAAAATTGTCTTGATATAATTGGTTTGCTGAACTGGATACCTTGGGAGAATGAAGGTATCACTTCTAACAATGATCACTTGTGGGTTTAAGAAGCCTACTGGGTATTATTCAAGAATTCAGAATGTGCAGTGCAGTGTGTAAATGGCATTGAGCTCTAAGGACACACGAATCCTGGAAGGAACCTTCACTCACTTCACCCCAACACACATACACACTATTTACAGGCTATTTTGATGCTAAAAGTCTGGAACATGGTTGCCCTGAACATGTTAGGTGATTGTAATGAGTGCCCTATATTCATTATATAACCTTGACTTTCTACTTGAATTTAGGTAAAATCAGAGTCCTAGTTGGATGCAGATGGACAACTGACCCATCCACACACATTAATCTCATTGAGTTCAGTGAGGCTCTGGTGTCTGATTTAAGAGGGAGTATTTGAATTTTCTCAGTCCCCCACGTCTGCTCAATGGCAGACGTAGAACCAGGTATCAGTGTCTAGGGCTCTGATGGCTGAGTGCATCCTGGAAGTACAGGACTCTCATGCAGGCTTAAGAACAGGGTTTGAAAGGCCTCACTTTAGCCCTTGTAACTCTCCGGGGTTCTATTGTCCTATTTCTTAGAGGATAGATCCCAAGAAAGACTAGACTTCTCCCTATCTTGGGGAGGAGGGTGAGCTATGAAATAACGAGAATTTATGGGTTTGGACATAAACAAAATCTTGTTTTACTTGTAATGCTGACTCTAAAGGAAGAAATTCTGGATTCTGAAATATTTTTCTGAACAGAGAAACTTACCTAGTTTATATTATTATGGCCAGTAAAATCAGAGACAGAAATTTAGTTATTAGGGAGTAAATTCAGTTTCCCATAACATGGTTGATAAGTTTAAGGGAATATACAGTTTTAATAACTACTTTTAAACAAACATTGAAGTTAACAGAGACCAATGATTATAGGTTCCAATCTTGGGTGATAATTATCCAAAAATAATCTCTAAAGGAGAGGCCAGATCTCATCCAAAGGATTCTATGGCCTTCATTAATCAAAAGTTAGGAAGAATCACCTTTGTATCTACAAGAGTCAGAGCATGTAGAAATTTAAAAGATGAGGTTCCTTCCTTGGGCTGAGGGTCATTGGTCCATTGTATTTTATGAACCACCAAGTACAAGCCTGCCTAACTTAATCTTTCTCATCTTGCTGAGTTACAGAATTGTTCAGCCCTGCGTTTGGAATTCTTGAACTAGTTTTATCAGCAAAGTTTATTCTACTTCAAGGTTTGACCCCATCAAAACCACCATAACCTTATTTCTTTCAGTTTTAACCAAGACTGCAAAAATGTAATTTTAGGTTTACCATATTTTATTCTCACAGGCTAGTTTTAATTTAATTTGGGGAAATAAAAGAGACATGATAATATTTACAACCCAAGGGCTATAGAACAGTCCATACCTGTTATTTTAAATATAAATGTAACGTATTTTCCACTAATCAGCCCTCGTAGCATGACCTTGTGGGAAAGCCCTTGTCCTACTTCCAATATGACATCAAGAGAGCCAAGGAAGGGGACTAAGCTTCCAGCAGTGGTCTATGAAATGCTGTGTTGGGTGGGGGTCAGGGGAAGTAAAGAGAGGGAGAATCTATTAAAAAGTATCAGGCTGTGTTTTACACTCAGAAAAAAATTATATATAAGACAAAGCCCCTGGACCCTAAGTAACACTCTGCTGTATTTTAAGCTATCGGCTGGATTGCCCCGTCTCCCTCTAGGAGAGCAGAATTCTAACCATGCCTTCTTTCTCACTGTCACTGTCATCCAAGACACCCTGATATTCCATCACTCTCTTCCTCAATGGTGCCAAGCCTAGGAAAATACAGGAAGGTAGCCTCACTCCCTCTACCCTCTCTTACCTGTGGCCCCCCTCCTGATTCCTCACCCCACTCAGATTTCCATTGTCCTCCCTCTCCATCCTGCACCCTTCCAACAAAATCTAATCTCAGCAAATGATCTGATAAACACATGTACATTTAAGTGGACAGGTCTGCAAACAGATGAATTGGCCACCCCTCCCAGGAGAACTTGCTCTTCAATAAAAGGACAGGTTTAAGTCAAAAGAATGATTCTCTGATGGTCTCCAATTCCAGGACTCATTGACTTGGTGGCCATGAATGGATATCCTGGTGACCTTGACATGACATTTCAGGAGACCCCTATACTCTTCTACCTTCTTGTTGACTTGTCCAGCACCCCTTTCCCCCAGCACCCCAACTCACAATTTTAGTATTTATCTCAGCTTCGAAATTCCCTTTAAGATGCAGAACGCTCCAAGTTCTGGCATCATCTAAGAACAACAGGGAATGAAGGTCAGCTTCAAAAGTACCTTGGATTCTAATCACAGCACGATCTGTCCCAGAACTGCTGGCATCAATGGCATAGGCTTGGGGAAATTGGGACTATAAAAAGAAAAGTGTCCAAGAGCTCGTAAAATCTGATCGTCGTTTTAAAGGCCAGGGGCCAAAGGAATTAAGGAATCACCTGAGCACCTCGATCTCCTTCAACAGGACAGTGATAAAAACGGCTGCTCCTGACCAGAGCAGCGTGGCTTAAACCTGCCCCATCTGCTGGGCATTCCAGCCTAATCACAAGCGGGTCAGCCGCTGGCAGGCCACCACCAAGCCCAAGCAGGGACGTGCCAGGGCCCACAGCTGCACAGCTGATAAGGTCTCACCAGCGGCTGGCCAGCTACCTCCCCTGCTCTGACCGTGCAGGCAGCAGGCTGAGTGGACCTGGCAGGGCTGGCCATCCAGCTGTGTCTGATGTCACTGATGTAGATGGACCTTACCTTTCTTTCTCCCCTACCCATTAAGTCTGGGCTTCAAAAGCAACGAAAGATGCAAATCCAAACAATGCAGAAACTAGGGAATGAAGCAGCATTTCCTACACAACCCCAATACTGGACCCTCCTGCGGGACAGTCCAGAAGGAACTTGGACTTGAAACATCCTACAGGGACCCTGTTAAACTTCTGGTTCATTTTTATGAAAACACATAACTGACTGGGAATTTGGGGTTGGTAAATACAAACTATTACATTTAGAATGGATAAACAACAAGGTCCTACTGTAGAGCACAGGAAACTATATCCAGTCTCCTGGGATAAACCATAATAGAAAAGAATATTTTAAAAAGAATGTATAACAACAACAACAAAAAACACGTAACTGAAACTTCCCTTCTCTAGATGAGGTATGTAAATAGAGGTTGCTCTGTGTGTAGCACCTGGCAGCACGCAAGAAACGGGCAAAAAAAAAATCAGTAAGGAAACACACAATTTCCTTTTAAAATTTTTAAGCAGACCATCTCTGTGGATATATTCTGGCCACAACTGCACTTAAGCAGCCACTGTGTTCTGAGCCACGTAGGAAACAGAAGCGGCCCCTCACCCCTGGATGTCACTTATTTTGCGATGATTCAAGGGGGCTTTCTGAATAAAGCGTTAGTTACGCACTGAGCCCCTAGCATGTGCAGGCACGTTACCGGAGCAGCACGTTCTCGTGGGCTACCTCACCTGATCTCAGGAGGCTCGTGATGAAGCTGGGAGAGACCAGGGTACATCTCACAACCACTGAGTAAACAACAAAATCACAGAGTCAGTAACTTATGAAACTAGGTGTGTACTCAGGTTTTCTTACTCTTTCTTGAAGATGACCGCCATGCCAAGTTGGCTCCCGCAAGAGTTCTTCAATCTAGCCGGGAGGAAAAGAAATACAAAAAAATAACTAATGCAAAGGATTCTATAAAATATGCCTCATGAACAGTACAGTTAACAAAAGCCAAAAGAAGTCAGAAGAAAAAAAAAAAGCTGATGGAGGCCTGAAATAGTGAAGGAAGAATTCACAAAGGATACAGGACAGGAGTGGGGGCTGAAACGTGTACGACAAGTACAGCTGGAGAGAAGAAGCAGGGGATCTGGTCCACAAGAGTGTGATCAGAGTGGTTTCTAGGTTCCTTTCTCTGTGACACTTCCCTTCTCTCTGTAAGGTATGTAATGAGAAGCTGCTCTGTTTATACTTCCTGGCACCAGGCAAACGAGTGAAAGAAAATCAGTAATGAAGCACACTGTAACAGGGGAAAGGTATAGTATCTATAGAAACATTCTAACCCGTTGAAAGTCTCATTATTCTTCTCTGGAAACGCCATCATTCTATGACTTATGAAACACGATCGGGGAGAGAGGGGATTGAAGTGTGAACAACACCTACACCTTTCCCAGTGAAGTCTAGCCCAGGTGATGTGGCTGCGAGCTAAGGTGGAAGTGGTGGAAAAGGAGGGATGGTGGCAGGTGTACTGAGAAGAAACAGTCATCAAGTTTGGGAATGGATGGTCCGTGTGAGTCAGGATGATTGATATTAACGGAGACCCTGCTCTGCCACTGATCACCTGTGTGACTCTGGATACATCAGCTCCGTCCCAGGAGAAGCTTCCCCAGCCATCAGTAATCCTTGGGGACTCACACAGCTTCCTTATGCTGCTAAGCTTCCATTTAGCTGCATCCCTTCACCCTAACACCTTCACCCAGCTTACGTGCTTCCCTTTCACCAAAGTGAAGCTGACGGAGAATTCATGAAATGTGAAGTTATCTCGTTTGAAATGAGAAAATGTAAGTCCTTGTTAATCACTGTTTGACACCCCATATTCAGGCACTATTTGCTGCACTTCGTCATCTGATCAATCGCTACCTTTCTCTCCCCACCAATCAGAGCCTCCTGGTCTTCTTCCCCCCAGCTCCATGGCCGATTACCTGAGCTCCTCTCCTCTCTTTGACTTAATTCTTTTACACCCAGTCCCTCTTGCCCATTTACCCACCAAACCCTCATCCTTGCATCCCTGGTCTCAGCCCCTTCTCGGCTCCTGAACTCAAATGGGGAAAGCCCACGATAGGGAAGGTTGAACAGCGCGTCTGCAGAGTCATGGTCTACACCTGGAAAGGGTCCTCAGCTTTGGCCATGGGTCTTTTACTCTTGGCCAGTTTCCTTTCCCCTTAGTGTCAATTCCAGATGACAGCCCTGTCCACTAATAAACATCTACTCCCATCGTCCTCTTGATACTTTCCATTTGGCCCCTGTCATGCATCCTCTCCCAGTTCTGTCCTCCAGCTCTCTTTCTCTCATCCTCGGGTTCCTCTGTCCACATTGCCCTCAAAAGTATGTGTTTTGTCCTCAACTTTCTACCTGTGTCTTTGAATGACCTCATCTACTCCCTTGTTTTAAATACCACATAGATGCTTCACTGGGTTGAACAGTGTGCCCCCAAATTCACATCCTTCCTGGAACCTCAGAATGTGAGCTTATTTGAACATAGCATCTTTGCAGATTTAATTAGTAAAGATAAGGTCATAGTGAGTAGGGTGGCCCCTAAATCCAATATGACTGGTGTCCTTATAAAAGAAGACGAAGCACAGAGACAGGCAGAAGGGAGAAGTCCATGTAAAGATGGAGGCAGAGGTCGGAGGGATGAGTCTACAAGCCGAGGGATGCCAAGGATTGCCAGCAACCGCCAGAAGCTATCACAGAAGCAGGGACCAGCTTCTCCCTGGAACTTCCGGTAGGAACCAACCTAGCTGATTCCTTGATTGGGGGCTTCTGCCTCCAGAACTGTGAGAGAACAAATTTCAGTGGTTTTAAGTCACTGTGGTTTGTGACCTCTTGGTGGTTTGTGGTCCTTTGTTGAGCAGCTCTAGGAAGCTGATACGGATGCTGATAACTCTCAAATCCCTATCACCAGCTTAGCCCTCTCCCCAAGCCCCAAACTGGTGTCTCCACCCGGTTCCTCTACCTGGATGTCCTACATGTGGACACCCACAGCAGAAATCAGGCTCTCCTCTTCAAAATCTGCTTCCCTATGCCCCTCACTCATTTGGTACCATCGCTGTTCTCCCAGTCATCCAATCTGGGGTTCTGGAGGGCAATTTTTCTCTCTCCTGTACTCTCACAGTATTCAGTAACTAAATTCAGGCTTTTATCATGTCTTGAGTGAGTTTCTGCAAACTCCTCCTTAAATGGTCTCCTGTCCCCATTCCTTCCCTCTCCCTCAAATCTCGTCTACATAGCCGAGAGCATCCTCCACAGAGCAAATCTGACTCTACAATGCTTATAATTCTGAAGACCTCTCAAGGATACCCTGCAGGACAAGAGCTGTGCTCTATACTTAGCACAGAGAGGCTCTCCATCATCTGCCTACAGCTATAGACTCATCAAGCACGCCCACCTCCCTCTCTGCGACATAAGAAGCCTGTATTAGCTTCAGGTCTTTACATTGGTTGACACGCCCCAGTGCCCTTGCTCATGCAGTCAGTTCCCTGTGCCTGCTAAGCCTCTGCCCTCTTCCTACCCTCTCCACCATGGACATACTTTGTGTCAGATTTGAGTGACTGTCACCTCCCTCAGTAAACCTGAATTGACACACCACTCAGCCCCTCTCTTTCCTGTACCACACTCCACACGGGGCTGCAGGCTTCCTCCCTGCACTCAAAATACTTTGAGAATGCTCAAGCTTTGGATTCACTATATTGTTTTATAATTTAAAAATTTTTCCCTGTCTGTTCCTCCCCACACTATTGGCTCCATAAGGATAGAAACAGTGTCTTTTTCTTCGTTCTTTCTCTGGTATGTAGCACACAGTAGTGCCAGGGGCAGAGTAGGTGCTCAATCCATATTTGTTGAATGAATGAATGAACTGAATGAATGAATGAATGAGGGCCCACCTTATTTACAGTCAAAATTCATGTTTCATTTTGATCAGTTGAATGATGTCTTTCCAGTCAGATTTCTCTCCTTCTACCATTTCCAACTCTCTAAGTACTAGAGACCATGGTGGGTTAGTACAACGTTCAACCAAAGCCAAGTCTATGGGTTTAATTCCTTCTAGTTTAATTCCTCCTAATTCCTTTAATACCCAGGCCTCACCCCAACAATAGCTAGATGAGGTGAGTGGTGGCCCCCCAAAATGTATGGCCATGTTCTGCAACTGTGAATGTGAACATGGCCCTATTTGCAGATAAGGTAAGGATCTCACAATGAGATCAGGGATGAAATGAGATCCTGGGTTACCCAGGTAGGTCCTAAGTCCAACGATGCATGTCCTTATAAGATGACAGACACATGGAGAAGAGAAGGCGGCCATGTGAAGACACAGGCAGAGACTGGAGTGCTGCAGGCATGCGCCAAGGATTTCTGGGAACCTCCTGAAGCTGGAAACGGTGAGGAAGGGTCCTCCCCCAAAGCCTTCAGAGGGAGCCCGGCCCGGCCGAGCCCTTGACTTTGGACTTCCGGCCTCCAGAGCTATGTGAGAATAATGTCTATGGTTTTAACCCACCAACCTTTCAGTAGCTCCTTACAGCAGCCCCAGGAGACTGATGCACAGGGCATCTCAGGTCCTTCCACAAGGGGACACGAGAGGACCAGGCTACAGAGGACACACTCGGGGGCCTGAGCATCCCCACTGCTAGAGAAACAGTTCAGAGAAAATGTCGAGTCAATAATAAAAGTAACTGTAAATCAACTATACTCCAATCTATATGTGTCTATGAGACAGCTAGTGATTTTATGCCCATTTTACAGACAAGCAAATGGAGCTCCAAATGGTTCGCGCACTTGCCCAGGCTCTCACAGAAAGGAGCAGCGGGGCACGCTTGGCCACGTCTTCGCATAGAGAGAAGTAAAATGCAGAGAAGAGAACATTTGCTTTGAGTTGGAGGGATCGGTTCTCAACTCAGATGTCCCTGGGAGGCTTCCCGGCCCCTCTGAGCTAGATGGAAGTTCTGGCCGGTCTCCCCAACTCTGACATTCTGGGGTCTCCTGAATCTGTTCTCGTTCTGAAATGTTATGATTGGCAAACCAGGTTTTTCCCATTAACAGTGATTTGCTTTTACATTTGCACAGTGCCTTCCTGCCAGAATCCGGACACCTGGTCTGCTCTGTCACTCAGTCAGGGAGAATAACCAGAAACACAAGAGAATCAGCACATTCCCCAAGCCATACGGAGGGGAGGGGAGCGATGCACCTCGTATTTTAAAATGTCCTTCTCCTCCTGCAGCCAGGCCTCACTGACAAAGCAGGCCCCAGGGCTGCCAGGAAGCCAAGCTGCCTCTCCTTATATTTAAATTTAATTTAACCATAGCATTACCTTGCGTGTCAACGGTGCAGGACAAATTGATGGATTCTAGTTTAACTATTTAGCTGTGCCAGTGGTAATATGTTCAATCATGCATTAAATTAAAAATGACACTTGGAAATACATATGTCCTGAACCTCAGTTCTGTGCACCAAATAGGAGATTTAAAATGCTGTCTGGTGGAAGATTCCCAGCGAAGAAGCATGAATCTTACTACCGTAGGCTGCACGGCACACACTCGCAAGGCTCCGTTTAAAAGGCTCCCTGACAGTAGGAGCGTGGCTACCTGGCTGGCTGAAGCGGCCATTTCCTTTCCACCGGAGGAAACCCAACTGCTGCCAAAGCTAAGAGGTCGGCCCTGCCCCCACCTCCTCAGACCCACCTTGACTCCCAGGCACTCACAGCTCACGTGTCGCCTGCTCTGGCTATCCTATCCTCCCAATACTGCAGTCCTACCCTTCACAGAGACATTCCCGAACTCATCCACAAACATAAACAACTAGAAAATAATAGCAGTTACCACTTATTAAGCCCCTGCTGTGTGCTACCCACTTTGCACTTCTTATAATATGTCGTTCAACAGCCCTGTGAACTCATTATTATCCCATTCTGGCATATACAGAAGTTGATGTTCAGAGAGGTTAGTACACTTTTCAAGGTCACACAGTGGTTCATGGCAAAGCCAGAATTCCAAGCCAGCCCTGTCTAATTCCAATGCCCATGCACTTAACTATCGGCAGCACTGCTACTTAAACCATCCCTCCGGAAATGCCCAGTTAAGCCAGCTTCTATTCACCTTCATTCCCAGCCGTGCACCCAAATGAACCTAGGGCACGTTCTAGGCAAGAACTGCAGAGAAAAGAGCATTTGCTTGGGATTCCCCCCACTCATTTTGCTGTGCCTTTTCCTGCCAGGGGCAGGCAACTCCTATACCACTAGAACTATGGACCCTTCATGGGCAAGGATCAGAGTTATTTATCTCATTTACCCCAATGCTTAGCTATGTGCCCAGTCTAGAGCAGGCGCACACGGCCGTTGTGGGGCTACACTGAACTGGGTGCTGGGGCAAAGAAAAGAGAGAAGTAGGGGCACCACCAAGGAAAACAGCAGAGGGTGAACAGAGGATCAGCCCATCAGAGGAACACAATCACCAGAAAGGCAATGGTGAGGGAGAAAAAGCACATCATTTTTCCTTTCAGACTAACAGAAAGGCATTTCCCCTCAGGGGCAATGGTACTGTTACCATAAAGATGGCGGCCTTCAAATTCTTTCCTCTTCCCAAAATTTAAGTTCAAATCATTTTGACTCTGAATCACAAGAGGAAAACCTCACAGCAGATTTTCTCAGTGTAAGTACAAACTTGAGTAAGGAAGTAAGCAAAAGAGAGTGCAGAGAAAAAAGATAAAGACAAATGATCCTTGAACTACTCAACTCTCCCTTCCTGTTTCTCCCCACGGACCCACACTACTGTCGCAATGGCAAGATACAAGTAAACCTTACTGTTTCATAAAAATTTCAACCACATAACCCAATTAAGTCCACTGAAACAATTTCATCTTCTAGGAAATGAACACAGATCCAGTCTCAGATACTTTTGTGTTCACACGACTCTGCTTCTGTGCATTTGTCTCCTATTTTCTATGCGCGACCACACTCCCATCTCCTAATGATACGCTGGCAACTTCTATTCCAAACAGAAGCCGTACAGCCGCCCAGTTCTGCATTTATTTAGCACAGATCCTACTGAGAAATGTCCATTAGCAGGAGCTTTACTATGACCTAACCTTGAGAGTTCTGGGTTGAGTTGGCATTGGCTGTGAGCGGGCAGCCACAGAACGGGGCTGACATTAACCTGATTTCAGCAGTTGGCTTCCGAGTGTGCTTGCATCTGCTGTCTTAATGGACTGTAAGGCTGCCAGGTTGTCTTCCAGAAGCTGCCGTCAAGGTCGAAGCACGCAGGCAGGCAGCCCAGGGGGAGCCTGGATGCTCGGCAGACACCCTTGGTCAGTGGTCCCAGGCTGTCAGGCAGGTTTACCTGGAAGCCTTCGGCTTCTTTATTTTCCCTTTAATCTAAATAAAAGGAACTACTAAACACGTGCCGAGTTTGTTCATTCTGAACAAAACTAAACATTTTCTTTTGTTTTAATTGAAGCATAGTTGATTTACAGTGTTGTGTTAATTTCTGCTGCACAGCAGTGACTCAGTTATACACATATATATATTCTTTGTTGATATCCTTTTCTATTATGGTTTATCACAAGATACTGAATATAGTTCTCTGTGCTATACATTAGGACCTTGTTTCTTATCCATTACAAATGTAATAGTTTGCATCTACCAACCCCAAACTCCCAGTCCATCCATCCCTCCCCCTCCCCCCTCCCCCTTGGCAACCACAAGTCTGTTCTCTATGTCTGTAGTTCTGTTTCTGTTTCATAGATAAGTTCATCTGTGCCATATTTTAGATTCCACATATAATTGATATTATATGATATTTGTCTTTTTCTGACTTACTTCACTTAGTATGATAACCTCTAGTTGCATCCATGTTGCTGCAAATGGCATTATTTGTTCTTTTTTATGGCTGAGGAGTATTGCATTGTCTATATGTATCACATCTTCTTTATCCATTCATCTATTGATGGACATTTAGGTTGTTTCCATGTCTTGGCTATTGTGAACAGTGCTGCTATGAACATAGGGGTGCATGTATCTTTTTGAATTATAGTTTTGTCCAGGTATATTCCCAGGAGTGGGACTGCTGGAACATATGGTAATTCTATTTTTAGCAAAACTGAACATTTTCATCAGCCTCATTTCCTGGGGATCATTTTATCATCTTATCCTTCGTGGGAAGGCAGGCTTTTCTACATATGGAATTCCCCATTACAGAGGTCAGGCAAAGCACACTCACCATAAACAGGGGTTCTGTCCAATCAAACTGAAATTGCACAGCCTTGGCCTCTTAAAGAAAAGTTGCAGTTACTGTTAACTTTTAAAAACAATAGCCATTATTTGTTGGATATTAATTGTATTCTAGTCTTTATGGTAAACACTGTAAGTAGCCCTATTATTGTCCCCATAGTACAGATGAGAAAATTGAGGCAAGCAGAAGCCATGGAACTTGGCCAGGGTTACATAGCTAGGAATGGAGGAACAGGGCTGGAATTCATACCCAAGTCATTTGATTCCATGGTCTTCTTGCTGGTTCCCGTAAGGGGAACAAGTTCTGTCAGGAACCAAATAAAGTGATGGAGGGTCTGGAGAGCTAGGTGCTATTCTGAATCACATTTTCTGCCCCACTGACTTCCATCTTTTTTCAACATTAGAATCCCTTTGTGCTTT
The DNA here is from genome assembly GCF_039906515.1 of Pseudorca crassidens. Taxonomy (NCBI): domain Eukaryota; kingdom Metazoa; phylum Chordata; class Mammalia; order Artiodactyla; family Delphinidae; genus Pseudorca; species Pseudorca crassidens. The sequence continues at coordinate 191,194,681 of NC_090296.1, forward strand.
TCAAAACAAGGTCATGACAATCACTATACTCTTAATACACATTGAATGAAGCAAAAGCTACTACAAATTTAATAATGTTTATAAACAAGTTTGTATCTTATTTCTTACAGTAAAGTCGGTGAACATTACATATGTGTGTAAGTCATTATTATCGAGTTAGCGTACAATGCTTAGGGCACATAGGGACCCTTGGAACCCGTGAACTAATTGAGAAAGCCATAGCCAGCATTGATTTCAGCTCTTTGTCTCATGGATGCCCAAATATAGATGGTGTAAGGATGGGTAAGCATCCTGGCTTAAAAAGAACAACAAACAACGATAACAAATGAAACACATTTAAAGGTTTAAATAAAGGGGTAATTTAAGGGGACACTGAATTTACTGTCAATGTTCTCTTCTTGGAATAAGGCACAAAGTCAGCCTGCAAACAGATTAACAATTCTGGGCTTGGAGAGAACATTTCCCGTTGAGAGAGTTTCCAAAGCGTTTAAAAGAAGAAGAAGAAGAACCCTGTGACTGAAATGAACAGTTTCCCTCACCAGTTCAAAAGGCCCAGGAATGCCTGTTGTTATGAGGGTTAAATAAGACAACATACATTGGAACCAGCGGGCTTCTGTCCTCCAACGTGGGCCTAGTTAGGGTGGCGCTGGTCTCCTGTCCCTCGGATCTAACAGTCCTTATATGGCCCTGACCCTCACTACACCATGGTGGATCAGGGTCCCAGTCAAAGAAGAATGGCCCAGATGGGAATTAACATCCTCATTTCTCTCTCAGACATTTAAGGAAGGTCAGAAAAACCCCTGCAGCTCTTGCTTGGCTCTTCTCTCCTTTAGACTTCTCTGCCTCCTCCACCCCCAGGGCTCGCTCACTCTTCTGCCCTCTAACCTCATCCCCCAAACCACCCATTTCTGGTCCTGTCTTTGCCTCCCACACCTGTTGATGCTCCATCCACATCACCTAACTCCCTCCACCTCTGGGAAATTGTCTCTTCCCAGAATCTGTGCATGTGGCTTTTGTCCTTTTTTACTTCAGAAGAAGCGGGGTTGGAGGAGAAGCTGAGGCAAAGGGGACCGACAGGAGCCGTGAACTCTTTCACATTAACAACTTTTATAGTGTCTCGTAGAATTAAAACACAAGATTCTTTGTTTTCTCAAGTATTATCTTGGTATATACAGCTTTAAAACTTCCCAGGAGTTTAAATACAACATTTTATATGCTCCATAAATTGTGATATTAGCCTCTGGATGGCATGGGAAACACTATAATATTTTTCCTGGCCGTCAAAGTCATAATTAGCACCACTGCCAACACAGTACATTTTATACCCCTCTCTGGAGTTTTTCTTCATTCTAACTCTTATTTATATTTGAACACTCATTTGACCATGAACTCCTTTTTCTTCTTAACTTAACCGAAAACATATTTTCCACTCTTGACACAGTCATGCTGAATTCTAAAGTGTCAGCCTATTTCTGTGGATTATTATAAAATTAGAATATTATTAAATATACTTACACCTCAAGGAACAAGCTTGAAGACTACAAATATCATACGAAGTTTAGATTTGTTCATTATAAAGGTTAATTGACCGGGGAAATGATGACAACGGTCAGTCCTAGGTGTGTTTCAATAGCCTCAAAAAAGAAGAAGTTACATTTCAATAAAAATCAATACCGTATCGCTATTTGTTGTTGTTGTTGTTGTTGTTGTTGTTGTTGTTGGTTTTGGCCGCACCATGAGGCTTTTAAGATCTCAGTTCCCGGACCAGGGGTTGAACCTGGGTCCCCAGCAGTGAAAGCACTGAGTCCTAACCACTGGACCGCCAGGGCATTCCCACACCCTACCATGAATTTTTTTTTTTTTTGCGGTACGCAGGCCTCTCACTGTTGTGGTCTCTCCCGTTGCGAAGCACAGGCTCCGGATGCACAGACTCAGCGGCCATGGCTCACGGGCCCAGCCGCTCCGCGGCATGTGGGATCCTCCCGGACCGGGGCACGAACCCGCGTCCCCTGCAGCGGCAGGCGGACTCTCAACCACTGCGCCACCAGTGAAGCCCCCTACCACGATTTTTAAATTACAAAATTAGATGGAAGAAATGTCTGGACCCGGATTCTCTTGAGCCCAGACCCTTTCACTGAGCTTCTTGATCCCTCTTATTTCTGCATGTCCTTGACTTCTACCCTCACACCATCCCTATGAATGCCTCTCACCTGCTTGCCCTTCACCCTGTCTATGGCCACCTGACCTCCAGTGGGTGATGGTCTCTTTTCTACCTGCCCCTTTAGTCTTGTCCTCTCAAATGACCCCTCTGCCGCTCATTTGTTATTATGAGAATTAAGCTGAATTGAACACTAAATGCCAAAATACAAACACAGACTACATTTTCAACTAAAACTCTGCTTAAAACACCAAAGACTCGGGCTTCCCTGGTGGCGCAGTGGTTGGGAGTCCGCCTGCCGATGCAGGGGACGCGGGTTCGTGCCCCGGTCCGGGAGGATCCCACATGCCGCGGAGCGGCTGGGCCCGTGAGCCATGGCCGCTGGGCCTGCGCGTCCGGAGCCTGTGCTCTGCAACGGGAGAGGCCTTAACAGTGAGAGACCCGCGTACCGCAAAAAAAAAAAAAAAAAAAAAAAAACCACCAAAGACTTAAGTGGAAATGCTCCCATGCAGAAAATCCATTCCTCTGAGGACCAGGATAGGAAGCAAGAAAGTTACTGCTTTGAGTTGAGATGAAGACAGAGACTGAGCCAAGTTGAAGAACACGTCCGCCATTGCCAGAATTCCCGGTGTCGGCCAAGAGGATGAAGAACAAACAATGAAGGATATAAAGTCTCGGGCCCTGGTTGTGTTCTAGCTTTGTCCTAGGTTTGTTGTGTCATATTATAGGCAGCAGTTTATCTCTGGCTGAAAGGGATCATCTTTAAGTACCAATACCTTTATTATTCTCATTTTCTTTCCTACCATTTGGCCAAAAATGGTACCATCCTCCCACCTTCCATTGAGCCGCCCTCAGCAGGCAGATCACTGGAAGTAACTAGAAATCTGGATAGCTCCTTACTAGCAAGAGAAATTAGCCAAAGCAGAATCACACGGCTCACACGGTTGCTAGCCTGCGTCAGAGAAACACAGATGTCCTTGGAAATAAAACCATAAAGAACAACAACCAATGATTTTTTTCTGAGTCATGGGATTATGGACAATTAAAAAAAATATTCTTGTTTGTTTCGATTTTTAAATTTTACTGGACCATAGTAAGAAAATTGTAGATAATTTTATGATAGCTTATATGCTATCTAAATTTGGGGGAAGATAGATGTTTGTGATTGTTTTCAGCGATGTTCTATTCTAAACTATATGTTATTTGATGTGAATTAATAACTTCATTGTTAAATCTATTGGCAGGTGAACTGCTACTGGCTTCTGAGTCTCCCTCAGACATCCTTTACCGGGGAATTCTGAGACACAATCAGTTTTTATCAAGAGCGTATGGAGTGATGTTCCTTTTGCTACAATTAAAGGCCTGTGTTCTCCAAGCCCCACTGACAGCAACGATTCCCTCTGTTCAGTAATGGTTTTTTTGCTTCCTTGCCCTTGGTCTTGCCATGGAGAGAAGGTGAGAAAAGACTGTGAGAACATTCCTGCCCTCCCCAGCAGATACGGCCAGCAGAGAACTCTTCTTTTTTTTTTTTTTAATAAATTTATTTATTTATTTTTGGTTGCAATAGGCCTTCATCGCTGCACGTGGGCTTTCTCTAGTGGCAGTGAGCAGAGGCTACTCTTCGTTGTGGTGCATGGGCTTCTCCACGTGGGTGGTGGCTTCTCCTGTTGCGGAGCACGGGCTCTAGATGCACAGGCTTCAGTAGTTGCAGCAGATGGGCTCAGTAGTTGCGGCAGATGGGCTCAGCAGTTGTGGCTCGTGGGCTTAGTTGCTCCACGGCATGTGGGATCTTCTGAGACCAGGGCTCGAACCTGTGTCTTGGGTTCTTAACCACTGCGCCACCAGGGAAGTCTAAGAACTCTTCTTTAAAACTTCTAAAACTCTGTAGGAACGTAAGGTGTACGGTAGTGGTTTCGGTTTTCCTGTCTGAGTCCTGGCAACTTCAGAAGTACCCTGTGGAGTACCCTTGGGGAATGACCAGCTCACTAAATGTGACAGCCCCATGTCACTCTAGTGGCAGAACCAACACAAATGCCCAGTTACAGCTGTGATGTGTATTACTCCACATTCCAAAATCCAAAGCTACCACTCCAAACTAATCCCAGAATAGCCTGGAGTCTAGCAAAATAAATGGTACAGTTAAGTGTCTGTGGGAAGTTACTTTCTATGCGACTGTCAGCTTACCTTGTGTGGCTTCCTTTGACTTAATCATTTGATTTATGAATGGTCAATGTTATTGACCATCCAGCTGCCCATAAACCCTTCCACTTAACAAAACGGTGACCTATTAGCCCACTAGTTCAATAAACAGGCATTGAAGGGGAACAGTATCGGTGGAGGCAACCGACACAGGCAGCCAGACACTGCTGGCTCCGTGAGCGATCTCCCAAAGAGGGCAAGGATCTCACTTTGAATCTACAGAGCTTTGCTTGATTTTGCATAAAGAAATTATTGCGTGACTCAACTCTTCGTTCCTCTAAAGAGCAGTGAATATTTGAATGCTTTAAGAACACTGCTGTACATGTTACCAAGTAGATAAACACATACGTCAAGAGAGCATATACATCGTATGGACTATTCAACATCCCGGCCTTTGGCCAAATATTATAAAAGAATTATTTCACTCATGTGGTGCTGGATTTGCTGCTCCTACACATTAAAGCGCGGTAAGCTCAGAACACACCGGGAAGGAAGCCGTTTGTGGTACCATGACATTCAGTCCGCATTAAGGAAGCTACAGGTTCCTTAAAATGATAATCCCAGCCCGAGAACAAGGTCTGAAGGTCTGTGTGTCTGCACTCCCCTTGAACATTTACTGGATCTCACATCCTACGAAAGGATTTAACTCTGGGCCGTCCTCATAATGAAACGCTCCCCTACTCTGGTCTGTTTCTGCATCCCCCATCCTTTCCACTATAATCCAACTGTAACCCAGGAGTTCCCATTTTAAATGCATACAACAAAGATCAGAGTCTAATAACTTGTCTCTTGCTGTCTGCTAACAGACTGTGAGTTCAGTCTTGCAATAGAAGAGCACATTAAAAATTCTCAGTCTCTGACGTTCCTCGCTGGAAGTGACGCTCGACACTGGCTTACAAACCCCGCGACAGCATGCAAACAAAAACCCGGTTCTGCCTCACTCAGCCTGTGGTCCTGCAAAAAGCCCGGGCAGACAGCACGGTGAGAGCATTCCGTGGCTCTGTACTCACCACCCAGGTAGGTGAGTCCCTGCTCTGTTCTTTCCTTTCCTCAGACCTCTCACGCAAGCCCGAGTCTGTGTGGGCGCCTAGGTGGGCTGGACAGAGGCTGGGGGTAGGGCCAGCCCTTGGTGAACAGATCCTAGATGGCCAAGGCCAGGAGAGCTCCAATCACTTGGCCCCATGCTAGGGCAGAATTAACATGAAATGTTACAGCCGCCTGATAAAACGTGGTAACCTGGAAGCCAGGGAGACACACAGGAGAACTAAGAACTGAGTTTTTTTTTTCATTTTGTTGAATATTTACAAAGTAATTTTATTACTTATAAGAGATTGTTTGTGAATTGATCCAATATACTTGGGTCAATAATCTTCACTGTTTTGCCGGAATTATCATTTAAACACATAAATAATTTGCGCCTCAATTTGGTTTTCATGGTATGGCATAGTTGTTATTTAGGAAAAAAACCAAGGAGGAAAAAAAGTGCAATGTGTGCTCCCTATAATATAAAACTTATGTAACGGGAAGAGGAGGAAAAGGGCATCATATATGCATGTGGGCGGTGACAGCATTTATGTAATTTCTGTGTTGTCATAAGAAATAAAGTTTCTTAAAATTGCTTAGAAAGTGGCATTTTTACATTTAGCTATGCAGCACTTCAATTTACTAAAACTTAAATGGAATATTGCTCATTCTACTATTGAGTGGAAAAGAGCAAAGAAAACAAAGCAAACCCATATCAGGAATGGATTTTATAACTTCTTTCAATAACTTCTTTTATACCATCCAGAAGTGTATGTAGGTCATACACATTCTACATATACAGAACTGTCAACGCTGTAAGATGGTCTTCAAATTTTAAATAAGGCTTGCAACAGACCCCTTTGGCTTCCCAGGGGGTCCATTCATTTTATGACACCTTGTCAGATATTTTAATTAATCATGGACTTTATAAGTAATGAAGGCTGTGATTACACATGTACTTCAGTTATGATTCATTGAGCTCTACACACAGATCTAGGAAGAAATAATCCTGCAAATGTTGAGTTCAAGAGATGTCATACACTTTAATCAATCAGGAGACAGAAACTCATCAAAGACAACCAATAAAAGTCATTCAACCTAGAGACAGAAACTCATGGAGGGATACTAAAACCAGCAGGGGAAAGCTTAATGAGAAGCAGGATATTTACATGTCTCACGGTATCTCCCTACAAATCTCTTAGACACTACAAAGGGCGCAATAGTACCTTTACAAGGAAGACACCTGGGAAATGCTATGCTTACCAAGTGAGCAAAGTCACCATCACCAAAATTAAAACAAACAGACCTCTGCCTCCTGATACAATGCACCAAGAAGGACACAGTACTTCCATGTTATTCCTGCCAAATGCAGAACCCGAATCTAGTTACGAGGAAATAGCAGACAAGTCAAATAGAAAGCCATTCTACAAAATAAATGGCCTCTACTTTTCAAAAATGTCAAGATCAAGAACATAAAGGCAGGCTGAGAAACTAGATTAAAGGAAAACAAGCTAGAACAAAGGTAATCTGTGATCTTGGATCATCAGATTAAAAATGATCAGAAAACCCACAGACACAGAAAACAAACTTATGGTTACCAAAGGGGGAAGGGGGGAGAGATAAATTAGGAGTTTGGTGTTAACATATACCCATTATATACATAAAATAGATAACCAACAGGGACCTACTGTATAGCACAGGGAACTATACTCAGTATTTTGTAATAACCTATAAGGGAAAAGAATCTGAAAAAAATAAATATATATGTATGTATAACTGAATCACTTTGCTGCATGCCTAAAACTAATACAACACTGTAAGTCAATTATACTTCAATTTAAAAAAAATGATAAGAAATGGCTAGAAAGGACATTATTGTCATCTATGAAAAAACTAAATACAGACTGTAGACTTAATAACAGCATTTTATTAACGGTAAATGTCTTGATTTTGATCATGATAGTATGATTTTATAACAGAATATTTATATTTTAAGGAAATGCATGACAAAGTATTTAAAAGGGGATGATGTCTCCAACTTTCATATAATTCAGAAAAAAAATGTGTGTATGTGTGTACAAAGAAAGAGAGGAGGATAAAAGGTAAATAATTGGTGATTCTGGGTAAAGGGTATTCAGGAGTTTCCTGCACTATTCTTGAAAGTTTTCTGTAAGTTTTAAATGGTATTCAAATAGTTTCAAGGGAAAAAAATCACAGCTGGAAAAAAATTCATCCATAAAATATTTGTGTCACAGTGTGTCAGCTGGGTAGAATTTTGAAATTTCTCTAGCCTGTTCTAACTCCTTTAGAGGACACTATGCATTATTTTGAAGCAAATTTTCACAATGTTATGGGCAGAGTCATGTAAGTGGCCACCGTTAGCCTTGTCAGCACAGGGTAACACTTGAAGGGTACTTCCCTTGGAGGCTCTGATGTGGACAGACCCAAGGGGACAAGATGAACTAAAAGCTTAGTGGGAGAGAAGGACCATGTTCCAGAAATGATAGGACATCCAATGTTTTGTTATTCAAATTATGTGTCCTATTTTACTACATTTGGAAAATTCCCTCAAAACAGTAATGCAACATATTTTTACAACATGAACCCCTGAGCTGCCATCACATCATAATTTGTAAAAATATAGCTTGAAGCAAGATAATTTTGCAGTAGGATTTAAATTGTTTTCAGATGCAAAGAGGGAGATAAAGTGCTTTTCCAAAGACCAAAAAAGAGCAAAGCTAGAATCCTCATCTTCAGTTTCATCCATTCACTTATCCAATGGGCACTGTACAGTTGCCTACTGGGTACTCGGTAGACAAAGGCTCTTGAAACTCTATTTCCTATCACCTGGCACTGGCAATGCATTTACTGGGTCTCTAACAGGCATGTCAGAGTCACGCAACCAGACCTTAGTCCTGATTCCCACACTGCCCTCGCAACCCACTCCTCGCCCTGTCCTTCCCATCTCAGAAAACAGTAATGTCGTTTTCCTAATTGCTCACACCCCAAACCTTAGAGACCATCCTGTGTCCTCTCTTGGTCTCACATCCAGTACCTCAGCCAAGAGCAAATTCCATCTGTTCTACCTTCAAAATAGATCCCAAATCTAACCACCTCATACCTCTTCCACTTCTACCTCTCAGAACCAAGCACCAGCAAATCTCACCTGATAATCAAAATAGCATCTACCTGTTCTTCCAGCTTTTGCCCTGCCCATTACATTCTGCACTCACGCAGAGGTTAGAATGACTTTGTTTGAAAAGGAAGGTCAGTGCCTTAGTCTGCTCGGGCTGCCATAACAAAGTACAAGTGTCTGGGGGGCTTAAACACAGATATTTATTTCTTCACAGTTTTGGAGGCCAGAACTCCAAGATCAAGGTGTGGGCAGGGTTGGCTCCTCCTGAAGCTTCTCTCCTTGGCCTGTGGGTGGCTGTCTTCTTCCTGTGTCTTCACATCGTTTTCCCTCTGCGCATGTCTGTGTCCTAATCCCCTCCTGTTATAAGGGCACCGGTCCTATTAGATTAGGGTCCACCCATATGACCCAATTTTACCTAAATTTGGTCTTAAAGGCCCCATCTCCAAATAGAGTCACATTCTGAGGTACTGGGGGTTTGGACTTCAACTTGTGAATTTCAGGGGGACACATTTCAGCCCATAAGAGCCAGAGCACACACCCCTCTTGAAGCCTTCAGTGGCTCCCCTTAACACTCAGCATAAAAACCAAAGTTCCTAGAGAGACTTACAAGCCCTATAGGATCTGATCCCAAGACCGCTCTGATCTTATATCCCATTATTCTGCCACTTGCTCACTCCACTCCCATCCCCCTGGCCTCCTCGCTGTTGCTACAACATGCCAAGCACATGCCATCTCAAGGTCTCTGCACAACTGCTCCTTCTGCCTGAGTGTCTCTTTCCCCAGACATCCACATGGTCTTTAGCTCATTTTCTTCAAGTCTCTGTACAAATGTCACCTTATCAAGGTGAAGCCTCCCCAACCGCTCTGCATATAACAGCAAACAACCCCCAGTAAACCCTACCCCTTCCCTGATGTATGGTTTTCCATAGCCCTCACCACCATCTGACATTATTTACATTTTTATAGCCACATTATTTACATTTATGTTTCATCTCTTTCCCCCCACTCAATTGCAAGTTTCTTAAGGCACCATTTCTGTCCAGTTTATTGACCATTGTATGTACCCCCAGCACTTAGAACACTGCACGGCTCAGAGGAGGCACTGGTGAATATTTGTTGGGATTAAATAAATTAACTTATTTTACTGGCTTGCACTAGGCTCTGGGAGAAATATAAAAACTACCAGCACATTCCTGCTTTCAAGTACAAAAGTTTGTAATCTTGAGTGTTGGGAAATCACTTATTAGTTCCCATGTTTGATGGTTTGTTTTTTATGAGGAAAAAAAAAGAGGGATAACCCAATTTGTTGCATTTGTATATTACTTTTTAGATTACATCTAGCTTGTGGTCAACTCAAAAATAAATTAATCAATACCATGAAAAATAAAAGATGGAAGAGCAAAGTTCTCCTTAGTTTTGCAAAGTGACTAAAGAGTACTTTCTAGCCAATTCATTTCCTTGAGACATCTAACAATTTGCATGACAGCATGTACTTCTTTATTATAAAGTTTGTGAGGCCTAGAGAAGACATTTTAAAAATAATTATGCTTGGTGAATGGTGTAATTGTCCCTTTCTATAGAACTAAATCTGCCACAGAACATATCACTGTTCTAAGGGTATTTTTAGGTTTCCTTTTATAGACTATAAATATATACAACTCAAATGGCATCCACCTACTCTTGTTAATTCTGCCTGGATAATTCCTATTTACACCATTGGTTCCAAAGTTTAATCTCCCTAAAGAGATCTCCATGAGTCCAGAGAGAACTGTCTGAAAGACCCTAATAGGTTGTATCACTTCATTTAATGGTATTCAGTGACAGCAAAGGCTGAAAATCTGAAGTGGAAAGGAAAGCCTTAATTCTACTCCTAATTTTCATGATTAAGCTCTGACATTTGATTAGCTCCTTTTACTCGGGACTCTTGCTGTCTTCCACCATCTATACTCAGCTGCTGGGAAGGCGCTGGGTGGTAATGAACTGAACTCCTGGGCTGACAGAGGCCATTCTCCCAGCCACGCACTCTACATGCAGCTAAAGAAATCCATGCATGGTTCTCCCAACATCTATTTCAAGTCCCCAAGCCGTTGCCCAGGATGTTTCCACTACATGGGAGTCTCTCACTTGCCTATCTGCCTAGCTAACTCCTGGTCATTTTTCCTGATCCAGATTAAGTTATCACCTCCAAAGTTCTCCTTTTGACTCCCTCAGACAGTGAGTTACTCCCTTCCTGGGGCTCCTATGGCACTCAGCTCACACCTGAATGCCAGCATTAATCACCCTATTAGTCAGATTAGGCTAGGTTATGTTACAGTAACAATCAACTCCCCAAATCTTAATTATTTGTAAACAAAGGCTTATTGCTCTTTCAAGCAAAATCTGCTCAGGTAATGGTGACCCTCCAGGACACTTGTCTTCCATGCAGACTCAGAGATCCCAGCTAACAGTGATTCTTATACCTGTACCAACAAGAGCATGGGGTCTATTCATTCAGAATAACTGAAGAGGAAAACACTTGTCCAGAAGTGAAGTTCCATCCACAGCGCATTGGCCAGAAATGGTCACTACGGTCCTGCCTAACTGCAAATATGCACTCAGGAGAAAAGCTTAAGGTATGGATGAACATAACAAGTGAATTCTGATGCAGTCTATCTAGTCAAGGTAAATATCTCCAACGACAGAGTGCGAGCATCTTAACTGGAGGTAGGAATCATAATTATCCATCTCACTCCTGTAGCCCCAGTTCTGAAAACGGTGCGTGTACCCTAAAAGGTACCCAATAAACACTGAATGAATGAATGAATCATTTAGACTCATTGAGATCAACTGCCTGGAACTGAGAAAAAGCTCAGCCTCTCTAAAAGTACATGGTCACCCAATATCAGAAAGAAAGCAAGTTTGGCTGGGAAAATGAAGGAGAGAAAATGGCTGTTTAGGAAGCATTGGTATTGGCTATAGCACTTCATAAATACCTGTTGATCGAGCAAATGGATGGATGGATGCATGCATGCATGGATGGATGGATGGATGGATGAATGGATGGATAGGTGGATGGATGGATAGATAGGTAGGTGGATGGATGGATGGATGGATGGATGGATGGATGGATGGATGGATGGATGGATGGATGGATGGGTATAAGGGTGGATGAATAGTTGGGCAGAATACTTTCCCATCCCTGTTGCCAATAATCCTACTCTTGTTCAAATCATCCTCATCATCACCAAAGTTATTATAATTGCCACTATAATGAACATTATTGTCTACAGTCTTGTTTTTCCCCTCTCAACATGTTCTCTACACTGATGTTAGAGTCATCCTTCTAAAACTCAGATTAAATCCTGACATCACCTTATTTCCTTTAAAAAATATCAATTATTCCATCATTTAAAAAAGAGAAAAACAGCCATAGTCCTTCATGTGATATTCAAGATCCTTTGCAATTTGATTGGAACTTATGCCTCTACCATCCTCCACCTGCCTCTACCTACCCTTGTTCCCCCACACAGACCCAATTAGCTGTGCCCACAAAGCTTAGACTATTTGCTATATTCTGAAAAGGATGTGCATCTTCTCGTCTCTGATCCTCTGCTCATGTTTTCCTTTTCCTCCCTATCACAAGATGTCTTAAGTCAATTGGTATTTCCTCTGGGAAGACTCCCCAGATCACCTTCAGACAGAATTCATCACTCCCTTCTGCATTCTCCCATTATATCTAATCAATTCTTCTTTAAAATACTGCACTTAGGATAATATGCTTTGTATTTGGATTTAAAACAGTAGAGATGGAAAAAGGACACTCTAGTTGTATATGTGTATCTATTAGACTGTGTTTTCTTGAAAGCAAGGATCACACTTGACTGTCCTGATTAGGATAGTGCACTGCACGTCGTAAGCACCCAATCACTCATTGTTTCGTTAAACAAAAGCTATTGAGTGTCTAACCTGGCCTGGCAATGAACAAGACGATTAACATTTGCAGAAATGAATTAAAAGCCAAGGAGAGTTCTCTTCTCCCTGAGCCCTTTGTCATTTTCACATAGTACACAATGTCACGTGATGCCTACATCATTAATAAAGCCAATTTCATAATTAAATGAAACTCCATTATCTTGTCCAGATGCATAGAGCACTTTTGATGTATATTCTTCAAAAGAGAAAAACAGAGACCCTCACTGTGAACTACTTCCCTGATAATATCTCATATTCACTTCTCAGCAGATTAGATTGCCACTCTCTGAGTTTTATGGAAGTTTTTATCGGTCAACCTGACCTTTTGGATATGGCCTTACATTGGCTACAAGATGCAGAAGCTGGGCTCCCCATCGTTGGTGCGCATTTATGGCTACATGCATCCCCATTACTCACGACGAAATGTGCGTGGTGTTTTTAAGATGATCCTTAATCTTTCCAATGGCCACATAAATTGTTCTTGTGCACATCGGGCTTTCATTTTATTTCTTTTTAAGGCATCGATAGAGCAAAATGTGAATGCTTTCAAACAGCTTCTGTTTTCTTCACAGTGGAGACTTCGGGTGTGGAAATGCACCCTGCACTTCTTCCCTGTGGACTTAATAGCCGAGAACCAGCTCTGCACGCTAAGCCATCCTTCTCCCTTCAGAAAGGGCCCCAGAAGTCCCATTAAAGTTAATGGGGACAATTATGTCCACAAACCAAAGGGAAAATAAACCCCTTCATTTGTAAATTAGCCCAATTCCAGGAGATTTTCTATGTCAAACCAAGAAAGGATAACATGAAAACAGGTCAATCATGACTCCCTCTATTAACTGTCTGGAATAAACGTTCATCTGGGCAGCCTCCCATTCGCTCCAAGAAAAAAAAGAGACACAGCAAACTCTCAACAGCTCCTTGGAACATTAGTCTGTGAATTCCTCCACTATTTCCTTCCCAAGTCTTTTTGGTAAATGATAAATGGCAAGTCTGTTGATCACTTTCGGAGATCCCGTACAGCTTTATGCATCAACTCCCACTTTCCAGAAGCCATTTACCATGGAGACAAATGAGTTTGTCTTCAGCTGTGCTCATTGTTTTCTTCAGAAAGAATGGAAGTAGACATCTCTTTTTCTTTTCATATAACAAAAAACTGAAAATGTGTTTTTCTACTTTCTAAAAACATCTAAATTCAGTGCTAACAGAGCTGACTGTCTATGATAGGGCTGAGATATCCAGGAACACCTGCCCAGAATAGTACCTGTAATTAATAGTTACCTTTGGAGTAAAGAAGATATACAGATTGCCAACAAACACATGAAAGGATGCTCAACATCACTAATCATTAGAGAAATGCAAATCAAAACCACCATGAGGTATCACCTCACACCGGTAGGAATGGCCATCATCAAAAAATCTACAAACAATAAATGCTGGAGAGGGTGTGGAGAAAAGGGAACCCTCTTGCACTGTTGGTGGGAATGGAAATTGGTACAGCCACTATGGAGAACACTATGGAGGTTCCTTAAAAAACTACAAATAGAACTACCATACGACCCAGCAATCCCACTACTGGGCATATACCCCGAGAAAACCATAATTCAAAAAGAGTCATGTACCACAATGTTCATTGCAGCTCTATTTACAATAGCCAGGACATGGAAGCAACCTAAGTGTCCAATGACAGATGAATGGATAAAGAAGATGTGGCACATATATACCATGGAATATTACTCAGCCATAAAATGAAACGAAATTGAGTTATTTGTAGTGAGGTGGATGGACCTAGCGTCTGTCACACAGAGTGAAGTAAGTCAGAAAGAGAAAAAAAAATACCATATGCTAACACATATATATGGAATCTAAAAAAAAAAAAAAGGTTCTGAAGAACCTAGGGGCAGGACAGGAATAAAGACGCAGACATAGAGAATGGACTTGAGGACACGGGGAGGGGGAAGTGTAAGCTGGAACAAAATGAGAGAGTGGCATGGACATATATACACTACCAAATGTAAATAGATAGCTAGTGGGAAGCAGCCGCATAGCACAGGGAGATCAGCTCGGTGCTTTGTGACCACCTAGAGGGGTGGGATAGGGAGGGTGGGAGGAGATATGGGGATATATGTATATGTAGAGCTGATTCACTTTGTTATACAGCAGAAACTAACACACCATTGTAAGGCAATTACACTCCAATAAAGATGTTAAAAAAATAAAAATAAAAACCACCTAAGAATAAAAAAAAAGGAACATGATCAATCCAATGTACTTCTCTGTTAATAATAAATTAACAAGAATATTAAAAAAAATAGTTACATTTGGAGTGTCTTCCTTTCTGGAGAAATGCACTCAGTAAGAATCCAGTCATCATTTAATATGGGGACTGCAGGTACACTTCTGATGTAACAGTCAAGATTCACCTGCCCATTTTGTCCTTACAGTAAAACTAATATATTTCAAAAAATAAAATGACGTGTGGAGATTTATTTCCACATACAGCCAAGTGCTGTCCATGCAGTGTTCCCCTGGGACGTTCCATCTACCTCTTCCTACCATCAGCCTGGTCCCTCTCCTTCTTCACCACAGTGACTCAGGGCAGAACCCACAACAAGATCACATGCTTTATCCCATCTGGGCACTTTGCCTTCACTAGGATGTACTGCCCCTTGTTGATAACGGCGCTACGGCTACGGCTGCTTGGTCCTGACAGCCAGAGTTCCCAATAGGTTATGTAAGAAACAGTTGCATCCTGATGTTGACATAGTCGTTCTGTGTTCAAAGGCAAACCTGTTCCACTTCCCAATAAAGTGTATTAAAGGTTCAAACCCAATATTAAATCTACAAAGGATAATACAAGTTCGTATATGTAATACATTCCATAAAGATACACCATTAGAACAAAATTAAGGAGAAAAAGACTTTCAAAATAGAGTAAGACTGATCCTAGCACCACCTATAATACTGAGAAATGGTTTTGACTCATCACTGAGACTCCAGTGCCTGTGCAAACTCATTATAGAGTGGTCATTAAATATTTATTAAAATTAATGAACAGCAAATAAATTATGGAACATTGCTGGTTTAAAACTTTAATTCGTTTTAGATAAGAAATTTAATGCTTCAATGACGTTGGCAGTCAGACAGCAGTTACCTTTGCAGGGATGAAGTATATACTGGAAAGGCATATCTCGTGGGATGTTGGGGGTATTGATCTCGGTGGTGGTTACATGGAGATATGTGTGTATGTAAAATATATACATATATGTGTAAATATGTACATATATGTAAAATATGTGTAATATGTACATATACATAAAAATATTTTTATATATTACAAATTTATCCAGATGAACACTTAAGATCAGTGTTACACTTTACTGTATCTATGATAGCCTCAATTTTTTAAAAAAGATAGATGACTATAGAATGAAGTTTCTGATCTATAGAAAATCTGTTTTGTTCTCCACTCAGAAGGCCCTTTCTCTACCTTTGTTTTTGGGGGATTCTTTATTCCTGAGCCTGTTTGTCTGTGATTTGATTCGTATTTACATATTCCTCCTATTTCACACTAGCTCCTGCTTAAATAATTTATAATTCCTAGATAACTGCTTGACTTTGTTTTATGTTTCTGGGAAAAAAAAAAACAGAAATTGAAGGTTCAAAATAAAAACCTAAAAGAACTTAAGTACATAAATTTTCAAACCCATTTAGACAAACTAGAATACGATTTTTAAAATATAAAGTTGCTCATTAGCCCAGTGTTTTTTGGACTCTTAAGACATCTAATGGAGGAAGCACCAAAAATAATGTGGAAGCAATCTCCCCAGTTTGCAATATTGTTGGGTCCTCTTTCCACGCAACTTTCTACTCTACCTAAAGAGCATCTAACCACCTCACACCAGAGTCACCAAGGGAGTGTGCTCTTAGGGAAAGAGACCCCGTTAGCCATGTGACCTTTGAACTGGTCACTCAGCCCCTTCGTTAGGCTTCAACTTCCTCTCTAAAAACAAGACACTATGATTAGGTCCAAGGTCACTGTCAATTCCATCTTTCTATATTTCAATGAAATATAAGTTTTATTTTATGAGCAGCACTTCTGAAGTCTCCAACTTGATTTAAGAGAATAACTACAGAAATAGATTTTTTTCTTTAACTTTTCATCTACATAAAAATGGTTTTGCTTTCATTTCCCAATTCAACGATGGAAGTGACTATTGTCTCATATGATGAACATTCAACAAATATTAGAAGCAAAGAACTTTGTTTTTTACATCGTGCCATATTGAGTATACCTGTTTTTGTTTTGTTTTGGTTTTTTTTTTGCGGTACGCGGGCCTCTCACTGCTGTGGCCTCTCCCATTGCGGAGCACGGGCTCTGGATGCGCAGGCTCAGCAGCCATGGCTCACGGGCCCAGCCACTCCGCGGCATGTGGGATCCTCCCGGACCGGGGCACAAACCCGTGTCCCCTGCATTGGCAGGCGGACTCTCAACCACTGTGCCACCAGGGAAGCCCGAGTATACCTCATTTGCTCTCAATAAATATTAATTAATGGCTTTGATGCTAATAAAACTAATATCGCCAATACCCCAGAGTTAAGGCACCACCACAAAGTAAAGTTGGCTCATCTTCATTTTACGAGTCTGCACCATCCCCAAAATTTTCTTAGAGTTTATGATAAGACAACCCTTGACATTAAGTTAAGCATTAATATTTTGACCAAGCTGGGTGAAAACTAGGAAAAACTAGACTGCATCTCAGCTTTGAACTTGCTCTATGATCACAAAGGTCCAGAAATGAATGCAGCATATTGGGGTAGGCTTCTCTGCACTAATCTGCTAGCAGGATTAGTGTAGTTCCTTTAGAGGAATAATGAACTCAAGATATCATCTTAACCTAAAGCTGGAATTTCCTGATATTGATTAAGTGTCACCATGAACTACATGGACTTGTGTTGCTGTACCAAAGATATTCATTATTTATTCCCCATCAACAGTCCCTTCTTAAGGAATCTGCCTCACCCACAGCTCAGAAGGGACAACTATCCACTACAAATGCAGGGATTGGGGGAGGCAGAACCTGCTCTCAACTGGGCTGTCACTCCTCCCAGGCAGAAATCTGGAACTGAGAAACAGACTCTGAATCAGGCAGATGGTGTTGGAGCTGAAGGTTCATGTATAGTTAGATCCACATGGCAGGCAAAAGCCAGATACTGGGCAAATTTATCATCTTTGGCCATTTGAACTGCTATAACAGAATATCATAGACTGGGTGGTTTATAAACTGGGTCATTTCTCACAGTTCTGAAGGCTGGGAAATCCAAGATCAAGGTGCTGGCAGATTTGGTGTCTGGGAGGGCCCACCTCCTGGTTCACAGATGGCTGTCTTCTTGCTGTGTCCTCACATGGCAGAAGGGACAAGGGAACTTTCTCCAGCCACTTTTATAAGGGTACTAATCCTATTCATGAGGGCTCCACCCTCATGACCTAATCACCTCTCAAAAGCCTCACCTCCTAATCCCATCACACTGGGGGGTTAGGTTTTCAACATATGAATTTTGTGGGAACACATCTGATCTACTGCAGTGATGGAGAGCAGAAACTAGGAGGTGAGTAAGAAAGCAGGTTAGCCAAGTAGGGAATATAGGAAAATGCAGAGGGAAGAAGATATGGGTGGATCCAGGAAGAGTGGTACAGAAACAACTGACACCTTGCAGCTTCCTAGTTCCTGTGATACACAGCTTCTGGCCATTGGGTTTTAAAAGAATACCTGTGGTCACAGCCAATCCCATCCTTAGATCTGTCATTGTAAAAGTGATGAATAGAAGAATTTGCAGCCTCATGGTTACACACACACACACATTCATACAACTAGTACATACAGCTGGTACAGAATTGAATTAGCTAGAAAAACTAGACTCAGTTGGTATTAGGAAAGAACAGAGCTGCTCAAGGTAGAGGACAGGAGAGGACAAACACTCAAGGACAAACTGCTTTGGGGAGAAGTTGTAGATATGTTGAGAGAATAAAATAAGATTGAAGGCAGGTGGGATACTGAATGAGATACTGGGAATGATTTTACAAAGTTTTGCTGTTAGTTCAAATGGAATTCTCCTCTGCAACTCTTCAAGTTGTTTTTGTAAAGGTTTTACTTTCCTAGGCTTTCTGAGGAAAGAGACTAACATGAGACCCTGTTCTGAGACTGGACAGAGGGAGGCCCAGTTTTACTTGGGTTCTGGCAAACCCCAGACTCTTTCACAGATTGGGGTTTCTCAACAGAACTCTAATAACATTTTTAATGGAACAATTCTTTATTGTTCAAGACTATCCTTCAGACTGCAGGATGTTTAGCATCCCTGGCCCCTGGGTACTGAATGACAGAGCACCTCTCCGGTCACTGTGACAACTAAAAACACCCTCCACTATTTCCAAATGCCCCCAGGGTGGAGGAGAATGTTGCCCATGGTTGAACCACTGATGTAGACATTGCTAAATTGGTTTCCATTCATTGCAATGAGACAATTCCTGATGAAGACAGTGGCTAATAAATAAGAAGAGCAGAATTATTTGTATTTCTTCCCGAAGCATTCAACTCAATGATACGCAGTATCTCAGAAAGCAAACATGATGCTGTTGGCGCCATCACTGTGAGGACTGAATAAGAAGCATAAGATATTACGCTCCTAGTCCTGCACAAAATCCTGAAAGTGGGTAATGACAACAAAAATCAACAGGCACATAGTAGGGTTGGCCTTTGATGAAGGGCACATGACAGACACTCAGAAGAAAACTGGACCTCAGCCTGAAGACGAGGGCTAGGAGAAGATGTTATGAAAGTTCATGACCTCAGAAAGACAAAAATGAGGGTGAACACACTTTTATATCACATCCTGTAATATCAAAGCTAAGAGCATAGTTGAAAGCTAATATTTTGATCACTCACTGTGCTAGGGTCTAGTTAGAAGATGCTATATAGTCCCTGGACAAATAAAAGCAAGTACTGCTTTGTAGCATGAAGTCCTTAAAAACAGTGGTTCAGATAAAAACATATTTTAAAATCAAGATTTGTGCCTTTGTTCTTCCCTCTACTTCCTAGGGTGTTCTTCTCCCAGGTAATCACAGGGGTGATTATCAAGGATCATCTTCAAGGCTGTGTGAAGACACTGGCTTCTCAGTGAGGCTGACCAGCTGATTGAAAACAGTGACCTCGGCTGTGCACTGATCACGGTCTGGGTCTCGATCAAGTTGGTCACGTAGGAGGATCCTGAATGCACATCCTCCCACAGACGCACGGAATCCACAGCTCCCTACCAACAATTTCCTCTGAAAAACCCCCAGACTAGCTGAGTGACTCCTACACCTCAGGCAAACGAGACCAAAAACCCACTTGGATGCAGGTAGGAGGGGCTGAGATACAACTGTACCCTAAACCCCACACCTGGTGCAGACCCACAACTGGGAGGGAACTCAAAACCCTGAGCTTCTCCCTGAGGAGCAAAGGGTTTGAACCCCATACCAGGCACCCCAACTCCTAAGACCTGCATCTGAAAGATAAGCTCCCAAAACACCTATCATTGAAAGCCAGTGGGGCTCCTCTCCGCAAGACCCACCAAGCTACAGCAAACTGAGAAATGGTTCTTAAAGCGTAACACGCACTGACTCACCTGCTCCAGGGTCCAGCTGAGAGGTGCCCAGAATTGCTGTGAAACAGGCTGATTTACTTATCTTCAAGCATCTGCCTGAGGGGCCTGCTGAGGAGCTCCCTGCAGGCACCATCCTTGCACTGTCCCCCTGCTTCACGGCAGCTCACCACCTCCTCCTGGAAAGCAACTTGTACTTTCCTCTGGGGCCCCGATTTTTGTGGCTGCCGCCCACTGGACACCTCCAGATCACCTGGCTCTGGGGGCCACTGGGGCTTACACCCGTGGTCCCTCCAGACTGTATATATTTGCGTACTTTAAAAGCTGCTGCCTGAGGGTGTGGCTTCGATCAGCCTGAATCTGGGTTCTGACTCAGATCCTCCCTGGACAGGTCTTGCCACACCCTTAACCACTGGGAACCACTGAGAATAACATAGGCCGCCTGGACAAGCACGAAGTTCTGAGACACGACCAAGAGCCAGGGCAGCTCTGAACAATAAGGTTCATCTCCTCCGCAAGGCCACTCCTTCCAGACCAGGGAGGTGCCTCGTTTAATGCAAAGAAGCCAACACAGAGGGTCAAGGAAAGTGAAGAAACAGGGGAATGTGTCCCAAACGAAAGAGCAAGACAAAACCTCGAAACTGACCTTCATGAAATCATCACTGCTTGTCCTCCTCTCTCATCCGTTCTTCTCCACAGCTTTTATTACCATTTACGATCCTATTTGTTCACTCATGTATTTGTCTGTCCCCTCGCTAGAACGTACACTCCATGAGGGCCAGGACTTCCGTTCTGTCTTTTCACTCAGTGCCTACAAGAGGGATTGAGAATGGTAAGCACTTAATAAATAGTTATTGAATGAATGATGGATTAAAGAATAATTCAGACAGGTAAATATATAATAAATACATAGCAAGTAATTAAAGAAGGTTAATGATGTTTAGGGTAGCATTTTAATTCTTGGAGGTTGACAACATGGAAAACAGACATCATTCCACCAAATCATTCCATCGTTGTATGTCCCAGGCTGGACCTGCCCCCGGGGAAAGGCCCTCAGCCCCACCTCCACACACGTCAAGGTGGTGTTCATTACCACAGTGCTGCCCCTACCTGGTGGTTTCTGGCAGCACGAGGAAGGAAGGGCCCTCCCGCATTCCTTCCTTCAAGCCTTGTTTCCTGAGTGTCGGCTATGTTCTCGGTCCTGCTTGGCACTGTTCTCTAGAGGCACAATAGTGAACAAGACAGACCCAGGCCCTGCCCTCCCTATGTTTTCAGTTTGGTCACAAAAATGAGAAGACAGCCTTGCAGAGGAGGCTTACAAGGGAGGCTTGTGTGGAGAATCTAGGAAAGCAGAACGGAGAAAACAAGAGAATTATCTGGCCCAGAGAGGTGAAAAAGTCAGGGAGCTCTCCCTCTAACTGAAGTTAAATCATCCTCTCTGTTCCTTGTTTTTCGCTCCTTTTTTCCTTAACCATGGTAAAATACCCATAACATAAAGTTTCCCATTTTAATGATTTTTCGGTGTACAGGTCATGTACGCTTAGCAGCATGAGGTCCATTCACATTGCTGGGCAGCCATCACTCTCCCTCTCCAGGACTTTTGCCATCTTCTCAAATGTCCCCCTGTCCCCATTAAACAACATCTTTCCGTTCCCTGCCCTAAATTCTGGGTCTCTGTTGCTCTGTCTCCTGAAATGCAACCCCCCATGATCATATTTTAGGGACAAAGGTCACACTTAGATGATGTGAAATTTATTTTAATAAAACCAGTAAGAATGTAGGGGGGAAATCCAGTTGAGCTCTTGACACTCCTGTGATTCTGTTCTGAATTTTAAAACTTCCTTTTTGGGGGGAAAAAAATGAAAAGGCTAATAATGGAGATCCAGTCAAAAGATTGTGAAAGAACTCTTATCCCCACGGCCATATCAATTACATGACAATGTACGTGTGTTGCTTCAGACACCACGGCAAATGTCTCTGTATAAAATATAAAATAAACCGTTTCAGACAAGAATGGAAATGTATCAGTAAAAAATAATTTGGGCTCTGTTGGAAAATAAAATACATTCCCAAAGCCTCAATCCCTTCTTGACTGTATTTTCCTATAAATAATTAAGAATTCAAGTAATTATGTTTCATTATTAACTGTAATGTTTTCCAAAACTACTATATGCAGGTCTGGAGACCTCACTTGACCTACTTATAGTGGTCTGCAACAGAGGGAGATTTTTTCTTTTTTGAGGATATCTTTTTTTAATTGGGATGAGGGCAAGAGGGGATTAAGGTAGGTGGCAAATCATACCCTTCATTTTTAGTGAGGAGCCATGGCTTCTAGAAATGTCCACCATTCATTCCTAATAGTCATTCAACAAACTTTTCTTGAGAACCCACATATGCCAGGCACTATTCTGAACTCCTGGAACACATCAGTAATCAAAACAGACAAATATCCCTGTTTTCCTGGAGCTTCCTTTCCGGAGGAAATTTTAAAATATGATTTTAGATACTCCTCGATTACTTGATCTATTTCTGTTTATCAGAAAATTTTGCAATAGTGTTGAGGACTGGAAAAGAGTATTGAAAATTTTTCTGGTGTACACTTAGAAATCATCACTAAAAAATCTATCTGTGCTTCCACTTACTGTATTCACTCAAGTCTTATATTCATACCAGAAATACATACTGAGAGATTTTTTTCAGCGGCAAGAGACTCTGCTAAGAAGTATGAGGGGATATAAACACGTGTGAAACATATCTGTAAACTTATTCTTGGATGTGTTGCACCCACACCATGGTTTCAAAGGAAAATTATCAAACTATCATTACTATGTTACAATAGCTGGGCAATGTCATGCTATCTATGGCACCTGAGTTAAACAGCACAGAGGGTTTTCTTTTTTTTAATTTATTTTATTGACGTATAGCTGCTTTACAATGTTGTGTTAATTTCTGCTGTACAGCAAAGCGGTTCAGTTATACATACATATATATGTATACATATACATATATACTATGTGTATATATATATATATATATATATTCTTTTTCATATTCTTTTCCATTACGGTTTATTACAGGGTATTGAATATAGTCCCCTGTGCTATACAGTAGGACCTTGTTTAAATAGCATAGAGTTTGACTCTACCTTTGGTAAATAAAAGTCCCCTGTGGGTCAGGTAGGTACACCATGGGAACCACAGTGAGAAGCAAAGAGCAAACGGTAGTCTGGGTGGCACAGAGGGCCCTTTAAGCCTGATCCCAGGAATCACGGTACTAGCAGGATGAAGACCCACCCACGGTCACCAAAACTCCAGGGGCAGGAATG
The DNA here is from genome assembly GCF_039906515.1 of Pseudorca crassidens. Lineage (NCBI taxonomy): Eukaryota > Metazoa > Chordata > Mammalia > Artiodactyla > Delphinidae > Pseudorca > Pseudorca crassidens. The sequence goes on from NC_090296.1 coordinate 191,218,111, forward strand.
GAACGATTACTGCCTGTCATCTTATATCAGAGACTGTAAACCATTCTCTCTGTTTAGGTGCACCACTGAGGACTAGGCTTTGTGACAGAAGGCAGTCTTGAAGGAGGGGACTTGGTTCATCTTTTCTAATTTTTATTTTATATTGGAAGATAGTTGAAATGCAATGCTGTGTTAGTTTCAGGTGTACTACAAAGTGAATCGGTTGTACGTATACATATATCTACTCTTTTTAAAATTCTTTTCCCATTTAGGTTATTACAGAATATTGAGTAGAGTTCCCTGCGCTATACAGGAGGTCCTTGTTGGTTATCTATTTTAAATATAGTAGTGTGTATATGTCAATCCCAAACTCCCAATTTATCCCTCCCCCCACCACCTTTCCCCTTTGGTAACCATAAGTTTGTTTCCTAAGTCTCTGGTTCATCTTGGTTTACCCAAAGCACAAGTCAGTGAGGGCTCCAAAGAGCTGCCGTGTTTGTGCAGAAAATGACAAGAGTTTGTGCTGGAGAAGACAGCAGTGGAGCATGAAGTCAGATACCCTGGTTAACTGCAAACACTTGGCCACATTTTGAGTTCCAACCTGCATTCTACACCTTCTTGTTTTCAAATATTTGGAACAGTCCTCAAACTTCTATTTTTAATTTTAGCAAAAAGAAGCCTAGAAAACTTCTATGAGCTTCTGACATTTTTCTAGACCTCAAAAGGCCTTTAAGAATATTTTGGTGAGTCAGACAAAAATGATTCAGAAACATATGGATTGCATTTACTTGGATAGATCAGAATTTAACACAAAGTAGGTTAAAATACTTGGCTACATCCTGTGCTCTGGGGTAGCCAAATGTTTGGGAAAAGTGTGGCAACATGAACACCACCAGGCTGCCTCCTACACTGCCCTGTTTTCATTTGCATCTCTCTTTTTATTTTTTCCTCTCAGGCTGCCAGGAACGCATACTAGGCTTCAGGGACAGCTTAAGGAATAATAGCCTGCAGCTAGAGAGACCCCCACTACCATTTTCCAGGAAGAATCTGGATTCCCCAGAGATGCTACGTTCAACAAATATGAACAAGCACAGCAAAAACCCACACTGTGTCCTCAGCCACATCGAGGCAGTCTTCTTTAGTATTTTGCACAACTTCATCCAATTCCAGCTTTCTGCTTGTCTGAGAAACAGACCAGAGCAGTGGCCACAGGACCAGCTCTATAATTTGAAGAGCTCAGTGCAAAATGAGGATGCGGCCCCTTGCCCAGGAAGTATTAAGAGTGTCAAGATGGCAAAAATGGCATTAAAAAAAGCATCGAGAGAGTATGGCCCATAAAGCCAGCCCTGCGTGGCAATGCCCTGGGGCATTTCCTCCCTTCACATTTCTTATTGTAAAGAAAAACAAGATGATGGCAGAATAATCAGTGTGAACTCAGATTAGTTAGGAAATGAGATAATGATTTAACGATCGGGATTTCCCAAGCACTGTTAACTAAAACCAAGGACAGGATCAGAGATCAACAAAAATTTCAAATGGCATCACAGCAAGAGTGAAAAGGCTGACTTTAGACTGAACCAGCAAAGTTTCAAAGAACAAAGAAGAGTTCAGAGATTGCAGGAGAGGGGTGAGGCAATGGTTCTTGCGGCCTCTGTGCTGTGTCCTCCAGGGGCTCTGATGCAGCTGTTGATGCAGAGAACAGAATTCTCTCTGAAACTAATGGCACCATTTTATACCACCACCAAGGAAGGTGTTGTTATACCAAGGATTTATTTATTTATTTATTTATTTAATTTAGTCTAATTGAAGTATAGTTGATTTACAATGTTGTGTTAGTTACTGCTGTAGAGCAAAGTTTTACATATATATATACTTTTTTTATATTCTTTTCCATTATGGTTTATCATAGGATATTGAATATAGTTCTCTGTGCTATACAGTATGTTTACCCATTCTATTAATGTACATAAAAGCTTACATCTGCTCACCCCAACCTCCCACTCCATCCCTCCCTCAGCCCCCTCCCCCTTGGCAACCATAAGTCTGTTCTCTATGTCTGTAGTTCTGTTTCTGTTGCATAGATAAGTTCATTTGTGTCATGCTTTAGATTCCACATATAAGTTATACCATATGGTATTTGTCTTTCTCTCTTTGACTCACTTCACTTAGTATGATAATCTCTAGTTGCATCCATGTTGCTGCAAGTGGCATTATTTCATTTTTTTATGGCATTGCATATATATGTACCACATCTTCTTTATCCATTCATCTGTCGATGGACATTTGGTTGTTTCCATGTCTTGGCTATTGTGAATAGTGCTGCTATGATCACAGGGGTGCAAGTATTGTTTAGAATTTTAGTTTTGTCTGGATATATGCCCAGCAGTGGGATTGCTGGATCATATGGTAGTTCTATTTTCAGTTTTCTGAGGAACCTCCATACTGTTTTCCATAGTGCCTGCACCAACTTACGTTCCCACCAACCCTGTAGGAGGGCTTCCTGTTTCTCCCCAGCCTCTCCAGCATTTGTTATATGTCGACTTTTTAATGATGGCCGTTCTGACTGGTATGAGGTGGTACCTCACTGTAGTTTTGATTTGCATTTCTCTAATAATTAGCAATGTTGAGCATCTTTTCATGTGCCTGGTGGCCATCTGTATGTCTTCTTACACCAAGGAAGATTTTAGAGGAATGTGGAATAGCTCCAGGAGATTTCCTATGTGCTTTTGCAATCTGTAATTTTACCATCTGCCTTATTCAGTGTGGCCTAATAAAGATTTCCACCTCTTCTTTCACAGTTTCCAGAGAGGAATAAATATGCTAAGTAACGACTTGGGCACAGAAGTCCTCTTTCCACAAGCCTGTTAAAGATTAGGCTTCAAGAATCATAGTACCTAAACGCAGGCGTTGCCCATAGCATTTCTTTAAAAAATACTCTGTATGGGGCACACGTTTATGTATTTATTTTCGAAAGAAATATCTTTTTTTCCCCTGTGGATAAAATTCTGAGCATGTGAGGCACAAAATTAAAATCCCTTGGTTATTTCAATCTTTCCTTTTATGAGGAGCCCATTATATCTTTTCTAATTCTTGTGTAAGATTTGTTCATATTATATTACAAAGAGCATTTTATAAGTTCAGTAGTTTTCAGTTTCTCATTAGTCTTTTTTGTTTGTTTGCCTATGGTGTCTATTAAGACTTGCTTTTAGAAAAACGAGACAAGACAGAGTCCGTTTTACAGAGTCCATAAAGGCACACAGTTCTCTCTCATTTTTAAAATAGAGTTGATTCTATTTTTTTAGTGAATCAGCACAAGGTCTGTTATTAAGCATTCCATTGTATCATGTGTTTTATTTTTTTTGCTGGTAGAATTTTATAATAGTTTACTTCTTCTTTAAAAAAATTTTTATGGACTTCCCTGGTGGTCCAGTGGTAAAGAATCCGCCTTGCAATGCAGGGGACGCGGGTTCAATCACTGGTCGGGGAACTAAGATCCCACATGCCGTGGGGCAACTAAGCCCACGCGCCGTGACTACTGAGCCCACGCACTCTGGAGCCCACTCGCCACAACTAGAGGGAGAAAACCCGCACGCCACAACTAGAGAGAAGCCCATGTGCCACAACGAAGAGCCTACATGCCACAACAAAGACCCAACGCAGCCAAAAATAAAAATAAAACAATTTTTTAAATTAAAAAAAGATTTTAGTGTTTTATCTTATTTGTGAAGATGGATGAATCTGTTTCTATGTGCATATCAAAAAAGTATGAAAAAATAAGAAACCAGTGCTTCATATACTGCAGATAAAAAATGTTAATTCGATAAGCACTCTAAAAAGCATCCAATATGCCGAAGACTTGGCTTTACCTGAAATATCAGCTTAATTCCATTCAGCAAAGGTGGATAAAGCATCCCAAGGCATCTTTAGCAAGCTGGGTACTACAGATGTAAAGATGAATTGAACTTGACCCTGGCATTGTACAAATTTGCTATGTGTAAGCAATTGCAGGCAGTAAAAGATCCAAACACTGCAGGCTGAATGATGGACTTGAAAGAAAGAAGCCTGTCGTGGCACAGTGGATCAGATGACGTCATAACCTTTCATTTCAAATCTATGGCATTTCAAACACAGCAGAGCGTTGTCTAAAAATACGAAGGCTTAATTCCCTTCACAGGCTCCATGTGGGAACACTTCCTAGCAGACTGGAAAGTATTTCAAATGACATAATCTACACTTGTCCGATTGAGTGAGCAAAGGCCATCCAAGGACACATTTATTTTCTTCGACTTTCTTCTCCAGAGATTTTTTGATTCCATGCAAATTTTCAAGATTTGGTAGTTGATGACTGATCTCAGAGCAACAGCGATCAATCAGGCAAGTCTGGCTGCAGGCACCGTGGACACATTCTACTTAGACTGAAGTCATCCTATGAATCCCTCTAAGTCAGACGCGGTTAGAGCCATTTCTGGGATATCTACGAATTTCCACAAAGGAAACATTAAGTTGGAAGTAAAAGTTCTTATTTCTTCTTATTTCTAAGTAAAAGATTCTTCTTTCTTCATATTTGAATAAATTTAGGTGATATAAATGAAAGAGACTTTCTTCATGACCATGCGATTTATTGTGTTTGAAGGTGTGTTTGCGAGGTTGGAGATGTGTGGGTGTTTTCACTTGTGGGTCTGTGTATGTACGTACCTGTGTCTTTGGGAAGGAAGGAGAAAAGTTAGGGTGAGGGAGTGCAGCATGCAGGGACCTACAGAAGCAAAGGTGAAGAGGTGGGACTGTCTAAAGGAAGTCAAGCTGCAGACTGCTTGCTGCAGGTCCACTCCTTCATGCTGGAGGCATCCTTTCATTGGCCCTGTCATCTGCATGCCCAGCAGAGCAGCTGCAGGGTGGACACTAGACTGGGCAGGCTTGAGTGGAGTAAACGGAGTAGACAGCATATGACTTGCTGTCTTTGTCAGCCCTGGGCAACCATAACAAAGACCACAGCCTGTGTGGCTTAAAAACAGACCTTTATTTCTCACAGCTGGAGGCTGGGAAATCCAAGATCAAGGTACTAGCAGATTCAGTTCTTGGTGAGGGCTCCTTCGCGGGCTTGTGGGCAGCTACCACATCCTCACGTGGCCTTTCCTCAATGCTAACCCATCAGGGGGTCCCACCCTCATGACTTCATCTCACCCTAATCACCTCCCAAAGGTGCCACCTCCAAATACCGTCACATCTGGAGGTTAGGGCTCTGACCTATGGATTCTGGGGGACCCAAACCTCCAGCCCCTAACACTTGGCTTCTTCCTACCACTGTATTTTTCCACCATCCTCAGGCTCCTGGAGCTTTCTCATTACCTAGACTTAACCTGGAAATCAGCCTCACTCTTCCACAAAGCGCTAGCCTTCACCTGACCATTTCTAAGACAGTTTCAGTTACTAGAAAGAGAAACCAGCATGAGCTAGCTTAATCCAAAAATGCTTACAATTTTGTCAATTATACCTCAATAAAGTGGAAAAGGTCATTGACAACTATTAAAATAAATAAATAAAAGTAAGCATCCTTATTTTTTAAAGAAAAGCAGGGAGAGGGAATATAAGACTACAGTGAAGTCTCGTGGAACAGGAATGCATTCAATCATTCATTCATGCATTCAAAAACTATGTATTGAGTAACTAGCATGTGCCAAGTTCAGTGGTAGATTCTGGGAACTCAGCAGTGAAAGAGACAGGCGTCTGCCCTGCTTATACCCTGGTAGAGAGACAGACGTGAACCAAGTAATCACACAGATACATGTATCATTATAAATTGTGCTGAGTGCTCCAAGGAAAAGGTATAGGGTGTTTCAGAAAGTTTAACAAGAGGGCCTGACTTAGAAGAGATTTGGGAAAGAATTTGCTGAGGAGTACACGGCTTCCCATGTACTTAGTAGATAGTAGATAAATTCTACTAAGTAGATAATTAGTAGAATTCTACTAATTCTACTTAGTAGATAAATTCTACTAAGTGCTAAAAGAAGAAATTATACCAGATCAACCCACACACTTAACAGAAAACAGAAGAAGAGAGAGCACTTCTCAACTAATTTACGAGGTCAGCATTACCATGATCCCAAAATTATATAAAACTTTCCTCCCAAATATAACTAGATACTCTCATGAATATATGTGGTAGGCAGAATAACGTCCCCCTACCAAATATGTCCATGTCCTAACCCCCAGAACCTTGAATGTTACCTCACATGGGAAAAAGGATTTTGCAGATGTGATTAAATGAAGGATCTTGAGATGAGAGATTATCCCAGATTATCCAGTTGGCCCGATGCAGTCACAATTGTCCTTATAAGAGGGATGCAGGCAGGAGAAGTCAGAATTAGAGAACATGGCGATGTGATGACAGAAGCAGAGATCAGAGTGATGCTTTGAAGATGGAGGAAGGGACCACAAGAAGCTGAAAAAAATCAAGGAAGTGGGTTCTCCCTTCAGAGGCTCCGAAAGGAACCAGCCCCGCCAACACACTGACTTTACCCCAGTGAAATGGCTTTTGGACTTCTGACCTCCAGAACTGTAAGAAGATACATTTGTGTTTTAAGCCATGAAATGTATGGTGACTTGTTACAGCTGGAACAGGAAACTAACACAACATAGTTGCAAGAATCCTTAACAAAATTTTAGCAAACAAAATCCATCAGTATACAAGGATAATACATCATGAACAGGTGAGATACATTCCAGGAATTCAAGACTGGTAATCAACGTAACGAGTTTAAAAGGAAAAGCCATATGATCACCTCAAAGTAACGCAGAACAAGCACTGGACAAAATTCAACACCTATTCATGATTAAAAAGAAACTTTCTGCCAATTGTGACTAGAAGAAAATGCCTTGCATCTACTAAAAATCCGCAGCTAGCATCATACACAGTTATGAAAGAAGGAATACGTTCATTTAGGAATAAAGCAAGAATGTCCATCCTCACCACTTCTATTCAATATTGTGCCTAGCCAGTATAATAAGGCAAGGAAAAAAGGGACTGAGTTGGGAAAAAAGAAAGAAAACTGATTTTTTTCACAAATGCATGATCTACTTCTAAAGAATACACCAAAAACCTACTAGAACTCATAAGGGAATTTATAAGGTTGCAAAATACAAGATCAACAACAAAAATCCATTCCATTTCTCTATATATACAACAAACAGTTGGGAAGTGAAATACACTGAAAACTGAAAAACTCTGTTGAGAAAAATTAAAGAAAATCCAAGTAATGAAGAGATATGCTATTTCATAGATGGGAAGACTGAATAAATTTGGCCCTCTGTATCCATGGGTTCTACATCTGTGGATTCAACAAACTGCAGATCAAAAATATTTGAAAAATTAAAATTCCAGAAAGTTCCAAAAAGCGAAGTTTGAATTTGCTGGGCACTGGCAACTATTTACATAATATTTATATTGATTAGATGATATAAATAATCTAGAGATGATGTGGTATATATACCACAATGAAACACTACTCAGCCATAAAAAAGAATGAAATTGTGCCATTTGCAGCAACATGGATGCACCTAGAGATTATCATACTATGTGAAGTAAGTCAGAAAGAGAGAGACAAATACCATATGATATCACTTATATTTGGAATCTGAAATCTGATACAAATGAACTTATCTACAAAACAGAAACAGATTCACAGACACAGAGAACAGACTTGTGGTTGCCAAGGGGAGGGGGAGGGGAGGGATGGATTGGGAGTTGGGGATTAGCAGATGCAAACTATTATGTACAGAATGGATGAACAACAAGGTGCTACTGTATAGCCCAGGGAACTATATCCAATATCCTATGATAAATCATAATGGAACAGAATATAAAATGAATGTATATGTATGTATAACTGAGTCACTTCGCTGTACAGCAGAAATTAACACAAAGTTGTAAATCAACTATACTTCAATTTTAGAAAAGATTTTAAAAATTAACCAATATAGTCACATATCCTAATAGATTTTTCTAAGAATGCATCTGTGAAACACGGAACACCAAAAAGTTAGTCACAGAAGAAGAAAAACAGCAGGATACTATTCATTAATGGTCAAAAACACAAAAACGAAGCCATCTAGTCTAAAGATTTATACTTACGTAGTAAAACTATAATAAAAAGCGAGGGAAGGATGAGCACAAAAATCGAATAGCATTTATCCCTGGGGGCTAAAGGCGAGGAATACGATCATAAAATCCTTGTAGTTTCTTACACTGGAGGATGAGTATGTGCTCATCACTTATCCTTCATACCTTAACCACAGACACATGATATCAATCTTTTCTTATATCTGAACATCATAATAATTTTTAAATTAGCAAGCAAATATATTCTTTAAAATGGAGGAAATAAATCTCCACGGAACTCAGATTCATCAAAAAAGTTTCGCTTCTGTACAGAACATACCTTCAGAACATTGTGTTACAAAGTGCTGTGAGGCTTGGGGCTAAATTTTCTGTGGACCACTTTTAATTTCTCATGGTCTCAACCTTTGCTTGAGGGCTACTGGTTGCAGTCAGTAGAAAAGCCCACTATATCCCCTGGTTAACAATTTCTTTTAATCAAAGTATACATTTTACATCTTTTTGTAAGAGTGGACACTGTTTGGTTGTCCCTTTGGGTTAGAAAAGCAGTTTATTTCTCAGTGGTAAACAGATGTGTCAGCCATGTCAACAGCATGGACCACTCAAGTGCCCATGTGGAAAGGAAGAAGGGACAGGGAGATTGCTGTAATATTTATTTGATCATCCTGTTTAATTATTCATACGTTGAAGACCCAAATCCATACAGACTTTTTAAAATAATGTGATTGTGCTATAGAAAAAATATGTCTTTGCAGCCGACCTGTCATTACAGAGAAGCCAATCATTTAGAGGTGCTCTGCACCCTTCCTTCTTTCTTCCAGAAAATGCAATCCTTGTTTTGTCCATTGTGACTACAACCGTGAGAGAGAGGAAATGTAAATCTAATGACATGTTGTATATAAAATTATTTTGAAAACATAAAGGGATAGCTATGGAAGCTATTCCCGGTTATTATGATCCCTTCCTGATTCCCCAGATAAGTGAGGCAGAAACAAGGGAAGTGAAATTAGGAGTTTGGGAGTAACATACACACTACTATCTATGAAATAGATAACCAACAAGGACTTACTGTGTAGCACAGGCAACTCAATATTTTGTAATAATCTATTAGGGAAAAGGATCTGAAGAATATATATATATAAAACTGAATCACTGTGCTGTGCACCTGAAACTAACACATTGTAAATCGACTACACTTCAATTTAAAGAAAATAAGTAAGTAAAATTTAAAACAAGAAACAAGGTGAGTTGCCATGATTAGACTTTGCCTCAGGGTTAGAAAACTGCAAGCCTCCTTCCAAATCTGAAGGTAAGCAGAATAATGGGTTTTCGATCTTAAAAACAAAACGTAAAACTCTTTGCACAACAAAGTCTTGCAAATTGTTAACAAATAAAACGGAAGTTGAATGATTCTGGCAGGAACCGAGGATCTGGGGACAGTCAGTCCAGCCCCGTCCCTGACAAGGGGGTACTGGGCACCACCCCTGAAGCCCTGGCAACCCAGACACTTCTCCTGACCCTGAAGGCAGCTGAGAGGGAGGGGGAGAGGTAAGCGGGGGCTCTCCTATATCAGTCTGGACCCCAAATGGTACGGTGTTTTGTGGGTCCCAAACACGCAGTCACTTTCTCCAAGGCCAGAGGCTGAGTCAGGGGAGAGTCCGGGGGTTCTGACCACCTAGAACAGTGCCTGGCGCATGGCAGGCTCTCAGTGACCATCCACCACCAATAAACAAACGAGCGAATGAGTGAGTGCTGAAGAAGCAGTGGTGCTGACCCACTCCCCGAATTGACACCTGAGCCCTAGCCCCTCTCAGAGCCAATCCTCCCGTTAAAATGAAGGAAGGGACATCAGAGCACCACGCCCTCTGTGTCCTTTCGTGCGGTGGGGCGGAAGCAGGTGTCCTCCCACTTCTGGATGCTTTCCTCTGAGGATGCTGGATGTGCTCATTTTCTTGCACTGCCCTGTGGCCGACCGCTTGCTCCCACGTCGTGAGTTTTGAGTGGTGGCTCCAGAGCCACAGAAAGAAGGGCGTCTGGTGCTGCTGGCCCATGACCCGCAGCGGGCTGCTGGGATGAACGAAGCTCCCCCTTCCCTACAAGTGAAATAGGACAGCGAGGCTGGGCACGGGGGCAGGGACGCGTGGCAGGAGCTGGCTTTAAAGCCACCACTACTGACAAAGAAATGCAGTCGTGACCTGGGCAGGAGAGAGGATGCCGCAGAGAGAGGAGTGGTGGGGAGAGCAGAGGGAGGATGAGAAGCAGGAGGGCACCTGTCTGGTTTGGATCAGGCTGAAGGCACCATCTGGGCGGCGGTTCAAACCCTGAGATAGGAAAGGATTTTGACGTCTTTTAAGTCGGTTCCAGCCTCAGAAGCTGCCTCACTGGGGAAGTTCACCTCTCTCTTCTGCCTTTAAATTCCCTACTCGTGCTGGTTGCCTTCCCTGCTCAATTTACGACACCCCACCTCCAATACAGACACATATGCAAACATATACACAAGACAGACATATAACACACAACAAACATACATGTATAAACACACACAGTGCATACAAACACAACAAACGTACACACACATATGCAAACACACAAACACACATGATAAACACACCTGTTTACTTATTTTCTTTAAATTGAAGTATAGTCGATTTACATTGTGTCAGTTTCAGGTGCACAGCACAGTGATTCAGTTCTATATACATATATTCTTCAGATCCTTTTCCCTAATAGATTATTACAAAATATTGAGTTGCCTGTGCTACACAGTAAGTCCTTGTTGGTCATCTATTTCATAGATAGTAGTGTGTATGTTACTCCCAAACTCCTAATTTCACTTCCCTTGTTTCTGCTTCACTTATCTGGGGAATCAGGAAGGGATCATAATAACCGGGAATAGCTTCCATAGCTATCCCTTTACGTTTTCAGAATAATTTTATATACAACATGTCATTAGATTTACGTATACCTGTGTGTGCATGTTTATGTACGTATGTGTGTATATGCATTTCTGTGTATGTGTGTGCATGCAGGCATGAGTGTCTATCCATGCTTGCGTAGTGTATGTGCACTTGTGTGTGCGTGTGTTTTGTGTGTGTCTCTGTGTGTCTGTGTGTGAATGTGTCTCTGTGTTTATACATGTATGATATCATCTGAAGGAAGAATCCTGCTATAAAAATTGTTGGAAAGCCAGTGATATATTTTATCCCTTGTCTTATATGAGGAGAGGCAGGACAAACAGGATCTGGCTCTGTAAGCAAATCCAGTCATTGGGAGCAGTTTTCTAGAGGGTTCTGCAGCCAGTGGGAAAAGGGCAGGGTCTTGGGAGGCAGGGAAGGGAACACCAATGCCCCGCTGACCATCACAGTTCTAAAGGGAACACAGGCCCAGAGAAGCTGCCCCAGACCCACAGTGGGTTAGTGGCAACTGAGCTAGGACAGGCAGGCAGACCTCTGGTCATCAGCCCAGTGTGGCTCCTGCTATCCAGAGCAACTTTCTGTGTCATGAAGTGAAAAGAAGTGAAATTAAAATCAAGGCACTGAGCTCCCCTGACCAGGCTCTGCCACAGCCTCTACTGATGACCTTGGACAAGGCATGTGCTTTGGAAATCCATCATGTAAGAAATGCCACGGCCTGCCGGAGAGGGTGTGGAGAAAAGGGAACCCTCTTGCACTGCTGGTGGGAATGGAAATTAATACAGCCACTGTGGAGAACAGTATGGAGGTTCCTTAAAACACTAAAAATAGAATTACCATATGACCCATCAATCCCACTCCTGGGCATATACCCTAAGAAAACCATAATTCAAAAAGACACATGCACCCCAATGTTCATTGCAGCACTATTTACAATAGCCAGGTCATGGAAGCAACCTAAATGCCCATCAACAGACGAATGGATAAAGAAGATGTGGTACATATCTACAATGGAATATTACTCAGCCATAAAAAGGAACGAAATTGGGTCATTTGTAGAGACGTGGATGAATCTAGAGACTGTCATACAGAGTGAAGTAAGTCAGAAAGAGAAAAACAAATGTATATTAACGCACATATGTGGAACCTAGAAAAATGGTACAGATGAACTGGTTTGCAAGGCAGAAATTGAGACACAGATGTAGAGAACAAACATACGGACACCAAGGGGAGAAAGCGGCAGGGGGGTGCTGGTGTGGTGAATTGGGAGATTGGGATTGACATGTATACACTAATATGTATAAAATGGATAACTAATAAGAACCTGCTGTATAAAAAAATAAAATAAAATTTTTTTAAAAATGCAAAGGTGCATGAAGCTTACATAAGTAGACATGATTTCATCGTCTCCCCAAAACAGCTCTACTTCTTTGTGTATATATCCTTTCAGATTTTTTTTCTATTCATGTGAATTTATGCCTTGTTTTTTCCCCTACAAAAAAGGGATTATATAGCACATGTTTAGTAAAAAAAAAAGAAAAAGAAAAAGAAAGAAAGAAAGAAATGCCACGGCCTCTGCCTGGGCCGCGCTGGGAGAGACAAGGAACAGTGATGAGGGCTGGACCCTGGAACGCCAGGCATCCCGGGAAGCCCTCCAGCCACCGAGTCTCTCTTTGCCAATGAGGACTAGAGAGGTAAGCAGAAGGGAATGAAATCGTGCGCACAGGGCTTTTAAATCGGAGTGCACCCTGATGCAGGCGAACATCTGGAACTACTTGGTCTGACGGTTCCCATTCATATTGAAATGCTCTTTGGAAGCCTCCTGGGAAAGGAGCAAGAGAGCACAGATTCCATTGCTTTTCTGAAGGGCACCAGTCACGTGGCCACGGCCGCATTCAGGACTCAGGGAGACTCGAGGGAGAAGCTGCCAGACTACAGCCAGGAGACGGGCACCAGGAGGGACAGCACTGGAGGGTGGGCTCCAGACCCGCGAGGACCAGCAGTTCCTGCTGCAGGGTCGGAGAGCTGCACGTTTCTGCAAGGGCTTCTTCGTCCTAACGTAACAGAATAACTCTCTCCTTTTGGAAACAGAGCTGAAGGAGAAAGAGAAGTGAAAGGATTTACCCACAAAGACGAGCTGGGATGAGCTGGCATGAAGCAGAAGTGTGGGGAAGTTAGTGAGTAGCTGACGTGTGTGACCTCAGAGTACAGAGTGGCCCAATACACCCAATTAAACACGGGGAGAGAACACTTAGCCATCAGCTGGCCTCGGCCTGGGAATATGGCCCAGAATAATCTCCCCATCTTTGGATTGAAGTTGTTGGCAGGCATGCCCAGGGCAGGGTGGGCAGGGTCTGAGGGATAGAGAGAGGAAGGTGTTTCCCCACAGAGCGATTCTCCCTCTGTTCCTGAGTTTCCTTCCAGCTCAGGCAGGGATGGAACACATCTCTGTTTGAGAGGCATCTCCTGGGTTGATTCCCTCTCCAACGGGGACTGTTATGGACTGAATGCTTGTGTCCCCTCAAATTCATATGTTGAAGCTTTAACCCACAACATGATGGTGTTATGGAAACAAGGCCTTCGGGAGAAAACAGGTTTAGATGAGGTCATGAGGGTGGGGCCCCCATGACGGGACGAGTGCCCTTATCTGAAGAAGAGGCAAAAGAGATTTCTCTCTCTGTCTCCTCACACACAAAGAAGAGGCGACATGAGCTCACAGCAAGATGGCAACCGTCTACAAGCTGAGAATCGAGCCCTCGCCGAGAACCAAATCTGCTGGCATGTGATCTTGGACTTCCAGCCTCCAGAACCGTGAGAAATAAATGGTAAGTGTCCATTGTTTAAGCCCCGCAGTGTATGGATTTTGTCGTAGCAGCCCAAGCTGACTAACACAGGGACCTCTCTGCCATCTGGACTCCCAGGACTGTTTTGACAAGGCTCAGTCTAATAGAGCCATTCAAAAAATACACCCCAAGCTTTTAAATCCACAGATGTTTAAGAAAACCTTCCTTTAAGCATTGCACCTTCAGCCCTTGCACCACGAGGGGCACAAGGTGGGCACGAGACAAATGTTTGTTGAATGAATGCTGAATGCAATACAGAGGCATCTAATGTCACCAGTCCTCCTAAGATATGGTACATGAGGGTATTTATGGTCGTTAGTTCCAAAACTGGATCCCAAATGAGTGGAAGAATCAAATAATAAGGTCACTGTCCATTTGATAACTGCCACCGTGACCCCAAATTGGACACCTTCTTAGAATTCTATGTGTGTTCCATGGCAATACATGGCACCTCGAGAGAGAAGGAAGCCAGGCAGCCCTGCCTCACCTGGGTCGGGAAGGTAAGGTACCTGACGGACCCCTGCCATGAAAATTACATTTAAATCTTCACTGTGTAGTTAGTTCAGAGCTAATTATTTCTCTGTCCAGAAGCACAAATGCATTCTTCGAAACCCTACAGAGGAAAAGCATTCATAATGTGCCCTTTCATTTCCAACAAAAGATAATTTGCACATGCTCTTTCCAAGGGAGCACGTCATTTAAACTAAAATAAGCTTCATTTAAAAAAAAAAAAGGAAAATGAAAGAAAGAAAATTAATGAGACATGCAGAAGAAAAACATCACCAGAAAACGTCCCCATATGCCAGAATGATCATATCCATGGGAACTAGCTCAGAGTATCATCATTGTATTCCCCTCACAGATCACTATTTAAAATTTAGAAGACTTAATAAAAATCCCTCATCAAACGATCGTGAGCACTCACCACGGCCTGAGTTTCCATCCACATTTGTGAGTCTCAGATTGAAAACGAACCTGTAAGGCAACAGGAGCCGTGTTGGTTTATTTATGGCCCAGGTCTTTTTAATAGAATGGATTATTTCCTTGGCATGATTATGATCTGCTGCCTTTGGGGCCACATTTATTCGGTCTGCATAGCCTGATGATGAAAGAGAACTGCCTCCAGAATATATTTCCTTCCTATTCCAATATCCAAAATGTTAAAAGAAAATTGCTGGCTTTGTGGGTGTAAAGAGTTGGCCCGAAGTGAAAAATGAATTTGTGATATCAAAATGCAGCTTTCACAAACTATGCAACTAAAGAAAAACTCCATCCTAACTCCATATTGCCAAAGAAGGAACAGATAAGAATCAGCAAATTATTCTCCATGATATGGCAGGCTTCATCCAATCAACGGAAGGCCTTAAGGGCAAAGACCTGCTTCTCTTCTTTTCATTCGCATTGACAACCTGATATTTCATCAAGCACAAGTGAGACAAGAAGTCACACTGCACCCTCCCCAGAATCGCGGGCAGTCCTGGTCTCTAGGGCCGTAACACTTGTAAACTTTGTGAAGCCCTGGCTGAGATCTCACCAGCGTGGTTTTCTGAGGAGTGTGCTGAGCTGCCCTCAGAGATGAAAAGCCACAAGCAGACCTGCGCTCACATCCTTCCTTCCCTGAGAGCATGCTGTTTCCTGACCATCTGAAGGTCAGGCTTGCCTGATGGGCATGAAGGAAAATAAAGCAGTGGTATTTTGAGGAGTTGAAACACATCAGAACTGAGATCAGCTGGGGTGATGACTGGCTTTCAGAATGGGAGCTGTGGTTTTGGCCTCACACTTTCTGCTTTTTGTTAGCCAGGGCTGTTACCTGGTATTCTTTCCTAAATAAATGTGAGGCTGGAAAAGGACTGAGCCCTACGAGAAATTTCGCACACGACTTAAAGCAGAGCTGACAGACGCAGAAGCACCAAAACAGCGCCATCAAGCATGGTATCTCACTAGGTTTCATCTTAAGGCAGAAAAAAACCCTTGAAATTCAAGGTATAAGCTGATAAATTATTTCCAGCAGACAATGCAATGGATTTCGTGTCTTGGTGCTGGAGTAATGACGGTGCCTTTGGCTTGTCTGTGGCGTCCTCCCCAGGTGCCGCTCCTGGACTCAAGAGGAGGTAGAAGGACCCATCTGCAGCAGGCACTCCCAGCTCTTCCCCTGGCCATGATGGGAGAAAAGACAGCTAACAAGATAGAGAAGAGTTACTGGGTCAAGAGCTGGGCGAGGAGAGATGAGCTGGTACTGAGGACTGCTTTCCCCTAGAAGTGCCTGGCAACTTCTACGGCCACAGCTGAGAGACCGAATGCTGCTTTTGACCAAGAAAAAGGTTTATGGTCCAGACTCCGACCAGGAAAAAGTTCCAGAGAATGCCCGCCCTTTCTTTAGATTAAGACTTTACAGAGCTGTGTCCTAGGAGAGGGGTGATCAGGAGGTATACAGGTCCTCCTGCACCTCTGAATGACCTCAGTCCCTCAAACTGTATCAAGGAAATCTCAAATGGTTAGTGCCACCCAAGCTACTGGCAAAGGAAAAGAAAATCATTCTTGAATGCAAATCAAAACTACAATGAGGGCTTCCCTGGTGGCGCAGTGGTTGAGAGTCCGCCTGCCGATGCAGGGGATGCGGGTTCGTGCCCCGGTCCGGGAAGATCCCACATGCCGCGGAGCGGCTAGGCCCGTGAGCCATGGCCGCTGAGCCTGCACGTCCGGAGCCTGTGCTCCACAACGGGAGAGGCCACAGCAGTGAGAGGCCCGCGTACCGCAAAAAAAAAAAAAGGCCATCATTAAAAATTCTACAAATAACAAATGCTGGAGAGGGTGTGGAGAAAAGGGAACCCTCCTACACTGTTGGCTTGAATGTAAATTGGTGCAGCCACTATGGAGAGCAGTATGGAGGTTCCCAAAAACACTAAAAATACAACTACCATATGATCCTGCAATCCCACTCCTGGGCATATATCCGGAGAAAACTATAATTCAAAAAGATACATGCACCCCTATGTTCATTGCAGCACTATTCACAATAGCCAAGACATGGGAACAACCTAGATATTCCATCAACAGATGAATGGATAAAGAAGATATGGTACATATATAAAATGGAATATTACTCAGCCATAAAAAACAATGGAGTAACACCATTTGCAGCACCATGGATGCAACAAGAGATTATCATACTAAGTGAAGTAAGTCAGAGAAAGACAAATACCATATGATATCACTTATATATGGAACCTAAAATATGACACAAATGAACTTATCTATGAAACAGAAACTCACAGGCATAGAGAACAGACTTGTGGCTGCCAAAGTGGAGGGAGGGTGGGGAAGGGATGGATTGGGAGTTTGGGATTAGCAGATGCAGACTATTACATAGAATGGATAAACAACAAGGTCCTACATAGGGAAATATATTCAATATCCTGTGATAAACCATAATGGAAAAGAATATGAAAAAGAATGTATATATTTATATATATATATGTATAACTGAATCACTTTGCTGTACAGTAGAAATTAACACGACATGGTAAATCAATTAGACTTCAATAAAATAAATTTTTTCTTGGTCTAATATCATTTCTACAAGTAATTCTGTAAATTCAAAATCAAAAATAACCTTGTACATGAAGTATATAAGGTCACATGAATGAAACTGAGCAGAAATAGGAGAGAAACAGACCTACAGGATTCTAGATATTGTATTTATCAGACACGGACTTTATGATAAAAATTTTCAGGGAGATAAACAACAAGATTGAGAATTTCAGCAAAGAGGGTGAAACTATTTGAAATGAGAAAAGGAACAAATTAAAATTCTAGAACTGAAAAAATATAAAAAATGAAATAAATAACTTGAAGTATGGGTTTAACAGCAGATTAGATAGGTAAAGGAAGACTTGATGAATAAAATATAGCTAAGAATAAAAGATCCAGAATGAACCACAGAAGAAGTAGGATAGAAAATGTAGAAAAGAAGGTAGAAAACATAAAGGGTGCTGGGTGACGGTCTGACACAGTGTAACTGGAGCCACAGAATGAGACTGGAAAGAAAATGGAGAGAAGAAATCTTTGATTAAATACTGCCCAAAATGAATAAAAGATATCAAGCCATAAAGTCAAGCCCTACAAATTCCAAACAGGATTCGCAAGAAGAAATCCTCACCTGGACACATATTAGTAAAACTAATACTTAAAAAAAAAGAAAGACAAATTTAAATCTTAAAATCTGCCCCAAAACAGACAACTTATCTTTAAAGGAGCAATTGTTTTCAGACTGACTGATAGAAGAAAATGGAAGACAGGAAACAAGGGAATGAAGTAACTGCCAACTATATCCAGTGACAGTATCCATCGAGAATTAAGCTGAGGGCTTCCCTGGTGGCGCAGTGGTTGAGAGTCCGCCTGCCAATGCCGGGGACGCGGGTTCGTGCCCCGGTCCGGGAAGATCCCATGTGCCGCGGAGCGGCTGGGCCCGTGAGCCATGGCCGCTGAGCCTGCGCGTCCGGAGGCTGCGCTCCGCAACGGGAGAGGCCACAACGGTGAGAGGCCCGCATACCGCAAAAAAAAAAGAATTAAGCTGAGATAAAGGTATTTTCAAGCAAACAAAAGCAGAGAATTTATCACCAGCAGACTTACCCTGCAAGAAATACTTAAGGGAGTTCTTCAGACAGCAGAAAAATTATCCCACATAAAGTCATAGTCGTAGGAAGAATCATTGTGCACTGAAAAGGGTAAATATGTGAGTAAATATGAATGCTTTGACAATTTAAAAGCAAAAAAATATGTTTTGTATACAACAAGGATGGCATATGAATTTAGGAAAGTGTTATAAGGACCTTGTTTTATTCAAAAAGAGCTAAAAGTACCAACAATTAACTAGGCTTTGAAAAGTCAAGGATTATGTGGTAAAACTTAAGATAACCACCAAAATGACAATAAAAAGAATTGTAAAAGTTTAAAAACCACAAAGAATGTCAGCTTTCAAGCTCACAGCAGGATGTCTTCTAAGCATCTTCCCTAAGGAATTTATCTGAAACTCAAGCAAAGATCAATGTACGAACTTGTTCATTGCAGTGACATTGGTGCTAAACACTGGAATCAAATGTTCAGCTATAAGAGAATCTTTATCTGTGATGAACTGTTCTACAGCCATCTAAAATGAAGCCCTCTGTAACAAAAAAGAAACAAACTCACGGAGATAGAGAACACACTAGTGGTTACCAGTGGGGAGAGGGAAGGGGGGAGGGAGGAGGGGCAAGAGAAGGGTAGCAGATTAAGAGGTACAAACTACTATGTATAAAATAAATAAGCCACAAGGATATATTGTACAACACAGGGAAATATAGCCAATGTTTTATAATAACTATAAACGTTTAAAACTTTAAACACAATTTAAAAATTGTGACCCACTATGCTGTACACTTGAAACTTACATAATATTGTACATCAATTAATCCTCAATAAAAACACAATAATGATAAAAATAATAATAAAATGATGCCCTCAAATAATATTTAATGGCACTGAGGAAATGCTATGGAAGTAATATCAAGTGAAGAGAGCAGAAATAAATATTGTCAGTAGAGCATGATCAAATTTAGTTTTTAGAGTACACGGGCACAGAGAAGACACTATAAAAAGATAAAAAGAAACCAACAAGGACCTACTGTAGAGCACAGGGAACTATACTCAATATTTTTTAATAACCTGTAATGGAAAAGAATCTGCAAAAGAATATATGTATATCTATAACTGAATCACTGTGCTGTACACCTGAAACTAACATGACATTGTAAATCAACTACACTTCAATAAAAAAAAGCAAAAAATAAAAAAATTTTAAAATAAACAAACAAACAGAATATAACTTTCATCCCTGGGGGTGGAATTGCAAGTGATTCTTACTTTCTTATTTTTGCGGATTTTTACTGTAAGTGTATATTGCTTTTTTTTTTTTTTTTTTTTGAGTTCTTAAGCAATAAACTGATTCTTTTCCTTTAAAAATAAAAGGAGTTAAGATATCTCTTCCTCTTAGGCAAAAGGGAACTAAGGGTATGTGAAAATAATATAGACTTCTCTCATTCCTTTTTTTAAATTATTTTGAATAAATAGGGGTATCCAATATCAACTATAGCTTTTCAACCAAAGTAGCTCTAGTTACTGTTTAACTAGTCAATTTAGTGCGTTCATTCACTCAAAGTCTCAAACATCCTTTTCCTTATACTATTTTACCTCTTGTACTATAAGTAAACCCAGAAAAAAATATATGATAGTTACTTATTGGCATATTGGGATTCTGGGTACTTCTTTTCTGAAATCCCTGTTATTGCTATTATAACATGGTTCATGTGATTTTTTTTTTATCTAGGCTTGGTTTAGCCAGTTCCATGGTAACCTCTGGAAAGGTGAAGTGCAGACTTCCCTGAGCACCCATCAATCATCCTCACGGAGCAAGATCTTGGAAGTGGAAGCATGACTCGCTGGGACCAGCCATCTGTGACCTGGGCTCGTGTCCTTCATGGCTCGTGAAAACCAATGGTATGACACGACGTCATCCTGGATGGAGACAGTGAGTGCGTGCTGACACCCCGGAACGCTGCCCAGACCTGAGAGGGAAACAGGCATCGGTCTGCCCAGGTGCTAATGTCTTCTGCATTTTCAATCTCTGCTTCAAGTTCATTTCCAGGAAGGATCACTGAAGATTGTAAGAAAGATACTTTGGCATGGCTCGTCTGGCATGGGAGTCTTTTAACTTCCTGTACTTTTTTTAATCAACTTCCCTACCCATATATTTTTTAGAAAGACTACTTCCTGAAGTTAGATATGTTAAAAATATTGATTAAAAAGCAATGTATTGCAGCAACATGGATGCAACTAGAGATTATCATACTAAGTGAAGTAAGTCAGAAAGAGAAAGACAAATACCAAATATCACTTATTTGTAGAATCTAAACATGACACAAATGAAACTATCTATGAAACTGAAACAGAATCATGGACATAGAGAACAGACTTGTGGTTGCCAAGGGGGAGGAGGGTGGGGGAGGGATGGAGTGGGAGTTTGGGGTTAGCAGATGTAAACTATTACATTTGTAATGGATAAACAACAAGGTCCTACTGTATAGCACAGAGAACTACATAAAATATCCTATGATAAACCATAATGGGAAACCATATTTAAAAAAAGAATGTATGTATATGTAGGTATAACTGAATCGCTTTGCTGTACAGCAGTAATTAACACAACATTGTAAATCAATTGTACTTCAGTTAAAGAGCAATATAAATCAGAATATGTCAAGGAGGCATTCCGTCCTCACATTTCCCCAGAACTGCCTGCAGGGACATTATATCTGTGGTCTTTCCCAGCGGCTTTCCTAGGACACAGACAGCACTTGTAACACAGCCAGCTGGAGACAGAACAGCATTGGTGGGTTCAGCTGACTATTGGACAGATCAAGCAACACAGCCAAGGTCAAGGTCTCACACAAATCATTAACACGGCCTGGGAGCCAGCCAGGAGAAGTGCCCCAGTGCCCCAGTTTCCAGACAGCCAATATCATTTCTCCACCTTCCAAGAAGGGGGCTCATGGGTAACCATGAAAACCTTTGCATAAGGACTACAAATATTTCACTCAAAGAAAATGTAACTCAGGTCCCAGCTGGAGCTTCAGCTGGGACTTATGTTTGTTGAACTTGTCTGGATAACTGGTGGGACAGACTCATTATTTGCACGGGGAGGTGGGCATCTCCTGGGAGAGAATTCATTCTGGCGGGGAGAAGGAACCAGGCACGGAGAGCAGGGATGGAAGCACACAAGGTTCTTAGGTGGGTCTTGGGGAGAGAGAAGGCTGCCAGTAAAATTAGATAGGCTGTTTCATTTTGTAAAGCTCCCTGGTGTAAGCATTACAGATTGCACACACACATGCACAACACACGCAACAGAGTAACAAAGGAAGAGCTCTTGGTTTCTCCCCCTCTTGCATAGACCATCACAGAGCTTTGGCACCCAGAAACTTTGGCCCCTGTGAACTAGGGGTGGTGTTCAGAGAAATAGGTGATGGTATCAGTGAAAAAAGTCCATAAAGTCCAGCAAAAACAGTGGGACATCAAATGTGCCCAGGAGGATGCTGCATGCCCACGTCAGAAACAGTACCCCAAGGAGCAGATTTATTTAAGGGCAAGTGAGGTGTCCCCCAGGGAGCTCCTGAGACGCATGGCAAGAACTTCACACTGAGATGGAGGTCAGTGGGGAGCAGAGGGCCAAGGGGACATCGGTAGGAGACAATAAAATGTGAGTTATAACTCATAATGTGACCCCATTAGACACACCGCCTGGCAAGGCCCAGGGAAGTGCAAGCGATGAGAATGTATCTGGGGCTGTAATTATCAGCCCATTTATTTTCACTGGTGACAGGGACAGAAGCACAGTAATTGGGAGAGAGTTGTGCAGAGACTCAGACAAATTGTGTTCCACTCTATTCCATATTTTATCAAGAACGCTTACAGCCAGATGAACTCTGGAACAGACTACGGCTCGTTACTTTTGACACGTTGTGCCAGAAAGCACGTATCGCCAAGTGATTCATCACCATTTATACCCAGATAATAAATCTTTATTTTCCAAAAGCTATTCTTTGGATTCAGGGAAGACCCTAGTGTTTATTCTTGTTCATTGGCAGGACAAAGAAAAGCCTCTTGACACCCTTCCCTATGGATTTTATTGCTTCTCCGGGAAACATTTTACACACTTTCTTGTGACTTGTTCTCCATCCAACTAAAAAAATACTGTAATCATGTTAAGGATTTTTCATAAGTCAGTTTTCAAATACCTTTGGGGTGACTGTGTCGGCCTGACCCCCTGCTAAACCGTAGTTCATTGATTCATCTTTTATATAGAGTTACATACTGTGCCTAAACCTGAAATAAACCCTCTGAACTTGCTAGGGAAGCGGAATGACTACTTTAAATTTTTTATTTTTTAAAGAAATTACTTTAAAACCATAAATTATCATAAGCCCATAAAGGGAACTTTTGTTTATCACTTACCAGCTACCAAGCCCTTTACAGAAATGTAATAAGCTTCACTTAATCCCCCTGAAAAGCTTGCCAAATGGTCATTGTTAAAGCATCAGGACTCTTACCTCTATAACTGGAGACTTTTGGGGACCTGGGGTAATTTAAAGATTGAAACCAATCTGGCCTCAAATGTTCCAGGGAAAATTCTGTTGATGTAATGACAGCTGGACATCATGGAAACCACACTGTGGATATTTATGTTCATAGGGACATTCCGATCAAGACTTGTCCATGTAAAGCAAACCCCACTCTCATTTCATAATGCCCTCATGGTTTTAAGACTGACCCCAACACAGTCCCATAACCTATGTACAAGACCAGGGAGAACACAACCAGGGAAAACTGGAGATACATGAGCTTCTTCTAGAACCTTAACTCTTAACTCGAAAACATTGGTCATAGAAGATTCTATTTCCTCTTTGAGGGCTCCTGCATCTTAACACATTCAGACAGACATTTGGTTTGGGGGACTCTTCTTTACATACAGATCAGATGAAGAACCAAAACCATAGAGATCCCTCATGTCATTCAGAGGAAACGTGAAGGCAAAATATTTAAAGACAAAAATGCTTCGCATGTTATTATAAGAGGTGTCTGTTTTCAAAACAAGAAAGTGCAGGGCTCCAGACAGTAACAGGGAACGAATATTAAGGAAAGCAGCTCTGCCCCAGACTTGTTCCCCCGACTGAAGGGATAAAGAACAAAAATATTCCAATTTAGATAGCGATTCCCCCAATTCAGATGTGATACCCCAATTCACATGGCCTCAGGAGCTGCACTAATTCTACTTTAAAGGGAAGAATGACCAGAGAGGTTAAGTAATTTGTTCTAGATCACACAGCAACTAATGGGGAAGCCAGGTCTGATCACCAGGCTCATAATCTGTGCTTATCTCCCATGGAGTTCATGGCTACACATGACCCAGTGCTTGGCTATGAAAAACTGGAGCTCAACAGATGCTGTAATTGCCCTCAATCTCCTTAGTACCTAAGACTTTAGGAGTGCAACTTCTTTTTTTTTTTTTAAACATCTTTATTGGAGTATAATTGCTTTACAATGTTGTGTTTCTGCTATATAACAAAGTGAATCAGCTATATGTATACATATATCCCCACATCCCCTCCCTCTTGCGTCTCCCTCCCACCCTCCTTATCCCACCCCTCTACGTAGTCACAAAGCACCGAGCTGATCTCCCTGTGCTATGCAGCTGCTTCCCACTAGCTATCTATTTTACATTTGGTGGCGTATATATGTCCATTCCACTCTCTCACTTTGTCCCAGCTTACCCTTCCCCTCCATCCACCTCACTACAAATAACTCAGTTTCGTTTCTTCTTATGGCTGAGTAATATTCCATTGTATATACGTGCCACATCTTTATCCATTCATCTGTCATTGGACACTTAGGTTGCTTCCATGTCCTGGCTATTGTAAATAGTGCTGCAATGAACATTGTGGTACAAGATTCTTTTTGAATCATGGTTTTCTCAGGGTATATGCCCAGTAGTGGGATAGCTGGGTCGTATGGTAGTTCTGTTTTTAGTTTTTTGAGAAACCTCCATACTGTTCGCCATAGTGGCTGTATCAATTTACATTCCCACCAGCAGTGCAAGAGGGTTTCCTTTTCTCCACACCCTCTCCAGAATTAATTGTTTGCAGATTTTCTGATGATGGCCATTCTGACTGGTGTGAGATGATATCTCATTGTAGTTTTGATTTGCATTTCTCTAATGATTAGTGATGTTGAGCATCCTTTCAATAAGTTGTGCTGGGAAAACTGGACAGCAACATGTAAAAGAATGAAATTAGAACACTCCCTAACATCATACACAAAAATAAACTCAAAATGGATTAAAGACCTAAATGTAAGGCCAGACACGATCAAACTCTTAAAGGAAAACACAGGCAGAACACTCTATGACATACATCACAGCAAGATCCTTTTTGACCCACCTCCTAGAGAAATGGAAATAAAACCAAAAATAAACAAATGGGACCTAATGGAGCTTAAAAGCTTTTGCACAGCAAAGGAAACCATAAACAAGACGAAAAGACAACCCTCAGAATGGGAGAAAACATTCTGAAGCAACAGACAAAGGATTAATCTCTAAAACATACAAGCAGCTCATGCAGCTCAATATCAAAAAAACAAACAACCCAATCCAAGAATGGGCAGAAGATCTAAACAGACATTTCTCCAAAGAAGATGTACAGATTGCCAACAAACACATGCAAGGATGCTCAACATCACTAATCATTAGAGAAATGCAAATAAAAACTACAATGTGGGGACTTCCCTGGTGGCACAGTGGTTAAGAATCTGCCTGCCAATGCAGGGAACACGGTTTGATCCCTGGTCCAGGAAGATCCCACATGCTGCGGAGCAACTAAGCCCATGCGCCACAACTACTGAGCCTGTGCTCTACAGTCTGCGAGCCACAACTACTGAGCCCGCGCACCTAGAGCCCGTGCTCCACAAGAGGAACCACCACAATGAGAAGCCCGTGCACCGCAACGAAGAGTAGCCCCCACTTGCTGCAACTAGAGAAAGCCTGTGTGCAGCAACGAAGACCCAACACAGCCAAAAATAAATAAATTTATATAAAAAAAAAACTACAATGAGGTATCACCTCACACTAGTCAGAATGGCCATCATCAAAAAATCTACAAATAATAAATGCTGGAGAGTGTGTCGAGAAAAGGGAACCCTCTTGTACTGTTGGTAGGAATGTAAATTGATACAGCCACTATGGAGCACAGTATGGAGGTTCCTTAAAAAACAAAAATTAGAACTACTATATGACCCAGCAATCCCACTACTGGGCATACACCCTGAGAATACCATAATTAAAAGAGTCATGTACCACAATGTTCATTGCAGAACTATTTACAATAGCCAGGACATGGAAGCAACCTAAGTGTCCATCGACAGATGTGGCACGTATATACAAAGGAATATTACTCAGCCATAAAAAGAAATGAAATTGAGTTATCTGTAGTGAGGTGGATGGACCTAGAGTTTGTCATACAGAGTGAAGTAAGTCAAAAAGAGAAAAACAAATACCGTATGCTAACACGTATATATGGAATTTTAAAAAAAAAAAGAAAAGAAAAAATGGTTCTGAAGAACCTAGGGGTAGGACAGGAATAAAGACGCAGACGTAGAGACTGGACTTGAGGACATGGGGAGGGGGAAGGGTGGGCTGGGAGGAAGTGAGAGAGTGGCATGGACATATATACACTACCAAACGTAAAATAGCTAGCTATTGGGAAGCAGCCGCATAGCACAGGGAGATCAGCTCGGTGTTTTGTGACCACCTAGAGGGGTGGGATAGGGAGGGTGGGAGGGAGACACAAGAGGGAGGGGATGTGGAGATATATGTATACATATAGCTGATTCACTTTGTGAAACAGCAGACACTGACATAACATTGTGAAGCAATTATACTCCAATAAAGATGCTAAAAAAATAATAACAACAATAATTCCCTTCTCCCCATTGCTATGACCACTGCCCTAGTTGAGATTCATGCTCATCTGGACTTTCCCAAGAATCTCCCGACAGATTTCCCTGCTCCAAAGCCACCCCTTCAAATCCCTCGATTCAACCCCCAGAGCAATAGGTATAAAAAAAGCAAAACTAACAGCCTCTATCCCTTCTGAAAGCCCTTCCTTGGCTCCCGAGTCCTGGGACAGCCCTCGCTGCTCCCCAGGCCCCTCTTGGCCCCCTTGAGTCTCAGAACCTCACACCTGCACCTCTCACCCCAGAACCCCAACTGCTATGACCTCCTGTGTATCCACCACCCCGTCGCCTCAGTGAGAGCTCTGCCTTGTGCCAGCAAGTCCTTCCCTATGTCTTTGCCAGGCTAACCCCACACATAGATCCCCGTAGATCTGGAACTTCCCCCCATTCCCTTCCTGTCCTCCAAAGCATTTTACTAATCTTGAGACTCTGTTTATGGGTCTTGGACCCTGAGCGTCCCAAAGACAGAAACCATCCATGCATCCCTGGTCCCCAGCACTGTGCCTGGCTTGAGACAGTTGTTCTCGAGATGCTGGCAGAACTGACTGAAGGAGATAGAGCAGCACCAAGAAATCAGGGCACCCAGAGCCAGTCACAGGAGTGAGACTCACAGGCTGCGCTGAGAATCATCAGGGTGAGGCTGGGAAAGGCCAGTAGGCAGTGGAGAACTGGACGGTAGAGCCTGGAGAAGAAAGGGTACAATCAACACAGCAAGAGGCCATGAGAAAGATGGGGACTCCCAGGCTTAGTTCCCCAACCAGGGATCGAACCCATGCCCCCTACGTTGAGAGCTCGGACTCTTAACCACTGGACCGCCAGAGAAGCCCCAGGACTTACTCATCCTGGAACATGCTTATAAGCAAGACTTCATACCCTTCCACCCACACCTCCCCACTTCTCCTTCCCCCACAGCCCCTGTAACCGCCATTCTCCTCTCTGCTTCTAGGATGTGAACTCTTAGATTCCTAAATCAGTGCTTCCCAAGCTCTCGCCTGTGACGGACCCATAGTTTCTAACTGCTGCCCATTGCAGGCTGATGCGACAAGGCAATAAAATAAATTACTGAAAAATGAAATAAACCAAATTCATATAAAAACAAACCCACATTTTAAAATATTAGATTCAATAGACTTAAATGACTCTGTACAATTGCAGGAAGTTTTTGAACTCAATCTCTTAGCTCATCCAGGACTAGTAACAAATACTGGCAGGATCCCACACTCTGGTACCACTGCTCTAAATTCTCTATTCCCCTGTCCTGGTCACCTTGGTGTCGATGTTGCTTTAAGGACACTGGCGCATGTGTTAGTCTGTTCCAGATGCTATAACAGAATACTATAGACTGAGTGGTTTATAAACAACAGAAAGTTATTTCTCACAGTTCTGGAGACTGGATGTGCAAGATCAAGGTGCCAGCAGATTCAGTGTTTGGTGAGGGCCCTCTTCCAGGTTCATAGCTATCTTCTCACTGTCCTCACATAAGGGCACTAATCCCATTCATGGGGGCTCCACCCTCATGACCTAATCACCTCCCAAAGGCCCCACCTCCCAACACCATCACCTTGGGGGTTAGGTTTCTACATAGGAACTGGGGAGGGACACAAACATTCAGTCTGTAGCAGTGCATGCTCCTCATTGTGACCCTTCTCTCAGAGCCAGGAAATCCTGATGGTGAGGAGAGCATTCCCGGAGGAAGAGAGATGGAGGAGGAGACACATGAGAGAGGAACCACCACGACCTTACGATTCTGTATCGCAGAACGTCTTGTAATTAGAAAGCACCACATACAAATGCATCCTCCTTCCAGCTCTGCGTGTCAGGCCCATGTTCTCACCTGCGGTACCCAGCCTCCAAGGTGGGGCCCCAATGCTACTAACCTCCCGATACTGACACATTGGTTCAACTATTCCCATGTTGAATTGGGGGTGGCCTTGGGGGGCCCACTGAGTGAAGAAGGATTGACAGCGATGACTTCTGAGGATGGGCTGTAAAAGGCCTTGTGGCTTCTTCTGCCTAAGTTTCTGAGATCTCTGACTCAGCAGGTATGTAAGAAGTCAGGCTACTCTGAAGCGGCCAATGCTCGAGAGGGCACATGGGGAGAGAGACAATGGAGAGAGAGGGAGAGATGTCGGAGGAGGGGGCAGGGAACCAGTTTCTCCAGCTCCCAGCCGCTTTATCATCCCTGCTGAGGTCCCAGATGTGGAGCAGAGATGAGTCATCTCTGCTGACCTCTACAAATTGTAGATTTGTGACTGTTACAGGCTCAATTGTGTCCCCTCAAAGCCTCACTTCCTCAGAATATGACTGTATTTAGAGAAGAGGCTTTTAAAGGGGTAATTAAGTTAAAATGAGGTCATTAGGATGGGCCCTAATCCAATCTGGCTGGTATCCTTATAAGAAGAGGAAATGAGGACAGAGACACACACAGAGGGAAGACCATGTGAAGACACAGGGAGAAGACAGCATCTATCAATACATGCCAAGGAGAGGCCTCAGAAAAAAACCAACCCTGCTCACACCTTGACCTTGAACTTCCAGCCTCCAGAACTGGGAGACAATAAATTTCTGTTGATTAAGCCTCCAGTCTGTGGTACTTTGTTAGAGCAGCCCTAGCAAACCAATAAAATGACGATAAATGGACATCACTGTTTAAAGCCACTAAATTTGGGGGTAATTTACTACATGGCAATTGATAACCAGAATACCCCCAATCTCCCAGAAATACGTATTTTTAAATTACTGGCAATAGAGGCTCTACACCTTCCAAAGAAATGCATCTCATATAGAAAAGTGATGGCACTGTTTTGCAACATTCTTCTTACTGAAGCTTAATTATTGTGTGGCTGTGATCCCACTGAGGGGAGAATTGGGGGGATTTTCCGGGCACCTGCAGAACAAACACACAATGCAGCTCAGAAGCAAGGGAAGCTGTGAGGGAGAACCCTGCCTTGAGATTCCAGCCTTCCAGGCTGCAGGAAAATGGAGACGTTAACTGCCAGCCTATAAAAACACAATGAAGATGAGGTCCTCAATGTGCTACCATCTATAAGCATCATGACAACTGTAGAATTAGGTGAAACCAATGTGCTTTCCGGCCTCCCAGCTGGAAAGGGGAAGGCTAAAGGCTAACTGGATTCCATTTTGGAATCTGTGCACCTCATAGGAGATTGTACGTGTTCATAACCAAACAAGGGACAAGAAGCTGGGAAAATTCAGCTCATCCTGGGTCCAAGGTGGCCTCTCCCTAAATTAACCAGAATGCCACTGTCAGGTTTTGAGCTTTTCTCCCCCAACGTTTCAAGCCATTAGCAAGTCACAGGTGTTCTGCTCATTGATTTGGAAATCTCAGAGGCCTCTGAGTTGTGTCTCTCTGTGGGAAAAATAAAAGCAGTCAGGAGTCAGCAAAGGCATCTCCTGAGTTATTTCACTACTGTAGGTGGGCCCAGAGTTGCCGATAACATGTGAAACCCATTAACTTCGTCCCCATTTGTGGCCGGGTCACAGCCAGCTAAGAGGCTCTGCCAAAACCCCAAGCAGAGCTCCAGGGTGGCAAAGGAACATGTCTATAATCTGATGTGGGCTTTTGAAACCGAGGCATCAGAAATATCCATAGCATCCCACCCCAACTCTTTGATCTTTGGCTCTTCACACACCCAGCAAATGGAGTTTGGCGTTATGGTTCCAAAACCCCCTTGGAGACTCTCAGCACAGGCCCCAGATGTGCTGATCTCATCTCTTGGTGTAATCCATTTAGAAACTAGGCAAAAATCACTTTGCAGCAAGTCACGGCACCAGTGATGTATGCAGAATTGCGCTGATAACTTGTATAACTTTTTTTACAGCTTCCAAACAGGTCCCAACACTATCAGAAGAAAGCCTGCCTTGACCAAACATTTGCTGGTTCAAATTTCCTTTGCTGCAGACATTTTTTTGCCAAGTCCAAAGCCACTGGATTTGGCAAAAATCCTCAAGGACTGAGCCACTGGATGTAGGAAAAGCAATTTTTGGTTACATTACTCATGGGATACTCCCTGGTCCTGAGTTGGAAAGGCTCTAGATCAGGGAGCATCGAACATGGAACCAGAAGACCAAGGAACGAAGGACGGCGACCTTGAGATCACCCAGTACCACTCATATCTGGGCAACCAGTGTCGCTGCCCTGGGCCCTGAGCTGAGCCCCTGACACAGACTGAGGCGTTCACAGAGCCGAGGGGTTCTCCTCCCTCAATAACCAGGGCTCATGGCCCCACTTCTGGACCCCAGAATGCCACCGTCAAGTTGCCCAGAGCCCCCTTCTAGGCCCATCACCAGCCTCTTCCCCATTTTTATGCTCTATAGGGTGGCCCATGCCGCCTACTGTGCATCCCTGGGACATAAAATGTCCAGGGGCCAGTGCCCACAGGGGACAGAGTTGGAGGCCCCTTGTGGACCAGACAGAGAAGGGGTCAGCCTTTCCTGCAACCTGCAATGTTGCCGTTGGGAGTTCGTAACAGATCAGTTCTGAAAAAGTTACATTTGCTTTAGCAACAAGGAGGCCAGGCTTCTTCACTACTCCTTCAGCACCATGGCCCAGAGCTGAACCTTTATTACCTTATTTCCTTGAAAGTCATCTTTCTAGTCTGTATTTTCTAACATAAGTTAAAATGTGTTTCTCATCTCAAAAGCACGCTCCTCAGTTGATTTCTTTTCTTATGAGTAATTGACCCTTGGGGGAAAGAGCATACCTACCGAGGTTCTCCTCTCTGGCACCTGCTGGCTGCATGTGAATTATGAAGGTGCTTCACGGCTGAAAGGAGCCCTGACCCAGGTAAGGCACAGCCGGAGCTACAAGACCCTGGTAACCCTTGAGTTTATTCCCACACCCACCATGCCTGAGAAAGTTAATTCCTATCCGGGGACCCACAAACTGGAGGCCACACCAGTGGGCCGGCCCACATCACAAATCTAAACCCAAGTCAGCCTGCACTTATGGAAACACCTGTCGAGGAAACGTTAACACACACCAATCACAATGTTCCGGCTCAGCTTTAGCGAGCTCCCCTTACTGTAGGAAACAGGACCTACAATAGGCTAGCCAAGCACCCCCTGTTTCCATGTTGCCCCTTCTAACACACTATAAAAGTGGTTTCTGCCCAAAATCCCTCGGGAGGAGGGCTCCACTGCTCCGAAGGCCCTGTACTCCCCAATCCAGGGATTGTCTTCCCTTGAATAAAGGACATCAAACTCACTACTAAACTGTTTTGGTTTTGTCATTTGACAGTTTGGGTGACAAGATGTGTCCCGAAGACAGCTGCTGAAGATCCTGGGGTGGCTCCTAGATGAAGGGGAAGTACCCGCCGAGCCTTCCTGCTTCTCCAGCTCGTAGGCTGCTTGCTGTGATCTCCGCTAAGCCTCTCTCGGATGGAGCTCTGTTTATTTTGCATTCTGAGCTCTTCGAGTTGGGAAAATTGAGGTGTGAGAGACTGTAGTCTTTTCCAGGTGAGACTTAGTGGGCTACAGCATCCGGGTGTATGACCGACCTCACCTACAAAGTCAATACCTCTAGAAGGTCCTGACAGGTCCCAGGAACTGTGCACAGCCAGCCAGGACCAGTGAGTCTGGTCGAATTAGGGAGGATTATATCAACAAGGGAAAAAAATGGATACTCCTCAAGCTGGGAAAGCAAGATGCAGCCACTGGGGAACTCACACAGCCTCAAGGTACAGCATAAACCACTGGGGGACTTGGGGAAATAAATTAAGCCGAGAAATTCGAACTTTTCTGACCAACAGCATATCGAGATCTAAGTAGGCACAAGTCAGGCTATTAAAGGCCATTAGGGCATCAGGCATAACACAGACATCTTCTCATGAAAGGAATTATAGAGCTATTGCTAATGGGAGTCTTGGAAGCCAAATCCAAAAAATCAGCGGGCGCGAGTTGAGCACGTAAAAGCTCTAAAAGCCCTGGCCGTGTTCGGACAAGTTGATCATTGAACAGGGGAGATTGACACTAGGTCACCTGCCAATCTCAAGGAAACTTCCCTGCAACAAGGTACACTTTAAAACACCATAAAATCCCGACCTGGCAGCACATCCCTCCTGGGTATTGATTTGGCTCCAAGAGACCCAAGGCTTAGCTAGAGAAACAAGAGCCTCAAGTTTCAAAGAAGTGAGCACATCGCCTGTCCGCACAGCTGCTCATTGCGTGTCTAAGAACTGTGGTCCCGGAAGCATTTTCGTAGATATCCACAAAAATGGCAAAATCTTACTCATACAACCTAGAATTACAATGGCCATTATGGGGGACATTGCAATTAGACAAAATGGTTCGTTCAAGAAGTGCATATGAAAGTAAGGGTTCCCAACCTACTGGATGAGAGAAAATATTTGCAAGTCACAGATCTGATAAGGGGTTAATATCCAAAATATATAAAGAACTCATACAATGCAATAGCAAAAAAACCCCAAACAATCTGAGTTAAAAATAGGCAGAGGATCTGAATAGACATTTTTCAAAGAAGGCATACAAATGGCCAACAGGTACATGAACAGGTGCTCAACACCATTAACCATCAGGGAAACTCAAATCAAAACCACAATGAGTAATCACTTCACACCGGTTAGAATGGCTATTATCCAAAAGACAAGAAATAACAAGTGCCGCAGGAATGTGGAGAAAAAGGAACTTTTGTGCAATATTGGTGGGAATGTAAATTAGTGCAACCACTTTGGAAAATAGGATAGAAGTTACTCAAAAAATAAGACTACCATATGATCCAGTAATTCCACTTCTGAGTACTTATCTGAAGAAAATGAAAACACTAGTTTGAAAAGAGTTTCACAATATATACAGATCTTGAATCATTATGCTGTACACATTAAAGTAATACAACGTTATACGTCTATTATACCTTAATAACAAAGTTTAAAGGGTTTGTATATTCAGGTACTGGCTGTCTTGTAGCAGCAACAAAGCCTTTCTGGCCCTGCTGGTCTGAGTGGGTTGCAGTCGAAATACTGCTTATTTTTTGTTTGTTTCCTACTTTGTAGGTTAACCCATTTCATTATAGCTCCTTAAAATTTCCTTCCTTCCATTTTTCAAACAAAGATGAGAGATAAAATATTCCGTGAGACTTCTGCTTTGTATCCCCTTTTTTCTCTTTATGTTTGCTTGGGTGAATTTGTGAATTTCTCTTCTATTGTGGCACTGAAGACAGCCAACTAAGGAACCAAGACCTCCACACCCTAACCTATGAGCCCAGCTAGAGACCCAAGTGATTCCAACATCAACAAGAAGCAGAGACTTGGAGTGGTGCTGAAACCTTAAGTTTTTTTTATTGAAGTAGACTTGATTTACAACTTTGTGTTCATTTCTGCTGTACAGTAAACTGACTCCATTATACATATATATTCCTTTTTTTATATATTCTTTTCCTTTATGGTTTATCATAGGATACTGAATACAGTTCCCTGTGCTATACAGTAGGACCTCGTTGTTTATCCATCCAATATATACTAGCTTACATCTGCTCACCCCAAACTCCCACTCCATCGCTCCCCCAGACCCCTCCCCCTGGGCAACCACCAGTCTGTTCGCTATGTTGTTGAGTCTGTTTCTGTTTCTCTAATACCTTAAATTTTATTTATTTATTTTTGTGTGTGTGTGGTACGCGGGCCTCTCACCGTTGCGGCCTCTCCCGTTGCGGAGCACAGGCTCCAGACGCGCAGGCTCAGCGGCCATGGCTCACGGGCTCAGCCGCTCCGTGACATGTGGGATCTTCCCGGACCGGGGCACGAACCCGTGTCCCCTGCATCGGCAGGCGGACTCTCAACCACTGCGCCACCAGGGAAGTCCGATACCTTAAATGCTGATCGATACTCTCAGTTGTACAAAAGGGGGTAACTGACAAGGCTAATTCGTATATTGGGACTCAGTAAATGGAGGCCACCCCAGAGGTTTGGCCCACATCACAAATCTAAACCCAAGTCAGCCTGCACTTACAGAAGCACCTGTTGAGTAAACCTAACACACACCAATCACAATCATCCCAACTCAGCTTTGGCGAGCTCCCCTTACCCTAGAAAACAGGACCTGCTGGCCTTAAAAGGAACTCCTTGGCCTCCTAGCAAGCATGCCCTGTTTTCATTTGCCTCTTCTAACCCTCTATAAAACCCCTTGGGAAGAGGGCTCCACTGCTTGGGAGGCACTGTACTCCCCCAATCCATGGACTGTTTCCCTCAAATAAAGGCCATGAAACTGCCCACTACACCTTTTAAGTTTTGTTATTTGACACGCCCCTATGAGGGACAGGGGGACCCCGGTCCTTGCTTATATTTCACAGTGTTATTTCAGTGAAAAACTAGCAACCGAACCCAGATTGCTTCCCAGATGGGGTTGAGATAGAAAGATTTGAATAAAGGCACATGGCTAATTCAAGAGCCAGATATAAATAGAATAAAATTAAACTGGGGCTAGGATTTGGGGGGAGGAAATAGCATTTTTCTTGTGGCTCTCCCAGCACCTCAGCAATGCAGGACTGATATATAAGATCTAATTCGTGATGCCACAAAGAATTCACTGGTTCAAATTTCCTTTGCTCCTCACTTTTTGTTCCAAGTAAGAAGCCACTGAGGCTGGCAAGGATACTGGGCAGAGCCAGTAGCGCCTATGGAGAGAGGGACCTCTAGTGTTGGGCTACTTTTCTACCACACAGCAACATGATCCATTCACCTATGTATTTATCTACGGTTATTACAATACTGTTTCTGCGAAAACCGCGATTTGAATGTTTAAAGTATTTGTCTTTCACCTCGAGGATAACTTTAAGAGAATGGCAAAATATAAGCTGTAACATACAATATTAAGGAAAGCCCTAAGTAACCGAAAAATATTTATTAGGGGCCCATTAAATCTTCAGGCCTGGGATAGGTACTAAAAGTAATTTCAAGAATTCTAGATTAAAAACATTCCCAGCTCCCCCTTCCTCCATCTCCGCCACGGGTGGTGTCCCAGGCAGCGTCTCCAGCATCATGCAGCCTCCTAGAATCAGATGCTTTTACATTCTCCTCACTATGCCACGTGGATGAAAGGCTCTTGGTGCTGCAGCCAGGAGTTAGTGCTGTGCCTTTGAGGTGGGAGAGCCAACTTCAGGACACTGGTCCACAAGAGACCTCCCAGCTGCACATAATACCCAACGGCGAAAATCTCCCAGAGATCTCCATCTCAACACCAGCACCCAGCTTCACTCAACGACCAGCAAGCTACAGTGCTGGACATCCTATGCCAAACAACTAGCAAGACAGGAACACAACCCCACTCATTAGCAGAGAGGCTGCCTAAAATCATAATAAGTCAACAGACACCCCAAAACACACCACCAGACGTAGACCTGCCCACCAGAAAGACAAGATCCAGCCTCATCCACCAGAACACAGCCACTAGTCCCCTCCACCAGGAAGCCTACACAACCCACTGAACCAACCTTAGCTACTGGGGACAGACACCAAAAACAACAGGAATTACAAACCTGCAGCCTGCGAAAAGGAGACCCCAAACACAGTAAGATAAGCAAAATGAGAAGACAGAAAAACACACGGCAGATGAAGGAGCAAGATAAAAACCCACCAGACCTAACAAATGAAGAAGAAATAGGCAGTCTACCTGAAAAAGAATTCAGAATAATGATAGTAAAGATGATCCAAAATCTTGGAAATAAAATAGACAAAATGCAAGAAACATTTAACAAGCACCTAAAAGAACTAAAGATGAAACAAACAATGATGAACAATATAACAAATGAAATGAAAAATACTCTAGATGGGATCAATAGCAGAATAACTGAGGCAGAAGAACGGATAAGTGACCTGGAAGATAAAATAGTGGAAATAACTAATGCAGAGCAGAATAAAGAAAAAAGAATGAAAAGAACTGAGGACAGTCTCAGAGACCTGTGGGACAACATTAAACGCACCAACATTCGAATTATAGGGGTTCCAGAAGAAGAAGAGAAAAAGAAAGGGACTGAGAAAATATTTGAAGAGATTATAGTTGAAAACTTCCCTAATATGGGAAAGGAAATAGTTAATCAAGTCCAGGAAGCACAGAGAGTCCCAGACAGGAAAAATCCAAGGAGAAATACGCCAAGACACATATTAATCAAACTATCAAAAATTAAATACAAAGAAAGCATATTAAAAGCAGCAAGGGAAAAACAACAAATAACACACAAGGGAATCCCCATAAGGTTAACAGCTGATCTCTCAGCAGAAACTCTGCAAGCCAGAAGGGAGTGGCAGGACATACTGAAAGTGATGAAGGAGAAAAACCTGCAACCAAGATTACTCTACCCAGCAAGGATCTCATTCAGATTTGATGGAGAAATTAAAACCTTTACAGACAAGCAAAAGCTGAGAGAGTTCAGCACCACCAAACCAGCTCTACAACAACTGCTAAAGGAACTTCTCTAGGCAAGAAACACAAGAGAAGATAAAGACCTACAATAACGAACCCAAAACAATTAAGAAAATGGGAATAGGAACATACGTATCGATAATTACCTTAAACGTAAATGGACTAAATGCTCCCACCAAAAGACACAGATTGGCTGAATGGATACAAAAACAAGATGCATATGTTTGCTCTCTACAAGAGACCCACTTCAGACCTAGAGACACATACAGACTGAAAGTAAGGGGATGGAAAAAGATATTTCATGCAAATGGAAACCAAAAGAAAGCTGGAGTAGCAATTCTCATATCAGACAAAATAGACTCTAAAATAAAGACTATTACAAGAGACAAAGAAGGACACTACATAATGATCAAGGGATCGATCCAAGAAGAAAATATAACAATTGTAAATATTTATGCACCCAACACAGGAGCACCTCAATACATAAGGCAAATACTAACAGCCATAAAAGGGGAAATCGACAGTAACACATTCATAGTAGGGGACTTTAACACCCCACTTTCACCAATGGACAGATCATCCAAAATGAAAATAAATAAGGAAACCCAAGCTTTAAATGATACATTAAACAAGATGGACTTAATTGATATTTATAGGACATTCCATCCAAAAACAACAGAATACACATTTTTCTCTAGTGCTCATGGAACATTCTCCAGGATAGATCATATCTTGGGTCACAAATCAAGCCTTGGTAAATTTAAGAAAATTGAAATTGTATCAAGTATCTTTTCTGACCACAACGCTATGAGACTAGATATCAATTACAGGAAAAGATCTGTAAAAAATACAAACACATGGAGGCTAAACAACACACTACTTAATAACGAAGCGATCACTGAAGAAATCAAAGAGGAAATCAAAAAATACCTAGAAACAAATGACAATGGAGACACGATGACCCAAAATCTATGGGATGCAGCAAAAGCAGTTCTAAGAGGGAAGTTTATAGCAATATAATCCTACCTTAAGAAACAGGAAACATCTCGAATAAACAACCTAACCTTGCACCTAAAGCAACTGGAGAAAGAAGAACAAAAAAACCCCCAATGTTAGCAGAAGAAAAGAAATCATAAAAATCAGATCAGAAATAAATGAAAAAGAAATGAAGGAAACAACAGCAAAGATCAATAAAACTAAAAGCTGGTTCTTTGAGAAGATAAACAAAATTGATAAACCATTAGCCAGACTCAGCAAGAAAAAAAGGGAGAAGACTCAAATCAATAGAATTAGAAATGAAAAAGGAGAAGTAACAACTGACACTGCAGAAATACCAAAGATCATGAGAGATTACTACAAGCAACTCTATGCCAATAAAATGGACAACCTGGAAGAAATGGACAAATTCTTAGAAAGGCACAACCTGCCAAGACTGAATCAGGAAGAAATAGAAAATATGAACAGACCAATCACAAGCACTGGAATTGAAACTGTGATTAAAAATCTTCGAACAAACAAAAGCCCAGGACCAGATGGCTTCACAGGCAAATTCCATCAAACATTTAGAGAAGAGCTAGCACCTATCCTTCTCAAACTCTTCCAAAATATAGCAGAGGGAGGAACACTCCCCAACTCATTCTACGAGGCCACCATCACCCTGATACCAAAACCAGACAAGGATGTCACAAAGAAAGAAAACTACAGGCCAATATCACTGATGAACATAGACGCAAAACTCCTCAACAAAATACTAGCAAACAGAATCCAACAGCACATTAAACGGATCATACACCATGATCAAGTGGGGTTTATTCCAGGAATGCAAGGATTCTTCAATATATGCAAATCAATCAACGTGATACATCATATTAACAAATTGAAGGAGAAAAACCATATGATCATCTCAATAGATGCAGAGAAAGCTTTTGACAAAATTCAACACCCATTTATGATAAAAACCCTCCAGAAAGTAGGCATAGAGGGAACTTTCCTCAACATGATAAAGGCCATATATGACAAACCCACAGCCAACATTGTCCTCAATGGTGAAAAACTGAAAGCATTTCCACTAAGATCAGGAATAAGACAAGGTTGCCCACTCTCACCACTCTTATTCAACATAGTTTTGGAAGTTTTAGCCACAGCAATCAGAGAAGAAAAGGAAATAAAAGGAATCCAAATCGGAAAAGAAGAAGTAAAGCTGTCACTATTTGCAGATGACATGATCCTATACATAGAGAACCCTAAAGATGCTACCAGAAAACTACTAGAGGTCATCAATGAATTTGGTAAAGTAGCAGGATACAAAATTAATGCACAGAAATCTCTGGCATTCCTATACACTAAGGATGAAAAATCTGAAAGTGACATCAAGAAAACACTCCCATTTACCACTGCAACAAAAAGAATAAAATATCTAGGAATAAACCTACCTAAGGAGACAAAAGACCTATATGCAGAAAATTATAAGACACTGATGAAAGAAATTAAAGATGATACAAATAGATGGAGAGATATACCATGTTCTCGGATTGGAAGAATCAACATTGTGAAAATGACTCTACTACCCAAAGCAATCTACAGATTCAATGCAATTCCTATCAAACTACCACTGGCAGTTTTCACAGAAGTAGAACAAAAAATTTCACAATTTGTATGGAAACACAAAAGACCCCGAATAGCCAAAGCAATCTTGAGAACGAAAAACGGAGCTGGAGGAATCAGGCTTCCTGACTTCAGACTATACTACAAAGCTACAGTAATCAAGACAGTATGGTACTGGCACAAAAACAGAAATATAGATCAATGGAACAGGGTAGAAAGCCCAGAGATAAACCCACGCACATATGGTCACCTTATCTTTGATAAAGGAGGCAGGAATGTACAGTGGAGAAAGGACAGCCTCTTGAATAAGTGGTGCTGGGAAAACTGGACAGGTACATGTAAAAGTATGAGATTAGATCACTCCCTAACACCATACACAAAAATAAGCTCAAAATGGATTAAAGACCTAAATGTAAGGCCAGAAACTATCAAACTCTTAGAGGAAAACATAGGCAGGACACTCTATGACATAAATCACAGCAAGGTCTTTTTTGACCCACCTCCTAGAGAAATGGAAATAAAAACAAAAATAAACAAATGGGACCTAATGAAACTTCAAAGCTTTTGCACAGCAAAGGAAACCATAAACAAGACCAAAAGACAGCCCTCAAATGGGAGAAAATATTTGCAAATGAAGTAACTGACAAAGAATTAATCTCCAAAATTTATAAGCAGCTCATGCAGCTTAATAACAAAAAAACAAACAACCCAATCCAAAAGTGGGCAGAAGACCTAAATAGACATTTCTCCAAAGAAGATATACAGACTGCCAACAAACACATGAAAGAATGCTCAACATCACTAATCACTAGAGAAATGCAAATCAAAACTACAATGAGATATCATCTCACACCAGTCAGAATGGCCATCATCAAAAAATCTAGAAACAATAAATGCTGGAGAGGGTGTGGAGAAAAGGGAACCCTCTTACACTGTTGGTGGGAATGTGAATTGATACAGCCACTGTGGAGAACAGTATGGAGGTTCCTTAAAAAACTACAAATAGAACTACAATATGACCCAGCAATCCCACTACTGGGCATATACCCTGAGAAAACCATAATTCAAAAAGAATCATGTACCAAAATGTTAATTGCAGCTCTATTTACAATAGCCCAGAGATGGAAACAACCTAAGTGTCCATCATCGGAAGAATGGATAAAGAAGATGTGGCACATATATACAATGGAATATTACTCAGCCATAAAAAGAAACGAAATTGAGCTATTTGTAATGAGGTGGATAGACCTAGAGTCTGTCATACAGAGTGAAGTAAGTCAGAAAGAAAGAGACAAATACCGTATGCTAACATATATGGAATTTAAGAAAAGAAAATGTCATGAAGAACCTAGGGGTAAAACAGGAATAAAGACACAGACTTACTAGAGAATGGACTTGAGGATATGGGGAGGGGTAAGGGTAAACTGTGACAAAGCGAGAGAGAGGCATGGACACATATACACTACCAAACGTAACGTAGATAGCTAGTGGGACGCAGCCGCATAGCACAGGGAGATCAGCTCGGTGCTTTGTGACTGCCTGGAGGGGTGGGATAGGGAGGGTGGGAGGGAGGGAGATGCAAACAGGAAGAGATATGGGAACATATGTATATATATAACTGATTCATTTTGTTGTGAAGCTGAAACTAACACACCATTGTAAAGCAATTATACTCCAATTAAAAAAAAAGAATTCTATAATATGAAAAGGTAACTAAAATACCAGTAGTAAATAAGTCCCGAGTGACAGTGAGGATATTAAGTGTGTATCTTCCATTTATATACACAACATTTATGGAATAAATCCCATGTTCCAGGCACGTGACTAGGCACCAAACTACAAAGATGAAAGATACAGTCCCCGTGCTCAGGGACTTAAAGATAATCAAGGGAAGCAGACACACTATAACTGGGACTGAACAATATTTGAAAATGGAGAACTTCTAGGTAGGACTTCAAAGAAGGATAGGAGTTCGACAGGGAGGGGACATACTCCAGACCTAGGAATATGACAGGCCCAAGGATCTGGGGCTGGAAAGCAGGGGGCATGCCCAGGTCTTGCTGAAGTTAGGTTTCCTACAGGGCATGATGGGAAGGATTGTATCCTATGACAATCAATGAGATCGACTGTCATTCATCGATTCATTTAACTAACTGGCTGAGCACCTTCCACTATCAGGCCCTGGGTCCTGCACAGAGGCCACCAAGACAAGGTCTGAACCCCTCAGAAACTCACAGTCCAGTAGGGGAAGGAGGCAGGTAAACAACCACCCACTACCCCATGGCATACGCGCAACCAGAGAGCTACCTATGCCCAGGGTCCAGCACAATGGAGGGGGTGACCAGCTGGATTTATGCCCAGGATTCACAGAGGAGACCGATTCGGGTTGAGTCTTAAGGATGAGTAGCGGCGCCCAAACTGACAAGAGGAGGAAGAGGGAAGCCTAGCATCTGCAAGCACTACTACAAATGGGTCCATCTGATCAGAATCCAAGGAGAGTCCGATACATAATCATAATTCATAATCCCCCCCATGGAATTATGGGGGGACCAAGGCAGGCTGCCCTCAGGGGCCTCAATGAGGAGATTATAGAGGCCTTTTCTCAGGATTCTGGAGGAGGGGGCAGGAAGTAACACGTTAAGATGTTCACTTTTTAAATAGTAACTGGAGGTTACACAGAAGATGGACTGGACGGGCACCACAGTCCAGGTGGTATTGATGGCAATTACACACTCTTGAGGGATTCTTTTTTTTTTAATAGATCTTTACTGGAGTATAATTGCTTCACAATACCGTGTTAGTTTCTGTTGTACAACAGAGTGAATCAGCCATATGCATACATGTGTCCCCATATCCCCTCCCTCTTGAGCCTCCCTCCCACCCTCCCTAACCCAGCCCTCTAGGTGGTCACACAGCACTGAGCTGATCTCCCTGTGCTATGCGGCTGCTTCCCACCAGCCAACTATTTTACATTCTGTAGTGTATATATGTCGATGCTACTCTCACTTCACCCCAGCTTTGCCCTCCCACCCCATGTCATGAAGTCCATTCTCTATGTCTACCTCTTTATTCCTGCCCTGCAACTAGGTTCATCAGGACTTTTTTTTTTTTTTTTTAGATTCCATACATATGTGTTAGCATACGGTATTTGTTTTTCTCTTTCTGACTTACTTCACTCTGTATGACAGACTCTAGGTCCATCCACCTCACTACAAATAACTGTTTCATTCCTTTTTATGGCTGAGTAATATTCCATTGTATACATGTGCCACGTCTTCTTTATCCATTCATCTGTCCATGGACATGTAGGTTGCTTCCATGTCCTGGAATTGATTTTGGGGAATTCGACTGGCCAGAGAAGATCTGGAGTTAGTTTTGTCTTGGCTGAAATTTCTTCCCGTTTTCCTCTAGAATTAATGATAACAGTAGTAATTGTGCAACGGCAATTGTTCACTGTGCATTTAGAATATGTGTGGCCAGGTACTAAGAAGCCATATGAGAGAGGCTCCCCATCTCACAGATGGAGAAACTGAGGCTCCCAGAAGCTAGGTAATTAGCCGAAGTTCATTCAATACCAATTCGGGGATCTTGGATTTTTCAGATTCCCAAGCCCATATTTTTAACGCTATGCCTTCTTCATGTTTTTACCATGAATCAAGCCCCCTTGCTGATGACCTACTCTCTTGTTAGAATTTACGCAGTTGTGTTATTTGCCTGAGATATTGCCCCTGCACCCGGGGGGTAGGATTCAAGGGATATCTCTTTTGCCAACACGTTAAGTGAAGTCTGAAAAGTTTCCTGGGATAATGGCAGAATGTTACCTGTCTGAATATGATGAGCATGAACCAGAACATAAGGCACCTTTAAGGCTGAACTGGAGGCAAAACTTGTATTGGGGATTCTTCTCATCCCACCTGATATATCCCATCACTTAACATCACATCTGGGTTTGATGCCACAGGGGGCAGTAAACCAAGAGGGAATTATGGAATGTTCCAAAGAGAGAAGGGATCTTCCTGTAACAGAGCTTTCACCAAAACGTTCCCTTTGAGCCAGTCTGAATCCACATCCACATTCTGCTCCCTTGGGTGTCATGAGGTCAGTCAAACACCCTGAGAGTCGTTCTGGGGGCAAGGGCAGATTCTGGCTTCCTGACAGTAACTCAAGGCCCTGAATTACTAATTTAAAAAGGAGGAATTCTGGGAGCAGCAATCAGGATGTTCATTCCATCTGTCACCAGCTTCACTTTACAACTGGATAACATCCGTGCCCTGAAATGCTGCTTCCAGAGCTTATGGTGTCCAAAGCAATTTTGGCAACATCAAAGCACTTCCGTTGACTTCTGTATTATGATCTCCAGAATTCAGTGGAAAAGTGAGAACCGATTTCTTGCCCTATTAATAACTGTTTCGGATAGAAGACCTTAAACCGACATCAGAGAGCAAATTCTACCACCATGATATTCTATTGCTTCCCAACAAAAACAATTTTGTTTTTCCCCCTCGTCTCTGCCTCCTCTGTTCCCTCCTTCCTTCCTGGTAACTTTTATTTTTCCTGGCTCATGTGTCTCTCCTGGAGGACATTTAGTACCAGTAGCACCTGAACTTTGCTAACGAGATGACTAACCCTTGTCTTTGCCCAAACGTTGTTTCGGAAGGTCAGCCCTCAGTGTGAGGTAAACTCAGTCCTCCTCAGAACCTTCTGACCCACTCTAACCCCTCTTGGTACTTAAGTTCTACATCTAGCAATGAGTTTCCACCTTGAACAATTAGTCTCTACTTGAACAGGCAGCTGGAGGTGATCAAAGCACGACTTAAATCATTGTTTACTGTTGTAAAGCTCCTTTCAACCAGCTTACCATTAATCACACTACAAAATAATAGAAAGGTGGGGAGTGATTGCTGGTATCAATAAAACGATGTCAGCTGAGGACAGAAGCAACCAGACACAGCCACTGGGAACTGCTGAACTGCCTTATTATTTCTGAAGGATTGTCCAGCCTGGCAGATCCGAGTTACGTGCTCTCAAGCCAAAGGTTATACTCAGAGGGACACCCCAGCCGCCAAGACGACAGGCAGCAGGTTTAGACCTCTGACATGGTTACATCTCCAGGCTCCGTACCTCAATATCACAGAGGCGGATTTGTTAACCAGAATGTCAATATATTACCATGCAATTAAATGCAAGATATATATATATATATTTTTTTATCTAGGAGCAAAAAAAACCCTGAAACTATAAAGTTAGTTGTATTGTGAATCTGACATTACAGAAAAACCGCGAGGACCGTGGTTCAGCTACCCCAGCTGGACTAGCCACCCTTCTCCACTGTCACACATCCTCACGTTCACAAATATGGACAGATGTTCCTGTGTGCCACTGTTCTATAAATACATAATACAATATCAAGGAGTGATACGTGCTAAA
The DNA here is from genome assembly GCF_039906515.1 of Pseudorca crassidens. Classification (NCBI taxonomy): domain Eukaryota; kingdom Metazoa; phylum Chordata; class Mammalia; order Artiodactyla; family Delphinidae; genus Pseudorca; species Pseudorca crassidens. The sequence goes on from NC_090296.1 coordinate 191,262,978, forward strand.
AAAAAAAAAAAAGCAAGGAAAGAAGAGAGGGTGGGGAGGGTGGGAGGCAGGGAGATGCAGGAGGGAGGAGATATGGGGATATATGTATATGTATAACTGATTCACTTTGTTATAAAGCAGAAACTAACACACCATTGTAAAGCAATTATACTCCAATAAAGATGTAAAAATAAAAAAAAATTTTTAAAAAGAAGAGAGGGTAGGACTTCCCTGGTGGCACAGTGGTTGGGAGTCCGCCTGCCGATGCAGGGGACGCGGGTTCGTGCCCTGGTCCGGGGGGATCCCACGTGCCGCGGAGCGGCTGGGCCCGTGGGCCATGGCCTCTGAGCCTGCGCGTCCGGAGTCTGTGCTCCGCAACGGGAGAGGCCACAACAGTGAGAGGTCAGCGTACCGCAAAAAAAAAAAAAAAAAAAAAAAAAAGGAGAAGAAGAGAGGGTGAAGGTACCTTGAGGAGGGGACATCAGAGCAGAAAACTGAGTGAAGATGGATAAACTACATGAGCAACTGGAGGAAGGGCCAGCACAGCAGCGGGGAGAATACAAAGGCCCTGGGGGAAATATGCTTGCTGTGCTCATAAGGACGGGCTTTGTTTCTTAGCAAACATATTGTGACTGACTCGGTACACCCACATGAGTGTCTCACCCTCAAAGTAAGCAGAGCTAAGCTTATTATAACAAGGTATCCTTTTGGAATTGCAACTTGCATCTTCAGATTGTCATTTACATCCCCTGCCTCTCAAACCTCCACGGAACTAACCAAAGCACAAAAAAATTAGCCAAGAAAAGAGTGCTGGGAAATAGCAAAGTGAGAAGATGGAAACTCTGTGGACAGTGTGATGCAGATGGGGCAGGATGGACAGCTAAATGGATCAGGGCTGATTGGCCTGTGACTCAGCACCTGCAAAGGGAGACATGGCTGCACTCCCCCCGCAGAGTCTGGTAAAAATTCTCGAGCTCCGAGCTGCCTTAGACAAGAATGTCCCAAAGGGATGCATAACAAGGGATAAAGACAAAAACCACCATAACTGCATGGGGGCTGGTCCGCTCCCTCAGCCTCACACAGCGGGGACTACTCACCAGGTCACGGGAGGATGTGCCTGACTGTCTCCTCATGTCGATGGCGGGGACCAGAGAGCAAGAGAATGTGGATCAGGGTAACCGGCGTGTGCCCCAGCTTCAAGAAGAGAGAGAGGTCACTGATAATGGCTTTGCTTTCTGGGTTAGCTCCTGCCCGATTCCCACCAGTAGAAACACCCAGAAGATCTCACAAGTAGATGGGTGGCTGGGATGGGATGAACCAGGATTTGCAAACTCCCTTCTCTACTGCCCGCAAGCTCCCTTAGGAGAAGGAGGCTTGCCACCGGAGCATCCCCTGCCAGCACCCACCTCGCTGGAGGGAGCCCTAAGGGAAGTCCCCTGTCGTCCCCTTCTCCCCCCTGCCCACACCCAGCATCAGCCTGTCCCTTAGCAGGGGGGTTTGTGCTTCACCTGGTAGGTGAAGATATTATGCTTGCCCATTCCATTTATATTTTCTATTTATATTATCTCAATGTTTTTTCTTTTCCTTTCCTATCATATACTAGGTTCATTAAATTTTCTTTGTCCTTTTCTACACTCTTTGAAGCTCTACATTCTATTTCTAGTCTACCAGAGTTTTGCTTCCATTTTTAGCTAACTCAATTGAACCACATTTTCTAGCAACATCAATAATTAAATAGTATTTTAACCTCCCTCTCCTCCAAGTCAAACAAGATGATATGTTGACAACTTCCTGTATGCCCTCTTCTTAACGACCCCTTGCCCTTAAGCTTTGTTGAAATAACGTTGAATTTTAGTTCCAAGATTATAAATATTATCGTGAGCGCTTTTTTTACTTCTAATAGACTTTATTTTTTTAGAGCACTTTTAGGTTCACTTTCCGTACTTTTGAGCAGAAAGTAGAGTTCCCATATATCCTTTGCTCCCACCTCCATGCACACACAGCCTCTCCCACTATAAAACCCCGCACCAGAGCAGTACATTTGATACAGTCAATGAACCTGACACATCATTATCATCCCAAATCACAGTTTACATTAAGGTTCACTCTTGGTGTTGGTATTGTACATTCTGTGGGTTTTCACAAACATATAATGACATGTATCACCATTGTAACGTCACACAGCACAGTCTCACTGCCTTAAAAATCCTCTGGGCTCCCGCTATTCATCCCCCTCTTCCCCAATCCCTGCAGCCACTGATCCTTTCCTGTCTCCATAGTTTTGTCTTTTCCAGGATGTCACACAGTTAGAATTATACAGTATGTAGCTTTTTTCATATTGGCTTCCTTCACTTAGTAATATGCATCTAAGCTTCCTCCATGTCATTCTTTCTTTTAGTGCTAAATAATATTCCATTGTCTGGATGTACCACAGTTTATTCTCCATTCACCTACTGAAGGGCATCTTGGTTACCTCCAAGTTTTGGCAATTGTAAATAAAGCTGCCATAAACATCCATGTGCAGGTTTTCCTGAGGATGTGTGGACATAAAATTTCAATTCATTTGGATACATGCCAAGGAGTGCAACTGCTAGATTGCATGGTAAGATGATGTTTAGTTTTGTAAGAAGCTGCTGAACTTCCAAAGCGGCCGCACCGTTTTGCATTCCCACCAGCGACGGACGAGAGTTTCTTCTGCTCCACGTGATCATCAGCACGTGGGATCCTCAGTATCTGGCATTTTTGCCATTCTAATGGTGTATAATGGTATCTAGCTGTTGTTTTAATTTGCAGTTCTCTAGGGACATACACTGTTTAGTTTTTTAAATCCTTTAAAAATGTGTTTGTCTTAGTCTGTTGGGTCTGCTGTAACAAGATGCCACAGACTGGGTGGCAAGAGAGATAAACAACAGAAATTTATTTCTCACAGTTCTGGAAGCTGAAAGTCCAAGATCAGGGAGCCAGCATGAGCAGATGAAGGCCCTCTTCTGGGTCACGGACTTCTTTTATCCTCACATGGCAGAAGAAGCTAGGGAGCTCTGTGGGGTCTCTTTTATAAGCACACTAATCCCATTCATGAGGGCTCCACCCTCATGACCTAATCACCCCCAAAGACCCCACCTCCTAATACCATCACCTTGGGGGTTAGGATTCCATCATATGAATTTGAGAGGAACACAAACATTCAGACCATAACAGTATTAAACCTCATGACTACATTAACAGCAATTATTTAAATGTAACTTCAAGTGCTAATGTTTCATCACTCACTATAGCGTTCCTTTCCCTTTTCTGAGTTCATTCACTTAATCCACAAATATTGACCTGCAGGGAGATCGAACAGCCACAAGCTCACAGTCTCTGTCTTCCTGGAACGTACATCCCCCAGCGAGAGCTTTAAGTTATTTTGTATTTGGCTGGAGTATGCCCTTAAGTCTTTATTTTTTTAGTCATTCTTCTCCAAACACTCTTCCCCTGAAAGGAAGCATGGCTTTTCCTTGACCTCCTCCAGGTCTTGGCTCCAATGTCACCTTCTCAGCAAGCACTTCCGAATCCATGCCATTTACAATGGCACCTTCCTGTGTTATTCTCCTGCACAACACTTCTTACACTCAAAGCATCACATTTCATCGAAGGCAGCAAGAATTTTAAGACACACCGTTAGGCAGTGTGTCACTAAATGAGAAGACGTGCCAGCCAAGTCCAGGCCTTAATTTTAGGCCACACTGCTCAGGTTTCTTTGTGTAATTCAAAAGTTTTAAGCGGTGTCTTCAGCCTCTGGTCAAAACCCTTGGCATGTGATAGGCAATCCATCTGCAAGTACAGCTCGCTAATAAAACTTGATATGGCTACATCTACTTCGAGGTATCTTCCTTTCTTAAGGTGTCAAAACACTGCTGGTTGTTTATAAGAAAATACGGAATTGCGGTCATTCTTCCAAGAATGAATATTTGCTTCTTGGTTCCCGTGACTTTTTGTGTACATAACTTTTTGTTTCAATGCCGAATCACCATAGAATCTTTCTAAAGACATTTTAAGTAGCAAATAAAATCCTATGCATAGAGTACCAACAATGTGCATGACCAGATTGAAGTAGCAACAATATTACGAACAGCTGTTATCAAACACTAGTCCATATGCCCCACGCACGGGGAGGCCAAACAATACCAAACTGTCAAGAGTTTGGAGCAGAGCAAGGTTTAATGCAGGGCCATGCAAGGAGACAAGTGGCTCATGCGTTAAAAACCCCCAACTCCCCGAAAGCTTTCAGCAAAGCCCTTTTATAGGAAAGGTGAGGGAAGGGTGTGGTGAGTTGTTGCTAACTTCTTGGTTTCAGAGCCTTTGTTCTTGAGGTCAGGTCACGGTCAGGTCACGATGTTCCTGTAAACCTCCACCAAAACAAATGTTATTCTCCGTTCTCACAAGAAAGGGCAAGGCCCCACGGCTCAACTTTCCCCCTCCGAGGTCCAGGTCCTGGCTAAGAGGAGAGGGTCTCAGGTCGGGCCGGGGACCCTGCCCCGGAGCGCTCGTCCAGCACCCTGTCTAGGTCTTCCCTCCAGTGCCCAGGCCGGCTGAAGAGGCAGCTCTCAGCTGGCGGCACCCTCAGGGCCAGGGCCCCAGACCCTGCGCAGCCATTATCGCTGAGGGGGGAGCCGGCTGGCCCTCAAGCTTTTCATTTAAACTGGAGAGAATCCTTTGTATAGGAGCCATAGAAATACGTGTTGTAGCAAATACCAATCAGGTTAATCCCCAGCTCACGACAATTGTCCTTCTTTGAGAAGAGCCCCAAACACAGAGGTGAACCTGAGGTCATGACGTGTAACGTCCCTGCAACTTAACCCTGACGCCTGGCCACCCCCTAGGGGTAGACAACTGATCTAAGCTGGACCAATTTCTGAAACGTGAATGGAGAGACTGAAGCTGGTTGAAGCTGTTACCTTACTGGCAGTGTCCATATACTCCAGCTGCTGAGGCCTCCGTGGACCACGACCCGTGGAGGCCGCCGCCGCCGCCATCAGGTCGCAGAGGTGGGGCTGGGGGAGAGGCTCGCTGCTGCTTCAAGGCCTGGGGGCGGCCGTGGCGAGGGCTCTGGGGCTCTGCGGGACAGCCCCCAGCCTGTCCCCGGGTGCCCCAGCTCACCCGCTGGCCCGAGGCGGGAGGGCCTGGAGGGCCCCGGGGAGAAGGCTGCGAACCCTCCTCTCCCCGTGCTCTCCGCCACGAGGACCACGGCCGCCAGGCGGGCCTTTGGCGGGGCGGGACCTCCGACCGCCGCACTCTGGGTCTCGCGAGAGCAACTGCGCTCCGGCTCCACCTCTATTACACAGCTGTGGTCAGGTTTGCCCATTCACGGGGCGAGGACAAATGCTTAGAGGCAGCTTACTGGCCAACAGCAACTGTAAGATGCCCGTGATGGTAGAAGGAAGGCCTCCCAACTTCAGAGCAGCTGATGTGCAACTCTGTACTTCCCCAAATCAACAAAATATGGTAATTTAGTTGCATTGTCTGTTTACATGCACCCTCTGCGAGTCTGCAAGCTGTGTGAAAATGGGGAATTTGTCTGTCTACTGATATACCGTGGATGCCTAGAAGAGAACCTGGCCAACAGGACGCATTCAAATATTTGCTGAGGAAATGTGTAAATGAAGCAGGATTTGACGCTATGTCTGCTTACCTAGAAAACCATGAATTCCCCCAGCCGACACTCCAGAGCCTTTCACTCGAGCTTGGAACGCACTTTCATGGTCGTGTTCACTCTGTGTGTTCCTGCCCCTCTGGGGGCTAGAAGCCTCTTTTATGCTAAAAAGGGGAACAGTTGACTGGCACATGTCATCCAGAAGATGAGTGTTGATGTTCTAGACTGTGGTGGGGTTTTAATCAAATGCTTGTAGAATCAAGTGTGAAAATTCAGCCACAATGCTCTTGTTATAAATCAAAAGAAGAGCATGAGAAGGAAAGAGAGAGAGAGAGAGAGAGAGAAAGAAAGAAAGAGAAAGAAAGAGAGAGAGAGAAAGGAAGGAAGGAAAGAAAGAGAAAGAAAGGAAGGAAGGAAAGAAAGGGAAGGAAGGAAGAACCAAAGAAAGGGAAAGAAAGGAAGGAAGGAAAGAAAGGGAAGGAAGGAAGAACCAAAGAAAGGGAAAGAAAGGAAGGAAGGAAGGAAAGAAAGAAAAGGAAGGAAGGAAGAAAGAAGGGAAGGAAGGAAGAAAGAAGGGAGGGAAGAAAGAAAGAAGGGAAGGGAGGGAGGGAGGGAGGAAGCAGAGACCATCTCCTATACACTCTAGGAAGTTTACTCACTGATGCTCTTGGCTCCTGGTCTGATGGGAGGGGGAGCACAGGTTCCTGGGCACTTTGATGTTTGAGGGGCCAGGGAGCTTCTCGGGCAACCCGAGAAGAGCGACAACCCTGAGCAGGCCCTTGTTCTGTGCTTCTAAGGAGGGCATCTGTGCTTGACCTCCAGACCTGTGTGCCTGCAGTGCAGGCAGACCAGTTTCAGAATCCCTCAGCTTCATATACAGCCTAACAAAAAGAAAAACTGTTTCTCACTAACTACACATTGGCTTAAATTCCTACTCTTATGGTTCTGTATCACAGAAATTTATGGCTGGGAAACATGATGAGTGACCTCCATGGACAGATGCTTCTTTTCTTTTATTCTCAGGACATAGGAATTGGCTTTGACAACCATCAAGGAAGGGATCCAAGGCTTTGCAGCCTAATAGTACAGGATATCTCTTTAAATTACCTTGATAGGCCGTCTAAGCTCCTCCGTTATGTTTACATTTCGTTTGATAACCTCATTTTACGGGAAAAGATATGTGATGTGCTATTCTACACGAATTAGCACAACTTTTCATTTCAGATATGAAATGAAATACAAACAGAGTCTTGAGTCTTTAAGATCTTAATACCAGAAGCTCAGCCTCAGGTTACTGATGACTTTAGTGATTGGTGCAGTAGAAAACTGTGACTGCTTTTCCATTCAAAATTCAGAGAATAACAAGCTAGGGGGAAAGTCTCTTGATACAGGGATCCTGAAAGTGTGGTCAGGGAAGAGTACTAATCAAAGCCTGGATGCTGGACCCAACGTTCACCTCATTCATTCATTCATTCACTGTGAGTCAGTGAGTGCCCACCAGCAGCTCCAGGCACCACACCAGGCACTGGGGCTACAGAGTAACACGGGGCATGGCCAGTGTCTGGAGGGAAAGAGCTGATAAAGTCGTCGTTAGAATGAATTCAAATTTTACTTACTCAGTATTTATTCCTTCCCTTACATGGTGCTCTTTTCAAAGAAACACATCCATCCTGTTCAAATAATGGTAAAACCCTTTATATCAGTAGAAGAAACTGCTTGAATTAAGACACTGCTGCGTGGATTTTGCCTCCCCAAGCTGTACACTGAAGGCCCTCCTTCCAAATTTCTAGTAGGAGCATCCCAAAGTGCCTCTTCCTCCAAGAACAGGGGAGAGTCCAGCTTTTTCAAGGGCCTCGCGCTCCAGTGCCCCCATAGCCCTCGTCGGCAGACACCTCTGCATCATTTAAAGCAGACGTGAAAATAGAGCTTAGGGCCAAAAGAAATTACAAAGCAAAGGTGAAGGACAATTTATTACGCATGAGCTCTCCTCCCCTTAAGACCTCCCTTTGTTCCGTTTTTATAGGGATCTGGTTTTTAAAGAGAATTCCAAATGAAATTTCCTACAAACAGATGCTGTACTCCCTCAGCTTGCCGATAAGGGGCCAGGAAAAGGAGATGAAGATGAGGCCTCAGGGTCTGGGGTTTGCACTGACAAACACGGTAAGGCCAATACACATTTGACAGCTTTATTACAATGGTGGCCAGTGCTATTGATTTAAACAACCAACAGGTAAAGCAAATCTCATCTAAACTCCTTTGCTGCCATGTGAACGCACCCTAATTATCTCACCTTTGTCCCTCCGAACAGTCAAGTTGTATTCACTCCAATGCATATTGGCAGTTGCTAGAACCCACGGGAAGGGCTGGTTGATAGGCAAGATATTATTGCAGGGCAGCGGGAGGCTGCTCGGAGATGAAATTAGAGATCCTTTCTTTCAAGACCTTCATATTGTGAAAGCCCCTGGTTTCCTGCTTCTTCCCAGACATGCTGGTGTCCACTTCCTAGATGACCAGGGCTTTTTTACAACACCAATCATAAGGTTTAATTAAAATGTTGCCATTGAAAAAATGGATTGTGAGATATTTCATACTATATAAGAGTATATAAAACATGTCTGTGTTGTAAATAATTATAAAGCAAATACTCATGCAACCGTGATCCAGGTTAATTCGAAAAGATACACGCACCCCAATGTACATAGCAGCACTATTTACAATAGCCAAGACATGGAAGCAACCTAAATGTCCATTACAAGATGAATGGGTAAAGAAGACATGGTATATATACACACAGTGGAATATTATTGAGCTATAAAAAAGAATGAAATCTTGCCATTTGCAGCAACACAGATGGACCTAGAGATTATCATACTAAGCGAAGTAAACCAAAGATAAGTACCATATGATATCACTTATACATGGAATCTAAAACAAAGATACAAATGAACTTATTTACAAAACAGAAATAGACCCACAGACATAGAAAACAAACTTACGGTTACCAAAGGGTAAAGTGGGAGGGGGGAGGGATAAATGAGGAGTATGGGATTAACATACACACACTAGCATATATAAAATGGATAACCAACAAGGACCTACCGCATAGCACAGGTGACTGTACTCAATACTTTGTAATAACCTGTAAGGGAAAAGAATCTGAAAAAGAATATATATATTGACACCTTGACTTTGGCCTTGTGAGAGTTAAGCAGGGAACCCAGTCAAGCCCATCTGACTTCTGGCCTATACAACTGTGTACTAATAAGTGTGTGATATTTTAAGCTGCTACATTTGTAGTGATTTTTGTTACACAGCATTAGAAAACTAATGCAATGTCCATACAGGTGTTTCCCGAAGTGCGGCAGCAATATTTATTCCCACGCCCAGTAGTTCTAATTGTTCCACATTCTTTCCAACACATGAAATTGTCAGTTGTTTAAAAATTTTAAATTTTTGGCTTTAATTTGCATTTCTATAATTACTAATGAGGCTGACCATCCTTCACACTTTTTTTGGCCATTGAGTATTCCTTCTTTTGTGCAATATTTGTCGACATCTTATAACCCAATTTTCTATTGGGTTCTTTGTCTTATTAACTGATAAGTTTTCTCTATATATTCTGGATGTGAGTCCTTTGTCAATTATTATTTTGCTAATATCTTTCTTACAATTTTTGTCTTAAGAAATGTTTCATTATTCCAAAGTCCTCAAAATATTCTTTTATAAATGCTTTATACCTTTGCTTTCATATTTAGGTCCTTTAATCCACCTGGAATTAATTTTTTTGTATGGTGTGATGTAGAATCCATTTTTTCCCCATCTGGATAAATCATCATTTCAGTTACATTTATTAAAATGTCAGTTCTCCCCTCACAGATTTGCAATGTCACCTGTGTTGTATACCCAATGATAATATCTGTGTAGATCTGGTTTTTGGACCACATTCTGTTCCATTGTTTAATTTTTTATTTCTACATCTATACCACACAATCTTAATTATTAGAGTATTATACTATGCCTTGATATCTGGTAGGGCTAAGCTTCCTAGACTGACCCTTTTTCCTTGGCTATGATTTTTCTCCCTTTATATGATAATTTAGAAAATTACTTTAATTAATGTTTGTAGTCAAACTAGCCTTGCATTCCTGGAATAAACAAAATTGGTTATGATGTATTATCCTTTTAATATGTTGCTGGATTTAGTTTGCCAATATGTTGTATAGAATTTTTGCATCGATGATCGTAAGTGTTATTGGCCAGTAATTTTCCTGTTTCCTACTTGTCCTTTTTTCATTACCAAGATTTTGGAAACCTCATAAATTGAGTTGGAGAGCGTTTGCTTTTTTGCTGTGCTCAGGAATAGTTTGTGTAAAATTGATTTAGTTAAAAATTTAACTATCTGATAAAACTTGCCTTTGAGGCTATCTATGCCTGGACTTTTAAGATTTCTTTGATCACTATTTAATTAAGCATATTATATTATTTAAGAAAATTTTGGTTTTTTTAATGTTATATTTTTCTCCCTGATTCCAAATTATTTCATATAAAGCAATTTTCAGTAGCAGCCACAAAAGGTGTTAAGCTTGCTAGTTTTTGAGTCTGGAACTATTATTCAGGAAGATCAGACAGATCCGCCCAGAAATGAGAGAACGTGACAACCAGAGAAAGGGGAAGACAATCTTACTTACAGAACAGGGACGTAGTTTCTAATGTCACAGACTATGTAAATCTCAGCTTGTCACTCCAAAGAAAAAGATATTCCAGGTTTCATGTACTTAACTCATCTTCTAAAAAGAGAAAATTGGCCGCCACAGGGAGCCGTCCTTTTAAACTTACCTCTGACAACACGCTGTGCTCATTTCTTCTTCCCTCCATTTATTAGATTTTTAATTGCAAGGGCAATTTCCATACATATTTCTCTGCAATGTCCACAATTTTCCGATAATTTAGGCCAGCTCCAATTTATAGGCAAGGAAACTGCTTTTCCAAAATCAATTAAGTGACTCCAAGAAATGCGGCTTCAGAGCGAAGATCTAAGAACCCTAGGATTGGAAGAGACCTCAGAAATTATTTGGGGAGCTCCCTTTTTGCACTGAGAAGTTTAATAAGGTACAGCCAGTGAGGGGCAGAGGCCCAGACAGAACCAAGTGCCCGATCCTAGGCCAGGGTCCCATCCATTACCTGGTGAGATTTTCCCCTAATTGGAGCCACTGCACTGAAGCTACTTAAAGTTCTGTCAGGAGGGTCAAGCTTGCCTTCGTGCAAGGTCTGCGCAGGGATAGTTTCAAGTCTCTTTCTCAGTAACGCAAACACTTTCCGGTGTAGTGACCCCCGGTTCAAATGGCAGAAGCAATCCTGAATTGTAATAGAAAGTGGCCTAAACTCAAAACCAAGACACGCTCAGGCACAAATGAACATTTCATATTCCATATCGGTTTACATTTTATAAAGAAATGTTAAAAGCCTCTGCTGACTTCCGTTTCTCTGGTGTTTTACAGTGTACGGGGCACTTTCTCCCGTGCTGTTCATTTACTGCAATTCAGCAAAACTGTGTTTAGTTCAGGCCGCCGCAGACGTTGATGAGATCCTTGTAATGTGTCGAGGCAAACGAGTACAAGCTCCATCGTGCGTGACAGAGCCTGACCCAGGTAGGGACCCTTCTAGGGCTGGGGGGAGCCAAGCAGGGCCATGGATGTGAGGGGCAGCCTGGTGGTCAGGATTTTTGAGCTGAACCACGAGTAACTGGTGAGATTTCACCAGATGGCCAGTACACCGGATGTGGGGAGAGCAGAGTTGCAGAAGCAGGAAGCTAGGTGGCAGCGTGACACAGAGGCTAAGGGCACAGGCTTTGCCATCACGGGAACCTGGGTCTGAGCTCCAGGGACCTCTGTTTACTAGCTGTGTAGCCTCAGATGAGTTCCTTGGCTTCTCTCCGCCTCAGTTTCCCCACAGATAAGCAGAGGGTGATGATAGGACGTAGCTCTTGGGTTGTGGTGAAGATTAACAGATAAAGCACTTAGCAGAACACCTGACACCTGGCAAAATTCACCTGCTATGGGTTCAAAACACTGGAAGTAGCCCGATGGAGCGGCCAGGATGGAGAGACTTCCAGGAGAGAGAAACGGGACTCTATTATATTGACAAGGGAGACAGTTTCTGAGCAAGGCGGTGATGTTCAGAGTTGTGTGTCAGGAAAGAATTTTAGTATTAGGAAAGGAAAAAGATTGGAAGCAAAGAATGGAGGAAGAGAGTCTGCGTGAGAAATGGTTCCATGGTTTGTTCATTTTGTGTGTGAATCTATTTCCTCCCTGGAACACCGGCTCCCGGAGGGCAGCCCTGCACCCTCCTTACTCAAGGGGGGTCCCGGGCTGGTACTCAGCAGACTCCACCCCGGATTGGCCGGATGAATGAATGAACGGGTGAAATTGGGCTTCTCACACTCAGTTGTGGACGGGAAAAGTCCAGTTAGCCCATTTTATGGATAAGAAACACAGCACATCCGGAGGCTCAGGGACTCGTCCACTGCCCCACAGGGAGAGGCAGCTCTGGGACCAGAAGAGAGGACTGTTTACTCTGTGTGCAGGAGGCCAGCATAACAAATGGACGTGTTTGATTTACATTAGTTCACCTAAGATCAAGAACAGAAGATGAATATTCTGAAAAAGAATTCTAAGGCCTACAGAGGAAATAATAATAAAAATAATAGTAGATTCATTAATTAATTCCAATTCTAATTAAAATTTTAAAGTTCTCCTCCTGATGCACACTAGATGGCAGCATCTCGCACCACTTTGAGGGCAGTAACAATGGCAACCGGCCCCCTCCGGGAAGGGTATCTATAGAGACTGCGCCCTAAGCTAGGGCCTGATTTTTATTATTTTATTTAAGCCTCATGACCACTTAATTCTGCAGATTAAAACAGCCTAGCAGAAAGGATCAAATCCAGAAACCTGAGGTCACCAACCTTCCTCTTGCAAAGAGGTTTCTCGTGGCTGCCTTGCCTCATCACTGAAGATGCTCCGCAGGGAAGCCTTGCTTCCTAGAAGCCTCTGAATCAGGGTCCTTCCGTGGTGAGAAGGGGTAGCAGGGACAGAGGAGTCCCTGGGCCTTCGAATGGGCCGGCAACCCCTCCCACGCGCCTCCCTTCCTGGCCCCCCGATGTCTGCTGAGCTGGGCCAGCCCTGGGCACCCTGGAGACAGCCCACGCCTGCCAGTGCCCACGCTGCCTCTTTCCAGGCCCCATCTTTCAATGGCAAATATTTATTGAGCACCTATTATGCACCAGCAATATGCCCCAAACACAAACCCCCAAGCCCTGTACGCCTTTGCCCCAGCGCCATCCATCACGACCGCCCTCCTTCTCCCAGATCCTCGGGGTTCCTGCTCAGCTTCCGCAAGCCCCCCTGCTCAGGCCCGGCCTGTCTCCTTTCTTCCCCAGCCCAAAGGGACCGTCCTGGCTGTTCCCAGTGCTTGGGGGTGCATCAAGGTGTCTGTGCCAGGCAGCAGAGGGTAACTGTTCTCTCTCCCCAGGTGACGGCACGTTGGAACTTTCATGGAGGTAAACTGTGGTCAGGATTTTAAAGATTAATGCTATAGGCTTTTGGAAGAGGAATTCGGGAGAGGTAGGTGTTGTGGCTTTAAGTCACAGCATGAGGCAGAGGGTCTCGTACCAGGATTGCCCGGGCACTGGGCGTTCGTTCTGTGAGCAGCACGGTCCTGAAGCCATTCCGGCCCACACAGGCCTCTGCTGACAGAGCCCGCACGGGCTCATAAATACAAGCTGGAGACAACAGACACAAAGAACAGGGCAGCAACCATAACAGCCGCTAATGTTTATTACGGGCTTCACATGTGTCGACTCCTGTAACTCATGCAACAACTCAGTGAGGCAGATATGTTCATTATGCCCATTTTTCAGAGGAGGAAACTGAGGCCAGAGAACTTGTTTTCCCAGGACTGCAAAGCTAGAAAAGTGGTGGGGCTGAGATTTGAACAAGAACCTGGGCTCCTAACCGCACTCTGCTGCCCACTCGAGTTTCCCCAAAATGCCAAAGCGACATCCAATGTGCATTTCATCTCTCACATACACACGCACATGCATGCTCACACCTTCTACTGAAGGCAGAGATCTCCAAATACCTCCTGGTTCGTGCTGTCAGCCAGTAAGAATGAGTCCAACGGTTAGTTTCAAGCTGGGGAAAGGAAGCACGGAGGCCCGGGAATTGGCCAATGGCTTTGGATCACTGCGTTTTGCTCCTACAGAAACGTGTGTGTGAGCCTACAGGTGTGTCTCTATGGTGACACAGACAAGACCGTGGTACTTTCTTGTGACACCTGGATTTGACCTTCCCTCATACTCTCTTAGAAAACCATAAATTGCTCTTCTGCGGCTCCTACAACATTTTCTGTATCCACGTCTGTCAAGGTCAACATATGGGAGGTTCCTCTCATGTTGGGGACACTTGTTTACTCGAAGGGCCTCGAAGGGGCATAAGCTTCAGAATGGGGACTGTACCCTACTCACGTTCAGCCTTCATGCCGGCTAGCATACAGCAGACGCTCAATAAATGACTCCTTGTGAGAGGAGAGGGTGGACTCAGGAAACAAGGGGTCTCCTCTCCATTCCTGGGCTGGCCGCCCCTCCACTTCACCGCTCCCTCCCTGGGCTCCCCCTGGGTCCCCATGCCCATCCTCCATCATAGAACAGGAAGGTGCAACACTGGATACCCAGAGCCAAAAGCCACCACGGGTCAAATAAGACAAGAGGAAAAGGACGCAGCACTGCAGAAAAAGCCAGCACAGCTTGGATCGATACCATGTGGGCCGGATTCCCTGAGATCTTGTGTACGAAGCAGGCCATTCGGGAAAATACGGTAAAGAAAGTCATCACCTCCAACACCGCAAGGGGATTCATGAGAGCCTCAAAGTTGCAGGTTTGCAGAAAAGAACTCACCTGGCTGGATAATGTTTGATCAGCCTTAAAATGTCTTTTCTGTTTCACTATGTGAGAAGGGGTGGGGGTGTAGTTAATGAGTTGTGTTGAGAATGAGGGAGGAGGGGACTTATCTCTAAGATGAATAGCTTATCAGTACGAGTAAATAAACAGCCTACATTTGGAATCCTCCAAGTCTTGGATTATGGGTTAAATGTCCTTGTCCGAAGAATAAAATGTGGAAGAGAAAGAGCAATTACATGCGTTCAATCTTGTTCTACTCAGACTTGGCGCGATCTTTCTGTCTTTCTAGTAGTTTCTAATTGGCTAGATTTGTCGGTGCAAATTGACCTGTGGATTCACCCTCACTGCCTGGTCTCCTGCTTCTTTGGGGGCCTTCATAGCACACACCACAGTTGTCACATTCTGTTTGTGTGATTCTTTGAATAATATTTGGCACCTTATTAGATTTTAAGCCCCAAAACAACAGGGACTGAACATGATTTTGTAGCCCCGTCACTGAGCACTGTGATAAAAACGGACAAACAGCCTGGAGAGGAACTGTGTGCTTCCCCGGAGTGCCATTCATTCCTGTGTGCCCACTCCAGGCACGTGGGAACAGCCTGCCACTTGCTTGGTATTAATCATGTCACCGCAAACTGCACAGTTCTTCAGGGTTCACGCTAGGAAGCAAAATATACTCACCCATAGCCTAACCTTAAGTACCTCAGGAAGTCCTTTGGAAATAATGTCAGACGTTACCTGGCAACCCTACAAGCTGTTGTGCGTGGCGGGCCTGTGAGCTTACTTGCTGTGCTCTCCTCGCCGCACTCCACTCTCCTATTACTGATATTCATAAAAACCTGGGTTTTCAAACTGTCCAGTCTTATTCTTGGAAGAGTCTGTGAAGCAAAAAGGAAGATCAAGGATCAATAAGATGCGCATTTCATTTAAAACATCATTTGAACTGTTCCTTTCTACTGCTTCCCTTCAGAGAACATTTATGAGAGCATCTACGTAGCAGTAAACCCACATGATTTAGTGTATTTCTTTTCTTTTCTTAATTTGCTCCTATAGGTCTTATCTTCTCAGCATTCTTGTGGCAGTTCATTTAATTTAATGCTTGTTATTATTTGTTACATCCTAAGCAATGTCTCATCTCTGAACAAGATTATAAACACCCCAAGGGCTGGAACCAGCTTCTAGCAAGATATCTTGTAAATATCTTCGGTTAAGTACTTTCAGTTGACTGAGCTGGCATCTTTGAGAAACACTGAAATCACTAAGGAAG
Source organism: Pseudorca crassidens (assembly GCF_039906515.1). Taxonomy (NCBI): domain Eukaryota; kingdom Metazoa; phylum Chordata; class Mammalia; order Artiodactyla; family Delphinidae; genus Pseudorca; species Pseudorca crassidens. The sequence continues at coordinate 191,278,812 of NC_090296.1, forward strand.
GAAAGAGAAATGGGGACAAACAGCTCATCAAATTAAAGCCAATTCACAAGTTTTGACCAGAAAATTGCCTTCGCTCATTTGAGTTTACACAGTGAATTTTCTCCTCATGATGGCCCTAGGTTGGCTACCAGCCCTAAAGAGGTTATCCATGAACCCGACTCTGGTTCTCAGTTCACTGTGTAAGATTTTGCCCCCCTGGCTTGCAGTAGATGTTTTGGTCGTGTTGCCCCCTCTTCGCTGGTACCTGGCTGACACAGGTGTGATGGTTTCCTGAAACCTCTTGAATGAGTAAATAACTGTGGGCAAATGACCAAGGTGGTACCCATGTGATCACACCTCCCACTTCAACAGTGAAGTCAGGACAATTGACGCTGCACCCTACATTCTCTGACGTAAATTCTATTCTAAGCCAGCCTCCATCCCAGTGCCTATTAGCCCTTTGTAAAAGGCCAGCATTTCTCCAGTTCTTGGCTAGCTCCTCTTTTGGCTAGCCAAAATCTTTTTTTTTTTTCTTTTTTTGGCTAGCTTAAATCATTTTAAAAAATTTTACTTATTTATTTTTATTGAAGTATAGTTGATGTACAATATTGTGTTAGTTTCAGATGCACAGCAAAGTGATTCAGTTACACGTATATATGTATATATCTTTTTTCTATACTTTTCCATTATAGTTTATTGCAAGATACTGAATATAGTTCCCTGTGCTAAATAACAGATCCTTGTTGTTCATCTATTTTATATGATACTGTGCATCTGTTACTCCCATGTCTCAATTTATCCCTCTCCCCCTTCTACTTTTGTAATCAGAAGTTTGTTTTCTACATCTGTGAGACTGTTTCTGTTTTGTATAGAGATTCATTTGTACGAATTTTTAGATTCTACGTGTTAAGTGTTATATAATATTTGTCTTTCTCTGTCTGACTTACTTCACTTAGTATGAAAATATCTAGGTCCATCCATGTTGCTGTAAATGGCATGATTTCATTCTTTTTTTATGGCTGAGTCTAAGCTTTAATGGTAACCCTCCTTCATCCAGAAGAAACAGAAAGAGAAATAAAATATTCTTAGTAATAGGATGAAGGCTTCACCTGGAAGCAAGGGAGAAGGTAGACAGAAGTTTCACTATCATCCAAGAGAGAATACGTCCCAAGAAGACTGTGATAGGCCAACCTAAAGCTCCCCCAAGGCACTGTGTGCACAGGGTATCAGTAATTCATTACCAAGCTGCATGTCCCCACCTTTCCAGTCCCCTTGACCTCAGCCAACAAAAACAACAGTAGGAAAAACCAATATTGTAGCCACACTACCTTAAATTCCAGTAGCAGAGGAAACATTTAAAGGGCAGAGTTTTCATGGTGAAGCCTACAACTGGATCTCTTACAAGGAGCCCCGGCTTAGGTCTCTGGTTCATCACTGGGGGGGCCGACAAAGAACTGATATGTTCCTCACTGCCATTCTGGAGCCCTTGCTTCTCTTTATTCCTTCCCTGGCTCCTCTTTTCCTTTGATTCTGCTTCAATTACAGGTCTGTGTGCTTAAAATAATTGGATTCTTGACAGTTTCTTAAAACGGATTCACTTTTACTTTGCTTTTTGGAAATGCTGAAATCATTCTGTTGTAATTTTTCACCATACATGTGCTCAACACATAAATAATTATGACATGAATATCATTTCATTTTTAAGAGATGATTTTGTATGAAGCACACATTTTTTTCCCCAAGCTTTTTCTTTGCTTCTTATGCCATTTTAAACACCGGTAGGTCAAGAACACACTTTAATTGTGTAAAATTATTAAAAATATAAAAATACACAAATTAAACTAGGAATCCCCCATTTCTGACCCCAATTCCTTTCCCTTCCCCAGAAGTGACTACTGTTTACATGATAGGTAAACATCCCGTCTTATCGATAAGCATTTATATAGATGTATGGATACACTTTTAATTTTTTCATGTAAATGGGATTATATTACATGTGTTGTCCTGTAGCTTGCTTTTTTATATAATAGTATAGCTTCAAAGTCTTATTTCTGTAAAATAAAATAATAATACCTTATTATTTTAAAAGATATGCATTATAGCCCATAATAAGGAATACAGATGTATTATACTCAATCTAGTAAACTACTAAAATATAGTTGGGTTGAGAAATTATGAGAAATGCTGCAATATCTTTGAACAACAATCTTTGTGCAGATAAATACTTCTGAAGGCCAAATTCCTGGAAATCTAATTGTGCATTCAAAGGATATGTACATTTTTAAAAGCTTGACTGAGGTATAACTCACATCCCATAAAAGTTACCCATTTTAAGGTATTAGTAGATTTATGTTTATATGATTACTAGTATATTTAAAGAGTTGTATGACTATCACCACAATTTTACTTTAAATCATTTCTATCATCCCCCAAAAGAAACCTCATGCCCATTTGTACTCATTCACCATACCCACCCCCAGCCCTAGGCAACCACTATTCTGCTTTCTGTCCCTATAGTTCTATCTACTCTGGACATTGCATATGGATGTAACTGTACACTATGTGTCTTTTGTGTCTGCCTCTTTTCATTTAGCATAATGTTTCTGACGTTTGTTCATACTGAAGCATGTATAAGTACTATGTTCCTTTTCATGGCTGAATAATATTCCATTGCATGGACATACCATATTTTGCTTATCCATTCACCAGCTGATAGACAACTGGGTTTGTTGGTTCACACTGGAAACTATAGCACAGAAGAGTAATCATCAGCAGTGGTCACACATAATAACCAAGTGGAAAAGGAGGCATGAACATAGAAATAACAAATTTAGAAGAACACAACAGTATGTTCAAGAAAATACAGAACCAAATGTCTCAGAGAATTCACTTGATGATTCTTAGTAGAAAAAATTCCCAGTATGATCCTACTAATTATATAAGATATCGATAAGGCATACCAGACTCTGGTTGGCATTACCATCTTGCTGGGAAATCTAAGGGCAAGTGGGAAGATGTTCCACAACATCCCCAATTGATAATCAGACTGCATTTTCTCACCTGGGAAAAAAAAGTAGAAATTATAATTGTGAGACTGTGAGGCTAGCTCATAAAGATTTTATTTACCCTAAAACCTTAGAATAAAACACTTCATTTTTCATTATACTAGTAAATGTAAGCCTGGAAGTAGTATTCTAATACTTCTTTTAGCTGTACTGTAGCATTTTAAGTCTTACCAAACATATTAATTGACCTCTGTCTTCTTTCAAGTCTATGACTACTATTGTAGGGAACATACAGTGGTCCAATGAAATGGACTGACAGCCTCAAAACTGCCACCTTGGAAAATTGCCTTGTTATTCCACTTTTCAAATTATTTTTGGAGCCCACCTTCTTCATTGGTCTTTGGAGTTCATGGTATAAACCCTAGACATAGCAAATCTTCACTGCTCTGAGTAGATTTAATTTTTCAAAAGACTCCAAAGACATTAGGAATTGGGTGACTAAGCTCAGTAGTAATTTGGGGGTGGAAAATAAGGACAAAGTATAGAAACTTCACTCTCCAAGCTATTTCTACCAACAGTATAATGCAGTCATGTGTACAGCTTCCCAAAGTGACTTCTTTGAGGATGAAGTTAATTTAGCTGAATAAGCAAAATAATTTCATGGTCATACTTATGGCATGTCATGTGTGCTCACAAGCACTAAAAAACGGCCCTTCCCAAAATATACCTCCCACTGTCCTACCAAGCTACCTAAAATTCAGAATACTTTGATCTGTAGCACGGACGGCTGTTGCTAAAATACCACATATTCTAAGCAACGTGTAGCCTAACACCTTAGCATGAATTTGCTTTGACAGAATAAATCATCAGCCTTGACTGACACAAGGCGAGAGGACATAACTGATTTGGGGGGAAGGCATCAGAGGGAAAGCCTCGAACCACCTTCTAAGCCTTGAATCGAACACAGCACCCACTCCCCTCCAATTCCACACAACCGTCTTAAACACATCAGCCAAACACGGGTGCATGGTCCAAGCGTGTGGTGATTTTTATTAAGAATAACTTTGGTTCTAAGAATTCCACCCTCAATTCTGTAATACTTTCCATTAAAAACAATTATACAAGAGCAAATACAAAAAATATTAAATTATGAAAACAAATCCATTAAGGCTCCCTTTATATATATTATATACACTCAAACAAGTCAGAATTTTTCAGAGTAGAAGAATAAAGTCAACTGTGATAGCTTAGAAAGCAACGCTACTCGGAGACTAGAAAACACGGAGCTATTTTAAGAAAACCGCAGAGTGGAAAAACGGAGCCATTTTCCTCAAAAATTGGCTCAAAGCACAAAACTGCTTGGATGTTCATGAGTCCTAGGGGTCTGGACTGTACAGTATGAAAGTGTGGAGGGAGAATGATGCCTTTTTAAACTCAGGCTTATAAGCTGAGCTGACCTGGCAATTTCAAAGAGCTTTTCTATCTGGACATTCCACTGTCTAGTGAGGAGACATCGCTTGACACTATTTACAAGTCTTCTTTTGGCCAAACCTTGGACTGCTAACCACTAATAATTCTGCAGATTTGTGAGTGAGACTGGGAGGGAAACACTCTTGGAATTTATTTTTTCCCAGTGAAGAATGCATTCTAGGTAAATTCTAGGAACAGAATTGGTCTTTCTAAAGGAGCCTGTTAGGGCCCTTGAGAATTTTATCAAGTGGTAGAATTGCTTCAAGGATACAGAATCTAAAGATCTTACATATCCGGTTGGATTCAAGGCTATGAGCTACTCCTGAATCTTCATTTTACAAATTGCATCACTAGTCCACATGCACAGGGGCAGAACTGTAGTCAACGTACAATCGGAAACGTACTTTCAAGATGATCAGTTAATGCTCTTTCCTCTCTGAAAAGGAAGAAGGATGGAAAAAAATAGTTACCATTCCATCCTTCAAAAGTAAATTATGATAGAGCAACATTGTACCTTAAGCACCTCATATTTTATTCAAATAATACTTGCTGATGAGAGAAATAATCCGTTTCAGGTGTAATCAACATGTTCTATGACTAGCAGTATATTATCTATGCATTTACTTTTGTCCTGTCCACATCAGGGGTGAACAGGAGCCTAATCACCAACCATGAAAACTACAGAATTCCCATAGAAAGCTACTTTCTACTTAGGCTTGTTGAGGATTCAAAAGCTCAGGATCCAGCTTTCTATGACTCTTGAAAGAAATTATAAGAAGAGCCTTCGGGGCTTCCCTGGTGGCGTAGTGGTTGAGAGTCCGCCTGCCGATGCAGGGGACGCGGGTTCGTGCCCCGGTCCGGGAAGATCCCACATGCCGCGGAGCGGCTGGGCCCATGAGCCATGGCCGCTGAGCCTGCGCGTCCGGAGCCTGTGCTCCACAACGGGAGAGGCCACAACAGTGAGAGGCCCGCGTACCGCAAAAAAAAAAAAAAAAAAAAAAAGAAGAGCCTTCAATGTAGGAATTACCGGCTGAACCGTTTCTACAAAGAACATACTGAATCCACACAAATTCTTCTAGACCACCCCCAAGCAGAACGTCCCCCTGCCCATCCCGGCAATAGAAAAGGGATTTTGCGTTAAGAATCTGGCTGTAGTTGGTAACGCAGGGCTCACACGTGGAGTACGGCATGCCAGCTGGAGAGCACCAACCGAGCAGCCTCCCCTTCCCCTCAGCTGTTCCTGAGAGATCAACAGTAGTCACAACATCATCCTTACGAACGCATCACCATCACTAAGGTAGTGGTGAACTAGCCTTTCTTCACAAGAAAAAAGGGCAAAGAGCTAGGTGACCATTAATCAGAAAATTTCAAAGGTTGGCTTCAAATAATATTAAAAATGTATAAATGCTATATATCTTCCAAATGGGCCTCCTTGAGACCAATCTACATTTGATTCATATTAAAATACCCAGAGAACTCTTCCTTCACAGCTCCACATGGGAGCTTTCCCCACACTGCTCTCAGGAGAAACCAAAAGATTTGGACCCTCTACTTTTGACACTGAGGTTGGGTTATACGGACTAGTTTTTATTCCTCGAAGGAGTGGGAGATTATTTCACATAAAAGGCGTGGCTGAGCAAGAAACTTAACAACAAAATAAAACAAAACCAACCCCCTAACAGTTATCAAAGCAAGACATGGATTTATATGATGGAACTTCCCTGAAGTAGAAGGTCACCGTGAAGCATCAGGGAACCAACAGGAACGGAAATAAGATCAAGACAGACGTTTACGTAGTCTTGTTTATGTATCTCTTTGTTCCCATATTTTTAAAGTTCCTCACTCTATTTCTGAATCTTAATGCCGACAAAGGTAAGAACTGTGTTCAACATGAATATTAACATTCTCTGGTGTTAAGCCTAACGTGGGTGAAAGTGTAAATAGACAAGAAAACAGAATTTACAAACAGTGGATATAACAGATCAAACGCATTTCTGCGCGATCTAAATTACTGAATGGGTAACTAAAGGAAGAACGAAACACATTTTCTTTACATTTGAAAAGAAAAAAGGCTCTGTGCCCCACTAAACTTGGCTTGAAAGAAAAACCAAGTAGTGCAACTCTCAGGAATTTATGCCAGTGTCCTCTTCCTTTTTTTCTTGTTGTTGTTATTTTTTAAGTCTTTGAACACACAGGTCCATTATCCCAACTTAAGTGCTGGGCAACGTCCTTCATTTGGCGAATAGGAACTGCAACAGTCACAGGTGTAACCGATCCAACCCGGATGGTAGGAAAACCAAAACCAAACTCTTTTCAAAGTAACAGTTCTCTGCTGGCTGGGATTCTCTCCAGGGGCTTTGGCCCTGAGGTTAAGTACTGGGGAGGCCCCTGCACACACTTTTTGTGTGCGCTGGGCTGGTGCGCGGTCTCTGCAGCCTGGACCTACGACTCCTGGGCTTGCGCCACTTCTTGGCCTGTTCTTCTGAGATTGCCTTTAACCTTCACAAACTCTGGGGCATTTTCTTGCTCTTCTCGCAATTTCTGCTTCTCAAGTTCAAGCTAAACAGAATTCAGAAACAGGAAAATTATTTCCAAATTATTTACAAACAGAGAGGCTTTCCAAAAACACTGTTCCTCTTTCCAAAGTCCCTAACAACTCCATTTCCCAATGGAAGGAAGTTTCTCCTGGTCTCCGCTTTAAATATATTTGTATCTTTACATACGTGGCTGGATCTAGCTGCTGGGGTAAGAATTCTGCACAGGAGCAGCAGCTGACTGGTTGTTGCTGAAATACCGAGGGATGACGAGAGCCTAAAGATTAAGGCTAAGACTTAAAACAGGACCCGAGGGCAACACGCACTTGCTCCACAGTCTTAAGTGAAGCTGAACTTCACTCAAGTGCTTGAGCTCCCAGCACTGGGCTGTGCATTCTGTGATGATATTCCCTGGTTTTGGCTTTGCCTCCTGAATCCCTTCTAGGTCCTCAACAGAATCCCTCCCTTTATCTTGAGTGTATTTTAGTCCATCTGCAGACACCTGTCTCAGCTTTTCCTTTCATGGTATAAAAACATTTACATCCGACGTGTCTGGGAAATTCTGCTTGTTCCAGCACCCTTTATTTCTCAGGACAAGGTAAGTCAGAGAAAGACAAGTACTGTATGATCTCTCTCATATGTGAAATCTAAAAACAGTGAAATCGTAAAAGCAGAGGGTAAAATGGTGACTAGCTAGGGGAATGCGAAAGATGCTATTTAAGGGTACGTACTCACAACTAGCAGAGAAGTAAGTCCTGGAGACCTAATACACAGTACGGGGATTATCGACAACAAAACGATTATAAACGTGAAAGTTGCTAAGAGACTAGAACTTAACTGTCCACACCAGCTAGAAGAAATGATAATTATATGATGCGACAGAGGTGTGAGTTAGCACTACGATGGCAATCATATTGCGATACAAATGTACCAAATCAATATATTGTGCCCCTTAATCAACAACAACCGAAAAAACACCCTTCACCCCAATCACCCCTACCTGCTCCAACTTCTGCTGCCGTTTTAATAGTTCTATTTCCAAGTCAGATTTCTTCTTTTGTGCCTCCTCTTCCTTCTGCTTTATTACTTGATCCCGTTTTCTCTTTTCCATCACTTTCTGCAGCTCTGGCTTATTCTGAGGGGCAAGTCCCCTGCAAAAAAGCATTAACAAATCACTTTGCTGTACACCTGAAATGAATGCAGCACTGTAGATCAACTATACTTCAAAAACATTTTTTTAATTAAAACTAGTAAAAATAAATTTTTTTAATTAAAAAAATATTTAAAGCATTAACAACATTTAAAAGTTTTAATCTAGTGGATGCATCTTTCATGAATAGAAATTTTAGGCGTCAACCACAGAAGAGGGGTCTAGTGACTTAGCGTGACTGTGATGCCTACCACCAGCTAACAGTCGACACTGGGAGCCTCAGAAATCCATGAGCATGAAAGAAAGCGCAAGAGCACCTTCCAACAGTAAGCAAAACCCATCGCTCGATAAAATCATCCTGAGCGCCTACCGTATGCCAGACGCTAGGTCTTGCAAGGGAGGTTAGCGCAGGAGGTTTGGGTGGGGAAGGTGGGGAACAGCATGCTCATTCGCTGGGTGGGACGGTCACCCACCATGGAGAGGAAGATGTTGAAGCTTCCCAGGCTCGAGCCCCTGACCCCAAGTACTAAATGCAGCCTCGAGAGAAGCTAGCACAGACACTTCAACAACCAAATGGCCCAGAAACCTCTTCCAACCCTTCACGTTTCGGACTTGGGAGAGGATTCTTGCGCATCTAAAAGGCACGTCCAAGGTTCCATCATGGCTGGGGGCATGGCCCTGGAGAACCTGTATCCCGAATCCCAGCCCAGTGCTCTGGAACCATTTCAACTGCTGACAACACACAGAAGTCAGGCTTCAGGGGACCTCGACACTGGGGAGAGATCAATCAGGCTGCCATCTCTTCAAATGGGGCGAAACAAAACCCAAACTCGGGCCATTCCCTAGCAACCCTCATCTGAAATATCTGAGGCAGGTCAGGAGAAGGACGACGTTCACTGGCATTTTCGCAGGTGGGATTTCTGTCTATGTTAAAGGTCAGCTGGGACATGCCTGGTCTCCATGTCTTCGGCTAATTCCTCAGGATTTCTCTAGTCCAGGCTCCCCCTCTTCACCATCCTCTCTCTCTTGAGCCAGTCTCCACTAGCCCCTGAGTCATCTCAACTCGTTATTAACTTTGACAATAAAAAATAAACCAAAAAAGAAACAAACAAACAAAATACACAAAGGGCTTCCCTGGTGGCACAGTGGTTGAGAGTCCGCCTGCCGATGCAGGGGACACGGGTTCGTGCCCTGGTCCGGGAAGATCTCACATGCTGCAGAGCGGCTGGGTCCGTGAGCCATGGCCGCTGAGCCTACGCGTCCGGAGCCTGTGCTCCGTAACGGGAGAGGCCACAACAGTGAGAGGCCCGCGTACCGCAAAAAAAGAAAAAAAAAAAAAGAAAGAAACAAGCCACAGAACGGGAAGAACGCTATCAGTGCCAAGCAGCCCAGGGGGTGAGTGACATTGCCATCACACGTGTCCGCACATGCACACGTGGCCCCAACCGGCACAGGTGCTTTTCTGGGCTGCGGGAAACCGGTGCTGCTGAAGCAGCCTCAGACCACCGAGGTGGCCTGTGCGCCTCCCCACACGCCTGCTGACCTTGCTGATGACACCCGGGAGTCTGTAGATCAGGCCTGTCGACCTCCGTGGCTCTTCTCCACTCTACTTCAATCAGCTAATGCGACTAATCAACTAGGAGTCATGTGAGTTGCCGTTAACTGAAAGAATTTCCGAAACGTGCTCTGGCTCTAAGAATCTCAACACCACCCTTGCCTCAATCTCTTTCAAGTTCACCCTATCACATCTGTAAAATAATCCTCGGTGTCACACTTCCACATCTACCTAGTGGTGATTTTTTAAAATGCTGGCATCTCTCCTCTCTACCTCTTTTTAAGGGCATAATAAATGATTTTGCAAAGTTGCTGTTTACAGAGTAACTGTCAGTGGATTCCATCACTGAAGATAAAGGACACAGAGTTAAAATAACATATATGTCTTCCCTTTCCCAATTTTCATTAGCAGAACTTTCGGTTTTAAAAAAACAGAAAGAGGAGTTTTCCTGGTGGCCCAGTGGCTAAGAATCCGCCTGCCAATGCAGGGGACACGGGTTCGAGCCCTGGTCCGGGAATATCCCACATGCCGCGGAGCAACTAAGCCCGTGTGCCACAACTACTGAGTCTGTGCTCTAGAGCCTGCAAGCCAGAACTACTGAAGCCCGCGAGCCACAACTATTAAACCTGCGAGCCACAACTACTGAGCCTGCGCTGTAGAGCCCGTGAGCCACAACTACTGAGCCCACGTGCCATAGCTACTGAAGCCCGCGTGCCTAGAGCCCATGCTCTGCAACAAGAGAAGCCACTGCGATGAGAAGCCCGTGCTCCGCAACGGAGAGGGGCCCCCGCTCGCCATAACTAGAGAAAGCCCTCGCGCAACAATGAAGACCCAACGCAGCCATAAATAAATAGATTAAAAAAAAAAACAGAAAGAAATATTAAGTTCAGCCATATTTCCAGTGAAATAAAAGAGACAGGTTATTTTTGCGATTTACAACTTATTTCACAGTTATTAAGATTGTATGAGGAGGACAGAAGTATAGACAGACTACTCTGGAAATTAAGTCTTAGTGTAATAAGAAAAGTTGCTTATGGTACTTCACTCCAATAGACTTAAGTGTCACTGAGCACCGGAAAATGTTTGTAAATAATCTGAGTAAAGACCCACGCAGTTTCATGACTATTAAAAAGTCTCAGGATGACAGTACAGACAGAGTTAAGGGATTTAAATTTTAGGATTAAGAATTTAGCTACCTGCATAATTTAAATTTCAAACTATAATTCACTGGTGAAATTAACTTCAACCGTTATTAAGTGCTTCTGGCTTATGCAAAAGCTGTTGAACAAACTCTGATGTATGACGCGTTAAGCTGGCATTCTATCACAACATGTGAATGGGTTTAATATATGGTATGCGTTTTCTGTTCAAAGATTTTACACAGTGGTGCAGTAAGATAAAATATTTAGTAACACAAAACTCAGGAAAATGGTGCTTATATGATAAATGTCCTGCACTTATAACAGTCAAGAAGTCATACAAATTTAGTTAATATTTTATCAAGCAGCTCACTTAACTTTCTATGCTGAATGGAAAAAGTCAAGCACTGCCTATGTGATTCTCTGAGTCTAAAACTAGATCAGGCTGCAGAGGTAGCAAGACAGAAATAAGCTCCAAATTTCATAAAAATTACAGTATCAGTCTCTGCATGACAACGTTGATTCTCTTTAATCAATTCAATTAACAAGAACTTTCAATCCCTTTATGACTGACAACTGCTTACGACCTGGGGGCTTGGTACCACCCAAGACCAACAGTTATTCCCGAACTGCTTCTCGTGACTATCACAGCGGACCAAGCCGATTTTTAAAATTAATATGTGCTCTTTGAAAAAAAAAAAAAAAAAAGGTTAGGTGTTATATACATACATGCAAGATAAAAAGTGAAAGCAGGGCTTCCCTGGTGGCGCAGTGGTTGAGAATCCGCCTGCCGATGCAGGGGACACAGGTTCGTGCCCCGGTTCGGGAAGATCCCACGTGCCGCGGAGCGGCTGGGCCCGTGAGCCATGGCCGCTGGGCCTGCGCATCCAGAGCCTGTGCTCCGCAACGGGAGAGGCCACAACAGTGAGAGGCTCACATACCGCAAAAAAAAAGGGAAAGCACACCTAGACTCTTCCTGTTAGACATCTACGGGGTGCACCACTTGCACTGTAATCTAGGTGAATGGTGGCCCGGAAAATTGTACACAGTAGAGGCCCTGCACCCATTCCTGCACCCAAAGATCACTCACTGTTTAGAGTGTGCCCCATACTCTCTAGACCCTTATCGGAGTACAGAAGTGCCCAAATTTCGCCATGTCCATAATGCGAGACATTTAGGTTGTTTCCAATTGTTCCCCATTGAACGCAATGAGGCGGGGAGCTTCCTTGTCCATTTATATCTCTCCTATCCAAGCATCTCTGCTGGCTACATTCATAGAAGCAGAATTGCTGGCTAAGCGTCTGCACATTTTGGATTTGGATGTGGACCGTGAAACTGCTTTCCAAATAGGCCGCAACAATTTGTACTCCCACCACCACTGATGAAGACGTACAGAAGACGTACAGACGACGTTTCACACTTCATATAAACCACTGAACACATTCAGGGGCCGACTGGACCGGTCTATGTTCACGCCACTCCGCCTCCACACCGGCCACACTTGAACCCGTAAAAGGGAGAACGCCTCCAGAGCCAGGTCAGCACGGAGGCAGGGGCAGGTCTGGCGCCAACTCTAACACGACACGCTCCCTCCCCTGCCCACCCAGCCACACACCTCCTGGCCTAATATTTTTCTGTAGCGGGGAGGGGAAGGGTTGCCTTTGACTTTCAGGCCCTTGATCTTGAATCTTGGAGTCTCCTGGTTTGGCCTGCCCTGCTCCGCGTTTATGACTGAGCCATTTCAACCGGCGTGGATTCAAATGTAAATATTTCGACCTCAGCTTCCCATATTTTTTTTCCACGTTGCACGGCAACAAGCATTTACTGAGGATCTACCTATTTGTCTGACAAAGCACACCAACTGAAGAGTGACCAAAAACACAGGGACCTCGAAACTGTCGACTGAAATGTACAAGCCAAAGAGCCATTGGTAGGGATGCAGAGTAGCCGGGCATTCTCTGTTTGCCCCAGAAGTACTCTTTTTAGGGAAGACAGATTCTCTCTAAATTATATTGGAAATATCCTCATTTTTTAAGACCTCTTGAACACTGATCTTTCAACTACCAAAAATAATGCCTCTTGCAATCTGCCTTGTTATAGGAACAAAGAATCTGAGAACCTGACACAGGGTCTTAATCGTCAGACTTGGTGGTAAACTGTGACCAGATCAAATTTTAAAGACTTTTAACCTGAAACTTAACTGGGTCCGAAAGACAGCAAATAGAGGAGCAGAATGATATACTTGAAAGAGTGCAGGATACGGCGTTAGAATACCTATGAGGATATGCTCTCCTAAGCAAGGCAACTCTTTGGACTGCGACAGGTCTTCGAGTGAAACTGTGGCCACGCAGAGGAAAAGCTCCACAGAGCCTGTTTCGTGTACATCTCAGTTCTCTCTCCCTCTCCTACCCCTACCCCTTCTTCTCATTTATATGGTTATTAAATTTGATTCATCGCTGTCTTTAATTTAAACTGCCTGTAATTCTATGTTGATTTCTACCCTTTTTTTATTCCAATAAAACTATCATGTGAAATTGAAAAGACTCTTCAGCCAATGACTCTTGAGTTTCCTCTCACTCACATGTCGAATGAGAACAACCCCAAGACAACACACACTGGGTTGCTGGAAAGATCACTGGATAAAATATGGGAAGGCCCTTTACAAACCGCAGACAAGTAAACAGAGGTTCATTATGGTACAAACCAGTAAGCAACTATCACTATCCTTTAACCAAATATATATATATTATTGATGTGATGCTTTCTATTATTTGGCCCTAAAACAGAAATAAAAACCCCACAGTCTCTAAAAAGCATGCGTGATAGAAGATGAATAAAAGAGAAGAAACTGCTTGAGAAGTTTTCACTCTAAAACCAGTTGTATTCCTAATAAGAGGATCCTACCAAACTAAGATTTTACCTTGAAAAAACCGGAAGGCATAGGATAAGATATATTCATTTGATTTTGAAACCTCCCTTTAATTTTCTTTCTTTTTTTTTAATGTACTTCTACAACCAGACCAGAACTTTTCAGAGAAAAAGGGGAAAAAGCAACAGGAAATTTCAGATGATGCTACATAGTAAGGGGGAAGATGGATGGGACTAAATGAGCACTTCTTATATGCCAGGTGTTTTAACAGGTATTTAAACATGCTCTCATTTACTTTCATTTTTTATAAGAAAGATATTTTTATCCCCTACTTTAGAGATGAAGAAGCAGATCTCAGGAAGGAAGACCCTATCCAGGATCATAAAAGGTAGGTCAAGTTCAATGGCAAACCAGATTCATACCATTTCTCCCTGACCTCAAGGCCCAGGTCCTCTCTATACCACGGTGCTCGAGTGAACACGAGCATTCTCCAAAATTAGCTGAGCTGGGCCTGGCTAAGGAGTCAGCTGTGCAAACAAGGAAAAGAAAGAACAGGCGACAGAAAGGCAAACAGGAATGAGGTCCATTTTCACAGAATGTGCCTACTCCAGGAAATTTGGAAACAGATTCAGTTGCACAAACTGAATGTAATGTTTTACACAGACAGACCCAGGCTACTAACTACATTTCTGCAGAATAGCCTATAGCCTCTAATTCAAAGAACAACTATTCCACCAACTTTGCTTTACCGTTGTCTCTATTCTGACGTGGAGCCTTTTCATAGATAAAATAGAAAAAACAAAAACCCAACAACAGTTTGAACTGGAATGTTCCTTAGAGATTAACTAAGTCTCCTACTCCTATCTGACAGCCAAGGGGACTGAGATCCAAGAGGTAAAGACAATCAGAAAATTATTTGGTTTAGGAAACCATTCGGCTACCCTCTTTTAGAGGATATTAAACTTTCCATCTTCCCACCAAAATGCAGACACGGTTTCCCAGGAAGGACGGCCTCCAAATTCTCTGGTCTGTTTAGGAACGTATACAGTCTTGTTTTGCTATGGGCGTGATGATACCAAATCCTTGGGGGTTTTGTTGTTTTTATGCGACAAAGACAGGTAGAAGCTAAGGACTTATTCAAAAGGGATCAAACTCACATTCTACTGATTAAGCGTTATTCAGACAGCACGCTAGTGTGCTGGGGACAGAAAGTAAGTCACATTCCCACATCTGGAGGGAGAAATGTAGTTACAAAGAGTTCCTGGGGCAGAAGATATGAGTTCTGGCAGAGGTACACTCCGACGGAGAACTGCCATAAAAATGCCCCCTCATCCCTTTTTAAAATGTTTCATTTTTATTTTTAATTAGGCCCTTCTTCCAAAACGTTACCCCAATGCTGAGCTTGGTCTGCACGTCTTTCAGTGCAGTGGGCAGTAGCTACCTTTCCACCAAGGCTTAGCAAAGAGTGAGCAGATGAGTGCCACAGTTCCACAACTCAGATCAGCACACAGTTTTACTATGAAGACCTGAAAACAGTTCTAAACGAAGCTTAACAGATCTTCTAGTAACCTTGTGTCCTAATAAATAAAGCAACTTTTCATCCTTAGCTTTCCCAGTCCAGTAGCCCTGCCCATAATCACTTAACACGCAGAGTACCAGCCATAAAAAAGAATGAAATAGCGCCATTTGCTGCAAAACGGATGGACCTCGAGATTATCATACTAACCAAAATCAGAAAAAGAAAGACAAATACCATATGATATCATTCATATGTGTAATCTAAAATACAACACAAATGAACTTATCTATGAAACAGACTCACAGACAGAAAGAGGACTTGCGGTTGCCAAGGGGGGTGGGTAAGGGAAGGATGGATGGGGAGTTTGGGATGAGCAGATTCAAATTATTATATACAGAATGCATGAACAACGAGGTCCTACTGTATAGCACAGAGAACTATGTTCAGTATCCTGTGATAAACCATGATGGAAAAGAATATGAAGAAGAATATAAATATGTATAACTGAATCGCTTTGCTGTACAGTAGAAATTAACACAACACTGTAAATCAGCTAGACTTCCATAAAATAAACTCTCAAAATTAAAAAAAGCAGAGTATACTGAACCCAATGCCCTAAATTACGTATGACACAGATGGAACTAACAAATGGTTTACAGAGAAGACTGAAGGTCAATGTTTTGCTCCTCTCCAAAAAAAAATTAATAATAATAAAAATGATAGTAATCATTTAAAATGCTACCTAAAAACAAACAAATGAAAACACAAGAAAGGGGGTACTTATCTACTGTTAAGTCTGATGTGGTTCTAGAGACTTCTCCCTGCCACTCTACAAATGCTGAAGTGGGTGGTATCTCTTCTCACATTTCCCCAGATATATGGGGAAAATTCAGAATTTTTACAAATCTAAGCAATAACGTATTCCTCTTCGACGTAGGACACCCTCTTTTATCCTTAATCCAGCCCCTTCTGTACAAATTCTAAAATACGCATCCACTTGAGAAGGGGACCCAGGACCACAGAACTCCGAGAGACCCTGGGGCCGGCAGCTGAGCCTGCAGACGGCTTTACATCATGGGTGCCCTGACTCAAGGATGCGAAAGGAATAGGAAGTGTTAAATATGGTCAAGAAACAAACAACTCTTCGAAGCCTTTGTAAACGTAACTGAACTTAAATCTAGTTACCTTAAAAGTCCCCTAAGGAAAACTCCACTCAAGAAAGCATCTTACCTTTTTTGATTCATAAGAAGTTCTCTGTGAAGGTCTTGATGGTTCCGGGATGTTTTGACAGGATTGACTAGTTTCTGAGGCCTAATTAGTTCAGGATTGTCATCGTCTATATAGTCTGGCTCAGCCATGATGTTTCTCGGGATGAGATACGTGTCCTTCAGGTCAGAATCCTCCAGCGGGCTGTCTGAAACAGAAAGATGAAATTCACTGTGGTCTCTGCTCAGACGTCTGCACAGAGGCCGAGGCCCAGGACAGCCGGGCTGGCCCAGCAGCTGACACCGCATCCGCCACGGGGCCCCTTCACCACTTCATTGAAAACTCTGAAGCTCTGTCAAAGAGATAGGGGCAGGGCTTCCCTGGTGGCGCAGTGGTTGAGAGTCCGCCTGCCGATGCAGGGGACACGGGTTCGTGCCCCAATCCAGGAAGATCTCACATGCCGCAGAGCGGCTGGGCCCGTGAGCCATAGCCGCTGGGCCTGCGCGTCCGGAGCCTGTGCTCCGCAAGGGGAGAGGCCACAATAGTGAGAGGCCCGCGTACCGCAAAAAAAATAAATAAATAACTCGTCCAGGTTAATTTTACCAGTAGTGTAAATCTCAAACTAAAAAAAAAAAAAAAAAGAAAGAAAGAAAAGGAACACCCTCCGATCTTAAAACCCATGTTCTGTATAACAAATTATGATGCTATTTTTTATTTTATTTTATTTTTTGCGGTACGCGGGCCTCTCACTGCTGCGGCCTCTCCCGTTGCGGAGCACAGGCTCCGGACGCGCAGGCTCAGCGGCCATGGCTCACGGGCCCAGCCGCTATGCGGCATGTGGGATCTTCCTGGACCGGGGCACGAACCCGTGTCCCCTGCATCAGCAGGCGGACTCAACCACTGTGCCACCAGGGAAGCCCCTATGATGCTATTTTTATAGAAAAATCTTTTGTTCTGTACATCTGTGTCTCTATTTCTGCTTTGGAAATAAGGTCATCTATAGCATTTTTTATAAAATAGACAATTGATGGGAACATACTGCAAAGCTCAGGGAATTCTACTTAATGCACTATGGTAACCCTAAATGGGAGGGAAGTCCAAAAGGGAGGGAATATCTGTATGTGTATGGTTGATTCATTTTGCTGCACAGTGGAGGCTAACGGAACATTGTAAAGCAACCATATTCCAATAAAATTAGTTTAAAAAAAACAAACAGAAAAAAAAAGAAAAATCTTTTGAAAATCAACATGAAAATAAAGAGGACAAAAGCCCAAAAAATAAATAAGTCAACTAAAACAGAAAACTTGTAGCTGCCTCATTTGTTTATATATTTTAGGTATAAACACATGATTAAGGCTCAAAATTAATGAGCAATAATATATATATCTAACAAATTACACCAAACATTCTTTAAATGCTACCTGCACTGACCTTTTAAAAACAAGCATGCCTGCAGCCCTCCCCCAAATGGAAACTCACAAACCTCGACAGTGGTAGGTTAGTGACCCCATCCCAGCAGCCTGACCGTGAACGCACCCCGAGGAGAATGTGCTCCTTGGTGGAGACTGGAGAGGCACCAAACACACTTGTAGGCAGTCTTGATTTTGTTGAAAAGCCAAGAGCAGTTTCATCCTAGTTAATCAGTAGACAAGAAGGCCCATATGCTTCCATAAAAGGACTGATTTCTCTGCCCTAAACCAGGGATAATCTCCGGGACATCAAATGCAAACAGATTCCTGCCCTCCTGAGGTCAAGGTGTCAGCAGGGGTGGGGAGAAGAGTATTCCAGACACCAGAATGAGACAGGAGTCAGGAGCATGCCTGATGGGCCTGAGGGAGGACAGACACCAGCGAGGGTGGGGATGGAGAGGGACCAGTGGGGACGCAGGGGTGGGGTGAAGGCGATACGATGCGGGAACTTGAAGGCCAGTGTCAGGGCTCTGGCCTTTGCCCTGAGTGACAGCCGGGAGCCATGCAGGGCTCTGGGCAGGGAAGTGACGAGCTCTAACTCATGCGTCCAGACAATGACTCTAACTGCTGAGTGTAGGACAGACCAAGGCGGCCAAGGAAAGACGCCGCCGGGAGGTGAGTGTCAGGGGACCCAGATGGTCTGGACCAGACAGATGCCGTTTCATCCCGGGCCTCAGGACTCCCCTAAAGGACTGCATACGAGATATGAGACACAGAAGGGCCGAGGATGTCTCGAAGGGGCCTGGCCTGAGCAACAGGACAGAGCGGTCGTGGTGGAGGCCGTGCGGACAGCAGATGGGAGGTCAGCAGCTCCCTTTAGGACGTGTTGGGTGGGAGACGTCGCTGGACGCCTGAGTGGTGACGCGGTAACTGGGCAGCGGCTGGAGGGGATCTGCCGTAACTGAAGCCCCCAAACATCTTCCTTCTTCTTTCTCCCTGGTTTGCCCTTCTTCTAAGTGGGGACGGGAAAGGGAGTCCCGGCCTGAGTCAGGCGTGTAGACCTCAAGCGTGACTGCAAACCAGGCTAAGGGAGACCTTGTGGCCCCCGTACAGTGGACCACACTGGGGTCTGGGAAAGGTCACTTACGAGAAGGAGGGTGAACTGGCTGGGAGCCACACTGTGTGTCCCTGAGCACCCCTGGCAGTGGTGGTGGCCAGAGAACAATCTGGGGTCTGGTTCTTTTTCAGCAACTTTCCACCCTGGAGCCACGACATGGCAATAAGCATCTAACTGACCTCCTTGTTCGACTTTCTCCCCTCTGCCAACTACCTTCCCCATGGCTCCCAAGGCTGGGAAACACAGCTCTGATCGTCAGGGAACCCTCCCAGCTCACAGATCCTGTCCTCGACGAAAGGAAAATGAACACTCACTGCTCCCCGTGTGTTCACAAGTCCCTGCCTTCCCCACCAGCATCCTGTGCCTGCAACGTGCCCTCTGGCAGGGCCGCTGATCTGCTCCCTACCCAACCCTGGACCACAAAGCCAAATCTCACTCACACCTTCAGGTCCAGACGAATGTCAGATCCTCCACGAAGCCCCCCGCCCAACTCCCCAGGTGCAATTCTCTGACCTCTAGACAACTATGGGGTTCTCTTTGCCCCCTTTTCCTAGTACTCACCAACCTCCACCTTGTGTTGCAGCAAAATTTACATAAATCGTATCATCTCTTCACCGCAAAGACCGCATCTGGTTTACGTTCATATTCCTCAGACCCCTTGGACTGAGTCAATGAACAGTCAGTCCTTAAATGAAGGAACAGAGCCCACGAATAACTAGCAGGACAGGGAAGCCCTGGGCTGTCTGGAGTCCAGAGCAGCAAGTAAAGCCTGGAAGGGCTCCGAGCAGCAAGCATCCACAGCCTGAAAGGGAGGAGGAGACAGAAATATGTCTGGGAGTAAAAGCACTTTGTAACTGGATGTTATTATTGCTACGAAACATTCTTCCAGAAAGTAACATGAAGACACTCTTGTCATATACACGCCCCTGGCCCAGTAACTGATTCATAAAGTAATTTTTTTTTAACTGTCAAGTCAATGAAGGAAAATGAAGGTCAGCTCAGTACAGGAGAAGAAAACCTGGCTTGAGATCTTGGACAAAGCTTAAGATGTCTGCCCCTCGGTTCTCCCACCTTCTAAAATGAGTGTTGTTCTAAGAACAGGCTGAAGGGGCTTCCCTGATGGCGCAGTGGCTAAGAATCCGCCTGCCAATGCAGGGGGACACAGGTTCGAGCCCTGGTCCAGGAAGATCCCACATGCTGCGGAGCAACTAAGCCCGTGTGCCACAACTACTGAGCCCATGAGCCACAACTACTGAAGCCCGCACGCCTAGAGCCCGTGCTCTGCAACGAGAAGCCACCGCAATGAGAAGCCCTCACACCGCAACGAAGAGTAGCCACCACTCGCCGCAACTAGAGAAAGCCCGCGCACGGCAACGAAGACCTAACGCAGCCCAAAAAATAAATAAATAAAAATAACACTTAGAGTTCCGGCACAGAGCGCGGTGAGAAGCGGATCGCGGCCTTCTAGCCCGGGGCCCTCCAGGCCCTCCGGCCTCTGGTCGGCAGGTGAACTGGGGGGCCCCCGGGACAAGCTCAGGCTGTGTCTTACCGAGCCCCAGAGCCCTCGCCGCAGCCGCCCACTGGCAGGGCCCGAGCCTGAAAGCAGCAACGAACTGCTCCCCCACCCCCACCTCCGCGACCTAATGGCGGCGGCCCCTCGGAGCCCAGATCCCGCCCACCGCCGGGTCTCTTGACCCCACGCTGCAGGGGTTAGGCAAAGCCTCTGGCAGGCCACTGAGGACGTGGCGTCTTTGGGCGTCGGGCGTGGCAGGGCGAGAAGAATGGCGGCCACTGGAACGCTGCGGAGGGCCGTTAGAGCCTCGAGGGCCCGGGAAGGGGGCTCTACGTGGACGCCAGCTCAGCCACCCTTAGGCCTTGGAGCCCGCGCGGATCCGGGACCTGAGGTGACCTCTCTGCCCCAGTTGGACGAGACCTCACCTCGTCCGGACAACGACGGACAAAGGCCTTAACGGGCCCGGAAGGTGAGCGGAGCCCCGGTCGACGACGGGTGGAACGTTAGCGGGTCATCGGGCGGGTTGGTCATCGTTCTACCAAGACCTCGATGTTGGAAGATAGAAATGGTAGAATAATGTACCACACGCGGCCAATAGGAAGTGCCCGCCACCCTTTGGGAGGATTTACTGGCCGTTTATAGAAGGCCTGTGTATATAATATGAAAAAGCTGCTCTCAACTTTCCCCCCAACCTTTCGAAAGAAAACTTTTCGCTACATATAGGCCTTCTAGATGTGAAGAGGTTGCCGACGTATGATAGAGTTAAAGTCACATGTCTTGTAAATGCCCATTTGTTTCTTTAAAAAAACCGTAGAAAAGAAATGTCTTCTGGAAATGACTTTTCGAAATGGAGTTGTTTGACCACCTCTAGAGGCGACATCAGGAGCCACAGAGGTCCACGTTTGTTCAGTGGGTTAGAGGACATGGAATGGAAGACGTTGAGGAGGAAGAAAAGAAGGTTCTGTGCCAGACTGGTCACAGAAGACATTTGCGTATTCGAACCATTGTTTTGTGTGTGCATTTTGTGTAGTTGACAATAAGTACTTTTTTGATATATCTAGTCTTTCTAGATCTTCTAAAGTGCCTGATATTTGTTCAAAGTAGAGGTAGTAAAAAGACATTTTGTAAATATCTTTTTGTTAAAATTCGTATGAAATGTTGTTTGGGGGGGAGGGGTGGCCAAACCACCTTTTTGAACAGTACGCAGTATGCACTGTGTTTGTGCACTGGTGCAAGGTCGCGGGGAGGAGAAGGAAGTGCAAAGAGCTCTGTGCCAGTGTGTTTATAGTGAGGCAAGATTAACCGTTGTCTTTTTTATGTTCCCGCATTTTGTTTCACTTTGCTGTGTATATAGAGTATATAATGGACAAATGAGTCCTAATTTACAACATCTAGTCTTTCTAGATGTTAAAGAGGTTGCCAGTGTATGACAAAAATAGAGTTAGTAAATAATACATTTTGTGTTAAAATTTCTAGGAAAGATTGTCTTTTGAAAATTTGAGCATGATAGCCCTCTGGGTTGGTGGAGGGGAGAGAGAGAGAAGGGGGTTGGTCTTAGAATGGCTAGAATGCTGGTATTTTGAAGACAGTTTCAGATTATAACTGTTACATGTGTGCAGTTCATTCAGTACTGCTCTGTATATAGTGGACAAATTAAGTCCTTATTTGAAACATCTAGTCCATCTAGATGTTTAGAAGTGCCCAACGTATGTTAAATGTAGAGGTAGTAAAATATCACTTTGTAAATAACTTTTTGCTAAAATTCACAGGAAGTACTGTCTTTGGGAATGTTAAATGTTAAACCACCTCTCTGAGCAGTATACTATTGTCTATACTTGTTCAGTGGTTTGGAGGAGGGAGGGAAAGAATTGCAAAAGGTAATATGCTAGTGTGTTCATACCTGGACATTTTCAGACAAAACCATTTTTTGTATGTTCATTTTGTTTTGCTGTGTATATAGTGTATATAATGGACAAATTGAGTCCTAGTTTTGCAACATCTAGTCTCTAGATGTTAAAGGGGTTGCTAGTGTATGACAAAGTAGTAAAATTAGCACATTTTGTATACTTTATTGAAATTCATAGGAAAGCTTGTCCTCTGTAAATGACTTTTGGATATGAATTTGTTCAACCACCTCTAAGCATTACATATGCATGTACTTGTCCACGGGATTGGCGGTGGAGAGAAGGAAGTGAGGGAGGAAATGGTTCAGGCCAAAATGGTCATATTTAGAAGATACCTCAGATTATAACCATTGTTACATGTGTGCAATTTTATTTAACAGTGCTGTGTACATAGTGGACAAGTAAGTTCTTATACGAAATATCTATTCTTTCTAGATGTTTAGAAGTGCTTGATGTATTTAAAAGTAGTTTTAGTAGAATAATGCTTCTTGTAAATAGCTTTTAAAAACTGATGGGAAATACTGTCTTTGGAAATGGAATTGTTAAACCTCCTCTCTGAACAGTATACTCTGTGCTTGTTCATTGGGTTTAGGGAGGTGGGAGGGAAGATTGCAAAAGATGTTTTGCTAGCAGGTACTAGAACATTTCAGCTTATCCATTGCTCTATATGTTACATGCATTTTGTTTAACTTTACTGTATATATTTTGTATATACTGGACCAATGGGTCCCAATTTTATAATATCTAGTCTCTAGATATTAAAGAGGTTGCCAATGTATGACAAAAGTAGAGTTAGTAAACTAACACATTTTGTACAAAAAAAAAAATAACACTTAAAAAAAAAGAAAACAGGCTATAATGTGGATATAAGTATTCGGTATAATCTCTGGCATGTCTATGATGCCAGATTCAATAAATGGAAACTATTATTAGTCAAACTATGTGACTAACAACATTCCATGTTTTATTCAGAGGTCTGGGAAACCCTGTATATACAAAGCTCTACCTCTCAAGCCCTTTAAAGCATAAGAGTTCTCCGAAAACATACGAGTTCAACTAGGTGACCCACAGGCACTGAAACGAAGGCACAAACATTTTCCCTCTCCTTTCTCTCCAGTTTGCCCTTCTTCTCAACCAGCGTGGGGAAGGGGCCACGAAGCCCCCTTCACGTTCTCGCCGGTAACATTCAGTGGTTCTAAGACCCACTCAGGCTACAAACATTAAGAACCTTCTGCAAAGTGTAAAAAGTCTATCACACACACATGGAGTTCTGAATGGCTCAGGCTACAGTGCAGGGTGTGTATCAAGGAAACAAGGCTGCTAGTGAGGATCTCTGATGCTGTTCTGAAGTGGAGGGGATTCACTGAAAGATTTTAAGCCACTGAATAACAACACAGATTTGCATTTTAGATATATACTAATGCTATGCACTGAAACATGCAACCTGATGAAAACTCTGCCTTTAATTCCTGAGAATCAAGAAACGGAAATCATCACTGAACTCTACTATCCCAGAGAGTAAGGAAATCCCATCCTTACAGATGCCTTCTGAGTCCTTGCTTTTGCATTTTTTTCCTCTTTCAAAGGTTAACTCTGGGCCCAAGCCTCTGCCTGTCCTGGGTATTTTGTGTTGATTGGTTTCCAGAGGCGAATAACCATCCCCACAGAAAAATTCCACAGCTCGACTAATAAAACAAACATTTCACTGCGTCTGAGTTTCCCATCAGTCTATTCCTGGCTCCAGTAGTTCACTTACATATTGTTACATCACAAAGATATATTTTTTTTGTATTTTGGCCGCAGGGCTTATGGGATCTTAGTTCCCTGACCAGGGATTGAACCCGGGCCCTCAACAGTGACAGCGCAGAGTCTTAACCACGGGACCACCAGGAATTCCCACAAAGATAAAATTTAAAACCTAATCCTTTGAGATGAAAAATCAGAATTTACAGATTATGCTAAATTCCATGTTTCCCTTAATATTTAAAATCTAATTCTACCTAGAAGTGCTAATAAATGAATCCTTTAGAAAACAATACTAGGACTTCCCTGGTGGCACGGTGGCTGAGACTCCAAGCTCCCAATGCAGGGGGCCCGGGTTTGATCCCTCATCAGGGAACTAGATCTCACATGCATGCCACAACTAAGAGTTCGCATGCCACAACTAAGGAGACTGCGTGCCGCAACTAAGACCCGGTGCAACCAAATAAATAAACAAACAAATATTTTTTTAAACAATGAAAGAAATAAAAAGGAAGAAGACAATACCTGAAACCTGTCGGTGCGTGCAGGTTACAGCTGTACTAGAACCAAGCGAAGCTAAACAATTAAACATCTGAACTGCTGCGACTTCTTCTGGAAAGTGCAAAGTAATTCCAAGGCAGTTTTTAAGAGCATTTGTTTCCCAGGCTGTCTCTAAGAGATTCTAGCAACCCTCTCACGATACCCTGAAAAACCCAAGTCATTTAAGATCGCAGGCCAGCCAAGTCCAGGCCTGGGTCAACCTGGAAGGGGAACGGCTGTCTCTGGACCCACGGGAATCTCCTGCAATAGCCACTGTTCCCAGAAGGGAGGCTGGCTGGCTGTGAGGAGAAAGGCCTTGAGAGACCAGAGAGTGAGTTAAAATGGGAATTTCTCCCAAACAGCCCAGGGCTCCACTGACAAACTCCTAAGCCTGGGGTGAACCTAAGGATTCAGTCTCGTTGCCAGGAGACAGTGGCAGCATCTGGTACCCAAAGGCATCAGACAAATGCCCAGATGACCTCTGTGGCCACAAACCTAATAAACTAAGGCTGACAAATGACACCAAACCGCAGCCATCCACAAGAGCTCATAAATGTGATTTTTCCAGCTGTACCCGGCCCACTGCTGCTAGAACTTCAGACCCGCAATAAACTGGCCACAAAGATGCTGCTGTACACATGCCAAACACTGACGCGCTTGGGAAAATACCAAACTAGTATTCTCATCGGTTTTTGCATCCCCCAAAAATGTATTTTTACAAAAAAAATAAGGCACATATTTTATATTTAGAAGATGGGAAAGAAGTCAAGAAAAACCTCGGGAAGACAGAACGCGTGCCAAGGTTAAAGATGAGCTGGTCAGGGTGAGGCAGGACCAACCAGTAGGTGGCGATAGCTCCGCAAATCACGAGGCGTCCATTTCCAGGATGACACCCACACCTCACCCTGAAAAAGCATCAGAGAGATGCCACAAAAGGAATCCATCGTGGAGTCACTGTGCATCTTCCCTCGATGCTGTCCACAAGCTTCTCCCCATCATTTCAGCCTCATGACGGCCCAATGAGGCAGGAGGTTTTATTCTCCATGAAGTCTCCAAATTTCCTAGAGGCTCAGACAGCTTCAAGGCCAGGGGCTCCAGGTCACACCAACTGGGTCTAAATTCCAGTTCTCTTATTTACTGTAAGTGTGACTTTGGGCCAAGTTTTCTCACCAGTTTAAAAAGAAGAAGAAGAGGTAGAAGAAGTGGAAGAGGAAGAAGCAGCAGCAGCCAGGGAAAGATTATCTTATAGGGTTATGAAGAATAAATGAGAAATGTACACCCAATGCAGGGCCTGGAATAGTAAGCGTCCAGTAAATGTCACCTGTGATGAGTGCTGTCATGGGCAACAAATAACGACTAGTAAAAATAACCCTGCTACTGCTGCCCCAGGTTACACAGCTACGAAAGGGCAGGACCAGGATTTGAACTGGAGTCTGTCTGATTCCACGGGTATGCCCTCAAGCATCCCACTCTTCTGGGCCGTGATAATGGTGGGGCAGGGGGAGGCAGGGGAGGAGACAACAGGTTTCGCTTTAACAGGATGACTTTCTCTCTCAGAAAGCTTTTAGAAGCTTTATAACATCATAGCTTTATAACCCCAACCAGAAAACATCTTGCAGAAAGTCACATTAATGCGGGGAAAGGTTGCGAGAGGGACACAGTTTCTTTAAAACATATAAATGTTTTTATAAGGATGCTCAGAGTAGCGATATTCGTAACAGCCCCAAACTGGAGGCAACCCAAATGTCCATTAACCGTCGGATGGAGAAGTAGATGGTGGTGTGAGGATATAACGGAAGAATACACAGCAATGAGAATGACAACAGCAGCAGGACCGAACCTCACAAATACAACGTCAGCAGAAGAAGCCAGACACACAGGAGTCCATCCTGGATCATTCCACGGATCTGATGTTCAAAACAGGCAAACCCAGCCTCTGGTGTCAGATGTCAGGATAACGGTTACCTTGGGAGCAGAGAGGCAGTGGGTGGGGAGAAAGGGGGCTTCTGGGGTGCCGGTAAGGTTCTGTTTTCTGATACAGGTTCTGGTTACACAGGCACATTCACTATGAAAATTCACCAATCGGTTCACTTTTGGGGCTCATGCCCTGCTCTGTATGCATATTATCCCTCAATAAATACAGTACATATTAAATAGCTATTAAACTTACAATCTAGGGATCATTCAGTTGCTGCTATATTATTAGAGTTTTGTTATTTCATCCATTTGAAACCCTGTTCAGTCCATGAGAAGTAATACCAGCAGGTTTGAAGACCACCCATCCTGGATTAGAAGCCTGGTTATGCCACTTACCAGTTATGTGATTTTGTACAAATGACTTAACCTGTGTCTTGATCTCCTCACCTGTAAATCAGGGCTCGTACACCCACGTTTGCAGAATTGTCCCAAGCATTAAAAAAAACTTAAGGAAAACATTCACCATACGTCGTACCAGCCCATGTGGCAGATGTTCAATAAACTGGACAGTTAAGTAGTTCCAACAAATTAACTCATTAATCTAACCCTCCATGAATCAATGTCCTATCACAGTGAAAAATGGATGACCACGCACTACAAGTATACTATTTTAGACCAAGTTTAATGGTGAACCCCATCTTGGCCTCTGCTCATTTTTCCAATTTGGACTTAGATGGGAGAGAGAGAGAGAGAGAGTCAGGGAGGGACGAAGTGGAGGGGAGAAAACAAAATCCCTGATGGCACAGCCAAAGCACAGAGAGGAGCCCGCAGCCCAAGGCTGGGATGCCGTGAAAACCCTGACCATCTCCCAGTCTCTGGGCTTCAGTCTTCTTATCTTTACAGCTGAATGGCTGTGTCGCCCTGATTGCTCAGTAATCTGTTGTAAATGACTACGCTGCGTACAGAGCTATCATACAAATGTGAGGGATCTATAAAAACATAAGTTAGTCCAATATAAAGAGTAACTGTTCAAACATCAAGTCACTCTTATTAGTGGTCACGATTTACTTAACCTCCCATGGCCCGCGTGGAATCTGAACTCACGACCCAATGGCAGGCAACTCTACAAAAAAAACAAAACAGAAAACAGGCCAGATCTCTTTAGAGGCATGTTTTGCACAAGGTTCAGTCAAACCCTGTGGGAAAGGGGTGGGGAGAGAAGCAATGGGTGGAAGACAGACAGCAAAAGTGTCCCCCCAAAGCACAGTACTTTACACTTCTGCACTGCACTGGTACTGTAAGTAAAGTGTATTGCTCCTGCACGTTTCTAATCAAGTTTCTACACCGTTAACAGTGCATTTTTCAATATAATCTAACACAAAATTACTCAAACACATACAAGAGGTAACCTGAAAGTAAATGCCCGGAACGTCAGGACCTCAGAGAACACTTATACCTAAGTTGGGCACCCAAGATCCTGCCGGTGCCTGATCAGAAGAAGGTGATGCTGACAGTCAGCAGATGCAAGTATCGGTTGCTTTCCATGGAAACCAGCAAATTAACCCTGTGACTGAATTCCTTCTGCCTTCTAGCTCCCCAAAGTCTAATGCTTTGCTAAAAAAATTTTAAAAAGAAAGAAAAAAGAAAAGGAGTTTGCTATGTTGCCTAATGAGGTCATGCTCAAAGCCTAAGTAAAAGTTAAAAGCAAAAGCAGTTCTTGAATAATCTGGTTTTACTAGAAAGGTGGATATTCAAGCTACCTTGGAAAACGGGGAAGACAAACTATACAGAGAAAATGAAAACAAAAACAAAAACCACTCTGGGGGTGTGAGGAAAAAAAAGTCTCTATGGCTTCCCTGGTGGTCCAGCGGTTAAGACTTCGTGCTTCCACTGCAGGGGGCGCGGGTTTGATCGCTGGTCAGGGAAGTTCCGCAAGCCGCGCGGTACAGCCAAAAAAAAGAAGAAAAGTCTCTAGGTAGAACAAAACTAATATAAAACGGATAAAAATTCCCTGAGCCGCTTGGTGGAGGGAGGAAGGGAAAATGGTGAAAGAGGTGAATAAAATCCTTCAAGGGCTCTCAGCCAGCGATGACATCCCTCCGTCCTGGCAGGCAGCTGATCCAGGTGATGTTTCACTCCGATAACTAAACAAGTCCCAGAATTTCAGATGAGACACGGATTCTCTACATTCCCTCCCTCTGCCTCCAGAGAAGATTCTAGAATTCCCTGGTAGACGACAGCACTAACTCTGCAAGCAGTGAGCACGCCTGAAGGAAGGAGGAGGGCCAGCCGGCGGGGGCCTCACCGGCAGGGGGACCCCAGCAGAGCTGCAGGAGGGCCACCACCTCCGCACGGGGAGCGGCAGGGCCTGCTGTGTCGCTCACATTCCCGCAGGACAACAGCACAGGGCGGCTTCTCATCTGAGCAGATGCACTCAGGCTTCTCCCCAAGGAAACACCTGGGCCTGAGTACGAATCGACAGGGATTTCAACCTGGAAGGACCTTAGCAAACCTCCTGCTTCCCAACTGCTACCTGGGGGGCAGATGTTCTTTCAGATCCAAGGTCCTGTGCTCTGGCCCCCAGGCCTGTCCACAGGGGCTGTCTGTGACCTGTAAGGCACTAGGGACAAAAAGCCACCACTGGATGCCTAGCAGAAAGCGCAGAAAACCTCCCAGTCCACGAATATGGGGTGCTCCTGGCTTCCTGGGGTACATTCTCCCCAGCCTCTCCCTGGAATTCAAAGCTGCTGTCCATCTCCTTCTTGATCTGAAAGCCAGCCCCTTGGACAACCCTCTCTCCTGGGCCTCCCTGCACCAGAGGCCCAGGTGCCCTCTTCCAGCCTGATCTCTTGGCACCAAGAGTTCTCAGGATCAGGCCCAGCCTAGACCCTTCTCTGGGTCCCCAACGCCCTCGGCCCTCCCTCTCTGTGAGCCATTTCTCGGTGGGATGCTTCCCTCTCCTGAATCTCCCCACGGCCACTCCCCCAGGCCATCTCCCTCTTGTCTGCAGTGCTGAGAACAATTTCACGCGGTACTCCCTTCCCGTGTGAACTTGACACTTACGAGTCAGTTCTTCATGCATCTCCAAGTGGTCCCCCTTGAAGGACCGATGTGCGTCCCTTCAGAAAGGAAAAGACCCCCGACTGACTTAAGTCATCCCCCCACCTGGAGCACAACGCCTCGCACTTATGCCATCCAAAGCGGAATTAGCCCCACTGTAAGCAGCTGACGAAGAAGAACCAGCAGGAAGCTGGGGCCACCGACGCCCTGTGCCTACGCTGAGCTCCAGGGGCCAGCGGTACATCTGGCTTTACTCCCTCCTGCGTTCCCAGCACTGGGCTGCGCGCCACCCCGTGGGCACCCGACAGAACTGCACCCAATAAAGGGGGCAGATGCTGAAGCAACAGAGAATCCAAACGAAGGAGCTCATCCCGGGAAGCTTTTCCTGATTCCTCTTGCAGTTTCCCTCCCTTCTGTCCCAAAAGGATGCCGTTAACACTTCTCTAAGGATGCTCATGGCTGCCTGTATGAAAACTACAAGTTTGCTTATCCCTCACATTAAAGTTGCAAAGGAAAGGCCTGACTCTTCCTCATTTCTTATCCCCAGAAACACCACTATGAGCCTTCCGCGTACTGCTGAACTCAATTTGACCTGTTGACAAGTGAGGTGCACAGCTCAGGCTTACAGAAGGGGCCAGAAACAGGGGAGGGGGAGAGAGGGCACCTCATGCTTTGAACAGACTCTGTCCTCACTTGATCTTCAAAAAGCACAGAATGAGTGAGAGACAAAAGTTCCTGGTTCTCCTGATACAGATCAGTCCAGGGAACCAAATGCCCATTTTTCTAGCCCAGCAGATGATGCTCCCTCTTGCACAAGATGACTCCCCGAAACCCTCACTCAAAGTCCATAACGTGAATTGCTGCATACGAGCTAGGAGTCTTTTGCCCCAGAAAGATAACTCAGATTGTTTTCTGCTGGGAAATAAATCTGAGTGCGCTGGCTTGCATAAATATTCCCGTGAAGTAATTAGCACTTCATCAACATGCAGCCCATCAATCTGCACAAACCTCTAAGCAACTGAAATGCTGTCCAATTAACAGATTTTTTAAATAATTGATTACCTTAAACTCATTAGCCTTAAAATTGCCATAGGCTGATAAATTACACTTATCAAATAACATTTGATAGATGACCATGAAGTGGTTCAGAGTCTCTCTCTCTCTCCTAGGTGAAGCAGCGTGATGAGATCTGAAGTCCAGGGATCCTTGATTCTACCCGTTGAAGAGTGTTCTGTGGTCTAACAGTGTCACCCAGTGGCAGAAGTCTCACAGTTGTGTTCAGAGCAGCTGTTGCTTTTTAAATGTATTTGTCACATGTGTTTCTTTACTAAAAGGAAAAGAAGAAAACTATTTTGGGGGAATTGCTCTAAGAAAACTAGTGTGTGTAAATTCTAGAAAACACGGCACTGGCATAAGACAGCTCCCCTACGTCCAAGGTTACTTTGAAGCCTTTGGGGACCGTACAGACGTGTGCAGACATGACGAGAGACACAAGGGAAGTTCCTGTGACTCAGGGACGGTGCAGGTTTGACATGAAATCAATTCAGTGTCCCAGGGCTGAGCAATAGGGTCACCCCCTGCTGTCTGCTTTCTCGTCCACCATTCGGCCACTTCAATTCTCAAAACCCTGGCTCTCCCAGAACAAGGAGAAAAAAATCAGCCAATTCTGTTCCAAGGTTGACTATCTGATTTTAGAAGCTTAGGAGGTGACGCTTAATTGAAAATAATAAATTATTTAACTTCCTTATCGGTACAAAGAGAAGGCTGGACCAGATAACCCTTGAGATCCCTTCCTGGTTCTAACATTCTGATAATACAGAAGAGTTCGGCTGGTCTGTCACTCCCCACAGCACAGGGGCTTCTGACCCAAGGCTGTGGAACTCTGGCCCCACCATCAGGGCCAGACAGACCACGGAGGTGCCCCAGTACGTTCCACGCACACCCCACCTCGGTCTCCACTCCTCTCGTTCCTGTCCCCAGTGCATCACATCTACGCTGAGCAGGCTTTCTGCTCGTGACTGCTGCACTTCCCCAGATGCAGCCACCCTCCCTCGAGTCCCTCTAGAAGAGTCTCAGCCACTTGGTCCAGGGCTAGAGCTGCCCACATAGGATGGGGTGCAGACTAGACTTTATTAAACCAAAACTCCCAATCCAGGGGGCTCCCAATACTCTAGTCAAGAATCACACATACACCATATACGATCAATAAAAACAAAGCATTGTTTATTCCTCTTTGCATAAAATCACCTACAGCAATTAGATATTACACTATAATTAAATTAATTCAAGTCTGACTCCTGAAACTACCCTGAAATCAAGCCACAATTCAGCCCTCTTTAGGATTGGTTCAAGATGGCGGAGTAGAAGGACGTGCTCTCACTCCCTCTTGTGACAGCACCGGAATCACAACTAACTGCTGAACAATCATCGACAGGAAGACACTGGAACTCACCAGAAAAGATACCCCACATCCAAAGACAAAGGAGAAGCCACGATGAGACGGTAGGAGGGGCGCAATCACAATAAAATCGAATCCCATAACCGCTGGGTAGGTGACTCACAGACTGGAGAACGCTTATACCACAGAAGTCCACCCACTGGAGTGAAGGTTCTGAGCCCCACGTGAGGCTTCCCAACCTGGGGGTCCAGCAACCAGAGGAGGAATTCCTAGAGAACCAGACTTTGAAGGCTAGTGGGATTTGATTGCAGGACTTCGACAGGACTGGGGGAAACAGACTCCACTCTTGCAGGGCACACACAAAGTAGTGTGCACATCGGGACCCAGGGGAAGGAGCAGTGACCCCAGGGGAGACTGAACCAGACCTACCTGCTAGTGTTGGAGGGTCTCCTGCAGAGGCAGGGGATGGCTGTGGCTCACCATGGGGACAAGGACACTGGCAGCAGCAGTTCTGGGAAGTACTCCTTGGCGTGAGCCCTCCCAGAGTCTGTCATTGGCCCCACCAAAGAGCCCAGGTAGGCGCCAGCGTTGGGTTGCCTCACGCAAAACAACCAACAGGGAGGGAACCCAGCCCCACCCATCAACAGTCAAATGGATCAAAGTTTTACTGAGCTCTGCCCATCAGAGCAACAGTCAGCTCTACCTACCACCAGTCCCTCCCATCAAGCCTCTTACATAGCCTCATCCACCAGAGGGCAGAGAGCAGAAGTAAGAAGAACTACAATCCTACAGCCTGTGGAACAAAAACCACATTCACAGAAAGATAGACAGAATGAAAAGGCAGAGGGCTATGTACCAGATGAAGGAAAAAGATAAAACCCCACAAAAACAACTAAATGAAGTGGAGATAGGCAACTTTCCAGAAAAAGAATTCAGAATAATGATAGTGAAGATGATCCAGGACCTTGGAAAAAGAATGGAGGCAAAGATCGAGAAAATGCAAGAAATGTTTAATAAAGACCTAGAAGAGGGCTTCCCTGGTGGCGCAGTGGTTGAGAGTCCGCCTGCCGATGCAGGGGACGCGGGTTCGTGCCCCGGTCCGGGAGGATCCCGCGTGCCGCGGAGCGGCTGGGCCCGTGGGCCATGGCCGCTGGGCCTGCGCGTCCAGAGCCTGTGCTGCGCGACGGGAGAGGCCGCAGCGGTGAGAGGCCCGCGTACCGCAAAAAAAAAAAAAAAAAAAAAAAAGACCTAGAAGAATTAAAGAACAAACACCTAGAAGAATTAAAGAACAAACACACAGAGATGAACAATACAATAAATGAGATGAAAAATACACTAGAAGCAATCAATAATGGAATAACTGAGGCAGAAGAACAGATAATTGATCTGGAAGACAGAATGGTGGAATTCACTGCAGGAGAACAGAATAAACAAAAAGGAATGAAAAGAAATGACAGACCTCTGGGATAACATTACATGCACCAACATTCAGATTATAGGGGTCCCAGAAGGAGAAGAGAGAGAGAAAGGACCCGACAAAATATTTGAAGAGATTACAGTCAAAAACTTCCCTGACATGGGAAAGGAAATAGCCACCCAAATACAGGAAGTGCAGAGAGTCCTAGGCAGGATAAACCCAAGGAGAAACATGCTGACACACACAGTAATCAAACTGACAAAAATTAAAGACAAAGAAAAATTATTAAAAGCAAAAAGGAAAAAACAACAAATAACATACAAGGGAACTCCCATAAGGTAAACAGCTGATTTCTCAACAGAAACTCTACAGGCCAGAAGGGAGTGGCACAATATATTTAAAGGGATGAAAGGGAAGAACCTACAACCAGGATTACTCTACCCAGCAAGGATCTCACTCAGGTTTGACGGAGAAATCAAAAGCTTTACAGACAAGCAAAAGCTAAGAGAATTCAGCACCACCAAACCAGCTCTACAACAAATGCTAAAGGAACTTCTCTAAGTGGGAAACACAAGAGAAGAAAAGGACCTACAAAAACAATTAAGAAAATGGTAATAGGAACATACATATCAATAATTACCTTAAATATGAATGGATTAAATGCTCCAACCAAAAGACACAGGCTCGCTGAACGGATACAAAAACAAGATCCATATATATGCTGTCTACAAGAGACCCACTTCAGACCTAGGGACACATTCAGACTGAAAGTGAGGGGATGGAAAAAGATATTCCATGCAAATGGAAATCAAAAGAAAGCTGGAGTAGCAATACTCATATCAGATAAAATAGACTTTAAAATAAAGAACGTTACAAGAGACAAGGAAGGATGCTACATAATGATCAAGGAATCAATCCAAGAAGCAGATATAACAATTATAAATATACATGCACCCAACACAGGAGCACCTCAATACATAAGGCAAATGCCAACAGCTATAAAAGAGGAAGTCGGCAGTAACACAGTAACAGTGGGGGACTTTAACACCAATGGACACATCATCCAGAAAGGACATTAATAAGGAAACACAAGCTTTAAATGACACAATAGACCAGACAGATTTAATTGATATTTATAGGACATTCCATCCAAAAACAGCAAATTACACTTTCTTCTCAAGTGCACATGGAAAATTCTCCAGGATAGATCATATCTTGGGTCACAAATCAAGCCTCAGTAAATTTAAGAAAACTGAAATCATATTAAGCATCTTTTCCAACCACAATGCTATGAGATTAGAAATCAATTACAGGGGAAAAAAACGTAAAAAACACAAACACATGGGAGCTAAACAATACGTTACTAAATATCCAAGAGATCACTGAAGAAATCAAAGAGGAAATCGAAAAATACCTGGAGACACATGACAATGAAAACACGACGATCCAAAACCTATGGGATGCAGCAAAAGCAGTTCGAAGAGGGAAGTTTACAGCAATAAAATCCTATCTCAAGAAACAAAAAAAATCTCAAATAAACAATCTAACCTTACACCTAAAGGACCTAAAGAAAGAAGAACAAACAAAACCCAAAGTTAGCAGAAGGAAAGAAATCATAAAGAGCAGAGCAGAAATAAATGAAATAGAAACAAAGAAAACAATAGCAAAGATCAATAAAACTAAAAGCTGGTTCTTTGGGAAGATAAACAAAATTGATAAACCATTAGCCAGCCTCATCACGAAAAAAAGGGAGAAGACTCAAATCAGTAAAATTAGAAATGAAAAAGGAGAAGTTACAATAGACACCGCAGAAATACAAAGCATCATAAGAGACTACTACAAGCAACTCTATGCCAATAAAACGGACAACCTGGAAGAAATGGACAAATTCTTAGAAAGGTATAACCTTCTAAGACTGAACCAGGAAGAAATAGAAAATACGAACAGACAAATCACAAGTAATGAAATTGAAAATGTGATTAAAAATCTTCCAACAAACAAAAGTCCAGGACCAGATGGCTTCACAGGCGAATTCTAGCAAACATTTAGAGAAGAGCTAACACCCATCCTTCTCAAACTCTTCCAAAAAATTGCAGAGGAAGGAACACTCCCAAACTCATTCTATGAGGCCACCATCAACCTGATACCAAAATCAGACAAACATACTACAAAAAAAGAAAATTACAGGCCAATATCACTGATGAATATAGATGCAAAAATCCTCAACAAAATACTAGCAAACAGAATCCAACGACACATTAAAAGGATCATACATCATGATCAAGTGGGATTTATCCCAGGGATGCAAAGATTCTCCAATATGCAAATCAATCAATGTGATACACCATATTAACAAACTGAAGAATAAAAACCAATCAATCAATGTGATACACCATATTAACAAACTGAAAATCAATCAATGTGATACACCATATTAACAAACTGAAGAATAAAAACCATATGATCATCTCAATAGATGCAGAAAAAGCTTTTGACAAAATTCAACATCCATTTATGATAAAAACCCTCCAGAAAGTGGGGACAGAGGGAACCTCCCTCAACATAATAAAGGCCATATACGACAAAACCACAGCAAACATCATTCTCAGTGGTGAGAGGTGAAAGCATTTCCTCCAAGGTCAGGAAAAAGACAAGGATGTCCACTCTCACCAGTCTTATTCAACATAGTTTTGGAAGTCCTAGCCATGGCAATCAGAGAAGAAAAAGAAATAAAAGGAATTCAAATTGGAAAAGAAGAAGTAAAACTGTCGCTGTTTGCAGATGACATGATACTATACATGGAGAATCCTAAAGATGCCACCAGAAAACTACTAGAGCTAATCAATGAATTTGGTAAAGCTGCAGGATACTAAATAAAGCACAGAAGTCTCTTGCATTCCTATACAATAACGACAAAAGATCAGAAAGAGAGATTAAGGCAACAATCCCATTCACCACTGCAACAAAAAGAATAAAATACCTAGGAGTAAACCTACCTAAGGAGGTAAAAGACCTGTATGCAGAAAACTATAAGACATTGATGAAAGAAATCAAAGATGACACAAATAGATGGAGAGATATACCATGTTCTTGGATTGGAAGAATCAATACCGTGAAAATGACTATACTACCCAAAGCAACCTACAGATTCAATGCAATCCCTATCAAATTATCAACAGCATATTTTACGGAACCAGAACAAAAAAATCTTAAAATTTGTACAGAGACACAAAAGCCTGAATAGCCAAAGCAATCTTGAAGGAAAAAAAGCGGAGCTGGAGGGGCTTCCCTGGTGGCTCAGTGGCTGAGAGTCCGCCTGCCAATGCAGGGGACATGGGTTCATGCCCCAGTCTGGAAAAATCCCTCATGCCGCAGAGCGGCTGGGCCCATGAGCCATGGCCACTGAGCCTGCACGTCCGGAGCCTGTGCTCCGCAACGGGAGAGGCCACAAAAGTGAGAGGCCCACGTACCGCAAAAAAAACACAGAGCTGGAGAAATCAGACTCCCTGACTTCAGAGTATACTAAAAAGCTACAGTAATCAAGAACAATATGGTACTAGCACAAGAAGAGAAATATAGATCAATGGTACAGGATAGAAAGCCCAGAGAAACCCACACACCTATGGTCAACTAATCTATGATAAAGGAGGCAAGGATATACAATGGAGAAAAGACAGTCTCTTCAATAAGTGGTGCTGGGAAAACTGAACAGCTACATTTAAATGAAAGAAATTAGAACACTCCCTAACACCATACACAAAAATAATCTCAAAATTGATTAAAGACCTAAGTGTAAGACCGGACACTATAAAACTCTTAGAGGAAAACATAGGAAGAACACTCTTTGACATAAATCACAACAAGATCTTTTTGACCCACCTCCTAGAGTAATGGAAATAAAAACAAAAATAAACAAATGGGACCTAGTGAAACTTAAAAGCTTTTGCACAGCAGAGGAAACTATAAACAAGATGAAAAGACAACCCTCAGAATGGGAGAAAACATTTGCAAACGAATCAACGGACAAAGGATTAATCTCCAAAATATATAAATAGCTCATGCAGCTCAATATTAAAAAAACAAACAACTCAATCAAAAACTGGGCAAAAGACCTAAGTAGACATTTCTCCAAAGAAAACATACAGATGGCCAAGAGGCACATGAAAAGCTGCTCAACATCACTTATTATTAGAGAAATGCAAATCAAAAGTACAATGAGGTATCACCTCACACCGGTCAGAATGGCCATCATCAGAAAATCTACAAACAACAAACGCTGGAGAGGATGTGGAGAAAAGGGAACCCTCTTGCACTGTTGGTGGGAATGTAAACTGATACAGCCACTATGGAGGACAGTATGGAGGTTCCTTAAAAAAATAAAAATAGAATTACCATATGATCCAGCAATCCCACTACTGGGCATATACCCAGAGAAAACCACAATTCAAAAAGAGTCATGTACCACAATGTTCACTGCAGCACTATTTACAATAGCCAGGTCATGGAATCAAACTAAATGCCCATCAACAGACGAATGGATAAAGAAGATGTGGTACATATATACAATGGAATATTACTCAGCCATAAAAAGGAACGAAACTGGGTCATTTGTAGAGATGTGGATGGACCTAGAGACTGTCATACAGAGTGAAGTAAGTCAGAAAGAGAAAAACAATTATCATATATTAATGCATATATGTGGAATCTAGAAAAATGGTACAGATGAACCCATTTGCAAGGCAGAAATAGAGACACAGACGTGGAGAACAAAAAATATGGGCACCAAGCGGGGGACGTGGTGGTGGTGGTGTGATGAATTGGGAGATTGGGATTGATGTATATACACTAATATGTATAAAATAGATAACTAATAAGAATGTGTCATATAAAAAGTAAATTAAATTTTAAAAAATTCAGCCCTCTTGCTTCTCCTCTAGTTTTTCTTGACATGTCTTTGTCTTCTCTATAAATCCATCTTCTTCCTGCCAACTCCCACCAAAGTCCAAATACACAGGAGCTTCAGAGAGTCAATGACAGTTCTTTCTCATTGCCTTACGTTCAGAAAATCACTGTCTACTCTCATAGACTACTCGTAAGAAGATATATTTTTGCCACTTCCTGTCTGAAGAATGTGTGGGCAGTGTGTGACAAAAGGCTTGAACACGTACATACCCGTGAATCTGGTAATTCCCCTTGCAGGAATTACTCCAAGGAGGTAATCAGACAAGGACACAAAACATATAAAAATATGTGTAAGAATAGTTTATGTATGATTTATGATAGTGAAAAAGGAAAGAAACCACTTAGATGTCTAATAATGCGATACAGTGCAGCTTTAATAAAATCATATTGTTAGAATAAATAATGAAAGGGGAAATATTCACGATGTATCAAATGAGAGAAAAATTTCAGGTTCCAAAACAGCATGTCCTTTATTTTCTAGTCTGTGCGTTTGCATGAACAAAAGCTATTCAGAGTGTCACCCAATGACCAGCAGTATCCGCATCGCCAGGGAGCTTGTTCAGTGCAAATGCCCTAGCTGAAAGGCACTGGATCAGAATCGCTGGGGCAGGGCACAGAGATCTGTTTTTTTGTTTACTGTGTGCCACACCACCTCTGAGGTAGATACTAAAATTTGCCCCATTGTGCAGATGGGGAAATTGAGGCCCAGAGAGACTAGGTAACTTAGCCAAGGCTGCAAAGCCAGTAAGTGGCAGCTCGCACAGCTAGCTCCAGAGTCCGCACTCCGCACCCCTCTGCTCTAGGGCCTCTCTAGGATAAATCTTATATTTGGAAGTGTGCTCTGTGCTGCTTCCCCGAAATCAACAGCATGATGCATCCCACCCATCCTTGTGTCTTCTTCCTAGTGTTTCAGCACTTCTGTTACAAAGTTATTGATGGGGGAAAGAGGCGTTGCCACTATCGCTGGTACCACCATTGACAAACCCCGTGGAGAAGACCTGCCTGAAGTCTTTAAAAAGATGGTTTGATTTAAGTGCACATTAAATAACAGCCCACATTAGCAGAAACAACCTTAATGCCCTTGAGTGACAGCATGGAGTGTGATATGGGTTTAACACGGAAGGCCTTCCTATCACCAGCTAGAGTGGGGCTGTCACTGGCGATTCCATAAACACCCTTGACAAACCACCCGGCCTATCATCTTTGAAATTATGCAACTTTTGATCGATTTCTTTTACTTTTTTGTCTTCTGCCTTCAAAATTTGCATGTAACGTAATACTTTGATTTTTATATGATGCTATTTTATATTCACAAAATTCAAGTTTGCACACAAACGCCACCAGCCTTTATTCCCAAACTGCAAATTTCTGAATAAAGGAGCCTACCTTGGCACATTTACTCTATGTGATTTTCTAGGGAGGAAACACCTCAGTCATTCATTTCAGGAGACTACCAAGGGGATGGACGGACTGGGAAGATGGTGGGCTTAGGCCTGGTCCCTCCTGAGAGGAAGGAAACCACACAGACCAGAAAAAAACTTCCTGCTGGACCAGCTTTCAAAGCCCTCAAATATTCCTGTCTTCAAGAGCGGAATAATAATTTCATAAAATGCATGACCTGGTCCAGCTGGGCACCCAAACAAATATTTTCAAAAGCGGAGACTATCTTCAAAAGGACTCAATTTAGAAAGAGCAGAGACCATCTGCTCAACTTCCCCAGCACCACACACGAGGAAACTGAGGCCCAGAGATACTGAAGCTTGGCTAAGTTCACAGAGAAAGTGGCCACGCCTGGACTGAAACCCGTGTCTGCCTCTGGCCCTCACTTGGCTGGACTATACCGCCTCTCTCACTTCTGACTCCTATACTGAATTTTCTAAATTGATTTTCTACATTTCCTACTCATTTTGGGGGGGTGGTGTTTTTGACACTAATATCACCATTAACATTACCATCAATAACGGGATGGCATCTTTGAAGATGATAATATGTTTCAGTTATAAGTAGCCACACTTCCATCTGCTTCTATATCCTGCCAAATTCCAGAAAACTACAAAGTCACTGTGATGATAAAAAAAAAAAAAATGCCTCTTAGGGTAGGAGAAAACGACTCATTTGCCTTTTTTTTTTTAACCTGATATTGACACTGAGTAACCATAACATTAAAAACCAGTGACTGCTCAGACACCGTGGCTTAAGACACCCTCTTTAGACTCTCCATCTTATCCTTCTCCTATTAAAACCTACCCTTCCTCAAGCATCAATAAACTACTGGATCAAATCAAATAAACTACTGGAAAAGTGAAAATCAGCCCTACTGACAACAGGAGAAGTAAGGACAGGCCTTACTGACAACCGACCCCAATATGCCATCAGGACATAAAGAAAGCTCAGCATAGGACCCAGACGCTGACCTCCACAAAAATGAATGGCCATCCTCCTTTCTCAAGAACCTGAGACTGCTAATTCTTTACTAAGTTACAACTCTAACCCCACTTTAATGTCCGGCCTCCTATATATAAAAATTGTTAAGATACCCAATCACTGAACTGTGACTGCTTCCCGACCACATCCAGCCCGGGTCTGGCCCCGTTTCTTTAACCCCATCTTCAAAGCACCCAGCATAAGCAAAGACGCAACTCTGCCTTTCCCAGAGAATCCCAGCACTCTTCCAGGCTACACTCGCCCCGCTGCAGAAGCTAAATGAACCGAACCTCTCTACAGTGACACGTGCATTCCTGGAGGTTGCTGGCTGGTGGGATTCCATACTCGTTTGTCTTACTAAGTTACTAGTAACATTAGAGTAGAAAGAACCTCAAATAAAAGGTCCACAAACCTAAATCCTGACTTATCACTTCTCTACGTCTGTTTCCTTGCTGGTAAAATGACAGCCAGTTATCCTATATTTTACAACTTTTCATCTCAAATACGCTGTATTTCAGCCATATTGTGGGTCAAAGAGGTTTATTTCCATTGAAGAAGGTGCTCTGACTTCCAGTCACTCAACTTAACTTTTTCACTTTTGAAATACAGCACAGCTAGAGTTTGTCTGGAAAACTTTTTTCACTCTTAAAGAGATCTTCATGCAAGAAACAATGGTTACAATTATGTGTTTTTCTGAATGGTTCATTAACATGTTCCCTAATTACACGAATATAAGTTGACATTTGATTTCTGCTTCCACCGTGAAAAATTAGTGTGAGGATTGGGGCACATCTCCGTCTGGGTCTTTGGAGGATCAACTGGCGCTAACTAAACCTCAGAGAGCAGCTATGGGCACAGCCCAGGTCCTTTTAATCAAAGTCTGTTTTCTCACCTACCCCTCTTCTGGTTACCCCGTGGGCTTTCTGTGAACAACAAACAGCCAGTCTTGTTATGAGGACACCAAAACCAAGAAAGGATTATTAAGCCCACTGTTGTCAGCAAGGCCAGAACCATGAGTGTCCCTCCTCTGTATGAGCCTCGGGTCAGGCCCTAAAGATCTAGGGAGGAGTGAGACATGGTCCCTGCCATCCAGGGCTCACAGCTAGTGGAGAAGACAGGCCCACAATCACTAGTGTGATACATACACTTTGAGGGTGGGAAGGCCGGGGAGGTCTCTGGGAGTTCTTCCTAAGACTGTACCTCCTTCCAGCTCCAAAAGGAGGAAGGTTCTCCCCTTGTGACTCCATCAATGAGGATGCTCTGGGCCACATGCAACAACACCTGCCTCTAAGGAGCTGCAACCACAGGGGCTCGTTTTTACCTCTCGTAAGAATGTGGTGGTATCAGGCTGTGCAAGGCTGCTTCAGAGCTCAGTGGTGTCATGGGGGCTCTGGGGTCTTCTCATTGCTCTGCTCAGTAGTCCCAGCACCTCCAGGAGGAAGGGCAGACTGGCAAAGCCCCCCCACACTGGGTCTCTTTATCTTGGAGGGAAGCCACTCCCAGAAGCCCCCGGGGGGCCTTCTGACACCTCATTGGCTAGAGCTACATCGTGTCATCACCATAGCAACAAAGGACGCTGGGAAAATGGGGACGTGGCATTCCAGCACTGAAGAGGGGACAGCAGTGGCTGTTAGGTAGACAACCAACCCTGCCACACACAGACGGTTATGGGGGGAATGTGTCCCACAATATTCATACGTTGAAGCCCCACCCCCCAATGTGACAGTAAGTGGAGGTGGGGCCTTTGTGAGGTGATTAGGAGTAGAGGAGGGCATGGGGGGGCCCATGATGGGACCAGAGTCCTTATAGGAGGACGAGACACCAGAGCTGGCATCTCCCCCTACCCCTGCCATGTAAGGACATGGTAAGAAGGCTGCTGTCTGTAAGCCAAGAAGAGAGTCCTCACCAGGAATCTTGGACGTCCAGCCTCCAGAACTGTGAGAACTAAGTATCTGTTGCTTAGCCCACTCAGCCTATGGTATTTTGTTATGGCAGCCCGAGCTGACTAGGA
Organism: Pseudorca crassidens; assembly: GCF_039906515.1. Lineage (NCBI taxonomy): Eukaryota > Metazoa > Chordata > Mammalia > Artiodactyla > Delphinidae > Pseudorca > Pseudorca crassidens. Next base: position 191,321,653 of record NC_090296.1, read on the forward strand.
CACAAATCCAATTCAACTGTCTTCAAAGGCACTCCAGCCTCCGGACAAGGGGCTCATCAGGCCCCTCCGGGTAAGGTCAGCAGCAACTCTGCACCTCAGCTCCAAAGCTGAAAGGGACACTAGAGCAACGACCATTCCTTAGAAGTGCTCAGTCCTCACAGCATCTGTAATAATGTTGCAGTAAGCAACAAAGACGGGGGACCTTTTACTGGGAGCCCTTTCAGCCTTTAGCTTTGCCTTCTGCACAAAACCTCCCTGTCTAAACTACCGGGATTTTGGCAAAAGTTCAAACGTAAACACATGTGTAGCGGGCGCTGGCCCCGGAACGAGGGAGTAAACTGCGCTGACTCTTCCCTTTCTCTGCTTGAACTCCACGTATTAATTCAACTCCCTCAGGAGGCCTGTCATGCTAGGACGCCAGGCCTTACCGTTTTCCCACAGGCTTTCCTTCAGCCCCAGGAAAACAAAAACAAGGCACCCCCAGCCCCGTGCGGCTGTCTACGCACCCTAAACGGTTATTTCAGTCACCCCCATCTCACAGGCCCACCCAGCCCGGAAACTGGATACAATCTCCCTTGGGCCTCCACTGGAGCCCTTTCTCTACATGCAGTTAATAGGCAGCGGAAAACCTCCCAAAATAAGAATTGGGAAAAACTGACAGCAACCTACTTGGCAAACAGGGAACACAGAAACACAAAAGCCTAAAAAGACGGAGCCTGCATTTAAACCAGCAGACACCAGGGGCCACGATGTCTGAGAAGCATAACAGCCTTTCTTCTTGCTGGAATGGAAGGGGGCTCACTGTTCATTAGAAAATAGTCAAGATTTCAAAAATTTATCTATTCCTAGAATAAACAGAGGCCTTAGATAATCACTTACTTGAGTAATGAGCAACAGATACACCATTCACGTTCCAGATCCTATAGAAGTTGAGTGATATTATTCATCTTCCTTCCAACAAGATGTTTTAAGGGTGTTTATGTTCAAACATAAATTGTTTTAAGTACAACTTATGACGATTGCAAGACTCTCCTATTTACTTGGTAGCTTCCATCCTCAAGGAAATTCTCTCTTAAAATAAAGCCTTAACCATCACCCCTTCCTCCCCGCATCCAAGTATGTAGAACTCAAACCACTTACCCCTGTGTCTACAGCCCCCAGGTCCTCAGCCAACAGGGATTAGGACGTGTGCCCTGAGTACCAACACATCCTCCACCAGGCTACTCACTCTGGCATCACAATCAAATCTGCTGCTAACCTGTTATACTAGTTGTTTTACATGCTTTCCCCAAGTCTTGACACAACTGCAGAAGCAGTACTGATTAAGTAAAAGAACAGGACAGGCTGGTAACTAGTAAACGCTCTGCCCGAACCCAGTTCCACAGGAAATGGAGAACTCGCTTCTCTCTCCTTCTGAAGTTACCCAAGTTTGAAATGTTTTCATTTCTTTTGTTGCAACAGGACTCCTTACTCAAGAACTTGGCATCCAGAAACTTCCCATCAGCTTCCGACTACTCTCACAGCTCCTGTCCAAAAGTTCAGAACTTTAACTGTGTCTGTTTTAAACTCCACGCGTAATAGAAGCTACTGGTTAATTAAATGAAAAGGGCAAGGACAAATGACATATCAACACATCCATAATGAAAATTTGTCCTCTACTTACAACCAGTTATAAAGGAAATCATCAGTCGCTTCCGGAAGAACAGTTATAAAATAATTTAACAAGAAACTACAGATGTATCATGACACCTAACTACTTCCCTTATGCCTTAAAAAAACAAAACAAACAAAAAAAGAATCTGAAAAGCTTAAGATAGGATAGTTTTACCTACTTTAATGAAGTATTCAAAAGTAAAATGCAGCCAAAGGCCATGAAAAATAAGATGCTTCTTTTAAAAAGTTTTCAAGGTAATTCAATGAACAAAAATCTCTACCCTTTAGTTTGTAATCTTACAAATGTCAAACTGAGTAAGAACCCAAGTATTTAAGAGTCCAATTTAAGATTTTTAAATTCAGTCTACAGTACAAAATCTACAAACACAACAGTACATGTGATGTGATAATTAGGAAGGACCCTATCAACTTTACTTTCGTAATTTCATCCATGAAGCTTCAGAGCTGAAGTCATAAACATTTTTTCTTTCTTTCTTTTAACAGGTTTTGTGTGTGTGTGTGTGTGTGTGTGTGTGCGCGCGCGCGTGCGCGTGTGTGTTTTGACGGTGTTGCGTCTTCATTGCTGCACGCGGGCTTTCTCTAGTTGCGGCGAGCAGGGGCTACTCTTCGTTGTGATGCGCAGGCTTCTCATCGCAGTGGCTTCTCTTGTTGCAGAGCACAGGCTTCAGTAGTTGTGGCACATGGGCTCAGTAGTTGTGGCTCACGGGCTCTAGAGCACAGGCTCAGTAGTTGTGGAGCATGGCCTTAGTTGCTCCGTGGCATGTGGGATCTTCCCGGCCCAGGGCTCGAACCCGTGTCCCCTGCATTAGCAGGCGGATGCTTAACCACTGCGCCACCAGGGAAGTCCCAATCTTATTTTCCATTTATAAAATATATATTAGCTCTGGGGGAAAAAAATCTGAGTTACCACTGAGTGTTCCTAAATTTCATTCTGTGAGCCATGTAGGAAAATCAATGTTAAGGACTCAGTGGAACTTCCCTTCTATATAACATTTAAACTTGCTCTAAAGCTGATAAACTTTCTAAAATACCTCAGATCAATGGCTTTCTGTCTGTAATCCTCTTTATACAGAGGGACCCAATAACACACCACACTAAAATTAGCTGAAGTAAAAGTTTCCAGAAACAATACTAGCCTTATGCTATATACACCCTGATATTTTTCAGTTTCTTTTTTTTGTATTGCTTCTTGTGACCCACTAATGGATGCAGCTGGGAAAATCCTGTCCTAATTCTTTTACTTAAACTTGCCATCATCACCTGGCAGCACTCCGGGTACCAGGGAAAGCACCCGAAAACTTCCAACAGAAACATAAACTGGCCGAGCAGCCAACTGTCATCATCCCTTCCAAATGAGAAGCACTTAAAACCATGACCTTTTAAAAGTTTATTTGAGCTTCTATTACTGATACTAAAAATTCATCATCTTCTCCTCTGTCTAATCTTTAAAATATCCTTATTCCAATTGTTAAAGAATAACCTCAAATCCTCCTAGCTATATGTGAATGAGTAAAGAAATACAAATTAAAGATTACTTAGAGAATGATATTTGTTCATAGTTCAGTAACAAGCCTTTTTCCCTGTGATGAACATGGGGAACAGAGATCACCGAGGCAGTATTTTCTCCCCTTCTTAAAGTGTTCTTTTAAAAGCAGTTTCAAAAGTTTCTCTATCCATAAATAAAATGATACCCATAGTACATCAATATTTAAAGCTAACTGTAATGGCATTTGCTTCTGTGTTAAAAACTACAGTGTAGGGCTTCCCTGGTGGCGCAGTGGTTGAGAGTCCGCCTGCCGATGCAGGGGACACGGGTTCGTGCCCCGGTTTGGGAAGATCCCACATGCCGCGGGGTGGCTGGGCCCGTGAGCCACGGCCGCTGAGCCTGCGCGTCCGGAGCCCGTGCTCCGCAACGGGAGAGGCCACAGCAGTGAGAGGCCCATGTACCACAAAAAAAAAAAAAAAAACTACAGTGTAACTCAGATTCTTAATACCGAAACAATAATTCTAGTTGCATATTTTTTAAGAAGCAGGACAAAATTCCACACACTTAACTGGAGTTAACAATAGGTAAGAGGAAGTTCTCCAGTCCCAGGTACCTGCAACCCAACCGTCAAAGGTCATTTATACCCGCATGTGGGAAACATGCGGAAAATGGTAAGGGAGACAACTAAGAATTGATGTATTTTTCTTCCTGTTGAAAAGAGACATGGCGACAGTAATGGTGGTTATGAAACAGTAGAAAGAGCTAAGCTTTCGAGTCTGAGAAAGTCAGAGCCCGCTCTGCCACGTGTTAGCTGGATGACCTTGGTTCAACAAGAAAAGTATTAAAATAATTATTCAGTAAATATCAGCTGTGGGCTGGGCACGGTCCTAAATGTCCACGTACATCACCTCATTGAATTTTCACAACACTGGAGGTAGAGGGCCAGAGGGGCTAAGGCACTTATCCAAGGTCGTACAATTAGTCATGGGAAGGCCAGAGTTCAAACATAAGCTGTAACTCATTTCAAAATCTTTGTTGGGCGTTTGCCTTCTGAGCTCTGCGTTCCTTATCTTTCCCTCTCAGGGTTGCTGTCTGGATTAATGACTGACTGTTAATAAGGACTCATCACCCCCTCCCCCCAGCCAGTATCTCAGCGGCCATGAGCACAGGTTACCAAATTTCTCAGGTAAGCGGGCTTCACCTGTTCAAAGTCAGAAACTTCTTATCTTTCGTTCAGAGTCAGAAAACTTATCTTTTTTCCTTCTACCCTCTCACTGCTCCACCCTGCAAACACACCTCCCACACAAATACCTATTACTAACCTTAGGAAGTATGTTCAATTTCATCAGCACTGCATATAACACCCACCTCCCATGAGTCTATTTACTAAGGGAAGGGAGGTGGGTGTCCCAGGTTTATAAGGCAGGGCAAAGTTATCAGACTTCATTCAAAGCCAAGACAATGACAGGCAGAGAGCCACAAAGGCTGGGACTCAGATGGGGCAGCAGGAGTGCCCTAGAACAATCACTAGGGTTAAACTGTATTTACCCTACGAGGTCTTGACCAGGGACAGAATAAAGGCAGGAGAGCGACTGAGCCAGTTGTGGCTTGGGGATCTGGCAGGAATCAGAGGGGCAGGGCCTCAAATATGCCAGGAATTCTGCTGAGGGCAATAAACAACCTCACAGTGGAGGGCAGGATTGCATTAAATTGGTTTTTGAAAGAGGAAGTACCAGGACCAAGTAGTTAATAAGTGTCGACAGAATTTTTCAAAATAGGATTATATTTCTCCCTTGCTTTCCTGTCCACATTAGTTGGCAAATGCTACCCCCTCCACTTCCTTATCCCAAAAAGTGGGTAAACAGAAGCACTGACAGGCTGTTCCATGGAAAGAACCAAAGCACACCGACCAAATTAATTTAACCAAGTTGATGAAAGACATGTCGATAATACACCATCACCTAATCACTGAATCGGGCCTTTTTTTTAAAACAGCAAATAGAGATGAGCTGTGTGAGTATGTGTCCTCAAGGTGTAACAAGTCAGCTATATACGTTAGACTTAAATTGTTAGTTGTCATAGCAACAGTGGACAGTAATGCCTGCTCAGATTGGTATTTAGCAGTTTAGTTCTTTGTTTTACGCTATACATCTATCACTAATTATATAAACTACTTTCCAAGTATTAAGAAATAACTGGTTTGGCAAACCAAAGCAGAATACAACCCATGACGCTGACTTGGATAAAAGCACCCGTAAGTCTAAAGGACATACATTGAATTTATGAATGTTCAGAAAACAGGACATTGTTGCTATATAGCTATTTAATAATCTGAAGAGATACAGCGTCTTTTTACCCTTAGGAAAAAAATTAATTATGAAACTACCAGATTAAATAATATCCTCTAACAAAAGGAGATTCACTGATACATCCATTATTTTAATTAAGTACTGATGACATTATGAATTTAGAATCATTAAATGTCACTCCCACTGACATTCTAATTTTTTTTTAATTTTTATTGGAGTGTAGCTGATTTAGAATGTTGTGTAACTTCTGCTATACAACACAATGGTTCAGTTATACATATACATATACCCACTCTTTTTTAGATTCTTTTCCCATCTAGGTCACTACCGAGTATGGAGTCGAGTTCCCTGTGCTATACAGTATTCATATTAGTTATCTATTTTATATATAGTAGTGTGTATGCCCACCGACATTCTAATTTAAAGCCTGCTTATAAAACAAAGATACAAAGTATCCTAGACTAACATTTTTATTTGTCTTTAATCTAGTTTTATTTTGCCTCATTCTCATTTTTAAAAATAAGTTCTGCTTCTACCTCACAAGCAAGAAACAAATTTTGTTTTCTCTTAAAATGGTTCACTGCAGATTTAAAAAGATTCAACTCACTGGCTTGGAATAATCAGACATTATTTATTTCCTCATTACATCTGCTACTAACCATTTTCTTTACAATTAATCTAAACAACGTGTTTTGTCAAAAGGCACAGGTCCCAGCACCAAAAATGCCAGGTCCCAGTCCCAGCTCAGCCACCGACAGGCTCTGTGCGTTCAGCAAAAGATCCTGCCCCGTGGGGTCAGTTTCCTCACCTGTGGGCCCCAGACCAGGAGACCAGATGTTCTCACTAATCAGGGCAGTCTGATCTAAACTTGCAGACTTTCTTGCACACACACACACACACGCACGTGCGCGCGCACACACACACACACACACTGCACCAGGCAACAAAGTCAGGCTCCAACAGAGACAGGCCTTTCGAAGCCACACACACTCCCCCATCCCTTCCAAAAAGGGAAACGTGAGAAATCTGCTTCTTGCCCATCTGCAACTATAACACAAAATAATAGGGTGACTCCTCGGAAGACCCATGACCAGAAGAAATCCCGATTAAAGCCTGTTTCTGAAATGCAGCCCCTCACTGCCTGGGTGTTGGGACCTTCCATACTTGGAGGCAAACCAGTAAGACAGCATAGCACTCCTCTCTCAGCGCTCCACATAAAAACGAGCACTGTTGGATTACTAACGACTGCTTTAAAGAGGCCTTCCAAAGGGTCCTTCTCTGTCATCCGAAACAACTGATTTCATCATCTGTAATTGGCTATCAGAAATTTACATTAAAGCAGCCCATGTTACTCTTCCCAAAAGCACAGAAGATCTACAAGTGCTGATCGCGGAGTTTCTGGATTGTTCCCGGCTTGGCCTGGATGCTGTGACTGAAAACGGAAATACATCGGTCAGCACTCAGCTTGCCAGCCATCGGCCAGGTCGCAGTGTTCTCATCGGTCACAGCCCAGACGAATGACAGCTCTGCTCTTGACACCACAAAGCGGTGCCAACCTCTGGCTAGAACAGCCACCTCCTGTGCTCCTCTTGCCAGGAGCCTGTAGGATGTGATCAGGGCCACCAGCCTGGCCTCACAGTGCAGCTGCAACGTAATTTCAGGTTGAAAACCCAGAAGGTCTTGTTGTCATTCCTGCTCCTCAAATATATCCAGATACCAACATTGCCATGGCTAAAAACGCTCTCCTCATGTTTTCTTCATTATCAAATAGAAAAATGTTACAGCAGGAAGCTTGCACTAAGAATTGATCTTCCGCCCGTGGGATTGTCTTAAAATGTAATTTAGGTCAGGTCACTCCCCAGAAGCTTCTCTAAGTCCCTGACCATGGCCGTCACTCCCTACCTGACCTGATCCGGGCCTATTTCTCACACCTCGTCCCCTGCATCTCTCCGTCTCTCCCCGCAGCCTTGCTCCCCGCCCTCCAGTCCTGGCAGCCTCCCTTCATTTTTTTTTTTTTTTTTTTTTGCGGTACGCGGGCCTCTCACTGCTGTGGCCTCTCCCGTTGCGGAGCACAGGCTCCGGACGCGCAGGCTCAGCGGCCATGGCTCACGGGCCCAGCCGCTCCGCGGCATGTGGGATCTTCCCGGGCCGGGACACGAACCCGCGTCCCCTGCATTGGCAGCGGACTCTCAACCACTGCGCCACCAGGGAAGCCCTCGCTTCATTTTTTACCTAGTCTGTGCTCACGTCAGTACCTGCTCCAACCCATCCCTTCCCATCCCAAATCTCTCCATACTACTGGCTCACCCTTGAATCTCCACTCAAACATCACCTGCCCAGATCACCCCACCTAACTTGGGTCCTTCCACCATCAGTCTGTCCTAAGCTCACATCCCAACCCTTTCACAGCCTTGGGAACTGTTCATTTTACTGCTGGGAACATGTTTTTTGATCATCTTCCCTCTAGATATGAAGCTACCTGAGCGTCGGGGCCACTGCTCTCTGGGCACCACTGTATCTCCAGGGCTTACAATTACTAAATGTTTGATTATCACTTGCTAAAGCAATTCAGTGTCTCAGTAAATTTTGCAGGGTTAGAAAAGATGCAGCCCATGAACATTTTTCTTTGTCCTAAGTTGGTCACGGACCAATAAGAAAAGTATTCACTTGTCTTGGGCAAAGTTAATTTCTACTCTTTCTATTTCTCCCCACTGAATATCCACCCTGTGGGTCTGTGCACTCCTGCAATCTCCTGATTTAAATGGGAGTTTTAGAACACTGAAATCTGTAATAGAAACGCTGTTATCAATGACAGTCTGGTTCCCAGGTAATCCTTAGAAATACGAGTCCTCCTTCTTGTTAAAATTTATTCAGTGCTTACTATGTTCCAGGCACTGTTTTTGGTTTTTTGGGGTTTTGGCCGTGCTGCCCGGCATGCGGGATCCTCGTTCCCTGACCAGGGATCGAACCCGTGCCTCCAGCAGTGGAAGTGCGGAATCCCAACCACTCGACCGCCAGGGAAGTCCCAGGCACCATCTTGAACACTGCGTCTTTCACGTCATTTGCCTTCCGAGACAGTCCTATGATGGAGGGATTACTGTCCTTATTGAAAGAGGAGAAGCTGAAGCCCAGGGATGTTAACAACTGGTGCAAGGTCGTGCAGCTGTAAGAGCCTCATCAGTCCAGTGGGTCTGCCACCAGCGTCTGGGCTCTTTACTGCTGTGTGATGGTGTTTTTATCTCCTGCGAGAGAAGTCCTCTACTAGCAGGAAACAGAAATGAGGCAGAGCCACCCCTTCCTGTTTTGGAGTCAGGCAAATCATTTTTTTAAAAAAATTTTTAGAGAAAAAGACTAAATTCCTCTTCGGACCCACGCTCCCTCAGTCCAGGTAATTCCCTCTGGGTCTCCCCAGTGCATCACGCGTCCCTCACCTCCCCCATCAATGCATCTTTATGCTTTGCAATTCACCACAGGGTCCCCAACTGCTCTCCTCCCCTGCGTGCTTAGCAGAAGCACATGCACATGCACTCACAAACAACTTTCCAAATTCCTATTTACTTCACCCTGCGGTGTAAAAGGTAAATAACTACTGAACCTTCCTAGCGATGCCAAAATGCATAACATATAAAAGGTTACTGATTCACAAAGTATCGTCTGAATTATTACACAGCCAGAAAATGACCAAACTTGGATGGACATTTCAAGAATTATCCAGGAAGATAACTAAACAGGTCAACGGGCAGTGCTCACCTGGTCCCGGTTTTCCCAACCGCTTTCCCTCCTGCGATTCTGAACTCAGACTAAGCTGCTGGCGATCGCAGAGAGGACTGGAAATCGGGGGGGTGGACGGGGAGTTGAGCAGGGAGATTCTAAATCTAGTGGCTGGAGCTGGAAACCACCTACACTTTGCTGCTAAATTTTAAGAAACACTTCAACACCTTTATAATATGTTCTGCCAGGTATAATAAAAATGTGCCCAAAGAGCTTGAGTTCTTATGAGCTGCCAGGAGCCAAACGTGGGGAAAAAAAGTCCAAAACAGCAGATGAAGATGTAGGGGGAAGAGAAACAACTAGCGAGTTAGGTGGGTCCATCTCAGCAAAGTAACACCCTCCCCCCTCCCCCACCCCCGGGCAAAAAGGATAAGCTGCTTTTGTTTATTTACATGTGGACAAACTGGCTTAAGTTAACTTCCATTTTCCTTCAAACACTACAGCTGTGGTTTCCAATTCTCCCCTGCACACCAGAATCATCTGTGAAACTTCAAAAAAAAAAAAAGGTGTGTCCAGCTCCAGTAGAGAAGCACTAAAGGAGCACCCATCGTGATCAGCCACACCTCCAACGGGGTCTGGGCCATAACACAGCCAGGGAAAGAGCAAGGCTGGTCAGGACAGCAAGAGCCACTGCTCCATCTCCAAGAGCCTCCTCTCCCTCCATCTCCAAGACCAAGCAGCTGCACCACCCATCCATGCGTCCATCCATGCATCCATCCATTTATCCAACCATCCATCCATCCATCCATCCATCCATCCATGCATCCATCCATTTATCCATCCATCCGTCCATCCATCCGTCCATCCATGCGTCCATCCATGCGTCCATCCATTTATCCATCCATCCGTCCATCCACCCGTCCATCCATGCGTCCATCCATCCATCCATCCATCCATCCACCTATCCATCCATCCATCCATGCATCTATCCATCCATCCACCCATCCACCCACCTTCACTGAGCACCTCTCGTGCCAGCACTGAGTACCAGGACACATGGCAAATAACACTGGCGGCCCTGCCCTCCAGGAATTCCATTCTAGGGGAAACCACACCAGGGAAATTGAAGTTACCCTTTTCTTCAAAAAAAACAAAAGCAATTAAAAAGGTTCCCACAAGCAATTTCAATCAGTCTCACTGAACTGAAGTCCTTTCAGCCCACAGCTTCTCATTCGGTCATCAGAAAAGTGTTGTGTTGTGTTGTGCTGCAAGAACTGGTAAATGCTTTCTATAAATGTGAAGAAAATTGTGTTAAACTCCAACATCCTCCTTCCCAAGCTGAAACATTCTAGTTCATTCAATGTTCACACCATCTCCAGGTTTCCAAATCCACAACCCCAGCCTGCACAGTCTCACTTCAACCAGCAGGGCAGGACTATTTCACACCCGGCTTCACTCAGTGGCTTGAGATCCAGACAATCAAACAACATTAACTAGCTCAGGGCCCCTGTGTTCCCCACATCCTCGGAACGGGTAAGCGAGTGTTCCAAAATCAAGTCTGTCCCATCAGCATTTCCTAGTTTTTCTTTTATTTTTTTTCATTTGGAACAAACGCCCATCACAGGCTTAGGGAATATAAAAGAAGTACAAGAATCCCTTTTAAGAGTATTTAGTTTTTTTGTAAAAACTAAATCAACACAAGTAACGTGAGTATCACGTAACACTACATCTTGATTCAGAACAAAATTGTGGCGAGTAGGCAAAACAGATTAGTCAGAGTGTGAAACTCCACTGAAGCAACAAGCCTCAAAAGACGGGTGTGACCAGGCGGAGTCAGCAGTGACCAGGCAGGGGATTTTTAAGGAGTAGGAAGGGTCCTCCGATGGGAGAGACAATGGAGACACCAGCCCGACTGAAACACGGGGACTGAAGGGGTGAGGGACAGGAGATTTGGCTGAACCAGTAAGAGGGGCAGGTAACCCAGGGCTCGGAAACCAGATGTGGTTCCCCTGTGACATGGTCAGTGAGACAGAGGTGTGGCAGGTCCCCGAGAAGGAGAAGGCATGACAGAAACTGTTTTAGGTACCTGTATAAAACAGCTGCCATTGGGCTTCCCTGGTGGCGCAGTGGTTAAGAATCCGCCTGCCAATGCAGGGGACACGCGTTCGAGCCCTGGTCTGGGAGGATCCCACATGCCGCGGAGCAACTAAGCCCACGAGCCACAACTACTGAGCCCGCGAGCCACAACTACTGAGCCTGCATTCTAGAGCCCGCGAGCCACAACTACTGAGCCCGTGTGCTCCAACTACTGAAGCCCACGTGCCTAGAGCCCGTGCTCCGCAACAAGAGAAGCCACCGCAGTGAGAAGCCCGCGCACCACAACGAAGAGTAGCCCCCACTCACCGCAACCAGACAAAGCCCGGGCGCAGCAACAAAGACCCAACACAGCCCAAAATAAATAAAATAAAATAAATTAATTTAAAAGAACAAAACAGCTGCCATCAATTCTGATGGAGCCTCCGATAAATGTCTGACGCGCCAAGTTATTTTCAACAAGAACTTTAATCCAGGTTGTTCATACCATTTCCATGCCTATCATCAAAACAAAATCACATTCCAGTATGCCAAAGTCCCAGTATTTACAAATGAGAAATTCAAAACAGCTTCCCATCAGCCTCCCTGGGCTCTTCATGCCCCATTTTCTCCACCTACTGGGCCTGTGATGATTCTAGAAGCCACTGGCAAACATGAGCGAAAAGAAGCAACTACCTGGCCGTCCCACTGGGATTTTGTTCTAAACATCTGACCAGCACCTGTGCGTCAGGCACGGTGCCTGGTGGGGTCTGAGTCAAGCCACACACAACAAGCCTTTCACTTTCAAAAAGCTACTCCTGCCCTTTCGGAGAAGATATGACTCCTGGAAAGCAAATGCCTATTGTTTACCGTAGCCCACAGAGGGAATCCAGGGAGTCCAATCTTCCAATAATTCACCAAGTATTTATTCCACATCTATTAAGTGCCTGGCACCGTTCTAAACAGTGTGCAATTAGCAGGAAAGGAATCAAAGCTCCTGCCCTCATGAAGCCTATCTTCTGTATCACGGCAAGTTCTTCAGGTTATGTTCCACAGGCTCCCGCAGTTTATGATCATGGTAATGCAATAATAATGACACTTCTCGTGTCTTTCTTAGAATCTGTGATACCTTCCAAGCCCAGTCTATTACATAAAAGACGATGACAGACCCAAGAAATAATTAAAGTCAAAGAGTGGTTTCCATTATAAAAGGAAGAAACCACTAGGTATTATTTGGAGTATATTTCTTAGCCTCCAAAATGCTCAACTCATAAAATCTGACTAAAATTAAATTAGAGTATTTCCAGATATAATGATGAATGCTTTAAGGGTGCCCCCAAGTAGAATATTCTCAATTGTTTTAAGCAGAGGATAGAATGGTCTTTTAATGTAAAACGGTATTAGGACGAACAATTAAGTAGTTACCCATCACAGTTTATACTTCAAAGTGAGCTGTGCCTTAGTAAACAGTTTTGGGAGAGACTGCGAACGTTAACAGTCACTAACGTATTAACTAAAGCCACAGAACTGAACGTTCAGCTGGAAATATCAAAGTAACAATGTTCATATCTTTAAAGTGATAAGTAGAGGATGCAAAACTGCTAATTTCCTGCTTTTTGGGTGCTTTGTAGCCATCTTAGTAATCACTTAATCATATCATAAGGAACATGAAGAAAGACCAACAGGATGGAATCCTCCACTTTCAGGAAAATAGACCATCAGCAGATTTGGATTCCTGTCCACAGACAAAGGACAGAAGCCTTAAAGTAGCAATACGTTAGGACAATACCACATCAGCTACACAACAGTGAACAAACATGCTTCCTAAATCCAGGGGTAAAAGCAGGGAGCTCATCCCCAGATGTGAGATGCCCTTTGCATCTCTGGGTAGACACTTCTACTTCCAGCCATAAAACTGTAAAGAGAGGGACTGCCCTGGCGGTCCAGTAGTTAAGACTTCACCTTCCAATGCAGGGGGTGTGGGTTCGATCCCTGGTTGGGAGCTAAGATCCCACATGCCTTGTGGCCAAAAAACCAAAACATAAAACAGAAGCAATATTGTAACAAATTCAATAAAGACTTTAAAAAAAATTGTCCACATCAAAAAAAAGTCTTTGAAACAAAAATTGTAAAGAGAAATACTCAACACACCACTGACAAAAGGACTCAGAGGCAATAACTGAGAGGTTAATTGCATGTTAATTTCCAGGAATATTTCTCAGCTATGCAAGGAGCTCTACTATCACTGTAGGACAAGATCCTCCTGCATTTTTCTTACATAACAATCAGTGCTTGGGCTTCCCTGGTGGCGCAGTGGTTGGGAATCCTCCTGCCAAAGCAGGGGACACGGGTTCGAGCCCTGGTCCGGGAAGATCCCACATGCCGCCGAGCAACTGGGCCCGTGCGTCACAACTACTGAGCCTGCGGCTCTAGAGCCCACAAGCCACAACTGCTGAGCCCTCGTGGAGCGGCTACTGAGGCCTGTGTGCTTAGAGCCCATGCTCCACAACAGGAGAGCCCACTGCAATAAGAAGCCCATGCACGGCAACGAAGAGTAGCCCCTGCTCACCGCAACTAGAGAAAGCCGGCTTGCTGCAACTAGAGAAAGCCCTCACAGCAACGAAGACCCAACACAGCCAAAAATAAATAAATTAATAAGTTTAAAAAAAAAAAAAAAGAATCAGTGCTTGCCTGAGGTGTAGCAGAAATGAGAAAAAGCAAATTGTGCCCCTGCTATAAAGTTCCACAAGCAACACTTTGCTTGAATAAGTCTTGAATAAGGTTTCTCTAATAAATCAATTAATTGTTATTCAAATAAAGAGGAAAAGTTCTGAGGTTGAAAACAGGCGTAGAAACGTTACACTAATCTGTTAAATAAACAAAAACTTGAAGGGGGAAAAGGGATTTTTGTTACCACTCCAACTATAAAAACTGGGGTTTTCATGTACAAGGTGACCTGTTGACGAAGGAAAAGGTTTAACAGACATACTTATTTCGCTATTAAAACAAAAAAAAAACTCTCCCCGCCCCTGCCGGTTTTAGAAGCAATATGATCATAGAAAATTTGGAAATCAGAAAAGTATACAGAAAATAAAGTATCATCCACGAATGCATCACTAAACATATCCATATTTTGATATATTTTCCTTTCAGTTAATACAAATACACATCTCTTTTCTTTTTTTTAGCAAAATGAGGGTCATATTAAGTAGACAATTTATGACATTTGCAAGCATTTCATCTGTGATAAAATACTTTTAAAATATGGTTGCATAATATGCCATTATACAGGTGTATTATAACTGACTCATCTACCCTCCTGTCCTATTCAAAATGAAAGATAATTTAATGAATTTTAATGTAACAGACTGAGAAAAGATCACTGTTGCGGTTTCAGAATCCACACTGTACCATCCGTAATTCTCTGAAAAGGTTATTTCAGTACTCCCACCTTTACCAGTTATGTATCTGTGTAAGATTGGATTTTCTACGTATACTTCAACCAAAACAACCTATCAACACACTGAATGCAGAAGCAGTTATGAGAACCCAGTTATTTTCTATTAAAGCTGGTTATGAAATAGATTTGCAAAAATGTAAAACAATGCCGCCAATGTCATTAATTTTTTTAACTTTGAAAAATAGTTATTTCCATTTAAAAACTTATTTTAAAAATGTGCACAAATGTAAAATAACGTTCATATCACTATTTTTTTCTGTTTTGGAAACGTTACCTTCCAATAAGAATGGTCTTCTGCTAATACGTAATGGGCTTACTGTTATTTTTGCCATTTTTAAGCGAATTTTCTAAACTTTCTCTGTTTTAATTCCTAACACGGTAAATAATCAATAGATATTACAATGGACAGAGGTCTTTGAGGGTCTTCAAATACTCTTTAACAGTATAAACAGAGGGTCCTGATATCAAAAAGTTTGAGAGCCACTAGGCTGTAGAATAAAGGGTCTCTTTAACAAATAAGTGTATGTATTATTTTGTTTGCTTGTAACAGACTTCTGCTTAAAGAGACTTCTCCAAGGCCTTTGATAGATGAGCAGTGTCTTTGCTGAATGGAATCCGTCCTCTTCTAGCCCATGTTTAGTCTCTAAATAATTAGGCCCCCAAATACTGAAATGTATTTCGACATTCTATTACCAAACACTATTTAAAGCAGATATTGCAAGGAAAACAGGATCCCGGAAAATCAGAAATGTAGATCTCTGACAACAACTACCTCTGCACTTGTTGGTTAAAAAAATAAAAATATGTCAAAACGTCTGGAGTAAGAGCAGAGTGACTCAGATGATGGTACCTGATACCTACTTATCTCCACAGTTACCATGTTTTTACTTCCTGCTACCAAATGACACAAGCAATTCTTTGAATTCTGCAGACCCAATGACACAGGCTCCCTCCCAACCACCAGGCCCAGAACTCCATGGAAATAAGAAAACACCCACGTGGTGCCTGTTACAACTTTACTTTCTAATCAACAACAATCCAATCAAAAGGTCCCAAACTATTGTAACATTATAGGTACTCCTAGCATCTCTAGAACAGGAATTCTCCTATACAGTTGTCCTGTTTTTCCAAAACGTATGGTTTCTACAAAGGAACAAAACAGTCATGCTTTTTTAAAACTCAGGTTGAAAATAAAAAACTCTTTCAATAAAATATTACATATTTATTGGGACTTCCCTGGCAGTCCAGTGGTTAAGGCTCCACGCTTCCACCACAGGGAGCACAGGTTCAATCCCTCAATCCCTGGTCGGGGAACTAAGACCCCACATGCTCTGAGGTGTGGCCAATAAATTAATTAATTTTAAAATAACATATTTATTGAGGGTGTAGCAGGTGCCCGGCTTCCCAATACTGAGGATAAAGCAGTGAACAAAACTGCGTCCCTGCTCTCAGGAGGCTCCTATTCTAAGCGGGGAAGCAGACCCTTAACTGAGGAAGAGCAGTGAAGTCTGCTGGGTTTGAACAAACAAGCCCAGGAGGCCCGGAGAACAAGAAGATCGCCCGGATGAAATAGAGCCCCAGGGCAAGCTCTTCACAGCCATGTGGAGGCACAGACCTTAAATACAAGGAAGATCAATCAGAAGAGAGAGGGGGCTCAAGACAGGAACACAGCAACACCAGAAATCCAAACTCACCCGGGGAGACAGTGGAGCCATTGGCCAAAATGGATGACGCTGAAGAGAAACGAGCTTGATCAGAGAAAACAGGGAGATCACCTTTAGACACACTGCATTTAGATGCCCATAAAGCATACGAGTGAATAAAGGAAGCTTGGATGTGAGTGCCCGAGCTTGGGAGTCAGATACAGGCTGGTTACGTAGATCTGGGAGCCCCAAATCCACAAGCAACTGAGGCCAAGGAAACTCACAGGGTGACAAAGGTGCCTCCAAATCCTCAAATATAAAGGGAAGGATAAAGAGGAGGAGCCTGCAAAGGAGACTGAAGGGGAAGATCCAGAAAGAGAAGGGAAGCCAGGAGGGCGCAAGGTCTCAAAAGCTCAGGGACATGAAAATGTTTCAGAAAGCGAGATGCTCTCAGCAGTGGCAAGTGGACAAGCAAAACTGCTGAGAGGGGGCTCCCCTGGTGGCGCAGTGGTTGAGAGTCCGCCTGCCGATGCGGGGGACGCGGGTTCGTGCCCCGGTCCGGGAGGATCCCACATGCCGCCGAGCGGCTGGGCCCGTGAGCCATGGCCGCTGAGCCTGCGCGTCCGGAGCCTGTGCTCCGTGACGGGAGAGGCCACAGCAGTGAGAGGCCCGCGTACCGCAAAAAAAAAAAACTGCTGAGAGGCCAAGTAAGAAAGCACACAGGCAAGTGCCTTCTAGATTTAGCAACAGGGAGGCTGGCCTCACGGGTGTGGACCTTTGCATCCCTGTGCTCAGATGAGCCCCCCACCTGGTTTAATGCTTTGCTGCTGCCATCTTGAAATTCTTAATAATTTTTGAACAAGGAGCCTCCCACTGTCATTCTGCACGGAGCCCTGCACATCATGTAGCCAATTCTGCCTCTGAGATTAGTGTCAGTAAAGTGGTGGAGATTAAAAAAAAAAAAAAAGAATACAGTGGTTTAAGGAGTGAATGGAAATAAGCAAATTGAGAGACAGACAGCCAGACTAAGGTGGTCCCCATGATCCTCATCTCCCATTGTTCCCCCTAGTTTAATCCCCTCCCTCTGAGTGTGGGCAGAACCTGTGACTCAGTTCTAAACAACAGAATTAGACCAAGGTGATGGGATATCACTCCCGTAATTCCATCCTGCTGGATTTGCTCGCTCACACTCTCCCCCTCTCTCCCTCTCTCTCCCCCTCTCCCTCCCTCGCCATCTGTGAGGACCTAAGGTGCCATGAATTAAGTGAAATCCCTTGTGTCATGGAAGAGCAATGACCTCTAGGAACTAAGGGTGACCTAGGTCCCACAGCTGCAAGGAAAGGCGTTCTGTCAACAACCTCAGTGAGCTCAGAAGATTCTTCTCCAACTGAGCCTCTGATGAGACCACAGCCCCAGTGCCCACGTGGACTGCAGCCTGGTGAGACCCTGAAGTACAGGCTAGTATAAGCTGTGCCTGGACTCCTGACCCACAGAAACTGTGAGATAAAAACTGTGTGTCCTATATGATGCTCTGTCAGGCAGCAGATCACTCCTACAGGCCATAAAGTAGAATATCCTCTCAAAACGTTTAATCAAAGAGGAGGAGAGAGAAAGTGACAGCTGAAAGAGGAGGGTACCAGGCAAGGCGTGGGTTTCACAGTGTTTGTTCCGTTTTGTTTTTGCTTTAAGATGGGAGAGACCTGAGCATTCATAAATCCTCATGAGAAAGAAACAGCAGGACAGAGATGGAAACAGGGAGGGGATGGCTGCGGAGAAACTGATCTTTAGAAAGTGAGGGAGATGGACACCGCTTACACTGTGAACAGAAAGATGAGAAAAGGATCCAGGAGCAAGCAGGTTTGCAGAGGGGCAGTGGGAAAAGGAGCAAAGGGCCTTCACACAACTGCCTTACTAGCCGTGGAAAGAACACCTGCTGAGAGTGGGGGACCAGCAGGCAGGATGGGGCTGACGATGAAACTGGAGATTTAAGAACTGTTGAGAGAATTGAAAATAGTCACGTGGGACAGTGAGAGGGTTGATGAAGAAATCAGTTGGTTTCCAGGCAGTGTTGAAGTTGACGACCAGACTCTATCGCCGCATCTGTGTGACTTTCTCTGACAAGAACCTCGCGGTCCAGGGGCAGGTGCAGAGACCATGGGCTGCCCAACCCTCCAGGGTTGGGATGTGCCAGGACGGCAGATAGGAGGGGATTCAGTGGATTGATAAGCACCTTGGTGAAATGCTGGCCAGGGAATTAGAAAAGCAGAGGCAGGGCATGATGGACACGCCGGGTGAAAGCAGGGGCCACGGGCTGCAAACGAACCTGGAAAGACAAAAGTCTGAAGATACTAGGGATAGTCTGTCAGGTGAACTGGAAGGATAGAAGGCTCTGGCCATCAAGGGGGACCTCTGAATTCCAGATAAGGAGCTGTTCCCGGTATTAACAACATCTGGAACAGTGACTCTTTCAGGGTGGCCCACGCATCCCAGTTTGAGCATCCAAGTCTCGTGTCCTGGGAAAGGCCCCAGTCCCAGGCAAACCAGCATGGTTTTAAAACGGAAAGCCCCCCCATCGAAGAAAGCCCCACCCCCAAGTCCTGGGCAAACCGGGACTGCTGGTCACCCAGCTTTGGCTGCATTGAAATCACCCAGGCAGCTCTCACAACTACTCCAGATGGAGCAGAAGATCGCCACCCAGGTGCCAAAAGGCTCAACAAATGAGGAGACACAAACAGTACGCGACAGCACTGAGGATCAGAGACAGAACATGACTGAAGTCAGCCTCGAGAGAGCAGTGCACAGAAGAGGAAGGATCTGAGAGCCAGGAGGAGCGGGGACCCCATCCCGAGATGTGGGAGAAGCAGCTGGGTTCCATCTGGATTCGAACCAGGAAGTGAAGGAAAGACTTCGGGGGAGAAACTGGCTGACCACGGAGCAAGAGTCACAGCACCGTGGAAAAGTCTGGAAGGCTAAGGAAGCACAGAACAGTCCTCGGAGGAAAGTTCCAGGAGTTCCGAGGCTGGGGGATCCCACCAAGGTAGCTGCAGGGAGGAAGGCAGTGGGGTGGGTACCACCCACCGTGTGGTTCACAGGATGGATGGCTGGTGACACACTAAATGGCAACTACAGGGGAGCTGCTGTCCCACAATGTGAGTGCCACAGAAGCACGTGTGTATTTTAACACACTGACATTCTGATATGGTATAAACATAGAGATTTATCCTGAAGAAGAGAGATTAGGGATTGTCAAAGCTCTACAGTGAGTTCCTCTGGTCCTTGTCTAAAAAGTCCTTTCCTCTCAGGACTCAATTCCTAGATATCTGTTTCACAAATAATCAACTTTCTTCTGATATTCAAACCCTCACCCAACCCTGAGAGTCTCCTTAAACCTCTCACATTTCACTAGTTACGATCTTCATGGATTTACTGATATCACTGCCAATAACTAACATAGAAACAGAGTACAGACATACATCTCTGGACAATAAAATGCTAAAGTTTTCACATCACCATAGAAGAAGGGGAGGGTCTACATGTGTTGTGTCGTGGTGAGTTGCGTCTTCTGTCGTGTGTGTATGTGCGCATGTGTGCATGCACGCATGCGTGCGTGTTACGATTAGGCTATCTGGAGATTGAAGTCTTATGGAAGATAGAAAAATTCAACCGTAAAACAGCAAAAAGGTTTTAGTATTATTTGGAAAAAAAATATGCAAAAAAAGGTCCTCGACTCAAGAATGACTCAAGTACTTCTGTTCAGTCTAGCCTTGCTCTCAAGTTTTGGGGAAGACGGAGTTAAGCCAGGCCTGGGGGTACAGGGTCCCAACCAAACAAAAAAGTAGAGTAAGTTCACAGGTCACCAGGAGATATGATGGCTACTCAACACTTAGTCCCTGGGAGGGACATCAAGGGCCGTTGCCTCCTCTCTCACACGGCCCACAAGCTCCCCACCTTCCCCGTCAATTCCAGGCTGGGCTTCCTGAAAGAAGTAGGGCTGGCCAGCCTCACAGGTGTGCTTTCGCCGTTTCCCGGGATCCAGGGACATGACAGACAGAGAGCCTTGGCTCCACCCCCGACCACGCAGGCTGGGAGAGCCAGAGGCCCAGCAAAAACCCGAACACAGATAGTGGAGCAGGAATCCCCACCAACGAAGCCCATTTTCCTCTCATTTCTAAACCACTTTCCTTAGTTTCAGAAAGAGAGTTCTTCTGTAAAGGAAAGCTTTCAAAAGCGAAGCCATTATTCCTTAAGATGGCAGGTATCACTGCTTTTGAAAATTTTATTTTTATATAAATATGAATGTGCACAAGGTAGGTAGGAGCCCTACGTTAGCAAGGGTAGCCCATATTTTTTTTTTTCCTCAAACGAAAAGGCACTGCAAATGCACCCAGCAAAAAAAAAAAGGTGTGTGTGTGATCTGTTTGTCTGTATCAACATTACCCTGTCACCAAATATTTGTGCACACCTAGGGCAGGCAGGAGTGTGAAGCAGTAGTAGCAACTCAAGTCAAAGCTACTGTGGAAATTATGACACCACAATCAAGGAGAGCATTTAAATCCCTTTGGTCATTAGACAGGTATGAACAGAGACTGAAAATACTGTTTCCATAATGGACACCCGAGAAAGCATCTTTCCTAAACCCCACCAAGGAATAAGCAGCAAATTAAAACCAAGGCCTCTCAGAGTGTTTTGTTGCTGTTTTCACAAGCTTGTTTTTTTTTATACCCACAACCAGCAGGGAGAAAGTGGAGATGATGAGCAAAACGACTGCAAAGCAAGTGCTATCTTGCTAAAATGAAGCATTCCAAAATACACATCGGTAATTTTCATTGGAGTCACACTGTACCAGGAGTGGAGATCTTCAAAGAAAAAGCACAGTTTAATCATCAGAAGCCCAGACACTGAATGGAGCCTGGATAAAAGAAGGGAGACAAAACCTACTCAACATCAAAAGATAGTTTTAAAAGGGGAGCCAAGGGCAACTCATCCAGAGTTTGACAGAGATGGCTGGGCACTGGAAGAAATTGTCGGGGGAAAAAAAGGTAGTTTATGACTGCAAGGCAGACAGCCTCTTACAGAACTCTCTCCCTGGCAAAGACACGACATCCAAAACCATAACAAGATGTGACTTTTTATTTAGTCTTGTTTAGATCTGCTGTTTTGTTAAATCCACAAGCTCAAGTTCACACATTTGAAAGACTAGATTCTTCAGTGGCCCAGGGGAAGATCTCAAGGTTTATTATGACCTCAGATAAACACGTATTTATGCTTTCATCATCAACATCCAACATTTTAAAAATTATCCTTTAGTAAGATAAACTTTGCCCAGAAAATCACCCCACACTTGTCACCTACTCAAGGCAGAAGCAACCAAACGTCATGGAGAATGAACACTGATCTCTTTGGATGTGTGCAGGCTCCTTGTTCAAGGCAACAAATAAAAAGATCACAGTAAGAACGCGCCTCCCAACAGCAGGACTTTTATCTAGCAATAAAGAAAAGCACCCAGAACAAGGATTTACCACCACTGCCCCTCACCCCGCCAAGAAGCTCTCTTACTGGAAATCAAAACAGAGTTAAAGTTCAAAGGGAGATGTTGTAGCAACTTCGGAAAGCAGGAAAGTTTGCATCAGCTCTGTGTGCAACTGTATGACCTCATCGGGCACAGAAAGGACAGCAAACAATGAAAAACAAACTGTTCCAACCCTGGTACCAGTTACCGACCTTCCAGATGGAACACGCTGTCTCTGCCAGCACGTGTGCAGAAAAGATCAGCAGAGCTTGCTTGCAAGCAAGTACCCTCTATACAAGCTAAGTGAAATCTATCAACAAAAGCAAACATTTCCCCCTAAGAATCAGCTCCCTCATTAAGTGGTGTGACCACACACACACACACACACACACGCACGCCCCAAACACACCGGGATCTCCCCAGGTCTGCACGTGCACCATCCCCAGCCCGACATTCGCACACCTCGATCACTCTCCATTCACCTTTCCAACTACTGACAAATCCCCTCCCCAACGAGCGGAGGTGGAGTTCTAACGTTGCCTGTAACCCCACAAGGCACATCCCATCCAGGCTTTTGAGACAATGCAAATCTGCGCTCCTAAGGATCGTAATTCATGACGAGACGGTCCACTCATAAAATATGCTCTGATGCTTCTATTTGGGGGGAAGCGTTTAGTACAGTGAGAAAAATGGCATCAGTGGAAGAAAGGCCTTGAGCGCTAGTCCCAATTCTGTCCAAATACCTGAGTGACCTCTGGGCTGAAGGGTCTGCCCCTCTAAACCAAGGAGGGTTTAGACTGTTGGTACGAAATTAGTAGGAAATATCAAATCTAGAGCTAGGCAAAGAGTGAAAGGACAACTGTGGAGGCGTGAATGAGACATAATATTCAGTGAACTGACTTCAGCTCTGGTCCACAGTCCATGCCAGCTTCTGCCTCAAGCCCGTCACACGGGAGCTGCAGGCTCTCCCGGTGACGCAGCCCTGCCTCATTCAGTGCCCTGCGGGGTGTACGGCGGTGGGGGGGGGGGTGGAAGCACCCCAGGAAGACAGGAGAAAGAGGTTCCACGGAAAACCCTGAAAACTGTTTACAAACAATGCTCTCTGGCTATTGGGTTCACTTGAATTCCTTCCAAGTGTATCACTGTGGACATGTGACACTTAAACAACCACGCCCCATGAGTTCACCTATTCTTCCTGCTCGTTCTTTCCTAGTCCACCCCACCCAAAACATGGGAAACACTGCAGACCTCTCTATGTGAGAAGTGGCATGAGACCCGGGAGATACCAACGTGTTCCACTCTACTCTGCCTGTAAAAAATGTAAAAAAGCAGGGCTTCCCTGGTGGCGCAGTGGTTGAGAGTCCGCCTGCCGATGCGGGGGACACGGGTTCGTGCCCTGGTCCGGGAGGATCCCACATGCCGCGGAGCAGCTGGGCCCGTGAGCCATGGCCGCTGAGCCTGTGCGTCCGGAGCCTGTGCTCCGCAATGGGAGAGGCCACAACAGTGAGAGGCCCACGTACCGCAAAAAAAAAAAAAAAAAAAAAAGTAAAAAATCAATAGGACTTAGTACAACACACACACACACATACACACACACACTTCACAAAACAGTACTGATCCCTAATATAGGCAAACATTTCCTACTGTATTTTATGTTGTAAAATGCTGATTGTGACCCACAGTATAAAAAACAGTTAGATCCATCAACAGATGAATGTGTAAACAAAATGTATCTGATACCTACAATGGAATACTATTTAGCCTTAAAAAGGACTGAAATTCTGACACATGCTACAACATGGATGAACCATGGATGAAGACCTTATGTTAAGGGAAATAAATCAAGCCACAAGAAAACAAATACTGTGTAATTCCACTTATATGAAAAACCTAGAGTAGTCATTTTCACAGGGATAGAAAGCAGAACGGTGGGTGCAGGGGCTGGGGGAGGGGAGAATAGGGAGTTAGCGTTTAATGGGTACAGTTTCCATTTGGGAAGATGAAAAAGTTCTGCAGATGGACGATAGTGCTGGTTACACAACAACGTGAATGTGCTGAGTGCCTAAGATGGTAAATTTTATGTTATATATATTTTATCACAGTTAAAAGCAAAAATTAAAAACAAAAAAACCTGAGTTAGAAAGCAGTCAACAACTGAGAAATTCCCCTAAAAGATGAAGGTTTTCTATACTATGTAATCCTGGTGAAATCAGCACAATTGGGAAGTAATCTGTCATCTGTAGCATTAGTGTGAGATAACAGAAAATATATATATTGGTCCCTGCCCCCAGTTCTAGGCAGAGAACTCCTAAAAAAGAGCAACGGGGGGCATCTCTTCTAATATTTGGTCTTTGATCCTGTCCCTTACACAGAGCTCCTGAAACCCTTGTAAATGCCTAAATGATAAGAGCACTGAGAGCATCCTTCGTTCTAATGAGGTGACTCTGGACCGGCTCCCGGATGGGGGCTGCTCACCAGAAAGACCACACCATGATTCGAAGCTTGGAATTTTGAGCCGCACTCCCCACTCCTCTGGTGAAGGGAGAGGGGCTGGAAATAGAGTTACTTATTGATCATGCCTGTGTGAGGAAGCCTCCATAAAAATCCCCAGAGTATGGGGTTCAGAGTGCCTCCGGGTTGGTGAACATGTCCATATACTGGGAGGGTGACACACCCCAAATCCATGGGGACAGAAACTCCTGTGCTCGGGGACCTTCCCAGATCTTGTCCTCTGTATCTCTTCATCTGGCTGTTCATCTATATCCTTAACCATACCCTTTAAAAAAAAACTGGTAAATGTGTTTCCCTGAGTTCTGTGAGCTGTTCTAGCAAATAACTGAATCGGAGGCGGACGAGGTCATGGGGACCTCCAATTTGTAGCCGAGTCAGACAGAAGTTGTGGGTAACCTGGGGACCTACAACTTGAGATGGGCATGTGAAGAGGGGAGGGGGCGGTCTCCTGGGACCAACTTCCAGGTAGATAGTAACAGAATAGAGTAAATTGCAGGACACCCAGCTGGTGCCCCAGACAATTGCTTGGGGGCGGAAAACCCCCAAACATCTGCTGTCAGAAGGTGTTCAGCACGGCAGCTGCGCCACAGTCAAGCAGAAACAGAGGAGAGAAGACTGGGCATTTTTTTCCTAAAACAATTAGAATCCAAACAGTGTGTTCAACTTACACTACTGAACCTTAGTTTTTTCCAGCTATAAAACAGAAATAAGGATGTTTATTACAAAATGAAAGAGAGTCGTAATGCTCAAAAAAAATACGTGTTGATAAAAAGGGTGAAACACTATGAAAATTTAGTTAAATAGAGGAGAAATGATCAGAACACTGAATGGAGAAAGGGTATTTGAGTAGATTAAATCTTCCCAAAGTATTTTGGGATCAGTAATGTGTCGCCTCTATTAAAAATAAGGAAACTGAAGAAATTTAAACACCATTTTCAAGCAGTAGGTCAAAAATGAAAATAATCAGGCAAGGCTCCTTTTGATCAAACAATTGTTTCTTTTTAAAAAACCCCTTTCATTTCAAAGGTACGCTGATTAATATCACGGTGTTTGCCCTGGCTTTTTAAGTTGAGATCTGAGGAATTCAGCCCTCAAGAAGGTAGGAGGGGCCTTATTCCTTCACCTTAATCTCAGATCCAGTTTCCCTAAATGTCCTTTAAACTTAGATCTATAAACCTATACTTATACCGTGACAACACACGTCCACAGTGGGAACTCCGGTTAAGTAGGCCCAAAGTTTTTACCACAAATATGAATAAACGTATCTACTTATAATCCAGTTTTCTATTCACATACAGCTCCAGTATGAAAGTCTTTTTTTCCTCCAAATAAACCTTGTCCAGCAATAAACATTTCTGGGGCTGCAGCAGGCTGGGAAATAGAACGAGTTAAACCAAGCTTCAGTAAAGGTTCTATGACTAATACCACCTAAGGATGGTCCTTTTCCCAGTGCTTCCCAACCGAACTCAGTCCTCAAGCTGACACCTATTTTTATGTATAAAAAGCGCATCGTGGGCCCCGAGTCTCAGGCCCAGAGCAAGTGCATGGAAGTACCAAGCTTTCTTCCAATCAGGAAAGTTCAAAAAGCAAAGTGGTACCAACTTTTCTTTGAACAGAATGAGCAACTACTTTGACATACTTGTTAACTCAAAGTATGGGCTCAGCCTCCCTAACTAGATGTAAGCTCCTCGAGGGTAAATATCCTGCATCCTTACCTATATGCCCAGGCCGCTGGGTCTTACATTAGGAGTTTACCGAACATCAGGTGAATTAACACATTCCACCAACTCAATCCATTTTTCATCTTTCTTCACTTTGCCAAACCTCTTTGAGTAATTTTCTCAAAGCCAGTGAAGGAAAATCTAGAATAAACAAGATCCTTCTCTATCACAGATACAATTTCCTTTGGAGATTCTGAAATAAGACCACCATCTTATAAATATGACCAGTCTTCACTGGGAGAAAAAAAAGTCCATCTCAGACTTGACAAGAGATGGGATCTCGCCAACTGTTCACTTTTCATCCTTGCTATAAGTACAGCATCCTTCATTCAGGATCTGTTCTCCATAGAAAGCAACTAGGGGCCACTGACAAGGCAAGAAGAGAACACAAACTCCACCTCAGTCACCAGAAGAAGTATTTACTTAGGAATTCCTGTTGAGTAAAAGAAAAACAAGACTATTTTGGAAGAGACTAAAATGAGGGAGAAAGAGGCAGAAGAGAAATATGTACATCTTGCCCGACAAAGCATTGCTGATATCAAACACTGTATACAGGTGGAATCAAATGTAAGAATGCAGTGATTTAATTCATCTGCGACTTAGCACTATCTTAAGCGCCTTTTCCATGCAGACTCTCCACAAAGTACAGAATATTTTCATTTCAATGCATGCTAAAAATGAGAGCCTTGTTCACAAATTTCATTTTAAGACTTTCCCAAAATCATAACACAGCAAAATACCACACTCACTTTCTATTAATTTCTGTCTCTCAGAAAAACCTCCGTTCCAAACACCTGGAAAAGACCTACTCATCGTATGACACGTTAAACTCAAGTCAGTAAATGAACTGATCCTCTAAGGGGAAAGATATTTCCATATTTGCTTATGAAATAGGTACCAATTTGACACACCAATTATGAAAACTAATTTATTAGAATATAAGCTTCTCGAAAGTAGGTTCAGCTATTCAAGCATCGCTTGTAAACATTCACAGCAATTAGGGTAAATCTTTGAACACAGGAAGGTGCCTAAGTTACTGAACGAAAACATTCGAATCCTCCGGAAACAGCAACGCCTAAGAAATTGTATTTTAATATGCAGATGTGAGTTATCTGGTCTCCCTACAACAGTGCGTATTTATGTTAAAGCCTTCAATTGCAAAGTAACCAAAATCTCGCAACTGGAATAAACCAGATAAAACCAGTGAGAAAGTCACCTCAAAATTGTACTCTGACTATTTACAAGTTCCTACTTCCCTATCCGGCTGGAAAGTACCCTAAAATGGCTTCCTTGGGTTTATCAACCAAAGAAATGGAAATTCTACCGAAGCAAATAAAGAAATTTCTGTCAGTTGCATTACCCAAGCAAAAACACACAAGGCAACAGAATTTCAAAGGCAAGTGGGCTATTCAATACCTCTCATTAGGAGATGAGGGGAGATAAAACTGCTGTGTCATCCTCTAGCTCTTTCCAAAGAATATTCAGGATGCCTCGAAACAAGTCATACAGGCAACTAGATAAACAGAATTTAAACATTAAGGCCACACTACAGAAGCAACAGCCAAAGTGGGATACACCAGGGCTAATACAATTTCCAGATCTGAGTGTTAAAGGTGGTTTTGAGCTTCCTAGTGGCCAGAACCCCCCCCCAAAAAAGTTATATACTTCTCATAGGAAAAAAAGTGGCATTTCACCTTCCTTCCCAAGAGAAAGAAAAAAATATCACAGCATTAACAATAGTCTCAAAGAAGTTCCCCACTTGGACTTTATATAAAGAACAAGGGGCAACACTGTGGCTAATATCCTATACTCATTTACCCACAAATAAAAGGGCATTGAACACATGGCTATTTTCTATTAAAAACAAAAAAACACGTTAAAGGCCAAAGGCATAGGATTATGCCTGGCCTTGAATTCACCGGCCTTACCTTCATTTTAATTCACTGAAAGGTGATGCTAACCTGATCCTCACATCTAGCCTCCCAAGATCCTGACGTCATGCCCAGATGGAACCTAAAACAAAGTATTCTGCAGAATGTTCTTCCCAAGTATTTCCCTCTGCCGGCATATTGAGAACACAGAAGATTCGGTTACCCTCGGTGATTAAAACCTAACGACCTCTTGGGTGGGCTTCCCTGGTGGCGCAGTGGTTAAGAATCCGCCTGCCAATGCAGGGGACACAGGTTCAATCCCTGGTCCAGGAAGATCCCACATGCCGCGGAGCAACTAAGCCCACGAGCCACGACTACTGAGCCCACGAGCCACAACTACTGAAGTCCACACGCCTAGAGCCCATGCTCCGCAACAAGAGAAGCCCACGAGCAGCAATGAAGACCCAACGCAGCCAAAAATAAATTAACTAAATAAATTTTTTAAAAAAACCTAACGACCTCTTACCCTGTGCTGCTTTGGAGGTAGGAGAGGCCACCCCACCTACCGAAAGGGCACCTGGAGCTCCAGCAAAGGCCCGCCTGTGAGAACAAAGCAGTGTCTCGGTGCCGGAAACCCTGGTTTCGTGGACTTTCTATTCTGGTGATGGGGCGAGGGCAGGGGGAAGACGGGCGAGAAACGGGTGAACAGACAAGGTGTCTGCAAGCACCTGGGGGAAGAGGACACATGAGCAGGGTAAGAGGGTCAGGGGGCTGATTCTGTAAAGGGTGACGAGGAAGAACAGAAAAGAGGCCAGTGTGGCTGGAGCGCACGGAAGAGGAAAGTGGCTGGAAACAAGGTCTGCGAGGTGACAGGGCGCGGCCAGCTCCTGACACACTCTCACTTGTAGCAGCGGATGATTTAGGTCTCAGAGTTCCACGCCACCAAAGGCTGTGGGAATCAACTGGCCTGAAAGAGGCTGAAAGAAGTCCCCCGCCCAGCCTGATAAAACCATCGGGAGGTCCCAGGGGACGTGTGACTTGGGCTCCTCTGCAGGGGTCCACCCCTGCAGGTTCTGAAATCAAAGCCACTACGGTAAGGAGGCACACTTAAGGGTGTTGAGGAAGATGGTTTTAAAATTCCATGCGATGTTTGCTGAGGTTGACCGTTTCAGCTCGGGCATTCTGTTGACGCAGTCCTGGTGACAGCAGATAAGACTCCAGGTACATTAAAATAAAACCCGGTCTCCGACCAGAGAGCATATTACCAGCATCCTGTTCGCTGCAAGTTATCCAAGGGATCCGGGTTTTCTGGGCCACTCCCAATTTCAAATATTCTTCCTTGTCAACCCCAGAAATGCATGCACAAGTTCTCAAACAATTCGCTCTGATCATGATTAAAGAATAGACGGTGACCATACCCCTAGGAGATGGATAACAGTTCCAAACACAGCACCGGAGTACTGAGGTTTATGTTATTATCAATACCCACATTTTTCAACGCTGAACTGAGTGCTGCCTTATATGCAGGCACTCTGCTGGTGCACTAGCTGCATTCCTGTAAAACTCTACGAAGTGTGTTCTATTATTATCCCCATTTCACTGATAAAGCTAGTAAACTGCAGGCCCAGAAGGTGGAACCAAGCAGCGTGATTCAGAGCCCACCAATTCACACTGCTTCTCTATTTAAAGAAACTGCACAGAGAAAAATACACATTAGACGGAAGTTACCCAGGCAGAGCAGGGAGGACATTTCCTTTTCCACTTAGCTAATAAGACAGTCTGGGTCTTATTTAAGATCCAGGACTCTTTGGGGAAATGGATGCAACCCAGAACCAAAAAGATTACAGGAAAAGTATCTGCTATTCATTAACCGCAAGTGACATGAAATGCAGAAGCATGGTATGGACCACAGAACTCTGAAAACACGATGCAAACTCACTTTCCTGGGCAAGCAACCGCCCACCCGCCCACTGCCCTTTTCCATTTTAATATCCTTTCATCGAGGGGAGGTCACAAGCTGGTGGCACAGCTCTCTGTTTGTTCTAGTTTTTTAAAAAGGGGTCGCGGGATTCACTTTGTTATAAAGCAGAAACTGACACACCATTGTAAAGCAATTCTACTCTAATAAAGATGTTAAAAAAAAAAAAGGCGGGGGTCACGGAAGTCGTGGTCTGACACGGCACCCCACCCAAATTGTAAAGACAGAGTGGGTGGGGTGCAGGAAGAAGACAGGGTCCCACCCAACCAACCTGCACATTTACTTGCCAACATCCTGCCAGCAAGGATGGGGAGAAGTTCACAGTGGAAGTAATTCACCAACAGAAGCAAAGGAAAGGAAAACACACAGACACACAAGATCGTCCACCCACCAGAAGGTCTTCTGTATTTCGACACGGCTGGGACCCTCTGCAGTGTATCATAAGGCCAATTCTTCTTGAGCTCCAGGGCCTGGGGATACAGTACAGGACAACACTTTCCCCTAAAAGGATCTGTTGTGTTGTTGTTGGCGGTGGTGGCGTGTGCGTGTCTGTGTGTGTGTTTCAAGGCAAGTCCTTAAAAAGGATGGTTTTGAGCTCAGGAAACGTGGGAAGAAAATGATACAAAAACGATGCTGTTAAAAGGAACTTCGAGGGACTCCTGCACATCTCAGATGCTGACCCACACTGAGTCTGAAACAAAGCCTGACTGCAGATGCCCAGCCCTCCTCAGGTGCTGTATGAACTTTATGAAGCTGGCCCAGCACCATTCAACAGACAGCCACGCTCAGGGTCTGAAGCCAGCATCCATGACCGACCCTGAACAGCAGCAGTGACTTAGGAAGAAGCCCTGACGCTGGGTAGGACGAGATTAGGATGACAAGGTCCTGCCCTCGGAGTTTCCAATCAGAGATGGAAAAGCGCAGTCCGCAAGCAAGCGACCACAGAGAAATCCAAAGGTACGGAAGTACCTCCCACAGGGGCGAAGTGCAGCCGACGCCCGCTCTCTCAGCCCGGGGCACGCAAGCCCTCGGAGTCCTTCCCCCCATCTCATCACAAACAAAGCCATCAGACTACCTGACTGGCTAATCCTGTGCGACGGTGGTATCACTGAGCCCGTCAACTCTCTTTCTGGGGAATGAAGCTCTTACCGGAAGGCACAGAGAATCCAGGCCAAAGGGAACCAGAAATACCTGGGGTGTGTTGGTAACAGCCTCATGACGGCACCCTGAGCCCTACTTACCCCACCCTACCTACCTCCCCTGTCCCACGCCCCAATACCCAGACCCTCAAACAAGACGTCAAAACCCCTCTCAGCAGGATGACCAGTAAAAGAAGGCAAAGCATCCTACTCTTCCTCCTTTCTTCACCAACCCCTGACACC
Organism: Pseudorca crassidens; assembly: GCF_039906515.1. Taxonomy (NCBI): domain Eukaryota; kingdom Metazoa; phylum Chordata; class Mammalia; order Artiodactyla; family Delphinidae; genus Pseudorca; species Pseudorca crassidens. Next base: position 191,352,981 of record NC_090296.1, read on the forward strand.
AAGGTGTTACTCAGGTGGGGCTACTGCACCCCAGGGAGCCCCAGGGGGACAGCAGGGTCTCCTGAGGAGCTCCCGGCAAACAGGTGCAATTAGAGATGCCTGCGGGTGCAGCTAGATGACTGTTTACGGTGTTAGCGGATCACTGCCGAAACAGACCATCATCGAAGACAAACCAAGAGAGAAAAGGACGTGGAAAAACGTAATGCAGAATGTTCTTCAGAGTTCAATTAAGGAGCAAAGAGGTGGTAGCCAAGCTCCCTCAGTGAGGCAGGTAATGAGCCTCGGGCTCACCACAGAACCTCACGTCAGACCAACTTCTGATCGGGATTTTTTTCATGCACACAGCAAATACTTACCTGCAACTGAGGACATGTACGAAGGGTGACTACATGATCTATCAACCAGACCAGGTCACTCTGGGTGTGGGTGAGGCTCTACTAATAGTTACACTGGACAAAGAAGACGCGTGCGTACCAAGCTCCTCCGCCAACAAACCAGGAGGGACCAGGTGGCTGCTCTCCTGCCATGCACCGTTGACCCTGGGTCCCACCGTTGACCCTGGCTGCTCTCCTGCCATGCACCGTTGACCCTGGGTCCCACCGTTGACCCTGGCTGCTCTCCTGCCATGCACCGTTGACCCTGGGTCCCACCGTTGACCCTGGCTGCTCTCCTGCCATGCACCGTTGACCCTGGGTCCCGCTTGCCTGGGGGTGCAGGGCCCTCACTCAGCAATCAGTTCCTGCATTTACAGGAGCCCATGAACCGACAAATGAACAGGTGAGAGCCTTTATTCAGCACCCTTGTGGACTCCTGGCTATTGGTGACCTACTGACCTGATTCTCTCCTCCGTGGCTCAGATGCCTGACCCACAGCTTCACTCTCACTTCTGTCACATCCTCCCTACTTCACTTCCATCCTGGGCCACTGAAAACCTTCTTCCTCTACAGAACCTGTCTTTGTTTCTAAGAACCCTGCCTGCCTATAGGTCCTAAACCTCTGTTCACCCCAGCCCACTGCTATGGGCTGAGTCAAGCACCCAAGCTGACTCACAGCCACATCCACACCCCTGAGCCCAGTGGTCCCTCGTCCACTCTCCAATTAGGCTCCAGAGCTCCAGCTTTGGCCATTCATCCCCAGCTTCCTAACCCATCTCTCTATCTACCTCTGCTTATACAACGGGCTCAGCGCTTCAGGTGTAGAAGGCCCATGAGGACGGTATGGGTGAAGCAGACAGTCACTCCAAACCTGGGGCAACCTTGAATTGAGTCCTAATGGAATTGAATCATTTTGTTCTATCGGGTGGGTGAAAATAATCAGGTATGACATCACATCCAGACACGAGTGTAAGCAGAGCAGACACAGGGAGGACACTAACATTAGTCAACACCTGCGTGCAGACACCGGCCAGGTGACTTACCTGCCTCATACTCACATTGTAGAGATGAGAAAATCTGGGCTCACAGAGGTCTACCAGACATGAGGTTCATGCTCTTTCTAGCGTGCCAATGTCAGAACCAGCCAATGACAACAAACACTTGAAAGAAGACTTACAGGGAACGGTGATGTGCGAAGCTCTCCTCCAAAATCGTGGAAAGAACGCATATATTGATTCTTTAATTTAGAGAAATATAGTCTCATGTATTTGTTTACAGAGAAAGACGTCATGTATTTATTCACACACAGGAAGTAGCTTAGCCCTAAAACTCAAAACGGGCACAACAGACAACATCAGCAAAGAGAGTTCTCAGACATTTCAATAAACACCTCGGCTTCTGCTTATGGTATAAATAACTATTTTTAACGTTTAACGTTTTTAAGAGTTTGTATCAGAACGGACAGGAACTAAGAAAAGAAAGGTTTTTAGGATGACAGAACTACCTGAGGTTTTTCTTTAAAACATTATTTTTTTTCTGCAATAAAATCATCGCCCACATTACAGGATGCCGGTAACGAGGACGTTTTCTCTTTCGTTTTTGCTTTTGTTCTTTTGTGGCGGCAAGTGCCGGTCCATGGGGGTAGGTGAGGGTAGGCAAGGCAGGTCAGAGCAAAGGAAGCCTCGTGCTGAATTAGCAGTCGAGGGAAGAGAGTTCTGGTCCTAGATCTGCACTAAGGAGACTTGTAAGATGCTGGGGTCCTCAGCTTCCCTGAGCACCAGTTTCCCATACAGAGCTCCAGGTTTTGGAAGGCCTCGTCCCCCTTCCAAGCCTACAGCTTACTGAGAATGCTCCAGCACGGGCTGATTATTAAAGTGACACACTTCAGAGAAACGGCAGGGTGTGTATTTAAAAAGGACTATGAAATGAGTCATCTGTGAGTAAAACGTAATTTATCTCCATTTAAAAAGTCATGTTAACCTACATGGCGGTGGTAGAGAGAACATCTACCGTCTCACCATTATTCTGAAGAGGCTATAAATAGGCAGTATTTGAAATGAATCAGCTCCACCATCCACCGAGAAGCCATGCATGCAGCATCTTCCAGACCATACCTGCAGGCAGCTTTGTTTCGAGCGCAAATGGAGAGGGGAAAAAAGCAGTGTTGGTAGTGCCCATCATTACAGATTCAGCTGCATGTCTGACACAGGAAGCTCATGAAGAACTGCAATTTAAAAGGATTTAAAATAAACAAATAAAAAATTCTACCTGGGCACCTATTCGGAGAGCTGCCAAGCCAACTGTTTTTGTTTTATCACAAACTGTTTAAAGTCACCCCTGGACCAGGGTACAAACCACATCCAAGTAGAGATCTCCCTGGATGTTACCAGGGTCTCCGCACTTCCCCGCTCCATTATGTACTCAGGTGACACAGTTCATGCAGTTGAAATGCCCCCTCTCTGGCACCCACACCGGGCTCTGTGTGGGCAGCATGGGCGGAAACAAGGTGAGAGCCATGCAGGCTTCAAAACGAGAGCGTACCACTCAACACCAACACCCTCTCCCAGTTCCAGAGGCTACTTCTCACCACCTCTGCTCCCCACCCACCACCCTTCACACCCTTGCTCCTAAAAGTAGACCTGTTCCTGCCAAGATCTCTGCCATAGGACTGTCCCTAACGTGATTGAAGGAGGAAGGTTAGAGAGAGGAGGGAGTAAAGAGGCAGCAAGAGATGCGGAGGCTCTCGCGGAAGGAACTTTTGCTCTCCAGACCTGCTGCAAGGAAATATCCTGGTGATGTTTTCAAGTACTTAAAGGATAAGTGGTGATCTTCTTTTTTTAAAGAATGATCAAAGGAAGTTTTTAAGTTCCAAAAGCTCTTTTTTTTTTTTGCGGTACGGAGGCCTCTCACTGTTGTGGCCTCTCCCGCTGCGGAGCACAGGCTCCGGACGCTTAGGCTCAGCGGCCATGGCTCCCGAGCCCAGCCGCTCCGCGGCATGTGGGATCTTCCCGGACCGGGGCACGAACCCGCGTCCCCTGCATCAGCAGGTGGACTCTCAACCACTGCGCCACCAGGGAAGCCCCAAAAGCTCTTTTAAATGCTAAGAATTCAGGCAAAGTTACTTATTGTTTCAACCTTTATTATAGCTAGTGCATCACTTTCCGTTGACTATATTTACAATATATTAGAGATGGTGGGTTTAATATAGATCTTTAGAGTAAATGGAAAGCCATGGAAAGGCAAAGTTTATGGGCCATTAGGAATAATTCCTTTCATAAGAATAATCAAGTTAGGGCTTCCCTGGTGGCGCAGTGGTTGAGAGTCCGCCTGCCGATGCAGGGGACACGGGTTCGTGCCCGGTCCGGGAAGATCCCACATGCCGCGGAGCGGCTGGGCCCGTGAGCCATGGCCGCTGAGCCTGCGCGTCCGGAGCCTGTGCTCCGCAACGGGAGAGGCCACAACAGTGAGAGGCCAGCGTACCACCAAAAAAAAAAAAAAAAAGAATAATAAAGTTAGAATAATAATAATAATATTGATAATAAGAGGACGAGGAGGAGAACGAGAGGAAGGAAAGAAGAAATGGCGAACATAGAAGACAGTACCATAGGGTGGATAAACCACATTTTCTGTAGTGAATAGAGTCGTCCCTCAGTATTGGCAGGGAACTGGTTCCAGGATCCCTGTGGATACCAAAATCCACGGATGCACAAGTTCCTTACATAAAGTATTTGCATATAACGTAAGCACATCCTCCCATACGCTTTAAATCAACTCTGGATTACTTATAATACCTAATACAATGTAAATACTATGTAAATTGTTGTACATACAATGTAGATGTTATGTAAATAATTACCAGGGCATGGCAAATTCAAGTTTTGCCTTTTGGAACTTTCCAGAAATTTTTTTTTTTTTAATCAGAAGTTGGTTGAAACCACGGATGCAGAACCCATGGGTATGGAGGGCCAACGTAGCTGAGTTCTGTGTTATCTAGGATAAATTACAGAGAGTCTCTAGGCCTCAGTGTGCTCCTCAGTAACATACGGTCCATTAAAGTCCTGCACCATGGGATAAGGATCACAGAAACGACGCATGTAAAGCATTTAGCACGTGCTTAGGAAACACCCACGTGTCAGTGATTGTTATTCTGGGATGAGTTTTAGTTCCAACTCAACCAATAACGAGCTGTGTGGTCTTGGGCAAGCTAGTTGACACGTCTGAGCGGTGGTTTATTCACCAAAAGAAATAAGGAGTCTAGATTAGATGATCCCTTGATCTCTAAGGCTTCCCCAAGCTCAAACCCTCTGTGATAATGCAGGGTAGTTTCTAATTTCAAATTCTTTGAGGTGTCTAGTTGTCACACCTTTATGATTTACTGGTCATAGCCACGATTTATTTGATACCAAGGGTCTAGTCAAGGCACAACTCCTAATCATGATACTGTGCCTGTGGGGATCCTAGAACCGCTTTATGAAGACTGTTTGCACACTGTGGTTTCCAGGAACATGTGCTGGCAAAAGGCAGGCTTGCCTGTAACAGGAGAATCGATATATTTCCATCCCAGGGGCCTTCAAATGTTGCGACTGTCCCCAAATCAGATTGCTACTGTAACATGTCCCAGTGGCCCCTGGCAGCTGATGGAGCACACACAAATTAAATCATTTACTACGACCCCCCCACCCTCCAACCCCACCCCCGCCTATAAAAGAAACTCCCAATTACTTCCTGCTGGACACATTGCAATAATCCATCCTTTCTGATCTTAACAATGAAGTTGAAAGCTGCCAGCAGAGGTCCATTTCTCTTCCATCTAGGCAGAACGGAAACTCAGCTATTTCAGATTTATCATCCACCTCCTATATTTTAAAACTCATCAGTGACTTACTTCTTTTATAAGGAAAGATGAGGCATAAGTGTCCTTACGTGTCAGGAAATTTTACATGATTATTGAAGAACACAATCTATCATGGTCTACACCATCACTTGGCATTCTCACCCATAAACCCATGTCATAACCTCTTAATTTAGGTGATGGCCAAGCACCCAAGTTAGCAAATACGGACAGAATTTAACATTGCTGCTAAACAAAACTTACAATAAAATCAACCTGGCACAGTAACATTCATAAAAGGTGGTGCAAATAGCAATTAGCTCTAATGAAGTATTGAGTATTGGAAGTATTTGCTATGCTTGGATAAAGCCAAGCCAATCATTGCTTCTCTGTTAATTCTTTAGCTGTCCCTAAGCAGACACCCTGGCCAGTTTAAATCTCATCTCACACTCACTAACAGGCTCATTAAGAGAGGAGAATCAACAACCTCTAATGAAATGATCAATTCAGGCAACAGTCCTCAATGAAAGCTAACAGACCCTGGGAGAAAGGTTGATGTGGAAATTCACAATGAAAGGATCAAACTCCCAGCACATGGACCCAACGATCAACCTCAATATCACTACAAGGGAGACAACCAGACACCGTCCTGAGACGATGGGACACGAAGTGTACAACACGGCCAACAAACTAATCTTGCCCCCCTAAACCTGAACGTGAGTCTATGAAAAATAATAAACAGAAACCTCATTTAAAATGGAATCAGGAAGCCAGAAGGGGGAGTTTTCATGCCCTACCACTCTATGTCAACTGCAGACCCCAAGTAAAAGAGATACCTCTGCATCTCCAACAGAAAGAAGGTTATTACTTTACCACTCAGCAGGAGGAAAGAAGGGTTCCTACGCCTGGCAACAGCCCAGCCAATGAGAGGCTGTCACAAGTCACCCAATGAAAAGCCACTATACTTTGAATTCCCAGTTTCCTCCAATGGACTCTTTGTTTATAACAGTCCCGGCCAAATCCTTCTCCTCTAGAAAAGATTGTTCCTCTTCTCTGTTCTCTGGACTTACCTGTGGGTCGCCATAAGTTTTAGGTCCCAAATTGCGATTCTTTGCTGTTCTCCAACAAAGCCATTTTGCTGGGAAAATAACTGGTTGTTTTACATCAACAAATCTAATAAAGCTTTCGTTCTAACTTTCAGGTTACAGAAATACAGAGGTTGGTGGAACACGTTTAAAGAGAAAACTCTCACCAAATCCAGAATGCGGGACCGTCTGCAAGACAACGCACTAGCTTCTTCCACAAAGCAGTAACTTAGGGAGAACAGGATGGAGCATATCAAATGCAATGTGTGAGCTTTGTTCAGACCCTGGTGTGAGAAACCAACTATCAAAAGACATTTTTAAGCTAATGAGGGGTGAAATCAATGCAGGGAAGATGGGGAGTCCTACATATTCCGGGGCTGCCCCACCCCTTGCCTTCTGATGGTCTGGAACTGCAGTTCAGCCACTCTCCAATTGAAAGGGCGGGGCCCGTGAGCAGAAACTGAGCCATGGATGGCTGGGCCACATCCAGCTCTGCTCAGGAAGGGGAAACTCTCAGTAAGAAGATGCAGGAGATCCTCGTTGGTAGAAAAAGAGGCAGTACCTGGGGCAATCTAGAGAGGAAATGTACAGGTTCCTGAGCACAATTATAGCCAACAGGATTCTAGCAGCCTTGGGCTTCACAGGAAACCCACTCATGTAAACAGCATAAAATCCATGCTCTGAACAGAGAAGTTAACATCTGAAGCAAGCAGGGCACCTATGAAATGGGAGAGAAGGAAGCCAGATGCACACCCAAGTGTACAGACAGAAAGGTATGAAGTTTTAAAAATCCTCTCAAAACGTTCAGATATTTGTGATGCACAAAGAACTCCTCTGCAATGGGGAGCACAAAATCCTCCAATATGGACTATACATGAATTGGAAAAACTACTGTTTAAATGCAGGATTGTTACATAGAAGGGAAAATTGTATTAGCATCTAATATAATGACATAAAACACTTTGAAAAATACATGATGCCTAATTCCACCCATTAATAACAAGGTAACAGCCTTGGGAAACTTCATACCAAAAAAATGGTACTTCTGATAAACGTAATATTTAAGACCAACTCAAAAACACAAGCTCTGCCTAATGACATAATTCTGTGTTTGGAATTTGGTGCCACGCTCACACCATACCTAAGGAAGCTCCTTCACTAAAGGATCACTTTAAGACATCATCCTTTCCATGTGATGATGCCCAAACTAAAACGCAGTCATAAATATCCTCCTTAAAGCTACAGTTTTAGATTTACCTGCTAAGTGCCTTATTCCAACTGGGATTCCAAGCCCTTTCTGAGGCTAAGAACTCAAAAGTTTTATCAAGGGCTTCCCTGGTGGCGCAGTGGTTGAGAGTCCGCCTGCCGATGCAGGGGACACGGGTTTGTGCCCCGGTCCGGGAAGATCCCACATGCCGCGAAGCGGCTGGGCCCGTGAGCCATGGCCGCTGAGCCTGCGCGTCCGGAGCCTGTGCTCCGCAACGGGAGAGGCCACAGCAGTGAGAGGCCCACGTACCGCAAAAAAAGTTTTATCAACAGGGTTAAGGGAATGTGGAGTCTTGAGTCTTGGCCGAGGCAAAGTTCTGCAGAGAGGAGGCCCAAATTTGATCCCAGCTCTTAGAACCTGGGGCAAGCTCCTTCATCTCTCTATGCTTACTTTCCTCATATGTAAAACACTAACACTAACGGTACCTCCCTCACAGAACTTCTTGGAAGACCACAGAAGATAATGAATGAAACCACACCTGGCATAATCGGAAATGCTCAGGAAATGCTAGCCATCATTATGTTTCATCATCTGAAGGCCCATCTCCCTGGAAATCATTCTCATCAGCACAGAGTACCTCTTTCTGGCCAAGGCAAAAAATGTTCCTTAAGAGCAGACACGGTGTGCCACAATGAATGGACCTCAGAAACACTCTGTTAAATGAACAAAACTGGACACAAAAGGCCACATATTGTATGATTCTCTGTGTAGGAAATTTCTAGAAAAGGCATAACCTTAGACACAGAAGATCAGTGTCTGCCTGAAACTGGGGATGGAAAGAGGAATTGACTACAGAGTCTAAAACTGGACTGGGGTGATGGTGCTCAACAGTACAAACTGACTAAAAATCATGGAACTGTATGCTTGTAATGGGTGAATTGCACGGTACATAACTGATACCTCAATAAGCTGTACTGAGGGAAAAAAAGATGTGCTTTCACAGTGCCTGCACAAGTCCTTTCTCACCAATCTATTCTGACAGCAAACTCACATATTCTGCAGAGCACAGCCAAACAGCTGAGGACGCTAGGCTCGGGCCAGGACCAGCCCTGGATCCTAATCCTGACCCGGCTTAGTCCTACAGCAAACTTGTTACTTCTCTAATCCTCAGGTTCCACATCTGTGAAATGGCAACCCTAACAGTATTCCTGTCAGAGCTGTTGGAGCACATCTATAATCCTCCCCCAAGTTTCCCAGATCAATAAACGGTGCCCCCTTCACCCAGGGGTTGAGGCTAAACACAGAGGTATCACTCATGACTTCTCCCCTTTCCCATATCTGCCCCAATCCATGACCAAGTCCTGAGGGTTCCATCCTCAGAATATTTCAGGTATCCATCCACCCACTTCTCACCAGCTCCACCCCAGTCCTCGGGGACTCACAGAAGCCTCCCACGGGTCCGCCTGCCTCCACTCTGGCCTCTGCAGTTACAGCTGCAGGTGGGTTTTTACACACACAAGGCTGATCTCCACCATCTCCTGCTCAGGACCCTCCCCTGGTCTCCTACAGCCCGCAGGCCCCACCTGATGAGCACCTCTGGCCCCTGGGCCGTTATCCGCCCTTGCCTCTGCACAGACGGACGGGGGTGAGGCTCACCCCTTCCCTCATTCAGAGCTCAAGTTCTCCTCAGAGGGGCCTCACCCTACTAAAAACCCCACCTCTGCCCCTGCCGGACTCCAACCCCTCCACCTCATTTCCTCCACAGCAGTGACGCTGCCTGGAATCACATCATCTACGTTCTCCTTTACACTCTGTCTTCCCACTAGAAGACAAGCTCCACGCAAGCAGGATTTTGACACTCCTACCCACGTGCCCCAGAGTCTGGCACAGGGTCTGGCATAGAGAAAAACACGTTAAATACTTGCTGAAGGAATAAAGAACTCTCACGAAGCACTCAGCACAACACCTGCCACATAGGAAGTGCCCAAGAACTGTTAGTTGGTAATAATAAAAATATTTATTATAATTACAGTTCACAGATCAGAATATGGAAGCCCTACGAGGTTACCTGCCTAAGCCAGGTTGCACTCTTAGTCTGACAGTCTAGTACACGTCCACGGTGCCACGTTCCACGAGCACAGAATAACCGATGCTCCCTGCCCGTCCCCAGCAGGAACGCGAAGGACACTGCGGCCAGTCCCCCTGACCATCCTGTGCCCTGCCTCCTCTCACCCGGCAAGAGTCACCTGATCCTAGAAGGGGTGGCTGGCACGCTATTGAACCCTATGGCAGTCCCAGGAACGACAACTGATGGTCCCAAGCGTTCCACCAGGTAAAACAAAGGCAGGCTTCCAACTCACCCTAAGACCACTCTAAGAGGTAGGCAAGGGTGATTATCTGCATTTCATAAATGAGAAAGTAGAGAAAGAGAAATAAATGACCTGCTCGAAAACCACATGCATACTAATTAATGGTGACCCTGGGCCCAGGATTCCGAACATTTTAGAACACTAGGCCTCCCTCTTTCCAACACACTACACTACTCTGGGCATCCGTGAAAAAAGGAAAGGAAGACAAAGAACCCTGACCACAGCTTTATCTGTTTTATTTTATTAATTTACTTTTTTTTTTTTTTTTTCGGTACGCGGGCCTCTCACTGCTGTGGCCTCTCCCGTTGCGGAGCACAGGCTCCGGATGCGCAGGCTCAGCAGCCATGGCTCACGGGCCCAGCCACTCCACGGCATGTGGGATCTTCCCAGACCGGGGCACGAACCCGTGTCCCCTGCATCGGCAGGCGGACTCCCAACCACTGCGCCACCAGGGAAGCCCCTATTTATTTACTTTTTAAATTTATTTATTTTTTATTTTTTTGGCTGCATTGGGTCTTCGTTGCTACATGCGGGCTTTCTCTAGTTGCGGCGAGCAGTGGGCTACTCTTCGCTGCATTGCATGGACTTCTCATTGCAGTGGCTTCTCGTTGCAGAGCATGGGCTCCAGGCACGCAGGCTTCAGTAGTTGCAGCATGTGGGCTCAGTATTTGTGACTCTCGGGCTCTAGAGGGCAGGCTCAGTAGTTGTGACTCGTGGGCTCAGTAGTTGTGGCACACGGGCTTAGTTGCTCCATGGCATGTGGGATCTTCCTGGACCAGGGCTCGAACCGTGTGCCCTGCATTGGCAGGCGGATTCTTAACCACCACACCACCAGGGAAGTCCCGCTTTATCTATTTTAAATGACATTAAGTTGTAAGGGAAAAGAACATTCTAAAGAAAGTCCTTCTATATATCCATATTCACAATGACACTCTTAACCTCCTCCAGCACAGGGGAATTTTCGTACCTCTCCATTAGACATCCAGAAACAACTTCTGATTATTTATACAGTGGGAGTTTGTAAGAGCACTGCATGGTTTTGTAAACTCATGAGCATGGATCAGGCCCAGATGCCTCAAAAACCTGGATAAAACGTGAGTTTTAATCTGAACGCTCACAGAGTGCGCTGTGTTACATATATACTAATAACGACACAGAAAAGCTGACACCACAGGATCACGGCCTCTCTCCCGGACACTTGGTTACGTCGCTTTATGAAGGGTGCCAGAACCTGTGTCCAAGAATAGAATGAAACATGCCATTTCTGATAGCAAAGCCAGGATCTCTAAAACCCTCCTGAAGGCGTGAAGGCATCCTGAAAGGTCAGATAAGGAGAGAAGGGAGAAGCCCCTCGTCCTCTGCCACCCCGCACCAGTGTCCCTCATCGGCATCTTGGCATCATCACTGTTACCAAAAATCTGTGGGCGACAAAGCAAAAGCCTAAACGCCTCTGGCCGGCCACGCTCAGGGACCACGTGTTTGGGGCTTCAGGCCCTCGGAGGTAGATCTTACAAAGTTCATCTCACAAACAAGAGCACTAAAGCCCCCGGGGGCTCTGTAACTTGTGGGGGTCACAAAGCCGGGGCCTGGTACTAGCTCAGACACACCTGGTTTCAAAGCTCCAAACTGTATGGCACATTCGTTAACACGCCCCGTTCCCCAACCCCACCTCTTCCGCCCAGGGCTGGCACTGAACAGGGCCACAGAGGCTCCACTATCACACACTTGGCATTGACGACAGAAAGGAGAACAGAGAACGAGGCGAGAAAAATCCTCCAGACAACACACACCTACCACCCACCAGGATGCGGACAGCTGGTCTACCTGCACTTTTTCTATCTTCTGCCTAGGCTCTGCAATTCCCCATTTAAGATTTCTCCGTGTAACAACTGCTAAGGATTTATAATTCAGTAGCATGACCAGGAATAGCACTGAGGACAGCCCAGAATCACATTGTTTCATGGCTCTAAGGGTGGAGGGAGCTTTTCTTCACACCACAAAACTCTAAGACTATGCGGTGGGTAGGGACAATTACTGTCACCAACGTACGCGTCCCTCCCACCTCTCCCCAGGCACACACAACACAGACCACAGCTACTGCTTTACAACTGCTCTGACCAGCTGCTTGGCCTTAAATGAGATCCTTGGAAGGATGGAACTGCTAAAGAGTCCACCTTGTGTTAAAGCAGCAGTCCTTCCTTTTTCTACATTGCTCTCCATTTTCCTTCCTACAGTTCACCTGAGTCTGGAAAACATTCTTAAATAAGTCTTCCCACGATTTCCCCACAGCCCCCTCTTACCTTTTCATTTGTAACAGAACCTGGGGTGGGCGCGCCATGTCCCCACCACAGCTGGCTTCCCAGGGCCACTGGCTGGCAGGTTTACCTTCAGCAAGAACACGCAAACAAGACTACAATTTCCCAGTCCCTCCTCAATTCTGCCCTAGAAAGCGTCCCAACCCCTCAGCCGAATTCTAAACACAACCGAACAGTCCTGCAAATCTCTTCCGCCAAGCCCCTACACCTTGCTCTTAAACTGATCAGCCCCGGGCAAATCACACTCGGTGCCCTCCACGCCTCTCGCCCTACCCTTCACGCCTCTCCCCCTACCCTTCACCTTAGAGTCAGAAACCCAGTCCCGCAGCCTTAGGTGGGATTTCCATCATTCTTGCTGAGATGCCTTAATTCACAAAGTGCTACCTTCCCTTCACAGCTCTTAATATCACGGTCATCAGACAATGTCTGTGTAACTCATGCAATTCTTTAAATATCTTCCTCCCCTGCCCTGCCATGTGGACAGGGACCCCCTGGGACTTGTCAACTGCGGTATGCCCGATGCAAGGGCAGTGCGGGCACACGGGAAGCAATAAGGAAATGTCTGTTCAATGAAGGAATGAATAGAAAACAAAGCTTCCCCCAGCAGCCTCAAAAATAACCACTCGACGATTTACCAGGACTAAGTGGCAGCTGGCCAATCATTTTCTTTCTTTTACTGATGGGGTCTAGCAATCAGCAGCATCGGATGCGGTGGAAAGCATCGACTCCTTTTCAGCGGAGCTCCCTAGGTACTGAGTGTAAGGAAAAGTTTAAAGTTCAGACGGATGGGGCCCAGCACCTCTTGCACAAGAAGGAAAAGGGGAGAAACTGGTCTGCTTCACAAAGGAAAAGCAAAACAAGGCCAAGCTTAAACAAGGAAATTACACAAAAAAAACGCAGGGAAGTCTCATCATCAGGTCATCCCAGCACTAAGTGGCCCGGGGCTGCGCACACGGACTCCTTAGCTGCACAGAGCTTTCCCTACATGACATGAGCCCAAAGTGAGATGCAGAAACGGGTCAGTGCTCACAGCTACTTTCTCCAGACTTAAAGAAGGCTGACAAGTCAATATCTCAAGATATCCGGGGACTTCTAAAAATGCCTAAAATCTAGACCTCACCCAACCAAACCTCCTGGCCCCTTTTCTCCAAACATTTGCATAGAGAATTCTGGAGGGAAGGGGCAGATGGGGCATTAAGAATATGAAGCTATATTACTAACCTACTATGTCCCCTCTTTTTGGAGAAAAGTTTTCCATGCCTTAACCACTCCCCCAAAAAAATCTTTAAAAGTCTTTTCCACCTTTACATGTGGCATTAAATAGCTAGTGGGAAGCAGCCGCATAGCACAGGGAGATCAGCTCGGTGCTTTGTGACCACCTAGAGGGGTGGGATAGGGAAGGTGGGAGGGAGATGCAAGAGGGAGGGGATATGGGGATATATGTATGCATATAGCTGATTCACTCTGTGATACAGCAGAAACTAACACACCATTGTAAAGCAATTATACTCAAATAAAGATGTTAAAAAAAAAAAGTAACAGGAAGGAAGCGAGAGAGGGAGGGAGGGAGGGAGGGTGGACAGCATCCATCCTACCACTTACAGTTCAGGACCCGGATCTCTCAGAGCACTTCTCTCAAGCACAAACCAAGTCTGCTTCTAAACATCCCATGAATGGAATCTCCAGGCAACAGGGACAGGTGTCTGGCCATCACAAAGAGCCATACGAGTCTGTAACCCTGGACCACTCCCAAACTTTTCTCTCCACCCTGCGAGGCAGCAGAACTTTTAAGAGCAAAACAGCTCAACTCTAACCTCACGTCCAGCTTGGCTGTGCTGCTCAGACTGTTCAAGGTCATAGCAGGGTTGAAAAATGAGATTGAGAGATTCTGATGGCCCCTATTTTAGTTTCTTTTGACTTATGGTTGGAGAGAGGTGCCATTATTACAGCAGATTACACACTTTACACAGTCACTCACAGGTCACTGCCGTTGACCCTCCATATCCACAGGGTATTGGTTCCAGGACCCCCGAGGATACCTAAATCCGCAGATGCTCAAGTCCCTGATATAAAATGGTGCAGTAAAATGAATACAGTCGGCCCTCTGTGTCCGTGGGTTTGGCACCTGCGGATTCGATCCTTGGTTGTTTGAATGTGGGGATGTGAAACTTGGGGATACGGAGGGCTGACTGTACTGCACCATAACCCGTCCAAGCACACTCACAGATTAAGGAGCCCCACGTTAGAAACAGGAACAAAGATTGCACCTGACAGTACATAACCACAACTTCCTCCTTGCAAATTCTTCTGATTTCAAAAAGTACTGCATCATCCTAGTGATCAATTTAGTACTTCTAACAGTTGTCTCCAAAACCTCTTTTTAACTTTGCATATTGGAGAAATTAAATGTCGGAACATTTTACAAGTGGAAAATAAAAGTATGTAATGACAAAAGCATTCAGTGGCTAAATCTGGGGTGGCACAATGTGTTTTTTGTTTTTGTTTTTTCACAGAACACAGGCACGTGGCGCAAGGTCTTTTAGAAGCAAGCAAGTCACCAGCTACAAAACCATGGCTATTCCTTGTTCTACAAAGAGTTCCTTTCCATCACACATTTCTCATGGATCTCAGAACACAATTTTTTTTTTGAATATGTTAAAAGCCAAAAGGTTTACTTTTATTAAAAAAAAAAGCCAATCTGAAACTACTCCTGAAATCCAAAGAATATAGTACATTAAACGCTTCTATCTGTCCGTTCTTCCCTATTAAGTGGAACTTGCATTGTTTTTTCTCTTCCCTCCCCCTTCTGTATAGGTGGTTATCTGCAAGGCTATGAGGAAATACACTTCAAACGACTTGTTGGCAAAACACTGCTGTAGACTACGGTTATTAGAGATTGTGTTTAGGCTGATAAGAGTGGTAAAGATTAATAATCAGTAACTCCCTGATTTATTCATTCACACACATGCATTTCCACACCATGGCTGCCAAGCCATAAATGAAGCAAAGATGCCTTTATCCTCCGGGTATGTTTGGGTGGTTTGGTACATGAGTGACTTTTTTTTCCCCTCTATTTCTTTTCAATTTTTTAATAAATATATATAATTTTATACTTAAAAGTTTTAAACTGGAAAAGACTAGCACTAAGAAATCTTCTCTATACACGCCCTCCAGATACTATTTCAACTTAAAGCAACTTGGACAGCTAAAATCTCCAAAGTGATGGAGAGGGCACATGGCCGGCGGGGAAACTAAGTACCTGTTAGCAAGAAATCCTCAAGTTAAAAATATAAAGTCTAACAGGCCGCATTCCGGTTTTCTGTATTTATCTTGAATATCAAACTCATTTTCATTAAATAACTTTGCGCTACTGTCATTAAGTCAAGTCTTTTCAAGGAAAGAAAGGTATGGTATCTTGCTGCAGAGAAAAAGATACCGCATTTATCCTCTGCGGGATTCCGCTTCGCATTTCAGAGGGACTGTTACCATCCCCTACACAGCAAGTCAAAACTTGGCCAGACGCATCCACGCCATCCCCGAGGGACCTGAAGATGCTTGAGGAGAAGTTAAGAGAACCAAAATTTTAGGACTCCTTGGGGGCAGACGCCACCCAACATACTGGGTTCACTGGAGTAGCGGGAGCGGAGAAGAGGCAAAAATAGAAAAGTTACTTGCAGACTGTTTGGAAACGGTGCCCCGGTCACCTTTAAACCAGCGGCGCAAAGCCCCCACGGCCCCTCCTCTGTTTGCCCAGGAGGAGGAGGCTCCGCGGCGGCCGGGGCTGCAGGGGGCGAGCCGGGCGCCCAGGGCTCGGCATCTGGCCGCGCGCGGCGCACCCGGTGGGCAGCGCATCCCCGCTCCAGGCAGGGTCTCTCCATTTTCAGGGCCGAGGAAGCAACAATAAGCCGAGCGGAGCGGCCGCTCAGGCTCGCCTCCCTCGCGGCGCCCACCCCCCCATCCCCTGCACTCCCGAGCCTCGGGTACCCCCGCGCGCGACCCCTGCCACGCCCCGACCCCGCACCCCGGGCTCGTCCCCGGCACGGTGCGGGGTGGCCCGGGCTCCCCGCACGCCCACCGCCCGGCGCGCCGTCCTCCAGCGCACGCAGGGACCCCCGCCCAGCGCCAGCCACGGGGAGGGGAAGCCCGGCGGCCCTTCCCGCCCGGGGTACCCTCGCGTCAAGGGTCGGAGCCGGGCGGCTGACCGGCCGGCCGCGCAGTGGCCCCGGCGGGCACCCCGCCTCCCCCGCGCTCCCAGTCTTTGTGTGCAAAGTAAGTGCGGTAGGCGAACCCACCTCGGCGCGCGCACAAAGGCGCGCGGCTCCCTCCGCGGCGCTCGCTCCGGGCGGCCGCGGCGGCGCCCAGCGGCCCGGCGGCTCAGGGCGTCCGGGAGGCGGCGCGGGCGGCGGCTCCGACTGCGGCTCCGACGGCGGCGGCGGCGGCGGCGGCGGCACGGCCAGTCCAGCGCAGAGAAGCTGTTTCACACCCCGCGGCCCCGCGCGTCCGAATTAAGCGGCGAGGCTGGGCGGAGCTAGGCTGCTGAGGCCACGCCCCGGACACGCCCCGTCGCGCTGGCTGCAGCTCGGCGCTCCGGACCGCGGCTCGCGGGGACTGCGCCGGGAAAAAGTCTGTCAGTTTGATTCCTGGAGGTTTTCATTCTGTGGTTTTAGTTTGGTTGGCTTCGGAATCTCTCAAAGCAGAGGGAATATTGGAAGAAAAAAACTGAGTGTCACCGGATGAGAGAGAGAGAAATGGGAAATTAAAGGTGACAGGCGCCCGTTTGCGAGGCCCACAATCAAAGATCTCTCTCTGTGTCTGTCTGTCTGTCTGTCTGTCTCTCTCTCTCTCTCTCCCTCTCTCTCTCTCACACACACACACACACACACACACACACGACCGCAAGTATTCGGGACTGGTTGGTTGGTGGGTGTCTGGCCTCCATCGCCACTCCACTCCTGTGACATTCAGAGAGACTGTCCCCATTGAAATTCTGCCAACACGTCACCGAAGAAAACTCAGAGGGACACGGAATCAGATGTACTGTCCAGCCAGAGCCTGAAACCCAGTGACCTGGGAATTTGCTCAGACTCCTCCCCCTCGCCCTCGCTCTTCAAAGGGTAATTGGAGATTTAAACTTATCCGAAGGGGGTTTCCTGGTGGCGCAGTGGTTGAGAGTCCGCCTGCCGATGCGGAGAACGCGGGTTCGTGCCCCGGTCCGCGAAGACCCTACATGCCGCGGAGCACATGGGCCCGTGGGCCATGGCCGCTGAGCCTGCGCGTTCGGAGCTTGTGCTCCGCGACGGGAGAGGCCGCAACAGTGAGAGGCCCGCGTACCGCGCAAAAAAAAAAAAAAACTTATGCGAAGGAGAAAAGGGTTTGTTTTTTTCCCTCTCGGATTTTCGTTTTTCTCAGCTCCCTTACAGCAAATCGCTTCTCTGCCCAACCCCGAGACTCTTAGATTACAATCTACGTGAATCACAGCAGGTAAAAAAATGGGAGATATGTTTCAGAGTAACAAACAATAAAGACAGCAGGTAATGGATTTTAGAGCAAAAGCTTTTGAATTTTCTTGGCAACAGATGAATAAGGGCTTATTTACTGGGAAGCTTTTCTGACTGAAACAGCTTGGGTCACAATCACACAGAAAAGTCATATCAATTATGGATTTTGGTAAACCAATTACTTACTCCAAAAATGTTGTAAAGTCACAGTACTTCAAGAGCCTGGTCATCCCTAGGCCTTGAAGCCCACTGAGGGGTGGGGTCACCTGCCAGAGGATTTAGAGAGATGGGCTCCTTCCCAGCCCAAGAAATTGACCTGTGTGAACTTTATCCACGGTGTTTCCCGCAAGTCTTACTTCCCTCCCATTCTTGGGTTATGTTGGTTCTGTTCTTCACAATGGATACACCAGTCACTAAACCAGAACCTGGGATCCAGCCTAGATTTTGCCCTCACTCCCCACAGGGGAGACAATTCCAAGTCCTGCACGTTCTGTGTGACGGCTTGATAGCCCTTCCAGTCCCCATCCCACTGGCTCTGCCCCAGCTGGCCTTTGGGGTCTGTCAACACACTGTGGCGGTAGCCCCCCAGCTGTCCCCAGACCCCAATCTCACATATGCTTTTCCTCCAAACTGCTTCCCCAGTGAACATTCCACTTGCACATCTGCTCTCAAAACCCTTTAAGGGATGCCCAATCCCTACCACATGGCCAAGTTCAAGCTCCTTCGTACGGTACCCCGTAGCACAGCGTACCTCTTGATATCACCTTGATGACTTCCCTAGGCTCTTGCTGTATCCCCCAAACAAACACCCATGGTGCCACTCAGCCAGAGTGTTGTATTTGCTAAACGGCCCTGTTTTGTGACTATGAGGACTAGATGAAAGAATCTGTCACCTGTTAGGCTTTTCTATGCCTCCCCTCTACCCAGCACACCTTCATACCCCCCCTACCCCCAAGAGCTTCTCTCCTGTCTGAGATCCAAGTTGCTCTGAGAAGACTTGCTGACCTGCTCAAACTGAATGGACCTTTTCTGCCCTTCCCATACCTAGCACGGCCTTATAACTAGTGCACTGTATTATAAATATGTGCTCTTGGGGCTTCCCTGGTGGCGCAGTGGTTGAGAGTCCGCCTGCCAATGCAAGGGACACGGGTTCGTGCCCCAGTCCAGGAGGATCCCACGGGCCGCGGAGCGGCTGGGACCGTGAGCCATGGCCACTGAGCCTGCGCGTCCGGAGCCTGTGCTCCGCAATGGGATTAGCCACAACAGTGAGAGGCCCACATACCGCAAAAAAAAAAAAAAGTGCTCTCCTTGAGCAGAGTTTATACTTGATAGATACACATATCTTTACATCCTCCTGCCTAACCCAGTATCTGGCAAATAAGAAATGTTAGGGACTGAATTGTGTCTTCCCCAAATTCATGTGTTGAAACCCTAACCCCCCAATGTGACTGTATTTGGAGATGGGGCCTTTAGGGAGGTGATTAAGGTTAAATGAGGTCATGAGGTTGGGGACCTAATCCAGTAGGACTGGTGACCTCATAAGAAGAGGCAGAGATACCAGAGATCTGTCTCTCTGTGCACACAAGGAGGCCATGTGAAGACACAGCTAGAAGGTAGTCATCTGCAAGCCAGGAAGAGGCCTCACCAGAAACCAACACTGCTGACACCTTGATCTTGGACTTCCATCCTCCAAAACTGTGAGAAGATAAATGACTGTTGTTTAAGCCACTGTTATGGCAGCTCAGCAGACTAATGCATTAGATTCTAGACTCTTAACACTAGAAAAGCATGGACCCACTAGTGAGCCTATAATGTACCCCCCCTCAAAGCAGCCTGGACAAACTACTATGATGCCAGGGCAGTGGACAGAGTGTCTAGACGTGATAAGTGACCACACAGCCTTTTCCCTGCCCTGGTGAGAAACAGCTTATTCCACAGACTGAGGTATTAATGCCCAAGGATCTCAGCCTTGGCCTTACCTTTGTATCAAGAACCATTATTTCTTTTAAACCAAAAACAAAAAAGTACGTCAAATATTTACTTTGAACTTCTTGAATCAAAGCTTTATTAAAAGACAGGATGCCAACACCCATTCATTAAGTCTACTGTTTGGGGCTCGTATTTCACATTCCTGAGAATCTTAGGGGGATTTTAATCCAGGCAGGATCAAGTATCCAATTTGGCTTGGGGCCCCTGGAGTCACTGTGGGTGGACTCTGGAAATAAGAACTTAAAGATTATGGACCAGAGTGATATTTATACTTGTATCCACAGCCTCTATCAACAGTGCCTGGACCACAGTAGAGGCATGATAGATGTTTGTCCAATAAATAAGCCTGGATTTTCAGGGCACAGCTAGACCTCCCAGGAGTATGTCCGGTGACACCTAACTCTCAGCCTGAATCTGATATCCTGTAGATTCCATATTCTGGATGTGGACAGAATCCCAGGAAGGTCAGGTGAGCCCGTGGTACCTCCTTGGGTTTCTACTATTGGGCTGACACACTTCACCAGGTATATAGAGGTCCTTTGCTCACTTTCTCCACATACAAAACAAAGAAAATTCTCCCCTGAGTGGCTTTTGAGTCCTTTAACCAGTCACTGGTGTTAGATTCTCTAATCGTACTTTACGGCAAAACATACATAATAATTTTCCACCTTATAACACTCACCCGCAAGACCACCCATATACTCAACTTTAACCTCATCCTCTTGCTTTGACATAGGGGGTCTTTTAAATTCATTCCTAAGAAAAAGTGAGGAAAGCAGAGATGAACATGTGGGGACATAAAGTGGAACAAAGCAAATCAACTTGGAATGAGATATGTTGTCCTTTATCTCCCACTTGGTCATTTTCCTTATACACAATCTTGAAAGAGTTGCTTTATGCCCGAACCATCATCCTGCAGAACTCCAAACGGATGAGAAAGGCTTAACATTGCCCTAGAGGAGGGAAATTTATTTTTATATGTATACTGTTCTGTATCTTAAATTTTGCACTGTGTCCGTGACCATTTGAATAATCCGTTCAAAAAGACCATTTGAATAATCCATTCAAAACGAAATAAAATCTTAATTTTCAATTCATATTTTTAAAGTCATGTTCTTTAATATCTGTATCAGCTATTAATGCCTAACACATCACATCAAAACATAGTGGCTTAACATAAGAATGAATGATTTGCTCACAGTGCTGTGGGTTGGCAATTTGAATGAGGCTCAGCTGGGATACCTTGTTTTTGCTCTGCTTTCTGTTCTGTTTGGCTCTACCATGCGTTTGGCTGTCACTGGGAGGTTGGCTAGGGAACAGCTTGTCCTGAGTGGCCTCAAAGTCCAGATGTTGACAGGAGCTGTCTGCTTGGGTCCCTCAGGTGCAGGCTCACGGTGACTTCCTCCCGGGGCAGCTGGTCCGAGAGGGTGAAAGAGGAAGCCATCAGGCCTCTCGAGGTCTAACCTCTGCTACATTCTGTCATTCGAAAATATCACAGACCTAGCCCATATCCAAGGTTTGGGGGCTCCACCCCTTGATGGCAAAGCGGTGGTCATATTTCAAAGGGACCTGAGTGCAAGGATGCTATGTACGATTGGAGGAGTTGTTGTAGCCATGTTTGCAAATAATCTTCCCCTGCATCAGAGTTAAGGAACTCCAGCATGGAGGGTAGCTGTGACAGGTGATAGCAGTCGTCTCAGGGAAATCCTGATTATAAACCAGCCAAAACCCTTTGCAATTAAACATAAAACCCACAACAGATTCAATAAATTGCTACTGGTCTCACGTCCTGAACAGAGAGATTAAAGTATGTATGTGGTTTCTGCTTTTTTGCTTCTGGTTTCATATAAGAATGAGAGGCGGGGAGGAAAGGACAAAGGCTTTAGGACGCTAAAGAAGCTAAGGTTGACCAGGTTCTAAATCAGTGTATTAGTTATCTGTTGCTGCATAACTAATTACCACAGAATTAGCCCACATATATTAGCTCATCACAGCTTTAGTCAGGCACGGCCTGGATGGATTCTCGACCCAAGGTCCCACAAAGCAGAAATCAAGATGTTGGCAGGACTCATGGCTCACTTCATCTGGAGCTCAAGGTCCTGTTGGCAGAATTCAGTTCCTTGTGGTTGTAGGACTGAGGTTCCCATCTTCCTTTGGCTGAACTGGGAGGCACTCTCAGCTCTTAAAAGCTGCCCACATACCTTACTAAGGAGGCCTTTTCCATCATCTAGTGAGCAAGCACCCAGCAAATCCTTTGGTGCTTCTAATCTCTGCCCCCCTTCATCTCCACCCACATCCATCTCTGCCTCTAGACTCAGGTTTAGAGTGCTCATGTGGTTAGGTCAGGCCCACCCAGATCATCTCCCAGTCTTAAGGTCAACTGATTTGCGACCTTCCTTTGAGTTGCAAAATCCCTTCCCAGCAGTACCTAGATTGGTGTATAACTGAGGGACTGGGAGAAGGTATGTGTATACCAGGGGACAGAGTTCTGCCCATACAGTCCAGAATATAAATAGATGGACTGATAGGCAGATGGACAGACGTTCTTTAGTATAAAACTTACAGATGTGAGGGCGGGCAGAAGATGGACGCCTTGGGGAGGTATCACATACAAGCTCCTCAGCTACTTAGGTAAACCAGAAGAAGCCAGGCCTAAGAAGGGATCCCAGTTAGGTTAATAAGCTAGCTCCCACACAGCTCAAGGGGTCGTAAGTCTTCATTAAACTGTGATGACCTGACTACTGAAAAACTAGGAAAAGAAAGCAAAGTTAAGAATACGGCACACTAATTTTATCACTTAAACAGCATAATAATATGCACATAAGTGTTTCCTTGATTTTGCTTAACTGCTTTGCACCATTGTTGCATCACACTAATGCAATATTCTATAACCATGAAGATAATGCTTTTCAATGAAGAGACTTATAGAACTCATTTGTGGAAGTGTTTTGTGAAAAGATGTATGGCTTGCCAAGCAAATACAGCGTATATGTACCTTTTAAAATTAGTAGTACTTAGAAAGGATCAAAATGACAGACTCAAATCAAAAAGCATGTGCTATAAGCAAGATCGTGAGCTGTTATTTTATTTATTTATTTATTTATTTATTTTTTATTTTTTATTTTTTTTGCGGTACGCGGGCCTCTCACTGTTGTGGCCTCCCCCGTTGCGGAGCACAGGCTCCGGACGCGCAGGCTCAGCGGCCATGGCTCACGGGCCCAGCCGCTCCGCGGCATGTGGGATCTTCCCGGACCGGGGCACGAACCCGTAGTCCCCTGCATCGGCAGGCGGACTCTCAACCACTGCGCCACCAGGGAAGCCCCATGAGCTGTTATTTTAAAATAGCCTCTTTGCATGAGCATTTGTGAGCGCAGGAATGGAATCACTTCATTAAATATGCTAATGGTACCACTAAGAAAAATGAACACTCTCCCCTTTAATAGTTAGTTATCTGCTACAAAGCATTTGGCAAACTCCACAACAGAGCCGTGCTTCATAGTGTAACTGAACACTATGCCATTTCTAGACAGTTTAAAATTCAGGAGAGTTGTCATTTCAAAACCTTTAATATATGAGTTGCCTCAAATGTTTGATTTCCTTTTTCACAAAACACTTGCTCTTTGTTATTCATAATTTTAAAATCAAAGGGACTCTATAATATAATGGTGATTAATATCTGCAACTAAATATCGCCTAAGAGTCAAAAGAAACAGCTGTTAGTCACATAAACAACTAGGGCATGATGCAAAGATCTGAGTTTTACGTCTTTTTCTTTACATAAATCCAAAACCAGAAAAAGAGGATTTCCTGACTGTCTTCCTGTACATTAAAACTAAAATCTCTAAAAGCAAAGGGAGGGGAAAAAACACTCAGACGCTCATCCTGTCAAAAATATTAAGATGTCTTAATAGTAAATATTAATGAGTAAACAATCTCTGCACATAAGCATAATAAAGATAATTCCTATATGCTTCCTGATTCGAGTAACTAGCACAGAAAACAAGTGGCCAATTCACTGAGAACTTGGGTCCCTCAAAGCAGGCTCACTTTGCTTCAACTTCTTTTTCTTCTTGCTCTACATTCCAGATACAGTTCTAGCAGGAAGTATCCCTTGAAATGCTTGAATTGGTAATAACTAGTTATATGCCATTTATTTAACTAGTTGAATGCCATTTATTTATATATACTTACCTGCCTTTTAAGCAATGCAATAAAGTAAGTCCATGGAATTATAGAAAAAAGACTAGGCTAGGGCAGAAGGGATCTAAATCTTGGCTCTGCTACCAACTAGCTTTGTGACTTTGGACAAGATATTTAACTCACTGCAGGCTATTTCCTCTGGACTTAGTGGTTAATGATTTTATTGCAACATAAATCTAGATAAATGCATGTTCCATGTAAAAATTACAGCACTATTACGCACACACACACATATATATATACATGTATATAGAGAGAGGTGTGTGTATACATATATGCTATATCTAAAAATTTCAGCATTAATGGTTTTTCTGCTGCTGTCCCATCTTGGCTGCAAAGGGAGGACTGCTCAGTCCACTCTGGGCTTGCACCTAAAGTCCAAAATGCAGTTAATGTTAAATCTTGCCAGAGAAAGCTTGCTTATTAACTCTGCCTAGAGAATTGCCATACGTTTGAAGTGCTAATGATTCCTGTGCTTTAAAAGATGCTCTTCGAGCAATAACATTCTTTTATGTGTTCCACCAAATGCTACCTAATATTAACTGTAGCTGGATAATGTTAAATTAATAAGGAGCTAAACTTGATAAGGAAAGAGAGAAAGAATGACTGACAAAAGGGCAGGGTCCTTCGGGGGAAGCTGAAGGCTCGTTTCTGGAGATGTTTGGTAATCCTCCCCAGGCGCTTCTCAGTCACCGAGACAACCTGCCTTGGTTCTTATTCCAGCTTGACCTGACGACTGCCCTTCTGCAAGTCAACAGCTGAGACACATTGCAAGAAACTGTACTTGGACATGCACCTGCTTTTCCCAGATCGTTCCTCTCAACAACTGCTTAAGCCATCTGCTCTCATCTACATGAGTGCATAAACAACTACTTAAAAGGATAAATGAGAGAAATACAAAGGTAGAATGAAACTTTTTCTTTAAAAGACCAATAAAATGGACAAAACTTTGTCCAAAATGATGAGAGACAGAAAGAGAGACAAAGTCAAAATAATATTAGGAATGAAAATGGAGGCATAACTATTGATACTCGAAGATACTCAAAAGAGAATACAGAAACACTAGGGACAGCTTTATCTGAAAATTTAAGTGAAATGGAAAAATTCCCAGAAAAATTCAACTTGCCACAACCAACTCAGAATGAAATAGGAAACTGGGAGAGTCCCACATGCTACTGATGAATGGGATCAGCAATTAAGATTTTCTTGCAGAATAGGAGGAGCCCAGTACTATGGAAACTGATTTTCAGAATGATTAATGATATTCATGGCTCAGAGATATGCTTAATCTTTCTGAGAGACAGCTTATCAACGTGACCAATTAAAAGCAGAACTTCCCTGTTTACTCACAACTTCCCTACTCACCACCCCCCCTTATCAAGAGGACCCCTGACACTATCAGTCCTACCACTTTAGGTAATCTTCATTTCCTCTCGGGCCCTACGTCCACTTGGGTCACAAAACCAATCCATTGCTTTCACTATATTCCTCTCATATCCACACGTTCCTCTCCATCTCTAGCAAATTCTGCCTGGACCACAGATACTTAATCCTCATTGAATGGACATCTATGGACTACTCTCCTCCCATATGCCCCACATAGCAAACACTATCGCCCAAGCCATGGCACCAGCAGGCCCCACCCAATATAACAAGTTATGTAAGCCTTCCTCCCTCAGACCCAGGCCTCTGGTTTTTCCTTGATTAAAATTCCAAGTTACTTCTTTCTTTAGGAAATTGTTTTCTTAAAAATAGAACTACCGTATGATCCAGCAATCCCTCTTCTGGGTGTACACACAAAGGAAATGAAATCAGTACTTTGAAGAGATACAATATCTGCACCCCCGGGTTCACTGCAGAATTATTCACAGTTGCCAAGATTGTGTATCAAGAAAACAGCCTAAATGTCTGTCCATGAGTAAAGAAATTGTGATGTGTATATACAATGGAATATTACTCAGCCTTAAAAAGAAAAAGAGGGACTTCCCTGGCAGTCCAGCGGTTAAGACTCCACGCTCCCACTGCTGGGGGCACGGGTTACATCTCTGGTCGGAGAACTAAGATCCCACATGCCGCATGTCGCGGCCAAAAAAACCCCAAAACAATACAAAACAAAACCTGCCATTTGCAACAATGTGGATGAACCTGGAGGACATTATGAAAATATGGGGCTTCCCTGGTGGTGCAGTGGTTGAGAGTCCGCCTGCCGATGCAGGGGACACGGGTTCGTGCCCCGGTCTGGGAAGATCTCACATGCCGCAGAGCGGCTGGGCCTGTGAGCCATGGCCGCTGAGCCTGCGCGTCCAGAGCCTGTGCTCCGCGAGGGGAGAGGCCACAGCAGTGAGAGGTCCACGTACCGCAAAAAAAAAATAAATAAAATAAAATAAAATAAAATAAAATAAGTCAGACACAGAAAGAAGAGAACTGCATGATCGCACTTATATGTGGAATATAAAAGAGTCAAATACACAGAAGCAGAGAACAGAATGGCCATTACTAGGGGCAAGAAGGCAGGGGAAATGGAGAAATGCTGGTCAAAGGGTACTAAGTTGCAGTTATGTAGGAAGAATAAGCCTACAGGTATAATATACAGCATGGTGACTATAGTTAATAATATTGTATTGTGTACTGGAAATTTCCTAAGAGAATAGATTTCAAGTGCTCTCATCTCACACACACACACACACACACACACACACACACACAGACAAAATGGTAACTATGTGAGATTATGTTAATTAGCTTGACTGTAGTAATCATTTCACTATGTATGTGTGTATCAAATCAGCATGTTACATACTGTAAATATATACAGTTTTTGTTTTTCAAATGGCTTTCTTTTCCCTCAAACAGTTGTCATAAGGAGCCAACGTTAATGAATTCAGCTGAGCTGAAAATTAAGAAAATATATAGAGGCAGGGGAAGTTTACTTTTATAGAAGAATGCATTTTCTCATGAATTATAGTTACTGATCAGAGTTATTACTTTCAAAGAAGAACTGTACACATCTTCAGAAATAGTATTTAGCTTCTTATGGTTTTAGAAAGACCTGGGTCTTAAATATTATTGGTTATGAACAGCTCTCAAAACATATGTCTAGACAACTTTTTCCTAATTAGCTATGTTCTTTGTATGATTAGGATGAAAATAAGTAAGCCAAGTCCTGAACAACTCTGAATATTTCTTCTTTCATGAAATTTTTCTGATCTATTGTACTACTTTGGATAATAAATTTAATTCAATTCCTGACTTTTCTTATCTTCTCAAAATAGAACTGAATTACCAAATAAAACCTTTTTTTTTGTAATCTACAAAGTGACATGTGGATTTAGCATTAATATGTTCTTTTATTGTCATTTATTTTTGAGCAAGTTGTAACTCCCAACAATGGGAAA
This sequence comes from Pseudorca crassidens, assembly GCF_039906515.1. Taxonomy (NCBI): domain Eukaryota; kingdom Metazoa; phylum Chordata; class Mammalia; order Artiodactyla; family Delphinidae; genus Pseudorca; species Pseudorca crassidens. The sequence goes on from NC_090296.1 coordinate 191,380,244, forward strand.
AAAATCAAATTTTTTCACATTATGGAAGTTATAAAATAATATAATAAAAAATGCCTGGAGAACAGTTCCATGCCCTGTGTAAGACAAAGAAGGCTTGCTTTGCCTACCAGAGGACCGAATACTACAGTGATCAGGTCCCCAGACCAAATGATGGGAGTTTGTGTCCTATATCCCCTGCTTAGCAGCTGAGTAACCTTGGCCAAATTATTCATCTTCTCTAAGGCTCAGTTTTTCCCATCAGTAAAATGGGGATTTATTCACTTAACAATATTTCTCAAGTACGTTCTTTGTTCCAGGCTCTGTTCTATTCTAGTTCCGGAGAATACAACAGTGAACACAACAGAGAAAAATCCCTGCCTTTATCCGATGCATACTCTAGACCAAGGAGTCAAACAGGAAAGAGAAGAGAAGAGAAGAGAAGAGAAGAACAATAGAAAGGCATATAGTATGTTTGATAGCATTCGTTACGGCTATGCTATAGAAAAAAAGGTAAGCTGGATAGGTAACTAATAAGGACCTACAGTATAGCACAGGGAACTCTACTCATTACACTGTAATGACCTATATGGGAAAAGAATCTAAAAAGGAGTGGATATATGTATATGTATAACAGATTCACTTTGCTATACACCTGAAACTAACAGAACATTGTAAATCCACTATACCCCAATAAAAATAAAAAATAAATAAAATAAAATAAATTAAGCTGGGAAGGAGATAGAAAGTGGTGGTGGCAATGTGCAATTTTAAATAGGGTGGCAAGAGAAGGTTTCTCCGAGAAAGTGGCATTTCAGCAAACACCTGAAGGCTATGAAGGTGTTCCTTGTGCAGGCAAAGTTTTGTAGGTAGCTGGAAGAACAGTGCAGAGGCCATGAGGCTGACACACACGGTAAATTCAAGGAACAGTAGGAAGGTGGCAAAGCCGAAGGGCAGGGTCCATGAGAGATGATGAATAATGAGGTCAGAGCATGGAAGGCCCTGTCAGCTGCTGAAGGGCATCTGGCTTTCACTCTGAATGCGCTGGGAAGCCACGGCAGGGTTTTGAGCAGAGGAGAGACCTATTTGATGTACATTTTCAAGGGATCACCCAGTTGCCGGGGTGAAGATAGACTCAGGGGACCAAAGGTGGAAGCAGAAAGAACAACTTGGAAGGCTGTGCATTCATCTGGGAGAGAGAATGTGGTGGTTGGAATCAGAGCGATGAGAAACGGTCACATAATGGTATTGTGAAGGTAGAACCAGCTGGATTTGCTGATGGATTATGAGACGGTGAATGGGAGGGAGGAAAGAAAGAGTCAAGGGTGACTCCAAAGTTTGGGGCCTGAGGACTTGGGAAGGATGGCGTTTCCTTTTTCTGAGAAGGGGGAGCCTATGAGAGGAACCGCCCTAGGTGAGAATATCAGAAGTTCAACTTTGGGTACATTGAGTCTGAGACGCCCTCAGTGATCCAAGTGAAAAGATCAAGTAAGTAGAGCTGACCCTGGAACCACATGGGTTTGGACTGCACAGGCCCACTTATACCAGGATTTTTTCCCTAAATGCACACTACATAGTCTTGGCTGGCTGAATCTGCCCATGAGGAGCTGCGGATATGGAGGGCCGACTGCCAATTATACTCGGATTTTCGACTCCAAGAAGGGTCTGTGCCCCTAAAACCCGCGTTGTGCAAGGGTCAACTGTACTTGGATACGGGTTTAGAATTAAGAGGAGAGGTCGAGGCTGTGGCTATACATTTAGGAGTCATCTGTGGGTGTATGACACTGAAAGCCAGAAGACTGCATATATCACCAAGAAAATGACTTAGGTCTGCACCCTGGACCACCTGGCATTTAAAGATCAGGGAGGTAACTGGAAAGTAGTAAAAGAGACTGAGAATGCACAGCCAGTGACAGGGAATGAAAACCAAGAGACTAGCGTTCTGGAGGCCAGCCAAGACCAGTGTTTCAAGAAGGCTAGAGTGGTCAGCTATCTCAAACACTGCTGGAGCCCAGCAAGACGGGGTTTGAGAACTGACCGTTGGATTTACACACTCCATGTCACTGGTGGAGCAACAGGCGTGGAGACCTGGATGGGGCAGCTCAAGAAAGAATGGGAGGCAATATTCACTGCAGCACTATTTACAGTAGCCAAGTCATGGAAGCGACCTAAGTGTCCATCGACAGAGGAATGGATAAAGAAGATGTGGCACATATATGCAATGGAATATGACTCAGCCCTAAAAAAGAAGGAAATTTTGCCATTTGCAGCAACATGGATGGACGTAGAGATTCTCATACTAAGTGAAGTAAGCCAGACAGAGAAAAACAAATATTGGATGACATCACTTATATGTGAAATCTAAAAAATAATACAAATGAATCTATTTACCAAACAGAAACAGACTCACAGACGTAGAAAACAAACTTATCGTTACCAAAGGGGAAAGGGGGCAATAAATTAGGAGCTTGGGATTAACAGATACACACTACTAGATATAAAATAGGTAAGCAACAAGGATTTACTGTATAACACAGGGAATGTATTCAATATGTTGAAATTACCTAGAATGGAAGATAATATTATATATATATATATCTGAATCACTTTGTTCTATACCTGAAACTAACACAATATTATAAATCAACTAAATTTCAATTTTAAAAAAAAGGAAAGAAAGAATGGGAGGGGAGGAACTGGAGGAAGCTGGTATAGGCAGCTTTTTCTAGGGAGGTAGGTGGAGGGAAATATAGAGATTCTATTTATTGTTTGTTTTGTTTTTAAATTGGAAGGAATTGATGGCATGTTGAGGCCTGGGTGTAATTCTTGTTACTTTCTTTGTAAGCTGATGGGAATGATCCCGTATGGAGAGAATTAATGATTATCCTTATTGGTCTTTTGAATATTAAACCCTGACCTCGCTAAAGGGGAGATTCTGCTCAGGCAGTTTCCCTCCCGTTGGCATGAACACACTTGCCCCCCACCTCTGAACGCTGTTCATGCTGTTCCCTGGGGCAGGAATGCTATTCCTCCCCCTTTTAACAGATCCAAATTCTACCTGTGCATTAAGTTTCAGCTCAAGCCCTACTTTCCCCACAAGACAGTCTCTAACTTTTGTAATCTGGATTCGTTGCTTCTTTTATTTTCCTTATAACACCCAGTATTTTTCAAACACTCATTAAGTGTCCTTGTGTGCAAAGGAATGAGCTAGATTTGGGACAACAACACATTAACTAAAAAGCACGGGGACTTCCCTGGTGGTGCAGTGGTTAAGATCCGCCTGCCAACGCAGGGGACACGGGCTCGAGCCCTGGTCCGGGAAGATCCCACATGCCGCGGAGCAACTAAGCCCTGTGTGCCACAACTACTGAGCCTGTGCTCTAGAGCCCGCAAGCCACAACTACTGAGCCCACGTGCCACAACTACTGAAGCCTGCGCGCCTAGAGCCTGTGCTCCACAACAAGAGAAGCCATCGCAATGAGAAACCCGCGCACCACAACGAAGAGTAGCCCCCGCTTGCCACAACCAGAGAAAGCCCACGTGCAGCAACGAAGACCCAATGCAGCCAAAAATAAATAAATAAATAAATATAAGCAAGTTATCTACCCTCTAGAAGGCAACAAACTTGTTATCTGTCACATATTATGATTTTTTTGTACGTATCTTTTTTTTTCCCCTAATTACCTTGAAAATCTTGAAGGCAGACAGGAATCGATATTTCATCCGGTTGGTGTTTTTAGCACTGTGAGAGAGCCATGAGAGAAACTAGATAGATATTGGTTGAATTATATTGAAAATCAGTATGATGGAATTACTTAAAGGATCATTATATTACTTCCCAATTATAGAAATAATCACCCAAAACTCTGCTTATCAGTTTATTCCTTCAAACATTTTTATAGCAATTATTTTAAATCCTTCCAAAAGATGTTAGATATTTCCCTGCTGTGTCATAGAAAGGTTCTCAGAGACGTTATTTCAAAAATGATTCTGATCTCCTTGTGGCAGGCAGAGCTGAGTCTTTATTGGGAATTTTGATAAAGGCGCATTGCCCATTTGCAGGAATGGCTGTTTTTAAGACTCAGTTTTCTGTATAGGAAAAGAATCTGATTAGCAGTTCTATGGAGCAACTGGAAACTTGTGCTTCAAAATAGATGGAAGCAAATGCAAAGACAAGGGACATTGTTTAACTGAGATTTCCACAATTCTCAATGCTCTCCCGATGACACAGAGTCAGCCCAGGGGACTACTAATGAGGTAGAAACATGAATATGCAAGAGCTTGAATCACGCCCAGAGGCTGATAAAGGGTATTGTCCTTTGCCTGGGTCCGCCTGGTATAAAAAAGTGGAGGCACTTGGGGAGTATACCGTTGGCAAGTTTGTGGCAGATTTTCTCCTAGGCTTCTGAGAACACAAGACTTGATTGAATAAGAACAGCAACCCTGTAGCAGATGCAAACTGGTATATATAGAATGGATGAACAGCAAGGTCCTCCCGTATAGCAGAGGGAACTATATTCAATCTTCTGTGATAAACCATAATGGAAACGTATATCGAAAAGACTGTGTATATATGCATACCTGAGTCACTTTGCTGTACAGCAGTCATTAACACGGCATTGTCATTCAACTATACTTCAATAAAAAATAGATTTAAAAAAGATACACTTGAATCCCTTATAATAGTTAAAGAGAGAGTAGCAAAAGCACAAAAATAAAGTAAGAATCAGAAGTGCAGGGGAGCAGATAAGAGGAGAAGGAAGGGGAGAGGGAACGGTAAGCGGGAGAGGGGCCGGGAAGGACTTACGGGGGATAGGAGTGGGGTGGGAGAGGAGAAGAGGAAATAAAGAGGCTGGAAAGGACAGGAAATTAGCAGGGAGAAAGACACAGGATATTTTAAGTTTTTTTTTTTTTTTTGAAGGTCATGCCTTGGTTTTCACCATGAATTCAAGGCTCAGGAAACAAACCTTCCTGTTGAGGCAGGTGTGAGATTCTTGCTGGGCACCTTATAAGTGGTTGTTGTGTGTTAAGAGGATCTACAAAGAGAAGGGGGAGGGGGTGCATCTGAGGACTGGGGCCTTTTCCCTGGGGAAGACAGATGTCTCTTAAACTTGAAACGGCCAAGTGAGAGAGAGCCCTGGTCTGGCTCAAGAAGGAGTCAAGCCATGCAGGAGACACAGTCTAAAAAACAAAAGTGGCACACACCGAATACCATTTAACATAAACTTGTACATTCTGTCATTGGAACTTCATACAAGTATCCTTGAAAATTGGCTTTACACCACTTTGCTTTTATGAAAGACTTACATTAGTACCTGTTTTCGCTAACCAAAAGGAATCCTCCGAAGCAGATTTTTGCTTTTATGAAAAAAAGGCAAAACGCCAAAATAGTGTTCAGCGGCTGTTTCGCAACAGGTTGTTACAAAGGCGGTGAGCATCCAGGCCAGGAGAGGGGCCCCGCCATCTCCTTCCCCGGGAACCGCATTCAGCATCTCAGCATCAAGTCTCTATAGCTTTGAACTATGTCTGTAAGCATCTCTGCTTTAACTCAATTAATTTTGTGCAACCATTAGCAAGATGGATAAGGTATAATTCCTTCTTCACTTTACACCATTTCAGCTTACAAAAGGTTTCATAGGCTCTGCTTTCGGATAGTGGGGAAATGGCAGACCTCGTTTCACTGGACTTCATGTGCTTTTCTTCCTTTCTCTCTTTCTTTCTTTCTTTTTTTTACAAATTGAAGGTTTGTGTCAACCCTGTATTGAGCAAGTCCATCGGTGCCATTCTTCCAACAGCATTTGCTGACTCTGTGTTTCTGTGTCACATTTTAGAATTCTCACAATATGTTCAACTTTCTTATTACGATTATATTTGTTAATGACGGTCTGTGATCAGTGACCTTTGATGACTTGCTGAAGGCTCAGATGATGGTTAGCATTTTTTAGCAATAACGTATTTTTTTAAATTAAGGAATGCACATTGTTTTTTTAGACATAATGCTATTGCACACTTAATAGACTACAGGAGAACATAAATAGAACGTTTACATGTACTGGGAAACCAAAAAATTCGTGTGACTCACCTTATTGTGACATTCACTTTATTGCTGTGGTCTGAAAGAGAACCTGCAATATTTCTGAGGTGTACCTGTATCATAATTTCACAATTGATGGCTTCTTTGAATTGAGGAAACATAGAAGTAAGTGTCTATGTTTGAGTTCAGACAACAATTGAATGATAAGTTCAGACCCAAGACCCATGAATAGCAAGAGTAATCATCCTGGTAGGAAAGGCAGAGCACAGCCCATCTCAGGAAGGGCTGTTGGGAGACTAGAAATAACAGGTAGTGAACATTCAGGTAGAAGTCAAAGAAATAGCCCCAGGCTCACACAAGGGCCTGGCTGGAGCCTTGTTACTGCTCAACATTTAGATTTTCTAAATCTCAGGGTGTCTTGAGGATTGCTCCTATAATTATCAGAGGGCCATTCTCCAAAAGTACAAACCTTGACTCTTGGAGATTTCCTTTCCTGATTCCCAGCCAGGGGAAGATATACTGACCTTCACTAATTCCAGTTAATCCTAATATGTCCAACAATCTCTGTTAGAAACTTTAATTCCTCAAATCTGAATAGTTCATATGCAGACTGCCTACAGTGAGAGCGCACAGAATCTTGGGACTTATTTTTGTAAGTACTTTTGATTTTCAAACTGCAGTATGTAAGAATTTTTGTGAAAGTTTTCTTGAGGTATAATTTACACACGGTAAAATTTACTCTTTTTAATGTACAGCTCTATGAATTTTGACAAATATATATGGTTGTATAACCACCACCACAATTACGATAGAGAATATTTTCATCACCTGAAAAGGTTGTTTCAGGCCGCTTTGTGATCAGTACTCTCCTCCCACCTTTAGTCCCTGCAGTTACGCCTCTGATTTTTGCCTCATAGTTTTTGCCTTTTCTGGAATGTTGGGTGAATGGTATGATACAGTTTGCAGTCTTTCCTGTATGGCTTCTTTCATTTAACATGAAGTTTTGAGATTCATCCGTGTTCTTGGATGTAATAGTAGTTTGGTTCTTTTATTGCCAAGTGGTATTCCACTGTATGGACGTACCACAATTTATCCATTTATAGTTGAAAGTTTCCATCATTTCCATTGTTGGGTGACTATGAATAAAGCTGCTGTAAACATTTTGTACAGGTCTTTGTGAAGACATATGTTTTCATTTCTCTTAAGTAAATGCCTAGGAGTAGGATCGTTGGGTTTTATGGTGTCATGAGTTGAGTTGTGTCCCCCCAAAAAGATATGTTAAAGTCCTAATCCCCAGTACCCCAGAACATGATCTTATTTGGAAATAAATCATTGCAGATGTAATTAATTAAGATGAAATCCTACTGCAGTAGGGTGGGCCCTTAATCTAATTGGTATCCTTATGAGGGGACAACTTGATTTCACACTTCTAGCCACCAGAAGTGTGAGATGACAGATATCTGTTGTTTTAAGCCACCTCGTTTGTGATACTTTATACAACAATCTTAGAAAATAATGCACATGGGAAGTGTATATTTTGCCAGATAGGAGCTGCCAGACCATTTTCCACACTGCCTGTGTTTACATTCCCATCAGTGATGCATGAGAGGTCCGGTTGTTCTACCACCTGTCAGCACTTGGTGTCGTCCTGTTTTTTATTTTACCCCTTCTAATAAGTATGTAGTGATATCTCTTTGTGGTTTTAATTTTCATTTCCCTAATGGTTTATGATGTTGATCATCTTTTCATGTGCTTACTTGCCATCCATATATCTTCTCTAGTGAAATATCTGTTTAGGTCTTTTATCCAGCTGTTATTGGTTGTGTGTTTTCTTAGTGACTGAGTCTTAAGCGTTCTTTTACCTGTTATCAGGTGTATGTTTTGTGGGTGTTTTATCCCTTCCTGTGACTTCTCTTTTTATTTTCTTAACAGTGTCTTTTGAAGAAGAAAAAACTAAATTTAATGATGTCTTACTTATCCATTTTTTCTTTTATGGTTTGTGTTTTTGTGTCATAGCTAAAAAAACCTTTGCCCAAACCGAGGTCAAAAATATTTTCTCTTATGTTTTCTTCTAGAAGTTTTATAGATTTTTGCTTTTACATTTTGATCTATTATCTATTTCAGTTAATTTCTATTAATTTTTGCATAGGATGCTAGGTAAGTGTGAGTTTCACTTTTTTTTTTTTGTACATGGATGTACAATTGCTCCAGTCCCATTTGTTAAAAAGACCATTTTTTATATATCGAATTACCTTGGTAGCTTCGTTGGAAATCAACTGACTATATAAATGTGAGTATATTTTTGGACTTTCCATTCTGTTGCATGTATCTCTAGATCTCTCCTTTTGTCACTACCACACAGCATTATTTTTCTTGCTTTAAAATAAGTATTAAAATCAAGTAGTGTGAGTCATCCAACTTTGGTTTTCTTCAAAGTTACTTTGGTTACGCTAGGTCCTTTGTTTTTCCATATACACCTTAGAATCAACATGTCAATTTTTTTTCAAAAATCTTCCTGGAATTTTAATTGAGATGATATTAAATCTGTAGCTTGATTTGGGGAGAACTGACATCTTAATATTTCATCTTCTGATCTATAAACATGGTATATCTTTCCATTTAGTTAGGGCTTTTTAGATTTCTCCCATTACTGTTTTGTACTTTTCAGCATACAGACCTTGCACATATTTTGTTAAAGTTATCCCTACATATTTCATGGTTTTGATGCTATTCTAAATGATACATTTTTAAAATGTCAACTTCTAATTATTTATTGCTACTATATAGAAATACTATTGATTTGCATATATTGACCGTGTACCCTATGAACTTGATAAACTCTCATACTACTTCTAGGAGTTTTTTGGCGTTTTTTTTTTGAGATTCCTTTGGGATTCTTAATGTAGATAATCATTCATTTGCAATAAGAAGTTTTATTTTTTAGAGTCTCTGTTTTTCATATTTGATAATCCTTTCAGGGGACTCCAGGGGAAGTGGCATGCCTGCAGCAAATGAGAAGAATGACATTCAGTTCCATATTTATATGTTTGCAAAGCACCCATTAAACTGCTGCTTATACTGAATGAATTCATTAAAAAACTTTTCTCTTAAACTGTGCCTGTGTCATTTGTGTTCCTTGATTGACTCCTACTGCGGACTCTTTGGTTCTAAGCCCTAAGTGTTCAAACTATACAATTTACTTTGGATGAAATATTTCCTCTTGCAGGCCACTTTTTAAAATTTATACGAAATGGAACGTTTTGTGGCTAGACATAAGCCAAATGCCACAGGGCAAGGGAATATTAAAGCAAGACATTTGATTAAAGAGTTAAGACCAAGGAATTAAAGAATGTAAAGGATGGGGGAAGAAAAGATAATTCTTAGCTTAGGCTGCAAGTCTATTAAAGGAAACAGGATACATGGCCTTGAGAACTCCCCTAGACTCCCAGACTAGATGCATATGTTGATTTGAGGTTAGGGAAGAGAGGAAGGAGAATAAACAAGATTTATAATGGAAGGATTTAGATTCTTTGAGGCTGTCCCAGTTGATGTGGGGTGGCACCAGCCAAGTTCCACAGCTTCCTTGTTAGCTGCTGGAAACAGAATACAGCACGTGGAAGGCAAAAAGGAAAGGGGGCAAAAATTCTGCAAGGCGAAAAGATATAAAAATATCTTGCGGTTAAGAGACGATATGTCCAGACAGCACACACTAACAATAAAATCTATTCATGTTACTCTGTGACTCCCAGGTACTTGATCTTTAAGCTCTTTACAGAACACATCTAAATCCAGAGAAACAACTCCCTTATACCAACAAAGTTTTTCCATAATCTTTCCATAAAGTGACACACCTGGTTTTTATTTTTTTAATCTTGGTTATTCCATCAACACCTTTAATGAAATCTGTTTTTCAACCTTCAATTCATAAGCATTCGTGCATCCACACTGGGGCCAGGCAGTGTTTCAAGACCTAAGAATCTGGAAATTAAAAATGAGTTCATTGCTCTCAGCAAGCTCACAGCCCAGTGAAGGAGACAGACAACTAAGCAAATAGTTACGATGTAATAAGATGCTGTGATGGACGAACAGCTGGGAGCCAGGATGCGGGAGGCTTCACCCAGGCTGGAGAGGAAAGCCAGAGAAAGCTTCCTGGAGGAGACTGCACCCAAGATGTCTGATAAAGGACTTGTACCCTGGACATCCTTTCAGCGGCTCTAAGTTCAGGTAGATGGGCAGTTAATCAGAGCAGGCAGTTACATAAAAACAATCTATGCCTTGAACACTTAATTCCACATAAACTCATACGGGGCGTTTATTCACTGGTTTACTTTGTTGTAGTGTCAAGATTTTCTATTAAGCGTAAGCCTTCTAATTGGAGCTTCCTTGCCTTCTTTCCTGCACAGATCACACCCATAATGCATTAACTACACAATTTCCAGTTTGTTTTTTTTAATGGGAGCAAGAATGGGGAGAGAATTGCAAAGCAATCTGAGTACAGAGTCCTTCTTGATTTTTACTACTTCACTCGTCTTGTATAATTCTCTTGCCCACACCTAATCTGACAACAATTTGTCTTCAGCAGCTCATCTTCCTTATTTTCCAAGCATCTGATTTTATCTTCATAATAACCACCCCCTTTCTTTTGGCACTCGCATCTTGTTGACTTATTTCATGTCTAATTATATTACGGTATTACAATAACAACAGGTGTAAACAAGTTTGAAGCAAACACATCTTTTTCTCAGGATAAAAAACAATTCAAGCAGTAGATGCAGAAGTGTGTGGAGAACAGCCTACCAGCTGCAAGAGTCTAGGATGCCATGGGATTCACCGTATACATCCTACCGAGAGAATTTAGAGTGACCATTAATCCAGCAGGTGGCTAAGTGGAGACCTGTTTAAAGGACATCAAAGATGGACAAGGCACAAATATTCCAAGGAGAGTGAACAGCACAGAGGTACGGGGACGGGCACAAAATCATCACAGATATATACAGAAGATTTGATGAGTTGAGACTTCAAGCTAAATACCCCACAGGTGGGCTTTGTGTTCTAAAGGCATACAAAACTCTCCATTTTCCCTTAATTTTCCCACTGTTTAACAAAAGTGTCAAACTCATCTTTCCCAACAGTAATACTCAACATTGTTGAGGATACTACTTTTTTTTAATGTGGAAAGTAGACAGAAGCCTTTATTTGTTATGATAAAGCAGCATAGGGTTGAAAAATTATTCCATTCATTGACATTATTTCTATTGATTATATTATGTTACTAGGCCTAGCAGGTTAGAGCATGAGATAATATTTTGTGGTTTGTTTTTTTTAGAAAAATAAATTTATAATTTTACACACTTTAGTTTTAATTATGAAATTTTATCTGGCTCATAGCTAAATAATGAGTATGTGCTAAATATCTTACACTCAGTCAGTGGACCCCTATAGCTGGGAAATCCCAAAAGCCCTATGATCACTGGAGTCCAATGTTTTTTCAAAGGAACTAAGGCTAGATTCTTATCCCACTGTCATTCATGCATTTCACCAAGGTGATATCAGAGGTCCTCTCCAGTTTCCAAATTTTATCAATATTTTTTTATTGAAGTATAGTTGATTTACAATGTTGTATTAATTTCTGCTGTACAGCAAAGTGACTCAGTTATACATATGTATACATTCTTTTTTATATAGTTTTCCATTATGGTTTATCCCAGGAGATTGGATGTAGTGCCCTGTGCTATACAGTAGGACCTTGTTGTTTATCCATTCTTATATAATAGTTTGCATCTGCTAACCCCAAACTCCCAATCCATCCCTCCCCTAACCCCCTCCCCCTTGGCAACCACCAGTCTGTTCTCTATGCTGAGGACACCGTTGTTTTGGGGTTTTTTTGCAGCATTGGCTATTTTTATTGCTTAAAATGTCTACTATTTTGAAGAATTAAAAACTCGTTATTTTGTTTAAATTTGTTTTTACTTCTTTGATTATTGGTAAGGAAGACGTTTATTTTTAAGTGTTAGCCATGTGTATCTCCAGTTCTTTCAGTGCTTAGTTCATGCAAGAGCATGATGATTTGTCTTGCAAATATTTTATCCAGATATTCCTTACTATTAAGGTTTATAGTTTTTTTTTTTGACAGAATTTTGAAAATTTTAGATCTTTAAATCTAGCAATCTGCTCCTTTTTTTTTTTTTTTTTTGCAGTACGCGGGCCTCTCACTGTTGTGGTCTCTCCCATTGCGGAGCACAGGCTCCAGACACGCAGGCTCAGCGGCCATGGCCCACGGGCCCAGCCGCTCCGCGGCACGTGGGATCCTCCCGGACCAGGGCACGAACCCGTGCCCCCTGAATTGGCAGGCAGGCTCCCAACCACTACGCCACCAGGGAAGCCCTGCTCCTTTGTTTTTAAGTTGAGGTGCTATTTTTCCCCCCTCCCATGACTGGCAAATTTGCTTACTTAATGTTTATTATTTTTTATGATGTAATTTATTATTAGTTATTAAAAAATTTTACACTTTCATCATTCTGGAATTGTTTCAGAACGATTTATCAAACAGATCTTCCCCTTCTCCTTATTCATTTGGAATGCCTTATTTATTACGTATTTGATTCTTACATATTTGATAGTACCATGTTCTTTACATTATTAGAACTCTATAACATGTTTTAGTATTTGGTAGGGTTAAACTTTCTTTACCCATTATTCTTCTTTTTCAAAATTTTCTGAACTCCTTTCATCATTTATTCTTTCATATGAAATCTAAAAAATTTTATCTAGTTTCAAAAGCTCCTCTTGAAATTTTGATGTAATTATTGCAAATTTATAAATTAATTTTAAAAGAACTAATATTTTAGTTACGTTCTATTTCCTAATCAATGAACATGGCATATTTCATCATATATCCAAGTTGTTTATATGAATAACCCAGAAAAGACATTCATGATTCTTGTACATGTGCCGAAAAAGGCTATTTCTGCATATTTTATGTTAGTGAGGATTGTGAACCTCCTTTGTCTGTTCTAGATTTTAATGTATGGAGCCATCTAACGTAGTCTCTAGTAAGAAAATGGCGACTGATTTGAGATAGATTGCTGTTTTTGCATATAAATAAAATACTTTTTATTCTTTATCCTAGTTTTTTAAACTTCTTTAAAAAAAGTTTTAACGTTTTTTAAACTTTACTTTTTTAAGAGTAAAAGGTTTTTTCACTTTTTAATGAACTTGCCAACATCAGTTACAAAGCATCCTTTTGAGTAATGGAGGCATGTAAAATGTCAGTTGCCTGTGTCATCCGCTACCGCGGTGTTTGTCCCCAAATGGTTCCTAGCAAACGGGAAACAAAGTAGAGGCAGCTGAGGCTGGTGCCCAGTTCAGAAAACACGTGGAGGACAATTAAATAACCACTGGAAGTGCTGAAAGAGACCCATGAACAATGCAAATAACCTAGTGATAATGAGAACAGTAAATAAAACCATGAAACCTATCGGGAGACGGCTGGAAGACCTTCCAACGCTGGCTGAAAACACTGGAGAAGAAATGACGGAGCCAGTTTCCGCTGGGCCCAGGACTTGTTTAGCCCATTTCACCTCAAAGTGAAAAGAACTTGGGGGTCAGCTCCCAAGGAGCTTGAATGTCCCTGCATAGAACTCCATATTTGGACACAGAAGCTGCGTTTATAACAAATGTGGTAAAACAGTTCAAGCAGCTGACACATGCAGGGAGAAAAGTGAAACTGTTAAATCAGTAATGCAGGTGTCTTATAGATACACTAATATGTATAAAAAGATAACTAATAAGAACCTGCTGTATAAAAAAATGATAAAAAAGAAAAACAGATATGGAAAAAAAATTTTTTAAATAATGCAGATGTCTTAGTAGGGAGGGGGGAGGGGCACTATTGGGGTGGGAGTGGGAGGTACAAACTATCGGGTGTAGGACAGGCTCAAGGATCTGTTGTGCAACACGAGAAAGACAGCCAACATTTTGTAATCGTTGTAAAGTGACCTTTAAAAATTGTATTTAATTTTTTAAAACAAATAAAATAAAATATTAAAAAATAGCAATGCAGAGGTTTTGTAAGCCTAAAGCACATACAGAACAAAGTTTAACTTGATCAGTAAATATTCAAGAGTGAGAAACACTTGTGCTCCTGGTGGCCCATTATACTAAATGCATGACAATAATTCTGTTGATCAGAATGTCACTTCTGTGTGTGTGTGTGTGTGTGTGTGTGTGTGTGTGAGAATCCCTCCTAGCCCTGCCAGTTTTCCAGCGTGGCACCAAATCTCTGCCCCATGCCAGGGTCATCCTTCATTCCTTCTTCTTTGATCCCTGACAAAGCATCATCTAACCACATACACCTTCCCCGAACAGTGGGCAGAGCTTGGCCCCTGCTCTGAAATACGGAGTGTGTATTTCCAGCCAGTCCCTGACAGTCATGAATGTGACCATCCTGGCAGCCTTGCAGGGAGCTCATCAGAACAGGCAAACAGGAGGGACCAGCCCTGCTTTGCAGCTGGGACACGATGTGCCAAAATGGCATTAATGTCGCGTGGAAGAGGAACAGGCAGGTGGGACAGAAAGGATTTGTCTCCGGTTAGAACCGAGCTGCGGTTTACAATCTAGATCAAGTTTCTTAGTCATTTTTATGGTGAAATTCTAGCAATTTCAAAATCTAGTACTATTGCTTAGAAGCAGAAACAAAAGTGGCACAGAGGAATAACTGAATTAAATAAATATTCAGGAGTGCCTTAGCCCAGCCCCACTCAGTTTGACACTACAAGCAAAACCGTCCAACCCTGCGTGCAGCTGCTCGTAGATAAATGAACTGTTAATTTCAACAGGGCTGCTGAATAATCTAGGCTTAAAAGGAGATGTCCTAATGGAATCTGATCTCTTGCCTACCTCATTAAAAAACCTACAGCTGTGCATCAAAGCAAATCGCATCCTCCTCCTTCGTTAGGGCCAACAGGAGGCTGGGGACACTGGGTCCCCCAGGAATACACTTGGGACTCTTTGGATTCTTTTAAGACAGTGGTTATTTTGCAGCTGGCAAAGCAGAAGAGAAGAGAAAAGCCATCTCCTGTTACGGTGATGATCTTATTTAGTTTTTTGAGGGCTGACCACTGCTGGTCACCGCCAGTCCCTGGGTGGCCCTGGATTTAACACAAGACCCTTCTTATAGCTTGAATTAACTCAGACCCCTCCACTCTCCTCTGTCTTCAATATACAATTCATTAGGGGAACAATAAAAACAATGCTGTTTTATATCTGAGTGGCAATTTAGAGTTTTCAATTGTACCAGACAATTGTCCAAGAGCTGGAGATCTTGGGGTGTAGAGGCAAGAATACAGTCTCCCCCAACGCTTCTGCTACTTGGTTTCTCACCTGAGGTCCTAGTTACCGCAGGACCTGACTTTCATGGAAACAGACTGGATTTGAGATGGATCGTTTTATAGCTTTAGGTGTCTTAACAATCTCCGCGTACCTCAGCAAAGCTCTTTGGGCCATGCATAAAAAGTACTACTGAGGACATGATCAGTGAGCTCTGAATTCGTTTCTGATCTGTCTCCACATGAGCTGTTTTTGCCTCGCTCCATCTCTTGGACGTCACACTATAAATCCTCATCTATAATCCTGATTTTCCTCTGCACCAATTGGCTATGCTCTCTGTTCTTGTCGACATCTCTCCCCTCCCAGGATGCTCCTAATTAGATATGACCATGGCCCGAAGGTGACTTCAGAAAGGACATTTACAAGGCAGGCACCAGTGGGCCTAGTTCCTCCCAGGCAGCAACTGACCACCCAGGCAATTTAGGTTAATTGCCATTTCTTGAACACTGTGGTCTCAATCATGGTCATTTGATTCAAAAGGAAAATTTCCTAAATGAATGGTTATTCATTCTTAAAGTACTGCCATCTGATTCTGCCAAAACATCTTTTTATCACAGTCTGAAATTTCCTACCTCCCAATATGTTTAATGTTATACTTACAATATTATCATCAGAATGACTTTAGAAATTGACCCTGCAGCTAAACAGACGGGAGAGACGTGCAGAAGCTAAAGGAGGTCGTACAGATATAGCTGTTTAAAGTAGCAGCTCTGCCAGATAGAAAGAACGTTAAAAGAATTTAGAGTAGAAACAAGCATTAAACAGATTGGTTGAATCTTATTAGGCTGTGGAGCAAAGAAGGGGGATGGAATTGGAGTTTGGAGGGAAGATCACATATAATTTGCCATAATCTAGGACACAATTGAGAGTAATTACAAAAGAACGAGCATGAATTCAGAGGACCTACAGTGTAGGACATTGACTTGGCGTACCCCCTCGACAGAAACTATTAATAAAATAGTCTCAGACATCATTCGTCATTAAGGAAGTGCAAATCAAAACCATAATAAGATACCGCTTCACAACCACGAAGATGGCTATCATTTTTTTTAATGGAAAGTAACAAGTGTTGGGTAGGATGGAGAAATTGGAACCCTCTCACCTTGCTAGTGGGGATATAAAACAGTTCAGCTGCTGTGGAAAACAGTTTGGCTCAAAAAGCAAAACACAGAATTATCACACACACGACCCAGCAATTCCACTCCTAGGTATATACCTGAGAGAATTGAAAACAGGTGTTCACACAAATGCATGTACAGGCGCGTTCATAGCAGGATTATTCACAAGAGTCCAAAGGGGGAAACAACCCAAATGTCCATCAATGGATAAATGAATACACAAATTGTGGTGTATCCAAAAAATGGAATATTATTCAGCCACAGAAATGAATAAAGTAGTGATACATACTACAACGTGGATGAATCTCAAAAACAAGCTAAGTGAAAGAAGCCAGACACAAACATTCACATGTTGTATGCTTCCATTTATATGAAACACCCAGAATAGGTAAAACCATAGAAATCAGAAGCAGATTGGTGGTTCCCTGGGGCCAGGGGTAGTGAGTAACAGGGACTAACTGCTTAGTGGGAACAGGGCTTTATTTTGGAGGGACGGAAATGTCTTACAATTTAAAAAAAGGGGTGGTTTCACACATTGTGAATGCTGCTGAATTTTTTATTTTAAAATTGTTATTTTATGTAACATGAATGTCACCTCAATTTTTTTTTTTAAAAAAAAGGCTCAATATGACAGTCTATTGGTGAAAAAATTTATGCTGGATGTCTCGAGCTCTTCATTTGGTACTCAGGCCAGTCTCTCTAATTCACATGCTGCTCAATCTGTGAGGTCACTCAATGCACTTGGAATGGAAATCCCACTTCCTCGGAACAGTACTGCCAAAAAATACTTGGAAAGAAAAATGAAATCAATGTGGGAAAGTATAATTGGTTCCTTGGTGGGTATCTTTAATACCAGGCCAGCTTAGAATGAAGTCTAAAGATAATTCTTCTTGGGTTTCCCTGGTGGCGCAGTGGTTGAGAGTCCGCCTGCCGATGCAGGGGACTACGGGTTCGTGCCCCTGTCCGGGAAGATCCCACATGCCGCGAAGCGGCTCGACCCATGAGCCATGGCCGCTGAGCTTGCGCGTCCGGAGCCTGTGCTCCGCAAGATAATTCTTCTTGCTTCGGCTTTCCTGGGCTCTTTTAGATAGAATTCACGGGTTCCATGAAGTTGAACGGAAAAGAAATTACATGTTTATTGTCACTGGTCTCCCGGAATCCTTCTCACTGGAATCCATCTTGGCTGAGCTATTAAAGATAATTGAGTAAATGCAATTCATAGTATTTACATTTTTTTGTGTTATATTGCATGTAAAATTTTGTGTACCTTGCATTTGAAATGTTTGTATTGTCTAAAAGAATAGTTGGCGTGGATACCTGATTCAAACTCATGGTTTTTAAGCTGACAAGCTAAAACCTAATTTGTAAATGGTATTGAACCGTTTTGGAGAACTGAACATTATATGTAAGTAGATACTATGTATAATGTAGATGTTATCATATTATATATATTAGATTTATATTACTTAAGTAAGTTTTGGGAAATTTTGGCGTTACAGAAACAACTGAAGGACTTAGAAATAAAGCTATATAAACGGAATAACTATAGATGTAATTTTAAATGTTTAGAGGAGTTTAGGTTTTAAATGGGACCCAAGATGAATCGAAGAGCCTTTAAAGTGACTTTTAGAAATTTATTGGCATCTTATTTAAAGCAAAATAAGATTTATAAACTTAAGGAAAAATCATGACTTTTCAATTTACTTTTAAAAATCAAGTATTAATATTAAAAAACACAGAAGTCACGGAAGTACGAACAATCTTTTCACCTAAGATACATGAAAAAAACATGTGTATATATATATACATATATATACATATATATATAATATATATGTTCTTTGAGGTTTCACAGTCAGTGAACACTCTGTAACATGGTAAAACTCGGATGGAGTTTTATCTTCTTCCGCAGGATGCTGTGGACAGACAGGGCTTTCTTGGCTGCAGAATTTCCTATTCTCCATACTTCAGGCTCATTTCAATAGGCAAGGCTTTCAAGAAAAGACCAAAATGTACTTCCCTGGCTCACTTCAGCAGTTTGTATTAAAGGAAGCACTTAGTGCCTTGAACGCAATGTTCAAACTTGGTTGTTGAGTTCAACGCGGCATCCCTTCTCCTTCCGTGTTAAAAGGCACAGTGGAAATAGACTTGCAGAAAAATAGTTGTCTTGCTAGATTGACCACAGTAACCATTCTCAAAAGGATTGCCTACAAATGCCCGCTGCTCCCAAAGAATCCCAACAAATAAGAAATAAAACACTGCACCTCGGCAGAGCTGAATTTTACGTATGTACGTCTTTACTCAGCTCTCGTTTTCAAAACCATGTTCTGAAATGAACTCTCCTCAGAGCAGTCAATTATTAAAAGAAAGAACTTCAGCTAGAGCCTTCAAATGCTATTGTTTGAAAGTCCTTGAATTCTAATGGGATCTAGTCTGTTTTAAATGGTTTACCTGATGGATTTTATGACTCTTTTACACTTATTGAGAACTAACAAAAGGATGAGCCCAAAGCAAACAGAAAGGTATTAATCTGCAGTCTCAACTCTGCCTCTTTCTGTTGTCCAGATCATCACAAAGCCCTTTCTATTTAGATTAATGTAGATAATTTTTTTTCCAGGACAGTATGAAATTATCTCACGTGTTTTCCTTTGTTTTCTTCTCACATATGCATCTCACTGTGTTTCCTCAGGTTCTGCCTTGACAGCATCCTAGCACCTCTTCAAAAGGTCTGGGTGAGCTGTGACAAAGCGAGAGAGTGGCATGGACATATATACACTACCAAACGTAAGGTAGATAGCTAGTGGGACGCAGCCGCATAGCACAGGGAGATCAGCTCGGTGCTCTGTGACCACCTAGAGGGGTGGGATAGGGAGGGTGGGAGGGAGGGAGACGCAAGAGGGAAGAGATATGCGAACATATGTATACGTATAACTGATTCACTTTGTTATAAAGCAGAAACTAACACACCATTGTAAAGCACTTATACTCCAATAAAGATGTTAAAAAAAAAAAAAGAAAAGGTCTGCATCACAATCCTCTTCCTAATTTACTCTCCCAGAATATCTTTCCTGAACCAACGTAACATCTCCTTACAGTAAACACCTGCAAAGTGCCTTACTGCCACTTTTTATTTCTACAGGATGGGATTTTGCTCCTGGCTTTCCTGGGATAAACTTGTCTATCTTTTATATTAGTTTACTTATTCCATGAAACAGATGAGCCAGTGTGTAAATTCCATGGCAGCCCTTTTAAAATCAATCTATTTTTAGAGGTAGATTCCTTCTGTAGAATTCCTCAAGAGTAGGTCAGAATTGACTGTGGTCATTTGAACAGCTCCTTAATTGATCTACAAGAGCATCTACCACCATGTCCTCCAACCCTGGCCCTGCGATTTAAGGAGATTCCCAAGGTAAAAGAGAGCACTGCTGACAGGTGATCCTACGTATCCTTCTCTTCTAACTTCCTGGTCCCGTCCCTGCCAGTGATGTCATAAATAGCCCTGGCTGCTCCTTTTCCTACCCAGTGAATTGCAAACTCCTGACCCACTGAGCACCTCTCCCTAACGCAGGACTGGCTATGCAGCTTACGGGGGACAGCACAAAATAAAAATGCTTAAAAATGCACCTTGTTAAAAAACAATGATTTAAGTATTTTGAGATGGTGACGGCAGAGCAGTAAGCCAAGTGCAAGGCTCTTCTAAGTTCAGGTCGCTGTAGGACTATGTGGGTTGTATGTCCGTGAAGAAAAGTACAGATTCTTCACCATCAGAATCCCCTCCAATAGAATTCAAAGATTTGCATCTAAAAATTATTACGTAAAGGAAATCCAAAAGTAACTTTTTTCTTAGGGAAAGTATGGGGATGTAGAAAGGTGGGCGATGGAAGATAGGTGGGGTATGACATAAAGAAGGAGAGACTCGGGACATTCCCCAGGGATTGAGAGGCTGACCAGCTTAGGACAGAGACCAGGAGGTACACGGCAAGAAGTACCAGAGTGGGGAGGGGTTCCAAGATGAGCTGGCGGGTCGTATGCCAGAATAATCAACCAATTTGAAATCATAGAGCTAGTCAAAAGCACCTCATTGAATGAAGCCCCCTTTCAAGACATCATGGGAAACTCACATAGGTCTTTGATTGTGAAACTGACGAACAGAAAATGGAACCTTTACATAACCCTTGAGAAAATTGATACATGTACTAAGCATGGACTCCTGGTTTTCCAATAATAATGCAAGAAGTTATAATTGATGCTAAAACTATCCTGAACAAAATTAATCAACTCGATACTTCAGAAGGCATTTCAGAATCTTGCAGTGCCTTGGAATAAGGATTAGGAATTTATTGCTGAATTACATTATTGCATTGATTCATCCATAAACTAACTAAATTAAATTCATGAAATAAATTAATTTATTGATGAATAAAAGTATGACCACACTAGCTTCTCACTAATCCACAAACGATTAAATTAGTTTTCATTGAACAAACTAATTACAGCCACTATGGAGAACAGTACGGAGGTTCCTTAGAAAACTAAAATTAGAATTACCATATGACCCAGCAATCCCACTACTGGGCATATACCCTGAGAAAACCATAATTCAAAAAAACACATGCACCCCAATGTTCACTGCAGCACTATTTACAATAGCCAGGTCATGGAAGCAACCTAAATGCCCATCAACAGAGGAATGGATAAAGAAGATATGGTACATACCTATAATGGAATATTACTCAGCCATAAAAAGGAACAAAACTGGGTCATTTGTAGAGACAAGGATGGACCTAGAGACTGTCATACAGAGTGAAGTAAGTCAGAAAGAGAAAAACAAATATCGTATATTAACGCATATATGTGGAATCTAGAAGAATGGTACAGATGAACCGGTTTGCAGGGCAGAAATAGAGACACAGATGTAGAGAACAAACATATAGACACCAAGGGGGGAAAGTGGCGGGGGTGAGTGGTGGTGGTGGGATGAACTGGGAGATTGGGATTGACACGTATACACTAATATTTATAAAATGGATAACTAATAAGAACCTGCTGTATTAAAAAATTTTAAAAAGTATGACCACACTAGCTAATCACTAATCTACAAATGATTAAATTAGTTTTCATTAAACAAACTAATTAACAGGTGATGCGGATCTAACACATATTTGTTAAGCAATGAATACATTGAGAAAGGCAGGCCAGTCTCTTATTAACCCCCAGATCTCAGAATTATAATTTTCCAATCTGAAACCTGACAACTTTTCCTCTCCTCATACTTCTCCTTTGTCCCACATAGCGAGAAATTTAGAACATTTACGGTTAATCGTAGCGCCACTTTGTGGAGCATAAATACAATTTAGGGAAGAGGTTAAATGAGTTGTAATGGCTAAACCTCAACTCACGTGCCTGGAAGTAAAGGAATGTGAAGCCATTGCAGAGTTTCCCCTTAACACTGTGAAGGGGACTGTGATTTTTCTTCTATAATTGAGTTATAATTTTAAGACCATATTCTCAATTTTTAAAAAAATCATATAAACTAGCTCTTAAGATTTCAAAAGATACGCTCAGTGTCCAAAATTTGGAAAGCCTGGGTTTATTCACACGGCAGCACCAGCTTTTGGAGAGGATGAGAGTGGATCCTGAAAAAGAGGATAAGGTTCTGCTTCCAGTAATGGTGGAATCAACTCTTCCACAGAAAACAACTGTCAACTTCAAATAAAATCCAAAAACAACCACTGAAGGCTTGGTGAGTGACCAAAAAGCAGGTCAAACCTGGAGAAGAGTGTCCACATTTGGGACAGAAGTGGCACCAGCTGAGTTTTGTACTTGTGTAGCCTTTAGCCTGAAGTCAGATGGTTCCTTTGGGGTGGGGAGGGAAGAGTGGCAAAACCTTGAATAGAAACCGGCAGTCTTTCTGGGCTAAAGAACCCAAGGACAGAGGCAGGGAAACCACATCAGCTAGAAAACGAGGGGGAGAAATCTGGGAAAGGAGAACAGGAAAGAGGGGAGCCTCAAATTTTCGGCATAAACTTTGCGCACATCTCTGGGCTGACATTTAAACTCTCCCTGCACAGCTAGACTTCAAGCAGCCCCGCTGAGGCTAAAAGAACTCAACAGAAAGTTTAGCTGTTGTTCATAATTTATAAAAACAAAAAAATCAGTATTCTCCACCAGTGGTCCTCCAGTGGGTGAGTTGGAGTAACAGGGATATTACCGCCTACGATGGACAAGACAGCCTTACACAGCAAAGTACTGTTTTACTCAAAACGTGAGTTTCTGCTTTACACCTATTAGGATGGCTATTATCAGGAAAATGGAAAAGAACAAGCGTTGGGTGAGGATGTAGAGAAAATGGAAACCTTGTGCACTGCTAACTGAGAATGTATAATGGTGCAGCTGCTGTGGAAAATTAGTGGTTCCCAGGGACTTCCCTGGTGGTCCAGTGGTTAAGACTCCACGCTTCCACTGCAGGGGACGTGGGTTCAATCCCTGGTCGGGGAACTAAGATCCCACATGCCTCACAGCACAACAAAAAAAATTAAAGAAAATGAAAATGAGTGGTTCCTAAAAATTAGACATAGATTTAATGTGTGATCCAGCAATTCCACTTCTGGAGATGAAAGCAGGGACCTGACAGATACTTGTACACCCATGTTCATAGCAGGATTATTCACAGTAGTCAAAAGGTGGAAACAACCCAAATGTCCATTGACAGATGAATGGATAAACAAAATGTAGTAGATACATACAATAGGATATTATTCAGCCTTTAAAAGGAAGGAAGCTCTGACATGCTACAATGTAGATCAACTTTGGGGATATTATGCTAAGTGAAATAAGCCAGACACAAAAGGACAAATATTGTATGATTCCATTTATATGAGGTGTCTAGGGTAGTCAAATAACTATGGTTACCAAAGGGGGAAGGGGGGTAGGGATAAATAAGGAGTCTGGGATTAACATATACACATCACTATATACAAAATAGATAATCAACAAGGACCTACTATATAGCACAGGGAACTCTACTCAGTATTCTGTAATAACCTGTAAGGGAAAAGAATCTGGAAAAGAATATCTATATATCTATATATATCTGAATCACTGTGCTGTACCCCTGAAACTAACACATTGTAAATCAACTATACTTCAATAAAAAATTTTATAGAGATAAAAAGTAGAATGAGAATGGACTTGAGGACACAGGGAGGGGAAGGGTAAGCTGGGACGAAGTGAGAGAGTGGCATGGGCATACATACACTACCAAATGTAAAATAGATAGCTAGTGGGAAGCAGCCGCATAGCACAGGGAGATCAGCTTGGTGCTTTGTAACCACCTAAAGGGGTGGGATAGGAAGGGTGGGAGGGAGACACAAGAGGGAGGGGATATGGGGATAGATTTACACATAGAGCTGATTCATTTTGTTGTACAGCAGAAACTAACACGACATTGTAACGCAATTATACTCCAATAAAGATGTTAAAAATGCAATAAATATTTCACTTTCACATTTTTCAATAAAAATAATTGTAGTTTCTTGAAAAAAAAAAAGTAGAATGGTAGTTAATAGAGGCTCAGGGGAGCTGGTCCATTACACGGGGTGAAGGTAGGGGTGTGTCCAGGGGTCGGGCTGGAGGGCTGGCTTAGGTGTTTTGCCCACCCCTCTGGTGGTGTTGTGTGCAGGGGGCATGCGCAGTAAGTACCCTGTTTTTGCTCCTGGCTCTTCAGAAGTGGCGCACAGATTCCCTTCAGATTTTACATTCCATTTATAAATGGAATCATACAATATTTGTCCTTTATTTTTGTCTTTTTGTATCTTTTGCCCATAATTTGCCCCAACTGCACATACATGCAGTTATTTTTAGTCCCTTATAGTTTCTTTGCATTTTGTTGCTTAAGGAGATGTTTGTCCAGGTGCAAGCATTGCAGCAAAGGGTCACAGGTCCCAGCCTGTCTCGAGACCACACTGCCTCTCAGTAAGTGTTGGTCAAAAGAGTGAATGATTTCTCCAGAATTATAGGAGGTGCTTGATTGCCCTTTTTTATTTGCCTTCACTGCTCACATTACCACATCCTAGGTGAACCCTCTTTGGATCCACGTCTCTTAAGGGAAATTCTCATCTGCTTTAGTTCTCCTGCAAATAAAGCAGAGATCTGACCAAATTTGGACCAGTAGAGCTCTCATAGGAGCCCAGTATGACCTGACTGGGTGGCAGATACTGGATAATAAAGAGGTGATGACCTCCAAGTGAAATAAAACCAATGAATTTTCTTTTTGCTTGTTGGATTTCCTAGGATAGCACCTTGCATAAATTCTAGCTAGCATGATGGAATTTTCAAGCTGGAAGATATCTTATAGGTGATGCGTCCCAATCCCTTAATTTAATGACAAGCAGACTGAGGCTCAGATCAGCAAAGTCGTCAAATTGCCCAAAGCCACACAGCTAGTGAGTGATTCCCAGGCTGGAGGCCAGAGGAGACAAAATACTCCAAAATCTATTGGTACATCCTTTTCCTCCAAGGGAAATGCCCAGATCCATAATTTTCCCATTTTCTCTCTCTCTCTCTCTCTCTCTTTTTTTAATAGAAAACTTGGAGCTAAAAGGAGTTATGATCCAATTGTTTCTTCTCAGATGGATGAATAACCAAGTTGGTACTTTCCATTCCTAATGGCTCAAATTACTAAGCTGTATAATAACTTCCAATTTTGAAAGGTAAATAGATAAAATGCATTTGGAGAGTTGGGGTCTTTTGACACGTAAGACTTCTGAATAATTTCAGCCAACACCGGTTTGGACAAATACAAGTTGCTGTATTGTGCACTGGTCCTGGGTTAGACAGAGAGATGCAAAGCCAAGTTAGGCCAGTTTCAGATGACTGACCCTCAGGTACAGGACCTCAGCAGCCATTGCAGGCAGCCAGCAAATAATTCCAAGGGAAAATTTAAACAAAGTCACTTTGGGTAAAGACACAAGAAAAGAGCAGCCCAGTGTAAGATTTTTTAAAGCTGCTGTCATATTACATATTTAGAAATGACCTAATGGTGCCAGTAATGAGGAAGACAGACCAACCATAAAAAGCAAGGATATTCCCTCTCCCTGTCTTATTCTCTCTCTTTATCTACCTAATCTTGTTAGTGTTGTAAGGTGGCAGAGCTGGGAAGGGAGAGGCCAAGATACACTGGGGACCAGCAACAACAGCACAACGGTAGTCACGATGAGGGCTAACACTTATTGGATGCTTACTATGGTCTAGACACTCTTCTTATTTAATTCTCTACTTAATCCTCTACCGTGTACCTGGCCTTGTGCATTCCATATATATGACATTGTGTTACCCTCACACCTAGCTGATGAGGTCAGTGTCGTTATCCTATTTTACAGCCAAGGAATTTCCCTGAAGTGAAACAAGCCAAGCTTGACATGGGATCCACATCCAGCTTGTCTGACTTGGAAGCTCATGATCTTTCCCACTTATGACACCTGCCACTGTGAAGGCCCATCAGCACCACATGCATTAGCAGACATAAATATTACAAGCATGGTGGAGGTTTTCCTCTACGTTGGAAATCAGAAAATGTGAGCATTGCATCTTGGTTTTGCTTCCAATTTTCCATGTGACTGTAAGTGAGTTGCTTACTTTCTCTGTGACTCAGTTTCTTTACCTGCAAAGTGAAAATTATATCTGTCCCACTTGATCTCAAGGAATTTTAATGAGAAATTCAATAAATGATTGTGAAAGTATTATGAAGAATGTTAAACATATGTAGGCTTTGGTATGTTGTATTTACTACAAAATGCGGAAAATTTCTCCTCCTCCTCTTTCTCCTCCTTCTTCCCAGTTTTATTGAGATGCAATTGACATCTAGCACTGTACATCTTTTTTTTTATTATTTTATTTATTTATTTATTTATTTTCTGGTTGTGCTGGGTCTTCGTTGCTGCACAGGCAATGTTGCAGTGAGCGGGGGCTGCTCTTCGTTGCGGTGCGCGGGCTTCTCATTGTGGTGGCTTCTCCTGTTGCGGAGCATGGGCTTTAGGCGCACGGGCTGCAGTAGTTGTGGCTCACTGGCTCTAGAGCGCAGGCTCAGTAGTTGTGGCGCATGGGCTTAGTTGCTCCGCGGCATGTGGGATCTTCCCGGACCAGGGCTCAAACCCATGTTCCCTGCATTGGTAGGCAGATTCTTAACCACTGTGCCACCAGGGAAGCCCTAGCACTGTACATCTTTAAGGGGTACAGCATAATGATTTGACTGACATACATCATGATATGATGATCACAAGAAGCTTAGTGAACATGTATCATCTCATATAGACAGAAAAGAAAAAATATTTTCCTTGTGATGAGAATGCTAAGGGTTTACTCTCATAACAGCTTTCATATATAATGTACAGCAGTGTTCATTATATTAATCACAGTGTACATAACAGTCCTAGTACTTAAGTATCTTACAACTGGAAGTTTGTACTTTTTCACCATCTTTATTCAATTCCCCCTGCCCCTACCCCTCGCCTCAGGTAACCACAAATCTGATCTCTTTAAGTTTGTTTTCTGAACTATAAGTTTGTGTTTTGAAGAAACGTTGCTTCTTATTTGACAGACAGGAGAGGTCTTTCTTATATACATCCTCTGTCTTGTCATCTTCATGCCCAGCTACATAAAGTGGGCAATAAATTACCCCTTATTTATTTATTTAATTTTTTTAAGTCTTTATTAAATTTGTTACATTATTGCTTCTGTTTTATGTTTTGGTTTTTTGGCCACAAGGCATGTGGGATCTTAGATCCCCAACCAGAGATCAAACCCGTACCCCCTGCATTAGAAGGCAAAGGCTTAACCACTGGACCACCAGGGAAGTCCCCTACCCCTTATTTATAAAAAGAGGTAAACATAGAGTGTCTGGTCTAGTAGGAGCTCAATAAATATTAATTTCCTCACTTTGTTTGAATGGGCATAGGAGGCAAAGCCTGTCAGAGATTAATTATATATCAACTTGACTGAGCCATGGGTTGCCCAGATATTTGGCCAAACTCTATTCTGGGTGTTTCTGTGAGGGTTTTTAGATGAGATTCACATTTAAATCAGTAGGATGAGTAAAGCAGATTGCCCTCTTGAATGTGGGTGGGACTGTCTAATCAGCTGAAGCCATAAATAGAACAAAAAGACTGATCCTCCCCAGAGTAAGAGAGAATTTTTCCTGCCTTTGGACTCAAACTGAAACATCAGCTCTTTCTGGGTCTCGAGCCTGCTGGCCTTTGGACTGACCTCTCCCATATCTGCAGATCTTCAGATCCTGGGTCTTGACCCCCTCCCAAGTTACATGAGCCAGGTCCTTATCATAAACCCCTCTCTCTCTGTCTCTCCTCCCCATATGTATCTAAAAATTATTTTCATATATTTTATATGAAAAAATATAGATGTATAACTGAATCACCATGCTGTACCCCTGAAGCATCGTAAATCAACTATACTTCAACTTTTAAAAAATAATAAATACATAAAAATGTTAAGATTGAAAGAATCTTAAATGTATATACACATCCTATTGATTCTGTTTCTCTGGAGAACCCTGACTAATACAGCCCGGTACTTACTCATCAAAAGTCACGGGGAATCTGTTTACAACATCCTAAAAATAATAATCGGCCAAGACCTTATAAGCAATTAGGTTCAAAATTGAAGATCCTGAGTGTGGCGGGGAGAGAGAACTCTGCCCTAGGAATCACTTAGTCACAGCAGAGCCCCAGCCTTGGGACTCAGGACACGTCCTTGGGGAATTCTGTACTTTCCATGACTGGGAGCTTTTTGTCCTTTCTGCCCTAGGGTGCAAAGCACTTTTTTGGCTACAAAAGGCTCCCTTACGGTCTGTCTCGCCTTCTCCACTTTGTACGTCTTTAATAAGTGTCAGTTCCACAGAAGGCAGTGGCTCTTTCTTTAAAAGTCCGAAATGATCCCCAATGGCTTGTCACCTGGCTATATTAAGAATGGCTTTTAGATGTCTGCTCCCCGTTATTCTCAGCCAGCCCAAGAAAGAACACACTGTGGCTGTCTGCCTTTGGGGGGTGCTTCCTTTCCCACATCTCCAGTGATTTATACCTCGTTTTTCCTGGTTAACCATGACCACGGCCGTGACCATGCACACAGTCTACCCTGGATAGACTCAGCTCGTAGGGGATATGGCTATTAACGAGAAAGCCTGGCTCCCAGAGGGTTTGGCTACTGAGAGGCATTTTTCTTTCTCTCTCATTTACTAGTGGAAAATACTGCCTGGGAGGAAAATAAGATAAACAGTGGCCTTTCAAATTTCCCCTAAGCTCGGGTTTATGTTTTACTTTTCCCAGATCCCAGATAAATTCTCTTCCTTGTTTCTGTTTTATGCCACTTTGGAGGACATATGTCAGGCTCTTAACACTGGTTAAAAATAGGCCATTTGGATGGAAACAGAATATCATAACACAGCGGGGTTTTGCTGTTTCATTTTGTTGTTTTAATAAATGTAAGTTTAATCAAAAGAGCTAGATGAATCATCTTGGAGACTAAGTCCTCTGTTTGTTTACAGAACAGATGTAACTTCTCAGCTCTCTTCACTCATAATCATTCTGCTTGATCACCCAGAAAGGTGGGTTCGCCCTGTCTCCACCACTGCTCTCTCATGGGAAGAGTCAATTTAAGGGAACATCTATAATTGTATGGTTTTATCTCTGTTTAGTCTATGATCTTGCTTGATAGTTACTTGGGTGCATGTCTTACTTCCTCTGTCAAATTGACAACGCCCCCCAAGGTTACAGACATATTTTTCCCACAAGACACACCACGGTCTGTAGACACATATAGGAGACCCTCAATTGGAAATATCTGTTGGTTAAACGAATAAGTGAATGAAAATATTTTAAAAGCTATAGAGATAAGAATTCTAGGGACTGTTAGGCTCAATTATAATTAGCCGCCTGTTGCCAGCAGTTTGAGCAGATAGTCAATGTTACCAACGGATACCAGCCAATTGGTAGGTAAAGATGTATGACCATCTTCTCTAAGATCTCTGTTCTCACACAGGTTACTATTCAAAGATGAAGCAAGGCATTTCCAGTCAGCAAATTCTGAAGCCATGCTCCAGCTATGTGCTACGGTCTGTACAGATTTACACTTTCTAAAATAGGGCTCTGGGGCCCCAACAGGAAGAGGATCAATGCCCCCAGTAAGGATGACTCTTTCTAGAACTTAGTATTTTGCTAGACTGAGGCAGTGTTGTAAGAAGATACTTTATTTCCCCAGCCATCTTGTGCATTCAACCCCCTACTGACATGCTGACCTATATAAGGAATGAAGAATTTGGCTTCTGCGGAAAAACAAAGTGAAGAATGGGGTAAGAATGAACTCTTCAGGGGAAAAAGAGTCTACTCAACTTTTCCTTAAGAAATTTAGGTCATTTGAAATAATGTGCAAACACTAGGTTTTTTTTTTTTTTCATAAAAACTCAATTTTTTCCTCGGGCATCTCAGAATTTTCCATTTCTGGTCAACATCTGAGAGACGAAAGAGGAAGTGTGATCTGAGGTAATTATGGTCTGACCAGGAGCAAAACAGGCCCCAGACCTCATGAGGAAGCGCCACCAAAAGAGGAACAGGGCCCTTTGACTTAGAAAACGAACGGCTGGGGTCGAACGGCCCCCCTAATTCAGAGCAGGTGCAGTCACTCTGGCCACTTGCTGACAGGCGAGACGGAGGAGAGAAAACAAAAGGCAGGGAGCGCGCTGAGGCTCAGAGGCAGTCGGAGGTTCCTGTTGCTAGGGAACCACTTCCTGTGCGCTCGCACACAGCTATACACATATCACTAGAATAATCCTTCTCAGGCTTCGAAGGAAAGGAAAGAGCTCTCAAAGCTCAGACGTGACAGTAGCACCAGGCAAGGTCTGGCTTTTCCAGCAGGCGCTGAAGAACCCAGGATGCCAGGAGAGAACGAGGAGTGAGTGGACATTTTGTTTTTATTCAAAGAGACAGAGGGCTAACCCCCTTCCCGTATTTATCTACCCCGATGTGTCAGATGCAAACAGTGACCACACACAAACACACGTGCACACACGATTTTACTATCAGTTTCTTGAGAGCAGAGAGCACGTTTCACTCATTTTCAGATGCCCGCATTCTCCCACACAGCGCTCTGCACTCAGTTCTCCAAGTTCCTTGAATTCTATTCCTTCATTTCACAAAGAGTTACTGAGGATTTGGTTCTACACACACTGTGCCGAGTGCCTGGATGGAGACAAAGATGCACAGATACCATCCTCCCCTCAAGAAGCTTCCTGGTCTTGTAAGAGTAACACGAGTGACAAGTAGGTTTGGCTACAAAGAACAGTAACAAAAATAACAGTGGTGTATATGAGATGGAAAGTTTTATTTTCTGGCTCTTACACGTAAAAGAAGGGTCCAGAGTTGGTATGGAGCCCCAGAGACCAAGGCCTCTCCTGTGTTTTACCCCCACTATCCTTAACATGTGGTTTCATCCTCAAAGTTGCCACGTGGTCCAAGATGGCCACCATGATTACCCATCACTGTTCCAAACAGGAAGAAGGAAGGGTGTGCTCTCTTGAGGGAGATTTCTGGAAGCCCCGTGGTAGTAGATGCTACACTTGAAATCTTTTTATAAACAACATTAAAGCCCCTTCCCTTATGTTATTGTTTTGGGGGTTGTGAAATCAGTCTTATTTGTATACAGTTACTTTTTTTCATTACAAAACTTGTAGCATCTCATTATGGCAAATTTGGAAAATAGATTAATTCATCCCTAATTCCAATATGTATTTAAGAACCATGAAAATTTTTATTGCATACTTATGGTACTAGAAGCTAGGACTATAAAGGTAAACAACTGCTGTGAGCATTCTGTTTCCTCTCCCTCCATTTTGTAAAGCTCTGCAAGCTATGCATTGGTTTTTGTGTTTTGTAGTTGTAATTATGGTAAATAATTTTATATCCTCTGTTTTTCACTTCACATTAAATCAATAGCTTTTCCCCATTTTACTATATGACTAAATTTTTAATAATTTAATAATATATACTCATAGTGAAAATTGAAATGTTATTTAAAAAATAAAAACAACCCAGTCAAAAGACAACAAGATACCTCTACACACCTACTAGAGTGGCCAAAATCCAAAACGCTGACACCACTAAATCCTGACAAGGATGTGGACCAACATGCAATTTCACTCATTGTTGGTGGGAATACAAAAGGATACAGCTTGGAAGACAGTTCGGTGTTTTTTCTACAAAACAAAATACACTCTTACCATAGGATTGAGCAATTGTGCATAGGTGAATATAAGTATTGTATAGACAACTGGCAGGGGTAAGACATGTCCACACATGACTGTAAATCATGGGCCATAAGGGAGGTCTTGGTGAGATTACTTCTTGGTATGTCCTCCGTTATTACATCAAGACTATAGCATTGAACTTGGACCTTCAAGCCTAGGTGTGATTTTAATAGATGAATAGATCCTCTGTCAGTGGTGTGTAGGATGTTTAAGAGCAGGTGAAATATGGATGCACAGACGCCTGTTAGGAAACTATTAAAATAGTTTGGACAAGAGGGAATAATGACCCAAAATGGAGTGTAACGGCAAGACTGAAAAAGTTGGAATAGATATGAGAAACATGACAAAGGAACTCAATAAGAAGGATACAGAGGTTAAGTAGAAAGAAGGAATCAGACCTGGCCTTGAAGCTTGAAACCAAGGTGGATAGTGACACCATAAACAGAAATCATATCATTGGATAGAAGAACCAAGTTTTAGGGAAGTTTATTATTATTTTTGATTCTACCAGATTTAAATATAATGTCCCAATAGAGTTAAGTAGATTTAAAACACAGATACTCGGGACTTCCCTGGTGGCACAGTGGTTAAGAATCCACCTGCCAGTGCAGGGGACACGGGTTCGAGCCCTGGTCTGGGAAGATCCCACATGCTACGGAGCAACTAAGCCTGTGCGCCACAACTACTGAGCCTGCACTCTAGAGCCCGCGAGCCACAACTACTGAGCCCGCATGCCACAACTACTGAAGCCCATGCGCCTAGAGCCTGTGCTCTGCAACAAGAGAAGCCACCGCAATAAGAAGCCCACGCACCACAAGTGAGAGTATCCCCCGCTCGCTGCAACTAGAGGAAGCCCACGCGCAACAACGAAGACCTAACGCAGCCAAAAATAAATAAATAAAATTAATTAATTAAAAAAATAGAACATAGATTCTCAACTTCACCAAACTTTTAAAAAAAAGGTAAAGACTCTCATTTCTTTACTTCATCTCCATCAAAGCATGACTTTATATGCCCAGGGCAAATTCCAAGAACTCGTCCTACCCCGGCTCTCCCTTACAAGAAACCCGGAAGTTTAACCTTTCTAAAGGGCACCCGAGCTAAGATCCCTGCTGATAAACTTGCTCAAATCAGAAGGATATAAAATCAACCCTCTCATATGGTACTGCTCAGAAATTCTTAACTGTCCAGAAGACATTTGGTATTTGCAGAGTTGCTGAAATGGCTAAGAGGGTAGGACTTTGGACTCAAGCAGACTTGTGTTGGGATAAATGAACTCTTTAAACTTGAGTTCCCTTATCTGCATAGTGGGAATAATATAGTACCAATTCCATAGCGCTGTTAAGAGGATCAAATAAGAAATCCATGTAAAGCACTTAGCAAGGTCCCTAATGAATTGCAAGTACATAATAAATGTTAGCTGGTATTATTGTTAAGTACCAGGTCGGCATGGTTACCAGATGTTTTATGTTCAATTGTTAGAAAAGAACAATTCAGATGATGTAATCATGGATATGCAAAAATCAAACATGGCAGCTGGACCACATTAACTAAGGATAAAATCAGTTGGTTGTAGGAGGTAAAGAACAGAGAAAGTTGTAGTCACCTGAAGGAAGTGATACAATTATCCATTTTCCTGAAGCCTTTGCAAATTGTCGGAAGGAACTACATACTGTGAACCCCTTAGAGCAGGGCAGCTATGAGAAGAGTCTAGGCACAGGAAAAAATGGCAAAGCACGAACTTCTGGAAACGTGGCTATTAGGGTTGAGGGTAGTAACTGGTTCCAGGTGAACAAAAAAGCAAGAAGGCAAGACTTCAGGCCCTATCTCAGTACCCAGCATAGCAGCAGGTTCCGTACACCCTTGCTGAACACACAGACAGATGAACTGTGGGACCAAATGCATGGATGCCCCAGTGTTCACAGTGATGGCCAAATACCAGAATTGGGTCTTTGCGACACCCTGACTTTTTGAGTCCTTGATCTGTTCTGCTTCTAGAGCTTGAAAAAAGCCAAGGGCAATTTGTCCCTTTTGTCAACTTCTCCTTGGATAGGAAAGCTGAAAATTTCCACGATTACTATACACACAGGAGTCATGCTTGATCAAAATCTATGGAAAGGTGCCGGGCGCACAGCCAGATGGGCAAATGCTCACAAAGGGATGTTACATCAGGCCTGCTGAGCATAGGCAGAAACAGAAGTCTTTGGCTGCAACCCTCTCAGTGAGAACATGGTGGTTCCTCAGCTCCCACAAAAGGATGACCCAGAGGAGAAGACTGTGGTCCCTTAGGTGACCCCGAGTCCTCCAACGTCACGTGTCACCAGAGTGTGAGCTGGAATACACTTCTAGCGGTTCAGCTGCACCCATCCGTTACGTGGTTCCTTCTCCTGGGGGTACCCTGCATACCTGCCAAATGTTGGTAGTCCTCCATTCCTGAAATCATGAGAAGCCTGAAGAGTATAGTGTTAGCCTCTTACCAAGAAGAAACCATCACTGCGGGGAACTTCAGAGAACTGTGTGAAGATCACTGGCCGAGGTAAGTGCTCATCAGCTTGAAGAGCATTCCCTCCTGTTTCTATAGCAACAGCCTCTGCATCATCTTATCTGCTCCTCAAACCACAGGCAGGATGGGGAGGGAACATCTAGAGGATGCAACCCCAGCTGATTTTTTTTTATCACTTAAGGATGCAAGCCTGGTTTGACCAGTCTCTGGCCAAATTTCTCGAGAGAAATCAGAACCTAGATTTTTACATGACATTTTCCACTTTTTAAACATTGACCACCGATTGAAAAAAATTTTTAAAGACTGTGGGCCAAACAAAACACATCTATAAGCTGAGTTGGCCCTGTTTGTAACATCAGCCATAAGCAGTTAAAATCAACTTGCAGGAGTTCGGAATTACTCACTGTTTCTGAATATCTGTGGAGCTCGTAGACTGAATATCAGCTCTTGGCTATAATTTGTTTGAGAAAGTTGTTCATTAACATTTTACTATCGTGTTTGATTGTCTCCTCCTCCCATCATCTCTCCGTGATGAAGGATAAGGAACCAGAGGTGTTTTTCCTAAGCTGTTTGGTTTTAACCAGGTTCAAAACAGGGTAGATGGTTATTCTTGTTCACATGGATGCAATCAGTAACCAAGCTGAATGTGTTACCCATCCCCAGTGAACAGGGAAGGACAGAGGGCTGCAGTCAGAAAAAGGGAATTTTAAGAAGCTTGGCGATGCCACCATTTTGACCAGTTAATAAGGTAGTAATCAAAGCAGCTATTTTGTATTTAGGTATTTAAAAAAAATTTTTTTTGAAAGGTTTTCTTTTCTGAGATTTCAACCAGACTCATGGACGCTTTCAAATATGTTATGATGAGTTCAGTGCAGAGACTGTCAAGGGACCCTCTTTTAGTTCGGATTCCTTGCAGGAGGTGGAGGATACACCAGGAGGGGAGTGGGGTGCAGAGATGGGAGGGGGGCAGCCGGCACTGGGCTTTATCCAGCCAGCTACTTCTGGGGGTGACTGGGGCTTGGCTCCATGGGGCAACCCTGAGAGCCGGCGTGGCCCGTGCTCCCCAGCTGTGCTCCCCAAGGGGCCAGAGAGCAGAGGTAGCGGTTCATCAAGTCCCACCAGTGATCGCTCGAGGGCTGTTCCTGAGGGGTCTTAGAGCAGGTTCTGGAAGAGAAAGCCTCAGGCAGAGGCCTGCAGGTGCTGGAAGTGGGGCAGGTGTGCGCTGAAGTGGAAGGTGGGAGACAGGGCGCACCCCCAACTTCATCCAAACCACCTCCCCGGTCTCTGATATGGACAATCACATTTTCCCAGTATTACATAAAGTGCTGCCCCAAAGCAGCTGTAGGACAAGCCCCTTACTGTCTTCTCAACCATGTTGCTTGACCCTGTGCCCCCTTCAATACACAAATTCAGGAACAGTGGCCGATCCACCAGGAATCACTGAAGCGTGTAGCAAAGTACGGCTGCCATGAAGCCAAGTTGAACTGGAGGTAGGGAGAGCAAGGAAATAAAGCAGCTGATTTCAGGGGCCCCGGGACCAAAAATGCCACTTTACTGAAATGTTTGCAGAGAAACATGGGTAAAGGGCAACAAAAACAATGACAACAACAATCTGTGAGATGTAAAAACTTCACGTCTTCTCTCCTCAGAGCCTTTGTGACAATAATCAGCTGGAATTTCTAGATGGTGATTTTCCCACTCCACATATCCTGAGAACAGAAGGGAAGGTACACTCCCAGGAGAGAGCTGGGTGGGCATCCAACTACGTTGCATGCAACACAAGTGTCATCTCCTTATTCACGTGCAGGGAAAGGAAGTGGGAAGTGGGAAGGGGGTAGAGAGATTCCCCCAGGATGGAAACCTTTAAAGAGCATCGCTGTACAGTTTGATTTATTTAATGCACGTGCTACTTTAATCATTGCTGCTTCTGTATATTAACGTCACCTTCCCAATTCTTTGTCCTCTAAGGGGCTCTTACGAAGACCCAATAACACATTTTAACCAAACAACAAAGTAATAAAAGAAAGTGAAATAGCGTAGAAACACATCTTGTCACACACTCACACACACACACACACATTAGGCAATTCTGCTCCAAGTATTACCGCACTGAAGATTTCATTCCTGGTAACTGATTGACGTTATGACCTGGATGAACTTCTGGAAAGCTCTCTGACTGCATGTCCACTATGCTAAGGGGACATAGGATCGGATGGAGAGTAGTACAAGACAAAGCTGGCGGGGTGTCTCACCGCGCACATGCGCACAGTGTCAAAACCAACCATCAGCTATGCAGGTGCATTTCTGCTTCTCCTCAGGGCACAGGTGCCCATCAATCAACAATGCATCAGGTATACCTTGAACACAGAGGACTAAAGCAAACCCTCATTTTCTCTAAACTTGTATTTTCCCATTTACAAACAATAAGCAGTCTGTTGAATTTCCTAAATAAAAGATCTGGAAACGATTAGCTCTCTGCCCATGGGGGGAGGAGAAAAAGCCAAGAGTGCTCTCTGGGTGATGCTGAGGAGGACATACGCTGTGGTTTCAGAGACGTGGGTGGTACCATCACTTAAGAGCTTTTTGTCTAGGAGAGCGCTGAGAACTTGGAAACCCGATTTCCTCCATCTGACACTTTCTCGATGCAAAAGGTAGTGAGCTGGGAGCCGACAGACATACTTTAATAGGCAGGCCAGGAAGTCTCCCATCACCGCAGACATGAAGCCTTCTGTGGCTGGCCACCCTCTCCTGACAGAGGCAAACAACACCCCCGGCCCCATCCACCCACCCCCAGTCACCAGAGAAACGTCTCCTCGGATTCTAGGGCAAGTCCAGCTGACTTCACAGGTGAAGAAAACCCAGGCAAAAAAAAGACTTTTTCCTACTGACCCTGATAGTGCAGAATCTGTAAGTAAATTCTGGAAACGTCTTCCTCTCTACGAATACGTGTTAGAGCCCATGACCTCCTGTCCAGTGGGGTTTTAGTTCTCAGAATAGGGAATGTGTCACCCTCAGAGGACTTTGTTCCTTTGATGAGCCTCCAGCAGCAAGCAGGTTGCTGCCATCATTGCTTCAGAAGAATGTACGTGATGGGTAACATCTAATCATTATTATTTGAAGTAGACACGGTTATAGTGGGATTCCTTAGACTAAAATAAAAGTATGGTAGCAAAGTCCCATAAAGGGGTTTAAGGATAAGGACTTTGGGCTTCCCTGGTGGCGCGGTGGTTGAGAGTCCACCTGCCGATGCAGGGGACACGGGTTCGTGTCCCGGTCCGGGAAGATCCCACATGCCGTGGAGCGGCTGGGTCTGTGAGCCATGGCCGCTGAGCCTGCGCGTCTGGAGCCTGTGCTCCGCAACGGGAGAGGCCACAACAGTGAGAGGCCCGCGTGCCGCAAAAAAAAAAAAAAAAAAAAAAGATACGGACTTTGCTGAAAGTCATCTACAAACCCCAGTAGCATTTTCTCTAATAAAAGGCCTCCCAGGAATCCTCAGATTATCTGTTCCAAGTTTCAGAGAATGGAAAGAAAGTAAATTCAGGATAAAGGCGGTGCACCACGCTCCTGTTTTCTAACTTCCCCACCTGAACAATTTTCTATTCGTTGGCTGGAGCCCCAGAAAGATCAGCGAGGAAGATAACTTGTTGGCGCGATCAGAATGGACTTTGACTGCAATACGGTTGGCTGGGCCAGAAACCTCATTTGGACGGTTCTACTATGATGTGAAAGTAAAAGCAGACATTTTGTCTGAATTATCAGAGGCTCAGTCTCATTTTCGTCACCTCCCAGGGCTCTCAGCCGGAAAGCCTGACTTCTGAGTCTCCTCGGGGGCCCAGCCTCACACACACAGTAACATCACGTCGCTTAAGAAGCTGCAGAGTGGAACCCTGGTCTCACTTCCCCAGAAAGGTTACAAAAAATACATATATTTTTCCCTCATCGCATCCATTTTTAGTTAAAGAACTTTAACCGTTTGGGGTTCGTTACTTTACACTTGAAGAACCTACAAACCACAGGAAATGAACATTTGACTAAGTGCAGATGACACAGACAGCCACCTCTGAAAGTGTGCTGGGGCCCACTCCACCCTAGGTGACCTTTCGCAAAAGGAGAACATTCAGATGAAATTCTTTGACAGTCATAAAATGGTTTCTCGCCTCTTATGAAGCAAGTGTTGCAATCTTGGGGCCCTAACAGCACAGGGTGAATGCAAACTAAAAGCTAATGAGGATTCCACAAAGTCTTCCTGGATTTTAAACACATTTAAAATCGTTTCAGCATTCAAAAGGACTTGGCATTGCTTCTAAAGCAATGCGTGGCAAGAGACGTGGCAAGATAGAGCCAACGTTTTTAAAACACATATTACTTTTTTTTTTTTTTTGGGAAACACAGCCATCAGAAAGGATCCAATTAATTTTTAAAAAGAATTCTCTCAAGAAAGCATAGTTGTCCCATAGATTGGTCTCATTGCCCACAAGGGAATGAATGAATGAATAAATTAAGATATGATGGGCCACCTCTGAAAAGTTGTTCATCTCCCTCTTTCTAGAAAACTGGTACTACAGAATATCTTTTCCTTTGGCTACCAATAAGATTAGCCTAAGCAAGATCTGTTGTTTTTTCCTGTCAGCTATAAACCTGAGTCTCTGTACTAAGAAAAGTAATGCTCAGTTTTCATCTTATTCAATATCGATGCCTTTTATAAGCTGTTGTATGTGTGTGTGATTCTTGCCTTGTTCCAAGGGCCTTTCAGTAGAATAAAAAGAGATTAAATGAAGGCAGATCATATAATTTCTTCCCTACAATAAAAAGTCAGAGCAATCACAGGAGGCTCTGGGAAAGGAACACATTCCATGGAGAAGCAAAACGGAAAGAGCAATTATCCAGGGAAAGAAGGACCTGAGAGAGAGGGGGGCCTGAGTCATGCAGACCAAAACTCTGACAACTCTGCTACAGTAGCTGCTTAGAAACAAGGCATACACCCAGGTGAGAACGTG
Source organism: Pseudorca crassidens (assembly GCF_039906515.1). Classification (NCBI taxonomy): domain Eukaryota; kingdom Metazoa; phylum Chordata; class Mammalia; order Artiodactyla; family Delphinidae; genus Pseudorca; species Pseudorca crassidens. The sequence goes on from NC_090296.1 coordinate 191,419,569, forward strand.
TAGACTAGTTCCTACCCTGTCCTCAGCACCTTCCAATAACTGGCTTATTGGGTCACGTTGTCAGGCTTCAAACCGTGCCTTCTTGCTGACGTAGAGTTCTCCCTGGTTGGAATTACAGCCTCCTCCTTGTCACTATCAGTAAAGCATCTTTGCTTTTTTTTCCTCTATTATATGAGCAACATCACGGATGCATCAAAGGATCTCTTAAGTATATGGAAACCTCTTCACCGTAATACCTCCATCTCACCACCATTTTTCATGGGTCCAGTACTTCATTCTTCCTTGCCTGTGCAGAGTGATAAGCTTAACCCAGTTTAGCTTCCCATCCTTTTCTTTACTTTTGCCTTGAATATTGTATCAGAAGGATATAATAATTCTTTAAAATGGCGCTTTCGATAAAGGATCTAACCTCACTTGTAAACAGACACACAATCTGATGGAATCTTCGTTGCATGGCCCCACACTCAGGGCCATCCAATGCTCAGGTTGAGAAAGTGTGTAACCAGGCATCGTGGTTGGAGCCAGAAATGCCCCTGTTCTTTAATTGTTTGCTGGTGTTTAAAATCCCTCTAACACCACCACATTGTTTTCATTCCACAGGTAGATTTGTGGCTTAAAATACCAACAGGCTGAACAAGAAGCAACACAATGATGTGAATTAACATGCACCGAGGTGTATGAGCCTGACTGCATGTCCTTCTGAAGGTAGAGAACCTGGGGGATGAGGTAGTGGGGAGCAACCCCACTGAAGAGGTTCAGGGCACCAGAAGGGCCGGCTGGAGGTAAAGGTAAACCTCATCTATCTAATGAAACTTCCCAGCGCTGGTCTTGCTGAAATGAAGCACCAGGTGACAGCAACCCATGCTGTATCACATTAAAAGGGACTTGTTACAAATGGGCTACTCTATCTGCTCAGCTACATCACCCATAAAGTCAAGGGGGGATGCTACCTGATTCTGAGTAGGCATTAGGGTTCTGTCTATTGCAGGCAGGTCACATTAAACAAAACCTCCAACGTACATAGATGCCGAATTATTAGAGCTCAAAGGACAGGTAACGATGGCGGTAAAATTTAAATACACTCCCGATTAACCCGTCATTGTCCCCTGGGGGGCCCCTGCAAATATAAATTACAGACCTCAGGATAAGGTGACAGCTGCCAAAGGATCAGGTCGTCAGCAAAAAAATGGGCAGAACTCCAAGTAGATATCACTGTGGATTCAACTTACAGTATTTGGTTTTCACTTTATAAACACACCAGCTAATGTGTCTCTCTTCACAAATGGATTTCGTATCTCTCTTTCCAGACCCAACTCCTATGCCACAATCTCTTGAGAGGACAGTAAGTAAAGAAACCAATCAACAGAAAGATGATTTGGGATCCTAATAAGTGTTACGGAAAAAATAGAAACCAGCAATGGGATGAAGAGTGATTTCAAGGAATGACAAGGTAGCTTCTGGGACTGTACATTCCAGCTGAGAACTACCCGAAGAGAAGAAGTCAGTCATGCAGAGATCTGCAAGGGGAGAGAATCAGAAGAGGCCCGCAACTAAAGCAATGTCTGTTACTGGCGAGGGTAGACACTTGGGAGGGCTGTAGAGGGCGATGCTAGAGCTGGATAATTGCTAATTGTCTCTCCTCCATGTAAATCAGAGCAGGGTGCCAACTTCCCCCCCCCTCGCTGTGCATATTCTTTTTGTTACCATTTTTATTTTCTTAATTCTGCTCCCTGATTTCCATTGAATTACAAGAACATGACCCTCTATGAGCAGCAAACACGTCTGGAGCCCTCTTCTAACCCCTCATCATATAAAACACCAAATTAAAGCCATTGGAAAATAGAAGCTGAGAGTATTAAGATTTAGCTTTCATTATTATGAGGTCCATTCAACTAATGTTTATTTTTATGACCATTACATCTCATTATCATTACCGATCATAGGCAGAAGCTAAGTTATAAACTCATGATTTGTTTCTTTCCATATTATCTTAATCGAAGTCCTATTATGGGGTAAATAGCTTTAGCAAAGCTGCATATTTAACTATACACTAACAAAAAAACCAGCAAATGCATCTAGATAGCATTTTCCAAGGTAATCATAAATACTCTAGTAAAAAACTACACTACTTATTTCAGTATTACTGAATTTGAAATTTCTTCATCATTATCATCATCTACTTCATTGCAAGTATTTGTTCAGCAAGAACTGAAATCAATAAAAGAAAGAAGAAGAAAAAGAAAAGAAGCTATTTTCTGCATCATGACCAGATTATCCAGATGTCGTGCCTGGAATAGATCACAAGTGACATTTCTAGTCATGTTTCCAATCACTGGCAACATACAGATTTTCCTTTGCAATCTGCAGAGCTTTCGGATTCTGCGAGCCTTGCTGTCAACAATAGTAGCCCAGAAAAGGAGGCGCTGCCCTGAATGGACTCTACCTGCTGCCATCTTCCGTTCCAACCCGAGGCATTGTGGTTCTTTTGGGGATCCCTCTTCTTCCTGAATTCCAGTCCCACAGACCAGAAAAACAGGGAGAAAAGAAAAACAATGCATTAATTTACGGCAACACTTTTTGCAAACCAACTAATTAATATGAGATGAAGCTCTGAAAAAACTAGACCACGCCCTTATGAACTGAGGCTTCAGAGAAGCAACAAATTCAAAAACAGCTATTAAGAAGAATAACTATGCGGTGCTGGGTTACAAACTCCACGGTGCCATTCACGTGGAAGCGTCTGACTGTTGCCCCTGGAATTGTACAACCCGGATGTTCTCTGTGACTAATACATTTGGGGACATCAGTTACTTAAACACAGTGGGGTGGGTTTCTCTGTGGGAGAACATTTCTGCAAGTACATATGATGCAACGAAGAGAATTATGTTTCCTTTTTCACAATTGAAAAGGCTGATTTCGTGTGCCTTAGAAAATTCTATCCCAGCTCACAGTTATTTTTATCTCTGGGAAGGTGAGCAAACGCATTCTTCTCTGAGTTCTGGTATGACATTCTTTAATGACAATGTTGACTCCTATAGCATTGGTCAAAGTAGGTCCAGCTAGGAGGGGCAGGTGGGGAGGTGTAAATTAAGAGGAATGTCTACACAGGGCTTTTCTAATTTTGTCTGCAAGGTGATTTTATGCTGATACCTTTACTTATTTTTTTTTCTCTTTGAACAAATATTCGTTGAGTTCCTGTATGAACTGAATCTGTGGGACCTTAATCTTTAGGAAAGATTCCTTCCAACATCTCATGAATGCATTATACTGTAGCTAGTTCCCTACTCAGCTTCCTCCCTAGGCTAGCACCCTTTCTGCACATACTTTGTTCTTCCTAAGAATTTAGCGCAACGGAAGATGTTCTGGACCAAAATGAAGCATATGCGTGTAGGGTTCCATAAATGATAATGACTCTCTAACCAGAGTGGAACAACGGAACTCAAAAACTGACATTATTTATCATAGGAGCCATGCCCAATTTGTTCTAAGTGTGCAGCTCCTAGGTAATATCTCATCTGGCTGAGAAACCACCAGACTCTCAAACTTGGTAGGTAAGATAAATAAATATCCTTTTTAATTCATAAAGATTCGTTTCATTAAATCACCATCAGTATCAACTCAGAAAGGAATTGATTTCACCTGTGTTTTTGGGAACACTTTTTTTTTCAGAGATCAAAAATCATCTTCAAATGTTTATCACCAGGGACCGGTTTCAAAAATTTTTCCTAATTTTAAAACCCATGAAATTGTATTGACACGGGCAACTTGGTCAAACAGGCCTTTGGTCCCATTATCTAGATTTTATACATTACAAGAAATTTTAATGACAATTGCTTCCACAATTACATTTCTAAAAAGATGTGAATTAATAGATACCAAGGACATGTAAATGATAGAAAAGCCCCATTACACAGCAACTAAACGCAGCAAATAATTTCTTGTTTCACAAGGCCCAATAGAATAAAAACGTGAGGAGTTATTTTATAATATAGCCTCAGGGAAAGTCTCTCAACACACCAAAATAATCTAAATAAAGTTGTTTCATGGATGAAAGCATTCTCCTTTGAGCCAATAGGACTGTTTACTTTTTTCATTGCTCTGAATTCCAGAACTGTGAAATAACTCAGCCCTTTAACTTTCTTCCAAGCATATTTATTACTTCATTTTAAGTTTCCCCTCCCCCAGTCTTCTCATTAATTAGTAAAAATTGCAAAGCCCTGGAAGGATCTGCAGATGGAAGGATATTTGGAATCCGTCTGGCCAGAGAGCTCTCAGCATAGAATAAACAATCATCTGTCTTCAATAGTACAAACTATGTTCTATTTAGAGAAAAAAGGCTGAGCTCCGTAGATTCTTGAGTTTCTTCTCTTCAGTGCAAGTCTGTGATTTGCTGAATTTGTTCTTACTGGCTTTTTCCCAGCAAAGCTAGAATAAAATGACAACAGTCCAACTGTAGTAGACATCTGTTGATGTTGCTGCCTGGCATTCACTCACACTTTCTAATAAGTGTGTCCTGATTTCCTCTTTCAAGTCATCCTTTCCACCTCCTAACGAATTGTGGTTCCTATGAAACCACCTCAGTACACACACACACACACACACACACACACACACACACACACACACCCCTCCCTCCTCACCGCTCCAGGGGTGGTCACGTGACCCGGGGCTGCACCCATCAGTCTGCTGCATTTCCCTGTGATTGGTGCAGAGTGGTCATGTGACCCAATCTGGGCTAATGAGAGATTTTCTCTGCGCTTCCAGGAATAGGCTTCTATTCTTACCCACTGGTCCCAAATCCTGAGACAACTGTGGAGTGAGGGTTGGGCTGCTGCTGTCACATGCAGCTGGGACAGAAGCCCACACAAAGTAAGGAAGAGCCAAGAGGTGGACTGATACTGAGTCCTGATGATATCATTAGAGCCCCTGATCCAGCCATGCCTGAAGCGAGCTTAACCATGGACTTTGGGGCCTAAGTGAGCAATTATATTTCTTTTTCTATTTAAAAATACAGCCAAGACTTCCCTGGTGGTCCAGTGGTTAAGAATCCGTGCTTCCAGGGCAGGGGGCATGCGTTTGATCCCTGTTTTGGGAACTAAGATCCCACATGCTGTGTGGTGCAAAAAAAAAAAAAAAAAAATACAGCCAGGGTTCAGATCCTGCTCTGCCATGTAGGAACTCTGTGAGCCTCAGTTTCCTCATCAACGCTAATAAATGTAATAGTTTATGTTTTTGTGGGGCTGCTGTGAAGATCAAATGAGGTGACGGATATAAGAATACCACATGACTCACTATTAATCTGAGATGGGGCGGCTCTTGTCTGCACAGCCAGCAGCCACCCACCCCCTTCTGGTAAGAGCTGCTATCCCCTGGCCACAGGGTTAACACAGGCAAGAGGGTATAACCTAATTCAGGCTAGAGTGAGGAGGTTGGGACGTTTCAGCTTGGTTGGTGGATGTCCTACAGTCTTGAACCCCTCAGGATGGAGCCCCAGAGCTAGCGATAGTCACATCACATGAGATAGCTCAAGAGAATGAACCCAGCACACGGTGAGACGCAAAGGCAAAAGGAAGAGAAAGGGCTCTGATACCATGTGTCCCAGAGTCCTGCAACTTGTCTTTACTCAGTTGTTGTTTATTGTTTATTTCCCCATTCCTCTGCCATCTGCCTGATAGCTTAGGTTGCCGCCTAACTTCTTCCAGCTCAGGGAATGCCCTTCAGATAACTGTAGACGCAGGGGAGCCCAGAAAGATGGGAGGAGTCATCTTAACCACTTCAAAATCTCGCTCCCGCCACCCCTGGGTCCATGGAGAATATTCCTCATGAGTAAAACCTGCAATTCACTAAGTTACCCAAGATCAGGGATACTGGGACCTTGACCAGAAATTTGCTTTATTCCCTGTCTACGTGGTGCCAGAAAGTTCTAGGTGCTTTTCCCAGTCTGCTTGTTGGAAACCTAAGTAGCTACAGCAAAAGAGGAGGTGTATTGGATCGCATGCTTTTGTAGAGCTGTAGTTCTCGAACTTTGATGTGGACGCAATCACCTGGAGAGTGTGGCACGAATACAGAGGGTCCAACCCCTTCCCACTTCAACATCCCTAGGCCTCTGGATTCTTCATTAGCGCCTCCAGTGATGCTGACACACACTCAAGCTTGAGAATCACCGTTGTGAAGGATGAAAGTTTGGTCTGGTGCCCAGACAGCATCACCAGGGTCCCCTCTTCCTCTCAGTCTCTCCGTTTGTCTGTTTCTGTCTGTGTGTCACTTCCCAGGCTCCTCCTTCATTGCACAGACAGGAGCTCTGGGGCCACATCCTTTCAGCTCATGTTTCAAAGGGGGACAAGAAGCGTTTCAGGCCCTGCATTCATAATGCAGTCAGCCCTCCGTATCAGTGGATTCAACCAACTGCAGATCGAATTTCAGAAACCTTTTTATATAAGGGACATGAGTATCTGTGGGGATCAGGGGGGTCCTGGAACCAGTCCCCCTGTGGATACCGAGGGACGACTATGTAGAGTTCTAAGGGAAGCTTCCTATTGCTCTATCTTGGGTCATGTGCACATGCCTGTCAGGGAATGGGGACCCTGATCTTCCAGACCTACATCACTGCCCATCCTGTGGGCCACTGGAGGGATGGGGTGCTGCAGTTGGAAGCCTCAGCAGAACCTCAGAGAATGGGGAAGGTGCAGTTCCCCAAGGGAAGGAAGGATGCCGGTTACACTGCTGTTCAAAATATAGACTCCAAGTAGACAATTCTCCAAAGCCACAGGACTGAAAATACCTACAGCTTTTATTTAGTGGCTAGCCTGTGCCAGCAGCTTCATGTATGTTACATGTAACATGGGATGACATTCAAAATAGTGAACAGCCTGTATGGTACAGGCCACCAACTAATCAGACTGTGGAGGCTCCCAGAGGTCCCTGGAGTACAGGCATTAACTCTTTACTTCCTGGAGCATGCAGAGTTCAGGGGTCGGGGGAGAGGAGTGATGTGGGAAATGGATGCCACTCAAGAGCTTGGGGAGCAGTTATTTACCAGTTGAAACAAAGGTGTTTTAATATTTTAACAGCCAATAGTTATTTATTTATTTTTATTGACGTATAGTTGATTTACAATGTTATACCAATCTCTGCTGGACAGCAAAGTGACTCAATTTTACACATATATACATTCTTTTTTTAAAATATTCTTTTCCATGATGGTTTATCCCAGAAGATTGGATATGTCCCCTGTGCTATACAGTAGGACCTTGTTGTTTATCCATTCTAAATGTAATGGTGCACATCGACCAACCTCAAATTCTCAGTCTATGCCTCTCCCTCCCCCCCAGTCCTTGGCAACCTCCAGTCTCTTCTCTATGTCTGTGAGTCTGTTTCTGTTTTGTAGATAGGTTCACTTGTGTCATATTTTAGATTTGACATATAAATGATATCATATGGTATTTGTCTTTCTCTTTCTGACTTAGTTCATTTCGTATGAAAACCTCTAGTTGCATCCATGTTGCTGCAAATGGCATTATTTTGCTCTTTTTTATGGCTGAGTAGTATTCCATTGTGTATGTGTACCACATCTTTTTTATCCATTCATCCGTTGATGGACATTTAGGTTGTTTCCATGTCTTGGCTATTGTGAATAGTGCTGCTAGGGGTCCATGTATCTTTCTGAATTATAGTTTTGTCCAGGTATATGCCCAGGAGTGGGATTGCAAGATCATGTGGTCTATTTTTAGTTTTCTGAGGACCCTCCATACTGTTTTCCACAGTGGCTGCACCAACTTACACTCCCACCAGCAGTGCAGGAGGGTTCCCTTTTCTTCACACCCTCTCCAGCATTTTTAACGGCCAATATTGTTCTTACGGATGCATACCTGCTGAATATTTTCAGCCCTGAATATCATCTTAACAACCACACTTCTAAAGTATAGGTACATCCCAGAGATATGCTGTAATATGCTAGAGGTATGTAAAGCCTCTCTCTGGAGCATCAGTTTCACTCAAAGATTTGGGAAGAAAAACATTATTTGTACATTAAAACAAGTCTGGTTACATTGCGGAAGGGTAAGTAGAACAGACCTAAATGTTTAGGATGAGCACGGAATGTCAAGGAAGTTTGGAAGCAGGGACCCTGACATAGAGGTACCCTGTAGACAAGGTTGAAAAGCACTGTCAGGGAAACCACAATGTTGATACTTGTGTCCCCATTATGCAGAAGGGTCCCTGGAGGGTTGAAGACTTTGACTAAAGGTGCATGCTTTTAGGTGGGGTAAGAGTCACACCATCTTCCTGGGTCAGACTCCAGCTCTCTCAGCAATACCATGATGGCTTCCTTCAAGTTTGCTCCTTGCTGGTGTTTTTTTTGTTTTTTTTTTTTTAATTTAAATGTAAGTGGAAAGAACAGCTAGTTATTGAATAGCTATCCTTAGTGATGGGACTAACAGAAGAGAAGTTTGGGTAAAGAAGACATAGTATGGTTTTACAAAGGAATGAGTGATTATTACTCTTAGCTAGGGAAGAACATTTCAAAGACACACCATTGTGTGCTTCAAGGTTTAGAGAGCCTGAGGTCAAGAAAACCATTTATCACGTGGTGGAAATTTCAGAACCAGCAGCATAGAAAAGTCTGACACAATCTTTATGGCTGTAATTCAACATGCTGGTCCAAACTTTCAAGTTACATAATGACTGCAAAAATATTTGAATTAAAATAAACTGTCAAACTACTGGGGAATGGAAGGGGTAAGATTAGTTGCCTATACTGATTGCTATGGACTGAATGTTTATATCATCCTTCCCCCACCCCTCCAAATTCATATGTTGAAATCCTAGTTCCCAATGTGATGGTATAAGAGGTGGGGTCTTTGGGGGTGATTAGGGTCATGAGGGTGGAACTCTCATGAATGGGATTAGTGCCCTTATAAAAGAGACCCCAGAGAGCTCTCTAGCCCCTTCTGCATGTGAGGACACAGTGAGAAGATGGTCATCGATGAACCAGGAAGTGGGCTGTCACCAGACACTGAATTGGTTAGCACCTTGATCTTGGACTTCCCAGCCTCCAGAACTGTGAGAAATAAATGTTTTTTGTTTAAGCCCTCAAGTCTATGGTAGTTTGTTACAGCAGCCTGAACAGACTAAGATCCTGATCAACTGAGGATTATTATATATCCTGCACATAGATTTGTGTTACAGATCGTGAATAAGTGACGAGAGAGAATCACGACTCTTCAGCTACTTTTATATCTAATTCTACTCCACATGCACTCTATAAACATGGGTTGAATGAATGAATGAATAATGTTATTTAAAGAAGAATATTTCCAACCAGAAATAGACTCACAGACATAGAAAACAAACTTATGGTTATCAAGGGGAAAGCGGGAGGAGGCATAAATTAGAAGTTTGGGATTAACATATGTGTACTACTATATATAAAATAGATAACCAACAAAGACCTACTGTATAGCACAGGGACCTATACTCAATATTGTATAATAATCTATAAGGGAAAAGAATCTGAAAAGGAATATATATATATATATATATAAAATATATATGTGTATAACAGAATCACTTTGCTGTACACCTGAAACTAACACAACATTGTAAATCAACTATACTTCAAAAAAAAGGCATAGCAAATATCACTTCATATACGTTTCCCAACTCTTTTCTTCCTGGGAGTCAAATTAAATGCATTTATGATCTTAAAAAAAATGAATGTTTCTGCCCAACTCTTTATTTGCATAAAACCAATGCTCCAGGAGGCCACACACACCTGAAGCCCTGCAGGGCACACTACCAGATGTCCCTGGAAGACAGTGCAAGTGGGAGAGAGACTGTGCCGAGAGGATTTCATCCATACCTGGTGAACAAGAGAAGGAGAGTTTTTGCTGGAAACTGGGGCACCAGTTTTTTATCTGGGTTCCATACTGGTTCACAAAATTTGTAATACCTCATCTCTGTCTAGTACGTCTCCATTTGTAAAGTGCTGTCTTATGTGATTTCACATGACTCCCTCAATAATTGTGTATGGTGGGCAAAGCCGGTATCCCCACGTCCTGGAAAAATGCACTGCTTTCCCCTACTCACCCTCACCTTGCTTCTGACACTCGACTTTTTCCCCACACTGAACAATTCTCCAGTGCCAGCTGGGTGTCCACAATTCAATTCAATCCTGATATTAACCAGAATTAGCACTGACCCCTCAGGTTAAAGGCTCAGCCCCACAGGACTGCCCCCCACTTCAGACACCAGCAGCAAGCAGTGCGTCCCAAGGTTCCCCATGACTGCTGTGCAACTTGGCTACAGAGGTTCCCACAACCCCCTCCTTGGGTTCACTAATTTGTTAGTGTCCCCCAGAAACTAGGAAAACAGTCCACTTACTACTGCTGATATATTACAGAGGATATAGGAAAGGATATACCTGACCAGATGAAGATGTACACAGGGTAAGGTCTGGAAGGGTCCTGGGTGCGGGAGCTTCTGTTCCCATGGTTACGGTGTGTAGATGTGTTCACTACCCCAAAAGCTTTCCAAAACCCACACTTTGGCATGTTTATGGAGGCTTCCTCATACAGGCATGATTATGAACTCCATTTCCAGCCCCTCTCCCCTCTCTGAAGGACGGAGGATGGGCCTGAATGTGTCAAGCTTCTGATCATGCCTTAGTCTTTCTGGTGACCAGCCCCCATCCAGGAGCTCACAAAGAGCCACCTCATTAGAACAAAAGACACTCCTATCACCCAGGAAATTCCAAAGGATTTAGGAACTCTGTCAGATGCTCTTATCACTTAGGAATTACAAGGCTTTAGGAGCTCTGTGTGGAGCACCCAGGTCAAAGATCAACTAAGATTCTCCCCGGACCCCTGTTTACAAGGATCTTAGGAGCTCTGTGTCAGGAACCAGGGACAGAGATGGATAAACATATATATTTCTCTCTTCTTATTTCACACCCTCATTTCCCACATGAAGAATATAAACCCCACTGTCACACAGCTGTAAAGAAATGCGAGGCCAGACCCTCTGCTCACTAGTCATTAAAGGAACACTTCCCACTTTGCTCCATCCATCCCTCAGAGTTCAGGCAGAGGGATCAGAAAATATAGGTGGTCTTTTGTCAGGGATCAAAAAGCAGGGGAGGAGGAGAGCTTTGGCCAGATACCCAAGTTGCACCAGCACAAACACTGTCTTGGGGCTTCCGTAAGAATTCTGGAGGTGACTTCGGAGTTCTGGGTCCCATAACCTGACCAATCTCACTTCCAGAAATTATTCTAAGCCACGACATTTGTGGAAGCTGGAACTACGTCTGTAAGAAATCACACCCCTCAGCGGTGACACCCAACAACTCTTTTGGTTTCCTGTAGAACCTTCCAGAATAAATGGAAATTTGAAGGTGGATTTTTTTTTCTTTCTTTCTTTTTTTCTTTAGTAAACCTAAATTTTTCTAGTCCCAGCTGAAGCTGAAACTGCAGTAAGGAAGTTTAGACTCAAGGTCAGAAACTCAACCTCTTTTCCTAAAGTTTGACTTGCCATAGAGTACTGTTTGTAAATTGCTCAAATGAACTTAAAACATTGTGTCAATTCATCCTGGGGGAAAAAGTGCTAAACTGAAGTTACTTAGTGCCACCTAGAGAATGGGAGGGGGGTGGAAGGAAGCCAGCCACCAGCTGTCCAGCCCTCTCCTGGGCCCCTCAGCATACAGGGTCCTGACTAAGCACATCTCTTAAAGCAACATCATTTTTGAATATTAATTGTGGAAGCTCTTCTAATCACAGTAGTTCCATGGAACTCATTGTTTTTCAGGAATTTCCCTCACAGAAGCTTTATGCTCAAAAAAGCCTGGCAAAGCTTGCTAGAGAGGATTAAGGAGTTCCCTGGGCCAGCATATAGCTCTCATTATTCAGGCTGCGTTACCCCTAAAAGGAGTTTTTAAAAATGTCCTTCCACGAACCCTTGTCAACATCATTTTAGAAAGGCAATGATGTCTGATGGAAAAGAGTCCGAAGAGCCACCTTCCAATCCCACATAATTATGTGAACCTGACCGAGTCCACACTTCTATGGGCTTTATTTTCTCCTTAACAAGGAGCAGCCCTTCACAACCTCACAGCCCGCCATGCTTCCAGATCAAATGAGGGAGGGAGCAGGGAAAGCATGCCGAGCTCTTTCCAATGACAGAAGGGTCAACGTTGTTGTTATTTGGAAAGAGATAATTATAAAGATCAGTATTTATCTTTTCACTTCAACAGAACCCAGGCAGTTCTGTGCAAATAAAAACCCAACACAACCAAGAGAATTCTGTCACCAGCACACAGTGATCGCTCAGCAAATATTTACGGTTTGTGGGCTAACCTCACCAGGCGATTTCAAGTCTGCCTGGAGCACACGGGAAAATTCAGCAAGAGAAGGGACAGGTGCGGCAGGGGAGGGGCAGGTTCTAATGAAAGTGCTACCCAGAGCCCTTCTCACTCATTTGCCGCCTCCTTCTGCCTAGAAATACTTCTCTGCCCAATTTTGGCTCCTGCAGAGAGTGGGCTAGAACTACTCCTAGAGCATAAGGGCCCAGTAACTTATACACACACACGTGCACACACAAACATGCATAAACACATCCACAAAGACGCATACCTACACACACGTACACACAAACATATATACACACACACATACACAGACTTACACAGGCATATGCATAAACACACACACGCATATACAAACACAGATGCACACATATAAACACACACGTATACACACACAGCTACAAATATACAAACATAGACAACACTCATAAACACAGATGCACACATATAAACACACACGTATACACACACAGCTACAAATATACAAACATAGACAACACTCATAAACACAGATGCACACATATAAACACACACGTATACACACACAGCTACAAATATACAAACAGACAACACTCATAAACACAGATGCACACATATAAACACACACGTATACACACACAGCTACAAATATACAAACAGACAACACTCATAAACACAGATGCACACATATAAACACACACATACACACATATACAAATATACAAACACTCATAAACACAGAGGCACACATATAAACACACACGTATACACACATATACAAACACATATATAAACACAGATACACACATATAAACACACAGACATGCACACAGACATATATACACACATACATAAACAGGCACACATACACACACATAGACAAACACATATACACACATACACAAATGCACACGAACACACATACACCTATACACACACAGATGCACACATACATAAATCAGACACACATGCAAACACACACAAGCACCCACACATAAACACATACAAACACACACAGGGATACGCACATATTCACAAACACCTATGCGCACATGAGCACACACACGTGCATGTACATACACAAGCGAACACACATACACATCACACACCACCGACCAAAAGCGAACTGAGCCACAGAAGAGAGTAAAGCTGAGGAAGAGACGCCCAGGCAGCTCAGCCTCCCCTCGTCCTGCCGATCTCTCTGACCTTCGTATCAGCATATCTGCTGTTTTCTTCAAGGTCTCTTGTGTCAGGGCTTCCAGAAAGAGAAGGGGGTTACTGGGAATTCGAGTGTTAGTTTAAGCGATACCCCAAGTACCTTTAGCAGGAATTGATAATCGGAGCTTCCTTTCTCCAGACGTGGCTGCGGGTCTGAGCGCCCCCCTCCACCCATCTTCCTGCTGCTCCCAGGCTCGGGGCGCTGCTGACCTCCAGACGCTCGGCTTCACCAGCGCCCTCGCCTCTTTCTCTCGGTGGTCTTCACTTGCCTGCCCTTCTAAGTAAGAAGAGATGCGCTTACAGGGAAGGCGGCGGTTCTAGGCTTTAATCTAGGAAACCAAGGGACCCAGGTGTAGTAGCTGAATGGCAAGCTTGCTTTCTTTTCGTGGGAAACGTAGTCATCCATTCAAACCAACAGTGACGGAGCACCTACTGTGCGCCTGCCGCTAGGCTGGGGATGGGAGAGACGAGGAGGACCAAACCCCTTCTCCTTCCTGGAGAAGGAAACCAGTCATTAGGACGTCAGAAGTGCGAGGGGAGCGCAAAGAGGAAGGCGCTCAGGCACCTGCAGGTCACGAGAGGCCAGTGGAAAGAAGACGACTTAGGGGAGATGACACCCAAGTGCCAGAGGGGGAGGCGGCGGAATTCTAGGCAGGGAACCACTGCAAGAAACCAAGACTCTAGTAACAGTTTTCGCTTTTAATTTCCTCTTTAAAAAATGTACCTCGGAGCTTCCCTGGTGGCGCAGTGGTTGAGAGTCCGCCTGCCGATGCAGGGGACGCAGGTTCGTGCCCCGGTCCTGGAAGATCCCACATGCCGCGGAGCGGCTGGGCCCGTGAGCCATGGCCGCTGAGCCTGCGCGTCCGGAGCCTGTGCTCCGCAACGGGAGAGGCCGCAACAGTGAGAGGCCCACGTACCGCAAAAAAAAAAAAAAAAAAAAAAAAAAGTACCTCGGATCTCAGACATAGCCCAAACCCAATGTCTCTCACGTGCCGCCTCCTCTCCTCCCCCTCCCCCTCCCCTCCCCCTTCCTTCCCTCCTTGATAACTATATCATGGGTTCCCCAGGGCTCTGACTCCCCACTGGGCTCGGTCCATGAGCAGGAGATCGAAGGGAGGGAGGACAGTGCGGTCCAGGCGGTCATTCCACTGACCTCCTATCAAGGCAACCTTCTCAGGAAATGCTCTTTTATCCAGGTTCCTGTGGTGGCTTCCTCCCGCGCTCATCCCTTAAGGCCTAGGACTAGTAACAGCTCTTCCACTGTCACTAGTGTTCCTTATGCTTCCTCTCCATCCCACCCACACTTTCATAAACAGTCACTTTATTAAGCTCTTCTTGAATTATTCTAATTCGAGGGCCACCTGTTTCCTGTTGGGACCTTGACTGATAGAGCAAATAGCAAATATATCAGGGAGACCAGGATGCAAGAATTATGTACGTGTATATAAAAACTGTGCAAGTTTATATATATAGTTTTATAAATTTATGTAATGTATAAAAATATTTCTATTTGTATAAATATAAATACATATAATTGTACATATAAATGTATAAATATGTCCACACCAGTGATGGTAGTGATGGTATCTCATTCATTCACTCATATATTCCACAGACTCATTTATTTATTTATTATTCCACACACTCATTTATTTTCATCGCTTGCTACGTGTAAAGCACAATGAGTAAGGCAACCACCCTTTCTGGATTTTATGAGACAGTGTCAGTTACAACCTTTTTTGTATGGTCAGACTATATATTTTATTTGGGGGATTTATAAAATATAATCTCAATAGCTTTGAGCAAAGGGAAGATGAGTACTCTGAGTTTATATTCTATTCTAGCTTATTCCTCCAAACTCCGTGTCTCTAAAAAAAAAAAAAAAAGCGAGTGGAGAAAGCCCAAGGCAAGATCAAGTACCAGGTCTGCATCCCTCAGGTTACACTGTGGGTACAGTTCCCTCACTTGCTGACTCGACTCACACTGAGTGGTAAGTCTGCTGCTTTGGGGTCAAAGGTTTCAAAAGTGATAACCAAGGCTCGTTATGAGCCCAAGATGAGAGCTGAAAGCTTTACATATACTATTGAATTTATACTTCATGAAAACCTGTATGAATCAGGCATGGTTTTCCTCATTTTGCAGGTAGTGGTAGTAGTTCGCGCTGGATTCAAACCCAAGTCTATATCCAACACCCACTGCTCTTTATCCCACTGCATCATCTTTTCTAGGAATAGACAATTTGTGGCCAAGACCAGAGGGTTGCTTGGTAAATAAGAGACAATTACAGGTTTGGAGGCAAAGGGCCATCCTGCAATTTTGGCGTACTCTCTGTTATTATATCCACAGAGTGAGAAATCGGCGGGGGCACCAACCTTACAGGAGTCCTCTTTTGGTTCTATGTGGTGGCATCAGACATCAGCTAACATTTTGCTCAGAGATTAGAAAGAAGTGGGAAGGGCAAGCAAAGTAAGAGATATACCCAGGGCACTCCAAAGGTTTGCTTCCCTAGAGACGTCTGGCTCCTTTGAACAATCTAATAATTATCGATTTGAGAAGGTAGTAGAGATTGGAGTGTTAATGGGAGGGGTGCAATTTGAAATTTAAGACTGTTCCAGGGAATTTCCTGGTGGTCCAGTTGTTAGGACTCTGAGCTTTCACCGCCAGGGACCCGGTTCCATCCCTGGTTGGGGAACCAAGGCCCCACAAGCCTCACAGAGTAGCCAAAAAATGAAACAAAAAACTGTTCCACTCATGATTAACCGCTTTGGGGCTGGGATGGGCAGCTTTGCCATATGCTTCCTTTTGCTACAAGGGCAGAAGGGCAGTCAACCTAACCACACAGGAGGGTTTTTGTGAGTGGCAAGCAATACAAATGCTTGTAAATTTAGAGTACCCCATAAATTTTGAAGAATCCAAATTTAAGGTCTGTTGAAGACCTCAATTAAAAAAAAAAAAAACTACCTTACTTTTCCCCTACGCCTAAATTTAGTACCCGTATATCATGGTTTATGCCTGTCGTTCCAGAATGATTATGAACAATGTTCCCTTTCACACACAAAAGTGTCGATTTAGATGATAAATTATCATCTCACCTTTGCTGTGTGTAACTGATCAACAAAAGAAGGTGAGGCAGTGGGACTCAGCTTCAAATACCTCAAGTCTGGTTTGAGAACGAGTGTTGCCTTGCTGCATGAGCCTAGGTTATTCAATTAACCTCTCGCATCCTTTATGTGCCAGGTGAAAATAAAATATTGGCCCGTGACTTTTATGAGCAGTAACAAATAGAAGTTGTTCATAGGGTTATAGGTCTTAGAGCTAGAAACCACCTGGAGAGATCATTCAACACACGTGGGGGCTATGAAGAGCTATACAAAATTCACCTTGAGGCAGCCAGTTTTCCCCGTGGCCCTCTGTCGTTTTGGAGAAATCTAGCAACTCAATCCAGCTGTGGTAAATTACATCACAGGGAGCTGATTGATGTCTTAAGCCTTTTATCAACTGGAATTCAAACTATCCATCAGTCTGTGTCTGCCTGTGATTACCATAACAAACTCTCCAGTGGTCCCAGTAGATTTGATCACCCTGAAAGTGGCAGGAGCACATACTGTGGAGGTTCTGAGAAGGATACAACCACATCTCTTTGAGGGACTGAGAAAATCTTGATGAAGGAAATAGGTTTGATTTGGAGTGTGGAAACTGGGCATACTGCGGGCAGGAAGAGATGGGAGGAAGGCGTTCGTAGTTCTAGACTAAAGAGACAGTATGAGGAAAGGCAGGGAAAGTATGTGTGCGATGAGAATAATAAGACACAGGTTTGGTCACAGAGAGGGCATTTGTAGGGGAGGGGGAAGTAGGCTGAACCACGTGGTACGGTGTTTGAGTGTCATCGCAAGGCTAAGGCTTTTTACTTAATTCGCAAGGCTGTGGGAAGCCTGTATTGGAGCAAAAAGATTGCCCATCGGGAAGATTAGTCTGGAAACAGTGCAGACTGGATGGGCGTGTGGAGAGCCTGTGAGCAGCGAGGACGGTGAGGAGTCCTTTGGAACAACAGCAACAAAAGCAGTAACAACGATTGTGATGCACAGAGAGTAGCTCACTGAACGATGTCAAGCAAAATCCAGGAGAGCATCAACAAAGGGTTGAGAAATAATCCCCAGTGGAAAGACTGTTCTTTGAAGGTGAGCCATTTCTTGGGGCGATTTATGAAGCAGGAGGCAAGCACTGTCACAATAAATGGCCATTAAGCCTGGCATCTTCTAACGCACCTTGGGAGATGAGGGGGAGAGCCCCTGGCTCCCCGACTTGTTAACTCTCAGAACTCAAGAAAAATGGAGTGGGTGGCTTTCTTCCATATGGAAGCCTTGGGGGCATTTCAGTGTTTGCAGGGAATTTAATGTAGGGAGAGTAATTAGCGCCGACATCAGACGAGATACCATAAAAAGATGAATGTCCTGATTCTGAAATGACAATAAAAACAGGGATGGGAATAGAAGCTGAGAAATCCAGCCTGGGTTTATCTCGGCTTCCTGAGCAGGATCCACGATGCATAATCGGCTGCAGTGCCTAGGGCATGCAGTAAACAATGTAAACAATGACACGCTCCTTCCCAGATGTTGAAACAGACCAAATAACCTCCACTTTCCACTGGCAGCTCTGACAGCCCAAATTATTCGAAATCGCACCAGCCCAGGAGGAACTCGAGGCGAGCCCGAGCGGGTCACTTGGATGCTGCAAGCAAGAGGGGAGGAATGACTCCTGGGTGAGCACAGTTTAAGCTGTTTTCGCTAATAACCTTCATCTGGTTACAGGGAGGCACCAGGACGGTGGCTGACACGTGGGGCGCACGCGCACGGATGCACGCACGCGCCCGCACGCACGCACGCACGCACGCATCCCCGTCCTGCCTCGCCCCAAATGTGGCCTCTTGAGTGTTCTAAAGCAGGGGTCCCCAGCCCCCGGGCGAGAGGACCGCCAGCGGTCTGCGTTCTGTAGGGAAGCAGGCTGCACAGCTGGAGGTGAGCGGCGGGGAGCGAAGCTTCATCTGCCTCTCCCCGGCTCCCCATCGCTGGCATTGCAGCCTGAAGCAACCCCCCCACCCCGGAAATATTGTCGTCCAGGAACCGGTCTCGTGCCAGAAAGGTTGGGGACCGCTGCTCTAAACCATCAAGAGCTTCACGTTGGTGCCAGACAAGACCCAGCCGAGAAACCCAGTCATGTTTGCCTTGGAAAACTCCTGTCTCCTGTCGATCTCTTATGGAAGTAAGCCTTGAGTTCATCTGATTGTCAGCCACTTCTCTTATTCTTTAATGTGCTAATTTAAGCTCATGTTCCCTGACATCATGCTGATCTCATGAAAGGCTCTCTAACAAACTTACTTTTAAAAAGGTCAGTGCCGGGCCCGAGCCCTCCCTTTTAAATGGTCACAACAGCTCCAATCATAGTTTCCTGTCTCTCACAGACAGAATCATCCCACGTGGGAACGGAAAGAAGGCATCCAGGGCATCCGCTCGGATTACACATCAGGAAAGGGAAACCAGGCAGAAGGCACGGCTGGCCCCAGGCAAGGATTTTTTTCTTTTTCCCCCCAACCAAAATGACAAGGGAAGAGGTATTTGTGTGGTGTCACGGTGGTGACCTTTGAGAAGCGAGCCCATTGCAAACTTATCCCTCTGGAGGCCTTCTGAGTCGAGCAATGTCGCAGCTCCTTTCTGAGGTACTTCTTAGCAAACAATATAATTAAAACAATTGTCACAACATTCTCAAAGCTTTAAAACAGATTTCTAGAGACCTGGTTTCCTGCTGTTGGCAGGAGCAGCCCACCAGTAAAAAATACCGCAGAATTAAAAATTCTATGTATTCTTTTCAACAGAAGAATAGGAGATACACTGGAAAGGAAAGGCAGGAATTATGATAATTTGTTCCACAAACAAGTGCATTTAATGAAATATTCTTAAGGAACAAAGAGAAATACATGATTTATTTGGGTATATACGCAATATTATATGTATATACACGATGCAGTATGTATGTGTATGTCTAAACATCTGTCTTGTGCTCAGCATTTTTCCTAGGCTAGACGTGATTGAATTAACTCTCGGTTGTAATGGTGTTGCTCCTTTTCATAAAGGCTTTAACTTAATAATCGAATTTGTTATCTTTTAAAAAACCCTACAAAAAGCCATGCATTCGGTGGTCTTCCAGCTAGGGAAGGCCAGCTCTCCCATAGCAGTCAGGTTTACATCCTTCTGAGTTTGAACAAACCACAAAACAAAAATTCGCCTTTTAAAAACGACACTTTGACCCATTTCTAAGTCTTCCTTAAGTTATAATGAAATGTAGTTGCCGACCCTGCTTTAGCAATCAGTAAGGAAATGGTTCCAGTTTTCACACTCTCAGTAGGGCTTGATGTCAAGTTTGGTCTTCAAGTCTGCTTCTTCCAGAAACGCTGCCTCGATTTTTTTTTTTTTTTAAGGTTGCCATTTATGGTCAGGGGAGCATGGTAGACTACAATTTCTGGTTTGTTTCCAGGGGTAGTAGCAACAGAAATGGTTGAGCAGAGACCCAATCATGATGGTTTTAAAAAAAGTTTTCTAAAGGGGGAGAGGAAAAGAGAGAGGAAATGCTGAAATGCTTGGGCAGAAATCTGGGTTCTTTTTCCAGCTGGTGCTAAGTAAACCCCTGGCATTTTTGTGTAGTTTTTAGAAAAGTAGCAATCATGATTCCCATTTTATAGACAGCAGGAGCCACCTTTCTCTGCTCAGAGAGCACACATCCACGTGGCCTACATGTACATCCTCACAGAATGTTAAATAATTGAATGACATCCACCTCCCTGCATCAAGTAATAGAGATTTTAAGCCTTAGGAGGAGAAATCCAATCACTTTATTTTGTCCTAAATTTCTAACTGTCCTAAGAGGCTAATAGTAAAGTTTTGGGTAAATTGCTATGTAAAATAAATACGGTAAATGAATCATCCAAACAAAAAGGAACAGGTTGGAACTGAGAGCTAACAAGGTGCTCGAAGTCATAGGAACATCCACTAGCAAATGATTTTTTACTCTTTACTCTAAAAAGGTTGAGAGGTTAGAGCCCAGCCTCAGAAAGGTGGGTCTACCCAGAGACAGGTCCCTGACAAAATCAGGAATAAAATCGACGGGGCACCTGGTCCAGTTGGGTGGTTAAAAATTAAACTGGACACATCTGAGGTGGGATCAAAACAGAGTACAACCCACAGAATGCGAGAAAATATTTACAAATCCTATATGTCTGAGAGATTAATATCCAGAATATATGAAGAACTCCTGCAACTCAGTGACAACAACAAAAAAACTAACAACCCAATTCAGAAACGGGCAAAGTACTTGAATAGACATTTCTCCAGATAGATATACAGACGGCCAATCAGCACATGAAAAGATGCTCAACATTGTTAATCATTAGGGAAATGCAAATCAAACCAAAATGAGATACCAGTTCATACCGTTGGGGTGGGTATTATCAAAAAGCAAACAGAAAAACAAGTGCTGGCATGGATGTAAAGAATTGGAACCCTTGTGCATTGCTGGTGCTCATGTAAAATGGTGCAGCTGCTGTGGAAAACATGGTGGTTCCTCAAAAAGCTAAGTGTAGAATAACTGTATGACCCAGCAATTCCGCTCCTAGGTACACACCCAGGAGAGCTGAAAGCAGGGACTTGAATAGGTATTTGTATACCCATTTTCATAGCAGCAGCATTCGCAATAGCTAAATGTCCAGTAGCGGATGCATGGATAAACAAACTGTGCTATATCCATACAATGGAATATTTTTCAGCCTTTAAAAGGAACGAAATTCTGATGGATGCTGCAACATGGACGAACCTTGAAAACATGATGCTGAGTGCAGTAAGCCAGACACAAAAGGGCCAACAGTGTATGATTCTATTTACGTGAAGTCCCTAGAGTAGTCAAATTCATAGAGACGAAGTGGAACGGTGGTTTCCAGGGGTTGGGTTTTGGGGGGAAATGGGGAGTTGGTGTTTAATGGGTAGAGAGTTTCAGCGTAGGATGAAGAAGAAGTTCTGGAGATGGATGGCGGTTAAGGGTGCAGAACAACGTGAACGCACTTACTGAACTGTACCCATAAGAGTGGTTTAAATGGTAAATTTTGTGTTAGTTTATTTAAACACACTAAAAGAGAGGAAAGATACGCAACACTGTAAAACAACTACACTTCCATTTAAGAAAAATTTAAAAAGAGAGAGAGTAAAGATGATTTGAAATGGTCTGGCCCTGGCTCTATCACAGCCACCTCTTAAGCGAGTTCATAAGCTCTCACGACCACCTTTCATGTGCCTCCCCCCCCGTTTATCCCACAATGAGATTCTCTTCAAGGACACAGAGACAGACGGGTCCTCTGGGCCAGGTGATCATCACACTTGGCAGCTCAGAGAGCTTGTGCTTCCAGGTACCTTCCAGAGATTTCTACTCAGCACCAAGTCACCAGGACCAAAGGAATGACGGTCACCAGCAGGGTGTCGCCACGACGGAAGAGAGGTGAATGCATTCCTGCAGAGGATAAAGCTCTGCTCCCAGGACTGTGCTCTGCATGGGCCACTATTGTAACTCAGGTCACCCTGGCCTCACAAAGACTCCCCTGCCCTCCGTGAGCCGTGGCAGCTGGCATAGATGAGGGACCCGCGTTAGGGCCGTAAGTAGGAGGGCCCAAGTCTTTATTCACCTTTTCTTTTTCATTCTTCATTCTGTTAAAGTCACTTTACTTTTGACATCCATAGACGTGGCTCCCTACCCCCACTCGATCATAATAGTGAAATATTCATACATATTGGAATTTTTTTAAAAAGTAATTTTAAAAGAAGTCCTGGGGACTTCCCTGGCGGTCCAGTGGTTAAGACTCCGCGCTTCCACTGCAGGGGACATGGGTTCAATCCTTGGTCGGGGAACTAAGATCCCGCATGCCACGTGGTGTGGCCAAAAAAAAGAAGTCATGAGTCTCTTGGTGAATCCCAGCTTGTGGAAGAGACAGCAGCTTATGAGAAAAAAAGGATACAAATTCCAACAAGGCTTTGGAGGACACAGCGCACGTTAATGGCTGTACATGGCAGAGCCCCCAGCCCCCAGCATTCCTGACAAACGTTCCAGCCCGGTGCTCTGTTCACAGTCTCCCTTCCATCTCCCATCTTGCTGTCACTTTGTATGACTGCCCAGTCTCTCCACCTTAGGAGGACTGAGCTCAGACTGGCCATTTCCCTTTCTCATGACTTGGTGTGCGTTTCAGACAGAGATCTGTGGTGCGGATACAATAGGATGTTTTCCACTTATTTCATGATCCATGGAGCCAAATTTCCCAGGGTAACAGCCTTTGAGACCGGTGGTAAAATAAATATGCAGCCAGGCCATATTTACTCTTTTCTTTGGGCACTGGACCGCAACCCTGGCAGGATGTCTGAAGGAAAAAATTGGTAAGTTGGACCTTATTGAAATTAAAAATATCTGATCTGCAAAAGACACTGTTAAGAGAATGAAAAGACAAGCACTAGCCTGGGAGAAAATATTTGCAAAACATGCATCTGATAAAGGGCTAGTATCCAGAACTTCTAAAGCTCAACAGGAGGGAAACAAACAACATAATTTAAAAATGGGCAAAAGATCTGAGAAGAAATCTCACTAAAGAAGATACACAGATGCCAAAATAGCAGATGAAAAGATGCTTAGCACCATGTGTCTTCAGGAAATGCAAATTAAGCAACAATGAGATACCACCACACACCCATCAGAATGGCCAAAATCCAAAACACTGACAACACCAAATGCTGACGAGGATGTGGAGCAACAGGAACTCTCATCCATTGTTGGTGGGAATGCAGAATGGCATGAACACTTTGCAAGACAGTTTGGCTGTTTCTTATAAAACTGAATGTACTCTTGCATGCTCTCCAGCAATTGCACCCCTTGACATTTACTCAAAGGAGTTGAAAATTTACATTTACACAGAAAGCTACATGTGAATGTTTATGGTAGCTTTATTCATAATTACTAAAACTTGGAAGCAACCAAGATGTGCTTCAGTAGCCGAATGGAAAATTTGTGGTACATCCATGCACCAAAATATTATTCAAGTACATAAGATGGACTGTTATTCAGGTATGAAAAGAAATGAGCTATGAAGCCATGAAAAGGGATGGAGGAACCTTAAATGCATGTTGCTAAGGGAAAGAAGCCAATGTGAAAAGCTATATACTGGGGCTTCCCTGGTGGCGCAGTGGTTGAGAGTCCGCCTGCCGATGCAGGGGACGCAGGTTCGTGCCCCGGTCCGGGAGGATCCCACATGCCACGAAGCGGCTGGGCCCGTGAGCCATGGCCGCTGAGCCTGCGCGTCCGGAGCCTGTGCTCTGCAACGGGAGAGGCCACAGCAGTGAGAGGGCCGCATACCGCAAAAAAAAAAAAAAAAAAAAAAAAAAGCTACATACTGTATGATTCCAACTATATGACATTCTGGAAAAGGCAAGACTTTGGAGGGGTTCAGGGGGACGTGGAGGGAGAGAGAGAGGAAGGGGTGGAGCACAGGGCATTTTTAGGGCAGTGAAACTATTCTGTGTGATGCTGTATTGACAGATACTTGTCATTTTATATTTGTCAAAACACATAGAACGTATACCACAAAGAGTGACCCCTAATGTAAACTATGAACTTTAATTAATGTAATGTATCAGTATTGGCTCATCAATTGTTACAAATATCCCTCACTAATGCAAGATGTTAATAACAGGAGAAACTGGGGGGAGAAGAAAGGGGGTATATGGGAACTCACTGTACTTCCCATTCAATTTTTCTGTAAACTTACAACTGCTTTAAAAAAAAGTCTATTAAAACAAACAAACAAAATATACACGCACGCGCGCACACACACACACACACACACACACACACACACATACACATGGAGCATTTAAAAAATACCGATGCCTAGGCTCCACTCCAGAGATTCCGATTTGATTTGCTTCCAGTGGTGCCTGTAGGTTTCCCCAAAGTAGTCTGAGGCTTAAAGTCACAGTTTCTCGTCAAAGAGCGAAAAATCCCCCAAGTTTACCAAGTCAAGACCCTGGCCCATCAGCATCACTTAAGAAAAGCGCACAAGCAGAAACTAACACACCATTATAAAGCAATTATACTCCAATAAAGATGTTAAAAAAAAAAAAGAAAAGCGCACAGACTCTTCGATACTTGCAGAAGCGGGGGTGACTGGCTGGAAGCCAAGACCACTCTTACGGTGACCCTAAGCCTTAACCATTTCCAAAACCATTGCTGGGAACAAGGGAACAGAATGAGCAGAGCTTCAGACAAGAAGGTTTTGGGTTTTGTTTTGTTTTGTTTTTTTCCCTTAAATTTCTTTTTCTCTGAAGTAACCAAGAAGAGCTTGGTTTCAGGACATGAGTCCAGAATTCGTATTCACTTTGGACTGTAGTGTCTGGCAGTTTCCTTAGTGGTGACTGAGACTAAAAGTGTGCCCACCTTTCACTTTAGGGCTTCCGGTGTCCTCGGACTTTTCTTCCTAAACTCGGGGGTTCCGCTGCAGCCCAGATCTTGGCTGCTGAGTCTTGGGGGGGCTGAGCTCCTCCCCTCTCTCCTCTCCCTTCCCCTGCACGTCCTCCTCTGCAGACAGCTTTAGAGTCTCACTCAAATCCGTGCCCACTTCTGGCTGATCAGATCAAGGTAACCACAGTGTTGTAAGGGAAGATAACGGCTTATAATGTTACTCCCTCTCACCAGTTGACAGTATGCACCCAAAGCCTCTGTATCGTTCGCGGCCCTTGGCCCTGCAATTCCATACATGTCAGCACAGCTTTATCTCTAAGGATGTTCACTTCACAGCATGGGCAGTGTTACCCGGAAAACATAAATGTTTGACAGGGGACTGTTGTTTAAAAAAGCTCCCTGTAATCGTTCACCATTTCGGCCCCAAGGAGAGGGGAGAGGGATGCCACTGAGGGCTGGAGGAATCTGGGAGTCAGGGAGGGTCTTTGAGTTGCAAGAAATTAATGCAGATCTCTTGCCATTTCTGGGGGAGAGGGGAAGAGAGTGGGGAGCTGAGATGGGGGACTAGGCAGGGGCTTGTGCCCTGTTTTCGCTACTCTGCGCAGAAATTCTGGAACAGAGCACGTTAAATGGATTGAATGGAAAGAGCAGAACATCAGCGTTCATGGTTGCCCAGCCTGGGAGCTCCTGCAAGCATCGGGGAGAAGGTTCTTATTCAGCTATGCCCCACGTGGGGCTGGAGTGCTGCTAGCTCAGAGCTGGTGGTAGGAGGGGACTGTTGGGTGTCCCCAAGGCCATGTTCCTGGACCCCTGCAGTCTGTTAGCTCCGGGACTCTACAGGTTTCTGTGTGCCTCAGAGACTTGGTGGGCTGATGGCCTTGGCTCAGGGCACACTGGTGACAGTGTGCTGGGATCTTAAGGCAAGATGCAGATGGCTGGGCCATGAAACCCAGTAGTTGGAGCCACAGAACGGCTCAGAAGGCTATAAGAGACTGCGGCACCTCAGCAGAGACAGCAGGCCCAGGACAAATCCAGACCTGCCAGGCTTCATTAGAGAACAGGGAGGGCACGGACGGCAGCACGTGGATCCAAAGCCTTTAACCAATGCCCCCTGCCCTCCTCCAAGAAATCCAGACTCAGTCTCAGGAAGGCGCTGGGGGAGGAGGCCTGAAAACTGGAACGTTTATCCAAAGAAACTGACCTGAATGGGACTACTATTCAACCCGGAAAAAAAAAAAACTGAGAATTTTCACTTTCTTCCCACAATAGTGTTGGAGGCCAGAGATGCAGGATTGGATCTGATGGGAAATGAACTATGTTTCTTGGCTCTCTGAGTAGTGCTGGGTTAAATAGTCAAACCACTGCCTTTACCATACAGCCAGGTTACCTTCAAGGCGGGTTGGAGGACCCGTCTTAGACCTAAGCCAGAGGAAGAGCATTAAATATTGATGTCAGGGTGTTAACAATAAAGAGCTGTGGTCCAGCCGTTGTCTTGTAGTGCTGTCACTAATTGGCAAACTCCAGACCTCACAAAGAGATTTCCTAGAGTTTCCAGCACCCTTTCTACTGCTTCTTTCCTGAATACAAACAACAGGCAAGGCTGGGACTTCCCTGGCAGTCCAGTGGTTAAGAATCCACCTTCCAATGCAGGGGATGTGGGTTCGATCTCTGGTCGGGGAGCTAAGATCCCACATGCCATGGGACAACTAAGCCCACGCGCCACAACTGAGACCCAATGCAGCCAAATAAAGAAATATATTAAAAAAAAAAAAAGAGCAAGGCTCAGCAGACGTTTGAGGACAACTTCCAACACGAGAGAGAAACAGGAGAAAAAAAGGGACTCAGGAGAATCAGAGACAATACAAAGAGTGGGGGAGAATATCAAAAGAGAAGACCCCTTAAAACAGCAACAGATTATGTGCAAAAAAGAAACAATCAGAGCTCAAGAAAGACTTTTAGAAATTACAAATATGACAGCTGAAATTAAAAGAGGCTGGAGATACAATCAAGGAAATCTCTCAGGAAATAAAAAGCCAGGGAAAGTTCAGTAGGATAGAAAAATATGAGAAAATTAGAAGATTGGTTTAGGAGATTGTATTAGTTATCTATCGCTGTGTAACAAATTACCCCCAGAGTTTAGTGCCTTAAAACAACAATAGCATTTTATCATCTCACACAGTGTTTGCAGGTCACCCAGTACTTAGCTGAATGGTTCTGGCGTGGGGTCTGTCCCAGGTTGTGGTCAAGATGTTGGCTGGGACTGTGGTCACCTTGGGCTTGACTGGGCTGCAGAGTCGCTTCCAAGATGGCTCCCTCACGGGGCAGTTCCTTGCTGGCTGTTCCTTGTCATGTGGACTCGCATAGGGCTGCTTGAGTATCCTCATGACATGGCAGCCTGCTCCCCCCAGAGCAAGTGATCTGAGAGAGAGCAAGGAGGAAGTTGCAGTGCTTTTCAGAAGTAATATACTGACCCTTCCATCACATTCTATTTGCTAGAAGTGGTCACTAAATCAGGCTCAGGGAGAAGGAGCTAGAAAGGGTTAACAGCAGTGAGATGACTCACAGTGGTGCTGGGCAGTGGTGGGTGGGGTGGAAAGAACACAGATTCTGATGTCAGGGGGTCCTGGGCTTGAATCTTGGCTCCTCCTCAAGCAAATCATATGCCTCTCCTCAGTCTCCTGTCCTGTAAAATGGGTGTGATATTGCCACTATGCAGGGGTTTTTTAAGTTGAGAATAAATTGTTAAAAGTGACTTGTATATGGTAGGTGCCAAATAAATCACAGTTGTTATTATTAGTATTGAAATTTATTGGGTAAAATAGAAAGGATGTGATCTGCAGTGAAATCCTGGCTAAGTCCCAAAGCAGAACTCAGAAAAACAGCAAAGTCCCCCCTGGACACCCTCAGTAATGGACAGCTAAACAATTGGAATGCATTACTCTGTTATTTCTGAATAATCATGGGTATTCTGCTTAAACCCCAGAGACATCTTTTAGCATGTGAGTTTTATGGATTTGGAGGAAACTTTTATGCTACTGAAAGGTCGTTCTTTGGTCTTTAATTTTGGGGAGGTCTTTGCCCAAATCTAGGAAAAGTATGTTTGACTCTGCAACCTCACAGACTTTGTAACGGCATGATTTAGTGAGTGGCAAGAAGAAAGCCTCAACCATTCTTAAGTCAGAACTCCCCCAATGAGACTAGCTTCTTATTGGGTAAACGCAGACCCGATTGGTTCTCCATCTGCCCCTCAATATACTGGGTTGACCAAAAGGTTCATTCGGTTTTTTCCGTACGATGCCTGTAGTAGCACTTAGCTGTCTTTAACTTCATTCGAAACAACTTTGTTAGATTGTATGTGACAGCTGTCATATCAGCGTGCATTTAAAAAAAGACTTATCAAAATTGGTGATTGTGTAGCCATTTTAATATTGAAGGTGGAAGAAAAATAGCAACATTTTCGGCATATTATGCTTTATTATTTCAAGAAAGGTAAAAATGCCACCAAAACGCAAAAAAAAGATGTGTGCAGTGTATGGAGAAGGTGCTGTGACTGACCGAACACATCAAAAATGGTTTCATGCTGGAGATTTCTCTCTGGACATTGCTCCATAGTCAGCTAGACCAGTTGAAGTTGATAGCGATCAAATCGAGACATTAACTGAGAACAATCAAGGTTATACCACGCTGGAGGTCGCCGGCATACTCAACATATCCAAATCAAGCGTGGAAAATCACTTGCACCAGCTGGTTATGTGAATCGCTTTGATGTTTGGGTTCCACATAAGCGAAAAAAACCTTCTTGACCATATTTCCACGTGTGATTCTCTACTTAAACGTAATGCAAACGTTCTGTTTTTAAAACATATTGTGACGGGCGATGAAAAGTGGATACTGTACAATAATGTGGAACGGAAGAGATCATGGGGCAAGCGAAATGAATCACCACCAACCACACCAAAGGCCAGTCTTCATCTAAAGAAGGTGATGTTGTGTATATGGTGGGATTGGAAGGGAATCCTCTATTATGAGTTCCTTCCAGAAAGCAAAACGATTAATTCCAACAAGCACTGCTCCCAGTTAGACCAACTGAAAGCAGCAGTTGACAAAAAGTGTCCAGAATTAGTCAACAGAAAATGCATAATCTTCCACTAGGATAACTCAAGACCGCATGTTTCTTTGATGACCCGGAAAAACTGTTACAGCTTGGCTGGGAAGTTCTAATTCATCGGCCATATTCACCAGACATTGCACCTTCAGATTTGCATTTATTTAGGTCTTTACAAAATTCTCTTAATGGAAAAAAATTTCAATTCCCTGGAAGACTGTAAAAGGCACCTGGAACAGT
This sequence comes from Pseudorca crassidens, assembly GCF_039906515.1. Taxonomy (NCBI): domain Eukaryota; kingdom Metazoa; phylum Chordata; class Mammalia; order Artiodactyla; family Delphinidae; genus Pseudorca; species Pseudorca crassidens. The sequence continues at coordinate 191,449,001 of NC_090296.1, forward strand.
TCTTTGCTCAAAAAGATAAAAGGTTTTGGGAAGATGGAATCATGAAGTTGTCTGAAAAATGGCAGAAGGTAGTGGAACAAAAGGGTGAATATGTTGTTCAATAAAGTTCTTGGTGAAAATGAAAGATGTGTCTTTTATTTTTACTTAGAAACCAAATGCACTTTTTGTCCAACCCAATACAAAGTGCATCTCAATTTATAACCTACCTGGCTTTTGTGAAATGCACAAGGGACAGAAAAGCAGGACAGCTTTTGGTGGCGACGTTGGTTCCTATTATCACGATAGATAAAGCACGGTATTGGTAATGCTGACTTAGGTTTGTGGATGCCTCCCCTCTTTCCACAGCCAGTATGGTTTTGATCCTCAACCACCTTCAGAGGTGGGAAGAGTCAAAACGTTGGTTCCCAGTTCTACAGATAAGGAAACAGAGACTGAAAAAGATGAAGCAGCTTCCAGACATAGTACTTGTCTGTGCAGAACTAAGATCAGAGTTCAGATCTTCTCGGGGTCCAGGGCTGTTCCCATCACCTTACCGGCCGGTGGTAGGAGGGGATGAGGCTTCGCAGTCAGATGATGGTGTCAGGGCAGGCTCCGTGGCCCTCTGATTTGGGGCTCACTGGACAAAGCCTGCTCCAGTGACACACTCAGGCCTGGGCCTTGGGCCTCAGAGTTCAGCCAGGGACACCTTCTCCCTTGGCCCTATTTTTCTTGCCTCTAAAATAAGAATCCTGACCTACTTCATTAGCCTGTCCTCAGGGAAGAGATCAAGATTTTTAAACTAAATTAAAATGTGTTTGTAAATGTCCTAATACAGCATAAAAATACTTTGCCTTCAGTGATGCTTTTCCCCCCGCTCTTGGGAGTCACCAGAGGAGGTGAGAGGTGGGGAGGTAGGGAGAAGCCAGAGGACCTATTCCCCCTTCCTCTCTGCTTCTGGCAGCATTCCCAACAGTGGCCGCATCTCCCCTGTGGTTCCAGTTCCCCACGAGCAAGCGCCTCCCCCTCCCTGGGCTCACTTCCTGCTGGTGGCCCTGGCTCCCACCTCTGTCCTCTGTCTGTGTGGCCCCAAGGGTAGTAGCTGCTTCCAGCCATTGCTAATCTCTGGGTCGCCTTGCCCTGCCCTGTGGGCTTTCTTTTGTCACCAGTCCTCTGTGTTAGATTCTATCTGCTGAAATCATGGTGTGGGCTGTTTTCCTCACTGGGTCCCCAGTGTTTGGTCCCTCTCTACAGAGAGAGTGGGGTACGGGGAATGCCTTCACCTGGGAGAAGGAGATCTGGGCCCGGGTGGGGCACTTCCTCCAGCCAGCCAGGTGATCGTGGGCAAGTCACAGCCTCTTTGGACTTTGGTTTCCTTTTCTGCAAAATGAAATAACTAGTCTAGGTGATTCGATTGCTGTCAGTTTCGGAGCTATGATTTATCTAGTAGGTGGGTGATCCCCTGTCTGTGCCAGAACACCGTCCAACTGGGACTCCTGTTCCCAGTAAAAAGATGGGGTTTTTTTTCAAGTAAACTTTAAAAGCTTTGGGGCCCCATCAGGTCCAATTCATCAGTCAGCTGAAGGGCCACTTGGGAAGTAGGGGAAAATAATAGCCAATGAAATGATTCCCTAAGAATGCTACCAGACACCGTTGTCTTGTCTTAAAACAATCTGAGAAGTCCTCGGGCAAGTATTTTAAGGAACAGAATAATGCAAAGGACGTAGAATTCATTAGCAAATGCTGTTTGCACCCCCTCTTTTCCTCCCCTGTGGAATATCTAATAGTTTCAAAGGAAATACTTTTTTAATTTTATTTTTTAAGTGTACAATCAGTGGTCTTCCGTGTAATCACAAAGTTGTGCAAACATCACTGCTAATTCCAGAACATTTTCATCACCCCAAAAAGAAGCCCCATGCCCATTAGCAGTCACTCCCCATTCCTCCCTCCCTCCAACTCCCAGCAAACACTAATCTACTTTCTGTCTTTGTTGATTTGCCTCTCTTACACATTTCTTTGTGACCAGCTTCTTTTACCTGGCGTAAGGTTTTCAAAGCCTATCCATGTTGTAGCATGTATCAGTACTTCATTCCTATTTATTGCCAAATAATATACCATCATATGGACATACCACATATTGTTTATCTACTCATCAGGTGGACATATGGGTTGTTTCCACTCTCAGGCTGTTATGAATGACGCTGCTACAAACATTCATGTACAGCTTTTGTAGGAGCAGAATTGCCAAGTCATATGGTAAATCTATATTTAACATTTTGAGGAACTACCAGCCTGTTTCCAAAGGAGCCGCAACGGTTTAACATTCTCACCAGCAACCATGGGGGTCCCAGTTTCTCCACATCTGCACTAATATTTGTTATTGTCTGTCTCTTTAATTACAGCCATTCTAATGGTTTGAAGTGATATTGTGGTTTTGATTTGCACTTCCTACTGACTAATATATTAAGCATCTTTCATTTGCTTCTTGGACATTCATACGTCTTCTTTGGAGAAATATTCAGTCCAATCCTTGGCCCGTTTTAAAATTGGTTTATTTGTCTTTGTATTGTTAAGTTGCAAGCGTTCTTTTTTTTATTATTTTTTAATTGAAGTATAGCTGCTCTACAATGTCGTGTTAGTTTCTGCTGCACAGCAAAATGAATCAGCTGTATGTATACATATATCCCCTCCTTTTTGGATTTCCTCCCCATTGAGGTCACCACAGAGCATTGAGTAGGGTTCCCTGTGCTATACAGTAGGTCCTCATTAGTTATCTATTTTATACATAGTAGTGTATATATGTCGATCCCAGTCTGCCAATTCATCCCACCTCCCTTTTCCCCCCTTGGTGTCCATACTTCTGTTCTCTACGTCTGTCTCTATTTCTGCTTTGCAAATAGGTCCATCTGTACCATTTTTCTAGGTTCCACATATATGCATTAATATATGATATTTGTTTTTCTCTTTCTGACTTACTTCACTCTGTATAACAGTCTCTAGGTCCATCCATGTCTCTGCATATGGCAAAATTTCATTCCTTCTTATGGCTGAGTAATATTCCATTGTATGTATGTACCACATCTTCTGTATCCATTCCTCTGTTGATGGGCATTTAGGTTGCTTCCATGTCCTGACTATTGTAAATAGTGCTTCAGTGAACACTGGGGTGCATGTGTCTTTTGGAATTATGGTTTTCTCTGGGTATAAGCTGCAAGAGTTCTTTATATCTTCTGGATGCAAGTTCCTTATCAGATATATAGTTGGCAAATATTATATTTTCTTCCATTCTCTGGGTTGTTTTTTCAATCTCTTCATGGAGGCTTTTGAACCATAAAAGGTTTTAATTTGGATAATGTCCAATTTATTTTTTTATTGCTTGTATTTTTGGTGTTCTATCTAAGAAGTCATTGCTTTATTCAAGGCCATGAAGATTTATTCTTTTGCTTTCTTCTAAGAGTTTTATAATCTTAGCTCTTACATTTAGGTTGTTGATCCATTTTGGATTAGTTTTTGTATATGGTGTGAGGTAGGGGTCCAACTTCATCCTTTTGCATGTGACTGTCTAGTTGTCCCAGTACCATTTGTTGAAACAACTATTCTTCTCCATTGAATTTTTGTGGAATCTTTGTCAAAAATCAATTGGCTACAGGACATGGAAGCAACCTAAGTGTCCATCGACAGATGAATGGATAAAGATGTGGCACGTATATACAATGGAATATTACTCAGCCATAAAAAGAAGTGAAATTGAGTTATTTGTAGTGAGGTGGATGGACCTAGAGTCTGTCATACAGAGTGAAGTAAGTCAGAAAGAGAAAAACAAATACCATATGCTAACACATATGTATGGAATCTTAAAAAAAAATGGTTATGAAGAACCCAGGGGCAGGACAGGAATAATGGCGCAGATGTAGAGAATGGACTTGAGGACATGGGGAGGGGGAAGGGTAAGCTGGGACGGAGTGAGAGAGTGGCATGGACTAATATATACTACCAAATGTAAGATAGATAGCTAGTGGGAAGCAGCTGCATAGCACAGGGAGATCAGCTCAGTGCTTTTGACCACCTAGAGGGGTGGGATAGGGAGGGTGGGAGGGAGACACAAAAGGGAGGAGATATGGGGATATATGTATATGTATAACTGATTCACTTTGTTATAAAGCAGAAACTAACGCACAATTGTAGAGCAATTACACTCCAATAAAGATGTTAAAAAAATCAATTGGCTATAAATGTAAGGATTTGTCTCTAAACTCTCGCTTCAACTTTGTAGATGTATATATCTATCTTATGCCAGTATTGCCCTGTCTTGATTACTGTAGACTTATGGTAATTTTTGAAATCAGGAAGTGTGAGTCATTCAACCATTGTTGGTTTTTTTTAAGATTGTTTTGGTTGTTCTGGGTCCCTTTCATTTCCACGTAAATTATAAGATCAGTTTGTCTTAAACTGCAAAAAAGGTGGCTGGGATTTTGATAAACATTGAATTGAATCCGTAGACCAGTGTGGGAAGTATTGCCATCTTAACAATGTTAAATCTTCCAATCCATGAACCTGGGATGTGTTTCCATTTATTTAGGTCTTTTAAAATTTCTTTCAATGATATGTTATAATTTTCAGTGTACAAGTTTGCACCTCTTTTGTTAAATTTATTCCCAAGTATTTTATTCTTTTTGATGCTATTGTAAATGGGATTGTTTTCTTACTTTCATTTTTGAGTGTTGATTGCTAGTTTATACAAGTACAATTATTTTTACATATTTGTCTTGTATCCTGAAACCTTGCTGAACTTGTTCATTAGTTGCAACAGTTTTTCCATGGATTCCTTAGGTTTTTCTATATACAATATCATGTCATCTGCAAATAGAGATAGTTTTACTTTTCTTTGCAATCTAGGTGCCTTTTATTTCTTTTTCTGGCCTAGTTGTCTTGACTAAACCACTAGTACAGTGTTTAATAGAAGTGGCAAGAGCAGACATCCTTGTCTTATTCCCGATCTTAGGGCAAAAGCTCTCAGTCACTCACCATTAAGTATGATGTTAGCTGTGAGTTTTTCTTACTGCTCTTTATTGGTTTGATAAAGTTGCCTTCTATTCCTAATTCGTTGAGTGTTTTTAATCATTAAAGGAATATACTCTTGTGCCCCGCCCTTACCTTTTAGTTCCTATTGCTCTAAATGAATTTCTTCTTTTATTTCCATGAAAATGACAGCAAACAGCTACCACTTGATCTATTCCCACTATCTCATTCCCTCAAATTGATTTAAAAAAAAAGAAAAACACACACAAAAAAGCAAAGAAAAAGCAGTTAAGTTGCTTCTAAAGGCATTTAGGATGTTCTATAATATATAAAGCATACATGGTAGTGAAATTTTAAAAGCAAGCAGAGAAAAATGTAATGTGGTGAAACAAAATCTATATCTTGTTACTGCCAGATGTCTGTTATTGCTTGAGCCTTTTCTTCCTGTTATCCCACAGCAATGGGCATTAGTGTGCCTTTCTCAATCATTTGTGGGAAGTGGATGAGGAAGAGGGTCATGCTGTCCTAGCTGTGTAACCTGGAGCAAATCACTTAATCTCTCTGTACCTTAATTTCCCCTTCTGTAAAATGATCTTGAGTACTTAGCTTAGGAAGATACAAACAGCCCTTCTCTGTAAAGTACTTAAGTTAGTGCCTGACGCTTGGCAAATGCACGGTAAAAGTCAGCTCCTGTCACTATTTGAATCATCATCATTATTATTAACAGACTGAGCCGCCTATGAGCTCTGTGTCTCTACTGCATCTTCCACAGGTTATTTGACATTTGGGTATGAAGAAGAATAACCCACTTAGGGAGCAGAATAACACACTTAGGGAGTTTGTTGTAGTCGAATACCCCCCAGGGCAGCCACCACCACTGGTTTCTACTTTCTATCAAATAATCAACCAGATCTGAGTCTGTGGGTTTAAAGATGAATTTAGATACAGGGAGAATCATTGAAAGTCATTTTGAAAATTCAGGCCTATAGCAGTTTTACTTTATCCTCTGCATTTTCACTAGCTTCAAAACAAAACAAACATTTCCTAGAAATAAAAGAAAAAGAAATTCCCTGTGGATAGTGCTTCTCAATGTTATTAAATAGAAACATTTAATGGAAGAGACACTTCCTATCCCAGAGGGAACAGTTTCTCCCACACATGTACACCCCCCTCCCCCAAAGATGGATTCCTGTGCTCCCTGTTGCTTCACAGTGTTTGTGAGGCTGGGGTTCCTGAGGGGAGGGAGGTCTGTCTCTGGCGACAATCGATTCCCAAGCCCTTGTATCTCATGAGTTCGTAACACTGGATGTACGGACCTGCCTCGCCATCCCTTTGGGGAGTTTGGGCTGAACTCTTCTTGGCTTTTGTGTCAGAGAGAGAGAGTTGTCCCCCCAGATTCGCACTCCCTTTCCCTAAGTGGAGCTGTCACTGGCAAGTGACTACTTGGCCAGGGACGATACTTTTGTATCTGGATGCCACCATGTGACCGAGCTCACGACTGGAGCCTCCACGAAAATGATGCCACTTCCTGGGCTGCTCAGAAAACTTTGTGGGGCTCCTCCATGCTCTTGTTTCCTTCTCGGCTGGAATATAGGTAACCCCCAGGGAGTCAAAGATGGCAAAACCTCCATCACCTGGGTTCCTGAACAGTAGTTGTGGGCAGGAAGCTACCCGGCTGACCTCTTCGCCTGCCTGTACTGTTATGTGAGTGAGAAACAAAATGCAACTGTGTTAAACTTCTGAAAGTTTCCTGTTTGTTTCCGGGATAGCGTCACTCTAACTAGCTCAGCTCTTCTCACTTTGACGAGCCCTGCATACTTAGATAATTAAGGTTGTTTTTATGCTAAGCATTTTGCTCAGTCTGTTTGGGCTGCTGTAACAAAATACAGCAGATTGGGCGGCTTATAAACAACAGAAATTTATTTCTCACAGTCTGGAGGCTTGAAGTCTGAGATCAGCGTGCCAGCACGGTCAGGGTCAGGGGAGGGCCATCTTCCGGTCGCAGATTTCATGTTGTGTCCTCACGTGGAGGAAGGGGCAAGCTAATTCTCTGGCGTCTCTTTTATAAGGGCACTAATCCATTCATGGGGGCTCCACTCCCACGAGGTAATCACCCCCAAAGTCCCCCCCTCCTAATAGCATCACCTTGGGGGTTAGGTTTTCAACATATGAATCTGGGGGGAACACAAACATTCAGACCATAGCTGCATTACAGGGGGAGAAAGTCCTTTTATTTTCCTAAATAGTGAAAAAAAAAAAATCCACCTTGATTCATTTTAGAACGTGGACTTATCAGGCCATGTTAATTTGAGAGATTAACATGTATAAACACATGACTATGTATTTATAGTCATATATGTCTGTATGGATCTCTCTTAACTACTGAGTAGTCGTCTGCTTATTCTTTAAACATCAAGTGCCGTAATATGCCAGGCACTGTCTGGACCTAGTAGACATAAAGGTGAATAAGATCTGGTCCCTGGCCTCGTGGGCTCTTAGAGAGGTGCTGGCCTAGCTTTGCAATATCCCATGTATTCAGATAGTTTATCTACTAGCGTGACCTGGAACACCAGCTCCACTCTGAATTGTTTGGATCAGCTCTAGAAAGTGCCTGGAGTATGTGTTCACATTTCATTTTCAGGAGGAGAGCGAAGTTTAGACCAGGACCTTCCCAGAAGGAAAAATCAGCCCTCCCACAGTCTTCATACAAATTCTCAGGAGCCCAGTCACAGTGAGGAGGAAGAAGATTACAAGGAGGAGACAAGACAAGAAGGTTATAAGGAGGAGACAAGACAACGGAAGCTCACCCACCTCTGAAGGGCAGAGGAGTCCCGGGCCTTAAACACACACAGATCCCCACCTCTTCCGCCCCAGGGTCATGGCTGTGAGAAAATGAAGCATGTTTGAGAATGAAAGCACACAAATAAACATTTGTGGGAGAAATCCTTCAGGCTCTCATAGCTTCAAATGGTTGCAGGGAGACAGCATTGCTAATGAATTTGGTGTCAGTGAAACGGAAACGTATGATTTAGATCTCTGTGAAAATAAACCCAGCCCTACAGGGGGAAGAGAGACGGCACCTGAGGGCCATGTGCCTTTGGGTGGGCCTTTGTGTGTGTAAACCCACAAGCCTTGCAGGAGAATTGCGGCTCTCAGACCCTCAGCAGCATCCTAGCTCCCTGCGGAGAGCTAGGAACCAGCTGACTGGGCTGGGTGATGAAGCTTGTCTGGGTTTTCTAGAGGCCAGAACCTACTTGAAATTAGAGGTGCTTAGGGGTCTCTCAAAGAAAAGGAAGAGAGAGAGAGGAAGAAGGAGAAAACAATGAGACTTACTCCTCAAAAGGCCAGACTTATGAACCACAGATCATCTTTGACTCTGGATTTACTTCATACATATACGTCTTGATCTTGGCTGGAAAGTCCAAGATCAAGGTGCCCACAGATCCAGTGTCTGGAGGACCTGCTTCCTGGTTTGCAGACGGCCATTTCTCCACATATCCTCATGTGGCACAGAGAGAAGCAAGGTGTGGGGGGGGGTGGCGGATGAGGGTGGGCAGGGGGAGAGGAAGAGCGAGCTCTCCCCTCACGTCTCTTCTCGTAAGGGCACTAATCCCATCATGAGGACTCCACTCTTATGACCTAAGTACCTTCCAAAGGCCCCATCTCCTAATACCATCATTGGAAGTTAAGATTTCAACACATGAAATTTCAAGGGACACAAAACATTCACTCCCTAACAGCTCTCCGTCAAATCTGGGGAGAAGTGAACACAGGAGAATGTTTAGTGGGAGGCATCTCCCATTACAAACCAGGTAGAGTGGTTTGGTTTGTGTACCTTCCTCGGGGCTGATCAGGAAGATACAGCAGGATTGGACATCCGCACCAGGCTTGAAGGAAGAAAGGACCGAAGCCATAGCACAGAACAACATGGAACCCACCTGGGAAAACAGTCAGCCGTGTGTTTGGACCTCTGGGGTCAATTTTTTGGTAATGCTCCACAATTAAGGACAATAGAGTCATGCTTCCCCTAGAAACCAGGTCTACCCACATGGCAGCTAGAAGTCTCTATAGCCAACCTTCTGCAAATGGCTTGACCCTACATAGGAGGTACTACCCAAAAGGACCAGGGCAGATTGAATGATCCTTCCCTGCTTCCCAAATTATCAGCTCCTCTCTTGTGCCTTCCCCCATAGAGGGGTCCTTTAAACTCTGACCATTCTCTGATTATCAAAAACAGGTCTATACTGTTCTAGAAGTAGCACCGTCATGCTTTGGACTTTGGTCATAATGCCCAAGCCCTATCTCTCAGATCTTAACTGTGACAGTGTGTTCCAGCCTGGACTTCCAGCTCTCAGTGGCTGCATCTCTGTGCCATAGGGCTTCTTCCGGAGCTAAGGAAGACTGTAGCCTGGGACTCAGCAAGCCCAAAGTACCAGGCAATTAACACCTGCCAGTAGCAGCACTCAACTGACAACTCTTGGGAATTGGTGTACAAATACCCCAGCTCCCTCATCCCTCAGTGTGAGGGATCACTTCCCAGAGTTTCCCCATAGTATTAAACTCTGGTTGTCCACTGTGGTGGCCAACTTAATAGCAGACTTCCTTTCCTTGAATCACTTCCCCCCTCTCTTCCTGGGGCTTCTGGGGAAACTAACATGCTTAGCTAAATCTCTATGCTTTAGCAGCCCATCTCATTTGATAATTTTGAGTAAGAAGCTTAGAAAGTAATTTCAGGATGTTTAAGGTAAATATAAAAGCTCTAATCAGATGTAAGAAGATGAAGTACCCTCTAGCAAACTTTTAAATTCCAAACCAAGGAAAGAGGACTGGGCTAAGCATGCCGGTCTCAGGCAACCTCTATCCTTTCTCTCTCATTCTCTCATTCACTGTCACACCCACCCTCATATAGTTATGGAGTAAAGAAGTCCATTGAATGACCCCAAAAGTAACAGGGACTGTCCAGCCAACACTACATTTGTGAGTTAGTGGGTGGTCTGAGATCTGGGCTTAAAGCCATGGCTTGGGTCATCATTTGAATCTTTAAGATCAGTTGCATTTACACTGCTTTCCATTGATCAAATCTTAGTTCAGTCCAACAACTTCCTTGAAGAACAGTCAACAATCATCTTTCTTTTTGGTTATTGATTTCATTCGTGGTATGATTTTTAGGGTTTGCCTGTATGTGTGTGTTTTCTGTTCATTCGCCAGTGGCAGAAGTCAAACTTGAAATTAAAACCCGTGAGAAATACAAAGGCAGACACACTAAATAGAAATGAAGGGGAAAGCAGAGGAGAACCAACCCCGGGGTGTTGATGCCAAGTGGTGCAGAAGACCAGCTGGGTCGGCAGTGAGCTATTCATCACTGAGGGCCTCAAGAGATACATTCCTTTGTCTCTTTGTCAACAGCTTCCCTGCCCCAATATATAGAATATTGGGTTGGAAGGTCATGTTTCCCTCCCACTGCATTCTGGTTTATTTACAAAACTCTGAATCACCGACAGACTTGCAAAGCAATCAGCTAAGGAGGACGCGACGCTTCTTCTTTCTTACCTTTACTTTTCTTTTTTTTTTGGCCATGCCGCGTAGCATGTGGGATCTTAGTCCCCCAACCAGGGATCGAACCTGTGCCCCCTGCATTGAAAGTGGAGTCTTAACCACTGGACTGCCAGGGAGTTCCCAGGAGGACATGATGCTTCTTAAGTGTCCGGTTATCATATAACACTGCTACTTATATTTACCTCCTGCTTTGTTCTGAACATGCTCACTTTCAGGTACCCAAGAGAAAATCCAAGTATCAGTCAATTCGTTGATTAATTTATTGAGCACCTACTAGGTTCTGGGCGCTGAAAAAATAAGACAGAGGATGCCTGCCCTTATGGAGCTCTCGGTCCAGTGGGAGAGAGGAACTAAATCCATAATTTTACCCCCTAGAAAATTTATTTCTCAGCACACACTCCTCTGTTTCCACCATATTGCTCCCCTGTAATACTGTTATACCTAAAGTGACCAAATATCTGGTTTCCCTGGGATAGCACCAGTTGACCCCTGCTGTCCCAATGTCATTAGTAATAAGGGCACCTTCCACTCTCAGAAGTGCCCCAGTTTCTACGGTAAACTGTGTGACGACCTGACTGCACCTACCCTCTACGCCACCGCAGTTACCTACTGATTTTCTGTGTTCATTTTCTTACAACCGCTGGCTCTTGCACAGCCATCACTGTTCAGCAGATGTTGACTACATTCTGAATACTCCACAAGCAAGAGCAAGGAAACGAGGCAAATCTATTCCCCACTCTCTAAACCAGTCAGGGAGGCAGTGCTGGGTCGTGGGAGAATATCGACTGGACCAGGAGTCCGAAGAACTGTTTTTTATGAGGGCTTTGCCATTTGCTAGACGTCCTGTCACCTGCTGGAGCCCTAATAAGTGGCCTTACTCTTCAAAATGGGGATAGTAATACCTGCCTGGACTATTTTAGAGGGCTGTTTGGAAAACGCCGAATCCTAGCCACTAGACCACCAGGGAGCCACCAGAAGGTTGTTTTGAGAAGCAAATGTAGGTGAAAGTATTTCTAAACTGCAAAGGGCTATGTAAATATAAGGTATTCTAAATACGAAAGTAGAATGTACTTGATATTTTAATTGACGTAGTTAATCCAAATTATGCTTCTTGCTGACAGAAACATCTAATGTCTGTGTATAAAGTACAAGTATTTTGAAGACTTGTATAATAATATTATTTTACTATTAAAATATTATTTGATAATATTAAATAGTATATATATATTAAAATATATATACTATTTAATATACTTTATACAATATATATAATAAAGTGTTAGATATTCAGAAACAGAGTAAATTATTCAAGTCACATACAGCATTTTAACTGTTCACAGAAACCATACCAAATCTGTCACAGAAAGAATATGAGCTATAGTACCTGCAGACAACCTCACCCAGCTTTCCACAGTCAATCCCAGAGTCGCTCTAATGTATCTGATGTATCTAATGTATCGCTCTAATGTATCCATTTTGTCAACGGACATAATATTTTCCTTGAACTTTGTCAGCCCCATGCAGAGATCCCTAGGGTTTTTTGTTTAAAAAAATGCCATGGAGTTGCACACAAACCTGACTACAGTTACATGTTAAGCAAAAATGATAGCCACCAAAATGGTATTGTTTTACTTATGATGACAAAGCAGTTCCTAGACGCAGGGTATACTGACAGCATGTGTGCCTGTCACCACCAGGAGATTACACTGGTGACAGGTAGCTCATGGGGCTCTCGAAGTATTGCAGTGGATGCACTCAGCAGTGGAGGGAGGTTGTCCATGATAGTGATAAAGTAAACTGGGGTTAGTTCAGCTCCGATAATCTAACATGTATCTCACAGCCCTGAGAGGCGGATTTTATAATCCCCATTGGATAATTAGAAAACCGTGGCTCAGAGAGGCTATGCAACTTGCCCAAGATCAAACAGCTAGATTCAACTTCAAGTCCGTCTGACTCCAGAGTTTTGTGTTCTTTCCAGAAAACCACATTTTCTTCTCCAATAGACTTCTAATTTGGTACAGTAACTGCACAAACTCTTTGGAATTAATTTCAGTGAGTGTCCGCACATTAGTCAGGGTTCTCCAGAGAAACAGAATCAATAGGATATAAAAGGAGACTTATTATGAAGGGTTGGTTCACACAGTTACGGAGGCCGAGTTCCACAGTCTGCTGTCTGCAAGCTGGAGACACAGGAAAGCCAGTGGTGTAATTCGGTCTGAGTCCAAAGGCCTGAGAACCAAGGGAGGTGATGATTTAAATCCCAGTCTGAGGGCAGAGAAGATGAGATGAGATATCCCAGCTCAAGCCATGAGGCAGAAAAGAGGGGCACAGTCCTCCTTCCTCTGCCTTTTTGTTCTAGTCAAACCCTGAACAGATTAGATGATGCCCACCCACCCTGGGGAGGGCGATCTACTTATGAAGTCTATGACTCCAATGCTAATCTCATCCAGAAACACCCTCATAGACATATTCAGAGATAATGTTTAACCAGATATCTGGGCATCCTCTGAGCCAGTCAAGTCGACACATAAAATTAACTATCACAGTCCCTGAAAAGAGGTTCTGGTCACCTGGTATATAGAGAGGATTTTGGCAAGGACAACTGGTGTCAACCCAACGTTGCCATCACTTGAGCCATTGAATTACATAAATGAACTGACAGCCACACCCACATAAATTGGGGACTAGATTTCTTCATGCACACACACTTAAACTTACTTAGTGGAATCTTCTTCACTGAAAAGAACACTAATCAATTTATAATAAGATTAAAAAGTTAAGATAACGAGAATAAATGTCCTGCCACATATCATTGATTAGTAAGCCATGGGGGGAGAGTGAATAGTAATGAATGGAGCTCGCAGACACCAACGTTGTCAGACACAAGGTAGAGCCCAATCATACTTTTCTTACATTGGCCTGTCCGGATGGATAGGGGATTAGAAGCATCTTGTAAATGATTGTAAAAGCGATCATCAGGAATTAATAGCATCTGTACCCCGAAGGTCAGGACACACCTTCATTGCTCAAATGCAGTGACAACTTGGGTATCCAGATTTAGCACTGGTCTTGGCATTTCCCTACAGCTCTGTGCTCTTAAATAGTTCATCTGTCTGGTACTTTGGTAGTGAAATGCAGCGGGTACAGTTTTACAAATCCCTCAAAGAAAACAAATTAATAGACGTCATCCTCCCCACCTCCCCCGTGGCACATGGAAGCCCATCTGTCCCAGCCCTCACCTGCCAAGTCAGCTCAGCCCTGAGCCAGCCAGTGTTGGCTGCAGACCGGCGTCCTGCAAGATGTCACCCACCTGCTGTCTTGAGGCTTGTACTGCAAAGTTGGGTTGTATTTCAGGGTTCAGTCATTCTGTAGTCCTGCGCGTGCCACTGGGAAAAATAAGTGGAATTTATCCACCCCCCCCAATCCGATGGCCTTTTGTGATGGGAAAGATACACATCTATTGGAGCTATTTAAGGGTGGCCTTGATGAAAAGCAGGGTGACAGCTGGTTAGATGACACCTCAGTAAAGGAAAAAGAGCTTGAATTCCAGATCCATTTGGAGGAAATGTATCATTAAAGGATGAGCAGGAAAACTGGGGGCAAAAGACAGCCTGCTTCAGCATGATTCTAGGAAGAATTCCCCAACTGCCAGGGGATCAGACATTGGTGTGCCTTCTTCAGGGAGACCAGGAAGACTCCTTTCCAAAGCGTTTAAAGCAGATGGGTAGCTGATACACTGCCAGGCTTCTCTGAACCAGGGCATGGACTGGAATGCCGTTCACAGTCAACTTCTAGGGGTCTATAATTGTCTAGCTGTACTACAGTTCTAGAGTCCCTTCCTTCCTGGGAAATGTAGTCATGTTAACATTAATATTTGTATATTACTCTATCATTTTCCAAAGTTCTATTATATATATTATTATATTTCATTGTTACAGGAAACCTATGAGGAAGGTAGGGTGTGATTATAGGTTAAATGCAATAAAATGCTACGATGGGTTTTAGTTGTGGGGCCCAGAGGGTGAGCCATGGGTAGAGGGAACAGAGAGCAAAGATGGAGAGTCTCAAAAAAAAAAAATTGCTCTCTCTGGCAAAGCATTAGTGCATGCCTCTAGAATGTACTCAGATAGCCAGCCTCAAAATGGACACGCTGAAGGGACCTCAGGGATCAAGTGTATTCTCTAGTTTTCCAATGAAGAAATGGGCCCATAGAAAGGAAGTGATCAGGAGAGAGACAGAACTGAACAGAAACACAGGTCTCTTAACACCCAACCCTGTGCTGTTTACATTTGTCCCTGGTGTCTCCCTTACCGCTCTCACGCCTTTCAGTTTCGCACCGCATCCTTACCGGAAACCTGGGTTGACAACTGATTGTAAGCGATCAAGAAATAATTTTAACTTACTGCCTACACGAAAAGCACAGTAAACAGCATTTTAACTTTTAAGTACTAGTTTGAAAGAACAAATAAGTAGAAAAAATGGCAACCAACTGTAAGACTGACTGATAGTAACATTTTTAAAAAGCCAAGGAGCTTCTCAAGTTAGAGGGCAAATCACACACCTACATTCGCTATTTTTATTCCTTGATTAATTTTTTCAGCTAGTCAGTAAATAGCCCTGAGCTCAAAGCATTTGCCAACAACTGTGTTAGACGTGAGGGATCGGACAAGATGGTGATGAACAAGACAGGTCCCACCAGAGGGAAGTATATGTGCAAAACTGCAGAAATATAAAAGAGCAAAACACTCTTGAGTGTGGTTTAGTGTTACTGTTGTCTAGAATGTTTACGTAAGGGTAGCAAGAGATGGGGCTGCAGATGTAAGTGGGACCAGATAGTGGAAAACCCTCTAGGGCCACACGAAGAGATCTGATGTTGAATTTTAAAGAGGGACTGAAATGGTCAGATTTATATTTCACGAGGAATAACATGGCAGCGTGGGCAGGATGCGCTGAAGGACAGACCTCCTGGAGGGCTAAGGGAATTGTCCTCCTGTTACTTTGGCCGTTCGTCTCCAGCGACTTCTGCCAGCTCCTCCTCCATCTGACCTTGACATGTTGGAGAATTCATTGCTCTGCCCTTGGCCACTTTCTCTTCTTAGCAACACACTTCCTAGGTGATCTCATCCACCCCTGTGAGTTTTAATCATATTTAAATATCTAGATCTTTTTTTGTGGGGGGAGCCATGCCACGTGGCATGTGGGATCTTAGTTCCCCGACCAGGGATCGAACCCATGCCCCCTGCATTGGAAGCGCAGAGTCTTAGCCACTGGACTGCCAAGGATGTCCAGTATTTAAATACTTTTTATATTTAATAATAATTCTATGCCCGTGATCTTCTGATCTTTATTTCCTGTGAAGACACACTCAATATCAATCAATGGCTCACTACGGCCGTGCAAATTAAAACCATAATGAGATGACACTTCACACCCTTCACACGAAGGATGGCTATAATCAAGAAGACATACAATAACAAGCATTAGTGAGCATGTAGAAAAATCAGAGTGCTCGGGCATTGCTGGTATGGATGAAAAATGGTGCAGCCGTTTTGAAAAGAGTTTGACAGTTTCTTACAACGTGATATGTAAGTTGATATGACCCAGCAATTCGACTCCTAGGTATCAACCCAAAAGAAAAGAAAACATACATTCATACGAAGACTTGTATGTGAATGTTCATAGCAGCATTACTTATAACGCCCAAAAGGAGAAACAACTCAAATGTCTATGAACTGGTGAATGGATACACCAAATGTGGCATTACAATGCAGTAGAATATTATTCAGCGATAAAAAAGGAATGAAGTACTGATATATGTTAAAACACAGATGAACTTCAAAACATTATGCTAAGTGAAAGAAGCCAGACACAAAAGATCAAATAAATGTCCAGAAAAGACAAATCTATGAATACAGAAAGATTAGTGGTTGCCAGGGGCTGAGAGTGGGAACAGAGATTAAGTGTAAGTGGGCATGAAGGATCTGACTGTGGTGCTAAAATTCATGTTCTAAAAGTGGATTGTGGTTATGCAACTCAGGTTACTTACTAAAAATCATTGAATTGTACACTTAAAATGGATAAATCCTATGATATATAAATTATAC
Organism: Pseudorca crassidens; assembly: GCF_039906515.1. Taxonomy (NCBI): domain Eukaryota; kingdom Metazoa; phylum Chordata; class Mammalia; order Artiodactyla; family Delphinidae; genus Pseudorca; species Pseudorca crassidens. The sequence goes on from NC_090296.1 coordinate 191,465,656, forward strand.
CTCAATATAGTTAACTTGAAAAAAAAATCTTTTCCAATCTGACGTCTTACTGGAACTGCAGACTTCTACATCCGATTGATTAGTTGACATTTTTGGAGGTCTAATAAGTATCTTAAACTTAATATGGCAAAAAGAAAAGTGTATGTTTTAAGTTGAGACATAATTTACATAGTTAACACTAACCAATAGCTCGATGAATTATACCCCTGTAGAAGCACCACGTAGATTCAGATGTTTCCACCAGACCAGAAAATTCCCTCATGCCTCTTCCAGCCAGTGCTTCTGCCCCTCCAGAAGGAATCACTCTTCTGATTTCTAACACTGTTGATTAGTTTTGCCTGTTCTTGAACTTCATATAAATTGAGTCAGGCTTCTCTCTCACTCAAGACAATGTGAGATTCTTTCAGGTCATTGTGTGTATCCATTGTTTGATCTTTTTCATTGCTGTGTGTGAATATATCACAATGTATTTATCCATTCCCCTGTAGATGGGCATTTAGGTTACTTACAGTTTGGGTCATTATGAAGAAAGCTGCTGGGAACATGCTCACACATGTCTTTTGGTGGCTATAGGCACTCATTCCTGTTGAGTATATTCTTAGAAGTAGAATTGGGAGATCCTTGGTATTTCCTTCCAACCTTATCTTCCTTGAATTTCCCCACATACATAAATACCACCACCATGCACCTAATTGTTCGATCTCCACATCTAAGTGTTATCTCACCTTCTACCCCCTCACCACTCGCTCGTCTGTGAGTCCTTTTGATTCCAAAATCTGATCTGAATCTGTCTACTTCTCCGCAGTCCCCCTATTAGCTTCTTCTCTAAGTCATATCACCCTATCTCAGGGCTACTGACATGACCTAAATGTCTCCTTGCCTCCACTTTCATCCTCCTCAATTCTTTCTCTACATTGCAGCCAAGGTTTTAGAAATGGAAACCAGACCGTATCATGTGCTCGCTTAAAACTTCCTTCAAATTTCCATTAAAGTCCAAACTCTTTTTCTGGCTTATGAAACCCTGGGGATTCTTTTCTTTGTTTGTTTCTGTTTTTATTGAAGTATAGTTGCTGTACAATATTATATAAGTTACAGGTGTACAGTATAGTGATTCACAATTTTTAAAGGTTATACTACACTTATAGTTATTGTAAAATATTGGCTATATTCCTTGTGTTGTACAATGTATCCAATGTATCCTGTGGCTTATTTTATACATAGTAGTTTGTACCTCTTAATCCCCTACCCCATCTTGCCCCTCCCCACTTCCCTCTCCCCACTGGTAACCACTAGTTTGTTCTCTATATCTGTGCGTCTGCTTCTTTTTTTGTTATATTCACTAGTTTGTTGTATTTTTTAGATTCCATATATAAGTGATATCATACAGTTTTTGTCTTTCTCTGTATGACTCATTTCACTTAGCATAACGCCCTCCAGGTCCATCCATGTTGCTGCAAATGGCAAAATTTCATTCTTTTTTATGGCTGAGTAGTAGTTCATTGTATATGTGCACCCCATCTTCTTTAGCCATTCATCTGCTGATGGGCACTTAGGTTGCTTCCATATCTTCACAGTTGCAAGTAATGCAAGCTGTGAACGCTGGGGTGCACATATCACAAAGCCCTGTTTCTTATCTGGCCACTACCTGCCTCTGAACGTCCTCTCTTGTGCACAGAGCTCTGGCTGCCTCTGGGCCTCCTTCTTGAGTCTACACAGCTCATTCCCAGGGCACTGGTGCCAGTCCTCTTCCTCACTGGGAAGGTTGTTCCCCTGATCCCCAGCTCCTTCTCTTCACTCAGATCTCACCCCAAAAGTCACCACGTCTGAGAGGCCTTCTCTCAACACCTAACTTAGGACACGTAGGATACGTAATTTAGGATGGCCATTTGGTCATTGGCTTTCCCAACAATGTAGTTTAATTCTCTTCAGGGAAATTATGACTGTCACGTTTTTATTTATTCCCTCTTTCTCATTTGTCTCCCCACAAGAACATAAGCTCCACGGGCACAGGAACTCAGCTGTCTTGCCAACTGCTACACCAGTGCTCCAACTGTGTCTGGCACACAGAACATGTGGCTGGATGGCTGTAGTGACAGCCATGGTTGATTGTAACTTCCCCCAGCAATTCTCAAATACTCACATGCAGAACTGGAGAAAGTGGATGGCTGGAATAATCCAACTTATGGGTCTGCCAGCTGCTGCTGTGGACTTTGTTCAAGAGGCAAGGATGTTGAAGGCATTGGCAAAAGAACACTAGAAGTGATACACCCCGGATAGCAAAGGGAAAAAGCTATGTGGGGAGAAAATATGGTTGGGGAGGAGACTGGGGGTCTTGACACCGTGGAAGAACATTTATATCCAGAAGATTATGTTGACAACCTAGAGAGTGAGGCCAGAATAACTGAAGAAGTATTTGGACTTAACAGTTGCTCTGCCAGTGTGGTTCAACAGGTGTGATTGAATCTTCCTGTGTCACCTCAGAGGTATTGCAGGTTTGGTTCCAGACCACTGTGATAAAGGGGGGTGGGGGGGGGTAGGGGGGTGGGGGGGGGGTATATCGCAATAAAGTGAGCCACACAATTGTTTTGGTTTCCCAGTACGTATAAAAGTTACGTTTATACTCTACTGTAGTCTGTTAAGTGTGCAATAGCATTATGTCTAAAAAAAAAAGCCAGTATACACACCTTAATTAAAAACTCCTTTACTGCTAACAATACTAACCATCATCTGAGCCTTTAGCCACTTGTAATCTTTTTGGTGGTGGAAGGTCTTGCCTCGGTGTTGACGGCTGCTGGTTGATCAGGGTGGCAATTTCTTTGTTGTTTGTTTTTTTGTGGGGGGGGGGGGCATGCTGTGGGATTTTAGTCCCCCGACCAGGGATCGAACCCACGCCCTCAGCAGTGAGCGCATGGAGTCCTAAGCACTGGACTGGAATATTGCACGAATTACCACAATGTGACACAGAGACATGGAGTGAGCTAGCTACTGCTGTTGGAAAAATGGCTCTGATAGACCTACTTAGAGTTACCAGAAACCTGTAAAAAAGACAGTATCTGTGAAGCACAATAAAGGGAGGTACAATAAAATGAGGTCTGCCTGTATTTTATATAGCTCAGGGCTTGGCACTAGTCTGTAAATATGTGTTGAACGAGTGAGTAGACAAATGAAGAAAACAACAAAGAGATAGTAATAACTAAATAAACAGATGATGACTCCAAAGCTCGTGCTCCGCTGTATTGCTGCTGGAAGTTAAAAGAAATGGTATCTTTCCTTTTTTTTTTTTTTTTTCCGCACGTGGGCCTCTCACTGTTGTGGCCTCTCCCGTTGCGGAGCACAGGCTCCGGACGCGCAGGCTCAGCGGCCATGGCTCACGGGCCCAGCCGCTCCGCGGCATGTGGGATCTTCCCGGACCAGGGCACAAACCCGCGTCCCCTCCATCGGCAGGCGGACTCTCAACCACTGCGCCGCCAGGGAAGCCCACGAAATGGTATCTTGATGTAATTTCGTCAACCTACTTTCATCAGGTCTCTGATGAAGAGTAATCCGCCTCTCCCTTACTCCACTCCACCCCCCACCCCCCGTCTAAGGGACAACCCAAACTGTTTGACAGCTTTCTTATAGACTCACAATTAAATCTCTATCCATTTGTATATCCTTCAACATCCTGTTGTGTTAAATTGAACAACACTTTATATAAGCACAGTAAGTCTGCTACCAAGAAACTCAAACCCCGTTATCACTCAGTTCTCCTCACTGGCGCTATCAGTCAATACGCTTTTCTAAGTCCAAGATACACTAAAACCCTTTACTAAGTACAAACATCATAAATCAGTAACTATTCACCTCCGACACTTTCACTTTGGCCAGGGGTAACTGTTACTGGGATTTATGGCCCCTCACAAGCATGCAGCATTATTTCAGGACAGGCAATGCTGTAATTCTGAAAGGGTCAGCTAAAAATAGATTCTAAATGAATACCATGGGAAACATTGCCCGTAAAATAGGGAGTGAACGTGGTGGCTTAAAGCTGCAGAGGGATCCACTGGCGTCTTGATGATGTGACGCCGGGCACTCCATTGGGAAGCCAGCACCAGGTGGCTGTGTGGACAGCCTGGGGAAAGACCTCCCTGCCTGAGAAAGCGTGAGGAGTGGGAAGTTCTGTGAACCCGCAGAAGGACAAGGAATAAGGGAGGGAGTCATAAGGCAGGCAAAGAAGCAAGTGAGCCAGAAACCTTGTCAGGGCTGTGGGGAAGCAGCTGAGAGAGGCCATTCATCTCTGCTTGACAGGAGGCCCTTTTGTTTTGCTCATATGGTTTCTCTTTTATTCGTCTATCACAGAATTGGGGTTGGGATGCCATGGGGAGAAAAAGGAAGTGGGAGAAGAGAGGGGAGGAGAATGAAGAAAAGCCCTTCCTTTCGTCAGGAGAAGCATTTTATTTCCACAGGGAAATGGTCTAAGATAAGTTTATCTTCCCGGACCAAGAGGCCCCTCTGAAAATGCTCCCCAGGCCGATGGGCCAGCCCATCCCCGTGCGGCACTGCTCTTTCCCCAACCAGCCCGTTGGCTTCACTGGGACCAGGCAGCAGCCCCATGCCTCAGTTCATCTTTTTTCCTCATCTGAAAATGCCATTTACCCCACTGACGGATGGCGATGTTGTCAGACATGCTGACCGCCTTGGGACTGAACCTGTTCACAGGCAAAAGCTCTGTTTCTAGGCATTTGATTCCCATGACACTCGGCAGTAGCTGGTACCTCCGAATGAAGCCTTTACCCTGTGCTGGCGTTGGGAGAAACAGTCTATGTGCAGGCCCTCGCTGGAACTTCACAATAGCTATACCTACAGATGTACAAAAACCCAGGGAGGAAGATTTCCCCATTCTACAGCTAAGGAAGCTGAAACGTGGGAAATCTAAGTATCTTATTACAAAGGTAATAAATGTCTGAATTGGGATCTGAATCCACAGTCAACTCCAGAGCCTGGGTTGTCTTCAAATAATCTTGAATTAGATGAGATAGAGCAATCAGAATAGTGAGTTCGTTGGGGATGGGAGTTAGGGAAGAGATAAAGTGTGTTTCAGAGCAAAGTTGGAATTATCTACACCACCAACTGAGCCCACTGTTTGTACAGATAAGTGAGTGTGGACTGGAAAGGAGTGTAAGTGGCCATCATCTTGGGCTGCAGGCCAGGCTCTTCTTCCTGACCACAGCCATGCCCCTAACTTTTTTAGGTCTCTTTAAATCTCCTCTGTAAAATGAGATGGTCTCCCAGGGCCCTTTTAGCTCCAAAACATTCCCTCCAGATTCCCAGCCGTAGCCTGTTTCTGGGTAGCCTGAAGCGTGTCACATACCTCCTGAGAAAGGAGGTTAGGTGAGTCAATACAGAATGAGGTCAACAGCACCTGCAGGGCTGCCCGCAGGGCTAGTAAAGGCGAGGTGTCCAGACAGGAAGGCTGACGAGTGACCTGGGCTGAATGGGTTGGTGTGCTCAGTTTCAGTTGATTACCATATTATACTAGCTGCTGTCTGTTCTGGGTATTATCGCTACGTAACAAACAACCCCAAAACGAGTGGCTTAAAGCAACTATTTTATTTCGCTCACAAGTTTGTGGGTCAGGAGTTTGGAAAGGTCTCAGCTGGGCTGTTGAGCTCTGATCCACATGCATCAGCTGGGGTAGCTGGGGCCGGAGGACCCCCTTCCCAGGTGGCTTCCTCACCCACACATAGGGGAGCCCCTCTCCAAGTGGCTTCTCATCCACCTGGGCCCCTTCTCGTGGCTTAGAATTCTCCCAGCATGGTGGTCTCAGGGTATTCATCCTTCTAACATGGTGAATGGCTTCCAAAGACCAAGACAAAAGCTGCCAGTCCGTCCAGAAGAAGAAGAACGCCCCTTCCATCCTGCTGTTAGTGAAAGCAGTCACAGAGTGGTCCAAAGTGGTTTCAAAGGGGTTGGGGGGAACAGCCTCCACCTCTCCATGGGGGGAACATCAAACTACCACATGTCCTGCCTCAGGGTCTGGCCAGAAAGGGCCCAGGCAATTGGTGGATTTGGAGAAACTGCCCCAGAACTGCAGCACCCCGCTGGGTCGGGCAAGCTCCGTGGGCACAATCAGCAGTGGTTTTTCCAGCCCAGCATCCGTGATCCGACCAGCTGTCTTCTGGCAGCTGCACCCTGGGGGCACCTTACATCCTCAGTTCTCGGTTCACGCGGTTCGGGTAGAGAATAGACTTTACCCCTGGAACATGTGGTTTGGGACTGAACAGTCATCCTCAGTGCCTAGAATGTGCCTGGCACGTAGGAGGTGCTCAGGATGAATGAATGAAAGAAAAAGATGTCAGTTGTTTGGCCCCAAGAATTGTTTCAAGACTAGATACGTGATTCAAGTTCTCGAATGACTGGGAAAGAGGTATCCTCCTTATACCGGACTTGAGTATGGGCATTAATCCTAGAGCCATCGAGAGTTACCACAAGGTAGATCCCTGCAAGAGAATGGAGCTGCCCTGGGGGAAAGGAAAGCAGAGATGAAAGAGCAAATCAGAGTCTTCATGACCTAATTCGACATCCAGCTGTGCCGAAAGTTAGTGCATCCCCAGGACTATTCAGCTAAATGCCTGAGACCCAAACACCGACACCACCAAACGCTGGCAAGGATGCGGAGGCATAAGAACTCATTCATGACTGGTGGGACTGCAAAATTACAGCCACTTAGGCATACAGCTTGGTAGTTTCTTACACAGCTAAACATACTCTTACAATGTGCTCCAACGGTTGTGCCCCTAGTGAGTTAGAAACTTATGTTCACACAAAAACCTGCTCACGAATGTCTGTGGCAGCTTTATTCTCAATTGCCCTGGATTAGAAACAACCAAGATTTCCTTCAATCGGTGAATGAAAAAAGAAACTGAGTTATGTGCATACAATGGACTCCACTACTCGGGTATGAAAAGAAATGAGCTATCAAGGTACAATAAGACTTGTAGGAGACTTAAATGCTTATTGCCAAGTGAAAGAAACCAGTATGAAAAGGCTAAAGGCTACGTATGATGGAATTCCAACTATATGGCTTTCTGGAAAAGGCAAGACTATAGAAGGCTTCAGGTAGAAGGAGGGCGGGAGGGATGAATAGGTGGAACGCAGGGCATTTTTAGGGCAGTGAAACTAGTCTATGTGATATTATATTGGCGGATACATATCATTATATGTGTTTCAAAACCCATAGAATGTACAAAACAAAGAGTAAACCTTAATGAAACAATAGACTTAGTTAATAATAATATATCAGGGACTTCCCTGGTGTCCAGTGGTTAAGACTTCACCTTCCAATGCAGGGGGTATGGGTTCGATCCCTGGTTGGGGAGCTAAGATACCACATGCCTTGTGGCCAAAAAACCAAAACATAAAACAGAAGCGATATTGTAGCAAATTCAGTAAAGACTTTAAAAATGGTCCACATCAAAAAATAATAATAATTTTAAAATAATAATATATCAATATTGGTCCATCAGTTGTTACCATTGTACCACGCCAATGCAAGATGCTAATAATAGGGGAAGCTGAGGGGGAGGGGAGTGGGGGGGAAGGGTGGGAAGGGGGGTATGTAGAGACTCTGTACTTTCGCTCAATTTCTTATAAACCTAAAATTGCTCTAAAAAGTAAGGTCTATCTTTAAAGCTAGAGAGAGTCTTGATGACATATAGCTATGCCCCAAATTAGCCTAGCCCCTCGACTATACAGCCACAAGGCAATACATTCTCTTTGCAGCCTGAGCAAACTTGGGTTCATTTTCTGTCACTTGTAATCATAAAAAGTCCTGATACGTTTTGGGAGGAAATCCAGCTTGGCGGTCAAGAAACAACATGCAAACACGATGACAGGACCCACTGAGGTCCGACAGCCATCAGCAAGGGATGTTAGGGGTTTCCAGTGGGCAGGCGGCACCAGGGGGGAGCTGCCGCGGCTCTGGTGATCGGAGCAGTGGTGGGCAGTATGCCAGCCACGATCGGGGCGCCAGGTGAGGGCTCCGGGGCAGGACTCCAGACTAGCGGATGGGGAATGGCAAGAGCCAGGTGGGAGCTGCAGTACTGAACAGATTGTCAAGACAGTCAGGCCCGGGGAGCAAGACACAAGTCAGGCATCAAGAGCAGTGATGCCTTCTCCGACCAGACCGCTGGACGTGTCAATTGCATGGCACCCAGGAGGCACTCCCGTTCCCCCGTACCTTGCCTGCTTTTTCTCTTCCTCCCTAGCATTTTATCACTTACATACTGTATTTCTTTATTATGCTGTCCCTGGGGAAATCTGGGCTTAACGAGGGGCAGCAATCACTGTGTATTTTGTGTACCAGTGAACCTAAACGGTACCTGGACTGCAAGAGGTGTTCACTAAGTATTTATTAAATGCTGGGTCAGTTCTCTGTTCATTCTTGATGGGAGGCAAAGGGAAGAGGGGCAGTAGATTACATACATTCGAAGATCAGTATCTGGTAATAAAATGCTGCAAAGGGAGTAATGGCCAGATTTTAGCAATTCCTCCCTGGATCCTATATTACGCCTTAGCTCCTGCCCTGTCTCATCCCTCCTCTTCCATAATCAGACTTCCTGGAAAATACTCTGTACTCCTTATCTCCACGGTCTCACCCTCCTTCTCTCCTAGACTCACTGTAATACTGACAGCCACCCCCCATCGAAACAGTTCTCATAAAGGTCACCAATGGTGTCTTCCCACCAAAACCACATGCACATTTTAGTGCTTGTGTCTCTTGACCCTTTCTACTTCCTCCTCCTTAAAAACCTTTCTTCCTTCGGCTTTCGCACTCCTCAGGTCTTCTTCCTGCCTCTGTCACTTTGACCCTTCTCTGTTGCTTCACAGACTCTCTTTACTGTCTTCTTGAATCACGGATGATCCACACCCATATGGTATCCCTGGGCCTCCTCCCCACCTCTGCTCTCTCTTGATTCTCCCTGAGTGATAGCAGCATCGCTATGACTTTGACAACGACCACGATGGTGACAGTCTCCAACCTCCATCTCCACCTTAGCCCTCCTTCCTGAAGTTCAGCTCTGCGTGCTCCTCTGCCTCCCAGGTCTTTCTACTCCAATGCCTTATAGGCACCTCGATCTCAACATTTCCAAAATCAAACACATCCTCTCTCCTCCAAATTTATGACATCACTTTCCCCATAATTGCCCAGCCCATGAAGCTGCAAGTCATCTGTAACTTCTCTTCCTCTTATATCGATAAATCCCACATTTAATCAGTTACCAAATCCTGTCAATTCCACCTCCGAAACATTTCCTGAATTATTTTATTCTTGGATCTCTCTGTCGCTGTTTCGTCCCTAGACTCCTGTAACTTCCTAAAGTGAAAGGCTTTACCTTTAGTCTTGTTGCCTGCGATTGCCATGACAAAGTGGTGTTTCTAAATTGATTTTCCTTAAAATTCCCCAATGATTCCCCACAACCTTCAATATAAGATCCAAGCTCCTCAGTGAGGCGTGCAGAGCTTTTATGATCTGTCTGTCGCTCCACCCTCAGCCCCAACCTGGCCCCTCCCTGCAACCATGCACAGCTGCAATGAAGTTCCTCTTCCGGAAACACCCTCACCTGCCTTTGCCCTGGCAATTCCCACCTAGTCCTCAAGATTTAATTTCTGTGTTGCCTCCTCTGATTAGGTGCCCCAGTGCCTACTCTGTCAAAGCACCTACTGCACCTTTCTTATTCTGTTTTGTCTACCTTTCCACTAGATCGGTGTCTATTGAGAAGGTCCTTCTCTATTATCTCTATAATCCACCCCGTCCCACACAAAGTTATCCCAGTGCCTGGCTCTCAACAAGTGTTCAGCAAATGTACGTTGAGCGAATGAATGTCTTTAAGCTGGGAGTGAGCACGTGAGGGTCAAGGTTAGATCTAACAGAGGGTAGTGGACGTCTGTCATTCTTTCTGGCCACCCAGTATCTGACCCTCCCACATCTAGGGACTTTGAGTCTCAGTGGGAGTAGCGTCTGCCTGCCACTGTTGATGCAGTAGCGCATTATCCCAGTCTTACCTGTAGCTATGGCAGAGACTCTCCCCTGACTTCCTGCAGTCAGATGCTCGCCCCCTCCCCCAAGACCTTGAATGGGAAGCTAGCAGCTTAAGACAGATGGAACTGGAAAGAGGGGCCATCGGGCAAATATGTATCCCTTGCCAGCAACAGCAGTGGTGCTCGTAGCAGCAGGCGGTGTCCAGAGCCAGCAGAACCAGAGGAGCAGGCTGCAGCACCCATGCTAGCGGTGGCCACACCACCTATGCTAGTGGTGGTCTTCACAGGACCAGTTCTACAGCACAGTTCGGAGTGTCGTTCCAGGCTGTGTAGGCCAGAACCTAATTCCGGCTCCTCTATAAGCTACACAGCTATCCTTGGATCAGTTTTGTTTCAATCGACCAGAGTTAATTTCTGTTGCTTGCAACTACAAACTCTGACTGGTACCCAGAGGTTTCAAAGGTACAGCATCTAACGGAGATGCAGCACAAAGGAAACTAGGTGAAACTGCAGGGACATCAAAGCCTCAGCAGCCCCAAGTGGCCCCGTGTGAGCCGCTTGCTCGAGTGCCAGCTGGCCTGGATTTTGCCCCGTCCTTCTTCAAAACAAGGGGTAAGAATAGATCTGATGATACCATTGGGATCCAGAGTAACTTTCCTTTAAAAAAAAAAAGAAATCCGAGTCCTTGTCCTGGAGTCAAATCCTTCCTGTCCTGCGGTGTGCTTAGAGTTTAGCACCAGATGAGCCCTATTAAAGTTCGCGAGGGAGCTGGGGTTTGGTTCCAGCCAGCCTCTCTGGGAAGGAGTCACAGGGGTGGAATGGCTGTGTTTGTAAGCCAGGGAACAATGCCATTAAGGGGAAACAAAAGCCCAGACCATGTGATCTGCCAGCCTCTTGGAAGCCAGCTTGGCCGAGGTCTTGGAACCTGGGTGACACTCCGGAGGGTGGCTGGTGAGCAGGAAGTCTTCCCCTGCTCACGTGATCCAATGTGCTATTGGTTTAGCAGCCTTCAACGAGATCCTTGCCTTTTGGCGTTGCCCGGACACCCCCTTCCCCTCTCAGTCAACCTGGCTTCTGAGATACGAGTCCCTCATCAGAATCTACTCTGTAGATCAAGGCTAGACTATGAGTTCATCTGTTAAGTAAAAAACACTTCATCATATAATGGTTTCCCCTGGTGCCAGCACTCTTACTCTCTGCCCAAATAAATAATGTGATGGCCTTCTCAGAATTGAGGCATGACCACAGTTCATGTCCCAGTCATAGTGAGGTCTTCTCAGCGATGTGAAATGAGTCAGAAGGACAGTAGTTGCTCTCTGCCAGCCTCATTCTAGCTGGGTGATTTCTCACCATTGGCTTCTTCTACCCCAGGGAGCAGAGGCACCAAGACCCCACCCCCTCCCAATAATATCCTCCCTCCTGGGGTGCCTAGAATCACCAGCAGTAGTGTCTTTGTGACAAGGCATCGTTCCAGAACCACTTATGACAATGCAGATGTGTCATGGGAGGGATTATTATTAACAGCCACTAACACATCCACAAACAGCAGACCTTGAGGGAACGAAACCTCAGATAAGAAAGAGGGAAGAAAAGAAAGGTCTAACCCCATCATGGAAGCCAGTCATGGATGAGGCACCTCGGTGGTCGTCCTGAAGAGCCAGGGCACTTGGGAACACGGAAAGATGCAAGTGAACAGCTCATATAAGGGGAACACCTAGGAAAAGACCACCTGGGCCAGGAGAACAATTGGAGGCAAGGCTCGTATGAAAATCCATTGGTACCATCTCCAAGACCTTTCTTATGGAAACAAGTTGCACTCATTCATGAACGTCTTCTAAATGCCTCCTCCCTGGGATAACTACTGACTGTCACCTGTGGCCTGTCTCTTGGGACTTAGGACATCAGTGGAAACCAACGGAGCTGTATCATAATGGAAAGACCAACACCAATTCCCTGGAAAAGCATTTTTTTTTAATTTTATTGAGGTATAGTTGATTGACAATGTTAATTTCTGCTGTACAGCAAAGTGACTTCAGTTATACATATATATATATTCTTTTCCATTGTGCTTTATCACAGGATATTGAATATAGTTCCCTGTGCTCTACAGTAGGACCTCATTGTTTATCCATTCTATATATACTAGTTTACATCTGCTCATCCCAAACTCCCAGTCCTTCCCTCCCCTCCCACCCCTCCCCCTTGGCAACTGCAAGTCTGTTCTCTATGTCTGGGAGTCTATTTCTGTTTCAAAGGTATGTTCATTTGTGGCGTATTTTAGCTTCCACATATAAGTGATATCATATGATATTTGTCTTTGTCTTTAGCTTACTTCACTTAGCGTAATAATCTCTAGGTCCATCCACGTTGCTGCAAATGACATTATTTCATTCTTTTTTATTGTTGAATAATATTCTATCCTATATCTATACCACATCTTCTTTAGCCATTCATCTGTTAAGGACACTTAGGTTGCTTTCATGTCTTGGCTATTGTAAATAGTGCTGCTATAAACATAGGGATACATGTATCTTTTCAAATTATAGTGTTGTCTGGGTATATGCCCAGGACTGGAACTGCTGGATCATGTGGCAACTCTGTTTTTAGTTTTTTGAGGAACCTTCATACTGTTCTCCATAATGGCTGCACCAATTTACATTCCCCCAGCAGTGTAAGGAGGTTCCCTTTTCTCGACACCCTCTCCAACATTTATTATTTGTAGGCTTTTTAAATGATGGCCATTCTGACCAGTGTGAGGTGGTACCTCATTGTAGTTTTGATTTGCATTTCTCTAATAATTAGCGATGATGAGTATCTTTTCATGTGCCTATTGACCATCTGTATGTCTTCTTTGGAGAAATGTCTATTTAGGTCTTCTGCCCACTTTTTGATTGGGTTGTTTGTTCTTTGTTATTGAGTTGTATGAGCTGTTTGTGTATTTTGGAAAGTAAGCCCTTGTTGGTCGCATCATTTGCAAATATTTTCTCCTAGGCCGCAGGTTGTCTTTTCATTTATGGTTTCCTTTGCTGTGCAAAAGCTTGTAAGTTTGATTAGGTCCTATTTGTTTACTTTTGCTTTCATTTCTATTGCTTTGGGAGACAGACCTAAGAAAATATTGGTACTATTTATGTCAGAGAATGTTTTGCCTATGTTCTCTTCTAGGAGTTTTATGGTGTCATGTCTTGTATTTAAGTCTTTAAGCCATTTTGAGTTTATTTTTGTGTATGATGTGAGGGAGTGTTCTTAACTTCATTGATTTACATGTGGCTGTCCAACTTTTCTAACACCATTTGCTGAAGAGACTATCTTTTTCCCAGTGTATATTCTTGCCTCCTTTGTCGATGAATAGTCCAGAGGTGTGTGGGTTTATTTCTGGCCTCTCTGTTTTGTTCCATTGATCCATATGTCTGTTTTTGTGCCAGTACCACATTGTTTTGATTACTGTAGCTTTGTAGTATTGTCTGAAGTCTGGGAGGGTTATGCCTCCTGCTTTGTTCTTTTTGGAAAAGCATTTTTAAAGCACTGTAAAGCTATCAAAGATGAGAACATTCCAGTCTATGAAAAGTACAAACACAGCACACAACTTTTACTGATATTGTCCCAGGGATGTCATGAAACTTCAGGACACAGAATCAAGCCCTTGGACCCAGACAGGCAGCACCTCTGCCTGCAGCACTTTGCTCTAGAGAATTCCACTCAAGGAGTTCTGGGCCAGACGATGTGCCCACCCAGCACCCATTCCCCCTTGCAGACCATTGGGACTCTGGACCCAGGAATTCCACCCAGGTGGAGCCTTCTTTCTCAGGTCTGGACTCCCGAGGGACCACATGGCAAGTGTGTGCACCTCTGCTGAGAAAGAGAGTTCAAAGGGTGGCTCTTTGGAGAGGGATGGGATAGCACTGGGATCTGCAGGCAGAGGCGTCCAGAGGCATGTGCTAGAGGCTCCGTCAGGGCACAGGAAGGAACCAGGGATGGCACAAAAAGGGGAGCTTGACCTCGGACGTTTTTACTCCGGCTCCAATCCTGCAAATGTTAGAAGTAGGTCTGCCTAACGCATCATTTCTGTGTCAGCTCATCTGTGAAGGGGCTGGCCCCGTATGCTGGTGGGCATCTGCTAGGTCGTGAGGGGAGGACGATGGGCCCCAGCTGGGCAGATGGGGTGTGCACATCTGCTCCCTTCCTTCCTTACTATGGTCCCTAGAGAGAAGTTGAATCCAAGCACAGAGACCCAACCCCCGGCCCTCCTAAGCAAGAGAATGTTGCAAAGCAAACCCACACATGTGGGCTTTGAAAGACGCTCTCTTTGCCATGAAAACTAGAGGATGTTTTGGGAAACCATTTGGTTTTTATATCATTTCCCATACATGGTCCTTGTCCTGCAAGGGCCCGAGCGTGTTTGATAGCACAGCTGGTCCTCTGCAACAGTTTTTGAGCTTACCGGTTCAGGCTGGGGGACCGCCACCAAAGTGGGGCAGCTGAATGAGTCTGGGATGCCAAGCATTGAGCAGAGCCCTGCGGGAGGCAGGTTGAGTAGAGTGACCTGATATGCTAATCCTTTGAAAAAGTGTGGAAAGTCCTGGGATGTCCATAATTCCCCCAGACCACCCCCAGATGCCCCCAGAGTTGTCCCTGGGTGTCCCTCTCACTGGTCTGTGGCTCTGAGAGCTGCAGGGACAGGAGGGCAAGTAAGTGTCAGGTTCTTGAGAAGAGGTTGTAACATATCTAGACTGCAGTCTACCTGCCCGAGCTCCCACCTCCCTCTCCAAAGAAGGTGTAGGTTGTGAACAGGACCAGAAAGCCTTCCCCAGTGGCTGTGAAGACAAGGAGATTGCAGAAAGAAGGAAAGGAATCAGAAAAGAGGTCTAATTCACAGCCTCTCTTGCTCTGGGTTGCAAATGGTTTTTGAAATACCCGTCTCCCTATTTTCATATTTACGGGGCCAGGGCGGATTTTTCCATCTCAATGATGTCATTCCCAGCCCGCAGGTTTCCCAATACCCCGTCTGCTGGTGCAGCTGACTTCTGCAGAGACTCTGACCCATTTGCTCAGGTCATTTTACTGCAGCCTGGAAAGTGATGCCTGGAAAAAGGGACTCAACCTATGGCCCGTCAAATCTTCATGACGTCAGAGTCTCTTCCCTTTTGCTCCTCACTCATCTCTGCAAAGAGAACACTCTGGAAGGGACAGAGTGCCTGGAAGGGACCCAGCTTCACACTCAACGGTTTCCCTTTCCCATTTCACTTGCAAAATGTTCAGATAAGAGTTCTACTTCCCCTCCAGGCCCAGTCCAGGTGCAAAGGCACGTGGCTTCTAGTAACCCTTTGGTATAGGATATGAACAGCCAATGCCAATGGAACTGAATGTATGCCATGGTGTGTAAGCCTGTCATGTGACTGGGGACCTCTGTGTGTGTGACGGTCTCTGATCTTAAGATGGGGTGAATAAGGCTCACGCAAACTTAGCCATTCAAACAGCATATCGTATAAAAGATAATGTAAGAATGGGCAATTTTTACCAGCCCAAGTATAATTTTAATAAAGTTTTAAGTGCTCCCAAAGCACAAAGTTTCTAGTTCAAAAGCTATTTATGATACTATCAAAAGGGTAGTAATAAAAAGAGTGGTAATAGATTTTAGAGCACATGCGCGCGCACACATACACGCACAAGCGCCACAGTGACACACGTATACAAAGTTTTTATGGCTACACTGTTCCTGACAAGCCAAGCTCTACTATTTGCTCTCAGTCAGGATGGCAACAGAAAGTAGAAGTTAGGATTGGGAGTATAAAGCCCATTATACAATCATGGGCAGGTCTTCCTCAGCCTGGTCGATGATGCTTGGTCAAGTTTCACAAAGTCTAGAAGGAACTTCTAGATTTACTGTCGAGGCCCATTGTGATTATTTAATACTTACTCAAACTAATGGTAAACTAGCATTCTCCTCTTTTAGTTTTGCTCCCATCCATGTTATCTTTACTGTGTGTGACTGGTGGAAGGGAAATGAGAGCAATAGAGCCGAACGAAATGGTGAGGATGAACATTTATAGGACTGACTTTTTGTTATTCAGACTTTTTACTTCCCATCTGCTCTTCAGTGACGCAGAGAACTTTTACTGCTTTTCAAAGAAAGAAGAAAAGTACGCTCAACTTTTCCATTTTGATAACCAAAGAAAGTCTTTTGTGAGTGGTTTTCCAAATCATCAACATTGTCCTCCCACATATAAAATATAACATGTGTGATGGCTGAAAACAAAAATTACCTGGAATTCAACTAAACAATTTTCACATCAAAATGTTTAAAGGAAGAATGGGGCTTCCCTGGTGGCGCAGTGGTTGGGAGTCCACCTGCCGATGCAGGGAACGCAGGTTTGTGCCCTGGTCCGGGAAGATCCCACATGCCGCGGAGCAGCTGGGCCCGTGAGCCATGGCCGCTGAGCCTGCACGTCCAGAGCCTGTGCTCCGCAGCGGGAGAGGCCACAACAGTGAGAGGCCCGCGTACCGCAAAAAAAAAAAAAAAAAGAATGACTCCAAGTCATTTCTGAAATGTACTTGTCACCGAGCCTCTCCTGAATCCACTGTGCCCTCCTCTGATGGACAGGCGCACGAGACGGGTAGGGTGACCTTGAGCCCAGCGCCAGAGGTAGGATCTGACTTGTCTAGCAGACAACGTCCATCTCCATGGACATCAGGACAAGACAAGAAAGTCCAAGACCTGGTCTATGGTTGGAAAAGAACAACTCTGCAGCTGAACGGGGATGTGAACACCCGAAGCCCTAAGAACTACTGCTGGTAGCCTGAGGTGACCATGAGCGGAGGCAACCTTAAAAAAAAACAAAGTGACACGAGAAAACCAGTGAGGCGACATGGAGAGAGCTGGTCTCTGGTCCCATCTCTGGGTCACTGTAGCAGGCACTGCAAAGCCCGCCCGACTCTGGACTTTTCCGTATAAAAGCTGTACTTGCCTCAGTCGTCTGAATTGGGGTTTCTTCCCCTAAGACACACAGGCCCTTTGCCAGGTACAGCACATCGTGTGTCTGCAGCCACATGGATAATTTCATTTTTTTATGGAAATCTGTAATATGTTGAAACTTATGAACTTCTTTCCTTTTAAAGTTATTCAGCCACAGATGAAATACAGATCTGGGGAAGAATGAAAAATGCTTCTTAACACCAAAGCTCGGGTTTGATTCCCAGCAACAGGATGTAGTGAGTAAACAGGGCTGAGGTCACCTCTGCTGTCCAAGGCCAGGGCTGGAGTTAAGATCTCTGTTAGTGACAGTTAAATGAATTTATCTGCCAACATTTTCACTGTCGGGGGAAAGCATATTTTTAGAGGAAGAGAAGCTTGGGAACTGACCATTTGCAACAAGTCAACAAATATACAGTAGTCCCCTCTCATCCACGGTTTCGCTTTCTTCGGTTTCATTTACCCACGGTCCACTGAAGTCCAAAAGTATTAAATGGAAAATTCCAGAAATAAACAATTCCTAAGTTTTAAATTGTGCACCATTATGAGTAGCATGATGAACTCTCCCACCAGCCCGCTGCGTCCTGCCCAGAATGCAAAATCATTCCTGTGTTCAGAGTATGCACACTGTATATGCGACCCACCCATTAGTATAGGAAAAAGCATGGTATATAAAGGGTTCGGTACTATCTCTGGCTTTAGGCATCCACCGGGGGCCTTGGAATGTATCCCCCATAGATAAGAGGGGGGCAGCTCTATAGATCTTGTGACTTGACACTTGCATGGAGTATTTGATACCAACCATGGTCTAAAATAAGCCTAAAATGATTCAGTCATCCAAGAGAAATCTCTTTTGAGCAACAAAAAGTCACACTTGGTATCAGGCCAGGGTTGAGTCCGGGAGAGCAATGCTTACCCCCAATAGAATCAAAAGGAGCTCAGAGGCCTCCAAAGCAAAGACTCTGTAGTCACAATGCTGCAGCATCATCCTCAGCTTCAATCCTTCCAATCAATTCTGTCATAGCCAGTCTCTCCAGGAGTCACTCCATCCATTTCTTTTTTCATCCACTCTTCCTCAGAGAACACCTTTTCACTCACGGCAAAGCCCTTGTGGTAATGAGCACAAAATCTGTACCCCAGGAGCAGACCTACTTTAAGATAAGGGGGGGAACATTCCAGATGGTGAATGATCTCGAAAGGCTCTGAGAATTCTAGATCCAAATGGGATTTCACTGCATTAGAAACTTCTTGTCGATGCCCCATCCCCAAATTTCCAGAAGGGCAAAATCAAGCTCAGGATCCATTTAGCAAGTTGAATGGAGAGTTGGGACTAGATCCCATGTTTTCTGACTCCAAATTCCATGATGCTTTTCTCTTCGTCAAACTCCTTGTGGTCGTTTTACCTGTCAACCTGGCAAGGCTATGCTACCCAGGCATTTAATCAAACACGAATGTAGGTGTTGCTGGAAGGTATTTTGTAGATGTGGTTAACATCTACAGACGACTTTAAGGAAAGGCGAGAACCCTCAATAACATGAGCGGGCCTCATCCAATCAATTAGAGGCCTTAAGAGTAAAGACTGAAGTTTCCTGAAGAAAAGGGAATTCTACCTCAAGACTGCAGCATCAAGTCCTGCCTGAGTTTCCAGCCTGCTGTCCTGTCCTGTGGATTTAGGGCTTGCAGGTCCCTTTAATTTCATGAGCCAATTCCTTAAAATCTCTCTCAGTACATGGATAGATAGATAGATAGATGTAACAGGTAGATACTGATACACACAGACCATATTAGTTCTGTTTTTATTGAGAACTCTGACAGATACACTATTCAATGAATCAGATAAGGCAAATCCAAAATTCCCCTGATGAAGATCAAGAGATTAAGAGGCGCAGTGCGCCTTTCCTGGTGGCGCAGTGGTTGAGAGTCCGCCTTCCGATGCGGGAGACATGGGTTCGTGCCCCGGTCCGGGAAGATTCCACATGCCGTGGAGCGGCTGGGCCCGTAAGCCATGGCCGCTGAGCCTGCGCGTCCGGAGCCTGTGCTCCGCAACGGGAGAGGCCACAGCAGTGAGAGGCCCGCGTACCGCAAAAAAAAAGAAAAAAAGAGAGAGAGATTAAGAGGGAACTCCTCAGGATGTAAGAAACCACTGCCTAACGATTTCTGCAGGGAGATGGCAATGTGTGTCTAAGACCTCAAAACTGCTATGTCATGTAGTGGAAACTATGGGGAAAGAATCTCCAGCAGCCGAAGAAAGGGTGGTAGCATTGAGGGTTTCTTAAAGCAGGCAGAGTCGTCTCCCGATAATGTCATAGTAAAGGAAAAACAAGCAGCTCTCAGTTAGGGTGGAAATAATTTGGTTGGAACTGGTTCCGAAGAAGGAAGGATAAAGCCATTCTCTTTCTTCTTCTCTTTATAAAGCCATCTAGGTCCTTCTTTCTTAGAGAGGCAAGTCATGGAACTTGAAGGTGAATTTTGAAAGATTGCCAGTTTGTTGCCAAGTATATAACTATGCTTTTGAGCCTAATATTTGAAGGATGCCATTGATTCTATTTGCATGGTAGGAGGGAAAATACATGTACATATAGTGCTGATAGGCAGGGCGATTTTTGTTTTAAGCTTCAAAGGAGATTTGAAAAGGCATGACTTACTGAGTAGGAAATAGTCACTTAAAAAACAAACTAAATCACAGAAACTTCCTTTTCCCTTCTTACTGTGCTTCACCATTCACTTTACAAAGGAATTATCAGGAATCCTTCACATCTGGTACTGGGCATTGTTTTCCTTAAGGATCTCAAAAAATGTGAGGGTAAAAGAACAATAAAGAAGCTGTTACATGTTGCATCTCTCTGGGGAAAGCTTTTAAAATACTGATGCAATAGTCCCAGCTCTGATGCATTAAATACAAATTCTGAGAGTGCTAGAATTATTAGTCAGTATTAGTATTAGCAATTAAAAAAAAAAAAAAACTCCCCCAAATGATTCTAGATGCAGCCAGGGTTGAGAACAACTGGGATAAAGAATGGGATGGAACTGTTTATCAGTTAAACAGCAGCGTGAACAATGGGAATAGTGACCACCACAAAATTGGTATTGCTGTGTATTGAACGTTTGTGTCCCCACCCCCAGATTCATATTTGAAAACCTAATGCCCAAGCTGATGGTATTAGGGGATGGTGCCTTTGGGAGGTGATTAGGTCATGAGGGTGGAGCCCTCATGAAAGGGATTAGTGCCCTTATAAAAGAGACCCCAGAGAGTTCCCTTGCCCCTTCCGCCATGTGAGGACACAGCAAGAAGTCTTAACTGGGAAGACGGCCCTCACCTGACCATGCTGGCACCCTGCTCTCAGAACCCCAGTATCTGGAACTGTGAGAAATAAATTTCTGTTGTTTATAAACCTGTTCTAATAAATTTATATAATAAATAAATTTATATAATAAATAAATTTCTGTTGTTTATAGTCTGTAGTCTTTTGTTATAGTAACCCCAACAGACTAAGACAGGCATCAACCCCAAATAAGAGCAAGGTCCTTTGTGGCCACCCTCTCCAGAATTTCTGCACCCCCTCACCCCCAACATTTTACATCCTTTCCCTTGCTTCATTTCTCTCCTGCAGTTATTACTATCTGTAACGTATTATATAACTTACTAGTCTATCTTATTTATCGTGTGCCTCCCTCGGTAGGCTGGAGTCTCCACAAGGGCTGTTTTCTTCGCAACCGGTTGGCTGTCTAGTTCCTAGAACGGTGCCTGGTCACATCTCACGTTCTTGCTAAATACTTGTTGCATAAAGGAATGAATCCATGGGAATCAGGTCTGGTTTCGGTACTGTCCTTGTAAAGCAATTCTGCTGCTGTAAAACTTAGCAATTAGCTTCTGAAGGATTGCTCCTCACTGAGCTCCTCCATGATCCAAGAAGACAATGGGAGAGCTGGTCAACCTTGGCTGGGGACTTGTCATTTGTGTCCTGCAAATGAGCCACCCATTGGAAGCTCCCTCAGACAGGAATAAACAATCCAGTAGGTCATTCAACAGTGAGCCTTTGGAACTCAAAGAGGGGCTTTGCTTATGGCCTTGGGGACAATGAATTATAATCCAGATGGTCATGCAGGAAAGACGGTGCCACACACAAGCACGGGAAGTACAGAAAATCTAAAGTGAAGAATTGGCCGTAACGATTGGCTAGTGAATACCTGAAGCAAACATGCATTTTAAAACTAGCCTGGGATAAGAATATCATTTCAAAGACCTGAAGTCAAAGAGGTATTTAGGAGACAGGCCTGAGCTCATGCTTCCATGCCCAGGAAAATACCTTACAGGCCAGCAGGGAACGTGTCTTCTTCCAAGAGAGCAGAGCATGTCTGCAGGGGGTAGGAGGGGAGGGATGCCCTAGATGCCCAGCCTGGGGTTCCCATCTGCAGGAGGTGCCAACCAGCTGGTCCCTGAGGAGCAGAGGAATGCAAAACTTTCACCTGAAGTTCAAAGTCTGGGCTGGGCTGCTGGGACAGCTGACATGCATCCCCAGGTTAGTTGAAAGAAAAGCAGAACACAAACGGCCTGCAAGTGGATTTAAAAAGAGAATCTCTATGCTCTGTAAACATTCATTTCAACCCTCTCTCTATTTGCTCTGTTTCCTTAACTTCTTAATAAAAGTTTCACTGAAAAAATCTAGCCATCCACTTTGAGATAGATGAATATCCCCCCCGGGGGCTAAATGGGCTTGTGACATGAGAGGGTCTGCCCCAGAGCCTGAAAGTGCCCCTCTGCTTCTTTCAGCAACTCCAAAGGCAGCCAACCTCTGGACATCTAGTTATGTGAGATAAGAAATGTCCTTCCTGTTTAAGCCAATTGGAGTCAGGTTCTTGGCCACCTACTGCCTTTCTCTACCTTGCTTACCTGGTGAACACCTTCTAGCTTTGAGACCCTGCTCTCATGCAGCATTGATTCACTGCCCACCTGCTTAGTACACTATACATCTACCATGGCACCAATGTTGTTACTGAAGTTTCTGTCTCTGTCGGTCAGACGGTAAGCTCCTTAAGAGAAAGAAGTATGTCTTCTCCCTTTTGTTTTTCCAGAACTGACAAGAGTCCATGGCACAATTGAAAGGTGAATGAATCAATGAATAAATCAATGAATGAATGAATCGATGACTAAGTGAATCAATGATCTTAGAGATAGAGACCCCCTGTGACAGCAGAAATGCCAAAGCATAAGTGTGAGTCAGGAGAAAAGGAGACAAGAACGATAAAGGACACAATGGAAATGGGGAGACAGGAGACAGCAAAATGGGAAAAGTTTGAGACTGTAATTATGAGAAACTGATATGTGATCATTTGGGTTTATGGCAGTTTCATTGGATGGGAAAGAAAAGAGTGTGTATAATTGTATAATGCTTTGAACAATAAGCTGTAGAAATGAGATAATGCCATTTTGGCATTGATGACCTCATTTTGCAGCTGGTTTTCTTTGTTTTTTGTTTTTTGTTTTTTTTTGCCTGACTCCTGTCCTAACGCACCGCAAGCAGCTCCAAGGCAAAATGAGTGCTTGGTTCTTTGTGGCAAACTCAGCAGCTAACCCAGCATGTGTTAGGCCCCCATTAATGTAAGTTGAACCGAGGAATGAATGAAAACTTTAAAGCTCCCAAGTTAGACTTCACACTAACTACTGAAAGCACAGAAGAAATAACCTGCTGAATGAAATGATTTGTTCCTTGTTAAATCAAATTACTTTTTTTCTCCATTAACACCCTCTAACTTGACAATAATATGTACATCATTGGCTTTTATCTCCGATTTAGAAAGTAACCCATTAAGTGCAAAATCATATGCTTTATGCTTTAACCAGATTAACTGAAAATATCTTTTAGATACTGAGTTCTTTGCAAATCAGAAAAAAAAGTTTTTTCTTTCAGCCAAAAACGTTGTAAAGTCAGAATTGTGGGAAAAAATTTAAGCCATTATTGCAGTGTCTTTAATACAGCTCAGGGTCTTAATAATGTGAACAAGATTATCTGTATACTTCTCCACATGCTATTAAAGTCACAGAGAGTAATGAGGTGAATGCATCTCTTTGTTTTCTTCAGCTCCCGTTTCAATGGTGTCATCATTTTGTTATTAATATTCTCTATTTTCTCCTGTATTCCTTAAATTTCTGTATAAATAGTCATTCTTTCCAACACGGCACTAGAATAATAAAAACGCTCATTTTGAAAATAGGTAAACAGAAGCATAAAGAGGTTAGTTCTTTGCCATGTGGGGAATTCATTGAGGGCTCCAGAAAGTAGTCTAGAAGGACAGTTGAAAGAAAACTGCTTCCTCTAGCTGAGTTCACTTCAAAATAAGTTTTTCTGGCTCATTTGTCTTAAACCTGAGTAATAAACAGTTCATCCTTCAAAGGGAAAATATCTTGACCCCTACTCTCTGGTGTGGTCTTAAATTATTTCCATCCATTTCTAAAACAACGAATGGATCACAAAGATATTGGCAACACTAAACAGAAGGCTCTGTGAAGGCTCATGTACAATAAACCTCTCCCCTGATTTTGATTTTGCTGATTCATCCTTCAATTTATTCAATAAATATTTGTTAAGTATCTTCTACATGTCCGGCATTGTTCTAGGCACTGCCCATCATAGGTAAAAAGGAAAAAAGATACAGCCCCTGTCCTCAAGCTCCTGATAGCCTAGTGGGACAGCCAGACATATGAACAAATATGGTGCAGGTTAATAAGTGCTTTACTTGAGGTAAACACCAAGTCCTAGGCCAGCCCAGGAGAAGGCACCAACCTGGAACTAGGTATTGGGGATGGTGACAGAGAAGGGGACAGAACAATAACATTATGAGGAGGGATTGTCCAAAGTGTGTGGGAGGTTAGAGGGGGAGGGAGAAGTCACGTGACCCAGCTGCTACTGGGAGCCATTTCATCACCACCAAGGGAAACACACGTTGGTGAAGCCAAGGCCACAGGTGGCTAAGCAGAAAGATGGAAGACACTAGGTGCTCCGTGGCTTCATTGAGCTGCTGCATCAACCCATTCCAAAGCCACCCACCCTTGGGGCTTGTTTTTAAGCGACATAATATGTTTACATAGCGTCTAAGTTTAAGTTTTTCTGTTTCTTACAGCTAAAAGCATCCTAAGTGATACATGGAAGAGGAGGTTTGGAGGAAGGATAGTTCATTTTTACACACATTGAATTTGAGATGACTGTGAGACCACCTGGAAATTTCCCGGGGATAGGTAAGTCAGTCTGGATCACCCTTGTTAAAACATCTGTAATTATTTTTTAATACTTCGGCATAAACACTTTGAGTATCTGTATCCCCTGGACATTGAGTTGCAGTTGAAGTGCTTCCATGGCATCTTCAGGAACCCAGGTTCTTTCTTCCTACTCCACCATCTCAAGGTTATTTGCTTTTATCTACAAGTGTGTCCTCTTCCACTTACAGGATGGCTACAGCAGCACCAAGCATCCCATCCTTACCCAACAATGTCCAAAGGCCAAATTCCAGAACATTTTTCCTTTTGTTCCTTCTTGAGAGCAAAGAAAGTTTTGGAGGCTACACTCAGAGGTGCTTAGTTAGTATTTGAAGCACCCTATTCAGGTATCTACTTCCAGAGATGACCACAGCAAATGTTCCACATGAGGCTAGCTACATCTCAACTAGAGGATTTGTTATTATCCTAAGAGATTTTGGAAATTATTTTTCCCTTGTGAAATGAATGGTATTCAAGGTCCCTGACTGACCAGAGGTTTTGCCTTTGTGAAATGAAGTATGAGAAGGTGGCCGGTTCAGAAGTCCAACTCCTTTATCACATCCTGGATCTTAAACTCCAGGTGGTCTTGGACCCACATCCAACAGAGGGCTCTTCGCCCCATTTGACGCACATGGCTGGCTGGTTTTGCCATTAGAATACTGTCACCTTCCTATGTATCGTTCTATTCATGCCAAGGGCTACTACGTAAAAGGACAAGAGCTAGGGGACTTCTTCCAGCATTCAGGGTCAGGGAAGATGCCTCTTTTTGTGTGCTCTCGCCAACAGATGTTTGTACCCGTGGCAGGATTCATGTCAGACTTTCTTTAGTGAAGCGCATCACTGGGGAGCAAGTTGTGGATGGGTAGACATGGAGCCCCCAGGCGCCTCTACTTGTTGGAGGCTACCACTGTCTACTGGACAATTCTGAATGGTCAAAATAGCTCAGGTCAACTTGCAACACCACCACACCAAGATACCTCTCCCTACAGAGACTCAAGTATTACACATCCAGGTTAGGTGGGTCCTGGCAGAGACTCAGTCCAGAGACAGGCTTCCTGGAATCCTAGGTAAAGCCCTCGGATGGAGAGCCAGCTAGGAGAGCCATCACCTGACTATGCAGCAGAGTCTATTCAGTTGCTCTTCTTCCTTCCTTCCTGCTTCCTGTGTGTGTGTCTCCTAAAATATCCAGCTCAGTCAAAGAGGGTAAGAAAGCAGATATTACTGGTTAAGGGCATGTGCATTGATGTTCCTGTTCAAGAGCTTCCTTACACAAGATCTAACCCTTTTTAAAAAAAATTTATTTATATTTTATTTATTTATTTTTGGCTGCGTTGGGTCTTCGTTGCTGTGCGCGGGCTTTCTCTGGTTGCGGCGAGTGCGGGCTTCTCTTCGTTGTGGTGCGTGGGCTCCTCTTTGCGGTCACTTCTCTTTTTGCAGAACACAGGCTCCAGGCGCGCCAACTTCAGTAGTTGTGGCTCATGGGCTCTAGAGCTCAGGCTCAGGAGTTGTGGCACACGGGCTTAGTTGCTCCGCGGCACATGGGATCTTCCCGGACCAGGGATCGAACCCGTGTCCCCTGTGTTGGCAGGTGGATTCTTAACTACTGCGCCACCAGGGAAGTCCCAAGATCTCACCATTTATTCGGCCTCTACATACATGATTTTTCTCACAGCCATCTTTCACAAGCAGGGGGTGGCCAGCACTTCCTGATGGCCAGCAACTCCCCAGGTCTAGTGCCTCCTTCCTTCCCCCTTAAGTCAGTATATCAGAAAGCAGATGTGGGAGAGTGATTTATTCCAGCTTTACTGAAGAGTGATTGACAAACAGAAAATTGTATATATTTCAGGTATGCAACGTAATGTGTCGATATCTGTATACATTGCGAAATGATTACCCCAATTAGCTAACATATGCATCATCTCACATAGTTACCTCTTTTTGTGTGTGTGGTAAGAACACTTGAGATCTACTCTCCTAGTGAATTTCAAGGATATAGTATGTTATTATTAACTAAGGTCTCCATGCTGTCCATTAGGTCTCCAGAACTTATTCATCTTAAAACTGAAAGTTCGTACCTTTGATCAACATCTCCCCTTTCCCCCACTACCCACACCCCCTGGCAACAATCACTCTATTACTATGAGTTCAGCTTTTCTAGTTGAACTCCACACATAAGTGAGATCATGCAGTATTTGTCTTTCTGTGTCTGGCTTATTTCACTTAGCATAATGTTCTTTAGTTTTATCCATGTTGTCACAGACGACAGGATTTCCATGTTTTTAAGGCTGGATAATATTCCTGTGTGTGTGTGTGTGTGTCTGTGTGTGTGTGTGTGTGTGTGTCACATTATCTTTATCCATTCATTCATTGACAGTTACTTGGGTTGTTTCTATGTATTGGCTACTGTGAATAACCCCACTGTGTTCATGGGGGTTCAGATGTCTCTTCAAGGTAGTGATTTTATTTCCTTTGGATATATACCCAGAAGTGGAATTGCTGAATCATATGGTAGTTCTATTTTTAATTTTTTGAGGAACCACCATACTGTTTTCCATAATGGCTTACCAATTTACACTCCCATCAACTCTGCATAAGGTTCTCTTTTCTCCACATCCTTGCCAATATTTATCTTTTGGTTTCTTGATAATAGCCATCCTAACAGGTATGAAGTGATATCTCATTGTGGTTTGCATTTCCTTGATGATTAGTGATATTAAACCTCTTTTCATGTACCTATTGGACATTTGTGTGTCTTCTTTGATGAAGTGTCTATACAGGGCCTTTATCCATCTTTTAATTGGGTTATTTGAGGGTTTTTTGCTATTGAATTGTACGAGTTCCTTATATATTTTATTAGCCCCTTATCATATATAGGATTTGCAAATATCTTCTGCCAATCTGTAGGCTGCCTTTTCATTTTGTTGATTGTTTCCTTTGCTGTGCACATGCTTTTTGGTTTGATGTAGCCCCAGTTGTTTATTTTTGCTTTTGTTGCCTGTGCTTTGATGTCAAATCCAAAAACCTATTGCCAAGGCCCATGTCAAGTGTTTTTCCCCTGTTTTCTTCTAGGAGATTTAAGGTTTCAGGTCTTACATTTAAGTCTTTAATTCATTTGGGGTTGATCTTTGTGTTTGGTGTAAGATAAGGTCCAATTTCATTCTTTTGCATGTAGATGTCCAGTTTTCCCAGCACCATTTATCGGAGAGACTGTCTTTTCCCCATTGAGTATCCTTGGTGGCTTTGGTGAAGATTACTTGGCCATATATAAGTGATTTTTTTAAAAGAGATAACTTTAAATTGGCTCTAATTATAGGTATACATATATCACATTTGAACTTTCTATAAGACTCTGTTGTTTTATCTAAAAATATAACAGTTGCCAGGGCTGTCATTTTCCATTTAACTGAATGTGGGATACCCACAAACCAGCTTCCCACAACAAAATCATAAACACTTCCTGTGCCCTTTGTGGAGACTCCCTCTTCCTCTAATTGCCTCCAATTTCCAAACTCTCACCTCCCCCGTGCAGAATTACAAAAGCGAGCGTGTCAACCTCATACTGGAAAAAGTGTTAACGTGATGAGATCTATTTTCTTTGGAAGGGAGGAACTGTGAGTGCAAAACTAAAGGCAGTTCAGATCAGGTTAACACATGTCCTTGGCTAGAGAAAAAGCCTTTAACTTCCCATGATTGGTGTAGCACATTCATTCAACTAGTCCCTATGGTTCCTGGAGCATATGAAATTTTAAAGTTTCCAGTATACTCAGTGAGTGAAATAGCAGATATTTTTTGACTAAAGGACAACTACATATTATATAATCAAGAGGATGGAAATCCCAACTCTACAGAAGCAGTTATTTTGGGAAAATGGGTCTTGGAATCTCCTTGGTGACTCTTTGGTTAGACAATCCCAGGCCATTGCCTATGAACAAAGTAAACCCTGCTCTTTTATTAACCACCGGTGAAAAGGAGGGCAAAGGATCAACTAGGTCATGGGCAGATTGCCAGGTTCTCTCTGATGTGCTAGAAATAGGTGTGGCTCAGAAATGGGCTGACCTCTTCCTTTTGTACTTCTCCCTCCAACATATCAACACCACCTCAGAAAATATATATAATTCTTATCTGAATTGTGAACGCAGGAGAAACCTCACTTGAGAACAACGCTTTAAAATTTGCTAAAATTGTGCACTCAACTTTTTTTTTTTTTTTGCGGTATGCGGGCCTCTCACTGTTGTGGCCTCTCCTGTTGCGGAGCACAGGCTCTGGACGCACAGGCTCAGCGGCCATGGCTCACGGGCCCAGCCGCTCCGCGGCATGTGGGATCCTCCCGGACCGGGGCACGAACCCGCGTCCCCTGCATCGGCAGGCGGACTCTCAACCACTGTGCCACCAGGGAAGCCCCTATGCACTCAACTTTTATTTCTTAGCTTGGAACATATATGCCCCTCAGCTCTAAATTGTCTGAAAATTTTGCATTTTTGCCATCATGTCGTCTTTTATGGATGGTCTCCAATAGTCAAAGTGGTTTGATGTAAAATTTGCATGGTTTTATGAGGACTATTTATTTTATTTCATTCTAAGAGAATCCAAGAAGCTGTCTCTCTCTTTTCCAGTTGGGATGCAACTGAATATCTGGATTGGAAAATTCCTGTCTGAGCACACTGGGTGTATCATGCACTATCATGCCACTATGTTTAACATCTTTTGAAAGTAGAAACCTAGTGTAAGAAATTATCAGGGCTTAAAATGAATGGTATGGTATTCCCACCAGCTTGTTAAGATACCCACCTTGTTGGTGTTGGCGTGTGTGTGTCGAGGGGGGCAGTTTGTGATTTTGCTAAGAGTATGAAAAGGAACTAGAAAACTAACATTTGATTGCATGGGTCTGTCAGTTGCTTTCTATTAGAATTGCTTTTATGTCAAATCATCTGTCTAGCAGAAAGCTTTCTTAATAGGGTATTTTTTTTAATAGGTAGCCTAGAATTCTGTTCTCTTCTATTAGGGTCCATAGGAAAAAGAAGGGAAGATTTCATTCTAAAGAAATGCAGGAACACTAGTTTGTACTAGAAAGTAGAAATGCAGCCTAGCACAGTTGCCCCTAATGATGCTTAAATAAAGGGAATGCAGAGTTAGGGTGGGATGAGGGAATGATAGATGTTTACATACAAGTTTACAATATGCTTCTAAGCAACACTGCCCTCTACAGATGGTATTCCCAAGGCTTGACTTCAAGGCAACTTTAAGACATTGAAAATAAAATTAATTTGTTGAATGAGATCAGTTGCCTATGGAGGTGAATATCTCCAAGAGTTTTTCTGTTAATAGGTATCCAGGAGCCTCTCCAACACCAAATTCCAATTAACATGACCAAGAGAGCATAGTCGGAATCTGATTCTAACCAAGGAAGCTGAAACCCACTTAATTAACTATCCTAGGTCTTAACAGAGACTGTGCCAAGAGAAGAGGAAGGATGGGCGTGGAGCCTAGACAAGGAGAACAGAATTAACAGCTATTCAGTTATTGGCAACATGAGTTCTGTACAGCCCAAGAAAGTCATGCTTTGACTGGTTGAATTGAGCTTCCCAGCCTGCTGCAAAGGTTACCCTTAGAGTGGAAATGGATCATATGCCTAACTCCACTGAGTCTTAATTTCCCCATCAGTAGGAGGTGAGTTCAGAGAGGTAATGGGACATACTTTGTAAAGGACCTATGGGCTACTGTGAAGACTTGATTTTTATTCTGAGTGAGAGAGCCATTGGAGGGTTTTGAGCTGAGAATTGATTGGGATTATCAGAAGCTAACATTGTAGAAGGATTAGAAGGATCAAATGATCTAATCCACGTAAAGCATTTAGCACCACGCCTAAACTATTAATAGTGCTCAGCAAGTGGTAATCATGATGGTGATTACCATACTTAAGTGGTGCTATCAAAGTGGCTCCTCTTCACCAAGACTGAATCATGAAGAAATAGAAAATCTGAACAGACCTATTACTAGTAAGGAGATTGACCCAGAAACCAAAAACCTCCTAACAAAGAAAAGCCTTGGGCCAGATTCACTGGTGAATTTTACCAAACATGTAAAGAATTAACACCAAAAAAACAAAAAAGAATTAACACCAACCCTTCTCAAAAGCTTCCAAAAAATTGAAGAGAGCGGAACACTTCCTAACTCATTCTATGAGGCAGGCATTACCCTGATGTCCAAGTCAGACAAAGACACTACAAGAAAAGAAAACTAGAGATCAATATCCCTGATAACTACTGATGCAACAATCCTCAACAAAATGCTAGCAAACATAATTCCATAACATATTAAAAGGATTATACCATGACCAAGTGGGATTATACCATTTAATCCTGGAATACAAGGATGGTTCAACATACAAAAAAAATCAATCAATACAACAACATATTAACAGTGTGAAGGGGGAAGATATGATCATATCAATTGATGCAGAAAAAGCATTGAGAAAATTTAATACCCTTTCATGATAAAAATACTCAACAAACTAGGAATAGAAGGAAATTACTTCATATAATAAAGGACATATATGAAAAACCCACATTGTACTCAATGGTAGGATCATACTAAATGGTGAAAGACTGAAAGCTTATCCTCTAAGATCAGGAACAAGACAAGGATGTTCGCTTTTGCCACTTCTGTTGAACACAGTATTGCTGAATAGTATTGAAAGTTCCAGTCAGATCATTTAGATAAGAAAAAGAAATAAAAGGCATCCAAATTGGAAAGGAAGAAGTAAAATTATCTCTGTTCACAGATTATAATGATCTCATATGTATAAAATATAAAAATTCCACAGATATACACACACACAACTATTCAAACTAATAAATGTATTCAGCAAAATCACAGGATGAAAAACCTATGTACGAAAAAACCAGTTGCATTTCTACACACCAACAACAAAAGATCAGAAAAAGAAATTAAGAAAACAATTTCATTTCCAATAGCATCAAAAAGAATAAAATACCTAGGGATAAACATAACCTAGGAGGCAAAAGACTTGTATACTGAAAACTACAAAATATTGCTGAAAGAAATTTAAAAAGGCACAAATAAATGGAAAGACAAACTATATTCACGGATTAGAAGACCTAATGTTTTTAAGATGTCAATACTATCCAAGCGATCTATAGATTCAATGCAATCCTTATCAAAATCCCAATAATTTTTTTGAAGAAATAGAAAAATCCATCCTAAAATTCATATGGAATCTCAAGGGACCCAAAATAGCCAAAACAGTCTTGAAAAAGAACAAAGTTGGAGGTCTCACATGTCCTGATTTCAAAACTTACTACAAACTACAGTAATCAAAACAGTATGGTACTAGCATAAAGACAGACATATAGACCAGTTGAATAGAATAGAGGGCCTAGAAATAAACCCTCACATACATGGTCAAATGATTTTTCACAGGGATACCATGAGCATTCAATGGGGAAAGGATAGTCTTTTCAACATACGGTGTTGGGAAAATTGGATATCCATGTGCAGAAGAATGCATTTGGATCCTTAACTTATACCAGATATAAAAATTAACTCAAAAGACCTAAATGTAAGAGCTAAGACTATAAAAGTCTAAGAAGAATACATAGAGAAAACTTCATGATATTAGATTTGGCAATGATTTCTTAAATATGACACACAAAGCACAGGCAACAAAAGAATAAATAGATAAATTAGACTTCATCAAAATTAAAATTTTTGTACATCAAAGGACACTATGAACAGAATGAAAAAGCAACCCACAGAATGGGAGAAAACATTTACAAATCACATATCTGACAAGGAATTAATAAGCAGAATATATAAGGAACTCCTATAATTCAACAACATAAAATAAACAACTCAATTTAAAAATGGGCAAAGGCCTTGAATAGACATTTTTCCAAAGAATATAACAAATGGCCAATATGCACATGAAAAGATGCTCAATATCACTAATCATTAGGGAAATGCAAATCAAAACCACAGTGAGACACCACTTCACACCCAATAGAATGGCTATTATCAAAACAAACAAAACTTCAAAAAGCAACAAGTGGCGGCATGGACGTGGAGAAGTTGGAACACTCGTGCATTGTTGGTGGGAATATAAAGTGGTACAACCACTGTAGAAAACGGTACGTCAGCTCCTCAAAAAAGCAAAGATAGAATTACCATATGATTCAGCAATTCTCCTTCTGGGTATATACTCAAAAGAATTGAAGACAAGGTTTTGAAGAGTTATTTGTATACCCATGTTCAGAAAAGCAATAACCTCAATTGCCAGAAGGTGGAAATGACCCAAGTGTTCATTGGTGGATGAATATGTAAACAAAATGTGGTATAAAAATACAATGGAATATTATTCTGCCTTAAAAAGGAAGGACATTCTGACACATTTCAACATGGATGAACCTTGAGGACATTATGCTAAGTGAAATAAGCTAGACACAAAAGGACAATACTGTGTGACTCCACTTAACATGAGGTACTTAGAGTAGTTAACTTCATAGGGACAGGAAGTAGAATGGTAGTTGCCAGGGAGTGGGAAGAGGAGCCAATGGGGAGTCAGTGTTTTATGGATACAGAGTTTGAGCTGGAAAAGATGAAAAAGGTTCTGGAGATGGATGGTAATGATGATTGCACAACAATGTGAAAGGAGTGACCACCTGAGCCTGTGACACTGCGTCCAGAGCACGATTTGCGTTTTGGGGATGTCTTGGTTACCACTTCTCTGTCTAGTAGCAAAGCCAGCCTGTTACAAAAAGCAGTGCAGTTAGCAACTGCACTACGGGCTCTGTTTCCCTTCCTTTTTGTAAAGTATCCTTTTAGTTAAAATACCCAGGAATGATTTCCAGAACCACAGTTACTTTCTCTTCCTGTGTTAGGCTGGCTACTTTGTTGGCGTAAGAACTAGATGAAGGGACTGCCCCGGTGGTCCAGTGGCAAAGCATCGCCTGCCAACACCGGGGACGCGGGTTCTGTCCCTGAAGATCCCACATGCCGTGGCGCAGCGAAACCCTCGTGCCTCAACTAGAGAGAGCGAAGCCCTCACGCTGCAGTGAAGATCTCGCCTGCGGCAGCTAAGACCTGGCACAGCCAAAAATAAAATAAAATAAAATAAAATAAAAAAAAATTAAAAAAATAAATATTAAAAAAAAAAGAACTGGATGAAAACTTACCACTGCTATAGAAAGACTTTCTGAAACTTCCAAACTAACTCTGAAGCCCTTAGTTGCTTCTTGTGGGAGCTGTGCCTTTCTTACACTGCCAGATTTGTCAAGGGAGAGGGAGAGAGGAGAAAAATAGCACCATTCAGCTAGGAAGAAGGCAGTGTTAGGTCTGATATGCAATGATAAAATAAAGTAGAAATCCTTCTCCATATATTCCAGCCCCCCTTGTCTTCCCAAGGCTAAGATGGGAGTCTCTTCCATGTGCTCCTGTGGTGTCCAGTGCTGACCCATAAGCCTTCTCGTACTGCACTGACACTGCCCAGTTACCCAACCGTATCTCCTACTGGAATGTAAGCAGCTTCACGGACTGTGTCTTAAACTATCTTTGTTTCTCCAGGACTACTGCTGTCCTGGCACAGATTAAGAACACAGTACTTCTTGGCTGAAAAATAAAGAGTAAGCAGCCTACTGCTGTATTTCATTGACTGTACGATCCCACCCATTATAAGACTTTTCCATTGCAAGACCACTAAGAAAGAAAAAATTTATAATCAGAAGATAGCAGCAATTATAAGACACATTCCACTTTTAGGGTTGTTATCACCTTGGTTTTAGTCCTGGATCAGGGAAGAGATGACCGCAAAAAGGTTGAAGACTAATTGGCATCACTTCAGAAATACAGATATGTGCACGTCAACTTACACAAACGAAAACCTTTCCTCTCTAATTAGTTCACTTGGCCTCCCTATCTTGAGCTTTCCTGCTCAGACCAGATGTTGTTTCACATTGAAATGACTCACCCTCCTGTCTGAACCCCAGGAAACTAAAGACAGATAGAGGGACTCATTTCTCAGGTATGATTATGTACCAAGGCTGAGCTCTTAAAAAAAAAAAGTATTACTTGTTGCCTCTTCCAAGACAGCTTAAACGATGAGGCTCAGTGCCTCCAAAAGAGAACTATTTTGCCTCCAGGCAAGCTTGTAACAAAGAAGCTTATTCATCATCTTCTGAGAGGAAACATGTCATGACAAAAGTACCAGGTAATGAAAAATCTGGGCACTCCTATGGCACTTTTAATGGGAAGATCTCACAGCAATCCCACACTGTCATTGACAAAGCCTTGCCATCAGCAGGAGGCAAAGTAGAAAGCATCTCTTTCCGTCGTGTTATACACCATGAAACTAAGATAAAACAATGTTAAGCAAATTAATAAAAATGAAAGGTATGAATTCAGGTATGAATACTTGACTGTAAATCCTCAAACATCCTACAAAGAATAATAATAAGCAGTAGAAGCATGTCATAATTCAGAGGATAGACAGGATAGAGATAAACAGAACTGGGCTCCAATCCTGGGTCTACTACTCCCTCCCTCTGTGACCTTGGGCAAGTGTCTGACCCTCTCTGAGGGTCAGTGTCCTCATCTGTACAATGGGACTTGTAAGAATATGCGCCTCACTGTAACCATGTAACGATAGGGTACTCTATGTAACGCGCTCAGGACAATGGCAGGTGGACAGCAAGTGCTCTGTGAATATCAGCTCCTCAAATCGGAACCAAAACAGATGCCCGTTTACTACGCCCACGGGACTGCACACCCTGGCACTTAATTTTGCAGTGTTTCCATTTCATCACTCCCAGTTTGGTCTTTTTCTCCTCCTTGCTCAGTTTGGGACCCAGAGTCCACTGCTGCGTTTGCTACCCCGTGGGGTCCTCTCTTCTTTGCCTCCCCCCACCCCACCTTCCTGCTGTTCCTTCTGTGACCATCCTCAGGCTGGGATGATTACAATGGCCCCTCAGCTCCAGGCTTCCCAAATCTAATCCATCCTACGTGGCCTCACCTGTTTATCTTCCCACAGTGAAATCCCAAGCGTGACATTCCTCTGCTCAAAATTCCCAAAGGTTCCCCACTGCCTTCTCACCACAGCTTTCAAACCACTTTTGGCCTCAATTTACCTTTCCAGATGTCGCTCCAACTTAACCAAACAGATGTACCTGCCTATCCCTATGCTGCATTCCCCTACATTCAAGCTTTTGTTCATACAGTTTCCTTTTATTGCAAGGTCCTCCCCTTCATCTCTGCCTTTAAAAATCCTAACCCTTCTTCTAGACCAACCTCAAATTCCACCTCCCCTGCAATGTTCCTTTCCAGACCCTCCAACCTCCTTTGAAACGTCCTATGTGTATTTCTCTTTGAGACACTTATATTCAGATTCGCATTAGGGCTGCTTCCATCATAAGGCCTGCCTCACCTCTGTGGTCTGTCCTTGGCTTTGTTCATACCAAGTGGACAACAAATATGGATGTTACCCTGCTGCGTTTAATTGGTTATATTTGAATACACTTATTTACCTTGAACCCCTGTGTCACATATGCCACTAGCACAGAAAGATAAAATCAAATCAACTCTTGTACTTGCTGCTATGTTTAGCAACATAGGGTGGGTCCTGGGTTGCTGGAATCTCTACCCAAAAGAAACCCTTCCAGCCCATTAAAATAGTGCATCATTTGTTCCTTTAACTAACGCAGCAGATATCATCTTAGCCATGCCATCCACTAAGCTAAGTACGGTACTACTACAAATGTCTTATTCTGGTTGTGGGTGTAAACTGAAAATTGAACAAGAAATATTTGGGGTTCTGTTTGTTTGGGATTTTGATTTAGAAAAAAAAAATTACAGTTCTTGCTATAACAGAGGACTTGGTGAAATCCTCGGTCCAGTCTCAGAATAGAAGGATGTAGACAGTAGGGCTGAGCTTCCATCATTTAATATAAGCCTGTAGAATGTCAAGTGAAACTATTTTTAAAATCCCGTTTTAATCCTATCTTCACTGTTTGGCAGTTCTCATTGCTTGCGTTCAAATCAGCAAGTCAGACGAAAAGCGATTTGTTAAACTAGATAGAAAAAATAATCTTAAAAAATCAGAATATCTTAGTAATGTTTGATGCCAAAGACTTCTCGGTTTTTTCAATCTGGTCCTAAGCTACATGGGCAGGAATACAACCCCAGAATGCTCAAGGGGTGTCTCTGGGAAACATCATTCAAGAAACCCCGCCTCTATACTGTCTCCCAAATTGAGATTACCAGGAACTTTGAAATGACTTTGTAGCTCATTCCAATCAGAATATTCGACCTGAGGACACGGGGAGGGGGAGGGGGAAGCTGGGACACAGTGAGAGAGAGGCATGGACACATATACACCACCGAACGTAACACAGATAGCTAGCGGGAAGCCGCCGCATAGCACTGGGAGATCAGCTCCGTGCTCTGTGACCACCTGGAGGGGTGGGATAGGGAGGGTGGGAGGGAGGCGCAAGAGGGAGGGGATGTGGGGATATATGTATACATAGAGCTGATTCACTTTGTGATACAGCAGACACTGACATAACATTGTAAAGCAATTATACTCCAATAAAGATGTTAAAACAAACAAACAAAACAAAACAAAAAATAAAAGTTAAAATCCAGTAATTCCAGTAACAGGAAAGTAGATATATAAATAACTCAAGATGCCGCCTTTTAAGAGCAGCAGCACCATTTTTTTCAAATAACGCCCTTTAAGTCTCAGAAAACGATCACAGAAACATCCCCATTACGAATAGGTTTATAGGCCAGTTCCTTTCTTTACTGCTATGCGTACACTGATGGTCCTTTCCAAATTTTCCCAAATATCATGTGATTCATTGTAAGTAGAGGCAACTTCTTAAATTCTATAATCAAACCTTTCGTATTGTGGATCTTCATATAGATAAATTCACAAACCAGTAAAAATTTTTAAATGCTTTTCCAGACCCTATTTCTCCTCATCTTGTGTTGAGACACTGCTGGTTCTGGAGCACCAGGGGCAGGTAAAGGTCAATGTTGGCCACTGCCAAGGCCCTGGTGCTTATTGTCATGGCCTCCCTCCGCATCCTTTGAGAACCTTATGAGAATTTAAAAGGCTTTACACACTTCCTCTCGCTAGTAAGAGCTCCCCCAATGTCTCACTCACTCATAACGCTAAACAAGCTTGTTTCCTGAAGACACTCACCAAACACTGGACTCTCCCCCAACACCACTCCTTCTACAGTAACACTGGGAACACTCACCGCTGGCGTTTCAATAATTGATGGTCTGGGAATAGAAGTCTGAAAAGTAACTGCTTCACAGTCCGACGCCCCATCTAGAGAGCTGGGCAAATCCACAGGGGTCTCCGCGGGCTGGACAGCAGCGTGGTTACTTGAGTTCCGGTTCGCACTGCCATTTCTCTCTGAATGGGTGCCGGAATCTCGCCTTTTCTCTGGAGTTCCTTCTTCCCTTCGTGGGTGACTTGGGTGTCGGCCCGCTTTGGCCTTGGGCTGAACAAAGACGGTGGAAGGGCTATCGGCTGCGCTGGGCTGATCGAAGGGAGCAGTCTCCCTTGTGTCCCCAAAACAAGCCAGCAGCGCTGAGCACGGGAATGGATGCATCCTTCTAGGTGGAGATTTCAGGCTTTCAGCCAGCCTTGCCTTCCACCTGGACATGACCCGCGGCGAAACATTACAGAGTTCAAAGGGGGAAAGAAAATTCTCCAGGGATTCTGATCACCTCCATAGTAGGTGACTGTTTCCTTGCCTGAAGGACCTTTAGTGGCTGCCCCCAAATAGAAGATTAGGAGATGGCCAGGCCACCCTCCCTGAGAGTCCCTCGGCAGCCAGCCCCGCTTCTGAAGCATCCGTTCCCGGCGATTTCACGCTCTTCCTTCCTTGATGCCGTCAGTGGCTAAAGAAAGCTGTCTGTGAGGCATGTGGTTGACTTGGGTTACAGTCCCCAGGCGGGGCAGACACTTCAGTGTGAGGTGGTGCCAAGTCAATGGACAGCTGCTTCAGATTACCTTGGAGGCATAAAGATAATGTAGCTGATAGCATCCGCCATAATAGCGTCAGCCCGTGTATCAATAACATCACAACAGCCACGTAACCTTCTTCGGTTACCCCCTTCAAATATTTATTCCCCCCAACAAAACAAAAACCACCCAGTTATGCGTCACAAATGAAGACCCCCGAGAAGGTCCTCGACCCTGGAAGCTGTTTCATTATTAAAATAGGAGGCCGACTTGAATCTTCCGTCTGGAGAGATCCATGTTTGGGTCTGATGTCCCAAGAACTTTTCTCGACCTTTCCTGAATCTTCTCCCAAACAAACTTCCTGGCTTCAGGATCCATATTGTCGCCTGGTAACTACAAAGAAGTCTTTGTTAATTTGGTCTTTACTATCCATGCTAAGTCCTTTATTAATTTTCAACAACACCAAAAAAAAAAAAGAAAAAAAAGGAGCCAACGTGAGCAATTAACACAGATATTATGTATGTGTGAATGTGTGTTCTGTCCATCTACTGTGTATATTACTTAATTTTGGAAAATAACCCCCTTTTGAACATAGATCTATTTTCAACACATCAATTTGTGAATGGTGAAATAGAATAAGAATCATAAATTATAACCACATTCCAAAACAATGCTCAAAATTGAGATCTTTCCTTAGCCGAGCATCTGCTAGGAATGCTAAAGAAATATAATACTGTAATGGTTTTCCCATTAATAGTGACTTTCAGGTCAAGATTTCAGGGTATATTGCCCTTTCTAATTTATTTGTTTGCTCTCTCTTTTAATATAATGTCAAGATGTGCTCTTAAGCTCGGACAGGTGGTAGATATTACAGCATGTATCCCCATTTTATGGAGACAGAAACCGATTCTTTGAAATTTCAAGATTCTAACGCAAGATTATGCTGTTGAGAAGGGCTAGTTGAAAGCCCAAGACCCCTGCTATCCTATCTGGTCTCTGAGTCCCATTCGACCTGACAATCATCTTACCAAAATAACAGCTGTACTAGGAATATTGTCCTGAGTGTGCAGCCGTATCGATAATACATGAGGTCAGATATGGTGGGAGGAAGAGTGGATACAGCATCAAATGAGGACTTTAGTTTTAGTCTTTACCAACCTTTAGAAATAAAATGTAAAAAGCTGTCATTTACTTAAAGGTTACCAAGTAACAGTCCCTGTACTAACCCAGATATATCAGACTTCCCAGTCTGGAGAGATCATTCTCCTTTTAATACCCAAGTACAAGCAGTGCAGATCCCTTTCCGTGGAAGCAGGAGGTCCAGGCCTTTAGCAGGCTCCCCCCACCAGGTATTTCTGGGGAGCCCTGGGCCCTGCGTTCTGTGTCTCTTCTGCAGTGACTGCTGCCACGCACTCGGGCAGGACGACTCTGTGATGCTTTCCTACATGCTCTTCCTCAGTACCCTCCCTCCCAAGCAGCTCACAACACAGCGAGGCTGTAATGGTTAACAAGAATTTACTGAAGACCCAAGGAGGACAGGAAGGAATTAAAGAGAAGAAAAAGTAATTCTTCAGCCTGGTTTCGTTCACTCATTCATTTATTCATTCAGCTATGTGCCAAGCACCTTCTAGAACTAGAGGGACAGCAGCTAACGGGGCAGCTTTTGAGTGGCTACATTCAGTAGATGACTGGGTAAGAAAGCTCCAAGCCCCTCCCTAAGGTCTGTCTCTCTCTTCTTGGCCCTGAACTTGCAGCTCCTCTGTGGAGACCACTGTACCTCCCACAAGGAGCAGTCGCAAGAGTGATAGCCAGAGGGCAGCTCCAGCCCACCTAGAAGAGTGCCTTATCTTCACTAGTGTGGTCGCTAAGTCCAACCTAGAATAACAACATTAACAGGTGATGGTGATTGAGTGTTTATGATCAGACACGAGCCTCAGGAAATTAACTCATTTAATCCTCACAACCCTGGGAGAAAGGTGATATATTAATTCTCGTTTTTACCCATTAGAAAAACAAGACAGAAACTTAAGTAACTTGCCCAAGGTCACAGCACTGCTAAGGAAGAGAGCCAGGATTATGAGCCCAGGCAGCTTGGCCTCAGAGTTCATGCTTTTACTTACTATGCAGTATCACTTTCCAAACACACACACACACACACACACACACACACACACACACACACACTCCAAAGAGGAACTTCCCAACAACCTTCAATCCAGCACTCTACCTCTGGGGATTTATTCTACAGATAAATACATGTGCACAGAGGTATGTCCAAGAATGTTCACGGCAGCAGGGTTTGTAGTCACAAAGTTAATTGTTAATCAGTAGAAGACAAGTAAATATATAAGAAAATAGCCATACAGTTGGATACTATGCAGCAATTAAAAAAAAAGGATTTTTTTTTTAACTATCTAGTTGGCAAAAACATGGGCAAAATATCTGAACAGACACCTCATCTAAGAAAATATACAGATAATAGGTAATATATGAAAAGATGTTCAATATAATTTCTCATTAGAGAATTGCAAATTAAGCAACCATGAGATACCAACATACACCTCTTCAAGTGGCTAAAATCTAAAAAAGCTGACAGTACTAAATACTGACAAGAATGCAGGACAACAGAAACTCTCATTCCTTACTCATAGGGACGCAGAATGGGGCAGCCACTTTGGAAGACTGGCAGTTTCTTACAGAGCTCAGCATAGTCTTAGCATACACCTGGGCAGTTGTGCTTCTGAATACTTAGCAACTGAGTTCAAAACTTATGTCTACCGCAAAACCTTACACAAATGCTTATAGAAGTTTATTCATAGTCACTAAAAACTGGAAGCACAGTATGTCCTTTAATATGTGAATGGATAAACAAACTGTGATACACCCATACAATGGAATATTATTCAGCAACAAAAAGAAAGGAGCTGTCAAACCTCAAAAAGACATGGAGGAACCTTAAATGCATATTGCTAAGTGAAAAAGGCCAGTCTGAAAGGGCTATCTACTGTAATCCCAATTATATTATATTCTGGAAAAAAGAAACTACAGAGATAATAAAATGATCAGTGTTTGCCAGGGGTCCTATGGGGGTTGGGGTCAGAGGGTAATGAACAGGTTGAAGTCTAAGGGATTTTAGGGTGGTGAAACTCTTCTGTATAATACTGTAATTTTGAATACATGACATTATGCATTTGTCAAAATCCTTAAAACTGTACAACACAAAGAGTGAACTTTAATGGGTGCAAAATTTAAAAATTACTTGGGGAAAAAAAAGGATGTAGAGCCTTCCAGTTTAATGTGGTGTACTAATGGAGCACATGTATTTATGTCGTCGCCTTTCTAAGAAACCGTGAAGATGATAGTAATGGAATCCTTTCAAAGGCTTAAATTCACAACACTAAAGAGAATAGGAAGGAGGCCACTAATATACAAGAAAACTCAACAACTTTCTGTAGAAAAAAAAGCAGATGAAATATTACTAATTAATAAAAAGGAAAAAAAATAAAACCCAGAAAGCCAGCATACTGAGTGGCACCCCATGGAAGCTCTTGGCCCAGGCAGCAGGTACGGTGGAACTAAAGAGTAGGTCTGAAAATGTGGGATAAAATTGAAGGTCTGGGGGCTTCCCTGGTGGCGCAGTGGTTGAGAGTCCACCTGCCGATGCAGGGGACACGGGTTCGTGCCCCGGTCCGGGAAGATCCCACATGCCGCGGAGCGGCTGGGCCCGTGAGCCATGGCCGCTGAGCCTGCGCGTCCGGAGCCTGTGCTCCGCAACAGGAGAGGCCACAGCAGTGAGAGGCCCGCATACCGCCCAAAACAAAGAAAAAAAATTGAAGGTCTGAATATGGAAGTCAAAAGTTTCTATACCCTCCCCTACCTGCAGACAGACTATAAAATGAATAATGAATAAATTAAAATGAATAAATTAGTGAATGGATGCCTAAATAAATAAAATGAATGAATAAATTTTAAAAATAAAGATTAAGGTAGGGGTCAGGGTCTTATTGAAACATC
The DNA here is from genome assembly GCF_039906515.1 of Pseudorca crassidens. Lineage (NCBI taxonomy): Eukaryota > Metazoa > Chordata > Mammalia > Artiodactyla > Delphinidae > Pseudorca > Pseudorca crassidens. Next base: position 191,507,896 of record NC_090296.1, read on the forward strand.
TGAGCTATTTAATGAGCTGTGTAATCAGTTCTTATCTAAAGTATTTAATGAACTGTCTAATGAACTGTCAGGATAGCTAGTGTGGATGTCAGTATCCAAGAACAAAGACCCTCTTGTTCTTTATATAGACCAGACATTGTAACAGAAAGCTCCCTGCCTGTTCACTTAAAGTGAACGGGTCTGTTGACGAATCCCACCAAGATTCACAGAGCTCCTGTTAACTTCAAACTCCTCTCTCAGGGAAAAATACAGATCATAAGACATCACAAGACATTTAAGAAGAACTGCAACATCAATGACAACAACCAAGAGAAACAAAGAAAAGATCCGAGCAGGCGAGAACGAGGGAATGTCAGGGGCGTAGGCAACCGTATCTGCCATTCAAAGTCTGGGGCAAGTATGCAGCAAACTACAGCACAGCTGGATTCTGAGTGATGGGGGAGAGTAAAGGGGGAGAATCTTTGCAACTTGATACCAAGAACATTCTCTGAGTGCCGCAGGAGGCACGACAGGAATCCTAGAGAATTTGAAAACATTAATTCTCTCTGCCATAAAAACTGTTTACATAGCTATAATAATATAAACACTGTGCACACTTTTTTCTCAGAATTAACATACAGACCAGTAGTAGCAAACTGGTGGCTCTCAAGCAACATTAGGCCTCCAGATGTGTTTTGTTTGGCTGATGACATTTTAAAAAATTTATTGCACCGCCGTTAGATCACAGAAGCCACCACACTTTGTGTCCTGCGCTCAGTCAGTTCACAAGTTTATATAAACGGAACCCTGAAGAGTTTGTGGTCTAGGGTGGGTATTTGTTATTTTTGGTGCCTAGCATCCTTTCCCCCTTTCTTTTGGTAACAGTACCCTGATTTCCTTTGCGGGAACCCCTTCTGTGCCTTGGGTGGAGCTCCAGGCCTGGTTCCAGACGTGAGGCTTAGATAATCAGCACACCCAAAGTCCCGCCCCCCCCCCCCACCCTGGTCCCAGCAATGGGTTCAGGGATGGGCATGAGAACACAATATTCCAATCAGGATGACCGGGAAGAAACTTTCTCCTTTCCCCTGAATTTACTGGATTTGAACTTGAGAAAGTGAAAGCTGCCAGCATCTTGCCTTCTTGACGGGAGAGAATTTAAGAGGTGAAGAGAGAGAAACTGGGTCCTGATAACACTTTTAAATGAAGCTTTGCATTAAGGCCGCATTTCCCCCTAGACTTTACTGTTACGTGAGCAAACTTCCTTTCCTGTTTCGTTTGCTTTGGGTTGAGCTTTCCGTCACTCGCTGCTGAAAGAGTTCAAATCAGTATATGACCTGCAAGTACCAGCAAATCACGGAAGAAGACGTCATTACGGTTACAGAATAGAATGAGAATGTAATCCACCTTGACAATGGCAAAATAAAGGGGGCGCTGAGAGACTTTGAAAAAGGGGAATGTTGTTGCGGAGGAGATAAGTAGAGAGAAGGGTAGCTTTGCTCGTGTTCTTATATTTCAAAATCAGAAGATGCTTCCTATGTTCGATGCAAAGAGAAATAAAGTTAAGTGTGGTGTTTGAGGCTGCAGAGGTGACCAGAGCGGGGATTGTAAATAGAGACAGTACAAAATTGGGAAGAGATGGGGTGGAGGAAGTGCAAAATGCTCATCTATCTTATGAGAAAATTAATAGATAACATAGATAACGTCTAGAATTGTTGGAGACATAAGCATCTTAGTTAATGGTATTCATCATCCATCATAGCAGAGTGTCAATAGATAATATTTTAAGTCGATAAATTAAGGAGTATGAATGTGCTGTTTACCAGAAAAACTAGACACAGGAGCTACTGTAAGAGGTTGCCTTGAAGGGGTCAGGGCTAAAGTGAGAAGATGAGACCGATGATTCCCTTCCATTATAAACCCTTATGTATGGTTCATACTTATATCACATGCAAGTATTATCTTAATACATTTTTTTTTAAAAAAAGGAATACAGTCAATTTACATGTTGCAATAGGGAAAATCTTCAAGATATATTTTGAATGACAAAAGCAAATTGGAAACAAGTTATACATAATCTCTTCCCAGTTGTATTAAACACATGTGCATACCTGTAAATATGCCCATATAAATATGTACGTGTGTGTTTACATTTACATAGAAAATTCACAGAAGTGTGTCCAAGAAGTTAGTATCTGCCTCTGGAGAGAGGGCACTAAACATCTGGCCCGGGAAGATGACCCTTTTCATGGTTTACCCTGTTGTTGGACTTTTTTAACCATACGCAAATGTGAATTTTTCAATTAAAAAAAGTCTAGGGCAGAAACATTCCAAAGTACCACGTCACCAACATAATGGTCTCTAGGCAGAGTCTCAGATAAAAGTCAAGGATTTGGCTGAAGTGACCTCTCCAAAGAGAAGACTAACAGAGTTGTCTCGGTCACCTAAGAGTGAATGAGTCATTGCGTGCCACCATCAGAATGCCTTGAGGACATGGGTCATTCTCCGTACAGAAGTCCTAGGTGAAACACTGACACTGCGGCACATTTATTTAAATGCTATTTATTGAGAAGCCACTGTAGGTCAGATTCTGAGTTCCGTGTTGCCGTGGGCATATTAGCCAAACAAGATAGGATTCTTGCTTTCCTGGAGTTCCAAGGCCAGCGGGGCAGGAGAGAGAGTGTGCTAAGTGGTAAGAGAAACCCACTGGCTCCCAGAAATGAAATGTGACTTGTGTGGGGAAGGATGGCTGACCTCATAGCTCAGGTCTGAGGACGTTCACTTTCTCCTTCGGATCCCACTCGTCACTGCCCTGCCGCACAACCTGGGGGTGGTAGGAGCGGGGGCACTGCCCTCCCCTTTGCAAATCCAGCCCAAGAAAACCACACCTGTCGCTTCTCCTCCGCGGCTCAGCCGATACTACTTTGCGGTTATGATGGTTGCTTTTAGGTGTCAGCTTGACCAGGCTAAGGGATGCCCACATCGCTGGGTGTGTCCATGAGGGTGTCTCCAGGAGGGATGAGCATTTGAATGCATAGACCCCCTCCCCAGTGTGGGTGGGCACCCGCCAGGCCACTGAGGGCCCCAAGAGCACAAAAAGTGGGGGAAGAATGAATTCATTCTCTCTCTGCTTGAGGTGAGACATCTACCTTTACCTGCCCTCAGGCATCGGTGCCCCTGGTTCTCTGACTGTGGGGCTCAGATAGGGATTTACACCATCAGCTCCCCAGTTCTCAGGCCTTTGGACTAGGACCGGATCACAGCAGCTTGCGTGACTCTCTAGCTCACAGACAGCAGGTAGTGAGACCTCTCGGCCTCTATAGTCACGTGAGCCAGTTCCTATACTAAATCGCTTATATCTACTTACCTATCTATCTAAATATCTATCTATCCATTGGCTCTGTTTCTCTGAAGAGTCCTGACTAATCTACATAGTGGTGTGGAAGCAGACTTTACTGATTACAAAAGGGAATTAGATCTCTCTAAACCCTGTTTTCTTTGTTTTCACTAGCTGCTAGGTAACGTCGCTGTCAGTTCCTCAAAGCCCCAGGAGAGCCCTGCAGCGTCCCCCAGGGCTTCCCCTCTGCCTCCTTCCTGTCCAGGCTCCAAGCGGCAATGACCATCTTACCCCTCTAGACTCCTTAGAGACTAAGCTTAAGAGACAAGGCCCCGAGAAAGGAAGGGGCTCCCTCTCCCTCCCGATAGCCACCTTGCTAGGTATTTCCTGCCCAAGTGTGACTGACCCTGGGAACATCCCCTGTCCCAACAGAAGACTTTCCTTGCCCCCAGGCCTTACCCACTTCCCACCAAGACAATCACACCAGAATTCAGGGGTCCAACACCGGGTCCCTGAAAGTAGCAGGAGGGGTCAGCTTCCTCCTCAGTGTGGAGAAAGGAAGGTCACCTAACCAAGAGAGGAATGGCAGGGGAGGGGCAGGAAACAGGCCCCTCAGGTGTCAGACCCAGAAACACAGCTGTGCTTCCAGACAAGGCCAGTAACAGTGCACCGTGTGATTTCACATCCTCTCCCCCTCCTCGTATTTATTTTAAAATCAAAGTGAATTAAAAATAAGTTAAAAAAAGGAAACAAAAATTAAAACAAAGCAGAACATAAATTAAAATATGCTTCCCTTTTTTCTGGTAAAAATTTCTCAAACATTTCTGAGACCATTGAAAATGCCGTAATTTGTTGCAAAATAGATTTGACTATGTGCCTCAGATGAAGACTGTCCTACCCTCGCATTTCCAGAATTCTCTTTACCCCTTTTCTTAATCCTCACACTGAAATTCCAGCTGATTACAACATGATCTTCCTTGGGGAGCAAAAGCAAAAGCTTCTCTGCTTTCCACCTGAAAGCACAGCTGAAATTAAAAGGGCTGATACGTCAGGTAGGCTGAAAAAAGCCAACCTTCTCTGATGCTCAACAAATCTCCAAGCTTCAGGATTATATTTCCATCATTACAGCTTCCACGAATACTTCTGGGGAAATACTGATATATCAGGTTCCTAATTAGCCTCCTTCCATGGGGCCCTTGATCTTTGGGTGAAGTCAAATATTCCCCAGATGTGCCCATTTCCCAGCTCCTTCCACCATTCTTCTTGGTCCACAGCCGGCCACTGAGGGGTGTATTCAGCCCCCAGGGTGGCCATAGGAATACGCAGTGGGTGTTGGGGGCAGTACTGGTGAGTTCTTAAAGGCAGATAGAATTATATCCTTATGACGGTGGCTAGTCCATCTCAGTACACAGTCATTATGATGTCTTACCCATAGACAGAGTCTGGATATGCATAAATTTTTGCTCCAGCAATTTCAGAGTAAAAAGGCATCTGCCCTAGACCACACACCTCATGTCCTTTCCCAATAGTAGCGCCTGGGTAGTGGTTCATCCTGTGTTCACATCTCACCTTACTTAGGACTTACAGCGCCTTGCAGTCTCCATCCTCCTGGGGCAGGTGTGGTAACCATGCTTGTTTTCCTGCTCTACCAGCAGGTGCTGATGAAGGGATGAAGAGGGTAGGTCCCCTGGCCAGTTGGCCACAAATTAAAAATCTTTTAACTGTAGTAAAAAAATCTTTTTACTGTAGTTTAAAAAAGGGGGATTATAAAGCATCATATATGGTCTCATTTGTTAAAAAAAAGGGAAACTGAATTTTAAATAAAAAGCGAATATGTGTTCTGATGTGGTTCAAAGCTTTTGTGCAAGTTCTAAATGACTAAAGAGTAGTAAAATAACAGTATAGGAATCTAACTAAAATAACATTAAAATAATGTCTCAGTTCTGGATGCGATAACAAAATACCATAGACTGAGGGGCTTAAACATCATACATTTATTTCTCACAGTTCTAGGCTGGGAAGTCTAAGATCAGGGTGTCAGCCAATTCCATTCCAGGTGAGGGCTCTCTTCCTGGCTTGCAGATGGCCTCCTTCTCTCTGCATCCTCACAGGGCAGAGAGAGAGCTCTGGTGACTCTTCCTATTCTTAGAAGGCCACTAATCCCATCATGGGGGCCCTCCCTCATGACCTCATCTTGAACCTAAGTATCTGCCAAAGGCCCCACCTCCAAACACCATCACATTAAGGGTTAGAGCTTCAACATGAGAATTTTGGGAGGATACAAACATTACAGAAGAAGAAATAGAAGACAACAGATATAAAAGGAAACTGGAGGAGAGTGAAACTGTCTTAGCTGACTGAAACCCACATGTCTGAGAAGGATACAAAATGATAAACAAGCTTATCTTCTCCACTGTACTGCCTCTCCACACCTCCACTCTACCCCAGTCCATCCAAAAGCTTAGAAATTGGAGGCACCTGGTAATTTGGAGGTTGGGAGGATGGGAGATCGTTTGAAAATTTGTTAAAGAGGGCTCAGATAACGATGTCCTTTCTCTAGTCCATGCAGCCAAGGAGCTGCTCCCTCCTCATCCCCCACAGAAGACTAGACTGTTATTCCCTGTAGAATTAAATCAGAAAGTTTCTGGGCTTGAGTCTAGGGAAAGAGGAATGCATGGAAATGAACAATAAGAGAGAAGACAGAAGAAAATAAGATCAACCCAGGAGGTTTAATGTCTGGTGAATAGATATTCCAAAAGGAGAGAACATTGAAAATGATGGATAAGAAATTATTAAGAAAGGAAGGAAGAATGAAGGGAGGGAGGGAGAGAAGAAAAAATGAACTCTCAGCCTTTCATTGTCTTTCTCCAAATCATTGATTTTCTCCAGCAATAACTACCTGTTTCCATATTCCTTATAATTATTAATCCCCCTTTTTAAAAATGCCTAAAACATTGCACACACCCCATTATCACAGAAAGTTTTTATCAGACAGCACCATTCTAACTATTGCTTTAGATGTGTCCCTCAAAATTTTTGACATATGCTGTTGCCATTGTTTTTCAGTTCTAGTATCTCAGAATTTCCCTATTTTTCTTCTTACCAGGTTATTGGTAATATGTTATTTGGTTTCTAGACATAGGTTTGTTTGTTTTAGATATCCTGTTGTTACTGATTTCTGTTTTTTCTTTTTAATTTTTATTTTATTTATTTATTTTTGGCTGCATTGGGTCTTCCTTGCTGTGCATGGGCTTTCTCTACCTGCAGTGAGCAGGGGCTACTCTTCGATGCAGTGCACGGGCTTCTCATGACGGTGGCTTCTCTTGTTGCGGAGCACGGGCTCTAGGCGGGTGAGCTTCAGTAGTTGTGGCTCACTGGCTCTAGAGCTCAGGCTCAGTAGTGTGGCACATGGGCTTAGTTGCTCCATGGCACGTGGGATCTTCTCGGCAGGGCTCGAACCCACGTCCCCTGCATTGGCAGGTGGATTCTTAACCACTGCGCCACCAGGGAAGCCCTCTAACCATTTTTCATAGTAGTCAGAGCACAAGATTTATATGATATTTGTTCTTTGGAATCTACTGAGGTTTCTCTCATGACCTAGTATGTGTTCGGTGTGTATATATTATATGTGTACTTGGGAAAAGTGTGTATTCTCTGCTAGGTAACAAATTCTATTTATGTATCTAAGTTAGGCTGAATAGTGGCCCCTAAATATATCCGTGTCCTAATCCCCAGAACCTGTGAATATTATCTTACATGAAAAAAGGGACTTTGCAGATGTGATTAAGTTAAGGACCTTGAAATGGGGAGTTTATCCTGGATTATCCAGGTGGGCCCTGGATGCAATCACAAGTGTCCTTATAAGAGCGAGATTTGAGTACAGAAAAGGAGAGGGCAATGATGATGAAAGCAGAGATCACAGTGATGCTGCCACAAGCCAGGGAATGCCAGCAGCTCTAGAAAGAAGCTGGAGGAGACAGGGAACTGAATCTTCCCTGGAGTCTCCAGGAGGAACAGGTTAAAGACATCTTGACTTCAACCTCATCAGACTCATTTTGGATCTCTGGACTCCAGAACTGTAACAGAATTCAGTTGTGTTGTTTTATACCACTAGGTTTGTAGTAATTTTACAGCATCTAATAGTTTGGTTCTTACTTGCATTTTTCTGATCTATATCTTTCTTACTTTTAGTCTGCTTGTTTTTTTTTATCAATTTCTGAGATAATAATTTTAAAACCTCTAACTCTATGTGTTGATTTATATATTTCTCCCCCCACAATATCAATTGCTTTTTATACTTTGAGGGTATTTTGTTAGCCGCATATATATTCATGATGATTATATCTTCTTGCTCTATTTATTCCTTTTGTAGGAACATCCCTCTTTTTTCCTTAATATGTTTTCATGCTTTTAATACTATTTTATTGGATATTAAAATTGTCTCCCATGTTAAAAGTTTGGCTACCCTCACTAGAACAAATTTGAGGGAGTATCTACTTCTTTACTCCACTGCCTTCCAATTCAAACTCATACATACATACAAATATACACATACGTACACACAAATAGATACAGAAATAAATACATATATGTGTGTGTATACGTGTATATGTTTATAATAATTCATATGTATACATGAGTTAGTATAAATACAAATGTTTCTTGGCTCGGCCCCTGAGAGGACCTAGAAGTCGTGACACCCTAGTGGCAATGAGCACACCTGGTTCCAACATCCTGGTTTCTAAGTACCATTCTCCAATAAAAGGAAACAGGGCTCTTTACAGGAGTGATTGGGGCTGAGAAAATACCAGATGAGCCTAGAGCACCTCAAGGTGCTAGAAAGTAAAGAAGTACTAAAAAGGATGGTGGCGTATTAAAAAGAACACAAAAGTCAACTTGGAAGAGCTCTCATGGCTAAAGCTGGAATAAATTAAGCAATAAAATAAATAATGATAATGTTGGATTATAATCCAAAAATTAAGATTATACTAATATAAATAACTGAATAAATAAATAGAAGAGAAGGAGCAACTCTTTCTTATAGAAGAATACAAATTAATAAAGATAGAAATGAGGGAAATAGAAAATTGCCGTTAGAATACCACATGGATTAAGGAGAATTACTATGGAATAAAGGATTCTAATTTCCCAAAGGACAGGATTGTCCACCATAACATTTACATTTTCCCAAGGCAATATATTTTGGTTACTGTATCAATCAGGGTCTAAGCAGGCAACAGATGGTATGCTCACAATGTGATATTAATGGGACTGAATGAGGGACCATGTACAGAGATGGGGGCGGGTTTAACAAGGGGAAGGCAAAGCATCCTGACCCATGGGTCTGAAAGGTCAAGGGGAGGGTGCCACAGGCCAGAGACAGCTAGAGCCCTGGAAGTAGGGTTGCCTGACAGCAGCTGTGAGAAATGCACCCACTGCCATCACTGCGGTGACACAGGCAGGGAACAGGGAAGATAAATACCCGACCTCTCACTCTCCTGCCCTCTGATCTCCTGCTGGTGCCTCCCATTGGCCAAACCCAAGGCCAACAGGAAGCCCAAAGGCAGACAGACCACAGAGGCCTGCCTCCTGGGATACACAACAGGGCAAGACGCATAGAGAATGGTTCTAGGAGGACAAATGGAGAATGTTTACATAGATACGGAAAAAAATCATGAAATTTAATTTCATTAAGATGTGTATGAGTTGAATTGTGTCCCCCCCCAAAAGATACGTTGAAGTCCCACCCCACCCCAGTACCTCATGTAACTTTATTGGGAAATAGGGTCATTGCAGATATAATTAGTTAAGATGTGATCATGATGAAGTAGGGTGGTCCCTTAATCCAACATGACTGGTGTCTTTAAAAGGAAAAGGAGAAGAGACACAGAAACAGACCCACAGGGAGAATGTCACGTGACCACAGAGGCAGCGATGTATCGACAAGCTGAGGAGCAACAAAGATTGATGGTGAATACCAGAAGCTAGAAGAGCCAAGGAAGCGTTCTCCCCGAAAGGTTTCAGAGGACGCATGTCCCTGCCTACACCTTGATTTTGGACTTCTAGCCTCCAGAACTGTGAGACAATACATTCTGTTATATTTAAGCCACCCAGCTGGCAGTACTTTGTGACGGCAGCCCCAGTTAAAATACAGTGTGTTTACATGAATCAGGAAAGAAATCATGATTTTTAATTTTGGTCACATAGAAAACTTTTCATCTAGTGAAACCCACAATTTTCCTGATAGTCTTTATATTTTCAGTCTTGGGACAGCAGCCTTTGAAAAAAATAATTTCAAAGACTTCAAGGATGTATTTTGAAAGCATATTATCATCTAGGTTTTGCAGGTACATCATCAATATTGTGCAGTGAGAATTAATATTCATATTGATCTCTGTTAGAGAATCCTTTGCTTCATATAGCAAATTATACTTCACATACTTCATTTACTTGTGCAGGAAATGGACCGAACAACACATCTAAAACATCAACAGCTAAGTTTAGGATAGAACGGCTTTTTATGTTCACTCACATTTAACCAGAAAAATGTAAATTTTAAAACGATTGCCCCCGAAGTTAATAACTATTATTATATCACAGCTATCCTCACTCTTTATTTGATGAGGTGTTGCTTTTACCGTCCCAAGCATCTTATGATGTCTGATAGCATAGCTGGAGAGAGGATGGGGCCAACCACAGGCTGCATCTGCTATATATGGGAAATAATCAGAGTAACAAACTATCAACCTAGAGCAGGACCAAATACGTTTTTGAGATTTCTCAGTAGATTGCCACCTGCTGGTTGGAAGATCACATCTCTGTATGAAGTTTTTCCTCTTACTACACAGATGAAAAATAAAACAAGTGTGGCTGGGGCCATAGTAATACATTTGAAACAGCAGTGGGCTATGAGTCAGAGGTATCACGAGGGCGTCCCAACTCTGTCTCTGCAGAACTACTCGACCATGAACAAATCATGAAGTCTCTGTTGGCTTTCATTTCTTCAGGTAGAAAATAAAGGTCTAGAGCTACTTCTGCTCTGGGACCATTCTGGGAGGGTTTCTCTGTCAGAGATCAATGAATTAACGTCCATTATTAAATAATTTTAATGAATAAGATTATATCTAAATCCCTGATCTGTAAATACACTAGCCTTCAATTGTTGTGATACATGAGAAAATCAGGGAATTATGATGTGTGTGGATTTTCAGATGCTTAAGAGATGGTTCAGACTGACCAACAGACCGTGCTCTGAGCGTAGGGTCACTGAGGTCGCCTTGTTGAGGACATCTGTGAGTTTGTCCAGGAGATTCCCCTCCTTTACCTTGGGGGTTCCCAGTTCCCCCTGCCTTTAGGAACAGTCTGTCAACTGGTTAGCCTGCTTTTCTAAGATCACTTTCATATCACCTTTAAGAGTTGAGCTCAGAAAACAATAACAGAAGCACTCTTGCTTTTTTTTTTTTTTTGGGTCTCAATATCCTTGGCTTTCTCTTCTTCCACCTGAATTAATTGTACCAGAATTAATTCTGTAACCAGAAGCATATTAGGGGGGCCTTCAGGCTTCTCAAGCAGCCTGAAGCTTGCTAACAGAGACTGTAAGTGGATGCAACGAGCATCTATTAGATTTCCTCTCACATTACTGTACTTCAAAGCCCCTTCCTCCACTGCCTTTGTAAAAGTGTCTCCCCTGCACATTGAAAGGTCATTGCATCAGTTTTCATAACTGTCAGTTATAATGGTTTGGGCAGCAAGAGAAAAACAACTCAAGCCAAAATGTGTGCAGCAAAATAAGGAATTTGTTGGCTCACATAGGAGAATGTAGAACTGGCTTTGGACAAGGTTATCCACAGGGAATACACAGACGCACTCCTCTCTCCTCCGGCCATTTCCAGCCACCACTTGAAAGCTCTCAAGTCATTCCCATAAAGGAAGGAGCTCAAAACCTTACGCTTTTAGGTACTCAATAGTTATGCGCCCTTTTCTAAACTTGTCTTGGGTATCCAGGATCTAAATACACCTTGTGTCTGAAAGTTACTCATAGAGCACTTCCCTGGTTTAGCTTTTTGGATCTTGGCCAGCTTCTCACTTCTGTCAGAGTAATCTATCTTTGCTCACACATTAGCAGACCTAGCTTCAGATGTTACCAATTGTGACCAAGGTTATACTGAACTCTGTGTACTGAAAACTAATATTATTAGGAGGGGAAAGAAAAGTATAACAAAAGGAAGGCTAGCAGCTCCTAGCCTTATTCTCATCCATGCTAAGAATTGTATTCCAGGGGGCGGGGTGTGGGATGAATTGGGATTGACATATATACACTACTATGTATCAAATGGATAACTAAGAAGAACCTGCTGTATAGCACACGGAACTCCACTTCGCTGTATAGTAGAAACTAACACAACATTGTATGTGTTGTGTATGAGCTGTTTTTTTTAATTAAAAAAAATTGTATTCAAGATACCAAAAAAAAAAAAAAAAAAACCAAAGACTCAATAAACACCAGAGCAGAGAATGGGAATAGGAGGCAATATCTATTCATTTTGTTCTCTGATCCCAAAATATCCTGAAAATAATTTTAAATATGTATTTTTGAGTTTTAAATATACATGTACCTACATATATATATATACACACATATCTCTACATTTTTACATACAGAGATAGAGAAAATTCTGGAATACATGGAACCAGAATGTGTCAGACATAGAATATGTCACCAAAGTTCCCTTGAACTATTCCCATTCCTTTGTGATGTTATGTTGCTTAAGATGTTAATGGGATAACTCAAAATAATGCTATAGGTACCTCCCACCCTAATACAGTAGCAACTTAATTACTTCCATGGTGTTGCTATATAATTTATAAAAGCACTTTTGCTTCTTAGAGCTGCCTACTTTCTTAAATATTAGTTATTTCTAGTAAATTTTTAAATTATTTATTACATATTTAATGTTACACAATCTAAGAAAACTGGTACTCAAAACATCTATAATTTCACCACCCTACAATGAATATAAACTCTAGTCATTTTATTTGAATAATTTCTCCCATATCATAGATAATATACAATTTTATAATCCTATTTTTTCACTTATTATAGCATATATTTCACACTGCTACAAAGTCTTGACATCATTGTTTTCAGTGGCTGCCTGTTACATGTCATATAGCTACTTTCTGCTTTTCACTATAATAAATATACTGGGAGGAGAATTTTCATGAATATCGCCTTTTCTCTATATTTTAGATTACCCCAAGATAATAGCACAAAGTCTATTAGTCAAGATATTAGCACAAAGAATATAAATATTTTCATGGTTCTTGAAGATGTCAAATCTTCTCCAGAAAGAGTGAATTTTATTTCTTTTTAACAGTAGTCAGCAGACTCATTGGATAAGACAAAAGCACTAAGGGGAGGGTTGCAGAACAAGATTCTGTCAGCCAATAAGGCTCTTTTCTTAATGTGACTCAAATTCTAGGTTTTGAAAATATTTTCATTTTATTAAAAATAATAAAACATGTATTAGGTGTTTAAAAAAATCTTTTTTATTGAAGTATAATTGATTTACAATGTTGTGTTAATTACTGCTGTACAGCAAAGTGATTCGGTTATACACATGTATACACTCTTTTTTTTAATTCTTTTCCATTATGATTTATCATAGGATGTTGAATACAGTTCTCTGTGCTATACAGTAGAACCTTGTTGTTTATCCATTCTATATATAACACTTTACATCTACTAACCCCAAACTCCCACTCCATCTCTCCCCCAACCCCTTCCCCCCCGGCAACCACCAGTCTGTTCTCTATGTCCGTGATTCTGTTTCTGTTTCATAGATAGGTTCATTTGTGTCATATTTGAGATTCCACATATAAGTGATATCATATGGTATTTGTCTTTCTCTTTCTGACTTACTTCACTTAGTATGATAATCTCTAGGTCCATCCGTATTGTTGCAAATAGAATGAGTTTGTTCTTTTTAGGGCTGAGTAGTATTCCATTGTATATATGTACCACATCTTCTTTATCCATTCATCTGTTGATGGACATTTAGGTTGTTTCCATGTCTTGGCTATTGTGCATAGTGCTGCTATGAACACAGGGGTGCATTTATCTTTTTGAACTATAGTTTTGTCTGGATATATGCCCAGGAATGGGATTGCTGAATCATATGGTAATTTTATTTTTAGTTTTCTGAGGAACCTCCATACTGTCTTCCACAGTGGCTGCACCAAGTTACATTCCCACCAACATTGTAGGAGGGTTCCCTTTTCTCCACCCCCTCTCCAGCACGTTACTTGTTGACTTTTTAATGACGGCCATTCTGAGTGGTGAGAGCTGGTACCTCATAATTTTGATTTGCATTTCTCTAATAATTAGTGATATTGAGCATATTTTCATGTCCCTGTTGCCCATCTGTATGTGTTCTTTGGAGAAATGTCTGTTTAGGTCTATCTGCCCATTTTTCAATTGGATTGTTTGCTTTTATTGTTGTTGAGTTGTATGAGCTGTTTGTATATTTTGGAAATTAAGCCCTTGTGGGTTGCATCATTTGCAGGTATTTTCTCCCAGTCCATAGGTTGTCTTTTTGTTTTGTTTATGGTTTCCTTTGTTGTTCAAAAGCTTGTAAGTTTGATTAGGTCCCATTTGTTTATTTTTGTTTTTATTTCTATTGCCTCAGGAGGCTGATATTAGGTGTTGGTGTTTTTTTTTTTTAATTCAGAGAAATATTAAGGGAAAACAAGCAAGCAAAATTAGACCACAATTGACCTGCTCAGATTCCTCTTGTTGACATATTTTAATAAAAGTAATATAGGTGTTCAGTTAGAAAATGCAAAACTGCATTTTAAAAACACACACAGGGATGAGCATGGACTGATTTTCGTTTTGTTTTGTAACAAAAGAGGAAGCAAAGTGTCTGCTACAAAGGCAAGGAGGTGGGTAGATTTGGTGGGGAAAATCCAGGCTGTTCTCTTGGGATCATGTCTATTTTATCAACTGGAGTCAAGGTCATCAGCTGAGAGGGTGGACCAGTGAGGAGGTGCTAGAATTTCAGGAAAGGACAGAAGATGTGGTCTTCTCCTTCTCATTGACATTGCTAAGCTTGGGGAGAAGGGAAGTAAAGACACGGGGCAGAGGTGACGGACTTGAATAAAGTAATGAGCTACATCCAAATGCTTGCTAAATGATGAAACCACACGATGCTTGGCTTTAGTTCCTCCTGGGTCCCCCTCACCGCCTCCCTTGGTGCGTTCCTCCCCTCCTTCCCTCCATGTAGGCCCTACACAGAGCTCGTATCAACTAACACACAGCAATGCATTCGATGAAAAAGCTCAAGGGCTATTTATGGTTTAATCAGACACTTGCTTTTTGGCCAATAAAATCTGGACACAAAGGTCTCAGATCTCTAAGGGTGAAAATTGAAAACACTAATAGATAGTGAGGAACGAATCTGGGTCAGAATACCTAGCACAGATTAATATGTTTATTAAATGAATCAAAATATGAAGATGTCAGTGCCAGAACAGGGCCCAGACTGGTGACATGTGATGGACGTAAGTGCTGGGAAGATCAGTGGATCCTTAGAGGAGCTGCTTGAAGGTTCTTCAAAGCCATCTTGAACTTGGACTAGTATCTGTTCATTAGTTACATGGTAAAAATTCTGAGGGAATAAAGCTCGCTTTTATAGATTCTCCCCCTTTTTCTCCCCAGGCACCAATATAGTGTTAGGCAATCTTTGAGAAAATATTGACAAAATGACCAAGCGTATGGTCAGTGGACCAGCCAGACAAGCTGACACCAACATCAAAGGAAGGGCAGAAGGGATGGGAAGCCCGTGAGTCAATGTGTGCACATCTCTCAGAACGACGACCCTCCACATCCTCTGAATCTATCCGCTTTCCCAAACAACCTCAACCCAGAGAAGCTGTCACGGGGTAGCCCTCGAATAGAAAAGGCTTGCGCTGCTATTTCCCCTGGAATCTGGGCGGCAGGCAGCTTCCGCATTAGATAACTCATTATGATCAAAGAGTGAGAAAACCTGTTTCCTGGCCTCCTGCACCTGGGAAGGAAGAAGCGCGCCACCACCCACCTCCTGCCCCGCCCCGCCCCGCCCCAGACCCGCCCCAGGAGGCGTGCGTGGTGCGAGGTGCCCTGGCTGCACACGTAGACCTGGCGTGCCTGCTGCCTGCTTTGTGGGGGTGTTGTACTGCTGGGTCCAGCCAGCGAGCGGCTCGGGGTATCCGGGAATGGTCCCCAGAAGGAATCTGTCCTCACCTCGTACAGGGAGAAGAGAAGGGAGCGGGAACTCCATAATCTTAGTACCTTACGACGATGTGCCCAGAAATAAGACTGGAGGGACATATTCCCAAGTATAAATGGTTATCTTTGCTTGATGGGGTTACCAGTGATATTACCAGTGACAGCTAATACCTTATTTTTGCTTACATTGGTTTTCTAAATTTTCTACAGTGAAAATGTATTGGATTTAAAAGGGAGTAAAGGGTGAGAAATGTTCTTTAAACATCTCCCACTTCATGCACTGGGGAACACTAGCTCAGTTGATCCTCACACAACAATTTCCTAAGATCGGGGAGCCCACAGCACCACCCTCAGTTTACAGGTGAAGAAACTAAGGCCACGACTGGACATGATTCTGCACTGGGTTATAGTTATCCCAAGTGGATTGATGCCGTAGGCAAGCCCTCTTGATGACACTTGGTCCACCTGGCTGGTACAGCCACCCACTCCCCTGAAGCCCTCTCACATGCTCCAGCCCCGGGGCCTGCTGAAGGCTGCTGCTCAGCGTTCGGTCAATGGCTACTGGACCAGCGAAGGCAGAAGCCTTTATTCTGAGACTCCGGATCTGTACCCAAGTCAGCAAGAAGCAGCAGGGTGGCCCACGCTCTCCTGCTATGGCCTGTCTTTGAAGAGAGGGATCTTAGAGCCGAGAAGAGGTTAACTACTTTGCCCAGGATCACACAGCTCTCAAGTGGCCCAGCTGTTATGTAAACCTGACATTCTGACTGTAGAGATCTCACACGTAACCACTAGATTACAGCCCCTCAGTAAAAGAGTCAAGATTCATTCAAAACCATAAGGGTGAGGGACTCTCAGCTGGCATACCACCAGGGCTGGGGGGACCTCGTGGCTCTCGCCCTGCACTGGCCAATGTGAGTCAGAAGCACTGGAGATGAGGGAATTCCCTGGCGGTCCAGTGGTTAGGACTTGGCACTTTCACTGCCGAAGGCCAGGGTTCAGTCCCTGGTTGGGGAACTAAGATCCCACAAGCCATGCAAAAGTGTGGCCAAAAAAAAAAAAAAAAAAAAAGAATCACTGGAGATGAGTGGGAGTTACATCTGAAAGAATTAATCAGATATGTTGCGGAAAATGGGGGCCAGCTAGTCACTGTTGGAGAGGGAGGTACAAATCTGGGAAAGGAAAGACTAGAGTAACTAACTCGTGTAATGTTGGATTGTAATTGGAGGCATTGGCATGAACACAGGGTTTCCAGAATACATAGGTACAGATAACGTATGTATGTGTATATATAGCTCTACCCATAGAGAGGACATGGAAATGATGACACCCTGGTAGCATCAAGCACTTTCAATGCCTAAATCTTGATTTCTAAGTACCATTCTCAGCTGAAAATAACTAGGGCTTCTTGCAGAAATGGATGACTCCAAGGCTGGGGCAGCAAAAGTATCAGACGTGCTTGGCTTTCTTGTGTGAGGAATAAGGAAGTTCTCCAAGGATGATGGAGACTGTCAAAAGTCACAGGGGCTTGAAAAGGATCTCACTGGCCAAATCTGAGCCAGCTGAAGCATCATAGTAGGTGTAATAGTAATAGCAGTAGTACCAGTAATGGATGATAAATCATTCAATAAAACAGGAACCCATGAATCCATACTGACATAGATAAATAAGAAGAGAAAGGTCTACCTTGTAGTAGGATGCCAACGAATATGTATAGAAGGAATGGTAGCATATATAATTAATTACCAACCATCTTAATAATGATCGGGTCAGGTGAAAAGCACCCCTAGATGCCAGAATTAATGGATAAAGGTTTAACAAGGGATTAGATATTTACACAGTCTTAAACTAACTCGCCACAAAATACTTATTAACATTGTAATGAATACTTATCAATACTTATTAATATCCCACCACAGATTTCTTATTAACTTTACTGTGGAGAAACCTGACAGACACCATCTTAACCAAGTGAGAAAAATTAACATCACCAATAATAGGTTAAATCAACATCACGTACCTGCTGATAATACGTACTGAGAACACAGAGTCGTTTCTGAGACATTCCTGTGATACACCTGAATGTAATCGTGAGAAAACATTTTGAGGGACATTCTTCAAAGTAATTAGCTTGAACACTTCAAAAATGTCAAGATCATGGAAGATAAGAGAAGACTAAATAACTGGTTCCGGACTGAAGACGACTAAACAGACAAGCCAACTTCATACAATGCATGATTCTGGACATATAAAGGACATCATGGGGACAATCAGTGAAATTTGAACGGGGACCTGGGATCCCCATTGAAGATTGTACAATATCAATGTTAATTTCCTGATTTGGATGGGTGTCCTGCAGCTATGTAGGGAATGTTCTTGTTACACATTGAAGTATTTACAGGTGTAACAGAGCATCACACCTTTTGCAACTTAATTTCAAAGGGTTGAGAAGAAATAATATGTGTATATGTAGAGAGAGAGAGACGGAAAATATGGTGGAATATTAACAAATGGTGAATCTGGGGAAGGGTATATAGGACTTACGTGTACTATTCTTGAAACTGAAATTTTTCTGTGTTTAAAATTATTTCAAAGTAAAACCTACCCCCAAAAGTATATGATACTAAGTCACTCTAAAAATATTAAATCATCAATTCATCATCATTCTTACAGCTGGGGAAAAATTCCATCTGAGTAAATTGCAATGATTAGTGGAAGCATTACGTGGCCTTTTATATATATATAAAATTATGTATTTTAATTTTATATATATATAATTTTATATATAAAATTATTTAAATTAAATATATATAATTTTATATATATAATTATTTAACTTATAATAATTTACTCATAGAAGGCCTAAGTTTAAAATTAAGGTGTAAGTAGGCTTATAACCAAAGCATATTCATAAATAATCATTTATTTTCTTGAGCACTATATTACACATTTTCCCCTCTCTCCAGCAGAGAGATATGTAATTTAGAGTGTGTTCCAATAGGTGTAGGTCAGATGAAAATAGTTGATATTACTGTGAAAATAGGAAAAGGATATCAACCCTTACATTTCTAACAATTTAAACAAGTGAAAAGCAACTCTTCAAAACAGAACAATAGGCTATCACATTCTGGTATATTATCTTTTTTGTCTAATAGGAAAAGGAAGGCAGATGGGAAATTTACTAAGAGTCAAACTCGTTCAAATCAAGCACAACTCACAAAGTGCTTCATTTGAGATTGCTGAGTTTCAAAAGTTTGTATAGGCTTTCTAGAGACATGCTGATGAATAAATTTTCCAGGTGTTTCCAGAGAACTGGTAGATGTGGCTGCAATAAAAATATCCATGAACATACTCAGACTTTTTTTTTTTTTTGGACAAGATAGTTGACCTATATTTTCCTGCGTCCTACAAAGTGCAACAGTGTCATGGAGGGGTGTAGAATTAAAGGATGCTCCAGAAATATCGAGTTACCCCAAATAAAAGAGATAGCCCACTACTGATCACAGGTGACATCCTAGACTACATTATATTCATCATTTATCGAATTCCAACCACTTTATTTGCCATCCCTTTAAGAACTGTAAGGCATGAGGTGTGAATGTTCCTTATTCCGAACGATTGAAGTCCAAGTTTCCAAATCATCAAACTCTCTCACCCCTGAGTTTCTCAGCCTAAAAGTTACGTCCAGTCCAGAAGCCGGGTGGCCTGAATTCATTTCCTGGCCTCAGGAAACAAGTTGCTAAATGTCCCCTCACTTCCTCATCTCTAAAACGTCTTTACGTACAATGCTGTGACAATAAATGAGACTTTCAAGAGTGCAATTCAGATTCAACTAATATCTACTGAGGCGTCCACCCTGAGCTGGCACTCTGTTACATCTTTTACCTATATTTTTTTCCATTTAATCCTCACAATAGTGCAATTAAGTAGATAGCTGAATCCTAAGATGAAAAACAGAGAGCCAGAAAAGTTAAATGAGTCTTCTCAGGTAGCACCACCAGCCACAGGCAAACCTAGAATTCAAATTCCGATTCAATACTCTTTCCATCTTATTATTTCTATCTTTGTATAGTCAAGATGCTATTAATTACAGTAATAAGATTTTCCAATAGAATGAAATTTGGGGGAACCACCAATAAACTATATTAGAGAAAGTAAAAGAAACTGCAAAGATCATTTGCAAAGTCTGGGTCTGAACTAAGCTTTTGAGCACTTACAGCCCAAGGTCAAGGTGCTATGACACTGAACTTTCCAGGGAGGCCCAAACATAATTTCTTTCTGGATTTCTTTTTTGAAAGAAACAAAGAACTTATTCATTTAGGACTCAGGAAGAACAGAGGTATATGAGAAGTGAATATCTGGCTGTCAGTGGAAGACTCAGAAATAGGGAGAAATGAATTCCTGGGCCAGACACACACATTCTTAGATAATATCAAGCAGGTGAGCAAGTTTACCACCTGCTAGAAATTGCATGGTCCAAGATCCCTCAGAATGTATTTATAGCTGCTCTGTCACGAAGGCACCAACATCTGATCTGTTCTTTCCAAAATAGGTTTTAAAAAATTCAAAAGGAAAAAGGCAAGAGCCTGTAAACAATGTCTTCTGCAGCTGATTGTAAGACAGGACAGTGGGTTGCAAAGTCTGAGCAGACTTTCAGTCTGAGGAAAGAGAAGGGCTCTTAAGGCAGTGGGGGGCTGCAGAAAGGAGCCCAGCTGCTCCTTTCGGCTTCTTGGCTACCATGACCTGAAGAGGAGAAACCACTGCTGACCCACCTCGTTTGGAAGGAAGACAGCCCGGTGAGCACTGGTTCCTAGGTGGGTGTTTCATGCTTACCACACACCATGCTCATGGAAGGCGTGTGACCAAAAAAGAAAGAAAGAAGGCACTAGGAGTCCTAATTTTCTGAGGCCCCCAGGTGCTTTTCAACTCCTTTCTAGAAGAAACAAGTTCTGTCTATGGGAGACTAGTCTATGGGCGGTAGAGGTTTTATCAAAGAAGGGCTGAAGTCTTAATTCATGATTGATAAACCCTAGATTGGAGTCACCACAGAACTACAGTGCCACGCTCTCTCATCTAAGACTCAGAAATCCGAAAAGCTCTGAAAA
This sequence comes from Pseudorca crassidens, assembly GCF_039906515.1. NCBI lineage: Eukaryota > Metazoa > Chordata > Mammalia > Artiodactyla > Delphinidae > Pseudorca > Pseudorca crassidens. Next base: position 191,528,579 of record NC_090296.1, read on the forward strand.
TACCAAGTTCTTTTTTGCAACTCCTTTGACAAGCAAAACCTGGCCTGATTTCTCCTAATGACAAAACCTGACCTGGGTTTATGGAAGGGCACAGCCACAAGCCCAGAGGAGATTATGAAATATTTAGTATATGCATCATATTATCTTTCCAGCATCTGAAAAATTATGAATTCCAAGAATACCTAGCTCCAAGTATTTTTGGTGATGGGTCATGGGCCTGTATTATATATTTTTATGAGTCCTTTTTGCTTTCTTCTCTTGTTCTAAATGTGGGTTGATCCATCTCTTACACAGTATGATCGACTAGGTGTCTTCAGAAGTAGGGATACATTCACAGAAAATGCACAACGTGCCGTACTATGTATGTTGGCTCGCAGAGTCTGCCAGCAAACTCTGGGAGAGCTGAATGCACAGGCTGAGCTTCCCACAGCAAGGAACTATCACCGTGGGGAGGCAGATGTCAGAATTATGCGCAGAGAACCTAGGACAGCCTCACGGGGAAATCACCCAAGAAGCTTCAAAAATACTGCCTTAAAGTTGATCCACTTCATGGACAACCAACGACCTTTCCTCTCTCAACAACCACATTTAAATTTTTAATTTGTTGGTCCCACGCATTAAAAATTTAATTTAAATCCTGGTGAGCTTTAGAAATTCAGCACTGGATATGCCCACACAATCCCAAATTCTCAAAAGTTTTTACCAGTGAAAAGCATACCAAACACAAACAAACAAACTTAATCATACATACTACTCATTCCCTTTCCTACTTCTCTTTTGATGCAATTGTTTTTCTTTCAAACACACTGTGAACGAATGGACACCTGACAATAATTTCTTCTGGATGACACTCAGGATAAAAACTCAGATATCTGCTTAGAAAAGACTCTTAAGAAGAGCTGCTCAAACCCACAGACGGGGCCTCTGGATCACAAAATGCTCTGCTTTTTTTAAGGATCTGATAATCAAATATTTTCTTGTCCTGTATGGCAAGGTAACTAGTTCTAAAGCTAACACTCTTCAGTGGAATGTAGATTACAAGTATCTATACTCAAGTGAATAACTACAACTTTTAAGTCGTGCTCTATCTAGCCTCTCGTGTGTATTTGGGAACCAAATTAAAGGGTCCTCTGCTTGGAGTTTTTGAGATCTAGAGTAGATTAGGAATAATGTCTGCCCCAGACCACCACTGTTTAGATGAGAATTTTTAGCCCAGCGTTTTGTCACTCTTTGAAGTCAGAATGTCTGATTTCTAACTTGTGTGCTTGTAGATTTGGGGTTAAAAACACACCCCAAAAATGCGGAGTCTCAGGTCCCACCCAGCCCTACTGAGTCAGAAGCCACATCGTAACAAGATCAAAACCAGACTAAACGTCATGGATTTGAATGACTTGCTGGGCAGTGTTCTCATTACCTAGATTTATATCCTGAAAACATGACACAGAAATATGACCTGATTTTGAGAGCAGACATCACACATATTATTTTCAAATGACAAGTTTCTCGATAGGTTCAAAATGCACTGAAGAAAAGCAAACATAAAGGTTGTAAATAGCCTAAATTTGGACTTTTAAAAAATATAATTCATAATAAAGTAGGTGCTTTACGCAAAATGCCCAAGCTGCCCACATCCAGAAACAATAACCCTCTGGGCTATTTATTACATCAAAGCTTTTTTATTCTCATTTTTAAGTTACTAACCACTAATTCTCTGACAAGTTCAGTTGTATCCCAACTGCCCAGCTGGAAATGCTTTTACCTATGTGGCATTTCAGAGTGAAAATTATACTTTCATTGTGTACTTTCAGTCTGGAAATTTTCTCCTCCACTCCCCAAAAGAACTCCTAGTAAGTAAATGAACTTTTTTTTATTTTATTGAAATATCATTGATTTACAATGTTGTGTTAATTACTCCTGTGCAGCAGTGATTCAATTATACATATATATACATTCTTTTTTTTAAAATATTCTTTTCCCTTATGGTTTATCACAGGATATTGAATATAGTTCCCTGTGCTATACAGTAGGACCTTGTTGTTTATCCATCCTATATATACTCGTTGGCATCTGCTAATCCCAAACTGCCACTCCATCCCTTCCCCACCCCACTTCCCCTTAGCAACCACAAGTCTGTTCTCTATGTCTGTGAGTCTGTTTCTGTTTCATAGATATGTTCATTTGTGTCATATTTTAGATTCCACATATAAGTGATATCATCTGGTATTTGTCTTTCTCTTTTTGACTTATTTTGCTTAGTATGATCATTTCTAGGTCCATCCATGTTGCTGCAAATAGCATTATTTCATTCTTTTTATGGCTGATAATGATAACCACTAGTTTGTTCTCTGTATCTGTGAGTCTGTTTCTTTTTTGTTATATTCACTAGTTTGTTTTATTTCTTAGATTCCACATATAAGTGACAGCATACAGTATTTGTCTTTCTCTGTCTGACTTATTTCACTGAGCATAACACCCTCTAGGTCCATCCATGTGGTTGCTAATGGCAAAAATGTCCTTTTTAATGGCTGAATAGTATTCCAGTGTGTGTGTGTGTGTATGTATGTGTATATATATATATATACCACATCTTCTTTGTTCATTCATCTGTCAATGGACATTTAGGTTGTTTCCACATCTTGGCTATTGTAAATAGTGCTGCTATGAACATAGGGATGCATGTATCTTTTCAAATTATAGTTTTGTCTGGGTATATGCCCAAGAGGGAGATATACCCAGGAGTGGGATTGCTGGGTCATATGGCGACTCTAAGAAAATGCAATTCTTAAAGAAACAAGATGTTTTGAATCAATTGATTTTACTTAATTTTCAAATAATTTTTCTACAGCAGTATTTTAGGTATAATTTATATACAATAAAATGCCCATATCTTAATTGTACTGCTGGATGAACTGGACAGTCATATTCACCCATGTAACCATCACCCCAATCAAGATTCAGGACATTCCCATCACCCCAGAACGTCCCCTCCAGCTGCCCTGCAGTCATTCCCCACCTCCACCTGCCACAGAGAGGCAGTCATGTCTACAGTGGGGTTCTTATTCTTGTGTGGCCAGAAAATGGAACCAAAAATGATTTTACAATTTAAAGCTGATAAAATAGCATTAAGAACCATAAAGCTCCATGTTGTCCACAGGTGCTGTTAATATTCTTTAATCCTCTATCAAAAGCTTGTCTAATGTGTGATAGGAAGCCGGGCAAATGACTTTGAGCTTGGTTCAGTTAACAGTGTGAGTGTGGATACAATTCCCTAAAATGTTGGCTGTACTCATGTGGATTCTTGATCTATTCTAAGTAGGTTTAAATAGGTTTTAAAAAGGTTTTCTTCACCTGGGAAACACTAATTTCAAGTAGTGATTCCTGCCCTCCTATTTCTGATACCAAAGAGAGCTAGAAGGTAGAGTGATTTACAGTTAAAAACACAAAGTTTACTTTTTAAAAGACTTCTGATTATGCCAGGTTATCATTTGGGTTGAAGTTGGGAGTTAGATAAGCTAAACATCATTTCTTTTGTCATGATCCAACATTTTCTTTTATTGGAGTACAGTTGATTTACAATGTTGTGTTACTTTCAGGTGTACAGCAAAGTGAATCTGTTATACATATACATATATCCATTCTTTTTTTAGATTCTTTTCCCATATAGGTCATTACAGAGTACTGTGATGTAATTTCGTTCCTTTTTATGGCTGAGTAGAGTTCCCTGTGCTATACAGTAGGTCCTTATTAGTTATCTATTTTATATATAGTAGTGTGTTTATGTCAATCCCAATCTCCCAATTTATCCCTCCCCCCACTTACCCCCTGGTAACCATAAGTTTGTTTTCTATGTCTTTGACTCTATTTCTGTTTTGTGGATAAGTTCATTTGTACCCTTTTTTTAGGTTCCACATATAAGTGATAGCATATGATATTTGTCTTTCTCTAATCCAACATATTTAATTAAAAATTAGTGCACAGGGGTTTCCCTGGTGGCGCAGTGGTTGAGAGTCCGCCTGCCGATGCAGGGGACACGGGTTCGTGCCCCGGTCCAGGAAGATCCCACATGCCACGGAGCGGCTGGGCCCGTGAGCCATGGCCGCTGAGCCTGCACTTCCGGAGCCTGTGCTCCGCAACAGGAAAGGCCACAACAGTGAGAGGCCCGCGTACCGCAAAAAAAAAAAAAAAAAAAATTAGTGCATAGATAGGAACCTCTGAGCACTCTCTTCCTGCTTAGAATCAATTTCCTACACCGATTTTTCAGTGGTTCACTTTTCCCCGTTTTAGGAGATAGGCAATGGTAACTCACATACAAGAAAATCATGAGAAAGGCAATTGTAGGTTTTGGTACACTGCAGATTTAAGAAACCACTAATACTAGCAGTTCTACTTATAAACCCAGGTAACCAATTCTGAGGTGTAATATCAAAACAAGAAGTCTGAGACCACACACACTGCAATTCCTGGTTCCTCTCAACAAACGCGTCCGTATCCTAGAGAGGCATTTTGTCTCTAATCACAATCAGTGGTGCACCAGCTTCTGGGGGGTCAGAGTTCTGTTTTGGGGTACGTCGCTGTGTACTTGGGTGCCAGTTCTTTGATGAGATTCACATAGTCGGTTTTTTCCGCACAGGCCCTGCACTCTTCTCCCCAGCTGTACAGTATCTGTTTCAGCTCTGCTACTCTCATCTTGGACAGGTCCACTGATGCCAAATCCAATTTTTTTTCTTCATGACAAAAAGGAAAAGCACAATTTTTAAAAAACAAAACCAACTATGAAACACTTAGAAAAGCAAATAGTGTTACTTATCTTGGTGCTGACTACCCTGTGATTCAAAGTGGGGAACAGTTCCCTTGTCTATGGAAAACAAGACATACCTAAGAAAAATGTATCATATGCAAAGCTATTGGGATAACTCATGATCTGTTGGACTTTCTTTGCATGGAATTACACTCGCTTCAAAACAGGGCCTGTGTAGCTTTGCAGTCTTTGCTACCACTCCATGGCTTCTCAAGATCAATGTTCATAAAACAAATAGCACCGCATCCTAATTGCTGCTCCTAAGGTGAGAAGAATGGAATCAATAAAAGGCGGTACCTTGGGATGGCCCTGTGTGTGCGGCCAACTGAAAGCCATAGATTGTAACTAGCTAGAAAGTTACGATTCACTTTTATATGAGATATGTCTGTGGTAAAACAGATGAGCACACATATTACAAAGCACTAATACAAATTAGTTTTTAAATACAAATTTAAAGAATTTAAATACAATCTAAAGAATGTAAACTAGTTTTTAAATACAAATTAAAGAAACCCAAACCCATGAAGAAAATTAGGAGCATTAACACTGATCCTTAATTGTTTTGGATCTCTGCTTAAACTCACCTGACCCCTCCATCCCTCCACTGGGATTCCCAAAATCATCACAGGGTTTATTGACAGACCTTTGGGGGTACAGCCACCTCTCTAAGGCTGGTGCCTCGGTACCAGCCAATCTGGCTCCTAACATTCTTGCCAATAATACCTATCACCAACATCTAACTCCTCTAGCGAGACTATTGTTTCCCTGTTTACAGATTATCTGCAAAGGCTGTCAAGATCTCAGCTACTTCTCTATTGCCAAGCCCAAAAATAGAAAAATAATTAAGCTCATCTATAATATACTTGTGATTCTGATTTCCCCGTGAGAAAGGGGCTATTTTTCTCTTTCGAAGGAAAGTCTCCTTCCCCCTTCCTCACCACCAGGGGTGTGCCTGAACATAGATACAGCGTTTAAGTTGACTTATTTTACAATTAGTGGCAGCCTAGGACTTTTTCAACTTGACCTCTTGAAGCACTCCTTTTTTCCCCTACATAGTAGAACATGGCATTTAAAAGCCTTTTAATAACCTAACATAGTTGTCAAGTGATTTATCAGAACTTCCAGTCAGTGTACCCTAAGTTAAAAGTTGGATTTTAGACTTAGGAATAAATGTAATCAGGAGGTAAAAGATCTATACACAGAACACTACAAGACTTTGATGAAAGAAATTGAAGAAGACACAAACAAATGGAAAGAGATCCTGTGTTTGTGGTTTGGAAGAATTCGTATTGTTAAAATGTCCGTACCATCCAAAGCAATGTACAGAACCAGTGCAATCCCTACCGGAATGCCAGTGGTACCTCTTACAGAGATAGAAAAACAAAATCCTAAAATCTGTATGGAATGACAAAGGACCCTGAATTGCCCAAGCAATCCTGAAAAAGAACAGCAAAATGGTGATTATAGTTAAGAATACTGTATTACATATTTGAAAGTTGCTGAGGAGTAGATCTTAAATGTTCTCATCACAAAAAAGGAAACGGTAATTATGTGATATGATGGAGCTGTTAGCTAACATGGTAATGATATTGCAAGATAGAGGTATATCAAATCAATGCATTGTACACCTTAAACTCACACACTGTTATATGTCAATTACATCTCAGTAAAGCTGGAAATAAATAAATAGAAGTTGGATTTTAAAGGCTTTTTTATTTGGAGGGTCAGCTACACTCTGCTCCAGAGAATCCTTACATTTTTTAATAGTGATTCCCATTCTTTTAAAAATCAGAGCAAAGGGCTTCCCTGGTGGCGCAGTGGTTAAGAATCCACCTGCCAATGCAGGGGACACAGGTTTGAGCCCTGGTCCAGGAAGATCCCGCAGAGCAACTAAGCCCACGCACCACAACTACTTAGCCTGTGCTCTGGAATCCGCGAGCCACAGCTACTGAGCCTTGTGCCACAACTACTGAAGCCCACGCACGTAGAGCCCGTGCTCCACAACAAGAGAAGCCACCGCAATGAGAAGCCCGTGCACTGCAACGAAGAGTAGCCCCTACTCGCCGCAACTAGAGAAAGCCCACGTGCAACAAGGAAGACCCAACACGGCCAAAAATAAATAAATAAAATAAATTTATAAAAATAAAAAACAGAGCAAGCGAAAACATTCTTTCAGGTCAAAAACCAAATAACACCTTCCTAATTGAAAACATAATCCAAGTCTACACTTACCTTGTCTGTTAATTTCCTGCCTGACATGACAAAATACCTTTAGGAGTAGAAACTTTTATAGCCCAAATTATTAATACTACACAGCTCAAAGGCCCCTGTTCAGTCTCAACTTTCCTGCCAAATATAAGCTGGGAAGAATTTAGAACTAGTGGTCTATTCAAGATAAATGGTTGAAGGAAGAAAATACTTTCTTGCAAGTGTTGGTAGTTTCTTCAGGTTATTCTAGAGGATTTGGCATTTGGCATTAACTTTAAAAGGGGGAAATCCTCTATGACTCCCTAAAACTACAGGGAAAAGGTCAATACCAACAGTAAATCTAGTCCATGGCTCCCCAAGGGCCTCTAGTGGCCAGCATTGCCAAAACATTAATAAGTACTCTCCTCTTCTCAATAATATCTGATTAATTTTTCTATTATTCAAGGATCCCAGTAAGATCCCTTGCTCATAGTAAAAGCTATTCAAAAGAAATTTGTTGAATGGAAGAATCAGGACAGTTTTGTCCCTTTGGGGGCTGTCGTTTATATGGACTCAGTGCTTCCTGCCTCTACTTCATTACTTGAAAGCCAATAAAAAAATAAATCTGCCTCATCAACCACCCTGGAAGTTAGGGCCTGCCCTTGGCCATTTGAGAAACAGTTTGTCTTTGCTATCTTCTGACCTTAAACCTATTTAAAGACATCTGTGTAGCTATGGTGCATAGGCTTATATTACACAGCTATGCTGGAAAATAAGACTAAAGTAATTCAGAGTTGGGTGCTAATTACTTAGGTAGTTTACAAGACTATGCCAGGTATGTAACATCAAACAATGACGTAAGCAAAGGAAATGGATTTCTACTGGTGGAATTACAGGTGTTAGGATAGGCTAAGTGGGGAATCCCCCAGCCTTTTATTTTATTTATTTCTTTGGCTGCACCGGGTCTTAGTTGCGCACTCAGGATCTTCCTTGTAGCATGCGGGATCTTTAGTTGTGGCATGCGGGATCCAGTTCCCTGACCAGGGATTGAACCCTGGCCCCCTGCATTGGGAGCACAGAGTCTTAACCACTGGGCCACCAGGGAAGTCCCCCTCCAGCCTTTTATGATACCTAATCAATCTACCCGAAAGACTGGCCCAGATACAAATCCTCTGTATAAGAATAGATCTATGTATGTAAAATTTATAAGGCCAAGGATAATGTTTTAAATAGGACATCTTCCTTTTCTGGCTGTTTATTTTAGGCACCCTTGATAAGGCTATTTCGTCAGGTAAAACCTGCTTTGATGTGAATAACCTATTTCCTAAAAGTTGAAGCTGGCAGAATGATAGCTCTAGGAAGAACATTAGAGTCCCATTTAAAACTTCAGAGTCCTTACATCCCCTTTGAATAGATGCAGCTTTTGTCCTAATAGGTTACCAAGAGCTAATTCACCACGAGTAGCTGCTCCCTTGAAATTCTGAACTCTTCCTTGCCATATGTAGTTGACAACGCCTTGGTGATTTTAGAGGTTAAACTTTGCCATTTGGGTGGGCAGTTTTACCTAATGCTGACTGTACCAGATTTCATTTCTCTTCCCCCAAGAAGTTCAGATGGCACTAGGCACCACACAGCAGTCCAGCATCCTATTAGCAAGTGTAGAGCTTCTTTCTTTCTAACGCTGACTTTTTAGAAACTGGCCCTATGTTTACAGAATTGGCAATATGCTGGACCTTTGGGGAAAAAAACATTTGACTCCGTTATACCATATTTCAGCTCACAGATCTGACTGTCCATCTTCTTCAGCTTCTCGCAAATCTTCACTGCAGGCATGTGCACGCTCATTGGGCGAGTGACCTCACTTAGGATCTTTGTGGCCGCATCTTTTGTTGCTCCTAGATAGTAGCACTGAAGGGGAATGAAGAGACTTTAGGGGCCCAGACACTGAAAAAAAGCAAGTAGTATAGTTTCAAGAAGTGAGAAAGAGGTTAACCTAGTTTTTGTGGCCCAGCTTTTAAATTTAACCCCTGCTAAGACACCAGAAAACCAATGGCTCCATTCCCAGGATCAGCCTAATTAGAAGCGCCCTGCAATTCACATGATGCTTAAAGACTACTGATAAGAGCTAACACTTGCTAAATGTTTTATCTGCGCCGAGACACTGCTCTCAGGGCTTTAAAGGTATTGATGTATTTAATTTTCATAACAATCCTGTGACGTAGGTACTAGTATTTTACACCCAAGCCAACTGGAGGTCACCCAACTAGCGAGAAGAAAAGACCGAATTAATTTAAAAATCTAGCCTTTTGGCTCTGGAGTCCATGCCCTGTTCCATCATGTTCTACTGCCTTTCAAGCTCCCTGACAAGCGTTTGACTTTTAAAAATATAAAGCTTAATGGTGCAGACAAATGCTGAGACTTTTATAGTGTGTCAGTGGTGAGCAGTCAACGAGGAAAATTTAACTGACAGATTCAACATGACGATTTTAGGCAAAATGAATTGGCCCAAGCTTGTCTTTAGCGCTGTAAAAACAGTATATTGAAACAGGTCATTTGTGTATACCCAGGAAACACCATTACAAGATAATAAAAGTACTTCATTAATTATGCATAAATAATGATGTAAAAATATTTTGATATGTTTCACTAATTGTCTTGATAAGAAGTGGAAAGTCTACCCACTCTTAACTCAGGACAGTAAATTCTCATTAGGAATTCAGTTGTATAATTTCCTTTAAGAAATCGTGGGATTGGTTGCCTATGGTTTTTTCAAAAAGCCAAATGAAATGAGACATATTCTAGATGAAAATACATTGACTCCATTTCCCTGAAAGATCAATTTCTGCTTGCTTTCTGCAGTGAGCAGGCTTGAGGCAAGCATCGAAGAAGGAGAACATTAAATTCAAGATGAGAAATGAAACGATTAGCAGTTTTCTCTGAGCACAGGGAGAAAATGAAAGGTGAAGATTTACCATACCAGGCGGTTTTCTTTTCCTTTGACACCCAAGCAAAAGCTGATCAATTCTTTTTCTATGGTGTCCAGAGAAAAGTTGACTCCTCTGGCTATCAAGGAGTTGTAGAATCGGTTCAAGAATTCTTGACACACTAGAAGGAACAAATAAATTATGTATTTGTGTACAATATCACCACTACCACACCTATGTATATGTTTCTCCCACCAAATAAAAAAGTAAGTATGATTCAATGCATTGTGACAAATTAAATTCATATCTTAAGAATGGTTTCAGGCCTGTAGCTTTTAGCTTAGTGTTGGGCCTTGAATAACATGAGCTTATTGAATCAATCCGTCAATCTGTGGAACCAAGTTCCACTTAATAGGAGAACTTTCCCACAAAATGTCACTCACCCTAAAAGAAAATATTGCCTCCTCTGGGATATGATGCTTGGGACAGCTTTGTTTAAAGTATAGAGAAAAAACAGAACATGTGTCTGGAATGAAGCCCCTTGGTAGTCTGCATCTGCCTGTATGTTCCAGTTTGAACCCCAGTCGGAACAATCATATTCAATCCCACGGTCCAGAGTCAGTGAAGAGATGACCCTCAGAAGAGGCACAGGCAATAAGAACAACCACAGTTACCATTGGTTAGCACTGTTCTGAGTACTTTACGTGGATCAACTTATTCAAGTCTCAGAACAAAACTCGGATGTAGATACATTACTATCCTCATTTTACACAAGAAGAACCTGAGTCAGAGAGAGGCCAGTGAGCTTGCCCAGTAAGTGGTAGAGGGAGTTTGACCCCAGATGGTCTCCCTCTGGGCCCACATGCTTATCCACTAGGGTACTATGAATTAGAAGGAGGCTGCTTTCCCACGTTGTTGTCCCAAAGGGGAAGTGTCCAAGCAATCAGAGAAGGACATGGAGGCCAGAGCATATGCCGGAAAACAGCAGCCCTCACATTAGAAAGAATTTTAGGGAAATAGCATGAGGAAGAGTGGCGAATTCTAGGGTAACCTGGAATAAATTTCATAGTATAGCAAGACTCTGAAGGAAAGAAATTAGAAAACTTTATCAAAAGACCTAAAAGTAGACCTAAGAAATGGGAAGAATAGCCATGTTCATGGATGGGAAGATTCAATATTATGGATGATAATTATTTTTAAGTAGATCGATAAACTCAATGCTCTTCTAATGAAAATCTCAATAGGCTTTTTTATAGATTTGATAAACTGATCCAAAAATACAGATGAAAAAACAAGAGCAAATGAAAGTCAAGAAGTACTTGAAGAAGAAGGAGGTTGGGGAGTTGACCTTATCAGATATCAAGACCTAATTCTAAAGCTATAGCATTTGAAACACTGTGGGACTGGCACAGAAATAGACCAGTGGAACAAACTAGTGAGTCTAGAAACAAATCCACAAATCTAGAGGAGCTTGGTAGAGTACAGAAGTGATGCTGAAAATCAGTGGGGGAAAAAATGGGCTAGTCAATAAATGGTACTAGGACCACCTGCCATGGAAAAAGTTAAACTTAGACACCTATCCAAAACTACACACAGACGTGAATCCCAGGTGAATAAAGACATATGGGAAGAGCAACACTACAAAAGTTTTAGAAGAAACCTTTGGAAAACATCTTTATGGCATCAGGATAGAGAAGGATTTCTTAAAGAAGAGACCAAAACACGGATCATACATTTGATTACATCAAAATTAACCAGTTTTTTAATGCAAAAGAAATCATAAGCAAATGATAAGACAGGCCACAAACTGGAGGAAGATATTTACAACTTATAAACTGACGAAGGATTAATATCCAAAATACATGAAAAATCACCATGGTCATACCCTTAGGTCCAGTCATTACCAATGACTATAACCTCTATAATCTCAGTGGAAACATCCCATTGTCTGATCATCATCTCCCATCTTTCCAGCTCACATCCTCTAACACCCCAAGGTAAACAATTCCCTGACCCCGCCAGGTCATACTATTCATTGATTCTGCCACCACTTCACCCTGCTTCCCCACCCAGCTTAGATTCCGTGGTTCAACATTATAATAACTCCTTTGCACACAAACTGAACTCCCTTGCATCTCTCTCCCTTGTTGGACTCACCCAGCAAAATCCTAACCCTGGTTAAAACTTTGCACCTATACTCACTGAACATGGCTGGAGGAAATAGCACAGCCGTACTCACTGGTCTCACTGTAAATTCATGACCGCTCATTTCAGTGAGCCATCAGTGCTCCCAACAATCCTACTACATTGACCTCATTCTCACTCTCTCCCACTCCCAAGAGGACAATTGCGCAGCTCTCTCAAACCTTGTGTCACACCTCCACCCCATCCTCAGCGATGGTGGTGCTTCCTATCTCTCTGAGGGAAAAAAAAAGCAACAGGAAAGAACTCTCGCTTGCTCTGCCACCACATCTACAACACGTGTATCAGCACAGTCTACCTTAATTCTATGAATGAACTGTGACAACCCTTCCACCTGCTAAAGTAGATCCTATCAACTCCCTGCTTCTGCACCTCTGCCCTCTCTCTCCTGTCTTGTTTCCATTAACATGCTGTTAATTCTTATATCTTAAAAGCAACACAACCTCTCTCAACATCACATCCCATTTCTCCACTCCTGTTTAAGAAAAACACTCTAAAATAATTTTTATACTTGTAGTTTCCAGGTCTCTTCTCTCTCCCTCTCTGTCCCTCCCCCACCCCACACCAAGTTTAAAGCCAGCGAGTTATAAAATGTTCAGTTTGAAAAATAGTGTCCCTTGTCTCCCCTTCCCCATTTCCCCAAACTCAAAGCTTTCGTTTTCAACTCTTATAGCTGATTCCTTTGGAATTTACAAATTTTAAATAACATATTTGTGTGGCTAATTCCTAATTTTATTTTTAGTCTTAGATATTTATTATAGTTTTTTCCCGTGGAAGAGAAAGATTTAACTCTTTTGCCCAGACCCATCTCTTGTAAAAAGCATTTGGTTGGATGTTTTTATGTAGGCTTACAATCTTTGTCTTTTAACTTGAGTATTTACTCCTTAACTTAGTACTTGAAAAATATAATAATGTCACCTGCAGGAAAAGAGCTACAACGTTTTAGAAAAGATAATAATAAAGTTTAAAATCAAGTTAGTGGAATTATTAAATTATCAGCGGGCTAGGAACATTATTTTCAGCAGTTCCATCCACACCTTCTAGAACTGAAGGCAGTCCTACATTATCTGCTCCCGCTTGATTTTGGAAGGAAAAAAAGACACCAGATTAGTCCTGCTGGTACCGGTACTAGGGGAGAATTGCTACCTAGGAATAAAATACATGTTGTCATGAGTTAAGACTTAAGAATAACCAGAAGCTCTTGAATAATTTGTATATTACTTCATTGTTCTAATTTTATTTTTAATATTGCCTTAAATAAATTAGTTCCCAACTCCACACTCAGAAAGCAGTATAGGTAGGGATTCAGTGCTTTGGCTCTGAAGCCAGACTCTCTGGGTCCAAATCCTGGCTTTACTAGTTAATATTTACTAGCTGTGGCTTTGGGCCTTTCAACGTTGAATCACCCGACAGTCTAATTGCCATTCCCTTTAAGTTCATCAGTCTTCTTTCTCTGTGTTTAAGATTTTCTCTTTTCTCCTTTTGTGTTTTGCAATTTCCTTCTGATATGGTTAGATGTGGAAGTATTTTTATTTATACTGTTTGGAATATACTGGACTTCCAAACCTGTGGATTGATGACTTTCATCCGTTTGGAAAAATGAGCTATCATCTCTTTTGCTCCACCCGTACACTCTCTCTTCTCCTTCTGGAAGTCCAGTTAACATATGTGGGAATTTTTCTCTTGATCTGCATTGTACCTTTATCTCTGTTTCATATTTTTATTCTCTTAATTGCTCAGTGATTCCTTCTTGACAATTTCTTCAGTCTTCTAACTCACTAATTCTTTTCTCAGCTGTGTCTAGTCTGCGGTTAATCTCACTACTTTCTATTTGTACATGTTTATTTGGTTCTTTTCCAAATATGTTTGGACATTTTTTGTTTTGGTTTTTTTTTTTGGTACGCGGGCCTCTCACTGTCGTGGCCTCTCCCATTGCGGAGCACGGGCTCCGGACGCGCAGGCTCAGCGGCCATAGCTCACAGGCCCAGCCGCTCCGCGGCATGTGGGATCTTCCCAGACCGGGGCACGAACCCGCGTCCCCTGCATCGGCAGGTGGACTCTCAACCACTGCACCACCAGGGAAGCCCTGTCTGGACATTTTTAATAGCCTCCTGCCCTTTATTCATATTTTCAATCCCTTCCTTTATTTCTTTAAATATAATAAAAATATTTTATATTCAGTGCCTGATAATTGTAAAACCTGAAGCCTGTCCAGGTATGCTTCTTCTGTCTCTTGTCTCAACTGGCTGTCACTTACGGTGCTCTTCTTCCCATGGGTTTGTGATTTTTCCGAATGTGAGCTTTCTTTCTTAGAACTTTGTGGGAATTATTAGAATTTTGTGGGACTGGATTGAAGGTGGATTCCTATGCGAGATTAACATTTGCTGATGCCTACTTGAAATCCCTGTAAACTAAATTCTCAGTTTGAGACGTTTTGGATCACCTGGGTTGGCTGTGTCCATTTGGGCTTCAATGCATATGTGTGGTAGCTTGTGAGTATGAGTGATCAAGAGACATTTTTGTTTTACCTTTTATTCAGTAAAAAGTTCAAGTACTGCAATTTCTTTTAGTCTCTAAAGAATGGTGGTAGAATTGTGGTTATTTCCAGGTCACCTTTTATAAGGAAAGTCTAGCTCTCTGGGGTTCCAAACTAATTGGGGGAGGATCCAGTATGACACACCTAACTTGGGAAGGTTCTGGGCTATGTCATTATTCTTTTTATTTTATTCATTCTCCTTATTTTACATCCATGAAAATCTAAGTTTAAATTGCCTGGGTGGCAAATACCCTCAAGAAAAATCCCAGCTTCAGGGGTCCCTTTACCTCTTTTGGTTTCCACTTTCACATTGTTTTTGGCCTCTGGGTATGCCTTACTAACTCACACTTAACATTTTCACATTTTTATTTTATCCAGTGTTTTCAGTTGTTTTCAGCTAGACAATCAGAAATGTCAGTTTTTAGAACATGAAGTCATATTCATTCCTAATGCTATTTACTAGGAACAGAACGCTAAATATAATATAGCCGTGTCGTGGTTTTAACAAATATTTATTGAGCAATCAGTTAAGCGCCAGACAGTATTCTACAGGTTGTTGGAAAAACAAAGCTCTTACTCTCAGGGATTACATTCTGGTGAATAAATAAAAGTATCTTGTGGCTGTGAAGAAACATAAATTTGGTAAGGAGGATAGAGTAATAGTATAAGGTAATAGTATTATTCTAAATGGGGTGGTCAGGGAAGGTCTCTCAGATAAAGTCGTGTTTGAGCATAAAGCTTAAGGAAGTGGGAGAACACCTTAAGTGGAGTGCTAGGGAAGACCCCTCCAGGCAGAGGGAAGAACAACGTAGGCATGTCCTTGGCAGGTCCAAGAACCATAAGGGAGCCTCCCTCCCACCAAGAGGGAGGATGGTAGAAAATGAGGTCAAATGAACAGCAGCATGCCAGGTCATCTAGGGCTTTGAGGTCATGGTAAGGGCTCTGGGTCCTACTCTGAGAAGGCACGCCATTAAAGGTTTTGAGCAAAAGGGTGCAGTGATCTGACATTACTTTTAAATTATGCCTCTGGAGGTTCTTTGGAGAATAGACTGCAGGGTAGCCAGAATGAAAGCAGGCATAACCATTTGGAGTTTCTTAAAATAGCTGCATACCTTGGACCAGGGTGGGAGCATTGGAGGTGATGAGAATGGTTGGATTCTGGATGTATTTTGAAGGCAGAGCCAAAAGAATTTACTAATGGATTGGATGTGGCATGGGGTGGGGGCGGGGGCGGCGGCAGCGGGCGGAGACAGAAATCAAGAATGACCCCAAGGATTTGGGCCTGAGAAACTGCAAGAGGGGAGTTGCCATTTGCTGAACTGGTAAGACTGCAGGAGAAGCAAGTTTGTGGAGACCAGCAGGAATTCAGTCTTGACATGTGAACTTTGCGATACTTCTAGACAAATGTGACGATTAATTTGATGTGTCCACTTGGAGGGTGTTTTTGAATGAGATTAACATTTAAATTAGTGAACTCTGGCTAAAACAGATTGCCCTCCATAAGGTGGATAAGCCTCATCCAATCAGTTGAAGGCCTGAATAGAACACAAAGGATTGGCATGAATAGAACAAAAAAGCATGAGGGAATGCTCCAGCAGACTGCTTTCTGCACCGTTGGCTCTCCTGGGCCCCCAGCCTGTTGGCCCACACTGCAAATTTTAGACATCTCAGCCTCCATAATCAGGAGAGCCAATTCCTTATAATAAATCTATCTGGATGTATGTATGTATCCTATTGGTCTGTTCCTCTGGAGACCCCTAATATAATGTCTGACACTGCAAACAGTAAAGAGCTGCTGGGGATATAAATCTGGAGTTCAGGGGTGAATTCTAGGACAAACACTAAATTTGTAAGTCATCAACATTAAAATGATCTTTGTGGGATGAGACCACACAAAAGGGAGAGATCCTGGGTCTCAGTCTTGTCAAACTCCATTGTTTAGAAATTGGAAAGAACCAGAAAAAGACTGAAAGGAGCAGCCAGTAAGGGAGGATGAGAACAAAGAGTGAGTGTGTCCCAGAAGACAAGCAAAGAAAGTGTTAAAAAGGAGGGACTGACTGATCAGCTGTGTGAAATGCTACTGATAGAATGAGGAAAACGAGACATTTGCCAACACGTATTTTGCTAAGTTTAATTAGCAAAAGACCAAGTATGCAAGGGAGACACCTACTGTAATGGTCCATGCATAAACCATCGTTAAAGCCTCCTGGTGACCTGTAATTCTCCTCTTCCTGAAAAAGAAACCCTGTGTCCTGATGCCTCAAAGCTCTTTCTCTACTCCCACAATATACCTTCAGATGATTTCTACACCTTAACTGTTGCTCTGTTGTCAATGTATTACCTAGAGGGTGGGTGTTGGGAATTCTAACTTGTACTTTGAAAGATACACTTTTGACTCACTAAAAGCTATATAATATTTTATTGCAGCATATGTGCGTACATGTCTTCAACAGAATTGGGTGCCTACCTTATGCCCCACACCACGGTAGCCACTGGAGATGATGTGGTGAGAGAAACGGTCTTGACTGTCAAGGAATGCACACATGGAGGAGACCAAAACGATTTCTCCACTATGAGACATGTACTAGATAGTGTGGGAGAACAAAGGAGAAGCACCTCCCTGGAGGAAATTGGGAGATCACTGAAAGATATTTAGTGAGGAAATAACATGATCACCCTGTCATGGGAAGGATGCTGTTGTGGGCTTACATGAAGAGACTAATCTCACTATAATCTCTTCAAATATTTTCTCAGGTCCTTTCTCTCTCTCTTCTCCTTCTGGGACTCCTATAACGTGAATGTTGTTTAATGTTGTCCCAGAGGTCTCTTAGGCTGTCTTCATTTCTTTTCATTCTTTTTTCTTTATTCTGTTCCAGGTCACTTATCCGTTCTTCTGCCTCAGTTATTCTGCTATTGATTGCTTCTCGTGTATTTTTCATTTCAGTTATTGTATTGTTCATCTCTGTTTGTTTGTTCTTTAATTCTTCTAGGTCTTTGTTAAACATTTCTTGCATCTTCTCGATCTTTGCCTCCATTCGTTTTCTGAGGTCCTGGATCATCTTCACTATCATTACTCTGAATTCTTTTTCTGGAAGGTTGCCTATCTCCACTTCATTTAGTTGTTTTTCTGGTTTTATCTTGTTCCTTCATCTGGTACATAGCCCTCTGCCTTTTCATCTTGTCTATCTTTCTGTGAATGTGGTTTTCATTCCACAGGCTGTAGGATTGTAGTTCTTGCTTCTGCTGTCTGCCCTCTGGTGGATGAGGCTATCTAAGAAGCTTGTGAGATTAATCTCACTATAAATCACCTAACAAATTAGTAAGTTAAGGATCCTGGCATGCATTTATTGCTATAACCAGATAACCATAGTCTTTTTATTTATGTCATAGGGTTTTGTTTATTAAAATTAGTCCCATAAGTGAATGTATAATTATTTCAAAGTAAAAAAAAATTAATAGCCCCATAATACAATCCTTTTAAATAAATTCAGAAACGTTTACATTTTTTTTTTCAGTAAGCTTCACATGACCTAAAGCAGTCATAAACTTGAATATTCACAGGGCCCAGGCAAGTAAAATGAATGGGTAAAGCAATCCAAGTTTAGGAAAAACAAAAACCTAAAGAACACATGTCCTTTCTAAAAAGAGCAGCCACCATCAGTTCCCACTATATGGACATATGGGCTAGTCTTGACTGGTCACCTGGTTTTCAAGATAAGCCAGAAATCTGAACTTTTTAAAATGACATCTCCCAAGTTTAAAATATAGCCAATTAATTTAGATGTTTTTTTTCAAAATACTTTGTGAACTTAATAAAATACATTAATAGGTCCCAGGTGGTTCATGGACTATCAGGGGTTTTTTGTTGTTGTTGTTGTTTTGCGGTACGCGGGCCTCTCACTGTTGTGGCCTCTCCCGTTGCGGAGCACAGGCTCCGGACGCGCAGGCTCAGCGGCCATGGCTCACGGGCCCAGCCGCTCTGCAGCATGTGGGATCTTCCTGGACCGGGGCACGAACCCGTGTCCCCTGCATCAGCAGGCAGACTCTCAACCACTGTGCCACCAGGGAAGCCCAACTATCAGTTTTTTACTGATAAAAGAAGTCATTGGTTTCCCATGCCACAGAGTAGTCAAGATAAGAATGGAAATTTGCCCTACAGTATGTATAGAATTTTAATCTTATACACTGAGGGAAAATTAATTGGCGAATGATAAAGACTCATAAGCTGAAACAGAGCCAGATCTAGACTCTATTTCTTTTTGTTCTAAAACCAGTATTTCCTTTGTTGTGATTCTACAGTAGAAAAGGAAAATATAAGGAAATATACACCCAGGTTACTGAGACATGCAAGTTAATAATCACAATATGCTGTAATAAATTCAAGAAAGATGTTAGAAGCTTCACAATTAATCCAGAGGCTCTGGCTCTTCTGAAATGTTTTTAAGTAGAAGCTCCAGCAATTAAATTACTGATGATTAAGCCAGTCAACTGTTTATGCCTCACAAATTCTGCTTTAAACGTATAGTACCCAGTTATAAGGGATCTTTAACTGAAAATTATAACTTGGCTGAACAAATATCTATATCTAAAGTTTGACAATAGCATCATGTAGGTATTTTAAATTTCTGGAGAAAAGTTTAATTATTGCAGGGCTGATAGAAAACTGGACTCCAATTGTTAAGACTTTATTCAGTTATATTACAGTCTATACTCACCCATTCATTAAACATATATTGTGAACCTACCATTTCCTGTTATGTAAGAATAGATTCGAAAGCTCAGAGAAGGGTGAAGCGGATATACATCTAAGCTAATTATTTTAATGAATGAAACACGGAGGTAAGTGCTACAGTAGTCCAGGAGGAAGGAGGTAGCACAGCTAATTATCTCCTTTGACCTCGTTACCAGCCCTCTGCTGTAGGTATTATCACGTTGATTTTGCCAGAACCGGGTACAGTGGCCTCAGAGCCAGAAGGCTGGGTGGGACGTAGACCCACCTGTTCTGAGTGCAAGTCCACAGCTGAGATTCTGTGAACAGAAAAGGAATCTTTTTTTGTATTCCTCCTCTTTCTACGGAGTTAAGGTACGCCTTTGTTAAGAAACTTTTCCCTGTAAAGTCCTAACAAATGTTAGTTATGTGCTCTGATTTAAGCCATTTCAACTCAATTACAATTTGTCATGTTTTCTCCTTTGGGGAGTTATAAACTAATTTGAACTTGAAAGGCTTCTGTGCAAGGAAAGGCAAGTCTCGCCGGTTAGGGCAGCAGAATCATTTTGGAGCCAGGGTCGTCTGCCTCTACGTGCGTTTGCACAAAATCGAATCCAAATCCAAACCCACCAGCTCTGAGGCAGTTTAATCGAGCAAGACCAAGAACGCGGCCTGAAGGTGTCACTGGGCCCGGCTCGAACTTTTGCCTAGGCTTGGGCGAAGGCGATCGGAAGCCACGGCCAGGGCCCGTATTTCCTAAGTGAAATGCTATTTATAGACAGGCCCGAGAGAAGCCAAAGCCGACAACAGCTGCGCTGCGACGCGGTGTCACCGCCATGCAAGCAGGTCTCACACCGCTCACCTTCACAGTCGGCGCCCAGCCGCCCCCCGGCCTCCTGGCCCTGCGCCCGCCCCGGGTTAGAGACCCAAAGCCCGGCGCAAAAGGCCACCACTGCGGCTGGGCTCCCGCACCACATGCTGAGCCAACTCCAAACGCCTCGCCGCCGCCTGTTAAACCAACCGCCGCGCTGCTATCGCCCGGGGCTACTCCAGGACGCAGGAGCGCAGACCCTGAGTTGGAAAATAATCTGCCTGGGGTTACTGGGACACATGATGCAACTCAACCGTGAGTTTCCATTGGCTCTCAAAAAAAGGGCATGGAAGCGGGCGGAGCGGAGCAGCTGCTTCCTTTCCCTCCCCGACCTGCGCGTGCGCACTCTCGCTCACGCGGTGCCTCCCCAGCGGGGCGGGGAGAGACGCAGTAAAGCTATTCGCTGACTGCTCGAGGGGGAAGGCGGGACCTTCACGCTGATTGGCGGGGACGCGGGAAGCCGCGGCGGAGGGACCGGACGCAGTGGGCGGGCGGGAACGTGAAGTCTCCGCGGTGCCTGATGGGGCTGTTCCGCGGCCTGGCGCTCTTGCGGCCGGGGGCACCGGTCGTTACTGCTACCGCCGTGTCTGCCGCCTCATGGCGGCCATCGGGGTTCACCTAGGCTGCACATCAGCCTGTGTGGCCGTCTATAAGGTGAGGGACTCGGGGACTTGGGCTGCGCGTACCCAGTTCTCTGGGTGCGAGGCCAAGTCCTTTGGTCTCCTGCGGGGCTGTGAACGGCGTGTCGCCGTTCTGGGGACGTCGCGCGGAGAGGTGATTCTGTGGGGAAGTTTCGGGCTGAGAGCTGGGCGGACCTGGCCTCGTCCCCCGCGGCTCCTCAAGGAAGGCCGCTGCGGACCCGGGACCTCGCGGGCGCAGGAGGCCCCGAGGGGGGGCGGACCCGGGACCTCGCGGGCGCTGGAGGCCCAGAGAGGGGGCGGACCCGGGACCTCGCGGGCGCAGGAGCCCCCGAGCGGGGGCGGACCCGGGACCTCGCGGGCGCAGGAGGCCCCGAGGGGGGGCGGACCGGGGACATCGCGGGCGCAGGAGGCCCCGAGGGGAGGGCGGACCCGGGACATCGCGGGCGCTGGAGGCCCCGAGGGGGACCTGAAAGTGTGGTACCCGGAGGTTTCTGGATGTTGGCCAAGAAAGGTTTCTGGACGTTGGCCAGAACGCGGGGTGGCCGCATTCTGGAACTGGAGGTGTTGATCCCGCGAAGCGTGTGAAGCCAGATGATGGTGTGTGCTCTATTCAGTTGTCCTTTCTGGAAATGAGAGAGCCTGACTAGGAGTTCGGGGCTTCCTGTCATCAGTGGGCAGGTGGAAGGAGCAATAATGAGGGACAGCCCTGATCCTAGTCTCACGTTTAAATGTCAAATGATTTGTAAGGAAAAGCCAAAGGGTTTAATGCTACTTCATCACATGTAGAGAGTGAAGAAAGATGCATTTATAGGGAAAGGAAGAGAAGTAGGAAGTTTAACGCAATAAGGCTTGCTATTGTACATAGATAGGTTGTTATTACGTCTGTTCTGTTATCCACTATGCAGAGCAGACTGAAAAAAATGAGGTAGTTCTTCATGGAATTCTGATCTTAATTAAAATCTAGGAAATTGATAAGGACAATTAAATCTACTTGTTTAAAATAATGATAAAGCAGTTTTTCTCTCCACATATATGTCAGAGTAACACTGGCCCACCCATGTCTGAATATATCTAAAGAGACTGTATATTTCATCACAAAAGAACTAATACAGTTGCGTATTTTTCTCCAGGATGGCCGGGCTGATGTGGTCGCCAATGATGCAGGTGACAGAGTTACTCCAGCTGTTGTTGCTTACTCAGAAAATGAAGAGGTACTGTTCCCCTCATTTTTGAACTTTGAAATAAGGAAAAAATTATGTGCGTTGTAATATATTGCTCTTTTTCAGGTTGTTGGATTGGCAGCAAAACAAAGTAGAATGAGGAATATTTCAAATACAGTAATGAAAGTAAAGCAGATCCTTGGCAGAAGGTATGGAATAAAATAATACTTTTACCCATGGTAATAAAAACGTGTTTATACATTCTAAGTGTAATGTGAAATGAAACTAGAAACGCCAGTGTGTTTTTTCATTGTTTTTTATGACTGGGTCATTTCACAGAATACTCTAGGAGGCTGTTATCTTCTGATACTATCTTCTGCTGAGTCTTCTCAAGGATGGGATTCACTCAGACAATTGTTTCTTGCTTTCAGATCTGTTACTATTGATAGATGCCAACATACATTTAGTTTTGATAATTTGTGTTATCCAGAGGTGGGAATTTGGACTTATCACATTTGTACAGTACTTTTTTAACTGAGGGAACTTGAAAGATTGTGTGCGAATTTGAAGATTTCTTTGCACTGTAGTTGAATTTCGTGGAATCTATTATAATTGGTGAAATATTTATGTAGAAGCTATTGATTTTCTTCCTCAGATCTTTTTGTGACACTTTCTGGGAACTAAGTTTAACAGTTGGCTTTCAAATTTAAGCATTAGGGAAACAGCTTAATTAATGTCTTAAGAATCAGGTTAATCAGCTGTTGTAACTTTAATTAAAAGATTAAAGAGGCTCGCTTCCCCAGACTTCTGTCTCCTCAAATTATAGATTACCATGATAATTAGGGGTTTTCATTTTCACTGGAGTTGTAATACTTGCTATAGTGTTTTTAAATTTTCAAAGTGCTTTCACATCTATTATTTTATTTAATCCTTTCAAATCCCTGTAAGATTGTCAGGCAGGTTTTATCCCTTCCCATTTCTAGATGAGAAAATCAAGGCACACAGAAGTTAGATATCCCTAAATTAGTTAGGGGGTAAACTAGAAAGGACTGCAGTCCAGGGTGCCTAACCGTTAGCCCCAGGTTCTTTCCTTTCTACTTCGTCAGTTAAGAATTTAGGTAGAAATTTCCTTGTGTTGACTTTAGGATTGGGGGGATCATGGATTAAATTTAAAATTTATTTCTTTTATACATACAGATATTTTGTACTATCCCTTACCTGTGTTTAGTTAAACTGAATTTGATACTCATTTTTTTCCCCTTAGGATCTTTATGCATTACATCAAAACTTGTAGTATTTCAGAGAGAATTCAAATATTCTCTGATGATACATATATTCCCATATCCATTTATCTGTTGACAAAATTTAGTACTGAGCATATTGGAAATAATTTGAGTTGGTGTCAAAAATTTTCAAATTATAGACTGAAAAAGAAATCAGGGAGTTGTGGAAGCTAAATTCACTCATTGTAAGCAGCCAACAATGTATTTTTTAAGTAAACTTTTTTTTTTTGAGATAATGGTAGATTTACATACTGTTACAAGAAATGATACAGAGAGATGGAATGTATTATTGGATTTACCATTTTCTCCCAGTGGTAACATCTTGCAAAACTATACTACAGTATCACAACCAAGGTACTGGCATTGATATAATCAAGATACAGAACAGTTCCACAGATCCATCCCCTTGGTAGCCCTGTTTGTTTTTTTGCTGCTATTTTGGGGCAGGTGGTGGAAGTAAAGACGTGGAGGTCTTCTGCCATATTATGCAAAAAGCTTTGTATTAGCAAGAACAACTTCAGCTCACTTTTCTGGCCCTGGAAGTTACCTTTTCACAAAAGAGTGCAATGGTGACAGTCAGCTGGGTAATACATAGGCACAGCATGCTACTTAGACCAAGGTTAGTAAGGAATGAGCCCCTTTAGACATGTATTGCTATGCCATGGTCCTGCTAGGACTTCTCCAGAATGAGCTGCCTCATGGTCCAGGCATTTCTCCGCCTCGGTCTGTCTGCTTAGAAGTTAATGGTGATTTTTATAGATACACAGTTGTACCAGGTCTCAGCCTTGGAAGCATTCTGCCCTTTGTGGAGGAGCCAGTCCCCTTGTTACCAAGCCAGTAAGGCCCTTTTTAGCCCTTGATCCAGTACCCATCCTGAGCGAACTCCCAAAGTTGGGCTTTCTCAGTGCTGGCATCCTGCCTCTTTGCAGCCTACTTACAGGTAGCACCGCTTAACTTGCTGCCACAATTATCCTTACCCATCCCTGTAACTTTCATTCCCCTGTGGCCTTCCAGCCAGAAATGCGGTCCTTGGACCTGGCTTCTCAGCAATTAGCCCTGAGAGGGAAGAATCGGCTGGCTCCTGGAGATAGACCTGAGCACACAGAGCCTCCCCACACCTTCAGATCGGCACCTTGCTGCCCAGGAGCCTCCTCCAGCTAGCCTTCCTTCCCAGTCCGCTATGGCCACTTCCAATAGCAGCGCAGGCATCCGGTGGTCCAGACAGGAGACACGCACGCTTCTCTCCATACTAGGTGAGGCAGAGTATATTCAGCGCCTCCAGACCGTGCATCACAATGCAGACGTCTACCAGGCTGTGTCTAAGCGGATGCAGCAGGAAGGCTTCCGCCGCACCGAGCGTCAGTGCCGCTCCAAGTTCAAAGTCCTGAAGGCATTATATTTAAAGGCCTATGTGGCCCACGCCACAAGTATGGGTGATCCACCACACTGTCCCTTTTATGATACGTTGGATCAGCTTCTCCGAAATCAGATAGTGACTGACGCAGACAACGTAATGGAGGATGCTGCTTGGGCCAAGCACTGTGATCGGAACTTAGCGGCCCCTGACGCCCCAGGAGAAGAAGGAGCCAGCATTCTGGGAGCAAAGAGGACTCAGGCAGCAGATCATCAGCCTGTCTTGAAAACAGTTAAGGAATCAGATGAGGATTGTCAACTGAGGATCAGTGACCAGATGCGAGAAACCAGTGACCTTGAGGACTCCTGGGATGAATCTTCGGGTGCAGGTAACTCCCCAGCGTGTGAAGGATCAAGGTCCCAGAGTCACTTGTTTCTAATCGTTACATGTTTGGATGGTGACCTTGTCAGCATAGTCCCTATTTCTGCCCCCTGCCCTCTTTTTTAAATCTAATGGTAAGATAAAGGGCTTCAGGTTTTTAAGAGGCGTGACCCTAGGTATGTAAGATATTAGAGCTCCTTTAAACCTGGAAGCACTCCTTAGAACCAGACTAGTTTGGGCATTGCTAATAATGGAGACTTAGGAATTTGTGGCTGTAGAGTAGGTTGGATAGCTATGTGGAAGGGGGCTCAGGAAGGCGAGGGGAGAGGTTTTGGATGTGTGATTGCAACAGAACAAAATGTCCAGATAAGGAAGTGAATTCTTCCCCATCCCTTGTGGAAAGAGGCCTTGCTGGGAATACCATAGCTTTGTCACTGTCCCTCAGCTCTGCTGCTGGCTCCAAGCATTCCCGTAGCAGGAATGTAATCTCTGCAACATTGTTGCTTTGTTTTTCAGGGTGCTCTCAAGGGACCCCCAGCTACAGCAGCTCCCACCACCTTTTCAGAGGTACAGCTGCTCCCTGTCAGAGCAGCCCCGTGACCAGACTGGGGGTGTCCGGTGAGCCCAGCCCCTGCACCAGCTCCAGCCGAAACACTCCCGGGGTGGCCTCGGCACAGCGGCCTCCGGGCTCCTCCTCCAGAGTTCCTTTTGTTTCTGGTGGGGATGGGCCTTTGACCAGTGAGCCCCCTCCCAGGTGGGCAAGGCGAAGAAGGCGGTCCGTGGCCAGGACTATTGCAGCCGAGTTGGCAGAAAACAGGAGATTGGCGCGAGAACTTTCAAAGCGGGAGGAGGAAAAATTGGACCGGCTGATTGCCATTGGCGAGGAGGCCAGTGCTCAGCAGGACACAGCCAACGAGCTGCGCAGGGATGCGGTGGTCGCCGTCAGACGCTTGGCCACAGCGGTGGAAGAGGCAACCGGTGCTTTCCAGCTAGGGCTTGAAAAGTTGCTTCAGAGGTTAATTTCAAACACCAAAAGTTAGGAGCTGATCACACAAGGGTGTATTTCCTACTCTGGCAGAGGCCCGGGTCCAACGGCTGCCTTCTGGTAGCCTGCCTCCTTTTCCGTGTCCTCAGGAAAAAAAAAGAGTGGATGGACCATTAACGTGCAGAAGGGTAGTAATACTAGAATATTCAAGGGTAGAATACTTGCTTCTCCCAAGCGTCTCCACTAGTTGAAAGACGTTTCAGAAACGTGAGAGGTGGCCTAGTAGACAACGGAAGCAGGCAAGTCCAGAGAACTAGTTAGCCCTGGCTTCACCACTGATGCGGGACAACTTAGTTTACTTCTCAACACCAGTTTCCTCAGCTGTTAAAAGGGGGCAGCCTGCCTACCTCACAGGGTTGTTGTGAGGATCAGATGGCTTAAATAGATGTGAAAGGGTTTAAAAGTTTAAAAGCACTATACACATGTAAGTTATTAAAGCATATGACCTTGGCTGAGGTCAGGCTAGGATGAAGCACGGTAGCTGACAAGATGTAGAATTAGGGCTGTATACCAAGACCTCATTGCCTGAATCTACTAGTTTAACTTGACTGCTTCCTGGAGTTTACAAGCTTCACTTCTTTAAATCTCTCTATAGCTCGTGAGGCTAATATAGACACAACACGTATTGGTACCTTTATCTCATATTTTCACTGCTGTGTCTGTGACATACCGACTAGCACACACTCAATAGTCAAACCATCTTTCCCTCCATTTTACTAGTCCTCAGTCTCTTAACACTATGGATATAATTCACAACTGACAGGGAGCCACAATCGTGCTTTTTGGTTCATATTGATAATCTTTGATATAATGAGAAATTGGCTGTCTTATAAAATATTACATGTAAGTAAATTTTTTGCATTCCATATTTTTTAGGTTCCATGATTATGCATAATTATATATCTTGAGCATTGGTTTGCCATTTGGACCTCGTGGAAACAATTCAGATGATATCAGTTTCCCAAATGCTTTTAGCTAATTTTGTTCTTCTCTGTTAGCCTTTTTTCTGTCTAGTATGTTACAGAAGGCAAGCCCTAGAAAACTTTTAGGGAACTTTCCAAAGTCACTTTTTCTCACACGTTATAGACAAAAGTTCACCTCATTAATGGCATATGATGGAATAAAACAGCTTTGGGAACAGTTGGGTGGTGTGGATAAGGACGGCCTGCAATAGCTAGCTCTCTTTAAGCACCAACCCTCCACAAATCCATCCCCTTTTCCCTCCAAAACACATACACATCCTAGAGGAGATATGATGGTGTTGAGCCATGCTTCCAATTTACTCTAGAAAGGAAGCCATTACTGACCATCGTTAACCTAACTTAAAGCTCTTAGCGGTTATTTAGTACTTTCAGAAAGTACAAAAAGAAGACTTAGAATGTAAAGAGCTTTCCTGTAATCAAGAGGCTGGAAAAAAAGTGCAGGCATGTAGGGAGAGGTTTTATTTTCTATTTTGCCAGATTGGTTGCTTACCTAAATGCTGGAAATAGCAATAGGTGGAGAAATGGTCCAGACCACGGCGGGAACATATGGGGAGCAGGAATAGATGGCAGGTTCCTCTGGGGAATGGGCCATTCTGTAGGAAGCAGCGTGAGGTAGAACACACTGGAATCTAGACAGAACCCCCAAATTCTAATGCTGCCACACTTCGTTACACTGAGCAGATCACTTGCCCTTTTTGTGCCTCGGTTTGTCTCTAAAATGAGAGGTTTGTACTAGGTGACATTTCTTGTACCTTCCAGTTCTAAAAAATTAGATGAATAGCATAACGAGGCAAAGTGAAATTCTGATTGCGATATTTTCAGACACAGCAGCGTATTAACGTATGTGAAATCCTGGTAACAATTGTGTTGTAAGGAAGCATTCTATGGCATTAATATTTATGAATGTACTTGTGAACTTCTGTAAGCACCACACCCAGACACAGATTCCGTGCTTTAAAAGAGCGTATGTTTAAGGCACGGAAATGGAGATATATAATTTTTTTTCTCAGTTTTAGGCCCTACGTGGAGGGGTCCATGTCAGTTACAACTGGATAACACTACTGTAGATAGGTAGACTTTCTGGAAAAACAGGGAAGTACTTGAAAGAGTTAGGCCTGTACTATATTAATCTATTAATGGTAGCAAAGTACATAGGCAGGGATTTATTTGAGATAAGAGAAGTGCTGAAGAGCAGAAGTCAAGGTGAACTTGGGAGGAAGTAGTGTGCAGGTCTAATGGGCAGAGTAAGGTTAGGAATAAAACAAGGGAAAAATCTTTAAAAACAGAAAAAACAGGCCAAATCTTGTGAAGAGGAGAGAAGTCGTAATAAGGGGAGGCTGTAGAGAAACAGGCCCAGAAATCCTGTCTGAGCTGTAGGCCCAGCCGTGACTCCCTGTCAGTCTGCAGGCAGGTCACTTTACCATTCTGTACCTCAGGCCCCTCCGCTATCCAGTGGGAGGCTATCCCTGCTACCTCGCAGGAGCTGTGTGAGGGCCCAGTGGGCAGATGAATGTAAAGACAGACGTTTCCAGACCGGGTGGGCTCTACTGGGAGAGTGGGGGGGAAGAAGCGCGGCAGTACGTGAGTGCTGGTGAGTGCTGGTGAGTGCGGGGCAGGGCCCTTCAGCAGGGAGGGGGAGGGGCAGGATGAAGGCCCTGGTACCCTGCTAGGAGTGATGCTCTGCCTGCCTCCTGAAGCCCTCCACGTAAATGGCGCTGTGTATGCCAGCCTGCCACCACCCTCTGTCTCTGTTCAGTAACTCAATCCTGGTGTGGACAAATAAAGTTGTCATCTGTACCTGGCTGTGGTCAGTCCACTACTTTCTGGCGCTACCGTGATCGTTTGTCGTCACCTCCATTCTCTGCTTTCTGCTCCTCCACTGGCTAACCTCCAGGGTCTGGCCTCTCTGTGGCCCTCAGAGCTACGTGTGCTTCTGGCCTCACCTGAGCGAGGCCCTCTCTGCATGGCAATTGAGAAAGAATTTTCTGTTTCTCAGAGTTCTATAAATTCCATTAAAATATCCTTTTCTGGCAAGTTATCTTGTCTGAGTGATAGATAGCTATTTGGTGAAATTATCCTGGTTGACTTAAATTCTGTCCTAAAGGAAACAGAACCACTAAGTGTCATGCCAAAATTACAGTATTGGTAGGAAAAAAAAATTACTGTGGGCACACTTAATCTTTTTTTTCTTACCCTTAAAATATTTGTCCAGGAGCTAGTATAAATATTGGGTTTAGAAAAGGGGCAGGGGTGGGGGAAGGCTAGTGGAAAGAATATTAAACCTTGCGTTAAAGATCTGGATTCCAGCCAGTTGTTCTATTAATTAGTCCTGTGACTTTGGGCATTTTCCCCTTTACAAGACTAGGGTCCTCCGATGTTCAGTTACCCTTCAGCAATTAGCCAGTGTTAAATTTCACCTGCTGTTACTAAACAGTTAAGACTGGTCTCTGGACAGAATAGCCACTGCCCCTTGCAAGAAGGATTTAGTGAAAGGGTCTACCTCATCTTCGTTTCTCGTTGAAATTAAGCCAAAGATCAGACTCCTGTCCCTGCTCACGGCAAAAGTACCTTAGTCATTTAGCATCTCACCGCGAGGCAGTCTAAACCCTAGCCTGGTAGAGAAGGCCTGGGATCAAGTACTGACTCTGCCCCTTATAGTGTTGGGAAGATCAGGTAAGGTAATACATGTGAAAACATTTTGCAGTCTGCATTAATTCGTATTACTATTTTGAGCAACATAACGCCCATTGTTTTAATTTTTCCATTGCCATACACAATTGTTTAGTGCCTACTTTGTATAGGATGTTATATATCTACCTGCAGTAGTCTGCACTTTCACATATATAATATTCATACTTTTGCTTAGTCCTTTCAGGTTTCAGGCATTGATTCATATTCAGAAACCAAGCAGCAAAGATGGTGTTAGGTATTCTGGTTTGCCATTAGTTTGTGGTCCTTTTGTCCTTTTTATCTCAGTGGTTGGGTCTTCAGGATCAAAGATACGAGTATATATGACATAAAATCATTGATATTATGAAAATCATCCCCAAATGTTTAACACCTGTTGATAGTAAGATCAGAACAAGGAACAGCTATTCACTTTCAAATGTGAAGTTAGCACTTTAATAGAATTACTCAACCTTGTAAATTCTGCAGCCATTCATTCCTACCGTCTAAACCTACTCTAATATTGCAAGATTTCTTTTAATATTAAGCAACTTAATTTTGTTTATATTTTTATATTTGTCAAGTGGTATTGAAGAATATAGTCTTCTTTAAAACTTATATGTCAACAATAGTGATATAAATATTTAACTATGTTTATCTCTATGGACAGCTCTGATGATCCACAGGCTCAGAAATACATCAGGGATAGTAAGTGTTTAGTGAGTATGCTTCTATTATTATTTCCCTATTACACAAAGTAATTGCCAATTATATTGATTTGAAACTGTATTTTTATTAAAATCATTCCTTATTTAACACACTCATAATTTCCTTCATAGGTCATTGAAAAAAATGGGAAATTACGCTATGAAATAGATACTGGAGAAGAAAAGAAATTTGTCAGCCCAGAAGATGTTGCCAGACTGATATTTAGTAAAATGAAAGGTATTGAGCAAAAGAAAAGATCTTTTTAAAAACTGACCTTTAAAAAAATCTAGAGATGGTTTTTGATCTGGGGCTAATAAGCAGGGTGATTGAGCGAATGAGCAGTGAGGAGACCTAAATTATGCTAGACCTGCCCGGGCCACTAACTGGCTATGTGACCGTGGTTAAATGACTTATTTTCCCTGACCTTGGTTTCCCTAGAAGTAATGTAAATGGATGGGGCCAAATTAGCATTTTCAAAACTTCTTAAGATGAAGTGACCAGGTGGTCCAGTGGCTAAGACTCTGCGCTCCCAACGCAGGGGACCGAGTACAATCCCTGCTCAGGGAACTAGATCCCACACGCATGCTGCAACTAAGAGTTCGCATGCCGCAACTAAAGATCCCACATGCGGCAACTAAGACCCAGTGCAGCCAAATAAATAAATATTTTTTTAAAAAGATGAAGTGGCCAATAAGCTTGGCGAATAGTGAATGTCGTATCTCTTTCAAGATTGACAGTGCACTCTCCACGGTAATTTAGGCAGATTAAGTAGGTCTGGTTTTATCTCCACTTCAGGTGAAGGCTTGGAGCTAGCTGAGCAGCCATCTGTGGAGCAACTTGAGGGGTTCTGGAGTAGATTACTGACAAGGCTTACTTCAGCTCTGGAATGTGTAATGGATTTGTGGGATGGAAGGCAGCCTTTCACCATGGTCATTGGTCTGCACATTAGTACATTGGAAGCTCATTGTCTAAGAACCCGTCTAATTTGGGAGATGGTTGAAACTTGGAAGCCTAAGAGCAAGGCACTTTGGAAAGTACTTAGTTCCATGTCCACAAACTACACCAAAACCACAAAAAAGTAGTGCACAGTTTAAGAGAGCAAGAGAAGATCATTGGGGTGGAGCAGTCAAGTGAACTGGCAAATCCTTATAGTGAGAATGTCTTTGGCTCAAATTAACAAACCTCAGAGTATCGCTTGACATTTTTGTGTATCATCAGAATTTATTTTTATATATATTTTTCTTCCCATTTTATTGAGATATCATTGACATACAGCACTGTATAAGGTGTACAGCGTAATGATTTGACTTATGTATATCATGACATGATTACCACAGTACGTTTTGTGAACTTTTAAAATATTTTTTTCACGTACAGAAACAGCACATTCTGTCTTGGGCTCAGATGCAAATGATGTAGTTATTACTGTTCCATTTGATTTTGGAGAAAAACAAAAAAATGCTCTTGGGTAAGTATAATATGGGGTTTCTTTTACTTGCTTAGTTAAAGGAAATAACAGATTTCACAGTATCACTATATAGTGAAAGGTAAAATTGCATTTGAAAATAACTTACACAATAAAGTTGTATTTGTAAATACATGTATATTTACATATGTAAATCGTGTGGTAAAAAGTTATGGTAGTAATCATTAATAGTTCCTTTATTTTATGAAATGTCAAAAGAACATAAAATTAAATGTACTTTCCTAGCTATTTTGATTGGAAATGTTTTTGATTACCAGGTTAAGTTGATGTTTATGAATCACTTTGCCTTAGTGTCATGTAATTAAGGCTTACGTGGGAATTATATAAAAATAAGCAATTTTAGAAAATATTTGCGATTATTTTTTCACCTTAGGTTAACATCTAAACAAAAAGTTATATTTAGTTTTTATAGGTTGTTATGCAAATGTAATTGGCAAGCACCCAGTCTTTTGCTCTGTGGATAGAGTTCCCTATGGGGCTTTGCTGAACACCTGAGTTGCTTCTGGGGCAGAGAATTGCTTTATTTACTTGCACTTGTGGGGTGTTAAAACTGTGACCCTAAATTAAAGAAGTTGGAAAATGCTAAAATGTATTATAAATATGTCCTAATCTCTTTCTAAAGTTTGTAAGCTTGAGCACTTGGAGAGCTTTCTCTTCCTTACTCAGTATAAGCACGTTATTTTCTTTGTCAGGGAAATAGACTCTGAACATTATTATTTTAAACAGAAGTGATCTACGCTTAAAGATTTAGGTCTGTTTCTTATGTTCTGTTATCTTCTAAAGATCATTACCCTTCATGTTCTACTTACAAAGTCTTATATGCTATTGCATAAAATCTTCAGCAGAGCATTTCTAAAAATGTAGACTTCAACATGTTGTGATACTAAATGTATTAAAAGTAAATTGTCCACAGGGAAGCAGCCAGAGCTGCTGGGTTCAATGTTTTGCGGTTAATCCACGAACCTTCTGCAGCTCTTTTGGCTTATGGAATTGGACAAGACTCCCCCACTGGAAAAAGGTAAAAACCATATTTGCAGCTTTAAGTTTTTCACTGCAGAAAACATTTTAGATTATAGCAATTATTTCAGTAGAGATTGTTACATAGCACAGTGGTTCCAAGCCTTTATGGATGGAAAGACATCGAAACTCTCACCTGGAGTTTTTCAAATAGATGAGAAAGATGTCCTAGGAAAGCAGAGAAAGAGTATAACAGGCAGGAGGGAAGGTTGAGCTTTTCCGCCCTTCTCTTATCACCTACACTTTGTCCCCTTAGTGGAGGAAGATTTGAAATTTATAAGCCCAGCCAAGTTCCAGCTGAAGCTCTAGGGCACCGTTAATTTTACTACCAATTCTAATTATTAAACATGCTTAGAAACAGTGAGGTCTTTTATGTACATTTGTCTTGGCAGGAGATGGGGGAAAAGCCAGTATGGGGATTTAAGACTTCATTTGATAATGAAATAGTAAGACATACTCCTAATTTAATTATAAAACTTGTCTTAATAGATCTGACACATCGTGTAATTTTAGGGAAATCAATTCAGATGTGTTAATTTCCCCTAATTGTGTCATTTCATTCATATCTCACAATTAACCTAATACGTATAAATTACTAGCAGATTTTTTTTTAGGTAAACTCAAATATAGAATATAAATTACAATATCAGAAATTTTGGATTTTGATACATAGGAAATTAGCTCCTAGTTTTGCATATGTTTTACTTTTGTAGAACATGTTATTGCAGTAGTAACAAGGACAATATTAACATAAAATTTCTCTGTTTAATTCTCTTAAAATTCACTTTAATTACAAATCTCTTCTTTATTTACTTTGAAAAGTTAGTGTTTTGAACTCCAGTTAGTCAGAAGAATACAGTTTTACCAGTACAACTAAATGAAAAAGAGCTTTGACTTAAAATCAGAAGATCTGGTTTCTAGGCTTAAGTCATCACTGAGTGATGACCATGGACAACTTAGTTACTCATGTGAGATTTTCAGTTTCCTCATATGTGATTTATAGTGACTTGTTAGTTTAAGAAGTCGAACCTGGCTTTACAATGCTGTGATTCTCTCATAACTTACTCATGTTATCTTTTTTTTTAAGCAACATTTTGGTATTCAAACTTGGAGGAACATCCTTATCTATCAGTGTCATGGAAGTTAACAGTGGAATATATCGTGTTCTTTCAACAAACACTGATAATAACATTGGAGGTACACATTTCACAGAAACCTTAGCACAGTACCTAGCTTCTGAGTTTCAGAGGTGAGTATAAAGGGACTTGATGATATATTTCGATTGAAGTTTCACTTCAGGTTTAATTTTTTCCTAATTTATTTGAAATTGCCCTTCAAAGGAGGACATGTTTTTTCCAGTGCGCTGGATATTTTTGTGTCTAAAGTTCTAAGGTCTGTTCTGGTAAACAGGGGGAAGCAGAGGCCAAGCTGCCCAGTGCAGTGTACTTGGATTTTTCCCTCAATTCTTCAGTGGTTGCTTTTATGTCTGGATGAAGGAGGGTAAAAGCACTGAGGCCTCACTACCTTCTGAACAGTTTTTACAGGTGTAGAAGATTATGTTATAGTTACATTCCAGTAAGTGAATGTCTTGCAGAGTGTTTATTTTATTACTAATCTACTACCACAAGGAATATTTTAGTTTTGTTGCTGGATATAATTATTCCATTCAAAATTCTAATCCTGTTTGGCACATTATGAGTCAAATATATAAAGGTTATATTTGGGACATTCCTACTGTAAAAAGAAGCTGAAATAGCATTTTCATCAGTTTGACTAAACTGGGTAAAAAAAAGTCTTGAAAAAGTGATAATTTCTCATTTCTTTAATGAAGACCTATACTGCTTTTTGTTGTAAAGGAGTTCCAACTCAAGGAAGGGCTGTGTTAATTTTACTACGGATTTCAGTTTTTCAACATGTTTAAAAACAGGGCCATCAACATCACCACTTAGCAAGCAGTTTTAACAATTAACTCCCCTTGGACGTAGAGGAACTAAAATTTTACGTATTTCGTTATGTTTCAAATTTCTCTGAAGAAGCACTTTTAGTTCTTTTTTTTTTTTTTTTGCTGGACAGATAATTTTGTGCCTTCAAACAATAATCATGCTGTGGTTGTAAGGGGTGAGGTGTGAGACTTGACCCAGTTGCATGAATCTCCTTTAACCTCCTTTTGTCTCATCTGCAAAAAGATGATGGTTCCTGTACTTCTTCAAAGCACAACAGTCCATTATTGTGATTACAGAATCCAGCAATTCAAAGTGTTAAGTATATTGATTATTCATTTTTCTTGAGACACTTCTTTAAATGCAGAGAATTTTCTTTGGATATTTTGGAGATACTAAAATCTGGTAGTAATATTGATTCATGAGCTTATAGTTATCCTAATAAGGATTATCCAGATTTTAGTTACAATAAATTCTAAATGACCTAGTAATTTTTAAACTTCAAAGATTGTATTTTTAATTTAGATCCTTCAAACATGACGTGAGAGGAAATGCCCGTGCCATGGTGAAACTGATGAACAGTGCTGACACTGCAAAACATTCTTTGTCAACCTTGGGAAGTGCCAATTGTTTCCTTGACTCATTGTATAAAGGTCAAGATTTTGACTGCAATGTGTCCAGGTAAAACTGCAGTTCAAAAAACTTAAACAAAAAACTTTCAAGTGTATTCACATTTAGGTGTAATTTTCTCACTTTGGGTTTTTCGTTTGCTCATTTGAGGTTTATTAGCCCTCTATAAAAGGGGAGTTTTCCTGTCTTTACTTCTGGGGTCCAACTCCTGTCAGACTAAATAACTGTTCGCAAAGTAATCATGTCAGCTGTGATTGCCCTGTTATTTTACAGCTACGAAGAGCAGTGTGTGAAAAGGGCTTCCTAGATCTTTTTTTTTTTTTAACATCTTTATTGGGGTATAATTGTTTTACAATTCCTAGATCTTTGAAAGAAAGATGAGAGAAGACTTGAAGTTTGAGATTTGCGAGTTTCTCTTACTGAATAGCAGTCCCACCTGTATAGTCCCTAGTTCTCTCTGGGGCTTGCACATGTATCAGTGGTTGTTACTATAACTTGATCGTTACCCCTGTGTGGCAGGCTGTATTCTAAGTACTTTCTATGTATTAACTCTCAAATTCTCCTAACAACCTGATGAGGTAAGTACTGTTATTTTCCTTACTTTACACAGGAGGAAGCTGAAACACAGGTTTCATTTCTTGTCCGAGGTTATCCAGCTAGTAAGTGACAGACCTTGGACTCAAACCCAGCTAGTTTTGACTCCAGAGTTCTGTTACCTATCACAGTACTTTGAGGATTGATCCCTTTCTTGGTTTTATTTGATCTGTCATCCATTGGCAGCATTGTAAATTTTAATAGCTTTTATGACATTTAGTAAACACAGGTTTAATGTGCATAAAATTGTTTTTAATGCTCATATCTTTTACTTAATCCAAAACATTGCTTACAAATGATTGCACCTTCACCCAGGAAGTCCAAGGGAGGCCGTTGTCCTATCATCGTATCATTTTGCATTGCATATTACTCAGAATAATAATAGCTACCGTTAGCACAATTTAAACCTCCCAACAAGATAATGGATGACTTGGAAGCATAGTGAAGTTGTCCAGAATTACAGTATTATATTATTTTTAGGCTTTTACTGAGTCTGTGTGGTTAAATTCTCTCTTCATCTGGCCCTTGTAGTTTAGCTTCCTCATCTCCCTGGGCTTTCTCGAAGACTCCAGGTCAGCACTGCCACCTGTGGCTGTTTAAACTTTTTAATTAATTACAGGTAAATAACATTAAAAATTCGGTTCCTCAGTAGCATTAGCCACAGTTAAAGTGCTCAGTAGTCTCATGTAGCCAGTGGCTCCAGAAAGTTCTCTAGATCTTTTAAGAGAGATTTCAAGCTACAATCTAAAAGAAAGTTGTTAAATTGAATTTAAATCTCTTTTGTGGCAACAGTCTTTATATCAACTTAGTGCTAAGTTTGTCCAAGTACTCAGTATATGTTTGCTTATTAATAAGGAAATAGAAGGAAATAGAATTTATTAAGAAGGAAATAGAATTCGTAATTTTATTTGCTAGCATTTAAGCTTCTCGGTGCAAAAGAACTAAACCTATGTGCAGCATGGGCTCAGACTATAAAGAAAAGTAGTGAGAAACAATTTTAAAAATTTTAACACATAAAAATAGCAAAAATTTCCAAATGGTGGTTTGATTTGGATCAATAGATTTATTGTCAGAAATGCCATACACTGAGTATTTATTTTTAGGTGTTTTGAAAGCTTACAAGCAGGCTATGGGTAAGATAATCTTCCATCTGAATTTAATACTAAACATCTTCATACATTTGTAGATGGATAACCTAGACCTTTTCACCCCATGATATTGCACTGCTGGGTGTTTAACATCCTGTTCTGATCATAAACCTATTCTAAAGAGATTCATCACAGTAGGTTTTTTGTCATTAACCTTCACAAGAAAAAGATGTCTTGTTTGACTTTTTTCTGTGTCTTCTCTGTGTGTATGTGTATTTGTGTGTGTGTGTGTGTGTACAGAGCAAGATTTGAACTTCTCTGTTCTCCACTTTTTAATAAATGTATAGAAGCAATCAGAGAACTCTTAGAACAAAGTGGATTTACAGCCGATGATATCAACAAGGTAATACTTTTGTATTTTCTTATTTATGTTGGGAGTAATTTTCAATTTGGAATTTAGGAAGCAGCCCCTTGGTACTGAAAGAATATTTTTACACATTTAAATATTTTCTTAGCTTATATTAGGAAGGACATTGATTAAATTTTGATTAATGGCTCTGATGAACTCATAGTTCTGTATGTTCATTTTCTTAGCAAAAAAGACTAATTCCTTTTCAGTATATTTTTTTATATGTAAGTAAAAACTGACAGATATTAGAACATTTGCCATGTGTCAAGCACTGTTTCTAAGCGTTTTACATGTATTAACTTGCTGATTGCTCACCAACAGCTCCATGAAGTAGGTGTTATTATTTATCCCCATTTTAGAATTGGAGGTACAGAGGTTCAAAGGTATAAGTAACTTCATGGTAATTGTGTGTTTAGTGGTAGAGCTAGGATTTAACTCAGTGTGGTTCCCAAGTCTGCTCTTAACCAGTACACCAAACTGCTTCTCTCTGCTTGCTGAGAAATATTGCATATTTGCTTGCATAAGAAAAGATTTTGAGACTTTCAAAAATATTCCAACTGTTTACTGTTCTCTTTTCTCCCAAGATTATTTCTACTCATTTAAAATACATATACATTTTTTTCATTTTTGTTAATAAAGGAATTTTCATATAAGAAAACTCAGAAAATAGGTAGTGTTTTATTTTATAATAAACTAGTCTAATTTGTATGCACAATTTTGAATTCTCTGTTCCTTAAATAATAATATAATCAATTTCTTTGCCCATATTACTGTGTAGTCTTCATCAACACAATTTTAAATAGGCTCAA
The DNA here is from genome assembly GCF_039906515.1 of Pseudorca crassidens. Taxonomy (NCBI): domain Eukaryota; kingdom Metazoa; phylum Chordata; class Mammalia; order Artiodactyla; family Delphinidae; genus Pseudorca; species Pseudorca crassidens. The sequence goes on from NC_090296.1 coordinate 191,567,000, forward strand.
TATCCTAGAAAAGGAAGAGCACCGTAGATTATTTCATTGTTCTGTTTGGACTCCTAGATCGGGTCTTCCCCTCCCCAGAACAGTGATACCCATCTTTCCCCATATTTAAGGTTACTCCTTGGGATAGAGTCCCATAGTAAAATCATTGGGTCAAAGAGTATAAATAGCTTAAACCTATTTTTACCTTCAGTTACCTTCCAAGAGAGTTGAATTAACTTATACTTTCATCAGCAATATATGAGAACAGACATTTTACTGTAACCTTGCTGACACTGAGTTTTATCATTTAAAGATAAATTTTCCATTAGGTAGTTGAAAAAAAGATATTTTTTACTTTATATTTTGTTGGGTACTATAGGATTCTTTAAAAATATTTATTATTAATATTATTAAATAATGTTTAATCTTGTGTTTCCTTATGTGTAAATATTTCATATCCTTTGCCTGTTTGATCAATTAAATCTTAGTATTTTTTAAAATGTATTTGTGTAAATGCTTTATATAATCAGAAAATTAACTGCTGTTTACTATAGTCTTCTTTTGAGGCATGCAGTTTACTGTTTAACTTTGGTCCTGTTATGGAGGAGGGTATTTGATACACTGAGGTTTCATTTATTTATCTATTTAAATCTGTTGGTCTGTTACTCTGATTTCTTCAGCTGCTTCTAAGTTTATAAATTCCATCTTTGTTCAGGTGTATTTAATACTATTTTCTTTTTGCTGTAGTTTGAAAGTTTTTATATTTTCACTATTTTGCTGTATGCTGTAAGATGGAAATTGCATTTTTTTGTCTTTTGGTGGAGGTTTTCCCTTCAGTCTAGTTCAGTAAGTATTTTTTTTGAACACTTATAACATGCCATGCGTTGTGCTAGGTGATTGGGGGTGTGTGTGTGTGGGAGGGTGAAGGTGGCTTACAAAGATTAAGGCACATGGAAGAGTGGTACAAGGCAGGGGTGGAAGGGAATGAACTTGGAGACAGACCCACCTGAACTGGAAGGCTCACACTGCTGATTGTTCCAGAACAGACAAATCACTTAATTTCATGAGCCTTACTTGTCTCTTCTTATTAAGGAGGGTGATAATACTTAACTTATAAGTATAACTTACTCTATAAGGTTGTTATGAGGATTAAATGAAATATCATGTATGGCACAGGGTGTGCTGTATTGTAGATGATCAGTTAATGTGAGTTCTCTTCCTTCATTAACTGGTCATACAGCCCTCACATTAGATACCACAAATGGTACGATCCTCAATTGCTTGACTAGAGGTCAAGTACATTCTTAGGATTAAGAATATTGTTAAAGATTCACTCTCCAGATACTTCTAAAATACAAGCTTTTGAGAACTTAAAAATATAGAGTTGTCTCTGTAGTTTGTTGACCTTGCAGCAGTAACAAACAACCCCCAAGTCTCACTGGTTTTCTACTGTAGACAATTTTTTCTTGCTAGTGTTTCACGTGGGCAGCTGAAGGTGGCCGTAGGTCTACTGCTATGGCTCTTTTCCGTGCTTCTCCTTCTACGATCCAGGCTAAAGGAGCAGCTCTCTGGGACGTGCGGTTCTCACTGTGGAGGGGAAAGAGGAAGAGAGCTGGCAGAACGTGCAGGGCTTTTAAAGCTTCTGCTTAGATACGTTGTACTTCAGTGTAGTCACATTCATTTGGCCAAAGCTAGACATGGCCAGGCCTGAGTGTGGGCAGGGAAATCTCCACCTGCATGGAGGGGTTGCAAATTCCGGGCAGTGGCAGTGGGCCGGTAAGTATAATCCTCCTATGGGGATGGAGGGAGGGCTTTACAGTCATTCACACGTTTAATCCTCACAAAGGCATCAGGAGATAGGCACCGCTATCTCCATGGCCAGAGGAGGAAACTAAAAAGGTTCCAAAGAGGTTAAGTGCTTTGCTTAAAGTAACGCTGGCACGCACGTGCCGGCGCTGGGATTGGAGCTCACAGTCTGCCCCTGCAGTTCGTGCTCGCTCTTTACTCTTACGCCCATCGCCTTTCCCACTCTAGTATCGGGCAGTCTAGTCTTAGGAATATTTGGTTTTTCCCGAAGGAATCCTCTCATCGAGTGCTTGAGAAGGACACGGCTGATCTCTGAGGACAGGGAGCGTCAGGGTTCCTACTTTTCATTACGGTAGACTTCCTTTATCTCCGTGTGTTCAGCACCGTGCTCCCCTCTCTCCCCTGCTGTCCCCAAGCTGGGCCGAAGCCCCGTGTCTGAGGGGGCAGGAGGCGCTGATGGGTCAGGGCTGAGGTCTGGGGGTCTGCTGGCCCCGTGCGCATGCGGGCGGGGCTGCTGTCCACCCGGTGTCCCGCTTTCACCCCTCGGCTTGGCCCTCGCTTCCTGTGGCCTTTGGTGCTTCGCAGTCCCAAGCCGCTCTGGGTTCTGTGACGCAAACCATCTTGCTTCCCCTTTGTTTATCTCAGGCCACGTCAGCTTTAAGACAGTTACTTCTCTCCCTTTCAGCTTCCAAAATTTGCTGAAATCTCAAGCTCAAGTTCTCTCCTGCATTTATTCTGCCATTTATATCTTCTTAAATTCCCTTATTGTCTACAAGTGGGCTTGTAGAAGGGTACGTAGATATACCGATGCAGTTAATTCTCGCCGTTTTTACCAAGCATCCAGACTCTTCAGCTGCAGTTTTAATACCTGCATAGTATTTTGTTGCATTGATGTATCATAATTTACACAGCCAATTATTTGTGTTGAGTGTGTACGTTATTTTGGTTTTATAAATAGCAGTCTTTGTGGCTTTGTTAATATCCTTAATTTCCTTGGAATAAGATTTGTGAGTAGAATCCCAAATTTTAAGGCTTTTAGTATTTATCAGATTGCTCACCAAAAGCAATTTACTTTCTGAGTAGGCGTAAACCCTCATTATTAACGTTGCAATTTTTTAAAATTCTTTTTATTCATATTGGTTTTTTTCAGGGCGCTTTAGAATTATTTTTTCAACTTCTTAGATAAAAATCCCATTGTGATTTTGATGCAGTTGTATTAAGCCAATAAAATTTTGGGGAGTGATATATTATCTTTACAGTATTTAGTTTTCCTAACCACAAAGTTGGTATCTCTCTGTGTTCAAATCTTCTTTAATACTTATATTGAGTTATGTGTTTTCGTAATTGTGGGATCTCTGGCTGTTGTGAATGAGATATTTCTTTGCTTTTATTTATCAATACTAATTTGGTTTTGCTGATAGAACACTTACTGGTTTTGCCTCTTTATCTGATACTCTGCCACTTCACGAATTCTTGGTATTGATAATTTTTCAAGGAGTCTTCTGAATTTCCTAGGCATGCATTCAAATCCATTTACTAGTTAACACACAACTAATTATTGAGCACACCTGCTCCGTTCCAAGCGGGTTCTAGGCACTTGGGACACAGCAGTAAACATAAAGTCTTTGCCGTCAAGAAACAGTTAAAATAATGCCCAGTTGTGATAACTGTTATGAAGAAAAATAAAGCAGGATAAGGGCATAGCTAGTGACAGAGGGTGATTTTGCAGATAAGAATCCCATCTAAGGAGATGGCTTTTGATCAGAGCCCTGCAGGGACTGAAATGAAGGAACAGACTGGGTGAATTTCTGCCGCTTTTCCAGGCAGAGGGAACAGCCAGAGGGGAGCAAGCTTGGTATGTTTAAGGGGTAGCAGTAGGGATGGGACCGAGTGAGCCAGAGGAGGTGGGAGGAGGGAGCAAGGGACCAGATCACTGGGAAAAGCAGTTGCAGTGGAGTTACGGAGGGAGACACCTTACTGGAGTGAGTTTAAATAGAAAAGAAGGTGAGTCCATGGACACGATAAATATAAATAACTCTTGAGAAGTTCTGCTAAAAGGGCAGAAGGGAAATGGGGTGGTAGCTGGAGTGGGCTGTGGGCGTTGGGAGAGGGTTTTATCCGTGTTTGGTGATACTTTTATCTTGCATCTCTGTACCCCTTGCTGCTGCTGCTTTTTTTTTTTTTTTTTTTTTTTGCGGTACGCGGGCCTCTCACTGTTGTGGCCTCTCCCACTGCGGACGCGCAGGCTCAGCGGCTATGGCTCACAGGCCCAGCTGCTCTGCGGCATGTGGGATCTTCCTGGATTGGGGCACGAACCCGTGTCCCCTGCATCGGCAGGCGGACTCTCAACCACTGCGCCACCAGGGAAGCCCTTTTTTAAATTTTTATTGGGGTTTAGTTGACTTACAATGTTGTGTTAGTTTCCGGTATACAGCAAAGTGACTCAGCTATACATATACATATATCCATTCTTCTTTAGATTCTTTTCCCACACAGGCCATTACAGAGTATTGAGTAGAGTTCCCTGTTCTCGCTTCTTGTTTATATTTGATTGCCTTGGTCAGGCCTTGAATATTTTAGTTGACACTGGACCTCTTTCTTTTGTTCTCTTTATTAGGGGAATAGTGTTAGTTGTTTACCAACAGATTTAATTACTGGTAACTGGTTTGAAATAGATTCTCTTTATCATATTGAGCATTTCTCTTTTTTTCTTTTTAAAGGTGTTTTAATATGAAATAGGTGTTGAGTCATTACAATTGCTTTCGGACACCTGCAAGACAGCCTTATGGTTTTCTTTATATTTGTCTTCAAATTATTTGATGAATTATTGATAATTTCCTAATATGGAACTATCATTGTATTCCTGGGATAGATCTTATTTGGTTATGAGGAATATTCTTTTGATATATTACTGAATTTTCTGTGATAATTCATGTATCATTTTCATGCTGTTCATGCTAAGTTAGCAGAAATGAGATGGGCTATTTCGAACTTTCCTGCCTTATGCATATTGTCTGAATAACGTAACCCCTTTTAACATCAGACACTGAAAAGGGGAATGGTCCTGTGCTTTGGGTTGCATTGGTCTAAAGAAGTGCCTTAGCTTCTTGCCTCCAGCTCGTTCTCTTCTTCCTGGATGATGAGATGGACCATGGCTTATCGGTATGTCCCCAAGGCTTCCGTTTAGGGAGAGCCAGAGGCACATGGTTGAGTCTCAAGCAATGAGCGAGTGAGAAGCTGGAGCCAATGCTCAGACCTTTGCTAACCGTTCCTCTCCCCACCTCCCTTTTTTTTTCTGTCCACACAGCATGACCTGCTCTTTAAGGTTGTATAACTTTGTAAGCAAAGGCTGCTTTTCTCTTTTAAAAGCTCCTGAGACATACTCAAGAAATAGGGGATTTTAAAGTGCTTGAACTTACCTAGAATGACAAAATATCACAATATATCTAATTCGTTTACTCAGAACAGTACCTTCTAAACCAAGACATCCGGTGCTTTAATTGCCCTTTATTCCAAGGTAACATAATCATGCACGATGTTCTTCAGGAAGTAGGCTGATAGTACCTTCCTTTTCTTCATAACCCAAGGCAGAGTGTGAGAGAGGGTCCAAGCTCATTTCATTTCGTCATGAAAAATATCAACTCACAAAATAGGTTCGCATGACTACTCCAAAGATAGATGTACAATTCTCAAGTCAGCCTTCAGTTCCACATTGTGGGAATATGATTTTAAGTTATCACTTTCATAGCTGTAAATTAAGTTCAACATAAGAAAGTGTGCCAAATCCCTTGCCTTGTGAGTTTTCCAAAATACTCATTTCTCTAGGAATAAGCAAATCAAATCCTTTACGGGGACCAAAGTATCGGTAGTGTTTATATGGAATTCAGTGTCAGTCGTAAGCACATCATCGGCCCCAATCTTATCCAACGCACTGATGCTGGGATTTTTCCCAAAGATGATATAAAAGAAGGTCAGTTTCTTTCCGCACATAAAAATAACAGTATGTGTATCTTAGGCCCTACACCACAGTTAAGCTGCCCAGATGCCATGTAGTACAGTAGACTCACTGTACCATACCATTCTCCCAAAGAGAAGTATGTCCCCCAACCATTGTTCCTGAGACACACAGTCCTGGCGATCTTCCTTTCATTCTCCTACTAGTTTGAGAACTGGGTTTAGAGAGTAAAGAGTTTCACGTTGAACTCTTTGCTGTAAGAAAAGTAAGAGCACAAATAGGATTGTAATTGGCAAGGACCAGTAGCTGGTGGGAGGGCCACGGGTGGTAGTGGTGGGCTGGCCACACACACCAGGAGCTGTTCTAGCCCAGAAGGGGCAGCTGCTGCTCCCCACCAGTCACTGCCATCCAGCGATGCAGGCCAGTGCTGTTGGAACCTGGGGCGTTTTAACAGACTCTCAAAACTAGGGCTTACCATCAGACTTTTTAATGTTTCAATGTTAGTAGCTAATGCAGAACCTTTGAAAACACTATGTGAAGAGAGAAAATATAGCTTGCCTGATAGAATTTGCAAGTTGCTACTTGGCAACCTCTACTCCAGAACGTGTTGTTTTATTGCTGTTTGTTTTTACTGTTTTGTTTCAAGGCTATCAGGTGCTTATAAAATGGAATTTAATACGTTTTCATCTTTTTAAGTATTCCAGGTTAGTGCATAATACATAAAATCTCTGTTCCGCAAGAATTCTAAAGAATTTGCCTATAAACACATTTTGTCTGAAACTAATTTTTGAAATATATTTATAACTTTCATAATTTCTTTTTATTGCTTCAATTTTGTTTTTTTGGTTTTTGTTCTGTTTTTTTTTGTGGTACGTGGGCCTCTCACTGTTTCGGCCTCTCCCGTTGCGGAGCACAGGCTCCGGACGCGCAGGCTCAGTGGCCATGGCTCACAGGCCCAGCCGCTCCGCGGCACGTGGGATCTTCCCAGACCGGGGCACGAACCCATGTCCCCTGCATCGGCAGGCGGACTCTCAACCACTGCGCCACCAGGGAAGCCCCTGCTTCAATTTTGAATTAAAGTATTTTATAGACCTATTTCATAGTGATTTAAACTTTTAACATACAACTTTGCATAATGTTCTTGTAATTTTTAATTTTACGTAGCTTTTGATATTAAATTTTTAAAGTATAAGGAAGTTATTTAAATTAAAACTGGCCGATTTTTCTCTTTTTATTTATTTATCTTTTTCTTTTTGAGTTTATCTGTTTTTTTTCCTTCCTAGGTTTTGTAGATATTTGTTTTATTCTTTTTTTTGCTCCCAACTCCTGGCACTACAACCCAAAAAAAACTTTCTTAGATTTTTTTTTCCAGGTGATATATTTCTCTTTTCTAATTGTTTTATTTCTGGTTTGCACTTTATTTCTTCCAGTCTTTCCAGGATACTTTTATTATTTTTATAAATGTTTATTTTGAACATTAATTAATTTATTTCATTTTTTCCCTAACTAAAAAATTAACTACCGGGTTTTCCTGGTGGTGCAGTGGTTGAGAGTCCGCCTGCCGATGCAGGGGACACGGGTTCGTGCCCCGGTCCGGGAAGATCCCACATGCCGCGGAGCGGCTGGGCCCGTGAGCCATGACCGCTGAGCCTGCACGTCCGGAGCCTGTGCTCTGCAACGGGAGAGGCCACAACAGTGAGGGGCCCGCGTACCGCAAAAAAAAAAAAAATTAACTACCATTTTACTCATTAGCAGCTTGGTTTTATTCCACAGGCTCTGATAGATTTTACTATTTTCTTTATTTTCAGAATAATCTATAATATTTTCAATTTTCCTCTAAGTTTGCAAAAGAAAATCAGACTACAGAGTAAATGTTTAAAGAATTTATTTAAATTAAAATTTTCCGGTTACTGCCAGCATTAATAATGACACACTATTAGTACTTTTTACCCTTTAAATGAGAATACCAAAAAACAAGATTTTCCAGGGGTTTTTTTGTTTTTTGTTTTAACACAGCACCACTTATTGCTTATTTATAAAGCATTTCGATGTTGACTGTAAGAAGTTCATGAAAAGGCATAACCTCCATTTTTATTCTCATGGTATTTACCTGGTATCAGACATTTTAGAGAAGACTTTCCTTTTAACTTACCTCCAAAGCAGACTTTTGGGAGAACTCTGCCGAGGCAAACCTGCTTTTCTTTTTTCTTTGTAACCCTGAGTTGATGTTCCTCATGCCCTTACCTGCGGAGGAACGTGGTCTCCCTCCTCGTTTTCACGGCTGATGTGAGCGGGGCCTCATTTTCATCAGTTGCTCATCTTCTCCACCACATGGAGCTTTGAGAACATCCGTATATAGACTGAAATTAGTAGTGATTATTGATGATTTCCCTCCTTGAGAGAACATATTCAATATTCTGCATACCCATGGACTTACAAGTGTTAAACGTATTAATTAAGGAGGAAATTAAAATATTTATAAAGGAGCAATTTTATTTTATTCAGCTTTATTGAGGTATAATTAACAAATAAAATTGTAAGGTATTTAAAGTATACAACATGAGATTTAGTATATGTATTGTGCAGGGATTATTATTACCATCGAGTTAATTAACACATCTATCACCTTATATATTAACCTTTTCTGCAGGAGGTGAAAACACTTAAGTTTTACTCTCTTAGCAAATCTCAAATATACTACACAATATTATCAACTGTAATCACCATGTTATACATTAGATCCTCAGACCTTATTCATCTTATAACTAAAAGTTTGTATGTACCCTTTTACCATCCCCTCCCTATTTTCCCTACCCCCTCAACCCCAACCATTTTTCTGCTTTATGTTTCTATGAGTTGTTTTGTTTGTTTTGTTTTAATTTAGACTCCACGTATAAGTGATACCGTGCAGTTTTTGTCTCTCTGTCTGGCTCATTTCACTTAGTGTAATGCCCTCCAGGTTCTTTCAGGTTGTTACAAATGGCAGGACTTCCTTCTTTAAACTGAATAATATTGCATTGTATATCTGTACCACATCTTCTTTATCCATTCATCCACTGACACACACTTATGATCTTTCCATAGTATGTTTCCAAATACCTTGGCTATTGTGAATAACGCTGCAGTGAACATGAGAGTACAGATATCTCTATGAGATAGTGATTGTTTCCTTTGTGTATATACTCAGAAGTGGGATTGCTGGATCATAAGGTAATTCTACTTTTAATTTCATGAAGAGTTTCCATACTGTTTTCCATAGTGGCTGTACCAGTTTACATTCCCAACAGCGTATAAGTGTTCTCCTTTCTCTCCATCTTCACCAATATTTGTTATCTCTTGTCTTTTTAGTAATAGACGTCCTAACAGGTATGAAGTGATGTCTCATTGTGATCTTTATTTCCATTTCCCTAATGATTAGTGATGTTGAGCACCCTTTCAGGTACCTTCGGCTACTTGTAAGTCTTCTTTGGAAAAATGTCTATTCAGGTCCCTTGCTCATTTTTAAATTGTGCTATTTGGTTTTTTGCTATTGAGTTAATGAGATTCTTGTGTATTTTGGATATTCACCCCTTTTTAGATATATGATTTACAAATATTTTCTCTCATTCAATAGGTTGCCATTTCATTTTTTTTTTTTTTTTTTTTTTTTTTGCGGTACGCGGGCCTCTCACTGTTGTGGCCTCTCCCGTTGCAGAGCACAGGCTCCGGACGCGCAGGCTCAGTGGCCATGGCTCACGGGCCCAGCCGCTCCGTGGCATGTGGGATCTTCCCGGACCGGGGCACGAACCCGTGTCCCCTGCATCGGCAGGCGGACTCTCAACCACTGCGCCACCAGGGAAGCCCTGCCATTTCATTTTGTTGATGGTTTCCTTTGCTGTGCATGCTTTTTAGTTTGATAAGTCCCACTTGTTTGTTTTTGCTTTCCTTTGCTTTGGGTGTCAAATCCAAAAAGCATTGCCAAGACCGTTGTCAAGGAGCTTACCCCTTATGTTTTCTTCTAGGAGTTTTATCGTTTTAGGTTTTACTCCAAGTCTTTAATCCATTTTGAGTTGATTTTTATGTGTGGTGTAAGATAGTGGTCCAGTTTCATTCTTTTGCATGTAGATATCCAGTTTTCCCCACCCCATTTATTAAGGAGACTCTTCTTTCTTTGTTGTATATTCTTGGCTCCTTTATTGAAAATTAATTGACCCTATATATGTGGGTTTATTTCTGGGCTCTCTGTTCTGTTCCATTGATCTATTTGACTTGTTTTATGCAAATACCTTACTGTTTTGATTACTACAGCTTGTAATATAGTTTGAAATCAGGAAGTGTGATGCCTCCAGCTTTGCTCTTCTTTCTCAAGATTGTTTTGGCTATTTGGGGTCTCTTGTGGTTCCACACAAATTTCAGGATTGTTTTTTCTATTTCTATGAAAAATGCCATTGGAATTTTGATAGGGATTACATTGAATATTTGGGGTAGTAAGGACATTTTGACAATATTAATTCTTCCAATCCATAAACCCGGAATATCTTTCCATGTATTTGTGTCTTCAGTTTCTTTCATCAAAGTCTTGCAGTTTTCAGGGTACAGATATTTCACCTTCTTAGTTAAATTTATTTAAGTATTTTATTCTTTTTGATAGTCCTGTAAATGAGATTGTCTTCTTAATTTCTTCATCTAGTAATTTGTAGTGTGTAGAAAGTAATTTAAAGTAATTTTTGATAGGTATGACCTTACTATTGCCATTTTGTTAATCATTTTCTGTCTGTTTTATAGTTCATTTCTTTCTTTCCTGTCCTCTTCTTTCATGATTTGATGACTTTCTGTAGTGGTTTGCTTTAATTCTTTTCTCTTTACCTTTTGTGTGTCTACTACAGATTTTTCTTTTGTGGTTACCATGAAGCTTATATAAAACATCTTACACAGTTAAAATAGCCTATTTTAAGCTGACAACAACTTAACTTCAAACGCATACAAAAGCTCTACATTTTTACACTCCTTCTCCCCACATTTTATGTTTTTGATGTCACAGTTTACATCTTTTGTGTATCCATTAACAAGTTATTGTAATTACGGTTATTTGTAATGCCTTTGTCTTTTAACCTTTGTCCTAAGGTTATAAGTGATTTACCCACTACCATTACAATATTGGAGTATTCTGAATCTAACTATATTTATCTTTACCAGTGAGTTTTATACTTTTATATGTTTTCATGTTTATTAATTAGCATTTTGTTTAAACTCGAACAACTCCATTTGACATCTTTTGTAAGGCCAATCTAGTAGTGGTGAACTCCTTCAGCTTTTGTTTGTGTGAAAACACTCATCTCTCCTTCAGTTTTGGAGAGCACCTTTGCTGAATTGGGTGTTCTTGGCTGACGGTTTTTTTCTTATGACACTTTGAATATCTCCCTTCTGGCTTGCAAGACTTCTGTTGCAAGACCCACTTATAGTTTTAATGGTGTTCCCTTGTATCTAACCAAGTTGCTTTTCTCTTGCTGCTTTTAAGTCTTTCTGTCTTTAACTTTTGGCAATTTGATTATGATGTGTCTCAGTGTGGGTCACTTTAGATTCATCCTATTTGGTACTTTTTGGGCTTACTGGATCTGGCTGTTTCTTTCCCCAGATTAGGGAAGTTTTCAGCCGTAATTTCTTTGAGTAAGTTTTCTGCCCCCCTCTCCCCCCACTTCTCCTTCTGAGACCCTTATATTTGCATATATTGGTCCATTTACTGGTGTTCTGTAAGTCCCTGAATGTATCTTCATTCTTCTTCCTTTTTGCTCCTCTGAATAAATTCCTCTGCCCTGTCTTCAAATTCACTGACCCTTTCTTTCACTTTATTTAGTGTGCTGATGAAACCCTCTATTGAGTTTTTAAGTTCAGTTACTGTATTCATCAGCTCTATGATTTCTCTTTGGTACTTTATATTTTCTATCTCTGTTGAAATTCATACTTTGTTCCTGCATTACTCTCCTGACTTCATTGAACATCTTTATTAGTTGTTTTTAACTCTATCAAGTAAATCACTTATCTTTGTTTCATTAAGATCAGTTTCTGGAAATTTATCTTGTTATTTTGTTTGGAACATATTTTTCTGTATCTGCATTTTGCTAGACTCTCTGTATTGGTTTCTGGGCTTTACATAAAACTGCTACCTCAAAAAAAACAAGAAACAAAAAACTGCTACCTCTTCCAGTTTTGACAGACTGGTCCTGTATAGGAGATGAACCTTGTTAGTCAGCCCTACCTGAGTTCCTGGTAGCTTCTCAAAACTTTGTGCCCGTCTAAGCTGCCATTTGTGTTCTTGGTGGCTCTCAGTATTTGAGAGTGTGCCAAGACCATCATGAGTGATGATGATCAAAAAAAGAGGAAGATCAAAGGCAGCACCTAGATATAGGCTGATTAGAAACTGGACCCTCAGGCAGCAGCAGCTGGGAAAGCATGCAGTCACACCCTTCCAGGGAGAAGCTGGGAGATGGGCATGCTTGCCTTCTCCCTCTGTGCTGAACCCTGGTGTATAGCCACAGGGCAAGAGTTGCTCCTTTGCCCATTTAAAAACTGCTTCTTTGTTTGCTCTCATCCTATGGGACTCATGAATGCAAGCCCTGTTGGCTCTCAGAGCTGGAGATCTGGGGGCCCATCCTTTGGGTGGCAGCTATAAAAGTTGGGGCACTAGATGTGTGGGCAGGCTCATAAAGGGACAATTTTATATGGAGTTTTTGTGCATATTTAATCAAGTGGTACCTAGAGCTTAAAACGTAGTTGTATAAAAAACATCTTTTTCCTCAAGAAAATTATTATTCCACAGTGAAGACAAAATCTATGGCATAGTTTTCACATAGAGAAGATTGCCACTGTTTATTTTGCCACAGAAATGCTGTGATTTATGTAAACACTTCTTTTAGATAATGCTTGAACAGTACGAAGTATTAAGTACAGTATTTCCTATACAAATGTGTATTTATGGTTAAGCCTCATATGCCCAGTATTCATCATGAGCCATATATATCTTATTATATTATATTTTCTAATATGTGGTGAGATCTCCTCGTTTTAAATTTTGTTGCTATGGGTAAACAGTACATTAAATATTTATAATGTATTAAATACATATTTATATGTATATATGGTAAGTATAACATAAAATAATATGTTAAAATAGGGCTTCTTATATTTTACCTTTTCATGTGATGAAGATGACTTGTCCTGTTACACTTAATTTTGAGAAACAATCATTGTTCTAAAAGTAAAAAACAAAATTATTTTTATTTTCTAGGTTGTCCTTTGTGGAGGGTCTTCTCGAATCCCACGGCTACAGCAAATGATTAAAGATCTTTTCCCAGCTGTTGAGCTTCTCAATTCTGTCCCTCCTGATGAAGTTATCCCTATTGGTGCAGCTATGGAAGCAGGAATCCTTATTGGGAAAGAAAACCTTTTAGTGGAGGACGCTCTTAAGATAGAGTGTTCAGCCAAAGATATTTTAGTTAAGGTATGTTGAGCTTCTCTTCACTCTTCCATGGTAGTATAAATTTATTGCCACAGGTTTACGTACGTACTGTTTTTAAAATAAAACCTTGTGTACTGGTAAAAATTTTAAATTTCGAGTTATAAATTTACTTTTAATGAGTTTCTGATATTCTTTTAGTTAGTATTAATCTAATATGTTAATTTCTTAATTAACTGTGTTTTTAAGCTTAAGATTCTAATACAAGTAGAGAGGTGTATGTTTCAATTTATTTTTAAATAAAGTGGGTTGGGATTAAGGATCATTTCTATTGTCTTCTCTTTGCCGCTGTGTAGTTTCCAGATTATCAACAAGGAATATATATTAATTTATAATAGGAGTGATTTTTTATCATTGTAATGATATCAAAGGATGTGCATATTATTTTCCTGCTTATTAGGGAGTCGATGAATCAGGAGCCAACAGTTTCAAAGTACTGTTTCCGTCAGGGACGCCTTTGCCAGCTCGAAGACAACACACGTTACAGGCTCCTGGAAGTATATCCTCAGTATGTCTTGAACTCTATGAGTCTGAGGGGAAAAACTCTGCAAAAGAGGAAAACAAGTTTGCACAGGTGACTACATCAGATTGGACTATGAATTAATCACTTGAAACTCTTTAGTTTTTCCTTCTGGATTAGACTCAGTTTAATATCAATATAATATGCATATAGGACATTTAACACATTTTTATGAATGGATTACTTGTACTTATTTATTTTTGAAAGAGAGAAGAAATAGGCAATTGCATTTGAAAGAGTTAGAGGAAGATAAAGTACAATTGTATTTCTACTGCTTGTCTTTGTGCTCTTAACCCTCCTTGGTAATAAGGTCAGTGGCAGGGGAAATGACATTTCTTTGTTTGCTAAATGCCAGGTGTGCTGTACTAGGCAATTTACAAACATAATCTCAAAGTGCTGTGAGATAGACATTTTTATATGCATTTTATAGATGATTAAGAAACAGGCTGATGGTAGTAAATACCTTGTTATTTTCTTGACTGAGCTGAGATTTAGCCTCAGGTTGGTTTTACTCCTGGGCCCATGCTCTTGCCATTATACCATGCTGCCTCTGACATAGGATAAGTTTGTTTTTTCAAATACCGCATGCATATATCATAGGATATGGTCCTCCACATCCTTTAAAAGGAATGAGGTGGAGCCATGTTATTTGCTTAGAAACATGCCCAAGAAATACAGTTTCATTAAAGCACACACACAAGGACTGCAGAACTGCATTTACAGCATGGTACCATTGTGTTTAAGGAAAGCGATTGAGAGTGTGGGTGTGTGTGAAGGGGCGGTGTTTGGATAGGTGTGTGTATTTAGATACCCACGCGTGGATGCGGAAAGTAACTATAGGTATTTGGACTGTACTGAGGAAACTTGACAGTGGGTAGATTTGAAGGTACCAAGAAGGTTTTTTTTTTACTTTTTAACACTTCATACTGAATTTTTTACAGACAGAACAGAACATGAAGATTAATTACTTTTACAGTAAAAATAAAACAAATGTAGGTAACAAAAGAGAATGTATAGTATCTTTAGCTTTATATCTGTCTTCTAATTTCAACAAAAGGATAATGAAAACACACACACATAATGTCTGGGCTCCACCTCAGAATTAACATCTTAGGATCTACTGGAGAAGGGCTCTTTCAACTAGTAAAGGTTTCAAAGCTCCGCCAGATGTTTCTGTGGTATGTCACTATAAAAGCATTTTCCCGTGCACCAGATTTCTAAACTCAGGTGGAAGTCTTAGTATTCCTCTCTGGTACACTTCTTACCTTTTCTCTCCACATACTACTCTTGAGACACTACAGCTACTGTCACTACATCCTAACTTACAGATGCTGGAAAGAGAAAAATTAGTCACATAATACTTTATTTGGAAGAGAATCTTCTAGAGATTCCATCTCTTCTAACCTCCTCATTCTACAAATGAGTAGACTTAGTACTTACCTAAGGTCATAAAACTTGATTTTGGCAAAATCTGAAAAGTCACTTTCAAACTTGGTCTATTGGTATACCTTCCTTTAGGAAACCAAGGAATTTTATGGTAAATTCATTAGTATCTCTTACTTACAAGTGTAATCTTAGCTGTACAAAAGAATTTGACATGTATTTCTTTTAAATCGGTTTTCCAAGTGCATTTAAAATATTTGAATTTTTTAAAGTATATATAAAAGGCTTACCAAAATGTAATTTACATGTTACTGTAATGGTGCAATTACCAAAAAGAAAAGCAGTCTTTATTTTGTTTTCTTTTTTTTTTTTTTAGTCTTTATTTTCTCAGACAAACAGTACTTCATATAAATAATCATCGTAATCTAGGACATGACATTTAAGAGGGACAAATATATTAAATATATTAGTTATCTTACATGCCCTCTTTTTAGAGGAGACATGTTGTCAGTTAAGAAAGCTTAATTCTATTTTCCAAATTATGATAAATGGTAGGAGAATTGAAAACGGCCCTGTTTTAAAAGGTTCATTTCAGTAATGAGTAAGATTTAGTCCATTGGAATAATTGATGCATCAGTTTATTAATATGTCAAAGTACTAAATCATCGTTGTATTATTTTTGCCTAAACAGGTTGTACTCCAGGATTTAGATAAAAAAGAAAATGGATTACGTGACATATTAGCTGTTCTTACTATGAAAAGGTGAAAAATTAAACTACTTCTGATGTTAAGAAAATTTGCTTTGAGACTTGACCTTTTTTATTAGTTTATTGATTCTTAACCTGTTGTCATTCTGGGAAAATCATTTATTAAAAACTTATAAAGATCTTATCAGTAACTTAAATTTTTGCCCTGTAAAATTACTATATTTACAAAGAAAAGTATATCTCAGGTCGTTTGCACTCTGAATTTTTTATGAACTCTTTGATTATTATGGGTGTAGTCAACCTAAAAAACTGGTCCATGCAAGTTTGAGATACAATTTTCATCGACTTTAAATATAATTTTCTGAGATTTACATAATTGATTTTTTGTCCTATGAAAGGGTAAGTTTATTTCAATATTGCAACAGGAAATCTGTAGAAAATAAATTACTAATTAAATCCAGCTATTATCATTTCCTTAACAACAGTCCATCCATAATACTATGTGTTACAAGTAAATCAGTTCCAAATTAACATTAAGGACAATTCATTCCACAAACCATAATTAGCCAAAATGTAGAATTCATTAGGGTAGGTCTGCCATGGCCTGGGCTTGAAAACAGCTTGATACTTCTTGAACTTGCATAAAGTTTTCAGCTTAAGGTATTTATCATCATCATTTCTCAAGGAATACAACTTTTAATCACAGTGATCTAGGAGGAAATTTTTAAGAACAACTACCTAATTATGGCATACGGTTCTAAATGTAAAGACATAAAGTTGTGTCTCTTCTTTATCTCTTAATGCTCTTCTTTCAAAAAGTAAAATGATCTCTTGTTTACTCAAAGTCCTCAAGTAATTTCTTAAGGACTATCTGTTTTTATATATCGAGCTTATGAATTGTTATTTATTTTTTGTTTGCTTAGGGATGGATCTTTACACGTGACATGCACAGATCAAGAGACCGGAAAATGTGAGGCAATCACTATTGAGGTGGCATCTTAGTGTTTGAGAGAAACCACGAAGTTTTTAGAACTAAAATATCAACATTATTTGTTTTGTTTATAAATGATGTTTATATTAAAATACTTTTTGAATGAACTGTATGATTTATGTTTCTATTTTAACTACAGTATATTGCTAAGTGTTGCAACCTTTTTTTTTTTGTTTTCCATTAAAGATTTCCTTTATTAGTGAGAAATACAAGGAACTTTTTCTACCATGGAGCTATTTAGAATTAAATTGTTTGAGTGGATTAAAGGAAACTTTACCAGAAATTTAACGTTGCATTTTAAAATTGTTTCTGTCTTTAGAACTTCTGATTTTAAGAAGTCGTTTGTTAATTCTTATTAGGTAACTAAGAACAATTTAAAAGTCTTTGATATTAAATGAAACAAAATTGCAGAGCCATATGCAAAGTAAGGTACCATTTTTGCTTAAAAGAAAAAACTAAACTCATAAACTCAATAATTGTTTATAAATATGCATGTGACATATGTAGAGAAAAGTGTAGAAGACTAAACACCAGACGCTTTTAACGGTGGCTTCTTTGGTGGAGGAAAATAGGGGAGAGGCACTTTTTCTTTTTACAATTATGTTAAGTTTGATTTTTCCCTCTAACAGATATGTTTCTCATTTGAAATTGAAAGATTTTTTTATTTTGAAGAGAGAGCTAGCCACATTCTGTTCACCAGAAAATGTTGACTAGTGCATTGAGAATACTCAGTGGGTTACTAAGGAAAAAGATTATTCTCTTAGTAAAACAAGACAAGTAATCTGCCTGTATTGAGGGGAGAGCTTGAAGGTGAGCTGTGTACATCAGACTCTAGATTTTATTACCAAGAGAGGATTTCCATTCATTTCTCTCCTTGTTTCCCAGCAGACTGAGAAGAAATATCTTTACTCAGTAAAATTTTAAAACTGTGCTATTTTCCACCTGTTCAAGCTTTGGGATGTGCTTTATTATTATAGCTGCTTTTTATGGAGTTAGATGGCAGTAATCTTCTATTTCTAAAGATGCAGAAACCAAACTTAAATTTTTTATTATTATTCTGCATCAAATTATTGACAGAAACACAAGGAAAATTAAGGTATGAGTCTAAGTCCACAAAGAGGGAGCCTCAAAGGTATATCCTTTTGACTAAGGCTGAGTACTTAGTTATCTTTTATGATCTTTTCCCAAGTTACAAAAACTTTGAAATAAAATAATTATATATAAGCCATTAAGTATTTTCAGAAAATAGGAAGATACCAGCTGAACTAGTTGAACTGCTACATCTAAATGCTTTCAGTTATGCTTTGGAAAAGTGCTGTAGGATTTTATTTTGTAGTTATTGTTAGCTCTTTAGACCAGGGGTTGGCAAACTATTGGCAATGTGTCTGTCCTACCCCACACCTATCTTTGTAAATAAAATTTTACCAGAACATAGCCACACTCAATCGTGTATGTGTTGTTTGTGGTTGTTTGCCACTCTAATGGCAATGTTGAATGGTTGCAACAGACTGTGTGACCCACAGAGCTTTAAATATTTACTGTCTGGCCCTTTACAGAAAAAGTGTGTCAACCCCTGAAATAGATTATTGAAACTTATAGAATAAAATATCATAAGGATTTATTCAAGATTTCTCTTTACTTCCATATCCATGTAATAATTTACTTATTTGACTGCTTATTTACTTATTTCTCCACTGGATTATTAAGCATTGTGAAAGCAAGAGACTCTTAAGTTTTAGGCACCATCATGTCCTAGCCCCTAGAATAATCCCTGAACATCGGTGTTCAGTAAATGTCTATTGAATAAGTGAATTACATGGAAGAAAAAATAACAATGTCATCTTTGTATCCTACAGGACAATGGCCAGTAAATACAACTTTTGCATATTTTA
Source organism: Pseudorca crassidens (assembly GCF_039906515.1). Taxonomy (NCBI): domain Eukaryota; kingdom Metazoa; phylum Chordata; class Mammalia; order Artiodactyla; family Delphinidae; genus Pseudorca; species Pseudorca crassidens. The sequence continues at coordinate 191,585,725 of NC_090296.1, forward strand.
TGGTTTGTTTAGAAATACCGTAGAAAGAGAAAGGAATACCACTGCTTCTTTATTGGTCATCTTTGCACGTTTTTTTTCCCCCAAACATACCAAATTTGAAATTGTCATCAAAAGTGCTCTGTTGCTCAGTGAAATATAAAGTTGATCCTTGAACAACTTGGGGGTTGGGGTGCCGATCCACCACGCAGTTTGAAGTCCACACATAGCTTTACAGTCAGCCCTCCATATCTGTGGTTCCACGTCCATAGGTTTAACCAACCGCGGAGCTCTTGTAGTACCTATTTATTTTAAAAAATCCGCCTGTTAGTGGACCTGCACAGTTCCAGCCTGTGTTGCTCAAGAGTCAACTGTACTCCCAAATTTTCTTGTATCCACAAATAACAAGTTTTCTTTTTTTTCTTCTAAATTTACGGAAGATTTGCCAATTAAATTTTCTAGTTTTTTTTTTTAAGGTGAGAATACCTTTAACATTTTTCTGATTATACATGTTCATTATAAAATTAAAATTTAAAAAGAAGGTAATATAAAACATCCTATATTCTACCACCCAGAGTAACAACTGTTAAGATATTTTTGGTGAGCATCTTGATAATCTTTTCAATCACTTTCTAATTATCTTTGCAGTATCTCATATATGTTTAAACACCTGAGTGCTTTTACCAGCAGAATGTTATGTCAAATTATAATTTTGCCTATTTACATATCTGACATTGTCTAAAGGACGGAGCCAAATATAAATACAGAAAGAAATGCCTGTATACAATATGATATATAATAATACATAATATATTCACAGTATATGTAATGCTATGAAAGTCTTGGGAAGCCACAAAATATTTCATCGCAAAGAGTTTTTAAAGATTGAGGGACTTCCCTGGTGGCGCAGTGGTTAAGGATCCACCTGCCAATGCAGGGGACACGGGTTTGAGCCCTGATCCAGGAAGATCCCACATGCCGCGGAGCAACTAAGCCTGTGCACCACAACTACTGAGGCTGCGCTCTAGAGCCCATGAGCCACAACTGCTGAGCCCACGTGCCACAACTACTGAAGCCCGTGCACCTAGAGCCCGTGCTCCGCAACAAGAGAAGCCACCGCAACGAGAAGCCCGCACACCACAACAAAGAGTAGCCTCCGCTCTCCGCAACTAGAGAAAGCCCGCGTGCAGCAGCAAAGACCCAATGCAACCCAAAAAATTAATTAATTAATTTTTTTAAGTTAAAAAAAGATTGAAAAAAGTATCAGAGCACAAAAACAAGTCCTATGGGAAAATGCCAGGATTTCTAAAATAACTGTGAGTGACCATGTAACATTTATAATAATACTGCTGTTAATTTGCTTTAATTCATTTTTCCTTTTTAAATTGTGGTTTTACCACATGAGTAGTTGCAATAGAGAGAGTACTGTGGCATGTATGATTTCTGTGTTCTACTTTGTTTGTTTGTTTGTTTTTGGCTGCACTGTGTGGCTTGCAGGATCTTAGTTCCTGACCAGGGACTGAACCCCCAGGCCCTTGGCAGTGAAAGCCCAGAGTACTAACCACTGGACTGCCCGGGAGTTCCCTATTTCTGTGTTCTAGATATGGAAATAGATTCAGAGAAGTTAAATAACTTCCCAAGGTCTCACAGCAAATAAATGGTGGATTTTGAAGTAATACTCAGGTGCTTTTTTGGTAAACTTAATTTTTTCTGATTGCTTACTATCCTAAGCACATTATGTGCCCCCCCTTTTTTTTTTAATTTAAATTCACATTTTCTGGTGTCCGTTCTACTATTCTTCTCTGCCTCTCGAAGAAGAAACTCTGTTTAAATGGGAAAGGAGACATTCCATATCCCTCCAGAAATATATTTTCAGTGGTCTTTATGAAAAAAAAACTGGGATATGGAGGCATAATCCTGTATTTTAATTTTTTTCTTGAGGACACTGGTGTATGCTTCTTAGTGCCTTTTTATTTCCCTCTTCATTTATAGCCAGGATTTACCAGACTTTTTAGTCTCATGACTCCTTTACACTCTTAGAAATTATTGAGAACCTAACTTGTGTGTGTATTCGTTATATACATTGTTATTCACCATGTAGAAATTAAAACCAAGATATTTTTAAAATCATTTTTTAAATAAAAAATGTTAATATAAGTAACATTTTTATGAAAAAACTTTTCAAAAAAATTTAGTGGCAAGAGTGGTATTGTTTTACATTTTTCAAATCTCTCTAATGTCTGGCTTAAGAAGATTGCTCTTTTCTGCTATCTGCTTCTTCATTCAATCTGTTTCAATATCTAAGTTGTGTAACCTCTGGAAAACTTCATATACTCGTGAGAGGAGAGTGAAGAAGGCAGATAACATCATTTTGGTATTCTTGTGACATAGTTTTGAACTTAAGAGCCCCTGGAAGGGTCTTAGGGTCCCTGTACCATACATTGAGAGTTGCTGCTCTAGACAGTAGGCACAGTGATGCGTGTTGAAGACACAAGGCCTAATCTGTCCTCTGGAATTAATGGGATCCAAAACCAGAAAAACAAAGGAAACAATTGATTTACAAAAGAGTCTAATACATTCATTCTATAAATTTGTAGTGAAACTGATCAAGACCCAAAAAACAGACAAGATAACTGCAAGTTTCGATAAGTGCACTTAAGAGTGCAAAGGAGAAAGAATAGAAGACCAAAGATATCTCCTTTAGACAGGGTGACCAGGAGAGGCCTCTGAAGAAGTGACACTTAAGCTGAGACCCAGCCATGTGGGGAGAGAGAGTCCTCTGAACTAGGAAGTAATTTAGAGCTGCCTTAAGTTATTTATTTCCTTGTTTATTATCTGCTCCTCCCACAAGGATATAAGCTCTCTGAGGAGAGGGTCTGTTTCTTCGTTGTCCATTGTTACATTCCCAGCACCTCGTACAGTACCTCGCACATAGATGCACAGTGCAGATTTCTGAATCAGTGAAACAAGTCCTAGAGAGCAGCAAGCAGAGGGAGAGGGGCACAAAGTAAGGCTCAGGGAGCAGTCCCACGAGGCTGTGTAGGCCATCAGAGGTTAGGGTTGTATTCCAGGCACACTGGGAACTTAGAACAGAAGGAGGACATGTCCCACTTCGGTTTAAGGCTACTTTTTCAGCTGTATGGAAGATGGGCTGGAGGGGAGCAATAGTGGAGTGACACCACGTAGGCTTTTGCAGGACTCCAGTTGAGAAATGACAGCCTGTACTAAGAGCAGTAGTGATAGAGAAAAGGGGCAGAATCAAGGTGTATTTTGGACCTGGCACTGACACGACTCGCTAATGGAATTAATTTGGAGAATGAGGATAGGAAGTGACGACTAGATTTACTTCTTGAACACCTGAGCAGGTGGTACCAGTGTATGGAGATGAGATGGTTCATGGGCCTAGCGTGGAGAAGGCCAGGTCAGGAGGCAAAAATCAAGGGTACTCTTATGAGTACAGTTAGTCCCCTCACCCAAGGCTTCACTTTCCGAGGTTTCAGTCACCCACAGTCAACCTTGGTCTGTAAATACAAGATGGAAAATTCCAGAAATGATCAATAAGTTTTCAATTGCACACTGTTCTGAGTAGCGTGATGACATCTTGGCCGACCTGGGACATGAATCATCCCTTTGTCCAGCGTATCTCGCCCCTTAGTCATTTAGTAGCCGTAGGGTTATCAGATTGAGTGTCACAGTATCACAGTGCTTGTGTTCAGGTCACCCTTATCTTACTTAACAATGACCCCAGAGCACACGAGGAGTGATGCTGGCAATTCATATATGCCAAAGAGAATCCATAAAGTACTTGCTTTAAGTGAAAGGGTGAAAGTTCTCGACTTAGCAAGGAAAGGGGAAAAAGTCATATGCTGAGGTTGCCACCATCTTCAGTAAAAACAAATAGGAAAAAGAAATTTGTGCTAGTTTTGCTGTCGCACCTCAAACTGCAATAGTTACGAACACAGTGAGTAGTCATACAAGATATTTTGAGAGAGACCACATTCACATAACTTTCATTACAGTATAACTGTTCTATTATTGTTGTTAATCCCTTAATTGGTAAAATAAACTTGATCATAGGCATGTATGTATAGGAAAAACCATAGTATATATAGGGTTCAGTACTATCTGTGGTTTCAGGCATCCACTGGGGGTCTTGGAACTTATCCCAGGTAAATAAGGGGTATGTTCAATTTGAGATGTTTGTTTAACACCTAAGTGGATGTGTCAGCTAGACACCGTGGATATTCAAGTCTGGAATTCGGAGTAGAGGTCAGGGCTGGAGACAAAAAGTTGGGAATCTTAACCATAAAGATATTTAAGTTCATGGGAATTGAGGCAGTCACTTAGGGAAAAAGCATAAGAGAAATGTCTCAAGGCCAAGCCTTGAGGAACCCCAGCATTTAGGTTGGATAGAGGAAAGGGAGCCAGAAGGGGGAGTGAAGAGTGGCCAATGAGGGGGGGGAAAACCAGGAGGGCAGTTGGTGAGGATGGATGCTCTCCTCCTTCCTAGGTGTAAGAACACATATGAAGAGCAGAGAGTACATTCGGGGGCGGGGGAGAAGCCCCAGAAAGAGGCTTGGCTGGAGGTGAGCCTCTGTCCAAGTCTTAAAGGGTCTGTAGGAGTAATCCTAGCACAGACGGGGAAAGTAGGCATTTTCTAGGCAGAGAGAACAGTCCTGCAGACAAGGAGCAGGGAAATGAATATTCGAGGAAGTTACGAATTAGAACAGGAGGAGATGATGAGCAATGAGGCTTGAGAAGTGGGCAGGAATCCCCATATCACAAAGGGCTTTCCATGTAATAAGGTTGGAGGACTTTTTATTCCTTATTATCAAGGTAATAAGATGCTCATTATAGAAAATATGTAAAAACAAGAAGTCAAAAAGGAAACTACTTCCCAGAGATCTTATTATCTATCTTCCTATACATTTCCTTACATAGTTGAAACTCTGTATGTTTACAGCTTTTTGTTTTTATGTTTTCCTTAAGAAGTTCTGTTAAACACTTCTCCATGACACCAAAGGCTTCATAAATATCTTTTTAAATGACTAGACACTATTTCATAACGTAATCAAAACAAATTAATTCCTTTAATGTTCTGTGTTTATTTCCAACATGTCAAACTTACACAGGATGCTTTAAAATATTTTTTTATTTTACACAAATTTCTTTTAAAAATCCTTGGTAGACGTCAAACGGCTTTCTACCGAACTTTCGCAATTTACTCTTGGCAGGCTTCTGCCTCAGATTGTTTAGAACAATCACCATGGATGCGGTGCTACGGCTGGATGGGGGCGGGCTGGGGGGTGGAGACCGGTGTGGGCCCGGTGAGGGGAACTGGGCATCCCGCAGCCTGGCTACTGGTGTGGGACGTAGCCTGGGAGCTCGTCAGAAACGCAGAACCTCAGGTCCCAGTCCAGACCTACCTAATTCGAACCCGCATGTTAACCAGATGCCCAGACTCCTCTGCCCATTCAAGTGTGAGAAGCACTGATCTAGAACAGTGGTTTCAAATTGCACACTTAGAATCACCTGGGGAGCTTTAAAAAATTCCAACGTCCCGGTTGCACCCCATTCCTATCAAATCTCCGAGAGTGAAACCAAAATACAAAACCTGTAAGTGATCCCAACGTGCAGCCAATTTTGAGAACCTGTGATCTAGGGGCGTAGCGTGGACGGAAACGTTAACAATGGCCAGTTGGGCTCAGGTGGCTGAGGAGCAGGTGTGAGAGCCAAACGTACTCTGCACCGCATAGCTCCGCTCTGCGTTTGCAATTTTGCATAACGTACACGTAGCGCCCGTGTAGAAGAACTAACAAGCGTGGGAAGGCCTAATGTCGGTACCCTGAATCAGGCGCTAAGCCAGCCAGGCCAGGGCAGGTGGCCCTTCACCTAGGGTAGCGCTCCCCACCCCCGCGCCCCGCCCCTCCGAGCGCCCGGAGGAGACTTGGGGCGCAGGCGCACTCGCCGCCGCGGCTGTGTCGGCCTCCGCTGACGTCAGGACGCCTCGCGGGTTAGTCCCCCGCCCCGGCCCCCGAGTTCCGCGCGGGCCGGGCTGGGGCGGGGCGTCAGGCCAGCTGAGCTATCCGGTCAGACCGCGCCAGTTTGAATGAAAGCTCCTCAAGATGGCGGCGGCCGGGGCCGAGGCGCGAGGAGGTGAGGGCTGGAGAGCGGCGCCCCGCACTGTCCCCCGTCCGCCGGGCAAACTCCCGAGGCCCGGGAAGCGGGGCCGGGACGCGCGGGCCGGCCGGAGCGCGACGCGGCGAAACGCCGCCTCCCGCGCCACTGACACCGCGGCCCCCAGACGCGCGCCTCGGGCTCCTCCCTGCCCCCGGCCCCTGACCCTCCTCGCGGCTCGGCCCGCCCGCTGCCCTCAGTCCCCTCCCGCGCCCGACCCCCGCGAGGCCCGGCCCGCGCGCACCGCTGCCGGCCCGCCGACCCGGCGGCCCGGCCCCCGCCGCCCGCCGCGCCCGAGCCCCCTCCCCGCGGGGCAGCCGTGCGGTGGCGTCCGGGCGGCCCCGGCGGAGCCCGGCGCGGCTCGAGGTCCGTGGGCACGCTGGGGGCGCGACTCCTTTGTGGTGGTTTGAGCGGGACGTTTGCGGTCGGGCTGGCTTCGGAACTGGGGAGCGGGAGGACCCCGTGGGGTGAGTGTGACCACAGTGTCAGAGGAGCGGAGAGAGGTCGGGGCAGAGGTGTGAAGGCTGAGTGAGGATGCACCCCGATGCGGACGCACCGGGAGGGGCGGGTCCCCGTTGCAGAGAACCCCAGTAAGTGGGTACTGGCGGCGGCAGCCCCTGGCTTACGGGAATCGGTTCCCCCCCCCCACCCCGGTAACTTGCGAGGTATTTATGTGGACGCCGAAGAATTCGGTGCCTAACGTGTGTTTGTGCGCGCGCTGAAGGACGGGAACTTTCACTGCCTTATAGAATTGAAAGGTATTTTCCAGCGCTGCGCCTCTCTGCGTGGATTATGGATTCATTACCCCCCAACTTTTCCTCCGCTAGGGGTTAGTGTGGAACTAGTGTCAAGTTTTCGTGGTGGTCATGAAATGTTTAATCTTACCAATGAATTATTTTTCTGCCGTGGGGGCAGGGGGTTTGCAGTTTTTTATGTTCCAAGTTTTCTTATTCCCCAAAACAGCATTTCCGTGGAGGGTCGCGTCTTGAATCCTCGTGTAACTCGGACTGGGTGAAAATGGTAGGAACGGCAGACAAATCCACGCTGGGTAGATAGCCCAGAGGAACCTCCTCTGCATGTGATCAGCATAATGAGGTTACCTTTTACACAAAACATCCTGAGGTTATGTCAATACAGGGGTCGTTTCTATTCTGCCGCTCCCCTCCCCCCAAACCACCACTCCAAAACCAGCAGACTCGCCCCCCAGATATTTTGGGGGAAAATCCTTTTCGCTTTCTTGGTCTAGAATCATGCATCCTTTTTTGGAAGGGGTTGGGGGCACGTGTGGAAATCGTACTTGAGGGTTTCTGACCGTGAAATCCCGGTGTGAGATGGGGAGGGCGAGGGGAGATTATAGGAAGACCAGCTGTTCTCTCCTCTCTGGAAATTACCTCTAACCCAAAAGGTTATCACCACTACCTTGGAGAGCTACCAAGTAAAGCCAGCGTTTACTGATAAATTTTGTTTGGTAATCCCAGTTTACTCCAACCCTGCCATTTTTTTCAGCGAAGCTGAAACCCAGAAAGATGGAAACCTCCCTAAAATCATGCAGCTCGGTGGCCTGGCGGAGCCTGGGGCAGAGGACCTCTTGATCCTCCCTGGTGCTTCTACTAGCGCTAGCCATAAAGCCAGGTTCATTACCTGTTTCTAAATATCAGTTTGTGTTAACATACTTTAAATGCAGTATGGTAGCATACTGTTTACGGGAATTTGAGGGTAAAATCTTCCGCAGCAGAGTTAGTTATTGGCTTCTACAAGGTTGATCATGAGGACGGCTGACTTTCTTCAAGCTTGGTGTGTGGATTATGTAAATTGAATACTCTCTGTATTGTCATTCTTGGCTTTGGAAGCAATATAGGAAATGAGTAGTAACAAAACTCAATATACTCTCCGTTGTTTTATTTTAACTCCTGGGTTTATTGACCTTGATAATAATACATTGCAGCATGGGCAAAATCGGAGTTAAAATTTTATGCAACCTTCCAAAATGGGAAAAGTAGGCCATGTGATGTATGAGTATGTAACTATAGAATTAGATTTCAATTAGATTTCAGTTCTTATTGTTCAACTAAGAATCTTACATTGTTACTTTTTAACAATGTAAGATTATTTTAAAATATATTTAAGATGTATTTCTAACAATAATGAGCGTGTCCTTGAGATCTACATTTTATTAAATGAGCAATTCTGTGTAGAATACAATGAAAAAGTCAAAAATATTATCTCGACTTTTGCATCTATATATAATCTAATGCAAGCTTATAGACATGAAACATTTTGTTCAGGGGGCCTAGTAGAAATTGACATCAGTTAAACATGTAGGATAGAGACCCATGAGAAAATCCAGGAAGACCAATTTACCAAGAGAGTTCTTTAATGGTTAACTTTTTCTTAAAGACGTGTATATGGTTCCTTGTCATATGAATTTTTAGTCTTATAAAATTGCCACTTGAAGGGTGGGGATATAGAGGTCTTGAGTTTTCCCCTTTTTTTCTTTTGGTTTTTTGTTTTGTTTTATTTTAATTGAGTAGCTATTTCACTAGTAAAGAATTCTATTTTCTTATTGTAGCTTGGTGTGTGCCTTGCCTAGTTTCACTTGATACTCTTCAGGAATTATGTAGAAAAGAAAAGCTCACATGTAAATCGATTGGAATCACCAAAAGGAATCTAAACAATTATGAGGTGGAATACTTGTGTGACTACAAGGTAGAAAAGGTAAGGCAAATATCTAGACCCTTAAAAGAGACCTAATCAGACTTCAATTCAGTATTTCATATTTCTGTGACATAAAAAGAACCTTAAAAGTAAGCAGAACTCTTCTTAATGGTTAAAATTCTTGGCCATAATAAAGTTGTGTCCTATCATCTGTTTTGCCAAATAACATTGAGAGGATTTTGAAGCATAAAATGTTCTTGTATTAGAATATTTCAAGGTGCTTATATCAATATCATTCTACATCCAACTCTTGATTATCTCCAGGTGGATTACCAGAGCAAATGTTTTATCTGAGATTGGCTTCTCCTGTCATTCATTTTGTTCCTGAATCATGTTTCCCCACTATCACCTGAGATGAACCTAGAAATTCAAGCCAATTTTAGTGGTACTGAATCTCCTCAAGAAGCATCACCGTTTGTGTTTCCTGCCATCCTGTCAAACTCCTGCTAGCAGTGAGGTTCTGTTGTGCAATAAAATGGCCTGGAGTTCACAGTCATTTTTAGGCTTCGTCTAGAACCTCATGACTTCAGTAAAGTCATTTAACTTCTCTGGGCCTCACTTTGTTTCTGTTCCTCTACAGGGTTGTTCTTCAAGAAGCTCTTTCAATCTAAACCTTACAATGTATTTTTGAGTAATTCACCTTTCTGTAGTCTACTTCCTCTACAAGAACTCTGTTTCAATTAATTAATCTGTCCATTCTTGCAGATGAATGAATCAGGAATCCTGTTTAATTCTTTGTTTTCCTTCTTTTTCATCCTCCATATGGATTCAGTCATTAAATCCCATTCTTCCTTTGAAACATCCATCTTCTTTTTGGTGTCACTGACTTCCCCACTCAGTGGGATTTTATGATGAAGCATTTCACCTACACTCTCAGCAGCCTTCAACCCCAAAACAACCCTGTCATCTGCCAATTCAGTTTATAAACCCTGGCCTGACCAGTCTAGCCACAGGTGTCATATAATCACACTTCTTGGTTCCGTTACATATTATTTCTATTCTTGCACTGCTCAGTTCTACTTGACAAGCTTTTTATCTTTTGCTTGCTCCTTCCATTTTTGTCATCAGTTTCCCCAAATTTTATTACTTCTCTGGACTTCTGACTGTATCCCTCCCCCTCTCATATTCAGCTGCAGACTTCTGCCTCACTGGATCCTTCAAGGATGAACTTTCAAGTTACCTTCACACCAGTTATCTGTATCTTTGTTCATTCTTTCAGAGGTGTCACCATTTTTCTTTTTTCTTCCTACCCATCCCCTTTAGGACTTTGCTTAATCTCTGATGTCCTTTTTTTTTTGCGGTACGCGGGCCTCTCACTGTTGTGGCCTCTCCCGTTGCGGAACACAGGCTCCGGACGCGCAGGCTCAGCGGCCATGGCTCACGGACCCAGCCGCTCCGGGGCACGAACCTGTGTCCCCTGCATCGGCAGGCAGACTCTCAACCACTGCGCCACCAGGGAAGCTCTCTGATGTCGTTTTTGTATCAAGCACTGTTTTTCCACTGCTTTATCTTAATCAATAAACCTATTCAGATCTTCCTTAACCTTCCGAAATCTTTCTTACGTCTTCCATCCCCACTCAAGCATTTCCTGTCTTTTCCTTCTACTTCATTTCCCATTAACTTTTTAAAAACGGCTTTATTGACATATAATTCACATACCCTACAATTCACCAATTTAAACTGTACAATTCAAAGGTTTTTGTACCCTCTCAGAATTATTCTAAAACTTTTTGTGGAGATGGTAGCACATTTTCATTACCCTAAAAAGAACCCCATACTGCTTAGCCATCACCCCCCAAACCTCCCCATCTCTTTTCCCCGCTAACCCTAGGCGACCACTAATCTCAATAGATTTGGAATCTCAATGGCTCCCTGTCTCAATAGATTTGCCTATTTGGACATTTCATATAAATGGAATTGTACAATATTTATGTGATCCTTTATGATTGGCTTCCTGCATTTAACATAATGTTTTCAAGGTCCATTCATGCTGTAGCACGTATCAATACTTCATTTTTTTATTGCCAAATATTCCATTGTATGGATATATCACATATAATTTATCCATTCATCGCTTGATGGACATTTGGGTTGTTCCTGTTTGGGGGCTATTATAAGTAATGCTGTTATGAACATTCATGTACAAGCCTTTGTGTGGGCGTGTTTTCATTTCTCCTGGATATATACCTAGGAGTTGAATGGCTGGGTTATATGGTACCTCTGTGTTTAACCATTTGAGCAGCTGTCAAACTGTTTTGCAAAGTGACCGCCCCATTTTACATTCCCCCCAGCAGCATATGAGGGTTTCAGTTTCTGCATGTTCACCAATACTTGCTATTATCTGACTTTTGGATTATAGTTGTCCTTGTGGGTATGGAGTGTCTCATGGTTTTGATCTGCATTTCTCTGATGGCTAATGATGCTGAGCATCTTCTCAAGTGCTTATAGCTCTCGGTCCGCAGCCTGTTAGGAACCAGGCCGCACAGCAGGAGGTGAGCGGCCGGGGAGTGAGCGAGGCTTCACCTGCCGCTCCCCGTCGCTCACGTCACCGCCTGAACCATCCTCCCCCCGCCTCCCCCACCCCAATCCATGGAAACATTGTCTTGCACGAAACCGGTCCCTGGTGCCAAAAAGGTTGGGGACTGCTGCTTGTAGCCATTTGTGTATCTTCTCCGGAGAACTGTCTATTCAGATCCTTTACCTGTTTTCTTAAATTGGGCTGTTTGTCTTTTTATATTGAGTTGTAACAGTTCTTTGTGTATTCTAGATAGTCCCTTATCAGATACACAGTTTGCAAAACATTTCTGCTGTAGCTTGCCTTTCCCCTTGTTACTGACTTTTGAACCCCCTCTGTCTGATTGGCGGCTGGCAGTGGCCTCCTCAAGGCCACACTCGAGGACCTCAGACCTTACTGTGCCACTTTGCAGCACCTAACACTGTTGGCTACTCTTTTCTTCTCTGAAACTCGTGTCTTGGAGAGACTGCCTAGGTTCTGGTTCACATTCTGCTTCTACCACGTACTAGCTGCGTGACCTTCAGCACATTGCGTAGGTTCTCTCCTTCGCTGCTTCCCGTACGGGATGAGGATCTTTACGGCAGCGGCTCGTGGGGTTACTGTGAGCGGAGACTGACCTGCGGCGGTCATGCCGTAGAGGGGTGTACTCTCATCATTGTTACTCACCTCTATCTCCACTTCTTTTCGCCACCAGTTTTTCTTACTGTTCTTTCTGAATCTCCTTTACAGTCTCTTACCTGTCCTTCTGAAGTGTTCATACATAATCTCCAAGGCTCTGTCCTTGGCCCCCTTCTCACCTCGAAGCTGCTCTGCAGACGACCTCTTTCCCAGTGGTTTCTACTTCTGTCTGTTTGGCTCATGACCCTCAGATCTTTGTGAGGCATTGACTTCTTTCTGAGCTTCATTTTAAGCTGGACACCCTACAGTTACCACATTCAGCGTTTTCAAAACTGTACCCATTTTCCTCCCTCAAATCTGTGTCCTGATCTAGTGTTCCCTACCTAGTTTGACAGAATCATAATACTCCCAGTTACCTAACCTTATAATTTCATACTTTTTTAATTCTTCCTTCCTCCCTACCCTCTACATCTAATAGGTCATCAGATTATGTAGTCTCTACCTCTCTGTCTTTTCCTGTTCATTCCTGTTATACTTTGACAGACAGAGTAAGTTACCAAGGAGTCTGTGCTTACATTGAAGGAGCTGCCAGTTTTCTTTCTTATGCTACAGAATTCTGAGTATTATAGTTCAGTTTGGGTAACTTTTGCTGCTAGTTTCTCCTTCATCCTTCTCCTTTTGGTTCCTTGCTTTGGAATAAGCACGCTTTGCACACTTATGTCCTCCTACAGCCCACTTATATTCCTCACTTCTTTTTTTTTTTTTTTTTTGGCGGTACGCGGGCCTCTCACTGTTGTGGCCTCTCCCGCTGCGGAGCACAGGCTCCGGACGCGCAGGCTCAGTGGCCATGGCTCACGGGCCCAGCCGCTCCGCGGCATGTGGGATCTTCCCGGACCGGGGCACGAACCCGTGTCCCCTGCATCGGCAGGCGGACTCTCAACCACTGCGCCACCAGGGGATCCCTATTCCTCATTCTTATCCTGCCTAACACAGATAACTGAATCTGTAAGCCAGTATTACTTGAACGTACCTCTACCTTTTCTGTCTTTCTGTCTGTCTGTCTCTCATGTTCAGGGCAGGTGAAAGATCTTAACACCCTATCCTTTTCTTATGTGTTCCCCTCCATTTAGCTCATGAAAGACACTGTCTCAGTACCATATTCTTCAAAGCCATTACAGTTGTTTCTGAAACACAGCTCTGATTGCATTAGGACCTTCCTTTAGCCCTTTAAATGGCTCCCTGGTGTCTGCCAGTCTAAGCTGAGACCCTTTGGACTAAGGCTGTTATCATCTGGCCACCAGCCCCCTTTCCAGCTTGTAACATACCCTACTTGTAACATACCCTACTTGTATGTTCTCTTGTAACATTTCCTACTTCCTTACCTCATTGATATACTTGTAAATTCTTCCATGTAGCTAAGGTTTACTGAGTATCTACTAAGAGCTGAGCACTCTTCTAAGCATTGAGAATCTAGCTAAAAAACAAACATAGCTTATATTCCAATATCTGAACACATCATGCACCTTTGTGCCCTTTTGCTTTTCTCATCCACTTCCCTCTTTGAAATATTGTTTCCCTTCTCTCCTTGCAAAATCTGCATGGCCTGCAAAGTTCAACTGAAAGGTTACCACCAACCATAGAGCCTTCTTCCCTTCCCCACCTCTAGCAAAATTAATTGCTTTATATTCAGGACTTATAAAGCACTGTTCTTGTCATTATTCTAGAGCTGTTCACATTTTGTAGCTTTGTTTCATACCTGCTGAACTGGCAACAATTTGAGGGCCAGGACTGTGTCTTACTATAGCCCCTAGTACGTAATGGGTATTTAGTTCATGGTTGATGAATTGAATTGGGTTTTGTGTCAGTGATTTCTCCAGTCCTCACCGTCACTGTTAGACTAGACCTCCATAGCGTCACGCTTAAATTATAGCAGCAATTTATTGCCTGATATCTCTGGTTTCACCTTTCTGTTGTCTCACTCAATAAACATTTGAGTTTCTTCTGTGTGTCAGGTACTACATTAGGCAGTGGGAAAATAAAGGTTCATGAGAAACTGTCCCTAACCTTAAGGAACTCACAGCCCAGTGAAAAAGATTGACAAGTAAATCACCCAATGCAATAGTATAATAAGTGCTAGGGCAGACATCATGATGTGATCTGTGAGAGGTATGCCTGGGCTGGTCAGAGAAGGCTTCCCAGAAAAGGTAATATCCAGCGGGGGCCTGATAAGATGAGTAGAGTCTTTCCTTAAGGCTTTAACATAGAGAATGGGGTGGTAGGATCTGGAAGTGGGAGACAGTGAGAGACGAGTAGAGGAACTCCAGCCATCCTGCAGCAGTGGGGAGTCACCTGAACGGTTCTGAAAAGAGTGACACTATCAGATGTGCAATTCAGAGAGTTTTCTCTCCGCAGTGAGGAACGTGGATTGGCAGGAAGGGGAATGACATATGTATAACACATTCTGAAAGGCTGTTGTGGTAATCTGGGCAAGAAGAGATGGTGCTTGAACTAAAGTAGTAACAATAAAGATGAAGATAAGTTGGTGATATTTTGAATTATAGTGGATGTAAAATTTAAGTCTGTGGTTTAGTGGTCAGGGGGTTGGCTGGGGATCCAGCAGTGAGGGATCCACATCTAGGAAAGCTTGCCATGGAGTGGAGAGTAATACTGTTCACCAAGACCCAGGAATATAGGAAGATGAGGCTTAAGGAGGATTAGGATAGGAAGACTAGATTGAAGTTGGAGAAGAAGGTTGAGAGCATTTAAGTGTAAGACGACCAGTAGATAGTTGGAAATGTGGCTCCAAATCAAGAGTGAGAACTAAGTGGAAGCATTGTTCTTGAAGCGATTGGCAAGAAGATGGGGATTGAAGCCCCAGGACTGGGTACAGTTACACCTTCATTAACTCTGCAGATATTTCTCCAGTCTTCTACCATCTACCATGTCACGCACTGGGCACTAGCAATCTCAGCAGAGAATGACACAGAGGCATGGTCCCTGATATCATGGGGTCTATCTTTCAGTGAGAGTAGAAAAACCTTAAATATCATTGTACGAAGGACTTAATTATAGTTGAGGTAAGGCTAATGTAACAGAAGGCTCTAGCTCATCCTGGAGAGAGTAGGCAGGTGTCCGTAAGGACTGATGTTTAAACTTAGTACTAAAGGGTGAAAAGATAATGGGGGAGGGTATTGAGTCAGAAGAGAGCCTGACTCCTTCAAGGAATTTGCAGTGTGAGTGGAACATAGAGGGATTGAAATGAGGCTGGAAGGATGGGGCAGGCCCCAGAAAGTGCATTTTCTTGTAGGCCAAGAAAGGAATTTTGGACTTTATCTTAAGGGCAATAGGGAAATATTTTGTAGTTTTGAGCAGGGGAGTGAACTGGGGAGAGAGGAGTGTTGAAAATATCACTCTGGCTGTTGTGCCGTGAGTGGATTGAAAGGGTAAGAGGCCATTGCAGTGATCCAAGTAAAGAAAACAGGTGAAGAGCCAGGACTGAGGAACAGTAAGTGGTACTCCCAGGAAGAACTGTCAAAGCAACGGAGAAAAACTGGCAGGAAAGGTAGGAAGAAAATCAGAAGAGTAAACACGGCAGCCTGAGGAGGAGATAATGTCAGTAAAATAGAGTCATACCCAGTGGGTCAAAGAAGCATAAAGCTCCCTCTGGACTGAGCAATGGACAGGTCATTGACACCCTTAGAGCATTTCTGTGGTATGGATAGAAGAAGCCGAAATAGAATGAATTAAAGAATTAGTTGGAGGTGAGAAAGTAGGGTCAAGTGGTATGGGCGACTCCTTCCAGAACTCTAGCTTTGAAGAAGGGCTATGTAGGGTCTAAGGGTGTTTATAATTTTTAATTTAAAAAAAAATCCGAGTAGATAATATGATTTTAAAAATTGCATGTTATAAAGCATCTTATACTGAGACTATACCTTAGTCTCCGATCTCTGACCTTTTAGTAATTTATCATATCTTTTCAAGATCCCTTACTTATTCAAGCATTTATATCTCAAAGGAGGTTTAGTTTAATTTTGCCTTTAAAAAATAAGGGAGGGCTTCCCTGGTGGCGCAGTGGTTGAGAGTCCGCCTGCCGATGCAGGGGACACGGGTTCGTGCCCCGGTCCGGGAAGATCCCACATGCCGCGGAGCGGCTGGGCCCGTGAGCCATGGCCGCTGAGCCTGCGCGTCCGGAGCCTGTACTCCGCAACGGGAGATGCCACAACAGTGAGAGGCCCGCGTACCGCAAAAAAAAAAAAAAAATAAGGGAGATTCAGATGCTAGAGAGGATCAGGAGAGAGCAAGAGACTGAAGGGACAGGAGATGGGGGTAATTGACGGAGGAAGGGCCTCTCTCCTGTTGTGTCTGTGGTCCCCTTCTTGTCTAGCTCCACGCTAGGGTCACGTGCTACTGAAAATAACGGGGGAGGCGGTGGGATAGGGACTCCTGAGGGAAGTGGAGGAGGTCTGAAATAGCCAGCTCGGGAAGTGGAAAGAATGCTAGCTGGGGGAACAAGCAGGTGGTTACTGTGATGAGCTCATGTCAGGTCCAGTGGAACTCAAAGGATGTAAACTGTGGTAGTCTCACTGCTGTGTGATTTTCCTGTGCCATGTTCTTGCCATGTCACCCCTTCATACAGAAAAATTTCTGACAAAACTGGGTTCTCTTTATTAACATCCTCATCTCATCAGTGAAGGACACCCATGCACATCAGTGGGGCTTCTTGCTTAGGAATCAAATATTAAAGAAATACTAACCAAAGCTTTGATTTCTTAAAGTATCCAGATCATTCTATGTCTCTAGGACTACCACTATACTGCACGGCCACATACTACCACATACTAACAAAATAGCCACATTTAACAATAGAGTCATACTCCTAAAAGACTGATTGCACTTAAGAGTGATTGGTTAAGAACTGGAATAACAGAAATCATTAGACTAAAACCTGAATTTTAGAGACCAGGAAAGCAGAGCTCCAAGAGGGACTTCTCCAAGGTCATGTTGTTCATTTGTGTCAGCCTTGGGCCTCTAACCCAGGCCCCCAAACTCCTACCCTCTGTCGGTTACTGGTATGGAAATCTAGTGACTTTCCATTGACTGTAATAGTTCTCGAACTGTGTTCTCATGGAACACTGGGATTTTCATAATCAGATTAAGGCTGTTCTACCACTAATAGTGAATACTGTGATTACTTCAAAACTTGCAGGGGAAAAATAGCTAATGGGAAGGCAGATTTTTTTTGTTGTTCTTTT
Source organism: Pseudorca crassidens (assembly GCF_039906515.1). NCBI lineage: Eukaryota > Metazoa > Chordata > Mammalia > Artiodactyla > Delphinidae > Pseudorca > Pseudorca crassidens. Next base: position 191,602,978 of record NC_090296.1, read on the forward strand.
TTGTGCCCCCATATGTATATGTATTTTAAAGTGTTTGTGCTAGCTACCACTTACTGACTACAGACAGCAGATGACAGAACAAATATTGAAAAACCATGAATTGCTATCTCCAGGTTAAGTTGAGCAGCCTGTATTTCTTTTAAGGATTCATATCGTTACTGTTGTGATTTTTATATTGCATACGTGTTGGTAGTTGTATTTTTCGTTATACATTCAGAAACATTTAGTCAAAGCCTAGGATATAGTAGGGAATTGTGCTTGGTTCTGGGGCTGCAAAGAATAAGATTCTTTCCTTCCCCACAAATGGCTTATAGTTTAGATTAGAAATGGGAACACGAGTTGGCAGTAATCAGAGGGAGGGAAGACTTCACGGGAGAGATGACATTTGAGCTGAGTTTTAAAGATGAGTAGGTTTTTCTGCATATAAAAGATGAGACTGAAATAAGTGTTCAGTAGGCAAATGGAAGAAGACATTCTAATTAGAAATAACTGGGTGAACAAAGCAACAGAAAAGTATGAAAAGGCCTGGCATGTTCAGTCACTAACAGCAGTTCAGTGTGGCTGGAGGGCGGTGTGTGAATGGGCCACATTGGAACATTGAGTCAGGGAGGCATCAGCGACCCAGTCAAGAATGATCTTTGTTATAATAGGAAGTTTGAGCTTAATTCTTTAGGCAGTGGGCGAGCCATTAAAATTTTTAAGCAAGAAAATAACAGAATGGCTGGCACTGTGGATGTTTTGTTTTTATAAGAAAACTACACGTTAGTAGAGGACAGAGTGGAGTGTTATCAGTCTGGTGGCAGGGAAACCGGTAGGAGATCAGTGTCCTAATCCAGGCAAAGCTGAAGGCTTGCAGGAACGGGCATTCTGGCGAAAGAGGTGGGCCAGAAGAAGCATGTGGAGAAACTTGGTGATGGGTTGGGTTGAGAGGAAGGAAGAGGTGAGATTGACGTGGTTTGCGACTTGTGTGACTAGGTAGGTGGGGGTAAGGCTGCCATTGATGGCGAATACAGAGAGAAACCATTCAGGAACAACAGTGGCGAGTTCCATGTAGATAGATTGATTAAGAACCTGTGGGACAGACATCCAGTAGGCTATTGACTATATGGGGTTGCAGCTAAAATTTTGGGAGAATCAGCATACAGTTAAAACCATTGGAGTGAAGAGGTTGCCCAGAGAGAACATTTGGAGCAAGAATTCTTAGTCTGGAATCCACATATCCTGAATTTACCCATTGTATCATACATGTGACTTTTGATAGGGGAAGGTCTGTGGCTTTCTTCAGATTCTCAAAAGAGATGAACCCTTGTTTAGTGTGAAAAGGGGCCAAAGACAGAGCCCTGAGTGTCTGCATTGTGTAAGTGCAGTTCCTAGTAGACAAGATGGAATTAAATGTATTTACATGGAATGAAGCTCCCCACAGAAACACCATGGTTTCTAAGAATTGTAAAAACCATTGGCCTACGATAAAGTCAGGTGTTCAGAGCTGTCCGGAATTTGCTCTTGCCTTGCCGTTACCGTTCTCTCTCTCGCTTCAGTGTTCTAAACTGTAAAGCTGGCTAAGTCCATCTCTTCACTGTTTTCTGGATACTTCACGCAAATCTTAGCTCCAGGCTTCTGCTTGTGTTTTTCATCCTGCCTGCCCTGTGCCCTACCCAACAAATGCTATCAATCTTTCACAGTGTAGTTTGTTCTACTTCCTCTGTACCTTTTTCTCATTGACCTATATTGATTTCCCTCTGTGTATTTTAGTGGTATCTATTGTCTTATTTGTTTTGGCATTTAAAATTGTACCACCTTGCACTGCTACTTATTTTACATACTATTGCCTTCCTTTCCCAGCGAGATTTTGCTCCTAAAGGCTAGTATTACCTTGCATCTCATCACACCCTCTAGTGACCAAACTTTCATATGCTCATAATAGATACTAAAATATTTGAATGAATTTAACCTAAGCTAAACATAGTGGGGAAAATGTCTTGAAGAAAAAAATTAATAAGATGCATTCCAAATTATACAGGAATGATTAACAGACCATTTTTATGACTCCACTCCATTTCTATAGGTAATCAAGAGTTGATTGCATATCTGAATAAGATACTGATATCCTATGAGACTTAAGAAATTTTTGACTTTTATTTGAAATTTTAGGGTATTGAAGTAATTGAATTTGTTAAGTCAAACTGATTTTTCTGTATAAAATTATCTTATTTTTCAAAATGGAAAGATCTTTTTTTGATTTTAAAAGTAAAACAAGGCTTATAAAATAAAAGGAGTCTACAAAGTAGAAATAAAACGTTACTAATATTTCTGTAGCACTCAGGTTTTTGAAGCATCTTTACCATCCGTAAATTAGGTAGGTACAATGTGATTAACATACCAAACTTGCAAGCGACTCATCATAAAACATTATTTTGGAAGTTGACTACAGTGGCATAGTGTTTTTAGTTTTGCTGAATGATAATTTAGCTTAATCATCTGACTTGAAGCCACCATTTCTGTTTCTTTCATTGTTTGCTGGTAACTTTGGTATAACCCAGGGCTATGGTAGGAAAAACTACAGCAGGAAAAAAAAAAAAAGAGGACCAGGGTTGCATTGCTTTATTTTGGAATCAGAAACATTTTTAACTTTCATCATTAAGGGGAATCGGTAATGTTAGATACTGCCAAGTGGATCTCATTATTATTGAGCATATATCTGCCAACAGCAATCCCGAATTGTAGTAGTCACCTCAGGAGGGAGAAATCCATGTTACGTTTTAGTGAGCCAGTATGACTGACACTTCAGTATATGTCTAGGCTTTTTTTTTTTCTGGAATCATAGTATATATTTTCATAGAAGTACAGTTTTTGTGCATATGCGCACACCATAATTGAGCCACTTTTTTTAACAAAACATATTTTGACCGTTTTCACAAAGAAGCAAAGGTCTTTTAATTAACAAGCATTACTGCTTATTGGGTAGAATATAATAAAACCTCGAGATGAAGATAAGCCCTCTCACTCGTCAGGTGACCTCCTGCAAAGCTGCCTCAGTGCCCCTCCCCCAGTGGTGCCTCCACAGTGCGGCTTATACCACATTGCCTAGACCTGCCAGGCCACTTGGCGTTAATAAACTATGACTAGTAAAACATCCTTACTTTATAATAAAACCTTTATTAAAAATTTCAGGAAAAAGCAAATGTATCCCAGTTAAGTTTTTATCAATATCTATGAATTAAAATAACTAAAAACCGTAGAATGCAGTTTAATCACTTTCATATTTCAGAAGGCCTTTTACCCTAGCACTCGTGGATATATGTTCACTATTCCAGAGAACAAAGACAAAATTGAGAGACTTTACTTGAAAAATTTTTTTCTTACGTACACTAGACTACCTTTTTTAAGAGAAACTTAACATAGCATTGCCTGGCTTTAAGGGAAGAAACCGTAGCTAGTCACTGGGGTGGGAAGGCAAGATTTCAGGTACCATGGTGGCCAGCAGCAGTCTGAGGGATAAGTCAAAGTATTTGATCTTTGGTGCCTTGAAGGCCTGCCACCTAATCCAGCCGCGGGTGAGTCTAAGGTAAGAACTCTCTGGAATTGTGCTGTTCAATAGAAATATAGTACAAGCTACATATGTATACAGTCGGCCCTATGTGTCCTCCGGTTCTGCACCCCAGGATTCAACTAACCCCGGATCGAAAATACTTGCAAAAGAAAAACATTCCAGAAAGTTCCAAAGCAGAACTTGAATTTGCCATGTGTTGGCAACGATTTATATAGCATTCACATTATATTAGATATTGTAAGTAATCTAGAGATGATTTAAAGTATATGAGTAGGTTATATGCAAATACTGTGCCATTTTACATACGAGACTTGAGCATCTGTGGATTTTGGGTTCCGAGAGGGGTCCTGGAACCAATCCTCTGGTGAATACCGAAGGACGACTATGATTTTAAATTTCCTTGTAACCGTGTTAAACAAAATGGAAAGAAACAGGTGAAATTGCTTTGAGTAATACATTTAATTTAACCCCAAATATTATTTCAACGTGTAATCGATATTTACACATTAAGAAATATTTTTTAAAAATTAACAAATATTGTGCGTTATTTTTTTGTGCTGAGTTGTTGAAGTGCAGTGTGTATTACACTTAGAGCACATCTCAATTCAGACTAGCCACATTTCCTGTGCTCCATAGCCACATGCAGCCAGGAATGACTGTATGGAACAGTTCACTCTAGAAAATCTAGGGGATGTGTGCCCAGGACATTGAGAAAAAGAACTTCCCTCACAGCCAGTGTAAAATATGAAATTACGGACCTTAGAGGATGCCTACATCTGTGCTGGCCAAGCTAGCCACTGAGCTGGGTCATAAATTATTCATTTTGGGACAACTTATTTCCATGATCAAGATCAATATATTTTGTGTCACTTGATCACTGTTTGGTAACATATTCATGACTTTCAGTACTTTTATCTTTCTCCAGGTGCGACTCTTTTGTCTCTGGTCAAACGTCATGCCACATCTAAATTCTATGCATAGTTTATGTAATATAAAGAAAAATAGTTTTATTTTTATGATTTGTATTTCATCTGCTAGTAACTTGTGACTGTGTATTCTGAACTTTATTAAGAAAAATGATAATACCTTACTCTTTAAGATATTACAGTAATTGGGTCTGTCATAATCTGATTTGCATTTTCTTTTATATTTTAAGGATATGGAATATTATCTTGTAAAATGGAAAGGATGGCCAGATTCTACAAATACTTGGGAACCTTTGCAAAATCTCAAGTGCCCATTACTGCTTCAGCAGTTCTCTAATGACAAGCATAATTATTTATCTCAGGTAAAGAAAGGCAAAGCAATAACTCTAAAAGAAAATCACAGAGCTTTGAAACCTGCCATTGCTGAATACATTGTAAAGAAGGCTAAACAAAGGATAGCTCTGCAGAGATGGCAGGATGAACTCAACAGAAGGAAGAATCACAAAGGAATGATTTTTGTTGAAAATACTGTGGACTTAGAGGGCCCCCCTTCAGACTTCTACTACATTAATGAATACAAACCAGCTCCTGGAATCAGCTTAGTGAATGAAGCCACCTTTGGTTGTTCATGCACAGATTGCTTCTTTGAGAAATGTTGTCCTGCTGAAGCTGGAGTTCTTTTGGCTTATAATAAAAATCAGCAAATTAAAATCCCACCTGGCACCCCCATTTACGAATGCAACTCAAGGTGTCAGTGTGGACCCGATTGTCCCAACAGGATTGTCCAAAAAGGCACGCAGTATTCACTTTGCATCTTTCGGACCAGCAATGGCTGTGGCTGGGGCGTAAAGACCCTCGTGAAGATTAGGAGAAGGAGCTTTGTCATGGAGTATGTCGGAGAGGTACGCTCGCTTCTCTCATAGCGCACAGTGTGCGGGAGGCTCGTGCTCTTGAGGCGCCGCCTTTTACCTCAGTAACAAACACGCTTGGTACGTTTTGCTGTTACCGTTTGCAGATATGTACAGACTTCAGGTTTGAGGGAAGGGTTCACTGGCATCATGAGAAATACAAACTTGAATGTGAACAAAAAAAATTATACGCAGTGACAAATGAAGTAGAGTCGCCTTTCAACAAACACCCACTCATAGTCATTGAAACTGGCGTTTGCAACTTTGAAAATATGACCAGTATTTTTACACAAAAGTCCTAAGAAGAATATCAGATCTAAATACATCCTGACTTAGAAACTTTTAAATTGTAATTTACTTCACCCATTTGACCAAATATGATTAAGTGTAGTTGGCAAAACTCAATTTTGCATCAGCATGAATGATACTGTAGAGTACATGAATGTTTTATGAGCAAGTATTGTAAAGTACACATAAAAACATTTATTGGGCTTCCCTGGTGGCGCAGTGGTTGAGAGTCCGCCTGCCGATGCAGGGGACATGGGTTCGTGCCCCGGTCCGGGAAAATCCCACATGCCGCGGAGCGGCTGGGCCCGTGAGCCATGGCCGCTGAGCCTGCGCGTCCGGAGCCTGTGCTCCGCAACGGGAGAGGCCACAGCAGTGAGAGGCCCGCGTACCGCAAAAAAAAAAAAAAAAAAAAAAACATTTATTGCAGCCACCGATAAGAAAAATCCAAACTCTTTGCATCTGTAACTCAGCTACAAAGACCATTCTCTAAAATACCAACTACTGAGCACATTTATTTTTATACATATAATGCTTATATACAAAAAATAGTGTTTACCACATACTATTTTAGGCATACTATTCTAAGCACCTTGCGTTTCAACTCTTACTAAATTCTCTCAACAACTCTGTGAGGTGGTAGTATTTCCTCCATTATTGTACAGCAGGAAACTGAGGCACAGAGAAATTAAGCAGCTCGCCCAAGGTCACTTAGTTAGTAGTAAAGAAGAGCCGAGGTTCAAAACCAAGGCTGCAGAATCGCTGCACTTCACCCGTACACCACACCTCCTCAAACTGAGTGGTGGGCTAAGCTGTGGCTAGAACAATGAGTGTGACTGCATGTCTGGGGTTGTCAAACCAGGTATTTTAAAAGTTGTTTGGAATTAGATCCCCTTTAATTATCTGTATTCATCCAGAATTCTGAGGTTAAACTGCATCCCTATTTTGATCCTGAAATTTTTAGATAATGGCAGATTATTATAAATCACTATTCAGAATACTAGACCTTGTATAATCAAATTGTTCTCTTCTTTTGGTTTACTGAATGTGGCAGCTAAATTTGGTTGACACCATGAATCACTTGAGCCATTTTTGGTTTCTTGAGCTGAGCGTGTGGTCAGGCTGTGTTCTTCAGAGCAGAACTGTATAGATGATGGCTGTGAGCTACAGAATTTCATGAAAACCACGTATTCTACAAAACTACACTTTCCAAACAGTTGACCGCAAATTTAACGTACCTTCTCTCCTGTATTTGTAACAAATTTCCATTTGTAACTGTACACAGATTCGTTATAGGAAAAATGCCTTCAGAGCCTATTTAGAGCAAACCTACTTCTAAATTTAGTCCTTTACACTCTGTTATGTCTTACACAGAGCTGTAGTTGTGTAGCTTTTTTGAACATATCAAATAAATGAGAATCGAAGGTGGGTACTGTTTCCGCTTGCTGATTGTTGGGTTGTCCTCACTCTCATTTGAACAGTCATACTTCGTTTGCGCCACCCGTTCTCCTCTCTGATTGCCCTCCTCTGTTCATCTAGCTCTTTTAGTTTATGTGAATGTTTACTTTGATGGCACTTTTACTTCTTTTTATGCACCTGAAGGCATTAATATGTTAACTAATAGATTTATGGATGGGTGTTTCTTCAGCAATAGCTATATAATATACTATAGTTTTTTCTTTTTAGGTTATCACAAGTGAAGAAGCTGAAAGACGGGGGCAGTTATATGACAACAAAGGAATCACATATCTCTTTGATCTGGACTATGAATCTGATGAATTCACAGTGGATGCAGCTCGATACGGAAATGTGTCTCATTTTGTGAATCACAGTGTAAGAGAGAAAGTATAGACAGGACTAATTAGTACTGTTTTAAAAGATTTTCCATACTTGAGGAATAATTGTCTTTAAATTATATACTCTTTTATTATCTTCAAAGTATTTTAATACAAGGGCCTCTTCTGTTAATTCCTGGTATTATTGCTGTTTTAGGAAAATTCATCGAGGTGCCTACCAAATAACATCCATTTTGCAGGACTCTTTACATATGTTACTTCATTTACACTTTCCAACAACTTTATGAGATAGGTATTGTCCTCGTATAGAGGAGGAAATTAATGAGCAGAGGAGTTAAGAGGTAAAAAGTTTAAGAATTAACACATAACTATATGGGTTACAGAAGTAAACACAGCTAAATTTAGGATACACAACTAAAGAAGGGTAGATTTGCCGTGTTCTCTTAAAATGTAAACATGTTAACATTTTTATAAAATTTAAGAATTTCTAGAGGAAGTATTTAGGGCTACTTTTCTAAATTATGAATTAGTATTCTTAATTCTTGTTTGAAAAGAACTTAGAATACACTTGGACCCTTAACTCCAGAACCTTATACTCTATAAAAACTATTTCCAAAAGTAAGGGAGGTTAGGAGTTACTGGACACCTCCTAAGTGCTAGATGGATAACATAGTATTAGGCTTGTGAGACTGACATTATTCTATAGATTAGATGACATTATCTCCATTTCATAGATTACAAGGAAAATGTTTCTTGGAGCATAAGTTCTATAGCTGATCATATAAGGAGGTAGACCATGTTAATCTTTTGATGGATTTTATACCAAAAAACTAGTTTATGATTAGTAACGAAATGTCAGGGACCTTCTGACTCCTTTGTTTCCTGGTTTACTTACATGTTGAATTTTTTCTTAACGATAAAATTGAGATACTCTCCAAATAGATGTATTCTATTCAAGGACAATTAAATAGTTACTTTGATTTCTCAGTATGATTCACCAGATCTTTCTTGCATATGCTAGAATGTAGTGCCGAGTTCTCGAAATGCTGAGCAATTCCAAACAGAAGTTTAAGAAATGAAACCCCATGCAACATGAAATTTGAGCTCTAAAATGCTGATTTGATTATTTTAAAAGTTACTCAAGTTCTTTAAATATGCCTTACTAGAGCATGTTTTACTTTTAATTTCAATAATTCTATTTCTATGTCTAGATGTTCTACTTGGGCATTTTTTGAATCTTTCTAGGCTCTTCAATAAACTTTTGATACAGTAGTCCCTCCTTATCTGCAGTTGCACCTTCTGTGGTTTTAGTTACCGGCTGTGAAACATGCTCCAAAAATATTAAATTAAAAATTTCAGAAACAAGCAAACAACAACAACAACAACAAAAAATATATATATATACCTTACTAAAATATTTACAGGTGAAATGATAATGTTATCTAACATTTGCATTAAAATTCCCCAAAAACAATTAAGAAGTTGGGACTAGATGAAACAAGATTGACAAAAATGTTAATAAGCTTTAAAGTTGCATAGTGGATATATGTGGACTTACTATATTATTTTCTCTAGTTTTATGTATGTCTGAAATTTTCTGTAAGGGAACACAGTATTTTTAAATGTGCATGCCTCAAAGACCTCTAAACAATAAGCAAGTTAATTTCTAGTAGAACTTAAAACTAATACTTCGGGAAATTAAAGATTTTATATAGCATGTAGAAGAGCTCGTTCATGTCAATTTTACTTCAGTGGGTTCTCACGTTCCTTTTTAGTGTGACCCGAATCTTCAGGTGTTCAACGTTTTCATTGATAACCTCGACACCCGTCTTCCCCGAATAGCATTATTTTCCACGAGAACTATAAATGCTGGAGAAGAGCTCACTTTTGATTATCAAATGAAAGGTATGATTTTCAAATACAGTTTCTTTGGTGGAGTTTCAGTGTGAAGAATCTAATCAGAATAGGAGAAGACCTTAGAGTATCTGAACCAAACTCATGTTAAGGTTTTAAAAAATGAGGCTATAAGAGTTTGTCTTTTTGCTGAGGGCACAAAGCTAATCTGACAGAGCTAATACTAGAATCCAGGTCTGCCTGATCTTGGGCTGAGTAATGCTCTTTCTTCTACAGCATGTTGCTGCCTGCTTTTTTCAGAACTTCCATACAGAAGCTTATTTATTATAACATCTTTTCTCAATATTACTTGTATTTAAAAAATTTTAAGCCTACATTTCTGAATATTTACTGAAAGATGTATATTCGTAAGATTGAAAATATGATTTAAATCACATATGAGCTTATTCCATTCCTAACTGAATCTGGCTTTTAAAGAGAACATTTAATTCTGTTTGCTTTACTGTGACAACATGTGTTTTCTTTTCTTTGTTTTTCTAAGTATGATGCCCTTTACGTATTGTTACTACTTGACCTTGCTTTATGGCTCTTAAGCAATTTATGAAATGAATGCGTGTATACTGGATTTTACTAGTAAGTTTCATCATTTCACAAATCCATTCTCATAAATATGGACTAATAACATACACTTTACCTCTTACTAGCCCACAGCATCCTTTCAAGACAGTTTGTAAAGATTCTGTCAATTTACAACTGAAAGAAAATTTGAAACTCATTATGAATTGTCTTAACTCTTCTGTATTTCTTTTTCTACGTATTCAGGTTCTGGAGATATATCTTCAGATTCTGTTGACCACAGCCCAGCCAAAAAGAGGGCCAGAACTGTGTGCAAATGTGGAGCTGTGACTTGCAGAGGTTACCTCAACTGAATTTTCAGGAAATAGAACTGATGATGATTATAGTTTTTTTCCTAATGTTACCATTTTTAAAAAATAAGTATTTGGGACTCTTTTCATATTATCAAGATTATACACTATGTTAATTTACAATTCGTGTTTCAGACTATTGGCCAAATGCATTACTGATGCTTCTGAAGAGAGGAACACAGGGTCACATAGACTAATTTGAAATATACATATTCAGACTGTTTACAGATCTGTGTAGAAAGAAGTCTGTGTGAATAGAGAACTGCCTCCTTCAGTGTTTAAGTGTTAAACTAATGATGTAATAGTCACTAAGATCAAATATTCGACTTGCCATACACCTTGAATTTAGAGAAATAGAGTTAATTCTTATTGGACAAATACACAAGTTCTATTTTTGTTATTGTCATTCCTGTTTACCTACTTACTACTCATTGTACTTGTATTTGAGACAAATAGGTGATACTGAATTATACTCTATTTTCTACTTTCATTAAAACATTGAGGTCTTAATGATACAGAAATTTAAGGTCTAAAATTAAATGTAAAAAAGTTTAATTACAGCTTGATTTAATGTTTTGAAGCAATCTAGACCACTAGGAGCGGTGGATGTCTGAACCAGTAATTCTAAAATATTTTTTAATCCTGTAGAAGAAAAATACCCAAAATGTTCCCCCTGAAATTCTAGAACGGCTAGCGGTTATGCTTCTTTGAAAGGATGGGGCGGTTGGGCCCAGGGGGGTTTTTTGGAGTGCCAGGCAGGGGGGATGCAGCACTTGATAACATGAAGTAGGCGGTCCATGCTGAGCAGCTCTGGCCTCCACAGTAAAACGAGATGCCCCCTGAGAGCGGCTGTATGTAACGATAATGTTCCTCACTATAATTAACATTACATTTTCTGAATTTTCAGGTAATTTTAACATTTCCTTTCCACCAAATTTAATTATTTTTATAATAAATAAAGGGCCTGCAGGCCCTTTTTAAGAAGTGATCTATATTTTGAACTGATACTTATTTTATACATGAATTTTTTTAATGTGATAAAGCTAAACTTGGCTTGGCCAAAGTGCGTGTCTGAATTATGACCATTTATTACTTGAACTATGAAGACTGAAATGGAATATATTCATTGTTTGGGGTTTTTTTGTTGTTTTTGTTTTTTCCTATGTAGTGAAACCTCAGTCCAGAAAAACTATATTTTCATCTCTTTCTGATCCTGGGACTTCTAATCACGGTGTCCAACATGAAGGCGAATGCAGCAGATAAGTCTAAATCTTGGTATTCTTAATTAAGTTCTGCCAGAGGTCCCTGCCCGAGGCTTTAATGACCTACAGTAAGCTTGGGTAAAGCTGAGCTGACTTTAAGAAAGCAGCACTTCACATCTTCATCCTTAACCTCTTTTTTGGGAGAAGCTACACTTTGTTATATTGCTATCACGGGATTTTGCTCTTTCATAACATAGGGTAAATTGTTTACATGTTTGGAGTCTCAGAGTATATTCTGTCTGCTCACCAAAATTTGCCGAAGGTGTCAAGGAAAAAAATATTTTAGTGCCATTTTTTTCTTTATGAAAAAATAGTCACATGGTGTCAGTGGTAAAAAAGCGTCACAGGTTTACAGGCCAAACTTGCTTTGAATTATAATTCTCACAGGTTCAAAGATGTAATTGTACCATTCTTTTTAAAAGGTCAATGTTTTACTGTCTAGTTATTTGATCTTGTCTACTCTCTGTTAAAGAAATGTAAAGCTGGAGGACAAAGGGAGGTTGACTGTTTTCGGTAAACCCGTTTTGTCTTGTCCTTATTAATAGAAACGTAATGAACCTTTGAAATTTTTAAAAACCTGCATTACCCTTAAGTTGTTGAAAAGCTGAACTTAAGCAGTAAAATGATAGAAACTATTTAATCGAAGCTGTTCGGAGCTTTAACTGTTTTAAGTCAACATTTAGCTTCTTTAGTTCCCTAAGTTGTCAGAATTTGTTCTCTCAATATAAAGCAAATATTCAAGGGCAATATTTAGATCAAGTTTAAACTGTAAATTAATCCACTGTTCAAGTTGTATCGGTACCGTTGTTCTCGGTATCTCCAGAAGAGGATTGTGGTACACAACTGGTAATCTCAGGGTTTTTTCCCCACATATGCACAAAATCTAGACTGCACTTATTTTTCTTATAGTTCAACAGTTTCTCTTTAGCAAAATAAATTTAGTTTGGCATTTGACTTTCTATTTTATCATGGCTTAGCTTTATTTCTGAATATTTTACTGTCATTTCCAGTAAGGCTACAAAAAGGGCAGAAAAATATTGATGTATTCATGACTACCTGTTATTGAGATCAACCAAAGGTTTATATACCATTCCTTTAAATGTTACTTTTAAGAAAGTCTATTATTGTCATGATTCATGCATTTGAATATCAAAGTAGAATTTTACACTTAGCATAAGGTAGACGGATACTTTTTAAAAGTTTTGAGCATTACTATTAGTCACCAGGTACTTAAACATATTGTGCTAAGTACTGCCTGGAAGTACAGAGGAATTTTAGAATTAGAGCTAATGATCTCTGAGCAAGTCTTAAGCCCTTTATCCGTACTCCTGTGCTTCTCATGAGTCTGTGAGGTTGGTGCCGTCCTCCTTATAGCAGCATACTGGAAAAACAGGCTTAGACCGGCTAGGGAACGTTAACATCCCCAGGATCATAAACTAAACTTGACTACTTTTAAAATATTTGACCAACTTCAGGCAGACTGTTTTAAAAAATCCATTTCTACTGTTTGTTAGTTTAAACAAACTTCCAAGTCCTGGATTCCTCTCTAAGGCAAATGTAGCTAGCCACTGGGTTTCCTTTGTGACGTATCTTGAAACTTGTTTTTCACTTCTTCATACGTCACAGTTCTTGAAGTAAAAATCAAGTAGCCACTGTAATTAACCCTGCCCACTTCTATGCTCTTTTTGAGAGGCATTAGTGCAGAGTGGTTAAGAGCATGGACTTGGGGGCCTGAAGTGCCTTGTTTGAGTCGTGGCTTCACCCCTTACGAACTACACGGACTGACCTCCCTGTGCCTTCACCTCCTCATCTGTGAGTGGGGATAGTAAGTGTACCTACCTCAAAGGGCGGTTGTGAGGAGGAGAGAGTGTGTAAGAGAATCGAGCATTGTCACAGAGTAAGTACCATATATAAGAATTAGCTGTAATTACTCTGTACTATAAACCTGTACTTTAAAATATTTGGTGGTCACTACAAGTTTTTTGATCGACGTCTGTTCTAGTGCTTAGCGCTTAAATTCGTTCAGCCAGCGTTTATTATGCCAGGCTTGCCTATGAAGCAACAATGAAAATGTGGCAGTATGGAATATTAAATTCATGGTGAGATTATAAAATGCTAAGAATATATTCAGAAGAATGTTTACAGGCATGTTTTAAACACCCACCTTGGATCATAAGCTATACTATTAAAATGAAGTCTTAAATGTCAGTGAATATATACAAATGTATGTAGTAGTAACATTTGATTATGTGATGTGTAATTATGAAGTGTAACTAGTTTTTAGAGCCTAAGATTAAAAATGAAGTCTCTGGGTTCCTGTAACAGGCCTGTTGTAGTTACGAGTATTGAACGTTGTGCAGTCCCTACCGGTTCTCTCCAGTGACTTATATATTCATCACCTTGAATTTAGATAATGGTATTCGTCGGGGAGCTGGGCAAAATGGAGTAATATATAATCCTGCCCCAATCATACTGAGTCTGTAGAGTGTATTTCATCAGAAGCTCAGGGTAGCATCTGAGCTAGAGAGAAAGGGGTCAGTGTTCCCTTTAAACTTCACATGCTTGCTTACACACCTCTGCCCTCAGCTACCTTACTATGCTCAGACCAGTCTGTGTTGGTGTACATATTAATAAAACTTACTGTTGAGTAATTTAGGGCAGAGACACGTGCTATAAATTGTGATCCAACATATTCCTCAGAGAACAGTCAGAAAGGAGTTGCACCCTTACTCTCAGCCCTGACCCTTAATAATCGTGTCGGTTCCTTCCCCTCACCCCTCTCTGGTGCCAGTTTCTTAGCCGAAATTTGAAGTGTAGTCGCCACTGTCCAGTTTTTCTCCCATGTCAATGGACAAGGGCTAATTTATCCTTCTGCCAATATTTGGGAATGGAAAATTCCCTTCTGGACAAGTGAGAGGGCTGGCTTCCTGGGTCCACTTGACATTGGTTCCCCTGAACACCCAGTTTATCTTCCTTTCCCGCTGACTCTAAGTCTTGCAACCTTAATTAGTTTTGTGGCTCCAGTACTGATTTTTGGTTTAATTACAATGTAGCATGGTGATACTGCATTTCATTGTTTAATTGATCCGAACATTGTTTTCTAGAGACTCTGCTTAAACTTGTTTGAAGTGAAATCTCTGCTTTTGCTTTCTTAATCTATGAAATGTCAGCAAACCAAAGGGTTTATGGATGTTTGCTAAGAACTTTATTAAATCCACATACATAACTATGCAAAAACATAACCTATCGATGGACTTTAAGGAAGCTGAATGCCTTTTAAGTATTTTCTTTTAGGTTTTGATTTTACCACGGTATTCACATCAGTACTCTTAAGTGATGGAACACCTGAGATAGGTAAGGGGCTGACTTTCTTCTATCGCCATCAGTTTATGGTAATAGATCCAAGTTTATTCTTTAAATCTGAAGTATTTTTACAACCCAGGATATGGTCTGTCTTGGTGAACGTCGTCCTTTGTAAACTTGAGAAGCGTGTCTTCTGCTGTTGGATGAAGTGAAGTGTTCGTAGTGTCAGTTAAATCCAGTTGGTTGACGGTGCTGTTCAGTTCTTCTGTATCCTTGCTGATAGTCTGTAGACTAATTGTTACAGCTGTAATTGTGCATTAGTGTGTCTTTCTCCTTTCAGTTGTTTTTGCTTTGTATAGTCCAAAGTTGTACGGTACTTTTAGGCTTCTGTCTCAGTGAACTGGATGCTTTATCACTAGTAACATAGCCACTCCATCTTCCTTTTAAGTAATGTTTACATGGTAAAGGTTTCCATCCTTTCACTGGTAAACCTACCCAAGTCTTTTGAAGTCAGCTTCCTATAGACAGTATATAGTTGGTTTATGGTTTTTCCTGTTTTGATGTAATTATTGATAGGTTTGGATTTAGTTCTCCCATATCTTGTTTCCTGTGTTTTCCCTCTATTTTTTGGTCCTCCGTTTCCCCTTTACTGCCACCTTTTAGGTTATAGGAACATTTTTAAGTATTCCATTTTAATTTATCTGTTAGGATTTTGACTGTTATCTCTTGGTATAGGTTTTTTAGTGGTTGCTCTAGAATGAAGTGAGCGTTTTCTTTTTTCAACTACTATCCTCTCCCCTGTTGCCAGCTTCTCATAGAAATACTGTAAATGCTCTCGCGTAGGTAGCTCGGCTTCTGGAGTGGCGGGAATTTCAAAATCAGAGGAGCTCTGTGAATCCGCGCTGCTGCTAAGGTTCAGTGGCCTTTTCTCCTGAGGCATGTGCTTCCCGCTGCTTAGAGTAGTTGTTTCTCCAACACTAGAGGCTATACTTACATCTTGATCTCTGCTTTTCAAATCAGAATATGTGTCCTTTGGGCAAAGTACATTTTGTTCGATCTGAGGGGCAAGAGTATTGTTGATTCCTGGCTTATAGACGCGTCTGCTCGAGGAGGTCATACCCCCATTTCTCTCTTGGGAAGATAACAGAACAGTGTCAGACTGGCTGTCCCAGCCTTGACTTCCTTGTTCTGATATGTGTGTTGACTGGGAAGACGTCTGGGAAGAGATGTGAGTTGATTCCCCATCAGAGGAGTCACTGAAAAGCTTCGGAGACTGAGAGCCCCCTGCCTCTGTGGAGGACGGGAGGTTTTCCAAACAGTCATCATCAGTGAGGTCAGCACTTCTTTTAAAGAACACTTCCCACTGTGGTACTTCCCCGTCAGCCTTCTTCTGGAGCTGTGGGACAGGACCCATGTCTCCTTGAGCTGAAGCTGGGATTTCTGATTCTTCACTTTCACTGTTGGATTCCTCACAATCTATAAAGTCTGCCCAAAGAAAAGTTGGCATACTCTCTGCTCTGAAGCATCCTGTGCTTTCTCTCTGTTTTTCAGGCTGGTTTTGTGATATCGCAGTTGTGGGAAATACCTCAGGGTGAAGAGTTTGCTGGTTTGGAATCTTGTGCCTTAAAGGTACTGGCAGAGGATCATCAAAGAGGTCACTGTCATCGTCCTCCTCTGTGGGATAAACAGAACAGGTGTGTAGGTAACACAATGCAAAAGGAACCAATTTGTGCTTCTAATTAAAAATCCAATTTGTAGCTCTTAGCTATATTTTTTAATTCATGGAATTGCAATTAGTGGGTGTTCACTCTTCTTCCAAGAGAAGTTAAAAGGCCCTGTATTCTTGGGCTATTCTGAACAATTTATCTACCAGCCTTCAACTTGTCATAAAGCCAGACTGTGCGTTGAGACTAAAGATCTGTGCTCCCCAAATAAGGCCACAGAGCCTTAATCAGTGGTTCTCCTCTGGAGAGCTTTTTAAATAAAACAGCTTTCTACATTTCATTTCACACCTACTGAGTCCCTGAAAGTAGGACCGAATAATTTACTTTTAAAGTTAAGTTCTACAGCCAATTCTGTACATCAGCTAGGTTTTTGAACCACCCAGACTAAGAGATACGTTTGCAAACTCGCTGTGCTCTGCAGATAGTAGATGCTCAAGGAGTTGGCTGATTGACCTAACAGAGACAATTTTTTCCTAACATTTTCCTTCTGTGAACATTTTCTGATATCTACTTTATGCATGTTATATAGGCTGAATGTCTGTGTCCTCCCAAAATTCATAATTTGAATTTCTGACTACAGTGTGATGGTGGTATGTGAAGGTGGGGCCTTTAGACAATAATTAGCTCATGAGGGGGGGACCCGTGTGATGGGATTTTAGTGTCCCTGTGAGAAGAGGAAGCAGATTTCTCACCTTCTCCATGCCCATGAACAGAGGAAAGGCCATGTGAGTGCACAGTGAGAAGGTGGCTGAGAGCCAGGAAGTGGGCCCCTACCAGGAACCACATCTGCCAGCACCTTGGGCTTGGACATCCCAACAGCTGCCAGAACTGTGAGAAGTAGCCACCCAGTCTCTGGTGATTGTTATGCAGCCCTATGCCAAGAGCACAGGCCATGAGAGACACTGGGGGACACACAGATCGAGTCAGCTTTAACCAAGACACTGAATAAGCCACATCTAGTGTCATTTTACTGTCTTAAGCATGCTGCACTAGCCTGGAGTGAGCCCCGTCCACTTACATTCTGAAAATGAGGACCTTACGTGGAGGATGAAATTTACATAAATTAAAATGACATGGCACGGAACTGGGGGGAAGACAGATACTTTCCTGCGCCCTAATGGCACCTAACCTAACCTCGAAGAAGGAAATAAAATGCTCATGAGGCTACTTACTGTAGAGGGCAGCTTATGTTCTAGTGCAGAACCTCCTGTTAAGAAGCAGGTAATTATAAGTTAACTATTTTCCCACTGATAAAGGATGTAGCTTAAAACTGCATTTTTAAAAGCTGCTTTTAAAGGGAGGCGGAGGGGGAATAGAAACCATCATCCAGCTCCCATTTTACCAGTGAGGAGGGAGGCCCAGAGAAGATGTGTGACAGTGCGCAGTCAGGAGACCGAAGTCCAGTGTTCTGTATTACAACTACAGTTGTTTAAACAAACAGCTATTTATCTTCTTTTCTAAAGGACTTAAGGTGACTAAGATGTCTAGGGTCTATACTCGGAGTCACCCTGGTCTCCAAATTATGGCTTCATTTTGAGCCACGGATTAATTTGTTACAGCTCCTCCACTAATGTGCCAGTTACCTTTCTGTGGAACTTTTTTGTATCACCTCTAAGTTGGACAGTTTCATGTTCTTCTGGATCAGTGACTATACCAGTATCGTGGTATGTTTCAACTGTAAAAATAATCTGTCAAAACATTCTCACATTAACTCACCTGTATGTATCTGGAAAAAAAAGTAAAGTTTCTATACTATTAGAAGTTTATTCTGACATTATGTATTCTTTCTGTTATGACAATATAAAATTTTGAAATTTCTCTCTATGAAAATGGGAAGGCATATAACAGAAAACACAATAAAGTGTTGAAATCCTTAACATTTACACAAACTGATAACACACCTAAACCTAATAAAAAAAGACAAATGTCATAATTCATAGGTACTTTCCACCATCGTGTACTGCTGATGTCTGTATAAACTGGTATAATCTACTGGAAAACAATTGGGCAATATGTATGTGTCAGGCACCATAATTTCTACAATTTAACCCAATAATGAAAGCTGTGAAACAGACTTACACATAATGTCGCTCATCACAATATTTATAAAAGTGAAAAGTTCAAAATAACCTAACATGTACGACAGATTAAATATACCATTATATAGTCACGGCATTCAAAAAATTACCACAGACGTGTAGAAAGGTGGGAAAATACCCTATATAATAAGGAAAAAAGTCAAAACTACCCAGAAATGATAAAATATGAGAGTAAATCTTCATTACCCTGGGTTAAGCAAGAGTTTCTTAGATATGACACCAAAAGCAAAAAAAGCACAAGCTATAAAAGAAATTAAATTGGACTTCATCAAAAATTTAAAATTTTATACTTCCAAAGACATCATGAAGAAAGTAAAAAAGACAGCTTTCACAGACCAGAGCACCCTGAAAAGCGGTCTTGCAGGGAAACCCACACCTGGGACTCCAGGTCATTCTTCTTACCTGAGTCTAGGTGGATTGTTCTTGCTCTCTTCAATTTTCCAAGTGGTTTATACTTTGGCTCAGTACTTTGGGAAGATCGGCATAAAGGCTTTAAGCTGAAATGAATACGAATATTTTATTTTTCCTGTTGGGAAGTTGCTGGAATGTAAGCATCACTTTTAGAGATTATAAAAACCTAACTATGGGGGAAACCATACCACTACTTTTCAAAACTGAAAAGCATTGTTTAATAATTAAAAATTACTTCAGGGACTTCCCTGGTGGCACAGTGGTTAAGAATCCGCCTGCCAATGCAGGGGGCACGGTACGAGCCCTGGTCCGGGAAGATCCCACATGCTGCGGAGCAACTAAGCCTGTGTGCCACAACTACTGAGCCTGCGCTCTAGAGCCTGTGAGCCACAACTACTGAGCCTGCGTGCCACAACTGAAGCCCGCGCGCCTACAGCCTGTGCTCCGCAAAAAAGAAGCCACCACAATGAGAAGCCCACACCCAGCGACAGAGTAGCTCCCTCTTGCCGCAACTAGAGAAAGCCTGCGCGCGTGCAGCAACGAACACCCAACGCAGCCAAAAATAAATAAAATAAAATTAGGGGCTTCCCTGGTGGCGCAGTGGTTGAGAGTCCGCCTGCCGATGCAGGGGACATGGGTTCGTGCCCCGGTCTGGGAAGATCCCACATGCCGCGGAGTGGCTGGGCCCGTGAGCCATGGCCACTGAGCCTGCGTGTCCGGAGCCTATGCTCCGCAACGGGCAAGGCCACAACAGTGAGAGGCCCGCGTACCACAAAAATAAACAAATAAATTTATTTTTAAAAAAATTCAGTATAATAAAGTGGTAAATACAAGCACTTAAAACAACCTGCTAGATATTCATCTAATTGTAGGATTGGGGGGAAAGCAAAACTTTTATCTTTGTTCTTATGCTGCAGAAAAGCAGGTCCTATTCTAATAACCTATTAAGCAATAGAGGAACACGTTCTGGCATTCAGGGAATTCAGTATTGCAACGGCTTCCTTATGCCAGATTCCCAGAAGCGTTTAGGATTTTATGTTAACACACTCACGTGAGGAAAGCCCATATACTCCCAACCAGTACCATATTTACAGCCACACCCATTTTACATCCTTGCCCCTGGTTTCCGGCCCAAAACTATTCTCTGGATCCATCCCGCCCAAAAACACAAGTCCCACAAGTAGTAACTACTCACATTTCTTGAACTTTACCCATAGTTGTGCCTAACGGAATGACATTTGGATATACATTCACAGGATAGATGTAGCTCAAGAAATCTTTAATCTGGAAGAAGGAAAATAAAATGCATCAGTTATCTCTACGGCGAAGAGCCCCGGCGTTAGAGCAGCAGATAAAGGGATGCGGGGAAAGAGAAGTAGAAGTCTCTCAAGACTGTGGTCCCAATGCTAGCTGCACGTGGGGAGCACTTGGGGACCTCCTAGGAGAAGACAGACCCAACCCCAAAAGTCCCCTAACTGAGCTATGATGGGGCCTGGAGGTCAGTAGGTTTGGACGTTCTTCAGGTGATTCTGTTCTCCAGTAAGGAGTGAGGATCACTGATGAATGGGATGCAGAGCCTCCGTTTCTTCAGATGACATTAGTTCCCTTATCTAGGGTCACTCACCCGTAGTTAACCAATCCCCTTCAAGGAAGTGAGAATTCATCTGAGTATTTAAGACGCACAAGGAAACAAGGTCTTAGAATTGCATTTCTTTCCTCCGACATAATCGTTAGCAATACCAAGGGGAACCACATCTTTGAGATTGCTTGATTTGTTCTCAGGGTTTACTCTAATCTAAACAAGGACATGCCAAAATGTGAATATCTTGATTTTCTGCAAAGCTCAGAATGCTAAACAGGAGGGCTTCTGTCACTATTCCTCAAAACACCTCTAACAACCCAGAAGAGCTTCTGCTTTGCCACTTATTAGATCTTGGTGAGCTTGTGGTCTCGGTTAAGTTACCTAACGTCTCTGAGTCTTAGAGTCTTCATCTAAAAGTATAAATGAGATAATGTGGGTAAAGTGCTTAGCCCTGGTACCTGGCACATAGTTGAACATTCAATAAAACTGTCTATTACAAAGTTGGTAATGACAACACAAAGATTTTTATTCCCTTCTGCAAATGGGGAGACAGAGATACAAAGTAGTTATTAGCACCCAACTTTTTCAAATAAAGCACCAAGTCAAAAGAGGTAGGGAACCCAGGAATTATTAATAACTCTATATTCAAATAAAATGGGAACCTTAAGACAAAGGGGAAAGACAGGAACAGATACATTCTTTGGATACTTCTCATAAACAATTTCCTTTGTACTTTCAGAGTAGGCATGCAAAAAGAAGCCATTATTTACCTTGCCCACAACCTATATGATTTGCATAATCAATCCAGAGTCGAGGCTGGTAGAAATCCGAGGCTTTTGAAGGGAATAAGAATGAAGAGAGTCTGGTCAGACCCACACCAGAAATGGCCCCTATCTACTCAGAGATGAAGTGGTCACAAGGAGACAAGAGATACCCAGGAGAGGGCATCCTCTCCCACTGGTCCACACCGATGCCCTTTCTTCAGATGCCTGCCTTAAAACTACCCATTAACACAGTCCGTTCTGGTTCTGTGCAGT
Organism: Pseudorca crassidens; assembly: GCF_039906515.1. Lineage (NCBI taxonomy): Eukaryota > Metazoa > Chordata > Mammalia > Artiodactyla > Delphinidae > Pseudorca > Pseudorca crassidens. The sequence continues at coordinate 191,624,641 of NC_090296.1, forward strand.
AGTTCCACTCCATAAGCCACTGCAGACAGTAGACCACTGTTCCTGGCGGAAATAAATACAGTGTTTCCCTGAACCTCCAGTCACAGCGCTTTGTCAACCGATCAAGTACACAACCTTCTTTCATGTGTGCTTCTCTTTAAAGATATCGTCCGTAGAATATACTGTTGATTCATGAACGCTGAGCTCATAGCCAGTGGCGCTGCAGCTCACGCCTGAAGAGAACTTATCGGACACAGGCACCGCCTCAGCAGGGCACATCTCGGCCTTCCTGGAGCTTAGGAACACTTGAGAGCACTTCAGCGCTACACTTGGAGGCTGTTTCAAACGGCAAAATCACCCCAAAAAGCACACAAATATGGAAAACGCAGCAGTAAGAGACGGCAAAGAGGACACTCGTTTACAGCCCGGGAGCTGAAACAAGAAGGCAGGAGGCCACCATGTGCGACCTGAGTCGGGAATGTGCGTGTCGGGCGACTCAAATCTTTTGCGGCCCTGCTGTGCACGTCTGCAAATGACCACAGAGCGCCACTCGCGCTGATGTGGGGATTCAAACAAATGTCAGTGAGCAGGCAGATTTGTAAATGAGGAATCCGCAAATAATGAGGATCAACCGTACTTGGGGAAAAAAAAAAAAAGGAAATGATCTTTAAATCTATTCACATTTGTTTTCCTTTTTTTTTTTGGGTCTCGCCATGCGGCATGCGGGATCTTCCTTCCCTGACCAGGGATGGAACCCGTGCCCCCTGCAGTGGATGCGCAGAGTTCTAACTACTGGACCGCTGGGGAATGCCCCCTACTATTTACATTTTTAAATATAGTTCAGCGTGTTCTATACACAGGATATAGGCGTATTAATTAAAGCAGTTTTCCGGAAAGCCTCTCTCTTCTCACTGGACACAGTGAGAGAAGATGAGTAACCAGAGCTCAGGGTAACCCCGCCACAAGCAGGATAACTGCTGTCATCCGAGGAGAGAGGGAAGAGAGGAAGCAGGTCAGCCGCTCCACCCCTCTACCCAAGCAGCAGGGAGATGCCTCCCCATTGGGAGCTAACTTTATGGAATCCCAGGAGGGCTGTGCTTCCCAACTTGGCTGCTAACTATACTGAAGAAGAGAAATAAGAGCAGTTTTGACTGAAAAGTTTTCCCCAATTAGAAGCCCTCCCTGTGACTGAGACAGAAAAGGATGCTGAGGGGTAAGAGGAAGGTTGAGCAACAGTGATGCTGGGCCAGATGCCTAGCCCAGGACAGATCACCAGGAAGGGGCTTTGACAACAACCTAAAAGTCAGGATAAACTGATAAAGAAAACGTTAACTAAATTATACCATCCAGATGAATTACTTCCAGGCTACTCTCAAATAATCCATTTGCACCTGGAAGCTAAACCCAGCTATTGAAGAGAGATGTCACTGGGATACTTTGATACCAAATAATCATTTACAGTTTTCTGGCTGACTTGAAAAGAATGCTGCTACCTGACCCCAATGTTCATAGCAGCACAATTTACAATCGCCAAGACATGGAAGCAACCTAAGTGTCCATCGACAGACGAATGGATAAAGAAGATGTGGTACATATATACAATGGGATATTACTCAGCCATAAAGAAGAATGAAATAATGCCATTTGCAGCAACATGGGCGGACCCAGAGATTATCATACTAAGTGAAGAAAGTCAGAAAAAGCCAAGTATTATATCACTTATATGTGAAATCTAAAAAGTGATACAAATGAACTTATTTACAGACATAGAAAACAAACTTATGGTTACCAAAGGGGAAAGGGGGCAGGGGAGGGATAAGTTAGGAGTTTGGGATTAACAGATACACACACTACTATATATAAAATAGATAAACAACAAGGACCTACTATATGGCACAGGGAACTATATTCAATATTTTGTAATAACCTATAAGGGAAAAGAATCTGAAAAAGAATGTAGATAAATATATATATTTATATATATAAATAACTGAGTCACTTTACTGTACACTAGAAACTAACAACATTGTAAACCAACCATACTTCAATAAAAAATTTTAAAAAAATGCTGCTACCTGGAGCTCTGCAAGAATCCACCTGTTCAAATCATCACCATGCCCATGCTTACTGCTGCAGAGCTATATCCATGTACCCCCAATACAAAAATAATCACTATCAGGGAAATGCGTTAAGTGCAGAAAGGGCAAAACTAAAATTATGTATGACTTAAAGTGTCATAAAAAGCCAGCTTTTATATTGCTTTTTCTCCAATATATGAAATTACTGAATCCCTGCACTTGTAAGATGCTAGCATTTACTTTGGAAATGCATGAGGATTCTGCAAATAAATTACATATGTCAGGTTCCCATTCTAGTATGTCAATTTCCTATATAAAAAGTACCATAACGGGGACTTTCCTGGCGGTCCAGTGGTTAGGACTCTCAGCTTCCACTGCAGGGGTCACGGGTTCGGTCCCTGGTCGGGGAACTAAGATCCCGCATTTCGTGTGGCACAGCCAAAAAAAAAGTACCATAACAATACCATTTTAAGCCCTCTTCAACTGAATAATTCTACTATACTACGTCCTAAGGACAGGGTCTACACCTCAGTCACCTTTGTTCTTCCTCATTGCTGAATATTCAGGACAATTTTTTAAACGGCTTTTCAGTACAATCAAATTTTGGAAGAGGCCGAGAATCTGCACAGTACCCTAAGGCTACCAATAATGAGATTTTATCTGTAGTACTCCTTCAAATAAGATTTACGATTCTTTTTTTTTCAATCTTCTTTTTTTCTTACTGAAGTATAGTTGATGTACAATATTATATGTAAGTTACAGGTACACAATGCAGTGATTTACAACTTTGAAAGGTTATACTCCACATATAGTTATTATAGAATACTGGCTATATTCCCTGGCTTGTATAATGTTGGAGTATCTTCTTTTATCTTCTTAACTATTACTTCCTTGGGGAAGCTTTTTATGTTTTGCTTGTTTGCTTTTTAATTTATTTATTAAACTATAGTTGATTTACAATATTGTGTTAGTTTCAGGTGTACAGCTTCAGATTCTTTTCCATTATAGGTCATCACAAGACACTGAATACAGTTCCAAGTGCTAAACAGTCAGATTTATGATTTTTTATGACACATGAACAGAACTGAAGTGGGGAATTTAAAATACATTTAGAAAGCAAGTTGGAAAGAAAACCTTAATCATATGTTTTCTTCAATGTTTAGGCTGAAAACAAGTGATGATAGCAATTTCCTTTAGACTTAGTAACACAGCTCATCCACTGAGATGTCTTCCCTAAATTTCTTTAGGAAAAGCCACAACCTGTCTTAAGCGGTAGAAAAAGAGATGCCCGCAGAAGCCACAAAGGGGAGTATATGAGGTCCTCTTACCTCACTGTAGGAGGAGTGAAAAGAAAAGCAGGCTCTGTACGAACTCGCTCCAGTCCTAAAGTGAGACGAAAACACAAAATTAAAGGTCACTTATCAAAACTAAGCTAAGTTCTAAATTTCAAGTCTTCTTATTCAGGCTCCTGCAGTATGAAATCACCTTACCAAAAAGAATTTCTTCCTGGGACAAGGGGGAACTCTTTCCAGAAATGTAAATTTTTGTAGACATTCTGAATGGCCAACGTTAAGGAAATTTGCTAAAACGTGGTGATCAGTATGGGACTCCTCTACTCCACCAAAGGCTTCTACTTCATACAACGTCAGTTTCTAACTCTCTGCCAGGCAAGAGGCCCTGTCTCTAACCCTCTCATCTGTCTAACTCAAGTAGACCCCAGGAAATATTGGCTAATGGTATTAGTCAATAGACAGCTTTGAAAGCCACATCTCTTTAGTTTAAATAGAGTTTAAATTTCAGAAGTTATTTTCCAAAATTATAATATATCCTCTTCTTAGGCTTAGGCTAGATTGCATTTCAACTATCGATTTACCTCAAGGCAAGGTTTCTCTTGAAAGACACTGCTTGCTTACCTCACAATGACATTGGTTTTTCTGGCTCTTTCTCCAAACCACATAGTGGATGGCTTAATGCTGATTGTGTGGAGTGGAATTCTATTTTTGGAGGTAACGCCACAGGGTAACTTATTCCACTGAAAATATTCCTCTGCCTAAAAAAGATTTTAAAAATATAGTAAAGCAGTTTAATATTTTCAACAAATCTGTTTGTAGGCAGGGCCTCAAAAACAAATGTAGATGAGTTTTCAGACATGAAAAAAAATATATATATATAGACATGAGGAAACAGGTAAGCCCAAATTGAGGAATGTTCCACAAAACAACTGACCTGAACTCTTCAAATATGTCAGTGTGATGAAAGAAAAGCAAAAGGTTTGAGACTTGATCTACATGAAAAGAAACTGAAGAGGCCTGAGCAAATGCAAAAGATGATTCTTAATAAAATCCTGGATGACTGTATTAAGAACAGGAGGCCCTGCTCTTCCCTCCACAAGCCATAAAGGACATGATTGGGACAACTAGGGAAATTTGAATATGGACTCCATCACATCCAGTAGGGTCGTATCAATGCTAAACTTCCTGAGTGTGGGAACTGTACTGTGGTCGTGCAGGAGAACGTCCTTGTTTACGGCAAAGTGTCATGGCATCTGCAACTGACTCTCAAGTGGATTGGGGGGTGGGGGTGCTAGTTACACAGAGACAGACACAGAGTACGTCAGGGAGCAGACGTGATGGTGTTAACACACGGGAAGCCAGAGGAAGAAGACGTGGTGTTTGTATGGCCCAGTGATTCCACACCGGGTATATATCCAGAAAAAAAAAAAAAACACTAATTTGAAAAGATACATGCACCCCAATGTTCATAGTAGCATTATTTACAACTGCCAAGATATGGAATCAACTTAAGTGTCCATCAACAAATGAATGAATAAAGAAGATGTGGTTCATAAAAATATATACAATGAACTACTACTCAGCCATAAAAAAGAATAAAATTTTGCCATCTGCAACAACATGGATGGACTTGTAGGGTATTATGCTAAGTGAAATAAGTCAGACAGAGAAAGACAAATACTGTATGATATATGTAGAATCTAAAAAATACAACAAACTAGTGAATATAACAAAACTCACAGATATAGAGAATAAACTAGTGGTTATCAGTGAGGAGAGGGAAGGGGGAGGGGCAAATAAGGGCATGGGACTAAGAGCTACAAACTCTTAGATTTAAAATGAGCTACAAGGATATATGGTACAACACACGGAATAGAGCCAATATTTTATAGTAGCTATAAATGGAATACAACCTTTAAAAACTGAATCACTACATTGTACAACTGTAACATATAACATTGTACATCAACTACACTTCAATTTAAAATAAAAGAGTACATGGTGTTCTTTGTACTAGTCTAACAAATTTACTGTTTTAATTTTTTTTTTTTTTTTTTTTTTTGCGGCATGCGGGCCTCTCACTGTCGTGGCCTCTCCCGTTGCGGAGCACAGGCTCCAGACGCGCAGGCTCAGCGGCCATGGCTCACGGGCCCAGCCGCTCCGCGGCATGTGGGATCCTCCCGGACCGGGGCACGAACCCGTGTCCCCTGCATCAGCAGGTGGACTCTCAACCACTGCGCCACCAGGGAAGCCCTGCTTTAAAATTTATCAAAATAAAGTTGGAGAGGAAAGTAACATGTGTTTTTAAAAGGTTGAAAACCAATGCGACTATTTTCCCAAAGACATTACATTTAGATAGGAATCCTTCGAAACCATGAACACTCCATCCAAATCAAACATCACTGGAGCACTTTTGGTGCTGTTTCCCACGAGGCTGTGGATGAGAGTGCTCCAGGGCTGTGCAGGCTGCTCTGTTGAATATTTTTAAGGCTATGTGACCTGAGGCACATACCTTAAGCTGCTAGAAGTAGTGTTTCAAGGCGAGTAGCCATGTGGGAAATGACAGGGGGTTAGTTAAGCTACTTTGTGGTTTGTGAGAAAATTTAGACCAAAAAGAAATCTGCCAATTAAAATAGTTACGGGGCATGGTAGGGGCAAAGACTACAAGTCCAAAAGAAAAAGGACAAAACAGTTTCTACTTTGTATCTACATTGTTTTTATCCATCCATTAATTCATTGCATGTGTATGTGTGTGTGTACATATACAAACAGAATGATGAAATAAATTCATGATGCAAGTTATAGTATGCAGCTGACCAATCATCAAAAGTAATTTCTTACCTAGTAGCTCTCCTGCAGTGGTCTGAAATAGAATCTTCCATGCTATGGATAAGAATCGTTTTTTGTTGTTGTTGTTTTTAAATTTTGCTTTACTTTAGTGCTGAGCAAATTTACTTTAGGATTTTGGCTGATGGAGCTAATATCACTGTTTTTTTTAAATTTATTTATTTTATTTATTTTTATTTTTGGCAGTGTTGGGTCTTTGTTGCTGTGCGTGGGCTTTCTCCAGTTGCGTCAAGCGGGGGCTACTCTTCGTTGCGGTGCATGGGCTTCTCATTGCGGCGGCCTCTCTTGTTGCAGAGCATGGGCTCTAGGCATGCAAGCCTCAATAGTTGGGGCGCACGGGCTCAGTAGTTGTGGCGCACGGGTTTAGGTGCTCCATGGCATGTGAGATCTTCCTGGACCAGGGCTCGAACCCGTGTCCCCTGCATTGGCAGGCGGATTCCCAACCACTGTGCCACCAGGGAAGCCCTAATATTACTGTTACAATGATTATCTAAATGTATAAATGCACTGTTTACTAAAATAAAAATTACTCAGCATATGAATGCTAAGATTAAAGATTTAGAGAACAATTAGGATCACACATACCCCTACATGTGAAGATGACTAATTAGTAGCAGTGACATTGAATGACAATATAAATTAAAATGGAAATGTTGAAGGCCAATTTAAAATTTAACACCTGGCAGGTAATAAGAGAAGGGAGTTCTATGGTGGCATCAGAAAACCAATTACCAGTGAGTTTCAAAGACACTAAAAACATTCATTTGAAATTGGACCAGCAATACATGTAACTATTTCAAAATTCAAAGCAAAGTTATATCTAGACATTTATCTCAAATGAGGAGAAGGAAAATAAAGTTTATAAATGCGCACGTGTCATGAGTCTCAGAAGTAAATCACGGGCTTCCCTGGTGGCGCAGTGGTTAAGAATCCGCCTGCCAATGCAGGGGACACAGGTTCAAGCCCTGGTCCGGGAAGATCCCACATGCCGCGGAACAACTAAGCCTGTGAGCCACAAATACTGAGCCTGTGCTCTGGAGCCTGCGAGCCACAACTACTGAGCCCACGTGCCACAACTACTGAAGCCCGCACACCTAGAGCCTGTGCTCCGCAACAAGAGAAGCCACTGCAATGAGAAGCCTGCGCCTCGCAAGGAAGAGAAGTCCCCCACTCGCCGCAACTAGAGAAAGCCTGCACAGAAACGAAGACCTAAGTCAGCCAAACATAAATAAATAAATAAATTTATTTTTTTAAAAAGTAAATCACAACGGGTTGTGATTGTTTTCTTAAATTATAAGCTCTAACATGTTACTAATTTCCTTACAAATAAACTGTTCATTACATAAGTCATTACAAATAAACACGTATCAATTGTATAAATATATTTCATTAATAATTAAAAGTACTGAGACTCTGGGAGGGCTCATGCCAAGGGGTACTTCCCACAACTTCTGCTGCCAGTGTCCTTGCCCCACGGTGAGCCACAGCCCCCACCCCCCACCACCTCTGCAGGAGACCCTTCAACACTAGCAGGAACAAAAGCCTTAAGCCAAGAAAGAAAGGACACCAAACCCTGTGATCCTCATGCCACAGCTGAAGACCCATTGTGTCTCAGGAAATGGAACAGAAAAAAGAACCCAAAAAACCTACCCTTTGTAATAGAGATACACCAGAAATACATCTACACGTGGCACAACTCCTACAGAACACCTACTGAACGCTGGCAGGAGACCTCAGACCTCCCAAAAGGCAAGAAACCCCGCACGTACTTGGGTAGGGCAAAAGAATAAACAGAGACAAAAGGATAGGGATGGGACCTGCACCAGTGGGAGGGAGCCATGAAGGAGGGAAGGTTTCCATACACTAGGAGCCCCTTTGCGGGCGGAGACTGCGGGTGGCGGAGGGGGGAAGCTTCGGAGCCGCGGAGGAGAGCGCAGCAACGGGGGTGTGGGGGCAAAGCGGAGAGATTCCCGCACAGAGGATCAGTGCCAATCGGCACTCACCAGCCCGAGAGGCTTGTCTGCTCCCCCGCCGGGGCGGGCGGGGCTGGGAGCTGAGGCTCGGGCTTCGGTCCGGTCCGAGCGCAGGGAGAGGACTGGGGTTGGGGGCGTGAACACAGCCTACAGGGGGTTAGTGCACCACGGCTAGCCGGGAGGGAGTCCGCGGAAAAGTCTGGAGCTGCCGAAGAGGCAAGAGACTTTTTCTTCCTTCTTTGTTTCCTGGTGCGCGAGGAGAGGGGATTCAGAGCGCTGCTTAAAGGAGCTCCAGAGACGGGCGCGAGCCGCGGCTAAAAGCGCGGACCCCAGAGACGGGCATAAGATGCTAAGGCGGCTGTGCCGCCACCAAGAAGCCTGTGTGCGAGCACAGGTCACTCTCCACACCCCCCTTCCGGGGAGCCTGTGCAGCCCGCCACTGCCAGGGTCCCGGGATCCAGGGAAAACTTCCCCGGGAGAACGCACGGCGTGCCTCAGGCTGGTGCAATGTCACGCCGGCCTCTGCCGCCACCGCAGGCTCGCCCTGCCTCCGTGCTCCTCCCTCCCCCCGGCCTGAGTGAGCCAGAGCCCCCGAAGCAGCTGCTCCTTTAACCCCGTCCTGTCTGAGCCAAGAACAGACGCCCTCCGGTGACCTACACGCAGAGGCGGGGCCAAATCCAAACCTGAACCCCGGAGCTGTGAGAACAAAGAAGAGAAAGGGAAATCTCTCCCAGCAGCCTCAGAAGCAGTGGATTAAAGCTCCACAATCAATTTGATGTACCTGCATCTGTGGAATACCTGAATAGAAAACGAATCATCCCAAATTGAGGAGGTGGGCTTCGAGAGCAAGATTTATGATTTTTTCCCCCTTTTCCTCTTTTTGTGAGTGTGTATGTGTATGCTTCTGTGTGAGATTTTGTCTGTATAGCTTTGCTTCCACCATTTGTCCTTGGGTTCTATCCGTCCATGTTTTTTTTTTTCTTTAAAAAAATTTTTTTTCTTAATAATTATTTTTTCTTTTAATAACTGTATTTTATTTTATCTTTATATTATATTATTTTATCTCCTTCCTTCCTCCCTCCCTCCCTCCCTCCCTCCCTCCCTCCCTCTCTCTCTCTCTCTCTCTTTCTTTCTTTCTTTCCCCTTTTATTCTGAGCCATGGGGATGAAAGGCTCTTGGTGCTGCAGCCAGGAGTCAGTGCTGTGCCTCTGAGGTGGGAGAGCCAACTTCAGAATACTGGTGCACAAGAGACCTCCCAGCACCACATAACATCAAATGGCGAAAATCTCCCAGAGATCTCCATCTCAACACTAGCACCCAGCTCCACTCAACGACCAGCAAGCTACAGTGCTGGACACACTATGCCAAACAACTAGCAAGACAGGAACACAACCCCACCCATTAGCAGAGAGGCTGCCTAAAATCATAATAAGTCCACAGACACCCCAAAACACACCACCAGACGTGCACCTGCCCACCAGAAAGACAAGATCCAGCCTCATCCACCAGAACACAGCCACTAGTCCCCTCCACCAGGAAGCCTACACAACCCACTGAACCAACTTTAGCTACTGGGGACAGACACCAAAAACAACAGGAACTACAAAGCTGCAGCCTGCGAAAAGGAGACCCCAAACACAGTAAGATAAGCAAAATGAGAAGACAGAAAAACACACCGCAGATGAAGGAGCAAGGTAAAAACCCACCAGACCTAACAAATGAAGAGGAAATAGGCAGTCTACCTGAAAAAGAATTCAGAATAATGATAGTAAAGATGATCCAAAATCTTGGAAACAGAATAGAGAAAATGCAAGAAACATTTAACAAGGACCTAGAAAAACTAAAGATGAAACAAGCAATGATGAACAACACAATAAATGAAATTAAAAGTACTCTAGATGGGATCAATAGCAGAATAACTGAGGCAGAAGAACGGATAAGTGACCTGGAAGATAAAATAGTGGAAATAACTACTGCAGAGCAGAATAAAGAAAAAAGAATGAAAAGAACTGAGGACAGTCTCAGAGACCTCTGGGACAACATTAAACGCACCAACATTCGAATTATAGGGGTTCCAGAAGAAGAAGAGAAAAAGAAAGGGACTGAGAAAATATTTGAAGAGATTATAGTTGAAAACTTCCCTAATATGGGAAAGGAAATAGTTAATCAAGTCCAGGAAGCACAGAGAGTCCCATACAGGATAAATCCAAGGAGAAATACGCCAAGACACATATTAATCAAACTGTCAAAAATTAAATACAAAGAAAACATGTTAAAAGCAGCAAGGGAAAAACAACAAATAACACACAAGGGAATCCCCATAAGGTTAACAGCTGATCTTTCAGCAGAAACTCTGCAAGCCAGAAGGGACTGGCAAGACATATTTAAAATGATGAGGGAGAAAAACCTGCAACCAAGATTACTCTACCCAGCAAGGATCTCATTCAGATTTGATGGAGAAATCAAAACCTTTACAGACAAGCAAAAGCTGAGAGAGTTCAGCACCACCAAACCAGCTCTACAACAACTGCTAAAGGAACTTCTCTAGGCAAGAAACACAAGAGAAAATAAAGACCTACAATAACGATCCCAAAACAATTAAGAAAATGGGAATAGGAACATACATATTGATAATTACCTTAAATGTAAATGGACTAAATGCTCCCACCAAAAGACACAGATTGGCTGAATGGATACAAAAACTAGACCCATATATATGCTGTCTACAAGAGACCCACTTCAGACCTAGAGACACATACAGACTGAAAGTAAGGGGATGGGAAAAGATATTCCATGCAAATGGAAACCAAAAGAAAGCTGGAGTAGCAATTCTCATATCAGACAAAGTAGACTTTAAAATAAACACTATTAGAAGAGACAAAGAAGGACACTACATAATGATCAAGGGATCGATCCAAGAAGAAGATATAACAATTGTAAATATTTATGCACCCAACATAGGAGCACCTCAATACATAAGGCAAATACTAACAGCCATAAAAGGGGAAATCGACAGTAACACATTCATAGTAGGGGACTTTAACACCCCACTTTCACCAATGGACAGATCATCCAAAATGAAAATAAATAAGGAAACACAAGCTTTAAATGATACATTAAACAAGATGGACTTAATTGATATTTACAGGACATTCCATCCAAAAACAACAGAATACACATTTTTCTCAAGTGCTCATGGAAAATTCTCCAGAATAGATCATATCTTGGGTCACAAATCAAGCCTTGGTAAATTTAAGAAAATTGAAATTGTATCAAGTATCTTTTCTGACCACAACGCTATGAGACTAGATATCAATTACAGGAAAAGATCTGTAAAAAATGCAAACACATGGAGGCTAAACAATACACTCCTTAATAACGAAGTGATCACTGAAGAAATCAAAGAGGAAATCAAAAAATACCTAGAGAGCACAAAGCAAGATGGCAGCAACTTACAAGCCGAGGGGTGAGACCGCTGAATGAAACTTGCCTTGCTAGCACATTTATCTTGGACTTCCCAACCTCCAGAATGGATCATGCAGAATGTGGCGGAGAACTGAAGTTGGCCAAGGCAGAAGGAGGAAGACAAGGCAGAAGGCTATCACAGTAATCCAGATACACCAGAAATACATCTACGCGTGGAACAACTCCTCCGGAGCACCTACTGAACGCTGGCAGAAGACCTCAGACCTCCCAAAAGGCAAGGAACCCCCCACGTACCTGGTTAGGGCAAAAGAAAAAACTAAACAGAGACAAAAGGATAGGGACGGGTCCTGCACCAGCGGGAGAGAGCTGTGAAGGAGGAAAAGTGTCCACACACTAGGAAGCCCCTTCGCGGGTGGAGACTTCGGGAGGCGGAGTGGGGGAGCTTGGGAGCCGCGGAGGAGAGCACAGCAACAGGGGTGCGGAGGGCAAAGTGGACAGATTCCAGCGCAGAGGATCGGGCCGACCGGCACTCACCAGCCGAGAGGCTTGTCTGCTCGCCCGCCGGGGCGGGTGGGGCTGGGAGCTGAGGCTCCGGCTTTTGTCGGAGCGCCGGGACAGGACTGAGGTTGGCGGCGTGAACACAGCCTGCAGGGCGTTGGTGCGCCGCGGCTGGCCGGGAGAGAGTCCGGGGAGGGGTCTGGACCTGCCGAAGAGGCAAGAGACTTTTACGTCCCTCTTTGTTTCCTGGTGCACGAGGAGAGGGGATTAAGAACGCTGCTTGAGAGAGCTCCAGGGACGGGCGCGAGCCGCGGCTAAGAGTGTGGAGCCCAGAGACGGACATGGGACGCTAAGGCCGCTGCTGCCGCAGCCAGGAGGCCTGTGTGCGAACACAGGTCACTAGCCACACGCCCTTCCGGGGAGACTGTGCAGCCCGCCACTGCTAGGGTCCCGGGATCCGGGGACGGCTCCCCCGGGAGAGCGCACGGCGCGCCTCAGGCTGCAGCGTCACGCCGGGCCTGAGGCCCGCCCCGCACTCCGTGACCCTCCCTACCCCCCGGCCTGGGTGAGCCAGAGCCTCCGAATCAGCGGCTCCTTTAACCCCGTCCTGTCTCAGCAAAGGACAGACGCCCTCCGGCGACCTACACGCACAGGCGGGGCCAAATCCAAAGCTGAGCCCCTGGGAACTGTGAGAACGAAGAAGAGAAAGGGAAATCTCTCCCAGCAGCCTCAGAAGCAGCGGATTAAAGCTCCACAATCAACTTGATATACCCTGCATCTGTGGAATACTTGAATAGACAACAATCATCCCAAATTAAGGAGCCCTGTGGATGAAAGGCTCTTGGTGCTGCAGCCAGGAGTCAGTGCTGTGCCTCTGAGGTGGGAGAGCCAACTTCAGGACACTGGTCCACAAGAGGCCTCCCAGCTGCACATAATATCAAACAGCAAAAATCTCGGAGAGATCTCCATCTCAACGCCAGCACCCAGCTTCACTCAAGGACCAGCAAGCTACAGTGCTGGACATCCTATGCCAAACAACTAGCAAGACAGGAGCACAACCCCACCCATTAGCAGAGAGGCTGCCCAAAATCATAATAAGTCTACAGACACCCCAAAACACACCACCAGACGTGGACCTGCCCACCAGAAAGACAAGATCCAGCCTCATCCACCAGAACACAGGCACTAGTACCCTCCACCAGGAAGCCTACACAACCCACTGAACCAACCTTAGCCACTGCGGACAGACACAAAAAACAACAGGAACTACGAACCTTCAGCCTGCAAAAAAGGAGACCCCAAACACAGTAAGATAAGCAAAATGAAAAGACAGAAAAACACACAGCAGATGAAGGAGCAAGATAAAAACCCACCAGACCTAACAAATGAAGAGGAAATAGGCAGTCTACCTGAAAAAGAATTCAGAATAATGATAGTAAGGTTGATCCGAAATCTTGGAGATAGAATGGACAATAGAATGGACAAATTGCAAGAATCAGTTAACAAGGACCTAGAAGAACTAAAGATGAAACAAGCAACGATGAACAACACAATAAATGAAATTAAAAGTACTCTAGATGGGATCAATAGCAGAATAACTGAGGCAGAAGAACGGATAAGTGACCTGGAAGATAAAATAGTGGAAATAACTACTGCAGAGCAGAATAAAGAAAAAAGAATGAAAAGAACTGAGGACAGTCTCAGAGACCTCTGGGACAACATTAAACGCACCAACATTCGAATTATAGGGGTTCCAGAAGAAGAAGAGAAAAAGAAAGGGACTGAGAAAATATTTGAAGAGATTATAGTTGAAAACTTCCCTAATATGGGAAAGGAAATAGTTAATCAAGTCCAGGAAGCACAGAGAGTCCCATACAGGATAAATCCAAGGAGAAATACGCCAAGACACATATTAATCAAACTGTCAAAAATTAAATACAAAGAAAACATATTAAAAGCAGCAAGGGAAAAACAACAAATAACACACAAGGGAATCCCCATAAGGTTAACAGCTGATCTTTCAGCAGAAACTCTGCAAGCCAGAAGGGAGTGGCAGGACATATTGAAAGTGTTGAAGGAGAAGAACCTGCAACCAAGATTACTCTACCCAGCAAGGATCTCATTCAGATTTGATGGAGAAATTAAAACCTTTACAGACAAGCAAAAGCTGAGAGAGTTCAGCACCACCAAACCAGCTCTACAACAACTGCTAAAGGAACTTCTCTAGGCAAGAAACACAAAAGAAGGAAAGGACCTACAATAACGAACCCAAAACAATTAAGAAAATGGGAATAGGAACACACATATCGATAATTACCTTAAATGTAAATGGACTAAATGCTCCCACCAAAAGACACAGATTGGCTGAATGGATACAAAAACAAGACCCATATATTTGCTGTCTACAAGAGACCCACTTCAGACCTAGAGACACATACAGACTGAAAGTAAGGGGATGGAAAAAGGTATTTCATGCAAATGGAAACCAAAAGAAAGCTGGAGTAGCAATTCTCATATCAGACAAAATAGACTTTAAAACAAAGACTATTAGAAGAGACAAAGAAGGACACTACATAATGATCAAGGGATCGATCCAAGAGGAAGATATAACAATTGTAAATATTTATGCACCCAACATAGGTGCACCTCAATACATAAGGCAAATACTGACAACCATAAAAGGGGAAATCGACAGTAACACATTCATAGTAGGGGACTTTAACACCCCACTTTCACCAATGAACAGATCATCTAAAATGAAATTAAATAAGGAAACACAAGCTTTAAATGATACATTAAACGAGATGGAGTTAATTGATATTTACAGGACATTCCATCCAAAAACAACAGAATACACATTTTTCTCAAGTGCTCACGGAACATTCTCCAGGATAGATCATATCTTGGGTCACAAATCAAGCCTTGGTAAATTTAAGAAAATTGAAATTGTATCAAGTATCTTTTCTGACCACAACGCCATGAGACTAGATATCAATTACAGGAAAAGATCTGTAAAAAATACAAACACATGGAGGCTAAACAATACACTACTTAATAATGAAGTGATCACTGAAGAAATCAAAGAGGAAATCAAAAAATACCTAGAAACAAATGACAATGGAGACACAACGACCCAAAACCTGTGGGATGCAGCAAAAGCAGTTCTAAGGGGGAAGTTTATAGCAATACAAGCCCACCTTAAGAAGCAGGAAACATCTCGAATAAACAACCTAACCTTGCACCTCAAGCAACTGGAGAAAGAAGAACAAAAAAACCCCAAAGCTAGCAGAAGGAAAGAAATCATAAAAATCAGATCAGAAATAAATGAAAAAGAAATGAAGGAAACAATAGCAAAGATCAATAAAACTAAAAGCTGGTTCTTTGAGAAGATAAACAAAATAGATAAACCACTAGCCAGACTCATCAAGAAAAAAAGGGAGAAGACTCAAATCAATAGAACTAGAAATGAAAAAGGAGAGGTAACAACTGACACTGCAGAAATAAAAGAGATCATGAGAGATTACTACAAGAAACTCTATGCCAATAAAATGGACAACATGGAAGAAATGGACAAATTCTTAGAAATGCACAACCTGCCAAGACTGAATCAGGAAGAAATAGAAAATATGAACAGACCAATCACAAGCACGGAAACTGAAACTGTGATTAAAAATCTTCCAACAAACAAAAGCCCAGGACCAGATGGCTTCACAGGCGAATTCTATCAAACATTTAGAGAAGAGCTAACACCTATCCTTCTCAAACTCTTCCAAAATATAGCAGAGGGAGGAACACTCCCAAACTCCTTATACGAGGCCACCATCACCTTGATACCAAAACCAGACAAGGATGTCACAAAGAAAGAAAACTACAGGCCAATATCACTGATGAACATAGATGCAAAAATCCTCAACAAAATACTAGCAAACAGAATCCAACAGCACATTAAAAGGATCATACACCATGATCAAGTGGGGTTTATTCCAGGAATGCAAGGATTCTTCAATATACGCAAATCTATCAATGTGATAAACCATATTAACAAACTGAAGAAGAAAAACCATATGATCATCTCAATAGATGCAGAAAAAGCTTTTGACAAAATTCAACACCCATTTATGATAAAAACCCTGCAGAGAGTAGGCATAGAGGGAACTTTCCTCAACATAATAAAGGCCATATATGACAAGCCCACAGCCAACATCATCCTCAATGGTGAAAAACTGAAAGCATTTCCACTAAGATCAGGAACAAGACAAGGTTGCCCACTCTCACCACTCTTATTCAACATAGTTTTGGAAGTTTTAGCCACAGCAATCAGAGAAGAAAAGGAAATAAAAGGAATCCAAATCGGAAAAGAAGAAGTAAAGCTGTCACTGTTTGCAGATGACATGATCCTATACATACAGAACCCTAAAGATGCTACCAGAAAACTACTAGAGCTAATCAATGAATTTGGTAAAGTGGCAGGATACAAAATTAATGCACAGAAATCTCTGGCATTCCTATATACTAATGATGAAAAATCTGAAAGTGAAATCAAGAAAACACTCCCATTTACCATTGCAACAAAAAGAATAAAATATCTAGGAATAAACCTACCTAAGGAGACAAAAGATCTGTATGCAGAAAATTATAAGACACTGATGAAAGAAATTAAAGATGATACAAATAGATGGAGAGATATACCATGTTCTTGGATTGGAAGAATCAACATTGTGAAAATGACTCTACTACCCAAAGCAATCTATAGATTCAATGCAATCCCTATCAAACTACCACTGGCATTTTTCACAGAACTAGAACAAAAAATTTCACAATTTGTATGGAAACACAAAAGACCCCGAATAGGCAAAGCAATCTTGAGAAAGAAAAACGGAGCTGGAGGAATCAGGCTCCCTGACTTCAGACTATACTACAAAGCTACAGTTATCAAGACGGTATGGTACTGGCACAAAAACAAAGATAGATCAATGGAACAGGATAGAAAGCCCAGAGATAAACCCACGCACATATGGTCACCTTATCTTTGACAAAGGAGGCAGAAATGTACAGTGGAGAAAGGACAGCCTCTTGAGTAAGTGGTGCTGGGAAAACTGGACAGGTACATGTAAAAGTATGAGATTAGATCACTCCCTAACACCATACACAAAAATAAGCTCAAAATGCATTAAAGACCTAAATGTAAGGCTAGAAACTATCAAACTCTTAGAGGAAAACATAGGCAGAACACTCTATGACATAAATCACAGCAAGGTCCTTTTTGACCCACCTCCTAGAGAAATGGAAATAAAAACAAAAGTAAACAAATGGGACCTAATGAAACTTAAAAGCTTTTGCACAGCAAAGGAAACCATAAAGAAGACCAATAGACAACCCTCAGAATGGGAGAAAATATTTGCAAATGAAGCAATGGACAAAGGATTAATCTCCAAAATTTATAAGCAGCTCATGCAGCTTAATAACAAAAGAACAAACAACCCAATCCAAAAATGGGCAGAAGACCTAAATAGACATTTCTCCAAAGAAGATATACAGAGTGCCAACAAACACATGAAAGAATGCTCAACATCACTAATCATTAGAGAAATGCAAATCAAAACTACAATGAGATATCATCTCACACCAGTCAGAATGGCCATCATCAAAAAATCTAGAAACAATAAATGCTGGAGAGGGTGTGGAGAAAAGGGAACCCTCTTACACTGTTGGTGGGAATGTAAATTGATACAGCCACTGTGGAGAACAGTATGGAGGTTCCTTAAAAAGCTACAAATAGAACTACCATATGACCCAGCAATCCCACTACTGGGCATATACCCTGAGAAAACCATAATTCAAAAAGAGTCATGTACCAAAATGTTCATTGCAGCTCTATTTACAATAGCCCAGAGATGGAAACAACCTAAGTGTCCATCATCGGATGAATGGATAAAGAAGATGTGGCACATATATACAATGGAATATTACTCAGCCATAAAAAGAGACGAAATTGAGCTATTTGTAATGACGTGGATAGACCTAGAGTCTGTCATACAGAGTGAAGTAAGTCAGAAAGAGAGAGACAAATACCGTATGCTAACACATATATATGGCATTTAAAAAAAAAATGTCATGGAAAACCTAGGGGTGAAACAGGAATAAAGACACAGACTTACTAGAGAATGGACTTGAGGCTATGGGGAGGGGGAAGGGTAAACGGTGACAAAGCGATAAAGAGGCATGGACATATATACACTACCAAAAGTAAGGTAGTTAGCTAGTGGGAAGCAGCCGCATAGCACAGGGAGATCAGCTCGGTGCTTTGTGACCGCCTGGAGGGGTGGGATAGGGAGGGTGGGAGGGAGGGAGACGCAAGCGGGAAGAGATATGGGAATATATGTATATATATAACTGATTCATTTTGTTGTGAAGCTGAAACTAACATACCATTGTAAAGCAATTATACTCCAATAAAGATGTTAAAAAAAAAAAAAAAAAACCTAGAAACAAATGACAATGGAGACACGATGACCCAAAATCTATGGGATGCAGCAAAAGCAGTTCTAAGAGGGAAGTTTATAGCAATATAATCCTACCTTAAGAAACAGGAAACATCTCGAATAAACAACCTAACCTTGCACCTAAAGCAATTAGAGAAAGAAGAACAAAAAACCCCAAAGTTAGCAGAAGGAAAGAAATCATAAAAATCAGATCAGAAATAAATGGAAAAGAAATGAAGGAAACAATAGCAAAGATCAATAAAACTAAAAGCAGGTTCTTTGAGAAGATAAACAAAATTGATAAACCATTAGCCAGACTCAGCAACAAAAAAAGGGAGAAGACTCAAATCAATAGAATTAGAAATGAAAAAGGAGAAGTAACAACTGACATTGCAGAAATACAAAAGATCATGAGAGATTACTACAAGCAACTCTATGCCAATAAAATGGACAACATGGAAGAAATGGACAAATTCTTAGAAATGCACAACCTGCCAAGACTGAATCAGGAAGAAATAGAAAATATGAACAGACCAATCACAAGCACGGAAACTGAAACTGTGATTAAAAATCTTCCAACAAACAAAAGCCCAGGACCAGATGGCTTCACAGGCGAATTCTATCAAACATTTAGAGAAGAGCTAACACCTATCCTTCTCAAACTCTTCCAAAATATAGCAGAGCGAGGAACACTCCCAAACTCATTCTACAATGCCACCATCACCCTGATACCAAAACCAGACAAGGATGTCACAAAGAAAGAAAACTACAGGCCAATATCACTGATGAACATAGATGCAAAAATCCTCAACAAAATACTAGCAAACAGAATCCAACAGCACATTAAATGGATCATACACCATGATCAAGTGGGGTTTATTCCAGGAATGCAAGGATTCTTCAATATACGCAAATCAATCAACGTGATACACCATATTAACAAAGTGAAGGAGAAAAACCATATGATCATCTCAATAGATGCAGAGAAAGCTTTCAACAAAATTCAACACCCATTTATGATAAAAACCCTCCAGAAAGTAGGCATAGAGGGAACTTTCCTCAACATAATAAAGGCCATATATGACAAACCCACAGCCAACATCATCCTCAATGGTGAAAAACTGAAAGCATTTCCACTAAGATGAGGAACAAGACAAGGCTGCCCACTCGCACCACTCTTATTCAACAGTTTTGGAAGTTTTAGCCACAGCAATCAGAGAAGAAAAGGAAATAAAAGGAATCCAAATTGGAAAAGAAGAAGTAAAGCTGTCACTGTTTACAGATGACATGATACTATACATAGAGAATCCTAAAGATGCTACCAGAAAACTACTAGAGCTAATCAATGAATTTGGTAAAGTAGCAGGATACAAAATTAATGCACAGAAATCTCTGGCATTCCTATACACTAATGATGAAAAATCTGAAAGTAAAATCAAGAAAACACTCCCATTTACCACTGCAACAAAAAGAATAAAATACCTAGGAATAAACCTACCTAAGGAGACAAAAGACCTGTATGCAGAAAATTATAAGACACTGATGAAAGAAATTAAAGATGATACAAATAGATGGAGAGATATACCATTTTCTTGGATTGGAAGAATCAACATTGTGAAAATGACTCTACTACCCAAAGCAATCTACAGATTCAATGCAATCCCTATCAAACTACCACTGGCATTTTTCACAGAACTAGAACAAAAAATTTCACAATTTGTATGGAAACACAAAAGACCCCGAATAGGCAAAGCAATCTTGAGAAAGAAAAACGGAGCTGGAGGAATCAGGCTCCCTGACTTCAGACTATACCACAAAGCTACAGTTATCAAGACGGTATGGTACTGGCACAAAAACAGAAAGATAGATCAATGGAACAGGATAGAAAGCCCAGAGATAAACCCACGCACATATGGTCACCTTATCTTTGACAAAGGAGGCAGAAATGTACAGTGGAGAAAGGACAGCCTCTTGAGTAAGTGGTGCTGGGAAAACTGGACAGGTACATGTAAAAGTATGAGATTAGATCACTCCCTAACACCATACACAAAAATAAGCTCAAAATGCATTAAAGACCTAAATGTAAGGCTAGAAACTATCAAACTCTTAGAGGAAAACATAGGCAGAACACTCTATGACATATATCACAGCAAGATCCTTTTTGACCCACCTCCTAGAGTAATGGAAATAAAAACAAAAATAAACAAATGGGACCTAATGAAACTTCAAAGCTTTTGCACAGCAAAGGAAACCATAAACAAGACCAAAAGACAGCCCTCAGAATGGGAGAAAATATTTGCAAATGAAGCAACTGACAAAGGATTAATCTCCAAAATTTATAAGCAGCTCATGCAGCTCAATAACAAAAAAACAAACAACCCAATCCAAAAATGAGCAGAAGACCTAAATAGACATTCCTCCAAAGAAGATTTACAGACTGCCAACAAACATATGAAAGAATGCTCAACATCATTAATCATTAGAGAAATGCAAATCAAAACTACAATGAGATATCATCTCACACCAGTCAGAATGGCCATCATCAAAAAATCTAGAAACAATAAATGCTGGAGAGGGTGCGGAGAAAAGGGAACACTCTTGCACTGCTGGTGGGAATGTGAATTGGTACAGCCACTATGGAGAACAGTATGGAGGTTCCTTAAAAAACTACAAATAGAACTACCATATGACCCAGCAATCCCACTACTGGGCATATACCCTGAGAAAACCATAATTCAAAAAGAGTCATGTACCAAAATGTTCATTGCAGCTCTATTTACAATAGCCCGGAGATGGAAACAACCTAAGTGTCCATTATCGGATGAATGGATAAAGAAGATGTGGCACATATATACAATGGAATATTACTCAGGCATAAAAAGAAACGAAATTGAGCTATTTGTAATGAGGTGGATGGACCTAGAGTCTGTTATACAGAGTGAAGTAAGTCAGAAAGAGAAAGACAAATACCGTATGCTAACACATATATATGGAATTTAAGAAAAAAAAATGTCATGAAGAACCTAGGGGTAAAACAGGAATAAAGACACAGACCTACTAGAGAATGGACTTGAGGATATGGGGAGGGGGGAGGGTAAGCTGTGCCAAAGCAAGAGAATGGCATGGACATATATACACTACCAAACGTAAAATAGATAGCTAGTGGGAAGCAGGTACTTAGCACAGGGAGATCAGCTCAGTGCTTTGTAACCACCTAGAGGGGTGGGATAGGGAGGGTGGGAGGGAGGGAGACGCAAGAGGGAAGAGATATGGGAACATATGTATATGTATAACTGATTCACTTTGTTATAAAGCAGAAACTAACATACCATTGTAAAGCAATTATACTCCAATAAAGATGTAAAAAAAAATTAAAAGTACTGAATATCTGTGTCTGTTTCCTAATTAGGAAGTTTACGGTAATGGAATACAGTGATGTGTAGTTGCATGACCTTCATCTACGAACAAGATCTCAGCCTCAGTTTTTACGTTTGTAAATTGAAGAGCCAACAAAATGGAATTTGAGATTCCTTCTGGACCTAAAATTCTGTTTTTCATGGATCACACAAACAATAAGAGAAACACTTCACCTCATACCTTTGGATGCCGACACGCATGGATCTGAGTGTCACGGTCTGTTGTGAGATGATGAAGAATGTCAGGCATGTTTTGAAACATGTCTAGTTTATTCACGTGAACCTGAGGAAAACAACACAAATAAAGCACATTATTGGAACTGTATTTCCTGTAAATAAAGTGTTCAAGGGTAATTAGGCAAGGGCAAATCATCCAGTTAAAACTAAGTCTTTCTTCTTCCTCGAAGCCTAGTTTTCAGCTATTTCAACGCAGGACGCTGAGATCCCATTTCCAGCAGTCTGCGTTACCACCCGTTGTGGGTGGTAATGAAAAGTCTGGCGACTCGGCTGGTGGATTTCATTGGATTGATCCATCAAGAGTCATTCGATTCATATTTATTGTGCACCTGCTCTATGTCAAGCTTTATTCTAAATATGGGGTGTTCTGCAGAGAACAATCAAGAATCACTTGCTCATGGAATTCCCTGGCGGTCCAGTGGTTAGGACTTGGCACTTTCACTGCCGGGGCCCGGGTTTGATCCCTGGTCAGGGAACTAAGATCCCACAAGCCATGAGGCACAGCCAAAAAATAAATAAAATACTAAACAAATGAATCACTTGCTCATGAAGACACACACAACACGCTGCATACGGGCAGCTGGGGGAGAGGGAGGCCAGTGGGACGAGGAAGTGGAGACCCAGGCCCTCCCTTTCCACACACTTTTTATTGGATGAAAAGGAGGAGGGCAGATGCAAAAAAGCAAAACAAAACAAAACAAACCTCAGCCACCTTTAGAATTTTAAAGCGAATATGTTTTAAATTGTTAAAACCCACATGTCGGTTTTACTTGAATCGTTTTCTGGGTAGTTTTGAGTAAATAGCAAATACTTAGATTAATACAAGGATAATGAAATAGCACTCCTCAAAAAAGTATGCTCATTTTGAAGTCTGAATAACAAAACACTTTAGAATAATGTTAAATCGCTGTGGTAATTAATACCAAGACAGCTATAGCAAGAACCCGAGCATGAGACTTCCCTGGTGGCGCAGTGGTTAAGAATCCGCCTGCCAATGCAGGGGACACAGGTTCGAGCCCTGGTCCTGGAAGATGCCACATGCCGCGGAGCAACTAAGCCCGTGCGCCACAACTACTGAAGCCCGCGCACCTAGAGCCCGTGAGCCACAACTACTGAGCCTGCGTACTGCAACTACTGAAGCCCACGCGCCTAGAGCCTGTGCTCTGCAACAAGAGAAACCACCGCAATGAGAAGCCTGTGCACTGCAACAAAGAGCAGCTCCCGCTCGCCGCAACTAGAGAAAGCCCGCGCGCAGCAACGAAGACCCAACAGATCCAAAAATAAATAAATAAATTAAAAAAAGAACCCGAGCATGACTTCTTACTTATCCTGTGAGATCCTGTAACTTATCCTTATTCCTCTCACTACCTGTTTACTAATGAGTAACAAGAAGTAACAAGGAATTGACTTTTCTGGCCTAAGAAGGATATAAAAGAGGCAAATTCTGAGATGTACAGAGAAACAGGGAGAAACTTTCATCCTCACAAAAATGAAGATGCTTGAAAAGGTTGCCATAAATCATCTCTTAGGTCCCTCTATCAAAAGACCTCACCAGGGCCTTCCCTGGTGGTCCAGTGGTTAAGACTCCACGCTTCCACTGCAAGGGGGCGCAGGTTCGATCCCTGGTCGGGGAACAAAGATCCCGCATGCCGCCCAGCATGGACATAAATAAATAAATAAATTTTTAAATTAAAAAACCTCACTG
This sequence comes from Pseudorca crassidens, assembly GCF_039906515.1. Lineage (NCBI taxonomy): Eukaryota > Metazoa > Chordata > Mammalia > Artiodactyla > Delphinidae > Pseudorca > Pseudorca crassidens. Next base: position 191,648,574 of record NC_090296.1, read on the forward strand.
TTCTCCCTTTTAAAATTCCTTCTCTAGAGTTGTTTCTAACCCCTACAGAGGGATTAAGAGACTTGAAAGAGGGCTCACTCTGGGGTGCTTCCGGGGTCACCTTCCTAAGGCCTGCTTTCTCTTCCCCCACCTCCATCCCTGGACCCCTCCTCGGCCCAGGGTTTCTCCCTATGAGGCCGCAGAGCTGGAGGAGCTTCCAGTCTTTTCGATTTCACACACCACTAAAATTCACAAAACAAATTTGGGACTGGTAAGTGGTTGTTACCTTTATATTTTGCCAAGAGAGGACGTGAGAAAAAAAAAAAAGCAAATAGTAAAATGTGTGCAACATACAACCTATTACCACTGTGATTTTAATTTAAAGGACCATTTGAACACCAAAGAACATAAGAACGACAATCTCAGAATGAAAGCAAGTCCTTCCCCAAACGGAGAATTGGCAGCTTTTCACCAAAAACATTTGGACACAAAAACTTAAGGAAGGAAGGAATTAAGGAAAGAAGGGCTTAGGAAGTAAGGGCTTAGGGAGGGAGGGAGGAATTTTTTAAATTGCAAATGCAGAAGCACTAAATCTTTTCAGTTTTACTAAATTACGTTGTATATAAGTGTTAAGTTCTTAGCACAAGTCTGTTAGCTGGGGGATAGATAGTAAAAGTTGACGAATGAAGTAGAATTTAAATGTCCGACTCGTTCCAGCGTTTCGTTTTGTCCAGAGTCGCCACCAAAACTCCATCTCCTCTCATGGGAAGCGGGCGCTGCAGGAAGCACTTGGCATGCTCACCCGGCTGCCCAGGGTCCCGAGAGCCCAGCATCGAGCCACCTGGAAGGGACGGGCGAACACTGGCTCCCAGCCTGACCTGATGTGAATCGTCCATGGGGAGGAGGCTCAGTGCCTCAGCACAGCGTTCTTCACACACTTCTGACCATGACCCCCAGTAAGAAATATGTTTCCACGGCAACCGAGGATGCATACGCAGCATGTATGTAGAGACGGTCCCAACTTGGGATGCTCGACCCAGGATTATTCGGCTTTGCGATGGTGAGAAACCAATATGCATCCAGTAGAAAACGGACTTCGGATTCTGAGTTACGATCTTTTCCTGAGCTGGCGGTACGATCCTCTCTCATGATGCTGGTCAGCACCGCAGCCAGCTGCCGCCCCAGTGAGCCACGCGATCCCGCGGGTGAACGGCCACCGTCCACACGCCGACCACCGTTCTGGACCCAGGCAACCATTCTGGTTTTCACTTTCACTACAGCACTCAATAAATAACGCGAGACACTCCCCACTTTATTGTAAGATAGGCTTTGCGTCACGTGATTTTGCCTAACTGTAGGCTAATCCAAGTGTTGTGAGCGCTTTTTCTTTTTACATCTTTATTGGAGTGTAATTACGTTACAATGTCACGTTAGTTTCTGCTGTACAACAAAGTGAATCAGCTCTATGTATACATATATCCCCATATCCCCTCCCTCTTGCGTCTCCCTCCCACTCTCCCTCTAGGTGGTTACAAAGCACCGAGCTGATCTCCCTGTGCTATGCGGCTGCTTCCCACTAGCTATCTATTTTACGTTTGGTACTGTATATATGTCCATGCCACTCTCTCACTTCGTCCCAGCTTCCCCTTCCCCCTCCCCGTGTCCTCAAGTCTGAGCAGGTTTAAGGTAGCTGAGGCTAAGCTATGGTGTTCAGTGGGTCAGGGGTATTTAAATACATTTTGACTCAATGAGATTTTCAACTTACGATGCATTTATTGGGCCGTAGCCCTGTGGTTAAGTCGAGGAAGATCTAGATATGTACGTGTCTGATTCCCCAAATTTTCACAGGACAATGTTTATTCTGACTGTAAGCAATACACTCAGATATTTCCTAGTTCAATTTTATTCTCATTGCTGGTCACAAACACTGAATTTGTTTCATGACCCACAGTTTTGAAAAACTACTTCCTTTAGGGGACTTTTCACCAAAGGGCTCTTCCCACTGTCAATTCCTCCCAAGAGGAAGCGAATAAACAAAGACGACAAAGGCTGTCACGGTTTCCAGTTTTTGCGGGGGGGGGGCTTGGGGGGAAAGGGGGAAGGAGGGGAAAGGCAGAGTTGGGAGGATGGACAGGACCAAGAGGAAAGAAAGAGCCGTCAGGCACCTGGACTCCGAACTCCTCGCTGAGGTTGGTGAAGAGATACTCGTACCCGTAGGCGGCCTTGCAGCTCAGCCACACTACGTGGTATGGACTCCGCGTGATCCAGCTGCGAACCAGCTCCAGGATCCCGTGCAGACACTCCTCCTGGGCAGGAAGGTTCAAAGGCAGTTAACGCTGTTCCATTCTCAGGATTCCCAGATATTCACGCAAATGGAGACAATCACCATGCGATCTGTAATCCCACAAGCTTCCCTCTAAGAAATGCGGGCCGTGCTCCAGGGAGACGTACCCGACTAGGAATTTGGTAATATTTCGGATCGCAGAAAGTCGTGTCTAAGTACACACTCTGGATGTCTTTCACTCTGAAAACAAAAATGAAACAAGGGGTGTGACTCACCTCATGGGAAATAAAATATGGATAAAATCTAAACTCTTCGTTAGAGAGAGAAAATCTAAGACATCCAAATGGATGTTCCATTTGGAATTTTTTTTTTTATTAACAACTTTGTCAGGAAATGATTTCCATATAACAAAATAACACAGATTTTGCATATGTGGTTCAGTGACTTGTGACCAATTCACGTAACTACTACCGCAGTCAGCACACGGAATGTTACCATTACCTCGTTTCAAGAGGAAAAGTTTGCTTTACTGTTACAAATATTATTATAATCGAGTTAGATTTCTAATAGAAACAAAGGCTCATATTTGGGGGGGGGAGAACAATAAAACCTTTAAAACAGTGCAGCCTTAACATTCAAGAATTACGTAAAGCCCAGAGTACCTGCCCCCAGAGTGCAGAAGCTCCATTCGAGCAGCTTCTCCTTTTGCCAATCTGAAGTCTCCCGTGTACAAGACGGTCCCATTGTTGCCCTGAAATAAAAACCTGAAAAGGGTACAGACCTCAGTGACTTCTAAGTCTCAGACAAAATCCTAATAAAGCAAATATATACTAAATCCACAGCCCATGTTGCCTGCCAAGCACAGCCACTATGATAATGGAACTTCCACAGCACTAAACCACACCAGGCACTCAGCTGCACCTCTTCCCAAAGGGGGAAAATAATAACATGATGGAGATATCGCTGAGTTTGCAAGAAATGTCCTCTGAAATACATCAGCACCTTCCACTGTGTACTGAGGTCATCCCTGCTCATGGAGAGAAAAATCCATGTGATGGGAAAATGCAAAGCCAGTGGAAAGACTGCTACTGAAGACTTCCATTGTAAGAAAGCCACGTTTCGAACGTGACCTGCACCTCAGTCCCCCAAGTTCAATTTGGAAGCAAAGATTACAGGAATTGCCATCATAAGACTCGAACCTCCCTGTACAGGTTATTTTCTAGACCCTACAAGTTTATTTCTACAAATATAATACATATCTACACAAAATAAATGGGCAAAATAGATGAGCCCCTTACATAACTGATCCTGGGCAATGACCAGCTGGTAAGAGAGTCACAACAATCTCTTCCTTCTAAAAAGAAAATAAAAGAAGAAAATAATAATCATACAAGTTATCATTGGGACCCAGCTAAACAAATCCCTCCTGAATACAACACACACAACTACTTCCCAAGAACGTGGTGTGCCTCTCTCCTCATTTCCCCACTCTCCAAACCCTGGAAACAAGTGGAATCCTCACCCACAACAAATGGTTAAACGGAGAGTTACAGTGTGACACAGCAATTCCACTCTTGGGTATACACGCGAGAGACGCGAAAACTCAGGTCCACACAAAACGTGAATGTTCACCGCAGCGTTATTCACACTAGCCAGGGGAGAAGCAGCCAAAATGTCTACTGGCTGACGACTGAACCGGCAAAATGTGGTCTAGCCACACGATGGAATATTCTTTGGCCAAAAAAAGAAATGAAGAACTGATACATCCTACACCATGGATAAACACTGAAAGCATTATGCAAAGTGAAAGAAGTCACGAAACACCGCACACTGTATGAGTCCATTTAAATACGATGTCCAGAATGGGCAAATCCACAGAGACTTACACTAGACTAGCAGTGGCCAGGAGCTGGGGGGAGGGAGAAACAGGGTCCCGTACTTCTTTCTGGGCAATGAAAATATTCTGAAATTGATTGTGGTGATGGATACACAACTCTGTGAATACACTAAAAGCCATTGAACAGTGTACTTTAACTGGGGTGAATGGTACGGTATGTGAATTATGTCTCAATAAAGCTGTTATTTAAAAAAATAAAAATAAAAAGGAATTCCCTGGCAGTCAAGTGGTTAGAACTCCACGCTTCCACTGCAAGGAGCACGGGTTCAATCCCTGGTCAGGGAACTAGGTTCCTGCAAGCCACACGGACAGTTAAAAAAAAAAAAAGTCTGATGCAGCCTGGTCCCAAGTCACCATGCAGCACGCTGTACTGTCCTGTTAGGCGGAGCCTCATGGGCACTACAGCCTCTCGGGGCTCAGTACGTGGTGGGGCAGAGCTCTGGATGCGTCAGCTCTCCACTCGACCATGGTAACTCCCCCTGGATGTCTGACATCGTTCGTTCCAAAGGCCCTTTAGAAGGGGCTTTCTCGCTGGTTGGAGCTGGAGACACACAGTCTCAGTGGGAGAGGAGAAATGGAAAGGACAAGAGCAGGGCGGCTGGACTCAGCTCACCAAGAGCCACCTGCTGCCCGGTGCCCGATTCTGAGAAAGCCTTTCACCAACACACATTACAGGCCACCGGCACTGACAGCATATCCCCAAAAGTGTCAGCTAACTGAGCTCAGGATGGCATTTAGGAAGGTTCAGGCCATCCCTCTCCCCTCCCTCAGGACAGTAAGTCTAGAAGTACTCCAATGCCTGATCTCCTCCCGGGAGGACATGTGAAATGTTGGCCCCTGTCCCATCACAGTCACACCACCAAGGACACCCTTCAGAGTTAAACGTGTCCACAGAGCAGGTTCTAATCGGGCTATGGAACAAATATTAACTAGATTTGCCAGAAGATTAGGAAAACACTGCCTAGCCCTAGGTATAATTTGAGATAAAAATAAATAAATACAGAAAAGGTGGGTTGGTACTCCTACTTACTATTAAAAAAGATAAATGCACAACACAAAAGTACCTGCCTCTAAATATAAGGACAAAAAAATAAATTGGATCCACTTGGACAATGTCTTTTTCTTGAATACGAAAATGATTCAGAAAAAAAAGATCACAATATACATAAATTTGCTGCAAAAACATTAAGCACGGTTTTATATCCTGAACATTATAATAAACTTAATGAATGTGACAATCACACTGTATGGTAACATCATTTCTATGGAGCTCCTATAGTTAGCATGTGACACTAAACAGAAGCAGTTCCCACATGGTCCAGTCCTTCGGATGTAGAAAATAAATACATCACAAACGTTTTTTCCCTACAAACTCACTCATTTACTATAAATTTTATTTCTGGTTACGTGAGCAATCAAATCATGGAGAAAGACAAACAATCATTTAATGATCGGTATAATAATAATTTTTAAAAACACAGTATTTAATATTTAGTTACCTCGCCTGACGCTTCATCGACTAAAGATATCTGGGTAGGAGTTTCAATTTCAATGGATATCTATTAAAATAAAATAAGAGGTCATGTATACATTGCATTATACATTTTCATGGGTTTTCATGGCTTTATATGCCTTTGCCATCTCAAACACAGAAAGGGAACTAAGAGACGTTACAGACTCTCTGTGGAACAATTTCTGATTTCACTATAATAATGGTTTAACAGCCCCAAACATGATAAAGCTAATACAGTACCTTTCCTGAAGTTGATGTGGCAATATGGATTGAATGGCTTATAAACTTACACATCCTCAGACACAGCAAGCCTACATCTATGAATTCAATTTTCCTCCCTTCACCTCTCCATGTATTCTATGTGTTTAGGTTTTCTGCTGCAGAACACAGTCTGCCATCAGTCCATGGTGCGTTGGCCTAATTCACAGATTTGAGCTGCTATGAAAAGGTCGGCGTGTACGTGCACATTTTACTAGAAGAGCGAGGAGCACAGAGAGGCATCCAGTAAGTAGCTGTTGAATAAACAGAATTTCCCACCTTTCTAGCCCACTGATGTCATAAGATTTACAGTGACTGAAATTCAGGTGTGAAAATATCCTTGCATTTCTGGAATAAACACACTGTATTCGTGATACACTATTTTTTAATACTGCGAGATTCAGTCAGCTATGACCTTAATTAGGATATTCACACGTGAAATGGCCCTTTTTCCCCCACTTACTATCACTATCCATTCTGCCAGTGAGGTTGAGCAGCTTATCTTTTTAGTCTCTCCTACAACAGGGATCATTTGTTCTTTGAACATTTGGCAAAACGCACCTATAAAACCATCTGGGTGTGGGGCTTTTTTGAAGAAGGGTTCTTTGAAAACTGTTTTAATGTCTTTGACGCCTACTTCTTTATTCAAGTGGTCTACTTTTCTTCCCTCAATTTGGTATTTTCCTACTTTTCCAGTATTTATCCACTGTGTCTAAACTATTGAATATACTATCATATTAATTTTCAAGACAAGGCACTGCTATTATTAATAGGTATTTTCCTTTTTATCATTCTGTATTTTTATATGCATCTTTGTTCTTTTAATCGATCTTGGCAAGATTTATCTCTATTTCGTTTTGTTTTCTTTTGTTTGTTTTGTTTCTTTGCTTTGGCCACACTGTGCGGCATGTGGGATCTTAGTTCCCCAACCAGAAATCAAACCCGCATCCCCTGCATTGGAAGCACAGTCTTAACTGACGGACCACCAGGAAGTCCCTAAATTTACCTCTATTTCTCTAGAAACCAGCTTTTACTTTTGTTAATCTTCCCTTTTATTTTCTGTGGTAGTTAGTCTCTATATCACTAACCTGTCCTTTTCTATTATTTTCTTCTTTCACATATCCTTAGGTTTGCTTTGTTGCTCCTTTTCATTCTTCTTGAGTCAAAGACTTATTCCATTTAGTTCCAGTCTGTTTTCTAAGAAATGCATTTAATGCTCTCAATTTCCCTTCAAGTACTAACTTAGCTGTGCTCCACACACTTTGACATGTCACACTTTCATTGTCCATCAGTCCTAAGTATTGTATGTTTTTCTTTACAATTTCCTCTTTAACCTAGAGTTGCTTGTGGTATGCATTTAGCTCCCATATGTATGGGATGATTTTAACTCTCCTTGTATGTCTGATTTCCAACATCATTGTATTACCATTGTATTACCATCTTTTACCATTGTATTATGGTAAAAGAACAGATCACTAGGATTTCTTGAAACTTCTTTATTGACGTAGTACATGCTCAGTTTTGATAAACCTTCCAAGTTTACCCAAAGATCTCCTCTCTGTTCGGTTTAAAGCTCTGTGTTTCGTTTGGTTCGCATGTATTAATTACGCCATTTAAATCTTCTGTACATTCACTTACTTCCTGTCTCCCTCATCTCTCAGCTTCTGAGAGTGGTCTGGGTAGCTCTCCAGCTACCCTTTCTCCCTTAGATTATGAGGTGGCCTTGAACTACATCCACTCAGCTGACCTGGAATGATCCTACAAGCCCCTTCCAGGTACACTTCCAGGTTAGCAGTGGCCACAAGAAACACCTGTGTGAGATTTGGAAGGCAGACGTGAACTAGCAGCCATTTTTCAATGCTCTGAAAGGCACCAGAAATTATAACAGCCCAGGTACGCTGTTGACCTGTTGGCTTACCTCACCGACATGGGCAGTATGGCGGCAGCTCCGTCTTCCGCTGGGTATCCTCCCGAGCTTCTTGGAGCCCTGGGCCACGTGTGTGGAACTCAGTGACCAAGGAGTGGGAGGCAGACATGGGTCCCCATTTGTCCCTGTGGACTCCAGCCTATCTCTGCTCCTCTCTCCTTTTTCAGCTTTCCTTCCTGACTGCTGGCCAGATTGACCCACAGTAACTTCAGGTCTAATACCAAGGCCAAGGTTACAGCCTTGCTGTTGTGTCCCTCTGCAGAGGGGGGACGGATCCCACCCCAACTGACAGATCAGAGGCTAAGACTGAAGATGCCACACATGAACGAAGAGAGTGTGAAAACACTGCGGTATGTTCACTGTGGGACCTTCTGGGGAGAGCAGGCTGGGAGGAAGTGGTTTTTGTGACCTGAGAAAATGGGAGCAGGTGGCCCTGGTTTTTATCGTGGTTACAGGGTGGGCCTGGGCTTGCATGTTTGAAATCCATGTAGGCACCAAGGAAGGGGCAGGCTTTTTTTTTTTTTTTTAATCAGTTTGCCCAGATGTGGGGCAAGTGGAGGTGGGAGCGGAAAGCTGCCAGCAATCAGACATCAAACATTCTTGGTGATGCTTGTTCAGACTTCTCTGCCAGCACCCCCAGTTCCTGACGGTTTAATCCATATCACAAACCCTGATGCTATCTGCTCCTCGTGGTTCTTCCTCTGCTCAAGCACTGGGTGGTCAGGTACTACTGCATCCAGGTTGAGGCTACTTTGTCAATTGCATTTATGTTCATATCTTCTTGATACTATTAAAAGGTTGTTCCTTTTAATAGTAAATAACATCTTCTTTGACGCTTATGATATTTTTTTTTTGCCTTCAATCTCTGTATGATATAAAAGTTGCCACTCTGGCATGTTTAGCTTCTAATTGTTCATTATATTTTTTCCTTTTTATTTTTTCCCCTTTAACCTGCATTTTTCCTTTAGAGTAATTTATGTCTCTTGTAGACCAAGACTGGTGGATCTTTTTTTTTTTTTAGCCCAAACCAAGAATTTGTCTTTTGATCCAGGGTTGAAGTAAATCCATTCATATTCATAGCAATTACTGTTATAATAGAACTTGTACCACCATCTTCGCATTCTCAACGTGCCATGCTTTTTTCTCCCCTTTACCTTCTGTTGGATAGATCCATTTTATTCTGCCACATTCAAAAGTATCCATTCTATTTTCATTCTGATTGTTATCCCTTTCTTATTATAACCCATAAATTCTGTTTGTTTTTCCTAATCTATCCCATGATCTAAATAAAAGGATTTATCAATTATGTTAATGAATGTTTTATACTTTAAAGTAATAAAACGTAACTCAGCAAGAGAGCCTGTGAGATTAGACAAAACTAAGAATCTAGGTCAACATGTTGAGGGACAAGAAAGAAAAATCAGCAGCGATAAAATGCCAACCTCTTCCAAGCTAATGAATTACAAAGGCTGACCAGCAACACTGTAATTACTGTGGGTAAATACAGTGTGGAGGAAGCGGGCTGTGAATAATGCCAATGCTTTGCTCAATACACCTCAAAACGTATTTCCCACTTGGAAGGAGAATTAGTGTCATTCAAAAAATAAAACTTACGATTCGTTTCTCCCAAAATCTGTACCTCGGGCTCGTTAACAACAGCTCTTTAGTAACAGGCGAACAGTATAAGTACACCTTCAAGCTGAAAACAAGAGACCAAAAAAATCGAGAATGAGACATCTGGGTGACTAGGAAATATGTTTCAAAGTATGTCAGTTGCCTTGAATAATTCAGAAACTGAGCTGGCAGGCCAATACTCCAGTGCCCACCTCAGTCCCATCGAGACTATAAAGGGACGGGCAAGAAGCAGAGGAGGGAAAATACTGTGTCCTCTGACCTCCTCAAAGGCTGGTCCTCACCATTCTCATCTTAAAGACACAGGTTTTAGACAATCAGGTATGTCTGGAGAGATACCACCCAATGGTAAACTACCTCTGCAGAAAGGGAAGTGGGACAGGAGACGGCTGCCTTTTACTTCATATAAATCTATTCTGTTTATGTTTAGTGGGCAGAAATCAACTTCATGACAATCTTTAAAAATTCAACACTCCAGTTCAGAGGTTAGGAATACAGTCTACAGCGGATCATACTTTCCAGAGATGCCCACACTGACGTATACACCCTAACCACACACCGTCTTCTTACAAAGTGGTCATGGAAGTTCCCCCACTGACAGGAGGCGTCTGTGTTAACCTCCCCTTGAACCCAGACAGAGCTTTGTAACTGCCTTAGCCAACAGAACGTGATGGACATAATACAGCAGGCCTTTCGAGGCTAGATCTCCAGGCAGTGCGGCTGCCGCTGGCCCTCTCTTGGGACATACACTTTTATTTTAGTTTCCATTTAAGAAGTCCCGCTATTCTGAAACCACTATGCTGAAGAGCTATTTTTTAGAGACAGAGATGCCCAAAGTGCCCCAACTGTTTGAGTCTCCCCAGCCCAGATGTCAGACATTGAATGAATGAGCCTTCAGGTAATGTCAGCCCCCATACGACACCCAGTCAGGCAGAAACCAGCCATCCCCACTGTACCCTGTCAGAACTCCTGACCCATAGAAACAGACAGAGAGAATACATGATCAGTGTTGTTTTAAGTCACTGAGTTTGGGGGTAGTTTGTTACGCAGCAATAGATAACTAATACATAGGCTCTAAAATCAGACAGACCTGGTGGGAATCCTGGTCCTGCCACTTACTGGCTGCGTGACCTTGGGCAACTAATTTAACCCTTCTGGTTCCTCAGTTTCCTCATCTGTAAGATAGAAATAATAATAGTATCTATTCAAAATATCATCAAGAGGCTCTAAGGAGAATGTCAGCTCCAAGAAGAGAGGGATTTTTGCCTATTTTCCTCACTACTGTATCTTCAACATCTAGTATGAATATATATTTTTTTCCTTTTTTTTTTTTTTTTTTTGCGATACGCGGGCCTCTCACTGTTGTGGCCTCTCCCGTTGTGGAGCACAGGCTCCAGACGCGCAGGCTCAGTGGCCATGGCTCACGGGCCCAGCTGCCACGCGGCATGTGGGATCTTCCTGGACTGGGGCACAAACCCGTGTCCCCTGCATTGGCAGGTGGACTCTCAACCACTGCGCCACCAGGGAAGCCCATGAATATATATTTTTAATAAATATTAGCTACCATTATCAAAAACACAGACTATTGATATCACTTAGCAAAGAAGCCTGCTAAGTCAAAGATCAAATAGTCAAAAAGTCAATAGGGTCCTTTCTATATACAGTTGACCCTTGAACAACATGGATTTCAACTGGGAGGGTCCACTTACGTACAGAATTTTTTTCTTCACTAAATAAGTACCATAGTACTACACAATCTGCAGTTAGTTGAACCCATAGACGCGGAACCAGGATAGGGAGGGCCAACTATAAAGTTATATGTGGATTTTTGACCTCATAGCAGGTCGGTGCCCCTAACCACTGTGTTGTTCAAGGGTCAACTGCATATATCTTGAGAATTTGGAATCTGACTTAGGCAATGACTGCAGGAAAAGAATGCAATGACTCAGCTTTAAGAAAGGATCCAGCAATATTATATGACTCTTTATAATGGAACAATCATTTACGCACACACACAGACACACTCTTACAGAAATAAAAATGAACAGACTATTACTGCACCCAATAGCATGAATGAATCATTCAAATATAATGTTAAGTAAAAGAAAACAAGTAGAAGAGTCTATTCAGTATGATTCTATTTAAATACAGTTCAAAAACAACCAAAGCTAAATGATGATGACAAAAGTCAGAAGAGAGGTTACCTGTGGGTGGGGAAGACTGACTGGGGGAGGGACAGGGTTCTGTCCCAGGATATTGATGCTGTTCTATTTCTTGGACTGGGCAGACACTACACATGTGTTCACTTATAAAAGTTCATCAGACTATTCCCATATGATGTGAGTACTTTTCTATGTAGATGTTACAGCTCAATTAAAATTTTTACTTAAAAAAATAGAACACACAAATAAATAGCAAAGGAAGTTACCTGGGGACCTCCCTGGTGGTCCAGTGGCTAAGGCTCTGCGCTCCCAATGCAGGGGACCTGGGTTCAATCCCTGGTCAGGGAACTAGATCCCACATGCCACAACTAAGAGTTTGTATGCTGCAGCTAAAGTTCCCACATGCTGCAACTAAAGATCCACATGCCACAACGAAGATCCCACATGCCACAACTAAGCCCCAGCTCAGCCCAATAAATAATTTTAAAAAAGAAAAGAAAAGAAATTACCTGCACTCCAACCTTCTTTTCAAGGTAGGGGCTCTTAATCCTTTCATGTGATCTGAAAACAAAAGAATCAGAAATCATAAATACATTATCTTTTTCAGAAGATTCCTTGGCCCAAGGAAACTGAGCTGTCTGTTCTTTTTAGGCTTCCTTTCAAGAGAAAATAAATGAGAGGTTCACTTTTATAGGAGCACTGATTTGTATGAGCTACTGGCTCTTGCTTCTGCAGATGAAGAATCCACTGAAAATAGGAAAAGAACCACTAAAAGTTGACCACCTCTGAGCCAACAGAAGCCATTTAAAAGGAGAATGATCCTCTGCATCTTAGGGCAGAGTCTAAATCACTCAGAGTAGCCACAGAAGAATGCATGACCTCATTCAGAACTGCTTCCATCACTTTCCTTTACTCTCTTCTTTCATTTCAGTCCAACCACCCTTCAGACCATGCTCTCTGTGACCTCTTCAATTCCAGTCACTAAAGTTAGTCCATCTGGAAATTCAAGTTTGCTTCCATGGAATCCTCAAGAAAACCATTCAGGCTTAGGCCAGAATAAGAAGAGTTTCATTATCTTCTCAGCCTACTGTGACTGCTGTGTTGAAAGGTGGGTTATTGCTACCCACAGAGGCTTGCTCCACAGCTTGCCAAATTAACAAACACAGAAAGGTGACTTTTAAAGAAAGGTAACATTTAAACCAAATGGTACATTAAATATATAGTGCATTATAATATTACATTTTGAATCTTTAGCATGCAAAAGCCCAGATAACAAGAACCAAACATTTTGAAATTGCTTAGTTAAATCAAACCAATTCTAATTATCCTAATTCCAAATAAAAACCAAAAGAAAGCTTAGACAAAACAGACTTTAAAACAAAGACTCTAATAAGAGACGTTATCATGTTACATATGATAATGTAATATTTACAAATGTTATATCCTCTTGTTGGGTCCATCCAACAAGAGAATATAACGTTTGTAAACATTTATGCACCCAACAGAGGAACATCTAAATACATAAAGCAAATATTAACAGACTTAAAAGGAGAAATAGACAGCAATACAGTAAGAGCAGGGGACTTTAATACTGCACTTAAGTCAATGGATGGATCATTCAGTCAGAAAATCAGTAACAAAACATTGGACCTAAACAACACATAAGATCAGATGAACTTCACAAATATATAAAGAACGCTTCATGCAAAGGCAACAGAACACACAATCTTCTCAAGTGCACATGGAACATTTTCCAGGATAGACCATATATTAGACCACAAAATGAGTCTCAATAAATTTAAGATGATTAAAATCATATCAAGCATCTTTTCCAACTACAATGGTATGAAATTAAAATTAATTACAAGAAGAAAACTGGAAAATTCACAAATAAGTGGAGATTAAACAACATGCTACTGAACAACCAATGGGTCAAAGAATAAATCAAAAGAGAAATTTTAAAATACCTTTAGACGACTGAGAATGGAAATAAAACATACCAAAATTTGTGGGTTGCAGCAAAAGCAGTTCTAAGGGGGAAGGTCAAGAGACAAATGCCTACCTCAAGAAACAAGAAAAATCTCAAATAACCAACCTAACTTTACAACTCAAGAAACTAGAAAAAGAAGAAAAAACAAAGCCCAGAATTAGCAGAAGGAAGGAAATAACCAAGATTAGAAAATAAACTAAGTTGTGAAACTAAGAGCTGGTTCTTTGAAAAGGTAAACAAAATTGACAAGCCTTTGCTAGACTAAGCAACAAAGGAGAAGGGGGGAGGGGGGGAGGGCGAGAGGGAGGGAGGGAGGGAGGGAGAGATAGGACTCAAATAAATAAAATCAGAAATGAAAGAGGAGCTATTACAACTCTTAAAACGGAAAAGAAAGGGTAAGAGACTACTATGAACAATTATACACCAACAAAGTGGACAACCTAGAAGAAATGGATAAATTCTTAGAAACATACAACCTACCAAGACTGAATCATGGTGAAACAGAAAATCGGAATAGACTGATAACTAGTAAGGATACTAAATATCTCTACTAATATCAGTAACTTTAAATATCCAACAAACGAAAGTCCCGGACCAGATGGCTTTGCTAGTGAATTCTACAAACATTCAAAGAACTCAATTTACGAGGCTAGCATTACCCTGATACCAAAACCAGACAAGGACATCACACAAATTACAGACCAATATCCCTGATGAACACAGATGAAAAAAATCCTCAACAAGATATTAGCAAACAGAATTCAACAACACATTAAAAGGATCAGACACCATGATTTAGTGGGATTTATTCCAGGGATGCAAATTTGGTTCAACATCCACAAATCAGTCAATGTTATAATCACATGAACAAAATGAAGGATAAAAAACCATATAATCATCTCAACAGATGCACAAAAAGCACTGGACAAAACTTGACATCCATTTATGATTAAAAACTCTCAATAAATCAGGTATAGAGGGAACAAACTTCAATATAATAAAGGCCATATGTGACAAGCTCTCAGCAAACATCATAATCAGTGGTGAAAAGCTGAAAGCTATTTCTCTAAGATCAGAAATAAGACAAGAACACCCATTCTTGCCTTTTATTCAACATAATATTATAAATCCCAGCCATAGGAATTAGGCAAGAAAAAGAAATAAAAAGTATGCAAAGCTGAAAGGAAGAAGTAAAACTGGCACTATTTACAGACAACATGATACATATATAGAAAACCCTAAAGACTCCATCAAAAAACTGTTAGAGGAATATTGGTCAAGATGGCAGTGTGGGAAGACGCAGAGTTAGCATCTCCCCACAACTAGGGTGCCTGAAGGCTGCGGGTGGGGAACTCTGACGCCCAAGGAGATGGGAGGAACCCCAAAGTGAACCGGTAGGATGTAGGGGGACTGAGAGGGGAGGAGAAGTGGGTGCCAGACAGGATCAGTGCCCCTGAGGCCAGGGAGATCAGGAGAGGCAGAAGGGAGGGGCCCTCTGGGAAGAGCGGCAGAGGAGTGGAGGGCAATCTCCCGGCCCACTTGGGCCAGGGAGCCTGCTGAGCTCCCAAACCAGTACCCACCCCCCCCAAAGCCTGATCCAGGCCACATGGATCCTGGAGGCATAGGAGGGAGGCTGGGGAGATCAGGAGAGGCAGGTGGGAGGGGTCATCCAGGAGGAGCGGGAGAGGAGCGGAGGGCGATTGCCCCACCCACTAGAGCCCAGGAAGCCTGCTGGGCTCCCAGGTGAGGTCCCCTGCCCTCTGAGACCAGGGGTGGGGGGCACGCCTGGGCCCCTTCTGTTCCTTGAGCCTAAGCCCCACCCCACACGGCCCCCAGGACCTTTTCCAGCCCTGTGGGTCCTGAGCATAGGCCCCGACCACCACCCAAACCTCGCCCTTGCTTAGGCCCCGCCCTCCTCAGCCAAGGCCTTCCCCCCTTTTTTCTTCTTTTCCCTCCTCCTCTTTTTTTTACTATTGTGGTACTGATGTACCTTCCAGTTGTTGATTCATCTATACTTTTATTTTTATATTCTTTCTAACATATCTGTTAGTTTCCTAGTCTAATTTTATTTTTTACTTTGTTATTGTTCTTTTTTTTGCCGCCCCATGCAGCTTGCGGGATCTTGGATCACAAGCCCAGGGTCGGGCCGAAGCTCCTGCAGTGGGAGCTTCAAGTCTGAACCACTGGACTAACAGAGAACCTCAGACCCCAGGGAATATTCATCAGAGTGAGGGCTCATGGCGTTCCTCATCTCAGCACCAAGACCCAGCTCTACCCAATAGCCTACAGACTCCAGTGTTGGAAGCCGCAGGCCAAACAACCAGTAAGACAAGAACACAATCCCACTCGTAAAAAAAAAAAAAAAAAAAAAAAAAAATGAGACAGCACACAAATATGTCACAGATGAAGGAGAAAGGTAAAAACCTACAAGACCAAATAAATGAAGAGGAAATAGGCAACCTACCAGAACAAGAATTCAGAGTAATGACAGTAAAGATGATCCAGAATTTCAGAAATAGAATGGAGGCATGGATCAAGAAAATACAAGAAATGTTTAACAAAGATCTAGAAGAACTAAAGAACAAACAAACAGAGATAAACAACACAATAACTGAAATGAAAAATATACTAGAAGGAATCAATAACAGAATAACGGAGGCAGAAGAACGAATAGGTGAGCTGGAAGACAAAATGGTGGAAATAACTGCCAAGGAGCAGAATAAAGAAAAAAGAATGAAAAGAATTGAGGACAATCTCAGAGACCTCTGGGACAACACTAAACGCACCAACATTCGAATTATAGGGGTCCCAGAAGAAGAAGAGAAAAAGAAAGGGTCTGAGAAAATATTTGAACAGATTATAGTTGAAAACTTCCCTAACAGGGAAAGGAAATAGTCACCCAAGTCCAGGAAGCACAGGGAGTCCCATACAGGATAAACCCTAGGAGAAACACACCAAGACACATATTAATCAAACTAACAAAAATTAAATTCAAAGAAAAAATATTAAAAGCAGCAATGGAAAAACAAAAAATAACATACAAAGGAATCCCCATGAGGTTATCAGCTGATTTTTCAGCAGAAACTCTGCAGCCAGAAGGCAGTGGCAGGATATACTTAAAGTGATGAAAGAGAAAAACCTACAACCAAGATTACTCTATCCAGCAAGGATCTCATTCAGATTGGATGGAGAAGTGAAAAGGTTTTCAGACAGGCAAAAGCTAAGAGAATTCAGCACCACCAAACCAGCTTTACAATAAATGCTAAAGAAACTTCCCTAAGCAGGAAACACAAAAGAAGAAAAAGACCCACAAAAACAAATCCAAAACAATTAAGAAAATGGTAATAGGAACATACATATTGATAATAACCTTGAATGTAAATGGATTAAATGCCCCAACCAAAAGACACAGACTGGCTGAATGGATACAAAAACAAGACCCAAATATATGCTGTCTACAAGAGACCCACTTCAGACCTAGGGACACATATGGACTGAAAGTGAAGGGATGGAAAAAGATATTGCATGCAAATGGAAATCAAAAGAAAGCTAGGGTAGCAATACTTGTATCAGATAAAATAGACTTTAAAATAAAGACTGTTACAAGAGATAAGGAGGGACACTACATAATGATCAAAGGATTAATCCAAGAAGAAGACATAACAATTATAAATGTATATGCACACAACACAGGAGCACCTCAATACATAAGGCAAATGCTAACAACCATGAAAGGAGAAATAGACAGTAACACATTAACAGTAGGGGACTTTAACACCCCACTTACACCAATGGACAGATCATCCAAACAGAAAATAACTAAGAAAACACAAGCTTTAAATGACACAATATATCAGATAGATCTAATTGATATTTATAGAACATTCCACCCAAAAGTGGCAGAATACACTTTCTTCTCAAGTGCACATGGAACATTCTCCAGGATGGATCACATCTTGGGTGACAAATCAAGCCTCGGAAAATTTAAGAAAAGTGAAATAGTTCAAGCATCTTTTCTGACCACAACACTATGAGATTGGAAATCAATAACAGGAAAAAAACCTGTAAAAAACACAAATACATGGAGGCTAAACAGTGCACTACTAAATAACCAAGACATCACAGAAGAAATCAAAGAAGAAATTAAAAAATACACAGAAACAAATGACAGCGAAAACACAATGACCCAAAACCTATGGGACGCAGCAAAAGCAGTTCTAAGAGGGAAGTTTATAGCAATTCAATCTCACCTCAAGAAACAAGAAAACTCTCAAATAAATAATCTAACCCTACACTTAAAACAACTAGAGAAAGAAGAACAAGGAAAACTCAAAGTCAGTATAAGGAAAGAAATCATAAAGATCAGAGCAGAAATAATGAAATAGAAACGAAGAAAACAATAGCAAAGATCAATAAAACTAAAAGCTGGTTCTTTGAGAAGATAAAAAAAATTGAGAAACCCTTAGCCAGACTCATCAAGGAAAAAAAGGCAGAGGACGCAAATCAATAAAATTAGAAATGAAAAAGGAGAAATCACAACTGACACTGCAGAAATACAAAGGATTATAAGAGACTACTACAAACAACTATATGCCAATAAAATGGACAACCACAAAGAAATGGACAAATTCTTGGAAAGGTACAATTTTCCAAGGATGAAAAAGGAAGAATTAGAAAATATATACAAACCTATCACAAGTAATGAAATTGAAACTGTAATTAAAAATCTTCTAACAAACAAAAGTCCAGGACCAGATGGCTTCACAGGCAAATTCTATCAAACATTTAGTGAAGAGCTAACACTGATCCTTCTTAAACTCTTCCAAAAAATTTCAGAGGGAGGGACACTCCCACATTCATTGTATGAAGCCACCATCACCTTGATACCAAAACCAGAAGAAGATATCACAAAAAAAGAAAATTATAGACCAATATCCCTGATGAACATAGATGCAAAAATCCTGAACAAAATACTAGCAAACAGAATCCAACAGCACATTAAGAGGATAATACACCATGATCAAGTGGGATTTATCCCAGGGATGCAAGGATTCTTCGATGTACGCAAATCAATCAATGTGATACACCACATTAACAAATTAAGGAATAAAAACCATATGATCATCTCAATAGATGCAGAAAAAGCTTTTGACAAAATTCAACACCAATTTATGATAAAAACTCTCCAGAAAGTGGGCATAGAGGGAACCTACCTCAACATAATAAAGGCCACATATGACAAACCCACAGCCAACATCATCCTCAATGGTGAAAAACTGAAAGCGTTTCCACTAAGATCAGGAACAAGACAAGGATGTCCACTCTCACCACTCTTATTCAACATACTTTTGGAAGTCCTAGCCACAGCAATCAGAGAAGAAAAAGAAATAAAAGGAATACAAATTGGAAAGGAAGTAAAACTGTCACTGTTTGCCAATGACATGATGCTATACATAGAAAATCCTCAAGATGCCACCAGAAAACTACTAGAACTAATCAATGAATTTGGCAAGGTTGCAGGATACAAAATTAATGCACAGAAATCTCTTGCATTCCTATACATCAGCAATGAAAAATCAGAAAGAGAAATTAAGGATACACTCCCATTTACCATTGCAACAAAAGAATAAAATACTTAGGAATAAACCTGCCTAAGGAGGCAAAAGACTTGTACTCAGAAAACTATAAAACACTGATGAAAGAAATCAAAGATGACATAAACAGATGGAGAAATATACCATGTTCTTGATTGCAAGAATCAATATTGTGAAAATGACTACACTACCCAAAGCAATCTACAGATTCAATGCAATCCCCATCAAACTACCAGTGGTATTCTTCACAGAATTATAAAAAAAATTTACAGTTCGTATGGAAACACAAAAGACCCCAAATAGCCAAAGCAATCTTGAGAAAGAAAAATGGAGTTGGAGGAATCAGGCTCCCTGACTTCAAACTATACTACAAAGCTATAGTAATCAAGACAGTTTGGTACTGGCACAAAAACAGAAATATAGATCAATGGTACAGGATAGAATGCCCAGAGATAAACCCACACACATATGGTCACCTACTTTATGACAAAGGAGGCAAGAACATACAATGGAGAAAAGACAGCCTCTTGAATAAGTGGTGCTGGGAAAACTGGACAGCTACATGTAGAAGAATGAAATTAGAACACTACCTAACACCATAGACAAAAATAAATTCCAAATGGATTAAAGACCTAAATGTAAGACCAGACACTATAAAACTCTTAGAGGAAGCCATAGGAAAAACACACTTTGACATAAACCACAGCAAGATCTTTTTTGACCCACCTCTT
This sequence comes from Pseudorca crassidens, assembly GCF_039906515.1. Lineage (NCBI taxonomy): Eukaryota > Metazoa > Chordata > Mammalia > Artiodactyla > Delphinidae > Pseudorca > Pseudorca crassidens. The sequence continues at coordinate 191,668,541 of NC_090296.1, forward strand.
GAGTAATGGAAATAAAAACAAAAATAAACAAATAGGACTTAATTAAACTTAAAAGCTTTTGCACAGCAAAGAAAACCATAAACAAGACATAAAGACAACCCTCAGGATGGGAGAAAATATTTGCAAATGAAAACAACAGACAAAGGATTAATCTCCAGAATATACAAACAGCTCATGCAGCTCAATATCAAAAAAACAGACAATCCAGTTAAAAAATGAGCAGAAGACCTAAATAGACATTTCAGCAAAGAAGACATACAGATGGCCAAGAGGCACGTGAAAAGATGCTCAGCATCTCTAATTATCAGAGAAACGTAAATCAAAACTACAGTGAGGTATCCCCTCATGCTGGTCAGAATGGCCATTATCAAAAAATCTAGAAACAATAAATGCTGGAAAGGGTGTGGTGAAAAGGGAACCCTCCTGCACTGTTGGTGGGTATGTAAATTGATACAACCACTATGGAAAACAGTATGGAGGTTCCTTAAAAAACTAAAAATAGAACTACCGTACGACCCAGCAATCCCACTATTGGGTATATACCCTGAGAAAACCATAATTCAAAAACAGTCATGTACCACACTGCAGCACTATTTACAATAGCCAGGACTAGGAAGCAACCTAGGTGTCCATTGACAGACGAATGGATAAAGAAGATGTGGTACATATATACAATGGAATCTCACTCAGCCATAAAAAGAAACGAAATTGAGTTATTTGTGGTGAGGTGGATGGACCTAAGTCTGTCATGCAGAGTGAAGTAAGTCAGAAAGAGAAAAACAAATACCACATGCTAACGCATATATGTGGAATCTAAAAAACCGGTACTGACGAACCTAGCGGCAGGGCAGCAATAAAGATGTAGACATAGAGAATGAACTTGAGGACATGGGGTGGGAGGGTGAAGCTGGGGCAAAGTGAGAGTAGCATCAACATATATATACTACCGAATTGGGAGACTGGGATTGACATATATACACTAATGTGTATAAAATGGATAACTAATAAGAACCTGCTGTGTAAAAAAATAAAATTCGAAAGTTAAAAAAAAAAGCATATATACACTACCAAATGTAAAATAGTTAGCTAGTGGGAAGCAGCAGCATAGCACGGGGAGATCAGCTTGGTGCTTTGCGATGACCTAGAGGTGTGGGATAGGGAAGATGGGAGGGAGGCTCAAGAGGGAGGGGATATGGGGACGTGTGTATGCATATGGCTGATCCGCTTTGTTGTGCAACAGAAACTAACACAATATTGTGAAGCAATTATACTCCAATAAAGATATATTAAAAACAAAAAACTGTTAGAATAAAGGAATTCAGTAAAGTTGCAGGATATCAACATACAGAAGTCTGCTGCATTTCTACACACAAATAACCATCAGAAAGAGAAATTAAGAAAACAATCCCATTCACAGCTACATCAAAAAGAATAAAATATGTAGGAATAAATTTAACCAAGGAAGTAAAGACTGGTATATTGAAAACTACAAGCACTAATAAAAGAAATTGATGACACAAATAAATGTAAAGCTATTCCATGCTCATAGATTGAAAGAATCAATACTGTCAAATTGTCCATACTACCCAAAGCAATCAACAGGTTCAGTGCAACCCATATCAAAATTCCAATGGCATTTTTCATAGAAATAGAACAAATAATCATAAAATTTGTATAGAACCACAAAAGAACCCCAAATAGCCAAAGCAATCTTGAAAAAAAAACAAAACTGGAGACATGCTCCCTGGTTACAAAATGTATTGTTTCAAATGTATAGTAATTAAAACAGTATGGTACTGGCATAAAAACACATAGATCAACCGAACAGAATAGCAAGCCCAGAAATAAAGCCACACATATAGTGTCAATTACTGAGAATATAGGATAAAGAAACCAAGACTATATGATGGGGAAAGGACAGTCTCTTCAATAAATGGTGGTAGGAAAACTGGACAGCCACATGCAAAAGAATGAAACCTAACCATTATCTTATATACCATACACAAAAATTAACTCAAAATAGATTAAAGACTTGAATCTAAGATCTGAAACCATAAAATTTCTAGAAGAAAACATAGGCCGTAAGCTCCTTGACATAGGTCTTGGTGGTGATCTTTTGAATCTGACACCAAAAGCAAAACTAAGCAAACGACATCAAATTAAAAAGTTTTTGCACAGCAAAGGAAAGCATCAACGAAATGAAAAAATCTACTGAATAGGAGAAAACATTTGCAAATCATGTATCTGATAAAGGACTAATATCCAAAATATATGAAGAACTCATAACTCAACAGCAAAAAAACAATCTGATTTTTTTAATGGGCAGATCTGAATAGACATTTTCCCCAAGACATACAGATGGCCAACGGGCACATGAAAAGATGTTCCACATCATTAATCATCAGGAAAATGCAAATCAAAACCACAATGAAATACCACCTCACACCCATTAGACTGGCTATTATCAAAAAGAAAAATAACAAATGTTGAAAAGGATGTGGAGAAATGGGAACCCTTGTGCACTGTTGGTAGGAATGTAAATTGGTGCAGCCACTATGGAAAACAGTATGGAGGTTCCTCAAGAAATTAAAAACAGAACTATCATATGATCCAGCAATTCCACGTCTGGGTACTTAACTAAAGAAAACAAAAACACTAACTCAAAAAGATATCTGCACCCCCAGGTTCACTGAAGCATTATTTACAATAGCCAAGACATGGAAACAACCTAAGTGTCCATCAGTGAATGAATGCATAAAGAAGATGTGGTATATATGCACAATGAAATATTATTCAGCCATGAAAACTGCTGTCTCACCACGAATTAACAATCTTCATTATAAGTTTTCTAAAAACTGATAATAAGTTTAAAGCTAATTATACAAAATTATTTTCTCTATATAACTTTTTTCCAGCTCTTTTAAGATTAATACATAAATGCTGCTGGAAAGTTAATTTTACTTAAAAAAAAAACTATAACCAAGTAGATTATTTTGAAAGTTTTTTCCTCCTCAAATCATTTATCAAAAATGACTTTCATTTGCATTTTGATTAATTTATGTAAACACTGCCTGTTACCACCCTTGATGAAGGCAAACGGCAAAGGCAGTCCAGCTGGGTTGATGGGGAGACAATGTTAAACAGCCTAACAATAACCCACAAGAAAAAAATCTAATTATCCTAATTACCACCAACACATGTGCCCTCAAATCTGTATGTGACAATCCTTAACTCTTGAAAACAAGGCCGTCACCACACCTCAAGTGGGCGACGTTGACCAAACACGTGCCGCCACAGGACAGTCCACCTGCCCCCTCACAGTGTGCATCTCCTCAGGTCACTCCTGGTCCATGCTTTTAGGGCCAATGAGTGCATGCCAGGGCAGGACTCTCCCTTATGGGGGTTTCCAGAGAGTCTGAGTCACGGCAAACACAAGGCTGACTCAGGACTCTGCTCCAGGCTTCCAAACTACCTCAGTGTGCAGCAACCCGTCCTATCAAGACAACCCAGCCCACCACCCCAGTCAAGGGAATCTGGGGAGTTTACTTTGTGATGCTAGGACTGCACCCAGCATCTCCCTTCCAGGGCCTTTTTCCTTTTCCTTGACCAGAATAAATCATCTTAAGTGGTCTCCGGAAGGGGTCCTCCCCCACGCTGGGCCACTATCTCGGGTCACGGGTCCCCTCGTGTCCTCCAGGCCTCACTGGTGCTTAGTCAAGTCTGCCCTGAGCACAGCGCTGGGTTCCAGATGGGCCATAAAGAGGCATCAAACGGGTCCATGGCCCACCTCAACTTCTATCAAACTGTGATGTTAACATGTTCATGTGTATTTTTTTAAACAAGAGTCCATGGACCTTGTCAGATATTCTATATTAGTCAGCTCAGGCAGGGTGGCTTAAACAGAATGTATTTCTAACAGTTCTGGAAGCTAAAGTCCAAGATCAAGGTGCCAAGGTTGGTTTCTGGTAAGGCCTCTCCTGCCTTATAAAGAGCCCCCTTCTTGCTGTGTGCTCACATGGCCTCTCCTCAGTGTGTATGTGGAGAGAGAGAGATCTCTCTTCCTTTTCTTCGAAGGCCACCAATCCTATCAAATTAGGACCCCACCCCTATGACCTCATTTAACCTTAATCACCTCCTAAAAGCCCTTTCTCCAAACACAGTCACACTGGGGGTTAGGGATTCAATATATGAATTGGGGGGGGGGGACACAATTCAGTCCATGGCACATCCAAAGAAGTCTTGTTTCCCAAAAAGGTTAAAAACCACCAGTAGGTAATGTGGCAAACCTCAGAAAGCAGAAGTTGAGTTCTTGCCCTTGATCAGTTTACCTCCTCATTGGGAAAACAGACCCACGTGGGATTAGAGCACAGGAAAAGTTCTTATACACTGCTGGACAGGAGAGAGTCTTGCTTAATGTACAAACTAATGATGCTGCCTTCACAATTACACTTCAATTTAAAAAGTAAAATCAATAAATAATATAAATACAAAAACAAATGAACAAATTCCTCTAGATGAACTCATTCTCCAAACTCACTACTCCAAAACATGAAGGCCAAGCCCCAAATCCATTCTTTAATTGTGGCCACCACATGTGAGTTCAGAAATGCTGGCAGACTCAACACAAAAGGTAAAAATATCCTCCTCCACCAGTGGCTTCTCAATGAAAAACAAGACAAAAACAAAAATATTGTCCTCAAAAATAAGCAGAAAGACCCTCACAGAGGCTCATGTGCTTTTTTAGCAAATTGATAGAGGAGGTCCAGATTTTCGTCATTAAAGAGAGAGAATTAGGGACTTAGAACCAGAAAGCAGAGCCATTCCCCAAAAGCAGAAATTTCAATGATTTACACCAGGTTAAAGTGAGTGATTCCACACACAAGACAACAGCTGATCTTCACATCAACTGTGTGATGAAGGGCATGTTTTGATATCTGTAATTTACTTTAAAATCACACCGTGTGATATATACGTGAATATGTATGAGTCACTCCTCAAAAGTGGGGTTGGGGGCATCCTGCTTAAGCTACTCTGGGAGTCCACACTCCAAGAGGCAGCTTCTAGAACGCTTCAGTTAAGCTTCATCTCTGGTCAATGCCCAAGGCTGTGCTAATTATAATTAGCACAATGAATACTAAACCTGTTTTCATAGGTAAAGTTAGTGACGTGTCAGTCAGCATACCAGATGTTAAAAATGGACAGTGGTTGTGAAGTTAGTGGTGCTCCAGCTCTGGAGACCGGCTAAAATGTTTTAGAGACGCTCCAGTCTTGCCTGGAGCATCTAGCCTCGGGACCATATCATTAGGGGGTGATGCTCCAAGCTTAAGTCCTAACCGCCTCCAGCTGTGAAATCTTGGTATTCTGGTTGCCTGACCTGGCCGTCTGTAAAGTAAACCGCATCCTGCCTCTAGACCAAAATGAACCTTTCATGGGGGAAAAGAACATCTATAAGGAGGCGGAGCTTGCACTTCGCCGAGCTTACAGACAGAATGTTTAATTTGAGTGCGTGCATGCTTGCTAATCAATGTCTGCGGGTGTGGCACAATTTCATCTAAACTTGTCTTTATAACATGATCGCGAGGATATGGGGGAAGAACTAAGTAATCCTTGCCAACCTCTGACTATTGGGCCTTGGGAGAACTTCCCCCAAAATCGAATAGTTGTGCCTGATCAAAGTGGCTTGGGTCAGTGACAACTGGGAGTCGCTGTTCTGTCCCGCGGTACCGATGAGGAATTAAATCGTCAGACGGGCTGAAGAGCCCGCCGGGACAAGGTGAGTCGCTAGTCTCTCCCCTGGCCTCCCAAAGCCTGAACTCCCTCCTGAAGGACCCCGACCCCCGCCTTCCCTCCCTCCAGCCCCTGGACGACCTCACTGCGGGGCCCGAACCCGCGCAACCCGGCTGCCCGGGACTGGGCACGCGCTGCGCTCGCTCACCTTTGTGGCAGTGGGACAGGAAGTAGGCGCGGGCCCTCAGGTTCTCCCGGTCGAAGCGGTCTATGGAGATGGTTGGATACTCGGCCATCTGCCCCTCGAAGCAGCTCATTGCGTCCGCCAACCCGGCCGGACTGGCCCCCAGCCTAGAAAGCAACGGAAGCCCCAGCCGCCACCGGCCGCGCCGCCACTTCCGGAAAGCTGCCGCCGCCTCACCATTGGCCGGCCGGGCGCAGCCACGTCCAATCATAGCAGCCCCTCGGCCCGGGGGGCGGGAGGGGGGCAGCGCCAAGGAGCTTCCAGTCAGTTCCCGCAGCCCGCGACCTGCGGGGTGAAACCAACTAATTGGGCTACCCTGCGCTCAAAGCTGGGAGGACGGGTGGAGGAATCCAGGGTGCAGTGCGAGGAGTGAGGCTCCTCCCGGATACCTTGACATAACACGGTGTCACTCTGGTGAAGAGTTGCCCGTGTCTGTGCAGGAACGAGAACGCCAAGGGAGACAACACCCAGAACAGGCGGCTCCACCCAGGGATGCGGCGCTTGGCTTTGAAATCGGATGCATTCCACTTCCTGCTTGTCAGCTGCGATCCTGCAAGCCTTCTTTTGCTTCTCTTCCTCTTTCTTGTCCCTTCCCAATGTCTACCTTATAGGATAAATGTCAGAATTATGTGAGAAAACGGTATCAGTCTTGTGGTAGATTCGAAAACTCTTAGTCCCTGCTTCCCTTTATACGTAATCTACAAACGGAGTAAATCCACGATCCCTGATGATCACAGCTCAGATGCATGATCTTAGGGTAGATAAGTAAAGATCCCAAGGAGAGCTGAGCTGCTAGTGTCCCCTACCTCCACCCCTTTTGACCTTTTTCTTTTTTCTAACTTTTTTTTTCTTTTGGAAGTTAGAAAGATGTATAAAAGAAAAAAGATTGGTAGGGTAATGGGCGAAAGGTCTGGAATTTTTTCACCACCAAAGCAACTTTATGAAAAGGTTTGCTAAAGTATTAACATTCACCGAATAGTCACAATGGCATTACCCGCGCCCCTTAGCAGCAAGTCTCCTTTGACACCACAGTATTATTAATCACAACTCCAATACTTGAAGTCCTACTTTGTGCACAGCACCGAACAAGCCCTGCCGTGATGACAGAGACGACTAAGATGCGCCTACGAGTCATTTTCAATCTATTTGGAGACAAGAACTTTGCAGAACGTGGTAAATAAATGCTTCCACAAGACACAACGTAATGTAGGAATAAATTCAGTAACAATGCGTTCTAGCCAGGGAAAACAAGAATCAGAATGCCACCCTCAGAGAATATCGGCGTGTTCCCTGCAGCCACGGCAGACAGTTCTATTCAAATACAGATTCTGGTGAAATGCTAAGGAGGAAGGGGGGGGGGGAGAAGAGGGAGGAGGTGTGGACACATTGTCACGAATCTGAGTAAAACACCCTGCTAGTGTACATTGCCAACACCTTTGATTTGGCATAAGATGGTTTGTCATAGGATAAAAGAAGGCTGTCGCTGTGACTAGGCTGTCTATACCTAAAACCAAATCTTGCACTGAGCCTGGTATTTGCAGAATCCAGTGTGTCTACCTCTGACAATGAAGCTCCTGGCCATACAGGTCAAGATGAGGCTCGTATTCTTATTTATTTGTCCCCGTGTTTATTCCCTCCTCTAAACAATGGATACAGGACAAGAGAATAAAGGCAAACAGAGAGTCAGGATTAAAAGATAGGGTATAAAATAGTAAAGATGGGTAAGCATAGCCCAAGCACATGTAATATTGGCTCTTGTAGAGGAAGATTCAGTCACTTACTAGACTTTGGCATCCTCACAATACAGATGAAATGGACTTTCGGAAGAAGCCCAATTACCTGGATACTAAGTCCCAGGAGAAATGCCTCTTGTGGTTGCTCATAAAGAAAAGAGTGAAACATGATTAGTCATTGCTATGTCCTCCTTCCCCAGCTGGGAATTTCTATCCTTCTGCAATCTCAAAGCTCTTTGGACTTCCAAGTCCTCAATTTATTCTGTCCCAGAAGGACAGAAAACTGCTATTAAGTTTATGTTAAATACCTAAAAACTACTTATTGAGGTAGATACAAGTTTTTGTTAGGAACTCAGTACAGAATATCTTTTTCTTAATTTTATGTACTTATAAATCGTTGTCCATAGTGTGGAGGAAGAATGTCACTTGCCATATCAGTCAGCAGAGGATGTTTCAGCCATCGAGAAATCAGCCACTGCAGTTACCCCCCCCCCTCAACAATGCACCCTGAGGGGATTCAGGATGGAGAAAAATAGGATACCAGCCCTAGATAGTTAAGGTGCAGATCAAGGGAATAATTTCAGTAAGCCCAGACTCTTGCATCCTCCCATACATAGAAACGCACTCAAGGAGATGTCTGGTTTTTCTTTAATTAGCCATAATTTTTTGATGTTTGACTACCTGATTTGTTGTTGTTTTGTTTTTTGCAGAAACTCCTATATATCCTAGCTCCTCCCTTACCTCTTTGAAACAGACCCTGAGAGCTATCTGAGAGGCTGTATCCCAGGCTTAAGTCCTCAGTCTGCCAAATAAAACATAAGTCTCAACTTTTAGGTTGTGCTTTCTTTTTTTCAGTTGACAATATAAACAACTTGCATTATAAATTTACTGTATCCTATGCTATTCTTTTATAAAAAATACAGGCTCTGGATAGCGCTGCATCTGAGCCACTACTATTTATGTGATCTTGGTTAAGGTAACCTCTGCATAACTCAGCTTTCTCATCTTAAAATGGTGGTAACAATGAAGTCCACACAACGTCCTGGAAAACTGTAAGAGCTCAATAAATATTAGCTATTATTATTTATTCGGGGTATTTACTACTATATGATCTCACTGATATGTGGACTTTAAAGAAATTGCACTCATAGAAACAAAGAACAGACTGGTAGTTGCCAGAGGTGGGGGAGGGGTGGGAGAGATGACTGAAGGTGGTCAGAAGGTACAGACTTCCAGTTATAAGATGAAAAAAATCACGGGAATTGTAATGTACAGCACAGCGACTATAGTTGACAATACTGTACTGTATACTTGACAGTGGCTGAGGAAGTGGGTATTAAAAGTTCTCATCACAAGAAAACGAAAACTGTATGCTCTCGGGAGTGCCAGAGGACTGGGGGAAATAGAGACTTCAGTCTTCAAAGGCACACACAAAATCTCATGCACACCGGGACCTAGAGCAGAAGCTGAAATGTTTTTTATTTTTATTGGCTGCGTTGCACGGCTTGCGGGATTTGAATTCCCCAACCAGGGATCAAACCTGGGCTCTTGGCAGTGAGAGTGCAGAGTCCTAACCACTAGACCACCAGGGAATTCCCAGAAGCTGTAATTTAATAGGAGCCTGGGTCAAACCTACCTGCTGATCTTGGACAGTCTCCCAGAGAGGCAGGAGGCGACTGCAGCTCTTCCTGGAGACACAGACACTCGGAGCCAGTTTTAGGAGCTTGCTCTACCTTGTGGACACTGGCACTGGCAAGCACCAGTACGGAACCCTTTCTCTAGCTTATGAGTCCCAGGACCCAGCCCTGCCCTGGCCCCACAGCCTACAGGGGCAAGTGCGGGGATGCCTTAGGCCAAGCAACTAACTGCATGGGCCCACGGCCCTACCTACCAGCAGACAGGCTGCCTCACTACCTCCTGAGCCCCCAGCCGCTACTGGACACAGCCCTGCCTACCAGAGGGCCCAGGACATATCTCCACCCACCAGTGGGCGGGCACTGGCCCCATACTCCCCTGGGCCTGGCTCCAGTCTCCAGCGAGCCTGCTCTAGCCTCTAGACCATCCTCACCCACTGGGGAGCAGACACCAGTCACGAGAAAACCACAGCTCCACAGCCTGTGGACCCAGCCTGCCTACCAGGAGATCAGACCCTGCACTGGGACCAGCTGAGCCCTGGCCCTGCCCACTAGCAGGCCAATAAAAGCTTCAAGATGCCCCAGACCCTGCCTCCAGCTGTGTCAGGAACCAGCCCCACCCACCAGCAATCTGACACCAGCTCTGAGACCCCACCCCACCCCAACCCCGGGCCATGCAACAAGATTGCAGGAGCCAACTCTGCCTGCCAGTAGACTGGCATTAGCTCCAGGACCTGGTTTCACCCACCAGTGGGTAGCAACAGCTCCAAAGTCTTCTGGACCCGGACTCCTCCTACCAGTGAGTCAGCACTAGCCCCAGGACCACCCCTACACACAGGGTTCTGCAGTCAGCCACCTCGTGATCTGGTCCTACCAACCAGTGGCTGGCAGCCTCCATACAAGGCAGGGCCTGGCAACAAACCAGACCAGCGGCCAACCAAGCCTACCAACCTGCCTACATAGTCAGCCTGCCACAACAGAAGGACCCAACAGCCCTCATAAGAGGAGGGAACCTATAGCTCGGGTGACAAGAGGGGAGTGTGCTGATGGGATGCACAGGATATCTCCTACAAAAGGCCAGTTCTCTAAGGTCAGGAAACGACCAATCTACCAGACACATAAAAATAAAAACAGTAACCTAGGCAAAATGAGGTGACAGAGGAACATGTTCCAAATGAAGGAACAAGATAAAATCCCAGAAGAAGAGCTAAGTGAAGTGGAGATAGGCAATCTACCCAAGAAAGAGTTCGGGGTAGTGATAGGTAAGATGGTCAAAGAACACGGGAGAAGAATGGATACACAGAGTGAGAAGTTAGAAGTTTTTAACAAAGAGTTATAAACTGTAAAGAACAACCAGAAATTAAGAATATAATAACTGAAATGAAAAATGCACTAGAAGGCATCAACAATACAAAGGAACAAATCAGCAACCTGGAAGACAGAGTAGTGAAAATCACTGATGCTGAACAGAAAAAAATAATGAAAAGAAATGAGGACAGTTTAAGAGATCTCTGGGAAAACATAAAGCATACTAATATTCACATTATAGGGGTCCCAGAAGGAGAAGAAAGAGATAAAGGGGCTGAGAACATACTTGAAGATGTAGAAGCTGAAAACTTCCCTAACCTGGGAAAGGAAACAGATATCCAAGTCCAGGAAGCACAGAGAGACCCATACAGGATTTACCCAAAGAGGAACACACCAAGACACATTGTAATTAAAATGGCAAAAATTAAACATAAAGAGAGAATATTAAAAGCAGCAAGGAAAAATAACAAGTAATGTATAAGAGAACTCTGATAAGGCTATCAGATGACATTTCAGCAGATATTCTGCAAGCCAGAAGGAGTGGCACAATATATTTAAAGTGATGAAAGGGGAAAATCTACAACCAAGAATACTCTACAGCAAGGCTCTCATTCAGATTTGATGGAGAGATCAAAATCTTTACAGACAAGCAAAAGCTAAGAGTTCACCATCACCAAGCCAGCTTTACAAGAAATGTTAAAGGAACTTCTCTAAGTGAAAAAGGATAGGCCACATCTGGAAATCTGAAAATTATAAAAGGAAAAAGCTCATCAGTAAAGGCAAATATACAGTAAAGGTAGTGAATCATCCACACACAAAGACAGTAGGAAAGTTAAAAGATAATATAAGTAAAATCATCTATATTCACAATATGCAGTTAAGGGATACACAAAACAGTTAGAAATTAAATATGATATCAAAAATAGTAATTGTGAGCAGAGGAGAGTATAAATGCAGAGTTAAGATGCATTTAAAATTAATCAGCAACTTAAAACAATCACACACACACATTTATTTATTTAAAAACCTCATGGTAACCACAAATCAAAAATCTATAATAGATACACATAAAAAAGGAAAAAGGAGGGCGCAGTGGTTGAGAGTCCGCCTGCAGATGCAGGGGACACGGGTTCGTGCCCCGATCCGGGAGGATCCCACATGCCGTGAAGCGGCTGGACCCGTGAGCCATGGCCGCTGAGCCTGCGCGTCCGGAGCCTGTGCTCCGCAACGGGAGAGGCCACAACAGTGAGAGGCCCGCATACTGCAAAAAAAAAAAAAGGAAAAAGGAATCCAAATATAACACTAAAGATAATCATCAAATTGCAAGAGAACAAAAGAAGGGAAAAAAAAGACCCACAAAAACAACTCCCAAACAATTAACAAAATGGCAATAAGAACATATATATATCAATAATTACCTTAAATGTAAATGGACTAAATGCTCCAATCAAAAGACATAGAGTGGCTGATTGGATACAAAAACAAGACTCATATATATGCTGCCTGTAAGAGAATCCCTTCAGACTTAAAGACACACACAGATTGAAACTGAAGGGATAGAAAAAGATATTCCATCCAAATGGAAATCAAAAGAAAGCCGGAGTAGCAATACTTATATCAGACAAAGTAAATTTAAAATAAAGGCTGTTATAAGAGACAAGGAAGGATAATACATAAGGATCAAGGAGTCTATCCAAGAAGAAATTATAACAATTGTAAGTACATAGGCACACAATATTGGAGCATCTAAATACATAAAGCAAATATTAACAGATATAAAGGGAGAAAAGACAGTAACGTAATGATAATAGGGGAATTTAACACCCCAGTTAAATTAATAGATCATCCAGACAGAAAATCAATAAGGAAACACTGGCCTTAAATGATGCACTAGACCAGATGGACTTAATTGATTTTTATAGAGCATTCCATCCCAAAGTAGCAGAATACACATTTTTTTCAAGTGCATATGGAACATTTTCCAGGATAGATCACAAGCTAGGCCACAAAACAAGCGTCAGTACATTTAAGAAAATTGAAATCATATCAAACATCTTTTCTTACCACTATGCTATGAGACTAGAAATCAACTACAAGAAAAAAACCCACAAGCACTTGGAGGCTAAACAATATGCTACTAAGCAACCAAAGGATCACTGAAGAAATCAAAGAGGAAATCAAAAAATACCTGGAGACAAATGAAAATGAAAACACAATGATCCAAAATCTATGGAATGAAGCAAAAGCAGTTCTAAGAGGGAATTTTATAGCGATAAAAGCTTACCTCAGGAAATAAGAAAAATCTCAAATAAACAACCTATCCTTATACCTAAAAGAACCAGAAAAAGAAGAACAAACAAAACCCAAAGTTAGTAGAAGGAAAGAAATTATAAAGATCAGAGGAGAAATAAATGAAATAGAGGGCTTCCCTGGTGGGCAGTGGTTGAGAGTCTGCCTGCTGATGCAGGGGACGTGGGTTCGTGCCCTGGTCCGAGAAGATCCCACGTGCTGCGGAGCGGCTGGGCCCATGAGCCATGGCCTCTGGGCCTGCGCGTCCGGAGCCTGTGCTCCGCGGTGGGAGAGGCCACGGCAGTGAGAGGCCCGCATACCGCAAAAAAAAAAAAAAAAAAATGAAATAGAGACTAAAAAATATATATATATAGAAAAGATCAATGATCTGATTCTTTGAAAAGATAAGCAAAATTGACAAGTCTTTAGCCAGACTCATCAAGAAAAAAAAGCGTGAGGGCCCAAATCTATAAAATCAGAAATGAAAAATAAGAAGTTACAACTGATACCACAAAAATACCAAGGGTTATAAGAGAATACTACAAACAACTATATGCCAATAGTACGGACAACCTAGAAGGAATGGACACATTTCTAGAAATGCACAATCTTCCAAGACTGAACCAGGAAGAAATAGAAAATATGAACAGACCAATTGCCAGTAATGAAACTGAATCAGTAATAATAAAAAGGAAACTCGCCAAAAGTCCAGGGCCAGATGGCTTCACAGGTGAATTCTACCAAACATTTACAAAAGAGTTAACACCTAACCTTCTCAACCTATTCCAAAAAATTGCAGAGGGAGGAATGCTTCCAAATTTATTCTACAAGGCCAGCATCGCCCTGATGCCAAAATTAAAGAGATCACACACACACAAAAATTACAGACCAGTATCACTGAGGAGTATAGATGCAAAAATCCTCAACAAAATATTAACAAACTGAATCCAACATTACATTAAAAGGATCATATAGCATGATCAAGTGGAATTTATCCCAGGGATGCAAGTATTTTTCAGTATCCACAAATCAATGTGATATACCACATTAACAAATTGAAGAATAAAAATCATATAATTGTCTCAATAAAAAGCTTTTGACAAAATTCAACATCCATTTATGATAAAAACCCTCCAGAAAGTGGGCATAGAGGGAACATGCCTCAGCATAATAAAGGCCATATATAACGAGCCCACAGCTAACATCAAACTCAATGGTGAAAAGCTGAAAGCACTTCCTCTAAGAACAGGGAGAAGACAAAGTTGCCCACTCTTGCCACTTTTATTCAACATAGTATTGGGAGTCCTAGCCACAACAGTCAGACAAGAAAAAGAAATAAAAGGAATCCAAATTGGAAAGAAGAAGTAAAACTATTGCTGTTTACAGATGACATGATACTATACATAGAAAACCCTAAAGATGCCACTAGAAAACTACTAGAGCTCATCAATGAATTTGGTAAAGTTCCAGGACATAAAATTAATAAACAGAAATCAGTTGCATTTCTGTACACTAACAATGAGCTATTGGACAGAGAAATTAAGGAAACAATCCCATTTACAATCACATCAAAAAGAATAAAATACCTAGGAATAAGCCTACTGAAGGTGGTAAAAAACCTGTACTTGGAAAACTATAAGACAGTGATGAAAGAAATTGAAGACGACACAAACAGATGGAAAGATATACCATGTTCATGGATTGGAAGAATTAATATTGTTAAAATGACCATGCTACCCAAGGCAATCTATAGATTCAAAGCATTCCCTATCAAAATATCAAGGGCATTTTTCACAGAACTATAACAAATAGTTTTAAAATTTGTATGGAAACACCAAAGACCCTGATAGCCAAAATGATCTTGAGAAAGAACAGAGCTGGAGGAATCACACTCCCTGACTTCAGACTGGACTACAAAACTACAGTAATCAAAACAGTATGATACTGGCACAAGAACAGACACATAGATCAGTGGAACAGGACAGAGAGCCCAGAAATAAACCACACATTTATGGCTAATAATCTACAACAAAGAAGGCAAGGATATACAATGGAGAAAAGACAGTCTCTTCAATGGTGTTGTTGGGAAAACTGGACAGCTACATGTAAAAAATGAAATTAGAACACTTCTAACATCATATACAAAAATAACTCAAAATAGATTAAAGACCTAAATGTAACACCAGAAGCCATAAGATTCCTAAAAGAAAACATAGGCGTAACACTCTGACATAAATTGTCACAATGTGGGACCTCCCTGGTGGTGCAGTCGTTAAGAATCCGCCTGCCAATGCAGGGGACACGGGTTCGAGCCCTGGCCAGGGAAGATCCCACATGCCGCGGAGCAGCTAAGCCCATGCACCACAACTACTGAGCCTGTGCTCTAGAGCCTGCGAGCCACAACTACTGAGCCCACGCACCACAACTACTGAGCCCACGTGCCACAACTACTGAAGCCTGTGTGCCTAGAGCCTGTGCTCCACAACAAGAGAAGCCACTGCAATAAGAAGCCCGCGCACCACAACGAAGAGCAGCCCCCGCTCGCCACAACAAGAGAAAGCCCGCGCGCAGCAACTTAGACCCAACGCAGCCAAATAAATAAATAAATGATAAAGTTAAAATAAAAGATTGTCACAATGTTTTTGGAGGTCTGTCTCCTAAAGCAAAGGAAATAAAAGCAAAATAAACAGATGGGACCTAATTAAGCTTAAAAACTTTTGCGCAGCTAGGAAACCATCAACAAGCCCAAAAGATAACCTACTAAATGGGAGAAAATATTTGCAAGTAATACGACCTATAAGGGGTTAATATACAAAATATTTAAACAGCTCATACAACTCAACAGCAAAAAAACAAACAATCTAATTTTAAAATGGGTAGAAGACCTGAACAGACATTTTTCCAAAGAAGACATACAGCTGGCCAACAGGGACATGAAAAGATGCTCAACATCATTAATCAACAGAGAAATGCAAATTAGTACCACAATGAGATATCACCTTACACCAGAATGACTATCATCAAAAAGAACACAAATAAATATTGGTGAAGGTGTGGAGAAAAGAGATCCCTTGTACACTTTGGGGGGAATGTAAATTGGTGCAGCCACTGTGGAAAACAGTATGGAAGTTTCTCAAAAAACTAAAAATAGAACTCTCATATGACCCAGCAATTCCACTCCTGGGTATATATCAAAAAAAAAAAAAAATCCCCACTAATTCGAAAAGATACATGCACTCCAAGGTTCATAGCAGCATTATTTACAATTACCAAGATATGGAATCAACCTAAGTGTCCATCAACAGATGAATGGGTAAATAAGAGGAGATAGATATATATATATAAAGTGAACTACTACTCAGCCATAAAAAAAGAATGAAATTTTGTCATTTGCAACAACATGGATGGACTTGGAGGGCATTATGCTAAGTGAAATAAGGTAGATAGAGAAAGACAAATACTGTATGATATCGCTTATTTGTAGAATCTAAAAAAAATTTTTTAAACTAGTGAATATAACAAAAAAGCAACAGACTCACAGATATAGAGAACAAACTAGTGGTTACCAGTAGGGAGAGGGAAGCAGGCAGGGGCAAGACAGGGGTAGGGGATTAAGAGGTACAAACTACTATGTATAAAATATACAAGCTACAAGGATATATTGTACAACACAGCGACTATAGCCAAGATTTTATAATAACCATAAGTGCAGTATAACATTTAAATATTGTGAATCACTATGTTGTACACCTGAAACTTATATAATCTTGTACATCAACTGCACACCAATAAGAAAATTATTTTAAGGAAAGGACCAGATCAAGAAGGTCTTGTACACCAAGCCAAGGAGTTGAAACTCTAACTTGAGTGACAGTGGCAAGCCAGGGTGGTTTGAAACAAGGCAGTGACAGGTGAGATTAGAGCAGTATTTCTCAAAATATGACACCTGGAAGAACATCACCAGTAGTATATTTGGAAATGGGTTAGAAATGAAAATTCTCTCCCCCAGCCCAGACCTACTGAATCAGAAACTCTGGGGATGGGCCCAACAGTCTTTTGGGGGGTTTTTTTGTTTGATTGTTTTTGTTTGTTTGTTTGGCCGTGCCACTTGGCATGTGGGGTCTTAGTTCCCCAACCATGGATGGAACCCGCACCCCCTGTGCTGGAAGCGCAGAGTCTTAACCACTGGACCACCAGGGAAGTCCCATGGCAGTCTGTTTTAACACACCTTCCCCTCCAGGGGATTCTGATAGATGCTAAAGTTTGAGAACCACTGGATTCAAGTTTAGAAAGACCACTCAGTCTGGGGCTGGGTGTCTGGGTAGGGAGCTACTGCAACACTCCAGGAAATACGATAGTGAGAATTCATTTTTTCATTTAACAAATACTTGTTGACCATCTACTATGTGCTAGACACTGTTCTAGACACTAAAGATTCAGCGGTGAGCAAAGCAAAGCCCATGCGGTAATGGAGCGCACGTTCTAGTGGAAATAATATCTATTGACATCGTTTATGCAGTTCCAGATGCTGTCCTAAATACATTTAGGTGTATATTTATTTCTTCATCCTCACAACAACCCCATCAGATAGGTACAGTTTTTGTCTTCATTTTACAATTAAGGAAACTTAGTTTAAGTAGTAGAACCCAGATTCAAATCCAAGGTCATGCCCTAGATGCCAATGTCCTAGGCACCATGCTGTACCGCTTCCACAGCATCATAGTGGCAGTGGTAGTGAAAGATATTTATTCAGAATATATTGTTTTAGTACCTACTGAGTGCTAAGCACTGTTCTAGGAATTTAGTTAACAAGATCTCTCTCTTGATGGAAACTACATTCTAGTGAAAGATAAATAATAAAATTAAGAAACAAGCAATATAGGGCTTCCCTGGTGGTGCAGTGGTTGAGAGTCCGCCTGCCGATGCAGGGGACAAGTGTTCTTGCCCTGGTCTGGGAAGATCCCACATGCCGCGGAGCGGCTGGGCCCGTGAGCCATGGCCGCTGAGCCTGCGCGTCCAGAGCCTGTGCTCCGCAACGGGAGAGGCCACAGCAGTGAGAGGCCCACGTACCGCAAAAAAAAAAAAAAAAGAAAGAAAAAGAAACAAGCAATATAAAAAAGCATTATGCTAAGAAAAGGAAAAAAAAGAAGCAAGCAATATAAATAGTATATTAGAAGGCGATAAGTCTTGTGGAAAAAAGAAACACGAGAACATAGTAAGACAGATAGAGAACGTGATGGGAAGAGAGAGCTACAGGGATTGGGATGGGCAAGTTGAGATATCAACAAAGACTTAAAAACAAGGAAGTTAGCCAAGGGAATAAATGAAGACCATTCCAGGCAGAGGAAGCAGCTACATCTAAATCCTTAATGTGGGAGCAGGGCGAGGAACAGCCAGGCCAGTGTGGCTGGAGCAGAGTGATCCCCGGCTACAGAGCAAGGGAGGAGGGATTGCATGCAAATCTTGTAGGGCTTTGTTGGTTTTTACTCTGTAAAACGGGAAGCCATTGCAGGATTGGGAGAGAGAAATGACATAATCTTGTTTAGGTTTTAACAAGATCGAACCTATTGTTTTGTTGAGAATGGACTGCAGGGGACAAGAAGAGCCTGTTGGGAACTATTGCAATAACCAGAGGGGGAAAGGTGATGGTGGCTTGCGCTGGATGGGATCAGTAGAGCCAACAGGTTTTGCGGATGGATGGATATTTTGCTGATGGAGGGCCAGAGAAAGTGGACTCTAGGGACCACCTACCGAAAGGGGGAGAGCGTGGAAGGGGCAGGTTTGAGGGTGGGTGCTCGGAGGGTGGCTGTTTTGGACAACCAGACAGACGTTGAATACACGTTGGTTACACAAGTCTAGAATTTGGAGAGAGATCTGGTCTAAGGAAATAAATTTGTGAGTTGTAAGTAAATAGGCAGTCTTTTAAATGATTAATAATGTAGGTAATGTTGGGAAAAGATAAAGCTATAGGTGTCATTTCTCATAGGTTTACTAATTGTCAGGCACTGTGCTCGACCCAGTGGACTGGCTCATTTAATTCCAACAAAATAAGAAGAGGTGGGACAGATAGGAGGTATCTACCATCAGGGACCAGAAGCACCAATGGTCTCTGTTCTCTGACCGGCTTTTTTAAGGAATTCCGTCTGTGATTGATGCAGCGGCAAGCAGTCCTCTCTCCACCTCGAAGTGGGGTTGAGAAGTTGCAAGGCTCCACCCTGCGATCGACTTTCACTCTCCAAACTGGGCCCCGCCCACGCGCTTGCGCACAAAGGCCCGATCGCAGGGGGCGGGGCCTGAGCGAGCACAAAGGGGCCTGAAAGAGTTGAGCGCTCGTGCTGCGCTGGGCGTTGCCGGGCGAAGCGAGTGTCGCCGAGGCCGCTACAGTTGGCCTCTCGCTGGCCCAGCCCAGCCCACGGATCCCGAGTGGAGAACACGAGCACCACCGGACTCGCTGGCGAGCTCCCAGGCGGGGCGCCCCGGCCTCTCAAGGGTGGCCGAACGAGGGTTACCCAGGCGAGCAGGACCCACGGGTGAGTGGGCGCGTCACTGCGGGGGGCCGGGCCGTGCCCGCCCCGCCCCTGTGCCTGCCAGGCCCCGCCCCGAAGCCCAGGCTCCGCCCCTTCTGCCCCGTTGCTCCTTCTGGGTACCTGAGATATGTCCACCTCGCTCCTCTTCTTTCTCGTTTCCTCTTTTTTTAGGAAGGGTCTTTAATTTCGAGTCTCCGTAGTTTCCGCGCCCCCTTTGTCTTTAGGGGTCTCGATTCTGGGGGCTCCTTTCTGAGTTCCTCCTGCAGGTCAGTCATTTGATCCCAGGGTTTAGGATACTTTCTCCATCTCAGCCTTCTCTAGGCAGATTTTACCTTACAGACGTGATTGTTGATTTCTGGAAGAAGAAAAAAAAAAGTTTGAGGGACCAGAGAAGCCCCATCGGTCAGCTCGCGGGGTCCCCGAAAGGAGGGACTTTCTGCTGTGCAGATGCACACTAGCACACCTGGACCATGGACCACCAAGGCCTGTTATGGAAACCAATTCTGTTGTTCAGCTGAACCCCCAAAAACTTTGGGAAGGGAAGTGTAAGAATTGTAGAGATAATCTAGTGAGACCTCTTCTCAGTTCAGGAAGCAGAGGCCCGAGAGAGTGAACTGACTTGGTCCAGGTTACATGCTAGTTAAAAGGCCCCTCCGCCGTATTCTGCTGTGTCTAGGAATAGAAAAAATAAAATGGGGAAAGAAATGGAAGATTAGCCTTTCTTATAGCTCTTGGGGTTTTAATACGACTATAAAAGTAAAAGCACTTTTCAGAGCTAGAAGAAGGTGATGGATGGCTTTTTGCATAGAAGGGAGTTTGAAATTACATCAAAGGCTTCTGTTAGACTAAAACCTCAGATTGTCACGGACTTAATATTGGTGGGATTTTTAAATACCCACATAAACCCTAATACTGTTTAATAAAATTTGATTTTTGCAAACTAGAGAGTCAGGCATTGCCATTTCCTGTTTTTCCAGACACAGCTTAGTATTACAGAGGTCAAATGTATTTTATATAAATTATTTTTTGCCACAGCTGTCATTAAAGAAACCACTAACTTTCGCAGTGCTGAAGGCTACCAGCAGAATTAGTGCTGCCAGTGAATTTCTGGGAACCACGGAAATCTTTAAGGAATTTTAAGTTGATCTTTCCTAGTTTTAGTTGCATTCTGTTTTTAATAAGTAGTAAGTGGTAAGATAGACCAAAAGAATTTACACCATCACCATATAGTATAGCCACTAGGGTTCCTCTTATGGTGAAAATACACTCATGTCCCCTTTAGATATTTCGGGAAAGCAGAGTATTGAAATCCCTGATATGTTTATTTATTTATTTGGCCGCGTGGCATGCGGGATCTTAGTTCCCCTGTGCAGGGACTGAACCTGTGCCCCCTGAAGTGGAAGCACAGAGCCCTAACCACTGGACTGCCAGGGAACTCCCAAATGCCTGATATGTTTAGGGGGATGCATATTTCTACTGAGAAAAATGGCGATTTCCCCAGTAGTTAAGCTGAATGCAGCATATTTTTCTGCTCTATTAAATGTTTGAAAATGATGAAAGGTTACATAGATAACATTTAGGAGAATACTTTTTTTTTTTTTTTTTTGCGGTACGCGGGCCTCTCACTGTTGTGGCCTCTCCCGTTGCGGAGCACAGGCTCCGGACGCGCAGGCTCAACGGCCAAGGCGCACGGGCCCAGCCGCTCCGCGGCGTGTGGGATCCTCCCGGACCAGGGCACGAACCCGTGTCCCCTGCATCGGCAGGCGGACTCTCAACCACTGCGCCATCAGGGAAGCCCGGAAAATACTTTTTGAATGACTTTGAGTAAATAAAAGTATTTTATTATATATCAAAAAGCCAAGCCTCAAGCAGAAATGGCTTGGGTGAAACAAAAATTAAGATAGTATCACTGCTGGGCTTCCCTGGTGGCGCAGTGGTTGTGAGTCCGCTTGCCGATGCAGGGGACACGGGTTTGTGCCCCGGTCCGGGAGTATCCCACACGCCGCGGAGCGGCTGGGCCCGTGCGCCATGGCCGTTGAGCCTGCGCGTCCGGAGCCTGGGAGAGGCCACAACAGTGAGAGGCCCGCTTACCGCAAAAAACAACGACAACAACAAAACATAATAAGCATTTGTAATTATAACTGAAAAAATTCAAAACTTTGAATTCATTTACAGGATGAAACCTACTTTATTAGGTCTGATTTTAATGTATTTCAGCCAATAGAAACGTATTTAAATAGAAGAATGAATTCAAGGAATCATGGTGAAAATTCTGGGCACTTTATTTTAATAAATGACTGTAACATATATTAATATATAATAATTATATAATATTAAAATATACATATATTGTATATAATAGGTATTATATAATATTACATATAATAATAAATGTTAAATGAATGATATATTTTGGTAATAAAATAAGAAGTCACCAAAAAAACAAGTGCAAGATTATGTCTTTGAAAAACTGGCTATACAAGTTTGGTGACTAGACTGTTACGTGAACTAGAGCTGAAAATTTAATTTTAAGGACTACATTGTTTTAAAGTCAGGGATCTCAGTGTCAGGACAGCCACACAGCTGTCATTGACTGTGTTAATAGTCCATCTTCTCACATCAGGACACAGTGGCCTAAGTCAGTGGACTGCAGTGACTGGCATGTTTCGAAACAGTCAAGAAAAGGAAGAGGAAGAAACCATTGCTTCCCAGTAAGAAGAAAAGGAAGAGAGTGAGAAGACTGATCTTACATTCCCTTAACGGACAAAAAGGGAGATAAAGTTTTGAATATGATTAAATGAAATGGTGGTGGGATATTTTGACAATCTCCTGAGCAGTTAAAACGAGGAGTGTGATTTCAGAAATGTATAAACTATTGTCTGAAATAGCAGAATTAGTCTGCAGCATTTAGGACAGCACTCTATAACTCTGAATGCAATTTTATGTATCTTTCAGGGTTGATTTTATTTTATTTCCAAAATAGAACATGAATCCTTCTCACTCTTGGAATTGAATGTTTAAAAATCTAATATATTTACTGGGATTCTTAACTCTCTAATTTTTTTTAAATGCTAGTTTTGTCCATTCTTAAAGGGATTTCCCAAACTGTCACTATTATGTTATCTATTAATGTTGTTTTCACATTTTCAGAAATAACTGGTAATAAGACCTCTGTAGCCATGGCTAGTTCTGACTTGAAACCAAAATCAGTAAGTCATGCCAAAAAGTGGTCAGAAGAGATAGAAAATCTGTACAGATTTCAACACGCAGGATATCGAGATGAAATTGAATATAAACAAGTGAAGCAAGTTGCTATGGTAAGATTTATGCCTCTACAAACCTGAACTCAATATGAGTTTGTTAGGTGGTGAAAAGCACTAAAAAAAAAAAAAAAAAAAAAAAAAAAACCCACCACCAGGGCTTCCCTGGTGGCGCAGTGGTTGAGAATCTGCCTGCCAATGCAGGGAACACAGGTTCAAGCCGTGGTCTGGGAAGATCCCACATGCCGCGGAGCAACTGGGCCCGTGAGCCACAATTACTGAGCCTGCGTGTCTGGAGCCTGTGCTCCACAACAAGAGAGGCCGCGATAGTGAGAGGCCCATGCACCGTGATGAAGAGTGGCCCCCGCTTGCCACAGCTAGAGAAAGCCCTCGCACAGAAACGAGGACCCAACACAGCCATAAATTAATTAATTAATAAAAACAAACAAACAAACAAACAAAAAAACCCACCACCAGCAAAGAACCAGAGAATACTAAAAGGGAATTCTACTCCAGCCTCTCGTTTTACTGATGGGGAGCTGAGGCCCGGAAGAATGATTTTCAGGCAGACTGAGGCAAGAGGTGGTTCCTCAGCACAGAAACATTAAGAATTTTCTAGCTTTTACTGACAACTGCGCTGTGAATCTTTTATGGTAGACCATCAAAGCAGAGTCATTTTCTCTCCCTAAGGTAATTCTATTATCAGATATTCAGTTTGCTGTGGAACTATTATTTCTTTCCTGTTTCTTTTTTATTTTTACCACAAATTATAAAGGGGTTAAATTCTTCTTTAGGTGACAAAATCTCCCGACTTTGGTTGTGTATTCCAGACTTTCTTTTTCTTTTAAGAAGATGTTGGGGGTAGGAGTTTATTAATTAATTAATTTTTTTTTTTTGCTGTGTTGCATCTTCGTTTCTGTGCGAGAGCTTTCTCTAGTTGTGGCAAGCGGGGGCCACTCTTCATCGCGGTGTCCAGACTTTCTTGAGAGACTAGAGACATGGTTTTGCTTTTCAAAGATTATACCAAAATCTAGATACGGCCCCAGTTTATAATGTGATTTTTTTAATTCATTTATTCTACTGAATACTAGGAGGCTGAGTTCGGAAGGATATTATAGAATATAACATAGTATTCATAAATGTATTTTAATTTTTAGAGCTGAGGTTGCAACAAAGTGTTTATTATTAACTTGTTTTTTATTTCTGTTTTATGTTTTTTTATTATTAACTCACCATTGTTCAGAGACTAATTCTTAGATGGGTTTTTCAGATCCCCATATTCTTTTTCTTCCTTCATTCTACTCTTTGATCTCTACTTAACACGTCCTAAAAAAGTAGATAGGAAAAAAGATGGAGGCAATACAGAGCTAAAATGTAATAGACTCTTTCATTTAACGGATGTTAATTCAGTAGAGATTATGAGGGGTGGTAAAGAATGAAATTAAACATACTGATCAAATGAGGGTTTGATGGCTGACTATGACTTTCACATATCATTTCTTCATATCTACTAGCATTTTACTCTTTGGTCCCCATTACCAAAAGGGAGTTTTCATTACTCTATCATCTGTGGCTTCTAAATAGCTGTAAAACACAAGCATCAGCATTTTAATACAGTTCAAACATAAGCTTCATGCACTTGCCTTAAGATTGGGATAGGCAATGCCCCTGAAAGGTGTGTAAGACCCAGGATCATATAGGCAAGGTGATCACACAGGCGCTGATGCACCTACACCACCAACCACCCCAGAAACTGTTGCGATTGAGATCAGATAAGAGATAAGAGACTGAGATAAGATCAGATTTAAGGGAACACAAACAACACCCTTAAAGGGGAAGTCCCAAAAAGCACCTGAGCGTTGTGTATGTGTGTGTGTGTGTGTAACAACCCGATCCACTGTATGACTTGACAGTTGTAGAGAGGTTTTGCATTTCACTTCAGTGTATATTTACTGGGTACCTGCCATGTGCAAATTTCTGTGCCAGGTGCTTTAAAAAAATAGATATAAAAACAAGTGCCTGACCTCAAGAAATTTGGAGTACAGGATTTGGAATCAGTCTGCCCAGGCTTTGCATCCTGGCTCTCCTCCTTGGCTAGGGAACCCTGAACAAGGTTCATAACCCTTACTGAGCTCAAGTGTAAAATGGCGATGCCACTGCCTGCTTTAGAAAATTGTCTCAGGAACTAAATGAAACCATGTGTTGCAAGTGCCTCCCATTGTAGTGCTCAGTAGTAGTTTGTTGAGTGAATGAATGGTGTTCAGTGAATGATAGCTTTTATTATTCCTGTATCTTGGAGTGGAAGATTAAGAGTGACGAACAATAAAAACTTATGCAAGTGAAAATATATGCCTCCCAAAATTAAAGGAAGATAAAATTTTCTTCCTTCACAATCTTCCAAAAGGGCTTCATGCCCCGAGAGGCATTTGCAGTGGGCCTTAAAGGATGGACAGGAGGATAACTGAAGGCTTGCCTTGATTGGCAGTGGTCTGAAGGGTTTGGGTGATGTTCTTGTCCTTACCTAAAGCACATGTCCTTATGGGCACTATTAGTGCTTACTGATCTCCTGCCCAAGGAGCGCTGACTTGAGGACCATATCACCCGCCTCCACCATTCTCTAAGGAATTAAGGTTTCCTAGGTTGAATGGGAGTGATGGGTAGAAAGCCAAGAAGAAAAAATTATGAAAGAGCAAAGGGTTATAGAAAGAAAAAATCCTAGAGGTTGATGAGGCAGAACCAGCACATCTGTTTGGAAGCCCCCCCGATTTCCTAGGGTGAGGCAGCTGGAAGTAGGACCTCAGTCCTTGTCTTCTTTGAAGAAATAATTCAGCAAAGTGACAAAGATTGTGAAGCAGATAAAGTGTTCATTGGGAGTAAAGTATGTGTTGAAGAACACACAGGCAGACTCAGAGTTGCACGCAATAGGGGTGGCTGAGATCGCTTACATGGGGGCAGTCTTCTGGGTTACCTCTGGCCAGTTGTCCTGTTCATGCTCACAGTTGGCCTGACTCAGGGTCCTTCCTGGTGGGTGCACACGTATCTCTCAGCCAAGATGGATTCCAGCGTGAAGGTTTCTGGGAGGTTGGCAGGACATATTATGGGCTGGTGGCTCCTCTCTCCTTTGGCACCTCCCGAGACTGAGGACCTTCTCTGCGCACGTGTCCAGCTGGAAAATCCCCTTTGCCACAAGAATGAGAAGACTGTGGTCACATTGTCTTCCACCCAATCAGGGCTCTGCTCCTGCTGGCCTCTTATCTCGAGGTGTCAGCAGGAGGCTGGCTGCAGCTGCTCAGCCTGGGCCCATCTGTCTCCTTCCTCAATCCCACATAAAGTGCTGTGGGTATTTTGAAGCAGCAGCAGTGTACTGTTTCTTCACTGAATAAGGTGGTTGGGGGACCCTACTAAATGAGAGAGCCTCTTGGCCCCAAGAGGAAGACAGCGGTAACGGTATCTTGAGAACTTCTTCCTTTCTCTGCTGAGGGTAATGGAAGCAACAAAGGGCAGGCTTGACCTAAGTGATGGAAAGCATTGCTTTTCTCTATGATGTACGTGTCAGAGAGCCTGCCAAGGTTTACCAGATAGGCTGCTACCCGTTTTTGCTAACTCCTAAATAAACGAGACCACAGAAGAAAGCGAAAATGTGTTGCTAGAAAATAAAGGATGTGTGTTCTTTTGTATGCGTGGCATGTTCGTGTTCCAGTTTGGAAGCTGTGATTTATAAGTGGGGGATTGGAGAATGAGTAGCTGCCTGTAGAGATGATGTTGAAGGACAGGACTTGTTTTTTATGCCGGGAACACAAAAGCGAAATACTAGGGTCTTGACAGTGGTGGAGTACATGTCACACAATCCAGAAGCAACATACCTAACCACAGCAGAAATGCACTGACCTGAGCAAGAAAGTATAACGCGAATTCAGAGAGGAAGGGGAGGAAAATGTCCAAAAAGATCGAGCCGAACGATCAAGTAAGCAAACCAATGTGGCAAACGAGAGAGACTAGTGGGGAGAAGGTAAGAAGAGATTGCTAAGGACTACGTTCATGACCTCAATTTCTATGAAAACTTGAGTTTTCAAGTGTGAACTTGAAACATGGACATGAGGAAATACACGTGTATTTCTCTAGATACAGAGATTTTCTAGATGTAGAGATTGAGATATCTCTAGTCTAACTGCTTCCTTTAGTCACCCCTGTGGCCTGGGCCTAGCCCTAATTTCCTCCTTGGGTATTATTTTTAGAAGTTAGTAAGTAATAATGCTTAAAATAGTTTGTAAACATAAGGATAAAGTTTAGATTATTTTGAATGTTTTATCTTGGCTGCAGAGTAGAAATTTAAATCTAGAAATTGGGATCTGAATTAGTTGCCCTGCAGTATAAGGCTGCCACTTAACGTATGTTGTGTGTTTTATGTGTGTGTGTGTGTGTGTGTGTGTAAGATATCACTAAGAGCTCAAGTATTTTTAAATTTAATGTTGTACTTTAATTGTTTGATGTGACTTGTGTTTTTAACTGTTTGATAGTGAAATATTATATAAAAAGAACATCAACATTACAATATTGGTACTCTGGTTTTCAATATACAGGTAGATCGTTGGCCAGAGACAGGATATGTGAAGAAACTTCAGAGACGGGACAATACTTTCTATTACTACAACAGACAGAGGGAATGTGATGACAAGGAAGTCCACAAAGTGAAAATTTATGCTTACTAGCCTTACTTCTTTGTATTACCTGTCATTATCTTTTTAAAAATCCACTGTTTGATTCTACATATGTAAGTGTCATTTTACAAAAGACTCCAAAATGCAGACTTCAATGGAATGTTTTGAGACACAAAAGCCATGAAACTTGGTCTCTAATAATCATCCCATTCTGTTCTAAAATATAACTGCAGTAGCATTCCATTGGTGCCCGCCTTGGTCTGGTTCTTCCCGTTTTAACCGTGGTAGCATAACTACAGTAAGTCCCCTACATACAAACGAGTTCTGTTCTGAGAGCGCGTTCGTGAGTCCAGTTTGTTCGTAAGTCCAACAGAGCTAGCCTAGGTACCCGACTAACACAATCGGCTATATAGTACTGTACTGTAATAGGTTTAGAATACTTTCACACAAATAATACATAAAAAATACAAAAAATAAAGAAGACATTTTTACTCTTACAGTACAGTCCCTTGAAAAGGACAGTAGTACAGCACAACAGCTGGCATCCAGGGGCTGACATCGAGTGAGCCGGCAAGAAGAGTTACTGACTGGAGGAGGGAGAGGAGGTGGGCGATGGTAGAGCTGAAGGATCGTCAGCGATAGGAGATGGAGGGTGAGCGGCAATTCCACTCATGCCTGACACTGATGGAACGCACGTTCGCATCTTGGAAAGTTCGCAACTTGAAGGTTCGTATGCAGGAGACTTACTGTACTACGCAGGGGAAGAAAGAGCCCCACTTGAAACTATTGCAGCGGTTGTGTAGAGGTTAGTCCCCCCACGCCCATCACTTTGAACTGCTAGACCTGCATTCTGTGGCCCGAGGGGCTTTCTCTTGCCTCTGGAGTCCTTTGCCTCTCACTGAGTTGAGTGAAAATGCCAAGAAATGATGGTGCCTGGGGCGGAGAGGTATCAAAGGCCCAGCCACCTGCTTCCGCAGGGAGGAATCAACCTGAGGTTAATCTTTGCTCACGTGCAGCAGTAACTCATTGGATGACGTAGGCAACTGGTTCTCTTCCATCCTTGCTCCCTTCCCCCACTCCCCTGCCAGCGGCTCTTTCCCTCCTGAATCACCTCCTGGGACTTGGAGCCTGGTCCTGGTGTCAGCTTCTGGGTCCCCTCCCCGCCACCACCACCATAGAAGACGTGTTCCAGTGCTGCCTGGCATCACTGCAGAAACTGCCCAAGTGCTAACGTGCAAAGAAGACAATTAAACCCCGGGAGACTTAAGAAGTCCCCCCAGATCAGTGAGCCTTGAGGCTTTGAAATTAACTAGATGAAAGATATCATTTTCATTATAACTTTTTTGTCACTGATAAGACTTTCTGTTCCCATTGATAAGTTCTGACCTTTAAATAGCTTTTGGGTTACGAGCTCACATATATCAATTCATTCAACTTCAGGTCCTGTTTTCCAGAACTACCTGTCCCACGAAGCTCCGTTAGTTTTTCCCAGTTCAAAACTGTGCCTTTGGGACTTCCCTGGTGGCACAGTGGTTAAGAATCCGCCTGCCAAGGCAGGGGACACGGGTTCAAGCCCTGGTCCAGGAAGATCCCACATGCCATGGAACAAGTAAGCCCGTGCGCCACAACTACTGAGCCTGTGCTCTAGAGCCTGTGAGCCGCAACTACTGAGCCCGTGTGCCACAACTACTGAACCTGCGCGCCTAGAGCCCGTGCTCTGCAACAAGAGAAGCCACCGCAGTGAGAAGCCCACGCATGCAACGAAGAGTAGCCCCTGCTCGCCGCAACTAGAGAAAGCCCGTGCACAAAAACAGAGACCCAATACAGCCAAAAATAAATAAATAAATATTTTAAAAAAAGAAAGAAAAGGCAAGGCACTGACTGGGAGACTAAGTCTGCAAAACATACACAAAATAAAGGACTTATGTCCACAGTATATAATGAATTCTCAATATTAAGACAAGACAATTAAAATTAGGCAAAAAAAATAAAAATAATAAAATTAGGCAAAAGATGTGAACATTTAAAAAACAAAACAAAAGTGTGCCTTTTCAGAACAAACACATCGTGGAAAGGATAAATAGATTGGTAAGCCTCTTTTGTGCCTTTCCCATGCTGCCTGGGGTCATCTTATTTAGCACTTGTTTCAAGTCATTTATCTGTACCTCTATGGTCAGGATTTCTGTCACTGTCTGTCTTCCAGGTTTGGCACACCACTGGGTGCTGGGCATAGGAGGTCTTCTGAATCTGATAATGCTTTTAAAAAAAAATTACTGTGGTAGAATAATTGTCTGCAAAGGCAACCACATCCTTATTCCTGGAACCTGTGGACGTGGTACCTTATATGGCTAAAGAAACACTGCAGATGTGATTAAGAACTTGATATGTGGACATTATCCTGGAAAACCTAGGTGGACCCCGTGTCATCACCCGGGACCTTAAAGAGGGGAGAAGGCAAGTCAGAGTCAGAGAAGATGTGATGAAGGAGGCAGAGGCCTGCGACGTGCAAGGAAGGAGCATAGAATACACAAAGCCCCAAGAGTCTCCAAAAGGAACACGACCCTGCTAACCCCTTGGTTTTACCAGATAAGACCCGTTTCAGACTTCTGGCTTCCAGAACCGTAACAGGATAAACTCATGTTGTTTTACACCGTTTGTGGTGATCTGTTAGAGCAGCGGTAGGAAGTGGACACTGACATGGAATAGATGAAGCCGTAACCATCCGTAGTCTCGAAGTAAGCATGAGGTCAGCCGTGGCCTGCCACTTTGGACATTTTGCTACAGGTTCAGATTCAATCCAAGGAAGTTGGTCAGGCAGTTTTTATCTGGAAAGCTCTCAGTAATTAGCTCGACTGTTCTAAATGCGATGGTATCTCTCTGCAGCAAGACTCACTTCAGAAACATGGCCCTTGGGACCACGAGATGCAGTTTTGGTTCGCTGAGTCCGTGTGACCAGTGCTTTCCCAATGTGCCTTATGGGGAGCATAGCGGGTGCCAATCTTTCTTAAAAAATGGGTAAGCCACTTTCCTCTCAGCTCCTTTTGGCCACTTTTCATAAGTGCTTGTGCCAGCTAACCAGTATGGTGCTGTGGAGAGCGGCATTGGCAGTCACTCATAGTAGGGTGTCTGTTCTGTGTTGGGACTTGGCCCACAGGCTTTGGTCCATGATGGCAAGAGAACCCCAGTCCTGTTCCATACTAGATACTGGAGAAGAGCTGTCCTAACACGCAGTTGCCGGTTTCAGACTGAAGCAGCAAGAGGGCCAGGCTCCCCAGCTTGGCAGGACATCCCCAGTATGAGTGAGCACTTGGGGAGGACCCCTCTCTCCAGGGGATCAGAAACCTGTTTCGTTTCTGCCATTAAGTTGCACTTGGTGATGCTTGTCAGGAAGCAGCTGATTACTCACTAACCATGTATTTATTCTTCCACATTCATTGGTTCTCTAGCCCGGCTGTGCACTGGAATAGCACAAGGCATTATCTAAACAATACTGATGCCTGGACCCCACCCCATTCCAGTTAAACCATAATCTCTGGGGTCAGATCATAGAAAAAAAAACTATACACACACACAGACACACACACACACACACACATCTGTCCTCAGTTGCTAGCACAGAGTTCCTGAAACCCTTGTAACTGAAACAGGAGGGAAGGGGGCAGGGCACAACCTTTAAAAGAATGACATAGCCCGAGGACACGACGTAAACTGAATAGAACCAAACAGGTCCAAGATGGTGGATGAGTCGACTTCCACTAGACCTTGAGACTCAGTAAACGCTCACTGTAACACGTCAGCAAGCTAAATGACACACCCACAGGCGCCATGACAGTTCCAAGGCTGACCATAAAGGTCAAAAAGTGGGCGGTGGCCCAATTCCTGGAAATCCCCGCCCCTTCTCCAAAATAGCTGGAATACTCCTCCCACTCATTAGCCCGTGAAATTACCCAGCCCTATATAAAGACAGAGAACCCCATACCCTGGTGTTGCTCTTGCCTTCTGAGATGGCCCACACTCTGTGGAGTGTGTTTCTCTCTAAATAAATCCACTTCTTACCTATGACTTTGTCTCTCACTGAATTCTTTCTGCGAT
Organism: Pseudorca crassidens; assembly: GCF_039906515.1. Classification (NCBI taxonomy): domain Eukaryota; kingdom Metazoa; phylum Chordata; class Mammalia; order Artiodactyla; family Delphinidae; genus Pseudorca; species Pseudorca crassidens. Next base: position 191,700,013 of record NC_090296.1, read on the forward strand.
GAGACATCAAGAACCTGAGCTTCCTTAAGTCCTGAGACCAGGTGTGCGATCTAAGTTAGAAGAATGTGGGTTCAAGTCCCAATCTGGATGGCATGGTTTCACAACTTCCTAAGTGTGAGACCCCCCCCCCAGAAGCATCTCTTGCTCTCATATTCATCTCTGACCCCCGTCTCTGACACAGGGCTCCTAAAATCCTTGTAAATTCCTAAGTGACGAGAGGACTGGGCGCATCTTTTATTCCACTGAGGTGACTCTGGGTGAACTCCTGGATGGGGGCTGGTCACCAAAAAGATCAAGCTTGGAATTTTCAGCCCTAACCCCACATCCTCCAGAGAAGGGAGAGGGGCTAGAAATGGAGCTAATGTTCCATCATGCCTAGTGACGAAGCGTCCGCAGAATCCCAGTAGCAGAGGGTTCAGACAGCTTCCCAGGGTGTGGGACAAACATCTGTATGGAGAGGGTGTCATGCCCCAACTCCACAGGGACAGAAGCTCCCGACCTTGGGACCTTCCCAGGCCTCACCCAACTTCCACGCTGGTTTCCCAGCCTCCGCTCTCGTCCCTTCCGACCCATTATCTTCACTGCGGCCAGAGTGAGCTTTCTAAACCGCAAATCTGAAAGCTGCCTCGCTGGTAAAACTCTTGGAAGTTCCCTATCATTCTGAAAACGAAGCGTCGATGCCACCCAGTGTTCCGCATGGCCCTTCATGACCTCGTCATTGTTTAGTCCTTGGGCGTCTTCTCTGAAAGCTTCCAACCTCCACACCTAATTGACCTGTTTTCAGACCGTTAAGGCTTCTCACTGGCCGCATGTGGCTCTCCCCACAAGCCAGCCCGATGCTTTTTTCCTGGTTGGCTTCCACTCTTCCTCTTGCTCAGCTGGGCCGCATTTCAGAGGAAGACTTTCCTCACGGTCTCTACCGCCTCCAATCTGGGTGAGAGGTCCTTCCCCTGATAGAGCCCTTTTATTTCAGCACTTGTCACACTCAGTTTTCTCACGCCCCTTGTCTCCTTACAAGACGATGAAGTCAAGGAGGCAGAACTGCCCATGTTTATCGTCTTTGTGTCACTTAGTACCGAAGACCTAGTACGGATGGGTGGGTAGATGAATGAATGAATAATACTAATACTAAACAAACTAGTAAGAATAGTACCAATGACTAGTAACTAACAAAATAGAATTCTATTGTTACAACTGAGGTAGAACTCTAGGATATAAAGGTAGGAATAATTTATTACCAGAATAAGTTGGGTCCATTGGAAAATGGAATCCAAGTGGATTCCGAAATGGAAACTCTGGATGAATTTCTTTTTCTTTTTTTTTTTTTATTTGAAAGTGGTACACGTTCATTAAACAACATTTAGGAAATTATCCTAAGTAGGAAAAATTAAGTCACCTATGGTTTCATGCTCAAATACCAAATATATTACAATGTTGGTGTATTTCTTTCTAACCAAAAGGACTACAGCTAACATTTGAGACTCCCGAATTCTCACAGTAACCCCATATGGCACAGAGAGATTCAGTAACTGGCCCCAGGTCACAGAGCTGGTTAGATGGTAGAGTTGGGAGACGAACTCGGCATGTCGGCTTCAAAGCCCTCCCTGTACCTTTCTATTCATTCTAAACTGCAGCTACCTAGACGTTCTGCATTGAGGAAAAGCTATTTTACTTTCGCTTAATTTATCTTGTTATTTTCTGTCTTTCACAGAATGATTTTTTAGTGGTGTACAGGGTTCCTCTTGTTACCACACATAATCTATAAAACAAAGATGAAAACTTTAATGAAAACTGCCCTAGGGCCTTATGGATACTGTCCAGCATCTTTACTGTCCAGCATCTTTCGTGTGTTGCCTTATTGCCCGGAAGGTAATAGGCAGTTTGTGGAAATCTTAGCGTGATGCTTCTCAACAAGAACACAAATAAATCCTGTAAGTGAAAACTACCCCAACAGGTGCATCGCAGAGAATTTTGTGACTTGCTGGTCAAAGTGCCACATACATTAGGCTTCTCACTACTGCCATTTCTGGCATGAGAAGGGATTTCTAAAGGGGTTCTCAGAAGGCATGAGGTCAAAATGTTCTTAAATTCAGAGAAGTGGAAATTAAATTCCTCTCTACCTTTCTATCTCATGAGAAAAACAGCTTTCTTCGTTCTGATACCTATCAAGGAAGGAAAGTATTGATCTCGTTCAGCGATTTTACTGACTTTGGATTTTGTACTTAGCAAGAATAATTGCTAGAAATCAGTGGTTCCTAACTTTTTAAGGGTCATAAGTTCAGATTTCTGGATGTACTTAATCAAGATACTGGGTGACAGAAAAGGTCAAGTCCTTTCCTAAGTTAAAAATCTAGGCGTAAAAGCATGACCGACTCCTTTTTTTTTCTTTACCATTAACATATGCATAGAAAGAAAGCAGTAGAGGATGAGGAAGGAAAGAAGAGAGGGAGGAAGAGAGGGCAGGGGAGGGAGAGGTGTGGAGATAGTAAAGGAGACAGACAGACAGACAGGGCCAGGTAATGTGGAAATTTAGGGAAAGCTGCTGGCAGTGGGAGCCTGCTGGCTGTTCAACAAAGTCGCTCCTCTTAGTTAAGTGAGCTGGGGCCAGATAGCCACCTATGGCCCTAAGGAGAGTATGGACCTTTTCTAACTCAAGGAGGGCTGCCCCACCCAATAATCCTTAGCACGTGGAACTGCTAGTAGAGAAAGAGGTGAAGAAATTTTTACAGGAGGCACGGAAGCCTTCTTTGATGGGCAAGGAACTCCAGAAGAAAAGGCAGTGATGGGAGAAGGCCAAGGCCATCCTGGGGTCTAATGGTGGTGAAGGAAAGCTAGCCTGTGGCAGACTGTGCTGAGGCTGGAAGCAGCCTGGGGCCTGCCATCTTGGTCTTGTAGGTACTCTCCACGACGGACGAATGACGTGTCATCTTGGGAGTCCACCCTGGGTACCACTGTAGCTGTTGCTGACACTGCAGAGTGTCTGAGGATGTAGAGTCAGTTTTCCACTGGGAAGCCCTGAGAGTTGAAAAGCTGGGGTCCTTCGTTCAACTTGCTGGAAGTAGGAGTTGAGAAGGAGCTGGGAGAGAATGCAGCGAGGGAAGGCGCCGCACCTTCTAGAACGTGGAGAAAAGCAACAGGAGAGAAAAGGAGGCCACAGACCAGAGAACGCTTGGCCTGTTGGAGCAGTGGCATTCCAAATCCTGGGAATAGCACCAACGACACCATCTTCCGTGCCCTGTTTTTCTTCCGAGTCAAAAGCATCTCACCCTTTCTTTTCGTGGGGCTGGGTTGAGACCCCAGGAGGAGGTACGGAGGTAGAACTGACCCGGTGGGGGTGAAGGAGCATAGGCGCATCGCATGCCATTTTCCAACTTGGCAAGTCATGAAATCGAAGAATGTCAGAACCAAAAGGCGCCTTGGAGACCACATGGCCCAGCACCCCTCCTTCCCTCGTTCATACTGTCCTCGGATCTCACACCCATCCCCTGAGGCAGTGGGGGAAATCCAGGCCCACAGAGGTGTGTGCTTTGCCACTGCCTCAGGGTGGCTGAGATGCGAGAAGTAGCCCAGACGCCTCCAGCTCCCCACAGTGGTGTCGGCTTGGGTGGAGGAGGCCGCTAAGGAAACACTGCAGATGCACCTTTCGAGAGGACCTCGTCCGGGGAATTCCCTGGCGGTCCAGTGGTGAGGGCTCCAAGATTTCACTGCCGAGGTCGTGGGTACCATCCCTGGCTGGGGAACTAAGATCCCACAAGCCACGAGGTGCGGCCCCCAAAAAAGAAAATGTACAGTTAATCAGCCTGTTCCGGAGGCTGATTACCACGGATTACCACTCCATCCCAGCAGACTGAAAAGTCAACAGTTCTTCTGAGATCCCTAAGGGTGGGAGGCAGGGACACAGGACAAACTGCTGCCCCTAAGATTGGAGAGACAGCTTCTGGGAGCAGAGACTCACGCGTGGTAACCTCCATGGGAGCCAGCGCTCAGGCAGGAACCCCTGGACCGCAATTCACAAAGCCCTGGAGGCTACATGTGAACAAGACCCAGAGTCAGGAGCCCAGTCACAGGGTCTCCCACGCTTTTGTGAGTTCTACCCTCAGGAGCGCAGTCAGGCTCCCACAGTAGAGAGCAGAGAAAAATCCCCTCGTGCTTCTGGTAGAGGGAGCGGAAGAGGAATCATTTCTGAAAAATGCCAGACGTCTGTGCTTCTTAACAAGGTCTGTCCTCAGCAGAAACTAGTCAACCAGAGCCTAAGCAGCTGGGCTACGGTCAGAACCTGGGCTACGGTCAGAGCTTAACTAATCTGGGGAAAAGAAATGACTGACTCCAGCCCCCGTTAGCCATCCGTTCACATTTGTGAGCTCACGGTCCAGAGGCGCAGGATCACTGAAAGACTGAGGCCGGATCACAGGACCCCACAATGCCTCCCGCCCCACACGCCTCACCACCGCATGACCAAAGGCCTACTTACAGCAGTTCCTTTCACCCAGGACATCATGTCTGGCTATCCGGAAAAAACTACAAGGCATTCCAAAAGGCCAAAAACACGCCTGGGAAAGATACAGCAAGCATCAGAGCCAGACGTGGCAGGGACGGTGGAATGATCAGGCATGGGATTCGAAACAACTCTGATTAATATGCTAAGGGCTCAAATGGACAAAGCAGACAGCACGTGCGAACAGACGGGTGATGTAAGCAGAGATGGAAATCCTAAGAAAGAACCGAGAATAATCAAAAGCGCTGCAACAGAAATGAAGAATGTCTTTGATGGGCTTATTGGTAGACTGGACGTGGCTGAGGAAAGAATCTCTGAGCTTGAGGATACAGCAGTGGAAACCTCAGAGACCCCCCTAAACCTGAAAAGCAAAGAGAACAAAGATGGAAAAAACAGAACAGAACATCCGAGGACTGTGGGAAAACTACAGAGAGTATAACATATGTGTAATGGGAGAACCAGAAGGAGAAGAGAGGAAGAAATGGAAGAAATACTTGAAACAATAATGACTGGGGATTTCCCCAAGTCAAAAGCAGGTGCTAACCCACAGGTCCAAGAAGCTCAGAGAACGCCAAACAGGATAAATGCCCCTAAAATGGCATCTTGGCAAATCATTCTCAAACTACAGAAAACCAAAGATGAAAAGAGCCGGAGAGGAAAAATTACCTTACCTGTAGAAGAACAAAGGACCAAACAGTAAATGAGAACAGCAATTTCCCTATGTCTTTGCCAGCACTGAAATATAACCATTCTTTTTCATCCCCGACAATCTGAAAGGTAGAAAAAAATCTCACTGTAGATTTAATGTTCCTTTATTTAACCAGGAGTGGGGCTACATATCTTTTCATATGTTTATGGGCCATTTATATTTTTCCACAAATAGCTCATTCATATCCTTTTTCCATTATCCATCTTTTTAAACAATGATTTGTAGGTGTCCTTTATAAAAGCACGGATAGAACCTGTCATTTATTAAGAATTTTTACTTTGGGCACTTTAATCTCATTTAATCCTCACAACAGGCCTATGAGAGATACTACCCTCTGCTTATATTCCATTGCCTAGTTTGTTGTCTATTGTTCAGACTGCAAATACTTTACCCAGTTTAGTTTTTAGCATTCAGCTTAATTTATGGTATTTTCTCCTTTATAGACACAAAATTTTTATGGGGTCTACTATTTAAAATTTTCCCTTATGGCCTTACGGCTACCTTGCTTAGAAAGTCTTCCCAATTCCAACATTACATAAGTATCTTCCTATAACCTTTTCACTTTTAGCTTTATAACTTTTGGGAAAAAATATTTAGCTTTCTAATTCATTTAGAATAAAATGCATACAGGATGTCTACACGGGCAGACTTCATTCCCTGGTGGTCTCTTCAGCAAATATGCAACCCATTTCTCCTGAGCTGTCCACAGACAGTGGAGCATCTGAATGGGGCAAAGGAATGGTCCAGGAATCCTGCACGCCCACAGCTCCTGGGCCTGAAGTCTCTACATTTGGGAGGCATTGAACTTAAGCGGCCTCTTCATTGTAAGTGCTGGTCTTTACTCTGACAACAACTCTGCCCGAGAACAAGACTTCTCCAAGCTGTACGGACAAGGCAGAGAGCCAAAGGCCAAGACCGCAGTCTGGATGGATCAGGAGAGGCACACCCCAGCCCGTGGGGCAAACAGCAGGTGTAGGAGTCTCTGGCAACTTGACCCATATTGGAGAGATTTCAGGAGAAAACACTGGATGTACTAAAAGTCACTAAGAGGGGATGCGGTGGTAGCTTTGAAGGGCAGGTTCTCAGAGAATTTGCCAATCTCATTCATGTGTCTGTAGCATGACCACGCTGCACTCTGGCAAAAATGGTCAGCTCATTAAAAAAAAAAAAAAAAGCTGGAGTCTTAAATATCTCCCTATAAAGTTGCACTTGTAGGTGTTTTTTTGAGACCCTCAGCCAGCACTGTCCTGCTGAAATGATGTCTACACCACTGTCCAGAGTGTAGGGCCCAAGCTGCGGCAGAGGGCCCTCTTCCTGAAGGGGCTTCTTGCTCACTTTTCCTAATTTCCTGGCTGCCCCATCCAAGCTTCCCTTGGATTCGATACTAGTGAATCCTGGAGCTCTGTCCTCACCCATTTTCTTGTCGCTCTTAACCTGAAACCCACTGACCCTTACGGAATCTATGGGTGGGTTTGAGAGAGGGCATCCACAACCCTCACCTCCACTCCCACAATGGCACCAGGCACCAATGCAATAAATAGGCAGGGGCATTTCTTCTAGAAAGAGCGTCCGCCGTATATGTCTGATATGGCGTGGAGTCTCTTACGCCTCCCCAGCCTCCACTCCCAGTTGAGAACACTGTTCTCAGTTCTCTGCAGGCCTTCTCATGCCCTCCCCTTGAGGCAGACAATCCCCAAATCTACTCCCAGACACTCTCCTGAGATCCAGATCCCTACAGCCAAATACTCTCTGGAAATCCCCCCACAGATGCCTCACAGATACCTTAACCTTAACAATCCGAAACGAAACACACCACCTTTCCCCCAAATCCACTTCTCCTGTTTTCTGTCTCTAGAAATGACATCACCACACACTCTGTCTGTTGCCTAAGCCAGAAAGCTGGGAGTCATCCTGTTTGGAGCTCTCCCACACTCCTCATATCTAATAAATCACCAAATCCCATGGACTCCAGGGGTGGAAGCAGCTGTGGCACGCAATGCACAATGCAGAGTGTGGTGGCGTATACTGGGGTTTAAGAGCACAACTTCTGGAACCAGGCTATCTGGGTCTACTCCTCGCCAACATGTGTCTTTTACTCACTTAACATCTCTGTGCCTTAGTTTCTTCATTTTCAAAATGTAGATAATAATAATACCTTGGGAATTCCCCGGCAGTCCAGTGGTTAGGACTCCGTGCTTCCACTGCAGGGGGCATGGGTTCGATCCCTGGTCAGGGAACCAAGATCCCACAAGCCTCACAGTGCAGCCATAAAAACAAATAAAATAAAATAATAATTTTATAATATTTTATAATAATACCTTCACCATGTGGGGGGAAGAATGTCCACATAATTGTGAAAATTAAAGACTTAATACATATTAAAATCATGAGTGATGCCTGGCCCTTAGTAACTCTTCTTTAAGTGTTTCCTAATGTTAGGATTACCCCAAGTATCATCCTTTCTCTCCTAGATCTTACAAGAGCCTCCTAACTTTCTCTTTGCCATGACCTTGTAGTCAGAGGCATCATCCTGAAAGGTGATTCTGGTCAGTGTACCTTTCCATGGATTCTCATCGTTGTTAAGATCAAGTCCCAAACCTTTCAAGTTGCTTGCTCACAAGGTCATTCACAATCTGTCTCCTACTTATATACTTGCTTGTTCTTTCACCACCTTCCCATCCATGCTCTGCCCTCCATCCATATACAAATCCACATCCTTTCAGTTTCTGAACTGACCATGCACCATCTCACTTCTGGGGCTAAGGCACCTGTTGTTCTTTCTGCCTTGTTCTCTGGCACTCCATTCTCCATGCCTTCTTTTCCACTGCCTAGCTGGTAGCTAGTCATCTTTCAGAACTTGTTTCTTCTGTGCCAGAGCCTGGCAGTGAATATTTCACATTTGAAATTATTTCAAAATCATAAGAGTAATATCTTACTAGATATGTCTCATACACACAGCATTTAACCAAATCTGACAATTTTGAATCATTCCTAGAGAATTTAGTCCATTAATATGTAATATAAAACACAGTCACTGATATTTGGGGTTTAAATCTGCTATTTTGTATTTTCTGCTTGTTTTACCTGTTCTATGTTTTTCCTTACTTTTCTCCTTTCTTTCTGATTCACTAAACATTCCTCTCTTCCAGTTTGGGTAGCATATCATGTGTTTCTGTTCTTTTAAAGGTTTGCCTTAGAAATTAAAACATGCATATTTATTAATATTAATTAATTAATTAATATTAATATTATCATTTTCTCAGGGTATATGCCCAGGAGTGGGATTGCTGGGTCATATGGTAGTTCTATTTGTAGTTTTTTAAGAAACCTCCATACTGTTCTCCACAGTGGCTGTATCAATTTACATTCCCACCAACAGTGCCAAAGGGTTCCCTTTTCTCCACACCCTCTCCAGCATTTATTGTTTGTAGATTTTTTTGATGATGGCCATTCTGACCGGTGTGAGATGATACCTCATTGTAGTTTTGATTTGCATTTCTCTAATAGTGATGTTGAGCATCCTTTCATGTGCCTCTTGGCCATCTGTATGTCTTCTTTGCTGAAATGTCTATTTAGGTCTTCTGCCCATTTTTGGATTGGGTTGTTTGTTTTTTTGATATTGAACTTCATGGGCTGTTTGTATATTTTGGAGATTAATCTTTTGTCCGTTGCTTCATTTGCAAATATTTTCTCCCATTCTGAGGGTTGTCTTTTCATCTTGTTTATGGTTTTCTTTGCTGTGCAAAAGCTTTTAGGTTTCATTAGGTCTCATAGTTTATTTTTGTTTTTATTTTCATTACTCTAGGAGGTGGGTCAAAAAAGACCACTTGCTGTGGTTTATGTCAAAGAGTGTTTTTATTATGTTTTACTCTAAGAGTTTTATAGTGTCTGGTCTTACATTCAGGTCTTTAATCCATTTGGAGTTCATTTTTGTGTATGGTGTTAGGTAGTGTTCTAATTTCACTCTTTTACATGTAGCTGTCCAGTTTTCCCAGCACCACTTATTGAAGAGGCTGTCTTTTCTCCATTGTATGTTCTTGCCTCCTTTGTCATAAATTAGGTGACCATATGTGTGAGGGCTTATCTCTGGGCTTTCTATCCTGTACCATTGATCGATATTTCTGTTTTTGTGCCAGTACCATACTGTCTTGATTACTGTAGCTTTGTAGTCCAGTCAGGGAGTGTGATTCCTCCAGCTCTGTTCTTCTTTCTCAAGATTGTTTTGGCTATCAGGGTCTTTTGTTGTTTCCATACATATTTTTAACTTATTTATTCTAATTCTGTGAAGAATGCCACTGGTAATTTGATAGGGATTGCATTGAATCTTTAGATTGCTTTGGGTAGTATAGTTACTTTCACAATATTGATTCTAAGTTCTCTATTCTGTTCCATTGGTCTATCTGCCTTTCTCAAAAATTTAAGGCACTCCAATGCCTTGTCCCTTTTGGCCACCCTTTAAACCTGGTATTTTATTTTCCTGGTACAAGCAATAAACAGCCATTCTGTTAGCACAGGCTCATGACTGGAATTTTCACTCCCCTCTTATTTTTTTTCTTCTAGGTATTCCATTTACCTTATTGTGAGCCAAACTCTGCACACATGTGACTCAGCTAGTATTTCTAAATGTTTTATAGTTGGAGAATATTTTTCAGATATTTTGTCTGCTGTACTTCGTGCTCTTTCTAGTCAGCAAATTCCAAAACTTTTCTCTCCTTACATTGACCATTGCTATTCATGTCTTTGAAACTGCTCCCATCATATTAACATAAGCTCTCTCACAGTATCACAGCATTCCTCTCGCTGTCTCTATGTATTAACTGTCTTCCTCAATCTGCAGTGCATGCCATAAGGCTTGCTGAGAGAGAAAGTCGGCTGGAAGATCCTTTTCCAAGTGACATCTACCAGATGGTTGATGAAATTGCCTGTGCTCTGCTGCCGGTCCTCCAGGGTGAAAATTTTGCATTTTTTGGCCACAGGTATTTAATCTCTGTTTTGAAAGACATTTGGGGGAGTTTCTTCCACCACAAATCTATGGTTAATGTTGTCCTTTGTGTCTTGTGGGACGCATGCCTTTGTTTTGGTTACACTGCTTCACCACTGCTTGAAAGAACGATTGATTCAATATGGTTATAGCTGTTCTCAGATGAGAAAGTCAGACCAAAAGAAGCCCTGCAGTAGGGACCAAAAAGATAGAAATGTCAGGTGGTGAGATTAACTGAAATCTGTTTTTCAGGAGTGTGTAAATTCTAGGCTCAGCTTGGTATCTTCTCCTTTGAAAACAGTCCCAGCATGTTGGGTAATTTTAACCAGCCACAGCTCTTACAAATGGCCTGTGTAGTCTTCTTACCTTTTATCCTTTTAGGAAAAAAAAAAATCAAGACTTGTAAAATCAAGACTCTAGGCAGCAACTTATATTCCATTTATTTTTAAAATTTAAAAAGGATATAAATAGTATATGTTTCTTAAGCTAAGTTATAGAATTGTACGGTTAGGTCATGAATTCTGGAGTTCTGTCTGCCTCCTACTCCGTTCGAACTTGGGCAACTTCCTTAGGCTTCTAAATTAAGTTTCCTTCTCTGTAAAGCTGGAATAATAATGGTTCCCATTTGTGAGGATTAAATGGATAATAATCATAAGTTACTTGGTATTATGGTAAGGACTCAATAATTTTGGCTACTATATTATATATATTGGGTTGGCCAAAACGTGCCTTCAGTTTTTAAGTTAAAATAAAAGACACATTTTTCATTTTCACCAAGAACTTTATTGAACAACGTATTCACCCTTTTGTTCCACTACCTTCTACCATTTTTCAGGCAACTTCATAATTCCATCTTCCTAAAACTTTTTGAGCAAAGAACTGTTCCAGGTACCTTTTACAGTCTTCCAGGGAATTGAATTTTTTTCCATTAAGAGAATTTTGTAAAGACGTAAATAAATAGAAATATGAAGGTGCGATGTCTGGTGAATACGGCAGTTGAATCAGAACTTCCCAGCCAAGCTCTAACAGTTTTTGCCTGCTCATCAAAGAAACCTGTGGTCTTGTGTTATACTAATGGAAGATTATACGTTTTCTGTTGACTAATTCTGGACGCTTTTTGTTGAGTGCTGCTTTCAGTTGATCTAACTGGGAGCAGTACTTGTTGGAATTAATGTTTGGTTTTCCGGAAGGAGCTCATAATAGAGGACTCCCTTCCAATCCCACCATATACACAACATCACCTTCTTTGGATGAAGACCAGACTTTGTTGTGGTTGGTGGTGGTTCACTTCACTTGCCCCACGATCTCTTCCGTTCCACATTATTGTACAGTAACCACTTTTCATCGCTCGTCACAATTTGTTTTAAAAACGGAACGTTTTCATTACGTTTAAGGAGAGAATCACATGAGGAACTATGGTCAAGGAGATTTTTTTCGCTTAACTTCTGTGGAACCTAAACATCGACGTGATTCACATAACTAAGCTGGTGCAAATGATTTTCAACGTTTCACTTGGGTATTTTTGAGTATGTCGGCTATCTCCTGCGTGGTATAACGTTGACTGTTCTCATTTATTGTTTCAATTTGATCGCTGTTAACTTCAACTGGTCTACCTGACTGTGGAGCATCGTCCAGCGAGAAATCTCCAGCGTGAAACCACTTTTGACACGTTCGATCAGTCACAGCACCTTCTTCATACACTGCACAAATCTTTTGGGGCGTTTCAGTTGAGCTTTTACCTTTCTTGAAATAATAAAGCATAATATGCCAAAAATATTGCTTTTTTCTTCCACCTTCAATATTAAAATGGTTAGACAAAAATTCACCAATTTTGATGTCTTTTTTAAATGCACACTGATATGACAGCTGTCACATGCAATCTAACAAGATTGTTTTTAATGAAGTTAAAGACAACCAAGTGCTGCTAGAGCCATCTTATGGGAAAAAATGAACAAACTTATTGGCTAACCCAATATTTATAGATATTTTCAAGCAAAAAATGAAAAATAAAAAGTATCCAGTATCCTAGATAAGCCTTCAGAATTGTGATGTGGCTTCATAGTATTTTTGCATAATGAGATCCCATTTTATATTTTTTCCTGATTTTTTCCCCACTTACTATTGCTGTGGAGACCTTTTACTGCTGTCAGATTACACTGCTTCATGACTTTATCAATCCCCTTTTGTGGAGAGAAAAGTGTTTTCTGTTATGAAAGCACTTCAATTAACACTTTTGTAGAAAATTTAGTATACACCTCTTATAAATTTCCTAAGGACATATCTCCAGAATTTAGGTTATTGATATGACATTGATAAAGCTCTTGATATATATTTCCAAATTACCTGCAATTTACACTCCATCAGCAGTGAACATGGGACTGAGTTTCCCTTTCTTCATCCTCCAAATATAGTTACAAAAAATTACCTCTGGCAATATTGTCTACAAAATATAACTACATAATGTCCACAGCAGTCCATAAACTTTTTGGTCCCAGCACTATTTTAATACTTCTAAAAAACATTGAGGACCTCAATGAGGTTTTATGTGTGATATATCTGTCAATATTTACCATATTAGAAATTAAAACTATGAAACTTTAAAAACACTTGAGCCTTCCCTGGTAGCTCAGTGGTTAAGGATCCACCTGCCGGGCTTCCCTGGTGGCGCAGTGGTTGAGAGTCCGCCTGCCAATGCAGGGGACACGGGGTTGTGCCCCCGTCCGGGAAGATCCCACATGCCACGGAGCGGCTGGGCCCCTGAGCCACAGCCGCTGGGCCTGCGTGTCCGGAGCCTGTGCTCCACAACGGGAGAGGCCACAACAGTGAGAGGCCCGCATACCGCAAAAAAAAAAAAAAAAAAAGAATCCACCTGCCAATGCAGGGGATACAGGTTCAAGCCCTGGTCCAGGAAGATCCCACATGCCACAGAGCAACTAAGCCCGTGCACCACAACTACTGAGCCTGCGCTCTAGAGCCCACGAGCCACAACTACTGAGCCTGCGTGCCACAACTACTGAAGCCCACATGCCTAGAGCCTGTGCTCTGCAACAAGAGAAGCCACCGCAATGAGAAGCCCGCGCACCTCAACAAAGAGTAGCTCCCACTCGCCGCAACTAGAGAAAGCCCACACGCAGCAACAAAGACCCAACACAGCCAAAAAATAAATAAATAAATTTAGAAAAATACTTGACTTAACATTAATAAATCCCTTATATGCTGACATAAAGAATATATATTTTATGTAAAAGAATATATTTTTCCAAAAAACATAGTGAGAAGAGTAGCACCATTTTACACTTTGGCATATCTTTAACATCTGGCTTATTAGAAGGCAGCTAGATTCTCCCTTCTGCCTCTGCATTCCAACTGCGGCAATACCCCATATCACAAATGTGGTATGGAAAATTCAACAACGCTCTCATGAAAAAAATGAGAGTTTTAAAGGCAAACGATATTTTAGTATTATCCTAAACTAGTTTTAACCTCATAGGCCACCTGATAAAACCTCATAGACCACGTGAGAACGTCTCAGGAATCCCTGGAAGTCCCCAGACTGTACTTTGAGAACTGCTGATAAATATTATTAAAGACATAGTAATATATCTATCTTTCATAGAGAAAAGGAAATTGAAATTAATTTTAAGACATTGTGGAAATCAGTACCAGATCTTAGTTTGAATTACCTAGGATGTCTTGAAACACTTCTCATGCTGCTATAAATCATTGAAAATATACCTTTTACAAATAAGTTAGTTATCAACTAAGGTATGCTTTTCTTTGAACTATTTCATGACCATTGCCGTGCGTATGATGCTTGTTCTTGTGGAGTCCCGATGGATTATCAAGAGTTTGGTTGAACAGTTATTATCATGTTTTTCTTCCCTAAATGTTATCGGATCTTATGTTACTTTTATGCCTGTGCTACATCTAAAAGAAAAATATAAGCTAGAACCGGTGCATTTATTTGTGTCAGGTATAGTGCTCCTCATGTAAGTAATTTCGTTTTCCTGAGGGAGGGTGGTGGAAAGGAGGGAAATGTGAGGGGGCGGAAATCAAGTTGTTATTTTCCTATCTGGTGAATTTTGATCCAGCGTAATGAACGATTAATGAACGATACTATTGGTTAATGAAACACCCACAAATCTCTTTCAGTATCTTCTCTCCTTTCCTCTGAAATGCACTTTAACTGTTTCTGGTCAGTGCCTGCACTGGCCCTAGCATCTCCAAGCTAATATTGACTCTAAGTGTATTTTCTTTCATTCTGAGGCAGATGAGAACTTAACTTTCAGCAAACTAACTGGATCAGAGAATTCTTGAAATCACCAAAAGGGAGAGTGGGATAGCTTTTGGTGTCTGAACAGGTGTGTTACATGAAACATCAGACTAATGTTCTTAATGTTTTAAATCAAAGGCCAGGCTTTGTTTTTCCGAAGATCTGTCAGAAGAACAAATTACCTGTCTCCTAAAGGATTTGGGAGGCACTCCTGTGGATTTTGTTGATGACAAGGCATTTTTACAACCATTTCCCAAACTGGTGACAGATAGTCCCATTGTTAGTAATTCCATGTAAGTAATCGAGACAAGTATTTTTCTGATATATAATTATCTATGGAAGATGCAGGTTGGCGGTTCTCTGGGGCTGCTTATCCAGGAAGGCAGTTTGACTTCCTTCCCTTTGAAGCCCACCTGTATATTTTTGCTGCCTTAGAATGGAGCTGGGCCTGGAAATTACATCAATCAAGGATGAATAGAGCATCTTTTTCTTCAAAAAAAATATGGTTCAACATGTATGTTTTATCACATAACAAATATTTGTTGAATAAATTATTAATGCCAAAGGATTCTCATCTTAGGGGGTCAGCAAAAGGGGATCCCCACTTATTAAGTGTGGAGGTGACCCAGGACCGGGGAGTGGTTTGCTTTTCTGGGAATTTTGTTCCAGAGCTCAATTGGCTCCATGGCACATGACCATTCCTCTGTCTCCTGAGATGTCTCATTGACACTTGACTCTTCTAACAGGACTGACGTCCTAACATTCCAGATGCTGGCCCCAATAATCGGAACCTACAAACGGTTCTTCCTACTCTAACTTCCCCATGGCAGGCACTATGGGGCCAGCATGCGGCCCTTGGTCACCGTTATCTACCGTCATGCAGTTCTTCTAGTTTGTCTGGGCTTTGTCTCCTCTGTGGAGGAGGTAGATGCTTGGGCCTGTGTTTATTTCCACCAAAAAAGCCTGGAACTGGGCCTAGCGCCACCTTGGGCACTGCCTGTGACTAGAAGTTTACACAAATAGCTTTAAAAAAAAAAAAAAGTGGAGCAGATTTGAAGCACCTTGAGAACAGAGACAATCGCGTTCATCACGTCCCCGCATTCACCCTAATGCCCACCTCTACTCTATCACTAGGTCCACCATCCGTCTCCCAGCTGCCCCAAGTCTGACCATCTCTCTCCATTTCTACCCCATCTAAGCAAACGTGGTCCTCACGGGGCTGAGCTGTCTGTGTTCCTGGCTTAGCACAGAGTCAGAATCCAAGAAACACCCGTCCGGCCACGGACCTGTGACCGTGGCAGAAGCCCAGAAATCAGAAGGGGCAGGCCAGGGTCTTGCTGGATCCTCTTGTTAAGATGCTACTGAGCGTTTTTATCCAAGGATGGTCTCCCAACAGCTGCATCCCTCACAGCAGCCCGAGTGGAATTACCAGTGTGAGAAGTGGCCTGCTCTAACGCATATGCTGTACCAGAATCAATACAACCGCCCAGCTCACGATACTGACCAGAGTACCTGATGTATCCCCGGGTGAGAAGTGCTCTTAACAGCAGTCCCACCGTACAGCTGGACAGCTGAGCCACCACCTGAAGACCAATAAAGCCAGTGAGGCCCGAGGCTATGTACAAAGCCACATGCCTGTGAAGGGCACTGCATCTGGAAGGTGCTGAAGCCATCCTTGCTACCCTTGTGCTTTGCAGAAGTTCTCAGAATTCCTTGATCTCCTCCTCCAGCTCCCGCTGGTAACGAAGGCAAAATCCAAACCCCCGTGGGCATTCACTGAAGTGATACCGTAGGCAAAAGCTGCTTTTTAATAATTAAGCCTCGCACAAGCATGCCGTCCGTAGAGTCTGCTTCCCAGGATCCAAACCCTTCACTTAGTAGCTGTGAGATTCACAGCAAGGGTCTCATCTGATGAGAGTAACTCTCTCCAGGTGTGGTGGTGGGGATTCAAGGGGACCATGTTTAGGAGACAGCACGGCACCTAACAAACCTCATGCAATTTTAAAAACCAAACACAACAAAACACTTCACTACCAAAGGCTCTTGTGACTTTGTTGAATTAACATTTGTTAAGAAGAAACCTGGGTGTTGGAAAGGGAGCAGAAGTTCAATAACAGACCCCAAGAGAAAGTGAAATAGAGAAGCTCACAACTCAGGTCCTGGAGGATGTCCACGGCACGACTGGAGGGGCCACACAGGGAGGTCAAGGCGGGCTGCAGGCAGAGAGGTGGCAGGACCTGAAGGACGTGCCCTTATTAGGGGGTGCTTTATGCATGGGTGGAGGGCTTTGGGGTTCCCGGGCTATAGGCCAAACTGGTCAATTCAAACCCCAAAGAGCGGGTTTTGGTAAAGTTCACGGGAGAGTTTTCTAAGAGGCACACGAGGGAAGGCTCTGGGAAGCCAGAAGAAACCTATCACAAAAGCTGTTGGGAGGGTCCTATGAGGAACTCACTTTTATTTTTTTTTTTTTTGCCAAGCTGCACGGCTTGTGGGATCTCAGTTCCCCAACCAGAGATCGAACTCGGGCCCTCGGCACCGAGAGCGCAGAGTCCTAGTCACTGGACCGCCAGGCAATTCCCAGGATCTCACCCTTATTTGTGACTCTACGAGTGCCCACAGGAAGGGCTAGTGTCTTGCAAAGCTCCCACAGGCCACTTGGCCACGCAGCGTGGATGCCGAGGCAGCAGTATTATAAAGTACTTCTGCTAAACTCTCAAGAGCTCTCAAAAGAAACCTCCTCCAAACCAAAAATAAGACAAATCACTCACAGGGATATTCCACTCAGAGAACAAAAAAAACAACAAAAACTCTGTAACGTTCTCCCCCTCTCCCCAGAGAATCAAATCACAGTAGCTACTCACAACTCTTCGCGTCCTCTCTCCAAATCCCGAACGTTCTCCCCAGGCCTGCTCATTGCAGTCTTCTCTTTTCACTCCTGCCCCTTCCCCTTGCTCAGTCTGTTCTCCTCTCTCTGCCTCTCTGTAGCTCTCAGGTTTCTCCAATAGAAATGAAATCAGAATGTCTCTCAGCTCTTTCCCATCACCCAACCCCAAGGCTCAGAGCCTGCTGGCCAAAATGCAAATCTGTGACAGGTGGGAAAGCTTGGTCAGCTCCCACCTCACTTAAGCTGTCCTCCTGCCCTACCTGGCCTAAGGTGCTGCTCTCTTCTCCGTCTGGGACCCTGACGACACCACATGTCAGGCTGCCTGATATTGTCCCAGGGCTCTCAGATGTTCTCTTTTTTTAACTCTTTCCCTGTATGTTTCAGTTTGGGTAATTGCTATTAACCATCTTCAGGTTCACTGATTCTTTCCTCAGCTGTGTCAGGTCTCCTGATGAGCTTCACAAAGGAATGCCTCCTTGCTGTTGCTGCTTCTTTCTGGAATTTCTTTTGGGCTCTCACAGCCTTCATCTCTCTAATGAACTTCCCCGTTTGTTCATGCATGCCTACCTTTTCCATGAAATGCTTTGACATCTGAACCATAGGTCGTGTAAAGCCTGTGTCTGATAGTTCTGACATCTGGGTTGTATCTGAGTCTGATTCTTTGGATTGCTTTGGCACTTGACAATGGAATTATTTTTTGCCTTCTTTTGTGTCTGATCAATTTTTTGGATTGAAAGCTAGATATCATGCATGAAACTGACATAAGTATTTTTTACACTTGGATTTGAGCACATCCCCTCTTCTGTCAGGCCATTAATGTGGGGAGTTGGGTCAACCCAGACTGGAGATGAGCTGTGTTTGGATTTTGTTGTTACTATGGTTACTCCAGGACAACACTGCTCCCAAGTTACTGTGTGCGTACTGTGGAGTCTCGGCTGCTGGAGAATTTTTCTCAATTTTCCTGTCTTCTCTATGCCTCATAGCACAGTCTCTCCCCAGGCTCGCGCCACTGACAGACAGCTGTTGCTTGGTACCCTATGTGAGGTGCTAGCCTCTGGGGTAACATGGGGAGTTCTTGGACATCCTAGCCAGTTTTCTTGGTTTTTGTATACAACTGTGGCCCCGGGGACTTCCTGGCAGTCCAGTGGTTAAGACTCTGTGCTTTCAATGCAAGGGGCACAGGTTTGATCCCTGGTCGGGGAACTAAGATCCCACGTGCCACATGGCATGCCTGAAAAAAAAAAAGAAGAGAGAGCAAAAAGAAAAAAAAGAAAATGGAGCAAGAGAGAACTTCTATGGGAAACTGGTATTTAAAGGGAATTAGATGTGTAGTTGTGTTTCTCAAGCATATCCAATAAAAATGACTCATGATCTGTCACCTTTATTTAAACAAAGAAAAAGAATTGTGGCCCCAAGACCCTTTCCCACTCCTTCCCCAAGGGTAGAGGGTTAATGCTTCTATCCTCTACATCTGTGGGTCTCCTCCTGCGCCTGGGGGTGGAAGTGTTTGATGCCCCGACTCCAGCAGCTGAGGCCTGCTTAGTAGGAGGGGAGGACTTGGGCAGGGGGCAGGGTTAGTGCCCAGCTCATGGTCACATCCACTTTCCTGCTGCCCACCTGCCCCGCAGAGAAGGCTCTTTCTGGCCTCTCGCCTTGTTCCCAGTCTTTCTCGTGACACCCCTAGTGGGGGCCCATGGACGGGAGCCTGTGAGTCAGTGTGAACTGCATCTGACACACCACCCCACGCTTGGTCTCCAGCACTTGCACATTTTAGCGGATTTCTTTTTACCCACATGGACAGCAGGCACCCCTTCCTCCATGCTTTGCCCATGTGAGCCAGTCCACATGTACCACCTCTGCTTAGAGGGACCTGACCTTCCCTGGAGTTCGGTTTCTAGTTTGCCTTGCAAACTCAGCTCTCTGATGGGCTCAAGAGAAGTTATGATGTTGCAGTCTGTGGGGCTTTTGTTCCTCCTTAGGCTACGAGTCATGTTCCTAGTTTTCTACATTCTGAGCAGAAGTGGGAATCCTTGCCTGGACAATTGAAACAACCCTTTGCCCCTTTCAGTCCCACATTATAATGTGTCTCTCACATTATACCCAGAGGGATAACAGTCAAGTTTGGTCATGATTTGCCTTCCCTTAAATCCTCTTGGGGGCTTCCTGGCTGTCTTATGACCAAAGTCCTTCATGAGGCCTACACGTGGCCCTTGCTTGCTTTTTCTACCTCAGTTTGTCCCAATTCCCCATTCGCTCTTGGAACAATAGCCATTGGTTTGTGCTCATCTGTTCCCTCTTCCCCTGCTGCCTCTCTCCCCTTTGCCAAGTTTTTCCTATTTATTCAGATCTCAGGTCCATTTCCCAGGGAGTCCCTGCTTGATGACACCCTACCCCCACCTGTCAAGTGTTCACAGATGACCCTGAACTTGGTGACACATCTCTCCAGTCGTCCGATGATTTAATTAATGTCTGTCTCCCCAGCCAGTCTCTAAACTGCAGGAGGAAAGGGACTGTGCTTATTTATTCGAGTGTCCCTAGGGGCTAACACAGCACCCAGCACCGAGCTCAGTCAATATTTCCTGCTGTTGTGATTAAACTGAGAATTGGTGGAACCAACTCAGGGGCCCTGCTTCCATAAACCTGCTTCTGTTCTGTACACAGCAACCCTCTGCCGGACAATGGAGGGCTGGGGAATAGAGAGGTGGTCATTTTGGGGGAATGACACTTAAAGATACTATATAACCAGCCTCACCCTGAGCTGGACTGGGTGCCCAGGTGCCATCCTGCTGCCACTGGCATTGTTCTAGAAGCCAGATGATCTTGGAAAATAGCCTGGACCACAGTGACTCTCAGACAGGTGCTGACAGGTAAGAACCATGGATAAAAAAATGTTTGTATTGCTGTAAATAGCAAAAGGGAAAGAGGTGAGGACACGCCATGTTTGATTTAAATGAAGTTATTAGGGCTTCCCTGGTGGCGCACTGGTTGAGAGTCCGCCTGCCGATGCAGGGGACACGGGTTTGAGCCCTGGTCCGGGAAGATCCCACATGCCATGGAACAACTAAGCCAGGGTGCCACAACTACTGAGCTCTCATTCCACAACTACTGAAGACCGTGTGCCTAGAGCCCGTGCTCCGCAGCAAGAGAAGTCACCGCAGTGAGAAGCCCGTGCACCGCCACTAAGACCCAACGCAGCCAAAAATATAAATAAATAAATTTTTTAATAAATAAATAAATAAATGAAGTTATTAATAGGAAAAGATTCTGGGCATGTCTATTGTGAAAAGTTCCCACCCAGCTCTTCTATGTTTGCAGCGTTGATACACCCTCTGAGGCTGTTCTTTCTTGTGAGTTAACATGGCTCAACGTGCTTTACTGTATCTGAAGATACACCAGCGGATTTGGAAGCTGAAATTATTTTGATGGTTTGAGGTATTTTATTGAGATATCTGATGATTTTTCAGCTAATGTCAACTAGCGTTTACATGGAGTAGAAAATTGGCCCAAGATTTATTTAGTGTAAATGGAGAGATGTTGGTTGTGTATGAAATGAGAGAAGGCAGGTAATACTGCTGTATACCGATAGGTCTCTAAGAAATTAAAAATACAGGATAGGGCTTCCCTGGTGGCGCAGTGGTTGAGAGTCCGCCTGCCGATGCAGGGGACACGGGTTCGTGCCCCGGTCCGGGAAGATCCCACATGCCACGGAGCGGCTGGGCCCGTGAGCCATGGCCGCTGAGCCTGCGCGTCCGGAGCCTGTGCTCCGCAAGGGGAGAGGCCACAACAGTGAGAGGCCCGCCTACCACAAAAAAAAAAAAAAAAAAATACAGGATATATGGAACCTGAGACCTTGGAAGTAACTCTATCACTGGTGGCAGCTCTTAGAAATGTAACATCTGGAAGTTAATCTTCTGTTGGTGGTGGTGTCATTTGTTATTGAATATAATTCTGTTTCTTTTTAGCCTGGGAAGATGTAACCAGTGGAAGTTTTGATATTCGTGCGCTTCCAGGACGCCACTTTTATCTTTTGGAACCTTCCAACGAGATCTTCATCAAGAATTACATAACCAAGTCTCTAGAAGTATCAATGCTTCACTGTTGTTGGATATTTTCCCTCTAGGTCTTAAAATAGTCCAAATGATTATCTGATACTCCTCTTCAGTTTTCAGAGTAGCTTATGAGTTTGATTCAGAGATTGGAAAAAGATACATTTGCTACCGTCAGGGTGATTTGTTACCTACAAATGTATTTCCCCACAGAGCATTTAAGTATCTGGGGGATGAAAGACAAACCAGTCGAGAATACTTCTGGGAGGGTCTTTCTTCTTCATATTAGAATCTCATTTGAGTCTCATCTGTGGAAGCTCTGTCAATGAAGTTCCTGCTTGGTCAGGGATCCATTTCTTCCCTTCAGGTATTTTGACAGTGAAAATGGTAGACAGGGGAAGTGCTTGAAATGAAATGATTGTTTCATTAACACACTGTGGCTCAAAGCCTGATCTCATCTTTTGAAATACAGGGTCATCCCATTCAATGAGGAAAAGCAGCCTACTGCTTTGTTAAAATAAGACAGTCCCGGGCTTCCCTGGTGGCGCAGTGGTTGAGAGTGCACCTGCCGATGCAGGGGATACGGTTCGTGCCCCGGTCTGGGAAGATCCCACATGCCGTGGAGCGGCTGGGCCCGTGAGCCATGGCCGCTGAGCCTGCGCATCTGGAGCCTGTGCTCCACAACGGGAGAGGCCACAACAGTGAGAGGCCCGCATACCACACACAAAAAAAATTTAAAAAAAAATAAGACAGTCCCGACTAATCATTGCTGCCTGTGATGGCAAGTCCTCGGAATGCCCATAGCCCTGGTTCTCCTCTAAGGGGTTCCTCCGACCTGGACTGCCCGTTGTCTCTGTGTGGTCCTGCTGTTGCTCTGGCAGTGACAGATGGGGACCCAGGGCGAGCCTACCATGGACAGCCCTTGGCGTACACAGGGTCAAGCACACCCAACAGGCTGCCTCAGATGTAGGGAGAAAGCGCAACAGTTGGAAACAGAAAAGAATAAAAAGGGAAATACAGAAAATTATCTGAGACGGAGCAATGGCAGAACACTACAGACAGGATTCACAGGGAATGAAGAGGCACCATATACCCAGAGCTGCATGGATCCTGCGATCTCTAGCAATTCCCAAACCGTGTTTGTCTCTTGGAATCCCGGCTGTTCAATCGGTATCTTGATTTGTTATCTCCCACTGATCTTCGCAATAAACCCCCCTACTTCATGCAACCGATGTCTCTTCCTTATGGCTTAAACTGCTTGACACAGCATTATACACTAAAATGTCACCTTTTAAAGCATGGATATATTTAGGATCACATAATATGGGTTCATGTTTTTGTTATGATTTAAAAATAGTATATAGAGAGTCTTAGTACATAAGATTAAAGTGCACACAGGAGGTATTTTTTAGAATGTATCATTCCTTTCTAACCAAGTGCAAATAATATAAATTTCATTATGGGGGCAGTTTTGGGTTTTGAGTTAGAATTCATGTAATAAATTTGAGCTAAAAATAACCTCAAGCGAGATTACTACAAGCAACTATATGCCAATAAAATGGACAAACTAGAAGAAATGGCCAAATTCTTAGAAATGCACAACCTTCTGAGACTGAACCAGGAAGAAATAGAAAATACGAACAGACCAATCACAAGCACTGAAATTGAAACTGTGATTTAAAGTCTCCCAACAAACAAAAGCCCAGGACCAGATGGCTTCACAGGCGAATTCCATCAAACATTTAGAGAAGAGCTAACACCTATCCTTCTCAAACTCTTCCAAAATATAGCAGAGCGAGGAACACTCCCAAACTCATTCTATGAGGCCACCATCATCCTGATACCAAAACCAGACAAAGATGTCACAAAGAAAGAAAACTACAAGCCAATATCTCTGATGAACATAGATGCAAAAATCCTCAACAAAATACTAGCAAACAGAATCCAACAGCACATTAAAAGGATTATACACCATGACCAAGTGGGGTTTATTCCAGGAATGCAAGGATTCTTCAATATATGCAAAACAATCAATGTGATACACCATATTAACAACCTGAAGAATAAAAACCATATGATCATCTCAATAGATGCAGAAAAAGCTTTTGACAACATTCAACACCCATTTATGATAAAAGCTCTCCAGAGAGTAGGCATAGAGGGAACTTACCGCAACAGAATAAAGGCCATATATGACAAACACGGCCAACATCGTCCGCAATGGTGAAAAACTGAAACCATTTCCACTAAGATCAGGAACAAGACAAGGTTGCCCACTCTCACCACTCTTATTCAACATAGTTTTGGAAGTTTTAGCTACAGCAATCAGAGAAGAAAAAGAAATAAAAGGAATCCAAATCAGAAAAGAAGAAGTAAAGCTGTCACTGTTTGCAGATGACATGACACTATACTATAGAGAATCCTAAAGATGCTACCAGAAAACTACTAGAGTTAATCAATGAATTTGGGAAAGTAGCAGGATACAAAGTTAATGCACAGAAATCTCTTGCATTCCTATACACTAATGATGAAGAATCTGAAAGTGAAATTAAGAAAACACTCCCATTTACCATTGCAACAAAAAGAATAAAATATCTAGGAATAAACCTACCTAAGGAGACAAAAGACCTGTATGCAGAAAACTATAAGACACCGATGAAAGAAATTAAAGATACAAATAGATGGAGAGATATACCATGTTCTTGGATTGGAAGAATCAACATTGTGAAAATGACTCTACTACCCAAAGCAATCTACAGATTCAATGCAATCCCTATCAAACTACCACTGGCATTTTTCACAGAACTAGAACAAAAAATTTCACAATTTGTATGGAAACACAAAAGACCCCGAATAGGCAAAGCAATCTTGAGAAAGAAAAACGGAGCTGGAGGAATCAGGCTCCCTGACTTCAGACTATACTACAAAGCTACAGTCATCAAGACAGTATGGTACCGGCACAAAAACAGAAAGAGAGATCAATGGAACAGGATAGAAAGCCCAGAGATAAACCCACACACATGTGGTCACCTTATCTTTGATAAAGGAGGCAAGAATATACAGTGGAGAAAAGAGAGCCTCTTTAATAAGTGGTGCTAGGAAAACTGGACAGCTACATGTAAAAGAATGAAATTAGAACACTCCCCAACAGCATACACAAAAATAAACTCAAAATGGATTAAAGACCTAAATGTAAGGCCAGAGACTATCAAACTCTTAGAGGAAAACACAGGTAGAACACTCTATGATGTAAATCACAGCAAGATCCTTTTTGACCCACCTCCTAGAGAAATGGAAATAAAAACAAAAATAAACAAATGGGACCTAATGAAACTCAAAAGCTTTTGCGCAGCAAAGGAAACCATAAACAAGACGAAAAGACAACGCTCAGAATGGGAGAAAATATTTGCAAATGAAGCAACTGACAAAGGATTAATCTCCAAAATTTACAAGCAGCTCATGAAGCTCAATATCAAAAAAACAAACAACCCAATCCAAAAATGGGCAGAAGACCTAAATAGACCTAAATTTCTCCAAAGAAGATACACAGATTGCCAACAAACATATGAAAGAATGCTCAACATCACTAATCATTAGTGAAATGCAAATCAAAACTACAGTGAGGTATCACCTCACACTGGTCAGAATGGCCATCATTAAAAAATCTAGAAACAATAAATGCTGGAGAGGGTGCGGAGAAAAGGAAACACTCTTGTACTGTTGGTGGGAATGTAAATTGATACAGCCACTATGGAGAACAGTATGGAGGTTCCTCAAAAAAACTAAAAATAGAACTACCATATGACCCAGCAATCCCACTACTGTGCATATACCCTGAGAAAACCATAATTCAAAAAGAGTCATGTACCACAATGTTCATTGCAGCTCTATTTACAATAGCCAGGACATGGAAGCAACCTAAGTGTCCATCGACAGATGAATGGATAAAGAAGATGTGGCACATATATACAATGGAATATTACTCAGCCATGAAAAGAAACGAAATTGAGTTATTTGTAGTGAGGTGAATGGACCTAGAGTCTGTTATACAGAGTGAAGTAAGTCAGAAAGAGAAAAACAAATACCGTATGCTAACACATATATATGGAATCTAAAAAACAAAACAAAAAAAATTGTCATGAAGACCATTACTGTCAGCTTTTATACAGTATATGCTTTAAGATAGACGTAGGGTAACTACAGTTACCTCATTCAGTTCTTACACCCCTGTGAGACTGACATTTTCCCCCTACTCCACAGATGAGCTTAGCAAGCTTCGGTAACTTGCCTCAGGTTACCTAGTAAATAAGTCACCGAACGGGGACTGGAACCAGGTGTGCCTGTGACTGCCAAAGCCCTGTGTAAGTGTGAACCCCAGTGCTACACAGTGAAACAAAGAGTCTTGTGATTAGTTCTTAATAAACTGTTCTGATTATACCAGTAAGACCACCTCACTGCAGAAAAAACAGAAGCCAAAAGAACAGCTGTTAATGTCTTTAGGCAAAACTTAGTAAGTTAAGTCCCCTACATACGAACGAGTTCCATTCTGACAGTGCGTCCGTAAGTCCAATTTGGTCATAAGTCCAACAACGTACCACCAGAGCAACACTTTTTTAAGAAGAACTTTTAAAAATCACCTGAAAGGGCTTCCCTGGTGGCGCAGTGGTTGAGAGTCCGCCTGCCGATGCAGGGGACACGGGTTCGTGCCCTGGTCCGGGAAGATCCCACATGCCGCGGAGCAGCTGGGCCCGTGAGCCATAGCCGCTGAGCCTGCGCGTCTGGAGCCTGTGCTCGGCAACGGGAGAGGCCACAGTAGTGAGAGGTCCGCGTACCGTAAAAAAAAAAAAAAATCACCTGAAAATTTAAAAATTTCATTAACTATGTAGTTTCAGCATACCTCTAAATAGGAATTACAATTCACGTTACTAGCAAAAACATGGATGATACATAAAGAGTTAACCGTGCATTTCTCCCCAAAATATTAGGTCATGGTACCATTATGAAGTCTTCAAAAGGAAAATTTTCTCACATACTGAATTCTATATTCCATATTTTTCTATTAGCTCTTTTGCTTTAGAAATACAGGCACTCATGGCATCTGCCTTTGATAATCCTAGAAAGATACAAACAGATTGACTCACTGACCGATGTTATTGGGAAATTAAGAAGGTTTGTTTCACTTATTTAAAAATTAACCACCTTGTTGAGGTTCCAAGCTTCCCACTTAGCCTTGCCTTTTAGATTTAACAGTCCTGGACACTCTGCCAAAAGGAGGACAGATATATTTTCAGGGTTACTTTTTACTCTATGCTTCTAGAAATACTGTTCAGTGAAACGTATTGTTATTTTTTTAATGACAACCCAGTACCAGTATCTACATCTCCAATTACAGATTGTTTGTAGAGCCCATAGGGTTCTTTTAGTTCCTCACCATCTGGCCTGGTTTTCAGCTTCCTCATGTCTTTGGCCGCCTTTTCAAAATCAGCCTAAAGCAAAAAGGCACAAAGTGTGCATTTGCTAACTTTCGGCAGGTCCATTTGCTTTGGGGAAACGTAAAGAGGAGGAGGGAGCTTTCAAACAGAAATGAACTATTACTGCTCTGGTTCCACCAGAATTATCCTAACCTAGTTTAATTTGTGGACACTTCCCCTGGTCCTTACCTGCTACATAGACAATGTACCCACGTATTAGATACGGAGAACTAAATAAAATTCTTAACACATTACTGACCACAGACGTATTAACACATCTTTCGTTACCCGAATGTTATTGACCAGAGACATTTCAATATTCATTTACATAACAAATCGCTGGCCACAGGCGTCAGTTTCTGCAAAAATCTCCTGGTCAGCAATGAGTTAATATTTAAAATGTTTAATTTATCTATGTTTAAAAACTGAAGAAGACATGAATAAATGGAAAGATATTCCATGTGCATGGATAGGAAGAATTAATAGTAGTAAAATGTTCATCCTACCCAAAGTCATCTATCAATACAAATTCAACTCAATCCCTATCAAAATTCCAATGGCATTTTTCACAGAAATAGAAAAAGCAATCCTAAAATGTGTATGGAGCCATAAAAGCCAAAGCAATCTTGAGAAAGAAGAACAAAGTTGGAGGCATCATAATTCCTGATTTCAAACAATATTACAAGCTATAGTATGGTATGGTACTATGGTATTGGCATAAAAACAGACACATAGATCAATGAAACAGAATCAAGAGCCCAGAAATAAACCCTTTGTAATTTATGACAAAGGAGCCAAGAATATACAATGGGGAAAGGACAGTGTCTTCAATTAACGGTGCTGAGAAAACTGAAGAGAACATGCAAAAAAAATGAAACTGGACCCCACCTTACACCATATACAAAAATCAACTCAAAACGAATTAAAAATTTGAACGTAAGGCTTAAAACTGTAAAACAACTAGAAAAAGACAGAGAATAAGCTCCTTGACATCAATCTTAATGATTTATTTTGGATTTGACACCGAGAGTAAAACTAGCTAAAGCAAAAATAAACAAAAGGGACTACATCGAACAAAAAAAGCTTCTGCACAGCAAAGGAAACCATAAACAAAATGAAAAGGCTGAGTGGGACAAAATATTTGCAAATCATATGTCTAAGGGGCCTTTGAATATATATATTCAAAATATATAAAGAACTCATATGACTCAAAAGCAAAAAAAAAAAAAAAAAAAGCAAAAGAAAACAATTTGATTTAAAAATAGCCAGGAGCTTTTTCCACAGAAGACATACAGGTGGCCACATCATTAACCAACAGGGAAATGTAAATCAAAACAACAGTGAGATATCACGTCATACCCGTCAGAATGGCTATCATCTAAGAGACAAGAAATAACAAACGTTGAGGAGGGTGTGGAGAAAAGGAAACCCTATACGCTGTTGGTGGGACTGTAAATTGGTGCAGGCACTGTGGAAAACAGTATGAAGTTCCCTCAAAAAATTTAAAAAATAACTACCATACGATCCAGCAATCCCACTTCCGGGTATTTATCCAAAGGAAATGAAATCACTATCTCAAAGGGATATCTGCACCCACTGTGTACACTGCAGCTGTATTTACAATAGCCAAGACGTGGAAGCAACCTAAGTATCCATTGATGGATGAATGGATAAAGAACATTTTATATATATATATATATATATATATATATATGTATGTATATATATATGTATATATATATATATAATATTCCATTATATAGATATAACAGAATATTAATCAACCATGAAAAAGAAGGAGCTATTGGGCTTCCCTGGTGGTGCAGTGGTTGGGAGTCCGCCTGCCGATGCAGGGGACGCGGGTTCGTGCCCTGGCCCGGGAAGATCCCACATGCCGCGGAGCGGCTGGGCCCGTGAGCCATGGCCACTGAGCCTGTGCTCCGCAACGGGAGAGGCCACAACAGTGAGAGGCCCACGTACCACACACACAAAAAAAGAAGGAGCTATCGACATTTGCAACAATATGTATGGACTAGGAAGACATTATGCTAAGTGAAATAAGTCAGACGCAGAAAGATAAATACTGTATGATCTCACTTATACGTGGAATCTAAAAATAAAAAGAAACAAATAGAAACAGAGAGCAAATCGGTAGTTGCCAGAGGTGGGGGGAAGAATGGTTGAAGATGGTGAAAAGGTAAAAGAAAAACATGCAAAAAAATTATATCTGAGAAATTCCAACGCGAAGTTTTTCTCGTAAGTTAGAAGTGTATAAATACAAGTTTCTATTAATTTTTTAGATGGCATTACCTTCACTTTCTTGATCACCCTCATGAGCACGTCCTCCTCTTCTTCCAAAATCTACACTTTGCTGTATGCAATAGCTTTGCTGCCAATGAATATCTTTGTCCGGGGCATTCATCTCCCAGCGCCTCTCTGCCCACATGCTTCAACAGCAGTTTTATTTATACCTATTGAGTGGGCTAGCTAGTTTCTGAGGGCAGTACTTCCGATTGCGCTGAGTTGCCTGTATAGATTCCTTTAAAAATTGAGACCAAAACTTCTAAGACTTATTTCAATTGATTTCCAGAAAAGAGAAGTTGTTCAGTCAACTTAGCTGATTAGTAAAAAGAAGCTGACTTCCCGGAAATTCTGTATATAAATATACTGAATAATAAACCTGTCCTCCCCGTTCATGACTTACCTCTGAAAACCCTGACCTGCCTAGTTCCCAAGGCGCTAGGATTGGCCCAGCGTTCTCAGCCCGGGGCTCGGCCAGCAGCCATCCCCTTCCCCTGTACTGTTCCACATAGGGATAAGGTGCTCCTAGCAGATTTATTCCTTTCTCCTTTTAACCTCTTAGTTTATATACACAGGCTTTGCTGATTACTTTGAACAATGGAATTGTTCCATTCTTTTTTTCTCCGTTTTTCCCATTCTTTTCTTTTTTCCATTCTTGTGTTATTTGTTTGAAGTCAGGAGTAAGCGGGAATTGTCAGCAGCCTGGGTATGAAACAAGAGAGGTTCAAAGAAGCATTCTACCCCTACCCACTACTTTCCTTCTCTGAAGCCAGAGCCCCCTTTTGATCCAAAGACCTGGTAGAGAAAGTGGAGAGACCACTGTGACATCAGAATCCCTGTGATCTCAGCAGAGTTGCTGGGTAAAACTTCCATCAAGCTCCAAAGACAGGACAGTAGCACAACTAGAATAGTTGTAATTGCGATGAACAAAAATCACTTGTAAGCCAGAGACCAGGGTCTCTACCCTAAATATCCTTGAAAATAGCCCAGCCACCTAATCGATCTTTATGGAGATCTGAGAAGTGTGGGTACATGTGACTAGGATGAAGCACAGACCCCCTGCCTCATCTGAGTTTTTTTCTAGGAAATTGTCAGCTGCTTTATAGATAATATCATGGTTAAGAACACAAGCCCTGGACCTAGACTGCCTTGGTTTGACTCTCAGCTTCAGCACTTAAGAGCTGGGTGGGTGGTGGTCTTGGGCAGGTTACTTAACCTCTGTGGGTCTGTTTCTTCATCTGAAATATGGGACAATATGTTACAATACCACCACCCACCCACTTGTAAAACTTATTTATGAGGATATAAGGTGACAACAACACACGCAAAATATTTTAAGTAGTGCCTGGCACATAATGAGTGTTCAATAAAGTACAGCTGCTACAATTTTTATTATAAGGCTTTTTGAAAAAAAAAGTTCTAGAATAAAATGCAAAAAGTACTTGCAATGAAACAAGATGTGAAAAGTGCTTTTTATGATTTAACAAAGGATACAGCATTGTTAGTATACACTCAGCTTTTAGAAAACAATGAATAGAAAATATATACTAAAACGTGTCAATACTAATTGCCTCTGATTATTGGTAAGTTTCCTGTTTGTTTGTTTACTGTCTGTACTCTCTAAATTTCCTATAATGTGCACATATCATGTCTATAACAAGGACAAAGTTAAAATGCTACATTACTGCCTTCAGCTTCCTAAGGGCAGAGCAGGGCTAGGCTGTCCAGAGGCATAGGGATCCTCCCCTGCAGGGTTGGCAGGCATCTCAGGTGTTGTTTGCTGTCAAGTCTCATGCCATTTTCCAATGACAGCAACTCAGTTCCTTTTGGCAAGCT
This sequence comes from Pseudorca crassidens, assembly GCF_039906515.1. NCBI lineage: Eukaryota > Metazoa > Chordata > Mammalia > Artiodactyla > Delphinidae > Pseudorca > Pseudorca crassidens. Next base: position 191,731,009 of record NC_090296.1, read on the forward strand.
AAGACTCGATTAGAATTCTAAGGCTTCTTAAAAACCATGCTAAGTCCCTGCCTTCCAGGAAGGAGTTTCTGGAAAATTGTGCTTCACGTTTTGAGGGTAGGGAACCATTTGGTGATCCCATGAATGTCTCGGACCCGCTCCACACAAGAATGCAGCCCCTGACAGTTTCCCAGGCAATTTCAGGGGTCCCCTCCCTCCTCCCTCCCCAGGTAGAGAGAAGCCCATTCCAGAGCAGGGCCCAGGACCGCTCTTCCTCTCCAGCATGCCCTTCCCTAGCGTCCCGACTTGATACACTCCTGCTGTACGTGGTAGTTCCAATGTACAGTTCCCCCAGTCCAACCACGACGAGCTGCCGTGGGAAAAACATCGGCCTTGCGTCAGGAACCTGGATTTGAATCTAGCTTTGAGACACACTGCCACGGGACTCTGCACAAGCAATGAAGTTCCTCTGAGATTCAGCTTCGGCCAAAAAAAGGATAACATCAACCTCAGCAGGGAAGTGTGAGGATTAAACAAGATTAATAACGTAGATAGTCTTGATTTCATTCTGTTAACTCTGCCCACCCAGAGCTCATCACTTGTATCGTACTATTCGCCACGCATCGAACACCCCTGATGGGCCAGGCCTTGGCGGAGCACACAGGGGTGAGCAAGGCAGCCGGCTCTCACAGATCTAGGCATCTAGCGGGAGATGAGCAGGTCACAGTGACCTGGGATACCTGCTCTAACGGAGGAGCAGTGGGTGCTCTGGGACCACAGAGGAAGGAGCAGCAGCGGGTGTGGAAGAAGCTTCGCAGAGGAGATGGTGCTTAGCTGAGCCTGGGGGGTCAGCGCCTGGGGGATGGACAGAGGCAGGGAAGGGTTGCAGGCAGCCCCGGACAGCATTTATTAGGACCCGGCACAAAGTCTGCTGGAAATGTATTTATTTGTTCCCCCACGCAACCATGCTAGAGGACAGGCACAAACATTCATCTTGGTAGCAAGAGCCTCGGCAGGTGGTAGGAACCCATCTGAGCCCTGCGCCTCCTTGTTGAAGGAATGCATGATGCGTGAGTGGCTATTAGGAGGGCCTGAGAGTTACCATAGGTGAGCCACAGCTTTAGACGTACAGCTGCTTACATTCGATTCCAAGCATTCTGGGCCAAAGGGAAAGTTTCATGTTCCCGCGCTGCTGTAGAGCTGGGCTCAGTGCTTTTGGTGAGCAATTTCAGCCTCCGCTGAGCTGACTCTCCTGGAGCTGGGTCCTCAGCATCCCGGCTGAATGTGCGTGCACTTCATTTCCCCCGCATCTGTACTCGAGGCTCTTCAAAACAACTGCCTGAAGGCCTCTCCTCAGACCTTCTGTTCATGTTTTCAGGTTTCACAAGGCCCCCGAACCCGCCCCTAATGTAGCAGTGACCCCCGTGTCACCACCGACACTCACATCGGGTGCATCCTGCCATGCACCCAATGAAGACATTTAAAACATTTTAAAGAATATTTAGTTTTGACAAAACGCTCATAATACAAAAAAAAGAGCAAAACTATATAAATAGCAAAATCGGTATGTGTATAAACACGCACATATATATGCACATGCGCACATAGACAGTTAACGTGGTTATCACTTGGGTGAAGGAATACCTGATGGTTTTACCTTATATTTGTGCTTTCCCGCAAATTTCCACACTGAACATTCTTTTCCCAAAGATCATAAAAACAGTATTTTTAGATCGTGGTTTTCCAGACTGCACTTGCCTGGGAGAGCCCCTGGACACACCAAGGAACAAGGGGCGCGGGTGAGACCGCAGGCGCCCACACCTTCTTCTCCAGGATGGGAAGAGCCGGAGGATCAGGGCCCGCTGGGTCTTCCCGGAGCAACTCGGCGCCCGCCCTCCCCCTCGGCCCATGCCTATTTTGCGTCTAACCAATCCCCGGGGCTCACAAGAGTTGCCATAGGGAGCTAGGTTCGCCGTCAACAGCTGGCACCGCCGCTGGCTACCGGCAACCACGGGGCGGTCGCAATGGGGTGGGCGTGTCTCGGGGTCCCCGCAGACGGCTTGCGGGGGCGAGAACCCTGGGCTGCCCGAAGCGCCGTGCCATCCGGGGGGTATCACGCCGGCCCCACGCCCCACTCGAGCGCTTCCCTGCAGGAAGCACGCCTCTCCCCACCCCCCGCGGCCGGCGCACCCCCAGCTCACCTGCGGGGACACGGTTGCGCGACGCCCGAACGCTGCGCCACCCCAGGCGCTGGGCTCCCCGACGCTGCGCCCCTCCGCTCCTTAAAGGGCAGCGCGCCTCCGCCCGCCGGTTCCCATTGGCCGTGCTCTCGGGCCCGGCCGTCTCCCATTGGTCGCTGCCCTTGGAGGGCGGGGCTGGGCGGTGAGCGGCGCCCGCCCTGCCCGCGGCGCCTGGCTGGGCAAAGCTAAGGGACAGGAATTCAAATGAGTTCTACTCCGCCTCTGACTCACTGCCCTATTCTTTCTCAAGGGGTTGTTTGCAGGAAATCCAGAGAGGTCTGTCTCCCTGGGGCACGGACCTCACTTGGGATTTCTTTTGATATGTATCTCTGTCCTCTGCATGATTCCTAAAAACCTGGAAGGCAGGCAGGTGTTTCTTCAGACCTCTCTGGTCTCCCCACCGGTCTCTACGCACAGCCCGTCAGGAATGAAAAAGGCTGGTGGTAGTTTGTCTCCTTTCTCCTCGTTAGGCCACTTAGATTCTGAATACGCGCTGCAAACACCCCGAATTAGGGTAAAAGCACAGGACTCTTCAAGTTGACCCCATTCTCCAGGGGAACAAACCCAGTGTCACTCCCAGTCTGCAGACACAGAATGGGGTTTTGATTCACATTTGATTAAATTTTCAAAGAACTGGAACTGCATTTTCTGGTCTTCCGAGGAGTTCACTTCGGACTCTATATTTACACAGAAGCCTTAGTGGGGCAAAGTGACTGGAAGAAACGGCAAACTTAGTCTTAAGAAAGTTACTGATTTGAAATGTCTAACAATGCAACAACGTATAGCAATTCGAGGCCCCGAAACACCGTAGCTTGTTTTTGCATAAAATTACATTTAAAAATTATTTGCTATTTTTTCATGTAAATCCCTTGATTTTTTATTTTCTCCTCGAAAATATTTTCATGGTGAAATCAATGAGTTTCCAAATAAAAAACAAAAACAAATTTTAGAAAAATATACTGGGGGGAATTCCCTGGCAGTCCAGTGGTTAGGACTCTGCACTTTCACTGCTGAGGGCCACATTCGATCCCTGGTGATCCCTGGTTGGGGAACTAAGATCCCACAAGCCTTGTGGCGTGGCCAAAAAAAAAAGAAAAGAAAGAAAAGAAGAGAAAGAAAAATGTACTGGGCAGGATTTTTTTTTTCTTTCTAATTTCCCGACTATGAGAAACACAAAGGCGCAGGAAACAGCAGCTTAAGAACAGCGAGCGCTCTTGTCTGCTGGGGAGAGCCCTGTTTATCAGTGTGTCAGCAGGGAAATACTGCAGTGAGGTCCAATATAGGTGTGCATTTGCAGCCGAGATAATTTGGCATTATAGTCATTATAAGAAATCGGAAGAAGAGGAGAGAAAAGATATACTGTGCTCCATTTTATCCTCTAAGTCTAGAAGGTTCTTTTAAGAACTCTTTTCAAAACATGTTCTTCTCTTGAGTTACCATCCTCCGACTGGATGCCAGAGCCATTGATGGCCTGTCTCAAGGAGCAAAAAGAAAGAGACAATGGAAACACTGGTGTCCTCTATTCAGCGATAATAACATACTAGGTATAGTGAAAACTCAGCTTTGTGGAACCCTTAGGGAGTCAGTCAAGTTGGACAATCAAGTTCTTTTTTTTTTGTTTACTATGTAATTAAATATTGATTATAAACCAGTATGCATACATACATAAGTAAAATTTTAAAAATAAAGGGCACATGTATGAACATACCGCCAGTTTAAGAAACAGAACATTCCCTTTACCTTTGTGACTCTCCTCTTTCCAATCCATCCTATCTGCCTTATTCATTCATTCAAATAGTTACTGAGTGCCACCATGAGCCAGGCACCATTCTAGGTTTCTGAGAATCATCAGTCAGCAAAACAAACAAGGATCCCTATCCCTGTGTCACATCCTGGTAGGGGATGACAGATAATAAACACATATAATAAGCAAATTATATAGTCTATTAAAAGATGTTAGGTGATAGGTGTTATTTTTAAAAAGAGCAGAGCAAAGGGATGGAGGATCTTTTGTATGTGGAGTGAGGAGATGACTTGCAACTGTAAATACGGTGATCAGGGTATGCCTCTTGGGAAGATGACATTTGAGTAAAAACTGAAGGAGATGAGGGAGCGGACCTGGAAGATCCCTGGGGAAGTGTTTCCCTTGTAAAAGCAGCGTCCAGTACAAAGTCCCTAAGGAATGAGCTTCCTGGCAGATGTGAGGAACAGCGAGGGGCCGGTGTGGCCAGAGCAGAGGAGCAAGAGAGGAGGTGAGAGCGAAAGAGACGGAGACCAGATCATATGAGACCTTGCACAAAGGCATCTGGCTTCAAGCGGGAGTGAAACAGAACCACTGAATGGTTTTGAGTGAGGACTGACATGGTCTGACTTACTTTTTTAAAGGATCACTCCTGTTGCTATGACTACAAAGAACACGGTTGGAAGCAAGATTCTTACTGTAATAATAATCCAGGGGAGAACTTATGGGGGTCTCCAACTCAGGTCGTAGCAGCAGAGGTAGTGAGAAGTCGTTCAGATTCTGGATGTATTTTGAAGGTAGAGTCAACAGGAGTCCCTGAGAGATTCTACGTGCAATGTGAGAAAGAGAGGCGTCAGGATAACTCCAAGATGCTTGCCCTGAGTAACCGGAAGGACCATAGGTGGAGTAGGCTTGGTGGGGTGGCAAAGATCAGAAGTGGAGTTTTGGACATGCTGCGTTTGAGATATCAGACATCCAAGTGGAGACGCCGAATAGGCAGGTAGATATTCAAGTCTCGACTGGGCTGGGTATATAAATCTGGGACTCATGGTCATAGAGATGGTGTTTAGAACCTGGAGACAGGATGGCCCTAGAAAAGAAATGTGTATAGAGGAGAAAAGGAGAGAGAACTGAGGAGTGAGCCATGGGAAATCCCAACACCAAATGTTTGGGGAGAAGAGGAAGAAGGAGCAAAGGAGGCAGAGAAGTGATCACTCAAGTAAGAGAAAAACCAAGAGAATGCGGTGTTGAGAAAGCTTAAGGAGTGAGAAAGTGTGTTAGGCTAGATGAGGACTGAGAATTAACAACGGGATTTAGGTCATTGTCAAGATCACTGATGACCTAAAGGGACGTTGTGATGCAGTCATCGTGGGAGGGGGGCAAGCCTGATTAGAGTGGGTTTAGGAGCAAACATGAGGGGCAACATAGAATAGTTAGAATCGTTTTTTGGCCTCTGCATTTGTTTATCCCTCCACCTACACCACACTGTCTTCTTTTTGGGGGTGTGGGGGTGTGTTGTGTCTTTGTTTCTGCCACACGGGCTTTCTCTAGTTGTGGCGAGTGGGTGCTACTCTTCGTTGCGGTGCACGGACTTCTCATTGCGGTGGCTTCTCTTGTTGCGGAGCATAGGCTCTAGGTGAGCGGGCTTCAGTAGTTGTGGTGCACGTGGGATCTTCCCAGACCAGGGACTGAACCTGGTGTCCCCCTGAATTGGCAGGCGGATTCCTTTTTTTTTTTTTTAACACCTTTATTGGAGTATAATTGCTTTACAATGCTGTGTTAGTTTCTGCTGTATAACAAAGTGAATCAGCTATACATATACATATATCCTCATATCCCCTCCCTCTTGCGTCTCCCTCCCACCCTCCCTATCTCACTCCTCTAGGTGGTCACAAAGCACTGAGCTGATCTCCCTGTGCTATGCTGCTGCTTCCCACTAGCTATCTATTTTACGTTTGGTAGTGTGTATATGTCCATGCCTCTCTCTCACTTCGTCTCAGCTTACACTTCCCCTCCCCGTGTCCTCATGTCCATTCTCTACGTCTGCATCTTTATTCCTGTCCTGCCCCTAGGTTCTTCAGAACCCTTTTTTTTTTTTTTTTTAGATTCCATATATATGTGTTCACATATGGTATTTGTTTTTCTCTTTCTGACTTACTTCACTCTGTATGACAGACTCTAGGTCCATCCACCTCACTACAAATAACTCAATTTCGTTTCCTTTTATGGCTGAGTAATGTTCCATTGTACATATGTGCCACATCTTCTTTATCCATTCATCTGTCGATGGACACTTAGGTTGCTTCCATGTCCTGGCTATTGTAAATAGAGCTGCAATGAACATCGTGGTACATGACTCTTTTTGAATTATGGTTTTCTCAGGGTAGATGCCCAGTAGTGGGATTGCTGGGTCGTATGGTAGTTCTATTTTTAGTTTTTTTGAGGAACCTCCATACTGTTCTCCATAGTGGCTGTTATCAATTTACATTCCCATCAACAGTGCAAGAGGGTTCCCTTTTCTCCACACCCTCTCCAGCATTTATTCTTTGTAGATTTTTTGATGATGGCCATTCTGACCAGTGTGAGGTGGTACCTCATTGTAGTTTTGATTTGCATTTCACTAATGATTAATGATGTTGAGCATCCTTTCATGTGTTTGTTGGCAATCTGTATGTCTTCTTTGGAGAAATGTCTATTTAAGTCTTCTGCCCATTTTTGGATTGGGTTGTTTGTTTTTTTGATATTGAGCTGCATGAGCTGCTTGTAAATTTTGGAGATTAATCCTTTGTCAGTTGCTTCATTTGCAAATATTTTCTCCCATTCTGAGGGTTGTTTATGGTTTCCTTTGCTGTGCAAAAGCTTTTGAGTTTCATTAGGTCCCCTTTGTTTATTTTTGGTTTTATTTCCATTTCTCTAGGAGGGGGGTCAGAAAGGATCTTGCTGTGATTTTGTCATAGGGTGTTCTGGTAGGCGGATTCTTAACCACTGCGCCACCAGGGAAGCCCCCATCACACTGTCTTAATCATTAAAGCCTCTCACTTTTGTTCTTCAGAAAGGATTGTCTTTGGCACTTTGCCCTTCTATAGAAATTTTAACATCCATGAGTCAGGTTCCATAGAAGAAAGTTCTGGAATTTTTCTCGGCATTGCACTGAAACTCTAGCACAGAAAACAACTTGGCAAAGCATGCTCCCATTTTTGTATTCTGGAATTAATCACGTAGAATGCAAAAAATTACGAAGGAGAGGTCACCAAGCAGCCAGTGACATTTGAGCTGACTTTTTTCTTGCTGTCTCCCTCACTTCCAATCCCTGGGGTAAAAGCCCACTTTCGAAACACAAGGAAACTTGGCCGCTTATCCCATGGCTTCTCCACCCTGCAGCCAGAGTTAGTGTCCTGTCATCCAAAGGGCATCCTGCACCCCTGCTGCCTGCATGTTTCAGGGACCTCCCAGCTCTCTTATGATAAACCCCAAACTCTTTGTGTCATACAGGTGGCTCTAATGCTCGTCAGGCCCTCGGTAAAGCTCACCTATGAGATTTTCCCGGGAAGAACCCCTTCAGGGCTCTGATACGGTGCCACACTGCCATCTCGCCGCACTGGCTCCCCTCACCCACAAGCACGGGAGAAGAGCAGGCGAAGGACTAGCAGCAGAGGGAGGCGGCCCCGACGCAAACGGGGCTCCTGGAGGCTCGCGTCTCCCTGGAGCCTCCCGGCCACCTTTTGAAGGTGAAGCTGCAGTGAGTTTTGGAGGGAGTGCTTTCCAAGCCCGCGGACGTGTGGCTGTCCACTGAAACGGGACTGCGCTGAGCGATGGCTGTGACCGGCTGGACCCCTGCGCCAGGTCCTCTCGGCCGGGCTGCCCTGCATCCGGAGCAGCGCAGGTTTCCTGTTCAGCCCTCACTGGCCGCTGTTTCCTTCCAGCACCTGGTCGATCTTCTGCACCTTCTCACTGGGCTCCGTGACGCTCATGATCTTCAAGTGTAGTGAGCGCGGCCTGGTCTCCCCACGTGTTTCCTTTTTCCCTGCCCCTGTTCTCGCTCCACGAGGTGTGAGTGCCTGCCATCGGCCTCTGCTTCAGGTTCCTTCTGACAAACCTGAAACACGGCTGTTTCAGGATGAACTTGAACTTGAAGCTGGTGACGAAGCCCCCTGCTGGTCCTTCGGAGGAAAGGCTGGGCTGGCTTATCCTTCGGAGGTTGCCCAGTGGATGGAGTTTCCTTTGGACACAGCCTGGGGCAAATTGGTTCTTTCTGTGGCTCTGCCACTACTTCCGATGTGTGGGTGGAAGAAGTGGCCAAAGGGACGCACTTGGGAGTCTGTGCTGGGCTGGGGACACATCCCAGCTTCCCTCTGTGGGGCACAGCCCTGAGGCCTCGGTGAGCTGCACTGCTTGGATCCCCATGCAGGCGTGGCTTTGTCAGGGAGACTGGGGTGTGGAGGGGTGCAGAGGCCGTGGAGCCCTTGACCTTGGCACAGTTAGGCCACCACTAAACCGTGAGCTTCAGAGGACAAGCTTGAGGGCCAGTGCCAGAATTCAGAGGATGGCAAAGGGCAAGTACAGAAAGCCCTTGGGATTTTGCTGAGATGCTGTATAGGCAAATGAGCCAATCATGGAAAAGATCTGGACTTTAACGACAGATAGTAACTATTGAATAACAACTTTCAGGAGGATGCTTTGTTACCTGCAGACTGAAAAGGTCATTGATTTTGCAGCTCATCACTAAAGTTCTTCTAGTCACTGATTTAAAAATAACAGATTATTGTTTGTATAACAATTGTTATGTATGATATAGTAACCATCACACTGTGATGGTTAATTTTATATGTCAACTTGACTGGCCCGATTAAACATTATTTCATTATTCCTTTGTGTGTCTCTGGGGGTGTTTCTGGATGCGATTAGCAGTTGAATCAGTGGACTCAGTAAAGTAGATCCCCCTCCCCAATGCAGGTGGGCATCATCCTATCCACTGAGGACCTGAATAGAACAAAAGTCAGAGGAAGGAGGAATTTCCCCCCTTGCTTCTTGCTTCCCTGATTGAGCTGGGACATCCCATCTCACCTTCTCCTGCCCTTGGACTGGGATTCACACCATCAGCTCCCCTGATTGTCAGGCCATTGGGTTTAAACTGGAACGACATCACCAGCTTTCCTGGGTTCCCAGCTGGCAGACAGCAGATTGTGGCACATCTCAGGCTCCATAATTCACGTCTGTTATCTCCTACTGGTTCTGCTTCTCTGGAGAACTCTAATACACACACACAGAGCAAAGATTAGGATGCCACAGAGGGAAAGAAGAATCTGGTGCTCAATTCTCTTATATTCTTCTATTGACAAACTTTCTTGTTGCTAACTTTCTTTCATCAAAACATTGTGGCTAATGACATAACTTATCACCAAGTCTCTTAAATCATTCTTACATCATGGCAAGCATATAAATCTAACCACAGTCCAATTCTAGAATGAATATAAAAATAATGTTTTATATTCAAAGATCAAGTTGAGGTTCTACACGGTAAAATAATGGTAACAGCTACTATTAAAAAGTAAACTGATTAGAATAGGATACCAAATATGAGTTAAAGTGATAACTTGAAGACTATGCTTGGGAAATATGGGGAAAAAATGTTACATGGAAAGAAAATGAGAACACAAAATTTAATCTATATTATTTAACAATGTAAGTGCACATTTAAATGTGAAACAAATTATAAGGAAACACTGAAAGGAAATGTGTTTTGAAGTAATTGGGTCATGGGACAATTATTTTTCTTTTTACTTTTTTGTTGCAATGTTTGTGTGATACAAATGGGAGAGAAATCACCTTTGAAATGTAGTCATTCATTTTAGAATTTTTTTGTGGAAATTATATTGATTAGTCTTAAAATAGAACAGAAGCACTAAAATCATAGAGGCTCAATTTTTTTTTTTTTCGGTACGCGGCCCTCTCACTGTCGTGGTCTCTCCCGTGGTGGAGCACAGGCTCCGGACGCACAGGCTCAGCGGCCATGGCTCACGGGCCCAGCCGCTCTGTGGCATGTGGGATCTTCCCGGACCGGGACACGAACCCGCGTCCCCTGCATCGACAGGCGGACGCTCAACCACTGCGCCACCAGGGAAGCCCGAGGCTTAATTTTTATTAACCTAATTCCTAATTCAGATTGTCACTAGATTAATCAATTCCATTTACTAAGCAGTTTGTATGTGCCAGGCACTGTACTAAGCATTTTGAGTAGATTATTTCTTCTAATCCTCACAACAGGTACTATTTTTATCACTTCATAGACAGGGTTAATTAGTTTGCTTTAGGGTCATGTGACTAGTTAGTGATGAACTTAAAACCTCGACCTTAGCTGGTCTTGCTCCAGAGCCATGGGTGTAGTGGCTGCGAATTTTCATAGAGCAAATATAAGCAGAGAAGATGCTCAGGCTGCAAGTCTGAAACCTTAGGGGTACAAAAACGTAGACATATTTTTTTCCCATTACTCTAGCATTTCAATCAGACACGTGTTTCTATTTGTCTTACAGCTTAAAAGCTAGATCTGAGAAGACTTTATTTTTATTTTATTATTTTTTTAGATTTTAAAATACTTATCAGATTACTTTTAAAACATAAGATTCACAAATAGTTCATTCTTTTAAAATTATAGTTACCTTCCACTTTGATTGAATAATTTCTCATCTTTTTATCCAAAAATTTCTACTGAGCTTTAAAACCTTATATTTGGTGGCATTACTTAAAATGTGATTTACGTTCATTATTTATCTTTGAAATGATACTTTATCATTTCTTAAATCAGCATGGGTTCATTGAATGTTTGAGAGGCACTCTGTAGGACTAAGTCATTAGCCTATAATTTTACAGTAGATGAAGTACTATGTTTTCATTACTTTGAAAATAAATAATGACTTTGCAGTTGACTCTTACATTTAACATTTTAATCTCAGCTTTGCCACCATTAAGTATAACTGTTTGCACTGACCACATAAGAAGCCAAAGAATTACTGGGTCCAAGGTTAATCTAATTCAATTTAAATCTAACAAAGATAACCATAATTAGCAATTTACCACAACAAAAGCCAGAGTTATTACTTTCAAAACTGTATCGATTTGGGAGTAATTAGCCTTAAAAGTTAAAACATTATTCTGGGGGTGCTGAAGCTCTTTCAAGAGTTTAATAGTTTCAAGGGTTGAGTGATTTATGAAGTCTAAGTTATTACCTAACACAGGTAACACTGTGGTTGGACCTACTGTCTGAAGCTTTATAAATAGACCTTTTTTTCACTTGATCTGCCTTAGGATCTAGGGTCACAGCCTTTATCAGTGGTAGTATAAAGGCTAGTCCCCACCAAAAATTTTAAGTATTTTTAAAAATAAATTTATTTTATTTATTTTTATTTTTTGGCTGTGTTGGGTCTTCGTTGCTGCACGTGGGCTTTCTCTAATTGCAATGAGTGGGGACTACTCTTTGTTGCGGTGCGCGGGCTTCTCATTGCGGTAGCTTCTCTTGTTGCAGACTACGGGCCCTAGCCATGCAAGCTTCAGTAATTGCAGCATGCGGGCTCAGTAGTTGTGGCTCGCGGGCTCTAGAGTGCAGGCTCAGTAGTTGTGGCACACGGGCTTAGTTGCTCCATGGCACGTGGGATATTCCCAGACCAGGGCTCGAACCCATGTCCCCTGCATTGGCAGGCAGATTCTTAACCACTGTGCCACAAAGGAAGCCCCCAAATTTTAAGTATTTATTAAAAAATCACAAGACACGAGTTTCTTGCCTTCCAATGCCTAAAATGCCATCTTGTTTCTAATGAATAAGGTGACAGACATGATAGAAACAGGGCAGAGATGAATCAGGACAGTCAGTGACATTTCAAGAACAGAGGAATTCTGTTGGGCAACGAGGTCGGGCTGCCCAAAACTGTTTGTGATCTGAGACTAGTTTAGAACTGCATGTTTGCAACTCATCATGACGATTTCTCACTATTCATTTTATGAAACAAAAGCCTGTTGTTACACTCAAACTCGTAAATTCATTCTTTTTAATTTTTCTAATGGTGATTTAAAAAAAATTGCTCTTTACCCCGTCTAACCTGTAATACTCTGACCACACACATAGCTTTCCGTTTTGTTTACGGCCAGTCGGGTACTATGTCTGTGATGAAAACTGAAAACACAGAAACTAGACCAAAGAATGGGAAACAAAACGAGCAGTGAAGAAGAGACTGAGAAAAGGAGGAAGATATTTAGAAGAGGAATAAAAGTGCTAAGTTAGACTGGAAAGGGAAAAGAAAGGGGGTAGGGAGGGAGGAAGCTCACTGGGTCAGAAGCAACCTAAGGTTTCGGTCTTGGTTCTCGACAAGGGTAAATCAACAGATTCAGACCCCTGACCTTGAAAGTGTTCTTCAGCTGACTTACAATTGCCCATGACTTCCCAGCGACTCCATTCGTAACCATTAAAGTCTCCATTGGCTGGAGTAGCCACAGCAGACATCTGGTGGAGTTTTCTGAACCGCTGTCGCAACTCAAGATAACCTTTATTCTCCTCTTTCCGGGGCTCAAGATCTCCTACATTGGTGCCTGTAAACACGTGGTTTCCTCAATCCACCTCCCCATTCCCCATTTATCTTGATTTCCACGGTGCCGGGGATTAGGCAGAGGCTCGGTGATGGGGGAACTGGGTCAGAATTTTGCGTCCCTTAGGCAAGCCAAAAGCAGAAAAGTGAGGGGCTCAGACTGCCAGGCACTGAAAGGTAGAAATTGGGTTAGAAGAGAGCGGCGTCAGGCGGCACCGCTATGTTCCGGAGTCTAACCGCGGTACAATGCTCCCCAGACAGGGCAACCGGGAGAGCAGGTGGCCGGTTACCAGGCAACCTGAAGTCTCGCGAGACACACAATGCGCCTGCGCACTGCCGCTGGAGGGCCTTATTCAGAGCCTCCGACCCGCTCCTAAACTCAGGGTTTTTAGAGAAACCTTCCGTCGCTCTGTCGCGACGCACTGGGCCGACTTTCCCGTTTGGAAATGGCCCGATGCAGAAGAATGAAACGTGTTCTCTGAGCCGTTCCTCCTCCCCTTCCCCCGCCCCACCGCGTAGGAAGGCGGGGCCCGGGAAGGCGTGGGCTCTGCGTACGCGCAGCGCGGCCCACGTGGAACCGGCGCAGGGACGACCGTGAGTGGGGGTCTGCGCTGGGGTCTGAGATCCGGAGGGGCCGCTGGTGGGGATCGAGCCTGGGACTGGGCCGGGTGCGCGCAAGGTCTCCCAGGCTCCCCGTCCCTGGGGCCGCCCCCGCCCGTACCGGCGTGTTTTCCTGCGTCCCGGCCTCGGCTCACGCTCCGCTCTCTGCCTGGAGTTGAGCGTCTGTCGGGTACGAGAAATAGGTAAAGCCCCACCCTGGCCCTTCTGTACTCCGCGGTCTAGAAGTGGAGGCGGACCAGAAAATGACTCCAGTCGCGTGTGTTAAGTAGTGAAGTAAGTAGGCACTCGATAGAGAGGCGGCAGACCACAGGAAGAGAGTAACTCGGGGGTCGGCTACCAGATCCAGAAACTCGGAGTCCTCCCTGAGTCCTTCTTCTGCTTTACCCCGAGTTCATCACTGAGTCGGGCGGATTGCACCTCTTAACTGTTTCAAGTAGCATGCATTTCCGTCCATCCCCTCTGCGGCGACTCTAGCTAAGGCCACCGTCATTTACCAGGACTACTCTGGAGCCTCTTTGCTGCTGAATCCCCAAAGATCTTTCTGTGACGCCTTTCCAGCCACGCCACTCCTCCGCTTTGAACGTTACAACCGCTTCCCACTGTAGGGTTTGCAAGTGTATTCACCGTCTGGTCCTTCCTCGCCTTTCCCGCTCTCTCCGCTCTCTCTAGCATCTCTGCCCCGGCGACACTGACATCATTTCCTTTAATGCAGTTCCCTGGGATGCTCTTCCGAATAGGTACTCCCTTTGGTGTCACATGTGGGTTAAAAGGGTCACTTCCTCCGGGAGGCCCTTCCTGACCCCCTCAACTGAATCAGGCCTCTGCTCAGGATCCTGTAGGTCCCTGACCTTAATGTGCATCACATCTTATATTTTACTTGTGGGTAAGTCTCCCACATAGATTCTAAGCCCAATGAGTTCAGTGGCTGTTTTTGCTTTAATTCATCATCTTTCTGGCTTGGTGCATTGTGGATAACCCACAAATACTTGTTCAAGTAAGAAAGGTGGTGGTAGGGCTGAGGGTGGGAATAGTTCCCCAGGCAGAGGGAATGTGCGTAAAGCCATGGAGGGGAGGAACTGGTGACCTCATTAAACAGTATGTGGTTCCATGATGGGGTGTAAGGAGGTAGGCTGATGGTGACATGGGGGCCCTTGGATGTCACTCCAGTGAGTGTGCACTTGACCTCATGGGCAGCAGCGGCCTCCAAAGGCACCTCAGCAAGGCCTTCCCAATTTTCTCCTCCAAAGCGGTTACTTGTTCCACTTCGGTTTGGATTATGTCCCATGAGACTCTACTTATCTGAACCACTTGGCTCTTGTCTCCCTCGCCTAGATTCTGAAGACAGGAGGAGCTGATGCCCAGAGCAGCACGTGACTGTAAGTACTCACTCCCTGTTTGAATGCTGAGGCACATGAACTGCAGTTTGTGGTCTGGCAGATCTCCGATAGAGCCTCATATTTGCTCCTTGGTCGTTTATTTCCCTTTTCCTGACCATCTTCAACCTGGTGCCAGCCTCTGCCAGTCACTTCCTTGGATTTGGATGAGCTGCCTCCTGCTTCGCACGGGGATGATGGGGATGGGGGGGGGGGCTGCACCGGAAGGAAGCAGCTTAGGGGGCAGACGCCGAGTCTCTAGCAGTGGGCAACGCTGACACGAACGAGGTCTGAGCTCACACCCCAGGGAGCTGAGTTTTGGTTTTCCGTGAGAAGGTGATGTAGGAGGAACGTCTGAGGCCGGTGGACGTCAGGAGACCCTGTCTCAGGCCTTTCCACTGTGGAAAGGCCCCCTGTCCTACACCAATGGTGCCCAATTCCGGTTCTGTATCACATTAAGCTGGGCAGCCTTTTGACAAGTACAGGTGCCCTGCTGTATTCCCCAGGATTCTGATTCAGCAGACCTGGGGTACGGACCAACCATCTCTGTCTTTTGTAAAGTCACAGGTTATTTTTTAGGTGCAGCCAGGATTGAAAGAGCATAAAATTTGGATTTGGGAAACCAGCTGTGACTCTGGCATGGTACTTAACCTGAGCCTGTTTCCTCCTCCACACACAGGGCCATCACGCAGGAATCGGGTGAGAACCAAATAATTCTTGGAGAACGTGCCTTATGACACACTCCACGGGACACCCGCTCCTCAGCAGCAGCAGCGGGGCTCTTAGGAGGGTGTTTGATTGGAGGAGATTTCATTTTTTTTCATCCTGCCAGGGGTGCTTGGGGGAGCGGGGAGCAGGTGTGCGTGGGATGAATGACCTGGAATGAGAAAATCTGGTTACCTGAAAACAGGAACAGTTCCAAAACCAGACTTCTCCAGAGCTGCCTTGTTTAACTTCCTTCAATTCTGCACCTTGGGTCCCTGTGGTTCCCGGCTGAGCCCAGGAAGAAAACTGAGGGAAGAAAGAGGAATATGCAGTTGCCTCTGGGCAGGACAAACAGGACATGCTCCTCTGAACAGTGGTTTATAACATTTCCCCAGCAAGGATCCCTGTTACTATTTTGCCTTAATGGATTAATATCTTTAAAGTTCATTACGATATTTCCCTAGATTTCATCACATTGTCAGCCAGAGGAACGGCCAGCTTGGACTTATCAGGGGAAGGGGGAATCTGTGTATCGTGTTTTAGGAAAGACAGACAAGAAACTTAGGGTCCAGGGAGGGAAGGAGACTTACCAAAGGGCACAGAATGAAAGTATCATTTGGATTTTTAGTCATGTGCATACATTATGGTCCCAGTTCTTAAAAAAAACCACAGCTGGTTAATTATGAATGGCAGAGGCTTCCAGGGCCCTTAGAGACTGTGTGCTGAGGCAGGCGGACTCGAGGACTCACAGAGGTGGTGGTGGGAACTTGTTCAAGGCTGAAACCCGGTACCCGTGACTCAAGAGTTGGAGGTGCTCAGTGAATATTTGCTGAATGGATGGACGGAAGCCTAAGTAGAGGGCAATACAGAAAATGGTAACAAATCTATCAGACTAATACCAGAGGTCCTGAAGAGGATAAATAATTATGAACAAGTAGCAACATGGAACATTTTAAAGGAAATAAATAGATTTCAGTATGATCACAGTAACGCAAAACATTCATAAATTGCATGTATATGAATGAAGACCGAATCACAGGAAAAAATGGGGAAAACTTAAAAGAGAAGTTAGATGTATGGTCACATATATATATGTACGTGTATATATGTCCTATATAAGTAGGCTTGCTTTAGCCTTTCCAAAATCAGAAAGGGCACAGCCAAGATATCCTTAAGGCGTGCATGTCTAGTTAACACGTGTTTTCCTTTGTCGTTTTGTTCCTGTGAAGGGTCTTCAGAATGGCCGCAGCCCCCCAGGCACCAGGGAGGGGCTCTGTGCGGAAGACCAGACCTTTACCTGTGAAGACATCATTGAACAACCCATATACCATCCGCTGGGGTGCCCTGGACAGGGAGGATATGCACTTCATACTACAGACCCTGGAGGACAGGATTAAATCTCTCGGGCTTCAGAAGACTGAGGACAGGAAGAGAAAGAGAAAGCAGCCCGCTTTGAAAACACAAAGCGGAGACACGTGCAGCATGGATGTGGACACTGGTGAGGGTCTGAAGGAGGAAAAGCCAGAAGGTGAGCCCCAGGCATCAGGGTGGACCCCTGCCGACGTCAGAAAGCAGCTTGCCATCGGCATCAATGAGGTCACCAGAGCCTTGGAGAGGAACGAGCTGCTCTTGGTCTTGGCGTGCAAGTCGGCCAAGCCGGCCATCGTCACCGCGCACCTGGTGCCACTGAGCGCCAGCAGAGGTGTCCCTGCCTGCCAGGTGCCCCGGCTCAGCGAGAGGCTCGCACCCGCCATGGGCTTGACGTGCGTCCTGGCCTTGGGGTTCAAAAGAAACACCGCTGCCTTTGCGGAGGAAGTGAGGGCCATCATCCCCAGAGTCCCCCGTCTGGACGTGCCGTGGCTCCGAGACACACTTGAAGACCCCGGGGAGAACCCAGAGATGGAGTCTTTGGAAAGCCAAGACAAAGAGATTTTGGACACTTCCTTCGAAGACCTCCCTAAATCCAAGAGAAAGCTTGCTGAGGGTCAGCAGGCTGCAGTGTTACAACCCCTGAAAATAAAGAAACTGATTCCAAACCCCAATAAGATAAGGAAGCCACCCAAAAGTAAAAAAACGGCTTCAAAGTAACCTTGTATAAATCTGTCACTTCATACAGTTGTAAAACGCCACCTCGTAGAGAAGCCGCGAATAAAATGACTTTTACATATATTCTTGGGACACTGTTTAGTATCATTCCTTTCACATGTGTAAGATTCTCTTGACTGGAGAACACAGATAGGCTGAAGCTTAGGGACACTAAGTGCAGAGAATGTTCAGCAGTATGAGTATCAAAACAAAAGTTTATTGAAACTAATGTCCATGCTTGTATAAATTCCCTTTTTAAAAGGCTGGCACGATGCTTGTGAGCAAGGACATCTGTATCCTGCAACACTGGACATCTTTCTGTCCGAACTTGGCAAATAGGCCACACAGACACGGTTCTAGTTGGCGGGGGAGATGAAGCTGGATGGCAGGTGCACCATCAGTTGTAAAGGAAAGATGGTAAATGCCAAGCAATACACTGTCCTCAGAAACAATACATTATTATTTTTTACTGTCAGTTTGCCTTTCTTTGTAGGCAGGCCTAAGCGTGGGCTTGGGAGAAAGGCTAAACATCTATCAAAATTGCCAGATAAGGTATTCTGACTAGGTAAGAATTCACTCCTTTACACGGTTAACTTACCTCCTTGGGACTTTAGCATGTATCCAAAGTATGATGGTAATTAGGTGAAATAAAGCAGGAAGAGAATAAAAAAATAAGTGGAGGAGCTTGGATGCTCAGAGGTGGGTCTGCCATGACAGGGGTCGCTCGTGTTAGTATATGAACAGGATCGGTGCTCTGTGTTAAAGCATCCGCTGTTTCCAGCATGTGTTTGGAAAAGGTGCTTTCTGTAATTTACGGGAAAGGTACTGGCTTGCCAAGGTTTATTTTCAGCCTAAATTCTGGTTGATCTGTGGATTATGCCACCTCCGTTTAAATTTACTGAATGCCATCTTGACCAAAAAATGGTGGGGTGTGTGGGCAAGGGTGCGTCATGGACCAGAGCATTTCCATTACTGACAAAGGACACGGGGCGGTGTGGGTTTGTGAATCTGTAAGACACTGTGTATTGCACTGAAATTTAGTTCTAACGGCCACTTTATAAACACAAGCAGCTGTACTGATTTTCTACTTTAAAATGCTCATTGGTAACATGCGTAAATTATAAAGAGGCGTTATAAAGCGGCAAACGTGCTAATAATTTATAAATTACTGTATTTAAAAATTACTGAGTAAAAGAACATGAACTCTATTAACTGCAATTATGTAAGTGAATAGAGGAACAATGCCACAGTTTTGTCATGGGGTGAGCCCGTGACACAATTTCTGAGGGACAATCCTGCAATTATTCGAAAACCTACTTCATGTTAAGATTGCCATAAAAATGAGTGGAACGTAATTCCCAACTGGAGCCTCGACTCTGGATTATGTTAAAAATCTTGTTTACTTAATTCTGGTGTTTCAGTGAATTGGTTCACTTTTGCTTCTGCAGGCATCCTCCTCACGTTAGGGAAAAAAAGGTAACGCAATTGGGTTTGAATCATCCTATAGGAGAAGTCTTCCCTCGCGTCTTCAAGAAGGAAAACTGGTGTCCTAAATTAAGGACGACTTCGGAGCCCACGCATGCCCCCTAGTGGAGGTCCCAGGGTGCCACAGCTGTGGGGTGGCCTTCAGGATGACGCGAAGCTGCAGAAAGAGGTTTTCTGATTTTTAGAGGAAATCAGAGGCAACAGAACTTTTTCCCTAAAGGGCCAGGTTTAGGCCTTTGGGTCCACAGTCTCTGTCGGAACAACTCAACCCTGCCTGCCACGTACAGGCAACACATGAATGAATGAGGCCTTGTTCCCATAAAACTTTATTTATGGATGCTGAAATCTGAATTTCCTGTAATTTTTATGTGTCACAAAACTTTTTTTTTTTCCTCCTCAACCATTCAAAAATGTAAACACCATTCTTAGCTCGTGGGCTGTACAAAAACAGGCGCTGTGCTGAGTTTAGCTCATGGGCCACAGTGTGCTAGCCCCTGCCTGGTTTTTATAAGGTACGATTGTGTCCTTTGACTACTTGTAACATGAAGGAAGGGCATCCTGTTGTCGAAGGTAATTAGATTTTTCTGGACTGAACGGCCTAGGCACTGGTACATGAAGGCAGGAAGAAGTATCTACTTTGTGGTATTTGAGTCGAGGCCGTTTTAGGTGGCCTTGTCCAGCATCTTTTTCCCCTTGGGCTACTGGTGATATATACATTATCTATGTACACCGAGAAACTTGGATTTTCAAATCCTAGATAAAAACACCATCAGTAACAAAACCACAAGACTTATTTACAATTAAGACATCTTCCTAGAGCATGACAGCTTTCATGATAAATTAGAGTCAGGATAAAGAAATATGTGCAATTCTGCATAAGTAATAAAAAACATTCAAATTATCAGTGTCCTGATGGCACTCATGAACACCACTGGGCATGTCTTCTGACTTGAGGGCTTTGATTCTTCTTTTCCTCACGTATCCTGGCTGTTGCTGAGAAGAAGAGAGTCTCTGCAGGAGCAGAACCGTCTAGTTTGTCAGGGTTGTGTGCTCTTCAGAGAACACAATGTTTGCCCCAAACCTTGCTTTGGAACCAAGCCACGAACCTGCTGAAGATCAAAGTACCCATTTGTTTGTTTATTGATTTGGCAACTTTGCTTCTAGAGAAATAGTCAACCAGTACATTTTTATCTCACTCTTCACTTTAACACCTACCGCTCATCACTGCGTTACAGAAATGCTGGCTCCATAGGTGTTCCCGATGAGATCATGTGCAGTGACATAAGTAAACCCTTTCCAAATGGCTCCCTCATTCTGCTACATGGACCCACAGACCCTCAATAAACAGAAAGGCAGCAGTTTATCTCCACACAATGGCAAAGATTTTCCTACACGATTCTGTGATTTCTGTTCAATCCATAGAAAAGCCGTCCATTTTTCTAGAGAGGGACAAATACCTTCTCTTCATTGAGAGACAGTCAGAAGGTTGAAAATTAGAGGAATGTGCTCTTTGTATCCTCCTTCCATCCCTCCTACAAATGGGTCAACAGCGAAAAAAAGGATGAATGTTAACATTCTAGCTAGAAATGTGTTCTATTGGTCACCAATCGATGTTTTTCCATCTTTTCTGTTACTGACACTTCAATGTCACTTAGGTTGTGCTTTTATTCTTTGGAATGGCAGTTCCAGGAATCATTAACTAGGATATTAACAAATGATGACATCAGAGTTCTAGAAATAGAAATATCCATCTACTGTAATACGAGTCCAACCTAAAGGGAGGGAAGAAATGGAATAGCAAAAACAAGTGAGCAAGAAAAATTATAACGTAGTACAATAGATCTATATTTTTAAAAAGCTACTCAAGAAAAAACCTCTCAACAATCCGAAGAGAAGCAAATATGGGATTTTCTAGGTAAATTTATCAAGTTTACAAAGGTTTATCAACTTCACTTACCTTTTCGGACTCTGTCCCTGGACACCTCCAGTTGTACAAGTAATACTGTAAATTGCCATCGCCTATGCCAAACTTGAGTTTTTCCAAGAATGTCTTATTTTCCATCAAATCTAGTGCATTGAATACATCAAATCCTTTCTGTCAATGTAAAAAAAATTTAATTTTAAAGTTTCAAAGGATTAGAGTGTTTTGTATATTATGTATTTCAGTATAACATTTCATTCCCCTACTAATAGCTTGAATTGATAATGCATTTATAATAAGGTTTAATGTCTGCAATATATAGTATGGGTTAGGAATCAGTTCAAAACTGTCTTATTAAACTAGCAAGCAGTGAATCTGATGGAGTCAGCAAGATTATCCAGAAATGCTGAATCGAAAAGTGCAGTCTGATGGCTGACAAAAAAGAATCTATTAAAATTTCAGGAAATACTTTGTCCCTGTTTTTTTTTAAATTTATTTTATTTATTTATTTTATTTTTGGCTGCATTGGGTCTTCATTGCTGTGTGCAGGCTTTACTCTAGTTGGGTCAAGTGGGGGCTACTCTTTTTTTTTTTTTGTGGTATGTGGGCCTCTCACTGTTGTGGCCTCTCCCATTGCGGAGCACAGGCTCCGGACGCGCAGGCTCAGCAGCCATGGCTCACGGGCACAGCCGCTCCACGGCATGTGGGATCTTCCCGGACCCGGGCACGAACCCGTGTCCCCCGCATCGGCAGGCGGACTCTCAACCACTGCGCCACCAGGGAAGCCCTTGTCCCTGTTTTTGAAGCAAACAGCTGCCTAGATGGCTCTATCACCAGAACTGTTAGTTACTGGCCTTTCTACATTCTGACTTACCTGAACCTACGCCAAGAAATCAAAGCTGTAAAGACTTTAAATCGTGTATCTGTCTTGGGCTGATAATGGGAAATAAATTTAGTAACATTTCAATAGTAAAAACAGAATTTAAAAAAAAGCTTAGATAATACTATGCAAAATGTGATATAGATGAAGCACCTACATTTCTATTTCTCAGGGGTTTTACCTTAAATAACTTATTACTGGCCTTTTTGGGGAGGTAGTTGAAAATGAGCTACAAGATCAAAGAAGCAAAGAAGAATGCTGATTTGGGGATCCACTTATAATAGATTAAAAAAAATGTTTCCAATGATCAAATACTAGAAGACTACAAGGAAGACACTTTTGAAGGGTTGCTCCCAATTTCTCGTGAACAATATTTATGTTCTCACTCAGCAATTACATCAAAATGTCCCCATCAGCTGATTTCAATTTCTTTTTAAAGAAAAATGTTTATTTGTAGCAAGAATTTAACAATCATCCTTACTACCACACTGAGGAAATAGAAAAATAATGCAAATATAGTAAGGAACATTTTGAATTTAATTCTTTTCATTTCAAATCCTTTTAATAATAATAATTCCAATAGTTAAAATTAAATTTCTTTAATTTTAAAATTCAGAGACTATTTATTTGAATCAAAAAACCTACTGTTGCCAATTATTCACTGCAATACACTCATATTTTCCCCATACAGACAGACCTTGTTTTATTGAGTTTCACAGATTCTGGGTTTTTTACAAATTGAAGGTCTATGGCAACCCTCCATCGAGCAAGTCTATCAGAGTCATTTTTCCAATAGCATTTGCTCACTTCGTGTCTCTGTGTTCCACTTTGGTAATTCTTGTAATATTTCAAACTTTTTCATTATTACATTTGTTATGGTGATCTGTGATCTCTGATATGACTACAACTCGCTGAAGGCTCAGATGATGGTTAGCATTATTTTTTAGCAATAAAGTATTTTAAATTAAGGTCTGTATATTGTTTAAATATGCTAGTGCACACTTAACAGACTACACTATAGTGTAAAGATAACTTTTATATGCACTGGGAGCCAAAACACTCGTGTGGCTCTCGCTTTATTGCGACGCTTGCTTTACTGCAGTGATCTGGAACCATCTGGAACCAAACCCACAATATCTCCAAGGTATGCCTGTATCATGGGATCACGTTAGTTTTCTTATATTCCTTATATTATGAATTTCGCGTATCTTTATATAAGGGTTACAAGTTTCTAATTTGTACAAAATGTCTTTTTGGTTAAGTTACAACAGAATTAATGATGAAAATAGCCGTTAAATTAAAAAAAAAACCTCTTATCAAAATTCTTCCTTTGACTGTCAACAGTAAGAAGTATCTCAAACAAATCCCCCCACCGTGTGGAAGAAAATACAAGATGTTTTATATATTCCAATATACGTATTTGGAGACACACATGGGATGACAAGGAGTGAGTTGCATACCAGCTTGGCGATGATGAGCGCGTCATTCATGAGGTCCAGCAGCGGCGTCTCTGTGTGGATATTGTAGAAGGAGTAGGCGGCTTTGAGGCTCTTGTGGGCGGGGTGATGCATGACTGTGGAGGGGAGCGTGTAGAAGCTCAGGAAGTCAGTTAGTTTACCACTGGAGTTCTAAAGAACAAAGGCAATGTCAGGTAAACATCTCCTTGAACAAGTTTCATCCAGGCATCTCAGCTCACGTCTTGATCTCTGACTTGCACCACAGCTTTCCGTTAGAATGAAAAGCAACAGCTCATGCTCCGCTCTCCAGGTCTGATGTGGAGTCCCTTACCATATGCTGGGCAGAGGCCAAGGAAGAGCGTGGAGCTGTGCCTCAGCCTAAGTGCTCGTCAGCAACTGGCATCAAGTTCTTAAGAAGCAGAATGTTCTAAAAGGAACGCTCTCTGGTTGACTAATGAGTCTCTCTAGACTTATGGGACAGTGATAAAAGTAAATTCATTGTTTTTGCAGGAATAAGAGCACCAAGGATTAGAAGGCTACCTTTTCCAACTAAAGGATACTGTAAAATAATCTTCTTGGCACAAGGCAGGAATTGTATCAGCTTAAAGTGAAGTTGGATAGGATTTGGAAGCTAGTTTTTTAGAAGCTTGTAAAAAGGCACTGGTACTGCACCAAAATATATGTGTGTGAATGAGAAAATCTGAAGCTATCAAAAATCAAAAGGGATGCAAAAGATGGTGTTTGTTTTGTCATCACTGGTACACTTTCAATACAAGAAATTAGCCAATATTGTTTGCATTGTTTCTATTACCTGCAGTGACCTATGCAAGTCTGCATATAATTCAAACCATGATATATTTGAAGTATACAGCTGCGGAGGCTAGACCACATATGCCATTGCTAATATTTGTTTTAGCAGAAAATTCCAGAGGATGTATTATCTGGTTTTTGAGTGCTTCTGATTCATTAAACCTTTTTTTCAGACATTATGAAATTAAAGATGTTAAGCAAAAGTGAGAGATGACTTAAAGACCTAAATTTTCAGCTTTATTAAGGATTTTCAACTTGAAAAACACCACAGCAGAAATTAGAGAAAAAAAAAAATCACTGGATGGGCTCAACAGTAGAGTGGAGATGACAGAGGATAGAATCACTGAACTTGAATTTACCCAATCTGAAACAAGAGAGAAAACAGAATGAAAAAAAAAAAAAAAAGAATTAAGCCTCAGGGATCTGTGGGGCAGTAACAAAAGATTCACCATTCATATCACTGGAGTCCCAGAGGGAAAGAAGAAAATGTGGGGCTGAAAGAGACAATGGCTGAAAACTTCCCAAATTTGGCAAAACGGACATAGTAGATTCAAGAAGCCATGTGAACTCTAACAGGATAAACCCAAAGAAATCCACACCAAGACACATCATAATGAAATTTCCAAAAACTAAAGACAGAGAGAGATCTTGAAAGTAGCCACAGAGAAACAACACATTACCTATGGGGAAATACTAATTCAAATGACAGCAGACTGCTCACCTGAAACCACAGAGGCCAGAAGCAAGTGGCATAAGAGCTGAAAGAAAAGAACCGTCCACCATGAATTCTGTATCTGGCAAAACTTTCTTCAGGAAAGAAGAGGAAATAAGGACATTCTCAGACAAATGAAAACTAAAAGAATTTGCTGCTAGCATACATACCTTTAAGACTGGATGAAGTACATTCTTCAAATAGAAAGGAAATCATAAAAGAAAGCATCATGGAGCATCAGAAAGGAAGGAAGGAAGAAGGAACAGAAATCTGGGTACATACTTTGAGCTATGCTTCTTCTCATGAGTTTTATAAATGACACGATGATTGAAACAAAAATTATGACACCATCTGATACTCAAGACAGTGATATTTAAACAATGAGACTGTACAGCAGAAACTAACACAACACTGTAAAGCAATTTTACTCTAATAAAGATGTGAAAAAAAATGATGAAAAAGTAAAGAGAAGTAAAGTCACTTGGAAGTGGTACAACATGGATACCAGAAGACTGTGATAAGTCACATCTGTATACTGTAATACCCAGAGCAACCATCATGAGACCTACACAGATATACTCAAATGCACTATAAATAAATCAAGACATCCAAAAATGTTCAAGGAACAGGAAGGCAAGGAAACAGAAACAGAGGGACAGAAACCAGAAGAAACAAACAGAAAACATGTATTATAATATAGAAGACTTAAGCTCTAACATATCAATAATCATCAAATGTAAATGGCCAAAAAACACCAATCAAAAGATTCTGGCAGAGTGGATAAGGAAAAATGGCCCAAATATATACTGTTTACAAGAAATTCACTTCAAATTCAATGACATAGATGGGTTGAAAGTAAAAGGACTGAAACAGATATACCATGCAAACATGAATTTTAAAAAAGTAGGAGTGGCTATACACATATACCTCAGAGATACTGTGGGTTTGGTTCCAGACCCCTCAATAAAGCGAACATGGCAATAAAGCGAGTCACATGAATTTTTTTGTTTTCCCAGTTTATATGAAACTTTTGTTCACACTATACTGTAGTCTGTTAAGTATGCAATAGCATTATGCCTAGAAAACAATGTACATACCTTAATTTAAAAACACTTTATTGCTAAAAAATGCTAACCGTCATTTGAACTTTCAGCGAGTAGAAGTAGTAACATCAAAGATCACCATAACAAATTTAACCATAATGAAAAAGTTTGAAATATTACAAGAATTACCAAAATGTGACACAGAGAAACAAAGTGAGCAAACGCTGTTGGAAAAAATGGCACCAACAGACTTGCTGGACACAGGGTTACCACAAACTTTCGATTTATAAAAAATGCAGTATCTGCTTAGTACAATAAAGCGACGTGCAATAAAACGAGGTCTGCCTGTATTAATATACAAGGAAGTAGACTTCAGAGCAAAGAGAACTACTGAAGACAAAGAGGGGTATTACATGATGATAAAATGATCAATCCACTAGAAACTCATGCAGGTCCAACATGTATAAGTACCAAACAAGACCCTCCAGAGACATCAAGAAAAACTGACAGAACTGAAGGGGAAAAAGACAAATCCAGAGTTATAGTTGGGGACTTCCACACCGCTCTCATTAACTGACAGAACTACCAGAATTAAATAAGAGCTATGACTACAGATTCTGTAGCCATTAAAAGGGAATACTATGAACAACTTTATTCTTACAAATTTGACAATTTAGAAGCAGACCAATTCTTCTAAACTGTATTAAAACTCAAACAAGATGAACAGTCCTATAATCATAAAAGAAAGTGAATTCATTATTTCAACACAAAAGAATTCTCTAAGGTCAGATGGTTTCAACTGGAGAATTCTAGCAAACATTTAAGGAATTAACACCAATTCTATATAATTTATTCTAGAAAACAGAAGACGAGGTCATACTTCCCAACTCATCTTATGAGGCCAGTAGTATCTTGATATCAAAACCAAACAAAGACAGTACAAAAAAAGAAACTGCAGACCAATATCTCTCATGAACTCAGTAAATACTCAACAAAATATCAGCACTCCAAATCCAACAATGTATAAAAATTATATACCATAACCAAGTGGATAATTTTTCTAGGTATGCAAGGGTGGTCAAACATTTGAAAATCAATAAATGAAAATCAATAAATGAAGAAGAAAAATCATGATTGTATGAATTGAAGCAGAAAAGGCACTGGACAAAATCCAACACCCATTTATAATAAGAACTCTCAACAAGTTGGGAATTTTCTCAAATCAGTAAGGAGCTTCCATGAAAAACCTACAGCTAACATCATGGAGTAAGATTCATGGGGTAAGACTGAATGCTTTTCCCCTAATAACAGGAACAAGGCAAGGATGTTGATCTTTACCACTCTTATTCAATAAAGTACTGGAATATCTAGCCCCTGCAATAAGGCAAGAGAAAGGAAGAAAAGGCATACACATGGGAAGGGAAGAAATAAAACTGACCCTATTTGTAGATGACACAATTGTCTATGTGGAAATCCCAAGAAATCTCCAAGTAAATTCCTGGAACTAATAAGTGATTTCAGCAAGCCTGCAGGATACAAGAGCAACAAAGAAAAACCAATTACATTTCTACATACTAAAAATAAACATGTGGAAACCAAAATTAAAAACATAATACCATTTATAATCACTCCAAGGAAATGAAGTATTTAGGTAAACACTTTAAAAAATATATACAGGATCTGGATGCTGAAAATTACAGAATGCTGACAAAATAAATTTTAGAAGACCTAAATAAATGGAGACATACCATGTTCATGGATTGGAAGACTTGTTAATTCTCCCTAAATTAATCTACAGAGTTAATGTAATTCTTATCAAAATCCCAGCAAGGTCTTTTGTAGATAACGACAAGCTTATTCTAAAATTTATATGCAAAGGCAAAGGAACTAGATTAGCTAAAATAATCTTGACAAAGAAGAATAAAGTGGGAGGAATCACTCTACCTGGTATCAAGGCTTACTATACAATTACAGTAATTAAGACAATGTGGTACTGGTGAGGAAACAGACACAGAGATCAATGGAACAGAATAGAGAACCCAGAAATGGACCACAATACAAAGTATCAGTATTCAGGCTATATAAAACTTTGACAGGGAATTCCCTGGTGGTCCAGTGTTTAAGACCTGGTGCTCTCACTTCCAGGGACCCAGGTTCTATCCCTGGTTGGGGAACTAAGATCCTGCAAGCTGCACAGCATGGCCAAAAAACAAAAAACCAAAAAAAACCTTTTACAAATCAAGAAGACAAGGGTTGAGTGAAGTGGTTGAATTATGCCATCTTGAACAAAGGCAGTTCAGTTCCAACCAGTTTTGCAAAAGCAAAACAATATTAAACTTTGGGACACATCCTTCTCAGATGAGATCATCCAAACTGGCCTTTTCAAAACTAAGAAAAGCAATTAGTCACACAGACAACAACAGAGCAGATCAGAACCCTGATTCCCCATGATTAAGTAGTAAAAGTGTGCTCTTCTGCCAGGAATGGAAGCTGTAAGAACAGCTGGTTCTGAAAGGGTGAGCAGGAAGCTGGTTCAGAAGCACTGAGTCATGTGGGCAGGAAGGGAATGGACACTCTATGATCCTTCTGGAAAATGGACTCAGTTGCACAGTGTTCTCATACTTCTCTGTACTATCTTATCACCTTCTCTTTACCTCCACTACAAAAGTGTCAATGATGTGCTCCTGGGGGAGGAACCAGTGGGCTACTTCCTCTTCATCCATCACCGGGGCTAGATGAAACTGCTTCAGGTAACTGTTGGTTAGTTCTTGAACAGCTTTGATATCTCTTGGTTCCATTGGCCTCAAGCCTGAAGTTTTTGTAACCTGTTAGAGTGAAAACAAAACCAGTTGGGACGGGCTTCCCTGGTGGCACAATGGTTAAGAATCCACCTGCCAATGCAGGTGACACGGGTTCGAGCCCTGGTCCAGGAATATCCCACATGCTGCAGAGCAACTAAGCCCGTACGCCACAACTACTGAGCCTGCGCTCTAGAGCCCGTGAGACACAACTACTGAGCCTGTGCGCTGCAACTACTTAAGTCCACGTGCCTACAGCCTGTGCTCCGCAACAAGAGAAGCCACCACAATGAGAAGCCCGCGCACAGCAACGAAGAGTAGCCCTTGCTCGCTGCCACTAGAGAAAGCCCGCTTGCAGCAATGAAGACCCAACACAGCCAAAAAAGTAAAATAAAATAAATAAATTTATTAAAACAAAAAAAGTTGGGAGGTTTAAATAAGAGCAGTAAACAAACTTGGCGCCAAAGCATGATCCCCAGACCAGCAATATTAGCATCCCATGGGAGCTTGTCAGAACTGCAGAATCGTGGGCCCACCGCAGACCTACCAAGTCAGGATGTGCAGTTTCACAAGATCCCCTGGTGATTCGTATACACATAAAGCTTGAGAACCACTAGTTTAGAACATAAGCTACACGACATGTTCTATCCTATCTCTGTGTACCAGGTCTTTGGTCAGTATTGTCCATTACCCAGACAAAACCAACGGGAACACTACAAGTTCATCTATATCCCCATGCCAAGAACTTTAACAGCCTACACGATAGGGCAGAACAATCTCAGCATGTGTTCTGGAGGATCACACTTTTAAGACTGCCACGTCTGACATTTTGAAAACACAGTTGAAAATGGCTGAGAAACTTTTAGTCCAATAGCCCGTGGAAAAAATGTAGCTCTTCTGTTCTCGTGAGCAATAAAAATGCAAGAGAAGTAAAAATCATATCGGTCAGTATGGGAAGGGAAGCATTTTAATTGCCAAGAATGAATGGCTAGTTGCCAAGTAGTGGCCCTGATCTCTTATGCCATCTTTTGATTAAAAGGTGATCAGAATAGGCATCTGAATCCATCATTCCAGAACATCAAAATTTTTACATTAGGCCATGGGAATAACAAACCCTCAAGGTCAGGACAAGTCCCCATTTGGATTTGTTCAAGTCTTATCCTTAAAAGAGCTCCAGACAGCAACTATAGGAAGTGTACAGACACCAGGATACTTGACAACAGAAGTGAGAAAGGTCACTACATTTGCTTGTTTGTACAAAGAAAAACTTAATACAAATAAAACTGCATTTTCCCAGTTAACTCGATATTTTTTTTTCTTGAAGAAATATTGGATAAATTTTAAGTGACAAATAACTTGTATATAAATAGTGCTATTCTATCTTTTCTGTCCTAAATTACCACTAAGTACTTTTAGAATTTTTTTTAATTGAAATATAGTTGATTTATAATGTGCCAATCTCTGTTGTACAGCAAAGTGACTCAGTTATACATACATATACATTCTTTTTTTATATTCTTTTCCATTATGGTTTAATCACAGGATATTGAATATAGTTCCCTGTGCTGTACATTAGGACCTTGTTGTTTATTAAGTACTTTAAAATTAAAAACTGCCTTTAAAATTAGATCATCACAATTCCTGCATGCCCCCAGACTACTGGTAGGGGAGAAGACCAAGGTGGAAAACGGGTTTTCATCTTGAGTGTCGGCTCTGATGGATGTTAGTAGTTGTGCTGAGGTTTCTAACGTTCTGTGCCAAGAACCGCTGATTGCTTACTGATTCACTTTGGGAGGAGAGGGGCTTTGTGTTTACAGACCCAGCAGTCCTTAGCTGAGTATTTACTATGTGCCACTCAGTTATGATTTATGGAATCTACAAAGATGCAGTAATGCAGCTAAAATAGTTTAATATTCTAAACTGAGAGAATTTTAAGTCCTTGACATTTAATAGAGAACTCATACTTTTAGTATTTCTGTGGATCTCAAAGCCAAAGGACCCGAAATCTCCAGGCCCCAGGTTCCACCCAAGGCTTAACCCTTGGTTAATAATGGCCTGAATAGGTGTTGAATGAATGAATGAATTCCTAGGTTTTTAGCACAATCATTTACCCAATAAGGTGAGGTGAAGGCTGCAGACACGGAAAAAAGTCACTGTCAGCTCTGAAGAGATGATATTTCTACAGCCTGGCATTTAAGTACAAGCCAGGAGTGAAACTGTATTTTTCTTTTGTTTCCCTAAGCCAATTTTAGTCATTCGGAGCATTTCTACACTGCAATTCATGGGAAGAGGAAACCTATGTGATTGCTAAATGATGTTACATGAAATAAATATACATTTCTAAATGCTGGTAGGAAGGCCAAAGCCATACCAAATGTATACTGCAGTCATTTGAAAAGATTATTTTTTACTATGAGGATGACCTTGATACATTTTAAACAGCCTTTCTCAACATCAGATTGTTCTTTCTTTTGTTACTGGTTCAGTAAGAATCAATAATATCAAGCAATGAGATTAACTAATGAAAGCAACAGGATACATCTTCTCTGTTCATAGAGAACATTCAGAAATGAAGACTGAAGCTGGCCAACTCCTTTTTGGAGCAAAATATGCTTCTGCAGCACAGTTCTTATTCACTGAATTTTCATACTGTGTAATCACTAAATCAACATCCTTTCTGCCCAGAAGATACCCTTAAAGCGGCAGTTCTCAAATATTTTGTTCTGGGACTTTGTTATGCTCTTAAGAATTATTCAGTACTCCCAAAGAGCTTTGCCTACGTGGGTTATATTTATCCGCATTTATCATATTAGAAACTAAATTAGAAATTTAAAAAAAAAGAATATATAAGCTCACATTCCATATAGCCTCTGGAAGACTGCACAGTGCACTTGTAAGACAATGAAATGAAAGATGCAAATTATACTTTTGTGTTTTATAAAAAACTGACTTCACAGGCCCCCCAGAGGTTTCTGGGAACTTCAAGGGATCCCTGGACCACACTTTGAGAACTGCTACCTCAGGTCTCTGAAGGTCAGAAAAATGGGTAATAGAATTTAGATAAGGAAGACTCAGTGAAAACAGTATTGTTTGGCAAACCGGCAGGGAGAAAACACATAAACTTGGTAATTTCCAAGCACTTCAAACAAGTTTTTACAGGAGCATTAAAGCAGGAGAGAACATCAGACTATATCCAGCTATAAAAACATATAAGGTCCTAGAAACAGGGGAAGAATATTTACTTTTGCTGATTAACAATGGCTTATGTGTCTCAGAGCCTAAACTTGTTTCTTTCTAACATCAGAAAGTCACATCCTCTCCAAGAAATCTACAGAAGCACGAAATAAATTTTAAAATATAAAATTATATTTTAGGGAGTTCCCTGGTGGCCTAGTGGTTAGGATTCCGGGCTTTCACTACTGTGGCCCAGGTTCGATCCCTGGTCAGGGAATTGAGATCCTGCAAGCTGCCCAGTGCCGCCAAAAACAAAAAAAGAATCATATTTTATATAATAGCTGTTGTCTTCAGGAAGAGGTGGGGGAAATGCTATACCTAGACAAAAATCTCAGCTTTGGCATAATCTGAAAGAATCAAGTGGCAATGTTTTCTGAGACTTCAATAAAAAGCAGAAAAAACTTCCAGTAACTGAGAAAATCTTAACTTACATAAACAAACTCTATTTCTGAATCAGATACTTTCCCACCATCCAACTAATATGCATTACTTGTTGGACTCTATATGCACTGAAATCTGCGTAAAATCTGCTTGTAAGTACATAAGGAAACAAAGCTCAGAGCCCTATTGAAAAACAGAAGCAGTGCCGTTCTCTGTCAAACTATGTGGTGTGAACTGATTTGGAGCTAAGATTCCACAGTAGAGATGTCGGCAATGATTATGATTATTTATTTGATTTAAGAAGGAGCAGTAGGACATTAAACACTAAAAAAAATCAACAGTTACTAAATCGAGAACACCTGAGTCTTAGCATGTCTTCCCAGGCGTAAAGTTCTTGCAACACAATGTAAAGACACTGGGAGATTAACCTGACTCCCACTTTTTATCTGCTTCAAATTCCTTCACCTTGAAGAGCACCGACTAAAAAAAAAAAAAAAAAACCCCAACGTGGTTTGGAAATTCTCAACACCAAATTAAAAACAAACCAACACTGAAAGGGTAGGAAACTGTGTTCCTCTTGGGAAAACCTTAGTCTCGCAGGTAACAGTAGCTAATGGCATGGGCCCCGGGGATGGTTCTGTCCTGATTGGAAGACTCTGGGCAAATCAATCTGGTGTCTCAATGTCCTCTTCTGTGATTGGGGACAGTCACCCGCCCTCTCTGATTGGTGTAGATAATAAATGAGATAATGGATGTTAACTGTCTGGCATAATGCTGGCTGCAATCAATGTTGACTTTTATAGTCAGATGTCCACAGCAAAGATGTAAAGCTGGCACGGTAAGCAGAAACGGGCCTGGCAAATCAGAAAACGAGATAGAATCAAAGAGCAAAAGCTGTATTCAGTAAGGTTCTTGTCTTTACGCTTCACGGTACAAAAATGTTCTTAAATGATGCAGTTGCCAGAGGGGGCATCATCCGCCTGGGCCCTCGGGAGAGAAGGAGGCGGTCTGGTGTATGCTGCCTCGTCCAGCTTCTAACTCAGGAGCTGACACCATGGTGGCTGCTGGAAGCACCTTCCAATTTTCCAGTGTCTCTACTTGCATCTCTTCTATCTTCTCTCTCTCTCTCTCTTTTTTTTTAAATTTACTCTTTAGTTTTCTTTCCTTCCCTATGACTTAAAAGGAGGAAGGGAGGCTGGAACACACCAATGAGAGGTGTTTGGACCTTGACACTCATCCCTTCCTGCCTCAACCTGGTCTCTAATGACGGCACAGTGAGACGTCTGGTTGGACTGGGCCTTGGTGCCCCCAAGGCAGTTGTGTTAGAGGTGAGGGTGGAGGCAAAGGGACCTCACAGGAGAAACACGGACGTCTAGGGCCTGCCTTCCAAGTCCTCCACTTATTAGTGACAGGCCCTGGTCTAAGCATCAAACTTCACAAGCCTCGGTCTTTGCATCTGTACGATGGGGATAAGAATACTGACTTCAAAAGGTGGTTGGAAGAATATACTGAACAATATACGTGACAGCACTTTATAAACTTCAACTTATTAGGGAAGAAAAAAGGCAATCACCATAGCAACATGGCCAGAAGAGGACTGCTCCACCAAGGAAACCAGGTTAACCACAACCAAGATGCCAAGGTCTGGTTTCACACCAATGCCCGCCCCACCAGCAATTTATCACCAACTTGTCAAAACTTTGTTACCTATGAGTTGATGGATGCTTGTACAAAAATATGGAGGCTGATGGAAAAAGTCAAGTCAAAACTAACTTTCAGTACCTCTAATTCTAATCATCCTGAATAAACCAACGCCAGCTACTAAAATTCCTTATTCTTCAGTCTACGTTAGGCAACTATGTGTAAGGGGGCACTTTCCTTACCCACAACTAGACAGGTTTAGGCTCAAGAAACTTAAATCTGGGGAGACCAAAGTAGAACAGCATTCGCCCCTAGTGAAAAAAGTAGGCACGCCTCCAGTTCTTATTTCAACTCACATACGGCAAAGTATTTGACAATTTGCAAGGAGGATGCTGAGAATCAATGGTGTCCTGTCTTAGCTGTGCACTGTGCCTCCCTTGTTCCTCT
This sequence comes from Pseudorca crassidens, assembly GCF_039906515.1. Taxonomy (NCBI): domain Eukaryota; kingdom Metazoa; phylum Chordata; class Mammalia; order Artiodactyla; family Delphinidae; genus Pseudorca; species Pseudorca crassidens. Next base: position 191,765,135 of record NC_090296.1, read on the forward strand.
TTATTTCTCATGGCCACTTGTGCCTCTACATGACTCTGCCCCACTCAGTGGCTCTGGGTCTCGGCCACTAGCAGAAATTATTTCTAGCTGATCAGTAAATTATGATGGTCATGATCATGGTGTGACCCCTCAGAGCAGTTTCCTGCATCTCCATTTCAGTGCACATGTCTCCATACACTTACCTTCAATTCTGTCACCCCAACTTGAGGGGGCCTGATCCTTCTTCCTCAGGACACGTGGACCCTCCTTCATTTTGTCACCTGTGCTTTTTATTTATCTCTGTTCTGATCTACGTTCCCCCCTCTGTCCTTGACCTCACAGATAGGCAGTGAGTTCATTAGTTCAAGCCCCACTGTCTGCAACTACAGCTTAGGCAGAAGGGAGACAGTGCCTTCCAGGCCCTCTACCAGGTGGTGGAGCCCCAGAATGACGACCCTGACATGTCCAACACCTGGTTTCCTTCACCTCCACTTTTCTCCTTATGAAATTCTGCCTGAGTCAGCAATTAGTTGATTCTGGTCAGTCATCAGAAAAAAGACATCAATTCCTGCAGCCGCTGATCACATGCATTTGGTAAACACACAACCGGCCCAAGACAAAAGGCACTAGAGTTGGCTGCACCTTCCACAGGTGAAGTCCTCTCCTTCTTTGGGAGGAACATGGCTATATTGCACAAGAATCCCTCAATCGAGTTAAAATATCTACTACAACCCAAAAGAAAGAATAGCTCTGACGAAATCAAAACTTTACACAAAAGATCCCATCTTTGGCGGACAGATTCCACAATGGCCCCAGTGATGCCTGCCCTCCTGGAGTTCATGTCCCCGCCATCCACTTGTCTCGAGTGTGGGTGGGGCCTGTGACTTGCTTCTAACCAATGACATACAGCACCAGTGATTCCACTTTAATTGACTATGCAGGGGTCTAACTTCCATCTTGCTAGCAGATGCTCTCTGTAGACTCTCCTCGCTGGGTTCGATGAAGCAAGCCGCTGTGCTGTAAGCTAAGCTACAGAGAACCCCAGCCGACCAGGAGCTGAGGCAGCCTCAGGCCGACGGCCGGCAAGGAACTGAGGACCCCAGGCCAACTGCCCACAGAGAATTCAAGGCTGCCAACAGTCATGTGAGCTTGGAAGTGGATCCATCCCCGGTCAAGTTTTCAGAGGAGGCCCTGACCCTGGCTGACACCTTAATGACAGCTTCATGAGAAACTCTGAAGCAAAGGCCTCAGCTAAGCAGTGCCTTGATTCCTGACCCACAGAACCCAAGAGAAAGCACATGTGTTGGTCTGAACTTCTACATTTGTGGTAATTTGTTATGTAGCGATAGATAATTCATTCACCATCTGAGCCCTGAATAAAGCTAAGACTGATAAGCACGTTTAAATTTCCACTTATTAAGAGACAATTTTTCACACTGGGAATTTACTAGTTTAAAAATATGCGAATTTAATGAGACATTATTTCCTCTCCCCGGGTTTCTTCTTTAAACCTTATTCCTTAGTTCCATGTGTTAAGATATCATCAGAAACCTGAACTTTTCTTTCCTCTTCCTAAACAGAATATAAATACTCAAAATTTCAAAACTTACATGTCTGGAATTCAAGCCCTTCCAACCCCAAGCTGAAGAACTTTAAAAAGCCTTAAAAAAAAATACCCACCTCCTTTTTTCTGGCCCCAGAGTTCTATGCAGTCTTTTTAGCTGCATATTCACATCCTCAGACCCATGAGCCAGTTTTTAGCTTCCTGCAAATAATTCTTTTCTACATTAAAAGTTTCAGTTATTAACAGCTTTGAAAAACTGCAAATCATTCTTACTTACATCTGGAAGTCTGTACAGCTTCATTGTTCTCTGCAAAGTCATATTTCTACTCAAGTGAGAAAATTTCACTTCTACCAATTTTCTGGGGTTTAGTGATCGATGCCAGTATCTGGAATACAATACAGATTTTAAGATCTAACTGATTTCTAACTCTCCAAGTTTTTCACCTTTGTCTAAGCTCAGCTGTTATAGAAGCAGTGAATGAACACTTATGTTGGGCCCAGTGCAGTGCTGGGTGCTGGCCCTCTTCCTATGCAATTATTTTATCTGTCAGTTTTGACCTCTAAATGATGTCCCAGTTATGTTCCTTTGTTGTTTGTAACCGTCCATCTCTTTCAATAAAGAGAAATCTTAGAATTGCAGAAGGAATATTGATAATGCTCAGTCTGTAAGCATTGAATGAGCATCACAGATTCTAAGATAGCAAACCAAAAAGTTTAAAAACATGAAAAAACTCTCCTTAAGTTTAGTAGCCTTCACATTTATATAACGCACACCAAAGAAGACAACTTTTTGAAAAACAAGCTTGAATTTCTTAAGTGTTTCTAGTTTAGGTACTCGGATGAATGATTATATTAAAATAACACCTGTGAAGTCTTATTTATTCTGTTTATTTATGAATAAGTTAATAGGAGAGAGTCATTTTACAGTTTTGTCTTTTATACTCTGTTTTCCTGAAGTTTCATCTTATTTGAGTCAATAAAAATAACAGAGGGAGATAAACTCTTTCTGAGGCTCTAGGAACAGGTTATTCAAGTGACAATCTGATAAACAATTTTCTTACTAGATTAACCTTTGAAAGCTTGATAAGAGCAGATGAAGAAATAAAAACAGCTTTAGCGGGTTTTTCAGCTGATGTTTATCAAGCTTTCGGAGTAGTTCCTGATAGCACTGGTGTGACAGTGAGTGTTAGAGAAGGAAAGAAAATCGTACTACAGGGCATCCCGAGATAACTGATGCCCTGGGTTTCCCAAGGCAGAGACTATGCTTTCAAATGGAAGAGACACAGAAATGGAGATGTAGCACCATTAGTACACACGTGACTGTGGGGTTTACTGCGAGAGTACTGGGCTAGTGGTTCTTGGTTCTATCTCCATCTCTGCTACCCACCAACCACATCATCACGGGTCAGCCAAAGTCCCTCTGGGTTACGTGGGTGGAGAATAATACTTGTAGCAACATGGCAGGGAGGCTCAAAGCGTTAGGTACAGGTGACGTGCAAGATAAAGGTGGGACGCTATTACCTGCATGTGGCCACTGGCTTGGGAAGAACCACTCCAGCAGTATAAACGGCCTGGAAAATCCCTTCCAGGTTCACTCTTCTGGTTATTTCTCGAATCAACACTGGGGCTACCCGTTTGGATCTCAATTTCTTATGAACACAAAGGAAGTTGATTTCGACCATCTTCTTCACGCTAAGAAATAAAGGTGTTGCAAATTAGAGCCACCGTTAAGAGGAAAACATTTTCAAAAAGCAAGACAACATCTATAACATTTCAAAGAATGAGAAACTGAAAGCCCTCCTTTAACACAATATTTAAGAAAAATATTCTATCTTTTAGATATTTCACAGATTTATCTATTTTCCATACTCCCCCACCAAAATGATCAAAACTCCAGGCTGTGGAGAAGCAAACCCTCTTGTTCTAAATAAATTTGAGAACTTTGGTCTCTTCTGAATTTTCAGTGTAGAAACTGGATCAGCTGTGCCTCAAAGTTTCTATATCTGTTTTTCCTGTAATGTATACAGTTACGACAATAACTGGGTCACCCAGATGCAGAATCTAATAGGACGTTGCTTTGGAGCATAATGCAATACCCAGGATCTCTGGGAAGTGCCTCGACCAGGCCAGAGCTGGTGCTTTTCTGAGCGACCATAAACCTTCTAGAGCTCCAAAGCCCATCCTCTGCTCTGGTTCCAGATACGGAGGCATTTCATTTGGCACAAAATATTCTTTGAGATCAAATGCTTTTTAGCAGTAAATAAGCTCACCCAGTACATTGAAAGGTGAAGAGACCTATTACGCATCAGATCTTCGCGTTTCATAACTGTATCTTTGACTTTCTGGGCTGAAGACCCAGAGCAAAAATGGAACAGACATATCTGTGGACAGAAAGACTTAAAAAGAATCCCTCGAGTATTTTTTTCCCCAGAAACAAATCTGAAATACCTATTTACAGTTTTGTTTTTTCTGCTACGGACATATATACATACCTGTGTGTGCATGTATGAGACTGCGAAGCAGAGACAGAAAAAGAGATAGAGAAAAATACAGCTCTTTTTTTTTTGGTCACTGTTCACAACCTGTTTTTTATGCATTATTTTTAACTTTATTTTTTAGAGCACTTTTAGGTTCCCAGCAAAACAGAGCAGCAAGTACAGTTTCCATACACCTCTGCCCTCCCCACGCACACAACCTCCCTCAACATCAGCAGCCTGCATTCAGTCATTTCAAAAAGCCTATTCTAGGGGCTTCCCTGGCGGTCCAGTGGTTAGGACTCCGCGCTTCCACTGCAGGGGGCGCGGGTTCCATCCCTGGTTGGGGAGCTAAGATCCCACAAGCCGCGCGGCACGGCCAAAACCAAAAAAAAGCCTATTCTAACCACAACTCTTGGAGAAGCAATGTATCAAAACTGACAAGCTTCACTATGTACCTGTCGTAGATCCGAATGTTCGCGGGAATGGCGCTGATGAACCCCACTAGCTTTTTGTTCGAAGATACCCTGACTCCACAGTGCCACTGGAGGAGCCAGCCTGGGGGACGCAGAGCCCTGAAATCAGTGCAGGCAAGGAAAAGAGATGCGGTGAGTGTCCAGGAACACAGGGACAGACAGAGACAGGCCGACCCCCCCTCGCCCTGTCCCCAGCAAGCACACGTGACCGGCGAGACTCACCACAGCAGGAACTCGGGCGAGTAGTCAAAGCGGAACATGTTGTCGTCATCCTCCACGTAATTCTCATTCAGCAGCGTGTACAGCTCCCTGAGCTACGAGACCAAAGAAGCGTCCTGCCTGTGATGCTTGGGACCAGTGCAGAAGCAACCCACGCCAAGTCGGGGAACGAGGTCGAAGGTTTTACTCACCACTTCGGCGTTACCCAAATCTAAAGTGTCCCACATAAAACCCTGCGGCAGGGAATACGGCTCTTGACGCACGTTTTCTTTATCAGCTTCAATTGCGCCATGAGATGTTATTACTTCATCTGGGACGGGGAGGAGGGGAAAAACAAAAACAAAAAGAGAGACGATTCAATTACAGAGTGTCCTGACGATCCAAAATGGTCAGTTACAGGAAACAAAAGCGTGCTTAGGGCTCTTGAGTTCCACATAATCCTTAAAAGTACTGTATCGTTTCAGCTGCTGCCAGTGCGAAGCAGGGTGGTTACGCAAGGTGGAGGGTAACTGCTAGGGGACCAGATACGGGAGAAATCCTCTGTCATCCACTGGCAAACTGGACATTACCAAACAATGGTGACTTCTCAGTCTGAACTCCTAGATTACAGATTAATCATTCAGCACAACTGCCGGCGACACAGGCTTGATATGACCGCCTTAGAGATGTTTTCTGTTTAACTGCTTTTTCAACCAATGGGGGGCAAGGGCTGCAGTGACCTGACCCCTCCCAGCAAAGTTCAAAATTAATTTCAGGACTGTTTACTTCTGTCTGGGCTGCCGGCAGCACAGTTCAAGCCATCAGTGTCTCCAGCGATCTCCACAAAGGCACCCTTTCCCACTTCTTCCTCCGGAGCTTCCCAGTGAGGTTGGGATAAAATCCAAGCCCTTGACCGGGGCCACTGCTTGCCTGGCCACCGTTGGCACATCTACCCAGCCCTGCCCTCAGGGCTTCGGGCCCACTGCCCTCCCTCGGACTGGGCCTCTGCCCAGAAGGCCCATCCCCGGTCTTTCACACGGCTGGCCGCTGGCATTTTTTCAGCTATAGCCTTACACGTAACGTCCTCACAGCATCCTCCCCGACTAAAGCTTCTTCCTACGTGGAGTATGTCCTCACCGCCCGCCCACCGTTTATCCTACTTTCCTACCACTGTTTCCCGGGTCTGCGCCCCAGTGCCTGGCATTTAGTGGGAGACACTCAATAAACATCTGCTGAATAAATGAGCTTCAGGTACAGTTATTACCATCACAGACCTTTTCACAGGGGGGAAGTCACAGGGTTTGTACCAGCCCCAAGGGGTTTCTTCTTCTCTATTTCCTAATCCCTAACTCTGCACGTTCATCTTATCTCCACTCCACCAGCTCATCCGCAAGTGAATACCTCAGGCTCCAGGGTCAGCCCTAGAAGCCAGATTCCCAGCTGTTCCCCTGGGGTTCCTTGGGAGTTGCTCAGGGCTTGTCTGATCCACATAACAACACCAGGGGCCCACCCCACGCAAGCAGCTCCAAGCAGCTGGGTGTGTTTGACTGAACTGGGATGTGGCTCTGGAGAGAAACGAAAAGGCAGAGTCTCCCTGACTTTCAAACGTTCTCCCCGACCTCAGGCTCCCTCTTCCACCATTAACCTGGTGTTGCCTTAATTGAGGTATGCAAAGAACATTCTAGGAACCCGAGAACACTGCAGGGATTTAGGGGAGGGGCCGAAACGAGGTGAGCGGCGGGGAAGTCTTCCCAAAGAGGTGCGCTGGGGTGAGGCGCCAGCTGGAAGAGAATTTTCTCCCCTGGGCACTAACCCAAAAGCCCCCAGCAAAATTTAGCCCAACCCAATACATTCAGATCAATAAATCTACACCCCTGTAGCTAATGGTCACTCAACTCAATGTCATTTAAAATCCAGCAAATTCATTCTAGAAGGTCTTCCTCCACTACCAAATAATTTCTAGAGCCTGAAAGAAAAAAAATCAAGCAAAGATAATTGCTTTCTTCTTTCTTTCATGCTCTGAAGCTCACGATTTTGAAGCTGCTTGGCGTGGGCATGGGTGGAAAACGAAAGGTCATTTTTAAAAAGTTTGAAACCCATTATTTGAAGGCACAGACAAGGATTGTTCCTTGCTTTTATTTGTTAAAACTGATTATGTGTACATAACTGGGCTAATAAGAGTTTGGGATGGCAACGAATACCTTCTATTATACAGATTTTGAACTGGAACTATCAAGGAAGAAAAGTATGGAAATAATATATGGAAATATGTATCTTCATATAAACATACGACAAAGCAGCAGGTTTAGCTTGTAATACATTGAAAAACATTTTTATACATTTATATCATCTTTTTTCTGGCATAATGTGAAAGAGTAACAATGAAATTATTAAGTTTATTAATTATTAATTTAATAATTATTAAATTATTAAGTTTACAGAACCTTAAGTGGTAAAAGTTTAAGTGAAATGTGATGGAGCAAGCCGGGCACTGAGGGAAAGAGGCCTATTACAGATTTCTACATGACCCAGAGCACTTATGAAGGCCTTCACGGGGTGTCCCAATTCGCTTATTATACTGGAATGTTATCACATTGGTAATAATTAACAACATGGGTGAGTGTTCAGAATCCTATTGTTAAACAGAGCAAAATTTTCCATTTCAGTAAGATTTAATAGGGCAAATTTTCTGTGTCTTTTGGGATAACTGAGGTGTGAGATTGCTAAAAATTTATGCAGAAGAAAAACCACTCCATGAAGATCAGAACCAAAAAACTGGGGGTGGGTGAGACCCCTCTTATATACATATATTTAATACACTAATGTTTAAAGTGTGGGGAAATTAGATTTCTTTATAGGGACAGGAGTTAGATTAAAATTGTTGTTACTGAAAGCCAATGTCGCCACCCAACACTTATTTTAAGAAGAAAAATATGACTTTTGTATAAATTTCGAATCTGTGGTCTAAAACAAATCATATAAGTGAAGTCAAGTCTCTTTTGTGTTTTTTGTTTGTTGTTAACCCAGCTTTGTTTTTTGGGGGAAAAGGCAGAAAAGCTTACTTAGTTTGGGTACCGGCTGTGTGTCCCAAAACTGGTATCTGTGTTTGGCAGCCTCATCAATGTTCCTGGCGGGGCCCTGGCATGCGGATAACAGCTCCATTGCCCTCTGGATATCCTGCAACTTCTGCATTGGAATGGTGGGATTCTACAACAGCAAAGACACACAGACACAGAATATGAGGAAGCTGCCGCTGCTCCCAAACCTGGGCAGGTCCACGTGCACCTGCACTGGAGACTACACGGCGTTCGCTGGAGAAACGCACAATCCTCCTCTAAGTCTGGCCCTTGGGCTCAAGGATGCTAACGTATTAAAATATAAGCAAACGTATTAGGTTGAAGGCAACAACAGTCCTATAGCTTCAATGGGGCTCTGACAGTCTGGGAACTCTCAAGTAAACCGAACCACTCTCTGCTTCAGTTTCCCACCCATCTGCAAAGGGTCCTCGGTCCTCACCATTAATTACTCGTGTGGGCGGAGCAGCAGAGAGGAGTGCCCTGCAGTGCAAATGCTACTATCATACAGCAGCCAGTCAGACTCCAGCCTCGGCTTCACTGATGGGGTTAATGCTCGGGAGGAGCAACGTGGGGACAAAGGAAATAACTTCTAGAACGGAAACCAGGCAGACGAGGGACATTTTAGTTCATAAAAAGAAAGAAAGAGGGGGCTTCCCTGGTGGTGCAGTGGTTGAGAGTCCGCCTGACGATGCAGGGGACGCGGGTTCGTGCCCCGGTCCGGGAAGATCCCACGTGCCGCGGAGCGGCTGGGCCTGTGAGCCATGGCCGCTGAGCCTGCGCCTACGGAGCCTGTGCTCCGCAACGGGAGAGGCCCGCGTAACACAAAAAAAAAAAAAAAAAAAAAGAAAGAAATCTGAACTTAGTGCCGGGCTGGGAAGGAAGTGCATCAAGAAAGGACTCTCTAAGGATGCCTCCTCCTGGACCACACCCCGCCCTCTGCCAATCCTGACGGCCCCTCCAGAGGCCACGAGGATGAGCAGTTTCCTCTATGGATTCAGATCTTCTGCAACCATAAAAGCCTTTTCCCCCCAACCCAAGTGGTGGAAACAACCTCCCTTTTAAGTAATACGTATCCTCAGTCTATAAAATTGACAATGCCTTTAAATACTAAAGTTCCTTCCTCAAAGCCAATATTCCTGTCATCTCTGAAGATCCCGCAGCTCTTTTCTTGGGGGGGGGGCAGAAATCCCTCATGGAAAATGAGACTATAACTGAAATGAGCAAGTGGCATGTAGGACTGAATATGGAAATCAGTGAGGTTTTTTCAACATGTGAAATTATTGATTCATTTTAGAATTCTGATGCCATACAAAGAATGCTCTTCACTGTGGGCTCATAATTTGTTAGAAGGAGTCTCAGAGTCTTCGGTTTCCCTGTATGTCAACACCATGGGCACCAAGGAAAGGTACCATCGATCCTCAATGGTTTATTAACAGCAGCTCTGGACTTCTGTTCCGTTTTGACTCTGAAGTCTGTGGTCTGGAGCAAATCTTTGACTCTGGGAAGCCTGCTTGTTTGACCCAGTACAAAACAGGGTTTATTTAACACAGACCATCCTGTGGTGGCTTTACTCACTGGGTTCCCTTAAGATTCTTGCCCCTAAAATGATTCCAAGAAACAAAGTGCTGGAGTCTAACCAGAGGTAGGTTAAAGTCTTAATGTCTCCTCTTGGAAGTCTAACAGCCTCACCCAGGACTGCCACAAATTCTGTAAGCCATTCATCTTATATTTTGATTGAGGTCTGAATCATCAGGTTCATATATATCAGTTACACATACTAATTTAACAAAATAGTTTTGCTGTTCTAATTTACTGTATTTTTATATTTCTCTTGTTTGGGCCTCTTTTGAACCTCCCACACAAAAGTAACTGATTTCTAGCAAAATGAAATTTACATTCACTTGAACTCCCAACAGTGCAATCAACTAGGAGATCTGCAACTTACATAGGGTGAGAGCACAGCGTTATTTCAGCTAGTAATGCTTGAACATGCACCCCTTTATCTTAAAATAGGCCACGTAGAACCCAGTCTTACGAAAATATACCTACAGTATCTGCACCGAATTTGCCATGGTAACCCTTCTTTCCTGCTATTTGAGTTAAATCCTCTAACAGGGCTATACCAAACTCCAACCCTTTTGTAACAAACATGCATCAGCATCTTTGTTCCAAAGGAGCCAATGATGGTACCCCGTCTGCACGAAGAAGCCTTCAGAGTGGTTTCTGCCTTAGCAGGTTGACCAGCAGTCTTTACATGAAATCACCATTCATGAAATAGTCACATTCCAATGCTCACTATTAAATGCTTTCGTTTTTTACTGAAGTTAGGTTGATTCACAATATTATATTAGCTTCAGGTGTACAATATAGTGAGTCAATTTTTTTTTTTTTTGCCGTATGCGGGCCTCTCACTGCTGTGGCCTCTCCCATTGTGGAGCACAGGCTCCAGACACGCAGGCTCAGCGGGGCCATGGCTCACAGGTCCAGCCGCTCCGTGGCATGTGGGATCTTCCCGGACTGGCGCACGAACCCGTGTCCCCTGCATCGGCAGGTGGACTCTCAACCATTGCACCACCAGGGAAGCCCCGTGAGTCAATATTTTTATAGATGACACTCAAAGTAGATTCAAGTAAGTACAACTTTCAAATCCATAGCGACAGAGCAGTAAGGAAAACTCAGCTATGATAAATTCTTAAACCTATCCAATCACCTACCAGAGCAGCACCACACGGGGCGTTTGGAAAGGTGAGAATGTGTGCTGACCCCGCATTAGCCTCCCACTATCATATTCTGGTGTAAGAGTCAGACATGCCTCTTTTCCTCCATATCTGTTCCTTGGGAAATACTAAACACCAACTGTACTCTTTGCCCATTATTTTCCAATTTAATACCTTGGAAAAAATGTTCAAGTCCTTCATCACTAAGAAGTGTACAAGAACCCAAATATTTTATTTTGGTTCTTGAGCGTAGACTGCAACATTCTCTAAACTGAAGAATCTCTAAAGGTCACTGTAAATGACGGTGTTATGTAGAGCTGACATCAGTTTCAGGGAAAGGAGCCGCAGTTTTTAAAATGCAGTGAAAAGCCCACATTAAAACAATTTTGACTTAGTCTTCATGAAAAAAGAAAAGAATTTCTCTACCATACCACGGTAACAGTTCCTCCTGCCTTGCTTGGCTGTAGTTTCTTTTTCTTCTTTTTTTTTTTAAATTCCAACCACCCACTCATTTTATTTTTTATTTTTTAAAAATTTATTGAAGTATAGTTGATTTACAATGCTGTGTTAATTCCTGCTGTACAGCAACGTGACTCAGTTATACATATATGTATTTTTTTTCATATTCTTTTCCATTGTGGTTTGTCACAGGATATTGAATATAGTTTCCTGCGCTATACAGTAGGACTTTGTTGTTTATCCATCCTACACATACTAGTTTGCCTCTGCTAATCCCCAATTCCCATTCTGTAGTTTCTTATAAGTGACCAGAGGCAGGGGAAGGGCCCTAAATCACCAGGGGTACAGGGCTGGGCAGCAGCTGATGGTGATGACAGAAAGAATAAGGAGATGGTCACAACTGCATGTAAATAACACCACATTTGTCTGATGAAGCAACGATGAGAAATGGACAAGATATCTTGCCAGCTTACGGTGCACCTTATATGAGTTACCTTGGAACTTATGTCTGTGGATAGACTATTTATTACCAGAGAAGCAAGTTGAAAAGCTAGTGAGGGAAACTGCACTTTCTTCTCACCCCACAAAGGCAATCAGGGAAAAATTGGGGCAAGGAATTTTCCTTCCCAGTGATTCCTGGTCCTTATGTGTAAAACAGGTAACAACGAAAACAAAACTACCTGCAAGACTCACTCAACGTCGTAAGATGTAAAGTTTGCGCAAGAAAAAAACCTGAGACCCCACAAAACTGGCGTAATGGTAACAACTGCCATGTATACACAGTGCTCCGCAGCAGAGGTCCCACCCCCCAGGCCACGGACTGGTACCGGCCCGTGGCCTGTTAGGAATCAGGCTGCACAGCAGGAGGCGAGTGGCGGGCGAGTGAGCGAAGCTTCATCTGTATTTACAGCCGCTCCCCATCGCTCGTGTTACCGCCTGAGCTCCGCCTCCCGTCAGAATTATGGTGAATTGTATAATTATTTTATTATATATTACAATGTAATAATAATAGAAATTAAGTGCACAATAAATGTAATGCGCTTGAATCATCCCAAAACCATCCCCCTGGCCCTGGTCCGTGGAAAAACTGTCTTCCACGAAACTGGTCCCTGGTGCCGAAAAGGCTGGGGACTGCTGCTTTACATGGTATAAAAACCACATTATAAAGATGGTCTGATTGTGACCTCATTAACAGCCTATGAGCTGGGGAGGAGGCATGTCCCCAAGCTGCAGATGAAATGAGCTTAAGGAGGGGCAGAGCCTGGCAAAGGCTCACAGCTTGAGAGCTTTGGGGCAGGACCGAGCTCCTGCCATGACACCACGCACTGCCCAACTTACTTGGAGCTACAACAATCAGATGACCTCTGCTTTGTTATGCTTCTAACTCTACCCCTTTTCGCTGTGAGTTTCTGGCATCGAGGGCTCTGTTTCCTTGGGCCCAGCACACGAGGTCTCTGTTCACAGCCAGGATGATGGGTGGCCCCAGGGAAGTGGCGCCTGGCATCGGCATCTCCAGAAGCATACAGAGACGCAGGGCCCAGCAGGACCACTTCTGGTTTGGTCCAAAATGGGTTACTTCCTACCCTTGGCAATAGAATTAAGAATGGCCACTGCAGACTGGTCCAAGGCAAAGTCAACGTGAGACTTACCCATGGTTGCTCCTGCTGAAACCTGCTGCCAGATGGTGCTGTGCTATTCAGGTAATTAGACACCCAGAAAAATGAAAATGTGAATATCTTCTGAACAAAAGGGAATCAAATATTAAGCGTAACTACAAAAAAAACCCCCCAAAAACCAGAAACAAAAATCTAACAAGGTCACCGTGAGACTTTCTTCTATGACTACAACCTATGTACTAATTCACTGAGAAAGGGGGGATGTGGGCAGAACACACACACACATAGAAGCCCAGCACGGACCTCTTAGTTTTCTGGGTGCCAATGTCAGTCCTGGGAAGGCTGTAAATACCCTGCTGTGACCACACAGTACACAGTCACGGCAACACCCTAACTACACCTCTGAGCCAACAGGTCACTCGCCTAAGCTGCCCGGACCCGCTTTCACACACATGGGACACCACGGAGGTTAAAAGAAAACATGGTTCTCACTTTTGAAGGCGGCTGAATTTTAATCTCCTGGGAATCAGATGCCGAGTCTGACTTGGTGCCTCCGGAATTCGGTTTCTCCTTTTTTCTCTTCTGTTTCTTCTTTTTCTTTTTGGCACCCAAATCACCTCCGGGACTCCTGTTAGGAAATTCACAGGGTTTGTAAAAACAACAACAGGTCATTATGTAAAATCTGAATTGCATGAAATTAATCATTTAGGAAAAACACATGTTATACACAGGAGGGAAAAACTACGTTAGGATGTGCAATATTCTGATAGATAAAAATATACATATATTTGCAGATGACCAAAATATATATTTTTCATCTATATTTGGTCTTGATCCATGGTTCCTGGGTCACAGCTTCCAAACCCCTTGGAGTTTCCTAAAAGATTAGAACTTTAAGGTAGGTGTCCCTTATGTCATGTTAAGAAGGTCACTTCTCGAAGCACCTAAGGATGGGGGCAGGTCGCCAGGGGAGCCAACCCTGATTAGAGGGCTGGAATTTTCAATCCCACCTCCCTGACCTCCGGGAGGGGAGAGGGGCTGGAGGTTGAATCAAACACCAATGGCCAATGATGTAACCAATCATGCCTATGTAAGGAAGCCTCCATAAAAACCCAAAAGGATGGGGGTTCAGAGAGCTTCCAGGTTGGTGATTTCTCTCCAAGTGGAGGTTTGGGGACAGTGGCGCCTGGAGAGGACACGGAAGCTCTGTGTCCCTTCCCCACACCTTGCCCTGGGCACCTCTTCCATCTGACTGTTCCTGAGTTACATCCTTTTATAATAAACAGGTGATCTAGAAAGTAAATGTTTCTCTGAGTTCTGTGAGCTGCTCTAACAAATTGACCGAATCTAAGGAGGGGGGTCTTAGGAACCTCCAATCTGTAGCCTGGTCAGAAGCACATGTGACAACCTGGGTGAGGGGTCGGGGGGGATAGTCTCGTGGGACTGAGCCCCTAACCTGTGGGATCTGATGCTGTCTCTGCATAGACGGTGTCAGAACTGAGATGAATTTCAGGACACCCAGCTGGCGTCTGAGAATTGCTTGGTGCTATGTGGGAACCCTCCACCCCTACCTCCCCACTGGAACTGGGTCCAGGAACCCAGAAGAATATTAGTCTACGCTCAGTCATCCTGCAGGGTTCTTAGATGTCATTTAAGCAGGAAAACTGTAGCAATAAACTCTATTTTATCGCCAAAGTCAAATAGCTTTCACAGGTATCACTGCTCCACTAACTTACTTTTAAATCAGCCTTTTCAGGGAGAGATACATGTCATAAAATATTCCATTATAAACATCTCTTGGGCACAACAAACCACTAATCTTGACACAAGAGAACCAAAGAAAGGGCATCTCTGCAGGGGGTGGCATTTTTCCTGATAAAGATTTTTATTAGAAGGATTAACAATAAAAAAACTCTACAGGAAAAAAAAAGTTCACTGGCAAAACATTTCTGTTTGGAACCCTTGTCATATTAGAGCTATAATCTTCTGAAAGAGAAAAAGAGACACAAGGAGATTTAAAATTTCCCTTTCTTTGGGCCTACTCTCCCACAGTATTCCCAGAAGGTAAATTCAAATTTTGAGTCAGAGATTATTATTGCATTATCCCCTGATGCAGGGAAAAGTGATGGAAATAAGCAATTCTGTTCTATTGTTCTTAATTAGCTCTATCTGTTCCTATTTTCTTTCTTGAATTTTTGCCTAATTATCAAATACATATTCATTATATAAGACACAAATGTCATTGATTAACAGCCTTATAACAGGGTCCCTCAAAGGCAGCCAATAGTTCTTCTGGTATAAATTCTTCTAAAATAGCCTTTCTTCTCTAAGCATGCCTTCGTTTTTACTACGAGTAAGTTTTCAACAAAAATTGAATCTTAAACACACTATTTTGAAACTTGGCTCCTTTTCTCCTTCCACTTAACAAATGTGTCTGGGATTTCTTTCTTTCCATGTCAGGATATACTGAGCTACCTCATTTCTTTTTAGCAACTGGGTAGCATTCCATTGTGTCAGTATATCATATTTTATGTAACCATTCCTACATAAAATATGCTGCTGCAAAAAAATATTCTGGTACTTACATCTTTGTGCATTCATGCTAGTTTGTCCAAAGATGGAAATGTGAGGTCAAAGGGCATGCACATTTTTAGCTTTAGCGGATAGTTAAGCTTGCTTTACTAAATACTCTTCCAGTTTCCACTATACCAACAGTAAATCAGTTTCTGGTTCTGAATACAAGGAGCTTGGAAGTCACCACTCCATCCCAGCAGCCTGAAAAGTCAACAGTTCTTCTGAGATCCCTAAGGGTGGGAGGCAGGGACACAGGACAAACTGCTGCCCCCAAGATTGGAGAGACAGCTTCTGGGAGCAGAGACTCACGCGTGGAAACCCCCATGGGAGCCAGCGCTCAGGCAGGAACCCCTGGACCGCAATTCACAAAGCCCTGGAGGCTACATGTGAACAAGACCCAGAGTTAGGAGCCCAGTCACAGGGGTCTCCCCCCTTTTGAGTTTTATCCTCAGGAGCGCAGTCAGGTTCCCACAGTAGAGAGCAGAGAAAAATCCCCTCGTGCTTCTGGTAGAAGGAGGGGAAGAGGAATCATTTCTGAAAAATGTCAGACGTTCTGTGCTTAACAAGGTCTGTCCTCAGCAGAAACTAGTCAACCAGAGCCTAAGCAGCTGGGCTACGGTCAGAGCTTAACTAATCTGGGGAAAAGAAATGACTGACTCCAGCCCCCGTTAGCCATCCTGTTCACATTTGTGAGCTCACGGTCCAGAGGCGCAGGATCACTGAAAGACTGAGGCCGGATCACAGGACCCCACAATGCCTCCCGCCCCACACGCCTCACCACCGCATGACCAAAGGCCTACTTACAGCAGTTCCTTTCACCCAGGACATCATGTCTGGCTATCCGGAAAAAACTACAAGGCATTCCAAAAGGCCAAAAACGCGCTTGGAAAAGATACAGCAAGCATCAGAGCCAGATGTGGCAGCGACGGTGGAATGATCAGGCATGGGATTCGAAACAACTCTAATTAATATGCTAAGGGCTCAAATGGACAAAGCAGACAGCACGTGCGAACAGACGGGTGATGTAAGCAGAGATGGAAATCCTAAGAAAGAACCGAGAATAATCAAAAGCGCTGCAACAGAAATGAAGAATGTCTTTGATGGGCTTATTGGTAGACTGGACGTGGCTGAGGAAAGAATCTCTGAGCTTGAGGATACAGCAGTGGAAACCTCAGAGACCCCCCTAAACCTGAAAAGCAAAGAGAACAAAGATGGAAAAAACAGAACAGAACATCCGAGGACTGTGGGAAAACTACAGAGAGTATAACATATGTGTAATGGGAGAACCAGAAGGAGAAGAGAGGAAGAAATGGAAGAAATACTTGAAACAATAATGACTGAGGATTTCCCCAAGTCAAAAGCAGGTGCTAACCCACAGGTCCAAGAAGCTCAGAGAACACCAAACAGGATAAATGCCCCTAAAATGGCATCTTGGCAAATCATTCTCAAACTACAGAAAATCAAAGATGAAAAGAGCCGGAGAGGAAAAATTACCTTACCTGTAGAAGAACAAAGGACCAAACAGTAAATGAGAACAGCAATTTCCCTATGTCTTTGCCAGCACTGAAATATAACCATTCTTTTTCATACCTGACAATCTGATAGGTAGAAAAAATTTCACTGTAGATTTAATGTTCCTTTAGTTAACCAGGGGTGAGGCTACATATCTTTTTTTTAAATAAATTTATTTATTTTATTTATTTATTTTTGGCTGCGTTGGGTCTTTGTTGCTATGCGTGGGCCTTCTCTAGTTGCATGAGCCAGGGCTACTCTTCACTGCAGTGTGAGGGCTTCTCATTGCAGTGGCTTCTCTTGTTGCGGAGCACAGGCTCTAGGCGCGCGGGCTTCAGTAGTTGTGGCACATGGGTTCAGTAGTTGTGGCACGTGGGCTCAGTAGTCGTGGCTCGCGGGCTCTAGAGCGCAGGCTCAGCAGTTGTGGTGAACGGGCTTAGTTGCTCCACGGCATGTGGGATCTTTCCGGACCAGGGATTGAACCCGTGTCCCCTGCATTGGCAGGCGGATTCTCAACCACTGTGCCACCAGGGAAGCCCTACATATCTTTTTATATGTTTACAGAGCATTTATATTTTTCCACGAATAGCTCATTCATATTCTTTTTCCATTAGCCATCTTAAAAAACAATGATTTGTAGGTGTCCTTTATAAAAGCACGGATAGAACCTGTCATTTATTAAGAATTTTTACTTTGGGCACTTTAATCTCATTTAATCCTCACAACAGGCCTATGAGAGATACTACCCTCTGCTTATATTCCATCACCTAGTTTGTTGTCCATTGTTTAGACTGTAAATACACAGTTTAGTTTTTAGCATTCCACTTAATTTATGGTATTTTTTCCTGTACAGACAATTAAAAATTTTATGGGGTCTAATACTTAAAATTTTTCCCTTGTGGTTTTTCGGCTTTCAAATCTTGCTTAGAAAGTCTTCCCAATTCCAAAATTACATAAGTATCCTTCTGTAACTTTTTCTCTTTTAGCTTTATGACTTTTGGGGAAAAATATTTAGCTTTCTAATTCATTTGGAATAAAGTGTGCAGAATGTGAAGTCCTGTATTCCTACTTTCCAAAAGTACGTTTCAAATACAAGAAAGCCCCTTTATAACACAGCTTGTTATTACAGGGGCCACACTGAGCGCCCAAAGACTAACAAGCAGATATAAAAAGAGAGGCGGAAGTGCCTACTCGTTGGATACGATTGCATGGCAAGGCCTTGCTGCCAGACACTGCTCCGGGTGCAAGCGGTTTCGAAATACGTCTGTCAATTCTTTGATGCTTCTCCCATCGAGAGGTGGGGGTCTCTTTCCCTCCTCTTGAGTCTGGGCAGGCTCGTCACTTGCTCGTAATGCAGTGTAAGTGACACTACATGACTTCTGAGACTAGGTCACAAAAGACCACGCACTTTCCACATGGCTCCCTTGGGATGCTCAAGTCTGGGGGAAGCCAGGAGCCACGTAAGAGGTCTGACTGCCCTGAGACCACCCGCTGAAGCCACAGGAGGGAACCCTCATGAATGCCCAGCGTGGTCAAGTCTGCAGAAGACTCCAGCCCAAGGCAACATCCGTCTGTAAGCGCACAAGAGACCCTGGATGAGGAACTGCCTTTCCCAGCCTCCTCACCCACCGGATCTGCAAGCCTGATAAAGCAACATTGTTTTGTGTCACCAGGCCTGTAATGGTGCTGCATGCAGCAATAAAAACTCAGCCAGATACGTGGGGTGTGAAAGTGGAGGGCTGCTGTAACTAAAACCCGAAACACGCGGCCCTGGCTTTCAGACCAGATGGAAAGAGCCTGCGGCGACTGTAAGCAGAAGCCTGACGGTCTCAAGGAGGCTGGTGGTGAGGGCCTGGGAAAATAAAGGAAGTGATATGGGAAGATCGACGGAAGGGGACCCCCGTTATGTAGTAGAGGAATGTTTATAAAACTGCCGCCAGAGATAACGTGGGAAATAGAGAATGGACGTAATGAGCATGAAAATCTAAAACGATTTCTGGGCAGAAGGCTGAAATCATGCTGGCTTCTCCCAGCTGTGTATAAGAAAATGAGAGCAGAGAGACATTAACTCAAGAATGAGCTTCTCGGCAGTTGAGAGGAAGTTAGAGAATACACGAGCCCAGGCAGGGCTTGCTAGACTCAAAATTAAACTGTCCCTCATCCCCAGCATCCCCAGAAGGCAAAGGCTGTACATATTAAGAAATGGTCTCAGGACAGAAAGTCAAACCTGGAATGCAGCTGTGGTCAGGACCTCAGAAAATCTTCAAGGTGGTGTTCCATAGACCATTTCAAACAGACAAAACACCCTCTCGGTTTCTGAAGGATGTGCCTCTTCTATTCTGTCTCTAAACAGTACAGCTTCTAAATCTTCTGGACATTCAGCCTCACATAAAGACCAAGGTAGAGAAAAGTTTATCTTGAAGAAGAGGTTGGTGGGTGTGGCTTTTGCGCAGTACAGTGGTCCCCAACCCCCGGGCTGCAGACTGGTACCCGTCTGCAGCCTGTTGGGAACTGGGCCACACTATTAGAGGTGAACAGCAGGTGAGAGAGCGAAGCTTCATCTGCCACTCCCCATTGCTTGCATTACCGCCTGACGCATCCCCCCACACCTCCCCGTCCGTGGAAAAACTGTCTTCCATGAAACTGGTCCATGGTGCCAAAAAGGTTGGGGACAGCTGGATTATACATTGAAACAGGAAGTCCAGTACATTTTTTAAAGAATTACACCAGCTTGAAAGAGACAGAACAGGACAAAATGCAAAGAGGCCTTTGGACCCTCAGCCTTTTACAGGCAGGAATCAGACAGAGAAGGTCACTCACTCAGATGCAAAGTCATCTTTTCTTTTGGAAGGAGGATTTAAAGGGCAGAACCCACAGCCCAAGGGACAGAGGCCAGAGCCATGGAGAGCAGCTCCTGAAGATTAGGACTGAACTCAAACCAAGGGACTGGCGACAGGTTCCTGGCTGGATTTCAGAACTGCTATGGACCACTGGCTGTGCTGTGCTACTTCCCCCTTTTTGAATGGAACCACCACCATGGCCCCCCTATACCTGTCCACCCTTCCACAATGGGCATGTGGGGAGCAGACAACATACCTGCTCATTTTACAGGTATTGAGATGGACTCTGAGGGCCCTCATCCACCTAGACTTGGTTTAGATGATGAGATCCTGCACTTCAAGCCTGAGCCTCATATGTAAGCCAAAACGCGATATGATTTGCAGGAGAGCCTCAGGGAGGGTAAATGTATTCTACTTGGGGGAGAATGTGCATACTTTTAATGGCCAGAAGATGGACTGTGGTAGTTTTCAATACATCCTCAAATTTTTTAGAGACTCCTCCCAATGAACGATGGAATCTAGCTCCCCTCCCCTTGAATGTGGATGGGCTTGTGACTCACAACCAATCATTCACAACAAATGTGTCAATATATGACTTCCCAGTCTAGGTGAGAAGCTCCCACCCACTTCTAGAGGTGTGCATGCTGGTGAGGCCACATGGGTGGGCTCTAGTCAACAGCCAGCATGGACGGACAGTCATGTGAGTGAGCCCCCCCGGGCGTCCACTGCAGGGGAGCCTTCAGCTGACTGAAGCCTGAGCTGAAATCTGACTGTGACCCCATGAGATCCCCAGCCAGAACTCCCTCCAGCCATGCCCTTTCCAAATTCCTAACCCACAGAATCTGTGAGCCTAATAAAATGGTTGCTGGCTTATTAAACAGCAAGCTACTGGAACATCAAGATACAGCAATGAACAAAGCAACGTCCTGCCCTATGGAGCATATATTCTTAAGGCAACAGACAACACACAGATGGGAGGCTTATGGGAAATTAAAGGAGGCGGAGCCTGCACAGTGTGTAGCTTAGCGTCTGGCATGGAGTAAGCCAATCAATAACTGATAGGTACTGTTCTCATCACACATTTAGGCATGTTGTTTCCTCTGCCAGGACACCCTTCTCTCCTTCATTTCCTGGCAGATTGCTTTTCGTTCAAGATTTAGGCCAAGACAATAGACACATCAAAGGATGCTCCACACTGCTAATCATTAGAGAAATGCAAATCAAAACTACAATGAGGTATCACCTAACACCGGTCAGAATAGCCATCATCACAAAATCTACAAACAATAATTGCTGGGGAGGGTGTGGAGAAAAGGGAACCCTCCTACACTGTTGGTGGGAATGTAAGCTGGTGTAGCCACTGTGGAAAACAGTATGGAGGTTCCTCAGAAAAATAAAAATAGAGTTGCCATATGATCCAGCAATCCCACTCCTGGGCATCTATCCAGACAACACTATAATTCAAAAAAGATACACGCACCCCTACGTTCATAGCAGCACTATTCACAATAGCCAATATGTGGAAACAACCTAAATGTCCATTGACAGATGAATAAAGAAGATGTGGTATTCCATATATACAATGGAGTACTACTCAGCCATAAAAAGAATTAAATAAAGCCATTTGCAGCAACATGAATGGACCTAGAGATTATCATACTAAGTGCAGTAAGTCAGAAAGAGAAAGACAAATACCATATGATATCACTTATATGTGTAATCTCAAATATGACACAAATGAACCTACCTATGAAACAGAAACAGAATCATGGACATAGAGAACAGACACGTGGTTGCCAAGGGGGAGGGGGTTGGGGGAGGGCTGGGGTGGGAGGTTGGGGTCAGCAGATGTAAACTGTTATATATAGAATGGATAAACAACAAGGTCCTACTGTACAGCACAGAGAACTGTATTCAATATCCTGTGATAAACTATAATGGAAAAGAAAAAAAAAGAATGTATATGTATATATGTATAACTGAATCACTTTGTTGTATAGCAGAAATTCACACAACGTTGTAAATTAACTACACTTCAAAAAAAAAAGATTTAGGCACGCTCAAAACCCAGTGCTCTTACCTCTTTCCCCACTAGAGTGTAAGCTGCCTAAGAACAGAAGGTCTCCCATTTCTTTAAAAAATGTGTGAAATAATAGAGAAAATATCTATTGGTCTTTGACCCCAGTCCCTGGCACAGAGCTCCTAAAACGCTGGGAATTTCCTGGGAGCGAGCAGTGTCTTTGGTTCCAGTGCGGTGCCTCTGCGTGGGCTCCTGGATGGTCACCACAAAGACCAAGCCATGATCAGAAGCCTGACATTTTCAGCTCCGTCCCCAGTTCTCCAGAGAGGGGAGAGGGGCTGGAAATGGAGTTAATGATCGATCGTAAGCCTTCACAGAAGTCCCCAGAAGCGCAGGGTTCAGAGAGCTTCCAGGTTGGTGATCACGTGGAGGTGTCGGGAGGGTGGTGCCCGGACAGGGCATGGACACCCGTCCCCCGCACACCTCGCCCATCTGGGTGTTCATCTCCATCCTTTACCACGTTCTTTCACAATCAACTGGTGAACAGTAGAAAGTGTTTTCCTGAGTTCTGTGGATTCAAATTAATCGAATCCGAGGAGGGGATCTTAGGAAACTCCAATTTGTAGCTGATCGGTCAGAAGCACAGGTGACAACCTGGACTTAGCATTGGCATCTGAAGTGGGGAGAGGGCAGTCTGGCAGGACTGAGCCCTCAACCTGTGGGATCTGACGCCGCCTCCAGGCAGAAAGTGTCAGAATCGAGTTATATGGTAGGACCCCAGCCCATGCTAGCGCTGCAGGAATGCTCGGTGTGGGGAGGCGCCGACGCCTGGTGTCCGAAGCGCTGAGGGTGACAGCAGTGAGAGTCAGGAGAACACAGAAGGAGAACTGGGGTTTTCCTACTCAGGTGAACACTATCTGTGCTCACCGATATTTCTGAATTCCCCTCCTGTGGACATTCCAGAGGATGACGCATACACTCCGCATCCCACTTCACCCCCCAAGTGAGAAAAGTAGGCCCAAGCAGGCTGAGCCAATGGAAGTTGAGGATGGAACAGGTGCTGCTGCCAGGTGAGAGCATGTGACGGCCGCCACACCTTCTTCTTTGCTGACTTCCCCTCCCAGCGAGCCCCAGGGCCTTGTAAAGATGACACGTCGGGAGGGGATGGGCCTCCTTCAGCTGAGGCCCAAGAGGCCTCCGAGGAGTAGAGGTCCCCACGTGCTGCGTGTAGTGCCGGGGGAGACCAAGTTTTGCTGACTTAACGTGACAGAATTGTGGGCTTGGTCTTTACCACTCAGAGGATCCCAAGGGCCAGCCTCATCACCCACAATCTACGTCACAGACAGACAGGCAGTTATTCATGTGTTAAAATCAGAAAACTTTCTGAGTTAAAGTAATTCATTCCTCTGTAGACTCAAAGCATGAAAGCCATGTTCAATAGTGAGAAAAAGTGTTTAAAAGACAAGCGCATGAGCTATAGATTCGTGTTTCCCTCTTCTCCCTAATCCTGGAATAGAAACTAGTGTTCATTTTTGGAGATACGAGAAGACCCCGCCAAGTGGCACCCTCGTGGTCTAAAAACAGTAATGCATTCCCACCCCCAAATGAGCAGTTTGTTTCCATCAGTAGAATCAAATCTGTACTATGTATTGTGATGTTTATGTTTAAAATCATCTAGTAGTTAAGGACTTCCATAAATATCTGACTAGCAATTGGGCTTAAACAAACATATCACAGCCAGATACCAGAGCTAGAAATATGCCATGGATAGTATGGTTTTGTACATTCTCTGATTCGGGAGTCTGACTATTTCGGGTTTTCCTCCCTCAGTGTTCCCAGGGTTGGCACCTCATAAAGTGGTGAACTTGCTGTGCTGCGCTTATGATTTGTGTGCACATTCGTGTCAGTGTGTGCAGGGTACAGAAGAAAACTATTCCTGTGTGCATCCCTAAGGTCGCTAATGATTTAATGCCTGACACTAGTAGATTTTTATAACAAATGTTTGTTGAATGAATGAATAATCCTTGGGGTAGCTCCAATCACACACTGCCAGGAAGGAGAACATCTCTGAAAGCTACAATTCTCCCTACCTGCATGGTAAAGTTGATTGCAGCCTATTATCGTGTATTTACTGAGCCATCTAGTATGTGCTCAGCACTGTGTTGGGTGCAGGGGAAGGGTGGAAGGGGTCTAGCCTCAAAGAGACTAGAATTTGGGAATCAGAGCTGACAGGCATACCACTAGTCCCTCACTACGACAACTGCAACCAAAAAAGATAATAACAAGTGTTGGCAAGGATGTGGAGAAACTGGAACCCTCACACACTGCTGGTGGGAATGGAAAATGGTGCAGGTGCTTTGGAAACAGCCTGGCAGTTCCTCAAAACGCTAAACAAAGATTTACCACATGACTTAGCAGTTCCACTCCTAGGTCTACAACTAAGAGAAATGAAAATATTTGTGCACACAGTCACTTGTATACTGATGTTCATAGCAACATTCTTCATAACTGCCAAAAAGTATAAACCACCCAAATATCCATCAACTGATAAATGAATAAAGAAAATGTGGTATATCCATATAATAAATATTAATTCAGCAATAAAAAATTGTAAATTAAAAAAAGTATTGATACATGCAACAACACAGATGAGCTGTGAAAACATTACACCAAATGAAAGAAGCCAGTCACAAAGGAGGGATGCGGAGTTTCAGTCTGGGGTGACGAAAATGTTCTAAAATTGATTGCGGTGATAGTTGTACAACTCTGTGAATATACTGAAAGCCACTGGATTGTACACTTTAAATGGGAGAATCACAGGGTATGTGGACTACATCTCATCAAAGCTGTTGAAAAAGTGGCAGGTGGAAATTCCTGTCCTCAGGGGGGTGATAAGATGCTGCAAAGGGCTCAGGATAACAGAGGAAAATCCCAGCTCAAGAAGATCCTTCTTCGAAATCTGATGAAGAAAAAGATTCGGACTCTTAAGTGCCTGAGGCTGATTACTGAGTCCCAGACGTTTAACCATGGAAATCATGCAGCCCTTTTACAAAGATCTCTTGCCTCTTTAAGAACAGAAGTTCCATTTCCCACCTCCCCAAGAATTCGTACAAAAAATCCATAAGGAAAAGCCTCTCCGTTTTGCTACCCCAGGAAGGAAAGATACTTCCGTCTGTGCCTAAAGAGAATCTTTGGCACATTCAAACCCCAAGTGCAAACCAACAAACTCCTTGTCAGCCACGGAAATGTCAAACTAAATTTAATAAGCACATCCAGGAAATCTCTTCAAAGATATATACAGGGATTCTGCAGACAGGACTTAATGGAATGAGCAAAGTAACACATTTTACAGGAAACTGTAAACGTTTTACAGTTGCCCCAGGAGAAACGAGTGAGAGAGAGACCGCCAGCTGCCCACAAAGATCCATCCCCCCTTCGTCCGGGAGCTCACAGTGTGTCAGCGAGACCACACTTCCCCACAGCTGGCAGTCAGGTGCGGCCATGTGGCTGAGTCCCAGCCAGCGGGATGGGAGTGGACGTGAGCCTGCTGCTTCCTGCTGGCCCAGACAGGCTCCGGGGCTGCTCCTCCAGGCTCCCCCTCCCCTGGGCCGACTGAAGGCAGGTATAGGATGAGACAGTAGAGGACGGCAGAACTACGTGACAGGAGGAGGCAGCCTCTGATGGACAGGATAAAGGGAAGTTCCCTCGCCATCCACTTGAACACCTGTCTGGGACTGTCCCATCAATACGGAAAAAAACTGGGACTTCCCTGGTGGTCCAGTGGTTAAGACTCCGTGCTTCCACTGCAGGGGGTGTGGGTTCCATCCCTGGTCGGGGAACTAAGATCCCACGTGCCGCATGGCGTGGCCAAAAAAAAAAAAAAAAAAAAAAAAAAAAAGGAGAGAACTTCCATCATGTTGAGCAGTGACACCATAGGGTCCACCACAGGGTTACAGCAGCTTAGCCTGTCGTAACTAATACATTAATTTTAAGAGCTCGATTCACGGTATGCAAACCCCAAAGATAAGGAAAAATTTAGATTTCACAGGATTCCACCAGAGAGATCACTTAGCTCCTCCCCACAAGGACCATTAGTAGTTTGATATTATAATCATTTTACAAAATTTTCCCCCTTGATTTCCAACTTGCTGCATAGAAAATGGTGGGATTATAGGTGATTTTAATCACTGCTGTATTTTCATGCATTTTCTAAGTTGTCTATAAAAACCACAATGCCTCTGCAACTAAAACATTATCAAGATACAACAGAGCTCAAGAACAGATAAACAGATCAAAGAAATGGAGTAGACAGACCAGTTACAACTCACGGCATACAAGAACTTGATATATGATAATGATTACATCATGAATCAGTAGTGAAAGCATAAAGTTGTAAATAAATAGTATCAGAAAAACTGACTTTCTATACAGAAAAAATTAAATTAGTTTGCTACTACCCAAGAATCACAAAAACAAATTCCAAATAAGTTAAATACCCAAACGTGGAAAACAAAACCAAAGGCGGTGATTAAGGCAATGATTAAGACGAAAGGCAGTGCTTTTTGTTGGTTTCGCTAACATCTATCCATGCCTAGTACAGCGTCTGGCATATATGGTCAAATAAATATCTGTTGAATGAATAAGCAGAAGAATGACAATAACTTCATAATATCAGTGAAGAAAAGAATTCCTTAAATAAGGACCCAAAAGTACAAACCGTAAGATAAAAAGGGTTAACTTGACTACATCAAAGTTAAATATTTTGTGGCAAAGTGATTATAGACAAAATTTTAAAACTACAGAAGTAGGGGAGGTATTTATAAAGCACATGATAAAATATTAAGTCAGAACATATAAAAAGCTCTTTTGCCATTCACATTTTATCTCCAGCATAGTATAGACCGGCAACATAATATCCGGGTCAAGACTGCAGGCATTAGCTAGATTCAGACCACCTGGTTTTGAATCCTGGCTCCACTACTTCCTAGCTGTGTGACTTGGAATATTTTACTTAACCTCTCTGTGCTTCAGTTTCCATACCTGCAAAAGGATGAAGCTTTCAATGAATGGTGTTACAAAAATTGTCAGGATAAAATGAGCTAATACATTAGTATCAATAGTTGTCAAAGAGAAATCACTCAGTCAATGCTAGCTATTATTATGATTATCCTGCTTTACTTTTCTTCATATAACTTATCGCTAGCTAAAAACGTATTATTTATTTATTTGTCTTCCTCTGACTAGAACATAAGATCCATAAGACAGCCTTTTCCGTTGTATTCTTAGCACCTAAAACAGTGTCTGAGGTATAAAATAAATATTTGCTGGGTGAATGAGAAATCAATGCAAAAATCAATAGGAAGACAAAACACTGAGAGAATGGGCTGAGGATACGAATAAATGATTCACAAAAGGGGAAACCCTAACAGCCAATAAACTTATGAAAGGATGCTCAACCTCAGCAGCAGCAAGGAAACTGAAAATGAAACCCACTTCAGATTCTACTTTTTATCCACTGACTCGCCAAACGTTTTCAAGTCTAATAATATCAGAAGAATGTGAGGAAAGGTAATATTTATATAATGCTGGTACAAGCAATTTGGAAACAATCTGGCATCCCCACCATAACTATCATCCACATCATCACTATCATCATCACCATCACCACCACCATCAACATCACCACCACCATCACTCCCACCATCATTACCACCAACATCACCATCATCACTGTCATTGTCATCATCGTCACGGTCATTGTCAGAGCAGCTAACACTTTAGTGCACTCACCGTGTAAGCACCTTATATATATCAACCTTGTAAATTGTCACAACAACCTTGTGAGGTTAAGTCCTACAATTATAGTTAATCCCATTTTATAGAAGAGGAAACTGCAAGACATAGGGGTTAAGTAACTTGCTGAAAATCACAGCTAAATAATGGCAGAGTCAAGGACTCAAATCAGCCAGTCAGGCTCCAGGATTCAGGTAATTACTACAATATATCATCTCTTGTTTATGCGTTTCCACTGGATGAATATCTGTTTAGATATTTATTGGCAATCTTGAGGTCTTCTTTGGGGAATGACCTCTTCTTCTGTGAACACTTTTTTTTTTTTTTTGCGGTACGCGGGCCTCTCACTGTTGTGGCCTCTCCCGTTGCGGAGCACAGGCTCCGGACGCACAGGCTCAGCGGCCATGACTCACGGGCCCAGCCTCTCCGCGGCATGTGGGATCTTCCCGGACCAGGGCACGAACCCGTGTCTCCTGCATCGGCAGACGGACTCTCAACCACTGCGCCACCAGGGAAGCCCCTGTGAACACTTTTTATTAGCCTAGTTGTCTTTTATTGAATGGTAACAGATCTTTAGTGTGTGTGTGTGTGTGTGTGTGTGTGTGTGTTTAGGTGTAGGTGTGTATGTGTGTTCTGTTTGGGATACCAAATTACTTTATTTAGAGGGAAATGCACTACCCAGGAGAGAAAATACATGAGGCAGTTTTGGCACAGTTTATGAAAAAGGTAACCCAAAGCAGCATCACAGTGCCCAGGTGATGGAAGAGAACTCACAGCCACAGCTGCGGGGCAGGTGGCTGCAGCAGACTCCAACTCTCCTGGGTACTGGCCACAGGCTGTTCTCATGCTGGACTGGGGCACCCATCCGATACAAGCTGATCACCCGGCCGCCCAACTCAAGAATGGATTTTATCTATAGTTCAGGTTCTTGAAGGCCCACGAGTGAGTCTGTTTTGTCAGTGGCTCATGTGTGCGACTCCAGTCACGACTTCTTCACCCGCTTCCTGCACAAGCGTGATGCACAGTTCAGAGCAAGAAGCTAACCTTGCCGCTGTCATCACCTGGCTTTGTCACGGCCTGACCTCCAGCAGGATTTCAGCCACCTCTTCAACGTGGGAGCTTCATCCCTTGCTCTGTACCTTCCTTCCCCTCCTGGGGCTGATGGAGGAAACACCTGTCAGAAGTTCTTTAAAGCCACATCATCTCTGGTCAAAGCAGTACGTCACAGAGAAGCCCTTGGAGGGTTCCGAGCTCAAAGCTGCCCTAGAAGTTTATGATCAGTGAGGGGTGGAAACCTGACAATGATCCTTATCATTATAAAGGTCAGCCAAGGAGGCAGGCAGCGGTAGCTACTGAGGCTGGAGCATTGGGTAGAGGTCACGGTAGGACCAGCCAACAATTCCAGTATTTCCATGGGTGTCAGCAGCAGAGGGTGGCTGGCTCCTGGCAGTGGCTGACCAATAAGCCCTGAGCAATCCGGGCCCAGCTGGAGTAGGACCTAGCTTCTGGTCTAGAGTTTGCTAACCAATTCCCCTTTTTTAGATACTGGGCTGTTTCCAAGGTTTTAGTTCTTTTCCCTCTTACTATAATCTAAATGTGGGAAAATACGTTCTCTCTCATTAGCCTTCTCTTTCCACAAGTATTTCATTATTATTCAACACATTTGGGGCCTACTTCCCATAAAAAACCAATTATCATAAGAGTTAATGTTAACTCATCATAAAATTTTATCAATACTCATTGGCCAGAAACCATCTAGCGTGAAATTTAGTTTGTGAAGTAAGACCTGTCTTTGCAGATTATCCAAGATCAGAATAAAGGAAGAAATATGTAAAATGCTCCTAAAAATTGTTTGGATATCTTTAAGATCACTACATGTAACTGAAAAACTACATTCAAATTGCCCAGCTATTCCACAAGCAAATTTCTTAAAGGCTTACTTCCTTGCATCTTAGGTAAAACTGTTCCAAAAGATAAAATGGTGAACAAAACAAGCAGAAAAATCAAGTTCTCTAAAAAGGTTAAGCTTGTTGGCAGAGTATAACCTTCGAGACAGTCTAGATTAGTGAAAAACTACCCTATTTCCTACAGCCTTTTCTTACTCATGCTCACAAATGTTTTTCTGATAGAAGAATAGCCCATTCACACTAGCTCCTACTTCTATGACTTTTCTCATTTCTGGGCCTTCCAGAGTTTACTGAAGGAAGACGATTAACAAGTCAAAAAAAAATGTTTTTTTCTGGCTGAGATTCATTTCAATATTGTATTAGCGCTGTTACAGATAATAAGATTAATGTGTCAGCAAAGTTCACAATTCAGTGCTTTTCAAATGATATTCCTATTTGTGAATTCCCTTGCTAAATCCAATACTCATTTTTTACTCTCTCTTTTGTATATTCCGATGCTGCCCATGGACCTACTCAATTCTTTCATTAAATGAACGTTCCAAATGAACGTAGCAAAATATTAGGCTTCCCCTCTCCCCTAGAAAAATCTGGTGAAGAAGTAAGGGGCAAGACATGCCCGGCGGGAAGGGCAAATCACTGTCTCAGGCCGTTAAATCTGCAAGGAGGGGCCAGGAGGCGCCAAGAGCAAGAAGGTGACGGTCAGATCCCATCTAGCCTGGAGGGATTCCAGGGACTGATGGCTCTGAAGGGGTAGAAACACCGGAACAGAGAAAACACCAGCTCGACCTCGAGTGGAAGGGCTGAGCGATGAGTCTGGGATATGAGA
Organism: Pseudorca crassidens; assembly: GCF_039906515.1. Classification (NCBI taxonomy): domain Eukaryota; kingdom Metazoa; phylum Chordata; class Mammalia; order Artiodactyla; family Delphinidae; genus Pseudorca; species Pseudorca crassidens. The sequence continues at coordinate 191,795,167 of NC_090296.1, forward strand.
CCAAGTACAAAGGCCAGAAACGGGATGCAGAGAAAACATGATTTCAGTGGACAGTCAAGGGTCAGAGGCCAAGCAGAGGTCGCACAGGTGTCTCTCTTCTCCAGGAATCACAAAGGTGGACTTGGAGTTCTCAAACACAAAGGACAAGACCTCCCAGATCCAGAAGGGAGCCAGAGGTCACGGTCCACTTTGCAGTGGCAGAGGAAAGAGACAAGGACATTTTTTAAAAGCACAAGCATATGCAAACTATTATATACAGAATGGATATAAAACAACGTCCTACTGTAGAGCACAGGGAACTATATTCAATATCCTGTGACAAACCACAATGGAAAAGAATATGAAAAAGAATATGTATATGTATAACTTTGCCGTACAGCAGAAATTAAAACAATGCTGTAAATCAACTATACTTCATTAAGATAAATTAAGAAAATAAAATAAAATAAATGTAAAAAGCACAGAAACACCCCAGGGCTCAGAGAAAGTGTCTAATAGAGAAAGAGCAGCTGGCAGTGCCTAGAAGTACAGCTAAAAAGTGGGACAAGCCAGGAGATGGGCAGGACAGGGATCTCTCTTCTGCCTACGTTTATCTTGCCCCCTGACCTTTGGGCTATGGAAGCAGAAAGTCAATCCAAGGAGCTCTGGGGCCTGACAGCACCCATGGCACAAGGTCTGTGGTCCTTATCCCTGAGGGTAGGGACCAGGCCCAGGACCACGTGTGTACTTGTTAAATTCCTGTTAGATCCTAACAGTTTGAGAGCCAAATGCTTCAATTTCCCGACAAGACCCTCCTACCCAGAGAGATGCACTGACCAGTATTCCAACATCCAACTGAGGGTGAGTGACAGGACTTTCTTGATTCCTGGTTTAATACTCATTTCCACACACCACACCGCCTCCTTAAAACTTGTTATCTGGAAAGCTTTTTAAGATATTTATGAAGAAATATTCTGGAGAAGTGCTATACATCCTAGGATACTCATTTCAGCGCTGTCCGTTAGCACAAAAGATTGGAAACAATCTCATGATCTATGAACAGGGGACAGATTAAATGAGAAATGGGACATCCATTCAACAATGGCATGCAGCCTTTTAAAAAATGAGGTTGGGGGAATTCCCGGTGGTCCAGTGGTTAGGACTCCACACCTTCACTGCCGAGGGCCTGGGTTCAATCCCTGGTCAGGGAACTAAGATCCCACAAGCTGTGCAGCACGGCCCAAAAAATAAATAAAAAATGAGGGTGGTCTATGGGTTTTGATATATAATATATATGCAAGGATTTCTAAGATACACTGTTAGGTGAAAAATCAAGGTGCAGCAATGGAAGGTCACATTCCTACTGCTGGTGAATGTCCGTGCACACGTAAGCACGCCCATGCACGCATGCACCTGCCCCGCATCCTTGTACGTGTATAGAATGCCACCAGGAGGGCGTGCCAAGAACTGGCATCAGGAGCTGCTCACAGGGAGGGAAGCTCAGGGCTGGCAGAATGAGACTTCCTTTTCACTGGATAGCCTTTTTGTGCCTTTTGAAGTTTGTACCATATGCTCATACTACCTATTTGAAAAATAATAATTAAAAATGAAGGTGTCTACAAAATCAAAGGTAATATACAGATGTTCTATTAGTTAGTGTACAGGTTGAGCTGTGCGGGTCGAGTCCCAAAATAACAGCAGCATGGAACACAGAAGCCCATGTCGCGCTCACAGGAAAGTCTCGCTTCCCTCAGTGGGGAAGTTCTGCCAGAAGATCCTTCACCTGCTCTCGGCCATCCCCAGGATCCCTGGGATGTGTGCCGGGCTCACCTGGTCCATGGAGACTTACCATCTCAAACAAGCACACCCTGGCCCTGCTCCTTTGGAAGAAGGGGCCACTAACGGCCTCGGCCACTGGGACCCAACAACAGGAGACTGAACAGACGAGGATATTCTATTATCTCCACAGAGTCATATGATGGACTAGCCAGCCAGTTCCCGTGACTCCGGAGAAGGCGCTGTAACACCCTGGAAAGATGGTCCTGGCACATCAAGTGACAAACAGGAATTTCCAGTACCAGAGGAGCAGTATATTTGCATTTTTGTAAATATATATGAATTGGAAAATGTGTAAATGAATATGCCAAGTCATTGTCTTTTTGCTTGGTGATACATTCTAATGTTCCATTTTAGAAATGATGCATTTTTGCAAAAAGGTTTTTTTTAAAAACTTCAACTGGAAAAATAAAAAAGGAACTCTGCTTTCAGGGGCTCTTTCTGCGGTCTCTTTAAAATGTTAATAAATACCCACGGGCAGTAAAGAGCAAGTATTTACCCCACCGCCAAATACTAAATGAAGAAATTGTGGGAAAGTATCATAGTAACTGAGTTGCCATCTTTCTCTGGGAAAGCAGCACATGAACTTGACTATGGAGTGAACACAGAATAGAGGAGCCCATATTCCCCTGGCGTGTGTGTTCAAGCCAGCAATAGAAGTGCAATGTGCTTACAAAACAGAATTTGCAAAGGTAAATCCCAGCTCAGCTTGGGGCCCGCACCGGGTGACCGTGTGCTGGGTTCTCTCCCGTGACAGGCCACCAACTGAGAGGAACTCAAAGCGTCGCCCAGAAGCGCTACCCGTGGCGGGCGCTCCACAGGCCGGGCCGTGGAGCTGGGGTACCGGGTACTGAGGGGCTGACGTGGCTTCCTCCGGCAGTGCTACCACCCAGAGATGTTCAGTAACCGGATTCCTAAGCCCACGTTGCTTCTTACAAAAATCTGACTTGGTGGAGGCGTGAACAACGGCAGTGCGGGAGGGAAAGGATGCTGGCGTGTGACAGGCTACTGTGGGCTACACGGAACTCGAACCAGAAAGGAGAAGAGACAGCCAGAAAAGAAGCATAGAAGAAAAAGGATCTTATTGCAACTACTGATGCTATCATTAAACGCAGTCCTTTGACGAGACCAAAAGACAAACTCCGAAAGGGTCTTCTATAATCGAGGTGCAATGTCTTTTAAAACAAAGAAATGTATGCATTTATTTCCTTTTAAATTCACTGACATTTATTAGGTTGGCCCAAAAGTTCATGTGGGTTTTTCCATCACATCTAACGGAAAACCCAAACGAACTTTTTGGCCAGCCCAATAGTATGCCCATTACGCTGGTGAATCTTGGCTCCAGAGGCACTGAAGCTGGTAATCTACAACATATGGGGAGATGAACTTGAAACATTATCAAACAAACTGCTCTGTATTGAGAGTCCACTAGACCATGCAGTTTGTGAACAGGCAGGGGTCGGACAGTCAGACAGCAAGAGGCCCCAAGACCTAAATCTGAATCCAAGATGTGGCCTGGGCAAGTTATTTAAACCTGGAGAGGCCTTAGTCTCCTCACCTGTTATTATAATGATTCAGTGAGAAAAAAAAAAAAGTATATACAAGGAAAGAAGCCCATAGCAGGAGGAGTTCAAAAGATGAGCTATCATTTTCCCATGCTGGGTCCTATACAGCAAAGAGCACAACTAAGAATGCCACAGTCCACATCCTTCAAAAGCAGAATTAGGAAAAGGAAATCCTTCACGTCTTCATAATGCACACAGGGGAACATCTTTTAAGTTAGAAGTTAGCCTGTCAGTGAAGATGGGGAACCACTGGAATCCACTCAAGTGACCTTTATGAAGCTACCTATGTGTGCAATTCCCAGATATTACAAGGATTGGGGTGAGCAGACAGGTAGACACATGTCTCGTGTTCTGTAGGCATGTTTTGAGGTGCCAGCCTTGCTTATTATCTCCTTCTCTGAAAACTACTTTGATTCCAGACCTCCCTGAAGACCTGGCCCTAAATGGCCATGTTGTACCACGTGACAACCCCCTCCGGCTGCCGGCTCACCCTCTGCCACCCCTGCCTGGACCCAGCCTGCTGGTAGCGGACTGATGGAGGGAAGGCTAGACAGACAGACAGACCCGCCTTCCTGACCTGCTGGTCCTCAATTCTAATAAATTTCAGCCATGCTTTATTTCAAGACAACCTACTGTACGTGTAAAATAAAATCTGTTATGTGAGCCAGTGTGCAGATGTTACACATACACGTTAAACAAGAGACACCAGGAGTTCCTTGGCGGTCCAGTGGTTAGGACTCGGCGCTCTCACTGCTGAGGGCGTGGGCTCAATCCCTGGTCGGGGAACTAAGATCCCACAGGCTGCGTGGTGAGGCCAAAGGAAAAAAAAAAAAAAGAAGAGAGAGACACCAAAAACTCTGTTCCCACCTACAACACACCATGTGACCCTGGAGAAGTCACTTACCTAGGAGCCAGAGCTTCCTTCCTGTAAAACAAGGGTTTGCCTGAGAAGATGGCTGGGAGACAGAGCGACTGGTGGAAAGGCACGCGTGAAGGATACACTCAGTAAGGGTCCCAGGGCCTTCGCCAGGGGTTGTCACCCTCAGTTCTAATGACCAGAGAAGATGTCATGAAAGAAAGCACACCGGAGCTGGACCTTGAACTTGGAGAAGAGGCAGAGGTCAGAGGATTAAGAGACCACTCTCAGAGGGACACTGAGGGAGGCCGTGGCCTATGGGGGGAGCGGAGGATGGACGCCAGTAAATCCCTTTGGTGAACAATGATGTCTGACATTGAGCTGGAAGTTGTTTTCTGCCCTAGGCTATAATCAAATATCTGCACTCTTGATTCACTAAAGCTTCAGCAAATGCTGTGCAGGACAGCCCTGTATTAGTGGTTCCTGCCGGGGGAGGGGGATGAAAGAGAGCTGACTGGATTCCACCAGGGTCAAAGGTCTGGGGAGAAATGCTATAGGACCCAAAGCATTAGGAGCTAGTGATGGGGCAGCTGGGGCCACACGGACGTGCTGGAGGACCACGAAAACCTCGGTCCCCACGAGACCGCCACAAATACATATGAGCTTGAGCCATTTTGTTAGATATTAAAGAAAAAAGTGATCCTGGAAGGTTAAAGGATGTGGAAACACTTGAGTTTTAGGAAAATTGGAAGAAAAATCCTACCAGCTTCTAGACTAAAAACAAGTCAAAACAAAGAAAAAGAATACGGCTACCTATAAAAGAAAGAGAAGAGACTGGCAGAGAAACATCTGTTCCACTAAATGCTAGAAGATAATAAAACAATGTTTCTGGAGTTTGAAGGAAAACGATTATCACAGAATTACACTTACACCCAGACTCTGGTTCATGCGTAAGAGCAAAAAGAGGCATCTTCAGACATATAAGAAGTTAGAAAATATATCATCCACCTACTCTAATAAAAAAATTAAGGGAGAAAATAATCAAAGAAGAAAAGGAGGGGGTGTAGTTTATAAGAAATAGTGGTAAGCAATGAAAACAGTAATGCAGTCAGGAAAGTTTAAGTTTTTGATACTATGGATGTGACTGTAATGTTAATAGTTAAGAAAAAGCTTTAATATGACATAAGGGCAAAAGTAAAAGAAGGCACACGGAATTGAAATTTCAGATTATTTCAACAAAATCTAGGACATGTAAAGGAAGGAGAAATCCAAACATCCTACATGGTTTGTCTTGTTTGGTAGTACACAGAATATTTTGGACATTGGTTAATTTTTGACATTGATAGAGAAATACAGAAAAAAAGCAAGCTTGCTTGAACTTTAATGATAATTCCTAAAAGAAGAAAAATAGGATATAGAGCTCCTAAACCACTAGAAGGAGAAAAAAAAAAAAGGAAGAATGGAAACTTGACATATTCTGCAAAACAGAAGAAAAGAATAAGGAAATATTTTGAGTACCGAGAAGGCTTAAAAAATTCAAAGGCAGGATATGATCTGAGCTGTCCAACACAATGGCCATGACCCACATGGGGCTATTAAATTTAAATGAATTAAAAATGAATAAAATTTAAAAGTCGTCTCCTAAGTCACACTGGTCACAAGTGGCCATTGACCTCTGTATTGGACATTTCCATCACCGCAGAAAGGTCTAGCAGACAACACTCACAGTCAGTGCAAAATACAACGTAATATGAGTCTATGTAAAGTATGATCCTATTTATGCTAAATATACATTTATATATACATATAAACAGATACATATAAATGCAAATTGCCAGTGGAAAGTAATAGATAACAAAAGCGTCTGTGTATAAAGTACGACCTTATTTATGTAAATATGTGTGTAGGTGTATATATATGTATATGAATATAAATAAGTCTGACTTGATTACACTGTCAATCGTGGTAGCTCTTAGAAATGAGATGATGGGGGCTTTTACTCTCCATATACTTTACTGTTTGCATTTTTTTTTTTTTTTTTTTCAGTATGTGGGCCTCTCACTGTTGTGGCCTCTCCCGTTGCGGAGCACAGGCTCCGGACGCGCAGGCTCAGCGGCCATGGCTCACGGGCCCAGCCGCTCCGCGGCATGTGGGATCTTCCCAGACCGGGGCACGAACCCGCGTCCCCTGCATCTGCAGGCGGACTCTCAACCACTGAGCCACCAGGGAAGCCCTGTTTGCATTTTTAATAAGCATATTTTACAGGACAATGAGTAAAAGTCATTTACATATTTTCAATGGGAGTAACTGCAAACCAACCAACCAACCTCTTTCTTGAACTTGGTACAGAACCTGGTTCCAACCCCAGGGTTAACCCAGTAACTAACTCGAACTCGTAAATATCTACTGTGTACACTCAGGTTAATAAACAATTTCAAGATGGCACAGTAGGTGGCCTATACTTGGAGACTTTCTAGAGTTTAGCCAAGCTCTGCAAGAAGTTTGTTCTGGGCCTCAGGGTGATGTCACCCTTTCAGATGTTAAGCCTGAACCGACATTTAATACTTTTAAATGTCATTCCCTAAATTGGGAGGTTGCTTGGGCAAAGGCTGTTAGCTCACCCTTCCATTTAGATTTTTATACTATTGATAACAGATCACATTTCAGAGAAGCAGCTCTGAATTAGCCCTTAAGTTTTCCAGGACAAGAAAAATCTCTGGAGAGTTACAGTAATTTTTTGCATCTTCCCACCGACTCTACAGTTGACTAAGGAGAAGTTCCCACTGCCCATCTCAACAACAGATAAAATCAGAACAACACAGTGCACACACAATAACTTCCATTTTTCCTCTTTAAATTGGGGGTAAGAAAAGAGAGGTTAGGGTCTCTGTTCAAAGAATTCCAAAGTTTTAATTTTAATCTTTCCCAAATACCAGATCTTTAATTTTTCTAAGAAAAATAACTTATTTAAAATGTCTGGGAATATCCCTCAAATACCAAAACTATTTCAGATCTACCCCAGGGAATAATTTGGTCATTTATCTGCCAACATAGGCACCTTCATATATGCTTATTTTATTCCCTATGTTAATACTCTTGGTAGCTGTCTCTATTCACCTCAGTGAATAATGAGGGCAAGGCTCTCTGCGTGAAAAGGAGATGAAACACATCAGTTCATCCAGGAACTATGCATTCTGCAAGCCAGTGTTGGTAAAGCAAGGAGAGAGATCTGCCAACTTGAATGCTAATTTCATGTAGGGCCAACTGTGTGCTCCCGTTTCCGGCACGTGGCAGTAACTATGCTTAACGCGGGGTAGGCAGGCTAAGAGATAAAGACCAGGACCCACTCTATTTTACAAACGGAGAAGACGCAGATCAACGGGGCAAGGAGAAGAAGACAGGTGAAGGTAATTCTTACCTATGTAGACAGATTACCTTAGAACATTTTGGGGTGGGGGGGCACGCTGCGCAGCAGTCAGGACCTTAGTTTCCTGACTAGGGATCGAACCCGTGTCTCCTGCAGTAGAAGTGCAGAATTCTAACCACTGGACCGCCAGTCCTACCTCAGAACTTTTAATGTGCTTTCAAGTTTTCAAGTTCCCTCAAACGCTTTACAAAGACACACTTCCCCTAACTGTAAATCATGTGCTCAAGCAATATTTAAAGCATGTTTCTCGGTAATCCTCTGTTGGTCTACTTCTAATTGCTGCATATTGTTTGAAGATAATAAAGCTACACTTTTTTGAATTCAGTCTTGCTAATTAAAATGGACAATCCCTGCCCTCCCCCATGATTTTTGGAATTCATGAAATCTGGGTAGTGGTGTGCCACTTTCATACTTGGGTGGACCAAAAAGTTAAACGAAGAGCACATTTTCCACAAAAAATAAGATACAGAGATAGTGAGATGCAAGTATTTTATAATATGTCAGCCATTGCTTTTAACTGAACAAAAGTCATATTTCATTTATGGACTTCTGGCATTATCCACAAAATGAAATACCTGTTTTAATTCATAAAATAAAATTCTACAAAAATGTAAGTAAAGCATACACAGTAGTATTTACATTGTGCGGACAAAAGAGTCTAATTTGGTAATTTCCTTTTCCCTGAGGCTCCAGTTTTAATATGTCTAAGACAGCCAGTAAATACATTATACTCAATAGCGTGGGTGAATTAATTCTTATAGGCCACAAGGGTACTATTTAGTAAATGACTGCTTTGTGCACTGACCCATACCTAGTGGCCTCAAAGTGATAACTCACCTTTAAAAGGTAAAGTGTGTACATATCCATTCCTCCAAAGTCTCATTATTTGTCACCTGATTAAACTGGTGGAATGAAGAGGCCAGGTGTCAAAAAGAGGAGTCTTTCAAATTTTAACATTTACAAACTTGAGCTACTTAAGAAAAAAATCTAGGTTTCCACTGAGCCATATCATCACTACCCGAGCCAAATAAAACACAATTACTCCCCCAAATTTGGCCACAGCATCTGAATTCAAATCCAGAAAAGCAGTTCAACTAGCACAGCAACTTGGATTTTCACTAATCTCCTTACATTTTAATAGACTACACTAAACCCATTACAACCATTTCTTCCTTCTAGAACCTGAAATCATGTTATCTGTTCTTGGTGAAAACCTTTCAGTCCACTGAGCAGCTCTAATTTTGAGTAACTGTGCTAACATATAATTAACGTGCCCGTGTACAAAACTGAAAATGTCTGAAGAAGGCATGGAGATGCTTCTGGGTGCTAATCTGGGAACTTCGCACAGCCTCCTGCAAGGTTCCCGGGGGCAGGTCCTGATCAATGGGTACACAGATGAGTAATTCTCTGTACCATGGACATTCTTGACTGTATAAGCAAAGAAGTACATAATCAAACCTTCCGAAGGATGAAGAACAACAAATAGACATTACAGTGGAGAAGGCAGACGTCCAGGGCCTTTGCCAGAAAGACAGGAGCTAAAAAGTTTTTTGGGTAATGCAACATATTTGCATCTGGGCCCACTGCTGGCACCAGGGCCACTGTTTCAATAACATATCTATATTTAGCTATCTATCACAGACAAATTTCTATCACTGCACAAACAGAAGTCGAGCTCAGATGTCTGCAGAATTTCCTTTCCTCTCTTAAAAAAAAAAGCATTCTAGACCAGACTGATAACATTCTGTACTTGCAGCTGCCACTGAAAAATATTCATGCCAATGAAAGATACATTTAGTCAGCTTTTCTTTTTCTTGATCTTTTAATATTTTATAACACATTAAAGCTCAAAGTTCCTTTCTTAAACAAATCTTCAAGCAGACGTTAAACAGAATGCAAATACTTTACACTTTAAATCATCAATCATTTAAAGAATCCTCTCCATGAACTGAATAAATAAGCCATCTGTGACTACGGCCTCCCTATCATGTTTTTAAGCTGACCCACTTCTTCCCCGGTCACCATGGTTTGTAAAATCTCACTTCTAAGGGGATGAGTGCTCGGTGCCAGCTCATAGTTCGCATTCAACTGGGTAAAAGGGTAACGTAAACCCCAGGCAGCATTTAAAATGACCTCCTCTACCTACAAAAACAGAACTTCAATACCCTCCCCCCCCCACCGGAAGCAATCTTTTCTCCAGCCGGAGAGCAAATCAAGTCTGCGAGGGAGAAAATGAGCCAGTTAAAGGAGGAAGAAACCTGATCAGGTGTTAAAACGCATGGCTCTGGACATCAACCAGCAAGCAGGATCGGGTCCGGTCGGTGGGAGCTGCTCCCCAAGACTGAGCTGAAATCAAGGTCGGACCCGCTTCTAGAGATGCTGACCCACTTCTAGAGATTGGACCCGCTCGGCGGCGGCGAACCTGCGCGTCCCCAGGAGCCTGGCCGGGACCCCCGGCGCCCCCGGCCCGGCCCGGCGCGGGGCGGGGCGGCCAGGGAGGCACAACTTTCCGCAGCTCCCCGCCAGCGGCGCCGAAACGGGCAGGGGCGAATCTCAAGCCGCTCCCCGCCATCAGCGACTCTTTTCTCCCGGTGGTGGTGGCGGCTGGGGGAGGGGTGGGAGGACTTCAGGAGAGGATGACAAGGAGCGGAGAGAGGAGGACCACTTCCCACCGGCCAGGCCGCCACAAAGGGAAGGGCGCCGCGCCCCCCTCGGTGTCACCGAGTCTCACGCCTGCCGGGATGGGAACGCGCGAGGGCCGGCGGGCCGCGCGGCAGGTGACAGCGGCGTGGCGGGTCCCCGCGCCTCCCCGCCCACCCGGGGCCTCGCCTCCGCCGCGCGGCTCCGCGAGCCAGACGCGCCCCCCGGACCTCCCGCCGCCCGTGAGCCCCGCGAAAGCCACGCGGGGGGCCGCCCGCCGCTCAGCGGTGCGGCCGCCGCGCCCCGGTGCCGGCGCCCGCGAGGAGCCCCGGGCGCACCTACCCCTTGGCGTGCTCCGTCTCCTCCTCATTGTCCCCGTCGATCCCGCACGTGTCCTGGTCGTCCAGCTCCAGGCTCTGCTGGCTGGCCGCGGACTCGCTGTCCTCCGCCATCGCGGCGGCGCGGGCTGGGGCGGCGCTCCGGGCAGCTGGCGCTGAGGGCCGGCGCGGCGGAGGCGGCGCAGCGAGCAGCTCCCTCTAGCGCCGCCCGCCGTCTCCTCAGAGCCGGAGCCGCAGGCGTGCCAGCCCCTCCTCGCCCCGCCCCTCCTCGCATGGCTCCGCCCCGCCCCCGGGCCCGCCCCCTGCGGTCCGGGTTGGGTGGCGGGCGGTCCTTGCGCCCCCGCAGCCCGGGGTAGGGAGCGGGCAGGGCGGAGGGTAGTAGAGGTGGTCGCGACCCGCTGCGCCCAGGAGCGTGGTCCTGGATCCCGGCCGGTGCCTGAACCCTGCGCTCGCCTCTGAATGGCGCAACCTGAAGACCCCGAATCCTGAGTCTTCGTTTTGGGAGCACAGGCAACGCGATTTTACATCTCTTCGTAGTAGGAAGACTTTTAACTCTTTGCAGGAAATTCTTAGTCAGGGGTAGGCGTGCCAAGACCACTGATTTCCAGAACCCTCACCCCCGCCCTTCACCTCATCCCCAACCACGTACGCTTTGTAAAAGTTCCATTTCATATGTCTCTGTCTTTCCAGTATACTGTAAAGTCAAAGCCAGAGTCAAAACAGAGTGCTTCCAGCCTTCCCGCCTCTCCGTTCCAACGAGACTCGCAGCCCTAAAACTCTTGACAGAGAAAAATGTAGAACTGCCCCTGTTTTTGCTGGACGGCTTAGACCACAACCATCTTTGGGGAAATGGGACTTGTCCATGATGCTGGGGCCTTGGACAGTGTCAGTGAGTGAGGCCACTCTGGCGTCCTCAAGTGAAGGTTATGACCTAGACCTCCGAGCAAAAGTGGGTGGCCTTCTAGGCTCAGATGGTCCCGTTTCTCTCCCCGTGAACGCAGGAGGGGAAGGAGGCACCCCGCGGATTGCCAAATAAAACGCGGGTGAAGTCCAAACTCTTATTTGCTGTTGCAGTCTGTACACCCCGGTCCCTTCCTTTGTTCTCCTTCCATGAGCAGAGTTCAAGGTCCCACTGGGTCATGGGAAGCCTACATGGCTTTACAAAGGCAGTGGAAAGATAGTTATCAGAAATGCTCAGAGAGGAAAAAAGAGGCTTTTAAAAGCCACCTGAAATTTTTGGTGCGGGTCCTTTTTTTTGCAAAAGACATTGGGAGCATTTTGGGGCTCCTTTTTTTCCCCACAAGCCAGACCGTGCCCTTAAAATACGGTAAGATAGAAGTATCTAGAGACAAAAATTGCAGAGCTATTTCAAAGTTCACCAGACTTTTATGACTGACTGAGGATGAGCCAGCAAAGGTTCTGTAAGAAGTGCAAAATGGGGCCAAACCACGAAGGAAATACAATGCTTTCTTTCACAATTGCAATGATTTCTGAGGCAGAAAGTCACATGTGGCCCTCTAGCTTCAAACTTTAGGCAAATATAGATCAGTGAATTTCCCGCTGCTCATCCCTGTGAACGGGAAGAGTTGGCTAACGGTAACCTGGTTGGGTAGTCAGCAGGACGCTGCAAATCCATCCCATCAGTTGCTATAGCCTATTGGAAGGGTTCTCTAAAATGTTTTAAAAATACAAAGCCGAGTCAGCAGACACGTATTATTTATATGAATTCTCAAGAAATTTTGACTGAGAACCTCTCAAAAAGAATAAGAAAACAAATAATCCTGGAGAAATATTAAAATGAGGGTATCAAAAACCAGTTAAGGGCTTCCCTGGTGGCGCAGTGGTTGAGAGTCCACCTGCCGATGCAGGGGACACGGGTTCATGCCCCGGTCCGGGAGGATCCCACATGCCGCGGAGCGGCTGGGCCCGTGAACCATGGCCGCTGAGCCTGCGCGTCCGAAGCCTGTGCTCCGCAGCGGGAGAGGCCACAACAGTGAGAGGCCCGCGTACCGCAAACGAAACAAAACAAAACAAAAACCAGTTAAACACTGGAAAGCAATGATAAATAGGGAACATCTGTTCCCCAGAATGCAAAGAAGTTGGCCCAGATGACTCTTTGGTACTGGATGGAGGTATTACATAATACAAACGTGTGTCATCATTAATCATTTGAAGGAGGACAGAGTTTGCCGACAACCCTGGAAAATTCTTAAATCCTATTGTTATGCATAGAAACTCACTATGTTTCTAAAAAATTTTGCTTCTTCCTCTGGTTTAATCCCAGAGTTTGGAGGACTGGAAGCAGGTGGTATCTTCTAGAATCTCAGATCCAACATTTATTTGGGGGAAGAGAGTACTGTACAGTGATTACTAGTGTGTTAAAAGAAGCTCTTGGAAATTTCCTATCCTACTTGACTCATCTCTTATTATAGATGTAAGATCATAGTTGTATAATTAGTCTTGTTTTATTTAAACTATGGTAACTTTTTGCTTTTAAAAAAATTGTGCTAAATTACACGTACCATAAAATTTACCATCTTAACCATTTCTAAGTGTACAGTTCAGTAGTGTTAAGTACATTCACATTGTTGTGCAAGCCCACCTCCAGAGCTTTTTCATCTTGCAAAACTGCAACTATAACCGTTAAACAACTCCCCATTTACCCCTCTCTCCAGCCCCTGGCAACCACCTATGGATCTGACTACTTTCTATCCCTCTGAATTTGACTCCTCTAGGTACCTTGTGTAAGTGGAATCATACAGTCTTTTTGTGACTAGCTTATTTCCCTTAGCAAAATGTCCTCAAGGTTCATCTGTGTTGTACCATGCATCAGAATTTTCTTCCTTTCTAAGACTGAATAATATTCTGTTGTATGAATAACATTCTGTTGTATGAATAACATTGTATTATTGTAAATCATAAGATCCTAAACTTTGAGGCTGATGCTGTGATTTGGGTGAGATGTTGGGGAGTCTTGTGGGCGAGAGGAAAATGTGAACATAAGATGGATGTGATGTAAGAAGGATGTGAATAACTGTCCAGAAGGTAGATTGATAGATTCATTGCAAAACTATGGCCTCAAATCTCTACTCCTGTCGTTGGCAGCTCCTCCCATCAAGAGATGGAACCAACGTCCCCACCACTTGATTCTGGGATGACCAACAAAATTTGGCAGAAGTGATGGTGTGGCAGTTTTGGCACATAGAGTATACCCTTTTGCTTCCTCTATCCCTTTACTTCCAGCAAAAAGAAATTCTGATGATACAGGGTGTGTATCTAGGATACATCATATTTGTTAATATGAGAACTAATGAACTCTGGCCAAAGGGAGGCTTGCACGCTCTACTCTACCCAGCGGAATGCTTCCCCTCCACAGGCACAAGCCTAGGTTAGCCTGTGGGCTGGACCTGGAGTGAGCCCAGACCTCCTGGGCTCTCCAGTTCTTGGTCAGTCTGCCAACTGACCACGGACACGTGAGCGAGCCCCACTGAGTTTAGCATAACTGCCCAGCTGACCCACAAGATGTGTGAGAAATAATCCATGGTCATTGTTTAAAGCCATTAAGTTGTGGAGTGTTTTTTGTTTTTGCTTTGTTTAATGAAGCAATAACTAAATGATATACTACAGAAAAGCAAAGACCAAAAGAAAATCTTAAAGACTGACACATCCTTTATTATCAACTTGATAACTGTCTATGTATCAGGGTACGTCTGAAAAAGACTCCTGCCAAGTCGAAAGTTTGCACGTGCCGCTCTGTACTCACAAAAACAATGCCCATTACTTTTGCATTGTGTTAACTCTTCCTGATAGGCGGTCTGCTTCACACTCAGGTTGACTTGATTGTAATTAAAAAAAAAAAAAAAGTGACTCCATTTCTAATTGTGGAGGAAACTATGACTACGCTGTACCTTTTGCAATTGTGTGTTTGACAAGCACTTCTTAGGGTCAGTGTGAGCGCAATTTTCACCTCCCATTGCTTATGATCCTGCTGAAAAGTTTTCCTACTTGTCCAAACTAGCAGGGTGGTACCAGCAGGCCAGCTGCATTATGCAGCTTCACTGTTGGTGCGACCATCTTGCACCCCGTAGGACAAAGCAGAGTGTGAGGGGGACGCCAAGGAAACTGCCAGAGGATGTAGAGATGATGCCATAGCATGAGCTAGAAGGTGCCTTAAGTCTGTAAACAAGGTCATTTCACGACCACACCCTGTTGCCACCTGTGAATATAGCCAGGCTTTGTTCACCAACACATCACTGGATGGTGTAGTGCCAAAGTTTATCAGTTCTTTCATGAATAAAAACTGTCTATTCCAGAAGCACATTCTCATCAGAAAGTTTTACTTGAAGTATTAAGTACGAAAGGAGGCAAAAGGATCTATTCTAGCCTGTCCAGGATTAGGGTTTCCCAGTCCTCTCAGGAAGAAAGGGTGGAGGAGAAAGGAAAAGAGTAAAGGAAGTAGGGAGAGTAGGTAAGGGAGTGGAAGGGGGAGGGGCAGATCAAGAAAGGGACGCTAGTGGGGTACAGGGAAGCAAAGAAAGGCGTAGGGAATCAGCTGCCAGCAACCCAAAGGCCACAAGGGCCTCCCAGATGAGAGGACTCCCTGCCTCCAGCCTCTACCTCCCTTTAGATCCTTTTCAACAGTGCTACTCAAATGATCCTTCTATAGCAATCTGATCAGTCCCCTGACTTAGAACTTCTGCAAGTCCCAATTGCTTTCTGCACTGAGTCAAAGCTCCTTAGGTGAGCATTCAAGGCCACGCACAAACTAACCTCACCTTGCCTCTGGTCTCACACTCCTCAAGCCTCCCCATGACCAGCATACTGTTTCCACTAGGATACTCCATCCAGTCTCTAAACGCACCAGGTCTTTACTTAGATTTCACTTGTCTCTTCCCCCTCGTCTCATCCATCACTGATGACAGGTCAAATGTTGCTTCCCTGTCAAGCTTCCCAGACGCCAGAGAGTTGCCCAGTGTCCTCTGCTCCCAAGGCCGTCTGCTCATGCCTCTGTTACCAATGCAGTAATTAATCTTCTTCTATGCCTGCAACCATCCCATCATGTGACTGTCAGCTCTGAAGAGTCCTGCTCCGTTTACTGGTCTCAGTAGCCCTATTACCCAACAGTGCCTGGCCCAGAATGAACGAATGAATGAATGCCTCTTCCACCTCATTTCTCCCTATATGCAAACCCATCCCCTTTTGATGGTTTACTTGCAGAGGCATTCAGGCAAAATTTCTTACCATGGAAAAAATCCCTGGTAAAATCCCTACCACGGATTTTCAGGAAAACTTAAAGATGGGAAGTAGAGACACAGTTTAACTTGTTTCCTCTAAGGACAGAGATTTCTTCCAGGAATCATATGTGAGCACAGGATTCTTGTTCCCACTTTTTCAAAAGTAAAATATGTGAGGGAAGAAGAGGAAGGGAATCTATTTGAACAGTAAAAGAGGAAAAAATGCTTTCTCATTGCTAGGACCTTTCGTCTTTATACAATCTAATACCATCACTGGTACATCAGCCCCTGAAGCCAAGTCTCCCCGGGAGCCTCCCTTGCACACTCAGTGGATCTGCCAGAAAGGAAGATGTACATCTCGCCCAAGCTTGCTAAGATGCAGACACTCACAGGCTCACACTGGCACTCCTGTGTCAGAGCTTGGTGAGAAAGTTCCTGGGAAAGCCAGCTATATTTCCTCGGAAGTTTGGGAACACACATGAAGATTGGATACTGGCCACCCAGTGGGTGTTGATAACCAAGAGATTATAGCTGCCCCAATTAGGTAAAACAGGTTACACCATTTTTCTCTAATCCCTCTTCCCTACCACCTGGGCTCTGGAGGCCCCACAGCCCGGCATGTGGAGAGATCCTGTGAACCACGGGGAAATGCCAGAACCAAGGGTGGGGTGGACTTGGCATTGGACAGAAAAAAGATAAAAGATTCAAACAGAATGTGACTGGAGTGAACTTCTTAATACCTGCCATCACTGAAAGCTCTGGGATCTGCCCAAGATATCACTAAGGGTGGGGAAAGGGAGATTTGAAAGCATGGTTTTTTGGGGGTTTTTTTTGTTTCTTTTTGGCTGCACAGCGTGGCATGCAGGATCTTAATTCCCCTACCACGAATTGAACCCGGGCCGCCTGCAGTGGAAGCATGGAGTCCTAACCACTGGACTGCCATGGAAGTCCCACACCCATTTTATTTTATAAAGACAAAAACAAAGCCAAAAAAACCCCACCTATGTATCATTTTATTTATTTGTAAATAGTGTCTCCGAGCAAAAATGGTACCATCCTTTTAAGAAGAAACTGTAGATAGATTCAGATCCCTGTACCTTCCTATTCCTGTTTATGGCCAAGGAAGATACATATTCACAAGATTTGCATAGCGTAAACCTCAGTGTTAAAATGTGTTGAGGGTTACAGCCTGGTTTAATTTGTAAAACTTCTGAATTGGAGAATGTTTTTACAGAAATGTGTAAAAAGTGATTTAAGTCATACTTTTTCATTAGACACAACCATTTACCCACAGAGATTTCTTAGTGTTTTCCTTCTTGTCCACTCAGGACGGGCACTTCAGTCATTTGCTCTGCGGTGGAAATGGGTTGGTGCAGATCCAACCACGTTCTCTCATCCTCACTGGCCTCAATTTCCCCCCTTTAGTGTAACCAGAATCTTGCCTACCGGCAGTACATCGTGTGACCATCAACTGAGGAAACCAATTCGACACTTGCTAGAAGCCAATGCGTGATACTGGAGTTGTTGAATCCTCATAGCCTAACTTACAGAAGAACAGAAACAGACTCACAGATACAGAGAACAAACTAGTGGATACCAGTGGGGAGGAGGTGGGGGGAAAGGGTGAGAAAGGTGTAGGGGATTGAGAGATACAAGCTACTATGTATAAAATAAATAAGCTACAAGGATATATTGTACAGCACAGGGAATAGAGCTATTATTTTGTAATAACTTTAAATGGAGTATAATCTATAAAAAATTGAATCACTATGTTGTACACCTGAAACTAATATAATATTGTAAATCAATGACTTCAATTAAAAAAAACACTAATTTGAAAAGATACATGCACCCCAATGTTCATAGTAACATTAGTTACAATTGCCACACTATGGAAGCAACCTAAGTATCCATCAACAGATGAATGGATAAAGAAGATGTGGTATAAATTATATCTACAACAGAATACTACTCAGCCATAAAAAGGAACTAAAATTTGCCATTTGCAGCAACATGGATAGACTTGGAGGGCATTACATTAAGTGAAATAGTAGGAAGTTGTGCAAGAGAAAGTATTTCAGAGATTTTCAAGCACTACATAGATGTATAGAATTACCATGAGGCCAGGCCTCCCACAGAGCATGGCAGCACTTACAATTCCAGTGAAAAAAACTAATGATTTCTCACTGTCCATTGGTTTTTCTGCCCTGTTAAAGACCAAATGTTCAAATGGTCCTGT
Source organism: Pseudorca crassidens (assembly GCF_039906515.1). Classification (NCBI taxonomy): domain Eukaryota; kingdom Metazoa; phylum Chordata; class Mammalia; order Artiodactyla; family Delphinidae; genus Pseudorca; species Pseudorca crassidens. The sequence continues at coordinate 191,813,281 of NC_090296.1, forward strand.
TTAGTGGGACAGATATGACTTCACATCATTGCTGGTATGAGTTTCCTGGAGGTTGTGGGTTTGGAGATGAATTTTGCATAAAAAGAATTCTTGGATGTTGGGTAGAGAGAGCAGGATCCTTTGATGACCAATTGGAGCAGTGAGAAGAAAACCAAATGTCTTTTGCATAACTGGCAGGGAAAGAACCCGTGAGTGAAGCAGGGAGGTGATATAATTAGGCTACTTTGATAAAGACTCCTGAAATCAAATGTGAGTAAATTGAATCCACTGCAGAAGCATCCACCGATTATGTTGTCAAAGATGCAGGCGGGAGAAATGGATTTCACTAGTGTTTTGAATGCCTTGTGAGGAACAGAGTCTAGAGGCAAAACTGCCAGTTAATATGACTTATTTCAGATGAGAAATGATCACAGACTGTCCCAGAGACTCTACAGTGGAGGAAAAAAACCAGCCAAACACACATGAATTAAGAAACAACAACCAAAACCCCCCAACACTTCAGCAACGAGCCAGTTGCAGGAAGGAGCAGGACGTGATTCAGAGGCTCCACGCCTGAGGGAGGGTGACAATGGATACTCCCATGATCTAGGGGAAATGTGTTAGACACTTAAGTGTAGTTACAGAGCTTTCTTGTAAATACGATGAAGCATGATTTCATTTTAAAGTAATTCCTACCAGGCCAGCCTTTGGATTTGTTTATGTTTACTTTTATTTTGCATGTCAAGTTGATTTTTTTAAAACAAATATCCAAAAATACCCAAGAGGATCATGTTCCAGGTGAACGCTGTTTTATTTGGTCAACAAGTATTTATTGTGTATTTGTGGTGTCAGGTATTGAAGCAGAGACTTTGTACTGTATTATTTCCTACTGATCTCTACAACAGCTCTGTGATGTAGGCATTATTCTCATTTTCCATTTAGGCATCTGAGCCTCAACGAGGTTATGTAACTTATCCAAAATAGTGTCTTAGCAAATTCTTACAGCACTTACAGCTCTGCGTGGCAAGTTCCTGTTTTCTTGTTAGAGAAGACACTTGTCTACACGATGTGTTACCCTATTCTGTCATCAGAATCCACCTGCCCCTGTAGACACTGCAAATGCCAGCTACTCACTTTGGTGGCTTCTCTTGCCGCTCAAGGTGCTGCTATGACCCCGTTTTGTCCATGAGACATAAAGACTCCTCCTGGGGGCCATCAGGGGAATTGAGCAGCTGCAACTACTGCCCAGCCGCTTGGCAGAGGGAAAGATGTGAAGAGCTTGATCCTCAGGGGGGTCACAGAGCCTCTGAGCTCTAGGACCACCACCTGCATGCCTCTTGTTAGGAGAGAAAAATAACTCCCTAGTGTTTGGGCTCCTTGTATTTGGATATTGTCTTACTTGCAGCTGAGAGCATTCCATCAATACAGGCAGGCCAGGCTTGCCTCTGTATGCCCAGATTCTCGCCACTCGCTTTGAGGGAGAGGGCCCTGCTAGCAGGTCACTGCAGGGAGACAAGGCAGCCTGCCTGGGGCCAGCAGGACCATCAAATGGCCCTGCATGAAAGCATCCTCCCCAAAAGGGTCTGAAGACCAAATTGGATTCTCTCTTTTGGGAATTTGAACTGGAGATATAGGCAGATGGCTTTTTATTTAACAGAGGAGGGAGACATAAGAACAAAAATGAAACAAGACAAAACAGAGGCTATGAGAAAAGCTTAGTCATATCAAGGCAGTGAAGTGCACTCCAGTGAATACCGTCTGTCAACTCCCGACGCCCAAAAGATGGGATGACCAGAGGTGGAGATCCTGTTGTGGACCAGTTATTCTCATCAATTCCATGTAGGCCTGAGGCCTCAGCTCCTGCCTCAGCTGAATTCTGTGATTTAATGATCCTCTTCTCAATTTCATTTTTAGTTTCCGGGGAGAAGTGGCTGAGAAGGGAGGGGGGGCTAAGAAAGCCCAGGCTGAGATTACTGTTTAGATAAGTGGCTCTGCTGTCTGCTCCTTAAGCATCTAAGAGCTTAGGAAAGCAGGCCTTGGTTTCAGGGGCTCCCAGAAGGCCATGGGTTCTAGGAAAACCCCTGAGATCTGATGGATGTGGAGGCTAGTGCACCCCCAGGACAGAATCCAGGGAGCTCCGAGCAGCCTAGGCCTTCCTCTCAACGATCAGGACCATGCCGTTTCCTTGCCAAATCCTCCAACTAGACTAGCACATTCTTGTTTTCCTTTTTTATTGAAGTGTTGTTGCTATACAATATTATATAAGTTACAGACATACATTATAGTGATTCACAATTTGTAAAGGTTATACTCCATTTATAGTTATTATAAAATATTGGCTGTATTCCCTGTGCTGTACATTATATCCTTGTAGCTTATTTTATGCATAATAGTTTGTGCTTCTTAGTCCCCTGCCCGTATCTTTCCCCTCCCCCCTTCCCTCTCCCCACTGGTAACCACTAGTTTGTTCTCTATATCTGTATTCCAAATCAAATGCTGAACAAGTGCTGGGAGATATATATATATATATATATATATATATATATATATATAAAACATCTTCTTTATTCATTCATTTGTTGATGGACAATTAGGTTGCTTCCATACCTTGGCAACTGTAAATAATGCTGCTATGGGGTACATGTATCTTTTCAAATTATTTGGTTTTTTTTTTATATATACCCAGGAGTGGAATTGCTGGATCATACGGTAGTTATATTTTTAGTTTTTTGAGAAACCTCCACACTGTTTTCCACAGTGGCTGCACCAATTTACATTCCTACCAACAATGTACAGGGTTTCTTTTTCTCTACATCCTTGCCAACATTTGTTATTTGTGTTCTTTTTGATGATACCCATTTTGACAGATGTGAGGTGATATCTCATCGTGGTTTGATTTATATCTCCCTGATGATTAGTGACGTTGAGCATCTTTTTATGTGCCTGTTAGCCATCTGCATTTTCTCTTTGGAAAAATGTCTATTCAGTTCTTCTGTCTGTATTTTAACTGGGCTGTTTGTCTTTCTATGTTGAGTTGTATGAGCTGTTTACGTATGTTGGATATTAACCCCTTACTGGTCATATCATTTGCAAATATTTTCTCCCATTCAGTAGGTTGTCTTTTGGTTTTGTCAATGGTTTCCTTTGCTGTGCAAAAGCTTTTAAGTTTCATTAGGTTCCATTTGTTTATTTTTGCTTTTATTTCCTTTGTTTTAGGAGACGGAGCCAAAAAAATATCAGTACAATTTATTAGACCAGCACATTCTTAAGCAGCTTCAGACTTCCATGTCATTCATCGCCCCAATTGCTCCCTGTACCTGTGCCCCAGCTGCTGCCAGCCTCTGGGCCCAGAGCAGCAGCTGGTTCCCAGCTATCTCTGTGAGGCCTGGCAGAAAGGCCGCTTCTGGGTTTCTTGCTTCCTTCACCGTCACAAGTAGCTGTGTGGGAAGCTCCCACCAATCTGATGGAAGTTGATCCACGTCCTGCTAACAAACCAGCTGCCTAACACAGCTCATCTGCCTCTTCTCCTAAATCCTCATTTCTTTACGTACTAGTCTGCGTGGGGTACTGTCACAAAATACCATAGACTACGTGGCGTCAACAACTGAAATTTATCTTCTCATCATTCTGGAGGCTGGAAGTCCAAGGGCAAGGTGCCAGCAGGGTAGGTTTCTGGTGCGAGCTCTTTTCCTGGCTTGTAGATGGTCAGCTTCTCGCGAGGACCTCACATAGCCTTTCCTTCGTGGGTGTGCAGAGAGAGAGGGCACAAGAGTAAATTCTGGGGTCTCTTCTTATAAGGACACTACCCTATCGGATCAGGGCCCTGCACTTAATGACGTCATTTAGCCTTAATTACTTCCTTAGAGCCACCATCTCCAATTACAGCCATACTGGATGTTAGGGCTACAATATCTGAGTTTTGGGGGAGACACAGTTCAGTCCATATTGCCTTGAAAGCGGTAGCCACGCCTGACTAAGCTTTTACTCCCCCATCGGAGCATAGACCGGACATACCTTGCGTCCAATGAATGCTAGTCAGGGAAGTCATGAATGAAATGACAGAGCTTGGATTTTAACACAGGTTTTCTAGCCTCCAAATCAAATGCTGAACAGCTGCTGGGAGTTAAAGGAAGAAAAAGGCATGGTTCTCCCTCTAGGAGTTTAACCTTTTTATGGAGGCAGGTCAAACCACTGAAGTAAATTATATTACGAAGCATCATGCCGTGGTGAGTGGGCCCATTGGGACACACGGAAAGCATTCTAGAAGATCCCTTAGGGACACGAGCTGACCCTAAGAGGCTGGTTTGCTTCGGGACCTTGGAGGACAGATGGGGGGAGAGGGAAGGGCACCCAGCCAGGAAAACTTGGGATCTGAGATCTGAGATGGAGGTCTGAGATTCAGCATGGTGGGGGCTGGAGCAGAAGTGCAACACGGGGTGAGAGTTCCAGAACAACCGGGGCGGGAGGGACCAGACAGCAGGACAAAGATGGGGAGAGTTCTGGAAGATGCCGAAGGAGACGGTGACAACTTCAAGTCTAAAGTAAACTTTCCACTGAGAACAAGAGCTCTGACATTTTAACCAACCATTTAAACATTACTAGAAAATGTAATCCTGTCCTCAGTAGAAGGAATTATTTCATAGTTTAAAAAGGGTTTGTTTGGGGTTTTTTTTTGTCATATGGACTGTTGATATAGTTGTGCAGAAGATGCTATCATTTTAAAGTTAGAAGTGCATCCAATATTCATGGTGAAATTTTAAGTGAGCTCTTTATACAACTAAGTATATCTTTTCACATATTTTTTTCAATCCAGGTATTGGATTGTATAATACCTGCAGTCATGCTTTATGCTTTAACTCGTACTTCGTTTTTCTAAAATTATTTGTTATTTGGGACAAGTGAACTCACAGAAGTATCTTTCTGAGACCAAGCCTGACTTCAGAATTTTCATATATATATTTCAGGAGACAGTGCTGAGAATACTGTATTTTTCGAAATAGAATAACATGAAAGAGTAACATGCCACTCCTTAGCAAAACTATTGAAAACCACACCTACTCTTGGGAAAATATTCCGATAGTGTGGTAAGATGACCTGCTCTGTAAATGTTAAGAAATTCAAGCTTGAAGAGCACCACACTCCCACCATACACTATCTACAATGTGTCATCACATCTGTCCCCCCAGCACCCTCTGAGGGTCCACCCATGGAATCAGTGATGTTTGAAAATTACTGTGAGACATGTAGAGTTTCTCAATACAAACTTAAGGAAGCCAGAAGCTTTTAAGAAGTGTGGGTATTTAAGAGCGTTCCTTCCTATTTGTGGACGTGTATGTCTGCGACTTTTTTCATAGTATAACGCTGAGAGAAGTCAGCTTTTAAATTGTCACACTACTTTACAATGATCCTTCTGAACGACGTCACACAACTTTCCATATTTAGTGGATCGATCAGTCCATTCATTCTTCTATTCATCCTTTCAACATCTACATGCGTATTATTACCCCAACTTTGGGCATATTTGGGGCGTAGAAGAACAGCTATTGAGGTGGTAAGAGTCAAGCTAAATCCCACTTCAGTGTTGAGTTTAACAGTCAGTTTTGGATAGAATGTTCTAGAGCCCCATTATTTCACACGCAACATTTTCTTTCATTCTTCTTCCTCATTCAAATCGGCATACGGTTGCCCTGGCAGTCTCTGCCCTTACCCTCCCTTCTCCCTCTTTCTTTATTTCCCTTTGGATAAACTAAAAAGAAATGAAGTGTCATTTTACTTTTTGGAGATTTTTCAGGAACCGGACCTCCCCGGAGGGCAGAAATACTACAATAGAAAGTAAAGGTCAAGTTGACCGCGGGGAAGCTCAGGCTTCCGTCTGGCTGTCCTATGGGCTCCTCTACTGGGGCCTAGAGCCTCTGATGGCTGTAGCTTTCGGCAAAGGAAGAACAGCCTGGTGCCCACAAATCCTGCAGCTGCTTTCATCGCAGTTAGGGACAGGAAGAGAAGGCTTGGGTGTCAGGGAAGCTGAATTTCTAGCTGCCTTTCAAACTTCTGGTGAGCCATCCTTTACTCTTGGACAAGAAGGAGTAAGGATACGGAGTGGCTGAGGGTAGGCAAAGATGCTACCTCCCATTTACCTCCTGCTTCCTGCCCAAGCATCACATTTCCTAACCAGATCCTAGCTCTGACTTGACACCTTGAATCTGGACTGTTAAGTCGGGTTCATTTCACTCCTGGCTCTGAACAGCCTGCTTCTTAGCTTACCCGTGTCTGGCTTTGATCCTGGATTTCAGAACCTGATACTGCTTCTTCCCTTCTGATCATCTAGCATAGATTTATTCCCCCTGCTGCTCTGGATTCTCAACCTTGGTCTCTGATAGGGTGGGGCTGGGAAACAGAACTGGGTCCCTGGGGAGCGCTGGGTCCTCGGCTCTCTGTGCATCTGCTATTGGATGTGGCCACGCAGATGCAACTTGCCTTGCTGCCAGCATTCCTGAGCTCTCGAACTGCTATACCTTATTTTCTAATCCTCTTCCTTTTAAAAGGTAGAGTGTTCTGCACGTCTGCCTGTGAGTAGAACAAATCCTTTGTGCTGTGGGAATTAGAGACGAAGAAAGGAGTTTTGCTTTCATCACAATTTTCTAAATTACCTGTTGTACTCGTAGCTCAAATCACACCTGATTTTCTTTTTAAATAACTGACAGTGAGAGCTATCACCTAGCACAATCGCACACCTCTATGGTGGCATTTCTCCGAATCGTAATGCGGCCAGGGGGACTTCTGTGGGCTCACACGAATAATCTACAGACGTTCAATTTCAGTTCTCACACACCGAGTGACTGAATCCCATGAAGCGTTCTTTGACACCAGGCTTTTGGAAAACAAAAAGCCTATTTATGAGGAGATGAACAAAAGGAAATGATAAAAATTGCAAGTGAAAGCACTGGCCCAACTCTAATTTCGTAACCCTGACCCTGTAGTTAGAAGGTTCTCGATGCTGGACATCTCTCCTTAGGAAATATTTGATGGGAGAAGGATGTAATAACGTTGATGACTTTCTCCAGCCAGGACGTGGCTGTCCCTGGGCTTCCACTTTTAGTGAATTTTTTTGTTCTTATGGAAGCTTGGGAAGGGCCAAATTGGCTCTTAAGATATCATCTGAATGTAGAAAACAGACTTATGGTTACCAAGGGGGAAAGCGGGGGGGAGGGATAAACTGGGAGATTGGGATTAACAAATACACACTGCTGTATATAAAACAGATAAACAACAAGGACCTACTGTATAGCACAGGGAACTCTACTCAATACTCTGTAATGACCTATATGAGAAAAGAATCTAAAAAAGACTGGATACATGTATAACTGATTCACTTTGCTGTACAGCAGAAACTAATACAACATTGTAAATCAATTATACTCCAATACAAAGTAATAAAAAAGATATCATCTGAATAAGCAAGATATCACTGCTGCAGCACCTGCATGGGACTCAGTGCTCTTCAGAGCTCTTCTCCCAGCTTGGGTCCTTCATATCCCACTGGCCCTTGTCCCCTAAGGCCATTACAGCAGATGGGAATGGCCGATCTCTTACTGACCCATTTATTTTTACACGCGAGTACGATACTGACCCATACCAGATCTCAATCCACTTCTCTGTACTTCTTGTGCTGACCAGTACATTCCATGGCATGTCTTAAAGCATTTCTGAACCCTAAACATCAGCATGTCCATAATGATTTACAACAGAAGCCCTAACACACAGGAACACTGTTTCACCTTTCGTGGTTCTTACAAGGTGAGATAATCACAAACAGAGCTTTAAAAGTAATCAGTTATGCTGGATGCTTAACTGGCTGCATGAGTGAGCTTTGAGGGCAGAACCCTGTTGCATTTCTTTCTTTTAATAAATTTTTTAAATTTTATTTTTGGCTACGTTGCGTCTTTGTTGCTGTGTACGGGCTTTCTCTAGTTGTGGCGAGCGAGGGCTACTCTTCGTTGCAGTGCGTGGGCTTCTCACTGCAGTGGCTTCTCATGGCGGTGGCTTCTCTTTGGTGTAGAGCACGGGCTCTAGGTGCACGGGCTTCAGTAGTTGTGGCGTGTGGGCTCAGTAGTTGTGGTTCATGGGCTCTAGAGTGCAGGCTCAGTAGTTGTGGCGCACGGGCTTAGTTGCTCGGCAGCATGTGGGATCTTCCCGGACCAGGGCTCGAACCCATGTACCCTGCATTGGCAGGCGGACTCCCAACCACTGCACCACCAGGGAAGCCCCTGTCACATTTATATCTGTACCCCCAGAACTTTGTTTAGTGCTTACTGCCTGGTTTACTACTTGAGAAATAACTGCTTAATACTGAATGATCCTGCATGAACTAAAACAACATGCACTATTTTCAGATAATTTATCCTCTCTTACTTCAGCCTTTAAGGATCTCAGTAAATTCAAGAGGAATCACTAGAAAAACTGGAAAGATACAAATGGACTAAATCTGACTCTTATTCAAGAGGAAATTTTGCTCAGGAGAAGTCACCCACCTTCTCCCATAAAGAAGGGAACAGGGAATCGTTAATGCAAATTCAAGTTAAAAATAGCAACATGTAATTTACGCATAGATATTTTTCAGCTATCACCCCCCCCCCCCCCGGAATATCTTCAGGGTTGAATGCTTTGGGTAGATGATGTCAGGGAATCCGTATGCAGGGCAAACAGCGTGTGAAAAAATTCACCAGTTGTATCAAGTTCCTGATGTTCTGTCTTTAAAGATCCTCAAATCATTCCCTTTACAAAGCAGCATGTCCATTTTTAGAGGGCTTACCTTGGGCTGGTTGGCCACTCTTGCCGTTCACAGCTGTAGGTCGCCTCTCTGTGGTCAGTGAAACCAGCCTCAATCTAACCCTCCATTAAATCTGCAAATAAGGAGACGGGACCAGGGGACCTCTGAGGGCCTTTCAGCTCCCCCTTCTGGGATGACATCAAACCATCAGAGTAGATCTGGAAGCAGTGAGCTTCTCTCTCTGCATGTTTTCCCCCGGGTTCCTCTGAGTTATAGCTGTGAGGGCAGATGTGAGGTTAATTTTTAAAATCCCTTAAATGGCCCAATTTTGGCAGCTCCTGTACTCCCTAAGCCATCCCTTGAGAGCCAGCGTAAGAGGTCTCGCTGCTCCCCCAGAAGATGCCGAGTGGATTCAGGCTCCCCACTTTGTTTCTTCTTCTGGACAAGAGCCCCTGCCCCCCATGCTGTGAAGTACCCTCCTCGGTCCTCGGACTCCTGCTGCCATTCTCCACGGCCTCCTTCTACGTACTTCTCTCCTTCTGATACTTAAAACAAAAAAGCCTAACAGCAGTACTGCAAAGAACAAATCCTTGTTGCCACTGCCTAGCACAATCCTTTTCAAATGCTGTTATTTTTAAAAAAAACTGAAATCATTTTATAAAAAGTCATTACACGAGGCCCCCTAATATATAAATCAGTAAAGACTGGAAGATTCTGTCTTGGCTTCTGACCTCAAAGAACCCCAGTATACTTCAGAATAATTTTAAAACCAATTGCTGGGTTTCCCTGTTGGCGCAGTGGTTAAGAATCCACCTGCCAATGCAGGGGACGCGGGTTCGAGCCCTGGTCTGGGAAGATCCCACATGCCGCGGGGCAACTTAACCCGTGTGCCACAACTACTGAGCCTGCGCTCTAGAGCCTGCGAGCCACAACTACTGAGCCCTCGTGCCACAACTACTGAGCCCACGTGCCACAACTACTGAAGCCCGCGTGCCTAGAGCCCGTGCTCCACAAGAGAAGCCACCGCAGTGAGAAGCCCATGCACCACAACAAAGAGTAGCCCCCGCTCGCCACAACTAGAGAAAACCCCGCGTGCAACAAAGAAGACCCAATGCAGCCAAAAATAAATAAATAAATTTATATAAAAAACCCAAAAAACAAACCAATTGCTTAGAATACTGAAGAAAGAGAAATTATTGGGGGAAAAAAATAAGTATCAGTAAAAACACTCTACCTGCTCCCTTAGCTGTTACAAATGTTTGGTAACAGGAAATAAGACCAACTTAAGCTCACTTTTAAGAGAGCTTGCTTTGGGTTCTTTCATTTTCCCATTCATATTGATGGAGGCATTATGACCTGGGTCAACCAAATAAAGAAAAAACAAACTGGAGTAGGAAGTCAGAGATTGTGAGTCATAGAGAACTATCTCTTTACCAGGACCAGCTCCAACGAAAAGAATGATGAACAGGAAATGTCCAACATCATAGCATGAGGTTGGAGTTAAAGAAACAAGTTCTACTTAAGTATAACAAGAATAGAGTCAACTTCATGGGCTTGTAACCAAAGCCAGATAGCGTGGCTAGCGTACTCCTTCAATCTCTTAGCTGTACTTTGTCCATGCCTGGCCCTTAGTTTAATGGCCATGTGTCTGTCTGGGCTTCTGCCCTGGAGAAATTCAAAATAATGATTTAGGATGGGGAGCTCGGTTCCTCTGTTGCCTGTTTCTACACTGCGTTCCAGCATCCGTGCCGGCAGGGTTAGCGTCTCTGTGTTTAGTGGGAGAATCGTGACTCCCTCCAGCCCTGCTCAGCTCTCCTGCAAGCTTTTCCTCTGTTGATCTGAAGCAAAGAGTTTGGCTTTTTCGACCACATCAGACTCAAGTCTGTCCATCCATTAAAACTGTCAGATTGATGACATTTCTGGTCACTCTCAAGGAACAACAGTCTTACGGACCATTCGGTGAAAAAAATGAGTTTCGATTTCTTAATCAGAAGGCTCAGTCCTGCGAACAATCAAAACTTCTGCCGGTTTTGGCATTGGACTTTTCTTCCCAGGTGGGGCCGCCATGATGGAGAACACGCGGTCAGACAGGAGGGCTGTGGTCTACGCCCCTCCTGCCACTCCAGCCTTTTCCCTCTCACAGGTTTATGCCCCCTCCCCAGGGTCTGGCCCTGGGCTTGGGGGCAGGTGGCTGGAGTTCACAGCACCGTTCTGTTTAAAGAAATCCTTCAAGATGCTCCCACTCTCATGACCTTTTTATAAGTGGGCTAGGAGGGTGAGATCAGTTTGCAGACATTTCCTTTGTAAGTTCTGCACACCCACTCTCTGCTGCACTCACTTCAAATTCTGGGAGAGTCCTTTCCCTTTCTGAGTCATTCAAGGCATTCTTTGCAACACTAACTCTTTTTTTAAAAAATTGATGTATAGTTGATTTACAACATTGTGTTAGTTTCAGATGCGCAGCAAAGTGATTTAGTTTATATATATATATATTTAGATTATTTTCCATTAGAGATTGTTTGAAGATCTTGAGTATAGTTCCCTGGGTTATACAGTAAATCCTTGTTGCTTATCTATTTATGTATGTATTTATTTATTTGTTTATTGATTTATTAGCCATGCCGCACAGCATGCGGGATCTTAGTTCCTCCACCAGGGATCAAACCCATGCCCCCTGAAGTGCAAGCTCGGAGCCTCAACCAGTGGACTGCCAGGGAAGTCCCTATCTATTTTATGTATAGTAATTTGTATCTCTTAATCCCATAATTCTAATTTATCTCTCCCCCGCCTCCCTTTCCCATTTGTTTTCTATAATACTAACTCATTCTTAAGAGAGTGAAGGCTGAAGTTTATAGATGAATCTGCTCCTGGCCTCCCCGAGGTCTCTGAACTCTGTGCCACATGTGGCTGCAACATTATTTAGCAAGAGGCATCCCTCCTCTGTGCTTCCACACAGAAGCAGCTGATGTGCCACTCTCAGTAATTCCATGGCATGGTTTTCTCCAGCGGTCGGAATTTGTCTTTCAAAGACGCTTGCTCTGATCACAACTTCACGATCTCGGACAGGTGCATGCTGACTGTACCCCTTAATCCATTAACTTCTTTGTGATCTTCTGGGGGCTCCAGGGCTTCAATCCTTCATGAAACCTATACTACTCTTTCCATTTAGTTTTTCTGTGTGAATTAACCTAAACTCAACCTTCCTTCGGAATGGAAGAGTTTCATATATAGACACAGAGTCTTATATCCCGTCTACTTGCATGGTTAATGGCTCAAGTATGTATATTTGTTTCCTCAGCAAAATTGTAAGTGTATCAGGAGAACCAAGGGTGACAGCCCGGCACTCCAGGGGCAGAAGCCCACTCCTCTTGGACGACAGCAGTTTTACAGGTAAAGAAGTTGGACCATCTTCCACAGAAGCAAATGCTGCGGCTACAGGGCTTGGGGCTCTGTAGACTGGTTAGGAGTTCCACAACCTGAAGCAAGAATGTGAATTTTCTATTCACAACCGTTTTAAACATCTCACAACCTTTTTATATTGGGGCTGATGACACTTGGAAGGAGGGAATCAGATAGAGCCATCACCCTGTTACTGTCTCAGTCATAAGCACAGGGTATGAATAGATACGTAACAGAAGGGCAATGATATGATTTTATCGGTAGATCCACACATTGAAACAATCAGGAGTGACTTTATCAAAGGAAGCAGATAGGGGTTAAGCATCCTGGTGAGTAATCTCATTGAGAATGTGGTGACTTAACCCACCAAGAGTTTCTGGAATCCTGAATTCCTAGGGCAGCGTCCACGTTAAAAGCCTCAGAGGACAGAGGGAGAAAAAATTTTGAGTCATACTATGACATTTTTCTAATTATTCCAAAAGTTATTCTCAGATGAAAAAAGAAGTCATTGTTACTATGGTATTCCTGAAAACGGAGAAATTCTGATTCACAAGAGATGCCATCATCTGACACCTAATGTCTCCAAGGATAAAGTTAAAGACACTTTTTTTGTGTGTGAAAGGATTCCGACCTTTTAATTAACACATGCATCACCTCACATATTTATCTTTCTTTTTCTTTGGTGAGAATGTTTACATTTTGCTCTCTTAGCAAATTCCAATTACTATACAATACAGCGTTATCAACTATAGTCACCGGGTTTTTCATCTTAGAAAATTTGTACCCTTTTACCAAACTCTCCCTGTTTCTTCCGCCTCCCAAGCCCTGGCAACTACTCTTCTACCTTCTGTTTCTATGAGTTTGATTTTTTTTAGATCCCACATATAAGCGATACCATGCAGCATTTTCCTGTGTCTGTCTTGCTGACTTAGCATAATGTCCAGGTCCATCTGTGTCGTTGCAAGTGGCAGGATTAATTTCTTTTATTCAATTAAAATAAATAATTAAGGTACAGCTGAGAAAGTCAAGATGTTACCACGGTAGCAAGTTCACCTTTATATCTTCTAGGTACATCTCTCTAGAGTCTTAGGCACAAAGAATAAGCATCCAAAGAAATGCAACTTGGGAATCGGAGAACCGACCACATCCTACCCTTGGTTTCTGTTGCCTCCCCATCCATCTCTTTTCTCAAAAAAACTTCCTCCCTTAACGTTCTAAACTGAGCGTAAGTCTCACCTCCTTCTTGGACCCTCCTGGGCCCTCCTTCTCATCTTAGCCCTTATCTATTTTACCTGTGAATTGTGGTTAAGACATTCCGGGCTTTGTCTCAGCAGAAACGGCACCTGTTCCTAAACTGACAGCTGTGATTCACATTGACAGTTAGCACTTTGATTGGTCAGGTGAGTTGGTTGGCTGTTCACTTCCTGTGCTTTTGGCTTATATGGTTGTGTGTTAAGGCAACATATCACCATAAAGTCAGCCACAAGCACATCAGTCCTTATGCAAATTCACAGGTGTACCTGCCAAGGCGTACAGAAGGTTGAATGTAGGCCTTAAGAGAAACAAAGAAGCTTAGTTAAGAAAAAAATGGAAGAAGATTTTTTGAAATTAATTAAAAGCAAATCAACACAGGAGAAAAAGGAACTCTCCTACACTGTTGGTGGGAATGTAAATTGGTGCAGCAGCTATGGAGACCAGTAGGGAGGTTCCTCAAAAAATGAAACATAGAGCTACCATATGATCCTACAATCCCACTCCTGGGCATATATCCAGAGAAAACCATAACTTGAAAAGATACGTGCACCCCAATGTTCACTGCAGCACTATTCACAACAGCCAAAACATGGAAACAACTTAAACGTTCATCAAAAGAGGAATGGATAGAGAAGATGTGGTACATGTATACAATGGAATGCTACTCAGCCATTAAAAAGAATGAAATAATGCCATTTGCAGCAACATGGAGGGACCTAGAGATGATCATACTAAGTGAAGTAAGCCAGACAAAGACAAATATCATATGACATCACTTATATGTGGAACCTAAACTATGATACAAATGAACTTATTTATGAAACAGAAATAGACCCACAGACATAGAGACCCAAACTTATGGTTACCAAAGGGGAAAGGGCGGGGACGGATAAATTAGGAGTATAGGATTAACATATACACACTACTATATATAAAATAGATAACCAACACGGACCTACTGTATAACACAGGGAACTGTACTCAACATTTTGTAATAACCTATAAGGGAAAAGAATCTGAAGAAGAATATATGTGTGTGTGTGTGTGTGTGTGTGTATATATATATATATATATATATATCTGCATCACTTTGCTGTATATCTGAAACTAACACAACATTGTAAATCAACTATACTTCAATAAAAAAAATCAACACAAACACGGGGTTTAAGAGACAAGTAAATTAATTTAAAAACTCTGTTAATCAGACAGTTTCTGCATCTTAACTTTGATGAGTCTTTGTTCTCACTCCTTAATATCAAGGGCAGAGACTGTTTTGTGAACCAAGTTAGAAAATGATTTTGATTATCATTCAAACAATTCATGATTATGTACCTTCTCTCTATCTATCATGGGAAAATAGTATAATTCGAAAGTAGGGTAAGTTAGGAATGCTCCTTCATTCTTATCTGTAGAATGGAGAGCATCTAAAGTGCAGCAAAATGAGAGTTTATTGCGTTGTCATGGTGACTTGTGGTCGCTACCGTGGTGACTTACGCATGTAATGACTGGGTAGCATGAACAATCTAGGACTTTATGATGCAAATGTTCATATCTTTCCACAGAAGTCAGGTTAAAAACTTCTAGAAGTGTATATTCCAGTTGATTTAGCCTTCCAAATCACAAGCATGTCTTCAAGTGTCTAAGTTGTGGTTGCATCATGTAATGCAAATAGATACCCCACCTTCACTGATGAGTTTATTTCACGAGCGGAGTTGCCAGGTGTTGAGATGCTCAGTTAAGACAACACGCCAAAAGGAAAGTCAAGTCTTTAATCACTGCTCTAGGATAAGCCAAGAGGCCAAACAGGAACACGCACCAGCCCCCGAAATGTTCCATCTTCCCCATGGAATGGATATGTGTGTGTACACATTGTCTGGTGTGGGAGAGCAGCTTCCCTACCCAGCAAATCTTTGCAGTTGCCTATGGTTGGACCTGAAAAATCCCACGTAGGTTTTTAACCAGGTGCTACATCTGGCCAGTAGGATGCTTTATTTCTGGGCTCTGTGAGACACTAGTGACAAACAAACTAGAACTATCTGGCAATAAAGGGGAATTTACTGGAAGGGTATTGGAACATTTTAAATAATGGAAGGGAGCGGATGAATAATAAAATTACGGGAAGGACAGTGATCCAGGTGAGCATTGGCAGCCGGGATTCTCCTCTCACTCACCTCTTCTCTGTGTGAGTCAAGTTCACTCTCTCTCATTGTGGCCTGGATGCCTTAGGCAAAACAGGGACTTTACTGGAAAGTTAGTGGAGTGGCTTGGATAATCCAAGGAATACGCCTATTAGCAGCTTTAGAGTTTCATATATGCAGTTCCACCACTAGCCCTACCTCTCGCAGTTCTAGTTAAAAAAATAAAAAAGCCAGAGAAGAACTCTGATTGGCTCCTGCCTAGATCAATCACTGTGAATGTGACTAATCACTCTACTCCCATCATGGAGACATGACCACTGGGCTCCACCCTATTGGGCGTTCCAGAGACGGAATTCTCAGTCAGAAAGAGGCATAGAAGATACCTCTTTAAACACACGAGAAGAAATGTCATTTTGGTACCATGTCTAAGGATGGAAAGGAAAAAAGGTTATTGAGAAAACTGAGCTAACACCTTTTCATCTGCCAGATAACTTGTTTTATAAGTAGAGGCAACACCAAAAATCACTACATCGTTCAGTAACTTTGTTTCTCTAATTTTAAAGTTAATTCCTTTATGAGCCAGTGTTTCTTTGAGCTTATATACACTGTCCCTCTTCTCCTTTACACACACACACACCCAAGTGTGCAAGTCTGAGGATACAAAATGGATGAAAGACGAGGTTTCTGTTCTTAAAGGAAATTATATTTCCTCTGTCTCTCTTGATTTTCACCTTCAGTGTGCTAAAATTTTAGTGGACTAGCCTATATAATTAATGCAGTACATGTACCTCTGGAAGTATACCAGCTTTCCAACCATAAGATTTTTCTGAAAGTCTACATTTTATTCTATTTGCACAGTGAAAAAGTTAAGCTCACACAGTGTGTCGTATTCTTAACAGAAGGACCAACTGTAGTTCTAGTTCATATGAAACGACAACTGATGCTCACATGAATAAGTTTCATTTGCAGTTCACAATGACTATTTGGTTATTTATTTGTTGATACTCTGTGTCATTCCAATACCCACTGGAGACAAGCTAACTTTAGTATTACAAGATAATAACCACTTAAAAAAACAACTCCCTTTCACATGAGACTCACCAAGTGCTCTCTGGCCAAGAATCACCTCTCCTCCATGAAGCTCCT
Source organism: Pseudorca crassidens (assembly GCF_039906515.1). Lineage (NCBI taxonomy): Eukaryota > Metazoa > Chordata > Mammalia > Artiodactyla > Delphinidae > Pseudorca > Pseudorca crassidens. The sequence continues at coordinate 191,829,967 of NC_090296.1, forward strand.
TCTCTGAAGATGCCTCTTTCCAGCTTTCTTTTACCTCCCAATCTAGAAAAAGGCAAACCTCCCTGAGAAATAGTTGACATTCTTCTTCTCTGACTCAAGAGAATGAAAATCTGTCTTTCCTGGCCTCTTTGAAGGAAAAATGTAATTGATCTCCAATGCAATTTGAGCTATTCTCTATTTCCAAGTAGTTCTACTGATATATTCATCACCACGATTCCCCTTTTGTGTGTCTCCTTATATCAAACATGAATCTTTTGGCTGCTGTGCAGTTGATCTCACTTTAACCTACTTTCCTACCTTGTCTGGCCTTTAAGGGGTGACTGATATCACAGGACTCTACAATTTCCCCCCTTGAGGAATAAGTATCAAGTTATCTTCCTAAGGCTCACAGGATCCCTTAGGACCTCAGTGACCACTGCCATGTTTCTCGAAGGAGTTTATAATTGTTATACTCTTTATCAAGTTGTTGGCATTCTGGAAAACAACACTTTTAGCTTCCCATAAGACAGTTAACACTATTTCATAAGCATTGCAGAAAGGTAGAGAGCATACGTCGCCTGCCATATCCGTAAACAAAGGATCAAGCCATAGCCACTGCAGCCTCCCCTGAATGTGCACCCTGAGGGGATTCACCCTGAGGAGAAAAGCGGGATATTGGCCCTAGATAGTTAAGGTGCCTATCAAAGGAATGATTTCAATGAACCCCTATTCTTGCATCTTCCCACACATAGAAAAGTGCTAAATTCACTAACTTGAGATGTATGTTTTTCTTTAATGAACAGTAATCTTCTGATGGTCTGTCTACCTGTTTTTTGTTTGTTTGTTTTGCAAAAACTCCTATATATCCTGGCTCTCCCCTTACTTCTTTGGAGGGGTCTCTCAGAGCCATCTGAGTTGCTGCCTCCTGGGCTTAAGTCCTCAGCAAGTCTGCCAAATAAAACATAATTCTCAGCTTTTAAGTTGTGGATTTTTTTCAGTCGACAGTCCATAAGGTAAGTTTCTCTGCTTCTCTAGTTTCCTCATCTGTGAAATGACAGAGTACTGACCTCACAGATTCTGGTGAGGATTCAATGAGCTGATCCACAGGAAGTGCTTAGAACCTTACCTGAACACAGCAGGCACTCAGTGTTAGTTCTGTGACCGTCCCTGGAATTCATCTCTGTGAGGCAGCCAGGTGCTTCCGGGAGAATATGTACTGTACTTCCGGGAGAAGTGTCTGGGTTTCTGCTCAAATCCTGGGTCTTTACCACTGTTTGGGCAAAACAGGTCTTTTCTGTATCTTTAGATGCCAAAGTAGATTCACATCACCTGCTTTAGCTAGATGACAGGGATGTCATGATCAAACAAGATCATGCATGATGAAAGCAGTCTATAAACAAGAACCCCTTCACAGGGCTATGACTGCAGGCAGATAGGGTAGTGGGTCCCAGGAGAAAGGGAAACGGACACGACGTTTTGACATAAGAGAAGCCATTTTAGGCCTAACCCATTCTGTGATCTAAACCTGGCCACAGCGCTTGCCCTTGCAGAACAGGTCTCAGTAGTTAATGATTTTAAAGGAACGAAAGAATGTAAGAACAAATAGCTATGACCAGCCCAGGGAGATATAACCATACTGGGGACAATACATCAGTTGTAAAGACTCCTAGTTCTGTTTCAAAGGTAAAGATTAGCCTGAACCACATTCTTGAGCTGTTTTGCAGGATCAACCCCCCTTGAGCACTCAACCACCAGACTAACTAGAGCCTAAGTACTGACGATGCTGACCTTTGCCGACCCTCTGACTTCAATCCACTAGAGCCTGGGCGCTGTCAACAAACATTTGCCCCAGTTCTATGCTGAATTCTCCCCTGCCCAAGCCCCTTCATGCATATGCATGTACCCTGAAAACTTCCCCAATTTTGCTGCTCGGGGAGACACTGCTTTAGGAAATATCCCTGGTGTTCCCCTTACTTTTGCAAATAATAAATCCTTTCTTTTCCTGCTCTTTGGCTTGGTTGTATCTTTTGGCTTGACACTCACCAAGAGGTGAACCCAGTTTTGGGGTATCATTATTATACTCTGCCTTTTGTGGTTTGGTTCCATGGCACAGTTTGGATACCAACTCTGATATGTGGGTGTCAACACCACCGAGCAATTCTCCAACACCAGCTGGGTGTCCAACAGTTCAACTCCATTCCAACACTACCCACCTGGAGATAGCATCAGATCTCCCGAGTTAAGGGCTCGGTCCCACAAGACTGCCCCCGCTTCAGATGTCAGTCTCAGTCCAGATTGTCACCTGTACTTCTGACCACATGGCGATACATCAGGGGGTCACACCACCCCCGCCTTGGGTTCCATTCATTTGCTAGAGTGGCTCACGGAACTCAGAGAAATATTTTACTTCCTAGATTACTGGTTTGTTATAAAAGGATATAACTCAGGGACAGCCAGATGGAAGAGGTGCACAGGACAAGCTATGGGGAAGGGGGGGAGGAGTTTCCATGCCCTCTGGGTGCAGCACTCTCCCCGAATCTCCACGCATTCACCAACCTAGAAACTCTGACCCCCATCCTTGTGGGTTGCTATGAAGCCGTCATGGCATAGGCACAGTTGATTACACCATTGGCTGTTGGCAATCAGTTCAACCTCCAGCCCTGCTCCCCTCTCCCAAGGTTAGGGGTGGGACTGGAAGTTCCAACCCTCTAATCACAGGGTTGGCTCCCCTGGTGACCAACCCCCATCCTTAGCGGTGGCCCCAAAGTCACTTCATTAACATAACCTCAGGTGTGATTGAAAGGGGTTTGTTATGAATAACAAGACACCTTTATCACGCTCATCATTTAAGAAATTCCAGGGGTTTTAGGAGCTCTGTGCCAGGAACAGGGATGAAGACCAAATATAGATTCCTTTTTATACATCACACTATCACAACCTTATTTCACCCACCTCCCAAATCCCCCTTTAATGATGACGGAGTCCCTCATTTAATTGATGCTAGTTTGAGTTTGGCTTCTGTCATCTGCAACACTATTACATATAAGTGACATGACTGGATTGTACATCACACTTGTGGCAGTGTGGGCGTAGATGGTGAGGGGTGGGGTGGGAGACAGGGGGGCTGTGACAGCCCCGCCACTTAGAAATGGTGATGGGGGGACAGGAAGGACTGTCTGGGAGATACTTAGCATATGATAAGTCTTTATGTATTTTATCCTGACAGCAAAAACAAGGTTTTGGATCAGAGGCTGATCTATTATTTACTTTAAAAATACCTTTACATTATGCTTCATTTTACCCCTTGGGGGATGCGATGAGGGCAGATATCACATCCCATATATAAAGGGGGGTCTATATCACATCCCATATATAAAGGAGGGTCTGTACTACAGGAGAGGAACCCCTGAATTATGAATTTTGGAGCTTTTATTTATTTTATTTTTGGCTGTGCTGGGTCTTCGTTGCTGCGCACGGGCTTTCTCTAGTTGCAGCGAGCGGGGGCTACTCCTCGTTGTGGTGTGTGGGCTTCTCATTGCGGTGGCTTCTCTTGTTGCGGAGCATGGGCCCTAGGCACATGGGCTTCAGTAGTTGTGGCATATGGGCTCAGTAGTTGTGGCGCACGGGCTTAGTTGCTCCGCGGCACGTGGGATCTTCCCGGACCAGGGCTCGAACCTGTGTCCCTTGCATTGGCAGGCGGATTCTTAACCACTGTGCCACCAGGGAAGCCCAATTCTGGAGCTTTTAAAACAATCCTCTCTGGGAAGAGAAGGAAAGGTCCTTCTCTGTTATAATGAATGTAAATGAAGATCAGTGAATGAATGGCTCCAGGGGAGATATATCTGTAAATCTCTCTGGAGTAATTCACTCTCTTTGTCTTCCAAGGAATGGTTATATTCATGCATCCTTAGACCTAGGATGCCAGTAAATCTTGCTCAGAAAGCCCTGGCCAGCCAGAAGCATGAAATTTTCATACTGTTTCTTGACAGCAGGTGAAATTGATAGGACATGATGCCTGAACCCAGGTGGTAAGGTTGACAGAGGTTTGGAGGGTGACCCTGACGTTTCCGGCTGGGGAAATTGTGTATGGTGAGGCTCTTCACTGGGGTGGCAGATGTGGGAGGAAAGTAGGAGAATTGGGCTTTTTTTTTTTTTTTTTTTTTGGTGGGGGGCAGGCAGGGAGGTTCATGGGATGATACATGATGAATCCATCTTGGGACAAGTTGGTTTAGGTGTTTGAGGGTCATCTGGATGGAGCTGCACGGTCAGCAGGTGGAAACTGAATCTGAATTTCAATAGCAGATTTGGCTGCCGATATAGCTATGGGAATCCTTCACAGGCAGTGCTCTGAAATAGCCATGGTTGTGATAACAATGGGTATGTGTAGTACCCCTGAGCGGGATAGATGACAGAGCCCAGGGGGTGTCAACATCCAGATTTTTGACAGTGCGAACAAAGCAGAGAAGAGCCCTGGTCACATCTCTTAGGCATGTGCCGCTCAGCTGGGGGCACTGTTACTGACTGCGTTTGCCCTTCCCAACTGCAAATCTAGGACAGGGCTGCTGACCTACCCTAGAAACAAAGGGGAAATCCATCACTCTCAGAGCTGCCCAACAGAAGGCGCTACGAAACTGTGATGTATCTTCAGAACTTCTAAGGCAGTGGTTTACAAGCCTGACTGTATCAGAATCAGTTGCGGAATTGTTGTTTTTGTTTTTCTCTTTTCATATCAGTGCCGGGTTTCCCCTGCAGAGATTCTGATTCTGATTGGTCTGTGGTGAGGCCAAAATACTTGAGTACGTTTTCCAGCTCCCAGGTGATGCTACTGTGCTTCTGGGTTTGAGCACCACTGTTCTCAGGTAACAAGCACAGGAGCAACTAAATTAAGGGATGAAGAGGCTGCTGCTGTGTTTTGCAAAGGTATTTATCTTTGTGGCCAGTAGCAAGTAATTTATGGTTATTGGGCACCTACCCCAATGTTATTGCCTTGTAAGCATGTCTTCATACATGTTTCGAGACCACCGTGTAAGGAGGCTGCATCTTCATTGAGCTCCCTGGTTTATGTCAAATAGCTGGCAAATCATCTTGCTTGTGCAGAGACAGGGATCACTCCACTGAAGGCTGTGGGAAGCAGTAAGCACGGGAAAGAAGAAGATCCTGTTGTTCTGTCTACCATTTTCCTAAAAACCAGCAGAGAAGCTGCTGGTGTAACAAAAAAAGATCATTGTTACATGGTAGCAGCAGGATTAGGGAACTACAAGATTCAAAGAATAATTAGGAAGAGCCACAATTTATATTTGTACTGTAACTTACATTTTACAACGAACTTTAATTATTCGTTGTCTCATTTGAACTCAGCTCCCACCCGTCCTCCTCCCGAGAGGTTGGCAGCCAAGGTACCACCATCCCTCTTCTGCAGTCCTTGAAGTTAATCACCTGTCTCATTCATAGAGTCCGGTCTGATGCCCAGGTGTTCTGCATCCCAATCCAGGGCTCTTCTCACAGCCCTGAAATTTTAATAATTGGCATGGCTTACAATGCCTTACGTTCTGGACACTGAGTATCTATTGTACATGGAATGTGAACAGATGGCAGAAGGTACAGAAGAGCTGCCAGGAAGAGCAGTGGATGGGGAAGCCATCTGAGGAGGTGGACACACACAGAGCCAGGTGTTGGGGCCCTGTCTCATGCTATGGCCTGAATGTTTGTGTCCTCCCCAAATTCATATGTTGGAATCCTAAAGCCCAAGGTGATGATGGTATTAGGAGGTGGGACCTTTGGGGGTGATTAGGTCATGAGGGTGGAGCCCTCATGAACGGGATTAGTGCCCTCGTAAAGGAGGCCCCACAGAGCTGCCTACCCTCTTCCACATTGTGAGGTGGCAACAAGGTGAATAAGGAAAAGGGTCCTCACCCAACCACGCTGGTGCCCTGATCTTGGACTTGTGGCCTCTAGAACTGTGAGAAATAAATGTTTGTTGTTTATAAGCCACCCAGTCTATGGTATTTTGTAGCAGCCAGAACAGACCAAGACACCCCATGTGGTCTCTCGCTGCCTGCGTGGGAGAAGTCATCCCAACACTCTTGGCTCTATTTCCTCTGGTGTGGGATTATCGAGGCTCTTTCATGTTCCACATTCTCAGGGACTCTAATGCCTGTTCATCCCGCTGAGGTGAAACAGCCTTACAGGAATTACTAGTCACTTTTCGGGTACCAGAATACCAGCGTTAAACAAGTCATAATCTCTGTAAAGAATGATAAAAACATTTATCAGGGATATTGGTGTGTATTTATAGCCACAGCTTTGAAAATACAGTTTGCAGGGGTTGAAATTTCCATTTCACCTAAAGAAACTGCAAACTTCTAGTTATAAGATAAATAAGTCAGGTTCTTTTTTTAAAATATAAATTTATTTATTTTTGGCTGTGTTGGGTCTGTTGCTGTGCGCGGGCTTTCTCTAGTTGCCGCGAGCGGGGACTACTCTTTATTGTGGTGCCCGGGCTTTTCACTGCGGTGGCTTCTCTTGTTGCAGAGCACGGGCTCTCAGTGCACAGGCTTCAGTAGTTGTGGCTCGCGGGCTCTAGAGCGCAGGCTCAGTAGTTGTGGCTCGCGGGCTTAGTTGCTCCGCGGCATGTGGGAATCTTCCCAGACCAGGGATTGAACCTGTGTCCCCTGCACTGGCAGGCAGATTCTTAACCACTGTGCCACCAGGGAAGTCCCAAAAGTTCTTTTCACAAGAAAAAAATTCTGTAACTACGTACGGTGACAGATGTTAACTACACTTAATTTGTGATCATTTCACAATATATATGAATATGGAATCATTATGTTGTACAACTGAAAATAATATAATGTTGTATGTCAATTATACCTCAATTAAAAAAACTCTAAAGACAAAGAAAACCCAACAACTGTGGAACTATGAAATAGCTGAAAAATCCCCCCACATTTCTACGTTTAACTGTACTCATTTTTATCCCCTTGTCCTCCAAATACAGAGGGTCTGAAAAAGTAAAAGTTTAAGAGGATGAACACAAGAAATCACAGAGTTTATCATACTTGTGGCTGGATTATTTTTAGGTTTTATGGTCTATTTCCTTTTTGGTTCCAGTCTTATTTTCTTGGGCACTTTGCCTCACTGTTTCAGCATTATCTGTGTTAGTTTATACTAAATAAAGTTCCCGAAAGCACAGGGTCTCTGTCATTTAAATGATGTTGCATATCTCCCAGCATGGTTTAGGGCACATAAATTCATTTCTTTCACAAATTCCTCCAAGTCCCGCGGCCAGACCCAAACCACAAGAAGATACGTGGTTCTTTTCCCAGTGAACACTGCCCAGCTTTAACTCGGAGTGACACTACAGCTTGGAAAACGACTGCACCTCGCATTTTCCGTTCTAACTAGGGCTTTCAATGTGAAGCTTCATAAAGCAAGAGACCAGGCTCTGGAGTCAAGCAGACCTTGTTCCCAGGCTCCTACCTTCTTGCTAGTGGCCCGTGGAGTGTTCTGACTCACGCCCCGAACAAAGCTTAGCTAACACACGTCCTCTCTACACCAGGCACATCACAGCCTTCTTGCACTTAGGAAAGCTAAACAGCGCTTCGGCACTACGCTTGGGGGCCGTCTTCAGCAGCAAAATCACCAACAAAAAGATAGAACTGCAGAAAATGTGGCAATAAGCGGACTGTAAACTAGGGACACTTATTTACAGTCTGAGAGCTGAAACAAGAAGGCAAAGCGTCGCCCAGTTCAGCCTGGGCTGGGAACATGCGTGTGGGGCAACTCAGATTTTTCATTGCTCCGTGCTTGTCTGCGAATGATTTCGAAAGCCCAGTGAGGGGTGATTTGGGGGTTACAAATAAATTTTAGCAAACAGGCAGATTCGTCAATATGGAATCCTCAAATGATGAGGATTAACTTATATTTGACTATGCTCTGAGGTTATTTATCTCTAGTGTATCTGTTTGCTGCAAAATATAACTATGTGCTACTGTGCATCTCTCCTAACTTTTGTGTGTGGTGATGTCACTTTAGTGGCTTGAAACTGGCCACATGGGAATATTTACACCGTGGATATGGACAAATGCTACAAATCAGAGCTTGCTTTGTTGATTGTACAGATTTAAGAAAGCGATGGAGAAAAGTTAATAGTGCAGATACACTTAGAACTGTATCATGTCTGGAGCCATTACACTGCCAGTAACACACACAAAAAATCGAGGAATTATTCTTACAGGTTCAAAAACTATTATGATCCAGCAAAGAAGTCACTCCATGATTGATCAGTGAGTGAAGTTCTGACATGTATCATCGTTGTTTCAGTTACACTAATTAATCATTAATGTAAAAAAAAAATCAACAAGTGTTTATGTCACAACTACATCCTTCTGTCAATTGCAACAGGTTGGCTCTGACTGAAATCAACGAATGCATTCTGTGAGAACGAATTATCAAATGGAATTGACAATTATGCATTTTATTATGATTTGTAATACAGTTTTAACTTAAATGCATTCATTTCCAGAGAGCTGGCCGTGTAAGTGACACACCACTGATTCTAGCTGAGTGACCTCGATTACTTAACCCCCAGCCTCCATGGAGTTAGGTGTAAAAAAAATAAAATAAACCTCACAAGATTTTGAGAATTGAATGCATTATTGTTTCCAACATAATGTTTCCAGGTAGAGACTCAACAAACGTCAGCCCCATCTCCTCACTCATCTCACCAGGGGTTCAGAAGCAGCATCTGAGGCATCCCTGTACACACTCACCTGTCTTCCCAGACCTGGCCGCAGAGAGCTGTTTGACTAAAGTCTCCTTAAGAGGCAGGTGAAAACTCACCACTAGGTGGCATAAGCAAGGTGCTTTTGAAGGCTTTAGTTCTTCACACAATATAATTGATTCGGAACACGGAACACTGCGATGAAAAGATAAATACAACGTTTAAAGTCCACACAGTTAGGGTGCCCTTTCCAGACAGCTCTAGTCTGGTGACCAATCTTGGCTCCCCGAGCAAAAACATTAGCCTCTGAACCTCCTTTTGGACAAGCGTAAAACGAGTGAGCTTCATCTTCGGCAGAACCAATTTCCCTTTGGCAAACCCACTGTCTTGTCTTTCTAGGGACATAGTGTCTCATGACCACTGCTGGCTGCTCTACACCTTCCATAATCCTGGTCGACCCAGGTATGTCCCACCTAATGAGAAGGAATCAGAAGAGCACCCCACCCCCACCCCCGTCTTCCTGCTCAATCTCCCATCATCAGTACTGACAGGTAACAGGTCACCTACAAGTCACACGTAACATGCATTGTAAACGAGGCTCTTCTGGAAACTAATGCTTTAAGGAGATTATGGCATTAGCAGCGCGGCAAAGTCAAAGGGGACCTTCTGGCATTCCCCCATCACCCAGGTCTGACCTGGGTATGCTGGGAGAGGCCGCCTACTTCTCCTTTGGAGAGTGACAAATGGTTCTTACCTGGAATTTTAGTGGCATCTGCCAGGGTTCACCTGCCACCTATTGGTGAGAATGTTCACTCCCAGTCACTCACTTGCTAAACCCCAGACTCCCATCCATTCATATGCTTCCACACTGTCAGGGACTCTCTCAACCATTTTAAAAGCAAAACACTAGACATCGGCATTTGAAAATTAAAATCGTAAAAATCAGCTTGACTCATTTTTCTGCCTGTGTGAAATTCATGAATAAGATTTTATAACGAAGCTAGCTAGCTTAATTTATTTCCACCAATCTGTGCTATATGCTGACGGCTCCAGTAATGATTTTGATTAATAGTTTCACACATCTGGGATGGTTCTGGTCATTTGAATGACATCTTTTTGAAGCTGGATCGACACTGAACATAAAAGAAAACATTAGTTTTTTGTAAAGTGCGGAAACACAATAAAATGTTACCTTGTATTCTTGAATGAAATTAAACAGCAAGGTGGATTTTTAGGATTTAACCATCATGTCAACTCCGAGGCATCTATGTGTTAGTCTTTTTTGTTTGTTTGTTTTTTATCGGAGTTGATTTACAACGTTGTGTTAGTTCTCCTGTACAGCAAAGTGAATCGGTTATACGTACACATATATCCACTCTTTTTTAGATTCTTTTCCCATATAGGCCATTACAGAGTATTGAGAAGAGTTCCCTGTGCTATAGAGTAGGGCATTATTAGTTACCTATTTTATCTATAGCAGTGTGTATATGTCAATCCCAATCTCCCAATGTATCCCTCCCCCCACCATGTGTTAGCCTTTGAATATAAATCCAACAACTGGCCTTCCAGACTGCCAAGGGATGAAGAGAGCATTCTTAATGGCGACTCTAAAACCAATTATGGCTCAGAATGAATGAAAAGGACCACAAGACAGGTTTCTGTTTAAGAGTTTATTCTGAGTTTTCATTTTTGGATAACCAAGCAGCTCTTTAAGGAGAATGCACAGAAGAATCATTCTGGCACTTTTGGATAGTACATAAGATTTGTTTAATAGTCACATTCAGTCTTCTTGCTCAGCCCATACTCTGTGTTTGGTAAGCAAGCTCAGCCCATAGGATTCCAGAGTTAATACGTAACCATATATACAAACAGCCAATAAAACCATAATGGTGCCTAGTGGCCAAAAGGATGGCGGAGGGAAGGGGATCGCTAAAGTGTCCTCTAGGCTAGCTTAGCTAAACAGAATCCACGTCACACGTGAGAACGACAGAATACACTGAGCTGAAATGAGAATTCGGAGCACGAATGGGCACTTGGCGGCATGCAGTTGAAAGAAAAGGGGGATCGTTTCATAACTTTATAAAATCCAGGCAGTTCAATGAAAGAAGTTAAGAAAAACAAACGAAAAAAAAAGCCAAGTAAGGGACTGTCTGTTGTCACTGTAAAAAAGGCACTTGGAGTTAATGGGACCAGAAGTGAAGGACTGGCAGCTGATAAAAACTTCAGTACGATTTCATTAAGAGGCTTGGATGTTCAGAGGTGACACTCAGAAGTTCCTGAAAGGAGATACCGAAATAAACCACAGGCGAAAACGAAGGAATAGATTCCTTACAACCAAATTGTGTGTGTGTGTGTGTGTGTGTGTGTGTGTGTTTAACAAAAGCAAATCGGAAACGAAACCTAGCCAAAGCAACAATCTAAGCAAAGTAAGACCACGAAGCAGCGATGCATAGTTTTCCTTTGAGATAATGCATACCTCCAGACACTAAGTGCCAAGCTAATTTCTCAATAATAACTTCACAGGAGCATTATTGTGATAGAATTGATTCAAGCAATGCAAAAAGAGTTTCATCTGTTCCCAGAATCTGCGGGAGCACTGAGGTTATCATCAGAACTCAGCGACATCAAGTGTGGTTTTTTGGTGTCCTCGGGGGTGGACACATCAAGTACGGGGAACGACGCGGACATTCTGACACTCCGTTCGGCCATCTCCCTGGAGGCGACGCATTCTTTCTTCTGAGTAAGAACTTTACTTGCAAACACTTTGACAGCAAACGGTAATTGCAGAAAAAAGTCCACTTCCCACTGTGGACGTGGTTCCACTTCCTCCGCAAACAGGTCAGCGCTTCCGTAAGAAAGAATTTTTGGCAACTGGATTCTAGTCCCCCTGTTGGGCGGCTCGGGGCCGCTCATTTGATGTTGAACGCCATCAGGGGTCGCTCCTCCCGTTTCTGCCACGGGCTCTTCTTGCCTTCGCCCTGGTCGTCGTCGTCGTCTTCGTCGTCCTCGTCCTCCTGAGCGGATCGCCTCTTGTCGGGACTGGCCGATGGCGCCGGGGGGACGTCCGAGGTTCGTTTCGTCGTCTCCTCCTGCAGGCTGGGCAGCTGGCCGCCGCTTCTCCGGCTGGAGCCGTCCAGCAGGCACCGCAGGGCACTGTCCTCGGGCGTCCCGACCGCGGTGCCACCCTCGCTGCCGCTCTGGTCCATGTCGTCCAGGTACACGAGCTGCGTGTAGGCCGAGCTGTCCGCGGCCCGCGGCTCTTTCTGCGCATGCTCCTGGACCGGTGGGCGGTTCTGCGGCAGAGACAAGGGGTCTCCTCTTCCCTTTCGGGCAGATTTGGGTTCATTCATATCCACGCCAGAATCCAAACTGGCATCATTGCTTCCGTTCCTCCCAGCTCTTTGGAGATCAATGTAGGAATGTCTGACGTGTGCATTGGACCGGCCGTCCAGGGACACGAACCAGGCCCGAGGGTGGGGAAGGGGCTTCCCACCCCCAAGTTCCAACAGCGCCTTTTCGGTCAGTAGCTGGACCTCGCTGTTCATCTGAGCCAAGGCTGCGTCGTTCAGGGATGCCGGGATGGAGAGGGACTCGGACATGGATGCATTCTGTGGGGTCCACTCCCGGGTGCCCGCGTCCTGTAGGTGCTGCTGCGAGATAGCCTGGCAAGATAAGGGCTGGGCCTGGATCTGTGAGGAGGCGTGTGGGAAGATCCCCGCATGAGGGCTGGAGAGCTCGGCCTGCAGTCTTTCGATCTCGAGCTGCTGGTCGGCTGGGACGACCAGGGGCTGGCCCACATACGAATGGTCCCCTGGGAGTTTCATGTAATGAGCTGGGATGACCAAGGCGGGTAATACTTTCCTGTAAACGCTGTCATTGACCTGGTCCACGGAACTGCAGCAGATCAGCTGGCCGGGCCGCGGGAAAGAGGTAGGTCTCTCCAGGTGGTCTACTGATCGCGACATCATACATTCAGTAGGTCTGCGTTCCATCAGCTGGTCTTTCTCCGGAGATGAAGGCGCGGGGTACATGTGTTCCTGAATGGTGAGCTTACTTCCTGTGGAAATGTGGGTCACGGAGGCCTGCCCGTCTCTGTCTTGCTTTTCAAATAAAGGCTGCGAGAGCATGGCATTGTAATTCCTCCTGTAGTCACTGTTGCCGGGGGACTCATAGCCTTCCCTTTCCACAGACTTCCTGGACTTTAAGGGGAACATCTCCACCGACTTACAGTAGTCTTTTCCCAACGTCCCACTCGGTGTCAGGTTGTCAAAGGAGATTTGGCTTTTATCCTCCTCCTTGTGAGACAGGAGTTCCTCCCGAGAGCTGAACTCCTGCGAGGTGCTGTAGGAGAGCTTCAGCATGGGCGTGTGCATGTCCACCTCCCCGCTGGAAGACATCATCTCTAAATGGACTCCGCTCATCAGCTCCTTTGAGCCCGGGGCGTCGGGGGGGCGGCCCTGGCTGGTGACGGAGAGCGGGCCAGGGAATTCTGATTCCCGCCGAGAAAACAGCAGGTTGATGTGTGACATGGAAGTTGACTGATCCCTTTTGGTACTCTCCAGGGTGGCAGGAAGTTGCAGTTTTCTATGGTGCTGGCGGGGTTTCAAGCACTTCCGCCTGCGATCAAAGATACAAACCCCAAGATTAAAGATTCTCAGAACAGTGAAGGTTCAAGTCGAAACCTAATTCTCAATTCCCACAGGAAGAAACAAGACAACACAATGAATTGGCAGCCAGAAGCCTTCTCACCCCGCACCCTCAGCCCTAGTTTGATTCTGAGGGTCGCAGATTTTACCCCAAGTACATCCAAGTTATCCATTCAAAAGCAGAGTCGACGATAAACCTTCTTGCAAGTCGATCAGATGAGGCATCAAAATAAGAACAGTTCTGCTGTGTCCTTGAGAATATCATCTCTTCATTACCATGTAGGACTATTCTGAACGAATCATGACAACTTATTTTTTTGTGACCGCCCTTCTAAGAAACATTTTACAGTGTGCCTCCCACTGTTTGCAACTTACGTGACAGATGTTCAGTTCTTAGGTACTTTTTCATGAGAAAAAAAGGACCTCGACTCAGAAAAGGACCTCGATATCAATGCTTGCGCAAGAAATTCCAAATTAAAAAAGACAGTGCCTCAATGGTAAAACTTTACCTGCAATAATATAAAAGGAGACACAGCAAAACCAAAAGAATGAAAGCCATTCCTCCCAAGATGGCCAAAAGAAACACCGTGTGATACGTGGCGATGTCCTGTGTGACAACGGGACCTAAAAAGTCAGAAAAGGGCATTTGAGATTTGTGAAAACCTTTCAATAAAAAGAGGGGAGATGAACTGAGAGCGTGATGTTTTCCTTGCTCTTATTGGCTGGGGTGTGGAGCGGCGGCCGGATGCAGACACCCTTTAGATGGTGTGCCTGCAGCATCACCGTCACTTCCCTCAGTGAAAAGGGATTAACCCAAACATCACTAGAGCACTCTGAGTACTCAAATTCTGTGTGCAGTGTCCAGGGTCCTTCCTTAGCATTGGGTACCATTTTCATCATTCTAAATATGTGATCTTTTAATAAAAGAAAACTAGATGCACGATCATATAATGAGGGGGACTCATCCATTCAGAGACATGGCCTGAAGACCTGGGGATTTTATGATACTGCAGAAGAAAAAAAAAAAAGTCATGAAATTTGATTCTCACTTTCCCTGGGCAATGATTACTGTGTAATCATTGGCCTAAACCCTTGGCCTAAATGAATCAGTTGAAATGTATGAAATAAATTTCTATGACTTAAAAAAAATAATCCACAGCTTATTACAGGGGTATCAAGGGTTTCTAAAATGCCTCCTGTTTTTAAAAAATAACATCTTTCTCTCTAGTATCTGTTCAAAATGGCTAACCTGATGTGGCAACAGACCTTTCCAGAACTTACAGACAAGGTGATCAGAGGTAAACATATTTTCTTTTTAATCTACATTAAAATCCATTAGAATCCATTAAATTAAATTGGGATTTAATTTACATTAGAATCCCAAGAGGTAGTTTAACTTACTCCTTATGTTCAATAGTAGTAAGAATCTATCTTAATGTTGCTAACAATGGATTGACAGCAATAACGAAAACTTCCCCAAATTACAATATTGGGGCACCTATTGGTGTCCAGGTATCTTGGCAGTGCTCCAAAAGATGGGAAGGAAGGAATGTGGTTAGATCGTACATTATGTCAGAGGAGCAAGGTTATGATTACTAAACACCATAAACACCCATTTCTTAATTGATTTTTTATATTCGAAGGGACAGATTTCTTCAAAAATCTCTTAAAAGCTAGATAAATCCAAGGAGACTTTTAGATTTTTGAAAATAGTGACATTACTTAAGTTCAAAAGATGACATCATTCTCTCCCAATTACAAATCATTTCAACGGGGTGAGGGTGAATATTTACAAAAGTTGGAAAAATTACTGACAACTATCTACCACCTTAATTGTTCAGAGAAACTTTTTTTTTTTGGAAAAATTACTGACAACTACCTACC
The DNA here is from genome assembly GCF_039906515.1 of Pseudorca crassidens. NCBI lineage: Eukaryota > Metazoa > Chordata > Mammalia > Artiodactyla > Delphinidae > Pseudorca > Pseudorca crassidens. Next base: position 191,845,198 of record NC_090296.1, read on the forward strand.
GCCTTAATTGTTCAGAGAAACTTTTTTTTTTCTTTTTTTTGACACAGAGACAACCCCACAGACATATGTAATGCCTTGGCAGGGGTCACCAAGAAATCTGGGGTACACATAAAAATCATTTCCAAATAACTGAAGCTTGGTCCTTTTAAGTACTTAAAATGCTATTATTTTAACTTCTGCCAGTGGAAATCTTGACAAACTTCACAGTCATACTTCATTTCCTTCTTAACCAGAGAATGAAAGAGAAAACTCTATTTTCTTGTTGGTTTTGGGCTCACAAAAGCACAGCATCACTGTAATTTGTTTTAATATAAGTGACGGCTGTGTGGTTACCAATATACACATTTCTACGTTAAATGCCGTCAGGGCTGTACTATGTGTGCTTTTTATGGCTTTTTGTCTCTTCCTTCACTGCTCTCAGGAAGCTTGGGTCGACCTACATCTAGCAGTTCTTCTTCCCCTCTTTACAAAAGTATCTATTAATCTGTCGCATGATAGGAACACCGATCGCCATGGTTCTTTGAAATAGATCTAAAATAAAAGTTAACTTTAATGCACGGGCTTTGTGGTCTCTACTTTGGTACTTAAGGACTTTTTTTTCTTTCTTACCTTACTCATAATCATATTCTAGATATTTCAGATTTGGAGACTGAGGCATTTCTGTAGCTGGTTCATGCCTACGTGGCTACAAGAACCATACGGTAAAGGGAAACGCATAGTTTTATAACCCAGATGTGAAGTGTACATTTTCCCAGGACTGGACTATCAAGTAAATGTAACTGACTTTTCAACACCCATCTAGGGTTGGCCTCCATCAAATTAGTTACTTTGGGAGTCTAAGTGTTCATCCCAGTGATGATTCCATTGGTAAAGTATTTTGGACTCCCATTTTGAAACTGCCTTCATGGTTAATTGACGAGACAACTTTTAATCACAGCACATGTTGACCTAGCTCAATTACCTACTTTATTCACCAGCCTTGGAGGTGGGTGACTTTTAGATGTGTCTAAGAAAAATCAAAGAGACCCTCTGGGCAAAAAGATTGGCCACCTATGAAGAGTTTCTCTAATGATGACAGTCCAGGGGAAAAAGGTTCTAAAGGCATTTTGAGTCCTGGAAGCCATCCACTGCAAAGACTTCTCCTAAGGTGACTATTTTGAAAAAAGCAATTCTAGAATACTCCTAGGGATAAATCAGCATGGTTCGGTTAAAAAAAAACCCAAACTTTTAGTCAAAATATTTGTGAAATTAAACTTCAGTGAAAAACATGAGTTAATTCATGTATCCTAAGTGGAGATGAGTATTCTTTTAGATATAAAACAGGCTTCCTTTTAAGCCTTTCAGAAATGCCCGATCAAGGGTTTTGCCCCAAGAAGCCTCCAATGGTGACTTTCTGCTGGTCCCTCTAGTGATTGCCTTATACTACATGTTCTCTTGCACCAGGCCACAGCTGTTTCAGAAATTAGGGAGGAGGTCTGACCCGCCTCTGTGGGCTTTAGATTAAGAATTCCCTACGGCAGCTGTCTGAGCAAAACAGAGATTCGAGACAAGGCTATTTTCTATGCATGATTCTTATCCTGGATGGGAGAGTTCCAACCAGAACTCCCCCAACCCCCAGGAAAAACCTTTGACTCCTCATTTGCTTTTTCACACTTTCAACCATATTTAAGGAAGATCTGATCTCCCTGCTGACATCGCTTTCAAAAGCACACTTAGCCTGAACCCTCAAAGGAATCGGTTCCCATCACTGCAGATTTCGGGGGTCCTGTTACCTGGGTTGGGAGGAGACATGGCTGCCACCCAGTACCCCAACTGAGGGGCGATGTATGTCCACGTCAGCTGGCTGCCTTCCTGGTGCACGAGGCCGAGACCACTCTTCAGCCACGTTCCTGTGGGATGCAGAAAAAAACTTCAGCCACATGCACGCTAAACTCCTATTTAAGGCTTAAGCTCATTGTACAAGTCACCTTCGGTGTCGTGTTTAGAACCCATCAGAGAGCCAAAAGGGTCCAGCTCTCACGGAGGGACTGCATTTCGCTTTCAGGAAAGAGTCGAACTTGTTTTTCTTCCTGATTAAATGACTTTCAGCCACTTTATCACACGTTCCTGCTTCCAAATGCAGATACTTTTAGCAGAAGCTTTTGGAGTTTACTCCTCCACCATCATGTCCCATCTCCTCCGGAAGCCTTAGGGGTTTAGAAGCAGAATAAAGGTAGCATGAAAAGGGCTGGTGGGACGAGAAAGAAGAGGGGAAACTCCAGCTCTGTTTATAGTCTTCATCCTCAAGCAAATAAACGGATTTCCTCTCTGGAATCGCAGACTGGTGACATCAGAGTTGCTTGGGGAAGTTTTTTTTTTTTTTTTTTAACATCTTTATTGGAGTATAATTGCTTTACAATGGTGTGTTAGTTTCTGCCTTATAACAAAGTGAATCAGCTGTACGTATACATATATCCCCATATCCCTCCCTCTTGCGTCTCCCTCCCACCCTCCTTATCCCACCCCTCTAGGTGGACACAAAGCACCGAGCTGATCTCCCTGTGCTATGCGGCTGCTTCCCACTACCTATTTTACGTTTGGTAGTGTATATATGTCCATGCCACTCTCTCACTTCGTCCCAGCTTACCCTTCCCCTTCCCCGTGGCCTCAAGTCCATTCTCTACGTCTGCGTCTTTATTCCTGTCCTGCCCCTAGGTACTTCAGAACCTTTTTTAGATTCCATATATGCTTCGGGAAGTTTAAAAAAAGTATATCGATTCCTTGGTCCTATCTTTGCAAATTCCAACCCATAAGACTAGCTTAGGTGAGTATTTTAAGAAGCTTCTAGTTGGTTCTGATGCTGGGAGACATGGAGTACGTCCAGGTCAGGGCTGTCTTCAGTCACTACTGTGAGATACTAGTTAGGGCTGTCTTCAGTCACTACTGTAACTAGTATCTCACAGTAGTGAGCACCTCTGTGTGCTGGCCCGTCGCAGCAATGTGCTTCCTATACAAGCTATCTACGGTTCTCACAGCGACCCTACAGAGGAGGACTTATTTTCCCCTTTTAGACACTGGACACTGGTGAGACACGGAACTCTTCCGAGGCCTCCCAGGGGTAGAGGGCAGAGCAGGGGCAGACTAGGTCTCTCTGTGTGTCTGGCCTCAAGGCCGGTGCTATTTCTTCCACTCTGCCCTGCCGCATCTCCTACGAAACCTGCCAGCGTTTGAGAACTTTTTTACTTTGTAAGGTTTCCAGGAGCCGGTCGCCCAAGGCTGCCTGGCTGTCACCTGTCTCACCTGCAGAGAACCTTGCTTTGAGAGCCGGGGAGCAAGGGGGATTGCTGGCTAGGTCCCCACCAGCCCGGAGACACGGGTCTCTCACACGGGGTTCCTCCTATGATCACCCACCCCCTGAAATGGCTGCATGTGGAATCCTGTCCCCTCCGGGACTAAATGCGCCAGCTGTGCACCCAATATTCCACCTTCCAGTCTCCAAATCCCTACCTTTCCTAGGTATACACCTCACCGACGTGGCAAGAGCAGTTTTCTTTCCCTCCTGAGAAAAGAAGCAACACCTGGCAGACTTCCTAGGGCCTATCAGTTGCCATAGCAACATTCAGATGTACGGGGTGGAAAGGTGCCCCAGCAACGCCTCCCACAGCCCTCCTCCCCTCCCCCTCCATCTCCTCCCCCTCTTCCTCCTCCATCTCCTCCCCTCCCCCTCCTCCCCCTCCTCATCCTCGAAGACAGAAGGTGAACAAAGAAGGAAGATGGGAAGAGGCCAGGCGTCAGCGGGTGCCCTGCGTAGTCTGACTGCCCCCTGCAACAGGCTGAATCATGGCCCCAGAGGATTTCAAGTCAAGTGAGACGAGAATATACGCTGGAAGGTTTCCAAAGTGAGGATGAGGAGGCTCACTTCAGATTCACGTGCTGAAGAGCATCAACCCAGAGGTGGTCCAGCCACTCCGAGCATCACTCACTCCACAGGGCTGCTGAGAACATGGAAACAGGGAGCATGTGACACAGGCGGCTAACGTGGTTCTGCGTCGGGTCAGAAAGCTCGCCTGAAGGCAGCGAACGGATGGTTTGCCACCACTTCCGGTTTTCCCCTCGGGGACCCCATGCTGTTTAGCTCATGACTTACACACCCGACCCCACTCCCACACGCGCTCCCACAGGAGTGGCCCTGCCAGGATCTCCTATCAGCCAGGAAGCCGCCTGCACTCTTTGGTTTGCAGTTTCCCTCTTGAGTCACTGCTCTTCAAGTGGAGCGGATTAGGTTAGGCTAAAGGCGACCAGAGGAAAACAGCTGGAAGCTCAGAGCCCTGAGCGCTCACTCAAGGGCGAGCCACCTACCTGGATGGCTAAGTCGCCTTGGCTTTCTACGACACAGCCAACTGGAAACGGGCTTTTTTTTTTTTTTTTTTAACCTGTACGCGGGCCTCTCACTGTTGTGGCCTCTCCCGTTGCGGAACACAGGCTCCGGACGCGCAGGCTCAGCGGCCATGGCTCACGGGCCCAGCCGCTCTGCGGCACGTGGGATCTTCCCGGACCGGGGCACGAACCCGGGTCCCCTGCATCGGCAGGCGGACTCTCAACCACTGCGCCACCAGGGAAGCCCTGGAAAGGGACTTTTAAAACACCTCCCAGTTACACTGGGAACAAGCCTAAAGGGTGGACGGACACACACACCCCGCCCCCAGCTAACAGGCCCGCAAGTCCAGCCTGTGATGCTTGTGGGAGCCAGAAGAGCCAGGGAAAGGCGCAGTACAAGCTGCTTTGGGAGCTCAGTAAGAACGAGTGCCTCTTGCGGTGGGCAGGGAAGGCTGAGACGAGCTGGGCTCCGGTGAACAGGCAGGACTGTCACCGGGGTGGAGGGTGGCCAGGAGCAGAGAGAAAAAAGAGGGAATAGCATGCACAGAGGCATGGTAAGTTACTGGCCCGGGGAACGGGAGGGACAGAGACTGGGGACGTCTGGGCAGGGCTTCCGGCGCCATTAGCAATGGAAGGCCACCCGCCCCCACCCCCAGTTCTTCCCAGGTTGGTCCTCACAACACACACTTTTACCAGAGGCTGTGACTTTGCCCTCAACTGTTATTCCAACCTCACATGCTTTTCCTCTCTTCCAAAAATCTACCCACCCTTCAAGATTCAAGTCACATCCTGTGTCCATCCTGAGTCCCTCCTGCGCGCAGGGACCTTCCAGGTCTCGGCGACCCCAGGGCACGTGTCACTACATCACCCGTTTTCCAAAGCATACCTCGCCGAAGTTGCTAACCCTCATCCTATGTTCCCTTTGTCTTCTCAACACCCAGACACATCCGTGGCGTGGGAACGTGACAGTACTTGAGGGTGAAAGCCAGACGTGCAAACTCCCCATTTCCCCTCGAATAATATCAGATGACCTCCTGTGCAAAGGTGGGTGTGGCTGGCAGGAAATGCAGTTAAGCTTGGGATTCTACTCTTTCAGACCAGAGGGAACAAAGCCAGCTGGGAAAGAGGCATCTATTTCAGCCTAAGTTTTCTGTGAAACATACATGTGTACAATGAATAAAGGGCAGCGCTGTCTTGGGATTCGGCAATCACGTTGTTATTGGCAAAAGCCATTTCCAAGCTTTCTGTGTAGGAAATTAGCTACAGGGAACACAAGAATTAATGAATTGTGTACTAGAAACATATGCTTCTCATTTCTGAAATCCTGATGCTGTGGTGTGAGGCTGTTTTCCCACCTGAGGAACCTCCGCACTCGTAGGAGATTCTTGTGCTCATGGCTGGAGAGCCAGCGCCGGGAATGGTCACTGGTGACCGGACAGCCGGACAAACAGACCTCTGGAGAGTCTCTTTTGTTGAGCAGGTTATATGACCGCCAGACCCGCGGACAGGGTACCAGGAGCGGGTCCCTTCCATCTCTGTGGGAAGACCTGGGTTGCTCCTGCTTAGAAAATTCCAAGTGCAAGGCCACTGGCTTGTTCCCCTCCCTCCCGGGTGGGGCCAGCCTCTGAACACCCCTTGGTCATCACAGCTGCTGGTAGGGCTGCCAGGGTCAATAAGCTTGTCTCCCCTGTGGTCCGGACATTAGGGCAGCTGCTGAGCTCATAACAGCATAACGGGGCTTCCTGCCGACTCCCCGGGGCTCTTCGCAAGCGGGCCGTCCAGGCAGGTCTCAAGGTGGGTCACCTGGTGAAGGTGTGCAGGTAGGAGGAGGGTGCCATGCTTCCTTGTGCTCCACAACGCCAGCCCAGCCAGGCTGCCACCTTCATTAACGGCGGCCACTGCCCAGGGAGGGTGGCTGGCTGTAAAGCGGGTGTGCCAGGAGCAGGCGGGCTGGCGGCCGTGTGCGTCTCTGTGCTGATGGAGCCCCGTGCTGCGTCCATTACTGGGACTCTTATGTGTGTGAAGGTAGGAGAGCGATCCCTCTAGCATCACCGAGGGATGAATTCCGCAGTACTGAAATTTCTAGATCATCAGCTTTCAAAGCATTTGAACTCTTTCTCTTTAATGGAACCTTTATATTAAGAAATTAATATATAAAACAGATAAAGGACAAGCTTCTCGGGACTTCCCTGGTGGTGCAGTGGTTGGGAATCCGCCTGCCAATGCAGGGGACAGGGGTTCCAGCCCTGGTCCAGGAAGATCCCACATGCTACGGAGCAACTAAGCCCGTGAGCCACAACTACTGAGCCTGCGCTCTAGAGCCCATGCTCCGCAACAAGAGAAGCCACCGCAATGAGAAGCCCGCGCACCGCAACGAGGAGTCCCCTGCTGGCTGCAACTAGAGAAAGCCCGCACGCAGCAATGAAGACCCAATACAGCCAAAAATAAACAAATAAATTTATTTTTTAAAAAATTAAAAAAAAAAAAGACAAGCTTCTCTGCAAACAAGTGACGAGAACCGCCCCCCCCCCCCCGGCACAACCCCCAAGACATCTCCTGAACACGGTTTGGAAGCTATTCTTCTACAGAACTTGGGTCTTATTTGCCAAAGTTTGAAAAGGCAATTTTCTGTAATTCTAAAAAGTATCATTTACTCCTGCCTTATAAAGTTGAATATAATTTTGATGTTTTTCATGATAATACAGGGTCATGATTATGATCAACTGATGCTGGTCCTAAAATACTGATGTGCTTAGGTCCCTACTGAGGGGACCTAACACAAATGTGTTTTCCTCGCTCCTCCCCCCTCCCCTTCCCTCCCCTCCCCCACCCTTCCTACACACTGTTATCAGCGGTTCTGTTATCAGCTCTGCTTCCTCACCACCAATGACCCCCAACTCCCCACCAGGGGCACCTACTACTGGGGACTAGATAACCCACCTGCAAAGACTGCATCTAGAATAAACTCCACAGGCAGCCACATGAGAGACAAATCCAGACGTGGAACAGAGATATGCTAAATCCAAGTTTCTTCAACACACATCCTCAGATAGGTTTTATTTTTTTCTTTTCTTTTTTTTTTTGCGGTACGCGGGCCTCTCTTGTGGCCTCTCCCGTTGCGGAGCACAGGCTCAGCGACCATGGCTCACGGGCCCAGCCGCTCCACGGCATGTGGGATCTTCCCGGACCAGGGCACGAACCTGTGTCCCCTGCATCGTCAGGCGGACTCTCAACCACTGTGCCACCAGGGAAGCCCTTAACTGGTTTTTGATACCCTCATTTTAATATTTCTCCAGGATTATTTGTTTTCTTATTCTTTTTGAGAAGTCCTCCTCAGATAGGTTTTTGTCTGAATTCTTATTCTCTAGAGTGAAACCCTGCACAATGGAAAGATTTTTCAAGGAGAAATACTTTGTTGAAAAACCGTCCTCATCTTTTTTTTTTTAATTATTATTTTTTTAAAGATTTGTTTATTACTCATTTATTTTATTTTTGGCTGTCTTGGGTCTTAGTTGCAGCACGCGAGATCTTTGTTGAGGCATGCAGGATCTTTTGCTGCGGCGCAGGATTCTCTGTAGTTGTGGCGTACAGGTTTTCTCTTCTCTAGCTGTGGTGCGCAGGCTCCAAGGCGCGTGGGCTCTGTAGTTTGCGGCACGTAGGCTCTCTAGTTGAGGCTCTCGAGCTTAGTAGTTGTGGCACGTGGGCTTAGTTGCCGCACAGCATGTGGGATCTTAGTTCCCTAACCAGGGATCGAACCCGCGTCCCCTGCATTGTAAGGCGGATTCTCTACCACTGGACCACCAGGGAAGCCCCTGCCCTCATCTTTTGAAAGCGTGTTAGTTATGTATTCTGCTGGCAAGGTTCGTTGTGTGTATAAAGCACCACAAGATTTTAACTTGGAAGCTACATTTAACTGCAATGAGTATTACACACAATAATTGACAGGCTGGAAAAGACACGCCTTATGCTCGTCTGTAAGATCTGATGGAGTCTCTTAGCGATCACCAAGGGTGCCGTTTTCTTGCTTGGTTACCGAGCAGGAATGAAAGCAGCTTTTATTTGCAAAATATAAAGAACACTGAGTTCAAAATTTAAACAAATGTCTATTGAAAGGGAAAAGAACTCTAAAATATGAAAAAGGGCCAAAAATATAATGTCTAATTAGAATACAACTGATACGGATCAGATTTGCCTTGCTTTTTCTGCCTGGCTCACTTATTCTGCCCAGAAGCCCCTATTTTATCAGCTGCACGAGCTCATCTCAGCATTTGGTAACAAGCAGAAAAACCCTGTTAGGATGAGCACTACTGATTTTGAAAAGGAAACTATAAGTGAAAACCTGCCCTTTTACACATTGAAGCTGGCATCTTGCACCTTCGCCAATATACAGAGAAAGAAGTCACTGCTCTTATACCGGGACTTGTGACCATGCCACACCTCAGGACACCGGGCAGATAAAAGTCCAGTATGATCAAGGGCCGAATGAGTGCATAGATGACTTGCCTGGCCTAAGATAACCCCGCATGTGAATCCCAGCTTTGCCACTTTCCAGCTGTGTGACCCAAGGACACGCAGAGGATGGCCCAGCTGGGGGATGGCTGCTTCACACTTCCTTTGTCACATAAATAAATGGTCTCATCATTTAAGCACTTGTAGTTGGGGATTCTGCTACCCTGTGCAGCTAACATATCCTAACTGATGTATTTTTCCTGAAAGAGGCTGCAGTGAGTTCTACTAGGCCTGTACGCTGGGACATGAAGAAATGCCACAGCCACGCAGAAAACCCATCTCAAAAAAGTTCTATCAATTAAAAGGTGAATATTCACTCTGTGAAATAGAGCCATGTCTCTTCCTACGACTTAATGGTTCACTGTGAACTACTTGAGAACGTTCATGGCGAGAGGTGAGACATATATGCATGACACACGCGTGAATTTGGACAGTAGGAACCTCTGCTGTCCTGCCCTTCAGCTGTTGGTTTTGGCCAATGACTGTCTCCTCGCTTGGGCTGTGGTGACTCTTGCTGAATGATCAGGATGGCGGGGGCATTAGTTCATTTGAGGGCAGTCCTCTTAAGGGGTATGTACCGCTCAGATCCACAGCGAACAGTTATTACTATTATTGCTACTTATAATCATAGGGGTTCCCCAGCTTCCGGAATATGCTGGATTTCTCTAGAAACCAGCACAGACTTATTTCCCAGGATTACCATCTGCATTATCTTAAGCTATAACCTCTACTATATTTTTCTACCAGATGTACGATTAGCAGTGTCAAGGTCTGAGCCTCTTTTATCACATGCTTTAACAAAACTTTAGTGGGACGAGATCACCCAGAAAAGTCCATCCGCCCTTAAGTCACATTAATCAGTAGAGCAGAAACAGCGACAGTGTCAATTTTTATGACATTGTGGAGTAGCCTTCTTTTTTTCCCAAATTAAAGTCTATGCCTTTGAATAGTTATGTTCCCTTTTTTGGAATTATTTTTTCATGAAGTCTGTGAGGAGGATACATTCCTTGTTAATTACACTGCAAAGTGTTTACCTGGTGGTCAATTACCTAACCATGCTTGTTAAAAGCAATGGAACTGAAGAGTGAAAGTCCTGTACAGATGGTTGCATTCCTGTAGCTTCCGGCAAGTACATTTCAGGACCCGTTTAAACAAGAATAAAATTAAGGGCAACACACTACAACCAATGACCTTCTGTTCAAAGCATAAAATCACAGATATAATCAATTATTAGAAATTAAAACAAGAAATGCATCTGTATTCAGCTACAACATGTTCCCTGGGTATTTTTAGGGTAAATTTTGAGGAATGGATTCTTAAAAATAAATTTAATCTAAGTGACTGATTTTTTTTTTTTCCCTTTCAGCTTTAGCTGAGCGATCACAAGACTTACTGAAACAAATTTTAGGAGAGAGCAGTAATGGGAAACCATAACGCTTCTGGCAGAGCTAGAGAAAGCGTATGCCTTAAATAGGTGGCCAAAAGTATCAGCATGCATAATAGCATTAATAAAATTTAATGAGAGAATTTTGAATTTATGATAGGTATGTATAAATTTCCAGAAAGCAGCATCGGAGAACTGGCTAATTAAGCCCATATGGAGAGAAATTTTGTTCATTACCCACTAAATCCAACATCCATCCTGCAATTACATGTCAGATGGGACGGGGTGGGGGACCCAGACCAGGACTCTGGGAGGCACAGCCACAAATCCCCAGCATTTAGAAAACCTGCTCAAAACGAAGGGTGGCGGAACAGAGAAGGCGACAAACATCTGGACAGATGCGGTCAGATGCTCTCAACCAGTGCTTGTTCAAGAGCTTGTGGCAGTGGAGATCTTGTTAAAATGCACATTCTGATCCAGTGGGTCTGGAGCAAAGCATGAGATCCTGCAGTTGGAACAATCTCCCCGTCCACAGACCACTCGTTGAGTAGCAAAGCTCTAGATGGTTTGCACTTTTGTGGCGTGTGGCGACCCTTTCAGAAAACCCTAAGACCATTTCCCACAATGTTTCCGGGGTACACCAACTGGGTGGCCAGTACTTGAAGCAACTTCAGAAATATTTCTAATATATTCCAGAAATAATCTAGTCACTTGTCAGATTACCGACAGGGAGCTGACAAACACTTACTTATCTGAGTTTGTTCCAGATGCTTGAAGGGGCAGTGCCTCTCAGTGAACTGGCTGCTGTGGTTGTGGACAAATTGGTTCCAATCTTAAGACCTTTGCGTTGACCATTTTTTTTCTGCCCAGAATGTGCTGCCCCCCAAGACATTCCCATGTTAGACTCAGAGGTATCTCTGGGATCTCAGCTCAAGTATCACTCCTCCATAGGCTCTGACCAGCCAACCATTCTCCCCGACATCACCCTGCTTATCTGTCTTATAGCACTCATGCCAATGAAGTAATAAACTGGTGCATTGTCTGTCTCCTCCATTTGGAACAAAGACTTCATAATTACAGGGACCTTCCCTGGCTTGTTTTGTAATTGCTTTATCCCAAGAGGCTAGGACAGAGTAGAATCTGGCACAAAGAAGATGTTTACTATCTATCTGCTGTAATGAACGAATTGTTCAACTTTTAAAAAGAGAAGCCAATCCCTGGTGGCGCAGTGGTTGAGAGTCCACCTGCCGGGGCAGGGTTCGTGCCCCGGTCCGGGAAGATCCCACATGCCGCGGAGCGGCTGGGCCCGTGAGCCATGGCCGCTGAGCCTGTGCGTCCGGAGCCTGTGCTCCACAACGGGAGAGGCCACAACAGTGAGAGGCCCACGTACCGCAAAAAAGAAAAACAAAGAAAAAGAGAAGCCAAGAACAGAATTCCTCAGGAAATCTTTCAATATTTAAATGTTGACAGTAAATTAAAACACAACAAACAAATAAATGCCCCTAAATCGACTGTATGGGCCAAACAAAACATCTGGGAATGGATTGTTGTTTTGTAAACCCAGATCCAGTCCATCATTCTATTAAGCCACATTAAGTCTTGGCACAGAAGCAGGAATGCACCAAAATCGGAGATTCTAGAACAGGAAGAGGATTTGAAGTCTGAAGGAAACCATGTTTTGTGTCTCCCCTTCTCCCTTCCCAGCATACTGTACATGTGTGCCAGGTACTTCCCTGTGCTGAATTTCGGCTTCTTTCTGATTAAGAAAGAATGTAGTCCCCCAACCTCTAGGGCTGCTTTGAGCACAGTGATGAAAAATGTTGGTTTATGGTCACACCTGTTTTGCTAATGAATAAGCTCAGCTGAGAATGGGTAGACAAAAAAAGGCTTTCCCCAAACGCTCCTATTTTTCTTCCCCTTCAATATAGGCGTATTTCAAACTGCCCACCATGTGAAATGGCGGGGCTGCCATGTACAACTCCACTGCGGGTCATAATGAGAGCCAGCAAGCACGCTTCTGCAGAAACCTCTAACGCAGCACATTCTATGTGGGCTGGGTTGGTTCGATGTGTGTGTTCTGTGTATGCATGTGCATGTGTGTTTAGGCAAATAATTTTAAAGGGGTGATTCAAGAGAAGGGGTAAAAAGAACCACGATATTAAGAACTTAATACGTGCCTGGCAACGCGCTAGGTGCTTTACGTACATTATCTCAAGTCAAATTAAAAGGCAACACCTATTCTGAACTTTGAGTCATTTAGAAACAGGGAGACAGCAATGACATTCAAAATATGGGACAACTAGTAGAACAAGAGTACCAACCAATTAGACTGGATGTCCAGGCATACCAGCCACAAAGCAGCCTTCGCTGAGACTGGAAATTCCATTTAAAGACACCAAGACTTCACTGTACTTGTCTGTCTTGCTTATAACACGCTTTACCCAAAATGCACAAACTACATATGGGCTGTATAAGGGCAGTGATGATTATAATAAGGGCTAACATTTAGAGAGCACTTTCCCCAGTGCCAGGCACCACTGTAAGGGCTCTCCAGTCTCGACAGTTCTATGAGATGGGGATGATAGCTATTATTATGCCCATTTTATAGATGAGAAAACTGAGGCCCTGAGAGGCTAAAGGGCTTGCTCAAGATCCAGAGGAGCCATTGTTCATGTCCAAGCTGTCTCAGTTGCTGGGCTACAGGCTACCTGTGTTCTATACACTCCTGCCAAATGCTGTACAACCAGTGCAATATTCAAATCAAAGATAATTTTACCTTTTAATTACCCATGCCAGTGGAGATCACTGAAAACAGGAGACATTTATAAAATATTTGGTTTTAAAATAAATGATGTGGCAGCTTTGCCTTCCTAGTTATTTTTCACCCAGGCTGATCTTAGAACGAGCATGTTAGATGCAGTGCTTAAAATCCAGGCCACGTGGTAGCAAAGCAAGGCAGCTCTGAGGCTTCCAGGTGGTGGGCAAGTCACTGGAGGATACACACTTGCCACAGATAATCCACAAAGTGAATATTCCGTAAGTGGTAATTAAGGGCTGACTATAACATGAGACATTTTCTTTTAGGAGGAACGTGGATCTATACACTCTAAGGCCGCAAAGCGGGCGACCATCATTTGTTACGCTTTCCAAAAACTGTTTCTGTGCAACTCAAGCATGGGAAGTTCTCATTCTATATAAAAGGATCCTTTAGAAAAATTAAGTCTCTAAGAATAGGTTTCAAAACAAAAGCGGCCCTGAACCATGGCCACAATATACCTAATGCGATGGTGTTGTTTTCTAAAAATTCTCTTTTTTGTTGCTGTTGGGGCGTATGGCTACAAACACAAAAGGCTTAACAATTTTTAGGAATGGACTGGTGTTAGACAGTGTTTTTTGAGTTGCTAGGCAACATCAGAAAACAAATGTCCATGTTCTGAGATCATTCTGCACTCGGTCTCCCCACGGACAGCCCACATGTTCCGTGGCCGGACTCCGTTCCACTTGGTCAGCAGGGGTGGAATATCCCAACTGTGATGCTGATGGTCCGGAGTGGTCAAAAGACACCAATCTGTGTCTGAAAAACAGATCACAGTTTGTTGGCCACCTGGCAGTCAAGATCTGTGGCCAAAGTTTTCGCCGGACCGGTATCGTTTATCCAAATTAAGTCCTACACCTTCAGGGTTCTTTTTGATTTGTTACATCACTTCAGTCAGCTTTCTTTTGCAGGTACATTATCTTTTTCTCCCCTCCTATATCTAAAGGAAGCCCAATTCACTTTTATGGGCAATTTTAACATCTGGGAACATAGAGACTCTTCCTGAGAATTCTTTCTTTGTTTCTAACAAATCATCTTCATCCTCAGAAGATCCATTTCAGATCATCTTTCTCAAGGATATACTGACATTGTACTTTGACAGGTAAGTCTGCTTCCTTCTTTGTTTGATTCCATTAACTATTGAGTCTGTTCTTTTTGAAAAAAAAATTATAAAGATGATACACATGGTTCTACAATTAACATCACACATGTAAATACATACTGAACTGTTAGAAACATGAACTCCCTTCTTTTGTTCCAACTTTTGCCCACCCGATGCACTACAGTTCATTCTTGTAATTCAATCACTACACCTCTGCATGGCAATATGTCACCTCCTATGTAAGACGCATGGCTCATGAGAGAGAAAAAGACACACCAGTAATACTATTTTCATTTTCTTAAAGTGACAAACAGAATTTAGTGCTTTAAGAACTCCCATCCCTTTCTCCCCCCGAAAAACAATGAAATGGAACAAAATCTTAGATCTGTATTTTAAATCAAGCTCCACCTTCAAGGGCAGGCTGGCCATGACTTACCTAAAAGGACTAGTTCAGTGAGCACAGCATCAGCAGTAATGCTCATCACCTATGCAGAGATGAATCCACTACAGGCCAATTATGAGCGGGTATTGCTGAGGGCCCGATACGTGTGCACCATACGTGATAAGAAGCTGGTTCAGTAACCACCATTTCTATAGCAACGCACACCACTCTGCAGGCTGCATTCTGGGAAGGCAGTTAAAACTGGATCCTGCAATGTAGCTTCACTTGGAATCTGCTTTTATTTCTGTCACCTCATTAGAATGAGAGTCTTCAAGCCACATAACTTATTGTGAAACAGCAGAAACTTATTGCATAGAGGATCTTAAATCGTGATTTCTCTGCCACTCAAGGTCAGTCAGTCACTTTCAATTCAAACCACTGACCTGGTTTGCTTATTCATAAGTGACCATTCCCCAGGGCACCACCCAGGACATGGACAGCCATCTGTTGTCCCAGTTACAGGCTGAAGAGAGTAAATGCCTGTGAAGCTGAGCTGACACGCCATCTCGTACTGTCCAGAAAGCCTCAGCTAAGGTGCATTCACCATGACCCACAAAACTGCACCTGCCAGACTAGGGGAGGAGAGATGCTTCTTTCAAAGGTTACACTGGCCCCTGAACGTGACCGATAAGGTCACTTTATCCCACCCCCTCAGACACGCCTGGACACCCAGGCCCCAGGCACTGGCACTGTACAACTTTTCAAAAGAGACAGCACCTTTAGAAGATCTAGGTTAAAAAATCTGGTAATTCCTCAAAGGAAAAGACTTACACTCACTAAACAGAGGCCTCCCTCGCACCATAAATCCAGTGGCATTTTAACACGGTAGCGTCAGCAAAATCAGCATTGCCCATAAATGTGGCAAAAGTTTCGATTCTAATATGTGCAAGTCAGGCTTCTTAAAAAAATCATTTTTCTGAGAGTGCATACCATAATCAGCCAGTTCATACCGCTGTAACACACGAAACAAAATCCAACTTTACTTACGTTCTAGGAGACTGTTAATCTATTAGGTCACCCTCGGATGAACACGTGGGTTAAAATATAGAGATGCTCATTATTATAATGGGAAATTCTTTGCCTGTTCCCCCCACCCCCCCAAAAAAAAGACAACTGTGGCCGTTAAAAAAAAAAAGAAAAAGAAAACTGTGATAAATGATAGCACCAAATACTGATCCTCTCTAATGGTGCTGGAGAGGGTGTGGAGAAAAGGGAACCCTCCTGCACTGCTGGTGGGAATATAAATTGATACAGTCACTATGGAGAACAGTATGGAGGGTCCTCAAAAAACTAAATATAGATAGAGTTGCCATATGACCCAGCAATCCCACTCCTGGGCATATATCCTGAGAAAACTGTAATTCAGAAAGATACATGCACCCTATGTTCACTGCAGCACTATTCACAATAGCCAAGACATGGGAACAACCTAAATGTCCATCAACAGAGGGATGGATAAAGAAGATGTAGTGTGTGTGTATTTTTATATATATATATATATATATATATGTATGTATATATATATATATACACATATATGTGCGTGTGTATATATATACATACATACATATATACACACATACATACATATATACACACACACAATGGACTATTACTCAGCCATAAAAAAGGAATGAAATAACGCCATTTGCGGCAACATGGATGGACCCAGAGATTATCACACTAAGTGAAGAAAGCCAAACGGAGAAAGACAAATACCATATGATATCACAGATATGTGAAATCTAAAAAGAAAAAAGAAAAGAAGTACCTCTACATTTCTCTCATGAGTAAACTTTCAGTTATCCAGCAGTCAGGAATGAAAGTATTTGAGTTAGCATTAAAATGTGGATTTATTTTTCAAATAGAAGTCCCATGGAACTTAAAAAGAATTTCATTTTTCTTTAAGAGTTTGAAATCGTGCCCTATAACCAAGGTGTTATCACTGAGCATCAGCTGTCCCTCGGGGCCAAATGCTGGAAGGCTGCCTGGATAACAGTACAGAGAGACTGTGACTGAATCAGGCACGCTGTTCGGCCCTGCAGATGGAGAATACACTTGCATTTTAGTAAGAGCTTCCCTGTTGAATGTATCTCAGATCAGAGGGTCACAAACATGTTCTGTAATAGTCCAGGTAGCAAATATTTTTCAGTTTGCGAGAACATACACTCTCTGCTGCAATTATTCAAACTCTGCTGGTGTAGGAAAAACACTCACAGACCACAAATGAACCAACAGGCACGGTTGGGTTCCCATGTCTTATTCCATTTGGGTTGCTGTAATAAAATAAACTGGGTGGCTTACAAGCAACAGAAATTCATTTCTCACAGTTCTGGAGGATGGGAAGTCCAAGATCAAGGTGCCGGTTGATTCAGTGTCCACAGAGAGCCTGTATCATTGATTCACGGATGATGCCTTCTTGCTGTGTCCTCACATGTGGAAGGCGGGAGAAAGTTCTCTGGGGCCCCTGTTATAAGGGCACTAATCCCATTCAAGAGACCTCCACCCTCATCACCTCATCAACTCCAAAGGCCCAACCTCCAAATACTAATGGCTTTGGGGGTTAGGATGTCAACATGCAAATTTTGTGGGGGGGGAATACAAACATTCAGTCCACAGCACCCAATAAAAATTGATTCAGGGATGCTTACTTTTCATCTAACTTTCATGTGTCATGAGATACTCTTCTTCTTTTGATTCTTTCTTCAAACATTTAAAAATGCAAAAACCAGACTTCCCTGGTGTTGCAGTGGTTAAGAATCTGCCTGCCAACGCAGGGGACACGGGTTCGATCCCTGGTCCAGGAAGATCCCACATGGTGCGTAGCAACTAAGCCCGTGAGCCACAACTACTGAGCCTGTGCTCTAGAGCCCGCAAGCCACAACTACTGAGCCCGCGTGCCACAACTACTGAAGCCCGCATGCCTAGAGCCTGTGCTCTGCAACAAGAGAAGCCACCACAGTGAGAAGCCCGCACACTGCAACGAAGGGTGGCTCCCACTCACGCAACTAGAGAAAGCCCGCGCACAGCAACAAAGACCCAATGCAGCCATAAATCAGTCAATCAATCAATCAATCAAAATATATAAAATAAATAAATAAAAATGTAAAAACCATTCTTAGCTTTCAGGCCATAGTTTGGCGATACTTAATTAGACGAAAAATTCTTAATGGATTCATGAATTGCTATTTCTGGCTGTTAAACATTTTGAAATTGCAATTACTTTGATATACCTCAAAAGTAGATAATTAAAGTGCTAAACTGGTTAGAAGTGATTATCATATTTGACTTAATCATAAATAGCAGATAATTAGTAAACAGTGAGTGCTATGTGCTTAAGATGTGTTCCTATTTTTTTTTCTGATCTTATAATACACTCTTGGAACTTTTCATTTAACTGCAATAATTTAATTTCTACCTGAATAATGATATTATTGATTACACATAACAGAAAACCCCTTATGAAATATGTAGGCTTCTACTGAGTTTAGTGAGTTAAAGAACATATGGTTTCTTTGAAATGTCCATCCAATCTTAAAGTTTTCAGAAAACATATTTTAATTCATTTGATCGTTTCTGAATGACTATCCAAATGTTGGCTTTTCTCTGCACACATACAATCTGTTAGAGCCAGGAATTGGCAGTTACATTTTTCACTGTAGATGCTAAGTTAAAAAAGACCATTTAAGTGGGAAGAGATCAACGACACAATGGAGATTCTCAATGACAAAAGGAATAATGCCACGGGGATTATTTCCAGAGAGGAAGTAGAAAATTGGATAACTTATATTTCAGAGTCTTTATAACACTGCACATTTCTTTGTTTTCACTGACTTCTATAGTATATTAATTTCCTTTTGCGCCTGTGATAAATTACCACAAACTTAGGGGCTTAAAACAACACAAATTTATTCCGTTATTGCTCTAGAGGTCAGCAGTCTGAAATCAGTTTCACTGGGCTGAAGTCAGGGTATCAGTAGGGCTGGTTCTTTCTGGAGACTCTGAATGAAGAATCCATTTCTGTGCCTTTTTCAGCTTCTCAAGGCTGCCTCTGTTCCTTTGCTTGTGGCCCCTTCCTCCATTTTCAAAGTGCATCCTTCCAATTGCTGCTTCCGTCATTACATTGCCATCTCCTCTGATTCTGATTCCTCCTGCACCCTGCTTATACAGACCGTTGTGATTACAGTGGGCCCACGAGGATAATCCGAGAGAATTTCCCCATCTCAAGATTCATAACTGAATCACGTCTGCAAAGTCCCTCTATCATATAAGGTCATATTCACAGGGTCCAGGGATTATGATGTGGAGATATTCAGGGGGGGCATTATTCAGTCGGCCATAGATATCAAAAAAAATTTTTTTATATAAACTTTTGTTGTTTGTGAGCTGTATACAAAATAAACCAATGAGAGCAAGGATGCTGCTTCTCTAGACCTGTGCCATATTGTTATGACATATCTGTGTACGACTCTCTAGTGAAAGCATCACTGTATTAGGAATACAGCCTTTTATACCCCAGCCTTATTTATCTATATTCAACTATATACATTCAAAAATGAAGAGGCAGGAAGGAGTAGAATCATAGCAGCAGGGTTGGAAGCTCCAGGATGGAGAAAATCCAATATAACTGCTGTCTCTCTAGACAAGTGCTCAAAGCACCATTCTTTCATTAAACATATATATACACAGATATGTAAAGGTAAATTCTGTGTATAGAGTCATCTTTTTTTTTTAATTGGAGTATAATTGCTTTACAATGTTGTGTTAGTTTCTGCTGTACAATGAAGTGAATCAGCTACAGGTACACATATATCCCCTCCCTCTTGGACTTCCCTCCCACCCCCTCCCCCCATTCCACCCATCTAGGTCATTACAGAGCACGGAGCTGAGCTTCCTATGTTTTATAACATGTTCCCACTGGCTATCTATCTTAACGCACGGTAGTATGTATATGTCAATCCCCATCTCCCAGTTCATCCCACCCTCCCTTCCCCCACTGTGTCCACATGTCTATTCTCTAAGTACCAGTGTTACATTGTAATATCTTAAACCGCCTCTAAGTACCAGTGTTACATTGTAATATCTTAAACCGCCTTGAATCTTAGAACACATAAAAGCTCCCCATCTGATTCAATCATTTAGCAAACATTCTGCTTAGACACCTAGCAACTGCCAGGGACTGTGTGTGATCATGAAGACTCAAAGATGAGGAAGACTCAGTGAGGACACAGATAATAACTGAGACACTGCAAGGCCATGTCTTCACAGACTTCTAGTGCCGCTGCTGAATGGACAACATGCTCGAGAGAAACCAAACTACTGTCCAGCACATGGAGAAAGGGATTTCAGAGGAAAGGTCCTGCTCACACAATGTGACAAGTGATGAGGGAGACCCAGGCGCATCCAGGGAACGGCAAACGGTTTGGTGTGGGAGTGATGGAGGGTGTGCAGGGAACAGAGGCTGGGAGTGAGCTGGGGAGCTAGGCAGGGACCAGCTCTGCAGAGATCTGTGTGCCGTGCCAACGAGCGTGGACAGCCTCACGACGAGTACCTCTGAGATGTTCTCATGTGGGAAAGGGGTCTGTGCTTCTGAAAGACAGCCCAAGCAGCAACCCAGAAGTCCTGGTGGAGGGAAGGAGAGAGGAAGACAGGCAGACGGCTGCAGGAATTGGCCAGAAAACAGGGAAGAGTCTGCACCCAGACAGAGGTAACCAGAGAAGGAGAGGAGAAGGTAGGTTGGAGAAACGCTGATTTGACATCAACATGACCTTGCAAGGGAGCAGACGTGGCTGCCGGTGGGGCAGGGAGGTGAAGCAAAAGAGTAAATGGGGGATAAGTCGGGGGTTTCTACTTGGATGGTCTGGTGGATGGCACCCTTAACCAAGAGAGGAAACACACAGAAATGAACAGGGGTAGGGGTTGAAGTGAAGCGAGTCAGTGGGTCCGTGTCAAGCACGTGAATCTGAGTTTCCTGCAGGACATCCGAAGATGGAGGCCTAACGGACAGTCAGGAACACAGATCAGAGAGCAGACGTGGTTGCACGGGGTGGCTTTGGGAGTGTGAGAGGCAGGTGGATGTCCCAGCGACTGCATGTAAAGGAAGTCAGGAGCTGGGCGTGGGGCAGAGCCCATATGACAGGAGACGAGGACCCCAGGGACACTGAGTCACAGGGCCGAGGGAGGCGGGCCCCGGTCCAGGAAGATCCCACATGCCGCGGAGCAGCTGGGCCCGTGAGCCATGGCCGCTGAGCCTGCGCGTCCGGAGCCTGTGCTCCGCAACGGGAGATGCCGCAACAGTGAGAGGCCCGCGTACCGCAAAAAAAAAAAAAAAAAGCGATCTGGGCTAACGGGAATCTGGGAAAGTGGTTTAGAGGTCACAGTTTGAGAAACCCTTCTGCAGAGGAGGGGAGACCTTTGTTCCCTGAATAAACTCTTTGGGTGTACCATGTACCAGGCACTGAACTGAGCTTCTTACAAATATTAACTCATTTATTCCTTGGGGTGCTTAATTTGATGTGTCAACTTGGCTAGGTCACAGCACCCAGATACTTGATCAAACGCGCCTGGAGGTTGCTGTGAAGGTATTTTAAAGATGAGATTAACAATTAAATCCGTAGACTGAGTAAAGCAGATTACGCTTCCTGTAGGTGGGCCTCATCCAATCAGTTGAAGGCCTCAAGCAAAGGCTGACCTCCTCCAAGGAAGAGGAAATTCTGCCAGCACGTGGCCCTTCGGATTCAAACTGCAACATCAACTCTTCTCTGGGTCTCCAGTCTGCTGGGCCACTGCAGATTTTGAACTTGCAGCCTCTTCAAGTGCATAAGCCAATACTGTAAAATCTCTCTCCCTTTCTCTCTCTCTCTCTCTCACACACACACACACACACACGCACACACACACATCCTACTGGTTCTGCTTCTCTGACTGATAAACACACTCTTCATAACAGCACTAGGTATTGATACTGTTATTATCCCCATCTCACAGTTGAGCAAACTATGGTACAGAGAGGTTAAACAACTTGGCCAGGGCCACACAGCTGATGGCCAGCAGAGCTGGAATTCCAATCCACTGTGCCTCAGTGTTGCTGCTCTTAACCACACGCTCTACTTCAGAGCACTGCCCTGGCACGTTGGGGCCCAACCTGGACGGACAACGGTGAGCGGAAGACTGTACAAGGGACGGAGAGCCTCGATCAATGTGCGTCTTGTACAAGTGAGGAAACAGGACAGGTGATTCGTCCAAGGTAGGCCTTAGAGTTTTCCAAGTAGCAGATCCAGGGTTTCAGAAGGCCAAGTGCAAGCTTTCCCCTCTCCTTCCTACTTTCTTTCCCTGCTTTGTTATCCACGTCCTTTCCTCCCTTCAGAATTCCCGTCTTCCCCAGGGGTTCCCTCAAGTCCCTTTCTCCCGGAGCCCAGGGCTCCTTACATCCTGATCAGGACCATGTGCCTCAAGAAGTCACCAAGCCGTGGAGAACACACGCCAATGACAAAGTGCCCACATGACCCAGTGCCGCATGTCCACGCAGCAGCACGATCCTTCTAACAACATCAAGTTCGGTGCATCTGGTAAAGCCAATGAATTCCACACAAATAATTACGCGGTCTGTTAGTAACCGGAAAACAAAACAAAACAAACCCCAACTCCCCCCAAACTCCAGAAAGCCCAACAAGCATTTATTTCCAAATATAAATTCCTAGAACTAGAATTTGACTACTCAAGGAATTAGGTGTCTTTGAAAATACATCTGACACCAAAAATCCCCCAAGAATTTTTACGCGTGGTCTAACAGTTTAAAACTCTGAATGGGGTTATTTGAAAACCGGTCTTTTCAAGTTTGACTTTCAAGTTTGGGATTCAGAACCAACAGGGTATAGGGACCAATGTGCTGTCCAAACCCGAAACACAAGCACGTACTTCTTCCCACATTCTTACTACGAATGTCAACTGTAAAACCTCCTGGAGGAAAATTTGGAAATATGTATTAAAATCTTTAGAATTTTGTACTTTTTGAAGTCAGCAATTCCACTTCTTCTAAAATTTTATCCTGAGGAAACAATCATGGCCGTGTATAAAGACTTTGCTACGAAGATATTTATCACAACGTTGGTAAGAAGAGTAATTTTTTTTCTAACTTAGGGGATTGAGTAACTGAATTACGACATAAACATATAAGGGAATACCACGCAATCTTAATATTGACATTGCAGAATAACGGCTGCTATGGAAAAATAATGCTAGGGAAAGATGTTCATGACATACAAATGGTTTTCAAAGGCAAGTTATAAGACAGTACATAGCGTATAATCCCCTTTCTGTTAAATGTGTATTTTTGGAAGGCAGTCCCTAAGAGGGCCCAGTGACCGCCCCCCCACTCCTGGTGTTCACACACCTGTGTGGTCCACCTCATACTGTACCAGCATCGGGCTCTGCGACCACCAGCATATGGAAAGAAGGGAGCGGAGGCCACTTTGACCTTAGGTGATAAAAGACGGTGACTTCCATTTTGCCCATGTGCGCTTTTGTACTTTCAGTTTATTTGTAAATTTCTCTTGGGTCACTTGCTCTATTGGAAGCTAGCTGTCACGCTGCAAGTAGCCCTGTCGGGACGCCCACGTGGCAAGGCACTGAAGCCTCTGGCCATCAGCCAGTGAGGAGCTGGGGCCTGAAAGCGTGCGTGCAGCCCCTGTTGAACCCTGAGATGAACTGGCTGACAGTCTGACTGCAACTTTATCTAGAGACCCTGACCCAGAGCCACCCAGCTAGGCTGTGCCCGGGTTCCTGACTCTCCAAAACTGTGAGACAACAGATGTTCACTGTTGTTTAAAGCTACGAGTTTTAGGGCCATCTGTTACGCAGCAAAAGATAACTAATACATACACCCATAGTGCAATGGCTGGAAGGAAATACAGGCTCACTTTGGAGATGCTGTGGGTTTGGTTCCAGACCTGGTGCAATATATCAAACATCGCAATAAAGCAAGTCACGTGAATTTTTCGTTTCCCGGTGCATTAAAAATTATGTTACACTATACTGTAGTCAATTAAGTATGCAATAGCATTATGCCTAAGAAACCAATGTACATATTTTAACTAAAAAATACTTTACTGCTAAAAAATGCTCACCATCATCTGACAACACAGGGTTGCCACAAATGTTCAATTTGTATAAAACGCAGTATCTGCGAAGTGCAATAAAACAAAGTGCAACAGAACGAGGTCTGCCTGTAATCCAAAATACTGTTAGCGGGTTTCTCTACATGTGGGATCATGGGTAATTTTTCTTTTCTTTTTTTTTGTACAATATTGGCAATGTGTTTTTCTTTTTTCAAACGCAGGACCAAGAGAGATCATGTGACCATCTAAAGACTAAAAGGATAAAGGTTAGGAGAGCCAATTTAGTTCTAATAACCTTTAACGATTCTTTTCAAGCAAATTAGCTTAAATGTGAAAAAAACCCCAACTCCAAAGAGCGTGTAAGACTTACCCACTAGAAGCCATGCAAGGTACCATAAATAGCAGCATTCAATAATTTCAAGGAAAAGGAACTTGCACAGGCTTCTTAAAAGGGAAATCAGACAGTAACGAAGTTATCTGTAGCCGATCGCTGGCACAGGAGCCTGCTTACCTAGCTTCTGGTCAAACCGCCACGCTGTGACATAGGCATTGTGCCTCAGACTGCTCTGCGTGGCCAGGGGCACGGTGACATAAATGGGGCCATCCACCAGCACCGGCGTTCCATCGTTGCTGAGCAAGTGCACGCTGACGGCTGTGACGGGGGTCAGGTCGTACCTGGTGCCGTTTCCTGGAAGCAAGAGACATTCTCCATCACGTGCACACACAGGACTTACATGGGGCTGCAGAAACTGTTCACAGAGAAATATCACAGCTACCATCTACTGAGGACTGGGCCTCCTATAAGCCAGGGACTCTGTTCAGCATCTTACACACATAATCCTCCCCACGACATTCTAATTCCCACCTTACACATAAACAAACTGAGGCTCAGAGAGGGTAGTAATAAGAGCTGGTCTTCGGATATAGGCCAGTTTGAATCTGCAAACCTGATCCAAGCTTGGGTTTGCACATTCTAACCACTGTGCTGTGCTTTCAAAAAGGGCCTCAAGGGACTTCCCTGGTGGTCCAGTGGTTAAGACTCTGAACTCCCAATGCAGGAGCAGCGGGTTCGATCCCTGGCCGGGGAACTAAGATCCCGCAGGCTGCGCCCCTCCCCCCAAAAACAAGGGCCTCAAAAGAGAAGGGATTGTCTATAATGGAAGAAGAGGTGTGTGTGGAAATCCCTGAAATCAACATCTATACAAAGCAAGCGCTGCACACGTGTTAATGACTCAGCAGGTCACCATAATGGAACCAAATGATTTAAATCAGAGACTGCTGAAAAAAAAAGAGTGAATTTCTTCAAGGAGTACTTCAAAATATTAACTTACTGCTACGAAAAGTACACGATTGAAAACTTGGATCTGAAATATTTATGAGTTATTTTGGTTGCCACTGTTATTTTGATCTGTTTAAAAGGAATTTAATATACCAATTATTTTGCGTTAGAGGCCTTTTATGCAAGCCAATGCTTTAATGACTGTCTACAGATAAACTGGGGAATGCTTATGAGAGCAATATGATATTTATACAGTTAAGCGGTCCATTTGAGAAGAATTTTTCTCCAGTGAAATATAATATATCATACAAAATGTATTCGGTCATAATTTAAAATCTTCCCTTGAACACGATGAAAACACACTGATAGAAAAATGTAAGCTACGTTAGAATACCATTTATAGGATTTCTTAGTAAGCTACTTATATACTCACCTACCTATCAACTAACTACCCAAGCTAATGCAAACCTCCAATGAGGACTAAATTTAAACATTTAAAACAAATCTGGTGGATTTTAGAGTCTGAACAACCAGTGGGAGCTAAACCCTTTGCAGAGCAATCTCTATACGGCTAATGTTAGCACTATCTTTTATGATTCATGCCCATCTCTGTTTTCCAGTGAAGGGAAAGGCATGGAAATGAGGATTTCATCCAAAGGTCCACGTTGGAAGCATAGATTCAAGTTCTGAAATCTTTTTATCCTGTGGCCATTTCACTTTAGGGTGAAGAAAAACCAAAGCACAGAATTTACCATCTTTCTGGTCAAACTACCTTGCAGATGGAGGACCTAAATGGGTCCATTGCCCAAAGGCAACACAGAAGCAAAGCCAGGTCTCCAATGTACCTCTCTAGGCTCTGTTAGACTCTCTAGATGAGACAGGATTTAAAACAAAGAGAGATTAAGTAATTTACTAGACCTTACATAAACAATTTAAAGATAATGTTTTCAATCAGGAAGCACTGCTTCTTTCATCAAACCCGAGGTAGGAAGTCTGCGCGGGGAAGCTGTGGGTAGAGCAGAAAGGTGCTCCAGACCCATCACCCTTTCGTCCCACTTAACACTGCCTCTTGATTCCCAGAGATGGCATGGTCCCCACTCATCCCCTTTCGAGACTTCCTTCCTATAATCTTGCACATCCCTGGCCCAGGAAGCCAGGGTCCCAGTATCAGACCCGCCACCGACTACTTATGTGGCCTCTGGCGAGTTACTTCCCTGCTCCGGGGTCCGTTTTTCTCATCTGCAAAACTAAGGAGGTTGGACTAGATGCTTTCCTGCGAGGCTACAGAGAGGAACGAACTCGACTATAAACATTCAGAAGGAAGAACGGCACTGCAGAGAGGGGCATATTCTTTTAAAGCAACATGCCCTGGGTGCATGTGCTTTAATGTTCTTTAAAATGTTCTCCGTTAGAAGACATCACAGGCAATTATACCTTCTCTCCTGAGGCTTCTTTCCTCTCTCACTGCTTCCACTCCATGCCTTCCAGATGACAGTCTACCCTCCCACTTTCTTTATTCTGGACATACTTTGAAGGGCTACACTGTTTTCCTTCCAGCCCTCGTTATTAGACGGAAACACAACACTGAGTTCTCCATATAAGGAGTCTCTCCTTCCTGTTCATCTTGATGTTACCTGACTCCCATCATGTCCGAAGAAAGACAGGTGTCTGTCAGGCAAAAGCAGCAACAATGGACCAAGCTAGGAGGCCCCCAATTCATCACTTAGAACAAGAGGGGTTTTGCTCGGATAGCATCTCCGGTTCTGTTTGGCTTTGGACATTAGTCATACTACTGACTCCTCTGCTTTCTTGGATCTGCGAGCAGAAGTAATTTCTTGAAAACCCCTCGGGAGCATCACGGAACAGGTCTGCGCTTTCTTGGCAACCACAGGGGAGAGCGTATGAGGGTGCACGGGAACGAGCAAGCGAGGAAGGGACTGAAACCTCCACATGGCTGCGTTTCTCTGTCTACAACTCTGGATCCCTCCAAAGGGGGGAAATAAACAACCCCCCTGAGGACACGGCGGGGAAACCAGCCTCTTTCCAACTGCATTTGTGGCCTCTGTTTATTTTGCTGAATTCTGGTGATAACCTGTCACCTCACACGGGTTTGTGTGGTCCAGGCTCTCACACTAAGTTGAAATCTGTTAGATGCGGTTTATGAAACGGGAGGCCAACGTGGGGCAGAAGAGAATCCCTAGTTGATGGGCTGCTGGGGTGCTAGGCAGATACCACGCTGCCCTTCCTTGGCCGGAGGTCTGATGCTTCCTAGGTCAACTGGCCAGTTATTTCAGTGGAAAACAAATTGAATGTAACCTTCCAAAGACCTCCTCTCTTCCGTCTGAAATAAGAGAGTGATTTTAAAATAAAACAAACTCCTCTAAAATCAATAGTCCTATGTCTTCTCTATCTTACTGTCGTCTCGGATTTCATAACTTATTCAAGAGCTCTTGGAATTGGGGCACAGAAAAAAACTGAATGAGCTCCAAGGAACGAGGCTGTTCTTCCAACTCGGGGCTTTCTGATGGAGGCTGAATGGAGGTTTCATGATGGCCTCGGATTATCCTGTTCCCCGAAACACTACTTTGCTCCCAGGCCTGTCCATTTAAATGAAAAGTCAACTTTTTTCTTCCCAATAATATTCACTTAAGATGACCGCCATGCAACTTTTCTGGCGGTCAGTGACTGACATATTCATTGCATCATTATCATGCAAAAATTCAAGGAAGAAGAAACGTTTCTCAAAATGGGTATCACAGAGGGAAGAAAAGCAGGTAACTAATCACCACGTGAGCTTGATCTGTAACCAGACGTTTATTAACATTCTATAAAGCGGATCAGATGTGGCAGGTATAAAAAGCTTTTGCAGAATGATCCGTTTCTGTAAAGCACTAGACAATTAAGTGAAATTCAATCAAAGCGTCCCTGGGAAATGCAGTAACGTACTCACCTAGCGGGATTTAACCCAGAACAGCCTTTGGTTTTCAAGTTTATGTTGTGACTCGTGTAAAGTGTTGGGGAAAAGAAGAGGGGGAGACAGGAAAACGATTCAGGGCTTGAGACCCGGCCACCATCCATTCACCAAAAGGAGGGCCGGGGACCACGTCAGCACCGAGCTCTGTCGGCCGGGAACGGAGGTAAGGGCGGTCTTTCACTGGTAAGGAACGATTACCTATTTTCTGGCTGGTGGCTTTTAGTTTCTGTGATCTTTGAGCAGTGTGTGTCCTGCCAGCCTAGGGTGAGAATGACCAAGCGGACTTAGAGGCCTTCCGGGAGATGTTTCAAAGTCAAGTATGAAGGCTCACCACTCTTCGAAGAGGAGAAGGCAAAGAGAGGGCAAACTCAGAGAAACGGAGGTTGTGAGAAAAGGCTGGATGGACTCAGCCGGTGGAGCCCAGAGGCTCCCTGCCCGCCAAGTGCTCCCTGTACTGGTGGGAGGGGGCATGGTGTGTTCGTCTGGGAATCAGGCCCAGGGCCACCCCCGCCCCTCCCACTTGTGACACGTGCCCAGGGTGGGGGGGGGCGGCGGGGACAGTGCATCTCCGCACAGCTGGGCAGGCTGCTTCACCGAATACACATTCCGGGGGCAAGTGGGGCGAGGCTGAGAACAGGGGGACAGAAAACCTCTAACTCTGATCGGACACTTAAAAAAATTCAATTAAAAGAACTTCTGGGAATTAAATATACTTTATTGGCCAACGGAGAGCTCAGGCAACTGGTACCAAGAGAGAGGCTCAGGGAGACAAGCTCATGAAAGCGGCGCAGGCTGAAGTCCTCAAATGACACTTTCAGTGCCCTTGAACTTGTAGACGACAGATCTGCCCTTCTGCACCTCGGGCTGGGTTCTCCCACTTATAAAGATACAAACGCATATAAAGATGCAAACGCAGACTGCCCGGCTGGAAAGAAACGAGCCTCGAGTTACCTGTTCCGTTTCCATCTAGTCCCCGCAAATAAGGAAAGCCGTCCACCTCCGAGGGGGAGCCGGCGGCCGTGAGAAAAGCTGTCAGGTCACTGTAGCTGGTGTTCTCCGGCAGCCGCAGAGCTCTCCTCTGGAAATGCACGCGAGGCTGCGGCCGGGCACCTGCGGAAATGAACCCTGGAGTTACCTCTCGGAGGGGCGGTTTCTGTTTCCAGAAAACGCAAACCCCGGAAAAGCTCCTCTAAGGTTTCAGCGTGGCTTCCCCGTCTCCACTCCTCTCGACATCCCCTCACATCGCCCATTCTCGCGGGCACAGAGATGTGACAGCACGTTATTATGGGGAGAGAAATAACAGCCCATTGTCACGTTTGCTTTCACACAGAACGTTATTTAGGTTTTTCACAAAAAGCTCTGTTTGTGAGCAGTCTTTTCACTGCCCAGCCTTCGCCTATGGGTGGGGGTAGCGTTTTGGGAAAAAGTCCACGTAAGTGAAATGAGTAGGTGACAATTAATCTCTTGATACAAACAAGGCAGGAGAGACCCTTTGACACCGTTACAGACACATCCTTAGTCTTCCTGGTAAAATCTGGTCCAAGCTGAAGCAGAGCAGGGCAACAGACCAGCAGCTGGACAAGACACTGCAAATAAGAACCCACAGTAATGAGTCCTTTCCCTTCGGCGGACGCTGCCTTTTGGCATTCCATCCACTCCGGTGGGTGCATCTGACTCGCGACGGATCATGTTACAGATTCGATGATGAGCCTCTTGAAAGGATGTGAGAACTGCTCTTTTCAGCAAACTCAACTCTGTGCAGGATGGCTTGAGCCAGTGACCCTGTTATGCAGTTACCTTGTGACACCATCCGCAGTTTGACTTTGCTCCAGGTCTTATTTTGACTGTAAAACCTGAACCCGTTTTTATCTATTGCTGTAGCGAGGGTCACAAGACGCAGACGTGCTATATCAGTTTGCACACACAACCAGCAAAAACATCGTGAAGACAAAAATGAATAGAGATGGGAGTTGGAGCATTTCCCGATGGAAGTACACATCTCTCTGGGTTAAAATAAAGTGGTTCCTTGGACTTCCCTGGTGGTGCAGTGGTTAAGAATCTGCCTGCCAATGCAGGGGACACAGGTTCAAGCCCTGCTCTGGGAAGATCCCACATGCCACGAAGCAACTAAGCCCGTGCACCACAACTACTGAGCCTGCAAGCCACAACTGCTGAGCCCGTGTGCCACAACTACTGAAGCCCGAGTGCCTAGACCCCGTGTTCCGCAACAAGAGAAGCCACCGCAGTGAGAAGCCCAGGCACCGCAACGAAGAGTAGCCCCCGCTCGCCACAACTAGAGAAAGCCCGGGTGCAGCAACAAAGACCCAACGCAGCCAAAATCAAATTAATTAATTAAAAAAATAAATAAAGTGGTTCCTCAAACGTGGTGGTCTGCCCTGATGTTCTGCTCATCATATATCCCACCCCAGCCTTGAGGGAGGCCACGTTTCCCTGTGGTCGGCTGGGGGCTTCCTCTTCCCCACCCACGGATGTCCTGACACAACAGCCCTGCCCAGAGTTCATGGTCTTTATGTCTACACCAAGGTTCCTCTTCACCCTGGATCAGAAATTTTTAAAGGGGACTTACCTAGTGGCACAGTGGTTAAGACTCCGCGTTCCCAATGCAGGGGGCCCGGGTTCGATCCCTGGCCAGGGAACTAGATCCCGCATGCATGCCACAATTAGGAGTCTGAATGTCGCAACTGGGGAGCCCATGTGCTGCAACTAAGGAGCCCTCGAGCCACAACTAAGGAGCCTGCCTGCTGCAACTAAGACCCGGTGCAACCGAAAATATTAATAAATAAATAAATATTTTTTTAAAAAAGAAATTTTTTTTTTTTTTTTTTGTGGTACGCGGGCCTCTCACTGTTGTGGCCTCTCCCATTGCGGAGCACAGGCTCCGGACGCGCAGGCTCAGCGGCCATGGCTCACGGGCCCAGCTGCTCCACGGCATGTGGGATCTTCCCAGACCGGGGCACGAACCCGTGTCCCCTGCATCGGCAGGCGGACTCCCAACCACTGCGCCACCAGGGAAGCCCTAAAAAAGAAACTTTTAAGGGAGGAATAAGCCTATCAAGAAGCGTTCTAGGGGAATTCTCTGAAGGTCCAGTGGTTTGGACTCTGTGCTTTCACTGCCGAGGGCCCGTGTTCAATCCTTGGTCAGGGCACTAAGATCCTGCAAACTGCAAAATAAAATAAAATAAAAAGCAGTGTTCTAGAATAACGGAGCTCTGGAGCTCCAAGGATCAACCAATCCAAGTCTCTTCTGACAGGTGAGCCCACAAAATGGACTCACCACCAACACAGACTTAGGGGGTGGGCTGCCTTGACCATGTGTGACCAAGGCGGTCATGACGGCCCCTGAAAATCACTGACTGCATTTCTCAGATGACTGGTTCTCCATAAACACTGGTCCAGCTCTAGATCCCATGGGAGCCAGGTGCCCAAACTCACAACAGTCCTATCTGAAGCTAAGTGGACATGGACGTCGGTCCTGTTCTAGACCATCGATGCCCTTTCTTGGTCCCTAAAACAAAGCTATGGTGATGCACTGGCATCCACATAGCTGAATCTTCTCACTTTCAGCTCTTGTGAGTCTGCTCTCTTTGTCCTCTGATTTCACATGACAGCAATGCCTTCCTGCTGTCACCTCCTCGGTCTGCGCAGGGCTCAGATGCCTCACGCTCCCAGGGGGTGGGGCGTTCTCCACGCCGGCCCGGAGCATCGTGCCTCACCCCATCCCTTTTCCCGCAGCCCGCTTCCCGCACATGCTGTCTGCCTCTTTCCTTCTTCTCCGAGCTGCCCTCAGAGACGGAAGGTCAAAGCAAACCCTTTCTCGTCCATCTCCTCACCCCCAACTATGTGACAACATTCTCTCCTCCTGTTATCATTTTCTTTCAATGCTAGTGAATGTCCTGCAATATGTTTCCTCTTGTCCACCGTTCTTCAGCCTAAACAATGCTGCTGCCGCCTGGGTTTCATGCACTGGCAAACGGGGAACTCGCTACTAGGAAGGACAGAAGGGCGTGTCTGCAGCGTGATGGCGCAAAGAGGGGCTTGTTCTCACAAGGGTCAAGGCAGAAAGCAGGGGCCAGGCGGGTTACCCCAGAACACCGTGGGTCCTGTGTGCCCTTCCGGGCCCCGTGAGATGGGCAGGTTGAAGTCACCGTGAAGGCCCCTTTGGCTGAAAGGAAGAGCACCCACTCATCCTGGACCACGGAAAAGGGGACGTTGCTGAAAGATGAAGGGGAGTCCTGCTGAGCGCCAGGAAACTAGCCCAGCCAGGCCTTATGGGGACCAGCCTGGGACCCGGACACCACAACCGAGGCCGTTCCCAGCTCTCGGGCCACTGGGCGTCTCATTCCCATTCTTTTTTTTTTTTTTTTTTCTGATTTTAAATTTTAATAAATTGAAGTTTAAAGAAGTCCTCCTTAAATTCAATTTAAAATGGTATCCCTTTCAGATTGAGGGAGATTTTAAAGAGGTGTCTACTTTTGTCATTGGTTCCTCATTTTTTTTTAATGTTTTTTACTCTATTGAGAGATGTTAGGTTTTAGTTCTTCTCATTTATTTATTTTTTGGCTGCGTCGGGCCTTAGTTGCGGCACATGGGATACTTCTTTGCAGTGCGCAGACTTCTCTCTAGTTGTGGCGCTCTGAAGCCTGTGCAGGCTCAGTAGTTGCGGCACGTGGGCTCTCTAGTTGAGGCATGCAGCCTCAGTAGTTGTGGCGCATGGGCTCCAGAGCATGTGCGCTCTCTAGTTGAGGCATGCAGCCTCAGTAGTTGAGGCACGCAGCCTCAGCAGTTGTGGCGCGCAGGCTTAGTTGCCCCGTGGCATGAGGGATCTTAGTTCCCCGACCAGGGATCGAACTGGAGTCCCCTGTGTTGCAAGATGGATTCTTAACCACTGGACCACCAAAGAGGTCCCAGTTCCTCATTTTTTTTAGTTGAAGTATAATTTAATTACAACATTGTGTTAGTTTCAGGTGAACAGCAAAGTCATTCAGTTATATGTATATTTTTTCAGATTATTTTCCATTATAGATTACAAGATATTGAATATTATTCCCTGTCTTATACAGTAGGTCCTTGCTGCTTATCTATTTTATATAGAGTAGTGTGTGTCTGTTAATCCCAAACTCCTAAATTATCCCTTACCCCTTCCCCTGCTCTTTCCCCTTTGGTAACCATGAGTTTGTTTTCTATGTCTGTGAGTCTATTTCTGTTTTGTAAATAGATTCATTTGTATTATTTTTTTAGATTCCACATATAAGTGATATCACATATCATCACAGTTCAGTGTCTTTCTGTCTGTCTCTGTGTATGTGTCTATTTCTCTCTGCCCCTGTGCGTGCTTCTCTCTCTGCCTTTTTGTCTCTGTGTGCATGTCTCTGCCTCTGTCTCTCCCTGGCACACCATGCGTTTCAGTGGGAGACCCACCTCTCCCCACTCCTCTTCCCCTGCTGCCCCCCTTCCCTTTTCTGTGCAGAAGAATTCACTCCCTGAACAGACACCGTGTCTGTCCCCCACTTCTGGAGGAGTGGGGGGCACAGAGGGGCGATGCTGGGGCAGGTTTACTCGAAGAG
Source organism: Pseudorca crassidens (assembly GCF_039906515.1). Lineage (NCBI taxonomy): Eukaryota > Metazoa > Chordata > Mammalia > Artiodactyla > Delphinidae > Pseudorca > Pseudorca crassidens. The sequence continues at coordinate 191,878,760 of NC_090296.1, forward strand.
GGTGTGGCTGGTCCAGCTGCTTTGACACACGCTGTGAACACACGCTGTGATGCCGCTGGGGGATTGAACACAGGAGCACGGGCTCTGCCTGATGAAATGCCCCGAGAAACGTCTGAGGGGTGTAAGGGTCGAAGTACTCTGAGCCGCAGCGTAAATACGATCTAAAGTGGGTACATGTCGGGTTGGGGGGTGGTTATGCTCTTAAGCCTAAGTTTACGGATTAAAGCTGCTGAGTTCCCACGCATTTCAGGAGGGGGACCTGACTGGGTGGGGAGGGGAGGATGGAGGGGGACGGGTCTGTCCCTCTTCTGTGGATGCCTCTCCTCCACACTCCCCACAGCAGCTGTGTCATCCTCCATCCTCCTTGGGGCTCCACCATTATCCCCCCAGTGCTCAAATGCAACTCTACTAAAAACACTGGGGTGGGCTTCTCGTTGCGGTGGCTTCTCTTGGGAGCACGGGCTCTAGGCACGTGGGCTTCAGTATTTGCGGCATGTGGGCTCAGTAGTTGTGGTTCATAGGCTCAGTAGTTGTGGCGCACGGGCTTAGCTGCTCCGCAGCACGTGGGATCTTCCTGGACCAGGGTTCGAACCCGTGTCCCCTGCATTGGCAGGCGGATTCGTAACCGCTGCGCCACCAGGGAAGCCCCCTCCGGCTGCACTTTAAAATCTTTTTTCCCTCTTCTCTGCTGCCTCTTCTGCCCCTGCGCTCCCCCAAGGTCAACCCGAGTTTCCTAACTTTTGCTTGTTTTATTGCAAGACGTGACTCGATCTACTATTCTTGCCTTCATCAAAAACCTCTCTTCAGAAGCTTTTCCTCCCCAACCAACACATATACTCCTTTCTTCCTCAGCTAGAAAAACCACAGCAAGACACCACTTTCGCTCTTATCCCCCCGTAAGCCTCCTCTCTTTCCCCTCAACGCCCAGGGACGTGGCTTTCACCCCCCTCCCCCACGCCGCCCTTGGAAATGTCACCTGATGACTGTATAATCTGCAAACCCGTGACCCTGGCTCGCCTTCCTGCCTCCAGCTACTCACAATGATGCGCGCTGTTCCCCGCCCCCGCGCGGGGTCACGGTGCTGCACTCCGCTCTCCCCAGAGTAGCCGGCTTTTTCCTCTATGAGTGCTTGTTTCTCCTCCTGCTTCGGATGCGACAGCTCCCGAAGGCTCACCACAGTCGCCTCTGCTGTTCCTGACTCTCTCCTGACTTGCCTGACTCTCCTCCCTGCTGGAGCCTCACCAGTTACCTTCCGGTCGTGCCGGGGACTCCACGCCTGCATTCCCGCCGCCTCTGCACCTCGACTCGGATGCCCGTCAGACACTGAAGTCATCACTACCTTCTGTCCAACTTAAAGCCCCGCTCCCCCCCGACACCTGTGTTTGACTCCAGGTTGCCACCATCGCTTTTCGTCACACAAGTGCCAGGACGGCCCAATCTTCCCTTATCAACGTTTCTAGCATCTTCTTTTCCCTCCGTCCTGCCTCCACCCTACACTACCCTGTGACGTGACCCCTCAACTATTGCAAAAGTCTCCTAACTTCCCCTGTGTTTCAGCCTCACCCCTTTCCCGCCTCATCTACTGATGGTTCTCCAGTTCCACTCTCATCACCGCCTTTCCCCACCCAGAAACCTTCAATGGATCCACCGCTTCCCAAATTAACAGCGGCAACAACCACAGACCAACACAGACCCGAACTGCTGCCCCACTTCTCTCATGGGAGGTGTAGTTCAGCACTTTAGAATTTACAAAGATCTTACATACACATTATTTCACTAAATAATCTACAGCAGGATAAAAAGGTGTGGTACATGTACACAATGGAATATTACACAGCCATAAAAAGAACAAAATAATGCAGCCGTTTGCAGTGACAGGGATGGACTTAGAGATTGTCATACTGAGTGAAGTAAGTCAGACAGAGGAAGACAAATATCCTATGATACCGCTTATGTGTGGAATCTAAAAAAAGGGTACAAATGAACTTGTTCACAAAACAGCAACAGAGTCACAGAGGCAGAAACAAACTTATGGTTACTAGGGGATAAGGGGGGAGAGATAAATTGGGAGATTGGGATTGACATGTACACACTACTATATACAAAATAGATAACTAATAAGGACCTACTGTATAGCACAGGGAACTCTACTCAATACTCTGTAAGGGCCTATATGGAAAAAGAATCTAAAAAAGAGTGGAGATATACATATATATATATATATATATATACATATATATATATATATATGACTGATTCACTTTACTGTACACCTGAAACTAACACAACATTGTAAATCAACTAGACTCCAATAAAAATTAAAAAAAAAAAAAAAAAACCTACAACAATCCCGTGAAGAAGGAGCTCTCTCCTCTCTTTACGGGGTAGGAAACTGAGGCCCAGAGAGGCCCACAGTCATTCTGTTTGCACGAGGTGGAAATGAATTCTTTGAATTCCGACCTCTGCGTCCCTTCCTAGCACACCTGCCCACGTCAGAACAGATGCTCTGCTATTACTGCCCACGGCCCTCATCCTCTGGCCCATGCAGCTCTGCTTCTGCTCACGAGCTCACGTTCTTCCCCGCATCTGGAGCTTCCCTGCATCGTCTCTATTTGCAGATCCTACCCGTCATGCAAGGTGCACCTCCATTGCCACCTCTCCTGTGTGGCCTTTCTGGATCCCACCCCAAGCTCTAAACTCTACTTGTATGTCTCTTACAGAACCCATCTTCCTGCGCCTGGTATTGTATTTATTTGTGTATTTGAGCATCTCCCTAACCAGAGGCGCCATGAGAAGAGGACATGCGTAGGAGCATCACTGTGTATATCTCTCTGTTTCTATCTCTCCTCCACCACCTTTGAGCTGAGTGACTTTGGGGTTTGGGTTCTTTATCTTGAAAGTGGGTGTGGCCCACGCCTGTCTCATGATATGGCTGCTAGGATGTTAGCTCAGAACACACATGCATTGATACGATGCCTCACATTGCCTCCTGGTACATACCAGGTACGGGATCAGCAATAATTTCCCGCCGCCTCTCCCCGTTTAGATGGCAGCTCCTTAAGAGCAGGTGTCCTGTGAAACCCATGGTACCACGTTCTGGGAATGCTTATAGGATTAAATGTAAAGATGAGTTATTCCGGGCAACTCACTGGGTCCTAGTAATGGTCTGTCTCAATTCTGACTAGGTCACCATCCCTCATTCTCAGCACTATTAACGTTTGGGGCCACAAAGGCACTTCTCTGCTGGGGGACAGGGGCTGTCCTATGCATTGTGGCATCTACCCACTAGATGCCAGGAGTGGCTCCCAAGCTGTGACATTGCCAGGTGCCCCTGGGGGGAAACTGCCCCTGACTGAGAGGATTCCACAAGATACTCTGAGCGTCCTCAGAATGACCCAGAGGACACGGACAGAGTCTCCTCTGCCCCGGGGCACAGGATACATGATGGGGAAGAGGATGAAGGTCCTGACATCCTAGGACTCCAGGGTAGAGAAGGTAGTCATGGCAATGGCTGAATCATCATACTGTTTTGATGCCAAAATAGAGGGTTACGCCCAAAAAGTACAGGAGAAGCTTCAGCAGAGAACCGTCAACCACCCAGGAGAGAAATTCCAGGGGTGACAGACATCTGGACCGTGGCTAGAGGCCAAGGCCTCCCCGTGAGCCCCGTGCAGGCTGTGTGGGCTCCGGACAGAGGGGGAGTCTCGTGAAGGGCCTGGTGCACCCCGCTCAGGAGTCTAAACTCGAGGCAACCTGCAGGGGAGAGAGTCTCCGGGGGTTCTCGGAACGGGAGTGAAGGAATCGTGTTCGTTTTTACCAAATGCCGATAGCAGAGTTGGGGGTGGCTGTGGGTAGAGAAATCCTAGAGTCAGAGCGTCAGCCAGGCTCCTGTGAGATGTTCGGTGAGAAATGACGTAGCTGCAAATAAAGACAGTGGCCTCGGGGAAGAAAACAGAGGAGGTGGCTGGAGCTGAAAGCCACTTTTCGAATGTGGGCGAGGCGGGGAAGGGAGAACCGGGGAGGAGACGGGGAAGCGGTGAACAGGAGACAAGGAGGGAGGGGAAGTGCAGGAAGAAGGACCCCAGCTCGGGGATGCAGGGAGGACGAGGCCACCGGAGCTGGCACGAGAAATCCCTAAAGGAAATTCTCGAGGGCAGACGGCTCCGAAGTTTGAGTGGGAAAGGAAGTGAGGAATAGGGATTGAGATGGGTTTCCTTGGAAAGGCGGGCTTCGTAATTCTGGGAGCTGAGAAGGAACCAGAGGAGAAAGATGGAAGATTCGGCGCAAACAGAGGGAGGTGGGAGGGGAGGAGATTAGACGAGGGATTGACTGTGATGTGAAGAGGCTCCTGGTGGGAGAGGAGCCACGGGGAGACACGTCACAATGTCCCCTTAGAAGGGGATGCAGAAAAGCAGGCCACAGAAGCAGCCTTCCCCGATGGCCTCTGGGTTCCCTGGACCCACCGTCAAGGTCATGGCTAAGAGGAGGGCATGCAGGTCGGGGGTGTGTGCAGAGCGTGGGAGAGTCTGACAGCACTGCCTGGGGAACAGAAAGGGGACTGTCCTGGGGACCGTAAAGAGAGCAGCGCAGGGCCCCGCAGGATGGACACTGCTGGTTTGGGTGGTACCAGCTGGCCTGATGACAGTGCAGCCACGAGCAGCCTGGGGCATCTTGACGGTACTTTCTTATTTACCGTCATCACATTCTGAGTCGACAACGTGCTGTTTCTCCCGAGACAGCGTGAAGGTCTGAGAGAGCCGGAAGTAGAGCAACGACTCCTACCTTATGGTTCATCGTCGTGAGGTTACATTTTGGAATCATCATCAAACTCCTCCTTGAAAGCTTCCAGTTCCTCAGCAGAGTACAAAAAACTCTCAAAGAAAATGATCCTTATAAAGCAATTGACAAGTGTTCTCTCTCTCCACTCTCCTATGATCTCATTGCAAAGTTTAAAAGCCATTTGCACTATCATATGATCCAGCAATTCTACTCCCGGGTATATATCCGAAGAAAATGGAATGAAAACACTAATTCAAAAAGACACATGCACCCCAATGTTCATAGCAACATTATTTACAGCAGCCAAGATGTGGAAGCAACCTAAGTGTCCATCAACAGAGGAATGGATAAAGAAGATGTGGTACAAATACACAGTGGAATACTACTCAGCCATTAAACAGAACAAAATAATGCCATTTGCAGCAACATGGATGGACCGAGAGGGTATTAAACTTAATGAAGTGAGACAGACAAATACTGTATGTTTTCATCTATATGTGGACTATAAAAACTAAAACAAATGAATGACTAAAACAAAACAGAAACAGACTTGTAGATACAGAGAACAAACTCATGGTTTCCATTGGGGAGAAGGGCAAGACAGGGGTAGGGGATTAAGAGGTATAAACTACTAGGTATAAAATAAACAAGGTACAGGATATAAGATACCACATACGGAATATAACCAATATTTTATAATAACCTTAAATGCAGTATCATATATAAAAATATCAATCACTATGCCCTACATCTGAAGCTAATAGAACATTGTAAATCAACGATACTTCAATAAAAAAAAATGTAAAAAAAAATGTAAAAGCAATTTGCAAGCATTCTGTGATAACGAGCATACTTTTAGACCCAGCCTCTGTTGGGAAAGATCCCTATACGTAGTTAATCAATGACTATGTTGGTCCTTCCCCTTCACCACACTGTTATCATAAGACTGCTCCAGGCTTTCTATATAAAATAGTGTCAACAATGACAACGCAATCACTTTCCTCACTTTTCAAATGAAATCGAATGCTAAGGCCAGTTCCATTGGAAACATGCATTTACTGTGTGTGTGTGTGTGTGTGTGTGTGTGTGTGTGTGTGTGTGTGTGTGAAGGCACTGCACATAATCCCACCTCGTCTGATGGGAATAGTTTTAGGGTGTGTATGGTCAGAATTTAAATAGATACCATACCTAGAGAGAGGAAAACAAGTGAGTAGTCTTTTATTCTTCAAGGAAAACTCTCATTAACCATGAGCTTATTCTAGTTTATTTGGTTGTAAACATTTCAAAACAAAAACTTCACCTGAAGCATTGAACATCTTCCCATAGAGAACATCCCCGCCTCTCCTGTCTCCACCTCTCTCACCCAGTGGCCTTTGTGCTTTCAAATCTTTTGCTTCGGTGTCACGTAAAATCAAACAATGGGGCATCACCCAAAACTATGCACATAACACGGGTGAGGCTTTGTCAAACTGTCATCACACTACCTCCCCATTTCCTTGGGGGGATCATCTGACACACGGTAACATCCAAGCAACACACAAAAACTCAAACGGCTGACAGTACTTACAGTTCTGATCAGCAAGAGTTTATGTTTTTCTCCTCTGATTCCATTAAAAAAAAATAAATGCACCTACACTTGACCAGTTTGAGAATAAAAATTTGATGTATTATTTAGAAATTCAGTTCTGTATTCGCTTTATGGAACAGAACTGCAAAGACCAAAAATTATCTACACGTGGCTCTCCTTCCAACTGGTAAGAAAACGTGAAACAAATTCACCCAGTGTTATTCCTGCCGTGCCTCAACTCTACTGAGACAAGGAAAAGTACAACTAGCAATAGTTAAATTCACGAAGTGGCGTAAGTTAAAAAATTAAAATGTAGACAATTTTAAAAAGCTGGAATGTAAATGAGATTTTTGGCAAGGGAGAAATAAATGGTTCTCAGTTTCCGGTTACATAGAGGAGGGAAGTGATACACTAGACTGAATAAATTAACCATAACAAAAGCTACCATAACGAAAGCTGCCATGAATGTCTTACATCCTTGGGTTTCTAACACGACCATACTTCCTGCTCCTCAGAGAGAGAGAGTTACTCAAATACTCTGTATGTCTGTGTGCGTGTGTGTACATGTGAACGGTCCTCTTAGCAGGCACAACAAAGAAAATAATTAAACCGAGCTTGAGTGATCTATACAGGAAGTGCAAAGAAAGGTGGGATTTGGACAGTTTTTAAATATTTACTCAATCCTTCAGTGAATTGCTCATTGTGGACGGATCCGAAGGCGGGCATGGGGCCAGGCCCTGGGGATGCTAAGGTGAACGTGACCCCCTCCTTGTTCTTCAGGTTTTTCAGTTTTAGTCCGGGAGGTAAGATATTACTACCAAATAGGGCAGAAGGGGCGGCATCGGATACAGAACCCCCAGCTGGAGGGCTGTTTTAATCCATCCTCCTGGTTACTGGTAAGGACAGGAGGGGGCATAAGGGAGACAGGATGTGTGGAATCCAAGGCTGGAGCCGGGGGTGGGGGGTGCGCGGAAGGCACGAGCCTGGGTCTGGGCTCAGGGCAGCTCTGGGACCATGTGGCAGGAGTTTGTGGATTTCACCTGAATGCTGTACCATTAACATGACTCCACAAATCCCGGTCTGCGGTCTGCTTCTCTCTGGCCTGCTACCAACTAGCTCCTTTTCTGACTCATACTTTCTGTTCCCTTCAAACCTGGGCTTGCAGATGACCTGGTGTAATTACAGACCCACTGCATCTCGTGACCACACAGTCAGCTGAGAGTCTCATCTCTTCTGGGTTCTCAGTCCCACCCCGGTAAAAGGAAGAGAGAGAAGAACTGACGGCTCCAGCGATTCTCCTCCAGCTGGGTCCCAGCCCCTGGCCACACTATGGACTGGTGACCCCTCTGAGTCGGGGGTCCCTTGGCAGCCGAAGGTGAAGGATAAGACACTGGCATGAATCTCGTCTCCAGGGAAGACACAGAAAAGACCTCCTGGAGGGTGTGGCCTTGAAGTGGGTCTTGATGTCCAAGGAGAATTTGAAGAGAGATTGGGAAGATGGGGTGGGACATCTCAGGTGGAAAATAGAAAAAGAAATTCAGTTAGGCTAGAACACAAGACATGGAGGAGAAGAGCCCTTAGGAGGGAGGTTGAGGCCAGGTCAGGAGGCCGGGGCATGCTGCGTAAGGAGGTGGGATTTCACTCTGTGGGCAAAGGGTTCTGCTCCAGGAAGATCACTCGGGCAGCTCAGTGCAAGGTGTGTTGGGAGGAGACACAAGAGATGGGACATCTGGTTGATCTTCTCAAGTCCAGCGCCAACGCTAGCTCAGCGAGCGGACACCAGCACACTGGCTGGAGGCCACTGCAGTGGCCCGGGTGGAGACCGAGACCGGGACTGAATCAGGGCATGGGCCATGCAGTGCAAATGTGCAACATGTGGGCAGCAGAAAGAAGGCAGGTGTGGGACTTCCCCGGCGGCACAGTGGCTAAGACTCCACGCTCCCAACGCAGGGGGCCTGGGTTCGATCCCTGGTCAGGGAACTAGATCCCACATGCGTGCCGCAACTAGGAGTTCGCATGCTGCAACTAAGGAGCCTGCCTGCCGCAACTAAGACCCAGTGCACCCAAACAAACAAATCAATCAATCAATAAATCTTTAAAAAAAAAAAAAAGAAGGCAAGTGTGGGCAGACCGAGGGATAACCACTGTGGGATTACTCGGGCTAAAGGGCCAGGCTGGCCATAACTCTGTGTGACTCATGGGAGATGTAGGTCATCAGGACTGTTGCACGTTCAGAAGGTGACTCTGCTTACGGAGGGCAGACGACACGAGCACCGAGGTCCTTCATGAACCCCCTCGGAGCCACTGGAGGGGACAATTCAGCATCGGGGCTGGAAGACGGCAGGGAGAAGCAGAGCAGGGGGCGGCGAGGAGGCCTGGCACCACGATGGGGTAAAGCGTGGCCATAACAATGGACCCTGTGGGCTGCAGTTTGAGTCCTTGTCACAAACACCTTCCTAAGGTTAGTGCCGCTCCTGGGCAGGGGGACTGGGAAGGGATGACCCATGAGGGTGCCGGGCACGTCAAAGGTGGCCGTGAAGGAGAAGAGCTCGACAAAGGGAATTGTGGGGCTGAAAGGGAAGTCAGAGGAGGAAGGGGTGCAGGGAAGATGCTCTGTGTGTAGATACAATCTCTGCCCCTTCTCATCAGTGGCGACCTTCCAGGTAACGGTGGCAGCCACCAGAGGCTCAGGGCCAGGGGCTGTCCAGCCCTGAGTGTAAGGAATTGGGATTTTATTCCAAGTACAATGGGAAGACCACTGAAGAATGGAAGCAAGGCGACTTGATCGCTGTAACTTTGTGAAGATTAGATTACAGGTTGGCAAGAGTGGGCACAGGGCAACCAGTGAGAAACCCACCGCAGTTCTCTGGGGGAAATGGTGGTGTCTTGGATTCAGGAGGCAGCAACACCTATGGAGAGAAGAGGGTCTGCAGGAGAACCGGATGTGAGGAGAAGAATCAAGGATGATTCCTAGAGTCTTGGCTGGAAGCGTAGGTGTGCGTTTACACCATTCACTGAGATGGAAGGTAAAAAACATCAAGAGTTCTGTGCGTCTCTGCTGAGACTGAGATGCCTGGCAGACGCCCAAGTCAAGACGTCAAATAAGGGCCTCCCTCTAGGGGGAAATTGGGAGTAATCAGTGCCCAGGGTGCATGAAAGCCATGGGTCTGTGAGCTCCTCTAGGGAGAGCATTGGGAAGAAGAAACAGAGGCCCAGGACAGTCATGGGAGCGTCCAGAGAAGAAGTAACCGACAGCTGGAAAGAAAGGCAAGGCATGATACAGAAGCGAAAGGAAGAAAGTCTCAAGACAGAGTGACCAGCTGTCTGTGTTGAATGTTGTGCGGACATCCCGGGAGAGGAAGAGAGGTGACCTTAGGTCTGGTCGCACGGGGGCCATAAGACACTCTGATGAAGCGCTGAGGGAGGAGCCCGGACCGGAGTGTGCTGAAGAGGCAAGGAGAGGCGAGAAAGCAGAGATGAGGGAGCAAAGTCCTTCCCAAAGGACAGCAGAGAAGCAGGGCAGCGGCTGGAGCACAGGACGCTCAGGGGAGCATTTCTGGGGGATACACGGGCTTGAACGCTCACCCGCTACAGAGCGGGAGAAAACGGCAGTGTGGGAGTGACAGGGCACGAAACAGCCATCTCGGAGAGTCAGAAAACAAGTAATTAGGAAGTGGCCTCGGTCCTGCAGGGCTGATGCCCACCTTGAGGTCTGTGTAACCAGTGGATGCAGCTGTGAGGTTTCCTCCAGCCACTTGTTCTGGTGTGGCCATGAGCGGCTGAGGTCACCCAGGGTCAGAAGTTACTTATTCAGGCAAAGACAGGAGCATTATTCACAAAAGCCAAGACACGGAAACAACTGAAGTTTCCACTGATGGATGAAGAGATACAGGAAATGTGTGTACACACACACACACACACACACACACACACACACACACACACACGTATATGTATATATATGCAATGGAATGTTACAGTAAGTCCCCTACACCTTCAAGTTGCAAACTTTTCAAAGATGCGAATGTGCGTTCCATCAACGTCAGGCATGAGTGAAATTGCCGCCTGCCCTCCGTCTCCTGTTGCTGAGGATCCTTCAGCTCTACCGTCGCCCACCTCCTCTCCCTCCTCCAGTCAGTAACTCTTCTTGCCGGCTCACTCGATGCCAGCCCCTGCATGCCGGCTGTTGTGCTGTACTACTGTGCTTTTCAAGGTACTGTACGGTAAAATTTTAAATGTTTTCTTTATTTTTTGTGTTTTTTTATGTATTATTTGTGTGAAAAGTATTCTAAACTTATTACAGTACAGTACTATATAGCCAGTTGTGTTAGTTGGGTACCGAGGCTAACTCTGTTGGACTTAAGAACAAATTGGACTTACGAACGTGCTCTCGGAACGGAACCCGTTCGTATGTAGGGGACTTACTGTCTTCAGCCATAAAAAAGAAGGAAATCCTGCCATTTGGGACAACATGGATGGACCTGGAGGCTATCACGCTTAGTGAAATAAATCAGACAGAAAAAGACAAATCCTGTAGGATGTCACCTATAAGTGGAATCTTAAAAACAAACAAACAACCTATAAGTGGAATCTTAAAAACAAACAAACAAACTCACAGAAACAGAACAGACTGGTGGTCACCAGAGGCGGGAGGTGACGAGAGCAGATAAAGGTGGTCAAAGGGCACAAACTCCCAGTTATAAAATGAGTAAGTCCTGGGGATGTGACGTACCGCATGGTGACTACAGTTAACGATTCTGTAGTGTATATCTGCCAGCTGCTAAGGGAGTAGATCTTAAAAGTTCTCACCACAAGAAAAAACTCTGTGTGGTGAAGGATGTTAAGTAGACTTACAGTTGTGACCATTGTGGAATATATACACATCTCAAGTCATTAAAGGTATATGTCAACTATATCTCAGTAAGACTGGAGGAGAAAAATTATCTTTCACTTTCTTCCACTGTCTTTCAGTTGTGAAACGACAATAGCAAAGCTAACTAAAGAGAGCTTGGAGGTACCGAGGCCAGTAGGCCCCAGTGTGGTTCCAACGTGAAAGGGTGATGAGGATTCGGTCCTAGCTCTGCTCTCTCTTAGGAGGAGAAAAAATAGTTGCTAACTTAGGACTTTCACTACGCAGATGACATGAAAATCTGTGTCTCTGTTCCTCTTTTCTCTCCTAACTCGAGTTCACGTACGCTCCCAGACGTTTCTACTTATTTCTCTTTACATACGTCTTCTAAGAACAGCACGTGAACCTCCTTGTACGTTCCCACAGCTACTCGATAAAAAAAGGAATAAATCAGGTCACCTTGTTTGCAAATGGCACCTGGATGTGGTCAGGTAGAGAATGACTGGTGTAAAATGGTATTAAAAGAAAGGAATACTGGGGCTTCCCTGGTGGCGCAGTGGTTGAGAGTCCGCCTGCCGATGCAGAGGACACAGGTTCGTGCCCCGGTCTGGGAAGATCCCACATGCCGCGGAGCAGCTGGGCCCGTGAGCCATGACCGCTGGGCCTGCGCGTCCGGAGCCTGTGCTCCGCAACGGGAGAGGCCGCAGCGGTGAGAGGCTCGCGTACCGGAAAAAAACAAAACAAAACAAAACAAAAAAACAAACAAACGAGGGACAAGGGAGAGAAAAAGGCCACACTCGAACACCTAGGAACCTTTTGTTTTTTCTTTTTTTTTTGGTAAGGGAAGAGTTTTTTTTTTTATTGTAAAAAACACATAACATTAAATTTACCATCTTAACCAGTTTTAAGTGTACAGTGCACTAGTGTGAAGTGTATTGACATTGTTGTGCAGCAGATCTCTAGAACCATTTTGTCTTGCAAAACTGAAACTCTAGGGAATTCCCTGGGGGTCCAGTGGTTAGGAATCCGTGCTTCCACTGCAGGGAGCAACTAAGGGGGATTCCCTGTTCGGGGAACTAAGACCCCGCAAGCCATGCGGCGTGGCCAAAGAAAAAAACCCAAAAAACCTGAAACTCTATACTCTCAAATGCTTATGAACCTTTTCAGAGAGACCCCGCCCAATGATCAGTGAGGCGCAGACAGGGTCCGGACTCTGACCCCAGGATGAATATTCTCGCCTTCGGAGAAGAGAGAGATGTGGTGTGAACAGAGGGTAGAGCCCCTTCTTCCCTCTCATGCACTTAAAGGCTGGGCCGAGAAGAAAAAAGGCCACAGCCAAGAGACATTTTACCAAAATGCCAATGTGTCGTGCACCCGTAGGGACCGCAGGCATTGTTACTTCCAGCTGTGGACACATTCACGGCCATCACTACCTGACGAGAGTCATCCCTCACGAGATTTTCAGAGTTGGCCCCAGAGTTACCTTCACGTCTCTTTTTAACTATCAAACATACCTTGGAATCCTGAGACTATTTGGACAACATCTTCATACACCATCAGAGTAGCAGATCGTTCTGGAAGCAGGCCCAGGCTCAGCGAAGAAAACACTGCAGAAACAAGGATGGATATGAGGGAATTCGAACATTTAAATCAAGATGCCCACTCCAGTTTTTTAAGCACTCTGCCTTCCTTGGATTCTCTGATTTCCACTCAGTCGGCAATATTGAGTTTTCGCAGGGTGGCGTAATAATAAATACATATTTGGTCTCTGCCTCTGGTTCCTGCCTCTTAAATCCCTTGTAATTTCCTGAGTGATCAGAGTATCTTTTGTTCTGTTGAGGAGACTCCGGGTGGGCTCCTGGAGGCGGGCTGCTCACCGAAAAGGTCAAGCCATGATGAGAACCTTGGAACGTTCAGTCCCACCTGCCATCCTCCAGAGAGGACAGAGGCGGTGGACAGCTCATGATCGATCATGCCTGCCATGACTGATGAAGCTACCATGAAAGTCCCCAAGGTACGGGCTCTGGGGAACTTCAAGCTGGTGAACAAGTATGTGTGCTGGGAGGATGGTACACCCCAACGCCACGGGGACAGAAGCTCCTTTTGGACCCTTCTGGATCTCCCCCTATTGTACCTCTTCATGTGGCTGTGTATCTGCATCCTTTATAATATCCTTTGCAATAAACCCGTGAATGTAACTGTCTCCCTGAGTTCTGTGAGCCACGATAGTAAATGAACCCAGGGAGGGGCTCATGAGAACCTCTGATTTATAGCTGGTTGGTCAGGTGACAACCCGGGGCTTGTGTCTGAAGTGGTACTTGGTCTTGTGGGACTGAACCCTTAACCTGTGGCTTCTGAGCTAACTCTGGAAAGTTACTGTCAGAACTGAATTGAATTGCAGGTCGCCCAGTCGGTGTCCAGAGAGCTGGAGAACTGGTTGGCTTGAGAAAAAACCCACCCGTCGGGTGTCAGAAGTGCTGTAAACAGAGAGAAAAGAAACCGTTTTTCCTTTAAGTGTTATTAGCAAAAGGCTTTCAAAACGCCCAAAGAGTCCTGCAATCTCTCCTAGAACAACTGCTTGCCCTACAATAGTCAACTATGTATTTTTTATTCGTTAGAAGCTGTTAGTAAAGTATCTGAACCTCCTCCCATTAGGAATCTATTAAAAGTTACAATGTACACCCTGCATGGATGTAACACACTGGGTTACTTTAAAAATATGTGCTTAGATTACTGTGTGCCTCATCATAAAAAAAAAAAACAACAACTTTCTTCCCTACTCTGGGAACTAATAAGATGACAGAACTTGTGCTATGTTTTAAAATTCTTGTTTAAGTACCTGGACTTCCAACTAAAAAATTCACAAAGCCTACGTGTTTCTGGGGAGATCATGAATTTTAAGAAAAAAACAAATCAACATATTATGGAATAACAATCATCACTAACATTACTGAACCCTCACTAACATGTCAGACATTATTCTAGGTGCTTTAATTTTGGTAATTTATTTAACTCTCAAAACAGCTTTATGAAATAGGTATTATTAACATGCCCATTTGACAGGTAAGGGAACAGATTTATGGAGAAGGAATTAACTTGTCCAAGACGCCGCAGCTGGTAAATACTGGAGCCAGGATTTGAACTCTGGAGTCTGACCTCGACTGCTATGCTTCGTGGACTCAAATTCAGAGGCTTCTTGGACTCCATCCAGCCTAAGTCTCTAAGTTTAAAGAGGAGGAAAGGGAGGCCTAGAGAGGTAAAGTAACTTTCAAGGATAATATTAGGAACCAGAAACATCAAATGCTAAGAATATCAATTACTTGGCACAGCCGGCTCTGGACAATGTTGGGGCGACCAGTGAGCGGCTGGCCTTGGACATGACACTTCTCCCTACACATTTATTCCATTTATTTAGCTGCCAACATGTACAAGGCCCAGAGCTAGACGTGCGGAACAGATCAATGTTGGGGGCAGTCTGTGTCCTCAAGGGTTCTACGTTAGAAGGAGACTTGGATGCACAACCCATAGCTGTAGGACAAACAGAACGTGGCAAGTGCCAAGACAAAGATAAGGACGTACCTTGGTGCTGTGAAAACAATTCGGCAGTTCCTTCAAATACTAAACACAGAGTCACCATGTGACCCGGCAATTCCACTCCCAGGCATATAACCAGGAGAACTGAGCATATATGTTCATGCAAAAACCTGCACATGAATGTTCACAGCAGCATCAGTCATACTAGCCAGAAAGTGGAGACAACCCAATAGCCATCATCTGACGGGCAGATAAACGAAACGTGGTCTATCCACACAACGGAATATTGTTCACCCATAAAAAGGAATAAAGTGCTGATTCATGCTGCAACATGGACAGACCCGGAAAACACCATGCTAAGTGAAAGATGCCAGACACAAAAGGCCAACACGCTGGAGGATTCCATTCATCTGCAATATGTGGAACAGGCAAATGCATAGCGACAGAGGGATTAGCTGTTGCTGGGGGCTGGGGGGATGGGAAACAGCGAGTCAATCCTAACGGGCGTGAGGGCTTTTTTGGAGGTGAAGAAAATAATTCTGGAAGTAGACAGTGGTGATGGTTGCACAACCTTGTGAATTATACACTTTAAAATGGTGAATCGGACGGTGATATGCATTATATCTCAAAAATAAATCAATCAAGCAAGAAAAAAAAAAGAATTCACCTTGGGGGTCTAAAGTTGGAAGAAAAATCTATACCAAGTTGCGGGAGGGGGGATCAGGTCCTGTGTGTGAGCCAGGACTGAAGGGAGGAAGCCTGACTTGGGTAATTCCTGCAGAACCACGTCCCAGGGAAACTTAACCTTCTTAAACAGAGATCCCTTCACCCAAGGGCACAGGGCACCTACTGGCCAGGAAAGAAGAACCGGATTGCTGGTGCTGGTAGGGAACAGCTCACCTCCAGACCATGGCTTTGCCCTCCCCGCCTCTCTAGGTAGAGACCTGGACCACACTGCTCCCTTCAAGAGCTCACACAGAGCCTGAAGGCATTTCCTTGGTCCTGAAAACCTGTGTGTTGTCTGGCTTGGGGGACTCTGAGCTGGAATCACCTGTGATTGATCTCTCGAGATGTGTGTGACCATTACAGGATGCTTTGAAACGCTTCTTGCCTATAGCATTTGGTGCTTCCAAACATCAGACATCTGCTCCAGCAAACTCTTCCGCAAACCCTATTTCATATATGAGAAAAGACGATTTCTTGTAATGACTATGATGAGACGTGGGTGGTAGAGACCCCTGCAAGGGCTTCCTGGGCAGGAGGTGGCAGAGACGCCTCAGACCTGCAGGCAGATGGTATATTACCCATCAGAGAGGAGATGCTGACTGCTGTCTTGTTTTTTGATAAGTAGAGAGAAAGGAACATCTGACTCTACCTGGGAGAGGCTGGGACACTTCTGAGCGCAGAGAACAACCACACTGGGAATGAACGGATAGAAGACAAGCTTGCAGAGAGAACAGTAAAGGAACAACAGTGCAGACAAGCACAGAGCGGGTAAAATGCCAGATTCCTTCAGAGAATAACAAACTGCCCAGGGTGACCAGACCGTGAGAAACGTAGGGAGAAGCGGCTGGGGAGGTCCCTGTGTTCTGTTAGTCTAAACTTGATCCTGAGGACCTCAGATGCCTTTAGGCAGACATATAACGTAGTTAGACAGATATCTATACAGGCACACCTCGGAGATGTTGCGGGTTCAGTTCCAGACCACCCCAATAAAGCGAATGTCGCAATAAAGGAAGGCACGTCAATGTTCTGGTTTCCCAATGCATACAGACGTCACGTTTATATTATACTGCAGCCTATTAAGTGTGCAATAGCATCATGTCTAAAAAACAACAGATATACCTTAATTTAAAAGTACTTTATTGCTAAAAAGTGCTAACCATCATCTGAGCCTTCAGTGAGTTGTAATCTCTTTGCAAAAGTAACACGAAAACCACAGATCGCCATAACAAATATAATAATAATGAAATACTGGGAGAATTACCAAAATGTGACACAAACACTCAATGAGCAAATGCTCTTGGGAAAATGGTGCCGATGGACTTGCTCAGTGTAGAGTTGCCACAAACCTCCAATTTGCAAGAAATGCAACATCTGCAAAGTGCAATAAGATGAGGTCTGCCTGCATATATATATGGATGTATAAATATACATCCATATATAAATACATATATCTAATATATAAATATGTGAAATTATTATATTATAAAAATAATATTTATATTATAATATTTATAATTTATAATGTTTAATATTTATAATTTATTATAATATTTATATTATAATATTTATATATATATTTAAAATACATTTTAAGACACTAATGGTCAGTAATGTGAAGGGCGTTTTGAAGGGGTCAGACTGAGCTGGCCAGAGGCCACTGCAGTAGCCCTGAACTGCTGCAAAAGGCCTGAGCTATAGAGCTAGAAATAATTAAGATGTGGAATCACAGTCTTTAGTGGATGGATGTCACTTCATATAGCTGAATTTGTTCCTACCTGCTACCAAAGGTAAAGGGTACTCTCCTTTTGCTGTGGTTCCCTGGTGCCCAATATGTAGCCCCTTCCATGCAAGGGGAAAAAAAACCCACATCCTCCAGGAACTACTGTCAAGGCTGAGAAAAGAAATCTATTCCCAAATCTCATAAGAACGCGTACGCAAACAAAACCACGTGCGGACATGTAGTAAAGAAATTATTTTTTAGTTTCAAATTTTAAAAATATTTTAGAAGAGGCTCCCAATTCTTCTCTCCTCCTCGCTCAATTACCTGGAATACCAAAAGCGCACCTTCGACAATAGACGTGAAAACAACAGTATACTCTGTTTTTCACATCAGACCAGTCTAAGTTTTGCTCACGTTGTCCGTTAGATTCTAGTTAAGAGGATCTTGTTATGCTGACGGGACAAGCAGAGAAAAAGAAAGACATGGGAGGGTCCTTGAAAATTATTCGGTCTAACTGATTTGGTTTTAGAAACTAGACATTTGGGCTCAGAAAGCTGTGATGGGCCCCCATGTGTGGGCAGAGCTGGGGGCGGGCAGGCCTAGAACCCAGGCATCTTCAAGCCTAGTCCAAAACTCTTAGAATGAAACTACATTTTTTTACCATTATTTACTCATTTAAGAAGAATGGATATTATGAAAATGGTTGCCTTTTTCTCAAATGATCATGTTAACAAAGTCAAAACAAATGTAATTAAAGTACAGTCCGTCCTTATTTGTCGGTTCAGGATTTGCAAATGTGCCTACTTGCTAAAGGGTATTTGTAACCCCAAGTCAATACTTGTGATGCTTTCTACGTGTACGTACAGAGGGGCCAAAAGTCTGAGTCTCCTCCCAGCTGAGGTCGACCAAGGCGACAGACGCTCTGCCTTCTCGTTTCAGCTCTCACACCGTAAGCATCCTTCCTGCAATCAATTTAGTGCCAAGTGTTTGCATTCTTGTGCTTTTTGTTGGTGATTTCCCTGTTTCAAACAGCCCCTGAGTGCTGGCCCAAAGTGCTGTCCAGTGTTTCTAACTGCAGGAGGCTGGGATGTGCCTTATTACACGTTAGACAAGCTTCCCTTAGCCATGAGTTACGGTGCTGTCGGCCATGAGTTCAAGGTTAATGAACGAACAATATATGCTGAGCCAGGTATCTTGCAATAGAAACACACATCAAACAAGGAGATGTACTGATCAGTGGATGAAAACGTGACCAGAGGCTCTAAGGAACCTAACCCTGCACTTCACCCGGGAGCAATGGCTCAGGATTCACGAACTCAGTGTTCACGGTGACTCTGCAGAACGTAACTCCTGTGATGGTGAGAATCAGTGGTATTTTGTGCTGCTGCCCGCCCCCCGCCCTCAGCAAAGGTGGAGTTGAGGTGTCTGGATACCATTTAGACTTCCCCCAGGGTTGTTTCCAGTGATTTCTCAGTATGAAAAATGGGGGAGGTCATTTCTAACATTTTCTTTAGCAAGAACCTAACAAGGACCACCTTTCTTATCGTGCTGGCCTTCCCAGGGTTCTGCCCCAGGCCCACTCCCCTCCACTCTCTGGGTGAGATCACTGTTCTGAGTCTCCCTTAAAAGCTGCTGATGACCCCAAACTCCACCTCCACCTCCAAACCTCTTAAGCCCCAAACTCTTTTCAAACTAAAGCCCGAACACACTTGGCGTCTCAGAGGCAGCTCCAATCCAATCCATGCTAAATTCATCACCACCTACAATCCCGACACGCACCCCTTTCTCCCCATCTCCCCACCTCCACTCCCACTTCCACCCACCTTTGCCTGAGCCCAAGCCTGGAGAGAGGGGAGCACACGGGAGGGAGGAAGAGGCTTCTTTCAGCCGACGGCATTAATCGATCAAGTCAACTCGAGGGAACCACACGGTGGCAGGTCTCCCAAGCCCACCGCCCGTCTGTTATCCCATCCACTCCATCAGCAACCAGAAACCCGAGACTCAACTTCCATTTATTCTCACTCGTCCCTTCCCTCACATCTCTCCCACCCATTCTCCAAGGCTTTCTGGATTTTACCTGCTAAATATTTCTCAGGTTTATCTCCTTTTCTCTAACGTTTTGCTAAAGGATTTCCTCAGTTGTACCTATTTCAAATCCACTTTCCATAGCTCTCAAAGCAGTGGTCCCAAACTATAGTGAACATTTTTATCCATAAACACCCTGGGGGGGCGGGTAGGAGTTGCTTGTGAAAACGCAGATTCCTGGGTCCACCTGCCCAGTCTGCATGGCTGAGTCCCGGAATCTGGATCATTATACAAGCACCTTCTGATGCTAATATCTACTCATCCTCAAGACTCAGCTCCCCTCTCAGCCTCTCCAGGAAGCCTTCCTTCATTTGCTCACCTAGGCCAGTGAACTGGTCCCCAGCATCCCCGTAGGCACCTACATCTATCAGAGCATTGATCCCATCAGGAGGCATCGGGTTCTGTGGCTGACTTCATAACTAATTGATGAAGTCCCTAGGGGCGAGTTCTGCGTCTTTAGACCTGTATCCTCAGTGACCAGGGCACTGCCTGGCACACGGTAGCCACTCAATAAGTGTAAACTGAACTTAAAGAGAATTTTGTGGCTGAGGGTAGATGCTGGGGCTGGAAAAGACGGGCACAGTCACGCTTAGCTCCCATGTGCCCCAGGGGCAGCAGAGACCCTGATGGGGCGTGTCCAGTGGCACACAGGTGAGCACTAACGTTGGCATTTTGCCAGGCACTGTGTCAGATGCTACACGTTTATCAAGCCCCTACTATGTTGTAGGTACTGTAAGCTAGTGCACCTGCATGAACCCCTTTTTACTCAGAACCACTCTACTACGTGGTATCAGCTCCCTTTTGCAGAGACTGGCATCAAAGCTGGAGGGGCTCAAGCACAGACCCAGAGCCAGAACCCAGGTCCAAAGCCCATGCTCTTCCCACCCGCCCACCCTCGCTAGCCTCAGAGCAATAGTGCCGGCAGGTAATGTGGTGCTGGCACTAGATGGAGCCTGAGGTGAGGGGACTGAAGCGGCACTGTCTGCTGATTCCCACCTACTCCATCCCCAGCTGAACCCATGTCAGGGACCATCCTAGCCCCTTGTGGTAGACCGGCTGCTTTGCAGCGGTGAATGGTAATGTGCTGTTGTGATTTATAATAAGTAATATATATTTGCTCTTGGTCTCATTCCTGCCTCACAGCTCCTAAAACCCTTGGAATTTCCTAAGTGATAAGGGCAATAAAGGTATATTTTGTTATTTATAAGAAGCCACTTACCATGGGAGTTTCAGTTAATATAGTAATTTTTGGAAGGCCCCTAGATAACCCAAGGATGGGGGCTGGTTGCCAGGGGAAACAACCATGTGATTAGAGGGTTGGAACTTTCGGTCTCACCCGCCCCCCTCCCCAAGCTCCAGGGAGGAAAGGAGAGAGGGCTGGAGGTTGAATAAATCACTAGTGGCCAATGATTTAATCAGTCATGCCTACATAATGAAGGTTCCATAAAAAACCAAAAGGATGGGGTTTGGTGAGCCTCTTGGTTGGCGAACACTTGGACGTGCTGGGAGGGTGGTGCACCTGGAGGGGATGGAAGCTCCACACCCCTTCCCACAGACCTTGCCCTACGCGTCTCTTCCATTCAGCTGTTCCTTTAATAGCCTTTGTAATAAACTGGTAATCTAGTAAGTACCCAGCTGGTGTCACAGAATCCGCAAATTGCTGGATGTGTGGCAAAACGCCCATGTTTGGTGATCAGACACGCCAGAAGTGGAGTAGAGTGTTGAGAGGGGAAGAAACACACAGCAGTGTTCTTCCTGAGCAGGTGAGACAGGTGGGAAAGAGAAAGACAGTCTCGCCATCATTCCCCACCTTTTGGCCAGCCTTGGTCTCAGACCCTGAAGCAAGACGAGAAAGCCCCACTTCAGGGCACCGCCCCAATCCCATCAGCTGGTCACGATCAGTAAGGTACAGAGCGGAACGCTGGGGAAACGAGTTCCATTAAATGGATAGTAACGTACAACCAGCTTCATACCGGGATCCCACCTTTTCCTGCACATAAGGGGCCCCAAAAGCTAAGGCAGTGAATGAACAAGTATTTTCCTGATTGTCTGACTTAACCCTTAACACTTGCAAAATTGTTTCTATGTCTGACTCCATCCCTAGCCTGACTGTAAGCCCTGTTTTACAGAAAGGTTAAGACCACCTTACCGGGTAACCGGATGGGCTTCCACGGGGCAGAGTTTGGCACGTAGGCGTGCTTTGTGGCGGTGACAATCAGCTGACTGCCCAGCTTATACTGGAATTTGAGGAAGGCGATGCCATCTGTCCCCGAGGTGCCAGAGGCGATGGAGACCTGGTTGGTGAAAATCTCAATGAGGGCATCGGGGACGGGCTGATGGGTGCTGGCATCACTGATGTGGACCTTCAGGGTGACCTCTGGAAGAAGGACAGAGCAACAAAGAACAGTGGCTATTAATTGGGCAACTCCAACAGTGATTCTGCTATAACCGCGATAGGTAGCAGAAAGTGAGATAGGCTAAGAAAATCTCGATCTACATCCAAACTATAAATCATTTTAACCGGGAATGTTCTCTTCTTAGAGGTCCTTTTTTCACTTTACATGATTTCTTACCTTCCTCAAAACCACTGCCCATAACAAACTGCTTTCCCCCTGGCTCCTCCCGGCTCACACGAACAAATAATTGAGAGAAAATTTCTATCCCTTTAAATAAACACAATGCTCTTTTATCCTGCCCAGCGCTGCTGGTAAACACAGCCTAAGCAAGGCTCGGGCTGCTACAGAAAGACCCTGCAGGTGCTAAGATTTGCAGCAAAATTCTTCAATGGTCCTGGTGAACACGGATGTGTAGAGCTCAGGGTTGCTGTGCTAGTAATCATGAAGACGTTACTGAAAAGTAGTCAAAAATACCTTTAAAAGGGAGGACCCACACAGTGGAGAAGGTCAGAAGAAGAAAAAATTAAAAGTAAACATTTGAAAAGATGGCTGAAGTTGAGTTAGTAGTATTGGCAAAACCAGAAAACGGATGTGGGAAATGGACTCCAAATTAACGGTAAAAATTACACTGGAATGAATACTTTTCATTTATTCATGCAAGAGATGTGTATTGAACTGTTACCCCACACCTAGGATCACGAGCAACTGCGCACAACTACAGTGGTGAAGGGAAGGGAGTAGACAGGTAAGTGCTATGCCCGGGGGGCATGTGGTGGAGCCACCAAGGGGGCACTTACAGAACAGCACATGCAAAGGCCCAGAGGCAAGAGAAAGCCCTGCTTCCTGGAGAAACGGAAATAGGAAATAGCTTCTGAGAGCTGGAGGGGGAGTGTGAGGGGTACAAAGCCCAGGGAAAGACAAGGCTCGAGAGGCCCACAGGGGCCAGATCAGATATGGCTTTCTAAGTGACCTAAAAGGATCGTTCTTTATCCTTCATTGTTCTTTATCTTTATCGCTCTTCCACCTTGGTAACTTGCTGGAAATCCAATTTATGCGTAGAAACACCTGGTTTTGGACGAAGGATGGACTCAGGGATTGGCAAGACTGGAGACCGAGCATCTAGTTAAGAGATTTCTGTAATAACCCGATGGTGGTGGACCATGGTGGACATCAGTGAAGGGATGCTGATTCCACATATATTCTAGAACGATCCGTGCATTCTGCTCCAAGAAACCCCCTTTGCTAAGGTATGAAGGGAGTAAACGGCGGCCAGCGGCCTAAGCTCACTAGCCGCTTAGGGGCGCTACTTGTCATACACTGTGAGCAGCCTCAGTTCTGAAAGCCTTCCTGGTGATTTGGGAGAGGGGCGTGGGACAAGGAACCGGTGAGCAGGGAGGCTCACGTTTAAAGAACCACTGGAGACCCGCTGGCTCAGTGGAGAGACCACTGGGGAGGTCAAGGCTGGCTGGGGGCGACCTGAGAGTGAGGGGAGGCGGCGTCCAAGCTAGCCCCATGGGAACTGCCCAGCGTGCAGCTCTAGCGTTCTAGGCCATGCACACTCTAGGTTTGACCCTCGGCTCTACCAAGCTCTAGCCACATGGCCTTGGGCAAGTTACTTATGGTTTCCAGGTCTTGGTCTCCTCATCTGTAAATGGGGGATGATAACGACATATATCTCAGTATAATTACGAACACAAGCTAGTGCCATTACGTTGTTCCAGTCACTATGCTCGAGAGCACTCGGTCACAGTGTCCAAGGGTCCCAGGACAGGGCACAGGGAGGAGAGCTGGAGGGGAAAAGGGTATGAAACTAAGTGGAGGGATGAGACATCCTTCTCGGGGGCTAATAACTCAACATCCCAAGCTCTTCTCCAACTGGGGCCACTACACTGACTAGAACTTCTTTCGGTTCGAGAACTTCCACCTTGGTAACTTGCTGGCGATCTTATGATGCGAAAGCAACCTTTTCAATACTGCAAATTTCACTTAGTCGATCATTTTCTCACCCTTTTTTCACATACTGATGAGATAGGCTGGGAGCCAGGACCCTTTAGCAGAATGACTGCACCTGGACAAATGTCTCCTTGAGCAACAGAATAGAAAGAAACTATAAAGGAATAAAAAGTAACTGCACGCATGCACAGTTGGGGCAATTATGAACAATAACATACAAAAGGCCACAAACCAACCGCCACTTCTTAGGGGCCGGGAACAAAAGCAGGGTCCTGTGCATGGTCCCTGCACACAGCACCAGCAAGGGGGTGGGCAGACCACCGAAGCGACGTGCCCTGCCCGGCCCAGAGACCTGCCCCTGTTGTTATCCCATTTAAGGAACCAGTTCACCCCTCCTCGGGGAGTGAGCAAGGGCACCGATTACTTGTTTCTGCTCCCTCGTGCTGCAGCCTCCCCAATAAAACCTTGCCTGAATTTTTCGGCTGGCCTCTCCTCAATTTCTACTGATTAAATAGTCCAAGGGCTCGGGCTGTATCACTTACTTAATCCATTTCTTGACTAGATGACCGTACGGAACCCCTAAAGAATCCTAGACCTTGGTGCTATATAAGGTCTGCACCAAATAAATCTCTCAAAACCTTGTAGAGGGGCTACCCTGGTGGTGCAGTGGTTAAGAATCCGCCTGCCAATGCAGGGGACACAGGTTCGATCCCTGGTCCGGGAAGATCCCACGTGCTGCGGAGCAACTAAGCCCGTGTGCCACAACTACTGAGCCTGTGCTCTACAGCCCGCAAGCCACAACTACTGAAGCCCGTGCGCCTAGAGCACATGCTCCACAACAAGAGAAGCCACCGCAGTGAGAAGCCTGCGCACCGCAACGAAGAGTAGCCCCCGCTCACCACAACTAGAGAAAGCCCGCGCGCAACAACGAAGACCCAACGCAGCCAACAATAAATAAGTAAATAAAATGCCTTAAAAATAAAAAAGCCAATTGATGAAACCATTTGTGGAAAGAAAAAAAAATAAAACCCAAAAACCTTGTAGAGAAAAAAAGTGCTACAGAAACTGAACCTGGTTACTTCATACTACAGGAGAAAACTGCCAAAAGAGAGAGAAAATCAACATCAAGAAAATCAAGGATATGGCATTACAAAACATACTTAGTTGATTCCTTCCAATCTTACCATTGTTATCTTAATGCACGTTTGCAGTATGTACAAACACGCATTTGTTTTCTTACTGAACTGGGGTCTTCCTTGTCCCCAGGTGGTATGAGAAGTTATAAATGAATTAACATGCGCGTAGCAGAAATCCTCTCAAACAGGGCAAGTGGGAAGGTGGCTTTGTAGCGTTGCAGTGATGATCTATGTAATCTTATGGCAGCGCAACATTTACTAACAACTGGGATTACAAGGTTTCTGCTTTCTCTTAACTGTTTGCTGAGAAGGCAAAAGCAGCTGAGGTTTGGAAGAAGCTAAAGGATTTGTGAATGAACACAAGAAAGGAGTTCGCCTATAATCAACGTCCTAGGTTCTACCACTTGAATTGCTTCTAAAACGGGAAGCCTAGTTTACGTTCTGCAATTGTAGTCCTTGGAAGAGATTACGTAGCTACTTCTTTTGGTGTGCTAGGATGTGAAAACATGTCACTGTAGTTAAGAACTTATTACAGACCACTGGGGTATCATAGTTTTAAAACGTTTGCAATTTGCTTTATTCATATGACAGTACAGCATGAACAGTCCTCTTGTTCAGTGGTTCTATATCTAGTTCATTTTTTTAGAAATGGACTTTATCTTTTAGAGTAGTTTTAGGTTCACAGCAAAACTGAGTGGAAGTCACAGAAATGTCTCACTGGAGTATCATTTTTATAGAAATACTTATATTATCCATTCAACAACAAATAAAATTATTCCCACTAAATAACAACCAGGGGAGTGATCTTATGACGAGGTGGAACACTATTAACTATTTATTAATCTCATCTTGCAGATAAAAGGAAGCCCCTATACACGGCCACAGACCTAAATGTGCATTAAGATCTACTCCTGGGCATATATCTGGAGAAAACTCTAATTCAAAAAGATACACGCACCCTAATGTTCATAGCAGCACTATTCACAATAACCAAGACTTTGAAGCAACCTAAGTGTCCCTCGACAGATGAATGGATAAAGGAGATGTGTTACACAACATATACAATGCAATATTACTCAGCCATAAAAATGAATGAAATAGGGCTTCCCTGGTGGCACAGTGGTTGAGAGTCCGCCTGCCGATGCAGGGGACACGGGTTCGTGCCCCGGTCCGGGAGGATCCCACATGCCGCGGAGTGGCTGCGCCCGTGAGCCATGGCTGCTGAGCCTGCGCATCTGGAGCCTGTGCTCCGCAACAGGAGAGGCCACAACAGTGAGAGGTCCCCGTACCGCAAAAAAAAAAAGAATGAAATAATGCCATTTGCAGCAACCTAGATGGATGGACCTAGAGATTATCATACTCAGTGAAGTAAATCAGAAAAAGACAGATACCAGATGATATCACTTATATGTGGAATCCAAAACATGGCACAAATGAATTTATCTACAAAACAGAAACAGACTCACAGACATAGAGAACAGACTTATGGTTACCAAAGGGGAAAGGGGGGGGGGAGGATAAATTAGGAGTTTAATAATAAATTAATAAATTAGGCATTAGCAGATACAAGCTCCTATATACAAAATAGATAAGCAACAAGGCCCTACTACTGTATAACACAGGGAACTATATTCAATATCCTGTAATAAACCATAATCGAAAAGAATATGAAGAATATATATACGTATGTGTGTGTATATATATATATATATGACTGAACCACTGCTGTACAGCAGAAATTAACACAACCTTGTAAATCAACTATACATCAATTAAAAAAAAAATAAGATGCACTGTTTCTTTGTTGGTCATGACAGCTGATGTATCCTGCTGAGACGGGGCACCTCATTACTAATTCGAAGCTGGGACATTATTCTTTTACCCTCTACCCTGAACATCCATCACCAAGTTCTGCTGATTCTGATTCCGGAATATAGATCTCAAAGCCGGCCTTTCTTTCCCATCCCTTGTTAACACTGCCCTATCTCAGGCCGTGGAAATCTATCACCCAGACTGCTGTTCAGCCTCTTCACAGAAATTGCCACTGTCTTAAGACCTGATCCCTGAGCTCCCACCGAAGCCAGTATTTCAGGGGGCCGCCTGAAATACTGATCTCACCACTTCCTGTCCCCCTTCAAACCTGACAGTTCTCCCCACCAAATGTGGCCGAGGGCCAGATGTGGCCAGCTGCCTGTTTTGTGTGGTCCATAAGCCAAGAATGGTTTTTCCACTTATAAATGATTGGGGGAAAAATAAATTCAAAAGAATAATAGTGAAATGAAAATTACCTGGAACTTGAATTTGTGCGCATAAATAAAGTTTTGTTGGAACACAGCCACGCCCAGTGATTTACATATCGTCCAAGGCGGTTTTTGCATTTCAATGGTGGAGTTTAGAAGTTTTGACAAAGCCCTGAGGCCTGCACAGCCTGAACTATTTACTTTCGGCCCTGTAAAGAAAAATCTGCCCACCCCTGACCTACACGATCCATTTTAAGGCACCCAAGGTCCTCCACAATCCAGTTCCACCTGATCCCCACATACCACAGGCCCCAGACACTGTCCCCTACGTTTCCTACTCTCCTTCCTGCTGCTACCTCTCATCTGTGTAGGAAATGCCGTTGTCCATCTTCGCTCTCCTGTTGCTAAGGCCTGTTCATCCTTTAAAAGCCCTGGTTAAGGTTTATTCGAGAAACTGCTCCCAACTCACCAACTGCTCTCCACGCTGGGTTAGAGGCCCCTCACCTGGGTCCTCAGCACTGCATACACTCAGACTGCTCCCTCTGTTTCCATCCCAGCTCGTTTTTATTGCACACCAACAATGTGGGTAGACAGCGGTGAATGGACCCCCAATGCTGAGGAGCTCTTGGCTTTAGACATTAAATAAATAAAGACCAAGTATAATTACAAACTGGGAAAAATGCCTCCAAGGAAAGCTGGGTACCACAGGGCAGCAGGATGGAGGAGAGCCAAATTTCAACTGCGAAGGCCTTTCAAGGAGGTGTCACGTAAGCTCAGGCCTGAAGGAGGCACAGGAACCGGCCAGGCAAGGGGGCGCAGGCGGGGCTACAGACACCTGGAGGTGAGAATGACCTGGTTGCTTACGTGGAGTTAGGACCAACGTGGAGGGAAATTCCGGAGAACGGCTAACCGTCTCCTAAGACTGCAGTGTGGGAGCCACCAGCCACAGGGGGGAGTGTCAATTTAAGTTTAAATTCATTAAAATGAAATTAAATTAGAAATTGAGTTCCTTCAATACACTAGGCACATTTCAAGTCCTCAAGCGCCATGTGTGACCAGTGGCTCTCATACTGGACAGCACAGAGAGAACATTTCCACCAACACAGAAACTTCTACCAGACGGCACTGATGATGCATTACAAACGCTCACCTCAGAGTCTGAGTAAAGAGATCCAGGGTATCTGGGTAGCTCAACAAACTCCCAAGGAAAGCACGTCAAGTGCGATTCTGCAGCCCGCCTGGATCTGACCTTGACTCGAGGCCCCTGCAGTGACTTTCAGGCTCCATGTGTTCTCCACCCCACAGCCAAATTACCTCCCAGACTCAGCTCCTACACGGCTCCCATCCCCAATTCAAGGAGCTGCAAGGGGGGCAGGCTCTGTGGGCTGTTTCTTTCCTCGGCAACCTCCCCCCACAAACCCATTCCCCGGGGCTCCCTCCCTCACCTCCTGAGCCTCTGCTTAAATGAGGCCTTGACTGACCGCTAGTTATGCCTTTTAAACTTTATTATGGAAATGTTAGAACACATATAAAAGTAGAAAAAACAGTATGAGGATCCCCCCAGCATTGATAAGCTTCAACTATCAACTTTCTACCATTCTTGTCTCATCTGTGCTCCCCGCACCCGATTTTCCCTTCCCTCCCTCCCCTCCCCCCCTCCCTCCCCTCCCCCTTCCTTTTCCTCCTTCCTTTCGTCATTCTTTCCTTCCCTTCCTCATTTTTTTTTTTTGTGAAACATTTAGAAGCAAATCCCAGACATCATAACATTAGGTCACATTATTTCCCCATAAATACTTCAGTTTACAACAAATGAGGATTTTTTAAAAAATAGCCCAAATGCCATTAACAGGCCCAGTTTATAGAACCACCTCTTTATATTGTCTCATACCCAACAAATCTTCAATTTTCTCTGATTGTGTAAAAACAATCGTTTTCACAATTCTGCCCATCCTCTCTACAATGTCGATCCCAGCGTCTCCCTGAACTTCTGATATTATCATGCTCTGCCTTCTCTTTTATGCGTTACACTTGATTCTAACATGTTTCTAATTTATATGTGTATTAACTGTCTGACTCTTCTGGGACATAAACTTTGAGAGAGCTGTTTTGTCTGTTTCTCTTCCCTTCTTTATTCATGTATCCCGAGCACACAGAATAGTCTCTGGCACATAGGCCCTCAATATCTATGCTGAATGAATTACTAAAACTAACAAGCATTTCTGGGTGTCATCTGGTATATGGCCTAAATATACCTGTTTTTTGTTGTTGTTCCATTGATTTCTTATTCACTATTGCTTTATTATTATTACTATTAATTAATTTTGTTTTGGCTGTGCCGCATGGCTTGCGGGATCTTAGTTCCCCCACCAGGGACTGAACCCAGGGCCACGGCAGTGAAAGCTCTGAGTCCTAACTACTGGACCACCAGGGAACTCCCCATCATTACTGGGGGTTTTTTTCTCATTATTTTTTTAAGTAGAAACTGTCAAAATTCATTTGAGGAGCATTAATCAATCCAGATAACTAATTAATTGTACTTAATCGGAAAATATTTATTGATCAGCTACTATGTGCTTGATATTATACTAGGGACTGTGGAAGATGAAAAAGAGAAGAAAAAAGACATGGTTACTGTTTTTAAGGAGTTTACAGTTTTTTGGGGGGTAGGGGTGGGGAGAGGTAAGACCAATACACGTGCCAGAGAGCAAAAAGTCTGAAGCTGGATAAGACAGAGGAAAAAAAATAGAGCAAAAAAGAGACTAAGAGGGTCTGGAGTTTACAAACACAAACACAAACTAACAAAGAAAAAAGATCTGAAAGTATCTAGAGAAGTAGAGGTGATATTAACAATTTAAAAAGGGGTACCATTGGCTACACAAGCATGTACGGTATGAATACTGGCCGTGATCATGGTTTATTGAATTCAATGGGGGAGTGCTTCTTAGAAGAGAAGAAAGTTGAAGCTGGGACTGGAAGGGCGGGTAGCACAGGAAGATGAACTCTGATGGCCAGCCCAGCATTTTCGGAAGATTTCAGTATGTTCCTGCATCACATGTTTGGTCTGAGGCAGAAGCCAGAGACTTGTTTTCCCAGCCGCCCTGGTAGCTAAGATGGAGGAATGGATTTTGGCCTTGCTGACCTAACTTCTGCTAATCTGCTCCACCCTCATGCTGGATTTTGATTTAGAAGACAGCAGGTGCTAAAGCAGGTGCTAACAACAAGGCCCTACTGTAGAGCACAGGGAACTATGTTTAATATCTTATAATAATAACTATAATGGAAAAGAATCTGAAAAATATATATATATATAACTGAGTCACCTTGCTGTACACCAGAAACTAACACAACATTGTAAATCAACTACACTTCAATAAAATTAAAAAAATAATAAAAAAGAAGCAGGTGCTTTTTCTGACCGAGGGAGCAGGGAGGAGACGTCTGGTTGGGGGCAGCGGTGTGAGCAGCCCCGTCTCAGGGCAGGAGGGCAGTGAGGTGGTCCCAGCTCAGTCTCCTTATATGGCTGTGCACCTCGTCCTCACAGGAGTTTTGTGAGCTCCCTAGCTGGAGTGGGAAGGGGTGGGTTGCACCCCTCAGGTTCTGTGCTGTCCTGGGATGACTCTATACGACAGAGGACCATCTCTTTGAAACTGCACCCACCTGGTTCTCCTCCCACCCCCTGGCCTTCCTTCTCAGTATCTGTGATGGTTAATGGTATATGTCAACCTCACGGGGCCATAAGGGTGCCCAGATGTTTGGTCAAACATTATCCTGAGTGTGTCTGGGAGGGTGTTTCTGGAGGAGATGAACATTTAACTAAGCAAAGCAGCTCAGCCTCCCTCATGTGGGTGGGGCTCGTCCAATCAGTTGAAGGCCTGAAGAGAAGGAAAAGGTTGACCTTTCCCAGAGTAAAGGGAGACTTCCTCCTGCCTGCCAGCCTTTGAACTGGAACATCAGCTTTTTCCTGCTTTCAGACTTGAGCTGAAATTTCGGCTCTTCCTGGATCTCAAGCCTGCCAGCCTTTGAACTAGAACTTACACCATCAGCTCTCCTGGGCATCCAGCTTGCTGACTCACCCTATAAACCTTGGGACTTGTTTCCATAATCATGGGAGCCAATTCCTTAGAATAAATCTCTTCCTAAATGTCCGTGTATCCTACTGGTCCTGTTTCTCTGGAGAACCCTGAATACCACAATCCCCATCAGGGGTTCCAATTCTGCAGCATGGTGGGTGGACCCGTGGGTGTGTGGCTCAGACCTCTTCTTGCATCACACCTCCACTAGGATTCAGAACTCCTTTGCTCTTGGCAGGTTGGAAGAGTTTGACTCTGCAGGCACGAACCAGTCCATTTTTGAAGAGCACCTGCTTGGTGGGTAGAGCACTAAACATTATCTTTTAGTCCAGCATGACCTTCTCGTCATCTCCTTTCTATCGGACACAGACTCAGAACTCAATGCGATGAGTCTGTTTCAGACTGCTGGTTGGAGAGGAGGCACCCACACAGCAATTTAGAGCAAACATAACGGCAGGGCCAAGAGGAAGGAATCGCAGTGCATCCTTCACAGGTGCAGTTTAACAGAACTGCCTGTAGACACTGGGAGGCCACGCAGCAAGCATGCCTTGCCTTCTCCCCTTTCAGCTTCAACTAATAATTCACGGCTTTAGTTATTTTTCTACAAATGACAGAAGCCAGTTATTTCATAACTTCTCACGCAGACTCCAAAACCAACATTCTCCATCTAACAGTCACCTGCTAACAGATACTACTCCGGATCACAGCGCCCTCTGTGGCTGTCACTGGGAGCACAGCTGAGAGGACCACTCTCGCTGGCGGACTGAACAGCCTCCGGGCCTTGGTTTCAAATCTATTCGAACAAACTCTGGCTCATCATGGAAGGGAAAGCGAACCCTGTAGGCTCCATCTTTTTTTCTTCTTCTTCTTCTTTCTGTGAAGATTTTGGCTCCCTCGGATCATTCTTCATGCCTTTTTATATTCCCTCAAATTGGCCTTGATTCTGGGCTTTTAATTTTTTTCTTTCCTTTTGGTGTTTAGAGCTGTTGGTTTCCACAGCAACCCACCTCGTTGGGAACCCGGTGTTTGCTGGGTTGGCCGTGGGGCTCTGTGGAAAGAAAGTCCATTTCCACCAGCAGATCAAGCAAAGGATTTTATCCCAAGCTGCCTGGACCCCCTGTGGCTGCCAACCACCAGGGAAAGCAGCAGAAAAGCAAGTCACTCGACTCAGAGCCTCCAGCACTGTAATTAGTTATACTTAACCCAAATTCAGGGGAGTCACAATGGATTTCCATCTAAGTCAAAATATAAAAAATTACTTGCTCATTTAAAAACATTTTCTAAATGGGAGGTTACTTTTAAAATGTTACCAGAACTTTGCTCTAAGAGATCCTGCCCTATAGTACTTGGTGCTAACACTTAACAGTATCTGTATACGTGGAATTGCCAGTCCTTATACAGCAATTACAGGTACATCCTGAGCTGCCCAACATGTTAAGGGGCAGCTTTCTATCCACTTATTTTATTTCTTTTGGTAACATGAAAGGTTTACCTTGCTTTGTAATCTGATGAAAGGAGAATGCACTTTGTTACACTAGTGTTTTCTTATAATTTATTTTCTCTGGTCTCATAGAGTGCATACGCACCTTATATAGTGTTCAATTTTATTTTCTTCCCCAAATTAGTGAATCATATCCTTCAAGCAAATTATGTTTTCTAAAAAAGACCTATCTATAATATTATAGATTGTATAATATTAGCTATCATCTATAATATTGTGCATTATATAATCTGTATTAACATATAATGTATTATTAATATTAGTTATTAATAAATTATATTAATATAGTATATACACACGTTATTATATAACAATATAGCAATATTAATAATCACATTATATATTAATTATATAATTATATTAGGTATTAATATATCACATGCATTATATACTAACATTAGTTATATTCTGTATTATATAAATTAACATATAGTGTACTACAGGATATTATATAAATATTATGACATTCTTATATTGATATATTATCTATTATATATAATAAATATACAATATAGCTCAATAAAAATCTGCTACAGTTTGTACATCCTAGGACTCCCTTATACCCAGTTTCTAGCTGCACTAAAGCGTTTGGCAATTTTTGTGTATTTTCATCCTAAAAATAATATTCAGTTTGGTATTCTGTGAAGAAGAGAAGGGACGGATGCAGGCAAGCGTCGGGGGACACATGTGCTGGCACTAGTCCCTCCTAGCATCACTGATGCTCCCCTCAGCGCCTGTTCTCTATTCAAGCAACTTTGGCTCTTGACCGTACCAAGTGCTGCCCTAAAACCTCTCTATCAAGCTGCGGTCACAATATCTGATACAGAATTCCCACCCACACGAGGCTTTCCTTGTAAAAGTGTCCCTTCGTTTGCAGTGGAGGATTGTGATCTCCGTACTTCCATTGGAATTTCTACCCACTTGAAAAAGCATATGAGATATGTTTGCTGCGGCAGCCCTGGGAACTCAGGATCTCATTTTGTGCCTTTCTGTGTTCTCCAGTTTCTGGCAACTGACTCCTACCTGAACTTCATGAAAAGACAGCTCCGTGGTGACTCATGGTCACAGCTTCAGTTTGGAAAACGGACGAGAGCCCTGTGTGAGCAGCCAATGAGTGCTGTCCCCAGGCGCCCTCCTGCTGGCCGCCCGCCTTCCGCAGGGCACGTGCTTTGAGCTTATTCACCATCACTATCTCTGCAGGCTCTGCACACGAACATTCACCTCAACCCCTAGTGTCTGTCCCTCCCAGACATGAACTTCCGTCTTGGCGGGGCTGCTAGGATTCCTGGGGCCATAAATCAGTGGATTCCTCCCTCTTCCCGTAAGACGTACGAGGATCACACCAATGATCATCTTGTTAACAACGCTTTCTAACCAACATCGTCAAGTTGCCAAGAATGTCGAAATACACAATAAACATTCATCACAGAAGTACAGCAATTAAAGAAGCTCTGATAAATGCATACAGGATACATGATACACACATGTATGACACGTATGACATCGACCTTCTGCTCTTTCAAGTGACAGGATGCCTTCTTCTCCCCACATGAAACCCTCTATAATGGAAATAGAAAATGCAATACTCAAATACCAACAACCTCCTACAACTTTTTGGATAAGGATGCTGTTAAGTTTATCTATTCACCAATAAGTTAAATGGCAGAAGTCATTCTCTGTTATTGCGCCTGGTACAACATGAGACTTTCTGAGGCTGGGTCCACATACAGGTTACGCTATAAAAGCAACTATAAAGTGATTACACTCTCGCAACTAATCAAGGGGTTATTTAGGTTAAACATCCCAGGATAACCTGAAAACCATTGCTGGATATACCTGATTGAACTGTACAACTTACGTATATAACCAAGTGCTCCCAAGCAAAATAATTTCACAGTGTTTCTATGATCTCACCTAAAAAATTATCTGACAGCAAATGCCACTGACACAATCCCAGTTTTTTAAAAATGGCAGCAGGAATCATGTAGATTTCACTTTAAAGCACTGTATGAAAATATGACTGCTTGTCTTGGGGGAAACCTCTGAAAAAAATTCAAACCGATTTAAAATAAAAGAAAGCTTTAACTGTTCAAAAGTAATTAGAATTGAAGCAGTTATTGAACACCAAAATGATGCTCAACATAGCTAAAAAGAAAAGTTGTGGTTCCAACTTTAAAGAACTTTTCCAGAAAAATCAATGCATATATATAAACCTAACAATTTCCTCGTTTTACTCAGATATGGGAAAGTACGTAACAAGTACAACAGGAAAATGTAAATACGGTAAAAGTTTCTCTAAGCTTCGCACAATCTCCTTCACAATTAAACAAGAGAATAATGATGATGCAATACTGCATTGAAAGAGGACCCACAAGTATTTGTAAGGAAATTACCATAGAAACCACTTGAAGGTGACTTCAGTTTTGTTGGTATTGTAAACTTTTCACAGAGGCATAAAAGTTCCCTTAAGAGAATTTAGAAGAATCCAGAAACCATGAAGTTAATCAGCAATATTAAGCACGTGTATAAAATTTACATACACACCTCAACCAAGCTTTAAAGATGTGTTGGAAGATGCTTGTGGATAGGTTGCCAAGGGAACCTGGTGGAGGAAAAATTCTGCGTGTGTGTGTGTGTGTGTGTGTGTGTGTGTGTGTGTGTCTTTCCAGATCTCCTTATGTTTACAGATATGCTTTTTTTTTTTGCGGTACGTGGGCCTCTCACTGTTGTGGCCTCTCCCGTTGCAGAGCACAGGCTCCGGACGCGCAGGCCCAGCGGCCATGGCTCACGGACCCAGCCGCTCCACGGCATGTGGGATCTTCCCGGACCGGGGCACGAACCCATGTCCCCTGCATCGGCAGGCGGACTCCCAACCACTATGCCACCAAGGAAGCCCCAGATATGCATTTTTAATACGTCTGTCCAGGGCTTGGTCAAGACCAAGATCACATGGCATTTCTTTTGAATCAGAAGGCTTCAGATGTTTATTATTAAAAAAAATCTGTTTTAACAAGTCATTTCTCTCTCTAGGAAGAGACCAGTTAGAAAGTGCTAAATGGAGCTGTCTGGGAGAAAGCTGACATTAAGTACTTTTAGAATTTAAAAAAGGGTCAAAAAAGGCAAGCAGAAGAGGCTCACTGGAAGGCTGTGAATGGCCCAAGTGTGTGAGGCTCGCTGGTACTTGAAGAACATGAGAGAAAGATAAAGGTCCTTGAAGCAGCTGTAGTGAGAGCAGTGGTTATCTTTCTAAAGAAAGAGATATTTAACAAGCTACAGTGAACCGATTATTAAAATTTTCTTTTCGGAACTGTAAATGGAAAGTAACCTTTAAAAACTGTATAAAAATATAAATAAAATATTTTTAAAATGCTATGTACCCATAAAATTTTTCCTTTCCTGTTTCAGAAGCAGCTTAATTATCTAGGGCACTTCAGGGTCTTCCACGTGCACATACCTGACTACCGGGGAGTGTGTACAGAACGCATGGCTCACAGCCAACCTATCTGGGGTCGGCTGCCAGGCTCCTCGCTTAGGAGCTGTGTGGTCTCAGTCAAGTCCATCAGCCTCCTTGAGCCTCTATTTCTTCATCCATAAAACAGGGGTTCCAACTGCCTTGAAAACATTGTAGGATTCGCAGGACGGGGATGACGTGTGTAAGGCGTCTGTGGGCACAAGGTCGTTCCTTATCTTGCCTCCTTGCCAGTATCCCTCTGACTTTACCTGGTGAAACAAAATCTCAAAACCACCCCTCACAGCCCTTCCTCCTCCAAAAGCCTCTCGATGGAAGAAAAATTAAAAGACTGTGCTTTTCAGAGCACAGGGCTTGGGGCTCTGACCACCTGGATTTGAGTCTCATCTCTCCACTTACTGCTTCGCGCTCTTAACTGGAGTTTTCCTGTCTGGAAAAAAATGGGGGTGATGCCCCCCATAACCATCTCAGAGAGCTGTCGTGAGACAATAAGGGTAAGGTGCTGGCATGCAGCATAGCACACAGTGGGGGCTTAATGAGCTTCCTCTCTCCCAGCATTTGACTCTGAAACAAGGATCATCAAGGGTCTTCAGGAAGTGTATAAAAGCCCTCCCGAAAAGGTTCATGCAAGGAGCTGACCACAGCTGAGTACGGTTCACGGAAGCTTCCCTTTCTCCTTCACACCCACCGCTGACAATTCCCAAGGTGACAGGGAGCTGGAGGCGTGGCAGAAGCCATTGTTAGGCTCTCTGCCGAACATGAATTCTCCCTGGGCTCTTGCGTTTCTGCACACTCCGTGAGCCAGGCACTGACTACCCTGGTTGTGGACTCTCTCTTCAAGGATGTTTATTTAAATGCAGGGGAGGGTGTGGAGAAAAGGGAGCCCTCCTGCACTGTTGGTGGGAATGTAAATTGGTGCAGCCACTATGGAGAACAGTATGGAGGTTCCTCAAAAAACTAAAACTAGAATTACCATATGATCCAGCAGTCCCACTCCTGGGCATATACCCTGAGAAAACCATAATTCAAAAAGATACACCCCACGTTCATCGCAGCACTGCTCACAATAGCCAAAACATGGAAACAACCTAAATGTCCATTGACAGATGACTGGATAAAGAAGATGTGGTACATATATACATCAGAATACTACTCGGCCATAGAAAAGAACGAAATAATGTCATTTGTAGCAACATGGATGGACCTAGAGATTATCATACTCATGAAGTACGTCAGAAAAAGAAAGACAAATACCATTTGACATCACTTACATGTGGAATCTAAAATATGGCACAAATGAACCTATCTATGAAACAGAAACAGACTCATAGACATAGAGAACAGACTTGTGGTTCTGGGGGACAGGGGAGGGAGAGGGATGGAGTGGGAGGTTGGGATTAGCAATGCCAACTTTTATATATAGAATGGATAAACCTTATAATGTTCTAATTAACACCGATATTTACGAAATCCAATGTATAGGGGTTTTCTAAGAAATTTAGAAGCTTTCACAACACAATTTAACTTTCTTGCTTCATCTGAGGGGGAAGAAAAATTGGACTCTTCTGAACAACAGAGTACTTGGTCCTTGTGATGTTTTTCCACAGTGACCTTCAGCATACAATATTTTCCACACTGTTTACGTTTATAGAATTGGTTCTTCGTTTGTGCCACATGGATCAACATTTTGCCTTCTAACTTTCATAGCTCGTGTACTGGCATCAATGTCAATAAGGGGATTTTATTTTCCGCTCTTGCCTTGAAAAATAAGAGTTCCACGCTCTTCACAGCCAACTCGGTTAATAATTCTGCAACGTAAGATGGATAATTTTTCCAAGTTGTAGCACAGAAGGTCTGCCATGCTTTGTCTTATACTTGGAAGTCGATGCTATTTTTAGCTCTGCCTTCACAAAGGCATTATTAAATGTCACCTGTCAAATGGGTCACAGGTGTAGAGTGCACAGGGGATAGTCATTTGGCGCAGGCCAAGAACTCAAAAGTTCTAAGAGTGGCAGGGCCAATGACTGCATCCCAAAGGCACCTCAGTGGCCCAAGGTGTTCAGGATACAAATGTAGGCAGGGAAGTCCACATATGAAAGAGACTAAAGTGAAGTTCCAGGGCGGCCCGTGGCTGGTGACTTTCCCTGCACATTATCAGGGAGGGAGAGACTGCCGGTGACTGAAACTTCTGCGAACCTGGGGATGGGGGCAAAGTAGTAGGAGGTGTGGGAGGCTTCACCTCCACAAGGAAGAAAGAATGAGCTCTTGGCTGTGCTATAGCCGTTACATCTCCACTGCATCCATGAGGAGCTGGAGTGTCTCATTCAAGGTGACAGAGCTGGTCTGTACCTGAGATGGGACAGTCAGGTTGGCAGGTGTACGAATCATGTCTTTTTATTTTGTACTTTGATG
Organism: Pseudorca crassidens; assembly: GCF_039906515.1. Taxonomy (NCBI): domain Eukaryota; kingdom Metazoa; phylum Chordata; class Mammalia; order Artiodactyla; family Delphinidae; genus Pseudorca; species Pseudorca crassidens. Next base: position 191,917,197 of record NC_090296.1, read on the forward strand.
CTTTGACATCTTGGGGCTTTGCTGACTCTCATGGGACTGCAATTCCTAAGGCTAGTTGATTCCTAGTGATAGCAAAGTACTATCTTGGAGGGCCCACCTTTGAGCTGCCTTCAGATGCAAACTAACCCACCCAGAACACACACCCACACCCACCTCCTTCATGGGGCTCAATTCCAGCCCCAGGCCACTATCCACCTGCTCTAATCTCCCCGGGGCCTGATATCAGACAACTACAGGCAGTTCGCATGCCCCAGAGCCTACGAAATCATTCAAACTAGACAATGCTAACCCTGCCTGGCCTGCTTACTCTGCTTCACTCATTCCTTCCCGAGAAAACCACAAGAAAGGCTCTTGTCCTGTGCTTTCCCCTCAGTCCCTCTGCCTCGGAACGGTCCCTGGTGCTTCCCCATGTGTCCCCCTGTGGGGTGATGTACCCCTTCTTCTCGGGAACTGTTGAGTATAACAAAGTGTCTCTTCGAGGGCAGTCAGCTCCTGGCCTGTTGGCCCCCCCATACCTGAATAATAATACAATTTACATTTTCAAGCAGTGGATGACTCAAGGTTTTCCTGGCTGAGGCTAGGCCGAGAACAGAGAATTGGTGCCGAATTAGTTAGGATTACGCTCGTGATGACGAAGAACCTTCTAAAAGGTCTCGGATGCATGAAGAAACAGGATGTTCCACATCACAGAAAATACTTCAGCAGCAAGAGGAGAAAAGGGTTTGTCAGCCAGGCACAAGAGAGCACTTAGATCAGACCTGATGAACTGTAAGTTACCTTCCAGACTCTGTGACAGCTATAAAGGACCTCACGTATTAGGCAGTGAATGAGGAATTGCAGACCCTCAACAGCGCAGGGTGACTGAAGATTTCTGAGCAGGGGAGGGAAGCAATTAAATTTTTAACACTATGCAAAATGGACCACAACAGAAAGAGACTGTTGGCAGAAGAAATAATGGGGGGATTCCTGGTGAAGTCCAGTCCCAAGAGCACAGAGAGAGGCTCGCTGGTGCATATGTGGGGTGCATAACGGTGGGGACAGAAATAGGAGGAAGAGTACACCTGAACTTGAACTGAGCCCCCTTCTCAACACAGGTGAGGAGAGAGACCTGGGCAGAGGCTCTGAGTGGAAGAGATTCAATATATCATGAGGGCACGGTCTGACAGCATTGGACAGTGACGTGCAAAGGACCCACCCGAGCGGTCCACGCATATTATGATCGTGGGTTTCACATTCGTGTGCAAGAAATGTACAGACATTTCTTGCCAGGACCCACCCCCATCTTCACACTCAGAAGCACATTTATCTGAATCAGTTGATGCAAAAAGATTTTAAGTTACGGATTTAAGTTCAGGTCTTTCACTGAGGCTATGACAGCTAACGTATTTTTGGTTCTCCTTTGAAAAAGTCACATTCAAGTATTAGAATCGTGCAAAAGAAAAATGTTTAAATCATCCTGTCGGCAATATCGGGAAATTTAGAGTCATTTACTTAGCTTTTTTAGGATGAGATGTCCTTTTGAAATTGATGGTCACGATCACCCAATTTGGGGGTGAAGACTCTCAAGGACGACCCAAAAAATAGAAATGAGGGCAGTAGCAGAAAATTGCATCCTAAATACAACAACCTGCACACAGAGAACCAGCAATTACTTCCAGATTCCCATTCTTCTGCTCAATTAGGTCACATCTACCTTCTTATCAGAACTAAATTCAGCAAACATCTACCGTGGTGATCACCTCTGCCAGGGCAAGCTTTCTAGAACAAGGCTTTCCATCATTCCACAGTAATTCTGGTGGGACCTGGTGATCCTTTCCAGGGCTTTGGGTTATGACATTTTGTGGGTGCAGACACACGCTTGGATCCAGTGTACTGTTGAGATGGTCTCTGTTGAGTGATCTTATTTCCTGCTCCCATGTGTTGACCCAGGTGTATATGGATGACACCATCCATGCATCCTCAATGGGGCAAAAACTTTGACTTGTTTTTCAGGAAGTTGTGAAATCAGCACAAATCCTACAACTTCCTACTCACTTGCCTAGTGAACCCATGAACTTTGCAAAACATCTATGGGGTTTTAAAAAGCTTGAGCTAACAGGGCACACACAGGATTAAACAGTTATGATTTTATCCTAAAAAAGGAAGGAACTTGAGGAAAACTCCAAAACAGTAACATCGACCACCACAAGAATGTAAATATATTCTTCCAATGTTGTGATGTTTCCTTTCCAGTCAACAAACTAGTTGAATATTCAGTGCTTTTTTAGGAACAGGGAGGCAAGGTGGGGAAATGAAGACTTTTACCTTTAATTATTAGAAATAATTAAACATTTTTATCATTCTCATGCTGTCCATATTCACACCTTAATCTTTTAAAAACAGTGCTTGCTATGCATACAATCCAAGAGCAATACATTCTACTCCATGTCCAAGTATACAGTCCAAGTACACACAGGATTTTCTTAGGAAGGGCGTGCACTGCAATTAGCCAGAAAGCAAAATTGTTACTTCATTGCGAAAGTTAATAAATGCTAGGAGGATAAAGAGAAAGTCTTATAAATAGACAAACATATGCTAACATATAGTTTTTAAAAACAGAAAGTTTGTTTTTAAAGATTTGGAACAGCTCAGACAAATCACCTCGACAAAGCCTATTTTGATCAATATTTCCATCAAAAGCTGCCCTAGTTTTTCAACTTGAAAAAAAAAATACAACCTTAACACGAACAGCTATTTCTTGTGGCAAATCTGGTCCTACTTTAAACTTTGAACATTCTGTTTTCTTGCTCATTCCTTATTACCATGTAATTTGTGAACAATAAATTAATGGATGTAGATAACTTGAACATGAATACATATTAGAGGTAAGCAGAAACCAAGTTTACCTTATTTTCTAATGTAATATTTACTGTATTAACTGATACTCAAGTAATTATATTTTCACAACTAACAATTTTTTTTTTTTTTTTTTTTTTTGCGGTTCGCGGGCCTCTCACCGCTGTGGCCTCTCCCGTTGCGGAGCACAGGCTCAGGACGCGCAGGCTCAGCGGCCATGGCTCACGGGCCCAGCCGCTCCGCGGCATGTGGGATCTTCCCGGACCGGGGCACGAACCCGTGTCCCCTGCATCGGCAGGCGGACTCTAAACCACTGCGCCACCAGGGAAGCCCCACAACTAACGATTTGAAAGCTACCTAAAACAAACCCCAGCATTGCTTTAAAATGACATACTCAATAGCATGTGAATTTAAATCCACAAACAAACAGAATTTTTGGAAGTGAAGAATCTAACTTCTAAATGCTTGCTTTAGGACTTGAAGGTAATCTGTATTTTCTATGCTTTTATTAATTAAAAACACAGGAAATGCTAATATTTTAATGTAGAAACCTTTTGGTGATCATTAAATTATTTTTGCTTAATGATAGGGTGAATCTTCAATTGGGAGGAAAGAAGAACATAAAAGGTATGTTTAATTTCTAAATTCTGATCTCAAACTTTGGTAGGTCTCTGGGGTTTATTCTTAAGCACCAGAAATAAAGTTGTCTTCTGGGCCTAGGACCAACCATTCTGACTGTAAGAGAAAGTTGAGCTTCACCAGCCAATTGTACTTGGTAGTTAAATTTTCTTTTTGGCCTTGAAAGACCAAATATGTAAAAGAATGACCTGTTTCCAATTTCTATTGCCATGACTGCACGGGGGCGGATGTGGATCTAGGGAACGAGTTTGGTGAGGGAGGAATTTGGTGGGAAATAGTACCATAAAAATGATTTTTTTAAAACCTTATATATGTATGGAATATTACAGTTTCCAAAGAACTATCGTTATAGGTTCTGTTATTTGATCTTAGTAGCAATCTCAGAACACAGAGCAGGTAAGGTCCCCTGCTTACAGTAAGGGCAAGTGTGACCTAAAATGCTTAAAAATACCCTAAAAATGGCAGAGTTGAGAGGCAAGCTGGACTGGTCTTGTGGCCCAGCCATGCAGTACCCCGTGACCAGCCCAGGCTAGCTCTGCAGAGAAGCAGCTGCCGGCCCCCTATACTAAAAGCTCTCTAAAAGCACTCCCCACCTGGCCTGTCTTTGAAACGAAACTTTCTTCTTGGATAAACATCCGTTGGGTTTCAGCATCGACCCTCCAGAAATCTTCTCCCTCCCTCTCCACCTCCCAGGGCTGGAAAGCAGCTCTACGGCACGATGGACCTTAGCCATCAGGAACGACGGGGGAAGTGAAAAGTCCCAGGAGGGACAGAGCCCAGGTAGCAGTGAGCACAGGGAACCCAAGGGATGCAGGATGGAGGGCGCCCTAAGCATCATCTGCTCTGCCAGCAGGTACAGCCCACATGGTCCCTCCTGGTCCCCAAACAATACACATTTACAACTATTGCCTTCCTTTTCAGGCTACATATTTTAAATTCCAAGCCTAAGCATTCCTGTATGAAGACTGAGCAGGCCTTTGTATGTTTATAAGCATCGTACGAGACAAGCTTTCTGCCAGCACAGGTATAATCTCAACGTATCATTTCTAAAATTTCCATTTGCATTTAATGTTTCAATGAATTAGAATGGAGAGAAGAGACAGAAAAAAAAATTAAACCCATATTCCCTTTTAATTACTTTTGACCCATTTGCTGCAAAAGTAGGGAATGGCATTTGAAGGCTCCAGTCTGTGTGAAGTGACCTTCTCTGTGCAAATGCTTTTGTTTCCTCCTTTAAACAGATGTGATCTCCCTCTTGCCATTAAAAATGAATAGTCAATAAGGCGGGATCTCCATTTATCCTGGGACTCCCCTTAAATAAGCTCTAAAACGCTGCTCTGGGGGCTTAGACTGAAATCTCGGCTCACATCTGCTAGGTCTGGTGCACTTTTTCTATTCCCCCAAAGCTGCCTACCATCCAAGTACCAGAAACTGCCTTTCAAATCTGACCAGATCAGAAGGTCACCAAAGAAGGAGATAAAGAGTCCCCTGCTTATAAAAGTGCTCTTGAAAGAACAACAGGGAAGAATGTTCAAGGTCCAAAGAAGCAAGGTTAGATGTGGAGGTGATACTCCTACTGACCTGTCACCCTCACCCCAAGCCCCCGTTGCCATGTTGCTGCTGAGCTGTGAAGTGAGTCTGCTGTTACATGGGGGAGGTTCCCAACACTGTTTGGCCTTCGAGTCCCTTCTTTAAAACACTACACTGAAGCTAAGGGCGCGTGGAGACTGCTCTGGCTGGAGCCAGTGGGGCGGGGCTGGAGAGAGCAGGGTGGCCTGGAGCACCACATGCTCTGAGCCCTCACCTGCCGCCCCACACCTGGAGGGCTGTGCCACTCAGAGGTCCACAGAATTGCCGTCTGCAAATTGAACTCCGACTTCTTAAAACATTTGGTAGCAGAGTGTCAAATCAAATACTATTCTGAGTTCAGCACTTTTTGCTTTTTGAGCCACTCTTGGTGAAGTAAGCAGAGTGCCGAGTTCATTCTAGCGTGAGCTCTGTACCTCCCTGGATGCCAGGAACAGAGCGTGGTGCTGGGGAACCAGCTCCAGGGGGTCCTGGAGTTGAACAGCCCTTGACGAGAACGTGTTTCGTCCCCCATGGAAACAGTTGGAACTCCTACTCTCAACAGCATGAGCTGCTTTGCAGCCATAGAACCTTCTCTCTGTTCCAGGAATCAGCAGCTGGAGAAAGGGAATCTGAAAGATTCAGGAGGGAGACTTCCATCATCTGTGGCTGAAATGCCCCTGGATTCCCTGCCCAGGGCAGCAGCCTATTCCATGGCCCAAGAGCTTTGGATACTAGAAAATCCTTCCTTTTCCTGACCTAAAATTTTCCCTTCTGTAACTTCTCTCTCCTCACTACCTTAACTGGGGCCTCGGGAGTCAAAGATTAACACTTAGCTTCCCTCCTAAAGACCCAACCCAGCAAGAATTTGGAGACGACAGTATCTAAACCATAGGGGGCCTCTGCATCAACTAGATAAACTTTCACAAGTCAACTTTACTGGGCTTCCGTGGTGGCACAGTGGTTGAGAGTCTGCCTGCCGATGCAGGGGACACGGGTTCGTGCCCCGGTCCAGGAAGATCCCACATGCCGCGGAGCGGCTGGGCCCGTGAGCCGTGGCCGCTGAGCCTGCACGTCTGGAGCCTGTGCTCTGCAACGGGAGAGGCCACAACAGTGAGAGGCCCGCGTACCACAAAAAAAAAAAAAAAAAAAAAGGGACAACAAATCAACTTTACTATGTATAGTAGAGGAAGTGACCATTTTTAAAACGCCGGAGACCTGGGCATGTGTAGATTTTAACTTTTGTGCTTTTGTATATTTCCAAGTCTTTTATAATAAAGTGCATCCAATCTAAAAGGAAAGTTAAGGTGAATAAATAAACCTTGTAAGGGTAAAGAAGAAGATAGCCCTGCTAGGTGGATAACTCCACTCACTCTCCACACTGTCATCCTGAATTTGGAGAAAAATGAAAAAAATGTATTTATGAGTTTGCAGGAGCATGTGATCTCAGGAAAGCAAGTCTCCACCGTTCCTGAACGAGGGCAACTTGCTTCCTGCCGGAACTGAGCAGAATTTCATTGAGTCCACACTCTGAGCAAGCAGGAATTGCTCCGGCCCTGTGGACTGAGGACAGGACAGGACTCACAGAGATCTGGCCTCTCCTCCCATGCTCTTGCCCTAAGTAGCCTCTGTCTCGCTGACAGATATTTCCTGTTGACAATATGCTTCCCTGATCAGAAGCAGAGAAGCCAACTCCCACTGCCAAAGCCCGATGACACGGAGGGGTGAGATGTTACGAGTCTGATCATACGGTCTCAGGTAGCAAACCGCCACCCTGTCACTGGAAAGGACTTCAAAACCGGAGGCCACATACAATGGTATAAAAACATAGGCCTGAAGGCATGCCATCATCCTGACTGAGATCCTGCTGTTATTGGCAAAAAAAAAAAAAAGAGAGAAAGAGAAGAGAAACCCATTTGGCATGTTTTAGAATTCTTTAATTTAGCTGATTAACCAAACACACATTGTTAAAAACACAGTAGACTTAGGCACTCGTAGATCTGAACTTTTGTAGCGTTGCCTATTTGCAAGTCTTTTTAAGTTCAGCGATACGGGGAAAAGCATAATTTGGGGCATGAACCATGCGCACTGTGTAAGACAGATGGTTACTGAGCCCATCTGGCCAGCTACCCAACACCACAGACTGAACGTGGCAGGGAGTTCTCTGTGCATACCATGTAATTTCCAGGGAAAGAGTTCAAGGGACTCTGGCCCCCTTCCGCATCCCTGGGCAGATCAAGGCAATTCATCCCAACCCCACAGAGGGGAGCGTGACCCCAAATGGCCCGCCTTCCTGCTCTGCCTGGAGGAAAGGTCAGGGTCATGTGATGCCCTGCTCCCCATCCCCCCGCCCCCCCGGACTGCGTCTCAGGCCCCGAGCCTGCAAGGCCGTAGCAGCAGGAGAGGGGCTGAAACAGCTCCATCTGGGCCATCACTCTATCCTCTTCTTCTGGAGTCAGGGTGTGTGCTGTGGATGGGCCTCCCCTGTCCTCATATCACAGTAGTAAATTCTCAGACTCCAGTTTGGAATTAGGAAAACAGGATACCTCCAGCCCTTTTTAAAACAACCAACTTGATAGAGGTATAATTTAGATTATACCCCATCTTAAGTGCACAGTTGGGTGAATGGTAACAAAGGTACACATCCATGTAACTGCCTCCACAATGCATACAAATATAGACGTTTCCATCACCACCCAAAGTTCCTTCTCCCCTGACCTGCTTAGACCCATTAAATCCACCTGATAAAAAAAGGCAGACTGGGTTCTACTCTGAAGCTATGCAGCTCTGCCATTTACTAGCTGGGTGACTGGGTTGAGTTATCTAATCTTTCTCCTGGTTTTTCCATCTGAAAAATGGGAGAAGTAATAACATTTAACCCATTGTACACTTTGTGTGTAAATTATATGGTGTGATAAGTGCAGAACATTTAGAGTTGTGCCTGGCGCGTAGCTATCCTTCCGTATATGTCAGCTGGTACTAGTGTTGTTGTCGTCGCCATCATCATCATTCTTCATCGTCTCCATCATCATCATCATCACCATCATCATAATTCATCATCATCACTATCATCATAATTTATAATCATCAGTATCATCATAATTCATCATCACCATCATTATCAACATCAGCATCATCGTCATCATCACCACCATCATCACCATCACCACCATTCATCATCATCACCATCATCACCATCAGTCATAATCATTCATCATCATCACCATCATCACCATCCCATCATCACCATCACCATCACCATCATTCATCATCATCATCATCACCATCACCATCATCTTCACCATCATCACCACCATCATCACCACCATCATCACCATCATCACAATCATCATCATCACCATCACCATCACCACCATCATCACCATCACCATCATCACCATCATCACCACCATCATCACCATCACCATCATTCATCATCACCATCAGTCATAATCATTCATCATCATCACCATCATCACCATCCCATCATCATCATCACCATCACCATCATTCATCATCATCATCACCATCACCATCATCTTCACCATCATCACCACCATCATCACCATCATCACAATCATCATCATCATCACCACCATCATCATCACCACCATCATCACCATCACCATCATCACCACCATCATCATCATCATCACCATCATCACAAGATATGGCTGGGCCTTCTTCTCTGTGGCTGAATTTCTCTACTGTGGAGGGTGCTTGTGACAGGGCCCTGGAAAAATCACCTTTAATACCACATTATCCCATAATTCTAATAGACTCAGTACATCTGCAAACACGGATTTATTCGCAAAGGTCTGAGTAACGCTCTCCTCAATTAAAAGAGTTTCCTCTACCACATCAGGCTCGCTGAGACCATGATCGCATTGGCAACCCATCTCTCATCCCCTGGGACCAACCTGGTGTCCCCCTCAGTCCCAAGCTCAGGCCTTAAGACGGTCTGATGTCCTTTTTATTGTGGACAAGGAGGGGCTGGAGGGAGCTGAGATTTTTACCTTTTTCCTCCCTGACCACTAGTATAAGGTAGAAAATTAATACAGAAAAATATAAAGAAGCAGCAAGAAAAAAAAATCCCACACACACAACCCTATCTCCCAGAGGCAACTACATCTAACATGCTGGCATACTTCCTCTCAGGTTTTTGTTGTTTTTGTTTTTTGGTTTTTTTGCTTTTGATTTATTGCCATTTTTCTTTCTATAGCAAGAAGGTTATATTTTACCTGTACGTTTTTAACTTAAATTTAGCATATAGACATTTTCCCTTGTCACTAAAAATGTTTGTTAAAGATTACATAACATTCCAATCTTATGGATATGTCACATAATTATCCCCTATTCTGGACTTGTCGGTTGTTTCAGCTTTGCATTACTATAAATAATGCTACGAGTACTCTTGTATATAATTTGCCTGCTTGAAATGACAGGCATTCCTTGGTTTGAGAAGCTGCGTTTTCTGTTTAGACGGTCTGGGCTGCCTCTGGGAATGCACAGACATCACCCCAGGGGGTGGCTTCCTCCCTCACCAAACCATTCACTCCCCATGTGTTGGAAGGACGTGCTTTGGTGTCCATCCAAACTGCAAAGTTAGTACTTGCTAAGTGAAGGGCTTCTTATGGCCCTGCTCTTATGACGAGAAGGTTCTTCTAAGGGATCCAATGCCCTTGGCTCTTTATTTCTAAGGAGCCATTCTAACTTTTAGCACCTGTTTTCTAGATGCTGACGTAGTGACTGAGGCAGGATGGACACCTCCATCCAAAGGGGGCCTTTTTACCTCTTAAGACACCATCATTTTCTTTTCTAATCCTCAACAAGAGCGAAGGTTTAAGCAGAATCACAGAAAAAGCTGTAACTGTGAGGCACCAGTTTTCACCCATCTGACAGGCAAAGATCGTGAAGTTTGATGATGCACCGTGTTGGCATAACTGTGTCAAAACGGGCACTCAACGTTCCCTCTTGGTGGGAACACGAGTAGGCATTACCCCTCTGGAGGGCAATCTGGCAACGTCCATCCAAGTCACAAATGCACATACCCTTTGACAAGGTCTCCTTTTATGAATTTATTCCACAGATAAACTCACACATTCTCTGACACAATGTAAAAAATCGTGTTCTGCTCACCAGGGGTCCTGAAGCAGGCCTGGGTGACACAAGGGGGAAAGAGTCAAGCCACGTCTGGGATTCTCAGTGTCTATCAGGAGAGCCGTCTAAACAGCTATCTTCAGGGGGAAGCTGATGAAAAATTACAAGGTGCTGACAGTTGCTCAGGGGAGAAAAATGGCCCTTTAAGAGTCAAGGAAGGAGGAGAGAGGAAGGTCATGGCAGACAAAGTGAGGCATGTGTAGAAAGAGAGGTACCCATGAAACACAGAGGCCTGAGGACAGATGGGGCCAGGGGAGGCCTGAACAGAGGCTGTGTGAACTGTCTGCAGACAGAGAGCAAAGAAAACCTGTACGGTCAGGAGGCAGGGTTGTGGTCAGCAGCAGAGGTGGCTGATGCCATAAATAAGGTCTGGATTTACCCTGTAAGCCCGCGGTCATGAAACTGAAGCGTGGAACTCACTTATATACATTTCTACCTAAAAAAGAAATCCAGTTGTACTAATATTTTATACAGATACATGTGACATAACATAATTTATATGTACACATATTAGGGGCGTATGTTCCATTTTTCTTGCTAGAGGTATGCAATCCAAGAGGTGTAGAGATGAATGATCTCAGTGATGGGTAACCCTGGAACTTTCTTCACAGGAAAGTGACATGATGACATTTGTTATGAGGACACCAGGAGCTCAAGACTCCTCCACCTTAATTCCCAGGGCAAGTGAATTTGGAGGAGGAAAGAGATCAGGGACTCTTTCCGGGTGGAGCTGAGGTCCAGCTCGGCCCTTCTGGGATGGGAGGAGCTACTCAGATGAGAAACAAAATCCCACCGCCACACAGAGGAGGGTCACGAGCCTGGATGCATATGTGGACAGCACGTCGAACAGAAAGACGGCCTCCTGCAGGGAAAGCCATTCATCTTCTTCCAAGCAGCTCTTGTCACCCAAGACGCTCCCCTTTGGACCTCGGAGGACAGGCACCTTGGGCCAAATCCCCTGTCAAGGGCTAAACCTGGTTCCTCCCTGGGGGTTCAGAAAATATCAACTTGGTTGGCTACTTTTTAGGAGTTGTGAGGTGTATGCAGTCTTATTTTTCCTCTGTTACGCTTAATTCTATGCTTATTTCAACTTCCTTTATATCCTTCTAAGTGTGCTTAATATTTTAATTCTCTTCCCATCCCTTGGAGACTTTCTAGGGGTCTACGTGCGGCTACTCTGGGAGCGGCGCTGCCTGGCCCGCAGCCTGGGGGTATAGAGACGCTTTCTGTTGGGGACCACGCTTGTACCGTCCCTCTTGCTAAAAGCAAAAGATGAAGCAGTCCCAAACTGTTCCTGGGAAAGCAGTGACATTTGACAGTCACAGGAAGAAATTCAGAGGCCTCTTGATGGTTCACGAGGGATAAGCAGCTTCAGACGGAACTGAAGGGAGAAAAGAAGAAGAAGAACCATAAAGTCGCCAGTGGGATGCCCATTCCCACTCCCACTTCAGTATAAAGACCATCTAAGTGTTCGAGAACAACCAAAAAGGCTGGTGTGTGGGTAGCTATCTAGAGGGAGAGAGTCAGACTCAAAAGGACGCTGAAGAGACCTCTGGAAGCACAGGACACATGCCCATGTCAATATTCTAGCCTGTGGATGGGATGAATATTTAAAGCTGGGCAGGACCCCACAGGGCCTTCCTGGGACAGACCCCCCAACCCCCATGTCCTCTGCCTGCCTCTTGTCTGTAGAAAACCTTTAGTCAAAAAATGAATTTAATCAGAGAAACGAGAAGATGGAGAAGCAAAGTAAAGCAGTCAAGCAGGACAAAATAATAACAAGTGAGTCATTAAATAAAGTCACGGACCTTCAGTTCCTCCTCAAGGGATATAGGTAATATTCTGAGCCATATCCTGTGAGCTGTTCTGTAGATCCTGAAACCCCCACCAGGTGGAAGAAGTTAACTACATGATGAGCAGACTGTAGCCATGACCTAAGCTGCCACAGCTCCGATTACTGGCCTCAAGGAAATGGGAACAAATCCACCCTGGAAGTAAAGATTAGCTGTACTTAAACAATCAGGATGACACTGATCAGACGACCCCAGGACCAATTTCAAGATGACTGTCAGTGCTGACTGTGCTGTTCTGCCCCACGGAGCCCCCTCCCTCCACCTAGGCACTGACTCCCCTTTCAAAACTCTTGTCCCCAGGTCCACAAGGGGGAGCTGGCCTTTGGAGATGAGTCCACCTTCTCCCCAGGTTGCCGGCTTCCTCAATAAAGCAACTTTCCTTTCTACCAACACTTGTCTCTTGAATATTGGCTTTCAAGTGGCGAGCAGCTGGACCTGAGCTCGGTAACATACTGAACTGAGTCACAGAAACTCAGCCTCTCTTTTCTGTCACTTGTTCATTCCAATAGAAAGCCCATGTTTGCCACAAAAGAAAAAATACATCTCCCCTCAATTAAAAATACGACACGGCCAGGGATTTTGAACACATATAGGGAAGACTCTTAAAAGTAGAGTGGGAGTGGGGAAACCAACAAAAGCAAAAAAATTCCCCAATCAAGGAACTCAAGGAAGGCACAGAAGATATACAAAAATATTTTTATAACACTCTTCACCATCTGGAGCCCTTTTAATTAAAGATATAAAAACAGCAGGTAAAACTACTTAAGCTTTTATATTAAATAGATCATTTTATACCATATGGCAATGATGCCCGTAAGAAAGTGTCTTCCGGTTCTACCTCCATAGTTATAGTAATATTATGCAGTGAAAAGTGCTGAAAATTTCCAGTGAAAGGTATGGAAGAGTTTAGGTAATTCAACTAACTTTTAATTTGTCTCAATCAAATGGTTTCTAGATAACGTATTTGAAAAGAGAATATAATGGTGATGGAACGTGGGCAGACTTTTGTGCTGATCTTGGCATTTAAATTCATATTACTGTCACAAGCACATTGGTTTATCTTACATTTGATCATTTTGTGGCCTGACTCAGGAAGGCTACCATATAAAAGATTTTCCTTCTACATTCAAGTTTGCTACTGGGGAGAGAAAATCCCGATGATATATACTTTTTCAAATATTTGAAATACAATATTAAATGCTTTAAGTAAGAGATAAGGTAGCTCATATGATTTTCCTGTAATGAATCAGTTTCAAATCTTAGAAGCCACCAAACAGGTTTGTTCCACATTTTTTTTTTCACTAAAACTATGACCCAGTTTCACAGTCAAATAGCCCATTTACAATTCTGTACAACTTTCACTAAAATAAAAGCTTTTCCGGCAAACATTCAACCACAAAGAAAAACCAAAACACAAACATTTTGAATTTTTTCTAAGTCTCAAATTTCAATATATTCAAATACTAGCCTTCCCAGTCAGAAACCTAAACGCTTTAATAAAAACAGAGAGGAAAAAAATGGATGCTTCGAAATCAGAATGGTTTGCGCCTCAAACGCAAAAGACCATGCCAACTGCATTTCATATCATTTCATATCATCATAAGCTCATAAAACGGCACAGACCCAGCCTCTCTATAAGATGAAACGTTTAGAATAGAAATTGACCTGATAGTTGTTTCCAGTTCCGTAGTTATGCAAAGAATACATATAGCTCTGTTTTTGTTTTTGTTTTTAATTGGAGTATAATCGCTTTACAATGGTGTGTTAGTTTCTGCTTTATAACAAAGTGAATCAGTTATACATACACATATTTTCCCATATCTCTTCTCTCTTGCGTCTCCCTCCTTCCCACCCTCCCTATCCCACCCCTCCAGGTGGTCACAAAGCACCGAGCTGATCTCCCTGTGCTATGCGGCTGCTTCCCACTAGCTATCTACCTTACGTTTGGTAGTGTATATATGTCCATGCCTCTCTCTCGCTTTGTCACAGCTTACCCTTCCCCCTCCCCATATCCTCAAGTCCATTCTCTAGTAGGTCTGTGTCTATAGCTCTGGTTTTTATCTTACATTATTTATCATGTAGTTGAGAAACAGATAGTAGATACTGTTGCTGACTACGAGCCAGGACATCTATACATGATGATGTGCCACAGTGCAAAATTTTGCAAGAAATAAAACCCTGGTTATAATTCTTTTCACATGAACACTTACTGGGCGTCTCTTTATGCTTGAGTGGTAACTTCAGGCCTGATACAAGTGTGGGTTATTAGATCTTTTAAAACCCTTACAGATATTAGAAGGCTGCAGAAAAATACTACTGGGGGTTAAAAAACAGCTTTCTGAAATTGCTCGAAATGAACAAATAATGCTTTGCTTTCTTGGACAGCTGTTCCATAACTGAATACAGCTGGGGAGAGGGTCGGCCGCCAGGAGATTTCTATTTGGTTTGCTACCAGGTTTTCTTTTCCAGGATGCTTTCCAACGTGCAAACGATCCTTACTTATCTTGAGCGCATGAAAAAAAGATAATTCTTATTTTAAATTCTTTTCCCTCATGCTTCATCCTTGTTAGATAACGTAAACTGTGGGTTTAAAGGAGACAGCCTTGAGGTTAAGGCAACTCTACTCACCTCAGCTTTAGCTGGACACGGGTGGACATATGGCTGATTGCCTGAAGTTACCTCTGACAGGATACTGTATTCATTCAAAGGCACTGATCCCTAGTTGACACTATTAGTCACTGTTACCAAAACACTTAATAGTAACTATTTATGTTCAAATGAAAAGCATGAGGATGGTAGAGCTCTTTCAGCAGCAACAAGTAAGCTGTCCACGAAGTAGTCTCCTCGAGTGGGGATATTCTGGGAAATTCCTCTCAGTGTCCGGGTCTGGTCTTTAGCCCTGATCGAGATCTTGCCCCCAGATGGACCCATCTTTACCAGGATGACAGAGACTGATGAATGAAAATGAAATGCCAATGTCTTAATTTGCAATGAAAAATACCCCTCTCCTTAGGATGGCAATACTCTCATCAGATAACCAGTATGTTCTCTCCCTCGAAAGCCGACCAACCCAAGAAGCCAACTTATAATCAGAAAGTTACCTGGTGGACAATTTAGAATTAGAAAAAGGAGAGCTAACTATAGGATTCAAGGACATAACAACGGCATCCGGCTAAAATAAACCAGTGCGTACATCTCGGCAATCAGAAAAGTCTTGCGAAAAGGTCCATGATATCCTCTACCCTATGTGCTGTGGCTTTACTTAAAGTAAGTGGGAGGTAATATAGTTGGAAGAAAAGAACATGGTATTCCGGGGTGATACAGCACCTAGTTTAGTTTCAACGATTTAAAAAAGTCCTTAAACACAGTGCAAACACTTTCAAAGTAACAGCCATCTACCTGCCAGGAAAAGCTTCTACTTTCAGCACTATTAAAAATGTAACGGTGACAAAGTCCACATAGAGCACAAACTATTTCAAAATGAAGCATCAAAAATGGGAAGGCTTGGGCTTCCCTGGTGGCGCAGTGGTTGGGAGTCCGCCTGCCGATGCAGGGGACGTGGGTTCGTGCCCCGGTCCGGGAGGATCCCACGTGCCACGGATCGGCTGGGCCCGTAAGCCATGGCCGCTGAGCCTGCACGTCCGGAGCCTGTGCTCCGCGTTGGGAGGGGCCACAGCAGTGAGAGGCCCGCGTACCGCAAAAAAAAAAAAAAAAAAAAAAAAAAGGGAAGGCTGGTAGGTAATCAGTTTCGCCAGAGTGCTATCACGTAACTTTTAGCTCGAATTCTTGAAATGCATACATAGATGGAGAGTGCAGTGAGTGACAGCAAGATAAACATGAGTGAATCTCCACCCCAAAACGCGTAAGACTGAAGATGGAAACTGACATGCGCAATGTGTCATCTGGACTGACAGGGAATTTAACACCTAGGCATCTACTTGTCACATCGACTTGTCACATGTCCAACTGAGATCCAACTTTCTCTTCTTCCATCTTTTCCTCAGAGACGATAAAGTGATTGAAGCAGAGAAGAAGTCCACCCCAAACAGGGCAGGAATGCAATGCAGATCCTTCTCCAGTCCTCAAAGGACACGTTAAGAGGTCCATCCTTTTTCTTCTTTGGGGGAGACATTCTTTACATAGTGTAAACAAATATATTTTATTCCCACAGCATAACATACTGTCGATACTCCAAGTTTTAACCACCGTCTCCTGGCAATCGGCAATCTCTGCATTGCACTAAAGCACTTCTGGGGGCATCAACCCCAGTCGACCTCCAGCCTCATGTACTATCCATCTATCACGCACCCCCAGCTGAGACTGACTTTGTATTCAGTGGTTGTTTGACGCACATTACACACATCTACCCAAGGAATGGTTAAGAGGTTTCCTATCGACAATCTTAAAATCTGCTTAACCACCCGTGTCTACTAAAGCCTTAGAGGTGAGGGCGAGGGTGGTAAAAAAAAGAGTCCACAAAAAAGAACAAAAAAGAAACAAACAAAGAAACCCATCCATATCCTTGCTGCCAGGGGAGGAACCACGGTTTTGTCATGGATCTAACAACAAATCACAGGCAGACCAACCCCCGACTAAATAAAGGCCTTTACACTTCTGATCACTCTCTGAGTGAAAACATCTGCCCTGATGCCGTCCATCCGGCACTGGTCCCCACAGCCCCGGACTCAGAACAAAACGGAAAAGCAGTGTAAATGACAAGACTTGGGAGAAGCTGGGGGCTCCATCACGTAACACAGCTGTCTAATGATCCATAACTAAAAGGAGCAAACTGGTTAGAACCAAATAATAAGATATGATCTCCACCCCCTCCTTCCTTCCCTGAGAGCTAGTGGAGTGCCAGGTCCCTATCCTGCAACATCTATACCCAGAAAGCACTGTCTACAGTTCCCAGTTTCTCTTTAAGTGGAGAGAGAACTCTTAAAGACCCTAGAGAAGCAACCTGCCCCCAAATCCTTCGAGCTTTCAGGGCTTCCCTGGTGGCGCAGTGGTTGAGAGTCCGCCTGCCGATGCACAGGACGCGGGTTCGTGCCCCGGGCCGGGAAGATCCCACATGCCGCGGAGCGGCTGGGCCCGTGAGCCATAGCCGCTGAGCCCGCGCGTCCGGAGCCTGTGCTCCGCGATGGGAGGGGCCCCAACAGTGAGAGGCCCGTATACCGCAAAAACAAACAAACAAACAAAAAAATCCTTCTAGCTTTTAATGACAGCGCCCCTTCTGATCTTTTTAATGGTTGTTATAACCCAGACCCTTTTTTGCAGTGGCTGGCCTTTATTGAATCTTCCCAAAACTTCAACTTTGTTTCAAGTTTCAAGAACTTTCTCTGTGCACTTACATGGCTTATGTAATGTTTAATTAAAGTCAGTTCAACTGGTGATAACAGTTGGAGACTGAAATTCTCTCGACAAGCTCCCAGGGCAGCACCCCGCAGTGGACTAGGGGCCAGCTGGCCACGCATTGGCCAGACACAGGCACCAGTTATGTGTTCCATGTGGGGACGTGGGTGAATCTGGCAAGTGTGACGTGCTATGACACCCCAATCCACCACCAGGTAAAAGGAGGACGACTGTCTGCTTTATAAGGTCAAATGCCTCTTAATTATTTCAAGAGCTCTCACCAGACCACCTTTCTGCTTAAGACCCCGCAGCAGTTAACTGGTCTTCGGCACTGAGTCTAAGCTGATTTCCGTGGCTTGCGGACCCTGCAGACTCCGGCCCACCAGCCTCATCCCTGCGCCCTCTCGAGGCACTCCCCTTCCCCTCCTCCATTTCAGGTCCCCTGACTGTCCCTGCTGTGGCTGGGCCTTGGCCCCAGCCCTCTCCCTGGCCTTTCCTCTGTGCTCTGTCCATCCAAACTCTTCCAGCCTTCCAGGACCGGCTCAGTTCCACCTTCCCTTGCCCCATTTTCAGGCCTTTCTGCCCCCAACGCTGTGTACCCCAAACAAACACTTCTTGTCTATGGCAGGGTTTTTCATGTTCTGCTGGAACTCAGGATTTCCAAAAGCTTACTGTGCTGTGTGGGATCCCTCGAGTAGAATTACGCTTTATGACTGGTTGAATCCCAGAACGTGTACCCATTTCTTCTTCTCGTCTCCAGATTACACCCTCATCTTCACTCCTGGCTGGGCATGGCCTCCAAGTCCAATCAGGCCAGGAAGTGAATGACAGCAGAAGATGCTGAGTGGGGACACTGGTAGGTAAACGCCATTTGACTCTGACCTGGGTGAGGGTGAGTTGGAAGTAGTCAAGAGAAATCGCTCTGTTCCATCCCATCACTCTAGCTTGTCCTGTTCATTTGTCAACAATCATCACTTCAGACTCCTACTTGTAAACTACACTTCTGAGTTCAACCTAGTAGAGATGAAACATGTCCAGGGCAAAGCCCAATCTAAATACTCTAAGGATGCACAAGAAATTTATGATGAGCTGTGCAGAAAAAGAATCATTTTCCATGGCAGCTAATTACCCTCTAGTTCATCTGTTGGGCAAGTTTAGATTCTTCTATGTTATGTTCTATTAATAATCCTTACAAGAGTCAACTGAACTCACTTATCTTCTCCCTGCCGCCCGCCCTGGCCCTGTAACCCACAATTTCATTCACAGTGGGTTTGTCGATGCAGACTCAGCAAGTAATTAAAAATAAGTCTCAATTGGCTGCTTCAAGTGGGAGTGAGAGCTTCCTACTACCCTTTGTTTTTTCGGTCAGGAAGTCACAGCCACACATGTTGGTTTTTTGCCACTAAAATGTGGCAACAATGTATGTGAAATGATTAACCATCTCTCTCTTCCCTCAAGTATCCATCATAAATCAATATAAACTCCAGGCTTCAGACAAAGCATTCCCTTAAAAAAAATTAACTGAGATCAAATCACTAGGGGATAGTATAGTACGGGGACCAGAATACCTGGGATCAATCCCATCTTTGCCGCTTGCCCACCGAGTAACCTGGAGCAAGGGACCTGTCCTTCCCAGTCACTGCCCTCATGGGGTGTTAGGGAAGGAACAAGGCAGTGCATCCACAGTGCTTAGAACAGTGCCTGGCTGGGGATTCCCTGGCGGTCCAGTGGTTAGGACTCCGCGCTTTCACTGCCGAGGGCGCGGGCTCCATCCCTGGTCGGGGAACTAAGATCCCGAGAGCCATGCAGCATGGGGAAAAAAACCAAATCAGAACAGTGCCTGGCTAAGTGCTCACCAGGTCCTAGCTACAAGGACAGCAAAGATGACCTGGCTGGCCATTCTCTCCATCTCCTAACTGGCCTCAGAACAGCCTAGATAAGGATAACTACGTAGACACTGCATACAGCTACCAGTGCTTTTGTACCCTTTAAGAACCATCTTTCTGAAAACAAACACTCAGTTATTGGTTTTCATCAGAAACTGGGCTATTCTGGACAAGTGTCGGCAGGTACCTTGGAATCTACACCTCTAAGTGCAGGAACACGGGTGCCCCTAAGAACTGCTGGAGCTTGTTCTTTCTGTACCTTACCCGCCGAGGAACAGGATGAGTCCACGCGCGGGTCTCCCTGCCCTGCAGTGTTGTCGGAGTCGGGCGGCTGCCACTTGGTTGAGGTCATTACTTTTCCTTCATCAGCTTCCATGATTTCCCCACCGATTTTTGTCTCCAATCCCTCTCTAGCCCGGGGCTTTGGCAACTGGTTTCCCAAACAGTTCAGGCCTTGGCAAGCATCTCCACCCCAAGTTCTAGAATCTAGCAACGGCAAGTAACTCCAGGGCACCAGCAAGGAACTCCAGGGCACCAGCAAGGAACTGCAGGGCACCAGCAAGGAACTCCAGGGCACCAGCAAGGAACTCCAGGGCACCAGCAAGGAACTGCAGGGCACCAGCAAGGAACTCCAGGGCACCAGCAAGGAACTGCAGGGCACCAGCAAGGAACTCCAGGGCACCAGCAAGGAACTCCAGGGCACCAGCAAGGAACTCCAGGGCACCAGCAGACTTGGCCTCTGATTATGAGGCGTGAGATCAGAAACCACACATTCATCGCTGGGCTGCGCTTTGTGACGGATACGTCACCTTAGAAAACATTCCAAACAACTCTGTCGAGAGGGCAAATTACACAAAGAACCCGTGGCTCCCAGCTGAACTCATTCACCCTTGGTCATGCCACACATAAGGAGCGCTGGCAAAACCACCGGTGCAATGAGTCACGATGACCAAGATTCCGATGGTCCCAGGTGGCAGGAACCCCTCAGGTATAGTGATGCGGGAAGAAAGAGAGACTCTCCATGGTGGGCTGCAAAGCAATGAGAAAAGACAAGGACGACATGTTTTTGGACAGATCTTCATTTATGGGTTTAAAATATATATACTAACTTGAGCTAATAACTAAGAGTTGATCGACAGGAGTCCTGACCAACCAGCCATAATGAACAGATGGGGACTGAGTGTCCAGACTCCACTAAGGGCTCCACGTGGCCAGGGAGGTTAACACCCAGGATCTGGACTGAGCCAGTCAGCACAGCTCATTCCCCTTTGCCACCGTGTCCTGGTCACATGACCAGAGCAGATCCAACAAGAAGGGATGGGAGAGTTCTTTCCGGGGATGCTGGGAACGGGGTGCATGTGGCCCTGTGACCCACTGGAAACCATCTGAGGATCTCAAGGAGAGATCCTTAAAGTTGACACCAGGGAAAGCAAAGCAGATGGAAAAAAAGAAATCGGGACCCTTAGCGAATGGTGCTGACCCATATCAAGATTTGCCCGATGCCAGTACGTGCCTTTTGGCTTTTTAGTTTCATAAACCAATACGCCCTTTACTGTTTAAGCCAGCTTTGAGTTGTGTTTCTTTGACTTGCAGTCTCAAGAGTCCTGTGGCAGGATGCATGTAAGGTAAGCGCTTGATTACAAGGCACGGCAGCGCGACTCGCTGAACATTGTGAGTTTAACTCACTTGGTAAACATTTTTCCCTTCAGAGATGGTTGGTATAAACAGTAAGCTTCAGTCTATTCCAGACTGGATTATTTTACTATGCGGAATCACAATCATGATTCCGTACTATTTTTAAAGGTACACAAAGCCATTTCTTTGGGAGCCACAGAGTAGGCAAAGGGAAGTGAAAGAGACAAAGCAGAAAAGCTTCTGCGTAGTAGTCCAGGGGAGAGAGCTGACAGATAGCCAGATTCCACAGATTCACACAAAAACTTCGTCCAGTCATTGCGAATAAGATCACCTAATAATAAAACAAGAGCAGTGCACCAATCAAAAGCTTTTCAGTTAATTCCTTCTGGCACAAATGTAAATGCCACCCACAGGGGGTCTGTCATCAACCTTCTCCGTCACTGCCTAAGATACACTCCTTGTAGCATGTCTCCATGCTACATGTTTCCAATAAGGACATTCCTGCAATGTAAGGACATTGGTGTGGGCTGAGAGGCGCTGTCAGGCCTGCACTGCAAATGGAGACTGAGATCTGCAGAAACTGAGTCCTTTCCTCAAATTCACAGGACTACAAAGTGGGAGGAGCCAGACGTTGGAAGACTCAGGTCTCCTAACTCAAAACCAGAGGTCCTTCCACCATATTACCTTGTGACTCCCCAACAGTTCTGGAAGTATCTCCTGTCTATGAGAGCCAGTAGGTTGACACCAAAGAAGTCTTCCTCAGACCTCCTATAAGAGCAAAAGATTAAGAAACAAGCAAGCCAGACAATCTAAAAAAGGGAACAACCAACCTCTGAACTTTAAAAATTAGCTCTAGGGCTTCCCTGGCAGTCCCGTGGTTAGGACTCTGCGCTTCCACTGCCGGGGGCATGGGTTCAATACCTGGTCGGGGAACTAAAATCCCGCAAGCCACGCAGTGTGGCCAATAAATAAATAAATAAATAAATAAAATGAAAAAATTAAACAAGCAAAAAAACCCAAAAAGCAAACAAAAAAATTAGCTCTAGAAACACACCCTTTCATCATACTCCCAGTTCTAGCAGCCATTCCTAATCCCCACTGGGCACAAAGCTTTGGTTGGTACTTGAAATACACAACACACCAAGTCAAATATATGCTGATGACGTCACTGATTTTATATTTTTCAAAAATATAATTAGGATTCAAGAGCTCTGGGGCTTCCCTGGTGGCGTAGTGGTTAAGAATCCGCCTGCCAGTGCAGGGGACACGGGTTCGAGCCCTGGTCCGGGAACAGCTCACATGCCGCGGAGCAACTAAGCCCGTGTGCCACAACTACTGAGCCTGCGCTCTAGAGCCCGCGAGCCACAACTACCAAGCCCACGTGCCACAACTACTGAGCCCGTGTGCCTAGAGCCCATGCTCCGCAACAAGAGAAGCCACCGCAATGAGAAGCCCGCGCACCGCAACAAAGAGTAACCCCTGCTCGCCACAACTGGAGAAAGCCTGTGCGCATCAATGAAGACCCAATGCAGCCAAAAATAAATAAATCAAAATAAATTTAAAAAAAAAAGATTCAAGAGCTCAAGTACTAATATCTATAGTACCTAAAAATTTTTACTAGCATTTTTTGAGGCATTTGTATTTTTTCTTGAGAGTTCAGAAGTTCATCTGTTTTATCTACATATGTATGTATGTATTTTTTATTGAAGCATAGTTGATTTACAATGCTGTGTTAATTTCTGCTGTTCAGCAAAGTGATTCAGTTTTATATATATACTTTTCAGAGTCTTTTCTATTATAGGCTATTTTTTTTAACATCTTTATTAGAGTATAATTGTTTTACAGTGGTGTGTTAGTTTCTGCTTTATAACAAAGTTAATCAGTTATACATATACATATGTTCCCACATCTCTTCCCTCTTGCGTCTCCCTCCCTCCCACCCTCCCTATCCCACTCCTCTAGGTGGTCACAAACCACCATATTATAGGCTATTATAATATATTGAATATAGTTCCCTATGTTATACAGTAGGTCCTTGTTGTTTATCTATTTTATATATAGTAGTGTTAATCCCAAGCTCCTAATTTATCCCTCCCCCACCCCCTTTCCCCTTTGGTAACCATAAGTTTGTTTTCTATGTCTGTGAGTCTGTTTTTTTAAATAAGTTCATTTTTATCATTTTTTTAAGATTCCACATACGGGTGACATCATGGGATACTTGTCGTTCTCTGTCTTACTACATTTAGTATGATCATCTCTAGGTCCAACCATGTTGCTGCAAATGGCATTATTTCATTCCTTTTTAGGGCTGAGTCATATTCCATTGTATACATGTACCATACCTTGTTTACTGATGTAGTCTTTATACAAAAAAAAATTCATTCCTATGTTGTAAGGAGTCAGAGTAGGAATAACTGGAGGATCAACTCCTAAGGAAGAAATGTAAGC
The DNA here is from genome assembly GCF_039906515.1 of Pseudorca crassidens. Lineage (NCBI taxonomy): Eukaryota > Metazoa > Chordata > Mammalia > Artiodactyla > Delphinidae > Pseudorca > Pseudorca crassidens. Next base: position 191,940,571 of record NC_090296.1, read on the forward strand.
AGATGATATCTTAGCTTCACACCAGAACCTTAAGCTTTTCTGGTATTCCTAAACTATAGTTCACAGTAGCTTTGGTAGTTTCACCTGAACAGGGTATCCAAAGAGTATCTTTAGTTTAAATACACCAAAGGCCTTTGGAAAATAGGGAAAATACCCACAGCACTCTAATTAACAGTAGGAAAAAGCACTCTTTCCAGATTGTTATGGCTCCCTTATCATGGTTTTAAATAAACTTCTACTTAACAAACAAAACACTCTTCTTAGCAGACATACCACGTAAACAGTCCAATTAAATATCTTCACTGAAATACTGACTTTGGAATTCATCCTGAGGTCTGATTCAGATGCGTATGATCTGATCATGACAGTTTCAGAGCTATAGAAGCTAAGTGCTCACCTGGATCTCACCTGTTCAAAAAATAAATTTAGTACAAGGGAAATCTTAATGGTTCTCTATTTCAAACTGGTATATCTCCAAGCACAAGCAGAATTTCTTCTTGCTCTAATTCAGACCTGGAACAGTTGAGGGGAAAAGTCACTATTTTGTATGCTTTCTCACAATAGGTATAAAAATAAACAATACTTATGATGTGTGTGTCAGACTAAACTGAATGCCAATTAATAAAGGAAATTGCAATTAACCAAGTCATTATTTATGGTACTGCTTTTGCTTCTGTTGTCATGACTAATAATCTGTTTTGACTTTTTTTGCCTTTATTATACCTGCTAATGTCCATAAATAAATAAATTCACAGTAGAGACCTAATATTATATGTACATTTCACTTGAAACCAAAATAAAGGAGACCAATGACATTTGTGAAGGATATATTCTGATAGTCTTAAGGAACCCCAAATTTGAATATGACATATATTTTCTCCTATAAAACTTGTTTTTAGTTAATAAGCATCACCTTCTAAAACCTCGTCCCTTCTACCCCTAGCACCCAAATTTACCTTCCTCCTTGGGATTATTTTATTTTTTAATAAGCTTTCAATTTGAGAACAGTTCTAGATTTACAGAAAAATTGCAAAGGTAGTACAGAGAGTTCCCACATAGCTCTCACCAGTTTCCCCCATTAGTAACATCTTATATTAAATTGGCATATTTGTTACAATTAATGAAGCAATATTGGTACACTGTTTTTAAGTAAGATCTATACATTTTTCAGATTTCCTTAGTTTTTTCCTGATGTCCTTTCCTGACCCAGGAACCCATCCAGGATCTGTCATCACGTTTAGTCATCATGTTTCCTTGGGCTCTTCTTGGCTGGGACGTTTCTCGAACTTTCCTTGCTTTTGATGACCTTGACACTTCTGAGGAGTACTGGTCAGGGATTTTGTAGAATGTCCCTCAGTTTGGGTTCTTCTGATGTTTTTCTCATGCTCAGACTGAGGTTATGGGGTTTTTTTCTGTTTTGTTTTTGTTTGCGGTACGCAGGCCTCTCACTGTTGCGGCCTCTCCCGTTGCGGAGCACAGGCTCCGGACGCGCAGGCTCAGCGGCCATGGCTCACGGGCCCAGCCGCTCCGCGGCATGTGGGATCTTCCCGGACCGGGGCACGAACCCGCGTCCCCTGCATCGGCAGGCGGACTCTCAACCACTGCGCCACCAGGGAAGCCCTGAGGTTATGGGTTTGAGGAGGAAGACCACGAAGGGAAAGTGCCCTTCTCACCCCATCATGTCAAAGGTACATACTGTCAACTTGGCTTATTACTGCTGACGTTGGCCTCCATCACCTGCCTGTCTGTCAAGTTTCTCCACCCATAAAGTTACCCCGACCCCTTTCCACATTATCCTCTTTGACAGGAAGGTCACTGAGCACAGCTCACACTTAAGGGGCTGGGATTATGTTCCCTCTCCTAGAGGGCAGAGTATGGACATCAGTTATTCAGAATTCTTCTGCCGAGGAGATTTGTCTTTTCCTCCATTCATTCATTCATCCACTCCCTCCCTCCCTCATTCATTCATATCAGTATGGACTCCTGGGTCCTCAGAGTTCACTTTCAGGAAGAGGCAGGAAGGGGTTTTGCTGTTGCCTGTGCATGTGCAAAGACCAGGGAAGACAGAGGCCGCTGATGTGGACACAGGACAGTCACCAGCCTCCTGATAGCCCCGAGGCTTCCCTCACACACCAGTCTCAAGGCCCACAGTTGAACTCTGCTGTGATGTAAAGTCCTGTGTGTTGCAGACCACTGGGCTCAGTCTGAGCACTGAACTGCAAGTGCAGAACCCACCCGCCTGCTCATGTCAGTGCACATCCCTGCTTTCGTCCTCAATCCCATTGTTAAAGTGACCGGCAAATCACAGAGGGGACGCATAAACACTCGGAGTCCAGATCCTATCGGGGGGTGAATGACTAGGACTCGCCACCCACTCCGACAGCCTCTTGCACAGACCTGCGCACTTGGTGGCACGTGCGATAGTGGATTTTTCAGGCTGGTCAGTGACTTTAGGATAAACATTTCTGCAACTCTTGATAGGGAGTGTATTTGGACCGGGAGGGGTGCCTACCTGTAAAACACGGCAGGTGACATAATGCAGGCTGTACAGAGTGTAGGGGAACCTGCAGAGAACATCACTCAGAGATGACGGCTGAGATGGAGCCAGAATAACAAGAGTGTGTGATGCAGAAAGGGGGTGGAGCCTAACTCTCTCAATATTTGCAATGTAAATATAAAAATAAAGTCGAATGAATGCTTTTAAATTTGCAATCTCGCTTCTGCCAGTAGATCTCAAATTTTTCAGGTGGCAGAACACCTAGAAGTGATGGGGAAATTTGCACTGATATGTAGGTTTACCAAACTTAAAATAAGTTTCCAATCTGGGGTTGGATAGAATTTCTCTTGTAAAAGGTTCTAATAGAGACAAGCAACATAGATAAGAAAAATGTATTGAAGGAAAAATTTGTTTAAAATTTTATCTAATTTATCTAAAGGTTTATCTAATATTTTCCAGGATGAAATAGGAAAAGTCCCCAAATATTCTTATTTGGAATCGGAATATTCCAAATATTCCTCTTCTCAAATAGGGCTTTTTGTGAGCTAAACACCGCTGCTTAGCTCACCAAAAGCCTTATTTGAGAAATTCTGGTTTCTGTTACTAATTTATGTAACAAATCCTATTTTCAGTTGACTGAAGGATATACTTCAGAGGTCATTCCGTAAATCACGTCAAAATCCAAATGAGCAAAAAATAAAGAGGTAAAATTTAAAAACTTGATATTCAACAGTTTCCTTAGTTTTTTCAATTGCTGCCAACCGTCACTGTTCTATTTTTAGCTCTGCTATTCACTAATGAAGATTTACGATAAGACACATGGCATTACTTAGGAGTTAAATGTGGAAGACTCTGCTCATAGTTTAAGAAAAACTCTGCATTCAAAACAACAGGAAGAAACTATCAAAGAGAGAAAAGTGATACCATTTCAGCAAAGCAGAAAGACAAGCTGTCCTAAAATTATCAACTACTACGCAGAGCTGGAAATAACCCGGGACGTACCCGGTACTTCTGAGGATGCCCACGAGATCCTCACTCTTCTGAGAAGGCAAAGAGGTCATATACCAATGCCCCCAACAGAGGGAGGTCTGCAGAAATAGTAATAATAGCAAAAACAACAACAATAATAATAAAAATGCTCCCCACAGAGGAAGGTTCACAGAGATAACAATAATAACAATAATAAAACTGCCCCAAACAGAAGGTCCATAGAAATAATAACAACAACAACAATAATAGTAATAATAATAAAACTGCCCCCAACAGAGGGAAGTTCACAGAAATAATAAAAATAATAATCATAACAATAATAATAACAATAAAGAAGAAAGAGGGGAAGAAGAAGAAAGTTGGCCTCTACCCCCATCTGACTTCAGAGTCTTCTACCTTCAAGATGCAGTTTAGACTAAGCCCTTGACCCCAGCACCAGAATCAGGAGTTCTTTACTGGACTGGAGGCCCACCCCCCAGAGATCCTGGTCCCCCAGCTCTGAGGCAGGGCCCAGGAATCTGCATATTTCACTAGCATCCCAGGATTCAGATGCAGGAGGTCCTTGATGACCCTCGGAGACACTGACTTGGGGCTACAAAGCACAGGTGACCTGCAGGCCAAACCAGCCCTCCACCCGGGGACTCGCCCCACAGGACTTTTAGTAACAGGACAGATGTGTCAACCTAATTATACGTCACAGTGTTAGCGAGTACCGCTGGGACGGGCTTCTCTCAGTCAGTCTTTACACTGAATTATATTCAATTCCACACTCATCGCTTTAACTCTCCCACGTTAACTCCACTCGGGTCCCATCAGCCAGTCGTACAGCACAAAGGACTAATGACAAATGGAAAGTAAGCATGAATCCAGCTCCCATAAAATTTTAGCTCCAATTTGAGGCCCTCTGGTATGGGAGTCGGACCCTCGGCACCCTCACTTAGCAGTGATTTCAGGAATGCAGTGATGAGTGGTTTCTAAGCACTGCGCTGCTACTGAAAGGGCTCGGAGGCCTCCCCTTTGAGTCACGGCTCAGAATTACACTGGCCACGTGTTCCCTCCACAAGCAGAGGTTGTGCCACTTGCCGTTCCTCCTCGGTACCCGTGCTCAGAGAATCCTTCACGACTACGTGTGATGCTGAAACAGCCGGTCTCAACTCTTGTTGAATCTGGGGGAGGGCGTTTCAAAATTATCAGTGTTCGGCCCCCACCAGACACCTGACTCCGAATCTCTGGGTGCATCCCTGGGCACCAGTGTTGCTTAAAAATGCTCCCAGATAGGGCTTCCCTGTTGGCGCAGTGGTTGCGAATCCGCCTGCCAAATGCAAGGGAAACGGGTTCGAGCCCTGGTCTGGGAGGATCCCACATGCTGCGGAGCGACTAAGCCCGTGAGCCACAGCTACTGAGCCTGCGCGTCTGGAGCCTGTGCTCCGCAACGAGAGAGGCCACAATAGCGAGAGGCCCGCGTACCGCGATGAAAAGTGGCCCCCGCTCGCCGCAACTAGAGAAAGCCCTTGCACAGAAACGAAAACCCAACACAGCCAAAAATTAAATAAATAAATTACTTAAAACAAACAAACAAAAATGCTTGCAGGTAATTATAACGTCCACCCAGGGTGCACACCCACTGGGAACGCTTTTGTTCCTCACAAGAATGTGAGCACCTTGCAGGTGGGCAGTTTCCTCTGCTTTGCCTCACGCGTGGAAGACTTAATAAATTATTGCTGAATGAAACTGAATGTACTTACATACCAGACAACTTCTACTGCTGTAACAGCTGAGCAATCCCAGGGATAAAGACTGGGCTGCCATTTGCCACGTCATTTTTCCCACTAATCCTGCGACACTGTAACCCTCCAGGTTGAAGGAGGTCCGGTGAAAGAGTGAGCCACCTTCTCACTGTTCCTCCATCTTGGGGTTGAGACGTGTTCTACAAGTTCTTAAAGTTGGCAAAGGCAGTGGTTTTCACCAAATCCTAGGAGGTACCTCTGAAACATTACCGTGATTGAAAATAAGAGCCCAAAATGGCGAATCCCAGTAACTAAGTGCCTTCTGCCAGTCATAAGGGTGGCCAGACTTAGTGAATAAAAATGCAGGATGGGGGCTTCCCTGGTGGCGCAGTGGCTGAGAGTCCGCCTGCCGATGCAGGGGACGCGGGTTCGCGCCCCGGTCCAGGAAGATCCCACATGCTGCAGAGCGGCTGGGCCCGTGAGCCATGGCCACTGAGCCTGCGCGTCCGGAGCCTGTGCTCCGCGACGGGAGGGGCCACAACAGTGAGAGGCCCGCGTGCTGCAAAAAAAAAAAAAAAGAAAGAAAGAAAAAATGCAGGATGCCTGGTTAGTTTGAATTTCAGATGAACGACAAATACTTTTTTAGTGTAATTACGTCCACTGCGATACTTGGACATACATACACTAAAAATTTATTCATTGTTTAAGTGCAACGCCACTTAACTGAGTGTCCTGTGTTTTATCTGGCACCTCTGCCAGTAATAGCCCATAAAGAGTCTATTTGTTGCCTTGCGTTACTTTGTTTCAGGAGAAAGAGAGGATGTATTACAAGATAAAAACATTTGAAAACCCTCTGCTTGCTCCCCAACAAAATACTTTGGTCTTCATGGCATAGGAACTGCCCAGAATAGGTTATAAGCAGAATATTCCTCTCTCCCTTTCAAAGAACTGAGTTCTTCAGCTCTGAACAAAGGACAAGGCAGAAAGGAAACTTTTGTTGCTGGCTGCAGCTGAGCAAATTTATCAAACAAAGGAAGCATTCAACTCACACTCTGCATCACACACACACAAAATTTCAACAAACTATATGCAGAAGGCGGAAACAGTGATGAAATTTTATCTGGCTAATCCTGTAATTATGAAGTTGTATTCCGTTTTTGCTCCTGCCAGAGATGGTGGAAAGACACCAGCAGAAAAGGGAGACAGGAGAAGGGAGAAAATCAGCATAATAGGATTTGCTCTTTCAGCAAACACTGAGGACCCCGGGGGAGCCAGGAGTGAGGGGCAGCTCTGGCCTCCAAGGGAGACGGATGGCGGACACACGCACACAACTGCTCGCTACAGGGCAGCAAGTGTGAGGATGGAGTTTTCTGCTGAACCCTCGGCACCTGGAACAGTGCCTGGAACACCCAAGCATTCATATTCAATATTTGTTGAATAAAGAGCAAAGGTATGTGCACAGACCTGAAGGAGTGGAAGGGGGGACCAGAGATGGCTCCCCAAGGGACACCTGATGCTCTAGGAAGAGTGAAAATGAGTTAATCGGCCAAAAGCATTCTGGCCTGGAGGAGCAGCTGGTGCAAAGGCATGGCAAAGCCCGAGAGCTGGGCTCCCGGGAGTGAAGACATCCATCCACCAAACAGCGGAAGCACAGAGAGGCGTTCAAGAGGGAGGCTGGACAGGGGATGGAGACTGGGGAGTCCATCAGGAAGACGGCTGGGAATGGAAGCCCCAGAGGAAAGAGGATGCTCTGGGGGTCCACGGAGGGAGCCCTGGATCACATCTTCCTCTCAAGAGGAAGTGAAGGAAAGGAGGGACCCGAAGGAGACTAAGAAAGGGCAACCCCAGCAGGAGGAGAGGAGGCAGGAGAAGCCACTGCCACGGGAGCCCGGACGGCATGTCATGGAGATGGAGAAGCCGGGGTCAAGGGAGAGAGAAAGCAGAGGGTTAAGGGATGACTTGGGGGTGACAACGGAGAGACGTCACAGACAGCAGCATCTGTGGCAATGGGGTGTGAGAAGTGGACAGTCTGAGGGATGACAGGGCCACGGAGGTGCCGTTTCACAGGTGTGTCTTTGGGTGGAAGAGGCCTCAAGATATGCTGAGATAAAGAGGTGGAACCTCAGGCAGGAAGACCCTGATCATACGGCTCAGGGCTGAAGGCTGGGATGCTGTGGGCCAGGATGGGGCGGGGGGAGCGGAGAGCTTTTCTTAAGCTCCTTTCCCTTGTGTCCCCTCCTCAGCCCCAGATGCCCTGCAGGAGGAACTAGCCTTGGCCCAGCTGTGTCTAAAGCCCACTCCCGAGCATACTGGCTTTCACCTGGGCAAGTGGCACGCTTCCGGAGGCGAGGAAATGAACATTTCAAGAGGTAATTGACTAGGTGATGCAACTCCACCTCGCTCATTTAGAAACACAAAACAAAAATAAAACCCCCATGAGCCAGAAAGACAAAGGTTCACACAGATCAATCATTCTGCTGGTTCCTCTAAGGTCTCTGGGACTCTTCAGGCAGCCAAGAATCTCCACGGAGATAAATTACAAAAAGGTCACCCTGGAATCCTGCTGCCTCGACAGTGCCTGAACCACCTTCTACGCAGGGACAACGAAGTAAACACAGCTGGGGCAGCTGGCAGCTCTGTTACTGTGTTATCTAGGTGTGGTGCAAAAACCACGTCTTTTGAATAAAACAACTCAAAGATCTACTCAGTCGTTACTCTTTTTAAATAATTATGGAAAAGAAGTCGGGACTCTACATCTCTGAGTAACAACAGTCATTGTTACTATTATTTCTTTAAATGAGCCCCAAACAGCTGGCAATAAGTGGCTTATTCAAGATGCCATTTGCACAATCTGAAAAAACCACACTACCATAACATGGATAAAAACGTGTAAGCTTCACGGTTTGTAAGAACTGCACTCCACAGAAAAAGAAACGGTATAAAAAGGCAGTTCAATATCAAGTGCAAACTGGAACCAGACCAATATCGGTACTTCTGTTGCTCTTCGAAATTATTTTCATCAGGTCAGAAACATACGCAGTCCAGCTGGAGATGGTCTAAAGGCAGGTTAAAGATAAGCGAACGCGTGGGCTTCCCTGGTGGCGCAGTGGTTGAGTGTCCGCCTGCCGATACAGGGGACATGGGTTCGTGCCCCGGTTCCGGGAGGATCCCACGTGCCGCGGAGTGGCTGCGCCCGTGAGCCATGGCCGCTGAGCCTGCGCGTCCAGAGCCTGTGCTCCGCAATGGGAGAGGCCACGACACTGAGAGGCCCGCGTACCGCGATAAAAAAACAAAAACGATAACCGAACACGAAGTGCACAATCAGGCTTACGGGAGCTGTGGACAGTTTTTATTATGTACATAATTAAGTACATAATAAACATTTTAACTGTATGGATGTTTAAGGATGTGAATACGCACATAGAAAAACATGTGTAGCCCCTTCCAAGACATCTGTGTCCATCACAACACCCGAGTGGACTACATCACCTACCTTATCTTTTTTTATTGGTAGGAGTTAATTAATTAATTTATTTTGGCAAGCGGGGCCCACTCTTCATCGCGGTGCGCGGGCCTCTCACTATCGCGGCCTCTTTTGTTGTGGAGCACAGGCTCCAGACGCGCAGGCTCAGTAGTTGTGGCACACAGGCCTAGTTGCTCCGCGGCATGTGGGATCTTCCTGGACCAGGCCTCGAACCCATGTCCCCTGCATTAGCCGGCAGAGTCTCAACCACTGCGCCACCAAGGAAGCCCCACCTACCTATCTTGAAGCTAGGCTTTGAATAAGGTGAGAATGAATTTTCTAGGTAGCTTTCTTTAAACTGAGATGTTAAAAACCTAAGGAAAAAGCAGCAGCGCGTTTACCTGGTGGCAGGCGCAGTGGCCGAGTAACAGGGCATATGAGAGGAGCCAGACAAAACGGATTGCTTCCTGGCTCTGCCTCTGTCTGTCTCTAAACATTAGGAACTGACTGGCAGTGGACAGCCTCGCTATTTCAAGTGTGGTCCCTTGCCCGGCAGCATAGTAAGAGCTGCAGCATCTTAGGGGCCACATCAGACCCACTGGACCAGGATGCACGTTGAACCAGACCTGCCAGGGATACACGTCCATACTGGAGTTTGGGCAGCAGTGGCCAGCAGAGCAAGATCGGCTGGCTTTCCTTCTGGTCGTTCCACACCTAAAGGTAATACGGAGACTAGGCACATCACCTCAGGAAGTTATCAAGTGCTCCTTTCATTATATTACATTTCATTGTATAACATTTTTCAGTTGTATTTACCTTTTCTCTAAAGTAACAGAGTCTTCCTTTTCTTTACCCACCGGTCTTTTTTTTTTAATTTTATATTTTTTATACAGCAGGTTCTTATTAGTTATCTATTTTATACATATTAGTGCATACATGTCAATCCCAATCTCCCAATTCACCACACCACCACCACCCCCTGCCACTTCCCCCCCTTGGTGTCCATACGTTTGTTCTCTACATCTGTGTCTCTATTTCTGCCCTGCAAACCTGTTCACCCGTACCATTTTTCTAGGTTCCACATATATGCGTTAACATACGATATTTGTTTTTCTCTTTCTGACCCACAGGCCTTTATTTTTCAAAGTAGTTTGGCTTCATGCTACCGTCTAAGGTAATGTCAACTTTTTATATTATATACAGTAACGGGGTGGGGCGAAATGGAAAATGCTTCTCAAGTTCAATTTTAGATATGATTATATAATTTTTTTCCCTTTTCTTTTTTTGGTGACAGTTGTTAATTGACTCGTTAGCAAACCGGTGTTTTCACAGCAAGCTAGGAAGTCACTTAGACCGTTATCCAAAAAGTTGACATGTAATTAGAACCACACAGAAGAGGCCAGGGCTGGTGTCAACAAAAGCAAGGAACAGGGCTGCATGCACAGGTGTCCACAGCAGACCTAAGTGTACATGTCTCCGTCGGGAGCAGCAGTCCTACTCGCTGAAGAGCTCACTGCACCCACTGTACTGTAAACCCCGGCAGAGTAGCGGTCATGAATCTATTTTACACTGCCTGACAAAGAGTAGGAGGGGGTTAATAAATACCCATGAATGAATGAGTGAATAAAGGAACAGCTCTTAAATCCGGGCTCTCCCGACAACACTCTGCACCTTACCTTTCAATTCATGCAAAAGTGAGGGAATTAAAGTGACCTCCTGATTCCCAAGCAGCCACTCCCTACACTAAGAAGTCTCCCCATTGCTCCCATAAGGACCACCAGAGGGGCCTTTTCCTCTGGGAACTAAATCGCTCCCAACCCGTCACTACAATAGTTACCATCAGCTCCTTTATCTCGATCACTTCTGGACTTGGAAAGATAAACACAGCACATTCAATCACTCTTACACAAACTAAGATCTAGGCATAAGTGGTTATTTTCAACAATGGGATTAATCTCCAAAATATACAAACAGTGCACGCAGCTCAATAACAAAAAAGCAAACAGCCCAATCAAAAAAAATGGGCAGAAGATCTAAATAGACATCTCTCCAAAGAAGACATAAAGATGGCCAAAAAGCACATGAAAAGATGCTCAACATCTCTAATTATTAGAGAAATGCAAATCAAAACTACAATGAGGTATCACCTCACACTGGTCAGAATGGCCATCATCAAAAAGTCTACAAACAATAAATGCTGGAGAGGGTGTAGAGAAAAGGTAATCCTCCTACACTGTTGGTGGGAATGTAAATTGGTACGCCCACTAAGGAGAACGGTATGGATGTTCCATTAAAAACTAAAAATGAAGCTACCATATGATCCTGCAATCCCACTCCTGGGCATATATCCAGGGAAAGCTGTAATTCGAAAAGATACATGCATCCTAATGTTCACTGTAGCACTATTTACAATAGCCAAGACAAGGAAGCAACCTAAGTGTCCATCAACACTTAGGATGAATGGATAAATAAGATCTGGTACAAATATACAATGGAATACTACTCAACCATACAAAAGGCTGAAATAATGCCATTTGCATAGATGCACCGGGAGAATATCATACTAAGTGAAGTCAGACAGACAGAGCCAAATATCATAATCACTTATATGTGGAATCTAAAAAAATGATACAAATGAACTTATTTACAAAACAGAAACAGACTCACAGATTTAGAAAACATGGTTACCAAAGGGGAAAGCTTAGCAGGGAAGGATAAATTAGGAGCCTGGGATTAACATGTACACACTACGATATATAAAATAGATAATAAACAAAGACCTACTGTATAGCACAGGGAACTCTACTCAATACTCAGTAATAACCTATATGGGGTCTGCCCTGGTGGTCCAGTGGTTAAAAGTCCTTCTTGCAATGCAGGGGATGCTGGTTCGATCCCTGGTTGGGGAACTAAGATCCCACACGCTGAGGGGCAACAAAGCCCACGCGCCGCAACTACAGAGCCCTTGCGCCCTGGAGCCTGCATGCCACAACTAGAGAGAAGCCCCCTCACTGCAACGAAGAGCCCGTGCAGTGCAACCAAGACCTGACGCAGCCAATAAATAAATAAATGAAATAACCTATGTGGGAAAAGAATCTGAAAAAGAATAAATGTATGTATAACTAACTCATTTTGCTGTACACCTGAAACTAACACAAAATTGTAAATCAACTATACTCCAATATAAAACTTAAAACAACAACAAAAAAACACCAAAGTCTCCTCCTTCTGCGGCTGAAATTGACTTTAAGGAGGCTGACCTTTCTGTGCCCTTTTGGTTGCTGTGAGGCGGATACTTTCTCTTAACTGAAAAAGCAAGAATAAGAATGGGGGGGAAAAGGAAAGGAGATGGGGAACAAAGACCAGTAACTGCCTTCTAAATAAATTACACATGATTAGCAGAGGAGGCTCAGGTTACAGAAAGTTATGCTGCAAAAGCCAGAGCCTTTGATGTTGGACTATGTAGTTGAAGATTAACCAACCAAGCAGAATAGATGGGAAAAGAGGTTTTATAATAACTGGGGAGAGGAAGACAGATAGGTGTGGCAACCAGTTCACAGACTTAAGAATAACACCCACTACTCAATATGCCCCGTGGGATGAGACATGAGTTTATTAGCAAATTCAGCAACTCCACTGATACTTTTTCCAACAAAAGAAAAAAAGCAGCTCTTTTTCCAATGCTTTATCGATAAACTCAGAAGACCTCGTTGCGGATGACGCCATTATCCTTATGTCCCCCCCAAGAGCTACGATTCACATGGATGGGGGTGTGGCCCTGGGTGTGCCTCCCTGCCAACCTTCTCTACATGATTAATTCTTAGCCTTCAAACCCCGGCTCCAAAGCCTCTTCCCTGGGAAAGCCTCTCAGGCAGCCCAGCCAGTCATTCCCTTCCCTGCAACCCTGCACGCTTTGCTTTTTGCTTATCCCTGTTTTCCCCTCATGGAAGCTTGAGTTCCAGAAAAGAGGGGCTGGGTCTTAATTATCTTTGAAAATTATCTCAGAAACAGTGAGTGTGAATCCCTAGAACAACTGAGAGACACGCTAAGAGGAGAGCAGAGGAGGGTGTGCGGGTGGGACCTCCACCTCCACGGTGTACCAGCACATGACTGCAAGCCACATTGCTTCTCATGTATAAAAAGGAATAATCTCCCTCCCCAATACCTCTCAGGATTATGAGGAACAAAACAGATAATGGCTCTGAAAGCACTTGAAAATCTAATGGATCCTATAAATTTAAGATAATAACATCAATGTTTTGGTGGTGAAAGGCAAGGCAAGCAGACTCTCTGTTGGATGGATGGGTGAACCTATGGGTGGGTATAAAGATGGGTAGATGGATAGATAGGTGGGTTGATAGATGGATGGATGGGTGGATGAGTGGATAGATGGGTGGATGGGTGGATGAGTGTGTGGGTGGATGGATGGATGGATGAATGGATAGGTGGGTGGGCAGACAGATGGGTGTGGAGATAGGTGAGGGGAAGGGTGTATAAAGAATGGCTAATCAGCCATGAAGCAGCTAACAGAGAGATAAGGTGAGGAAGCATCTAACTTCAAGTCTTTCCAGACCATTCTCTCAGGTACACATCTCCCTAGGGATTCTGAATTTAGAAATGGGAAGATAGGAGCAGGGAATAGCTTCACCTAATTAACAAAATGTTATCTAACGAGTACACATGAACAACAGCCCTGGTCTAAGAGCTGGCAACTCCTTTCTCATACTTACTTAGCATTTATATAGTATTTTAACATGTATTGATTTGGAATGCATAAGTTTAATATTTTATGTGACATCTAATAGATTTCCATCAAGACACTCAAAGAACCATCATTATAGGCAATGATTCTATCTTTAAATTTAAAAAGGCAAATGAGGTTTATCAAGATAGTTTCAAAAAACTGGTTCAAACAGTAGGGGAGAAAGTTCATAATAGGAGCATTTCTATCAATTTTAACTTCAACTAAAAACCTAAGTTACAGCACAAGAATCAGTTCTAAAGAAAATAAAACTTGTGCATGAAAAGCCATTTTAACAGTCTGCTCTGCCCAGAGGTGAGTGAGCTAAAAGGATCGCTTTCTGAGTCTCATTTCACTAGGCAGTCTTTAAGTTTACAGGAAAGGAAAAAATGTATCCATAGAGTATCTGCCAAGGAACGTTGTTTAGGAAGGAGACCTAATTTTGCTGTGGCCATACTAGTAACATTGGGACAATCCTGCAGGTACTCTGCCTGGACAGCAGAGCCATATTTTAAGAGGGCTCCCTGGGCTCCAGCAGATGGGCTGTAAACTTGACCAGACTGCAGACACTGTGTCCTCCACACTCACCAGTTGACTGCATTAACTTCTCTATCCCTTTCCCATATGCTTTCTCACACAGTCACAAACATGTCTAGCAGATGGTAGGTAACAGAGAAAGAAACTGATAAGCTGAGCAAAAAGTGAAAAACCTGGTTCTAAAGGAGGCATCTAAAAACCAGTCTCCTCCAACCTCTGATTAGATGGGAATATTTTAAATAATCAAATGACGTGAAACACAAGTAACTTCTTTCACGCCATCCTCAAAGAAGCACTACCCTCTTGTATTACAATATTTAGAATAACAGACCTACATGGATCTAATGCTATTCTGTTTTCCTAACTCGGAATAATCACAGACTTTCTTAATATCAAAAAATATTGAGACAATAATAGAGCGACCAGCAACTCTCAGAGGATGATTTTTCTATCACATTAAACACCAAACCAATGCTGGGCTCTGAGGGTCCACATTCAGGCGTCAGACTGAACACCCCTATCTCGTGAGCATCACAGCAAGAAAATGTTCTAAGTTCAGAAAAAATCCTTTCCTTTTATAAAATCTCTACTTTAATATAAACAACAGAAAGGCTATTTATGCCACTAAATCTGTCTGTCTGGGTAGAAGTCCAAAGAACTCAAAGGACTTGGGGAAAGTACCTTCGCTGAAAGTACCAACAGTATATACAGCAGGGAAGCCGTACACAGGTGTCACTGTTCTTTATGTGGATACAGCTTCTAAAAAAAAAGCAGGCAGCTCTGAAATAGACTAAAAATTAGCAAAGGCCATATGAGGGAAGAAACAGAACTGAAAAAAGAGGACCTGACTCAAGCACCCACTTTTTCCCCGAATCCCAGCGAGGATTTCTGGAATGGCTCAGTTCTGTGAAATCTACATGCAGACATGCACATGCATCTGCAACACCCAATGTACATTTCTATAGGTTAATGGCACAAGCAGAGGAAATAAGGGGACAATCCTATCTGGTCTCAATTTCCAAATGATATACCCAGTCTTTAGGGGTGATTTTAAATCTCAAGAAATTTCACTTTTTACAGCAGGTCATCTCTTGGTATGCTCAACTCTGATTCAAAATATCTGACTTCTGTGAATAGATATGTCTAGAACTTTATTATTATCTTAACTTTAAAAATGACTATTAGACTATGAGGAATTGAATCAATATACTCGTGACTCAAAAGGGTTAATGAAGTGTCCCAAGTAACTTCTAGAAGCTGCTTAGTCATTTTAAGAGATCCTGGTACTTGCTGGTGTGTATCGACTCTTGCACCTTCCAACTGGCATATATGTTTAGTTTTTTTTTTTTAATTAATTAATTATTTTATTTTTGGCTGCGTTCGGTCTTCATTGCTGTGTGCGGGCTTTCTCTAGTTGCGGCGAGAGGGGGGCTACACTTCATTGTGGGGCACAGGCTTCTCACTGCGGTGGCTTCTCTTGTTGTGGAGCACAGGCTCTAGGCATGTGGGCTTCAGGAGTTGCAGCACGCGGACTAAGTAGTTGTGGCTCGCGGGCTCTAGAGCACAGGCTCAGCAGTTGTGGCGCACAGGCTTAGTTGCTCCGCGGCATGTGGGATCTTCCCGGACCAGAGCTCGTACCCGTGTCCCTTGCATTGGCAGGTGGATTCTTAACCACTGTGCTACCAGGGAAGTCCCTGTTCAGGTTTCTTTTAAAGAGGAGGACAGGCACTGAAACAGCCCTATATAACCTCTAGTTTTGCACTGGTAGGATGCAAATAATAGACTCTGGAAGGGTTATTTTTCTTTTCTTTTTCTCTCCTATTCCTTCTCTACCCTGACACACACACACACGCACACGCACACGCACACGCACATGAGGGTGGGGACCTCATGAATGGGATTAGTGCCCTGATTAAGAAGAGATCTCAGAGAGCTCCCTCACCCGTTCTGCTATGGGAGGACACAGCAGAAGGATGGCCATCTATGAATCAGAAGTGGGCTCTCACCAGGCATCGCATCTGCAAACACCTTGATCTTGGACTTCCCAGCCTCCCAAACTGTTGAGAAATAAACTGCTGCTGCTTATAAGCCAACCAGGCTATGGTATTCTGCTACAGCTGCTTGGATGGACTAAGACACCCCCTTTTAGTCTTTATTTCAGAAGAAAGTATGATCAACATCCCTGCAAGGTACTCATCCAAATCATTAATAAAATATTATTAGAAATCAACTATAAATTATAAATAATCAAATTAAGAATAGGCAAATAAATAGAATGTTGTTAATAATAAAATAGAGACCCAAGTTACACGTGCTTTAATTCTCTCTGTTAAGATAGATTTCCATTAACAAATGCTTGTTGTTGACCCTTCTCTCTTAAGAGGAGAGATCTAAGTGCTAATCGTGAGGCTGAGGAAACGAAGCACAGCCACACTCGACCACACCCGGTATAAAGTCATCCATAAGACTGCTACTAATTACTGGTTTGAAATCAGAGGTCTGACTAATGTGATTCACCTTATGGATTGAGGCTAGCTTTCATCAGAACATTTATGTCTTTAGTTCAGCTCTGTCAAAATTACATTAAAAATCTTTCCTTCAATATGAATTCAATAATTTTTCTATTCGAATTCTGAGCTCTAAGAAGTCTAGGCAAATGAAATGTTCATTTGACTTGGACATGGTTGCCTCTTCTCATTACACTCAGGCTTCTCTATCCCTGTGGGGTACAGCTCAAAACAAAACAAATAAGAAACAAACCAATCTTTTACAAACTCAGTACTCACTTCCAAGTTAATTTCTCCTAAGCCAGCTTTTCCAACACCACTGGCTACTTCCCACAATCCCAAAAGATCTTGCCAGTTCTCATATTTGAGTATGTTTATATGTTTTATATAAAGTTAAGCTTCAATTAAGGGCTCAAACTATTTGAACATATTAAATCCATATTTGATCATCTCACCACCCCACCCTTTGTAAGTACTGTGAGTTCTACCTAATTGTTTCTGCAATTATTATTTCAGAGCTTCAGCTGATACTGGAAATCACTACAGAACCAACACTGTCTAACCAATACTGTCCCTGCTTCAATATTTGATCACCAAAAGGACGTGTCTCACCTAACGTACAACTCTGAGGAGCACTAAGTAATGTTCTGTGTGCTTATGCTCTCTCAAATACAACTTCCTGTGGCCTACTGTGGGCAAGTCCTCGAAATTTCTAGAAATAAACATCACAGACAACTTACAGCTGTATTTTACTCATGCAACTGTTAACGGTTTCATGTTAAGAGATTCTTGCCTAATTACATTAAAGTACCTTGGTGATGTCCTTAATTTATTTTTCCATTTCTTCTTCAATTGGATTGTAAAATGTGAAAAAGTAAGCACCCCTAAAGAATCAAGCTTACCCCAAAATATACTGTCTCCTCCACAGTACTCTTCTTTTTTTTTTTTTTTTTTTTTTTTGCGGTACGCGGGCCTCTCACTGCCGTGGCCTCTCCCGTTGCGGAGCACAGGCTCCAGACACGCAGGCTCAGCGGCCATGGCTCACGGGCCCAGCCGCTCCGCGGCATGTGGGATCCTCCCGGACCGGGGCACGAACCCGCGTCCCCTGCATCGGCAGGCGGACTCTCAACCACTGCGCCACCAGGGAAGCCCCAAAGAACCCTTTTTTCGTCTAACAAGTGTTTAGCATACTGTTTTCATACAGCAGACATTTCACATTTAGTATTTTAAGAATGGAAAAGGGGAGCATGGCTGTGAGTGAAGGGAAGTGAGGATGTACAACCGTCACCCAGGGGACAACGATGGAACATTCTAGCCGGAGGGGGTGATCCCAACCCGGCGAAGAACGGAGCTAAAGCTGGAACAGGCACATGAGGAAAGGCCAGACGTCATAATTTAGATGCCATACTCTGGGCAACGGGAAAAGAGTTAACGTGTCTCTGCAGGAGAGAAACATGAATTAAAATGGTGTTTGAAGAGGGCCACGTGGAAAGAGCCTGGGTTGAAAGAACAGACTGAAACAGAGGGAGAAAGACACGCTGCTTTGCACAAGTACCTGGGAGGGAAAATGAAGAGAGATGAGTGAAAGAATGTTGATGAGATGGGAGGGGAAGGGAAGAATGATGCCTTAACATGAGGCAAGGTCTTCGGCCTGCATATAAGGGAGTCATTCTCTCCCTTTCTCCAATCTTTGTTTACCTTTAGGCTAAAGCCCTGAAATCGAGATGGGTCAGGCTTCTGTCCATTCTTGGGTCTGCTCCTCGGGAGGAGACACTTCATTATCCTTCCCCTTCTCCCATCCCCACATCACTCCACCAAGTGGCCAGCGACCCCCGCAGTGGTGGCTCCCTTCTCTGGGCTAAGGTGAACGTTAGTCTTTTGCTCCCAGCGGGATAGGAACTGCAGGAGACCAAGCAGTCTCCCTCTTCCTGCATTCTGCAATCGGGGCAGTGTCGAGGATTATTTGGGTGTTTCCATACTGCTCTGTCCTCCACCTGCAGGAGGCGTCTTTTTTTTTTTTTTTAATTTTATTGGAGTCTAGCTGCTTTACAATGTTGTGTTAGTTTCTGCTGTACAGCAAAGTGAATCGGCTGGACATATACATATATCCCCTCTTCTTGGATTTCCTTCCCATTTAGGTCACCACAGAGCATTAGAGTTCCCTGAGCTATACAGTAGGTTCTCATTAGTTATCCATTTTATATATAGTAGTATATATATGTCAATCCCAATCTCCCAGTTCACCCCATCCCCCTTCCCTGCAGGAGGCATCCTTAATGGTTCTGGGGGTTCCAGGCCCCCGAGCTGGTGGGGCTCACTGGCCCAAGAGAGGCAGAGAAACATCAAGGGGATGTGCTGAGCCTCTGAGACAACACTGGGAGGCCGTTCCACGTTGGGGGTCCCCTATCATTTTATTATACGATGGCTTCGGGGGCTGATGGTGACATTCAGTCGTAACTTTCTTTTACCTCATTTAGTTACTGATAGGTATGTTTCGACAAAGATTAGAGCCAAGTGAAGCCAAATTTCTAAAAGAGGCGATCGCTTCTCCCTGCAGGTGTGAGTAATCCCCGCGCTAGAAGGAACACCGATAATTGCATGCACCTTGCTTGCAAATAAAAGTCACAGCCCACTGAGCTCCTCTGGAAAAAAAAAAATCGTTATTTTGGTGGTGATGGTGGGAAGGCCCTTTAGGCTCTCCCCAAGGGCCCCCAACAGGGTTCCAATTTGGCAGAATTTTGTTAAACAGATGCAAAAAGCCTCCAAATGTTATCTTCAGCAGCTTGGTCCCCCAAAGTGGTCCAAGCTGTACCATTACCCTGGCTGTATGGGTGCATCATCTCTCACAGTCCTTGGGGGTCAGTCTCTGTACTGGTTTCCTATTGCTACCATAGAAAAGTACCACAACTCAGTGGCTTCAAATAACATGAATTTACTATCCTATAGTTCTGGAGGTCAGAAGCCCCAAATCAGCATCACGGAGCTAAAGCCAAGACGTTGGCAAGGCAGCATTCCTTCTGGAAGCCTTAGGGGAGAATCCACTTCCTCGCCTTTTGCAGCGTCCGGAGGCCGCCTGCATTCCCTGGCACTGTCTTCCTGGCCAGCAGTGAAACATCTTCACCGTCTCTGGCTCTGACCCTCTGCTTGCGTTGTCACATCTCCTTCTCTGACTCTGATCTTTCTGCCTCCCTTTTATAATCCCGAATAATCTTCCCATCTGAAGATCCTTAACCTAATTAGCTCTGCAAAGTCCCTCTTCTCACGTAAAGCACTACTGTATTCTCTGGTTCCAGAGATTAGGACATGAACATTTTTCGAGGCCATGACTCCACCTTCCACAGGGTCTGTGCGGCTAGAGAACACCATTGTCTGAGGTCCCCTCACTTCTTTGGGCCTGGGTTTCCTCACCTGCAGAACAAGAAGTATAAACTTGACCAAGAAGCGCCTTCTGATACTATATAAACGCACCTACCTGGATCTAAAGACATCTACATAAATGTGCTCTATATATGCACCCTTACAATGACCAACTGTAAGGATTATAAGGTAGAGGAAGGATCTAAGGGGACACCCAGATTTTGAGTCCAGTTTAATAGAGAACTTAAGGTAAGCTGGACTGGAGAAGGAGGCTGGCAGCTGAGGAGTTTGAGGTCAGCTTCGTGCACTGAATGGAGACGTCCAGTAGCTTGTTGGACAGAAGGAACTAGAGCAAGAGAGAGAAAAGTTGGAGTCATCCACGTAATAGGGTTTAATTACTGGAATCTCTACGGGTTAATAGATCCTGCAAGGGGTAAATGAAAGAAAAATAGGCAAATGTTTGCAGCCTCACTTTTATCTGAGAGGAAGAGGAGCTGCAAACATTTCAAACAGAGGCTTGATCAGAGGAAGGTGGAGTCGCCTTAAATACGCAGAATAAACTGTTTATTTTAAGGAAACTTATTGTGAAACCCTTTCTAAAGTGGTTAATTGCCTCAAATGTTGCCTATTTACAAGTTTGACTTTACAAAAGTACGTAATGGTTTTCTGAATGTAGGGCACACCATCGGGTCACAATATAGAATTTTTAAGAACGATCACTTCTTATAACGAGTTGGTCTATTTAGGGTGCCGCAGCTTAATTTAAAAAGTACTGTTAAAATACATTCACTTCCGTTTTTGCTGGAACTGAATAATTTAGCCAGGACTGTGGTCTTTAAAGGTCCGGAAGTCATATATAAAAGCAAACTATAAAAGCATTACTGATGTATATGTGTTATCACAGGGCAAATTCTTCCAACTAGATTTCTGAAATGTTTTTATATTCAATTTTTCCTTCAATATAGAGTATTATACACGTCTGTTGCCTGTCCAACTTATTTCCGTGTGCCTTTTTAGTAAGCAGTATTTAATAAAACTACTAAATTAGCATTGGCCAACAATAATGAAAATAAACAGATTTACAGACATATCAGTAATTTGTTTAAAATGAAGGCTTGATTAAAACTGAGAAAGTACCTTCACTTGAAAGCTATTAGTTCAGAAATCCATGCAATATTTTCTTTCTTTGGTTAGGTTTCTAAGCTAATAAGCTGTAAGTTACCAAGCATTACAGGACAAGTACAAAGAGGATACAAAAATAATGCTTAAACTCATCTCAAAGACTTTGCCAGAAATTCCCGAGACATTGCTGTCGCTTCTGCATAGAATTCCCACACCTGGCGTGCAAGGAAGTCCAGAGGTCTCGGCAAGTTCAAGTCCTGCAGTTTCCCAGGATGTGAGCCCATGAGTTTTATTTAGATGTTATGCTCTTAATATACTGTCAGCATAAGTCATGCCTGTTGGATAATCCTCCTGATAGCTTACATCCCTTCCTGGTCTTTCAACTGATCACGATGTTCTAAAAACCGAAATTTGAATTTGGCCAGGAATAGACCTTTTGCAGAGAAGAGAGACAGCCAACCATTCACCTCAAATGTTATGATAGATTGTAGCTTTTCTGAGAGGAACAAAAAAATAGCACATCATTGCAAAATACTTTACTGTTAGAGAATAAGCAGCAACCTAGCTCTGACCTTTCTTCTGGCACATAAAGAGAGTGCTGGGGTTCAAGAATACATCTCATAGAGCACGTCTGCACAGCTTACCACTCTTCAAGTAGGGGCCCCCTCTATCAAGCTGGTCTTAGCGCACAGTTGTGTAAGAGGTGGAGAAAGTCAGAATTAGTAGATACTTGTGAATAACGGTTTCTATAAATTCCCAGGAAAAAAATTAGATACTATGACCACTTTAGGGCAACTCAAATGGAAACACTTCATAAAAACACGCAATCATATGCTGGAGTTGGTTCAAATTCATGACCAGCAAAGCCAAGCCTCATGGTGACAGCTAACTGTTGCCTTTGAAATCCCTTTGCTGATTCAAAGCAGCTACAGTAGGGAGAGCCAAACTTTAAATTTTATCTTGAATATATAAAGAGCAAAGTGATGCCGAGAAATTTTGCAGATGTTAGTTTCCTCTGACATAACAAGGATTCATTTAAAAAGGAAGGTGTCATTTAGGCCTAGGAATCTAATTGGGGTGCTCTGGCCCATGATTTACGTGTTTGAGGTCTCTAAGTAGTTTTTCCTAATCTAAATTTGGTTGGTGCATAACATCTATGTGAGCACAATGCATGTTCAAAGTATGATTCGTAGGGACTTCCCTGGCGGTCCAGTGGTTAGGACTCCCTAACCACTTCCACTGCAGGGGGGCATGGGTTTGATCCCTGGTCAGGGAACTAAGATACCACAAGCTGCGCAGCCAAAAAAAAAAAAAAAAGTACGATTCATGGAACAGTTTCTACAATAAAAGCAAAACTCTTACAAATTAGGTTTCTGGGCAGGTAAGCATGAAGTTTTTTTCTTAAAGTGTATGCATGGTGCCCTTTAGTATATGCACTAGCTGTCTTCAATCCTTTACTCTTTCTTTCAACACAACCTGAGCACCAGCTCTGTGCAAAACCCTCTACAACCTGCTGCGGAAAATGCAAAGTGGAATCAGAGATAGCATTTGTCTTCATGGTGTATGTGATCCCAGAGAGCAGAGAAGACGTGAATTTTAAAACTATGTTACAAGATAAATTTCAAAATGGTCTGAAGAACTCAGTGGGGTGAAGGCGACCTTCTACAGTTAGAGGAGCAATTGTCCATTCCCTGAAAACACGGTACTAGTTCAAAATCCAGATGCCAGGTAGTGAGACCCTGAGTTCTAGCAGAGCTCCTGGGCTCAGCTCTTTAAAAAGCCATCCTACCCAAACAAGGAAGTAATCCTGGGGAAAAATATTCCAAGATACTTGATCTCCCACTCCAAACACACAATATACTAAGGTACTCCTAGCTGTGCATAAACATCTCACAGCTTGACTTTTTCTCACTCACCGCACAGAATATTCCATTTCTGAGACTTTAGTTACCAGATAAAATATTTAGCAGCAAGCTCTCTGCAAAATGTGGTGTTTGACCTAGACCTAGTAGGTTTTTTTCATGACTTTTTTGTTCCAGTTAAGGCTATGCTTTCCCCTATTTTATAAGTGCACAAACTTAATGTTTCCATATCCCTATTCCAAGTGCAAAACAAAAAATTCCACCCATTCTTTGGAATTAATGGCCTCGTTGAAACACAAATATCATATTCATTGAAACAGCTGATTCAAAGAGCAGTAGGGGATTAATGAAAGAGGCTACAATTCAACACTGCTGAGCTAATGTCCTAAACATTCATTTCCTACATGAAGAGACAGTCTTTTCTGTACCTTGTCAATGTTCCCCCTTCCGTAATGTACATTACTAAGTTTATACACAATTCAGAATGGTCTTGTCCCATCACAGCTATAGAAAAAGCGACGCATGAAAGAGACTCCAGCAAATGATACAGCAAGCGATGAATACGAAAACCTTGAATTCAACATGTAGGTAACAAATCAAACCCCAACCGACTGTGGGTAGGAACTCCCTTCCCTGTCTCAACATGAGAGGTGGAAAACCACCTGGGTTCTCTGCTCCCAGGCACTCCCGGGCTCTGGGTTCTGAATATTTGCCATAAGGAAAGAGGGCGAGCATATGGAAAAGGGCGTAAGGCAGGGTCCTAGCAAGAGGATGGAGCGAGCTGGGATGGAGCGCTCCCCGTGCATTCCGTCTGCTGGGCGGACTTCACAGAACACACACCTTTCCTCGAGGAAAGGACGCGGGCAAGGAGTCTGGGGGTCGGGGTGAGGGTCTCCAGGGCTGCAGGGAAACCCTCCCGGGAGACCAGAGAGGCCCAGCGAGGCCCGGCATTGGTGTCCTGTGTGAACGCCAGATGTGCATCCACGGCGGCCTCACTCACCCTTTCGAAAAACCAGGCAACAGAGAAGCCCTCGATTTCGACCGCACAAACCCGTGCAAAGGAACCTTCGGGCTTCCCCCCCAAACAAATTCTTATTTTGAAAACAAAAGACAGGCTCGTGGCCATTCTCAGAGGCGAGCACACTCCTCCCAGGGTTGGAAAGCATATTTGCAGAGGCCAAAGATTAGACAAAAGCCTTGAGCTGGCGACACACAGCCGTGGAAATGATTTTTTTAAAAAAATTGATTAGGGCCTCCCAGTTCCAGTTCTTTCTCCCCTTCCGGGGATGATTCCTGGGCCGCCGAGCAGAGCCCTTAAGGCCTGTTAAAGACGTCGCATCGGGAGGGGGAGGAGACCCCGAAACTTTCCCAAACTGCGGCAGGCTGGAGGCGGGCAGCGGCCGCGGACCTCGGGGTCCCGGGGCGCAGGGGGCACCCCAGGGGCGGCGGCCACCCCCTCGACCGCCGCAACAAAAGGGCCGAGCGTAGCCTTCGCGATCGGGCTTCGAGAACCGAGCCCCGAGGTGGGGAGCGGGCGATGGCGACCCGGGGTCTGCCGTTCTCGCCCGGGCGAAGGAGGAGATGGTGCCGCGTATCCGCGGCGCGCATAAAGGACCCTCGGATACATCCACACCAGCCACGCGAGGCGGCAACAGCTGATGCCACCCGCACCCCGGCGGCCCGCGGCCCCCCGGGAGCGTCTGCCCGGGTATCTCGGCGCCCCCGGGCGGCGCCGCCCCCTCGGGAGCGCGGCGCTGGGGCTGCAGGCCCGGTGGCGGCGGCTCGGGCTCGGGCGGCCGCGGCGACACAATGCGGCCCCGGAGCCCCGCCGCCGCCGCCGCCGCCTCTGCAGCAGGCCCGCGGCCGACACAAAGCCCGCCGCCGCGCACCGACCTTGGGCTCCGGCGCCGGGTTCCCGCAGCGTCTTGGTCACCGCCTTCCAGACGTTGCAGCCCAGCAGGCAGAGCAGGAGCGCCGCCGACCTGCTCATCTCCGCGCCGCAGGGCCCCGGGCGGCGCGGGCTGGCCGACCACCGGCTCGGAGCGGCGCGTCAGGGGCAGCCGGCCGCCGCGCCTCCCTCCATATCGCCTGGCTCCGCGCGCGCCGGGCCCGCCGCCCGATTGGCCGCGCCCCCGCCCGGCGCGGCGCCGGGCCCCGCAGCCCACGGCCGCTCCCGCCTCCGCGCGCCCCGGTGGGTTTCCCCGAAAGAGCCGCCGCCGTGCCTCCGCCGCCTCCTTAACCCCTTCGCGCCCCGCCCGCGGCGGCGCCCAGGCCCCGGGCCGTGGTGCCACCTGGCGGCCGCGAGCCCACGTGCCCCGCCCGCCCGAGCGGCCACCCCCTCGGGTCCGCCCCGCGCGCCACCCGGTCTCCCGGGAGCAGTGAACGCGACCTTGGCGTCCAGACCGCCCCGCCACCCCCCTACCTCGCCTCTTGGGAAAGACGGTAGCTGCCTTTCAGGCCGAAACCCTCGCACCAGGTTAGCTGATGGCCCTCTCGGTTTGCGCAGGAGCGCGGCATCCTGCAGCTCTGCCTGTCCCGATCCACCCAGGAACCCCAGGGGAGATCTGACACCCAACGCCGAAGGTCGGCGGGAACAGAATCCCCCAGCCCGGGTACACCGTACGTTGGCGGCCCTCAGCGCCTGCGTGTTGACGGGCAAACATCTCCAGGCTGTGTTGGGCTTGGATGTTTCTAAAAGGTTACGGCGGGGAGGAAATTTACACTTATTGAGGCCCTAAGTACTTGTTATTTCCCACTTTTATCTTCATAATATAGGAACTCAGAGGTAGGTATTGCTATCCCCATTTACAGAGGAGAAAATCGAAGCTAGGGAGGGTTAAGGAATTTGTCCTTAATAAGTAGCTGGTGGGTGACAGAGACAAGGTTCTAATAAGACAATCATCCTGGCCCCAGGGCTGAAACTCTCCGCGAGAACCTCAGGCTTCCTTGAAGCTGAGGTACCCACCCACCCACTTCCATTCTTTTTTTTTGCGGTACGCGGGCCTCTCACCGTTGTGGCCTCTCCTGCTGCGGAGCAACAGGCGAACGCGCAGGCTCAGCGGCCATGGCTTACGGGCGCAGCCGCTCCGCAGCATGTGGGATCCTCCCGGACCGGGGCACGAACCCGTGTCCCCTGCATCGGCAGGCGGACTCTCAACCACTGCGCCACCAGGGAAGCCCCAATTTCCATTCTTTAACTCCCTCTTGTCTGTGTACCTTCCTCCATATAACCCTCATGTCCCCCTGACTCTCTCCACCCCATCTCCCAACCAGCACTGCAGGGACCCTGGGACCTCTGCCCGGGACCGCCGGGATCTGGGGAAATCCACACCAGGCTCACTAGAGGCCCCGTGCTGCCTCCAGAACGGTAGGCCAGAGGAGGGTTATTATCGTATTTTTATAATTGGGCATTAAGGTATGGCAGGCACTGTACCAAAAAGAGAATGAAGGATGGCGCTTGCCCAGTTGGCTTATTAGAGACAAGTCATTGTGAGACACAATAAAACCAGGAGGAGGGGAAGCCCCTGTGGGTGTTAGCGGCACCCTCAGGACCAAGGCTGCAATTAGTGCAAATTGGGCACCTGCACAGGGTGGCAGGTAGTCGGGAAGGTGGCAAAGAAGACCCACAATTAGGGACTGCCTGATGCCTCCTCCTCTAACTTCCAGCGTCAAAGCCTTAGGGTAATTCCAGGGTACACATCAGAGCCAGGGGAGGGGAGCATAGAGAGGACCATGCAGATCAGTCGGTCCTCAAGTCCAGCTTGGGTTCCTGCCCCCAGGAGCACGAAGAGTCCAGGCCAGCTAGCTTGCTTGGTGGAGGATGGCTTTTGGAGCAGGGCGGACCCAAAGTTTTC
This sequence comes from Pseudorca crassidens, assembly GCF_039906515.1. NCBI lineage: Eukaryota > Metazoa > Chordata > Mammalia > Artiodactyla > Delphinidae > Pseudorca > Pseudorca crassidens. The sequence goes on from NC_090296.1 coordinate 191,967,228, forward strand.
AAATCACTTTCTTGGGGTAAGGGGCTGCTTCTAAGAGAAGTGACATTAAGCCCAACCCGGAGTTGAAACTTCTCACTTCATATCTTTTGAGGATGTGCCTTTGTCAGGGATGTTGATTATAAGAGACAGCACTAGCCTGAGCAAAATAATAATGATAACAAGAATAACCGAAAACCAGGTTATTATTGGGAGAGCACCTGGGACTCCTACAGAATCCTGGGTGCTGAAGTGTCAGGTCTCATGAGGGAACCAAGGACAGTATTATATTTGGAGTTCCTAGTATTATATATGCCACTCATTGGACTGGAGGTGTTTCCTCATGACAACTTACTTGGGTGGTATTATTATTCCTATTTTACAGATGAACAAACTGAGGCTCACTGACAAATAATTTGCCCATAGTATCTGGGTCTGATGACAGCAAACTCAAATTCCCTGTAGCAAGTTCCCTCCAAGAATAAATCTCATGCAAATGACTCAGGTTACCTCTAGCTGTGTCCACGTTGTTTTAAAAACGGGTTCTAATCGCAGTAAAGTCCGAATCCAGTTAACAGTATCTAATGAATGGTATTGTGCCAATGTCAATTTCCTGGTTTTGATAATGTGCTATAGTTATATAAAATGTTACAACTGGGGGATGCTGGGGGCGGGGAACCGGGCGTAGGGGGTAAGGGACCTCTCTGCACCATTTTTATAACTTCTTATGAGTCTATCATTATTCAAAATAAAATTTTTAAAAAGCAAAAAACCTTGTTCTATACCATTTTCCCCCCAAGCTTCAGTGTTCACCCAAAACACTGGTATTTGGGGTCCTATATCTATTCTAGTGTAGAGATCTAGAACTTTTAAGAGTGGGAGAAGTCTAAGTAAACACTAAGTGATGAGTCTATTCAAGTTCGGGTCACAATCAGGACTTGTAGATGCTCAAGATAATGGTTGTTATTATTGTGCATGTGACAGAATTTCTGTGGATGACATGGCAGTTTAGAAACAGTTTCTATACCTTGATAGCAACACTGAGGCTTGTATAAATAGTTTCGGAACGACCAGTCCCATCCCATCTTGCAGATGAAACAGAAGGAGGTTAAATACTTTGCACAGTGCACCATCTCAAAGCCAAAAAGAGAGCTGAGGCCCCCATGAGCATTGGCTCCCCATGTGGATGTTTTCCAGCTACTTGGGTGGGAGGCTAAGAAAGCACAAATTCTGCAAAATCACATAAACAACTGCACTGTGCATATCGTCTGCCTAGAATTATGTAAGAATTAAATAATCACCCTTCTCCTCTACTGGAATAAAAGAATATGGTTTACCTTCTCTCCTGTTCCTGAAACCAGACTCCCACTTAGTAACTGGGGTGGGGATGGGGGGGTGAAATAAATCACTGCTTGGGAGGGAGTGTTTGCAGAACAATGGAAATCAGAAGTGTTCTTTCCTTCTAGAACTTTTCCTGTTGCTCTTATTAAAATCTCACATTGTTTGACTAAAGATGAATTATGACTGTACTTACTTGAAATTGCTTAGAAGTGGCCTGCCTGTGCATTTCATTTCCATTTTCGAGTTCTCTGCCAAAAGCAGCGATGCCATATACGAAACTTTTCCTGGCTGAGTTTTTCCAGAAACCTTGATGTCAGAGGCTCTGTGTCAAGGTTTCTTAGGCCAAGATCATTTCTTCCATTGAAATCTTTCCTGACGTTGCTGCCCATGTGGTGGAATTTTAATTGTCTGAATTTATTTCCAGAGGCGTTATCCTTCCTTCTCCCCTTTCTCCTCCTACCCTCCTGTTCCCCCTCTTCTGCCCCTGAGTAAGAAGCTGCCTGTGAATAACAAATTTAGTATGAGGTTTGTACAGATCAGGAAGTGTGTCATGGACATTCCAACTCCTGTTTGCTGTTGCTTTTATTAAAGTCAGATAAAATGTAGCCAGAGGTGGAAATTGGAAGGGCTCAGCATTTTTTTAGAACCTGTTGGCCATCCATTTGCAAAAGACAAAGGAGAAAGGTAAAGAAATTACTGAGAAGGAATTGATGTGTCCCATTAACCATAACACTCCCACGTTCCCCTCTATTGGTGAGTCACACCCATGTCAATCCATGTGACTTTCCCACAAGATCTTCTTTCAGCTTCATGTGAGAAGTTGCAAATGTGTATTAGCCTACAAGAGTGAATCTCTGGCAGTGTGATTTCAGATCCCCTGTATGACTGTTCTTTGCGTGCCCCGGTGTCACTAGAAGACTCTGGGATGCATCAATAGGTCTTGGCCGTTGAGGATATTCAAAGGCTGGTGGCTACCTGAGAATCTGGTTGCCTGTTCCATTAGAGCAAGGAGAATCTTCCAGTTCAACCCTTTGCTGGCCGTGGAATTACTGTCATAGAGTCAAGGAGGGCTCGCGGAAAGTAGGAAAGTCAGCTTCTGTGGACAGAGAATGTCACCTGCCAAATCAGTAAACAAAGGATGTTGCGGCCATCAAGGCCGCGGCAGCCACCCCCAGACTGTGCACCCTGAGGGGATTCAGGATGGAGAAAAGCAGGATACTGGCCCCAGATAGTTAAGGTGCAGATCAAAGGAACGATTTCAGTGAGTCCAGACTCTTGCATCTTCCCATATACAGAAGTGGGCTAAATTCATTAACTCGAGATGTCCGGTGTTTCTTTAATTAGCAGTAATCTTTTGATGTTCCAACTGCTTGTTTTGGGGTTGTTGTTTTTTGCAAACACTCCTATACGTCCTGACTCCTCTCTTGCCTCTTTGGGACAGTCCCTCAGAGCTATCTGAGAGGCTGTCTCCTGGGCTTAAGTCCTCAGTATGTCCTCCGTATGTCCAAATAAAATGTAATTCTCAACTTTTAGGCTGCGCAAAAACTTAAAGAGTTAGGGAAAAGACGGGAAGCTAATGGAGAAAATGGATTAGGTAATTAACACGAATCGAAGTCTTGTTGTGTGGCTCATGCTGTACCTGGAACAGGGAGGAAAGCTTTGCTGTGCCTTAGAGCCTCCCTTCCCCTAAGCTCTGGTCAAGTTCAGGTGAACTCTTTCCCAGTGGTACTTTCTTACTCATTTCCTTTCTTGTCATTTCCTCTCTGCTTAGTTTTGAGGCTCTGGACCCAAAGCTACCTGCTGCCAGGTCATTTCTCTTAATGCCTGTTTAATTATTAAACGAAGGTTCTCTGCCTCCAGCAGTGCCCTTCATTACAGGCCCCTTAAACATGGAAGTGGGGATGAGGAGGTGATTTTTCTGCTCAGACAATACAACGGGCTTAAATATTAATTATTGTAATGTTAATTTAGTCGTTCAGCCACTCTCACTAAAATATAAACTCCATGAGAACAGGGTGTTTGTCCAACTCACTGACATAATTCCCGGCGTCTGGAAAAAATATTTGCCACAAAATAGGTGCTCAATAACTATTGGCCAAAGTGAAAAATTGTGTCTAATATTTTCTTCCAGTCAGTCTAAATATCGCTCGGCTACCTTGGACTGATATATGAATTGGCAGGTACTGACTGAGTCCTTACCATGGGTCCGAAGTTTTAGAAGGTAACTCAAGATGCTTTCCCACCTTCTGGGCTTCCCTCTCACAGTTACTCTTCAGAGATCCCTCCTCAGACAGGCAGGTCTTGAACTGGCCCCTGAACTTGAGCCTTTCCCGCCGTGGGACTGGTGTTGATGCCTATCCTCTCATCCTTTCCTATCCTTCAAGATGCAGATCAGGTCACGTGGCTACTGTGTCCTCAGCCTGGCACATAAGGTTCACCACACTCACGAACCGCTTTGTAAAGTTAGTTATCATTATAACCACCTGCTCCCACCAGTTGCAAACATTTGCTTTCAACACATGAGTTTAGACCATGTACAGAAAAGATGCAGAGTGGGGTTGCACAGTGAGCTGGGGTCAGCGTTGGCCAAAGTGCATGCTGTCTGTTTGTAATAGTCAAAACTGTAACATCTGGTGCTGCTATCTGGGAATGTTTGTGTAAACTTTCGACGTCTGAAAGCACATGATTCTTCTTTTTATAACTTTATTGGGGTATAGTTGGCTGACAATGTTGTGTTGGTTTCAGGTGTACAGCAAAATGAATCTGTTATACATATGCATACATCACTCTTTTTTAGATTCTTTTCCCGTATAGGCCATTACAGAGTATTGAGTAGAGTTCCCTGTGCTATACAGTAGGTCCTTATTAGGTATCTATTCTATATAGAGTAGTGTGTATGTGTCAATCCCAATCTGAAAGCACACGATTCTTGAGTTCTGACATCAGTATTTAGGGTAAAGGTTTATGTAGACAGTAACTCCAGAATCTTCTCAAAAGAGGGCACCCTTCAGTCATTTGAAATAAACTCAAAATAGTATATCTGAAAATCTGAGCATGATAACTTTTCCACAGCAATGTCTTATCTTCCCAACTTATAGGCTCTGAAGGAACCTCCTTTTCGACATCTTTGTGGCTCGCTCAAGATCCTAACGATGCCCTGCTTGGAGCTGACTTTCCGCAAAGCCACTGACTTACCGATTGGCTGGTATACATAGATTTGATTGATTGGTTATCACTCAGAGGAAATGCAAGTTGTCACGTGGAATACGAGATTTTGGTGCACATATGATCTTATTCAAAAATTATTCTTTCCACTATTTTTTTAAAAGAGAAGTAGATGACTTTTTAAAAATAATTCTTTTAAATATTTTATTTATTTATTTATTTGGTTGCACCAGGCCTGAGTTGCGGCAGGCAGCCTCCTTAGTTGTGGCACATGTGCTCCTTAGTTGGCTCTTTAGCTGTGGCAGGACAACTCTTAGTTGTGGCATGCATGTGGGATCTAGTTCCCTGACCAGGGATTGAACCCAGGCCCCCTGCCTTGGGAGCATGGAGTCTTAACCACTGTGCTACCAGGGAAGTCCCTCTTTCAACTATTTTTAAAGAAAGGTGTTACATAACACCAGCATTTTCATCTAAATAAAAATATTTTCTTTTCAAAGAACTTTTTTGAGTCACCACTCTGCAAGACTTAAGCATGTCTCTCCCACAGCCCCTGCTCGACCCCTCTTCCCAAGAATCTGCCTTTACATGGGGTGAAGGTGTTGACAGATGTATGAGCGGTGGTCCCGGGTATACTTCCCTGAGGAGGATGGCCTGTTCCCAGGGATGAGGGGACACAGGGACCTGGAGAAATCTAGTTATGAGGCAGGTGTCCTTGAAGGGAAAAGGAATGGGGTCCAAGCCACATGGAAGAGCCCAGATCTTCACTCTGAGCACACTGACAGCTGACTCCCAGGAACCCCGGTGGGAAGGCATACAATAGGGTCATAAAAGGTAACATTCCTAAGCTAACAAAAAGCATCAAACAAACGGACTGAAAAATCCCACAACCTAGAGACTTCCCTTTCACCCAGCCCCAATCAGTGCCTTGCTAAATATAGGATTCCTTCGCTGGGAACCTTATTTGGAAGCACCCCAGTATCTTCCCGTATACAGTAAACCCTCTCTTCACTGAGGCGGGTAGCATGATGGTTAAACGCCTGAGCGCTGACTCTGGGCTGACTGGGCTTGGACTTCTGTGATGTTCCTCACCTTGCTTTGCTCCTTTGTCAAATGGGGATGAAAAGAGTAGTACCTCTGTCCAAGTGTTGTCACGTGGATTCGGTGAGATAAAGGACGGAGCTTTGCTTTGGTAGCAGCTGTCTGTATGCATAGTGGTCATTATTCCCCTGCAGAAGTAGGCTGGTTCTGAAGATGGGAAGTTTCTTGGACAGTGGTGGGGACCACTAGCTTGGCCTTATACCTGCCCTGTGAGGTCTGCTGGGGGCTCCCTAGGGTGCTCCTGGCTCCGACTCTTCAAATGAAGTGGAGATGCTTTCACTGCTGTTCTTTCTAGAACAGTCACTCATGTGACTTAGCAGTTTCTTGTTCATAATCCCTTCTGCCGGGCTGTGGACCCTACACAGTCTCCTGGATGTCAGGAATGAGGGAAGTCGATGCCTCCTGGACTAAGATGGGTGCTTCCTGGAGGAGAGTGGAAATCAACAGTCCCTGGGCTCATTTCCTCGGCCTGTCGCGTGGTCCAGTCTCATACTGGAGAGAGCCCAGGTAAGGATAACAGGGCTGGGAGAATAGCCAGCCTGTCTTTAGCAACGTGCAGGCTGAGGACCAGCCGAGAAAGGCAGGAGGAGGCTTCCCTGGTGGCTCAGTGGTTAAGAATCTGCCAGCAAATGCAGGGGACACAGGTTCGAGCCCTGGCCTGGGAAGATCCCACATGCCGCGGAGCAGCTAAGCCCGTGCGCCACAACTACTGAGCCTGCGCTCTAGAGCCCGCAAGCCACAACTGCTGAGCCCACGTGCCACAACTACTGAAGCCCGTGCACCTAGAGCCCGTGCTCCACAATAAGGAAGCCACCTCAGTGAGAAGCCCACACACCATATCAAAGAGTAGCCCCCGCTCGCCGCAACTAGAGAAAGCCCACGTGCAGCAACAAAGACCCAACGCAGCCAAAAATAAAATAAATTTATATAAAAAAAAAGTCAGGAGGGAGAGAGACATTGGACCCACAATCTGGAGTCTTTAATGTTAATTTATTTACCAGTTCACATTAAAAAAATAATAAGTTGTCAGAATATGAGGATTCTTTCCCTCTTAACAAAGCCACAGAAAGTGAAACGTAATCTGGAATTGGTTCTTTTATAAATATCATTACACAAAATGTTTTGCAAATTAAAACTGGAATACTGGAGAGAAAATAAAGCATTTCGTTTTCTTGGTGTCCTTGGAACTTTATGTTCTAGACTGAGGCCTGAAGTCCAGAACAGGTAGGTACCTGTGGCTGAGTCTTGAATGTGATTCCTACAGGGTATCTAACCTTGAACTTTGAAATCATTTCTATCAAATTTTGTCCCCCAAACACTCACACCCATACACCAAAAATTATGGTACAGCTTTCTTTAAAGCTTGCATAAGAATAAAAGATTTTAAAACCTGGGAGAGATGGTGATCCACTGCCCACTGACATGAAAGAAATAGTACTTGCGAGTGAGAAATTATACATGAGTTACAGACATGCAAAAATGGGCACAGCCATCCAAGAAAGAAGTGGGAGAGATTTTAACTGGGTGGATTGAGTAAAATCTGCCTCAGAAGCTCTAGAAAAAAGTTGCATATGTTAAAGCAAACTATTCAACTTCTTTTCCATAGAGGCAGCTGCAGCTATGACTTGATCAGAGCGCACGTTCATTGTTTTGCCTGCGGGGCATCCAGGCTCCCTGCATTTGGTAGTGGAACCGGTACTTTCCTAAACTATCTACCCTCACTTTCCTCTCAGTCCAGGTGATTTAGGGCTGGCTCCAAGGGTAGACATGTGATCCACGTCTGGCCAATCAGCATGGAAGCCCCCCTCTCTAGCCAGTTCAGAGGTGGGACCACGATCCAGTCAGTCCAAATCAGACTCAATTCCAGAACGTTTTTAGAATTTGAAACTCTTGAGAGAGAGAAGGGCTTTTCCAGCTGGGGTTAATGAGAGGAGAGCCTAAAACATCGCAACCTCTGGCAGCCATCTTGCCACCATGATGTAAGAAACTAAGAGTGGAGACAAAACAGAGCAAAGCAGAGCTTACAGATGGAGGGAGTGATATGAGCCCCTGAATACAGCCAGTGTCTCCCTGGGACTTTCACTTGTTGAGTGAATAAACTCCTTTTCTTTTTCTTTTTTTTTGCGGTATGCGGGCCTCTCACTGCTGGGGCTTCTCCTGTTGCGGAGCACAGGCTCAGCGGCCATGGCTCACGGGCCCAGCCGCTCCGCGGCATGTGGGATCTTCCCAGACCGGGGTACGAACCCATGTCCCCTGCATCAGCAGGCGGACTCTCAACCACTGTGCCACCAGGGAAGTCCTCTTTTAGCCATTTTGAATTGGGCTTTCTGTACTTACAACTGAAAGGATCTGGTGGATGCAGTTGGAGAAGAGAGATAGGGGGTGCTCACAGTTTGCTGGTTCTTTCCTAAGGAAGAAGTGGCATTTACCTAACTTCCCGATGTCCATTGACTGTGGTTGTTATCACAGTGAAGGAAACTTTCCAGAAGACCGGACTCTTTCGGGAAGGCACTTTTTTGTTTTTTTTTTCGGGAAGGATATTTTCCACGTGGATAAGTGTATGAGAGACATACAGCAGCAAAACCAGAAACTCTGGACTTGCCCAGTCAATCCCTTCTTTAAATCTTACTTCACACCAGGTGAAGAAAATCCTAAAAGCATGATAATTCTTTGTGTATTAGATCTTAAATTTTTATTATGCTTTGAAACTTAATCTACCACTGCTCTCTCTTTTTGTTTGTCACACATACATCTGCATCACAGACACTGACAGTGACAGATCTGCCTTTTCACTTCCCTAGTGGGAACTTAATTGTCTTTTATGCCCAAGTGGTGGCCACCACCTGTGATGCCTCCTGGGCAGGAGGAGGTAGCAGCCTTTTTTGTGGAGTAAATCACAAAAGCCAGACCTGCTTTGGGAAATAGAATATAACCATCGTTGGAAACTAAGCTTTCAAGTATGAATGTTATCCTGGCCAATACAAATAGAAATCACCATAGAGGAGTTAATTAAACATAATAAACAGTCCAGGCGGAACAGGAAACTGCTATTTTTCCTGTCTCCAAAACTTCTATCATAGGGGAAGGAAGAGCTAATCAGCTAAGAGGCAGGAACATGAGAAGAATGGGAATCTCACGGCAAGGACTGAGTGTTTGGCTCTGAAGAAAAGCAAAGTCATAAATTTAATCCCTGGTGGGGTTTCAGTCCATGCCTGGGGGGAGGGGAAGGGGTACAAAACCGTTTGCGCTGATCAGTTATCTATAGAGAGTATCACGTAAAATGGCGAAGTTTATGGTTACGACATCACACTGGGATTTGCAGGGAGTCGTACCAAAATACTTCTTTGGTGACAAGATCATACATGTCAAAGAGCTTTTGAAGACTGAAAAGCATAAATGCAGGGAATTCCCCGATGGTCCAGTGGTTACAAGTCGGCGCTTTCACTGCCGAGGGCCCAGGTGCAACCCCTGGTTGGGGAACTAAGATCCCACAAGCCACGCGGCGTGGCCAAAAAAAAAAAAATGCAGAGAAGGGCTTCCCTGGCGGCGCAGTGGTTGAGAGTCCGCCTGCTGATGCAGGGGACACGGGTTCATGCCCCGGTCCGGGAAGATCCCACATGCCGCGGAGCGGCTGGGCCCGTGAGCCATGGCCGCTGAGCCTGCGCGTCCGGAGCCTGTGCTCTGCAACGGGAGAGGCCACAACAGTGAGAGGTCTGCGTACTGCAAAAAAAATTGCAGAGAAGATATTCTGTGAGAAAGGGGAATACGAGCAGAGGAAGAGAGGCAGGTGGAGGAACGGGTATGATGAAGAGAATCGTTTATCTTCTGGAAATCTAGGCACTCAAAGACCACTCATTAAGAAACCAAACAGAAGATGCACTGCACTCCAAAGACGTCGGTAGGACTGAGACTTGGAATAACTGAAAAAGCAACTTAAGTGTCCATCACAGGTGAATGGATAAAGAAGATGAGATACATATATACGATGGACTATTACTCAGCCATAAATAAGAATGAAATAATGCCATTTGTAGCAACTAGAGATTATCATACCCAGTGAAGTAAGTCAGAAAGAGAAAGACAAATACCATATGATATCACTTATATGTGGAATCTAAAAAACATAGTACAAATGAATGTATTTACAAACCAGAAATAGACTCACAGATATAGAAAACAAACTTGTGGTTACCAAAGGGGGCAGAAAGAGGGATAAATTAGGAGTTTGGGATGAACAGATACACACTACTATGTGTAAAATAGATAAACAACAAGGACTTACCGTGTAGCACAGGGAACTATACTCAGTATCTTGTAATAACCTATAGAGGGAAAGAATCTGAAAAAGAATATATATATGCCCACATACACACAACTGAGTCACTTTGCTGTACACCTGAAACTATCACAACATTGTAAATCAAATATACTTCAGTTAAAAAAAAGACTCAGTGTGAAAGGGGACAGAAGACTTACAAAGATCCAAGGCCCTTCTCTTCAACACAGAATCTTCCAAAGTTAAGGATGGGTGGGATGGGCATAAAACAAGGAGGGAACCACCTCTTTCCACAATGCTCTAGAATTGCACACATCACCTGGCATTTGAAATGTGGCTGTCGTGAGAACAGGGTCACCTCTGCTAGATGTGAGGACTCTGGGGTTCAAAAACGGATCATTTTTCCTTTCTAGGAGCTCAGGCCTCGTGTCTCTCTCCCCACAACCTGAAGATAGCTGTTCACAGCTGCTCGGGTTCCTCCCCCACTGAGCGTGCCATCTGTCCCTGTGAAAGATGAGTGAGGCTTGGGGCTGAGAAGCTGCTGCAGACAGCCCTACCACAGACCCCGGGGCCCAGCTTCTGGGGAGTAAACCCCAGAAAAACTCCTCATGCTAAGCTGGTCAATGTTCAAAGTGCAGTTAAGGGAAGATGAGGGATAAACAGAAAACTTTTTCTAGTATTTCACCTTGTCCCTAAAGTAACCATTTTTGCTGAGGTCCTGAGAGCTGAAAGGGGGCCAATTACAAAGAGAAGGGGGCTGGAGACTTAGGGGGCTGGGGACTTCCCTGGTGGTCCAGTGGTTAAGACTCTGGCTCTCAATGCGGGGGGCTAGGGGTTCAATCCCACTTTGGGGAACTAAGATCCCGTGTGCCACACAGTGTGTCAAAAAAAAAAAAAAGAGAGAGAGAGAGAAGGGGGCTGGAGGAAAATTTGAAGAGGAACAATGACAGAATGAGTTTTTTTTTAAATTAATTAATTAATTTTTGGCTGCAGTGGGTCTTTTTGTTGCGGTGCACAGGCTTCTCATTGCGGTGGCTTCTCTGGTTGCGGAGCACAGGCTCTAGGTGCGTGGGATTCAGTAGTTGTGGCACGTGGGCTTCAGTAGTTGTGGCACGTGGGCTCAGTAGTTGTGGCGCACGGGCTTAGTTGCTCCGCGGCATGTGGGATCTTCCTGGACCAGAGCTTGAACCCATGTCCCCTGCATTGGCAGGCGGATTCTTAACCATTGCACCACCAGGGAAGTCTGAGAATGAGATTTTTACCACTTTAATACATGGTACATTTATTTATTTCTATGCCAGAAATACAGAAAGATGCAGGTAAGCTGAAGAGAATCTGAGAGGCACTAGGACCATTTAAGAGGAAAAAGAACATCAGTTTTCTATAACTGACTAGCAAGCAGTTAAATTTATGCAGAGGAATGAAGATGAAGATATGTACCTGGTTATGGTAAGAGAAAGAAGCAATGTAAGAAGAAATGAGAATATTTAAGCAAGTTTTCAAGATGGCAGTAATTCAAAGAACCAAATAAATAAAACTGAGTGAGAAATGTATCTTTGAACTTCCCCCAAGCAAATTAAAATAGTAGCCAAAACTCAATGGGTTAGTTTATTTGGAATTATTATTTTTCAAGGAAGTAATTACAGCACTCATTTCAGATTTTCTACAACTTCAAGAACTTTGCCCATTTTGGGAGAAGTGGAGACAGAGACCTTGACTATTTGCATGTTTTTTTGCGAAGTCACTTTCTCTTTCAGACTCACTTTCTTCATTTCTGAAATATGGGATGAGAATAACAACTACCTTACCGGGTTTGTGGAGGTGATGAAATGTGACCATATATGAAAAATAAAAGCACTCAGCGACCTGAAAGCTCTAAAGAAATGATAATAGTGACAAACTCCTTAATATTTCAAATTTCCTTTGTCTTCCTTGCAGTCACATCCACAGAAGTCATGACTTTTAGGATAAATTTAGGGATTAGATGCTCTCTTTAGCTGACCCTAAACATTGGTCATTGGGGGGATTAGAAACACCAGCACCCTGGAGTAGGCATCTGGAAAATTCTGAAACTGAAAATCACCATGAGTTTTATTTAGGTGGCTATCCCAAGTAAACCACCATGTCTGACCCCAACTAAAAATGTTTATAATATGAGGTTAAAATAAGCGTTGGAGTACAGTGTGGTCAAACCAAGGGGACACCATCAAAACATGAGTGGCAATGACAAGTAAAGGAGAAGGGTGGGGACCAGCATCTCTCCTGTCACTCAGGCCAAAATCCAATGAGTCATTTTTTTGTAGTCTTTTTTTTTTTGCGGTAAGCGGGCCTCTCACTGCTGTGGCCTCTCCCGTTGCAGAGCACAGGCTCCGGACGCGCAGGCTCAGCGGTCATGGCGCACGGGCCCAGCCGCTCCGCGGCGTGTGGGATTTTCGTGGACCGGGGCACGAACCCGTGTCCCCTGCATCGGCAGGCAGACTCTCAACCACTGCGCCACCAGGGAGGCTCTCAATGAATCACTTTTTGATGATGGCCATTGTGACTGGTGTGAGGTGATACTTCATTGTAGTTTCGATTTGCATTTCTCTAATAATTAGTGAATGTTGAGCATCTTTTCATGTGCTTTTTTAACCATCTGTATGTCTTCTTTGGAGAAATGTCTATTTAGATCTTCTGCCCATTTTTGGATTGGGTTGGTTGTTTGTTTGATATTGACCTGCATGAACTGTTTTGAACTTTTGGAGATTAATCCTTTGTCAGTTGCTTCATTTGCAAATATTCTCTCCCATTCTGAGGGTAAAAGAACAAAATAATGCCATTTGCAGCAACATGGATGGACCTAGTGGTTGTCACACTGAGTGAAGTATGTCAGACAGAGAAAGACAAATATATGCTATTGCTTACATGTGGAATCTAAAAAAGAAGGATACAAATGGACTTATCTACAAAACAGAAATAGTGTTACAGATGTAGAAACTAAACTTATGGTTACGGGGTGGGGGGAAGGAGGAGGGGAGGGACAAATTGGAAGATTGGGATTGACATATACACACTACTATATATAAAATACAATAGATAACTAACAAGGACCTACTGTATAGCACAGGGAACTCTACTCAATACTCTGTAATGACATATATAGGAAAAGAAGCTGAAAAAGAGTGGATATATGTATGTGTATAACTGATTCACTTTGCTGTACACCTGAAATTAACACAACATTGTCAAGCAACTATAACCCAACTAAAAAAAAAACAAAAACCCAATGAGAGGGGAAACGAGAGTTAGTGTTTAATGGGTAGAGAGTTTCAGTTTTGCAAGATGAAGAGTTCCATGGATGGATGGTGATGCTGGGAGCACAACGTGAATGTACTTCATGTCCATCTTAACCACTTAAAAATGGTTAAGATGGTAAATTTTATGTTACGTGTATGTTGCCACAGTTTAAAAACTTATGAAAAAAAACTTATGAGTCACCGTTGATTCATACATTCATTCTTTAATAAGATGAGCTAACCTGAAGAGAGACTGAGAGGATGGGATAGAGGTTCTGAAGTCAATGAATGTTGATGTAACACTTCTGACTCCCAGGCTGGTTGCTCGGAAGCAGAGACGTTTCTGAGTACCAGGGTTTTTCTCCACCAGGTGATGCTTCCAACACAGCTTCTGTCACCAGTTCCTCTCTACCAGCCCCAGGCATTCAAACCTCTGGCTCAGAGCTAGTAGAACTACTTCTCTTCCCTTGTACCAGCTCTGAGTGAGAGGAGTAGGAAATAGTGGGGAAAGACACTCTGAAATCGAAAATAAGAGACAAACAATCCAGCATTAGTTTCCACAGAATCCTTTTTAGATTCCAACGACATGACTTGGAGAAATTTCCATGCCTTTCTGGATAACAGGAAGACTCATTATGACTTTATAAAGACTCTGGTGCCTCATTTGTTGGATATCATGCCCCCTGATGGTTTCACTGTGTAACAGAAGCAAAAATAGGCAGTGAGTGCTCTGGGAGCAGGGTTAAGGCCTTTGGCAAGAAATAATTTCCCAAAATCTGTGTCAACAGGTGATGTATAACACAAGATTCTCATCCTGGCAAGTCCAAAGCTAAAAGTGTAATCGAAATAAACCAGAGTAACAGCAGACCAGGAAACCAGTAAAAAAAACTTCCCATAGTTTATTTTTTGGAAGCTGCTTTCTAGAGAGGAGTTATGGGTTTCCATCTTGATACTGCAGAGGCCTCAGGTGTTGGGAGTGGAAGAAACCTTTGCCTCTTCTTATGACCCACAGGGAAGCAGAACATGAAGGGGGGGTGGGTGGACTTCAGGTAGATCTAGAGGTTGATCCTATGAGAGACATACATTCGTGACAAGCCATGAGGCCAGAAATGCTGTGACTTGAAAATGGCTAATTACCTTCAAAGGGAGGTTGAACTGGAACAGTATTTTAAGGACCTTAAAAAGGTCTGTGTGTGTGTGTTTCAACTGTTTACTTTTTTTTTGAACATACAATAGGATTCTAGTATGTTTATTTCATCAGCACAAGAAACTTGGGAATATTCCATATTCGAATACATTGAAATAGAGATGTTTAGAGCCAAAAGCTATGTAAATCCCATTTTTTCTTGAAAATGAAGGTCTACGTTCTTTTGACTGTAGCTTTCCTCAATTCCTGTCCCCCATGACTCCCAGAAGTATGAAATTGATAAATATCCATTAATTGTTTACTCTTGGCCCAGCAATTCCACTCAGAAATTTTTCTTGCGAAAACACACAGTCAAGACCAGTATTGCTATGACAGCTTTTACATTGTTTTTACAGCTTGTACTAACGAAGAAAAAAACTGGCAGCAACTTAAATATTGAATTATTAAATCAATTATGATATTCTTATATAGTGGAATACTATGAAGCCATTAATAGGATGGCGGAAATCTATTCACTGATGTGAAAAGATACATGTAGCTTGGCAACATGTACCAATGCTTCAAACAAAGTATATAGACTTTAACCCTTCCTCTCAGGAATTTATCTTCAAACGACAATAATAAAACAAGTCTAGCATGTTCAGCAGAGCAATGTTTACAGTACAATGTTTACTGTTAAAAAATACTGCTGTAACATGAAGCTCTATTAATTGAGATTGGTTAAAAATATTATAATTATATCATGGAATATCATGCAGGCATTAAAATTATGCTGTAATTTATCTTTGTTACAAAGCAAGCTCACTATAATACGAAGTGGAAAAAATTTACAAAATGGTAATCATTGTATAATTCCATCTTAGTAAAAGTAAAAATATCTATAGGAAAAAGTGTGCATGTGTGTACACACACACATCTCTAAATGTATAATAGTTATCTCTGGATGGTGGAGTTTTTAGCTATCTTTTTTAACGTTTATTTTTTAATTTATTTTTATTTTATTTTATTTCTTTTTGGCTGCATTGGGTCTTTGTTGCTGTGCGCAGGCTTTCTCTAGTTGTGTTGAGTGGGGGCTACTCTTCATTGCGGTGCGTGAGCTTCTCATTACAGTGGCTTCTCTCGTTGCAGAGCACAGGCTCTAGGTGCATGGGGTTCAGTAGTTGTGGCTCAGGGGCTCAGTAGTTGTAGCACATGGGCTTAGTCGCTCTGCGGCATGTGGGATCTTCCCAGACCAGGGCTTGAACCCGTGTCCCCTGTATTAGCAGGCAGATTCTCAACCACTGTGCCACCAGGGAAGCCCCTGGGAATAATGTTATATACCCAGGGAATAATGTTTATTTTTCTAATAAACATTAATGTATTATTTTTATAGTAAGAAAATACAACAATACTATTTCCATGATTTTTTTAAAAGCACATAAAGACTAAGAATTCATCCTAAAGTGTTTCTCAACCTTTTTCTCATCACCATCCCCTAAGGAGCCTTTTAAAGACATATTTTCCAAATTACTCCTGCCATGAAATTTTAATGCCACAGATATATCATATATCTGTTTATGTACTGTATGTACATCTGCTTTATACATAAAAAGGGTATGATTTTTTTGATCCTCAAGAAGCAATCTACCTTGGGGCAATATTTTTCCTGTTAATAATTATGTTCTAAAAGGACACTAAGAGTGTGTGTGCAGTGTGATTACTTAGTCATCCTAAACTTACTCAGCCTTCTAATTAATTTCTTCTTTTGCCTGATTTATTTTATTCTTTTACATCTACGTGTCATCCAGCACCTCAAAGTATTCTACTGTCCAAATTCTCTTCAGCCTCCAATTTTCCTGAGAGGCTGAGGGTTATAACATGAGTCTGGTAGACTCATACATTCTGTCCAATCTTGCTTCCTGTCCTTTTTAATAGCTGTTATGCCCAATAACAGACCCAATACAAGTTCTGCATTCTAACCTCCATCTGGTCTACTTTTCAAGGAGAGCTGAAATCCATAGGGCAGGCAGTCAGGAAGAGCAGGCTGGAACCTTCAGGCATAAGCTGAAGTTCTCTCCACAGGCAAACTTTCTTCTTCTTTAAAGAAGCCTCAGCTCTGTCCTCATGCCCTTTTACTTGAGTAAATCAGGCCCACCCAAAATATCAAGGATAACCTCCCTTACTTAAAGTCAACTGATTATGGATCTTCATCACATCCATAAAATACCTTCACAGCAACACCTAGATTCATATTTGAATAACTCAGACTGTAGCCTAACAAAGTCAACACATAAAATTATCACAGTCTATCCTTTGTCTTCTGGACACCCATATGCATCCCATTAAACCTTAAAGACAATAACAAGGTCATACTTCCACCCAAATCTATAGAACTATCCTGTATTCAACCGAAAATAAAACGGAGTAGGACTCTGTGGTCATTCCCCCTCCCCCCATGTCCTCCACCTGCCTTTTGTCTGTAGAAAAACTTTAGCCAAAGAATAAGTTTAATCAGAAAAGTGAGAAAATGCAGAAGCAAAGGGGTCAAACAGGACAGAACAATAATAGTTTAGTCAGTAAACAAAGTCAAGGACCTTCAGTTCCTCCTTAAAGGCCACAGATAATATTGGGAGCTGCATCCTGTGAGCTGTCTTATAGATACTGAAACCCTCACCAGGTGGAAGAAGTTAACTACACGATGACCAGATGGTAGCCATGACATAAGCTGCCACAATTCTGAGAGCTGGTCTCAAAGAAATGGGAGCAAACTAACGCTGGAACTGAAGACTAACTGTACTTAAAACAATCAAGATGATGCTGATCAGATCACCGCAGGACCAATGTCAAGATGACGGTCAGAGCTGATGGTGCCGTTTCTGCACGTAGCTCCCTCCCTCCGTGTGTAACAGCTCTTGCCCACTGATGGTCAGTGGGGGAAAGTCAGCCTTTGGACACGAGTCCCCCCACCCCACCCCGCCAGGTTGCTGAAATAAAACAAACTTTCCTCCCCACCAACCTTGCCTCTTTATTGGCTTTAGCGCGGCAAGCAGCTGGACCCACTTTCGCTGACAGTTTTTGGCTCCCAACGCGGGGCTGCTGCACTCTCGCGATATCTGGCTTCTGGGGTTCTGCCAGCAGAGCTGCCGCCATAACGACGCGCCGGGGTGGCTGTGAGGAGCGTGATTCCCGTGGCTCGCTGGCCCCGAGAGGCGGTGTTTGAGGGGACGTTCCTAGCAGCTGCCGAAACCGTTTGTTTCGGGGATCCTCCCTGTTTCTCCCCTGCTTGGCACTGGCGGCCAACGTATGCTTTTCCTTGGTGGAATGGAAACATGCATCTGGACGAGCCGACGAGCTTCAAGACCAAGTAGGTCGACCCGTGTGCACCTGGGCTAACTTCTCTTCCGAGCACGAAGTGCTATTTGGGCCTTTTGCTAATTGGTTTTGATGTGTGTCTGATCTCGGCTGGCCTCAGCCTGCGGCGGCTGGAAGCAGGTTTTGGTTCCCGGCCAGAGATTGAAGTCAGGCCGTGGCAGTGAGAGCGTTGAATCCTAGCCGTGAGACCACCAGGGACCAGTGGCCAGTGACAAGGCCCTGGCCCGTCAGCTGTGTAGAAGTGAATTTCCACGGAGAGACAGAAAGTAGTGAAACAAGTAGAATGTTTATTAGGAAAAAGAGTACGTGTGCATAGGCACATGGGCGGGCTCAGAGAGAGAGTTGTGCCTGCATGGTAGTTTGAATCACTTATATAGGGCATTTCTTCCAGGTTTCTTTTGGACAGTCATCTTGCTTTGCCTGGTTCTGAGTCCGTAGCTGGTACATCTCAGGGTCCTCGCGTGTGTTTGCACACATCTCTTAGCCAAGATGGATTCTAGTGAAGAGGCCTGTGGGTAGTTGACATCACTTACTATGAGATGATGCCCCCTCTCTTTTGAACTCTGAGGACGCTTTCTGCACAGGTGAAGTTGGGAAGGGCTCCTGACTTCGAGAATGAGGAATATGTGGTCTTTTGTCTCTCATCTGGGCAGGACTCAGCTCCTCTTGCCTCCCGCTGCTCGGTCTGGGGCCCATCTGTCTCCTGCCTCATGTCTACCATTGAGGACTGTTTGTGAGAATTGAGCGTCATTTGGGCATTTTTGCAATTGGTTCTGACATGTGTCTACCGTCAGGGACCGTTTGTGTTGGGGAAGTGTTTGTTTGGGACTCCATATTGGTCATCCTCTCCTCTGGTTTGTGACGGTTCTATCTTCTGGTGTGTGAATGTGTATTCCATTTGTGTGATTGGTATTCTTGTTGCCTTTTGTACAGTGAGAAATTCAGGTTCAATTCATTAAAAAGATTTTAACTGTGAAACTATGACTTTAAAAAAATGATCTTTTTAAACATTGTGTGGCCACCAATAGTATTCTTCAAACTCCAAAAAGATTGGTTAAGATGAAACTCCTTTGAATTCCAAAACTGTTTTTTTTTTTTTGCATATGCAGTTAGAGAAAGCTAGCTTGATAGAATATTTTACTTTCTTCAGAATTCTGACCCTGTGATAATAAAAATATGCCTAGGAGAAATCTTGAAGTTAACTCTTACCATGTCCTTGAAATACAAACACAGCCCACTTTGCCTGAGACTTCAGCCTTGGGTTAATTACTAAAACTTCAAGCCAAGGGGAAATAAAGAGAAAAGAGGGCTTGGGTTTATTAAACACACATCTTGTACCACATAAAAGAGAAATTGTGCTATGAAAAAAAATACATGTTTTTAGAGGTTATGGAATATGTTTTTAAGTTTGCCAATCAGAAAATGCTGGTATAACAGTTCAATTACTTGTTTCTTGGTTTTGTTAAGGTTTTCAAGGATTAAAAACGTAACATGTAAAAATGATGAGGGAGGCATTTCAGTGTGTAAAGCAAGTTGTATATGTGTTGTTGGCAAGAGAAAATATAAAAAATGGAGATTTTTTGTTGAGGAAAAAAAGGAGAATAATTTTGTCCTAGGGCTGGTTGCTTATGTATGGGAAAAGTAAGGGACAAATTAATGTGGATTCAGAAGGTGATAAAAGGTTCATGAAAAAGGGACTTCAGAAAAAGAATCTTGTACATTGTCAGAAATAAGATTAGATTGAGGGACTTCCCTGGTGGTCCAGTAGTTAAGACTTTGCCTTCCAATGCAATGGGTGCAGGTTCAATCCCTGGTCAGGGAGCTAAGATCCCACATGCCTCATGGCCAAAAACTAATGGGGTTAAAGAACTGGGCTGATAGCAACAGGATGATGAGACACAGATAGTAGAGGCCAGGTGGGAGGTATGTAGCCATCAGGAGCCATGTGAGCATGAAGACCTTAGTAAGCGGTAAGATCAAAGGAGAGCCAGGGTGGCCTAGCTCCATGCTTGTTCTACACTGGAAAACCAGTGGCCAGATCTGATGTGTGTGTCTTCCTCTGCAGACCAGGCTCTAAGAGTATTCCACCCCGATACCAGAAGTAGGGGCTTGTTTCCGCCAGTTCACCTCCAATATTAGAAACAAAGGCATATGTAATTTTTGCCTTCTTCTCCTTCATTTTCATTCTTTTCTTCTAATAATATTGATAATAATAAAACAACAACAATGGCTTTATCTTGATTAGGAGATAAAATACAATAATTTTGAGAACTAAAACACTTTTGCAGCAGGTCAGCGATGCTCAGGAAAGTTGGGTTAAATTTCATTTTTTAACTCATAATCTATACATATGTTTTAAAAACAGACATTTGTTCTCCTTTCCACATCTCCCAGGGAGAAATGATCACAAACAGAACTTTGCGAAATTCCCTGTGCATCTGTGGGAAGAGGGAAAGAGAGAGGGAAGATGGGGGAGGGGACTGAATTATCACAAAGCAGCTACTTTCGGCCTTGCCAGGGAAAGCCACGAGAATTTGCCAGAAGACAATCTTCCTGAGGGACTAACTCACTGCTCACTCTTCTCTCATGCCCTGCAGTCTCCTTGTTCATGGTACAAACATTGTGTTCATATGTTCTCTGATGCTTATAGTTGTGAGTTATTTCTATGGATGGGGTTGAAGGACCCAATTAATCATACCGCTCTCTCCTCTGGGCTCTGAAATTAAGAACACGCACAAAAGAAGGATGGGGAATCAATGTGTGAACTTTTCTTCTCTGCTTGCACCTGTGGCCAAGTGGGCTTCTTAGAAGCAGTTCCTTCTTTAAATTGAACAAACTCACTGCATTCCATGACTGCAGGCTGCCCCCATGGGTGGGTCTACCTGAGTGTGTATTTTGATTGGAAGAGGCAGGATTGAAAAGCGATAAACGCAGCTTGTAGAGGAGTGCCGCCCAAGAAAGTCAAAGAGATGTGCCCATTATGAGTAGCCATTTTTACCGAGTTCACCAGTCCTGAAGAAAATAGGGAATAATACCTCAGTCTCCCACTGCCTCACCAAACGTAGAGAAGAGCCAGTGAGAAGTGGAGAGCAAGCGACTTTCTCCCACTATTTCCTCAGGAAGGTGGGCGTCTTGGTAAAATTCCCTATTTTATGGGCCAGCAGGAACTTTGGAAAAGGAAGAAAATGATTCTTCTACGGCATACAAGTGTTTCCATATAAATTTAATCCATTTATTCATTCAACAGTTATTGAAGTTTTACTGTGTGCAAGTGATCCAAACACAAATAAGACGAAACACAGTACATCTGTTCACCATTTTGTAATGTAATATCCCACCTCATCCAGCCATTAACTCTCAATTCTCTGCAACCCCAAATGCTAAGCCTATTTGGTCTTTTAAAAGATGGAGGAAATGCCTACCTGAAAGCATGCCCATTACTGTGTTACCAAAAAAAAGCATTTTACTAATTTGTGTAAGACACAAAGTGGCTGATTTCATAAATATGGTACCGTGGGAATCTTCAGTTTCAGAAAGAATCTCTACAGAAGGAAAGGGAAGGAGACCTACTAACAAGGGAAACGTTAAAGTTGATGGGACAGTGGGAGAAAAAGAAGTAAAAACTAGTAAAAACTTATTACCAGAAGGAAGTAGAGGTAGTTTTTCCCCCTACTAGGAAAAACATCAGGCTGGACTCTTGCTGGAAGTGACCTCTATTGTCTCCAAATATTAATCCCTCTTTCAGCACAGTAAAATCATTGATGTGTATAGTGATTATCCTAACACCAAGAAAAGGCTAACTTATTTAGAGTATTTTTGTTTTCTAAGGGAGTATATAATGTTTTAAGACATTTTATAGGAAAACTATTTAAAAAATAGAAACAACTTTCAGTTTTATGGAATATATGCTCATCTAAAATTATTTCCTGACTGGGCTGAAAAATTAAATGTACTTGGATCACTTGCACATAGTAAAACTTCAGTAAGTGTCGAATGAATGAATAGATAAAATTGATATGGAAATACTTGTATGCCATAGAAGAATCATTTTCTTTCTTTTCCAAAGTGGCACAACTCTGAAGTCATAAAGGAAAAGTTTAATCAATTTTATTATATAAATATTAATATATCTGCATGACTAAAATTCCAGGTAGAGCTGGTTCCTACACCTCTACCAGCACTGAGGCCTGAACATTTCAACTATGTAAAGATGCTTAGAAAGGAATAGAAATATAAAAATAAGATCACATGGCTACCTCTTGATAGTATGGGTAATTTTTTGTTTATATTATATTTACACTCAGAAAAATTTCTGAAATTATACCATTAATGGGGAAATAAAATTTTTACTTCCTGGATAGGTTTGATTGGCATATGCTTTAAACAAAAGTGTTTTCACAGCTAACCCTTTTCACAATCTTGAAGGTGATCTGGGAGCAAAAAAAAGTGGGAGCGGGCATCGGACATGGCCCCATAGTTAGGCCCATTCTTTCTGTTAGCCTATTTCTGTAACAATAAAAGAGTGAGCTGAACTATGATGTTCATGAAATTTATTTAAACTAACACAGTGTTTGGAAGGTATACAAATATTCCACTAAAACTAATACTGATATAAAAGCAGAATAGGTAGCTTTTCTTTACGATTCTTGTTGTTTGAGGAAAGTTAATCTTGAAGTCAATTCTTGGGAACAATGTTTACTTGTTAGTAATCAAAGAAATGCAAAGTAAAAAACAACGTGACACCTTCATTTGCTTATCGGCTTGTCATTAATTTAAAATAAAGGTAATCCTTCTGCTTTTGGGACTTCTGTGAATGGGCCCTCTCATCCTCTGATCACAGGAATATAAACTGGGTCTACTTTCAAAGAATAATTTGACATTACAATCACTTTTTATACATTAGAATCCTACCTCTATAAAAAATTATATAGCAAGATCTTAAAAGACTACCCACCAAAATGTTAGTAGTAACCATCTCTGAGTAGTGGGAGGAAATATACTTTAATATTCTTTTCATTTTAAAAAATTATTTCCATAGCAAAACACTGAAATCAACCCAGGTGCCCATCAACAGGAGAATGAATGAATAAACTGTAGAATAGCTACAGAACAGACTCTCATAAGGTAGCCAAAATGAACTACTACAGTGACATGTAACAATATGGCTAAATTTTAGTTAATTGTATTAAATGAAAAATTAAGTTGAAAAGGATTGTGTTTAGCATGGATCCCTTTTTTACATTTAACAACCTTAAAAACATTAGGAAATATATATGTGTATCAGGGCTTTCCAGAGAACCAGGACCAGTAGGATGTTTGTATATACAGGAGGCGATTTCTTATAAGGAATTGGGTTCTGTGGTTATGACGTCTGGTAAGTCCAAAATCTGCATGCTGGGCTGCAGGTTGGAGACCCAGGAGGGTCGATATTCCAGTCTGAGTCTGAAGGCAGTCTGCTGAAGAACTCCCCCTTGCTTGGGGAGGCCGGTCTTTTTTGTTCTATCCAGACCTTCTACTGAGTTGGATGAGGCCCACTCACATTGGGGAGGGCAATCTGCTTCACTGAAGGTCCATCAATGTAAATGTTAATCTCATCACAAAACATCCTCAAAGAAACACCCAGAATAATGTTTGAACAAATAGCTAATCGCCCTGTGGCCCAGCCAAATTGATATATAAAGTTAACCATCACAATGTGTGTGTATATGTATATATATAAAACACACACACACGTATATAAAGGCAAGGAAAACATACAAAGAAAAGCAAGGTAGTGATAAATACTAATTCAGGATGATAAGCATCTCAGCTGGGAAGAGGCAGGGTGATGAGCTGGGGAGAAGACCATGCAGGTGTGGTCAGGGTCCTACCTCTTGTTTTTGGTGGTGTGTTCATGAGTGACTACATTACTTAAAATAGTAAAATAAAATAAGCAGGCCATGCTAGACCAACAATGAGTATGTGTGTCAGGAGCAAAGGATTAATCAATCCTATTCTGTACACCCAAGGTCACAAACTTTTTTCTATTTTTTTCTAAATTTTCTACAGTGAGTGTGTATCTCTCTCTCTCTCTCTCTCTTTTTTTTTTTTTTTGCCAGATGAAACCCTAATACGTAGCTTTAAAAAAAATCCTGTGACATACAGAAGTGTTTATTGCCTAAATATCTAAAATTTGGTATTTGAAATTCTGCCGTTCGTTTTATAGTTCATAAAAATACTGTCAACACCCGGAACCTGGGGGCTCCCACCTGTACATGTTTCTGGAGCAAGACGGTGGACTAGGTCCCTCTTGTCCTCTCATTCCATTTCTTTAAGGTAAAGTCCCTCGGCAATGACAGATGGGCTGTATCCGAGTGCCTATCATTGTCACTGACTCGTGTGGGGACCCTGAAGCCCCTCACTCACTTCCCTGTCAGCCTTTTGCGGAGATAGGTGCTATTGAATCCCACTGTCCTTGATCTGCTTAGAACACTTACACTTTACAGAGGATACATTTACTCCTCAAGAGTGAAAAGGAAAAAAAAGCAAAGTATAAAATCACTAGTCTAAGATAACATAAATCATAACTATGTAGCAAAAATACATTTTCTTTCCTAGTTCAAATTTCCAAGAAAAACAAAGGAGAAGGGAAGAAGCTACGCCACCTGTTTTCCTTTGTTTTCTCTTTAGCAGATGTTAATCTCTCTCTCTCATAGGTGTACACACTTAAAATAAGACACATTCATGATGTTAACTTAATTTTTAAAATGCTGATTATAAATAGATCTGAATCTGTGTGTACTGGATGTAAAAGCACTGTGAAGCCCCCAGGAGACAGCAATTTGCATGCAAAATGGTGATTGCCACTGGGGATTCTTCCAGAATTCAAGGAATTAAGAAAATCCATTCCATCTCAGTGTCCCGTTGCCTATAGGGGCTGTGTTTCTCCAGCAGATATAGGATGGTCAACCATGGCCAAATGAGGTCTGCCATGGTTCAGACCACATAGCAAGACTATTCCAGCGAGTTAAGCTGCTTTTAAAATAAAATCTCAGATTGTGGTCTCTTAGGTGTGAACATGGGCTGAGGGTTCAGCCCTGTAGAGAGGAATTACACTTGCTTCTCTTGGTGCCTTTCTAGAAGAAAGTTCCTGGCTCGCAGTTTTCCAGACTGCAAAGAGAGTGAAGTTATGTTCCACCTTTGTGCAGGGCTTCCTGTGGCCACAATGACGGGGAGCCATCGACCCCTTTGTACTCACAGTTATGTTCCCTCACAATCCTCCTGCCAGGGCAGTGCCTTTTCTCACTGATGCCTTCTCTGAGGCTCTAGCACTACACGATCTATGAGCAGGGACAAGGGAAGGTTGTGACCTGACTTCCTACCCTGCAAGAGCTCCCAGCTTTGTCATTCACCTTCCCTGCTCTGGGTCACCTGTTATCAGTCAGGGCCCCAAGGTAGCAGGTGGTCTCAGTGTCCACCTACCCTAAATGGACTTGTGTTCCTGCTTTGTTCCTGGTCTTAGAAATTCACCTCATTATCTTGTGAGTTCATTTGTGCACTCAAGAGGGTGATTTTAATTTTTGACCTAGCATTTTCAGTTTGAAGGTTTCAGGCTATCTTGTCCACATCATATTTCCAGAAACTGAAGTCCTATTCTGTGGATCTATTCTTTTTCAATTCTGATGTTTGCTTGGTGATGGGCACCATGGACTTCTTAAATGCTGCCTTAGGAATTGAGGAAATAAACAAGGATGACAGTTGGATTAGAAAGGGTCAGGCACAGGGAGACGTGAGCAAGAAACAGAGTCTACAGTTACTAGGCGGTTGGGATAGTTGGGTGGTGGCCATGTAGTGTGTGCGTGGGTGTGATGTAGGGGGAGGGGTGATGTTTGCAGCAGGAGAGCAGATAGTAGATGTCAAGTTCTTAGAAGACAGCCTGGCAATTGTCTCTGTTCCATAAAAGGCAGCCACTGGGCTTGCTGCGATCACCTGAGTGAAACGGCATGGATGCTCAGGAGGCAGAAAGGTAGAACCTGCCATAACCTCAAGAAGAAAGCAAGGGGCTGGATGACTCACCTTAGAAGGAGATGTGGGAGTGTGTTTAGGAGGGAACAATAGAGCATCTAGCAATGGAGAGACAGAAGCGCATCATGGAAACCATACCAAATTGGACAACAAAACACGTGTATTCAAGCCATGGATCTGCAACTAGTGAGACCCTGTTATTATTATTATTTTTTAAAATTTTATTGAAGTGTAGTTGATTTACAATGTTGTATTAATTTCTTCTGTACAGCAAAGTGACTCAATTATACATATATCTATTCTTTTTCATATTTTCCATTATGATTTATTATAGGATTTTTTAAAGATTTTTAAAAATGTGGACCATTTTTAAAGTCTTTATTGAATATCTTACAATATTGCTTCCGTTTTATGTTTTGGTTTTTTGGCTGCAAGGCATGTGGGATCTTAGCTCCCTGACCAGGCATTGAACTGGCACCCCCTGCATTGGAAGGTGGAGTCTTAATCACTGGCCACCAGGGAAGTCTCTATCATAGGATACTGAATATAGTTCTCTGTGCTATACAGTAGGACCTTGTTGTTTATACATTCTATATATACTAGTTTGCATCTGCTAATCCCAAACTCCCAATCCTTCCCTCCTCCATCCCCTCCCCCTTGGCAACCACAAGTCTGTTCTCTATGTCTGAGAGACCCTGTTATTTTTATAAAATTGATCATGGTGAGCTCCAGATGTCAATAAGCTACCTAGGCTACAGGGTAATTTAGGATGGTGATAAAGAACATGGGCTTTAACTTTGGAAAACAGCATGAAATTTCCTCAAAAATTAAAAATAGCACGACCATATGATCCAGCAATCCCACCCCTGGTATTCATCCAAAGGAAGTGAAATCAAGAGTCTGAAGAGATGGCTGTACTCCCATGTTCACTGCAGCATTATTTACAATAGCCAAGACATGGAAACAACCCAAGTGCCCATCAATGGATGAACAGATAGAGAAGATGTGATGTATTATGTGTATATATATATATATAATACATCCATATATATGAATATTATTTAGCCATGAGAAAGAAGGAAATCCTACCATTTGTGACAACGTGGATGGAACTTGAGGGCATTATGCTAAGTGAGATAAGTCAGGTGGAGAAAGACAAATATTGTACATCACTTCCATGTGGAATCTAAAAAAATAACTCATAGAAGCAGAAAGTAGAATGGTGGTTACCAGGGGCTGGGGATGGGGGGAACAGAAGAGGTGGTTTTTAAGGGTACAGCCTTAAAACTGGTAGATAAATCAGTCCTGGAGAGCAAATGCACAGAATAGAGATTATAGTCAACAGTACTGTACTGTAAACTTCAGAGTTGCTAAGAAACCAAATCTTAATTGTTCCCACCCCAAAAAAGAAATGATAATTACGTGACATGCTACAGGTGTTAGCTAACACAGGTGGTAATCATATCGCAATACACAAATGTATCAAATCAACATGCTGTGTACCTTAAACTTAGACAATGTTACATATAATTATATCTCACTTAAAAAAAGAAGAGCATGGGTTTTGGAGTCAGGCGGACCTGAACTTCAATTTGCTCATCTATAAAACTGGATTAATGATCTCTCCCTCTTAGGGTATTATGAGGATTCACACGACGACTGCCAAACTGTTAATAATTTTAAAAAAGGATCTTTTATCATCTTTTTCAAGTTGGTGGAAATTCAGGAATCAATGATGAAAATGCAAGGTATTGGTTTAAGGTGGCAGCTAGAGCAAGATTTTCATCACTTTGCTTATATGTTCCTTTTGTCATTGCTTTTCTTGGCCATTTGCTTTGCCCTCAGCACTTAAACTGCTTTTTCTTTTATGCTTTCTCCTAATGCTAAAACTTGTGAAGTCTGGACCGTATGTTGATGCACATACTCCATTGATTATTGGTATTATTCTATCGGTCCTTTGCATTTCTGTTGATCCCAGAATATCTGTTTTAGATTTGACATTTTTACTGGACAGAGATAAGACGTGCAAGCTTACTTTACTTTCTTAACTTATTGTATAGGGTTTTATTTTTCAGTGTTCCTGAGTCACAATTTCTTTAACCAGATTCTCTGCAGGAGGATAGTACTGTAATTTCTAATAAAAGGGAATTTAAAGAACTATTTATTGATTTATTCATTCATTCATTCATTTAAAAAGTAGTTGTTGAGACTTCCCTGGTGGCGCAGTGGTTAAAAATCCTCCTGTCAATGCAGGGGACACGGGTTCGAGCCCTGGTCCGGGAAGATCCCACATGCTGCGGAGCAACTAGGCAGCAACTAACAACTAACAGCAACTAAGCCTGTGTGCCACAACTACTGAGTCCACGTGCCTAGAGCCCGTGCTCTGCAACAAGAGAAGCCACCGCAGTGAGAAGCCCGCGCACCACAACGAAGAGTAGCCCCCACTCGCCGCAACTAGAGGAAGCCCACACGCAGTAACGAAGACCCAACGCAGCCAAAAATAAATAAAATAAATGCATTTATTAGAAAAAAAAGTAGTTGTTGGACTCTTACTATGCTAGACTGAGAGTAGGAAGACAAGACAGGTTCCTTTTCCTCAAGATGCTTAGTGTCAAGTAGAGGAAAGGAACAAAGGAATATACAAAAGAAGCTTCCAGTTGGATCAAAGAAAAAGTCCAGGGAGATTGTCATTATTAGTTTCTGTCCTTTTCTGAATGAAATCTTAGCTTTGGAAATACTATTTGACTTAGTGTAATATAATTACACAAATACATCTTGAAGACCTACTAGGCTGAATACTTGAGGATGAATAAGACAATGCCCTGATTTTCAGGGAGTCCAGGGGGCTGGTGATGTGGATTTAGATTTCCTTGTACACCCACCCTGGCCCCTGCCCCATCGTTAACTGACAGGGTTCTTGGGTAAGCAAAATTGAAGGAATTTAGGATGGCGTACACAGAATCATTAAGTACTCCAGGAATTCCCCTTGTGCTATCCTCCATAAAATAGAATATTTAAGAGTTCCTTCGCTTCACAGGTCTTGATGAATGATTATTGAGATAAGATGTGTTCCTCTGAAATGGAAAATGTTGTTTATATTTCCTGCTGGAATTGACTGACAGTAATTTCAGTAGCTGCTCAAATTCTGGCTGATTTCTCCTGAGTGGATCCTTTTGTTTTGATGGTTCTCCTTATGTAAACCACCTTTATTATCTTTGGAGAGTCTGTTACAAGCAAAATTACTTGTTAATATTAGGATAATTCCTTATTCCACTTGGAAGGGAACTTTCTGCTGATCTCCTTCCTTTTTGCATCTAAGAATTAAAGAGCACAGAGCTTGCCCTGGAATTGTAGAATTCATCTTTGGAAAACTGTAAAACATGGAATGTTTCTATTGCCTCACAGGAATTCAGCGTGTTCCTCAAAACACATTTTTTATTACAGGGCATTTCCTGTTTTTTCCCTAAATTAAAGCATGGGTTTTCCTCTTAAACCAGTAACGTACTCAAGTTTTTTCATTTAATTTAATTATGAAATAGTATTTCTTCTGTTGTTAGATGATTCAGTATTTAGTTTAAGTTCTTTCTGAATGAAATCAAAACAACTGCTTTGATTCACTCACACAAATGGTAATCTGTGAATGAAAGAAAGCAAATTAGAAAACAAAGAAACCAAACCAAAGAAACACACAATTGTTTTGGCAGTTTTTGCCACCATTCCCCAAACCTGGCTTCTTAAAATGTTCACTTTCCAGATAACACTGAGTTTTCCTAAATGGGACATAAAGAAGGTTCTGCACCCAATTCTGACATAGGGATTTCTCCAGCCACTACAAATTCTCAGACCCAAATTGTGTATCTCTTGGGCTGCACCCCACAGGCCTATGAGGCCTGGGCTTGCCCAGCTTCAAGGCCGATGAAAGAGCCTGGAATTAGCAACAGAGTCATCAATGGTTTAATGGATGGGGGAGGGATCTTACACGTCTGAAGCAAGATCCTGGAGCAACACCCTACCTTGTGCGGGGAAGGTGGGCAGAATATGGTGTCAGTGTTCACTCCTGGGGTGAAGGGGAGATTACCAGTTACAGGGGAATTGACCTCAGGTGGGCTCATTAGTTACCAGGGAAACCGGTTTAGGAGCCCGCCCCTCGCGGCCCCTTTGGTAACAATCATCAGCTGGGCCTGGGGCAAGCACCAGGAAGGTCAGTCATGTGAGCAGGGGTAGGTGAAGCAGGTTGTACAGATTGCAAGAGAGCAGCCATCTTGAGTGGCCTGACGGTACTAGTATCCTATAATTGAGTTCAATTCTGACACTATCTGCCAAAAGATAGGTCTCTCAGGTTAAAGGCTCAGTCCTACAAGATCCCCCCAACCAGCCCCTTTCAGACACCAGTCACAGGCCCAGGTTATCACCTGTGCTTCTGATTGGCGATAAATTGGAGGTCCCAGCAACCTCCTCCTTGGGTTTGATAGATTTGCTAGAGCAGCTCACAGAACTCAGAAACATTTTACTTACTCGATCACCAGTTTATTATAAAAGGATATAACTCAGGAGCAGCCAAATGGAAAAGATGCAGAGGAGAAAGTATGGGGCAGGGCCTGAAGCTTCCATGCCTTCTCCAGGCTCAGCACTCTTCCAGAACCTCCACCCAGAAGCTCTCCAAACTGTCCTTTTGAGTTTTTATGGAAGCTTCATTACACAGGTATAATCAATTAAGTCGTTGGCCATTGGTGATTGATTCAACCTCCAGCTCTTCTCCGCTCCTCAGAAACCAGAGCGTGGGAGTGAAAGTTCCAACCTTCTATTTGTGGTTGGTTCCCCTGGCAACCAGCCCCCATCTTTAGGGGCTTTCCAAAAATCACTACATTAACAAAAACTCCAGTGTGATTGAAATGGACCTGTTACGAATAACAAAAGACACATTAAATATATTCACTTATAGGAGTTAGAGTTTCTCTATTCTTTCCCCGCTTTGAAGGAGAAAGGATTTAAGGATTGCTTGGATTAACTAATGGGTTTTTGTTATGTGGATGGCAGGGGAGTTATAGAGGACTGGGAAATGTCTAGAGAAGTTTAAATTTAGATACATAAGAAAAGACATAGAAACTTGGTAAGATTAAAATATCTCAGAAGAGTTAGGAGGAGCTTTTCATTTTTTATTTTGAGGGAGGGAGAGGAGGAAATGGAGAGGTGGTAAGCAGTTGCCATGAGGTGTGGAATTTTAGGGAAGGCAGTGGCTTAAAAGTTTTAGGAAGTTTTTATGTGTGTCGTACAATATAATTTCTCCTTTCCTGTCTCCTCATGAGTCATTCAAGAAAGACGTATCTTACTTTTCTAGGCTCTTTGGAGTTGGAAACACTCCTTCTCACTGTGTCATCCTGCTAAGACCAGTTGCAAGGTAGCCTGATTTAATGAGTTTTTGATTGGGGTCCTCCTGTGTATTAGTCTGTTGAGGCTGCCATAACAAAATACCCTGGATGGTCGGCTAAACAACAGAAATTTATTTTCTCTATTTTCTAGAGGCTACAAGTCCAAGATCAAGGTGCCAGTAGGGTTGGGTTCCACTGAGGTCTCTCTTTTTGGCTTGCATATGACCATGGTCCTGCTGTTTCTTTATATGGCTGTGGCAGAGCATGCCCCTGTTGTCTCCCTGTAAATTCTAATCTCCACTTCTCATGAGGACACTTACCAGATTTGATTCGGGCTCACCATAACAGCCTCGTTTTAACTTTTATTACCTCTTTTAAGATGCTAGCTCCCAAAACACTCACATTCTGAGGTACTAGGGGCTTAGAACTTCAACATATGAATATTGGGGAAACAAAATTCAGTCCATAACATCATCTATGGAAGGAATATGTAGTTCATAGAATTCTAGGGCATACTTTGGCTTATTACTTCAGGAATATGAACGGTTAGAGCTAGGAGAAATGTTAGACTATTTAATCTACTCTCACTGTATTGTTAAGTAGTATATAGCAGTAAAAAAATACGAATTGCCTTAGTTCACCCTGTTACAGCTGTTTCCACCACTGGGATTTTGAATATTTTATTTTTCATAATTAAACTCAGTCATTCTTACTTTCCATGATTCCTTTTTCTGACTAGATCACATAGTTTGTCACTTTGTGCTAGCTCCCCGACCGTGAGTTATTTTTCATTGAAATTTGGATATTTGTATTTACTTTTGTAAATTTTCACAAGCTAAAGGATTTTGGATCAAGTCTTCAGGAATTTCTAGACAACCTAAGGTACACACTAAAAAATTCATTAAACTTTTGGATCGGGGACCAGATAGAAAAAAAATGCTCCTTAGTGTACGTATTATTTACCTCATAGGAAATGCTTATCTCAGGCAGTTTATTCCCATGGAGTGGGGGGAATTTTAACTTGATTCCCCAGGAGGGAAAAATATGGGAGGAACCACTCTCTGTCCCTTCACCTGCGGGAGGTATTGATTTATCTGATCAATGAGATAAGAAGAAAGAACCAAGCATGTATAACTTGGCTCCCTCTTGTTTTTCTGGCTTACTTGTCCACAGAGAAGGTTTATTGGTTTCTGCCTCAGTTTTCCATGAGGTAAGCACACATGCTCCACCTTCTAGATTATGGGATCATTTCCCTCTTTCCTCACTATTGTGGTCCAGTAAGTGTTAGGCTGCAATTCGGAGGAAAGATACCTGTTCTGCAGATGAAAACTCCCCCTTGGGAAGTTGTCCTGAGGTCTAGTCTTCGGGTGGATTATTAGAGATCTGCTTATCATCTTAGGTTAGTTTTCTTTTTCTTCCACTCTAATCTTATTAGGAATAAAGTTAATATTTTGATCTCATGTCTCTAATTACTATATGCATTCTTAATTTCTGCCTGAATTTATATATCGGGGAAAACCGTTTGATTATTTATCACCCTTAAAACCAGAACAATTTAAAAGAAAGCAAACAAATTTCTATGCTTCTATTAAAAAAGATATCAGGTTCAAGAGGCATTGTGATCCCTGATCAGGGTAAATATAAAGGAAACCATATGTAGGCACAACGCAGTAAAACTGCTGAAAAAAACAAAGCTAAAGGGAAATACCAAAAAGCAGCTGGAGGTGATAAAACATAACCTCAAAGAAGGAACAATAAGAATGACAGCTGACCTCAAAGCAGAAACAATGGAAGCCATAATTCAATGAACAACATCTTCTTGGTGATGAAAGAAAATAACTGAAAACCTTCAACACTATATGTTGTAAAAAAAAATCCTTTTCAAATTATTATGGAATAAAGATACTTTTGGAGAGAACTTATTATCAGCAGAACTGCACTAAAATAAAAAACAAGACTAATAAAATGTATTAATCTCTGGCAAGAGCAAGAAAAAAAATGGGAGAGAGAAAGAGAAGAAGGCACAACCAATATGAGAAATAAAAAGGAAATCTAACTATAGTCTTATAAAGTATAAAAAGATGCTAAGAGACCATTATGAACAACTTTATACCAATAAATTCAACAAATAAGACAAATACCTTGAAAAACAGAGCTTACCCAAACTGATGGAATAAGCAATAGAAAAACTAAATAGTATTATACATGTTAAGTAATTGGAATCTATGGAATCTATCATTTAAAACTTTCCAACAAAGAAAAATCCAGGCCATACGGTTTTACTAGTGACTTACTCTAAACATTTAAGGAAGAGATAATACTAATCTTACACAAATTCTACCAGAGAATAGAAAAAGAGGGAATGCTTTCCATCTGTTTTTAAAAAATGAGGCCAGTATAAACTTGATGCAAAATATGACAAGGACTATAGAAGAAAAAACAATTAGAGACTGATCCCTTTCATGAACACAGGAGCAAAAAAATCCAAA
This sequence comes from Pseudorca crassidens, assembly GCF_039906515.1. Lineage (NCBI taxonomy): Eukaryota > Metazoa > Chordata > Mammalia > Artiodactyla > Delphinidae > Pseudorca > Pseudorca crassidens. The sequence continues at coordinate 192,000,719 of NC_090296.1, forward strand.
ACAAAACTCTAGCGAATTAAATCCAATTATAAAAAGAAGCATACTGAATCCTGACCAAGTGAGGTTTATTTCTGGATTGCAAAATGAGCAAGAAATTAAAAAATCAATCCAAATAACTCAACAAATCAACAGAATTAAGAAGAAAAACCATATGGTTATAATATGTACAGAAAAAACATTTGATAAAATTTATGAGTTGAAAATCCCTCGGTAACATAAGAACAGAAGGGGACTGCCTTCATCTGGTAAAGGGTATCTACAAAACTCAACAGCTAACATACTAAAGGGTGAAATGGTGAATGCCTTCCCCCTGTGGTGACCTATCCACTAACCCCATTTCTATTCAACATTGTACTGGAGGTCATGGCCAGTGCAACAAGGAATAGATTGAGTATAAAAAAGGAATAACTGTATAAAGATTATAAAGGAAGAAGTAAGCTGCCATTATTCACATATTACATGGTTATGTGTATCAAAAAAATCTACAAGAGTATCTAAGCAACCCATTGGATTTATGTGAATTTAACAAGGTTGTTGGATGTAAATTCAGAATATGAACATCAGTTGCATTTCTACATGATAGCAATAAGCAATTAGAAAATGATATTAAGAATAGAATTTACACTAACACAAAAATGTAGAATACATAGGAATGAATCTAAAAGATGCCCAAGATGTCTGCACTGAAAACTACAAATTATTACTGAGAGAAATTAAAGAAGGTCTAAAGAAATAGAGGAATATGCCACGTTCATGGCTTGAAGACTCAATATGTTGTCAGTTCCTCCCAAATTGATCCACAGATGCACTGCAACCCAATAAAAATCCGAACAGAATTTGGTTTTGGTGAAAATTGACAAGCTGATTCTAAAATTTATGTGGAAATGCAAAGAATCTAGAATCTCCAAGTCAATCTTTAAAAAGAAGTATGTAAATGAATACTAATACCACCAGAAATCAATTTATTGTAAGGTTATAATATCAAGATAGAGGGGTGGTATTGGCATAGGGAAAGTCAAACAGATCAGTGGAACAGAATAGACTCTATAATCAGACCTAAACATACTATTACCTGATTTCTGAAGGATCTCCACTGAAACTCAATAGGAAAAGGACAGTCTTTTGAAAAAATAATGCTCGATCAAATCTATATCAACATGAAAAAAAGTATCATCCCTATCTTGTACTATATCCCCAAATCAATTCCAGCAGGATTGTATACCCAAATATGACAGGTTAAAGAAAAAGCTTTGAGACAACAACATAGGATAATATCTTCATGACCTCTGAATAAGGAAAAATTTCTTAAACAGGATATGGCAATAGACAAATGGGCTTGAACAGGCACCTCCGAAAAGATTATACCCAAATAAACATGTGCTCATTTCATCAGTAAGCAGGGAAAGTAAAATCAAAACCACAATGTGGTACCATTGGATAAATGCCCAAATGGTCAAAACTAAAAAGGCAAATGGTGTCAAATGTTGGTGAGGAAGTGGAGCCATTGCTTCTCTCGTGTCTCCTATGCTGTTGGTGGGGATATAAATTCCAACAGTCGCTTTGGGAAACCACCAGCATCTTCTAAAGTGAAATGTGGTCATCCCCTGTGACTAGGTGACCATGTTCTGGTTTTCCGTGAACAGTTTTGGGTTATGCATATTTTCTCAATGCTTTTAGTTTAGCACTTGTCCTGTACTTTTTCATTTTTTAACAAAATTTTGTCACTAATTGCTGTACTCAAATAAGGCAGGGAAAGTTTGGTGGACTTCTACTTGATTCTTCCAGCTGTCGCCAGAATCTTGTCTAGTAGTGTGGGACACATATGCAGCAAAGAGAGTTCATTCTGAAACATAGTGTTGAATCTTTAAGGCAACCAGAGATAATACACTTTCTGGGACACAAAAGTCCCAGGGATGGCTACTTCCAGTTTTAACTTGTAGTGAAAGCTCTTGACACTGCTGCCCCTGCTGGCTGTTTGGTGTAATACCAACCAATTGTTGCAGGAGCCTTAGGCATTGGCCTGAAAGAAGCATGGGGCCAGTAAGCTGCCAGCTGGTATGGTCACCGGGAAAGTTGACAAGCTATAGGTTAGATGTATTTGAATTTAGGTGCAGAGAGTAGAGGCGGAGAAAATAGAGTGAATCAAGAATAGTCTAAATACTCTTACTATTGTGGTTTTACTATGTATTGTATGATATAAATCTACGATTGTTCATTGTTTATGCCATTATTTGGTAATGTGTTTTTTATTTCACAATAAATTTTCTTGGTAGTAGTGAGCTCAAATGAATGGTAGTGCATATTTAATAAGAAATTAAGTACTGCTTCAGTTTCTCAAGGAAGGTGTTGATATATGTATTATTTTCCAAAATATTTGTTGACATCAGTTATCCATCCTGGGGCAAAGTGATATCACTGCCCACATGAGAACCAGAAGACACAAATGGACCTACAAAATGTCTGCACATACATTGAGGCAGTAGTTATTTGAGGAAGTATGTAAGCAGCCACAAAGGGGGACTTTACATGTCATTTCATAAAGCATGGCTTTTCATTAAGATGAAATGGCCATTGCAAATTAATTTTGCTCATTAAATTTCACATTTTCTTGTGCAGACACAAAATGCAGAGTGATAGCTGTCAGTGTGTTTGCTGCATGAGCAGAACAAGAACTTTTCAAAAGGTTAAATAACAGTTTTATAGCAGTGCTATTGATGCCTCAAAGAGATTACAAAAGTGGCTGAATTTTCATCTCTAATTCATCGAGTCAAAGTGAAACTTTTAAAATTCATTCCATCAAAGGGAAGATGTATGACGTGATGGTGAATGCTACTATAGATTCATTTCAAACATTCAGCACTAAAGATCATATTTCTGTGGTGATAATACAAATATGAATTTTGATAGAATATTGCATTGAGATAAAAGCATATTAAAGTAAGAAACCTATGGAGTAGAAATGTATTTGGAATTGGTTGTAGTGCACATACATTTTGTTAATGTGTCAAAAAATGGCCTTTTGTGCGTCAAAGGACACCATCAAAAGAGTGAAAAGACGACCCACGGAGAGGGAGAAAATATTTGCAAATCACATATCTGATAAGAGATTAATATGCAAAATATATAAAGAACTCCTACAACTTAACAACAACAAAACAACCCAGTTAAAAAATGGGCAAAAGTCTTACATTTCTCAAAGAAGTTGTATACATAGCCAATAAGCACATAAAGACATTCTCAAAATCACTAATCATTAGAGAAACACAGATAAAAACCACGGTGAGATACCATTTCACACCCACTAGGATGGCTATTATAAAAAAATAAAATGGAGAATAACAAGTGTTGGTGAAGATGTGGAGAAATTGGAACGCTGTGCATTGCTCATGAGAAAGTAAAATAGTACCGTGGTTGTGGAGAACAGTATGGCAGTTGCTCAAAAAAATTAAATAAGAATTTACCATATGATCCAGTAATTCCACTTCTGGGTACATACCCAAAAGAACTGAAAGCATGGACTCAAGTAGGCACTTGTATACCAATATTCATAGCAGCATTATTTATAATAACCAAAAGGTAGAAACAACCAAATAATTAAAAGCAGAATGAATAAATAGATTAGGTCTCACCTATGGCTCCACATTCAGACCACATTTCCAAGGATTCCTCCCTCAGTCTCTAAGGCACACGGCTCACACCTTCCTTTGGAAGTTATGAGAACCCGAGGTCCATGCCTTCTTCTTGCCTCTTCCTCGTCCAGATGGAGCCCCAGGCATAAAGCTGAGTGCCAACTCAATTTTCTGAGCAGTCATTGCTGTGGTTTCCCCTCTCTTTACAGTCCTTTTCTGAACCACTAAAGACGCAGTTTTGCAATGAGACATGTGGCCAGGCCAGATTCCCCTTCCGTCCTTGGGGGGCAGCTGGGACTGTGCTTTAGCATTTTGACATCCCTAGGGACCAGCTCAGTAAATAAAAGGATTAAGACAGGCTTGCAAGGAAGAACTTAAATTTTCCTCACCAAATGACTCGTATTCTCTTTCCCGACTTCAAACACGACTCCTTCCCTCACACTTACTAGTGACAAAACCACGGCATCAGCATCCTCTGTTGGCCCCCCGGGCGGAGAGGAGGATGTTCCCCAACTTGGCTCAGGCGTGGGAGAGGAGGGAGGGGCTGCAGGGAACCCCCATCCCTGCCTTTCCTTCCCCAGGGCTTTCAGAAGTGATGCTGCTGTTCTCAAGTCGCCATAAGAAACATGTTAGTGATGACTTAGCATCCCTTTCAGAGATGGAAAAATGAATGTGGGAGGAGGTGAGGTGGTAAAGCCAGGTCTGAGTCGTGTCCTGGAGCCTGAGCTACTGCAGCCGCTTCCCAGCGTCCGTCAGCTCCGCGGGGCCTTGTTGGGATGGGCTCAGGTGGGAGAGTTTACACCACAGCCCCTGGCAAAGGCTGCTTACCTGGGCTCTCCCCTCCCTGGAAAGCTGTCTGCCTGCCTGATGCCCTAATCCCACTTTATGCCGCACAAGTGTGAAGTAAAATACATTTACGGCTGTCTTGTTACGAGGAGTATTACAGTAGTGTGGTAGTTAAACCCGAAACAAGACAAAACCTCACCATTTGATGTACGACCTTTACAGTATTGCTTTGTTACATGGTCCACCTTCGTATTTTAATTAAAGAATAAATAAAAGAAAATGAGATCATTGTACAGGTTCTTCTGAGGCATTGTGTTTATGCTGGACTTCAGCCTACTTTTTCTGTGCATTAAGACATTTCCCAAGTTTCTGTGTTAAATTATCTAGGGCTCAGTAGATGGCGCTGCTACACTGTCTTTTTGGTCAGATTTACTTTCTGGGACACTAATGAAAAACGCGCAATATGATTGGAACAGGAGTTGGGAGGGAAACCCAGATTTCTTAACCTAGTTCTAGGCAGATACCAAGATTCTAAGTCTCATTTTTTTCCAAACCCTTGAAAATTCTGCACCTCGAGTAAATAGAGATATCGTGAAAACATTCATTCCTTGGGTATTTATCTTTAAAAAAATTTTTATTGACGTCTGGTTGATTTACAATGTGTTAATTTCTATGGTACAGCAAAGTGATTCATATATATATATACACACATACATTCTTTTTCATATTCTTTTCCATTATGGTTTATCACAGGACATTGAATATAGTTCCCTGTACTCTACAGGAGAACCTTGCTGTTTGTCCATTCTCCGTATGTTAGTTTGCCTCTGCTCATCCTTGGGTACTTATCTTTGATATCTTTTATCTGAGAATCTGAAGGGACTCTGCCAATATTTTCTCTCCAGGTATTAATTTAGGTGGGGAGACGAATCCCCTCACAAATCCTTTACTGTTCTTTTCGCACATAAAACAACAAGGTCCAGAGAATTCGTGTTTCTTGACAAATTAAATTCTTACTTCCAGAAAGCTGCCTTTTGATTTTTTAAAAAATTTATTTTTTATAAATTTATTTATTTATTTTTGGCTGCGTTGGGTCTTCGTTGCTGCACACGGGCTTTCTCTAATTGCGGTGAGTGGGGGCTACTCTTCGCTGTGGTGCGCGGGTTTCTCATTGCGGTGGCTTCTCGTTGCAGAGCAAGGGCTCTAGGCACACAGGCTTCAGTAGTTGTGGCGCATGGGCTCAGTAGTTATGGCTCGCGGGCTCTAGAGCTCAGGCTCAGTAGTTGTGGCGCACGGGCTTAGTTGCTCCATGGCATGTGGGATCTTCCCAGACTAGGGATCGAACCCGTGTCCCCTGCCTTGGCAGGCAGATTCTTAACCACCGCTCCACCAGGGAAGTCCCCTGTGTTTTGATTTTTGAAATATCACTGACGCTGTAAGAAATGAGGCAAGCTCTCTGGGATGAGTGAACGAATATGTAACAAGCTGCCTGCAGCAGCCATCCGCAAGGCCCATCACTGGGGCTGGACTAATTGAATCATCCAATTTAATTTTTTCTTTTGTCTTATTGTTAAATTTTCAGGGACACGAAATAGGAGAGATAATAATATACATACACGCACCTACCACTCAGCTAAATAGAGAAAAGATCATGGGCACACTCAAACACTCTATGTATTATTCCCACCTGGCATTCGCTGCTCTCTTCCCCAGCGGTATTTAGACTTCAGTTTTTCCGTTTGTGTCTTTGTTATCTACCCTCTTGTCTTTTTGCAAGTTGCTTTTTCTCGTTCAACATTATGCTTTGGAAAACTATCCGCGTTAACACCTAGTTTATTCATTTTGACATTTGCACAGTGAGTGAATTCTCCACACTTTGCTTAAACCATTCTTCTGCGGATGCATATTTATATCCCTTCCAATTTCTAAATTATTGCAGACAACATGAGTTCTTGTTTATGTGTGAGGGAGTCCTATAAACCTTTATATTTTATGCACCTTAAATATTTCATAACAACCACAAAACATAAAAAAGCAGCATCTACAGTCATTGCAGCCAGATTAGTTTCATGTTCCCTCATTCAGTGTAGTTTGTGTTATTTCTTATAGGAGTTGATGATTTTAAAATATTAGAAGGCAGTAGACTGGAAGTTAAAAAGCCATTTAGAGAGTAATTCAGCCTCTCTTGAGTTTGTTTTCTAAATACCTAGGAGTGGACCGATGGGTGGTACCGTGTGCACAGGTTCATTCCACTGTACTTGCAACTGACAAATAGCTCTTCAAATTAATGGCAGCAATTCCTGTTTCTATTGTTTGGAAACTCTGGTTGCTCCTTTTTAAAAATGTATTTTATTGAAATATAGTTGATTTACAGTTTTGTGCTAATTACTGCTGTGCAGCAAAATGATTCAGTTATATATGTATATATATATGTTCTTTTTCATATTCTTTTCCATTATGGTTTATCACAGGATATCGAATATAGTTCCAGGTGCTCTACAGGAGGACCTTGTTGTTTATGCATTCTCTATATAATAGTCTGCATCTGCTGACCCCAAACTCCCCATCCACCCCCTCCCCCACCCCCTCCCTCTTCGCGACCGCGAGTCTGTGCTCTGTGTCCGTGTGGAAACTCTGGTTGCTCTTCATCCTCTCTCTTTGTCAGTCTCCTTTTAAACAAATTTTTTTCTTATTGAAAATTTCAAGCATATATAAAAATAAAGAGAGTAGAAGAATAAACTTTTATGTTCCTATCATTCAGTTTTAACAATTATTAATACATTGCCCATCTTGACTCATATATACCCATCCTTCTCCCCCAGATTATTTGAAGCAACTCTTATCATCTCAGGATATTACTGTGAAAGATAAGGATTCTTTCTTTTAAACACAACCTCAATACCATGATCACACTTTAAAAAAATCACTAATCATTCCTTAAAAGTCTTTGAATCTATGGATTCCTTCCCCCACCTTTGATATTTATTTATTAAAGACAAAAAAACTGGACTGCTTGTCCTACAGGTTTCCCACAACCTGGATTCTGCTGATTGCGTTCCAGGTTGTTTCATTTGCTCCTTCTGTCTCCATATTTTCTGAAAACTGATGCCATATGTAGAGGGGATTTATGTGCAATTTTTTGGTCCCACAGTTTGCAAAGTGCTCCAGTCCATCCTTTCAGGATCTCTTTCCAGCCAAGGAGATTGGCTTCTCTGCAAGGACTAAGGTCACGTTTCAGACAATGAGAGGCAGCAATTCCCAGTTATTCACGTACATGTTGTAAGTGGTTCTTCCCTTCTTTCTACACCTAAATTTGATGACAATCTGGGAGGGGTGTCCTTAGATTGAAACATTTACTGCATCCAAATAATAACTTCTGTGCCCCAAACAACTCCTCATACTTCGAATCCTGCAAACCCAAGCTTCTTCTCCACTTGGTAATCTAATTTTATTTTTTATGCATACAGGGCTTTCAGGGTTGGAGTCCAGAAAACTTAAAAATTCACTTTCATTGTTCTGTTCAATTACTAAAAAGTAAACCTGATAACCTTCCATGTTTCCAGGCCATTTGGCTGAATTAGGGGAAGGCAAAACAGTGTGAAAACTTTTCTCCAAAACCCAGAGAAAAGTAAGTGAAACGACGTTTTCTCTAAAATTCACAGTCCTGGTGAATAATATGTTACAGGGGAGAAAAAACCCCAGGTCTATAATATTGTTGACATTTAATTTCTTATTTATCCCTTTTTCTCTTTAAATTCTCAGTTGAGGAACTAAACCTGAGAAACTGGATAAAACATAAAGGAGAAAAGAGGAGCCTTCTGGTTTAATTTGATACAAAGATCATAAGGCTAGACTGGGATCTGGCATTTTCATGCTTCATCTAAGCATCTAAGGGACTTCAAATTATCACTGCAAACACAAATAGAAAAGGGGAAAAGCTCTCTATTACATTTCTAAGCCTTGGGTTGGAGTTTTGGAATAATAACGACATGTACTACAAATTCCCTTTATAAGGCATGGTGTGGTGGTTGGGGGAGCTGTGTTAATGCTAGCATCCTTCTTGCTTTTACCATACTATGGCAAATTTTCCTAGATGTAAATACATTTTTTGGGGTAGGGACATCAGTTGAGTCATTGTTTGTCACGGTCTTTAAAAAAATAATCTTTTTTTTTCTTTTTTAGAATTGAAGTATAGTGTACATACAATAGTATGTTAGTTTCAGGCGTACAACATAGCAGTCTGACAGTCAAATACATTACCAAATGATCACCACGACAAGTCCAGTAACCATACAAAATTATTACAGTGTTATTGACTATACTCCTTATGCTGTATATTAATTACAGCTCCATGACATTTATTTTGTAACTGGAAGTTTGTATCTCTTAATCCCTTTCACCTATTTCTCCCAATCCCCCACTCTATCTCCCTTAAAAACTAATCATTTTTGATCATCTTTATTATTCTTGTTTAAATTCAATTCAGTGAAATATTGATCAGTAAATAATTAGATGCTTGATGGATTAAAATAAATTGTTTTTTTATACTGTGAGACTGATAAAAGTATGTGTGGACACACAGAGAATGTGTTTTGCAGGATGGAGGTGTTAACTAACTTGCTTTATGACTAAATGTCGGGCTTTCGAAAGCTGTATATAGCTAGACTATTGAAGAGTTTTTTTGGACAATTATGCACCATAACACAAAGGGTTCGCTAGCAGGTAAGCGATTTATCTTATACACGACGGAGAGGTATAGGGAAATTAGGAGCCCAAGGGCACACTTACTGAATGGGTCCATTTCCACCAGGCAAAGGAGGAGCTGCACCAGATGACACACAGCATGTTAGAACTGGGAGGGACCCCTAGAATCATTTCATGATGGGAAAACCAGGCATAGAGGGGATAACTGATCAGTTCAACATCTCATACCTTGTTAGAGGCAGAGCAAGAAGTAGAATCAAGAAATCCTGATTCTGAGTCCCTTTCAGTACATCCTGGTGCCTTAGTAAATGTGAAGGGCAGCAGGGAAAACCATGTGTTACAACCAGACAGTTATGGTTTTATTTATTTTAATTTTTAATGAATGGTTGTTTTAAGCCACTCAGTTTTGTGGTGTCTTTTATTTTTTATTTAATTTAATTTTTTTTTTGGCCTCGCCATGCAGCATGCAGGATCTTAGTCCCCCGACCAGGGGTCGAACCCGTGCCCTCTGCAGTGGAAGCACAGAGTCTTAACCACTGGACCACCAGGGAAGTCCCCAGACAAGGGTGGTTTTTAAATGAACGCCGTAATGTTTAAGGCCACAGACTAGAACACAGACTTCAGATCGAAGGTTGTGTTAAAATAATGTTTTTTTCATGCGTTTCCAATTACACACTTGAAGATTAACAGCATCTTCAGCAAAGTCATCTTTTAGAATGGTGGTAAACAATACACAAGTACAGTAAGTCCCCTACATACGAACCTTCAAGTTGCAAACTTCCAGAGATGGGAACATGCATCTGCACGTCCAGTCACGGAAGTTAATTCATGTGTCTGGCGTACACTGTCACGCGCGTGCATCCTCTACAGGTGGTTGTGCTTTTGTGTACTTCACAGTACTGTATAGAGTACAGTAGTACAGTATCTTTATTTCAAGCCCAGGATGGTTCTGAAGCAAGCCTAAAAGCAGTGGTATATAGCCGATTGTGTTAGCTGGGTACCTAGGCTGACTTAGTTGGACTTATGAACGTGATCTTGGAACGGAGCTCGTTTGTATGTAGGGGACTTGCTGTATATACATATATAACAATAGGAATTCTTCTATTTGGCGGGTCAGCCACCAGAGGGTGGCACACATTCTCTCTTTCTCCACATAGGATGAACATTATCTGATCTGTTGTTGAGATAACATACTGTGGGGGAGGATTGGGCCCCTGTCTGCTTGCTCCCCCTGCCCCTGTGTTACCCCCTGTCCTCAGCTGCTTGGGTCTGGGCTGTGTCAGAGCATTCCCTCTGGTCTCCTGGTTTCCAGCCTTCCATGGTGCTGCCAGAGAGGTATTTATGACTACATACCTTTCCTGTTTAAAATTCTTCAAGGGCATCGTCTCTTAGGGGATTCCATGGCGTTTTGTACACGCCTCTATTTTAGCCATTTATCACAGGAAACTGCAGTGATTTATTTCTGTGCCCACCTTCCACACGAGCATTCTCTAGGATGGGATCTTAGCTCCATTCTTTATTTTTGGTAGCCTGGATTCCTAGCCTGATTAAATGAAGAGTCCATCATCACTGAGAAACTCTACCGTCCCTATAGCGTTTGGACACACATATAGAAGTTCACTCGCTCTCTTTGCCTTGCCTCTGATTCATACACTAGGAGACCAAGGAGGGGTCTGAAATGCTGCCTCAACGGGGACGTCCCTCAGTGTAGCCCCTTAAAGAGGGCTCTGGAGTTCACCGTTGCTTGAAACATACGTTTACATGTTTTAAAAACTGAACACCTTAACAGGGATTTGCTGACAGCTGAGAGCAAGAAGGAGATCTGGACCAGAGACTGAGGCATGTGAGGCGTGGGGTGCCTGGGACATCAGGAGGGAACAAGCAAGGTGTCCCAGGGGAGGTTTCCAACGAAATGCTTAGACCTTGCGATCAAGGCAGCGCTGGCCTTGGTTGCACCAGAAGCACCCTATCCTTGACCATTTTGATACCAGTGCTCTGTTTTGCTAACCCTTGAACAAAACAGTTAAGATAAATGGCCGATGAAAAAAGTTCTGGTTCCTTTTTACCTGGGTACATGCACGCGCATGATAAAAAAGAAACTCAAATAGTAGAAAAGGATAAAATAAAATTTGTTTTAAAAAGGGCAAGCAAAAATCTCTTTTTTTGTCTATTTTGTCTTCCTTAGTTTTTCTTTTTCCTCATTGAAAATACGCCCCCTCCCCACTGCTTGAAACTATTTTATTTTCAAAAGGGTTGGTCGATAATCATTGTAGTTTTATAAACTTCCTGATCAGAGTTTTAAAGAGGTACTATCTAAAATGCAGTTATTCATATTTATGTACATTCTTCTCAACTCTGGGTTTACAAAACTCATCAGCACACTTACCTCCATCAGAAGCTGGCTAGAAATGAGCGTCCTGGGGAATCAGATGCCCAATCTTTGCACCCATTTGTTGTGAAATGAAAGACGGATTGAAACCTTCAGAATAGTTTGTCTGAGTTTGCAATCTTCTTTCCCACATCTTGCTGGCAAATGATGTCCAGGGTGAAAAAAAGAAAAAATCTGGGATTGAACAAGATGATTATTCTGTTTTGTCTAGACATGGAAACTATGCCTAGACTTCTCTGAGTTTAGGAGAATAGGTGAAAATTATTGCTGTATCTAAATAAGTCCCAGTTGTAGGAGATCTTGAAAATATTTTCATGGAATGTTGATATTGCAAAGATGTATTATGAAGAGACTTCTATATTTTGGATCTGATGATTATTTAATACTGACTCCATTTTGAAGATATAAAGTTTTAAAGGGTGTTGACAGTTTAAGTATTTCTTAATGTGGTCCCTATTTCATTGTTTAAAAAAGCTGTGGAAATGGAAAAAGGATTCCAGACTAAAGGCATGCTAAAGCTTTAGGGAAAATCCAGTGTTTCAAAGTTGTGTGATGAAAAGAATCAAGAGAAAATATTTTGAGACACAAACCAAGAGAACCCAATGCATAAGGGGATTTTTATGACAATTTGAAGGTTTCATGGCACGTTGACCTGTACAGTTATCATTCAAGATGAAAGTGTCCGGTGTGCTGCTGTGTGCAGAGAGAAGCTCAGTAAATATTGTTGCTGGTGATGAAAAGTTTATTATGGAGAAAAAGGGAATTTTGTGGATGAAGAAAAATAAATTTGTAAGGCAACACATCCACATATCTTAGATAACTTTAGAACATTTTTGCAGTGTATATAACTGATTCTTCTAATTACCTATAATGGAAAAGAATCTGAAAAAGAAAAAAATGTATAACTGAATCACTTCGCTGTACACCTGAAACATTGTAAATCAACTATACTTCAATAAAAATATTTAAAAAGAAATATAGGTAACTGAGTAAGATATGGTCTTCAAGTACACAGTACAAATTTGAAGTGATGATCTGAGCGAATAATTTAGTTCATTCTGCCCTAAAACATTTCAGGTAGAAATAAAAATTGAATTTCAATAAACTTTTCTTGACATACAATGTTCAGTGATTCACCTAAACCTGGTAAAAGCATGTGTTATAGATTATCATACAGACTCTGTACTAAATATTTACTATGGTTTCTGAAGCTCACATGTTGACTACTCTTGAAGAACCATTTCCAAGTTAGATTCTTTCACTGGGATTCCTTTCTTCCAGGGAACTTCCCTTTTGTTCCAATATTTACACAAAGATAATGCCTGGCTGTTTTTCCATTTTAAGTGAGCAGAGTTTGTTGGAGGGGAGTCCAGAATGAGAAAAACAAAGACAATTTGAAATGCATCCTCTTTTATTTGAGGACTTTGCACTGGATTTCCTTTGCTGCCAGAGTCTAGCTGGCCAAGCTTTTTTACCCTGTTTTGCCTCCTGTGATTTTGTTTGGGGTGAAGGAATGGAGAAGACGGTTGACAAAGAGCTGGGTTGGAAGACAGCAGCAGGGTGAAGCAGGGTGGAGGTCCTCTCCTGTTCAGGGAAGCTGCCTTCCTTTCACCACAGAACGCGGAGCCTGCTCCGGGCAGATCCTGCAGCAGGGCTGTTTTAATTCTCACTGATGTCAGAAGATTTCCTTTCCCTTGGGGGTTTGCACTCATTTATGTCCTCTCCAAATCTCTACACTACGCGTTAGACAAACTCCCAGCAATGAGTTGGACAGAACTCCAAAGGACAGGGTTCCCCACCCCACGTGGTGGTACTGGGATGACGGAGCTCCCTTCTGCGAGGGAGCGAGGGAAGGAAACCTGACACGTGCTGGGAGTCGGTTTCCCCGAGATGTGCAGACTGTCTCAGAGAAGGTCCCTGCCGGAATAGACAGCGGCCTCTCCTGACATAGAAAGAAGGCGATCTGGGGAACCCAGCACAGGCTCCTGGAAACAGAGGGTGAGGAGGTACATCCCATACCAGGAACTCCAAAGGACTTGTGGTTTTAGACCTTGTAGAAGTGGAAGGAGGAAAAAAAGAGGTAAGAAGGGAGAGGCACATACTTCCATGGAGAAAAGCAGTCCTAGCAGAGGTGAGGCTGGGAAATCAGTCAATAATAATTTTATTCGCCTTTCGATGACTGAATTAAAAAAAAAACACATTTCTTGAGGGGCTCCCTTTTGTTGCCAGACAATTGTCTAGGAGCTAGGACTCAGCTGTGAAAGACCAAGTCCCTGCTATACACACATATATATTTACATAAATATATTATTATTTATATACAATAGTAAATATATTATCTTATATAATATATAAATTATATATCTAGAATGGATAAAAAAGATGTGGCATATATGTACAATGGAATATTACTCAGCCATAAACAAGAATGAAATGATGCCATTTGCAGCACCATGGATGGACCTAGAGATTATCATACTAAGTGAAGTAAGTCAGACTGAGAAAGACAAATATTTAATATGGTTTATATGTGGAATCTAAAATATGATACAAATGAACGTATTTACAAAACAAGCAGACTCACAGACATAGAGAACAGACTTGTGGTTGCCAAGGGGGGAGGTGGGAGGGGGAGGGAAGGATTGGGAGTTTGGGATTAACAGATGCAAACTGTGATATATAGGATGGATAAATAGCAAGGTCCTACTGTATAGCACAGGGGACTGTATTTAATATTCTGCGATAAACCATAACAGAAAATAATATGAAAAAGAATATATGTATAACTGAGTCACTTGGCTGTACAGCAGAAATTAACACTGTAAATCAACTAAACTTCAATACAGTTTTAAAAATTATATATTTATATGTGATATTCCAGCAATAGAGATGGCTAATAATGATGTATCTCATTAAACAAAGAAATAGACCATGTAAGTTCAACTAGTGATAGATGCTGTGAAATAAAATAAAGCAGGGTATAAAGACTAACCTATATGTGCTTTTCTGATAAGCAGTCAGGGGAGGCTTCTAGGAGGAGGTGATATTTCAACAGAGTACTTGGAATGAAGGGTGAAGAAGCCATGTGAACGATTTAGTACTAAACTGGGGCATCCTTTTCCTCCAGCTCAGGATGGGGGTTGTCCACAGAGCTGGGACCACAGCCCCACTTTTGGAATCACAAAGAGACCAGGGAATTAGAGATCTTCTACAGCCACTGGAGTGGAGGGGACCAATGTCAGAGTGTGGCTTGGCTGGGAGAGCTGGATCTGAGACGGGGTGAAGGGGTAGCAATACCTCCAGTTCCCATGGAGCTACAGCTCAAGCTACAATCGGACTCGGGGTGTAAGGGGCATAGTTGACTCTGGAGAGATAGGGCATGAATTCTAGCATTGTCTCTCATCAGCTGGGTGACCTGGGCAAGTTATTTAACCTCTCTGTGCATCAGTTTATTTACCTGGAGAATGGGGTTAAAAATGTCCCTCTGTCATAAGGTCATTGTTAGGATTAACTGAGCTAATATATATGTAGGGTTGTTAGGACAGTGCCTGGCACATAATACATTCTATGCACATATGGCTGTTATTAACATATCACCTTCCTGAGGGACCCAGAGCTCTCCCTGCTTTTCCCACACTCCTACTCAAAAGGTTGATTAAACACCACCTACAATAAGGGCATGATTCTACCCTGCCGAAGCCAGTGTCTTCAGGGCGTACCGTGGCCCCTGCCTGCAGCTCTCGTTACTGAACCCACACGTGAAAGGGCTGAATGTTTCCACTTCCCAGACAATACGGTGAAAGGCACAAGGGCAGATGCTATGACTTCTGGCAGCCTTCACTGACTCTTGGAGAGGATTTCTTCCACAGGGATGGATGCAACTTTCTGGCCTCTTTCTACCTAGAGCTGAGGGGGGAAGATTACAAGTTTAATCTTCCTTCAGAAATCTAGTTACATTAAGCACCTATGTCTTTAAGTCCCTATGCAGAGAATTCTATAGCTTGAAGGAATACGCAAAAGAAATAGAGAACGTGGTGATTGTTCAAAAATGCCCATCTGGGGCTTCCCTGGTGGCGCAGTGGTTGAGAGTCTGCCTGCCGATGCAGGGGACACAGGTTCGTGCCCCGGTCCGGGAAGATCCCACATGCCGCGGAGCAGCTGGGCCCGTGAGCCATGGCAGCTGAGCCTGCGCGTCCGGAGCCTGTGCTCCGCAACGGGAGAGGCCACAACAGTGAGAGGCCCGCGTACAGCAAAAAAAAAAAAAAAAAAAAAAAACCCATCTGGTCATGCCGATATCCTCTGCTTAAGACATTTTAATATTAAAAGTGGCCCATTGCTTCCTGGATGAAGTGCAAACTCCAGCTTGAGAACATTCATGCTCGGCCCCTACTTACCTTTCCAGCATCATTGATCTACACTCCATAGTTCTCCCCTGGTAATTCCAGCCCCATGGCTCCAGTTTCTGCAGCCAGCCAAGCTCTTTCTGGCCTCCACTTTTTTTTTTTTTGGATCCCGCAGCATGCGGGATCTTAGTTCCCAGACCAGGGATCAA
Source organism: Pseudorca crassidens (assembly GCF_039906515.1). NCBI lineage: Eukaryota > Metazoa > Chordata > Mammalia > Artiodactyla > Delphinidae > Pseudorca > Pseudorca crassidens. Next base: position 192,016,779 of record NC_090296.1, read on the forward strand.
ACCTGTGCCCCCTACAGTGGAAGTGCGGAGTCTTAACCACTGGACCGCCAGGGAATTCCCTGGCCTCCACTTCTGCTGTGTGCTGTTCCTCAGCCTGGAGCACTTCCCCCTGTCCCCCATCCCCTGTTGTCCTTTACCTGACCAACCCTAATTCATCCTAAAAGTCTCCATTTACTCATTTGTTCTTCAGGGCGGCCCTCTCAGGTCTTCCAAGTCTGGGTTAGGGGCCCCTTTTAGGTGCTGCCTTAGCAACTGTCACTTCACCCATCACTGACAGTATTAGATTGTGACCCAGAGAGGTCTGAGTCCCTCATCGAATGTTCCTCTTCTCACTGGACCATCAGTGGCAATCAGAGTAGCAACTGATGAGTTTGTTGATTGAAGGCATGTTCTTTGTTTTCCAGGAGTTTACAGTCTGTTTGATGGGAGGGTTGAAGATTACACTGAACACACACACAACTGCAAAGTCAACAGTTCAGTGAGTCTCTCCAGTGAGTGGGTTTCAAGGAAGATTTTGCCCAAAGTTAGCGAGATCACAGAAGACAGGGAGTGTTGAGAGCCAAGGCTGGGGAAGCAAGTAGGGGGCCAATCACAAAGGCCTTTGTAAGCGAGATGAAAGAGTTTGGAGTCATCAAGCACAGTAGGTGACAAAGAAGAGTTTTAAGTGAGGGAGATTGGCTTTCCTCAAAGCTAACCACGACAAAACAATTACACACATCTTAACTGCACAGTCCAACCCTAATGAGCTGCTTTTCCTCCAGGGTATTGGGAAGCCTCAGCTTTCAGACTCACTCAGATTCATCATATCCCAGCTCTGCCCCTCACCAGCTGTGCGACCTTACACAAGTGAGTTCAGTTCCCCAAATGTCAATATCGTCATAGAAATAACAGGAATGGTAACAGGACCTACTAACCCGGATTTGTGAGAATTAAAGGAGATAAAAAACGCAGGGACTAGAACAGAATATGGAAGTAAATTATAATGACAGTGGTTAGTAACAGTAACAGTACTAGTAATAATAGGAGTGCTATCCGTGAAAATATGCTCAACATCATTAATTATTAGAGAAATGCAAATCAAAAATACAATGAGGTATCACCTCACACCAATCGGAATGGCCATCGTCAAATAGTCTACAAATAATAAATACTGGAGAGGGTGTGGAGAAAAGGGAACCCTCCTACATTGTTGGTGGGAATGTAAACTGGCACAACCACTATGGAGAACAGTATGGAGATTCTTTAAAAAACTAAAAATAGGGCTTCCCTGGTGGCACAGTGGTTAAGAATCTGCCTGCCAATGCAGGGGTCACAGGTTCGAGCCCTGGTCCAGCAAGATCCCACATGCCGCGGAGCAACTAATCCCGTGTGCCACAACTACTGAGCCTGCGCTCTGGAGCCCGTGAGCCACAACTCCTGAGCCCATGTGCCACAACCACTAAAGCCCACACACCTAGAGCCTGTGCTCCACAACAAGAGAAGCCACCGCAATGAGAAGCCCGCATACAGCAGCAAAGAGTAGCCCCTGCTTGCCGCAACTAGAGAAAGCCCGTGTGCAGCAATGAAGACCCAACACAGCCAAAAAGAAATAAATTTAAAAAAACAACTAAAGTTGGAATTACCATATGATCCAGCAATCCTACTCCTGGGTGTATATCTGGAGAAAACTCTAATTCAAAAAGGTACGTGCACCCCAATGTTTATAGCAGCACTATTTACAATAGCCAAGACATGGAAGCAACCTAGATGTCCGTCAACAGATGAATGGATAAAGAAGATGTGGCACATGTATACAATGGAATAGTACTCAGCCATAAAAAAAGAATGAAATAAAGCCATTTGCAGCAACATGGATGGACCTAGAGATTATCATACTAAGTGAAATAAGACAGGCAGAGAAAGACAAATATCATATAGTATTACTTATATGCAGAATCTAAAAAAACAATACAAATGAACTTATTTACAAAACAGAAATAGACTCACAGATATAGAAAATATACTTATGGTTACCAAAGGGGAAACAGTAGGGGAAGGATAAATTAGGAGTTTGGGATTAACAGATATACACTACTAAGTATAAAATAGATAGACAACAAGGACCTACTGCATAGCACAGAGAACTATATTCGATATCTTACAATAAACTATAATGGAAAAGAATCTGAAAAAGAATATATATAACCGAATCACTTTGCTGTACACCTGAAACTAACACAACATTGTAAATCAGCTATACTTCAATAAAAAAATAATAGGAGTGCTACAGATATTCTTTCAACATAATAGCATGCAGGGGCTGCCCGCAGGATCGTTACTCTGGGAGTTGTGAAAAGGCCTTTTACTGCGCAGAGGTCTCCTTCCCCTTGTCTCTCCTTTACTTGCCCGGATTGATGCCCCTTTAGCAGGGAGTGTTCATGGAGCTCAAGGATCCCTTCGCTAGAGCAAGAAGTGGGATGCGAAGGGGAGGAGGAGAGGAAGGAAAGGCCGAGGGATCTGGGGGGTGGGCAAGAAGAGACTGGAAATCTAAGGAGAAAGAGGGTTTTCTTCTGACAGGGGTTAGCCATTCCCCCCCACTCCCAACACATAGCATGCATGTTTGTCTGCATGTGTGTGCGTGTCCACACACACACGCACACCCCCCAGTGAAAAGGCATGGGGAGGGGAGGCTTATGGGAAGCGGTAAGGAAGGTATTCTCAGATATCCCACCTCCCCTCGTGGACTACATAATAGGAGAAAACGCACTTTAAATTGGACTTAAAAGACCATTTCCTGCATTTTTCTGTCCCCCATGTGAGTGTGAGCATTTGAGCTAGAGCCACACCTTCCCCCTCCTCTCTCCAGCCCCCCAGGGGTGGGTCGAGCCCAGGTATGTTATTATTACTACTGCTGTAATTATTTCGATGTGAATGCAAGGATTCCCCCATTGAAGTCCATGGGAGATCTGGATTTCCATGGGTGATCAAAGTGCAGACACAAGGTGTGAAAAATGGAGGTCAACTTGGGGTTAATCCTCCCTGGAAATGTGTTTCTACGTTTGAAATCAACCTAATCTAAATAACGATTAGAAAAGGCAGTCACTCTTGGAGACTGAGTTGCATCTCCCTCATCCCCAAGGCTCTATCTTCTGTGGAGCCTCCCTCCCCCCTCCCTCCCCCCACTGCCAGACTGGCTCAGGCCATTAATCTCTTACCTTTGCCATGTGGATTTGAAATCCTTTTTAAAAGAGATTAGCACAGAGAAAGGTTATTGAAACTAATTCAGCTCCCCCCACTCCTTCCAGGAAGAAGAGAACACGGCACTTAGCCTCTTGTCTATTTCAGCATGACGTGATTGTGCAGAGTCTGGCTTTGACATCATTCTCAGTCAGCTGCATGTACTGAGAGCAAATTCGAGTCACTCACAGATACCGGGGTAGCAGCTGGCTCCACACTCAGCTTTCGGAAACAACTCCCTTCTTTCCAAATCCAGGGCAAACAATTCACGAACTCTTGGGATGAGCTGTGAATGGGACAGAAATTAAGTAGAAACCCGGGGAAGGGGTAGCCTGAAACGTAGTCTACTGAGAGGGTGAAAGGGAGTGTGGGACTCACATAAGGGCTTTGCCGGGGTGCCCGTGGTTTCAGCAATAGTTGGGAGTAATGCTGTAGAAGTTAAAAAATAAAGGGGTTTTACAAAAACAAAACAAGGATATATGTATTTTAGAATGAAAGCCAGACTCCACCTGAGTTTGGTATAGCGTTCTGTTACTAATACTCAAATTAATCTCATTTTCAATATTGATTTTAAAGGCTGAAGGGTTTGTATGTTTGGATGATTCCATGATGAAAATCTTTACTGGGGACTCAGTGATTGCTATGACCCAGAGGGCTGTCCCAGCCAAACTGACTTTCCTGTAATAGCCCCTGGAAACACCTGATGCTTAGAAGCCAGAGGAAATTAAGCTATACTTAAAGTATTTGCAGGGAGAGCATCTAAAACTGCAGAGGCAACTTGGATATGCAGCAACCAGACTACTCTAGAATGAGAGATGACTTCCGGTTTAATGCCTGCCTAATAAACTATGGAAGGCCCAGAAACAATGCTGTTTGCTACTTTTTTATGCAGCAGCATTTGAACCAGTGCTTCATGGTATCCTTAAAGAATGGTAAATTCTCCACCCTGAACTAGACTGCGAGTTTTCTCCCACTGTCTCTTCTCCCCTTCTTTCGTACTGATGAATTACTGGCTGAGCTGGAGACCTGGTAGCTGGGTGTGGCCATGTGACCAAGACAGGCCAGCAGTTTACAAGTGAAGTGAGGTGTACAACTTCCTCCTTTGTGCTTCCTGGTTATGTCCTTAAAGGGCAAGGGCATGACCTTCTCTTGCCCTCTGTTCTGCAAGCTAATAGGAAGGTGTGATAGAGCAACCAGCTTGAAACATGAGATAGAAACTGTTTTGAGGTTGACAGAGCACACAAAAGAATAACCTGGATCTTTGATGATTATGTGGCTTCCATTCCAACCCTGGATTGCCTTCCCGGACTTTTATGTGAAAGAGAAATAACCTACCAGCTTTTTAAAGCCATAGTTGTTTTGATCTCTCTCTTACAGGAACCAAACCCCTGTCCTAACCTGTATATTCACATCTTGGGCTTACAATGGATGCGAACTGCGGTTATTTGGCTCAAGAGAAGACTGTGACCTTTCTTTTTTAAATTAATTATTTTATTTATTTATTTTTAATTTTTATTTATTTTTTGGCTGTGTTGGGTCTTTGTTGCTGCGTGCAGGCTTTCGCTAGTTGTGTTGAGCGAGGGCCACTCTTCGTTGTGGTGTGAGGACTTCTCATTGCGGTGGCTTCTCTTGTTGCGGAGCACAGGCTCTAGGCATGTGGGCTTCAATAGTTGCAGCAGTGGGCCGAGTAGTTGTGGCACATGGGCTTAGTTGCTCCGCGGCATGTGGGATCTTCCCGGACCAGGGCTCAAACCCATGTCCCCTGCATTGGCAGGTAGATTCTTAACCAGTGCGCCACCAGGGAAGTCCTGTGTCCTCTCTTGCTTTCCTTTTCAACACGTATTCCATGTGTATTCCTATGGCAATTTCAACACAAATGGTAGGTTTTAATGTCGTATTATTTCAGTGTTTTTTGATTTGTGGCTTTCTAGGAAGCCAGGCACCCATAGAAAGCTATGTTTTTATTCTTCTGTGATGAAACAGATGACCCTGTGGATTCATCTTCAGATGTTTGTTGAGTGCATGTTCTACACTAGACTGAGTCTCAGATTTATGACAAATGGTGCATGACATGCAAAGAAAATGCTCTTCATTTTTTAACTTTTTATTTTATATTGGAGTATACCTGATTAACAATGTTATGATAGTTTTGGGTGCACAGCAAAGGGACTCAGCCATACATATACACGTATCCATTGTCCCCCAAACTCTCCTCCCATCCAGTCTGCCACATAACATTGAGCAGAGTTTCCTGTGCTATACAGTAGGTCCTTATTTGTTAACCATTTTAAATATAGCAGTGTGTACATGTCAATCCCAAGCTCCCTAACTATCCCTTCCTCCCATCCTTCCCCCCTGGTAACCACAGGTTCGTTCTCTAAGTCTGTGAGTGTGTTTCTGTTTTGTAAATAAGTTCATTTGTATCATTTCTTTTTAGATTCCACATATAAGGGATATCACATATTTCTCTCTCTCTGTCTGACTTACTTCACTCAGGATGACAGTCTCTAGGTCCATCCATGTGGCTGCAAATGGCATTATTTCATTCTTTTTATGGCTGAGTCATATTCCATTGTGTATATGCACCACATCTTCTTTATCCATTCCTCTGTCAGTGGACATTTAGGTTGCTACTAGGTCTTGGCTGTTGTAAACAGTGCTGCAGTGAACATCGGGGTGCATATATCCTTTCTGACCATGTTTTTCTCTGGATATATGCTCAGGAGTAGGATTTCAGGGTCATATGTTAGCTCTAAGGAAAATTCTGTTTTGTACTGACAAGCACTTAAGTTGGTTGAAAGGGAATTTCTAGGAGGAAAAGATAGTCCCATGCAAGATTTCAAAATTTCTTTCCAACTTTCTCAAATTTCCATTTTTAAACTCAGCTTACTATAATATAGGCAAGTAAGGAACATAGTCTTGCACCAGAAGGATGTTTCATTCAGAAATTCACCTTTATGTGGACCATTAGAGACATAACTAAGATTTCTGTGTGTTCACGAACCCAGAAGTATGTAAGGGTTTTACATGTGTAAGCTGGCGAGTCCTCACAATATGAGGTGGGTAGTACACCTTGCTGTTATCTCCATGTCGTGGATGAGGAAACTGACACTCAGAGAGGGTGAGGGACTTGGTGAAGTTTACACACCTAGTGGTGGCACAGTCAGGACTTGAATCCTGGTCTGACTTCTAGACTCCAAACTCTTAACCTGACTCCGTCCTACATATTTATGCACACGCTTAAACCAATGGAATTTTTGTGGTGTTCCTAATAGCTTTTTTCTCTGGCTCAGCGATCGTTACACTGTTTTTACATGGCACTTGTGAATGTCTTGTTGCTAATGTAAAGAAGTTCATAGGCAAGAAGCCAGGAAAAAGTTCTAATAGAATGATTACATCAGTGTTGTCAATACGTAGAAATACTTGACTTTGGTTGTTTCTGACAGTGGGGGATAATTGATAGCACTGAGAGAGAGATTTTAACAGCAATTAGCCTCACTATAACTAAGTGACATCACGATACAGCAATGAATTAATTTTTTTGAAACAAATATATGAAAAGTTAACATTGTGTTATTATGCCTGGGCTCCTGTTGATGAGAACATCTTTAGAACTCTCACTTCTAAATAAAAAAGCCCTCAGTGACGATGCTAATCGAATGAATATTCTTTATGGGCCAAATATTGGTCTTCCTAAGGCATCCTTTTGGAACATAGCATTCAGGAAAAAGACTAGTGAATAAAGTGAGTGTATAAGCTAAAGAATTCTATTTTATTCCCTATATGAAACATAGGTTTAAAGTAATGAGTCTAATTTTCTCATGTGTGAGTAGCTCTGAGGGCACAGTTGCATAAAGGTTTTAAGTATGACAGTAAGAGTAGAATAATAGTATAGTTTTTTTAATTTAAATTTAAATTTTCAAATTTTTATTCCCCCCACCATTGTTCTTTTGTAATTGAAGTATAGCTGATTTACAGTGTTGTGTTAGTTTCAGGTGTACAGCAAAGTGATTCAGTTATACAAATAATACATCTAGTTTATTCAGATTCTATTCCCTTATAGGTCATTATAAAATACTGAGCATAGTTCCCAATTGTATAGTTCTTTGATAACTACTTTAAAGGAATCATTGGGACACAGTGGGCCTTTGGGATGCTTTTTTATTTTTAAATAAATTTATTTATTTATTTTTGGCTGTGTTAGGTCTTCGTTGCTGCACACAGGTTTTCTCTAATTGCAGCGAGCAGGGGCTATTCTTTGTTGCGGTGCGCGGGCTTCTCATTGTGGTGGCTTCTCTTGTTGCGGAGCACGGGCTCTGGGTGCATGGGCTTCAGTACAGTAGCTGTGGCACGTGGGCTCAGGAGTTGTGGCTCGCGGGCTGTAGAGCGCAGGCTCAGTAGTTGTGGCGCACAGGCTTAGTTGCTCTGCGGCATGTGAGACCTTCCCAGACCAGGGCTCGAACCCGTGACCCTGCATTGGCAAGTGGATTCTTAACCACTGTGCCACTAGGGAAGTCCCCAAGATGCTTATTTTTAAAAAGTAACAAATAGCAGAAAATGTATTCATTTGACAGTATGGCTGGAGAAACTGATAGCTTTCTCTTTGGCTAAAATTCTTCCAGCAACCAAATTGCTTATCTGTTTGTGACCCAACTGGTTACTGAATAACCAGTGGAAAGCTGCCCTTTCTCTACTTCTCTATTTTAGGCTTAAAAAAAAAAAATCTGGCAATCTTCACAGGAAGGCTCTGTGCATCCTGAAAAGTTACTGGTCTTCCTGTTTAATTCCCCTCTGTTCTGAGAAATACGTGAGATTTAGAACTTAGTGATAAAGGGATGTGACAGGCATCTGAAGAGGTGACAGAAGCTCAGTTTCCAAAGGGCACAGTGCAGAACTTTTGTTACTCTTATTCCACACGTGTGACAGCGGTGCCGTCTGCCCACGTGAATATCCAGGACCGACAAATGACAGCCCAAGAGGATTGAGTCCGATAAGAACGAAGTTGATTGCCGGGAGCCATCTGCCAGCTGAAGTCTGTTGATAAGCGCTCCATACATTGTAACATGAACAACCCATCCTCCAGTTTCAGAGGGAAGCCAGCTATACCCACCGCATAGATAACAGTCTCAGATTCTCCAGTCTGGAGGGAAAAGGTTATAAATAAGTCTCTTCTTTTTCCTTGAGCTAGCTGCTGTGCAAAGGGAACTGGCAAAGCAGTGACGTTGGTCACCCAAATCGCTCCTGGTTTCTGCCAATCACTCTCCCTAAGAGTGAAAACCAAACTCTTTCCAAGTCACAGAGCAGTGTCACGTCAAGATCGTTAATCACTGTTCCTAGCGCCGGAGGATCCTTTGGTTAATGGCGTGACTTCCTGAGCCGGGCTTCTCACTATCGGCAGGATTTATGCCTCATTATCCTCTTGGCTAAAGAGTTCCTCAGATTTCATAAGGTTTCCCTCTTCCCACAGGATGAGGAGGAAGAGGACGACTCCCATTCTGCGTTGTGCTTTGCTTTTTCCTTTGAATTGTGAGTAATTTCTGCTCTTCCCCCTCGTCAGCCATTGCTATAATTGATGGGTCCCTAGATTTATTGGTTCAATTAAGGCTGTGTCTACATGACACTAACTGGTGGGCTTGGTCTAGTTCCTGATGGAAGCAGTGAATTGGGTGATGAAAAAATTGATCTGATTGCTGATCAATTGACTAGAGCCCGTCAGAGTAGCCCCTGAACTGTGAGTAAATAACCCAGGGAATATTCTGTGACAGTGCTATGGACAAGAAATCTGGAACCTTTACAAAATATCTCCTTGATGTGATTGATGCCTCTGCACCACAGGCTGCTATGGCGTAGCAATTCTAGTCTTGTTTCTGCCAAGTCAATGTTCTCATATAACTATCTGTCTATTATTTTCTGTTAACCAGCTGTGTGGGTCAGTAAAATGTGAGTTTTGGGAGTTCAGTCATAACAACCCCTGTTAATGGATGCCTGGTCAACCAAGGTTTTCAGATATGATGTCATAGGCTATCCAACCTTAGGGAAACACTCCGGTTGGAAAAGTAATTGATTTAAAACCAACACAAATGCCATAGCAAACAATGTAGGTAGCCTATCAACTTAGCCTTCCACACTCACAGAACCCCGGTAGATTGGGGTATTTGGTGGTGATGGGCTTGGTGGATCCTCCCAGCCCAAGGAGTGAACATTGACACAGCAAGTCCACTTCCCTTGCCCAGTCCAGGTTTATACAGGTTCAGGCTTGTGAGATAACTAGTCAAAGAGCTGGAGGGGGAATTGGCTGGGAAGTTTGGAGAAAGTTTTCTGCTCTGTGAAAAGTCCATATTGGGAGGAATAACTGTTCTTTTCTGCCTCTGGATAAGCATCTATGATGAGGTGACGTTGGAAGCTGCTGCACCCATCTTGACACTTTTGGTGGGAAAAGAAGTGTGGATGGCAGTTCCAACACGTCGAGGATGGAATGTTAACAGAAACGCATACATTGAAGGGCTGAATTGTCGTGGAACCACCTTGCCTTTGGCTTTTTTTTATTATATGGGATAATAAACCCCATATTGTTTAATGTACCATTAGTTGAGTTTTCTGCAACTTGCAGAAAACGGTTAGGGTAAAGCTATAGTGTCAGTTCCAATTCAGTTTGGTTGTTCAATAGAGGACAGTCCAAGACACTTAGCTGAAGATAAGCTGTCCTTTCACTATATGTGACAGCAAGTGTCATTACTAATATCCCTCATACTCTTGAGTATTGCAGCTGTCAGTTAAACAGTTGAATAGGCTGAACTATCATTAAGTTATTTAACTGAGACACATTACATATTTGAAGCAGTTACTGTTTCTTACTTACTTTTCAATGAGGACTAATAATTTTATTTCCCCGAAACATTTCTTTTAGAACACAACTGACAATTGACTTAAAGTAAGTCAATAAGTGGAGACACTGCTTGGAGAATTGGGCTTCCAAATTGGGCTGGAAGCATGAGTAGGTTTTATGTCATACCCTCAAATGTGTACTTGGTTTTAACAATCCCTCTCTCAAAGGGTGTATGTTGTGGCTTCCTAAATGTGGATTAATTTTGAGTGCACAAGGGTTACCTTTGTTCATTTTTTTGCTGTATTGATTAAGTCTCACCTTTCTCTGTCTCTGTCTCTCTGTTTCCTTCTCCAGATTTGTATAAACTGAACAAACCTGGGGGGAAATAAATGTTGTGCCTTAGATGTAGGACAGAAAAAACTATTTAAGGCAAATTTGCCTGTAATGGGTGTGGTCTCTCAGCTCCTAAAATGAAGACATCTGTGATTTAGAAGTGATCTTGGGATGAGGTCCTTTTGTAGAGCGTGGAACTCCTGTAGATAAGTGAACTTTTTCTAGTAGTTAAACACAAGATTGGAAATTTCAGTGGCTTTGGGAAAGACTATTTGGAGTGGCTTTATTCCTTCTCGTTTTGCTACAAGGTGGGCTGAGGGGATCCTGTGAGATTGGATTTCTGATCCAATTTTGGTTTATCAAAAGGGAACAGAGAAATCTCAGAGGGGGAGATTCATACCCAATCTTTTAGTAATTTTCCAGCACGCTACACTGGGCTGTGGTCATAAATCTCAATAGAAACTTGTTTCCTTCCCTCTGCTGGCAGCCAGCCTCGTTTACTCAGACCACTGAGAGGTGGAAAGCATCCCCAAACCTTCGCTGCCCCCTTCTTGGGAATCAGAAGGTCTCATAGAGTGGGAGAGAGTACAGCTGACAATGTCTGTTTTTTCTTGCATAGGACAAACCTCCCTCTGATCTCGACCCTTGACTTTATGGCAGCCAGCCACATCCCGGAAGGAAGAAGCAAGGCGGAGTTGGGGCAAGTCATATTTATTTTAGAGGATCCCAAGCGGGCAGGGAGAACATTCAAACACGAACAGGTATGCCACGGAGCAGAGTGGCGCAGAAATCTGGAAAAGGCAATTCAAAAAACGACACTCTTGAAAGGTCTGAAAATCCCCAAATCTCATCTTTCATAGGCACTAGAAATACTATCAGGAAGATTGCGTGACCCAAGACGAGTTACTTTTATGAGATTGTCTGATGGCTAGGGGAAGGGTGGACGGAAGTCAAAGGATTTGCCTTTCTCATTGGCACCGTTTCCAGTTCCTGATTCCCTGCTTGTTGTGATAACTAAACTGGACTCATGTCTCAGTCTTTGCAGAGCCAACACCAACACTGTGATTAGGGATGTACTTTAGACAGTGCCTTCTCCCAAACAGCTGCCTCGTGTCTTGTTTAGAGAGCATCGCCTTATATAAATCAACAGGAAAATCTCTCTGCCTGTCTCCCGGAGTGAAGGGTAGCCCTGTAACCTCCTTCCCGTGAAATGGAACTGAAATCCTGTGCACGTGCACCAAAGGGCCTGGCTCCTGGCTCTCAGCCGGCCATCTGTTCACTGGACAATGGGACCACCTTGTTTTTGGGGCATACAGATGGGTGGGCATTTTGCTTTCAAATCAGGTCTCATCTGTAAGTTTGTTTTCTCTGTGACAAAGCTTAAACTGCAAACACCTGATTCTAAGGAAGTCTTTCTTTGGGAAGTATTTGCTATCCTGGGAAGGTGATGTGCAGATTCTATGCCTCCCATCACTCACCTCTGATTTAAAATTATGAGCTGCTCTTTTCTGTGATCTAGTTTGGTTGGGTGATCATTTTCCTGTGTCTGGACAAGTTGACACTGCAAGTAGAGCTAGAGGATTTTTTCCCCTGTGGTTCTCTGTCTTAAATGAAAAAGGTGCAAATTGCTGAACCTGGAGTAAGGTGGCTTGAATTGGAATTGAAGGTGAATGATTCACCTTCAATGACTCATGGAAGTGAATGATTCCTATAAGGGAAACTCCTTTAAGAGATACTGGAGGATTATTGATGAATAGGATTACTGTTGGATAGTTTTAAATATCCTCTATTATTTAAATTACCCTAACATTGCATTTTTCTTTGAGTACTGTATAGAAATGTATCTCTATAAGTACATCTAATATCTAGTTTAATAAAATAAATAATGTTTAAGTGAAGTATCGAGGTGTCCCTTTTCCTCAATCCCTGGTAAACAGAAAGAAAAAATCTTATGAACCCAGTATTCACTGCATCTTTTTTTTTTTAACATCTTTATTGGAGTATAATTGCCTTACATTGTTGTGTTAGTTGCTGATGTATAACAAAGTAAATCAGCTATACGTATACATATATCCCCATATCCCCTCCCTCTTGCGTCTCCCTCCCACCCTCCCTACCCCATCCCTCTAGGTGGTCACAAAGCACTGAGCTGATCTCCCTGTGCCATGCGGCTGCTTCCCACTAGCTATCTGTTTTACATTTGGTAGTGTATCTATGTCAAAGCCACTCTCTCACTTCGTCTCAGCTTACCCTTCCCCCTCCCCGTGTCCTCAAGCCCATTCTCTACATCTGCCTCTTTATTCCTGCATCTTCACTGTAGACTATTTCCCTGCTTTCAGTAAAAGTATCTAGATTTGAAGAAATCACTGTACACAAACAGTGGAAAATCTGATAGATTCCAGGAAAAAAGATCATTAGCTTTATAAACGTACTGAATGTGAGGTTAAACTTAGTAGCAAGAACCCACAAGGCTATTTTCTTTTTTATACTGTTACTTGTATGTATTTATTGTAACAGCATGCACTCTCTGTAGAACATTTAAAATATTCAGAAAATAACAAGAAGAGAATAAATACCCCTAACAATCCCAATTTCCAGAGATGATAAGAAATACTAAAATTTTGGTATACTTCCTTTCACTTTTTACATATATTTAATATATATATGTATCATATTATTTATATATGTATTATACATATGTAATAAATATGTATTTATATATAATTACAAAATTTAGCCCATACCTTATATATGCTTTTGTGTCCTATTGTTTTCACAACCTTGTAGTGCTTTTCAATTATTACTTAATTTTCAAGATCCTTTTGGGAATTAGGGGTTGCGCGAAGTTGAATGAGAGAATACCTATGTTCTAGTAGATTGGTCTACATTCCTTTCTACTTCTTTATTCTGCATTATTTAAAGTTGAACTGTTCCCATCAACTAATCATACATATGTGTCAAGATTCCTTCCACCACTGCTCTTACTTTACTAATCTTTACTCTCCTGGTTCTTGACTCTTTAAGAACCATGGGCTTATATCAACCACTGTCCAGTGCTTAGTAATCTCCAGGAATTCTAGCAAGTGTTTTGAGAGTTCCGTCATTACTTACTTTCTCTTACTCGTATGAACAACATGGTATTTAGCTTCTGGGCTGTCTGTTTAAGTGCAGTAGAATATTCTGCAGCTTATCTGTTATCAGGGCTCTCACCTCTCTATAAAGCGTCCCCCAGCTGGGAAAGATCTTTTTTGTTGTTTTTCCTCTAAAAAGATGGCAGAAAATGAAACATTTGACCAAGCTGTTCTGTACAGCAAACATTTGTATTATATATATATATATATATATCTCATAGAATTTATTTGAGAAAATTTCCTTTTTAGATTTCCTTATTTTAAACGAAGTTAAATTATCTGGATGAAAAACAGAAATTCACTCTACTGTACAGATTTTGGAGATTTAAAAAGAGACTCTCTAGACATTTTAAGATATTTGCGGAATTCATGTGAATAATTTAAAGAAGTAAAGAGTTGAATTTTTCATGCTTTCTCTCAACGCCCTGTCACTGTAGTGATGTAATTGTTTTCCTTTTATGTCTTGCATTTTTTTTCTGAATGGGAAAAATAGTCAGCAAAAAAAATCAGGGATGCCCAAAGAGTGTCATTTCCCGGGATCCAGTGTAGACTATACTCTTCTCCTCTTATCACTGAGCTCCTGTCTGCTCGCTAGACACTTCAGGGCCTTTTGATTTCAGGTTGGATTGTGTGTGGGGCATTGTAAGGGAATTTGACCGTAGACAGATTGAAGCAGTTATTCTGCCATCTGTGGTGTGTGAGTCTAGTCAATGGCTACTTTCTTGACCAGCCAATCTGGAAATGGCCCGACTAAATGGGTAATGCAGAGAGCTCATCCCAGGAAATGCGATCTGGCTGGAGCCCTGCCAAAGCACCAGTCTAGGAGTTAGAAGACTTAACTTATAGTCATGGCTCTGCCATTTGGCCGTGTGGCATTGGGCAAAGCACTGTACCTTTCCTGAGATTTGATTTTCTCCTCTGTAAAATGGGAAGATTGATACCATCGTGCCTGCTTTCCAGATTTATGATGAGAATTCAATGGGAAGATGAGTAGAAAGGCACTCTGTAAAGCACACAGCCCTAGACAGTTCTGGGGTGGAAGTTATTGTTATACAAAGTGTGACAGGGTGCAAGTGGCCAGAAGAGCACACACATAACGGGTGATCCAACTAGACGTCTGTTGTGTGAGTTACAATTTGTACTCTGTGAATTATATTTATATTATGAGAGTACACGTTTTTGAATTGCCTGAATGATAGTTGCTTGTACAGGTGGATTGAGATACGCCTGGGTCTGTGAAGACTCGCTTCCTTTGCAGAGGATCTTTTGAGAAGAAAAACAGCTAATATCCTACTATTGTTCTAAGCATGAACACTTTGTTGGTGATGAATCTCAGGTGGAAGGTAGACCCAGAAGTCAGGAGGGTTTGTAGGAAATAATTCCCCTTCGTTGTGAGGGAGATCTGGGGAGAAGGTAGCTTGGGTCTGTAGCCTAATGGATTGCTAAGTCTTCACCAGGAATTCTGGGTAATTCTTTACAGGGCTATTGGCACAGCTCCGTAACCACAGACCTCCCACACAAGGTAGACTGCTTCCCCTTACCAGAGAGCAGGTCAGAACACAAGTCTCTAGAGAGAAAATGAAGGGCCAGTGGTGGAATGTTTAGTTCCTTCTTCCAAATGCACTGATAAGTTACTTCACGCAGGTGAGAAATAGTGAGGGACAGAGAGAAGAAAAGAGACGGCATCTTCCGTGCTTCTGATGTCTGTCCATTTGGGAAATGTGGACCAATGTTTGTCACACGTAAGTGTGCACCCTGTCCTCTGGAAGAGAGTGAACAAAAGATGGGGCAAAAGACAGGAGTGTTCCTCTGATGGAGGTCCCTCCACACAGAAACATGTAGAGTAGGAAAGAAGAGTTCCATTTAACAGGGGGCTCAGTTGGTGCCTCACATCAAAGCAATGGTTTGAAATATTCCTCAGGTTATTATCACAGGCTCAACGTCAAGCCACCAGAGAACCACACACTGTTAGGGATGGAAGGACATTAACTGTGAATCTTGCCTTAGTTACTTTCCACTCCAGTTAAATTGCATTATAAAGTTTGTGATTGACCTCATTAAGGGAAACATTTCCCCGTGTTCATTTAACTAAAAAGAATTTCCTTTACCATTTCTTAGCATGCTTTTTATGTCACTTTCCATGTTAACATTTAACAATCCTTCATTTTGTGAGGGATCCTAACGTCAACAGAAGTGAGTCATGTGAGGTCAGATGACAGATTATGTCTGGAGTCCACGAGGCCGTTCAGTTTATATTTGTTAAAATTAAGGAAGTTCATAATTCTGTATTTTATTTATTATTTTATTTATTTATTTTTGGCTGGGTTGGGTCTTCATTGTTGTGCACGGGCTCTCTCCAGCTGCGGCGAGCGGGGGCTGCTCTTCATTGCGGTGCGTGTGCTTCTCATTCTGTGGCTTCTCTTGTTGCGGACCACGGGCTCTAGGCACGCAGGCTTCAGTAGTTGTGGCACGCAGTCTCAGTAGTTGTGGCGCACGGGCTTAGTTGCTCTGCGGCATGTGGGATCTTCCCGGACCAGGGCTCGAACCTGTATCCCCTGCATTGGCAGGCGGATTCTTAACCAGTGCGCCACCAGGGAAGTCCCTATAATTCTGTATTTTATAAAGGAAGCCACCCTGACTATAATGTACTTAATCAAACAATGGTTATATGGAGAGCCTATGCCTTTTCTGTGATTTTTACAATTTTTTTTCCCTAAAAGTCACTTCACATAACCTTTAAACTTGAAGTTCTTTTTTTTCTTTTTTTTTTTTTTGCGGTATGCGGGCCTTTCACTGTTGTGGCCTCTCCCGTTGCGGAGCGCAGGCTCCGGACACACAGGCTCAGCGGCCATGGCTCACAGGCCCAGCCGCTCCGCGGCATGTGGGATCTTCCCGGATGGGGGCTCGAACCCGCGTCCCCTGCATTGGCAGGCGGACTCTCAACCACTGTGCCACCAGAGAAGCCCCTAAACTTGAAGTTCTTAAGAGACTCACTGGAGTCACTTGAACTCCTTGTTCCTCTTCTGAAAGATGTACTATTTAAAATGGGGTCTGTGAAATGATGAACCAGTGTCTGAAGGTTATACGCAATGGCCTGGCCAAAGCCTTGCCATCCTGTTTGCCCCTGATTGAGGGAAGACCTCTTCAAGGGCTGCAGGATCTCATTAAAGCTCTTGGAGGAAAGGGCCATGTCTCATAATTGCAAAAGGAATGTGCATAGAATGATTGAATAGTTTGGCTAACAGAAGTTAAGGGAATCCTCTGGAGAAAAGGAAGGAGAGGGGGAAATGAACAGAGAAGTCAAAGAGAGGAAGAAGTTGTGGAGTGGAGAAACGAAACAGAAAGAAGTTAGGGTGGTTTTGAAACGTATCTGTGCGTTCTGTGACACTCCTCCCGTTGAGGGGCTAAGATGCAGCCGCTCTGCACGTCCAGTCTTTTCTATTTCATGCTCTTCATTTGCAGTTAGTCTCTGATGACTCCTCTTTATTCTTCCGGTAGAGGTTGCCATACTAGTCTTCCTAATGCGCAACTCTGATCACACTGTTCTCTGGCTCAGACATTCACTGTCTCCCATTATTTCCTGAACCCAGCAAGGGTGGTGCCCTGTCAGCCTGACTCTGTTGGCATCCACTGCTCCCACCCCAAAGACTAAGGTCATTCTCCACGTGGGTCCTTTCATTCTTGTCCTCATGTCTTAGCTCATGCTGTGCTCTCAGAGTACAGTGGAGGTACTCTAGCCCACTTCTCTTCCTGCCAAAGTCTTAGACATCTTTCAACTTCCAACGTGATTCCCCTATAACAATGTTCCAGCTCCCTCCAATATGCGCTTTCCTTTTAATTTGAAGCCTATAACACTGTCAAAAAGGTGTCATTTATGATAAGATCATATTCTAACTTGTATTTTATTTTGTATACTTACTTATTCTCACCTTTCTCTGACTGTATATCAGGTCTATGAGGGCATGAAGAGGACTTTACTCTTATTTCCATCGTAAGGAAGATTCTGGTAGAATGCTAAGCACCCAGTACTCAAAAATTATTCCTTAAATGAAATTCTCCCTTTCTCTTTTGGTACTTTATGAAACTGCCAGTATCCTTGAAGAGCCTTTATTCCTTCCTTTCCTTTCTTTTAAAAATGATTTTCACAAAGCACAGTGTCACATTTTTAAAGATAATTTAACATCAAATTTATTGTTCTTAGATGTAATATATGCATAGTTTGAAAGCTAAATAAACTGGTAACCAAAGAGTGAGTAGGCCTGTGCCTCTGCCTTCATTTTTTCCTCCCCAAACCCCTTTACAGAAACAAATACTTACAACTTTCAGCTATTTCATATGGTTTTTAACAAGAGGTGCTATTGGACTCTAGTTCCCATTGATATAGCCATATCCGTATAATCCTAAAGCACTGTAACCTTAAGAAATGACTTTAAAAGATAATAAAATCTGATATGAAAGCAAAATTGAAAAATGTAGGAAATATTCTTCTTTGGGACGAGTTGGAGCCCTGAAAATGTAGATTCACGTGACTCTCTGTGTCCTGACCTGAGTACAAGGATAGTAAACACGAGACTCTTGCTAGATCTTTCCAGATTGCTTTCCAGAGAATTGACACCAAATTACACCAAAGGAATGACTCTAATGGAAAACTCTGTCTTCTCAATAAAATGATGATTTTGAGGTGTGTGTTAGGAACGATTCCTCATTCTCAAATATCCTGAGATTATAGCCAGTGAGCTTTAGGTGAACTCTGGGTAAGATTTTAGAGTGAATTATTGAAAGAATGACTTGTGAGTTCTCCAGTAAGGAACTGGTCTTCACCAGCTTCAGTTTTCTAAGGACAAGGTAATCACGTATTTTGAAATCCACAACGTACGTAAGATGGCACATGTTGAGCTAACTTCTTTCAGCGGCAGGCTCTGTGGGCTTCTGGCTCAGGGAATCGTACAGCATTTTTAGATTTTCACGAGGCATTTGATGAGATTGCTCATGATATTCTCATGGATGAGATGGAAGAAGCTGGTGAAATACAACCCTAATGAGAGAGACATCGTTTCCCTACTGCAGAACTTAAAGTTGAGTGGAAGTCATAGGGAAATTGTTTTCAGATTGACATGAAGACTCTTTAAGCAGAAGGACGTAACTTCCCCAAAAGGAAAAGGACTGTTTGTGACCCTGGAGATATTTGAATGCAGATTGAATGGACACTTGCCAGGGAAGGTTTAGAGGCAATTTGAGGACTTGGAATTCAATGTCTTTTAAGGTTTTTTTAATCCTTAGGGTCTGGGATTCTTGCTATAGCTAAAGGCATGTGAGATATGTCCTCTGTTCCCAGATTATAGCTGGTGCCACATAACCCCGCCAGGTTCTCATGGGCAGGTCATCTTGGTTATTAAAAGAGGATGACAGTGGATACGGGTGAAACAGTCTCAGCCACAGGAATGTCTAATGAAACACACGTCCTCCTGACGGGGACTCAACGCTTCATCGTACTGAGACCAGGACAGTCTCTGTGTCGAAGCCATTTTCCTGGGGGAGTCACCTGGATGGTCAGCCAGGGGTCCTGCAGCCCAATTCAGAGAGGCTATCACGTGATGCTGACATCATAGATTGGTCAAGGTGGTCTTACCTGAGGCTTAAAAGATGGACTCAAAGACTGTAAAGTCGTGATTCCAAGACAGTGACTCAGTGACCCGGAAGAAACGAGGATTCCCTGTTAAGGCAGGCCTCTGGGCCAAAGCCGACCACCCACTGTCATCAAACTGCCCCGGGAGAGAAGAGCAACGTTCTCCACCTCCCAACCCTCCAAGCAGCAGCCTAGCCCTTTGGCCTCAGGGCTTCTTGCCTCCTGCTGTCAGAAGGCTTTGAGGAGGAAACCGTTGCCCTGAACTTTGAATGTGGCTAATGGCATTCTCAGGACTTTCTCACCAGAGGGCTGCCCCATCACCCGCCCTGATTAGGACAGGAAGTTGGGAGTCTGGATGGCTGGCTTCCTGCAGGCGGGGCTGGAGGGCTGAACTACAGCCAGCAATTCGTGGAGGTCACTAGGTCGGCGTTCTCCTCTGTGTCCTCCGGTCCCCTGAAGCAGCATTTTGAATAAACGGCCCTTTCCTCTCACAAACCAAGATGTGAAAAATCTTCTGGGGTCCCACTCGCTGCTTGCCAGATTCTGTTTTCTGCTCCCCTTTCTTGCATTCTCTCAGATTTCTGTCTTTTGGGGGAGTGTATCGTCGTGACTAATAGGAGTGGGGCAAATAGGCCACAAGGTTCATATTATTCCATTTTGGGAATGGTCTTAGTTACAGGGATCTCATCTGTTTTGGGAAAGATTCTGTTTTCTTAGAGGTCTTTTCCTTGCAGCAATCAAGATTTTAAAAATTCCACAGAGAAATATTTCCATTCCTGGTCATGCTTGATACCATGCATCACTTAGAATTGGATGAACATAATTAAAACAAGCAGGAGATTCAAATACATGCAGAAATATCAAGACTTCTGAACGCCAGCTCAGGAATATAAAGTCGACGTCTCTCATTAGCGATGCCTCTGTTCTGTTTTCCCAGTTACTGACTCCATCAAGGGCTATCTGCATGCATGTCCTCTTAAAACATGCAATTCCTTAACTACTGACAGACCCCCGGACTTTTGATAATGATGATTTCTTTAGGACAAACAAACATAAGGTGCATGGAGGAAAAAAATTCCTACAATGTAAATAACACTTCACATACCAGCCTGGCTGCTGCATGATTAGAAATCATTCTGTTTTCTTGTTTACTCCAAGTTCATCACTTAGAAACCTCTAAGTAAGTCATATACTTATCCAGCCTTCTCTTTGAAAGTGATCTAGGTGACTTTTGCTATTTCACTATATGTGTGTGCCCAGAGATAGGGGAAATCTGGTATTTTTTTTCATCCTCTGGTCTCCTGGTTCATGTTATCTGAACTAAATGGCAATGATTCCGTTCTCTTGAGTTTAAAATTTATTCGGGATGTTCCCACTGCTGCTGTCCTCATATCATTGTTTTGTTTTTTTTTTTTTTGCATAGAAGAATGGTTTTTTTTTTTAACATCTTTATTGGAGTATAATTGCTTTACAATGGTGTGTTAGTTTCTGCTTTATAACAAAGTGAATCAGCTATATGTATACATATGTCCCCATATCTCTTCCCTCTTGTGTCTCCCTCCCTCCCACCCTCCCTATCCCACCCCTCTAGGTGGTCACAAAGCACGGAGCTGATCTCCCTGTACTATGTGGCTGCTTCCCACTAGCTATTTTACATTTGGTAGTGTACCTATATATGCAATCATTGTTTCTTACCTGAATGAATGAGTCCTTATAAGAAGTGGTCTCATTGGTTTTACTCTGGTTCCCTTATAGTCCTTTCTCCACATAGTAGCATGAGAAATTAAAAAACAAAGCACCAAAGCCCCAGGAAATTGGATTATGGAATTCCCTTTCTTGAAACTGCCCCATGGTGCTCCACTACACTTCAATCCAGATTCCTTACCATGGTTACAAGGTCTTACCTGAGCTAGCCCCTGCTTCTCCCTCTGACTTCTCTTTTTAAAAAAATTTTAATGTTTTGAGTTTTAATAAATTTATTATATTTGCAACCATCATTGTAATCCATTTTTAGAACATTTTTATCATATAAAAAATTATCATGAGACCATTTACTGTCCACCTCTATTCCTCCCTCCAGTAAAGTACAGGTCTACTTTCTATCTCTATAATTTACCTCTTATGGATAGTTTGTATAAATGGAGTCATAAAGTATACAGTCTTTTGCATTTGGTTTCTTTCATTGAGCATCGTGTCTTTAAGTTTCATCCATGTTGTGACATGCATCACCATATCATTCTTTTTATTTCTGAATAAAATCCCATTGTATAGATGTATCACATTTTGTTTATCCATTCACCTCTTGTTGGGCGTAAGGATTGTCTCCAGTTTCTGACTATTATGAATAATGCTGCTATGAATAGTTACATACAAGCCTTTCTATGGACCCACATTTTCACGTTTCTTGGCTACATTCCTAAGAGTAGGAATAGCTCCTATGGGGAACTGTTAACTTTTTAAGAAACTACCAAACTGATTTCCAAAGTGGATGCACCATTTTACATTCCCATCAGCAATGTATGAGGGTTCCAGTTGTTCCACATCCTTGCCAATACTTAGTATTTTATCTATGATTATAGTCATTTTAATGCTTTTTCTGCACCTGTTGTGAGGATCATGTGAATCTTTTCCTTTACTAATATATTACATTATTTTTGGATGTTAAACCAACCTTGCATTCCTGGAGTAAATCTCATTTGGTCACGGTGTATAATTCTTCCAATATGTAGCTGAGTTCACTTTGCTAATATTTTGTTAAGGATTTTAGTGTGTTTATTCGTTAAGGATTTTTTTTTCTTGTGGTATCTGTTTGTGGCTCTGGTATCAGGGTGATGCTGACCTCATAGAATGAGCTGGCACTTTTCGCTCCTTTCTTTTCTGAAAGAATTTATGAAGAATTGGCATTAGTTTTCTCTTTAAATATTTGAAGGAAATTACCAGCAAAGCCATCTGGTTCTGGGTCTTTCTTTGTAGGAGGATTTAAAATTGCTGATTCAAATTATGTACTTGTCGTAGGCCGCTTCAGATTTTTCATTTCTCCTTGAGTCAGTTTGTATCATTCTAGGAATTTGTGCATTTCATCTAAGTTGTCTAATTGTTGGCATTAAGTTGTTGTAAAATTTTCTTATAATCCTCTCATTTTTGTAGGTTTGACAGTGATGCCCCTTCTTTCCTTCCTGATTTTGGTAATTTGTGTCTTCTCTCATTTTCTTCGTTAATGTAGCTAAATTTTTGTCCACTTGGTTAATCTTTTCAAAGAACAGGCTTTTGGTTCTATTAATTTTCTTAGTGGTTGCTCCAGAGATTACAATATACATCTTAATGTATCACAATCTATTTCAGAATAATACTGAGTTCCAGTAAAATTTAGAAACACTGCTTCAATATAACTCCATTCCCCCTTCTTTGTGCCACTATTATCATATATAATACATTTATATTTGTTATAAGCATGACAACACAGTGTCATAATTATTGGTTTATACAGTCTTGTGCATTCTAGAGAAGTTAAGAGATGTATTGAAGAAAAATGTATTTATAGAGTCTTTTAGATTTACTCGCATATTTACCATTTGCAGCATAATTAATTTCTTCTTGTGGATTCAATTTATCATCTGGTGTCACTTTTCTTTTGCTTAAAATATTTCCTTCAATATTTCTTGCAAGCCATAATTGCTAACAACAAACTCTTGCAGTCTTTGGTTATCTGGGCTTTTCTGTATTTCACCTATGTTTTTGAATAGCAGTTTTGCTAGATACAGAATTTTCGGTTGACAGTTCTTTAATTTAAACAATTTGAGTATGTTATTTCACTGTCTTCTGGCTGTCAAGAGATAATGCTCCACGGATATCTTTATGTTTCGCCATGGTCAGGGCTTTCCAAATAAAGGGCACTGGAACTTAAGTCAAAAGACAATTAATGACCACAAGCTTTGAAAGTTCAACGTAGAAGCTTCCAGAGAGATTTGGAGACATATCCCCTGGAGATTATTTTTGTTTGTATTCCAAAGAGGGAATTGTATGAAGGTAGTCAAAAGGTACAAACTTCCAGTTGTAAAATAAATAAGTACTAGGGATGTAATGTACACCGTGATAAATATAATCAACACTGCTGTATGTTATACATGAAAATTGTTAAGAGAGTACATCCTAAGAGTTCTCATGACAAGGAAAATTTTCAACAATTTTTTTTCGTTTATTTTATATCTATATGAAATGATGGATGTTCACTAAACCTATTGAGGCAATCATTTCATGATGTATGTATGTCAGATCATTAGCTTTACACCTTAAATTTATACAGTGCTATGTGTCAATTACATCTCAATGAAACTGGAAGGGAAAATAAAGCATCTTAATCTTAAAACAAAAACCAAACACCTCCCGCATCCCCAAATCAAAGGGTAATACAAACTTCTCCTTATCCCCTCAGAGAACAAACTTCTCCTTCTCCCCTCAGAGAAGATTTGTTTACATTCCACACTAAAGGCTTCCCCCCCACCCCTCAGAGTTACAGATGTGCCACTATTAGCCCTGAGTTTCATAATTTTGTGGATTCCTCTCCTGAGCTATAAATCTTATTGGAAGTACAGGTAATATCTGGTGCTCATTGCGTTGTTCTGTGGGAAACTGGGAAATTGACATAAGCTGCTCTGCAAACAAAACGCCTTTTCCTGAATCCAGAGGTCTCCTGTTTCTCTTTACATATATTTGTATATTGAGAAATCAGTCATTAATATTTGTTTGCCCCTATATAGAATTTGTTTTTCTCTTGCTGTTTTCAAGATTTTCTCTCTGTTTTTTTTTTCCCCCAATAGTTTGATTATGATCGGTATGGATGTGGACCTCTTTGAGTTTATGTTACTTGGCTTTATTGAGCTTCTTGGGCCTGTAGATTAATGTTTTTCATCAAATTTGTAAAGTTTTCAGCCTTTATTTCTTCAAATATTTTTTCTGCCCCTTTCTCTCTCTTTCTCTGTCTTAGACTTCCATTACAAGTGTACTGATGCAGTTAATACTGCCCCCCAAATTTCTGGGCCTCTATATATTTTTCTTTAATCTTTTTTCTCTCTGTCCTTTAGATGGGGTAATTTATAATGCTCAATCTTCAAGTTTATTGATTATTTCTTCTGCCATCTCAAATATGCTGCTGAGACCCTCTAGTGAATTTTTTTCATTTCAGTAATTCTACTTTTCATTTTTTTAATAGTTATTTTATTTTTTAATTAAAAAAATTTTTTTTAATTATTTATTTTTGGCTGTGTTGGATCTTTGTTGCTGCGCGCGGGCTTTCTTCTAGTGGCAGTGAGCAGGGGCTACTCTTCATTGTGGTGCGTGGGCTTCTCATTGCGGTGGCTTCTCTTGTTGTGGAGCATGGGCTCTAGGCACACAGTCTTCAGTAGTTGTGGCACGGGGCTCAGTTGTTGTGGCTCATGGGCTCTAGAGTGCAGGCTCAGTAGTTGTGGTGCATGGGCTTAGTTGCCCCGTGGCATGTGGGATCTTCCCAGATCAGAGCTTGAACCCGTGTCCCCTGCATTGGCAGGCAGATTCTTAACCACTGAGCCACCAGGGAAGCCTGTAATTCTACTTTTCAACTTCACAGCTTCCATTTGATTCTTTCTTATAATTTTATATCCTTATTGAGATTTCCTACACACTGAATCATTGTCATTGTACTTTCCTTTAATTTTTTTAAACAATTTTTCTTTAGTTCTTTGAACATATTTATAACAACTGTTTTGAAATCTTTCCCTGCTAAATACAACATCAGGGGTCATTTTAAGGCAGTTTCTTTTGACCCGCATTTTCCTGAGTATGGATCATACTTTCTTGTTTCTTTGCATGTCTCATTTTTTTGAATACCTGACATTTTAGATAGTATGTTGTAGCAACTACCGAGTCTGACTTTATTTCCTTCTAAGAGTTGTTTTTGTTTTTTCTTTGGTAACTAACGTGGATTGAATCTGTGAATTCTGTCTCTCCTGCACTGTGCAGACACTGATGTTTTCTTCTTGCTTTATCTTTAAGTCTGGTTTCTGAGGAGTTGCTCCTGTGTTTGCATTCAGCTTATTGTTCAGGTGAAGACACATCATGGGTTGTGTTCTAATACCACAAGGTTTTAAGGCTTCTACTCTCTGCTGATAGCTCTAGGGGAGGGCGGCTGTGGAGAAAAATTCAAAATTCAGGCCATTTTCAAGTCTACCTGGGCTCTCATTTCCTTCAGGCTCTTTTATGTCTTCTTTGTGCTTGTGCACAGGATCTGTTGACCAGGGGTGTGTGGGTGACTTGGGCTTGTTTTGGTCTCTGCTGTACAGGCACACAGCTTCCAGTCAACCCAGGATATCTGGAAAATTTACCAAGTTCCCAGAGCTGTTTTTCCTCTTGGAACTGCCTCTTAAATTCCTAGGTAGCTTGCCAATCTGTTCCTTCCTCCAAACAGGACATCAATCTTAGTCTACTGGAGTGGCTGGCTCTTCCTTTCACTTGCTGTTGACATGACCACTTTAACTGGTAATGTTCCAGGTCAAGTAAGCCCACTGTAATGGTAAGAGTAAAGCTGCTGGTTTCCATGGTCTAGCCTGACCTGGTTGTACTTAAGTAGTTTAGGGATTGGGAAGTGAGGAGAGAAGGGAGCAGCCTCAGTGAAGAACTGTTTGCTTTGATCACATGGCAACCAAGCATGAGGGAAAGAGACCCCCAGATAGGCTACATGGTGAGGTAAGTCAGCCTAAGGTTAAAATGTTTACAGATAATATTCTAAAAGAGCAATTCCCAGGGATAACTGAATGATGTTTGCACTGACATTTTATTATGAAATCTCTATGAAGCACACATTTGCAGAGATGATTTCTCTAACATTTCCTATACAATTACTATATATATTGCTTTTGTTTTGTTTTTTTGCCCTAACAAATTGTTATATGTTTAGTCTGTTCACTTAGATGAGATTTTACTGACACGGTTGACTATTAAAATAAGTAATAAAAATAAGGAGTTTGGGGGGGGCTTCCCTGGTGGCGCGGTGGTTGAGAGTCCGCCTGCCGATGCAGGGGATACGGGTTCGTGCCCTGGTCTGGGAATGTCCCACATGCCGCGGAGTGGCTGGGCCCGTGAGCCACGGCCGCTGGGCCTGTGCGTCCGGAGCCTGTGCTCCGCAGCGGGAGAGGCCACAACAGTGAGAGGCCCGCATACCACAAAAAAAAAAAAATAAATAAATAATAAAAATAAAAAAAATAAGGAGTTTAGGGAAGTGTGTTCAGAACAGTCTGGTGAACTTTGATTAAATGAAAAATTATACTCCAAGAGACCTTGGAAGCATTGCCAAATAGCCTTAAGCAGGGACTGTTAGGGGAAATCTGTACTGCCACTGTGTTCCGGTAATTTCTCCTTCTCCATCTATGTTAGTCATCTGACTGCAGTTAGAATAACATTTATTGCTTTCTGGTTAATGTTCTAGAACAGATGATCAGGAAGTCATGAAAGCAGAGACACAGGGTAATCTTAAAATCAGTGAGGTGTCCTAACCAGCCTTCCCTCTCGATTTGCTGTAATTGGTTACAGGCAGAGGAGATAGAGCATTAAACTGCTTCATCCTTACTCAGAATATGTGAGCAGAGCTGAAGCATAAGATAGAGAGTTAGAACTCTACAAGGGTCTCCTGTATAGAAAAGCGTAGGAGTGGTGTAGATAGAGACTACTGGGGAGGGGGCGCCATTCTAAATCCCAGAGCCTGAGATTCCAGCAAATTTGGTTATGGGGGCTGGATTGGGGAAGGGTAGGAATATGATAATACCCGCCATCCTTCTTACCTGTGTAACTTTTTTTTTCCTTCGTAAAGGGGCTCTATCACCCATTTGTCTCATTACTTTCTTCTTAGGAACCAGTGACGTTGCTGACCGGGGGGACCCCAGTGTGGACATTCCGGGGCTTCTGGCTCATATAACAAGCTATGTTGTACCTCATTCCATCTTCTTTTCAGTATGTGGTCTTAGGGTTTAACCTTCAGTTGTTTTCTTTTTTGCAACATATGCTCTGGTCTTTATTCCGGATACTCAAACATTGCCTTTTGGGTTGACAGAGTCCAGATTTTTCTCTACATCTACCCTCTGCAAAGAGCATTTTGGGAAAGTGAGTTGCACTGGGTGTCCTGCTCTGATGGTCTCAGTTGACTCTTGGTGGCAGGCATTCCGGGGGCTGCCTCCCTGGAGATTTGGTTAGCCACAAAGTCCTCAGGACTGTGCCTTTGAAATGTCTCATTTTTTCTTTGGAATGTTTCTCTTCTCTTCCCCTCTCTGTGTTGCCATAACCACCACATTTTATCTAGACTCTTAATTACCCATGCTTGGCTTTTTGGCATGAGTCTTACTAGCAAATCAGCCTCACTCCCTGCTTAGAAACTAAGAGGCTCCCTGTTTTCTTACTCTGAGGAGCACATCTTCCTGCCTTGGTCTAACCTGCTTCCTCAGCTGATCCCACACTAGCCCTCCAAGGATGTATCGTATCTGTCTGTGCTCTTCATCACAGACCCTCTGATCCGCACTGTCTCCAGAACATTTTCCCTGAAGCTTGCTTGCTGTCATATGTTATTTTACTTTAATTTAATATTTTATTTTATTTATTTTATGTTATTTTATTTTACGGAGTGTACTTTTCCTTCTCTTCTGCGTGTTCACATCTTATTTAGCCTTCAGTCCTCTGTCCTCCAGGGAGCCTCCGTGGATGTTCCTGTGCTCACTCTCCTATGAACTTCTCTTGCGTTTCATGACTATCTGAATAACTCAGTGAATTTTGCATTGACTCCTATTACCCACTGATTGTTTTCAAATCTTGGTTTTCCAAATTAAAAAGTCTTTTTAAATGATAATAATTTTCTTACATATTTCTCCAGTGTGTTTAATGTGTTCCCAGCAGTCCTGGGACCATACTAATTCTCAATAAGTAGTCTTTGCTTGATTCATTCTGCACTTTCCAGCACTGATGAAGACTGTGGTCAGTTCCACAAATGTAGCACTTGTTCCTTTCTTCACAGTTACTCCAAGATATTTTTAACTTCCTTAGGGCACTGTCTGTTTTGGCATTTAAGGGGCAGGATAAAGTGGCTTAGGCTACTCCCTTGGAAATCCTTTTTTGTAACACAGTCACTCATGTGAGCAGGGTTCTTTTGTTTCCTTTAAATGCCACTGAAATGTCCCCCTTTATCCTATTCCCTGCCTGCTAGGAGTGCTAAGACCTCTCATATGTAAGGGTTTCCACTTAAGGTGTTACTTCATTCTTTCGCCACTGCCATTTCAGTCAAAACATGTACACTGAGTTTTAAAAAAATTTTCTCTAAGTCATTGTCATTCTGTGTGGATTCATGCTAGCCATGCAAATGTACAAACATTGTGAACCCTGAAACATAACCACAGCATTCTGGTATCACATGGGTTATTGTTCCTAAGGTAAGTGAGAATCTTGGTCCCAATACCCATTATACTAAATACAGCCCAAACTTCTATTTTCCTCAGGTCACTGGATTTTAGTTATTCTATTTTATAGAATTAGAGGTGAAAATTAATCAACTTGTAGGGAGTACAAGTTGATTGTACTTCCTTCTTTTCTTAGAAGGAAGAGTGTCATTAATCTCTAAAGAACACTGGGTTTTGATTTCCGTATTACACAGCATGAATTCAGTCATGTATTTCCAACAGCCTGCTCAGATTTCTTTACTCTGTTCCACTCTCACCCACACTTTCAGAGGTACACGTTTTGAGTAATTTTCTGCTGGAAGTAGAATTTTTCTTGGGTTAAAACTTCACATCTCCAATTCCATTTTGTTTCGTTCCAGGTTTCCTTCCGTTTTTGTTTACTTTCTCCATTCTTCATCTTCCAGGTCATTAACAAAGATGCCCAATGATCAAAAAAGTCCTCAAATGAATTTACTGTTAATGTGTCACCCACCCAATTTCTCAAGAAAATTGCATGATGTATTTTCTTACCCATTTTGCATTTACCTTCAGTGAAGTTTTTTGTTTTTGTTTTGTTTTGTTTTTTTAAACAGAGTTTGAGCTGTTGACCTAATAATTTCACACTAACTTACAGCACTGGACCATCTGATTTCATTTTATTGTCCAGGTTAAAGAATTTAGCTTCACGTTAATTTCTTAGGGATGGGTATTGCTTTTCATTCACCTGTAAAACAGCTAATCATTTCTGAAATATTCTCTGGAGATATACATGAGTGAGATAAACGTATTTAATGAGAGTTCCTTTTGTGACACCGTGCATAATATAGAATGTTTCCCAAATCCCCAGACTTGGTTAGGAGTGTCTTCTTTCTCCTTTATTATTCTTTTGCTAAATCCAGGACATTTTCATAGTCCCCAAAACCTGGTCTGTTTCATTATGCTTTTAGCTGCAAACTCTAGAACTTCCCCTTCTCTGACACCCACCACTTGACTTCTTCCATTTTAGGAGATTTGCTGTAGAGTTTAAATTTAGAAAGAATGTTTTTGGAAGAAAGGGAATTGCACCCATACCAATGGGGATAGAATTCCTTCCTTCTTAGTGAGGATATTTGTAACCTGGGATTAAACTTGATTAACAGCAAGTGTTCAAGTTTCAGTCTAAGTTTGCTAAGAAAATCCCGAATCTTGTCTGAATGGTGTGTAGGAAATGTAGGTATTAGCAAGAGATTTATGTTCAGAAATCAGAGTTTCTCTGTTGCAAAGTGGTCTCCTTTTAGCAGGGAGGAGAAAGGGAGCTGGTGTTGTTGCTGAAGCCTTCATGGGTGACTGGAGAAACTGAACAGGGTTCAAGAGGTTGACAAGATGGGCTCCTTTGTTCCGCAGGCAGGAGTCCTGCCTGCCGCCTAAGACCAATAATCTCGCATCCCTGAGCCTCTCCATCCAAGACTGGGTTTCAATTGTCCAGTTGTTTGTTTTGGAAATGTCACAATAAATAACTGAAGAGAGGCTGTTAGGGAAGGTCTCCTTGGGGAAGGCTACAAATTATTTGGGGACATAAAACCTCATGCATATGGCCTTGGTGAAGAGGAAATCACTTCTGATAACATTTGCTTTTTCTACATTCCCTGAGGACAATAAAACAGAAACAGGAACACGAAGTAGGAAAAAAAATCTTATTGGTTCTCTGAGTCAGCCTTCTCCTTGGGTCATTTTGGTCAAACAAGGGAATAGGGACATTTGGTCCTGAGCTGATTCAGTGCCCGGGGACCCAGGAGTTAGACAGTTATATCCAGTGTGTGAGACCCACTCCCACGCCTCCAAGCCTGGACCAGTTCTTTCTCTGTGTTACCGACGGGGCTGTCCTGCATCGACTGTGTCTCTGTTCCATGTCATCTGCTGCACCATGAGGGTTTCTGGTGTAGCATGAGTTTGGAGACAGCTTTGTTGTCCCGTCTAAGGGAGAGAAAGGGTCAAAATCAAAGTACCTTTTGTCACAAAGGCACGATCTTGTCCGTGCACATGCTTGGGGCTCTCTCCTCCCAATCTCTTTGAGTACTGCTCTGTAAGGGTTTTGGCACTGGTACAATAGCCACAAGAATCCATGAACCAGAGCCAAATCTTACATCACCAAGAAGATGAAACACTGCTTATGCAAGGCCGCAGACACAGAACTACTTGCTCAGGGGACAGAAGCGGGGCACCGGCTGCGTCCTGGGCAGTGACCCTCCCAAGGACCTGCTGCCCCTCACTCAGAAGAGGAAATGTCTCCCAAGGAGTCCCTAAATTACTCAGAGCTCATCAAAGAAAGGATGATACTTTCCTGCAGAGTTGCTTATTTTTCCTTCTAATTACCAAAGAATAAGGGTGTCTTTTCTGAAATGTTGATTTGGAAATTCTGAATTTAAATTTGTGCCTCCTTTAGCTTGCAAAAGGGATTCTAAACAGCACAGCAGGAAGACCTTTGGATTCCAATATCCTCGACCTGGGAGACGTGGGCAGGAGTCAGGGAATGCTGGCTTGCTGACATTTTCAAAGGAGTGGTTAAGATAGACAGAGACTGACAAATAACCACGGGAGGTGGAAGCCACTGTATTGAAAATAAAGGATTTTAGCACGAAATGGTCCCTTAGCCATCCAAAGAGGGTCATGCTGGATGAAAATGATTAATTATACTTTAAATCTCAGAGGAAGATTCCTCTAATGTTGTAGTTGACAGAAATGAAGAATGAACCTTATTATCTGATCTGAAATAGGGAGTCAGAAGTTGCTGAAGAGATGCATATGGCTGATGGGGCAGAAGAAACAAGAACAAGTTGAAAATAAACCCAGGAAAGGCTTATTGAAATAAAAAAAAATTGTTTTTTGGTGTGTAAGCAATAGAATACTAGTCTTTTTGTACTGTAATTGACATTTGTTTTAAAAAAGAAGAAAAGAGAACAACAGCATGGAGGCTCCTTAAAAAACTAAAAATAGAACTACTGTATGACCCAGCAATCCCACTCCTGGGTGTATAGCCAGAGAAAACCATAACTCGAAAAGATACATGCACCCCAGTGTTCATTGCAGCACTATTTACAATAGCCAGGACATGGAAGTAACCTACATGTCCATCAACAGAGGAATGGATAAAGAAGATATGGTACATGTATACAATGGACTGTTACTCAGCCATAAAAAAGAATGAAATAAAGCCATTTGCAGCAACATGAATGGGCCTAGAGATTATCATACCAAGTGAAGTCAGACAGAGGAAGACAAATATCATATGATATGACTTACATGTGAAATCTAAAAAAAAAGATACATTACAAATGAACCTATTTACAAAGCAGAAACAGACTGACAGACTTTGAAAACAAATTTATGGTTGCCAAAGGGAAAAAGTGGGAGGGAGGGATAAACCGGGAGTTTGGGATTAACATATACACACTACTATACATAAAATAAATAATCAACAAAGACCTACTGTATAGCACAGGGAACTATACTCAATATTCTGTAATAACCTATTTGGGAAAAGAATCTGAAAAAGAATGTATATATGTGTATGTATAAATGAATCACTTTGCTGTACATCTGAAACTAACAATATTTTAAATCAACTATATTTTAATATAAAATAAAAAAATTTTTAAATCTCAGAAAAAAATAAAAAGGAAGAAAATGACAATGACAATAAGACAAAATATAAACCAGGTGTGCAATCCTATGAGGAGCTGTGCCACCTGGGCAGCCTCCTGTTCAGTCTTTCTATGCACAGGTATAGTTTGTGGATCTACCAATATGCTGGGTTAATCTGGGTTCTCTGAGCAGTAGATGCCAAGATGAGATTAATGTGCAAAGATTTCTACAGGGGAAACACCTGTGTGAAAAAAATGAGAAAGAGCCAGGAAGGGATGGAGAGCCACGAGACCACAATGCAACAATGACCCTGAGTGAAGGAGACAAGGAAGGAAGTTTGGATGGAAATGTGCAAGATTGCCATGCCATTCAAGGAAGTTTCAGCAAGGCCACTGGGGAGTCCTTGAGCCAAAGCCAGGTTCCATGTCTGAAAGGAGTTCCGTGTCTCCCAAGTGTGCCCAGCTGTGCTCAGTTGTTGGCTGGGAGCAAACTATGGGAAACGTGACCTTCATGCAAACGTGATGATGGATTTCAGAGCATGCAGCTGGACCTCTGGGTCAATTACACTTCCTGTAGTTGGAAGTTTGCACCATGAATTCCCATGGCCACAACAGTTACTCAATGGAGTATTCATAATAGCAGTATGATCTTCTGTGGAGTTGGAGGGAAACTTGAAGGTCATTGTTCAGCCCTCTTGTTTTGCCCATGACTTGGGTTCATGCGGATGGATGCCTTTCAGTATGGGGCATTATGGGAGGTGGATCTGATTTTCTTAGAAAGTTCCACTTTTCTGACTCTCATGTTCTTATTCTCATGTTCTTTCCACTGAGCCAATGACACTACCAAGGTTGTGGGCTAGATCACAATTCTTAAAAAAGTAAAGTTTATATTTCTGATGATGAAATTGTGCACATTCTAGAAAATTTGGAAAATAAAGAGAAGTAATAAGAAGGAAACATATTACTCATAACTTGCCCAACCAAGCCCCCAAATTCTTAACCTTTTGGTGTATTATTCCCTTACAGTTCTTTTCTATACATTTTTTTAATCTATTGAAGTTCATACTGTAGAAAATTTGTATCTTAGTTTTTTTCATGTGGCATCATGATACAGGCATTTCCCATGCTAAAAAAATTTCATTAACTTAAATAACTCATTCATCTTTGATTCAGTTATCATGAACTACGTGAGAAAACAAAGGAAAATTTAAGAACATTCAGGTTGAGCATAAACTTTCAAAGAAAAGTTTCTGAAACTTATTGTTTCAGTGTGGGATATTTATCAGATGTGCAAAATTTACAGTAACCCTTCTAGTTCATTCCTTGAAATATCCTTTCTCTGGCTTTTAAAGAAAAGAATTAGACCGACTTTGTAAACTTCAGAATGCTGTGTTTTGATGAGAAGGACATTTTTCCTGTTCTCTACTATTTTGAGGTATTTGTATCCACCTATCCATGGTTTGGAATTTTTGCTTTATTTTGTTTCATTAGCTTTTTGAAAGTTGAAAATTGGTTTGCATTTTTCAGATTAATTGACCTGGTGTAAGAGAATCCTTCCTAGTGAACAGAACCCTTACTAGTAATTCTGTGAATTTCAGGAAAGGGTGAGCTCAAAGTGGT
This sequence comes from Pseudorca crassidens, assembly GCF_039906515.1. Lineage (NCBI taxonomy): Eukaryota > Metazoa > Chordata > Mammalia > Artiodactyla > Delphinidae > Pseudorca > Pseudorca crassidens. The sequence continues at coordinate 192,050,597 of NC_090296.1, forward strand.
TAAAAGTGCAAGCTTTGGAATTAGAGAGATATGGGTGTGGACCTTATCTTGATCCTGGTCGTGCAACTTTGGATAAATTCTTTAATCTCTGTGAGCTTCTGTTTAATGATCTATGAAATGGAAATAATAAAATATATCTCACTTGGTTTCTGTAAAGATCACAAGGATGTAATGCAAGGAAAATCCTTCACACGGATCTTGTATGCAGATGAGTACTGAATAAAATCACCACTACTATTGTCTTAGGCTTTAGTTTGTAAATGTTTTATTTATTTTTAATTTTTAGTCTATCAATGGTTTAACCAGAATGGCATATCTCGTTCTTGCAGTAAACCCAGACGTTTCCTTTCCTTGTCAATGACATTGACAGAGTAGTTTTGCCGGGACCTGTTTTCCATTTGACAGGCTCATCATCAATCAACTGGCTATGGTTTATTACTGTAAATACACAGAAATTTTTAGAGTAAAACCCTGAGCATTCAGCCTATGACTTATCAGTACCTGAATTATTAAGTATTGACCAGTGTCAATACGTGACCAGTGTCTCCTGTAACTGGGGAGCATTTGTTTATAGCTTTGTGTATAAAATAATGTGCCTCAATCTCAAAGTTGGATTACCAGTACAGGTAATAGCAGAAGCTCTAGTTTAACCCACTTCTGGGCTCTAACTCACTTCTTTTCACATGTGTAGGAATCCTTTGTGTTCACCAGACTCTGGTGATAGAGTGAGAGGTCCTGTCCCATCCAATTCTACCTCGGTGTTAGGAGGGCTTGGCCTCTGGGCAGAAGCTGGCCTTAGCCTGTGAGGTTAAAGCATAATAGTTGGGGTGCACTTCTCCAGTAGCTAGAGTGGCATCTTGTCCTGGCTGTAGTGAGGTGGGTGGCATTTCTTATTGATACATTCAGTGAAAAGTACTTCCATTCATGGCAGAGCTCCATGGCTATACTCGTCTGTTGCTTCATTCATGACTTCCATGTGGCATGAGGTTGGTGCCACAGCTCAAGTGCTGTTGGTAGGTCCTGCCTCTCCTTTTGGTTAGCTGGACTATGTATTATGGATGGTATTTAAAAAAAAAAATCTCATGCAGATCTGAGAACATTTTTCAGGTGCAAAGAATATATTTTTATTGGTTGCATACAAAATTCTTGGGTCACAACTTTTCTCCACTCAAAACCCAAAAGACTATGCATCTTTGTCATCTGGTATTGAATGCTGCAGAGTCATTGAAGACCACACTTGTTTTTATTCCATTTTCAATAAACATTTTTCCTGCCTGGGTGCTTATAAGAATTTTTTCTTAATTCACTGAGCTAGAGATTTCAATAATTTCCTCCAATCCCATAACCCCTTCATAAAGAACTTAGTCCAGATGGAGCAGCCCTAATTATGATATGACCCTGTTCTTTGGGGCACAGCTAATTGGGCCATGGGTGACAACTCTCCAAAGCTGGAGTGGTTATAGCTTGACTGTCATTGGTATTGTTGTTTGGCTCACTTGACTATCAGTAATCTTATCCAGAAATTTGTAAGTGGGGAGCAGAGACTGAGTTTGTTACCTGTAGGCCATTAAGCTCAAAGAAAATGCAGACTCCAGTTCTGATGTTTCATTTGAAGGAAGCCATTATGAGCCATGTATAAGCAAATAACTAAGCAGAGAAGTCAGTTTGTAGAGAAATTTGGATGAAGCAGTCATGGAGTAAAAGTGAGATGGGGCTGGAGGGGGAGAGCAGAAGGAGAGCAGGGAGAGAACGATAGTTATTTTTTCCCATTAAGCCCAGCTCTACTTCCATTGGTTGACTTCTATGAGATTCTCCTGCATCCTCCCCACAGCTACGTGGTTAACTGATTTGTAGAGGTTATTGTTCCTGTCAAAGCATTGACTTGAGACATTCTCATAATCCACTTTTTTTTCCCCAGAAGGATATCTATAGTTTTTTTTTTTTAACATCTTTATTGGGGTATAATTGCTTTACAATGGTGTGTTAGTTTCTGCTTTATAACAAAGTGAATCAGTTATACATATACATGTGTTCCCATATGTCTTCCCTCTTGCGTCTCCCTCCCTCCCACCCTCCCTATCCCACCCCTCCAGGCTGTCACAAAGCACCGAGCCAATATCCCTGTGCCATGGGGCTGCTTCCCACTAGCTATCTACCTTACTACGTTTGTTAGTGTGTATATGTCCATAACTCTCTCTCGCCCTGTCACAGCTCACCCTTCCCCCTCCCCATATCCTCAAGTCCGTTCTCCAGTAGGTCTGCATCTTTATTCCTGTCTTACTCCTAGGTTCTTCATGACATTTTTTTTTCTTAAATTCCATATATATGTGTTAGCATACGGTATTTGTCTTTTTCTTTCTGACTTACTTCACTCTGTATGACAGACTCTAGGTCTATCCACCTCATTACAAATAGCTCAATTTCGTTTCTTTTTATGGCTGAGTAATATTCCGTTGTATATATGTGCCACACCTTCTTTATCCATTCATCCGATGATGGGCACTTAGGTTGTTTCCATCTCTGGGCTATTGTAAATAGAGCTGCAATGAACATTTTGGTACATGACTCTTTTTGAATTTTGGTTTTCTCAGGATATATACCCAGTAGTGGGATTGCTGGGTCATATGGTAGTTCTATTTGTAGTTTTTTAAGGAACCTCCATACTGTTCTCCATAGTGGCTGAACCAATTCACATTCCCACCAGCAGTGCAAGAGTGTTCCCTTTTCTCCACACCCTCTCCAGCATTTATTGTTTCTAGATTTTTTGATGATGGCCATTCTGACTGGTGTGAGATGATATCTCATTGTAGTTTTGATTTGCATTTCTCTAATGATTAATGATGTTGAGCATTCTTTCATGTGTTTGTTGGCAGTCTGTATATCTTCTTTGGAGAAATGTCTATTTAGGTCTTCTGCCCATTTTTGGATTGGGTTGTTTGTTTTTTTGTTATTGAGCTGCATGAGCTGCTTGTAAATTTTGGAGATTAATCCTTTGTCAGTTGCTTCATTTGCAAATATTTTCTCCCATTCTGAGGGTTGTCTTTTGGTCTTGTTTATGGTTTCCTTTGCTGTGCAAAAGCTTTGAAGTTTCATTAGGTTCCATTTGTTTATTTTTGTTTTTATTTCCATTACTCTAGGAGGTGGGTCAGAAAGGATCTTGCTGTGATTTATGTCATAGAGTGTTCTGCCTATGTTTTCCTCTAAGAGTTTGATAGTTTCTGGCCTTACATTTAGGTCTTTAATGGATTTTGAGCTTATTTTTGTGTATGGTGTTAGGGAGTGATCTAATCTCATACTTTTACATGTAGCTGTCCAGTTTTCTCAGCACCACTTATTGAAGAGGCTGTCCTTTCTCCACTGTACATTCCTGCCACCTTTATCAAAGATAAGGTGTCCACATGTGCGTGGGTTTATCTCTGGGCTTTCTATCCTGTTCCATTGATCTATCTTTCTGTTTTTGTGCCAGTACCATACTGTCTTGATTACTGTAGCTTTGTAGTATAGACTGAAGTCAGGGAGCCTGATTCCTCCAGCTCCGTTTTTCGTTCTCAAGATTGCTTTGGCTATTCGGGGTCTTTTGTGTTTCCATACAAATTGCGAAATTTTTTGTTCTACTTCTGTGAAAACTGCCAGTGGTAGTTTGATAGGGATTGCATTGAATCTGTAGATTGCTTTGGGTAGTAGAGTCATTTCACAATGTTGATTCTTCCAATCCAAGAACATGGTATATCTCTCCATCTATTTGTATCATCTTTAATTTCTTTCATCAGTGTCTTATAATTTTCTGCATACAGGTCTTTTGTCTCCTTAGGTAGGTTTATTCCTAGATATTTTATTCTTTTTGTTGCAGTGGTAAATGGGAGTGTTTTCTTAATTTCACTTTCAGATTTTTCATCCTTAGTGTATAGGAATGCCAGAGATTTCTGTGCACTAATTTTGTATCCTGCTACTTTACCAAATTCATTGATTAGCTCTAGTAGTTTTCTGGTGGCATCTTTAGGATTCTCTATGTATAGTATCATGTCATCTGCAAACAGTGACAGCTTTACTTCTTCCCCGAAGGATATCTAATTGTGGATTTATTTTAAGTGATTTTGGTGGAGGATTCTTCTGATCCACAGGCTTGATTCTTTGCCCTAGCTCAGGGAAATGTGCTTAAGTTATTGCTTCTGTCTCAAATATTATGGTTTCTTTCTCAAAAACTACTGTCATTCTTAGGTTGGAACACTGTCACATCTGTCATTTATCTCTTTCTTTTCAACTTGACTCTGCATTCTGTGAGATTAATTTCCTTCATTTACTGTATTATTTTTTGAGATGTTCTTTCTGAAACAATTCCCTTTCTCTTGTTCTACTGACTTTCCAGGCTTCTTTTGCCTCTTCCTTGTTTTCTATTCTAGAACAATAGCTATAGAGAGTGAAGATTGCTCTTGGCTACATTTACTGTCCACTCAAATGCTGGTTTTGGCACATCCTGAGGACTGCTTAGTGTGTATAACTCCCAGCTCAGTTTCCAGGGTCGAGGAGACATCTATTCATTTATTAGTTTACACACACACACACACACACACACACACACATATATTAGATAGATAGATAGATATAGGGAGAGAGAGAGGTGAAATTCACACAGCATAAACTTTTAAAGTATGCTTCAGGAATTTACGTGTCATCCTTGCGCAGGGACTTTGCTAGTTTTCTCTGTATTGTTCAAATTTTGAACTGAGCATGGCACACGCTTGCTGTGATTCTGATGAGCTGAGGGGAAGTTATTCCTACTCTACCCACTGCCCCATCCTCTGAAAAACTAACCCAGGGGAGATTGTGCACCGCAGCACCTTCCTTGCATTCACTGTGATCTGTAGGAGGACCACGTCTTTTCCCCACTTTCTGGGAATTCTGTCTGATATCTGAATGAACAGGAAGATTGGGAGGCTATAAGTTAGGGAGAAAATAGGGAGGAATATAGGGCGATGGGAGAATTTATGACAGCTCACTGCCCCCAAAGCAGAATCTACATGTGTAAGAAATGATTGTTCCAGATGTTACAGACCCTGAGTCTCTGAGTCCAGAGGCAGATAGAATGAGTTCAAGCTCTTTTCTCCTGGCAGGTCTAGATGACTCTCTGTCTGTAGCACACGTGAGCAGCTGATTGTTTTTCTTCATTCAGTTCTGTATGACTTACAGTTAGTGTAAATTACTCCCAGGTTCTGGCATTTGGCTGTTGTCTGTCTTAGTTTTTCTTTTTTTTTTTCCTTTTCTTTTCTTTTCTCTTCTCTCCCTTTCTTTCTTTCTTTCATTTTCTTTCTTTCTTTCTTTCAGTTTTCTTTTAGAGGTAGTTTGGGAGGGGATATAGCTTGACTTTCATTGGTATTGTTGTTCGGTTCATTCACTAAAAATTATTCATTTAACACTAGATACTTGCTGGATTCTAGAGATTCAAAGATATAAAGATGAATAATCTTTGCCTGCAAAATCAGAGTCTGATGGGGAAATGTATATAAAAACAGATGATTATAAAACCAAATCGAAATATAGCATTAGGTATATATGCAAGATATGCAAGTTGCAGAGTCTGTAGGGCCTGCAAAACCTAAAATATTTATATTTGGACCTTTACAGATAAAATCTTTGGACTGCTGGCCTAGTATACAAGGAACTGCAAAGAGTACAGAGTTTCCAGAGCAGGAAGCTTGTGAGCCCAGGCTGGAGAGTGAGGCCGGGACCAGGTGACCGGGCCATGCTTGTCAAGGTAAGGAGCCACTGAGTGATTCAAAGCAATCTGCCCAGATAAGGAATCAGAATGTGAGACTAGTTCCTTGGTGTGTACTCATCACTTCTGAGGAATCTTCCAGCATTAAGTACCAACCGGACAATTCAGAAACACTTGACTATAATCCTCTTGGGGCACTGCTGTAGTACACACAGAAAGGCATCTTGGGGGCAGGAAGTGTTCTTCTCTGAAGCTCCCTTCCTACCAGCTCCAGCAGTTCCAGCCAGGCCGGGTGCCCCATCCCACTGTGCACGGCTCCCAGGGGTGCAGGCCTGCTGCTTCCTCTCAGGTGAACCCAAGGCCGTCAGCTTCTCTCAGCACAGGGAAGTTTATTTTTTAATAAATTTATTTATTTACTTTTGGCTGCGTTGGGTCTTCGTTGTGCTGCGCGGGCTTCTCATCGTGGTGGCTTCTCTCGTTGCGTAGCGTGGGCTCTAGGTGCGCGGGCTCAGTAATTGTGGCAAGCGGGCTCAGTAGTTGTGGCTCGCGGGCTCTAGAGCGCAGGCTCAGTAGTTGTGGCGCACGGGCTTAGCTGCTCTGTGGCACGTGGGATCTTCCCGGACCAGGGCTCGAACCCGCGTCCCCTGCATTGGCAGGCGGCTTCTTAACCACTGCGCCAACAGGGAAGCCCAGCATGGGAAGCTTTAGAGAGTGAGAAGGTGAGCTGGTCATTCTTCCCGGATAAGGGCTCCTGGCCCTTGAGGCAAGAGAGGGCTCAGAATTTGGGTAAAAATGCCTCTTAGGTCAAGAGGGTCCGGGGGTAGCAGGTGAAATTTGAGGTTGAGCCTGGGGCTGTTGGGCAAAGGATGGAAGGTGAGGCTAGTGTCTTTGCCTACATCCTGCCCCCAGCTTTGCTCCCTCTTAAAAGCCCGTGACTGTGAGAGGTAACTGATCCGTGGGCGCTGGGACAGCAAAGCCAGTGGCTGATGTTGGCGGGTAGGAGCGCAGCGTGCAAAGAGAACCAGGGCTCAGAGGACCCCGTCCAGATACCGAGGGTCCGAGCTTTCACCCACCCCTTCCGGTCCTTTCACCCTCCTCACCACACTGAACAGAAAATAGGATATGTGGTGACCTGTGTTAAAAGGCTTGAGGAAAGGATGAGGCCCAGTGAAACTGGAGCCAAGGGATCATTCCCTTCTCACCGCAGCTGATCAGCAGACACGGAGAAAACAAAGTCTCCTTGCAGACCGCATTGTCTCCTGGAGTGAGTTAATAAAATGGCACCGTGGAAGTCTGTTCCGCTGACGTCCAGCCAGGACCAGAAGCTCAGCTTGAGTTTCTAACTGAGCCTGAGAAACACCAGGTATAAGATTTGGGTCATTGCTGATAGATATCCCACCTCCACAGAAAGATGCCCTAACCTCTCCGGAGAGTGTTTGAAATAATTGCAAATAGAATAAAAAAAGTAAACGGCGGGGTTTGGACAATGCCTCTCCTGTTACTGTGAAACACTAAGAACGTAGATGGGAGCTATCTGCCTGGTTATTAAGCTTATTATAAAAAATGACCTCACAGACTGAAGAATTCCAAAGTCTCGATAACTATTAACTCTTTATCCCAAATGACTGGCATATTTCTAACTGAGGGGAGACTGAAAAAGCATTCACTGCCTTGGAAAATTCAATCAGAGTTAAAAATTACGCCCAGAAGAGGGTTTCAGCAACAATGGAAATTATATTTCTAAATTGTGTTTACTATGGAGAATACTGCTTGGGTTAAATGCCGATTAGGCTACTGTCCAAGTGATACATGAACTCTTCAAGTTATCTAGACATTGCTTTGGTTTCTTGTCAAGTCACAGAAAATCTATGATGTGATTTTTCTTGCTTTAATAAAACGGGAGGAGGATCAATGGATTAGTATTTAAGCTACACCGATAACTTGCATTAATGTTGCAGTAGTGTTGATTTTTTACCCCAAAGAGTTGGATCAGATAGCTTCTGCCTGTATGGTTTTCATTATTTAAGACTAACATGAGAATAAAGTCACTTCTGAACAGTAAGGCCAGATCTGAGAACAAAATATCCTTAGCTATTTAAAATCATGATCATCATCTCTTTTACCTTTGTGTAAAGGGTGGTAGGGAAAAAACAAGTTAAATACAAATTGAAAGTGTTTAGTACAGCAGGCAAGGAGACATTGTAATATACTGAATGACCTTAGAATCGCATGTTCGTTTAGTTAAAAAATGTATTGTGCACACCTATCATGCATCAGACACACAGCATGTGTGTTCCCCACTGGGTGAGGGATAAAATAGGGAACAAATCTAAGTTTCTGACCTCCTGAAACGTACATGGAATGACACTAACAAAGAACTGATGTAAAATGAAATCTCACCAAGGCCAGTGTGAGCTGGTGGACACGGCCTTGGGTGGGAAATTAAGAAACTTATGCTTTAAGTGTTACTGTACCACCACCATAGCTATGTGTCCTCAGAAAGTCACTGATACTTTCCTTCCTGCTGTTCTGTAACCTTCTGAAGGGCAGAGCCAGCCAGCATTGATTGCCTGAGTCTCCTAAACTGTCTAACAGATTCCTGAGTCTTTTAACAGATGTTCCATAAATATTTGTTCAATGAACAGACCTCACATTCTCTTACATTTCTAGCATTCTGTTCAATGATTATGGTATTACAGATGACTTTTGTCCCTGAGAGTCAAGCTTTATGTCTCTTGTGTGCCCATTTTTAGACAGATCCCTCCAAAAAGGGATGCAGAGAGATGTCTTCCTTCCCCCATCCACACACACGCTCAAGTAGCCGAAGAATCATCCCCCGTGGCCCAGACACCCCTTGACCTGGCATCCTATTCCGTTGGCTCTTCTGGTTGAGCCTCTATCCAAGACGACCTTGGATAAAGGTGGTCATCCAGCACCGTTACTTATTGGTCCACTGACTAGGGTCATCCAGCACCCCTCTGCTTGGCACTCTGATCGCAGCAGCCCAGCTTACCTCCCCGAGACAAAGGGCCCCTGGAGACCATGAGTGAGTCCACTGCAAAGTTAAAATCCCATATTAGAAGTTAACAAAAAGGATTTTTCATGTATGGCAGTGAGCTGAAACAGGTAGGTGATGGGTAGTCCCGAGCCGAGGAAGGGATCCTCCTCACGGGGCAGCCGTTTCTCCTGCCCTCCTCCCATACTGGCCCAGCTGACCCCCAGATCACAGGGTAGTGCGGTTTGCACATCACCCCATGTCCAAGGGCAAGCCTACTGGCTGAATAGATGAATGAATACATTCAGCGTCTGTCTCAGTCAGCTTGGGCTGCTGTAACAAATGATCACAGACTGAGTGGATTAAACGGCAAACTTTTCTTTCTCACAGTTCTGGAGGCTGAAGTTCAAGGTGCTGGCAGATCTGGTATTTGGTGAGGGCCCGATTTCTGGTTTAAAGTTGGTTGATTTCTTGCTGTATCCTCACATGTCTGGAGAGAGAGAGAGACAGACAGAGAGAGAGAGGAAAAGATAGAGAAAGGAAACAAGCTCTCTCAGTTTTTTAAAATTAATTTTTATTGGAATCTAGTTGCTTTACAATGTGGTGGTAGTTTCTGCTGTACAGCAAAGTAAATCAGTTATACGTATACATATATCCCCTCTTTTTCAGATTTCAAGCTCTCTCATTTTTTTTTTTTTTTTAACACGGGCCTCTCACTGTTGTGGCCTCTCCTGCTGTGGAGCACAGGCTCCGGACGAGCAGGCCCAGCGACCATGGCTCACGGGCCCAGCTGCTCCACGGCATGCGGGATCTTCCCGGACCGGGGCACGAATCCGTGTCCCCTGCATCGGCAGGCGGACTCTCAACCACTGCACCACCAGGGAAGCCCTCTCATTTTTTTTTAAAGGTACGAATTATATCACGAGGGCTCCATTCCCATATCTAATTATCTCCCAAAGCCTCCACTCCCTAATAACATCACATTAGGGATTAGGATTTCAAGGTACAAATTTTGGGGAGACACAAACATTCAGTTTACAAGCGACTCAGTCTCTTTTTCTGGGGTCCTTCCTTCCCTCTCTCACATTTTTCCATGAACTGTTTATTAGTCATAACTATTGGGTTTGTAATCATCACCATATTAAGCTTTGGTGTGATTCATATTAAATTTTGGTGTAATTTCAATGTCAGTATCTACATGTGTATTTAAAACCAAATGGAGCTCAAATCTCTACCCAAACAAGGCAAGCATATTGCAATCTTCCCCTAAAGAAGTAATTAAAAGACACCTTTGGAACAACTGCGGAAACTTGAATAGGAAGTAGATATTATCAGATAATAGAAAATTATCAATAATTTCCTTGGGGCGGTAATTGTGATTATGTAGGAAAATGGCTTTATTTTTAAGAGATGCATGATTATATATTTAGGGGTAATTTAGGGGTAAATTACATGATATCTGTAATTTACTTTCAAATGACTTGCAATATTTATTTATTATCTCTTCATCTGTAATTTACTTTCAAATGACTTGCAATATTTATTTATTATCTCTTCATCTGTATAGATAAAACAAATATGGCAAAATGTTAAAAATTTTGGATCCTACACGATAGGTCTGTGTATGATCGTCCTCCTATTCTTCTGTATGTCTGAGGATTTTCATAAAGAGTGTTGGAAAAAGTGATACAGCAGGTGTTTATGATCTTGGGAATAACTGTGACCCCAAAGTATCGTCTGTTTCAGGCTTACCTCCCACCAAAACTGCACTTGAACCATGAGTGTTGGAGAATAATCTTCCCTTCAGGAAAGAGTTCCTCTGTCTTCTTTGGCAGCCTCTTCTGTATTTTCATAATCTTTGCTGTCAAGAAGTTCTTCCTGATGTCTGTCACAAATGGTCTCCGTGAAATCACTGAGGCTCTTGGCTACTTTGGGATCTGCTGATTTCAGACCTTGGAGGTTTGGAGCAGGTACTAGATTTCTGCTTTCCTTCAGGATTCAAATTCTCATAGGCATTCTGGAATGGCTGGCGAGACAAGCGTCTTCCCAGTGTGGTCTGATATCTACCTGGAAACTCGGAAGGGAAACGGGATGCAGGGCTGTGACGCGGAGCCAGCAGTGCTGTCCCAGCCTCTCACTCCATTCACTGCTCGGAAGGGAGGTCTTCCTTCCGTGACTGCCCAACTGAAATAGCATCCCATCACTCTACGCCTGTTTTCTTGATTTCCTTTTTTGAGGAGCATCGATAATTGCCTGACATTACATCACATGTAGTCATTTACGGCTCTCCTCTAGGAGAAAGCACGCTCTGAGCAAGTGGGGTCTGGTCTACACCACTGGTTCTCCAACTTGATGTGCGTCAGCGTCTGCTGGAGGGCTTGTTAAAACACAGAGTTCTGGGGCCACACCGAGAGCTTGTAGTTCAGTAGGTCTGAGACGGAGCCTCGGTGAATCTGCGTTTCTAACAAGTTCCCGGGTGAACCTGATGCTCCTGGTCCTGGCATCTCATCCTGAGAGCCGCGAGGCTGCTTTTCGCCAAGGTGCCCCTGCGCGCGGGATAGTAAATGCTCCGTGAGTACTTGTGGGATGAATGAACGAATGAGTGAGTGAATGAGTGGAAGCTGGCTGGCTGATAGGATTAGTGGTCTCTGGAAATGCGAGAACTTTGAAAACCAAATAACTAGCGGCTGAGGAAACCATTGTGGTTCCCACGCTGAAGACCTCTGACTTGGGGCCTCTGTCCAGGCACAGTTTGCTAAGAAGAACTTGGGCACACAAGATCATTTTTTTTTAAATTAATTAATTTAGTTTTGGCTGCGTTGGGTCTTCGTTGCTGTGCGCGGGCTTTCTCTAGTTGCAGTGAGCGGGGACTGCTCTTTGTTGCCGTGCTCGGGCTTCTCATTGCTGTGGTTTCTCTTGTTGTGGAGCACGGGCTGTAGGCGTGCGGGCTTCAGTAGTTGCAGCATGCGGGCTCAGTAATTGTGGCTCACGGGCTTAGTTGCTCCGCGGCATGTGAGATCTTCCCGTGGAACCAGGGATCGAATCCATGTCCCCTGCATTGGCAGGCAGATTCTCAACCACTGTGCCACCAGGGAAGCCCCAAGATCATTGTTATAACTTGTTCTTCCAACCCTTGACAGGGAATTTAGGGATGTTTAGGAATATTTTAAGATTTTTGAGGATTACGTCATGGAGGATAAATTCTATCTACTTCCCTTTAGTACCTTTATCAGAAAGAGACGATGGAAGGAGACAATCCAGTGGTCTGAATTTGCAGGACCTTTCTTCTTTTTTGGCTTTGGTGCCTTCCTAGACTGCTTTTCCTTTCTTAGGGATATTTCCTTCTAGTCAGTTTCATTCTAGAGGAAGTACCATTATAAGAGATACTTCCTTTGGAGTTGCAAGCTTAGGGCTACCTGGATGGCCACCAAGAGGCCACTCTCCAGTTGGATTTGATCTCTGGAATCTCACAGAGACAGAAGAGTTTAGCTAAGTGCCCCAGAGACCCTTCCTCAAGATATATTTGACTGTTATTTTTCTACTGTTAGAAACAAAACACGCTGTCAGCCACGTAGAGAGCTGGGTTAGTGAACTAAGTGCTATAGAGTAAGAACAGAACAGTCTTAGGTAATACAATTAGCAATGTGTTCTATTTGCATAAAATGATTGTTTCCCAATGACACAGATGATCTCATCTCCCTTGGCGTTATTCTATAGTGGACAGTTTGGTGTTTAAGGAGCTCTGGGCCAGTGGAGTACTTTTTGCTTCAAGATGTATGTTTGTTGCCAAGACTGTGTACACATGCCCTACGGTGAAGATAAGCTCTGGTCTGAAAATGCATGTGTATACATATGCACACACACACACGCCAGCTAAATACATAAGTTTGCACACAGGAATCCAGGCCGAAGAAGCAGGGCTGCCCTGGTGTGCTCAGATGGCTGGGGGAGTGGCGGTCTGGTACATTTTCAAGGCTCTGTTTTGGTGTCAGATTGAGTGGAGATAGAGCATCCATTAATTTAGCAGAGCATCTGGGATCTTTAAAGCCAGAAAGAGCCATACAATTTATCAATCTTAATTTGCTCATGCTGCAGTTGGACAGAGGAGATCTCTGGGAAACTCTGACAGGACCCAGATGTTCCCCATGCAGCTGCTGTCACACTCACCAGCAGAGACGCCCAGCTCCCCGCCGACTGCCTCTCCCCTGAGCCGTCCCTTGCATTTGGCCTGCTGAGCTAATGCCTACACAGTATTCAGTCACAGAAACACACCGACTCGGTTAGGTATCCTGTGGGCGACCCCTCCTTGCACTAGGAAACTACCCTATTGTCAGCTGTTGGCCCTGGGACCAGGGTGAAACTTTCAATCTAATGAACATTCGAGTTCTTAGTGGATTGAGAGGGAATTGGCCAACCCACATAGACAGGATATTCTCAGATCTCAGAAATGCTCTCCCGCGTCAGCCATGTTTGAAGGCCAGTGGAAGAGTATGATGATCACTTCATTATTTTAGGTTCCTCGAAGGTAGGAATTGAATCTTATACATCGTTTTTTTCTGGCAGTTTCTCCTATAACGGCATATATAGCTATGCTCAGTTAATATTGTGCACAGCTGAATGGGACCACTGGACTTTCACCAACTTATCCATTTTCATATATTCATCTTCTCCTTTTAAATTTCTTCTTGAAAATGAGGTTTTTTGTTTCTTAGGGTTAAAAACAACCAAACTTCTCTACACTTTACGTTTTTGATTTTCTATGGACCCTATCCTGGACCAGGCTCCGGGCATATAGAAGGAGATGAGACAGATAACATTTTTGCCTCCACACACTTTAAAATCTGGTGGTTGAGGCAGAGAAGTAAGTAGCTCTTGCACACAGTGATAAATGCTCTAGGGCCAGGGGAGGGGAGGTACTGGGTTTGTGAAAGGGCATCACCCATTTCGTATCCTAGCCCAGGCATCAGGGTGGAGGAAGCAATGCTGATTTTGGAGAAGGAGTGAGCCAGGTAAAGATGAGGGCTGAATCACACGGTTCACAAAGGAGTGGAGTGTGCTATTTTGTTGTCGCCGCAGTTGCTTTGATGGCAGGGAGAGGGAATAATTTCCCTGCACTTTTGCTGTAGGGACCCTGCTCATGGAACGAACAGGTGACTTGTCTTCCATGACATACAGGTGCAAGATTTTTGGCATTTGCACTGTTCTTTGAATTTAGCCATTATCTTTCAGAAGGCCTCAGTAAAAATGTAAATACTCCCAGGGAGAGGTAATTAAAAAGTTATTACCCATTAGCAACTTTAGGTGAAATAAATCCTCTCTTCATGTTTTCTCGTCAGCTCTCTGGGCTCTGAGGAAATGATCAGCAAGGCTGTTGTATTTTCAGGGGAGGAGGTAAGGTTCAGAAGAAGGAGGGAAAACCAGAGATGGGAAGGTCTTGAGGTTCCCAGTTGGGTTTGGGGCATTATTTCCAGCTGGGGTTACTAGGTCTTACTTTTACTCCACTCAGAAGGTCCCCGGACCAAGTAAGTTGGGAAAACACATACATAAAGAGTGCGAAAGTTTCTTTGTAGTGGGACTTTTCAGGGCCTCCATGATGCCAAGACACACTGTGATTCTCTGAGAGATGTTATAACGTTAAACATTTCACAAGTGTATTTGACCGTGGCACCCCCTTGGTGGAAAATTTTCTGGTATTAGTGTTCCAGGCAACACACTTTGGGAAATTCTGATTTGGAGGATGGAGTCACCAGTGAAAGGAAAAGCAACTCCAGGAGGGACCCCACTGTGTCATTGTGATGACCAGAGCATGACATGGTGGAGCGTGTTGGACTGATTCCTTTTCACGCAGGGTCAGCTTTATTTCTTGCATGAATATCTGTTTATGCCTCACCTATGGGATATTTCAGTCCTGTAAACAATCCTCCATTCATTTGTTCATTCATTCATTTATCTGTAATTTTTTTTTGAGATTAAAGTTTTGCACTGTGCTCTCCAAAATGAGGCAGACTCATAGGGTGTCTTTGCTTGTTCACTTGCTTTCCAGCAAAATGAGCAAACTTTGTCTATAAATGTCCCATGCAATCCATCGTGTCCCCTTGACCTCTTTTATCTTGTGTCGTTTATCAGTTCATCTTGGAAACACACACTTTCACCAAGTTGACCATGACTATTTATATACATTTGGAAGACATTCCATTGGAAATTACTCTGCAAATCTTCTGTTCAGTAAAGCAAGGAAGTGGTAATAGGACCCTCCTGTTTGATCACTGTGTGTGTTTTCCTTAAGATAGTTTCCTGCGGTGTTATCAGCCAGTTAACATGAAGAAAATCTCCTGCAGGCATTCCAAAACTGCCTTCCAACTCCTTCGGTTTCTTCTGGAGCAAGAAAGAAGCTCTTTCTTTGCTAAAAGCTGAGAAGGCAAAATCTAGGCGAGGAAAGGGGGAGAGCTATTTGTTTTCTTGATTTCAACTATTTAAACATCTACCATGCAGAAGAGGTTCTGCTGTGCTCTGCAAAAACTGTGGAAGGGGGCAGATGACGTGGCCATGTGGCCCTTGCCATCAGAAGGCTGATAAGAGAGGAGAAAGAGAAACATCATGCATCATTGATTAACTCTCGGGCAGATAAAGGCAAATAGGAGAGAACAACAAAATGCCCCAAGACTCACACTCTGAGTGGGGTGAAGGGAGAGTTTTCTGTGATGATTTCATGAGAAAGGAGGTAGCCTTGGAGACAGGCTTTGAGGGACGGTTGGGATTTCACCTTGAAGACAGTCAGGGATGATGTTTCGTGGGGAGGGAAGAATGAGAGCACAGGTGTGAACATAAGGTGTGTTCAAGATGCAGTAGGCAAGGGCTTCCCTGGTGGCGCAGTGGTTAAGAATCCGCGTGCCAATGCAGGGGATACGGGTTCGAGCCGAGGTCTGGGAAGATCCCACATGCCATGGGGCAACTAAGCCCATGCGCCACAACTACTGAACCTGCGCTCTAGGGCCCGCGAGCCACAACGACTGAAAACTACTG